>NC_064821.1:115112348-117612348 GCF_024166365.1 Elephas maximus indicus | reverse complement strand
GAACTGCCCCATAGAGTTTCCAAGGAGCGCCTGGCAGACTGGAACTGCCGACTATTTGGTTAGCAGCCATAGCACTTAGCCACTATGCCACGAGTGTTTCCCCAGAAGGTATAAGAACAAGTAAATATGAACATTATATTATGTCATGAATGTGTCCTCCCTTTGACTTCTCAAAATACGAGCAACTAGCTGGGGAGCAGAGCTGAACTTCTAAGCTCTCCAACACTGAGGGGCACAGGAGCCCAATGGACAAACATCTTTTTATTTTCTATGGTTACATATTGACCAATCAAACAGGAGTTTCTTCGTCTTCAATTTTAGCAAGAAAAATAACCAGATTCACCTAAAAGGACATATTTACCTTAACTGCTATTGTTGCCGTCAAGTCAGCTCTGACTCATGGTGACTTCATATATAACAATGAAATGTTGCCCAGTCCTGTGCCACCTTTATGATCATTGGTATGCTTGAGTACAATTTACTTTAATACCTGTTACCGCTAAGTTGATTCCAACTTATAGCTAAAAAGGAGAGGAAAAAATGGCCCAGTCCTTCATTTATCTAGTCAGGTGCCTTGGAGGTGGGCGAAGGGAAGGTTATTATCTGTGGGCTCAGTCCTGCTGCTTCTTAGCTGGACTTCCAGATAAATTTCTGAACCTAATTTTGGCTGCACCTTCACAGAAATCTTTAAAACGTGAAAATTTAGCACCTCTTGTGCTCAGTTTGGACTTGGCTAAAAATCTGAGACAATGGGAAAATTCCACTTAACAACCTATTAAACTTGCATCAGTGCCCATGAAAGCAGCAGTCAAAAAATCAGATGATGTATTCCATTGGGTAAGTTTGCTGCAAAAGACCTCTTATAAAGCAAAGATGTCACTTTAAGGACCAAGGTGAGTCTGACCCAAGCCGTGGTGTTTTCAACCACCTCATATGAATGTGAAAGCTGGACAATGAATAAGGAAGATTGAAAAAGAATTGATGCCTTTGAATTATGGTGTTGGTGAAGAATATTGAATATACCATGGACTCCCAGAAGAATGAACAAATCTGTCTTGGAAGAAGTACAGCCAGAATGCTCCTTAGAAACGAGGATGGTGAGACTTTGTCTTATGTATTTTGGACATGTTATCAGGAGGAATCATTCCCTGGAGAAGGACATCATGCTTGGTAAAGTAGAGGGTGAGCAAAAACGAGGAAGACCCTCAATGAGGTGGATTGACACAGTGGCTGCAACAATGGGCTCAAACATAGCAATTTTTGTGAGGATGGTACAGGACGGGGCAGTGTTTTGTTCTGTTGTGCACGGGGTTGCTATGAGTCGGAACCAACTCGATGGCACCTAACAACAACAACAAGTTTATATACTTCTCCAAATTCTGTAAAATATCAACAAAAACAGCAATATATAAGATAAACTCTGGACATGACAAAATAATCAATGAAATATCACAATCATTAAAGTTTTCTTCACAGTTGGAAAATTATCAAAACTCCTTGCCATAAGCAGTTCTGATTTTACTCTTAAAGTCCCTCGACTATTAAAAATATGTATATACAATATATTTATAGCCATGTATCATATTCAGAGGAAGTGCCAGATAAATATGTCTACCCAGGAAAACTATAATATTCACAAGTCAGTAACTGACTTTTCCTTTAAACCCTCTGGGCTGGCTATGTGTCATTTGGCTCTCGGCAACATCTGTAGCCTTCTGGAATCTCCTCTATTTCCCAAGATGGCTGGGAGCCTGCAAACTACATCTCACAGACTTCCTCACCAGCTGCTTCCCAGTGAGGTCCTGCCAATGGGAAGCACTTGTGGGGGATTGAAAAGCAGAAAGGAGGGAGAAATCTTCAGGTTATTTTTTTGTTGTTATTGTTTTTCCCAGCTTCTGGTAGTGCAGTGAAGCAACAGCTAGAGGGAGAGGGGCAGGGCAAGTGCAGGCTCTGGAGTCCTGCTCAGGCAGCACGTTTCCACAGCAACGACAGACACGGTGCTCAGTCAGCCTCAGCAGAGTGGTGTTTTAGGCTCTGGCAGTAGTGGCAGCAGCCTCTGTGGCAGGTGACTGTGGGTTCCTGGGCTCCTGCAGCATCAGTGGGGTGTGGGCTTCAAGCTGCCTGCAAAAGGTGGTGAGAGTGCCTGCAGCAGCTGTGAAACCTCAGGAGCCTCCATCACACAGCAAACCTGAACTCTGGGTAACCCCATTTCCTCTGCTGCTCCTCTAGCCACACAGGTGGTAACCTCTTGTACTAGATTCCTAGGGCTGCCATAACAAATTGTCACAACCTGGGCAGCTTAAAACAACAGAAATATATTCTCTCATAGTTCTGGATTCTGGAAGTCCAATTCAGGGTGTCGACAGAAGCATGCTCTTTCTAGGGGAAGATCTTTGCTTATTTCTCCCAGTTGCTGGTAGCCCCAGGCATTCGTTGGATTATGACAGCATAATTCCAGCCTTTTCCTCTGTTTTCACAAGGCCATCTGTCCTCTGTGTCTTTTCTCTTCTTATAAAGACACCAGCCATATAGGATTAGGCCCCACCCTACTCCAGTATAATCTCATGTTAACTTGACTAATTAAATCTGCAAAGACTCTATTTCCAAATTAGATCACATTCGCAGGTATCAGAAGTTAGGACTTGAACATATCTCCTTAAGGGACACAAATCAACCCCTAACACTTCACCTTTTCCTCTTTGCTCCTTGAGTCTTTCCAACAATTTTGTAAATGATTCCTTATATGTTTTTCTGAATGAATGCTATATAATACATCCTCTTTATACTGAAGAATCAAAAGAAAACAAAAATATACTTTCGTTAATATAGGTATGTACATACTTAGTGAATGCCGCAAAATTTTACTATTTGAAAATAATTTGCAGAGGGCTAAGTTTAAAAAAATACTTTTTTTTTAAGTTAGTAAATATTTGAAGTGAAAAACCATTAAAAAGTTATAGAAAGCAGGTTCAACATGATGAATTAGGCACATACATTTAATTCTGAAATATTGCTAAAATAAGAGTAAAGAAATAAAAAATGCATAAAACCACAAGAAAAAAAGAAAATGCAAAAGGGAATAAGAGACAGCAGGGAGAGTAGACAAGAGAGATCAACAAAATTTTATAAGATACAGAGGACATAGACTAGTGAAAAATGATTAGCAGAGCTCAGAAAACTGAAGCAAAAGATTAAAGTAGGAAATTCTAGAAAGCCTCAGGAATTTATAGGGACCGGGTAGCTCTGAAGGCAGCAATATGGGGTAGAGTAGGACTGAACTGAGGGCAATGATAGTTCAGTGGTAGAATTCTCACATCTTGCAGGCAGGAAACCCAGGTTTAGTTCCCAGCCAGTGCACCTCAATCACAGTCACCACCCATTTGCCAATGAAGCCTTGTATGTTGTTATGATTTTGAACAGGTTTCAGTGGCATTTCCATTGTAAGATAGACTAGAAAGACCAGACTATCTCTTTCTGAAAATTTAGCCAGTGGAAACCCTAAGGATCACAGTGGTTCAATTCCATTGTGCATGGAGTTGCCATGGCCAACTCTGTGGCAGCTAACTGTGACAACAAGGACTGAAACATGAAAGTAGGTTGAAAATCTACTTAAGGCCCTATGTCCCTCAGATCCCCTATTCCAGTCTTTCCACATATGCTACTATCCCACCTCCAGCTAGCAGAAAACAGGACACTTTGTTCTCCGAAAAGGATGAACCAGAGTCTCTGGACTCAAGGATACTGGCATAATTGACCACAGGAATGAAGCCCTGATTTGGATATAGTGATAAAATGAAAGTTTTCATACTGAATATTAAAAGTATCCTCTCCCCTTCTACCAACAACTTCTGGGAAACTTACCAGGCCAAGAGGAAAGATTTACAGAGACTGATACTCTTGGGTTACCCAAATAAAATCGCCTTATAGTGAGGTTCACTTGAGTACAAACTCTGTCTATGCACTCAAAACTTCCAATTCAGGCTTTTTCTGCCTCAACTTAAATAGATGCAAATGGCCAAGGATGACTCCATATTGGAAGGAAGCCTATAACATTACAGTCAAAACCAAAATAAACTAACAGGTAAGAAAAATATCAGAGAAAACAAAGTCAATACAGAAAGATAAAAAATTAAAGATAATATTAATATTCCCAGAGAGATAAAATAAAATATTGTAGCCATGCTATAAGTACAGGATGCTTCATTTTTTTTAAAGAAACAACGAGATCTTGAAAAGTGAAAATACGGTTGCAGAAATTCAATAGAAGAGTTTGAAGATAAAGTTGAGAATGCATCCCTAAAAATAAAAATGACAAAAAGATGGAAAATAGAAGATTAAAGATATTTTTTAATTAAAGACTTCTTCCTAAAGGGCCAACATCCAACTAGAAGTTCAGGAAAAAGAAGGAAAAAAACTAGAATTGAGGAACTTATAAACAAAAAATGCTAGAAATGTTACAGAATTAAAGATATAAGTTTTCATATTGAAAGGTTGCAATTGGAGTCCAGCACAATGAATGAAAAAAAGACTGATATTGAAGTTGACAGTGAAATTTCAAAACATCAAGAATAAGAAAAAAATCATCAAACTTTGTGATAAAAAGCTACTCATATACAAAAAAAGGCAGAAATCTGAGTAGCATCAGACTTACCAGTGGCAACAACAAATCAATAGAAATCCACAAAGCAATGCTTTTTAACTTCTAATGGAAAGTGATTTCTAATCTAAAACTCTATCCTAAGCTATAATTTTAATTAAGTGTAAAGTTAGAATAAAAGCATTTTCATCATGTAAGATCTCCAAAAAATTTTATGTACATGCAGCCTTTATCAGAATACATTAGAGGATTTACTCCATAAAAGAAGACATAAAATCCAAGAAATGAAGAATCCAACACAGAAAAAAAGAAAATCCCAACAATGACAGCCTAGAACATTAGCTAGGATCTTGACTCAGAAAGCAACCAATCCAGATTGGCACAGAAGGACAGTGGGATACAGAACAGATTTAAAAAAAAAAAAAAAAAAACTTAGAAATTATATGCTCAATAACATGGACTTTATTGAAAGCTGTTTTATAATTTCATGAGAAGGTTTGAGCTGAAACAGTCATAGGGACCCAGAGAATAAAACAATAACATTATACACACACACACACACATACATATATACACTATAAAAAGGGGAGAGAGAAAATATAATCCTTGCTGTCAAGTAGGTTGTGACTCTATGTACAATGCTTCTAAGGAGCATTCTGGCTGTACTTCTTCAAGACAGATTTGTTTGTTCTTCTAACAGTCCAGGGTATATTCAATATTCTTCATCAACACTATAATTCAAAGGCATCAATACTTCTTTGGTCTTCGTTATTCATTGTCCAGCTTTCGCAGGCATATGAGGTGATCAAAAACATCGTGGCTTAGGTCAGGCATATCTTAGTCATCAAGATGACATCTTTGCTTTTTAATACTTTAATTAAAGAGGTCTTTTGCAGCAGATTTACCCAATGCAACATGTGATTTGATTTCTTGACTGCCGCTTCCATGGGCATCGATTGTGGATCTAAGTAAAGTGAAATCCTTGACAGGTTCAATCTTTTCTCCATTTATCATGATGTGGTTTATTGGTCCAATAGTGAGGATTTTTGTTTTCTTTACGTTGAGATGTAATCCATACTGAAGGCTATGGTCTTTGATAGTCATCAGTAAGAGCTTCAAGTACTCTTCACTTTCAGCAAACAAGGTTGTGTCATCTGTATATTGCACATTGTTACTAAGTCTTCCACCAATCCTGATGCCATGTTCTTCTTCACATAGTCCAGCTTCTCGCATTATTTGCTCAGCATACAGACTGACTAAGTATGGTGAAAGGATACAACCCTGACGCACACCTTTCCTGATTTTAAACCACACACTATCCCCTTATTCTGTTCAAATGACTGCCACTTTGTCTATGTACAGGTTCCACATGAGTACTATTGTGCTCAATGTAGTCATAGAACAATATAAATTTTAGCTGTGAGTATTGATATATCATAAAAGCAGGATATAACTATAGTGAGAGTGTAGGAAGAGGAAAAATATGTTTATGTATTGAAATTTCAGTTGAGGGACGGTGTAAAGGAGGTAAACCTAACCTCTGTAGAAGAAGGCTAATAGGTTATGTCAAAAATTGAAGAGAAAAAAATAGCAATAAAATATGGTATTAGAAATTGGGAGGTAAATACCAGAATAAACAGCTAAAAGATATTGAAACATATGTCTGCTTTCAGAGAATGAGGAGCTAAGCGATTTCATGTCTGTATTATTTATTATTGTTGTTATTATTATTACTATTATTACCCTGAGAGTACTGTTTGGCTTTTAAAATTAAGCCCAAGTATGCTTTGAGAATAAAAATTAAATTTTTAAAAAAGAAATAAAAGATAAGGAGTTTGGGTGATTTCACATACCTGCAGTACTCCAATAAATAATAAATTGCAACTTAGTGAAGTCTAGCTCCATTTTCTTTGATTAACTTAAACATTAACTGTTTAACATATTTCCTGCAATTTTTTTTTGCACTACTAACATATTTTTCACTTTTTGTAATATTCAAAGGCAAATTTCAGCCCAACCTAGGTAAAATTTATGTAAATTTTCAATTGTGTGGATACCAAGTTATTTAGGTTACTAAGGTATTCTGTTAGATTCTGTTATGGTTATTATTACTGCATAATCAATCACCCCAAAACTTTGTGGCTTAAAGCAATGATAATCTTGTTATCATTGTGTCTCTTAGTCCTGGGATTCTTTCTCAGGGTCTTTCATGCAGTCATAGTCAGACGACTACGGTGCCTGGAGCTAGAGTAATCTTAATGGCTTCCTTACACACATGTCTAGTGGTTGATGCTGGCTTGTTGTCTGAGACCTCTTGTGACACTGTCACCTGAAAAATCCTATGCATGGCTTTTACATGTGGTCTGGCTTCCTCACAGCATGGCAGCTGGGTTCTAAGAGCAAGCATCTCAAATGAACCAAGGAGAAGGATTTTTTATGACCTAGACTCAGAAATCACATAACATTATTTCCTCCATAGTCACAGGCCCACTCAAATCCAAAAGTAGGGAGCACAGACCCCTCACTTCTCAAAGGGAGGAGTGCCAATGCCACATTGGAAGAAGAACATGTAAGAAGGGAGACTTTGTTACAGGCATTTTGAAAAATGCAATCTGTCATATGTCTCTTTTTTCCCCTATAAAAAAGTCTACACTCACAAAATGTTGAATAACCATTACCTATTTTCAACAGGAGAAATGCTTAGGCCAGCAGATTTCAAACTGGGACATGTGTACTTTGGAGGCATATTCATGCTTTCTAGGGACTACTCCCACCCTCTGCTATAAAGTCGATTCGGACTCATAGTGACCCTATAAAAAGACCCTATAGCAGAGTAGAATTGCCGCATAAGGCTTCCAAGGAGTGGCTGGTGGATTCGAACTGCCAACCTTTTGGTTAGCAGCCAAATGCTTAAACCACTGCACCAACAAGCCTCCAAGGTCTACTAGGCATGAATAATTTTGAATAATTGTCAGATCCTAAGCTTCTTTCCTAAAATTTCACTGCCTGAGAATTTCACAATGCTACTCTTCTTACCTTTTTCTCACATTAAAAAAGAGGGGTATCTCTGTCATCCATTTTATCATCTTTTATGGTACATTGACCCTGGTTGTAAAAATCTCCAGAATTCCAAACAATAGGACAATTCAAAATATTGGTGCTGGTGTTGAGAAAGTAAATGACTCTAATAACTAAGTAACAAAATCTAGAATTGGTTCCAATTCTTTGCCTTTAACAAAACTGAAAAAAAAAAAAGATCTAAATTGAGATGACAGCTGGTAGATCATTAAAAATAATTTTTGATGATAGATAACTATGTGATTTTTGGCATATGACTTGGAAGGAGTTCAAATATTTGAGTGACATTGCTAAAACAAAACTCCTTCCATTCCCATCTACTTATTTATGGGAATAAGTTTTCACAGATCTTGCATCCATAAAAACAAAAATAGAATAGATTGATGCTGAGCTATGTCTCATTCTATCAATAAATAATATTTAAAAAAAAATTTTTTTATCCAAAGATACATAAATTTTTTGAACAAAAAAAATAGCCAACATTCACAAGAATGGATGTATTTCTAATAAATCTTACTTTTGTATTTATTATCAAAATCTGCAATATGATTATTTTGGTTAAATCAATTTTATACTCATAATTATAGAGAAAACAATTCGAGAAAAAATTTAACACTTGGTGCTTTATGGTCACAATTATTTTTCAAATTACTTTTCAATATACATGCATAGTTTTTGGCAGAGTCATATAAAAAGTTGATCACTAGAAGATTTTCAGGCAGAAAAACATATTAAACAAGAATAAATTCTCTTGGAAAAGTGGTATGTAAATATAAGTTCAGGATGAAAAACTGAATGATGAAGAATTTCGGTTACTGCTGAGTTAGTTCATATATTTTAATACAAATTATGGTGGGAATCAAAAAGGTTACATTTCAGAGAGTGATTAAATTTTTATGTCAATATTTACAATTTGCTATAAACTATATACTTTGCAACTATTTAAGCTTATAAGAAGTTTTAGAGGTGAATTTAAAAATACATGGGAACAGATATAATTTTTCAAAGTTTGCTTAAAGCCATTGATTTATAATATTAAAATTTCCTCCAAAATAACATCAAATCTGAGCTTAATTTAATAGTCAACACTTTACTTGAGTTATTTTTGTTGTTAGCGGAAAGAATGAGTTTCTAAACATTTTTTTATCTTGTTCAACTATACAGGTATGTTTAATGCACATTATTCATGTAACTGTAAGGCAATTCAGCAGCACAATAAAAGAAGAAAACCTGATTTCACTAAACCTGGTAGAAAATGCTATGGCTGGATTTTCTTGTTATGCTTAAGGCTAATTAATTAGAGCTGAGTTCTCTGGTCTTACCTAGAAATCTCTTGCATACATGAAGGAGCATGTCTATAATTTTAAAATCTCCACATTTTTATATTTTTAAGGAGCATATTTTTATAGGTCATATACAAATAAATAAATAATTTCTTGTCTATTTCTTTTGACGATTACTGATGATGTTTACTGACTATGAGAGCCGGCAATTCACAGGCATGCGCCTTGGCTTCTTTTTGGTGCCTTAGTACCCTCCAAGAGCAAGCTTGTACCTCCAGCCTCACAATAATCTTCATCATATCACTTATTCCAGCTTTCATCCTGGTGCCTAGCACAGTGTTGCTGCTCAGTGTCTATTTGCTGAATCATTTAATGAGTGAGAGAACTGGGATTCATTCATTTAGTGTGTCCATCAGTAAGACTTATCCAATTTCAGAAATGCCTGTTAAAGTACAAATTTATATGTGAATAAGCTCATCTGAACAGTGGTTTCCAAAGGTTAACCAGTTGTCTGATGCATCTGGTTATAAATTTCACTTCCTCTACTCTCACCTGAGACTGCTAAAATACATACTTGAGGGAGGATGAGGTTAAGAATCTTCATTTTTACCATCCTCTTCAATGGACTGTAATGTCCAGAATTGACAGGGAGCTAAAGAGCCGGTTTGGAAACAGGAAGAGCCAGGGCAGATTCATTCAGAGGATAAGGAGGCAGGAAATACAGGTAGAGACTCAAGGCAAGAATAGCTTGGTCAGAACACCACTACTGCAAAGGAAAGAATGCCAAAATTTGTCACTGTGCTCAAGATTCAACTTCCAGAGAAGAAGTGATTGGGGGTCTAGTTTGTGTCATGTCAGTACCACTTGGTGAGGATGGAGTCAGGGTCATGATTAGTAAGTAGCACCTCTAGAGTGCACTCAATAGAAAAGAGATTTTTCCATAGACATAAATCTAAATGCTTGCCCAGAAATCATATTTGCTGGGCAGCCAGAAAGAAAACAAATATAAGACTGTACACAATGGATTTGAGGCCTCAGAAAGTAGAGAGCCAAGCACTAAACTGTCACTTGATCCAAACAGTCTAGAAATGACTCCAGCAACAAGAGCAGGTTGAATAATCTTGAGACTTTCCCCCATTCTGAGTCTGTGGCTTTTATTATTAACTGAATTCCAAAATCATCTAATTCAGCTTTTAAAAGTTGGTCAAACCTATTGTTTAAAATCATTTGAAATATTACACAATTGACTACATTTATAACTTTTTTTGCTATTATATATTAAACTACGTCTAATGACAGAATATTAGGTAACATTCATGTAAGGAAGAATAATCAATAATCATTTGGTCAGTTATCAGCCGTTTTTGCCTGCCTGGCCCCTCCCACCCTCATGTGCCCACTATTCTATAAAGAAAAACCTCAGTCATCCCTACGTTTGAAGGAAATCATTAAGGAACCACTTGAACCCCTCCTCATTTTGTTCACTCCCAAATGGCTTTTGCTCTTTTCCTAACATATATTGGCTCCTGATTTTTGTCTCTGGAAATTTAATGTTGTTCTTGGCCTCTAGCCCCTACAGACTTGATGTTTATATTTGCCAATACCTTTGGCTCACAGCATCCCTGTTTTCTTGGGTGAGAACTACCTACTCCTCAACACACTGGAATTTAATTAATGGCCTCCTTTCTCCAAGTTGGTTTGTGTTGGTTGGCTCATTCCCCAACCCCTATTAAAGCAGGAAAGTTTAATTATGTTCACAAATCTGTGACATGGTTGAATATGGAGATGCACAGTGTTTATCCAAGAGGTAAACATTGACAAAACATCCTAATAATTAAATCATTTCATAACCACATCATTTTTCAGGAATTTAAATGTATATGTGTTCAGCTTTTCTGACTCATGTCATTATTCTTTCAGTGATAGAATGGACACGGTACACTGCTCTGTGAAGAATACCTCATTACCTTTCACAGGTCTCTGAATTTCATAGTGTAGCCTAAAAATATCTTTTCACTAGAAGAGCCTAGAAGAACTGCACTCAGGAGAGTCCTGTTTTCCATTACATTGATCTTAGTCAGTAGACTCCAATGGGTGATTGAGTTGCATGCTGCTAATAAATCTACAAACATTACACCTGATATCACCTGTATTCTAATCTCTCATCTGTGTACTGAGTGATATTTGATATTAAGCTAATGCAAGACTTGCTTTTTATCTCTTTGGTTTGTTTTGGATTATTTTCTTTAGCATATTTACCAATGACCAGCCTGTTCAAATTTCATACATAGTGATGATCTATGTAATGTAGGCAGGAAAAAAAATGTACTAATAGTAAGACAAATATCACATATGCATTGAGTTAGTTATTAGACTATGATGAAAACCAACTTTTTGACAACATAATCAGGTTGTAGATGAAAGTTTTTATCTGCATCACAAAGAAGCCAAATGTAAATTAAGCCTGTAACAGAAGCTCACTGGCTATTCACCGAAACCCTATTCACATAGGGAGCAATATTGGTTCAGGCACTATTAAAGCAAATGTAAAGAAGAAAAAAGGTAAATCTTAACCTGTAAGATTGACTCCTAAATATAGGATGATTCCAAGTAGTAAATTAATCTGAGATTTTGAATGTTGTTGTTGTCTAAAGTGTATGAACTCAATAATGCTTATCTGGCAAGGATATAGTTCCTGATTAACGGTTTAGGAATAGCAGGAAATCTATTTTAAAAAAGGAAAAGAAAATATCCATTGCTGTCAAGTCAATTCCAACTTGGAGTAGAACTGCTCCGTGGGGTTTCCATGGAGCAGCTGGTTGATTCAAACTGCTGACCTTTTGGTTAGCAGCCTCAGCTCTTAACCACTGCACCACCAGGGCTCCAGGAAATCTATAGCCAAGTGCAAAAGGTAGAGCAGAGCCAATGCTAGAGGGCACTGAACATGGCATTAGAAGACCTGGTTTGCAGTCCTGGCTGTGACACTATATATGACCTAGAGCCTACATTTCTAGATCTGTAAAATGAAAGTAATAATAACTCACTCATAGGGTGGTGGGAAAAGTAAAGGAGGACAATAGGTGTAAAAATGCTTTATAATTTTAAAGCAATATAGAAATATAAGCTGTTATTAATTCTAATTCTTCTTAAGGCATATTGTAAACTATCAAGAGATAGATAACAACAAGCCTGGAAAGTACAAAATTAGGACAAAACATTTATCAGAGGGATCTTATTGGAGGAGGCAATATAAACAAACTTGATGAGTTGTGTTATGCTTTTAGATGTAGTGGTAGACAAAATATTGCCAAATGTATGAAATGACAGTCTTTACTAGAGAGGAAGTGCTAAAACAGACATAGAGCCCACGAGATCCATTCAAGAGGAACTCATACAGATTGGCTGTCCCAGCAATGCATGAATTGTTATCTCAACAAATGGTCTCAAAAATTAAAGTAATCAATCCAAGTTACTAGCTCAGTACCGGTACAGATGAAGATAGTTAAGTGCTGGTCCTAGAGCATTTACGTGTTTGCCAAATTTCAATGAATACTAGTCAAACAAAGAACTCATAGGAAAAAATGGAAAAAGCCATTGCTATGTCAGTGATAGAAAAAATGTCTGGAGATAAAGAATTAATGATGGATGTGAGCACACAGAATAGCTACCACTTTAAAAGCTTTGTGGACTAAGGCTTCCCAGATGTGCCAGGCATGTCATTCTCCTAGTAGCTATCACTAGGTACAACAAAGCTGTTGGGTTTGAATGATAGAAAAGCTTTTGTTGTTTTCTCTAGATATTGAGTTCACTGAGAGGGAGGCAATTTAACAGGCCTACATTTTTTTTTTTTTTTTTTTTACCATAGTCCTGATTCTTTCTTCCCTGACAGATTCAGCTTCTACTGAGAGTGATCTTTCACAGCTATGACAAGAAATGAAAGTTAGAGAAAAAGATTGCTGCCAATTAGAACTAAGATGGGGATAAAACAGTTTAATAATGTAAATGATATAATTTTAGAAAAAAAACAATTTCCCCAAAGCCAGAAATTTCTCTCAACCCTCCTTAAATTTGTTAAGGCTCTCCCACTCTCGTAGTCATTTAAGCTCAAGCATGTTCTCGGCTTAGAATTTCCATACTGCTTTCATCTCTATAATTCATTGATTGTCAAGTCTTATTATTTATGAGCACACACTAGGAAAACAATATCTCTTGTCTATCTCCTTTTTAGTCCCTCTGTTAATATTATATTTTGTTTCCACATTAATTTTATGAAAGCATTACATTAGCCCCCTAACTGGCCTCCACTCCTTATATCCTTTACGTTAATTCACTCAGCTCAACTATCCTGAAGTACAATGCTGTCAGTGATAGGATAATATCCATACACCTACAAGGAAGACCAGTTAATATGACTATCATTCAAATTTACACACCAACCCCCAAGGCTAAAGGTGAAGAAATTGAAGATTTTACCAAAGTCTGCAGTCTGAAATTGATCCAAGATGCAATCGGGATGCATTGATAATTACTGTGGTTGGAATTTGAAAGTTGGAAACAAAAAAGAAGGATTAGGAATTGGAAAATATAGCCTTGGTGATAAAAATGATGCTGGAGATCACATGATAGAATTTTCCAAGACCAGTGACTTCTTTGTTGCAAATACCTTTTTCACCAACATAAACAGTAACTATACACGTGGACCTCACCAGACGGAATACACAGGAATCAAATCGACAACAGCTGTGGAAAAAGACAAAGGAGAAGCTCAATATCATCAGTCAGAAGGCCAGATGCCAACTGTGGAACAGACCATCAATAACATATGCACGTTCAAGTTGAAACTGAAGAAAATTAGAACAAGTCCACAAGAGCCAAAGTACAAACTCGAGTATATCTCACCTGAATTTAGAGACCGTCTCAAGAAAAGATTTGATGTGTTGAACGGGAATGACCAAAGAACAGACAAGTTGTGGAATGACATCATACACAAAGAAAGCAAGAAGTCGTTAAAAAGATAGGAAAGAAAGAAAAGACCAAAACAGATGTCAGAAGAGACTCTGAAACTTGCTCTTGAACATCGAGTAGCTAAAGCAAAAGGAAGAAATGATGAAGTAAAAGAGCTAAAAAGAAGATTTCAAAGGGTAGCTTGAGAAGAGAAAGTAAAGTATTATGATGACATGTGCAAAGACCTGGAGATAGAAAACCAAAAGGAAAGAACAGGCTTGGCATTTCTCAAGCTGAAAGAACTGAAGAAAAAATTCAAGTCTCAAGTCACAATACTGAGGGATTCTATGGGGAAAATATCAAATGATGCAGAAAGCATCAAAAGAAGATGGAAGAAAGACACAGAGTCACTGTACCAAAAAGAACCAGTCAAAGTTCAATTATTTCAGGAGGTAGCATATGATCAGGAACCAATGGTATTGAAGGAAGAAGTCCAAGCTGCACTAAAGGCACTGGCAAAAGACAAGGCTCCAGGAATTGATGGAATATCAATTGAGATGTTTCAACAAACATGCAGCCCTGGAAGTGCTCACTTGTCTATGCCAAGAAATTTAGAAGACAGTTACCTGGCCAACCAATTGGAAGAGATCCATATTTATGTCTATTCCCAAGAAAGGTGATCCAACCTAATGTGAAGATTATCTAACAATATCATTAATATCACACACAGTAAAATTTTGCTGAAGATCATTCGAAAGTGTGTGCAGCAGTGTATCAATAGGGAACTGCCAGAAATTCAACCCAGATCTGGAAGAGGATGTGGAACCGGGGATATCATTGCTGATGTCAGATGGATCCTGGCCGAAAGCAGAGAACACAAGAAAGATGTTTACCTGTGTTTTATTGACCATGCAAAGGCATTCGACTGTATGGATCATAACAAATTATGGATAACATTGCAAAGAATGGGAATTCCAGAACACTTCATTGTGCTCCTAAGAAACCATTGCATAGATCAATAGGCAGTGGTTCAAATAGAACAAGGAGACAGCACATGGTTTAAAGTCTGGAAAGTTGTGTGTCAGGGTTGTATCTTTTCACTGTACCTATTCAATCTGTATGCTGAACAAGTGATCTGAGAACCTGGACACTATGAAGAAGAACAGGGCATCAAGATTGGAAGAAACCTCGTTAACAACCTGCGATATGCAGATGACACAAACTTACATGCTGAAAGTGAAGAGTACTTGAAGCACTTACTGATGAAGATCAAAGACCATAGCCTTCAGTATGGTTTACACCTCAACACAAAGAAAGCAAAAACCCTCACAACTGGACCAATAAGCAACATCATGATAAACGGAGAAAAGGAAGAAGTGGTCAAGGATTTCATTTTACTTGGATCCACAATCAACAGCCAGGGAAGCAGCAGTCAAGAAGTCAAAAGACACATTGCACTGGGCAAATCTTCTGCAAAAGACCTCTTTAAAGTATTAAAAAGCAAAAATGCCACCTTGAAGACTAAGGTGCACCTGACCCAAGCCATGGTGTTTTTGATCACCTCATATGCATGCAAAAACTGGGCAATGAATAAGGAAGACCAAAGAAGAATTGATGCCTTTGAATTTTGGTGTTGACAAAGAATACTAAATATATCATGGATTGCCTGGAGAATGAATAAATCTGTCTTGGAAGAAGTATAACCAGAAGGTTCCTTGGAAGCAAAGATGGTGAGACTATATCCCATACTTTGGACCTGTTATCAGAAAGTATCAATCCCTGGAGAAGGACACCATGCTTGGTAAAGTAGGGAAAAAAAAACAAACCCAGTGCCGTTGAGTCAATTCCTACTCATAGCGACCCTATAGGACAGAATAGAACTACCCCACAGAGTTTCCAAGAAGCACCTGGCGGATTCAAACTGGGTAAAGTAGAGGGTTAGCAAAAAAGCAGAAGACGCTCAACGAGACAGATTGGCACAGCGTCTGCAACAATGGTCTGAAGCATAAAAAACAATTGTGTGGATGGTGCAGGACCGGGCAGTGTTTTGTTCTGTTGTACATAGGGTCGCTATGAATTGGAACCAACTAGACAGTACCTAACAACAACAACAACAATTCACTGAACACTAAAAAATGTATCTCCCCTGGTTACACTAGTCTCCAACTCAAAATTCTTCAGTGGCTCACCATTGCACACAAAATTAAATCAAAATTTGCTAGTGTAAAAATTAAAGTCTGAAAAAACCAAGTGCCACAAAGGTTATGGAACAACAAGGACTCTATACAATAAGTGTATAGGAAAGCTCATTCTGAAAGCTGATTCTCCGTATTTACTGAACATATGCACAGCCTACAACCCCCAAATTCCACAGAAACAACAGTCACTTGGATAAATAAATTATGGTGCATTCCTACACTGGAATACCATAAAACAGTGAAAATAAATGAACTACAGCTATATCCAATAAAAAAACATGTATAAATCTCATCAACAAAATTGAGTGAAAGAAACTAGACACAAAATAATATATACTGTACTGTCTAATGGCTTTTATATAGACTTCAGAAACAAGCAAAACTTACTATGCTGTTAGAAGTCAGTATCATTACCTTCAGGGAGAAAGAAAGATGTAGTGTTTGAGAAAGGCCATGAGTAGGGCTTCTGACATCCTGGTAGTGTTCTATCTCTTGACCTGAATAGTGGTTTCATGGGTATGTCCCCTTTGTGATAATCTGGTGAGCTGTATACTTAAGTCTTATGAACTTTTCTGTATGATTACATAAGAGTCATTGTTTGTCACTGGTCCGGTCTCATCAATTCATTGAGTGCTTACCTATTCTTGAATTTTCACTATACCATAGCCTTACACTCTTGAGTCAGGGCCTAGTATAGACTTGGGATGACTTGTAGGAACAGTGCCAGTTTTAATAGAAAAAGTTGAGTCAAAGGCTCAGAGGTGATTTAAGTGTTGCACAGATCTGGGAACAGTGGTTTGTAGCAAAATTGTCAAATAGTTTGAATAAAGGAACAACACGGTAAGCAACAGTATAAGCATAACAGTATGATAACTATGCAGACAATGATAAATAAAGATTTCTTCTGGACTCCCCAACTTGAAAGCCATTATTGGAATAGCTAACCTAGACTGGGAGTAGGATCATACATTTGGTAATTACCTTCTTCATTTGTGACATGTGTTAGGTAACATGTCTAGATTGATCAGCAATGTAAGTACTGCTCTCATTTTAATTATAGCACAAGTTCCTCCTTGGGAAACTAACAGGAAATCTAACGCTATTCAGTTTTGTAAAGTCATAACCAAACTTCAGATAATTCTCTAGTTATGGTCTTTACAGCTTTGCTAAGTTTATGAACAGAAACTTCTAATTCAAATATTCCATTTAAAGTCTCATTATTTCCTTTGATGCAAGAATCAGCTATTTCAGTAAATAATAGCACTTTGCTGGCTATAAAGTATACTATGGTAAGGGTTTCTCAGATCTCCTAATACTTCTTTTTTAATGTTTTTAAGGTTCTTTTCTGGTCTCAATTTTATATTTCTCTCATTTCTGAATTTTTTCTCTTGGTTAATTGATTGTATATAAACACATAGGAATAGCATAACAAGAACCAGTCCAAATCTGCAGGTAAAAAAAACCAAACCCATTAGTTAGATACTTTAGGAAAAGGAAAAAATGGTTTCTTATATCCAGAAAACAGAACATTGAAACATCAGCAACATTCCCCACATAAAACTCATAATAATCTTTTAGCACACTCAGTCCTATGTATTAATTTCTGTTCCACACAACTCCAGATCATTAGCAGCCTGTTAATCATCAGCTTCTACACTAGAGTTCTGGAAATTTTTGTTCAGTTTGATGGTATCTAAGTTTAAAATATCAGTCTTTTTCATAAATTCTGTAAGTTCATTTTTTTGTTGTTAAAACACTCTGGTCAAGTACTTTCAGGGAGTCATCAAAGTAAAAAAAAAAAATCTGTAGATGACAAAACTTAAAAATGGCCATGGTCAACTTATTACTACTAATAAAACCTGATGATAATTCATTACAAAATAATTCAAAGCAAAATAAAGTCAATTTAAAAAAAGAAAGAGAAAACATCTCTTAAAATAATGACTAATCCAATTTTCAAAGAACTCCAGATATAACATATAATAATCTTGAGACATAATATCATACACTAAAGATACAGCAGGAAAATGCCAATTTTATCACATCAAACCCTGGTGGCGTAGTGGTTAAGCGCTACAGCTGCTAACCAAAAGGTCAGCAGTTCGAATCCGCCAGGCGCTCCTTGGAGACTCTACTGGGCAGGTCTACTCTGTCCTATAGGGTCGCTATGAGTCAGAATTGACTCAAAGGCAGTGGGTGGGTAAACATCTGAATATTATAAAACTTCACAGGTAAATGATGTGAATTCCCTAGTTAAAGCCATTGGCTTTGATGATGCTAGATTCAAAAGAAATAAAGCCATAACCAAGTTAGCAATTAAAAAAAAAAAAAAAAAGGATTATGACTGATAATACTATGTTCTTGTTGCCTAAATCAGGCAAAACTTAAGAGGAGACCCTGACACGTCAATTTTTAACCCAAGAAAATTTGGCACTTCTGATTTAACAACACGTTTCACATGTCAAATAAACTTTTTTTTTTTCCTGCACTTTTCCCATTATAAAACACAAGAATAAGTCTTTTGTGGCTTTCCACAAAGTTTTGAAGTTGTCAGGAGTTTATCATAGATCACCTAGAAGCAACATTTAGTTATTTGACAAAAATAACAGAGATTTTAAAGGTAAAAACCTTAGCTTTTGCAAAGCCATGTGGGTTGGTTTTCAGCACGACCTCAGGAATTTATTCTAATGAGACACTGAAACTTTGCCTTTGAGGTAGATTACACAAAGGATAAAATTAACTCTTCAACCCAGTAATTAAAGAAAATGCTATTTTAACAGTGAGAAAAAAGTATATACATATATTTTTTGCTTTATATGCTATTTGACACTAACCCATCACTGTCGAGTCTATTCCCACCCATAGGGTTTCCAAGGAGCACATGGTGGATTCGAACTGCTGACCTTTGGGTTAGCAGTTGTAGCTTTTAACCAGTACATCACCAGGGTTAAAGTTCTTAAAAAATCTTATAAATTAACCTAACAAATTTTAGCCATGACAGCTAAAAACTTTGGCCATATCAAATAAATTCACTATTAAAAAATCTTTTAAACTTTCTGTCTTTGTTACATACCTCTTATAGCACAACCCTTTAAGTGGCAAAAATGAAACACTCATTTAGCTGACCCAAATATATATATATATATTCTTTCTCTTAAATTATAATGAATACCCATTTACTCAATTTAATATCAGTAAGTTACCTAAGGAGCCCTGGTGGCACAGTGGTTAAGTGATATGGCTATTAATCAAAAGGTTAGCAGTTTGAATCCATCAGCCTTTTCTTGGAAACCCTATGGGGCAGTTCTACTCTGTCCTATAGGGTCACTATGGGTTAGAATCAACTCAGCAGCAATGGGTTAAGTTACCTAAAATTCATGGAAATGATTTTAAGCCTATATACCACAAAGCATAGTTTCTGTTAAAGTTCATTTAAATATTCTATTTTCATTCAAACTTTTACCATGTCTCATGTTTTTCCCCAATCTAAACTTAGATTTTATCAACTGGTTTTTCCCCAGGCAATTATAGGTATGTTTTATTATGATTTTTATCTTCTGGCTTTTTAAAATTCCTCTACAATAGAGAGTACTTGTTTATATTTCATGTTGGTGATCCATCCCATTTCTGACAGCTGTATTATGACAGCACTTTCCCTATTTTAAACTCAGTGTCCACCTTATTTATCCTACTTTTTAATATCTTTAAAAATCTCCACCCTGTTGAGAGGGTTTTTTTTTTAATTCTTTCTTTACTATCCTCTTGGTAAGCAGCTTAGCCTTCCTTCTTTATCATAACCCTTTTTTACACTTTAGTAAGAGCAACCTAGTAATTACGGAAGCTCTTTAGCAATTTTATAAATTCCATCAATTCCTGGCTAGACATTTTGTTTTCCATCTAGATTTTGTCCTATGCTTCCCTTTTTCTTACTCTGGAGCAGTCTCTCTTAGGAGAAATTTACTCCTGTTTTCCTTAACAAACCTCACCTCATATACTCAATCTATCCTAAATTACTTTAAAAGATTTTGGAAACTGCTTTGAGGGTAATGTTGTATAAAACATAAAAGTCTTTGTCAGAATGAATTCACTTTCATTAACTTCTGGGAATATTAACCAAAAACCCAAGCCCATTGCTGTTGAGTGGATCCCGACTCATAGCTACCCTATAGAACAGAGTAGAACTGCCTCATAGAGTTTCCAAGGAGTGCCTGGTAGATTAAAACTACTGACCTTTTAGTTAGCAGCCATAGCACCTAACCACTATACCACCAGGGTTTTCTCTGGGAATATTTGGAGTATTAATTTACGTAAGTGCTTATTTATCACTATACCAATCAGAATAAAGTTCTTTTAGGAATATTATAATCTAGGGGTAGGAGGTTATTACATTTTCAAGAACCTATCTTCTGCACCTTGTAAAGAATCTTTTAGAGATATGATTTAGAATCATTTTTGTCCTTTTTTCTTTTTTTTTTAGATTTTGTTATACCAACCAAAATAAATAATCTGTCCTTTTTTAGTGCACTTTTCAATTAGACCAATTTATATCAATGTTTCTTAGAGTAGCTACTGAAAGCCCAAATCATAAGACAGACACAAGAAGCAGTTTTTCTTGGGAGAGAAAAGAAATGAGACTTAAGACAGCCTCATGAAAAAGCTGGCAACTGTCAGCCATAGAGTCCAACCTGATACAAGACAGAAGCTCAGACAAAACACTCTAGGTCAGAGGGAAGCCCTCAACAAAACGAGACAGTAAAATCACATATACTCACAAGTTTGTGAGGCCAGCTAAAAAAAAAAAAAAAAAAACAGGCTTAAACACCCAACAGAAAACAAAGCACATAGGGAACCCAGTTCCTCAACAGAAAAATAACTTCTAGATGAAGATTGTTAACTTGTCAGAGTCACAGTTGGAGTGATCTCAGACCCTTTGGCAAAAACGGAGTACCAAACAAAAGTTCCCCCAAAAGGAAAGAAAAGACAATACAAATGGAAACTCATTTCCCCAAAGTGATCACTGAAATTCCAAATTATTTTGAACATGAATCCCAAACTGGCATCCTAGTAGAGGGGAACTCCAAGTTTATTTCTCTTAGATGTTAAGGATCCTATTCCGTTACATTGAAACTTTGGTTTCCTGGAGCCGAATCAGACCTTAGCAGGGAGTCTGCCATGGGGTTTGGTTGGTGTTCCTCTTTACAGTGTATCTCCATTGCACGAGAGTTTTCTTGTGGCTGGTGGGCAGCCTAATGCTCTGGCCCATCTCATGACCCAACTTATCCTGACAGAAGTGTCTTTCTGTTGGTAGTGAGCAAACTAGGGCTCTTAAAGTGCTCAGCTTTGCCCACACATTTTTGCAGCTTAAAAAATTCTGGGATTCTTTTGTAACAACCATATGAAACCTAGTTTCATTCTTTCTGAACCCAGTGCATTCTTTCTGAACCTAATTCATCCTGTCAGCTAAAAACCCAGTCTCTTACAACTGGCAATCAATTTCAACTAAGTAGACTAGCTGCAATGAAACATGGAGCTCAAGACCTAAGAGTTCTTACTACACCCCCAAAGAGACTGGAGAAAAGCAGAAGCAAAAAGGAATACTCTATGGTACGGGCCCAGTTCCTGATTTCCTTCAAGGATTTAGGGACACGGGAAGATGTTTTCAGGGTCCCTTTTTTGTAAAGCAAAAGTTTCACTAAAGAGCTTAAGGTTACTTTCGGTCAGTTTTGAAATAGTGTCTTTCAAAGAGGCTATTTTAGGATGCTGAATATATATGGCAACCTAAGGATACCAATCAAAATAAGCAGCCCATTGCAGTTGTCTGGTTTGGGTGGCATGGTTTACTAATTTAAGCCTTAAACACTCCATAGAGGTCACTGATGTGACAAACTGTCATTAGTGAGTTTAAACCATAAATCCAACTACAAACAAGACCTAGACCCATAGTTCTTGGCCATATAGAGAGTAGGATTTCTGCTAGGAAAATCTGCTGCTTCCTTGGATTTGGCACAATTTTTTTTAGAGCCTGCACAATTTGAGTTCAAAAAACAACTCTGTCACTGTCATGGATTGAATTTCATCCCCTAAAAATATGTGTATCAATTTCACTGGACCACAATTCCCAGTATCACCTGATTGTCCACCATTTTGCCATCTGATGTGATTTCCCTTTGTGTTGGAAATCCTATCTCTATGCTGTTGACGAGATGAGATTAGCGGCAGTTATGTTGATAAGATCTACAAGATTACTTTGTGTTTTGGGCCAATCTTTTTTGAGATATAAAAGAGAGACAGGGGAACCTCATACCACCAAGAAAGAAGCACCAGGAACACAGTGCATCCTCTGGACCTGGGGTCCCTGCTCTGAGAAGCATCTCAACCAGGGAAAGATTAATGACAAGGACCTTCCTCCAGAGCCAACAGAGAGAGAAAGCCTTCCCCTGGAGCTGATGCCCTGAATTCGGACTTCTAGCCTACTAGACTGTGAGAGAATAAACTTCTCTTTGTTAAAGCCATCCACTTGTGGTATTTCTGTTATAGCAGTATAGATGACTAAGACATAGTGCATTCCCTATTTTGATTTAAACCAGTTTGAATTGCATGTTATATCCCTCGCAACAGCAAAATTCATAACTGATGTAGAATTGTGTCGTAAATTGAATTGTGTCCCCCAAAAATATGTGTATCAATTTGGCTAGGCCATGATTCCAGTATTGTATGATTGTCCACCATTTTGCCATCTGATGTGATTTTCCTGTGTTGTAAATCCTATCCCTATGATGTTAATGAGATGCAATTAATGGAGTTCTGATAATGAGGCAGGACTCAATTTATAAGATTAGGTTTTGTCTTAAGTCAATCTCTTTTGAGACATGAAAGAGAGAAGCAAGCAGAGACGGGGACCTCATATCACCAAAGAAGAAGCAGAAGTACCAGAAGCATAGCACATATTTTGAACCCAGGGTCCCTGGGCAAAGAAGCTCCTAGTCCAGGGACAGATTGATTAAAGAACCTTCCTCCAAAGCCAACAGAGAGAGAAAATCTTCCCCTGGAGCTGACACCCTGAATTTGGACTTCTAGGCTATTAAAATGTGAGAAACTAAATGTCTCTTTGTTAAAGCCATTTACTTGTGATGTTTCTATTACAGCAGTGCTAGATGACTGAGATAGAATTTGGTACCGGGAGTGGGGCACTGCTCTAACAGATATCTAAAATGTGGAAGCGCTTGCTTTGAAGAGACTGTTGGTGGAATTATGGACACCAAACAATTATGATGAGAACTCAGAAGGAAGTGAAAAAAGAACCAGCAACAGCAGAGAAAGGGCAGCAGCAGAACCAGAAGACCAGCATGAGAGAGTGTTTGAGCTGACCCATGAAGAGAGAGACCTGAGTGTCCTTGGCAGGGGGCTCCCTGGCAGAGTGAGGTACCTCCAGGCACTTATCGGTGGAGCTAGGCTTGCTGATCCACAGAGCAAGAGCTGAGTGCCTTCTGGCTGAAGTTTACTGGTGGAGTAGGGTGCCTCCAGGCACTTATCAGTGGAGCTACGGTACTTTGGAACACTTGCCCAAGCAGGGTAGATGCAGGCAGTGAGGCCCAAGAGGCCCAGAGGCTATGGAACCTGGAACCAGAAGCTGAAGTGACAAGGAACACAGAAAACAGAGCTGCCTCAGTCTCAAAGGATATGACCATGATTTCTGGGGTCTCAAAGGGTGGAGTCACCCCTCTGATGGACTAGGAGAATGGGACATCCCAAAGCAGAGGGAGCACAGTTGCTGTTCCAGTGGGCCTGGAAGGCGGAGCTGAAGCTCAGGGCTGAGGTGCCTCATTCCAGAATCCGGAGATTGTGGCCAATGCCTAGAGCCTGGAGGACAGGGCTACTGTGTGAATGGTCTCAGAGAACAGAGGATTATTTTCAAGCCTTGAGGGCTAATGTAATGTAGTCTGCTGACTTGCTTGGTGCCTGTTCCACCATTGTACTTTGGAAAGAGATAACTGGTATTCTAGATTTCACAGATGAAGGCAAATTTTTGTATTTGAGGCTTGAAGCTGATTTAAGACTTTTGCTATGATGTGATGGGGTGAATGTGTTTTACATGTGGCAAGGACATGAATTTTGGGGGGCCAAAGGGTAGAATGTCATAGATTGAATTGTGTCCCCCAAAAACATGTGTATCAATTTGGCTATGCCATGATTCCAGTATTGTGTGATTGTCCACCATTTTTCCATCTGATGTGATTTTCCTATCCTGTAAATCCTATCTCTATGATGTTAATGAGATGGGATTAATGGCTGATGGAAACCCTGGTGGTGTAGTGGTTAAGTGCTACAGCTGCTAGCCAATAGGTCGGTGCTTCAAATCCACCAGGCACTCCTTGGAAACTGTGTGGCAGTTCTACTCTGTCTTACAGGGTCACTATGAGTAGGAATCAACTCGACGGCAACAGGTTTGGTTTTTTTGTTTTATGTTAATGAGGCAGGACTCAATCTATGAGATAGATTGTGTTTTAAACTAATCTCTTTTGAGATATAAAAAAAGAGAAGCAAGCAGAGAAACGGGACCTCATACACCAAGAAAGAAGCACCAGAAGCATACCGCATCCTTTGGACTCGGGGTCCCTAGGCACAGAAGCTCCCTGTCCAGGGGAAGATTGAGAATGAGGACCTTCCTCCAGAGCCAACCAAGAAAGAAAGACTTCTCCTAGAGCTGACACTCTGAATTTGGACTTGTAGCCTCCTAGGCTGTGAAAGAATAAATTTATCTTTGTTAGAGCCATTTACTTGTGATGTTTCTGTTATAGCAGCTGTTGTAGGGGAAAAAACATCACAAAGTTTAGTAAAGCAAAAAGAAAGTTTTATTTGGCATATACTCAAAATGACAAAAGTGGGAAACAGACGAGCATACTGCCAGAGCTAATGTCTGCCTGAATCCAAAGATGGTTACAGGATCATCAGTATATATTAGCATCACAAAAATGGGTAGAACTATCGAAAGCTTCACCTTTTCACAGATTGGCTAGAAACTGTGGTCTTACATTTTGAATTGCCTTTCTTAATAATCATTTCGTATAGGTTTCAATAACCCAACAGTCAGGAGGGTCTTCGTTGGTATAGGTTTCAGTAACCTGACACTCAGTGGGTCTTCACTGGTCCAACAAATTTCTATTCACTGAATGTTAATAGAAAAAGATAGGAGGGGAAAGTCTTTTGTGTTCTGTTTGATTAGCTTTAGGTGAAAAGTTCCCTAAAAAATATTTTTCTTCCCTAAAAGATAATTTATAAGATTGTCCCATCTATTGTCTTTATCTCAGGGCCCAGCTGATGTGTCATTGTGAGTCCCTGTGGGTCCAGCTTCAGCTGGGTCACATTCTCTTTGCTTAAGAACAGGGAATAATAATTCCAATATTATATTCTAAATCACAGCACTAGACAAAGATTAAGCACTAGACAATGACAAAGACCCTGGTGGCATAGTGGTTAAGAGCCACAGCTGCTAACCAAAAGGTTGGTAGTTCAAATCCACCAGACGCTCCTTGGAAACCCTCTGGGTCAGTTCTGCTCTGTCCTACAGGGTCGCTATGAGTTGGAATCGACTCAACAGCTGTGGGTTTGGTAATGACTAAGACAAATTGATACCGGAAGTATTGTGCTTTAAGTGAAAGATACTAGAATGTGGAAGTTGGCTGAGTCCAGGTTAAGGGGTAAGGGAGAAGCACTAAATAGAAAATTGAGAGTCCCTGGAACATGGCAGTGTAACATCTGGCTAAATTGTTGCTGTTGTGTCTTGAAGCTTAGACCATGTCCTCACTAAGGAAGATTTGTAAGGCTCGGTAGGAAAAAAAAGATAATAATTTGAATGTACCATCTACATCTTATGTCTTTTATTAAGCTTCTGCAACAAAGACAGACTCAGGCTGGAACTAGTATATCTGAAAACAAAGACAGAAGAAAATATAGCTTTACAAAAACAAGGCCCTTTTGACTAAAGCCTGCTATCCAAGATGACCATGAGTTCCCTTAACCTGAGCCTAGTTATTGTTTGTTGTTAGGTGCCGTCGAGTTGGCTCCAAATCATAGTGACCCTATAGAACAGAGTAGAACTGCTCCATACGGCTTCTAAGGAGCGGCTGGTGGATTCGAACTGCCGAACTTAGGGAGTCCCGCTGGCACAGTGGTTATAAGCTCAACTGCTAAACCAAAAGGTTGGCAGTTTGAATTCACCAGCCACTCCTTGGAAACGCTATGGGGCAGCTCTACTCTGTCCTTTGGGGTTGCTATGAGTCGGAATCCAGGCAATGGGGTTGAGTCTAGTAGGAATGTAAAATTGTATGCTATGCCCCCAAGCTAGGTTTAAAACAAGTGAAGGCAGGAAAAAGAGAACCATAGCAGGACATTACACTGAGCCTGGAAAACCTGTCATTACTCCTCAAACACCTCCCAAGCTCCTGCTGTTATGAATTCCTTATCTGACAAAGGTACAATCACTCCCATTGTGATGATGAAGCTGGAATGCAGCCTTGGGAAGGGGGCTCCACACCCCCCACCCCCACGCTATTATTTCAAAGTGTCTCTTTGCAGAAGTTGAAAAACTGTCTCAGCCAGACTGTTGAAAACTGTTACTAGTCCAAGATTCAAACACTATACCTTGACTAGTTCGCTTCTCATGACTCTCATCATGGAATTTAACAGGAAAAAAAAAGAGAGAGAGAGAGAGCACACTAAAATTCTCAAATAATTATATTTGGAAAAAAAAAAAAAAAAAACCTGCCTGAAATGGCTGTCAACTGTTAATCCACATGCAATTTCAGTCTTTCAAACTCTCACTAACAAGGAGTAGTTCCTAATGAGATACGGTGCTTCTAGAATGGACAAACTCTCTAATGTCCATCTCAGAAGTAGTCAGAAAGAAATGAGGGAAAAACTCCTGAAAGGACAAACAGATGAATTGATTAAAGAATTCTACTGTTAGAGCGGGTGTCCTACATACTCCTGTCCAGTAGAATATGGTACAGCCCAGTGAGTCCAACTCCAGAGCACGGGGGAGAAGGGAGGAATAAAGCGGGTTTTCCGTAGATGGAAGCTGTAAATCTGTTTTCTTGCTACTATTGTATATTTTGTATTCGAGTATGATTAAACCTATTATTTAATCAGTTTTCTGAATGATGAGGGCTATATCTGGACTTGATGGATTGTTGTGGTCTTTGTGAGGTGGCATCGAGTTAGTTCCAACTCATAGCAACCCAATGTTCAACAGAATAAAACACTGCCCAGCCCCACACCACCCTCACAATCATTGTTATGGTTGAGCTCATTGTTGCAGCCACCGTGTCAATCCATCTCGTTGAAGATCTTCCTCTTTTTCAATGGCCCTCTACTTTACCAAGCATGATGTCCTTCTCCAGGCCTTGATCCCTCCTGATAACTTGTCCAAAGTATGTGAGACACAGTCTCACCATCCTTACTTCTAAGGAGCATTCTGGCCGTAATTCTTTCAAGACAGATTTGTTTGTTCTTTTGGCAGTCCATGGTATATTCAATATTCTTCTCCAACACCATAATTCAAAGGCATCAATTCTTCCTCAGTCTTCCTTATTCATTACCCAGCTTCACATGCATATGAGGCAACTGAAAACACTATGGCTTGGGTCAGGCACACCTTAGTCTTCAAGGTGACATTTTTGCTTTTTAACACTTTAAAGAGGTCTTTTGCAGCAGATTTGCCCAATGCGATGTGTCTTTTTGATTTCTTGATGGCTGCTTCCATGAGTGTTGATTGTGGATCCAAGTAAAATGAAATCCCTGACAACTCCAATCTTTTCTCCATTTATCATGATGCCTTTTGGTCCACTCGTGAAGATTTTTGCTTTCTTTATGTTGAGGCATAATCCATACCGAAGGCTGTGATCTTTGATCTTCATCGGTAAGTGCTTCAAGTCCTCACTTTCAGCAAACAATGTTGTGTCATCTGCATATCACAGGTTGTTACTGAGTCTTCCTCCAATCCCAATGCCACGTTCCCATAGTGTCCAGCTTCTCGGATTACTTGCTCAGCATACAGATTGAATAAATAAGGTGAAAAGGTTCATCTCCCTGACTTTAAACTATGCAGTATCCTCTTGTTCTGTTTGAACAACTGCCTTTTGATCTCTGTACAGGTTCCTCATAAGTACAATTAAATGCTCTGGAATTCCCATTCCTCAAAATATTATCCGTAATTTGTTATGATTCACACAGTTGAATGCCTTTGCATAGTCAATAAAACACAAGTAAACATTTTTCTGGTATTGTCTGCTTTCAGCCAGGATCCATCCAGAATATCAGCAATGATGTTCCTGGTTTTAACGTCCTTTTCTAAATCTGGCTTGAATTTCTAACAGTTCCCTGTCAATGTACTGGTGCAACCACTTTTGAATGATCTTCAGCAAAATTTTACTTGCGTGTGATATTGATGATATTGTTTGATAATTTCCTCACTCCATTGGATCCCCTTTCTTGGGAATAGGCATAAACACGGATCTCTTCCAGTCAGTTGGCCAAGTAGCTGTCTTCCAAATTTCTTGGCAAAGATGAGTGAGCACTTATAGCCCTGCATCCGTTTGTTGAAACATCTTAATTGGTATTCAGTCAATTCCTGGAGCCTTGTTTTTCACCAGTGCCTTCAGTGCAGCTTGGACCTCTTCCTTTCGTACCACACATACGCAGAAATCTTTGACTTGTATACGTATACCATAACTGGATGAAATATTGGGTTATCTTATTTGGGGGAGAATGTCAATGCATTTTATCTAAGCACTGGCATTTTTAAAAACTGTAGCATGAAAAGAGGGGTGTTTGTGAACTTGGGGTAGCAAAGGGGTGGATTGTAGCCTATGTTTGTCATTTATCTTTCTGGTACCCCTAGTGTTTCCCCTTCTTTTTTTTTTTTTTTCTGGCAATAGTAACCATAATTTCCAATTGGACATTCAGGTTTCCTCTGTGCTCAGGATTGGGTTTTAGGATGGTTCCCCCCTCCACCTTAACAAGTAGTGGTCCTGATTAGCTTAAGTTAATTGACCTATCCCACCTAGTTGACCTAACTGAAGCCATTGATATGTGAGGAGATGTAAGCTAGGGCTTCTGAGAAAAAGCAAAATGGATTTAATGGTATAAAAACATAATATTTGAGACCAAGGAAAGGGAGCCAGGGGAAACAGGCACGTAACTGATCCTAGTATTGTTTTTTAAGTCAAGGTGTATCAACATCTTTCAAAATATTTTAATTATTTGGGGAAGAACTTCCAAGAAAATTAAAAAGCCCCCAATTTTAACTTATATTAGATAATACTGCAACTTTTAAAACTTCAAAAATTTCAAGAGTTAGGATAATATGTCCTTTACATTAGCTTCAGTAATTTCTCTTAAATGTAACCTCAGTAGTCTTGTCTATAGAATTGTAAAATTTGTAGTATTTACTTGTTTATAAGTGCTCCTAGTCCTAGGGTTTTATAACCACGAAGTTTATTATTAAAAAGTTTTAATTTACCTCAAATACTTTCTATACTATTTGGAAAGGGTATCTAGGAGAAAAATTCACGTAACAAAAGCAAACTCAATTCAACAGAAAGCATGAAAAATTGTTGATGAAGCACTTTGTGTGTGTGTGTGTGTGTGTGCATGTGTGTGTTCGGTCCAAAGGAAGCATCGGACTGGCTACACAAGTAGGACAAAGAGTGAAAAGATGCAATATCTCCTCCTCTATCTGCTTGTATTGGGTAAATGGATCATTTTATTGTCAGGTCGGTTGAGACTGAATGTCAACATTATACTAGAACATCCCAAAGGTATGCAGCAAAGGGAATGCTATTCCAGTTTCCTTCACTTGATGCTATTAAAGGAGCTCACGGTCTAAGATAAAAGTTAGATAAATTGAAGGGCAATAAGTACTTTGTTTTATAGCAGTAGTTTAACTTCAAACTCCTCATAAGTTTATATGTATTTCTATGGAAGGACTGCATCTAAAACAATACTCTAACAAATGAGACTTACCAGAGAAAACAAGTCCTGCGAATTGTTGTACTGATTGGTGGCTTTTTTCTCCCTTTCAATAGCAATAGCACAGCAGTCAATTAGAATGTGTGAACCCTCTAAGCCCTAGCAGATGGTCTATTGAATTTGAAACATCAGAAATACATGCTATGTTTATTTAGAAAAAAATTTTGCTGCATTACACTAAGAAACATTCATCCATTCAATCCACAAAAATTTATTGATTACCTACTATGTGCCAGGAAACCATGTTTCCTACCTTTGTAATCTGTCTAGCATATAAGAAAGCTTTGTTGCTCTAAAAGTTTGTGATGATCATCTGTTAAATGGGAACCACACCTCAAGAGGAATGTGTTACGTATTGAGTTGTGTCCCCTCCCAAATATGTGCTGAAATCCTGTAACTATGACCCTGTTTGGAAATAGGGGTTCTCTTTTGTTATATTAATGAGGTCATACCAGAGTAGGGTGGATTCTAAACCTCATCACTTCTGAGTTACAAAAAAAAACAGATTAGACACTGGACACACATGAGGAAAAGAAGCCATATGAAGAGAGACACACAAGGCAGATGAATCTACAGGTCCAGAAACTCCAAGGATTGATGGTTACTAGAAGTTGAAATAGATAAAGAAGGAGCTCCCCATATAGTCGTGCCCTGAATTTGGACTTCTAGACACTCGCAGTATGTGAAAATAGGTTTCTGTTCTTTAAAACTGCACACTTGTGATTTTTTCTGTTACGGCAGCACTAGGTAACTAAGACAGGTTGTAATAAAAATAATAATCATTTTTAAATAGTGACACAATTTCCAAAGCAGTTTCACATATATATGTGTGTGTGTATGTGTATGTGTGTGTACATGTATATATGTAAATATACATGCATAACCTATTGCCACCAAGTTGATTCCAACTCATAGGAACCCTATACAGGGCAGAGTAGAACTGCCCAGAGAGTTTCCAAGGAGCAGTTGGTGGATTTGAACTGCTGACCTTTTGGTTAGCAGCAGAGCTTTTAACCACTGCACCACCAGGGCTCGTACATATATATATATGCACATAAGTATATATACATATACACATATGTATATGTACTAAATCTAGGGAAGTATTCAACATATTTATGAACTGGAACAGCACCAAAAAATTCCCAAACCAAACCAGTTGCCATCTGAGTCGATTTTGACTCTTGGTGATGCCATGTGTGTCAGAGTACAGTTGTCCTTCATAAGGCTTTCAGAGGCTGATTTTTTAGAAGCAAATCACCAGGCCTTTCTTTCAAGGCACCTCTGGGTGGACTCAAACCTCCAAACTATCAGTTAACAGCTGAGAATGTTAACCATTTGCACCACTCAGGGACATCACCAAAAAAAATGCAGTTACTATTGAGTTGATTCTGACTCATGGCAACCCCACATGTGTGCAGAGTAGAACTCCTCAATAGGGTTTTCAAGTCTGTGATGTTTCAGAAGCAGATCACCAAGTCTTTTTTCCAAGGTGCCTCTGAGTGGATTCAAACTGTCAGCTTTTTGGTTAGTAGTCAAGAGCTTAGCCTTTTGTGGCACCCAAGGATTCCGGAGAAAACACAGGCCCAAACAAATAAAAATGTAAATGGAATGATTTTGAAATAAATTTATGGAGTACAGAATCTCGGTCATTATGTCCATTTGTATGTGTGGTTTAGCAAGTTCCAACTAAGCCGGGGCAGGACCTTAAAAAAATCAAGTTTGTCCCAAAAAGAGATCCTGAGATGGACACGTAGAAATTGGTCATTAATATATATTTATGGCATACATACTAAGCGTCAGAAACTGTGTTTGGCATTCAATCAAGTCTTAAGTTTCAGGCTACCAACGAGTAAAGATACAAATAAGGAAGTATAAGTGGGGTTACAGTGAGAGGATTTTGAAAGCGGAGGAAGTAAGGCTGAGGAAATTTTTAGGATAGAGGAGATTTTTGCATATTTTAACCTGAAGAGAAAGAGTTATGGAGAGAGCTTGACTGAAGAAGCAAGTGAGAAAGGGCATAATTACTAGAGCAAGAACTTGCAGGAGATAGAAATTTTGAGGTCAAGAGCACAGGTGAAGGAAAAGAGGAAGAATAACCCTTTGTGCCAGGAGAGAAGAAGATAAGGAAGGATGAGATATGTAAATCAATTCAGAAGCATACAAGAAGTAAAATAAGTCCAAAGAGGATGAGAGGAACTGAGAAAGAAAGGAAGGGCATGATCTAAAATGAGAAAGCAGGAATAAACTTCAGGAAAGCACGTGAAGGAGGGTTTTTCACAGCTATAACAGCTATTTTCTCTGTGAAGTAGGAAAGGTAATCTGCTAAGGGTAAAGCAGCATTAGGTAGAAAGCTTGAAAAGAGTGGTAAAATATTACCATCATAGGGAATGTGTAAGAATCCATAAAGACTTGTTGGGCAATATTGAGAGTTCAACAGAGGCTGGAAATTATAAATTTATAAGACCGACAACCAACATGGTTACATGCTTTACTCCAGTATTATTCAATGCCTGGCTCTAGGATCAGAGAAAACAGATGGTTAGATTATTCTAGAATTGAGGATTAGGATAATGGTAAGAGAAGAAGGTCATGAGAGTGCTGAAAATTAAGAGTGTTGGTGAAAGAGAGGTTTAATTGAATGATCAGAGCAGAGTAGGATGGAAGAAGTGAAGCCAAATGAGACTTATTGACCAAGAACATACAAAACCGATGAAGTATTAGAAGAATCAATGTGCGTGAAGAGCAGTCACTCCCCTACATAAAACCTTTCCAAGGGCTTTCCGGACCCTGAAAGAGAAAGTGCAGTCTACTTCTTAGATAAAGGCTTTCCAAATTTTGCCATGGTTCATTTCTTAAATGACAAGGCTCATTTCTGGTTCCTTCCCCAAAATGCCTCCAGGCATTCTATGTTTTCTGGAATGTTGAACAACTATGCTGCTTTCTGCCTTCATGTTATTGCTGTTTTTTCTAAAGGGCTCCTCTTTCTCTCTTAAGTCCCCATTCTTCTGATGAACTTCTCAGCCTTCATGACTCATCTCAGGCATTTCTTGCTTTTTAAAGTCTCCTTTGGTGACCTGTCTACAAAATAAATACTAAACAATAATAATGGTTGCCAGAATATCCTCCCATCCCTGTATCCTCACACTAGTCCTTTTACCAAAAGCCCTTGGTTCTACAGCATAGTAGAATGCTGTAGACTTAACATAGTGCCATTCCTGAGCTTAACCCAGGTTCCATGGTATATGGAAGTTCAGGCTATCCTGCCTGGAGCATCAGATACCATGCAAAAAGAAAGTCCACAGAGAGAAGAACCTAGATGCACCAGTCAAGAGACAGCACCTATTCTCCAGGCTTGCGAGTAAACCTTTTTTGGACATTCCTGCCCATTCCAGCAACAACCTGCTTAATGCAGGTGGAGTCCAGTCAACCCACAGGATTTGGGGAAGTTGCTATTATAAGTCACTAAATTTGGGGGGTTTGTTATGCAGCAATATGTAACAGATACATCTCCCCCTTTTCAACTCAAGTACAACTGCACAAACTTTCCACTTATCATGCTACTGCACCTAGAATTACCTCTATTATTTTACTTATCACACTGGGATTACAATTTTTTTTTTTTTTTTTTTTTAGATATCTTCCTATTCTGTGAGATTCTTGAGATCAGGGAAAATGTCTCAGTGTGTGTGTGCGTGTGTGTGTGTGTCTGTGTGTGTGCACATGCACACAGCAGATATTCAATAAATAATTTGAACGAAACTGAACATGAATTAGTTGAAGAGAGGAAGAGTAGGAGATGTTATGCTCGGTCATTGCAATTTCAGGGTTAAATATTTCACAAGTGGAGCAATTCTGGTGTCAACATGAAAATGTGTTGGAGGTGAAGTTGGCTGGAGAATAGTCTCAGAATTGAGATGAGAGTGGATGAGTCTTTAAAGATTTGGAGTTGGCACCCTAAATTTGGACTTCTAGCCGCCTAGACTATGAGAAAATAAATTTCTCTTTGTTAAATCCATCCACTTGTGGTATTTCTGTTATAACAGCACTAGATGACTAAGACAGACGATATACAAACCTGTCACACTACAGTACAGTTGTTAATTTACTTGTCTATCTTCCCAGCTAAAATCTGAGCTCCTCCTCAGAGATAGAGTTAATAAAATATTTATTCTTGCTATACCTGTCCCTTACATAATTCCTGGGACATGCTGGTACATGTGAAGTGCTAGGTAAATGTCCATTGAGAGAATAAATCAATGCATGAACGAATGATGAAACATGAAACCTGGATGGTGCTTGCTACATATTATTTAAACATTAATTAAATCCAAATATTTGGGGTATATTAAAAAATACTTTAAAGTAGGTATTTATTTGAAACAGACTATCTCCAAATATTTTTTCCCAGTTCTAAAATTCTATGATCACATTGGGGCTAACACTTTTATTCAGGCACATAGGATTAGAATCTTGTCTGGGATGGGCTTAAATCTGTAGAATAGGATCTATTGGGTTGTTTGAGGGTGTATTTCCAATTAATTCTATCATATTAATGCTAATAAATGGTATTTGTGAATTTTTTATACTTTTCAATTAAACAAAATTGAATTATGTGTACTAGCTAATCTATCAAAATGGCAACACAGTGAAGAAAGTGTTTTTTTTTTCCTAAAACCTTGTCAGCTTGAGTGACATGTGAGTACCCATCACTAAGCATCTGTTAGGGAAATCTTATTACTCTGTGTCTGTCACTAGAAAATTGGAACAAATGTTGCAAGACCTACACACTTAAAATGTTATGATGTGTTTTTAAAACGGCTTTCCACAGAAGGCCCTTTATTTTATTAGAAAATTATAAGCAAACAAGCCTTGTTTAATGGCTTTCAAAGTATAAGCACATTTCATGTCAAAATTGTATCACTCTCAATTGCTTACTTCTGTGAGAAATCTGTCAGGCCCTGGTGCCCAAGAAAATAGGCTACCACGACTGAAGATTTCTTGCTGAAGGATATAACGCATGCTCAATTAAACCAAAACTGTGTGTGTAATGGTCTGATTCCGTCTTAGGAAGAACCGTCAGCTCTCTGCTTGGGCAACAGAGTTTTCCTAATGCCTGGACTTTTTGATAAATCCCATGTAGCAAGTCCCGCAGTCTTTGAGTTTAAGTCTCAGGGAAGGTTTAATTCTTGTTTCTTCTTCTTTTAACTTTGACAAGTTCTTGGAAATTATACCTTCTCTTTCTTATATCACCTGTGTATCTTTGCTCATTTTCCTTACCTCTTTCAGGGTGTTAAATATTTTAACAAGCAAATAAAGAAAATATCCATAAAATATTAAAATTACAGCCAGATTTTCAGAGGAGCCAATTGTTGTTATATTAGTTGAGAACCATTTCCAAGTTCTTTCTCTCTTCAAATATCAAAAAATGTCTATATGTGCTTCAAAAAGAATGAGATGGTAACAAAATCTGGTGGAAAATCTCTGTAGCAGCCCAATGTCCATCTTATACTCTGTGTTATTGGACAAGTTTATAATAATTCTGCTTCTCTAAGCCAGTAGAGATCAAGTGCAGAAGTGATAAATACTAACTTTTCCCCATAAAAGATGACAATACAGTTATCACTTTTAAAATACATATTTTCCTATATATTCTAGGAAAAGATAACTTCTAAACATGAATTTGCCACCATATAAAATAATATTGTGTGTTACTAAACTGCCACCTACTGTACTAGTTCGCCCAGGACACAGTATCATCTTGTATAGGCTTGCCTTTTCCAATGATACATGATTCTTTTTCAGCTGTTTCGTGACATTATTTCCTTCCCTTATTCTAGCAATACATGCTCCGAGAGACCAGGAAAAAAAAATTGTTTCTACTAATTATAGTTCTACCAAAGCCTTTCACATCATTTAAGACTTAGATTGATTATTCACAGTGCCATGAAGATGTGTCAGTTTGAGACAAGAAGAGGTTTAGAGAGGTTTCCACTTTGCAGAGTGCCACCTGTCTCCAAAGGGCATGTTCATTAAAAAGCTACAGGTGCAAGTTGTGGGAGCAAAACAGCATAATGAAGTCCTTTGCCTCTTTGTGCACCTTTTGATTAATAACACCCTCCTTCGGTTCCAGCAGATTGTACACCGATGTTCACTGTAATAAACCTGAAATACCAACCTAACTTTCTATCCTTCTCTGAAAAGAGTAAGTCACCATTTATCTGTAACCCAAACCAAAAAATATATACAAAAATGGGATCTTTCTGGCACAACCTACTTTTGTAAGAAAAGAACAGCTAATAAGGAAGCAGAATGATATTTACTCAATAAACAATGTTTAATATATATCATTGGTCAAATTCTACCTCATCTTCTTTGCCCTATATCCACATAAGTGGAAGTTCAATTGATATGTATACTGATAATTTGAAAGCACTGCAAAATTCTGAGTTGTCAACCTAATTATAAAAATGAAAAAGAAAACTTGTATTCATCACATACACACTATTTTCTGGACATTTTTGCTGGCATATTGTCCACAAAATAGCTCGGTGAGTTAGATATCATTATCCTTATTTTCACTATTAAATGTGACTGAGGCTCAGAGTGACAATAAGAGCTTGCATTTGTATACTGCTTGCAATTTTCTTGGCTTTTGTGCTTAGTGCTTTACAAGCATTGCCTCAATTAATCCAAAAACCACATTATTGAGTAGACACTACTATTTTATTTTAGTAGAGGTGACTCTGAGAAGTTAAATAACTTGCCCAAGATCACACAAATAATATGTGGTGGAGCCTGGATTTCAACAAGGCAGACTGGTTCCAATATCCCAACTTTATTCTATTTATAGGAGTCCCTGGGTGGTGAAAATGGTTAACACACTAAGCCGCTAACCAAAAAGTCAGAGGTTAGCACTCCAAAGTACCTCAGAAGAAAGTCCTGGCAATCTACTGTTGGAAAACCATACAGAGCACAGTTCTATTCTGACACACATGGGATTGCCATGAGTCAGAATCAACTCCACAGCGAATTGTACAAGTAAATTAATTGAAAGCTACCATGTGTGCTAAATGCACATTACCAATTTTCAAAAACTAAATAATAGTACAGAGCCCTGGTGGTGCAGTGGTTAAGAGCTTGGCTGCTAACCCCACGAAGTCGGCAGTTTGAGTCCACCAGCTGCTTCTTGGAAACCCTACAGAGCAGTTCTACTCTCTTCTATGGGATCACTAGGAACCAGAATTGACTCAACGGCAATGGTTTTAAATAATAACATAATATATTTAACATTTAAGTACACACACAACTCATAAATAGTATGCCAGTATCATTACCTGGCAACCCACTTCTGAAAAACCAGACCTACTCTTTAAAACATGGCGTTGCCATGAGCCAGAATCAGCCCAATGGCAACTGGTAATATTTATTGTATATTTACTCCCAGGCATTTTACGTGCATTATTGCACTTGAAATTCACACACATACACAATATTACTATCCCCATTTTACAACAATAAAACTGAGGTTTAGAGAAAAACAATAATAAGGATAAGAAAGAGAATAATAAGAATAATTGTACATCAAATCAAAGACTTACATGGCACTTACTATATGCTAGGCACTCTTCTAAGAGTTTTAAGTATAGTACTTATTTAATACTGACAACAACAGTATGATGTAAGTAGTATTATTCCTACTATGCAGATGAGAAAACTGAGAGGTAACACCTCCACTGAGGTTGCACTGTCAACAGGCAGTGGAGAAGGGATTCTATTCAAAAAGCCTTTGATTTTTAACTACTACTTTAAGCTGTGGAATAATTTTATTCACTCCTTGTTTATTGCATCAGATGTTAGCAACATGCCTTAGCTATAATAACATTATCCTAATCAAATATTTTGTTGCACACCAAGTAATAAAATTATGCATGTTAGGTAAAAAAAAAAAATGGGGAGAGAATCAAGGCTGTACAATTTCACATTGGTCAAGCTAGTGCACAGTTACAACGATGGTAAAAATAAAAACCTTCCCTTCATTTATTCAACAAACATCGAGCTCTAACTCTTTTCCAGGTGCTGGCATTAAGGAAATATATAAGATTTGTTCCCTATCTATGAGGAACTGGAGATATATAAAATAAATAGGTAATTACAAATAAAGGGATAATTGCTAAAATGCAGTTTTGTTCTCTAAGCCAAACCCAAACCTACAAAAAACTATGTGTTACATGGTCACACAGTCCTAAAAGAACTCACACCCAGGGTGAGGCAGGCAAAAGAAGAAGACAGAAGAACATAAGGTAAAGTGGCCAAAAAATATTGTTGTAATAGTTGTGATCTTATTTAAAATTCCTGTAATGCTGATGTATAGAGATAGACGTTAAAAATAGTATTATAATATGCATTTTTGTCTATCATCAGATTTTTTTTTTAATTTTTATTGCGCTGAAAGTGAAAGATTACAAACCAGGTCAGTCTCTCACACAAAAATTTATATACACCTTGCTGCATACTCCCAATTGCTCTCCCCCTGAGACAGCCTGCTCCCTCTCTCCACTATCTCTTTTTGTGTCCATTTTGCCAGCTTCTAACCCCTTCTACCCTCTCATCTCCCCTCCAGGGAGGAGATGTCAACATAGGCTCAAGTGTCTACCTGATCCAAGAAGCTCGCTCCTCACCAGCATCCCTCTCCAACACATTGTCCAGTCAAATCCCTGTCTGAAGAGTTGGCTTTGGGAAGGGCTCCTGTCCTGGGCCAACAGAAGGACTGGGGACCATGACCACCAGCATCCTTCTAGTTTCAGTCAGACCATTAAGTTCTTTTTACAAGAATTTGGGGTCTGCATCTCACTGCTCTCCTGCGCCCTCAGGGGTTCTCTGTTATGTTCCCTGTCAGGGCAGCCATTACTTGTAGCCAGGCACCATCTAGCTCTTCTGGTCTCAGGCTGATGTAGTCTCTGGTTTATGCGGCCCTTTCTGTCTCTTGGGCTTGTAATTACCTTGTGTCCTTGGTGTTCTTCATTCTCCTTTGATCCAGGTGGATTGAGACCAAATGATGCATCTTAGATGGCCACTTGCTAGGTTTTAAGACCCCAGATGCCACTCTCCCAGGCGGGATGCAGAATGTTTTCTTAATAAATTTTATTATGCCAATTGACTTAGATGTCCCCTGAAACCATGGTCCCCAAGCCCCCGCCCCTGCTACACTGGCCTTCAAAACATTCAGTTTATTCTGGAAACTTCTTTGCTTTTGGTTTAGCCCACTTGTGCTGACCTCGTCTGTATTGTGTGTTGCCTTTCCCGTCACCTAAAGTAGTTCTTATCCAATATCTAATTAGTGAATACCACTCTCCCACCCTACCTCCCTCCCCCTTCTCGTAACCGTCAAAGGATATTTTCTCCCCTGTTTAAACTATTTCTTGAGTTCTTATAATAGTGGTCTTATACAATATTTGTCCTTTTGCAACTAATTTCACTCAGCATGCCTTCCAGTTTCCTCCATGTTATGAAATGTCTCACAGATTCATCACTGTTCTTTATTGATGCGTAGTATTCCATTGTGTGAATATACCATAATTTATTTACCCATTCATCTGTTGATGGGCACCTTGATTGCTTCCATCTTTTTGCTGTTATAAACAATGCTGCAATAAACATGGGTGTGCATATGTCTGTTTGTGTAAAGGCTCTTATTTCTCTAGGATATATTCCAAGGAGTGGGATTGCTGGATCATATGGTGATTCTATTTGTAGCTTTTAAGAAAGCGCCAAATGGATTTCCAAAGTGGTTGTACCATTTGACATTCCCACCAGCAGTGTATAAGTGTTCCAAACTCTCCACAGCCTCTTCAGCATTTAATGTTTTGTATTTTTTGGATTAGTGCCAGCCTTGTTGGAGTGAGATGAAATCTCATTGTAGTTTTGATTTGCAATTCTCTAATGGCTAATGATTGTGAGCATTTCCACATGTATCTCTTAGCTACCTGACTGTCTTCTTTAGTGAAGTGTCTGTTCATATATTTTGCCCATTTTTTAATTGGGTTATTTGTCTTTTTGTAGTTGAGTTTTTGCAGTATCATGTAGATTTTAGAGATCAGGCGCTGATAAGAAATGTCATAGCTAAAAACTTTTTCCCAATCTGTAAGTAATCTTTTTACTCTTTTGGTGAAGTCTTTGAATGAGCATAGGTGTTTGATTTTTAGAAACTCCCAGTTATCTAGTTTTTCTTCTGCACTGTTAGTAATGTTTCATACACTGTCAATGCCATGTATTAGGGCTCCTAAAGTTGTCCCTATTTTTTCTTCCATGATCTTTATCGTTTTAGATTTTATATTTAGGTCTTTGATCCATTTTGAGCTTGTTTTAGTGCATGGAGTGAGGTACGGGTCTTGTTTCATTTTTTTGCAGGTGGATATCCAGTTACGCCAGCATCATTTGTTAAACAGACTGTCTTTTCCCCATTTAACTGTTTTGAGGCCTTTGTCAAATACCAACTGCTCCTATGTGGGTGGATTTATGTCTGGATTCTCAATTCTGTTCCACTGGTTTACGTATCTGTTGTTGTACCACCACCAGGCTGTTTTGACTACTGTGGCAGTATAATAGGTTCTAAAATGAGGTAGATAGACTAAGGCCTCCCATTTTGTTCTTCTTTTTCAGTAATGCTTTACTTATCCAGGGTCTCTTTTCCTTCCATATGAAGTTAGAGATTTCTTCCTCCATCTCATTAAAAAATGTCTTTGGACGTGGGATCGGATATGCATTAAATGTATGGATCGCTTTTGGTAGAACAGATATTTTTATAATGTTAGGCCTCCCTATCCGTGAGCAAGGTATATTTTTCCACTTATGTAGGTCTCTTTTGGTTTCTTGCAGAAGTGTATTCTAGTTTTCTTTGTATAAGTCTTTTACATCTCTGGTAAGATTTATTCCTAAGTATTTTATCTTCTTGGGGGATACTGTAAATGGTATTGATTTGGTGATTTCCTCTTCAATGTTCTTTTTGTTGGTTTAGAGGAATTCAACTGATTTTTGTATGTTTGTCTTGTATCCTGAAACTCTGCTAAACTCTTCTATTAGTTTCAGTAGTTTTCTTGAGGATTCCATAGGGTTTTCTGTGTATAAGATCATGTCATCTGCAAATAGAGATAATTTGACTTCTTCCTTGCCAATTTGGATCCCCTTTATTTCTTTAACTAGCCTAATTGCTCTGGCTAGGACTTCCAGCACAATGTTGAATACGAGCAGTGATAAAGAACATCCTTGTCTGGTTCCTGTTCTCAAGGGAAATGCTTTCAGGCTCTCTCCATTTAAGGTGATGTTGGCTGTTGGCTTTGTATAAATGTTCCTTATTATGTTGAAGAATTTTCCTTCTATTCCTATTTTCCTGAGCGTTTTTATCATGAATGGGTGTTGAACTTTGTCAAATGCTTTTTCTGCATCAATTGATAAAATCATGTGATTCTTGTCTTTTGTTTTATTTATGTGGTGGATTACATGAATTGTTTTTCTAATGTTGAACCATCCCTGCATACCTACTATGAATCCCACTTGGTCGTGGTGAATTATTTTTTTGATATGTTGTTGAATTCTATTGGCTAGAATTTTGTTGAGGATTTTTGCATCTATATTTTTTATTATTCATGAGAGATATAGGTCTGTAATTTTCTTTTTTCGTGGTGTCTTTACCTTTTTTTTGGGGGGGGGGATATGCTGGCATCATAGAATGTGATTGGTAGTATTCCGCCCTTTTCTAAGCTCTGAAATACCTTTAGTAGTAGTGGTGTTAACTCTTCTCTGAAAGTTTGGTAGAACTCTGCAGTGAAGCCATCAAGACCAGGGTTTTTTTTTTTGTTGGGAGTTTTTTGATTACCTTTTCAATCTCTTCTTTTGTTATGGGTCTATTTAGTTGTTCTACCTCTGTTTGTGTTAGTTTAGGTAGGTAGTGTGTTTCTAGGAATTCCTCCCTTTCTTCTAGGTTTTCAAATTGGTTAGAATACAATTTTTCATAGTAATCTGATATGATTCTTTTCATTTCAGTTGGGTCTGTTGTAATATTGCCCCTCTCATTTCTTATTCAGGTTATTTGCTTTCTCTCCTGTTTTTCTTTTGTCAATTTGGCCAATTACTTATTAATTTTGTTGATTTCTTTAAAGAGCCAGCTTTTGGTCTTGTTAATTCTTTCAATTGTTTTTCTGTTTTCTATTTCATTTAGCTCTGCTCTAATTTTTACTTTTTTTTTTCTTCTGGTGCCTGAGGGTTTCTTTTGTTGCTCTCTTTCTATTTGTTCAAGTTATACGGATAATTCTTTGATTTTGGCCCTTTCTTCTTTTTGCACGTGTGCATTTATTGATATAAATTGACCTCTGAGCACTGCTTTCTCTGTTTCTCCAACGTTCTGATAGGAAGTGTTTTCATTCTCACTGGATTCTATGACTTCTTTATTCCATCCTTAATGTCTTCTATAACCCAGTCTTTTTTGGGGCAGGGTATTGTTCAGTTTCCATGTGTTCAATTTCTTTTCCCTGCCTTTTCTGTTATTGATTTCCACTCTTATGGCCTTATGGTCAGAGAAGATGCTTTGTAGTATTTCAGTGTTTTGGATTCTGCTAAGGTTTGCTTTATGACCTAATATGTGGTCTATTCCAGAGAATGTTCCATGTGCACTGGAAAAGAAAGTATAGTTGGTTGTTGTTGGGTGGAGTGTTCTGTATAGGTCTATGAGGTCAAGTTGGTTTATTGTGGCATTTAGATCTTCCATGTCTTTATTGAATTTCTTTCTAGATGTCCTGTCCTTCACCAAAAGTGGTGTGTTGAAGTCTCCTACTATTATTGTGGAACTGTCTATCTCACTTTTCAATGCTGATAGAGTTTGTTTTATGTATCTTGCAGCCCTGTCAATGGGTGCATAAATATTTATCATGGTTATATCTTCTTGGTATATTGTCCGTTTAATCATTATATAGTGTCCTTCCTTATCCTTTATGATGGATTTAACTCTAAAGTCTATTTTGTCAGAAACTAATATTGCTACTCCTGCTTTTTTTTTTTTTAATTGTTGTTTGCTTGATATATTTTTTTCCATCCTTTGAGTTTTAGTTTGTTTGTGTCTCTAAGTCTAAGGTGTGTCTCTTGTAGGCAGCATATAGATGGGTCTTGTTTTTTAATCCATTCTGCCACTCTCTGTCTTTTATTGGTGCATTTAGTCCATTTACATTCAAGGTAATTATGGATAGGTGTGAATTTAGTGCTATCATTTTGATGTCTTTTTTTGTGTGTTGTTGACAGTTTCTTTTTCCCACTTAATTTTATGTGCTGAGTAGATTTTCTTTATATATTGTCCTTTCCTCATATTCGTTGTTGTTGATTTTGTTTCTGCTGAGTCTGTATATTTTTCTTGTATTTTATTTTGATGAGTAGGATAGTTTGTCTCCTTTGTGGTTACCTTATTATTTACCCCTAATTTTCTAAATTTAAACCTAATTTGATATCTTTTTATTGTCATATCTTCCTCTCCATACAGACGATCTATGATTACACTTCTTAGTCTCTCTTTGGAAACTCTGATTGCGTAGTGGTTAAGTGCTATGGCTGCTAACCAAAGGTTCGGCAGTTCAAATCCGCCAGGCGCTCCTTGGAAACTCTATGGGGCAGTTCTACTCTGTCCTATAGGGTCGCTATGAGTCGGAATCGACTCGACGGCAGTGGGTTAGTCCCTCTTTATTGTTTTAATGTTGTCTTCTTTTATATAATAACATCGCTGTTACCCTGTTTAGAGCTTTTTTTTTTTTTAATAATCTTGCTTTGTTTTTTTTTTAATTTCCCTGTCTGGGTTGACTCCTGATTGCTCTGCCCAGTGTTCTAGTCTTGGGTTGATATCTGATATTATTGATTTTCTAACCAAAGAACTCTCTTTAATATTTCTTGTAGTTTTGGTTTGGTTTTTACAAAATCCCTAAACTTCTGTTTATCTGGATATGCCCTAATTTCACCTTTATATTTAAGAGACAGTTTTGCTGGATATATGATTCTTGGCTCCCAATTTTTTTCCTTCAATTTTTTAAATAAGTCATCCCATTGCCTTCTTGCTTGCATGGTTTCTGCCGAGTAGTCCGAGCTCATTCTTATTGGCTCTCCTTTCTAGGTGACTTTTCGTTTATCCCTAGCTGCTCTTAAAATTCTCTCTTTATCTTTGGTTTTGGTAAGTTTGATTATAATATGTCTTGGTGACTTTTTTTTAACATCTACCTTATGTGGAGTTCCATGAACACCTGGGATAGATATCTTCTCATTTTTCACAATATCAGGGAAGTTTTCTGCCAACAAATCTTCAACAATTCTCTCTGTGTTTTCTGTTATCTCTCCCTGTTCTAGTACTCCAATCACTCATAGGTTATTTCTCTTGATAGAGTCCCACGTGATTCTTACTGTTTCTTCATTTTTTTAAATTCTTTTATCTGATTTTTCATCAAATATATTAGTGTCAAGTGATTTATCTTCAAGTTCAGAAATTCTAGCTTCTACTTGCTCAATTTCTGCTCCTCTGACTTTCTATTGAGTTGTCTACTTCTGTAATTTTATTGTTAATCTTCTGAATTTCTGATTGCTGTCTGTCTATGGATTTTTCCAGCTTATTAAGCTTTTCATTATGTTCCTGAATAATCTTTCTAATTTCTTCAATTTCTTTATCTGTATGTTCCTTGGCTTGTTCTGCATATTGCCTCATTTCCTTCCTGATGTCTTGAAGGGTTCTGTATATTAATCTTTAGTATTCTGCATCTGGTAATTGCAGGAATGCACTTTCATCTAGAAGATCCCTGGATTCTTTGTTTTGAGAGCTTGTTGAGGTGATCATGGTTTGTTTCTTTATGTGACTTGATATTGACTGTTGTCTCCAAGCCATCTATAAGTTATTGTATTAGTTTATGCTTGATTACTGTGTTGTAGCTTCTTGCTTTTTTTTTGTTTTTGTTTTGATATGCCCAAATGGATTGCTTGAGTGAGCAAGCTTGATTATTTTTGCCTTTGGAGCTCTGACTTCCTGTCCCCAGATGGCTAGAGCTGTTATCAGGTATTTCAGTCTAGGAGTGCATTCACTTTTCTTGTATGATTTCAGCTCAGGTGTCCAGGTAGCTGATCATCAAGTGTGTGGTACAGGCTCTGTCCTACAGTCTTAGAGGGGCAGAGGAGATTCGTGTATATACCACTATCTGATTGCAGCAGGGGGTCACGCTCTGAACAAGGCAGGGGGCTGAGAGCCAACCCCCGAGATTGTCTCTGAGGAAAGCGAGTCCCTGTTCCCTAGAGCATGTAGATGGGTGGGTTCTGCAGAAGGTCCATGGGCACCCGATGTTTTTGGTTGTAAGGACTGGGAGGTACCAGTTACCCTTGGACCCCTGTTGCAGGTGGCTGGGTGACCTGAGTGGAGCTACCAGTCCTTAGGCCTCTGACGTGAGTTGTGAGGACCCTGTTTAACAGGCAAAGCAATGTCTAACATCAAACACCCAATCTCCACCACACAGCTGAAATGGTTGGGCTCTGCCAACAAGGGCCTATTCTGAAATAGGCCCACACAGGTCCATGCAGAGGGGAAAGATGCTCAAAGTCCATGAACCACTTATGCATGGACAGGAGCCGCTTCTGTCCTGAGCTCCCCTGGTTAGTGGGGCTGGCAAATTATCTTTTCCCTCAATTGCAATTTTTTTCCTTCTCTAAGGCCGGGAGGATGGCTCTAGGTGCTCAACAGTGCCTATCTCAGGCCCAGGGAATTCAGCCACTGAAGCCAGCTTGGGGGTGTGGAGAGCAGTAAAATGTATGCAAGTACTTTGCTTTTGCCAAGAGCGTCGTTCTTCTCAGGTTCTGGAGGTGTGAGTAGGCTGTGTGGCTGGCTGCTTCTCCCTGAGGAAACTGCCACTGAACACTAGTACCAGTCCACCACCACCGCTCGGGGAATGGTGCCTGAGGACTCCCCACAATTCAGGTCCAGTAACTCCTCTCCACTTTTGAACTGTCTTTTTCCTCCGCCCATCTGTTCATTTTCTAAGCTTGCCTTTGATGCTCAGTTCTCCTAGCTTGTCATAAATATACTTGTTTCACTTGTTTTTTCAGGTCTTTGCTGTAAAGGGGGCTCCCTGGAAGTGTCTGTCTATTCTGCTATCTTGGCTCCGTCTCTATCATCAGATTTTTACCTCTAAGAACTGTTCCTGGTGTGCTCGTCTGGTCCTGAGTTTCTGGGCCCTCCCAATCTGGCCCACATAAAATTTCAGCTATGAGATTAGTCAGAATTCCCGGTTGAAAGTGATAGCAACTCAATACAATACAATCTAGGTTGGCTTAATGTTATGTGTTGAATTGTGCCCCCAAAAAATACATGTTTCAGATCCTAACCACTTTGCCAATGGTTATTATCCCATTTGGGAATGGGTTATCTGTGCTATGTTTATGAGGCAGCATTGGCGTAGGGTGTACCTTGAGTCAATCGCTTTACCAAAAAAACCAAACCCATTGCCGTCGAGCCGATTACGACTCATAGTGACCCTACAGGACAGAGTAGAACTGCCCCATAAAGTTTCCAAGGAGCTCCTGGTGGATTTGAACTGCTGACCTTTAGTTTAGCAGCCATAGCACCTAACCACTACACCAACAGGGTTTCCTGAGTCAATCTCTTTAGAGATAGAAAAAAGATTAAACAGGAGAGCAGAGATGGAGGAAGAGAAATGTCGAGCCAGATGAAGATAGCCCAGGGGCAAAAGCTCAAAGAGACTAGGACCTTCCTCCAAAGCCAGCAGAGAGAGAGAAAGCCTTCCTCTAGAGCTTACCCTCATTTCAGACTTGTAGCCTCCTAAACTGTGAGAAAATAAACTTCTGTTTGTTAAAGTCATCCATTTGTGGTATTTCTGTTATAGCAGCACTAGATAACTAAGAAACTTACATAACTGGGAAGTCCAAGTAACACGTATGATTTTAGACAGGGCTAAACCCAGGGACTCCAACACTATACTCCGAGTTCACTCTCTTTCACTATCGCTTTCGTCTCCTCTCTTCACTTCCCTTCATCTATCAGTTCTCCTTATCTCTGTTTGACCTATTTTGTGGGCTCTTGATCTATAGTAGGTCCCAGATTCATATTTGCCAGTTTAGTAACCTCAGTGGAAAGGCAGCGTCTCTCTCCAAGAGTTCCTAAATAAATCCCAGGGAATATTCCAATTGGGCCTTCCTGGTTCACATCATGCTTCAACCAATCACCATGACCAGGTGAGGTAACAGAGGCCTGGTGGTGCAGTGGCTAAAAGCTAGAGCTGCTAACCAAAATGTTGGCAGTTTGAGTCTACCAGCCACTCCTTGGAAAAACACATAGGGTTGGATTATCAAATCAGACTCACACAAGTCAGAGATCTTACCGAGCATCAAGCTTTATTAATAATTTCAAGAATGCAAATAATCAAGAAACAAAGGCAAAGCAGAGAAAGATCTGAGACATAATGTGTGGCTAGTCAGGTCCCTCCCTAACCACATTTTTGACCCAGATTAATAGATGAGGGATCTGTGTAACATTCTGCAGATTATTACCTCACAGAATGGCAAGCATAAAATTTTCAAAACAGCTTTATTTTATACCTCAGAGAGTTGTAATTGTTATTCTCCAGAGAAGCCATATATCATAAATCAATAAACTCCAGGTTTATTTATTATGAGTATGGGGCATTGGTGGTTTAGTACTAGAATTCTCACCTTTCATGCAAGAGACTTAGGTTCAATTTCCAGCCAATGCACCTCAAGTGCAGCCATGACCTCTCTGTCAGTGGGGGCTTGCATATCATTATGAGGCTGAACAGGCTTCAGGAGAGCTTCCAGACTAAGACAGACTAGGAAGAAAGCCCTGGCAATCTACTTCCAAAAAATCAGCCAGTGAAAATCCTATGGATCACAACTGTCCAATTCTGTTGTATACAGGGTAACCATGAGTCAGGAATGACTTGAGAGCAGCTAACAACAATAGTAACAATCCTTACCTTGTAGTCAGAGTAATCATGGAGATTGTGCTAAGAGCATTCCATATATAGGGTCTCTTTTTCCTGTCTAAATCATTGGTCTATCTACCTGGAGGTCAAGTTCACAAGGAGATTAGACCAAGCCATTTGCTTCTATTCCTTCCCCTTGGGTTGTCCCTATAGAAAAGGAAGTAAATGGATTGTAAGCCAGCTTCTTAATTCCTTCTTCTCCACCAGAAGACTAGAACGTTTGATTAGACAGCCTAGGACAAGAATCCAAAGCCGTGCTTGGGGAGTACCATAATTAACAGCCGCTAGAGACATACATAGTATGAGATGGCAATAGGAACGCACATTGAGCAGATATACAGTGTGACTACTCTTGTCCACTACACTGTTCTTATCCAAACAAAAGGCTTTTAAGAGGTCTTGTAGTGATGCTATAGCTTCCCTATTACTAAACGTTGTCTATTTCTCTCTAGCTTCTAGCTGTGAAAAACTCTCCTGGTGTGTCCTGTGACTCACAGAATAACAGGCAAAAGAACAAATAGTGACAGCAAAGAATGGGAACAACTAGGCCAAATCTTTGGGTCTGTAGGAAAAAAAAAAACCAAAGGAATGCTTAAGAAGTCCTCACAAGGAACCCTTATGTGGAGAAAGAAAATCCCAGTAGGTGTTTTTCATTCTTTTATCCTTAGGTTCTCACATGCATTTGCCTACAGAAATCTGAATTCTAACATGGCAGCTGAATTTCTTTAACCTAAGGCAGGGGTGCAAACAACTCTCCTGCTGGCCTAATAACCCAGCAGGCCCATTTTTTTCGGCCCAACAGTATTTATTATTAAGTTTGAATGTCTTTTAATGGTCCATCACAATCTCCCTCACTCCCTACTGTCTTACACGTGCCTGTTTCATTCATTTGGATTACTGCCTGGCCTCTGTAAACATTTGAGATTTTGAGTCATGGTTTAAGACTTGCATCCTGCTAAACTCAAAATCCTTTTATAAGAACATACACTTATTTAAGCTCTATTTAGTTATTTTCACAAAGGCGAATGACTTTCTCATCTGCTTTTCTTTGAAAAGAAGAAAGAAATATTTGAGGACAGTTAGGACTGAAGGGGTAATAAGGCAGAGGCTAGGGTGAGCCAAGGTGCCTAGGCTGCAAAATTTAAGGAGGCACTGCCTCTCAGGTGACACCTTAAAGACAGCACCTCCTTAAATTTCATGCTCACTCTAGTTCCATCCTTCATGGTTTCTGTTACTGGTAATGAAATAACCCTGCTGCATTTCCCTTCCACACACAAGAAGGGGTGGGGGACTTAGTTCCCAGGAATGCCCACAATAATGTCCTCTGATTATGCCTATACTACATTTACAACTCAGTTTTACAACCATCTCTTTACACATTCATATTCTCTAGCACTTTGTGAGCTCCTTGAGGGAAGAGACTGTCATGGTTGTCTTTGTATCCATGATAGCCACCTCTGTGTCTGTTGGTCAAATGAACTAATGAGACTGCCGTTAGCATCAAGCATCCCATTCATCCTGTGGCATGGAACACTTTCCTAACTTTCCTACCCTGTGAAGTCCTGTGTCAGCTAAAATATTCAATATTTGCCATAGATTGGTGACTTTCAATAATTTTTTTATTCTGACTGTCATGATTTTTCCATAAATTTGCATGTTATCATTGTATTGTTCTCCATCCCCCCCCCCTTTTTTTTTTCAGTATATGTCCTCAAGTAAACAGTGCAGTATATTTTCAACTGACACCTTATACATGCTTTGCCTTTCAATCTACAGCAGGGCCAGCCTCCTTGACCTAATTAAACTTCTCTACTCACACATGGCTAGTAAATACTATAATTAATTTATAAAGGGCTCTGAAACACCAGCTGGCAAAATTTCCTAGTAATGGTTTCCACAGAACAAAAAGAGCATTTAAATTACAGGAGTGTTGTGAAGTGTGAATGTGTGTGTGTGTGTATTCACATATTTTAATCTACTGAATTTCCAAGAATGTCAAGTCAAAAATGTTCTAAGTAAACAATGTTTAATAATTTCTTGTCATTTCTTTCACCACATTATTTTACATTGTGTAAAGATATCTGTGTGACAAAATACTTTCAGAGATGTATATTTGGGGTATGTGAGACTTGAATGTCTATGAATATTCACATATATCCCATGTACTATAATAAACTCTGCTGTTCTTTTTTAAAAAATATCAAAAGGAAAAAGGTGGACAGTGTGTTTTAAAGAGGACTTCTCAATGCCTTGAGAAAGAGACAACCACAGTGGCCACGTTTTGGAGTATTCAAGTGGTGGGCAGAATTTTAAGGTGACCCCCATGATTCCCACTCCTTGGTATGCATGCCCAGTATAATCCCATCCCTCGAATGTGGATGGATGTGTTCTGTAAATATGATGGTATATCACTTCCTCAGATAGGTTAGGTTATACAGCAGAGAAGATGGGATAATTTTCCTGGTGATTATGTTACATTATATTAGACTATAGCAGTGGTAGTGAGGGCTGTAGTAGTTCAGTGGTAGAACTCTTGACTTCAGTGCAGGATATCCAATTTGGATTACCAGCCAATGTACTTCAAGTGCAGCCAAAACTTGACTCTCAGTGATGGCTTATGTTTTGCTATGATGCTGAACAGGTTTCAGTGGAGTTTCCAAAATAAGACAAACTAGGAAGAAAAGTCTGGTGATCTACTTCTGAAAATCAGCCACTGAAAATCCTATGGATCACAATGGTCTAATCCTATTGTGCATGGACTCATTACAGGTCAGGGCCAACTCCACGGCAGCCAGCAATAACAACAGTGGTTGTAGTAGTAGCAGCAGCAGCAGAGTGGAGAAAAATTCTCCTGCTGGCTTTGAAGAAATAAACTGCCATGTGCCTAGGACCTGAAGGCAGCTTCTAGGAGCTAAGAGCAACCCACACTGACATCCAGTAAGAAAATGGGGACCTCGGTCCTATAGTTTCAAGGAACTGAATTCTGCCAAGAATCTGAATGAACTTGGAAGAGGACGCTGAGCCTCAGACAAGATTGCGGCCCCAACCATCACTTTGATTGCAGGCTAGTGAGACCCTAAGCAGAGACTCCAACTAAGCCATGCCCAGATTTCTGGCTCAGGGAAACCAAGAGATCCTTTTATCCTTTAGGCTGCTATGTTTATGGTAAGTTGTTATGCAGCAGTAGAAAACTAATAGAAGAGCCAAGTGCTTTTCTTTTCTCTGGGTGCTACTCTTTTCCCGCAGGAGTCTCTCTGAGCTGTTAGGTTTATACATGACACCAACCCCCTCACCACCTGCCAGAGTTGATTGGAGCAGAGGTGCACATCTGACTCAAGCTAAGGCAACTAGACTCTTTATCTGGAAATTTGATATCGGGGTTAAGAGATTCCAGTTGGTAATCTCTTAAATAGGAGAGATGTGAAAACTTGGACAGTTTACTAACACTATATTCTGTCTAGGGCTTCCCCTAAGGTATGCAAGGCTCTTGGAAAATATTTGAGGGGAGGTGGCTGTATATAGTAATAATCTAATATAAAAGTAATTAAAAATTCCATGGGCCCATATGAGGTATAGTGATCTATTGATAACTCTTTAGGGTAGGAAAGAGGTGTGCAATAAATAGATTGGAAGTTTTTGTATACTTTCCAGGAATACCTCTCACACTCTTTATTGTTAAAGACACCATTCCTGGCTAATTTTATATTTACCATTGCAAGGAAAAGGTGGCAACACTATTATTATTCATAATGCCATGGCTCTTTGTAAACTTTTTTTTTTATTGAAACAAAATAGATCTCCATGTCTCTGCAGTTACTGATATCACTGTAGCATTCATTGTACTGAGGGTGGATACTGGCTCCCAATGACTCAAATGTTGTTCCTGTGCTTTGCTGTAGGGTGGATACTGGCTCCCAATGACTCAAATGTTGTTCCTGTGCTTTGCTGATGATAACCACAAATGCAAGTCCTACCCAGAGAATGCAGGAAAATGTGGACAATAATTGGTTTTCTGATCATGTTAAATTTACCGTCTGGAAATTTATAGTATTAATACACATCTTGAACTATCTAGGCCTTAATCACCCCATTCCTAGAATCTGACCCTTTTAATGTTGACAGCAGCCCTGCCTTCCACACAGTCACCCGTAGGGAAGTAGGCCGATGAGCAGACACACTCTGGGACTTAAGACCAACCAAGGAGAGCAGGACATCACTATGTTGATGATAAAAGACAAGAAAAAACATTGAATTGAAGGGCCCATTGACTTTGTGGAGCTATAGTCTGGAAAGCCCTGGGACAATATAAGCACGGCCAAGACAAGGACTGTCTGACATGTGGCATGAAGCTTGATGAGGGTGACCACTCTAGGTGCCAGCAGCAGGGTCAGGGCATGGACTGCAGCCAACCATGCCACCTTCGGGTGCTCTCGATACTAGGCTTCATAGTCTGAGCACCGACAGGGGAGAGCCTACGCATGGGTCGACATGCTCCAGCTCAAGAATCAGTGATGGACAGTTGGTAGCGCAGAGCACTGAACTCTCTCTGTGCCCATTCATAGTGAAAATCACCCCAAACCATCAAACCAACACTATTCTGGCAGCTCAGTCTTGTGCAATGCCATGAAAGCAATACCCCTGGTTGGCTGGAATGATCAGCTCCAGGAACCCGCATGGCCATGGGGCCCCAAGGCCACTCCACAGGCATAAGTCATAGAGCCCCTGGGTACCTGTTGGACCCCACGCGTGTGGACAGGATGGGGGGGAGGTGTCAGGAGGGCCCCAAAGGAGAAAAACAGGAATCGAGGCCAACAACAGCCTCAGTCTACTTCAGAATGCCCCACCCAGAAAGTGTTGCTGACCTGGCCATTCCCTGCCACCAGTGGGTGAGAGAACAATTCAATGCTTCCATTAACCAGGAACCATGTAGGACCAGGTCCCGGCTCAGGGTACCTTGCCTAGTGGTACTGCTGGCCCTAACTGGTCCCAGTCTCCCAGGAGACTTAGAATATTTGCAGGAAGGCTCTCCAAAGCATTGGCCTCTCTAAGGTGTAGGGTCCAGCTGGGAGCTCCTCTTTCCTAGGTGTAAGTAAAAGCAGTACTACTCTTGTATTAAGTAGTGTGGAAAGTTGGTCTGCAGAAAGAAAGAAATAATTACACAGATATGCAGAGAGGTGATGGCAAGAGATGGAGAAAGTGTGATGCTTCGACACAGGATGGCTTTCTGAAACTACTCTGTACTCTTGCCCTGGAATTCTATCAAATTACTTCTTTCTAAACCATCTTTGAGTGTTATTACTTGCAAAAAAAGAGAGCCCTAACTAATATAATATCCAGAGTCAGATTCCTAGCTTTGTAGATTCAGAAACATGACTTTACCATTTCCACCAGAGCTAATTAACTACCTAGGGACAAGTGACTTAAGAGGACCCATAGGAAACTGATATACACATTAATCCACTGTCATCGAGTCGATTCCGACTCATAGCGACTGTATAGGATAGAGTAGAACTGCCCTGTAGAGTTTCCAAGGAGCACCTGGCAGATTTGAACAGCCAACCCCTCGGTTAGGAGCCTAATAGTACTTAACCACTACACCACCAGTGTTACTGATATACACACTAGGATGCCAATTTATAACCTACAAATAGAGCTAAATCTATCAGAATAACAGGGATGAGGACTCACACTGGGCATTTTATCATAGTAGGTAAGTATCCTCAGGAGACAAAATTACCAATCCCAGGGTTGTTTGGTGAGCATATAATTAAAGAGAATGGTAGACTTAAGGAATTTTTCTTTCACGTTAAGATAAAGCCAAACCCACTGCCCTCGAGTCAATTCTGACTCATGCAATCCTACAGGGCAGAGTAGAACTACCCCACAGGGCTTCCAAGCCTGTAAATCTTTACTGAAGTAAACTGTCACGTTTCTCCTGAGGAGCACCTGGTGAGTTCCAACCATTGACCTTTCAGTTAGCAGCCAAGTGCTTTAACCACTGCACCACCAGGGCTCCTAAAGTTAGGATGTTGCTGTTGTTGTTAGGTGCTATTGAGTCAGTTCGGACTCATAATGACCCTATAGGACAGAGAACTGCCCCATGGGGTTTCCAAGGAATGGTTGGTGGATTCGAACTGCCGAACTTTTGGTTAGCAGCTGGGCTCTTAACCACTGCATCACCAGGGATCCTGCAAGTATACAGTGAGTGATTAATAAATGGTAGCTATTATTAAAGGAATTCTTTTAGGAAACTAGATTAAGGTAATAACTGTTCACCTTAATATCACCAATATAAATTAGATGTTAGCATGAGCTAACTTTTTTTTTTTTACAAGCGACTGATACAATCAGTTGTACTAATTCTACCAATCACAACTCCAGAAGATATTACCCCAATTCCAAATTCTATGTGGGTAACTTTTTAGAGTCTATATTCACCCTCCCCACCATCCTACAATGCCTGCATATATTGCACTAAAACTCAGCCACAGCTCCACATATTTCACAGCTTTGCCTAAAGTCTTTGATGTCCTAGCAGCCTAAAAAGAGAATTTCAATTTCCACACACTCGATAATTTAAATTAGGGAGTTATTTAGGTACTAGGAGTAATAAATTCACTGACTATTTTATAAGTAAATTTAGGTTTTTTTTTTTTTCTTATTACTAAAGTTAAAAAGCATGCAAATCCTAAGTGTACAGCTCAATGGATTTTTACAAAGTGAAGATACATGTGTAACCAGAATCCAGAACAAGACAAAGAACATTACCAGAAATCCTTTCAGGCACTCCTTCAGTCCTTCACCCCACTCCCAAGGGTAACCACTGCCTAGAATAGTTTTCCCTGTTTTTAAACTTCATGTAAATAGAATCTTATATTATGTAAGATTTTATGTCCAGCTTTGTTCTATTTGTGAGTGTTATGGATTGAATTGTGTCCCTGAAACATGTGTGTTAACTTGGCTAGGCCACGATTCCCAGTATTGTATGATTGTCCACCATTCTTTCATCTCATGTTATTTTCCTAGGTGTTATAAATCCTACCTCTATGATGTTAATGAGGCAGGATTGGAGGCAGTTATGTTAGTGAGGCAGGACTCTATCTACAAGATTAGATTGTATCTTGAGTCAGTCTTTTTTGAGATATGAGAGAGAAGAGAGCAGGGAGACAGAGGGACCTCATACCACCAAGAAAGCAACTCTGGAAGCAGGGTGCGTACTTTGGACTCAGGGTTCCTGCACTGAGAAGCTCCTAGACCAGGGATTGATGACAAGAGGCTTCCCCCAGAACCGACAGAGAGAAAAATCCTTCCCCTGGAGCTGATGCCCTGAACTCAGACTTCTAGCCTTTTAAACTGTGAGAGAATAAATTTCTCTTGTGGTATTTGTTACAGCAGCACTACGTAACTAAGACAGTGAGTAATATCCATACTGTTCCATGAGATTCCAGGTTTTGTTTTTTTTTTTTTTAATTCTCATCGCTGTGTATGGTATCTCACTGTGTGGATATCCAATAATACATTTACCCAAGCTTATTAAATACATCCTCACCAACACTTAGTATCATCTAAGTTTTTCATTTTAGCCATTCTGATGGATGCATAGGGGTATCACATCATTATTTTAATCTGCATTTTCCTGACTTCAGTGCCAGCCAAGATGGAGTAAGTTCACCACAGGCTGTATTTCTACTGATTACAACTAAAAATTCTGAATAAAATATGAAAAGCAACTACCTGAGGACTCTGAAATGACTAAAGCAGGCAGGTTGGGAAGAAGAATCAAAACCTGGTGGAGTGGCTTTTGTGTTTGTTTGCTTTTCCTATTTTCTCTCATAGTTCTGACCTGAGGCCTGACCTTCAGTGTAGTTATGGTGACAGCACAGGCAGGAAAAACAGAAAGAAACCCCATATTTCTAGCCAGATAAGTATGGAAAAGGAGCCTCTGTGAGCCCAAGAGTGTGTGGGAGAAAACCTGCTTGTTTTCCTCTTGTTTCCCTTTGAGCTTTGAACCAAGGATGAGGGCCTAGGCATGGAGAGCTATAACACCAAGAGAAACGCTGTCTTTCTAGACAAGAGAACAATTTTTTATCTCTTTTCTATTACCATTTTGCCCAGAGAGGGGACCCTAATCAGCAGCTATAGCTGTGACAGGCAACTAATACTCCAAGAGAAACTTCATATTTCTGACAAAAGGGCCAGGAATAGGGGACACTCCAAGAATATTCTATGTATGAGCCAACACAAGTTCTGTGCTAACACCTGAAATGAGTATGTGTGGGATAGACATGTGTTATTAGACTGAAGGGGCATTTTGGGACTTCAGGAATGAAGGAAGAGCAACAGAAATGGCAAATATCTGAGTAAATATGAAAGACTACTTTTTTCCTGTTAAGTTCTTTAAAGTAAGTATGACTGCTGAAAACAAATATTACAAAAGTGTCAAATGAGTTTTCAGTGTATGGAAACGTAATGACAATTATAACATAAAGAAATGAGGGCAAAGGACCATATATTCATATATAGTTGTAAGGCTTCTACATTTTACTTACAGTGGTAAAATATTAACTATAAGTAGACTATGATAGGTGTCTTAGTCATCTAGTGCTGCTATAATACCACAAGTAGATGGCTTTAATGAAGAGGTATTTAAAGTAGGCTAAAAGTTCAAATTCACGGTGTCAGCTCCAGGTGAAGGCTTTCTTTCTCTGTTGGCTCTGGAGGAAGGTCCTTCTTGTCAATCTTTCCCTGGAGTAGGAGCTTCTCTGCGCAGGAACCCTGGGTCCAAAGACATGCTCTGCTCCTGGTGTTTCTTTCCTGGTGCTATGAGGTCCCTAACTCTCTGCTTGATTCCCTTTCCTTTTTATCTCGAGAGATAAAAGGTCGTGCAGGCCACACCCAAGGGAAACTCCCTTTACATTGGGTCAGGAATGTGACCTCGGTAAGGGTGTTACAATCTCACTGCAATTCTCTTTAACATAAAATTACAATCACAAAATGGAGGACAACCACACAATACTGGAAATCATGGCCCAGCCAAATTGATACACACATTTTTGGGGGGGCATAATTCAATCCATGACAACAGGTTAGGTAAGTATATTGTAATCCCCAATCACTGAAACATAAAAACACAAAGGGATATGACTGAAATGCCAATAAGTACATTAAAATAGAATACTAAAAAATTCAAATAATCCAAAAGAAGCCAGGAATAGTGGGAAAGAACAACAACAAAAAAAAAATCAATGAGATTAAACTGAAAATAAATGACAAAATGTTGTTGTTGTCGTTATGTGCTGTCGAGCAGGTTCCAACTCCTAGCAACCCTGTGAAGCACTGGCCAGTCCTGTACCATCCTCACAATTGTTTTTATGCTTCAGCCCATTATTGCAGCCATTGCGTCAGTCCATCTTGTTGAGGGTCTTCCTCTTTTTCACTGACCCTCTACTTTACCAAGCATGATGTCCTTCTCCAGGGACTGATCCTTCCTGATAACATGTCCAGAGTATGTAAAATGTAGTCTTGTCATCCTTGCTTCTAAGGAGCATTCTGGCTGTATTTCTTCCAAAACAGATTTGTTCATTCTGCTAGCTAAACTGGTATATTCAATATTCTTCTCTAACACCATAATTCAACGTTGTCAATTCTTCAGTCTTCCTTATTCATTGACCAGCTTCGCACGCACACGAGGCGATTGAAAACACCATGGCTCGGACCAGGCACACCTTAGTCCTTAAAGCGACATCTTTGCTTTTAAACACTTTTAAGAAGTCTTTTGCAGCAAATTTGCCCAATGCAGTACATCTTTTGATTTCTTGACTGCTACTTCCATGGGTGTTGATTGATTATGGAGCCAAGTAAAATGAAATCCTTGAAAACTTCAATCTTTTCTCCATTTATAATGATTTTGCTTATTGGTCCAGTTGTGAGGATTTTAGTTTTATTCATGTTGAGGTGTGACAAACGAGAAAATGGTAGATCTAAATCCAACCATATCAATAATTACATTAAATTTTTATGCTCTAAAAGCACCAAATAAAAGAGATTGTCAGACTGGACAAAAAACAAGACCCAGTTGTATGCTGTATACAAGGTATCACTTGGATTAATTTCCATGTCCCTGAAGACTAATGAAATTTATGCCTCTTCATATGTTTATTGACGATTTGAATCTCCTCTTTTGTGAAAACCGTGTTATTTATACACTCTGTTCACAAGTCCTTGGTCAGATATACATTTTGCAAATATCTTTTCCTACTCTGTTGTCCTTTCACTCTCTTAATGGTGACTTGATGAACTTAAGTTCCTAATTGTAATGTAGCTAAATTTATCAATTTTTTTTTCTTTAAGGTTCTTGTTGGGGTGTGTGTGTGTGTATGTGTGTTTTATTGAAGAAATCTCTGCCTACTCCACGGGCATAAAGATATTTTACCATGTTTTCTTCTAACATTACTGTTTTTCCTTTCACATTAATGTATCTATACCCCTGGCAATGAGTTTTGTGTATCATGTGAGGTAGGAATCTAGGTATTTTCTTTCCAAATGAATATTTGATTGATATTCATTTATTGAAAAAGATTATGCTATCAGCACACTGTAGTAACACCTTTAACATAAATCAAATGATCATGTATGAAGGGGTTATCTTTGTTAATATTTATCTTGTACATTTGTATAGAATATTTTAGTTTAGAATGTATAATGGAAAAGATAGAACTTTTGGAATTACACAGACTAAGATTTCAATTTACTACTTACTGATTGCTACTTCTGAGTTTCAGTTTCTTTATGTATTAAACGGGAATTAAAAATATTCATCTTACAAGATATAATAATTAAGTAAAATAACATATATATAGCGACTAGCATTATGTCTGACACAAAGAACGAATTCAGTTTCAGTATCCTTTACACCTTTCCCAATATACCCATAAAAACCCAGTGAGAAAATAAAATATCATTTTAATTTTAAATCATAATTGATATTTATAATAAAACATTTGCTTATTCTTTTTCAAATCTCCAATATCTACAGAAAAATATTTAAAAAAAAACTATTTGTCTTAGTTATCTAGTGCTGCTATAACGGAAATGCTACAAGTGGCTGGCTTCAACAAACAGAAGTTTATTCTCTCACAGTCTAGGAGGCTAGAAGTCTGAATTCAGGGCACCAGCTCCTGGGAAAGGATTTCTCTGTCGGCTCTGGGGAAAGGTCGTTGTCATCAATCTCAGTTTCTCAGTGCAGGAACCCTGGGTCCAAAGGACGCACTCTGCTCCTGGCTCTTTATTTTTGGTGGTAGGAGGTCCCTCTCCTCTCTGCTCGATTCTCTCTTTTATATTTCAAAAGAGATTAACTCAAAATACCTCATCCTATAGATCGAGTCATAACTCATTAACGTAATGGCCTCTAATCCTGCCTTCTTAACACCATAGAGGCTAGGATTTACAACACATAGGATAATCACATCAGATCACAAAATGGTGAACAACCACACAATATTGGGAATCATGGCCTAGCCAAGTTGATACATATTTTTTGGGGACATGATTCAATCCAGAAAACTATATGTTCTGCCTATGCACTTTACTATAAGAAATACATTAATGCCTAAAATATTATTATGCAAATATACTCTATACAATTTTACGTCTTTTCTCTTTTATAAAATGATTGGGAACATACGTCAGTAAATTTATAGAAAGTTGGACTATCTTCTTCAAAGGGTTGTCATATGTATTTAACAACCAAATGCTTGTAAAGCATTAAAATGCTGTCCAGTACTCAGGACACATTAAATGAATGCAGCTAACAACATTAGTAATAAATATTACCAATACCAAAATTATATAGTAACGAAATGCTAGTAACTAATATTATTAACACTAGTAGCAAAGCTACAAAATAGTAGTAAACTTCACGAACATTAGTACTAAAATGGAATATATGCACAAAGACTTGTAACTTACAGATAACTACTTTAAAAATAGATTATAGTTATCACATGAGGAAAAACACATTTTACACTCTTTTAAGTTAGTTTTGATTTGGAGAAATATACGAAAGGAAAATCATAGAATTGAGTTCTGTACTTCTTCCCAGGCATTGTTTTAAATGAAATGCCACATATAATTCATCTCAAAAGCATCTCTCTTTGGTCACCTAACACTGAAATTCATTGTGATATGGTAAGATTATGCCACACTTCAATGGAATTATGGTATGGAGTAATAACTGGCCTAGATGTGACAATGAGAAACTGAAGTACATAAAAAGCAATTTCAGTATTCCAGTCTGAGTTTTGACTGGGTATAGATAGTCACACTGCTACTTTTATGATTTGTTTAAATGCTGTTTTTACAGAATAGTCTTTGCAGAATAGAGGGCAACTAAAGCTTTAGCTAGTCTTTGAAGAATAGAGGGCAGCTGAGCATTAGCTGACTACCAGTCCCTAAAAGCCATATTATTCCATACTTGCTACTTCTCGTGGTGGTTAGAAGGTCAACAGCTGACAAGGCTTGACTTTTTATTTTTTGAAACCAGCTTAATCAGGCATAATTTACACACAACGAAATTTGCCAATTTTAAATATACAGCTTGATGATTTTTGACAAGTTTACCTATTAGTGTAACCACTACCATAATCAAGATATTGAATCATTCCAAAAAGTTCTCTCATGCCACTTTTCAGTAATCTTTTCTTTCCAAACCTACTCTGAGGCAATCATTAATCTGTTTTCTATGGCTAGTTCTGTTTTTTCTAGTATTTCATTTTATGTGAATGGAATAAAACAAATGAATATGAAAAAAGATAGACAACCTAACAGAAAAACAAGCAACTTGAACAGCCATCTTACAGAAGAGAAAATACAAATGGTCAATAAGCATTAAGAGATGCTTAATATCTCTGGTAATCAGGGAAATGTAAATTTAAGATCACAATAAGAGACTATTTTACACTACCTGACTTGTAAAAATTAAGAAATCCAACAGTACCCAATGCTGGTAGAACTGGTAACCCTTAAAATGCCACTAATAGGAGTATAAATTGGTACAACCACCTTGTATAGTAGTTTAGCATCCTCTTGTAAAGTTGAATAATCCCTCTCCTAGGTATATGCTCTAAAAAATTACTGCATTTGGTATCAGAAGCTATAATGTATAAGAATGTTCACAGCAGTGTTGTTTGTAATGGCAAAACCTGGGAAACATGAATAAGCTCTCACACAACAAAGTAATGTTACCAGTACACAGCAGTGAAAATAAAGAACTACAGCTACATGCAACTACATGCAACAACCTTGGACGAATCTAGAAGCATCATGTTGAGAGAAAAAGAGAATTGCATAAGATTCTATAATATTCTTACAATGCTCATTTATCAAATTAAATATACATAAACTAGGAAACGCTGGTGGAGTAGTGGTTAAGTGCTACAGCTGCTAACCACAAGGGTCGACAGTTTGAATCCACCAGGCGCTTCTTGGAAACTCTATAGGGCAGTTCTACTCTGTCCTATAGGGTCGCTATGAGTCCGAAGCGACTCAACAGCACTGGGTTTATACATAAACTTAATCTTTAAAAAGCAAAGTTATAAACCCAAAATACAGATGAGTGAGAGGCAAGGGGATGGAATAGGGTAAAAATAGGTATTTTCAACAATATTGGCAATATCTTAGTTAAAAAGCATTGGTCGGTTCCCAGGTGTGCATTGCTTACTTATCTATTAATCTATTTATATAAAACCAAACCCAATGCCGTTGAGTCGATTCGGACACATAGCGACCCTACAGGAGAGAGTAGAACTGCCCCATAGAGTTTCCAAGGAGCGCCTGGCAGATTCGAGCTGCCGACCCTTTGGTTAGCAGCCGTAGCACTTAACCACTACACCACCAGGGTTTTCACAATCTATTTATGTATCTAATAATACATTTTAAACTATATTCTATGAGACTATGAAAGAACAGAATCTTCCTCCTTTATCAAAATAACTGCTCCAAAAAATTGACTAGACCCGGCACCTGACCCCCTCGCAGACAAAGCAGCCCTACGTTCTACGTCTCGACGTCTCTGAGCTGATTACGGTCACTTCCGCCTCCACCTCCCTAGCTCCGCCCACCTAAGCGGAAGAACCTTTCTCTCGGGTCCTCCCGCCTGTAGAGGGCTCTACCAGGCGCCTTGTGCCACGAAGGCCTCCCGCTCGGGCTGTCCCTGCGACGCCTGTTAGTTTAGTCCTGGAAGAGATGTTTGCGTTATAACTCTATCGGCCAGAAAACTGTCGCACAAGATCTTACTCTAGAGAGTAACATTCAGACTCAATCCCGGCCTGGTGCCACCTTTATCAAACCTTGACGCAGTGGTGAGTGAGAGTCAGGCGGCGTGGGGACAGCCTCGGGGTGCGAAAGTCCCTGGCCCGCTTCCTTCAGTGAAGACGTAGCTGCGGGTGGCTGTGGTGTCGGTAGCCAAGATGTCGACTAAGAATTTCCGAGTCAGTGACGGCGATTGGATTTGCCCTGACAAAAAGTAAGTCTTTGAAGGGTCCCGAATTGGGCTGGGGTTTATCGGGGAATGTTTTATCAGGTCGATTCAGCTTGTTCCGTTTTTTCTACCTTCTCTCGTGCGTTAAACCGGATTGAGGCGGCGAATCGTTGGCTCCTGGGCGGGAAAGAGATTCCCGATCTCTTCACTGGCGAGGTCTTTCGGGAGCCTTTGTTTTGGTTATATCGCCACCCTTTTCCCGACGTTATCGCTCCCAGGTGGCCCTTTTTTTAGGAAAGCGAGATCGCCTGCCCTTCCCCCGCCCCCCCCCCCCCCGGGTCTAGGTTTCAGTGATAAGGAAATCTATCTCCCTTGTTGAGGCCGGCTTGGTCTTGGATCTCCCCCACGAGACTTTTTCCTACAGAACTTAGTTTTTGGAAAGCTTTGCTTTCTTCCAATCGACATTTTGCTCATTAAAGTTCAACAGTTGTGTTTTTTGGTTTTTTTGATCATACTTTTCCTCGGTACTTTATCCTTTCTTCACTGTTTGGTTTGGAGTATTAATTTTTCCTCATTGACCTTTAAATTCTTCACAAGAGCTGAGCCTTTCATCTAGTTAGAGCCCAAAGAAAAGAGGCCTGTGTTTTTTTTGTGTTTTTTTTTGCGGCAGAAAAGCACGTGTTTTAGTGGCTTTGCGTTTTTTGATGTTGTTGCTTAAGCCAGCATAGTCTCTTAATTTGTTAACTTTTATAGAAGGATGCACAAATCGGCACACCCTTATGGAAAGTAAATGTCAAAAAGTAATGTATAACTCATGTTCAAATAAAAACTGTTGATAATAATCTTACTGAGTTTAGTGAAGAGCAAAACCTTTGTACCAAACAAACCTGGGTTTAAATCCAGTTCTTCTGCTTACAGATTATGTGTGTGTGTGTTTAACTTTTTAAAAATGGGACTAAAAAAAAAGTGTGCATGTTTAACTTTTTTAAAATGGGACTAGAATAGCATAAATAAAGCAGCAGAGATACAGCCTGTAGTGCAGTTAAATGTATTAAATACTCAATTGATAGGTTTTGGAAATAATCGTTATTAAAAGTTAAGTTATTTAATGTTACTAGAGGTGATTAAGACCACATTGCCCCAGCATTTGAATTCTATCCTCAGGTTAGCAGTTTAAATGAAAACTTTGCCTTTTTGTGTAATAAAGTAATGGTCCTCCGTTACATAACTATTAAGATGACCTGAAGAAACTCAAGTCTAATAAACACAAGTCTTAAGTGATGAATAGCTTTGTTGTGAACGGTAAGCCTATTGATAACAGTAATAAGGCATAGAACAAACTTCTGACTTTTATGTTGTTCATCACGTATGGAAATGTGCTTTTGTCAATGTCCTTAATGATAATATGCCCAAATATTTCAGGTAGGAATCTTACAGCCAAATATTTAAGGTAGGACTCTTATGGGAGTGCCTTTCAACTCAGTTACAAATACATGAATACAATATGTTTATTGGGAGCATAAAGGTATGGTTTTCTTAGCGGGGGGGAATTAACCTAAGAATTACTTGGAATGCTTCACTTAAGCATAGCGTCCATTCTGTGCTTCTCAACTTTAGCATAATATCTTTTAAGAAAGTAATTTTTTTTAATTTATATTTTTTGTGATTTAATTCTTTTTTGTTACCTGTCATTCAGAGCATTTAACATGCTTTTACCAATAGGTATACAGGTGCACTTTTAAAAGCAAGTGAGTCAATCAGTATTACTGCTTTTAATTAAGTTCCTGTTTATGAGCATAAAACCATACTGTGTGTGTATTACTCCATATGTTGAGGGAGCTTGTTGGTTGTGATTGTTGCCTCATTTTTAGCGCTTAGATCTCAGAGGTTTGATGAAACCCCACCCCCCACACAAAAAAAGCCTGTTGCCATCTAGTTGATTCTGACTCATAGTGACTGTCAGGCAGAGCAGAACTACCCCAGAGGGTTTCCGAGGAGCAGCTGGTGTATCCAACTGCCGACCTTTTGATTAACAGCCAGATTCTTAACCACTGTGCCACGAGGGCTGTTTGTAGTACAGTGTTCTTTCTTCTTCTCATCCTGCTTCCTATGTGTAAAAAGTGCTGTTCATCAAGTTCCATGAAACCCTCATTTATCCATTTTCTCCCCCTTGATTCATTGTTACCATTTTGTATTTCTTATAATATTACTTTAAGTGATCTGTCTCATTTTCTAGACTGGGAGTTCCTATATTTTTTGCACTAAATTGTAAATTTTTTTTGTTAACATTGATATTAACATGGCTGAAGTGGAACTAGAAGTTCTGTACTCTAGATACATAATGAGAACATATTAAAAAGTTGTATATAGAATAAAAAATATTTTCAGGATTTAAAAAATATTTATATAAATGCTTTTTTACTTTATTTCCAGATGTGGAAATGTAAATTTTGCTAGAAGAACCAGCTGTAATCGTTGTGGACGGGGTAAGTATTTAAGGAAGATTCTGTTAATATTGTCCATGCAGATGATTTCTGTATTTCCCCAGGATCATATTGCATTATTTTATCTATTTTCAGAGAAAACAACTGAAGCCAAGATGATGAAAGCTGGGGGCACAGAAATAGGAAAGACACTTGCAGAGAAGAGCCGAGGCCTGTTTAGTGCTAACGATTGGCAGTGTAAAACGTATGCGTTTCAAATTAACGTTCACTCTTTCTTCCATAATATGTCCAGCCATTACTCATAAATAGCTTCAACTCTTAATAGTCATATTGTCAGACCAGCGTAACCTTTTGAATCAAGGGTCTGTTGATTGTTAGTCTGTATCTGATATTTTAGTGTTAACCTTTAAAATCTTTTTTACATTTTTTCAAATGGTAATATTACTTGTTATGATGGTGCGTGATTTATGCCAGTAAACAAATGCTTAAAGTGCACTAACAGCCAAAAAAATTGAAGGATTATTTAAAAACACTAAGGCCTACTTTTTTCTCTTAATTGAAAAATCTCAAAAAAATTTTAGTCTGTCATATAATACGAAATAAACCCCAAAATTTGGTTTTCTTATCTTCAAAATAATTTTGATTTTTGAATCGCAAGTTGCTTGTCATAAATTATTCATAATTAGATAGGTCTTTTAATATTTTTAATTTTCAGATTGGGGTTTAATTCTGTATTGGTTTTCCAATTTCCATCTTTTCTGCTATGGAGATGGATCAGATATATGTGAAAGAGACCTACTGCCATCGAGTCAATTCCAACTCATAGTAACCCTGTAGGATAAACACTTTTAGGGTTTCCAAGGCTGTGAGTAATCTTTACAGAAACACACTGCCACATCTTTGTCCCATGGAACGGCTGGTGGGTTTGAACTGCCAACCTTTTCGGTTAGCAGCTAAGTGCTTAACCACTGTGCCACCAGGACACCTTCATATGAAAGAACTGAATCAGAAGGGGGTCTTACATAAATTTTTGATCCTATAGATTTTCCAGCAACAGATTAAGTCATTGTGGGTTTGGTTTGCCGTGAGATTCTGTGATTGAACTGGTGACTCAAAAAAAATAACATTTGGAGCGTATAACCTTACTCTTATTTGCGGTAAATTTAGAGACTGGGAAATTAGTAGATTTTTCATTTAAACTGATTTTTGTCCCCCTAAGGTATCAGAGTCTTTAGACCTAATTTGTTTTTTCTCATAAAACTACAGAGGACAATGTTCATACTATATAGATTCATACTGTATAAATTTTGCTTCTTTGCTTAAATAGTTCAGTCAGTTCCAACTAAAATTCTTTCTCCAGACCAGTGTGCATTTTCTTTGCTTGCAGTGCCACTTAATAAATATTTCTTTATGGTAGTGATTTTATCCTGTTAGGTGTCATTAAGTAAATTTTGGCTTATAGCGATCTCATGTAGCAGAGTAGAACTGCCACATAAGGTTTCTAGGCTGTAATCTTTACAAAAGCAGATCACAAAGTCTTTCTCCCACAGAGCTACTGGGTGGGTTTGAACCACCAACCTTTTGGTTAGCAGCAGAGTGCTTAAGTGTTGCTCCACAATGGCTCCTTATAATTTCATCCTAGAAATTTTTATTTAAAAAAAAATTATTTTTTCATTTTTTAAATTTTATTTTAGAATTCTAGAATGTAAGAATTTAGTATTTTCCTACTTTTGTACTGTAGTCTACTAATTTGGTATTTTTCCCTTCTAAAGTTGCAGTAATGTGAATTGGGCCAGAAGATCAGAGTGTAACATGTGCAATACTCCGAAGTATGCTAAGTTAGAAGAAAGAACAGGTAAGATACAGTCATATTTTAAGAAAACAACCATAAAAGAACTAAAATTTGAAATGATAATTATATCATTTCCTCGTAAGAACTCAGAAGTTGAAGATTTTATTCTCTCCTTATATATTTTATCTAGAATTGTTTTTCCTGCAAAGGGGAGGGTGGAGATCATTCACCTTTTTTTGTTTCACAATTTATAGAATACAGTGTTAAGGAGACCTATCCTAACCAACAATGACACTTAGATACTTATAGAAAAGTTTTTGTTCTCTCCCCACTCCCTGTTAGTATTTGTGATTAGTAATGATAATATAGGAATACCATTTTCCCCTGTTAATTTGATATCCTAGTGTAACAAAAAGGGCAAAGGGTCATGTTTTAAAATAACTTTCCTAAAGCCTAGGCAGTAATTTTCAAACTTTGATACCCATTCACATCATCTTGGTAGCTTTTTAAAAATACACATTCCAAAACACCGAACTGTTGATGCTTTCTGGGGGTGAGTCTCAAATGACGGTTTTGGAAAACCACTTGCCTGAAGAACAGCTTACTTTTGCCTTGGTATCAGTGGTGAGATGAAAATATTTACTTAATAGAATATAGTTTAGTTTCCCATTATCAGCAGCTAGCCCAGCCACATCTGTATACTTCAGATCTGATTTTACCACTCAACTGCTTGTATATCATGTAGTTTAAGACTTGTTTCTATATACAATGTCTCTGCAGAGCTAGATTCTAACGTTAATCACCTCCACGGTCTCTCTTTGGTGGCTCTTGTGATTCAGAGGTCCATTAAAGAATCCTGCACCTAACCCTTCTAAGACTACAACAGAAATTGTATGTTCATCCCCCTTGTTCCTTTCTTTAAACTTTCGTTGTCACGTGTGAGACCATTATAGCCTAATGGCTTAGTTTTTTGGTCATCAAATCCCAGCCCACTTCCTCATTCTCAAGAAGTGATCAAATTAGTGTCCTCGTTTTTGAAGTATACATTGCATTCATCCCTTTTTCTGTCTTCGTTTCTATCACCACAGCCTTCATTCAGGCTGTCAGTTTAAACCTGCATTGATGGTTAACTGGCCCTTGCTCAGCTTTTACATTTTACTGTGAGACAAATGTGGAAATAATATTTTCATAACATTTTTGTTAAAAACCTGCAAAGGTTCTTAATTACTTGTTTCATCTAAATGCCTGTGGTGTTTTAAAGCCTTATAAAGAAACTGAAGTTCCTTTAATGGTAACAAAATTGTGTTTCATATATTCATTCACTGAAGAAATGTTTATCGACTAAGATATGAGCTTGCCTGCTAACCAAAAGGTCGGCAGTTTACAAATCCACCAGCTGCTCTTGGGAAACCCTATGGGGCAGTTCTACTGTGTCCTTTAGGGTCACTGTGAGTCGGAATCAACTCCAGAGCAATGGGTTTGTTTTTGTTTTGATTTACACAAGATACTGGGAATACTTGGGTGAGCCAAACAGGTGTATAAAGTTAAAGATTAATGAAGTCCTCTTTGAGAAAGTGGTAAGTGAGCTAAGAAGTGGAAGATGAGTTACCCAAGCAATGAGTTGAGGGAAGTATGTTGCTAGCAAGGGGAAACAGCTTGTGTGAAGGCCCCTAGACTTGAAAGAGTTTAGCATATTGGATGAACTAAAAGCCCGTGTGAGTGGGGGCCAGTTAGCTCTAGAAGACACTGAAGGAATAGACAGCTCTTGTAAATCATGGTAAGGAGTTTATATCTTATTGTAAATATACTGTGAAGCATCTGAAGGATTTTTAATAAGGGAAGTGATACAATCTAATTTCCTTTAAAAACTACTCTTAGCTGTTTTCTGAAGAAAGAATGGTGGGAGGATGTAAGAATGGAAACAAGAAGACCAGTTTTAACAATACTACTTGAGAAGCTTTAAACCAGTAGAATGAAGGAAACATACAGACAATGCCAGTGATTCCTCTGTTAGTATTATTCAGTGGAAACAAAATAATCAAGGTTTTTTTCATGATAGAGAGCTACTGTGTTTTCCAGGTATAGGGAGATAGTTCCTCAGTTGGCTTTGATGTATGGGTTCATACAACACCGATATCTTTTTGTTGTCAACAGATTATTTAGGTCCTATTCTGTGGCCTGTATGAGAAAATATGAAAATGACTTTTATTTCTGTGGTATTCATTTTAGTTTTACTTGCATACCTATATAAAATTTCCTGTTTGCATTACAGCTCACTTTGTAAATCTTGCTATAATGTGTTCTTTAGCTCTCCTCATATTTTATTACTCACCTACTTCTGTAACTATTTTGAACTTTTAACCTTGATTTTCACTGTTAGTCATCCATTATACTTTGTTGTTTATCAAACTACTTACCTTAATTTCAGTATTTATGTATGTAATATTAAGCATATTGAGGGACAAGATTAAATATAGCTAGGGACAATATTTTGTTGAATTAAAACTTTCTAGTGTTTGTATCCATGATTAACACTGAATATGAGCTAATCTCTTGAGGTGAACATGTACCTATTTGTGCTTTGGATTGTCAATAGCATTTCTTTTTTGTTTCAAGCTATCTTTTTATATTTGATGTTTCAGAGAACTAAAGCAAAGATGTTGCTAAGTAAAAGTTATTATGTATTTAATATACTTTTTACGCACACGTAGTATGTACAGAAACAAAAGGAAATGCTTGTGGATTATAATTAGAGCTTTAGTTGTCTCTGAAACGTGGTAGGAGGGGGAGGAAGGGGATGATATGCGAATATCCCGGGGATAAACACTGATCCATTGCAGTTTACACTGGTGCAAAATAGAATGAAGAAAAACAAGGATGTTGTGAGTTTTTCAGAAAGTTAAATTTATTACAGTATTTTGTTTGAGGGTTACGTCCTCTCTATTTTTTTGTGTGTGATCCTGTTATGAAATGACAGTGAGGTGAACTTTTTTTAATGTCCATGATTAATTTAAAGCTGAAAATCTTTAATATCTTTTAATTACTTTTTGTTTATAAATTTATTTAACATTTTGCTGGCCATAAATCAGGAGTCATTTGCTTTGTGTTCATACTGCTCTGGGATATGTAAGGCACTCATTGTGCTACCCTTAACCACATACCTCTGTTTTTTTCAGTGAGATACTTTTTCAAAATCTTTTAGCTCGTTTTCTCTAAAACTAACTTCCTTATTCCATCGTCTTTTAATCCTAGGTCAGATTACAAACGTTACTTGTGGCATGAAAGAATAATGGCTTGATGATTCAGACTACTTTTCAGTAGATATTTTTTAACTTGGAATTCTAATGGCTACTTCAGAGAACCTGAGTGATTTTTAACTATATAATAATAAAAACATTCCCACTAAAGCCAGTTTAGATGGCCTTTATCATGTCATTACATTTGCCTTTATAATTAGGAATTTTCTAAGCTCTAGCTAATAACCCGCTAGATTTTAGCCTGGCAAGATTTCAGTATATCAAGAGATTTCAGGCAACTATCTGCAACTGGTAAATAGTGAAATTTGATTTTATTGAGTCTACTCTGCCTAGAAGAATTACGATAAACAATGGAGGAAAGTTCTTTTAATACTTAGTTACAGCGAAGATTTGAGGAGATGTTTCTTACCCATATAAGCATGAATTGCCTGCATCCAATTGGACATTTTCAAAATTGAGAAGAAGCACAAAACCATAGGGCTTTTTCAGCTAAGATAAACCAAAAAAAAACCAAACCCATTGCCATTGAGTCGATTTTGACTCACAGTGACCCTAAAGGACAGAGTAGAACTGCCCTATATGGTTTCCAAGGAGCGCCTGGTGGATTTTAAATGCCAGCCTTTTGGTTAGCAGCCGTAGCTCTTAACTACTATGCTACCAGGGTTTCCTCAGGTAAGATGTATAACTTTAAAACAGATTCTCTGTAGTTATTATTATCATTATTTTAATATGTTTTTTGAAGCACTGGTAATTTATTAGATGGCTAGGCAGCTGTCATTGGTAAGATTTTCTTACTCTCTTGCTGGAGATGATTTGGACATAATGTTTTTGTTCTTTAAATAAACTCATCATAGGATAACAATTTAGCCCTCTTTTTTTAGGATATGGTGGTGGTTTTAATGAAAGAGAAAACGTTGAGTATATAGAAAGAGAAGAATCTGATGGTGAATATGATGAGGTAAGTTATATATCAGTGTGCGGGTTGAATACAGATTGGAAAAACATTTAGAAATTATCTTAAATGCAGAGAAAAAGTTTAAATGTAATCTTATTTTCCTAAGTAGAATTTGAGTCTTGCAGCAGTTTACCATTTTGTAGGAAATCATTATAATTGACTTATATAAAAATAATTTCTTGAAAAAATATTTTCTGCTGATAGAAATATTATGAAACTTTTCTAGTTCGGGCGTAAAAAGAAGAAATACAGAGGGAAGGCAGTTGGTCCTGCGTCTATTTTAAAGGAAGTTGAAGATAAAGAATCGGAGGGAGAAGAAGAGGATGAGGATGAAGATCTTTCTAAATATAAATTAGATGAGGTAAACAATTTCCTTTTCCTATTCTCCCTTATTTGAATTATAGCATTTGAATGCTTATGATGATCTTTGGTCTTCTACAAAGATATATTCTCCTTTGTATTAATCCTCACAAGAGTGCCACAGAGTTCCCACTCTGCCTAGTACTATTTTGGTTCTAGAGATAGACTAGTCACGAAGACATAACTTCCTTTCTCTGTGGAACTTAAATTCTATAGGGGGAGAAACATAAATTAGCAAGATAATTTAGATAGCAGTAAATGTTACAACAGATAATTAGAAAAACTACTTTGGTTTTAGTGTAGTAAGTAGAGAATGAAGCCCTTGGGTGGTACAAACAGTATCAGCTGCTAATTGAAACTTTGGAGGTTTGAGCCCTCCTAGAGGTGCCTTAGAAAAAAGGCATGGTGATCTGCTTCCAAAAAATCAGCCTTTGAAAACCCTGTGGAGCACGGTTGTACTCTGACACACATGGTGTCACCAATGACTTAGAGTCAACTCAGACAGCAGCTGGAACTGGAAAGTAGAGAACAAGCCACCAGTATTCAAAAAATCAGACGTAGTTCAGTGTGGTAAGAGCAAAGGAGAGGTTATGATGAGGGAGACAACAACCTCATAACTAAATCCAGTGGTCTCTGAGGCCAGAGTGTATGTTTTATGGGGGGATATGTACATTCAGATTAGGGGTACTTTGGGGTCTGATCATAACAGACCTTTGAATGCAACTAAGTAAATCAATGAGGAACAATTTAAAAAGTTTTTAAGCAATAATTTTGTTAGACTTATGTCTCAGGGTAATGACTAAGGTAGTATATTGAGAAACTAGAGAGGCTCAGTAGATTTCCAGAGTTACAGAGACAATCAAGAAGTTACTATAATAGAAGAGATTAAAAAAAAAATCATGAGGTCTCAACTAAGACTAAAGGAGATGGATTCAAGACTTTTAAGGGAGGTAGAATTGAAAATTGTTGACAGATTAGAGTTATTAGTAGTTTGTCCATATAGAAATTTCTAGTACACAGAACTATCCATGTTAGTAGTTAATACTTAAATATAATGGATTCTGAATTTTTGTTAGGATGAGGATGAAGATGATGCTGATCTCTCAAAATACAATCTTGATGCCAGTGAAGAAGAAGATAGTAATAAAAAGAAATCCAATAGACGAAGTCGCTCAAAGTCTCGATCTTCACATTCACGATCTTCATCACGCTCATCCTCCCCTTCAAGTTCAAGGTCTAGGTCCAGGTAAACGGGTACAGGTCAAGGGTAACACCAGTCAAAATGTCAGTATCTAACTTCTTTATTTATGATTTTTTCCTTGACTGAATAAATTTTCCTTTTTATTTTAAAGATTTCATTCAAGTCACATTTTAGAAGATAATTTTTTCATTTTGTTACCATGGTGTTATTGTCCAGTATTTTCAGGAATGGAATATTCTAATATGAAACGTCCTTAACCCATGTTAGCGCCATGCCTTTTATTAAAATAGATTTTAAATGTTCAATTAAACCATTACATGTAGTGATACTTAGTTTTCTAAATAAGTGATTTATATTTTCACTTATGATAAAGGCTAGTATAGAATTTTTCAAAGCATTAATGAAATCATCTATCGTAAACCGTTTTAGTAATTTACTGTGGCTTCGGTATTCTCCATTAAAGAGCAGATTCAGCTATATTAGTTCTATTAGCATAACTCATAATTTTGAGATGTCCAGGAATAAATAAAATATAAGACTTAATTGGTGGTGTACTTGAATATTTGCTAGTTTAGTATTGTAAATTTTTAATAAATACTTTAAGATTTCATAGTCTACAGTAAAATTTTAGGTGGAAAAAGCAGTGCCTTAAATGATATTCATTAGAAGAAAACCTATTCATGGTTAAATAATACTGTGGGTAATGAATTCTAATGAAACTTAGAGATACTAGCTAATTGAGTTCTTACAGATAATTGTTGAATATTTTCTAGCCTGACAACTTTAAAAAAAAGGGATTATCCATAAAGATAATATTGTTAAGATAAATGTGTAATGATGTTTTTCTACAGGTTATTTTAAGGAACACATTAAAGGAGCGGATTGGGTTAATAAATGAATTTTTATTTCATTTGTGATTTTTTAAGAATAAAAATGAACCACATTTCTCTTTATCCTATAGTTTTCAAAAGTATAATTACCTAAAACAGGATTTTTTACCTAAAAAGGATTTTTATGTATTCTCTTTAATTCCATAAGCTTTGAAGACAAACAAGGATCAAACAAATATACATGTCAACATTTAAGGCTTCATGCTAGCTAGAAACTGAGACATAGAAGGGGTTTACAAGGAAAATTGATAGAGACATTTCAGAGAAGTTAAATGTAAAGTGCAACATTTTAATTTTCCTGGATGTATTAGTTCTAAGTGACTTATATTATTATTTCTGAAAATAAAATATTCCATGTCCTTCTAAATTGATAATGTTGGGTGTTTTTATATTCTGTACAACCTTGAGTGATATTTAGTGTAATTTAATCAAACATGGAAAGTAGTAGTTGATTTTTTTTAATTGCCTTAAGTTCTGAGATAATATTAAAACAGGAAATAAAAAGTTTATTTACTTTAAAGCACTGTCTTTTGAGAATATATTATTACAAATAGTAATCCTTTTACATGAAAATGAACTCTAATGCGTATCTTTCTTTCAGTGTTCATATCACAAACCTCAATTAAGTGGTCCTGGGGGAAAAAAAAAAATCCTTCCATGTTGTTCCAGGTCCCGTTCAAGAAGTTCTTCCAGTTCGCAGTCAAGATCTCGTTCCAGTTCCAGAGAACATTCGAGATCTCGTGGGTCGAAATCAAGGTGAATGAGGTAGCATCTCTCTGTAAAGCAGAGAGAAAAAGTATTAAAGGCTGCAGAAGGCGTTGCTGCTTTTTTTTTCCTTATGTTGCTTCTACTTGTCAATTTTATTTTAGCATTAGGTAACTAATGCACTTGCCTCAGCTTAATTTTCTCACCATGAAATGTTTCCATTGCCAGCAGTGTTGCAAGACATTCCCATGATTGAATTAAGGTGGCTATTTTGGATTATGCAAGGTTTGTTATTTTGGTCTAAGATGTGATGAAGTAGAAAGATGGAGCCAGGTCTTATCCACAAATCTCTAGTCTATTAAGGATATGTTTGTAGTGGTAGATGAAATAAAAGTAGATATGCAAATGAGAACATTTAATCCATTATTAAAAGGAAGGAAAAAAAACCTGCGGCAGAGAGGTTTTGTTTTGCAAGGCAGTTGTTTCAAAATTTACAGGAACAACTTTGCCATTTATATTAGATAAAACTTCTTAGGGAAGACTGTATACATACTTTAATTTCTCTTTAATTTTACACAGAGTATTATGAACAGTATAGGTAGAACAGACAGCCCTCTTAAATTCCACAAACTAAATCAAGTATGGTTGGTTAGCCTAGTATAGAATATGGTCTTAAGTAAGCATTATTGCTCACTTTCAGTGTGCACTTACTCAGATCTATTGTATGCAGTTGAGTCAGTTCTGACTCAGTGACCACATAACAATATAACTGCCCCATAAGGTTTCCTAGGCTGTAATCTTTATGAGAGCAGATCTCCAGGTCTTTTCTCCTGAGGAGCAGCTGGTGGGTTCAAACCCACTGACCTTTTGGATAGCAGCCAAGTCCTTGTCCATTGTGCTGCCAGGACTCCTTAGTCAGACTGAGAGAGGGAATCATAATTTGTAAATGAAGCACTAGTTTTTATTCTCCAGTGAAGTTTTTCTGAACTTAGTCAAAATATGCTGCCTTTGTTTTTAATTTATTGATGCTCTATTAAACACGTCTAACATAAATAAGAAAACTGCTAAAATTCCAATTGCAGAAATTCAAACTGAAATTTATTGGCATCTCTTTTAGTAAAAATAATTTTTTATTGATGGTCTTAGTTATCCAGTGCTGCTATAACAGAAATATTGGCTGTAGCAAACAGATTTATTTTTTCAGTTTAGGAGGCTACAAGTTTGAATTCAGAGTGCTGACTCTATGGGAAGGCTTTCTTTGTAGGCTCTGGAGGAAGGTCCTTGTCTCTCCTGAGCTTCTGCTCCTGGGCCATCTTCCTGTGGCTTGGCACCTATCTTCTCCCATCTCTGCTTCCTTACCTGTTCTCAAATGGGTTTATAACTACAGGTATTGAGGTTAGGATTTACAACATATTTTGGGGGACACAGTTCATTCCATTACATTCCACACTCTGGCCCCCTAAAATTCATGTCCTTGCCACATGTAACACATATTCACCCTATCACATCATCCCCAAAGTCTTAACTCCAAGTCTAAAATCTGACCTTCTGAGTCATCTAATTTAAATATGGGTGAGAGTTGAGGCATATTTCATCCTGAGGTGAAATTCCTCTTCATCTGTGAACCTGTGAAATCTAGACTACGGGTTCTCTGTTTCCAAAGTACAATGGTAGGTCAGACACAAGGTAGACATTTCCTTACAAATGGAAAAAATTGGAGGGAAAGAAGGGATAAACACGCACCTAAGCATGTCTAGGAAACCCTGGTGGCTCCGGCTGCTAACCAAAAGGTCGGCAGTTCAAATCCACCAGATGCTCCTTGGAAACTGGGGCAGTTCTCTGTCCTATAGGGTCGATATGAGTCGAAATTGACTTCACAGCAGCGGGTGGTTAAGCAAGTCCAGAACCCAGTAGAACAATTTGCATTACTTCTCAAGACTTGGAGATAATCCTGTTCTTTGAGACCATCTAGGCAATGGCTACGGCTGCTAACCAAAGGGTTGGCTGTTAGAATCCACCAGGCATTCCTTGGAAACTCTATGGGGCAGTTCTACTCTGTCCTGTAGGGTCGCTATGAGTCGGAATTAACTCGAGGGCACTGGGTTTGGTTTCTTTTTTTTTTAGGCAATGGCCCTGTTTTCCAGGCTCGGTGTGCCAGCCACGCTCTGTGGATTTTGGGTGGAGGCCCTTCAGCCCTGGACTTAAGTTCCACTTTGCAGGCCCACTGGGACAGCAGTGCTGCTCCCTTGGCTTTGGGCAGCCTCATTCTCCTAGTATGAGTGGCACCCTTGGCCCAGGCAGGCCCCATTCTTCTGCCCCTTGGGCATGGTGCCCCTGATCCATCGTCTTTGGGTAATGGCTCCATCTTCTAGGCCAAACTGAATGGTAGCCCTGTACTCTGGAACTGAGTTGTTGAAGATGGTACTCTGAAATCTAGGAGGCTGTGGTCCCACACTTTGAGACTGAGGCAGCTCTGCTTCCGGTACCCCTTTTCAATCCTTTCAACAGTTCTGCTGATCTCCGAGCTGCTCCAGGGATGGATCTTTTCTTGGAGGACAACAGATGTAGCTCCGTCATCCTGTTTCCTGCCTATGGAATTCCAAAAGGCAGGCTACTTCTCTCCCTCTGTTCTTTGTCCCCTTCAGTCTAAACTGATGAGTTTTCTGCTGTGGTAGTTGGTTAGATCCATCAGCCACAGGCGATTATGTAGCCACATCCTTGATGAAAATCCTACGTCACATGTCCTTAGTTTGTACAACAGAATTTTCTAGATCTTTACGTTTATTTTCATTTTGCACAGTTCGTTTTTAAGTCCATCTCTTTCCTCTTGCATTGGCACGTTGTAGGTATTTGTTAGAGCAGTACCCTCATTTCCCAGTACCAAATTCTGTTTTAGTTATCTAGTGCTGCTGTAACAGATACCACAAGTGGATGGTTTTAATAAACAGAAGTTTATTTTCTCACCGTTGAGGAGGCTAGATGTCCAAATTCAGGGCGCAGGCTGTACGGGGAAGGCTTTCTGTCTCTGTAGGCTCTGGAGGAAGGTCCTTGTCTCTTTTGAGCTTCTGCTCCTGCATAATCTTCATGTGGCTCGGCATCTATCTTCTCCCCATCTCTGCTTCTGTAATCTGCTCCTTTTATATCTTATAAGAGATTGACTCAAGATATACTCTACACCAATTCTACCTCATTACCATAACAAATGGGATTAACCGCAGGCAAAGAGGTTAGCGTTTTAGAACACATATTTTTGGGGGACACAATTCAGTGCATAACACTGACTTACTAAAGTCAAATGTCTAGCCTTAGAGGGCAACTGAAATTTAACAACACTAAGGAGAAAGGAGTGATACGCACACTTGTATAAGCTAATACAAAAAAAGAAAGCAAGTAAAGTTATTTTAATGAGGTATTATCAATGTCTTAGTCATTTTATTTTAGTGCTTCTTAGGTAGATGATGGTCCTTAAACTCTAGTATTCCCTTTGGGAAGCACTGTAATTAAGGTTTACAGGAGAGCCATCATACTGTTCCCAAACATTTTTTCATTGCTTATAACTTTCCAAAGAATTCTCCTTTTGGGCTTTCTGATTTTATTTTAAGCCCAAAGGTGAATTTTTTGGGAAGTTTGAGCTAAACTCCGTCAAACAAAATAATGTAAATGAAGAAGAAAAATTTTTGCATTTAAACATTTGCACATTTATTTCTGTCTGAAACATGTGAATGTCAACACTTCATATTTCATGAATAGTGGTTCTTCATAAAAATAAGTATTGTAAATTAAATTTTAAAGTTACTCATTTTGTTTTTCTTTGAATATTTAGCATTTTAGTACAGTTATTCTTTCTGTCTTCTGTCCCCTATCCTTGTTCTTCCTATAGCAACTTAAGTAATGAGTTTCATAATTTCACATGAAATTGTTATGTTTATTTTGCTCAAGAAGTTGTATATAAGATACATATTTTTTCCCAAAGTGAAAACTTTCTAAACAAAGCTCTTGGTTTTTCTATTTGTGTATAAGTTTAAATTAAAGACCTTAAAAAAAAAAATCTTTAAAACTCTATTTTAATACACTACACTGGTTTTCAATTTCACACGATGAAGACTTAGCATTTTAAAAAAGATGAAATTGAAATAATTGTGTTTAAGTAGAATGTTTCTTGGTTGAACCAGAAGTCTTCTGTTGAATAAGCAGTAAGTATTCCTTATAAAATTTTTATGGTAGTTATAAATCCTATTTCAGTATTTTTGGAGCTATCTGTTAACTAAACAATCTGCCTCATTTCTTTTTTTAATGAACTGTTTGATTTGTTTCTCAATCAATGAAGATCCAGCTCCAGGTCCCACAGGGGCTCTTCTTCCCCACGAAAAAGATCTTATTCAAGTTCATCATCTTCTCCTGAGAGGAACAGAAAGAGAAGTCGTTCTAGATCTTCTTCACCTGGTGATCGCAAAAAAAGACGAACAAGATCACGGTCACCCGAAAGGTTTGGGTTTCTGTAGAAATAAGAATGGGTGTTCTTAAGTGTGTTTAGTAGATTAACTAAACTTTCTAGTCAAGGGTTAGATTTTTATTATCTTCTTTGTTCCAGCTCTAAAATGTACTTTTGACCTTTGTACTTCAACAAACAGACTAATTCCTATGTTTATTCTGTGTGCTTTGATGAGGTTGTTTAGAAAAGTTTTAGATCAGGCCACTCTATTCAACTGTCTGAAATTTTGTTTAAGTCCTGATTTCCGTATATAATTATTATAGCCAACTCTCGGTTATTTGTCTTCTAAGATTTTGATTCAGAATCTGTATGTCAGAGTAATTTAGAAGTTGATTTTTATATGTATAAATTGATGCTATTTTTTAAATAATCAGAAACCATAGGAATTCTAGGGCATCTAATACAAATCAAACTATTCAGCATTATTGAGAATCTGTGCTCATTTAGGTATGTGCAAATACATTTCCACAGCATATTATTTAATGCCCTTTATAAGGAAATTGTCCCTTCTGTCTGATACATTTTTCCTCTTGCGGTCCAAAGCTATTTTTCAGATGAAGACCTTTATTAGGCTGCTTTATATGCATTGGCACTTTTAAAATCTCAAGAGTGCACTTGTCATCTGCCAGCCTTCTCTGCAACAGGCTAATTAATTCCTCAGTTTCATTAACTTTTTCATGGTTCTTAATGTATAATTACATAGTCATTTTAATAACTTCATCTGTAATCTTTACAGTTTTTCTATATCCAGTCAGTTTGTGAAAATAAGGACTTGTTAAAGGCTGATTTTGGCCGGGTTCAGTGGTAGGAGAACTTCATGGTTCCTTTTTGTTCAGAACAGTTAGTTTTGTTTCTCCCTTACATTTATTTTGAAACTTAAATACTAAGATACGGCTACTCTTGGTTTTGTGGATTTGTTTTTCTTTGTAAGAATTACTCTGTACTTGAGTGGACTTCATTATGTTGCTTTCTCACAACTTCTACAAATTTTTGTCTTAGCCACATATAATCCCCCCAGTTTGTTGTCATCTAAACTTAATGAACATGTTCTCTATTCCATAAGCCAGGTGATTGGTGAAAACACTAAACAACCCTGAGCCCAGGGCCAACCCCTACGGAACACCACTACTTTACCCAGGTTGATATTGACTTATTCATATTAGCTGCATGAATATAACCCTATAACTAATTGTACAGTCATCTTGTGTGATCTAGATTTTTCATATCTTAATTATTTATTAATATATTTCCAAACACAGAAGCCTTGCTGTATCTACTTTAAACATATAGACTTATCACACTTTTTACAGTGTATCACAGAGATTGGTTTCATCACACTTCCATTACCAAGTTTATATGTCTTTGTGGTACATTATAATTTTATGCATTTTTGCAAGGCCTTCTCCTTCATTACCTTAAATAATTGAGAGGTGGCTATATTTTGAAATGAGAAGATATTTTTAAATTATAGACAATTTTAAGTTATGCTTATATATTACTGGGCTCACACCTGAAGTCTAAGTACCAAATAATTTTATGTGTCTAAGTCTGTATCTTAGTTTTTAGTTATTTCCTTTGCCAGCATCAAGGTGTTTTCGTTTTTTATATTCTCACAGTTTTATGAATGAATACTGAGACCTAGCTCGAGCTTACTACTTTGCATGCTTTCTGCATTGTGTCTTGCAGGCACCACAGGTCATCTTCTGGATCGTCTCATTCTGGTTCCCGTTCAAGTTCAAAAAAGAAATAATGTATTAAAATTTACATCTTAAAAAAAAAATCAGTACAGTGCATGAAGCATATTTTTTAAGAAGTTGATGTCTTACTTGCTAAATCTGCTGGTAGAGGTGCATGCCTTTCATTGCTTTTCAGAACAATACAGCTGTGTTTATTTGTGAAATTAAAAGTAAATAGCATTTTAAGCCATAATGTCCCAAAATTGATGCTATATTTAGCATTTAATTATTTGAAACTATTTGCTTTATTTAAAACCATCTCATCTATAACAAAGTACTTTGTTTCCTAATTTGAACTGTTTCATTTCCAAATATGCCTGGTCTGTTGACTAAGACAAAACTACTAGGCTTGCCTGAACCTTGGGCATGGAGGCAGGGACTGGTATAAACTAGTTGGAAATAGCCTGTTTACATTATCCAGGGAAAAGAGGTTAACCTGTTTATGTTAACTGATGTCTAAGTGGCTTAGAAAAAATGTATGCAAAGTTGCAAAACAGCCAACCAGAAATGTCTCTGTTTTGAAATTCCCTATGTTTAAGGGTTCCTTAGAATCAGTCTTTCTTTTATTCACTTTTACTTTTTGCACCACCACATTTAACGTAAAAGTATCTTGTCAGTTGTAGGAGAGAGTCATTACTCATTTTTCTTACTGACAGTTTTGGACAAGAAAGAAATTCAGTGCAACAGTTCATCTCTTCGTTGTTGATATGGTTGGCTGATGAGGAAAAAAAAAGTTAAAATGTTTATCTTAAAATTTTAAGAAGTTTTGTGTGGTATTCAAAAATCTAGTTGTCACATGTGATGAGGTAAACAAGCTAAATCATAGTTGTTAATGAGGAGCAAATTGAAGAAAGCTGAAATATATTTCTCTTTGGATGAAAAGCCAGCAGAAACATTGTGAATTTTAATGAACGTTTGCCTTAAAATGTTTAACTTCAAATACACTGCATAAATTTTCTTCTGAAGTATAAAATGGATGCTTGTTTCTACATGATGTAAGCAGAAATCATTGTTGTCCTCATTCACTTAGTTACTTATGGCTTAAAATGCTTTCAGAGTTTGTTTTATTTCTTGAAATTAAAATATGGTCACTTGAACTCCATTTTGTCTTCTGGTTTAAAAATGAAAAGGTTTTTCTTAACAGTATCTTCAGTGACAATGCAAGGTAAGTATGTTAAGGGAAATCAACAGTCTGTGCTTGGGGGCTTTTTGTCATGGGATATTGATTTTTTTTTTTTTCCCTAACGCTGATGTCTACTGTAGTTTAAATGAAAATTAAAACATTTTAGGATATCTAGTAGACAGATGAAAATTCTGTTTTTTTATTTTAAAATAAATGTTCTTCTCAACTGATCTAAAGATATAAAAGCATAATACCTTACGTAGAACTATTTTAATAGTATTTTTACAATGAAGTTCCCCAGGTTTTTTTTTATGCCTTATTTTCTTTGCTACGTTTACTGTAGGTTGCACAAGAACTTTTACTCTCTTGTAATTGTGCCTCAGACTTTTTGAAAGTCCACCTTCTAAATCGCCCAGATCAGATGATCTTCTAGATTCTATATGGTTTACTGTTGTGCTTTCTGTATTTAAAACTTTGGCTGTACTAAGCATTTGCAAGGTTATAAATTTAGCTAATAGTAGTTTACAGATAATTCAGATGATTATGACTTCATTTGGTTTAACTAAACTGTACTGGTTCATTTCATAAGGAAACGATGCTGTAGACAAATGTAAATAAAGCCTGTGAGTCAAGCATCAAGTGGTGTTTGTTAAAAATAAACGAGATTTTTAAGCTCTGATCTAATGTTCAAATCACAGTGTTGTTTGTTACTTTTGATTGTGCATTTTGAACAGTTTATATTCACTTACCCTTTATCTAATGTTACTTTATTTCTACATATGAATGCCTGGTTTAAAACACTCCGAAACCATGATCACTGCAAGCGTGGATACTAAAACTTTTGAATTGTGATTTTTTTTTTTTTTAAATAACACAGGAATTGGTTGAATGCTTTTTATCAGAACTTCACATACCTTATTCCATGTGATAAAGTAGCAGCATATCAAAGTGTGCTTCCTGAATTATTTTTTTTTTTTTTAGCTAATGGTCTTTTTTTGTTGTTTTTCTTGAAAATATACCCAGCAAGACATACACCAATTCAGCCATTTCTACATGTACGATTCAGGGACACTGATTACCCTTCTTTGAGTTGTGTGACCATTCTCACCCTGTTTTTCTGAGTTGTTCTTCCATTAATATGAACTCACAGCCCCCTAAGGTTCCTATCTAATCTTTCAAGTTGCTGTTGTTACTTTGATCCCATATAGATAGTTCTTAAAAGAGCATAATGCTTAAGGCAGACATGTTTTACTAGTTAAGCTATTGTTTGACTTTAAGAAGACTTCATGGGATATTTTTGGTTTGAGTTTTAAAGATTGTCTGAGGGCAGTAGTTTCAGGGGCTTATAAAAAGACAAAAGGCAAATGTGTGCTGAGGTGGAGGGAGAGAAGGGGGGTTAACAGTGACACAGCAATGGAAAAATTGCATTGATTAAGGGTAGGATTGCACAGCTGATTATTTTAAGTGCTCTCAATAAGTTGTACAGTGTAAAAAGTTGAACTGGCAAAAGTTGTGTAATAGATAAACTTACAGCAACAGCCCAAAAAAAAAAAAGACTAGCTGCTGAAGCTGCTTATGTACTAGCAAAAACCTCGTGGAATTTGATTTCTTGTTCTGGAGGTTTAGGGTCATGATTTCATGGAACATCCCAGTTAATTAGTGTAATAACATGTTTACTGCTTCTGTTCTACCTCCTAGTTTGATTTGTAGTACCTGGGGTCTTAAGAGGTTGCAAGTGGCCATCCAAGGCAAGACAGTTGGTCTCCATTCACCTGGAGCAACAGATCAGGAAGGAGAATAAGGAATAGGAGGACATGTGTGTGTGATTGCCTCCTGAATTACTTTTAAACTCACTTTAGAGCATTCATCCACTGTCCTTTTAACTAAGATTTCTCAAGTTTACATTTTAAATCCTTTCATCTGAGTGATATCTAGTAATAAATGTCCAGGTTCAGAGCAAGCTCTAAATGCAAGACAATCTCTAGGCAGAATTAGGAAGGTAGAGTGGGTCTTTGTTTCCCATCTCCCCTTCATGCTCTGGCATCCACAGCCAATGTTGTGGGTATTGGTAAGATGGGGAGTTTTTCCATTCTGCCTCTATATCATTGTAAGATTGTTTTTTAAAATAGACATAGCTTTATAACTTAACTGGAAATTGTATTTCTAGAAAATAGGGTACAGTTTTAATTAGAAGACAAGGTTTAAGGTATGCAGTAAGTGATTTATCAAAACCAAATAGGCATTACCTAATTCTCCCAGTCGTTATATATCCCGTTTTACAAAAAAACAAACCAAACCCATTGCCATCAAGTCGATTCTGACTCATAGCAACCCTACAGGATAGAGTAGAACTACCCCATGGAGTTTCTCAGGAGTGCCTGGTATATTCAAACCTTTGTGTTAGCAGCCAGAGCACTTAACCTCTATGGTACTAGGGTTTCCGTTTTACAAAAAGAAGTGTTAAAATTAAGGAAATTTGAAATTTGCCCAAAGGAGCCACAAAAGTATTTAAGTAGGATTTCATCCCTGCACCTCCAGGTCCGATCTCAGTTTCCACTATTACCTCTAATAACAACCAGATAATCTCTTTGAAAAGATAAATATGAAATTGTTAAGCAAAAACAGCTTTTTTTAAATCTAGAAGTTTGCAGGAGGTAGAATTTTAGTTATAGTCAGAGTGACGTGCAGTTTATATGTATATGTGTATATATAAATTTAAACTTATTATGGAAGAATTTTTGATGTTTAGAAGGATTGCAGAGAGTTTACAGAGATTTACCATAGATCCCTCACTCAGTTTACCCTGCAGTTAACTCTAATGCTACCATGGTATTTGTCAAAACTATGAAACCAACATTGATGCATTACTGAACTTGAGATACTATTTGAACTTCGTCAGTTTTTACATTAACACCCACTTTCTGCCCTAGGATCCAGTCCAGGGTACAACATTGTATTTCGTTATCATAGCACCCCAGTCTCCTCTGATCTTTGCAGTCTCATTTTTTCTTTGTTTTTCATCACCTTAACATTCTTGAAGAATACTGGCCAAGAATCCTGTACAGTGTTGTTACATCTGGATTTGTCTGCTTTTCTTATGATTAGACTGAAGATACAGGTTTTGGGAAAGATTGACTACCACAAAGGTGAAGTGTCCTTAATCATGATCCAAAAAAAAAAAAACCAAACCTGATGCTGTCGAGTCAATTCTGATTCATAGCGACCCTGTAGGACAGGGTAGAACTGCCCCATTCGGTTTCCAAAAGGAGCACCTGTTGCGTTCAAACTGCCAACCTTCTGGTTAGCAGCTGTAGCTCTTAACCACTATGCCACCGGGGTTTCCACATCATTATGGGGGGCGGGGGGGCATGATATCCCCATGACATCACTGATGATGATAATGCAGTGTTTGCCTAGGTTCACCACTGTGAAGTAATTTTTTTTCTTTTAACCATAGTTCTTTAAAAACCAGTTATTAAGTGTAGCCCCTTCTCAGGGTGGGGATAGGAAGACTTAAATTCTGCCTCCAATAGTGGGAAGTTATCTTACACATAGTATTTGGATTTCTTTTTTAAGCTAGATTTGTCTGTACCATATGTTAATGTCTCTATGGAGTCCTGTATATTTCTTTCACATTCTTATGGTAATGCCTGGCACATAAGTATACAGCAAATATTGGCTATTTGCACTCTACCTGTGTCTTCAAATATTTCATATACACTAATCTGAGATGTTTATTTCCTACTTATTCTTTCCAGAGCACCAGATCCACATATCTAACTGCGTCATGTGTATTTCCCTTTTAAAGTCAAACAGGCCATTTCTCCATGGCTAAAATTCTCCACTAAAACCAGCATTTCACACTGTTTCACATTGATATATGGCATTATCAGTAACTTTGAAGTCCTTTCAGATTTTCCTTTTACCTCCCCACTTTAAATCTGATTTACCTAAAATTGTTAGTTCTCCATCTTCAAATCCACACAGCTCCATTAACACTGCCACTGCTTTGGTTAATAAAAAAAGCTTTGGTTAATAGGTGAGGATATTGCAGTAGCCTCAGTCGTCACTGCCCTCTAATCTTGTCTGGCATACGGTAGGTTTTCAGAACTATTTGCTAAGAATTTGTTTCTTGAGGCATTGATCCTTTCCTTACCCCATGCCAGAATTGTCTTTAAAAAGCAATTCTACTCACGAATTGCTTAAAATCCTTTCAGTTCCTTCCCATGGCTTTCATATAAAAACTTGATTTTATTCTTTAAGTACTCATTCGACCCCATCCCCTAGGTTTCCTTGCATACATACTTTATACTCTAGCCACGTTAGCCATACTGAGCTGCTTGTGGTAGGTCTTCATCTTTCTACAAGTTTGCTGGAATTACCTGCAGATACCCCACTACATCCCTTTCCTTCCACTCATCCTTCATGACTAGTTCAGAACCCCCATCCCACTGCCACTGAGTCATTCTGATTCAGTGACCCTATAGGACAGGTTAGAACTGCCCCATAGGGTTTACAAGGCTGTAAGTCTTCACTGAAGCAGACTGCCATATCTTTCTCCTGTGGATTAGCCAAATGCTTTAACCACTCCTATTCCTGGCTTCCCTGAGTTTCCATAGGAACTGGATTTCTTGAAAAAGTTTGTTTTCCTAGTATCCCTAGTCCTTAGGACATTGTTGGAGCAAGCTCTCAATGTTTAATGAGGGAGCCCATTAATATCTGTTGAGTTTCTTATGGATTTTTTTTTTTCTTTCTCAGCAGTAGCAGTGCACTTTGTACTATTATAGAGTAAATGCTTATTCTGTAATGAAAAACATTTTTTCATTGCTAAAGGATTTTTATTCTGTAGTTGTATCTTTACAACATAGACCACCATGAAAACTAGTCATTAAATGTGAAAGAAACATTGTTTTCTATTAGAAAAGTTTCATAAGACTACCCCCTCCCTCCTCTCCCCCCGCCCCAAGCTGAAAGAGGTGTAAAGTCAGCCCTATGCTTCAGTGGAATATAGAATCTAAAAGTTGCATGTAAGTAAACTACATTGGTTTCAACTTCCTGTGTTAAAACTATGCCCTTTTTTTTATTGCAAACAATTGAGATAGGATTGGAAACAGGTCAGTTTCACTGGCATCTTACATTCTGGTTAGATTATCACTAATAACAAGCAGTAAGAATTACTAGTCTGGGAGTAAGACCAGCTATTGACTTTATTTCTAACATTTACATGCTTCTCTGCAAAAATATTAACCTGATCAGTTTTGCTATTAACTGTTAAATCGAGTTCCTCCGGAGTGCTTAACCCTTGCACTAAGGGCAGTGGGGTGCATCATTTGCAAAATAAGGAACAAATGAAAAAACAATTTGCCTCACTATTCTAAAGTAGGAGCAAATAATAGAGTTCAAAATGGCTCAGTGTATGTAAAAATACTCTTAAAAATTTATGAGATTTAGAATAGGCAAGATGACAACTTATGTACTATGTACTGTATAACCAAAACTAAGTAAATACAGTTGTTAAAAGGCTTGAAAAGCTTTTTTTTTTTTTTTTTAAACCATAGAATACATTATTTCTTGAGAACTACACCAGTGAGGTAGATTTTATTGGCAAAAATGATTTCAACATTTAACACATTAGCTGTTAGGGGGAAAGTGTGTGATTCTTTGATCAGTAGTGAAGTGAAAAACCTGAAAGTCAAAAATAAAATGCAAATGTTTAGACCTATTGCTTTGGGTACAATAGGTCTGATAAATATAGTCTTTCATTGTATTAATCGACTTAGTGATACTGTTTAATCTACCTGTTGACTGCAAAAAGTGTCCCTTTCTCAGTGATTACTCTGCATTAGAATTTGGGTCAGAAAATAAATCGTTTGCATTCTACTTTGAATAATGTAACTACTTGAGCTTAAGAGTTTTAATGTGACAAGTCAGCATGATCAGCAAACATGAAGTAGTTGCACCTTTATAAATGGATTGATTGGAATGTTAAGATTGCATTGCCTTATATTACATTTAAACTATGTCTTCTATTTGTTGTTACTGATTCATTAGAATAATAAAAGGAAAAGTCAGAAAGTACATAGTTCATTCTCTACTAGAAATCAAGACTGCATCAATACTTCCCAGGCAATATATCCAGTGCTGCAGAACCTGTACTGTACTAAAAGTCCATGATAGAAGAGTGCCAAGAAAGAAGATGGGGACATTTCACATGTAATCATTGTTTTAGGATTTTCCCCAAAGTAATAATGGAAATGGGTTTAAAGCCAAGATTCCCATAAAGCATTCACTATCATAGGGTCTGGAAACCCTGGTGGGTTAGTGGCTACAGCTGCTAACCAAAAAGGTGGGCAGTTCAAATCCACCAGGCACTCCTTGGAAACTCTGTGGGGCAGTTCGATGTTGTCCTGTAGGGTAGCTATGAATGGAAAGGGGCTCAACAGCAGTGGGTTTGGTTTTTGTTATCATAGGGTCTAAGGAAAGTACCTGATCAAGTACATTATGAGGTAAGTGACTAACATGAGAAACATAATATGCTTGATAGCAAACGTCCTACGTTTCTTCTACATTTGAAAGGCTTAGGCAGGAGAAAAAGTAATAAGGGTTTGTGATGAATTTAGATGCAAAAGAAAATCTTCTTAAGGACTCCAAAGATAACTGCAGCATTTGTGTTACCAAAAAAATATAGTACTGGAAATACATGGGTAAATATATTGTAACCAGATGCAACTTGGTTTCTTGTCCTATTAGCAGATTGACTTAAGAGGGACACTGGTCTCAAGGGAGACAAAGTGGCAAGTTTATTGTCTGCGCATAGAAGGAGCACGTGGTGTCTAGTAACCGAAAGGCCACGTCCTCGCTCTCTAAGGGGGCTGGGGAGCTTTTTGTTTCCAATGGCGTCGGGGGTTGGGTTCAGTACCCGGAACTTTCCGTCCTTAACCCTCCCATGCCCATATTTGGGGGTCCAGATGATAAATCATCTGCCGGATGTGCATGTAGTGGGACATCTCGCTTCTAAAACGGAATCGGGTAAAATCGTGGACTGGGAAATACCGTTCCTCCTGGTGACAATCGGGTCCAGGAATGGGGGGGGGGGGGTCGGTTGAAGGATGTGATTTCTTAAACCTGAGCATGCTTCAAGGTGTAGCTTGGGCCAGTTCAGTGGATGGAGCCACTAGCTGCTGTGACTTTCTGAAAAATGCTGCTCAAAACAAGCTTGTGGTTAGCAAGACAAAGAAAGGGGGGAAGGAGTGTTTATTGGGGTTTTCAGTGTATAGCTTGGGCCAGTTCAGTGGATGGAGCCACTACCTGCTGCGACTTCCTGAAAAATGCTGCTCAAAACAAGTTTGTGGTTAGCAAGACAAAGGTGGGAAGGAGTGTTGATTGGGGTTTTCAATCCCTCCTCTAATAGGTTCCTTTTAATCTTAAAAAAAAAAAATGGGGGGGGATTGGGATGGAGGTCTCATCTTCTGTAACTTCTTCATGCTGAAAAGGGGCGATATTAGGGGCCTTGATGGAACCTCTGTGTTGCTTGTTCTCTGGAGATCGGCTAGAACCCTTGAACCGCTACCATTTGGAAATGTAGCTTTTCAAGTCTGGAAGAAACAAACTTTACGAGGCAATTAAAAATGCAAGGGCCAAGTAGAAGAAGGGTGAGGATCATGCAGATCGGGGGAACTAGGGGCCATAACCAGCTAAACAATTGTGAAAACCACCCTCCCTTTAAGTCGCTGGTAATGCCAGGCAGATTGCTGGTGGATATGAGGGTGGTTTGTAGCCTTTTTACCAAGATGCTTGTTCAAGAATGTGAATATTGACCTCTACTTTGGCTGAGTTATTAATATAAGTACAGCAGGAGGTATTAGCCATGGCACACACTCCTCCTCTAGTGGATAAGAAGTCCAGCACCATAAGGTTGTCAATGATCATGTTAACGAGGGTATCTAGGGATTGTTGTTGAAGCTTGATGGAAGTTCCTGTTTCATTAGCAGTGCACTCTAGGGTGTAAGTGAGATTGGCCAGCATGAGCTCATGATTTAAAATGCCTTCCCAGGGCCCTGCCAAGGTTGAATGACTTTATTGCCCAAAAGAATGTTATCTAAAATTCCTCGTTTTTGACAGGGAGATTTTACCATCTCTCTGTTGTTGTTAAAGATAGTATGGGTGGTTGGGTCGTATGTGGGCTACCTCACACTGTCCATTTGTGAGGAAGGGGTTTAGACAGTGGGTGGCTACAACTCAGAGGTCATCTTGACTAGGGATATACAATTGGGGAAGTGAGGATTTCCCACAAATGAAGATGTATCCAGGTGAGGCACAAGTTTGATGAGTATTGAAGGTGATTGATGTATGTTTGGGTATACCAGGAATCAGTACCTACACACCCTGGTAGGAGGCCAGGGGGTCTCCAAGTGGTTCTTAGCTGACATGCAGGCTCCCAGAGTTTCTGGAGGGTCTTATTAGCACAAGTCTGAGACAGCTGGGCCCAGTTTCTGGGTAAAGCCCAAGGACACGGCCCTTGTATTAAGTATTTACAAGGCATTGGTTTAGAGTCATTTCTACAAACATTTCTGCTGTCGTTAAGACAAGCATGAGTTGTATTTGGGGAACATGATACAGAGTTCCAGTCAGATGCCCGTACCCAGGTTTTATCAGTAAAGGTGAAGGGATCAGTAAGCTGGGAGAGTGTATGATGCCAAATTAGGTTTTTAGTGTTCTCACAAGTAGACTGGTTCCCTTGGGTGTAGTTATAAAAGTCAGTTACATTAAAACAAGGATATTGTTGTGGTATGTTAAGAAGGGTCGTGATGAAAATTGGGGTAAGGGTATATATTGAGGCTGTCTCTCCCTCAACTGCTTGGGGTACATTTGACAAATTGGTCACAGGGACAGCAGTGGGTAGGCCATGCCCCGTACTCTGGGGATGTTGATGACAAGCCCAACAATTTTTGAGATTGCCTCCAGTGGTGGCAGCCTGAGAAATTTGAGTAACAGTACTCTCACCCCATGGGGAAAGGAAGGTTTTGAGTTGGGTATTAGGGGAGGCAGTGACAGGTCTCCCACTCCAGGCCAAGACAAAGGTGAGGGTTAAGCTGAGCATCATATCATACCTTTAAGAGTAGTAGAGGCAGTTACATATAACTATTAAACAGGTTATATGGAAGGTCTATGGGGGTGTTTGAAAGAGAGCCTCTCAGGCCAAAAAAAAAAACAAACCTGTTTTCAGTTATCTCTTAAGGGTTATTTTTCTTGAACAGCCATGTCCGGTTTACTGCTTTCTAGGGAGAGTCACAGCGAACTGTTTCTGTGTCTCTAGAAGTTCTGGTCTCAGCGACAGGTGGAGCCTTCTTTATCCGGATGTAATGGACCCAAGGCCTCACTCCCTCTAGTTTTACAGAAGAGTGGGTAGTTAATAAAACAAGATAGGGTCCCCCCCACACTTCCTGTAGGCTACGATCTGTCAGTGTTTAAGGAGAACCCAGTCACCCAGTTGGAAAGAATGGAGAGGGGTATCAGAAGGAAAGGACAGCTTCTTCAGAGTATTGAGTTATTGATGACTGAGCTGCCTGCAAGACTTGTACGTAAGCTCGGATCAAGGCCTTTTGTTCTAAGTGAGGGTCCCAACCTGCCCACCTTAGGAAAGGCCTCCCATATAACATTTCAAAAGGGCTTAATTTAAGCCCGTTTCTAGGAGCAACCTTTATGCTCAAGAGAGCCAGTGGCAGGGCATTTACCCAGGTAGGTGGGTTTCTTGACACAGTTTGGCAATAGTCTTTTTTAAGGTGTGGTTCATCTTTTCTACTTTTCCCGAGGATTGGGGCCTCCAAGCAGCATGTAATTTCCACTTAACTCCCAACACAGAGGAGATGGAGTGTGTTACTTCAGCCATGAAGGCTGGCCCATTGTCTGATTGGCTGGAGGTTGGGGGCCCAAACCGCGGGATGATTTGTTCTAACAAGGCCTTTGCCACTTCTGCAGCTTTCTCTGTCTTGCAGGGGCAAACTTCAACCCAATTTATCTACCAACATTAGTAGGTATCTCAGGCCTCCAGGGGCAGGGAGCATGACTGTGAAGTCTACCTGCCAGTCTTCTCCTGGGTATTGTCCTCTATATTGTTTTCCTTGAATGGGGGGTCGCTGTGTATGTCATGGGCTGCTCTATGCACAAATTTCGCATCTGCGAACTCTTGTGGATGACACTGGTCATTCGAGGTCCTGCCATTACGGAGTAGCTTCTACTCCCCAATGGGTACCTTCGTGGAGAGTTTTGAGGATCATCCACAATTATCCCTTGCGCTCAGGGTTTTTATACCAGTGTCCCTCTTTTTCAGAGAACCCCCACTCTTCTCTCCTTTTTTTGTCTTCAAGGGTATACATGGGCTGAAGGTCCCTTAGGTGGTCCGTGGGAATAAGGGGACATGCCTGGGCAGGCTCGGTTGAGGGCGAGCTTATCTGTCGTGCTGCTTTTTTGGCGGCTTGCTCAGCAAAGTTGTTACCCTGGGCCTCTGGAGATGTCCCCTTCTGGTGTCCAGGACAATACACAACTGCTGTTTCAGTGGGTAGGAGTACAGCTTCCAAGAGTTCTTGTATTTGTTGTCCATGTTTAATTTTTTTATTGTTAGCTGTTAACATTCCCCTCTCTCGCCAGATGGCGCCATGGGTGTGCCACAATAGCCTTAACCATGCCCCACAGAGAAGGCATAACCTGAGTCAGTCTAAACCGTGACCCTTTTACCTGTGGCTAGGTGGAGGGCATGGTTAAGGCTATTGTTTCTACCTTTTGAGCCAATGTCCCAATGGGTAGGGGTTCAGCTTTGATCACCTCTGGAGTGGGTTTGATGGTGACAACTGCATATCCACCATGTCGCATACCCTCTTTTACAAAGCTGCTGCCATCAGTGAACAGCTGTAGGTCTGGAGCCTCTAGGGGCTGGTCTCACAGGTCTGGATGACTTGAGAAGCCCTCTCCTATTGTCTCGACACAATCATGTCATTGGTCCCTATCCAGTGATGGAGTGGGGAGGAGGGTGGCTGGGTTCAAGGTGGTGCATACCTTCAGGGTGATCAAGGGGTTGTCCAGTAAAATAGCCTGGTACCTTCCCATCTGACCTGTAGTTAACCAGAGTCTGCCCTTTTGTTCTAGCAGGGTCAAAACTGCATGAGGGGTGTATACTACCATGAGCTGTTGCATAGTCAATTTTTCAGCATCCAGTTTTAGGATCACAAGTGGTTGCCACTCCCCTAAGGCAGGCAGGCCAGCCCTGGGCTACAGAATCTGTTTTGAAAAATACTCTACCATTGTCTTCAGGGGCCCCAGCATTTGTGTGAGGAACCCAAGAGCAACTCCTTACCTCTCATGTACATACAGCTTGAAAGGCTTGGTTAGATTTGGGAGGCCGAGGGTGGGGGCCCTCATGAGGTCGGATTTTAGTTCTCGAAAACACTGTTGGCACTGGGGTGTCCATATAAAAGGATCACTATCTGCTCCCTTTGTGGCCTCGTATAGGGGTTTTGCGATGAGTCCAAAGTTGGGGATCCAAATTCGGCAGAACCCTGCCATCCCCCCAAACGCACGGAGTTGTCGCTTTGTTGAAGGGACCTAAGTTTGGCAAAGAGCCTCTTTACGGGCTGGGAGGAGAGTTCTTTGTCCCTCTGTAAGGGAAAAGCCTAGGTATTGAACCTCTTGGCGAGTAAACTGGGCCTCTTCTTTTGAGAGTTCATATCCTAAGGCTGCCAGGTGATTCAGGGTTTTAATTGTGTTTTTGTCTGAGGCCTCTTTATTGGTGCTGGTGATCAGCAGGTCAACATATTGAAGGAGGACCCCCTCCTCTAATTGTAACTTTTGGAGATCTCTCCCCAAGATTTCTCCAAAAATAGTGGGGCTATTTATGAACCCTTGGGGCAGCACTGTCCAACAATACTGAGATCTTTGCCCACTTTTGTCCTCCCACTGGAAAGCAAAGATTTCTTGAGAGTCTCTTTCAAGGGGGACGCAGTAGAAGGCATCTTTTAAGTCTAAAACAGTGAACCATCTGCTGTCTTCCAGGAGTGCAGATAATATGGTATATGATTTGGACACCACAGGATGTATGTCACTTACGATTTGGTCAATGGCTCTGAGATCTTGTACAAACTGATACTCTCCAGTTGGTTTCTTCACCAGGAGGATCAGGGTGTCGTAGGGAGATTGGCAAGGCCGGATCAATTCATGTTTCAGGAACTTGCCTACCACCTTCTGGAGCCCATCTTTTGCTTCTTTCCTGATGGGATACTGTCGCAGGCAGGGGATGGGAGCCCCTTCTTTGAGCCAGATTCTAACAGGTTGGGCAGAGACCACCCATTCTGGGAGTCTGTCAGCCCACACACGGGGGTCTACCAACCCTTCCCAGTCTTTTTCTAGGGAGAAGTTCTCACCATGGGGCCTTTGGGTATTAGTGAGGAATGCCTATAAGGCCCAGGCTTGTTTTGGGGGTACACTTACCTCAACTGCTGGTGAGGCTAGCATGACCTGGGACTGTAATTTGGTTAGGATATCTCACCTAAGCAGGGAGACAGGGCATTCTGGGATATACAGGAAGCTATGCACCAATTGGTGGGCCCCTGCTTTGCAGGTGAAGGGTTTTAAGAAATTCCATTTTCCTGGTGGCCCTGTGACTCCTACAACTTGAGTTGTTTTTTTAGAGGGGTGGGGGCTTGGTTTAAGACTGAGTGGGTGGCCCCAGTGTCCAGTAAGGACTCAACTTTTTCTCCTCCCACTTGCAGGGTTATCTGGGGTTCTTTGGGGGAGATTTTAACTGACCCCTTTAAGGGGGTCAGTTATATTCCCCGGGCCTCATCCCTGTGAACTTGGGTCTTGACTCACCATCTGGCATTCTCCCTTCACATTCTCTTCATACCTCCTTCTCCGGCGGGATTCTCGTTGCCAGTGGCCCTCCTGTTTGCAATATGCACACTGGTTTGGGCCCAAAGTGGGGTGGCCTCTCAGCTCCCTGGGCTTCTCTGAGTGAGCTCTCAGCTCTTTCTCTTGGTGTCGGGAAACTTGGTTCTGGCCTGTACGTGCTGGTTGGGTCAGGGCTGCTGCCAGAAGGGTGGCGTGTCACCTCATTTTCCTATCTTTTTGTTCAGTGTCCTGGTCCCTGTTGTTTAAAACTTGAAAAAGCAATTTCTACCAACTGAGATACTGGCATACCCGGCCCCTGTTCTACCTTTTGGAGCTTTTTCTTGATGTCCGGAGTGCTCTGTCCGATGAAGAGCACATTAATCATCTGCTGATTCTCTTGTGCTTCGGAGTTCAGGTCTGTGTGTTGTCAGAAGGCCTGAAAGATTCCTTCAAGAAACTCAGAAGGATTTTCTTTCAGTTTTTGTACTGCATATACTTTAGAGAGGTTTTTTTTTCTTTTGTTTTGAGCCCACTCTTTTAAACTGGTTAGTAGACAGTGCAGTAGTGCTCCAGTCTGTTCTGTCCTAGTTCCTGATTGGGATCCCAGTTGGGGTCCTGCCTGGTATGGCTAAAGATGCCTCTTGTTTAACTGGGTCCTGTAGGTTCTCAGTATGTTCTCGCTCTGCCTGTTGCCTAGTTTTTTCTAGCATCATTCTCTTTTCTTCTGCTGTAAGGAGGACCTCCATTAGAGCTTGGCAATCTGCCCAGGTGGGCTGTGGATATTGAAAATGGAGGAGAAAAAAAAAAAGAAAAACTTTAAGGTTACGCAGAGACTCTCAAGCTTGTCTTCTTGGGCTATACCCAAACCGAGACCTATGCCTTGAACCCACAGCCAGGGTTGGTAATTCTTGGGATTACAGTCTTCCCAGGGATGAGAAGAAAAAAAAGAAAAACATGCCCTCTTCCACATGGAGAGAAAATAAAAGATGGATCCTAAGCTGAAAAGGAGAGAAGAGTGTTCTGAAAAACCCCGCAGAAGGACTTGAGCCCCTCAGATCACCAAACAGGTGAGGGCCCCTTAATTAGAGGAGAGTGGGTCCCAGTGGGCCACAACTTCTATTTCCCTCGTTGTTATGGGGTTTGGTCTTAGGACTGCGCTTGGCCACCCTCTTCTTGCCTAATTCCCCGAGACCAGTGGAACAACCTGTTCGAGCATGCTTACCTGAAGTTAGAGGCCTCTCCCGCCCATTTCTGTTCCCAAGCTGAGGTGGGGACTCGGCGGACTTTGTCCCGACTGGGAATCGTGTAGCTGCCCAAGACACCTTACCGATCAAATGAGATCGGGGTGCACCTTAAGAGGTATCAGGGGTCTGGAAACTCAGTGCCAGGGTTTTGCAGTCAGCCGTCCTGGCAGAGTCGCCAGAATTTGTGACTGAACGCTACTCGGGTTCTTGTCCGGTCTTAATAGCAGATTGAATTAAGACGGACACTGATCGCAAGGGAGACAGAAAATGGCGAGTTTATTGTCTGCACACACAAGGAGCGTGTGGGGTCTAGAAAACATAAGGCCACGTGCTTGCTCTCTAAGGGGGCTGGAGAGCTTTTTTTTCCAATGGCGTCGGGAGTTGGGTTCGGTACCCGGAACTTTCCGCCCTTAGCCCTCCCATGCCCGTATTTAGGGGTCCGGATACTAAATCATCTTCTGCCAGATGTGCGTGTAGTGGGACCTCTTGCTTCTAAAATGGAATCGGGTAAAATCATGGACTGGGAAATATCTTTCCTCCCGGTGACAATCGGGTCCAGAAATGGGAGGGGGGTCGGTTGAAGATTGTGGTATCTTCAATCTGTGCCTGCTTCAAGGTGTAGCTTGGCCCAGTTCAGTGGATGGAGCCACTACCTGCTGTGACTTTCTGAAAAACGCTGCTCAAAACAAGTTTGTGGTTATCAAGACAAAGAAAGGGGGGAAGGAGTGTTGATAGGAGTTTTCAATATGACTACAGCCAATAATGTCTATGGGATTCGAGAAGAAGTAAATAACAAGAAGAGGGAGGAAGTAAATGACAAACAATTGTTGAGTTCTTTAGAAAGTGATAAAAGTAATAAGGAAAACTTAATAAATCAAGAAGCATATATTAATCTCAACAGAAACATCTAAGAATAACAAGGTACAACAAAAAGTTAATTGAAAGTAGAATAGTGAAAACGATAGTAAAAATGATAGAGTTTCTGTTTCTAACAAGAAATAGGATAGATGAGATAAACCCGGCCAGTAAGCAAACTAAAAACCAAAAAAAAAAAAACCAAACACACTGCTGTCGAGTCAATTCCGACTCATAGCGACCCTATAGGACAGAGTAAAACTGCACCATAGAGTTTCCAAGGAGCCCCTGGTGAATTCAAACTGCCAGTCTCTTGGTTAGCAGCCATAGGACTTAACCACTCTGCCACCAGGGTTTCCAGTAAACAAACTATATCAGCAGTTTAAATATAAATGGATTAAACACTCAGAAGACATCAGACTGGATAAAAATTCATGAAATCTACTTATATTCTCTTTTTGAGATGTTTTTGGAATAAGAACACGGGTTGAGAATAAGAAGATGGAAAAAGATACTACGCAGACACTAGCCAATATGACCCACCAACTGATGTGGCAAAAATACTGACAAACTAAGTTTTAAAGAGAAAAATGGACAGTTCACAATGATGAAAGGGTGAATTTAACAGCAAGTTCAAAACTGTGTACCATAGCATTAACTTCAAAATTTTGATAAATCTGAAAGAAAAAGAAAAATCACGTCATTGAAAATCATGATATAGGTTGCCCCCAACTTATGACAGGGTTCCTTTCCAATGACTCCATTGCGAGTTGGTTGTGATGGAAGCTGAATACTTTTTTTTTTAGTTTTCATTATTGCCTTTTGTTATCTTGAGAATGATAGCATTAGCAAATTATATGCTGCAACACTGTAGTGAATATTACTAATGATAAGATGTGCCAAGAAAACAAGATGATCTTAAGTGTGGCTTATGATAACTCAAATACGTTGTAAATCAGGGACTACTGGTACCTTTTAGCTAAAAGAAAAAAAAAAGCTGACAAATATCAATCAGCTAGTAGGGTATTTGAACAACACATCCAGCCTGGTCTAATAATTATTAAACACTACACCGAACAATTGCATATGTAACACTTAAAAATAGACCAAGTATTGAGTTATAAAGCAGTTCTAAAATCCCAAAGGACGTATATTATGGAGAATATGTTCTCTGATTACAATTGAATTAAACCAAAAATAGCAAAAAATTAGAAAGTAACTGAAGTTTGGAATTATACTGGTGTGTCAAAGAAGAAATGACAATGGAAAAGTAAAGCATTTTTAAAGAGATCTAAATATATGGAAAAATAATTGTGTTCATGGATTGGTAGACTTAAGATGTCAGTTCTACCTAAAGTAATCTACAGATAATGCAATGCTTATTAAATTCAGAGCCTTTTTTTGTAGATTTGGGAAACCAATCCTTAATTTCATATGGAATTGCAAGGAGTCCCAAATAGCCAAAACAATCTTGGGGGAAAAAAGAGCAGAAGGCCTTACACATCCTGATTTTAAAATGTACTACAAAGCTGCAATAATGAAAACAATGTGGTACTGGTACAAGCATTGACATTGAGCAAAGGAATAGAATTGACAATCCAGAAATAAACCCTACGTACATCTATGGTCAGTTGAGTTTTGATAAGGATGTCAAATCTAATCAATGTGGAAAAGATAGTCTCTTCAAGTAATAGTGCTGGGGCATGCAAAAGAATGAAGCTAGGCCCATACCTTATACCATATACAAAGATTAACTCAAAATGGATCAATGACCTAAATATAAGCTAAAACATGAAAATTTTAAAATGTAAAATAGAGGCAAAGCTTAAAGACCTGTTAGGCAATTTTTAGATATGACACCAAAAACATGAACAAGAGAAAAAAAAGGACATAATCAAAATTAAACATTTTTGTGCATCAAGGAACATTAAAGAAAGTGAAGAGACAACCTACAGAATGGGAGAAAATATTTAAAAACAAAGATAAAAGCTCAGTATCCAGAATTTACAAGGAACTCAAAAGTTTAGCCAGTTTAAAGATGGGCTAAATACATGAATAGACTTTTCTGCAAAGAAGATACACAAATGACCAACAAATAAATGAAAAGATACTCAACATCATTAGTCATGAGGGAAATGTAGAATGAAATCAAAATGAGGAATCAACACCCACTAAGATGGCTATCATTTTAAAAAATAATAGAAAAGCATGATGGTGAGGATGTGGAAAAATCAGAATCCTTGTACATTGCCGTTGGGAATGTAAAATGGTGCAGTCACTGTGGAAAACTGTTTAGTGGTTTCTAAAAATGCTTGGTGTGAAAATACCATTAACCCAGCAATTCCAGTCATAGGTACACACCTGAAAGAATTACAAGTAGTGACTCAAAAAGACACATGTACTATGCAGCATTATTCATAATAGCTCAAAGGTGGAAACGATCTAAGTGTCCGTCAACGGAAGGTGGTATATACACACAACGGAATAATAATTGGGTATAAAGACAAAAGAAGTTATGATATATGCCATGATGTAAAAAAAAAAAAGTTGCCGTCAAGTTGATTCCAACTCATAGTGACCATATAGGACAGAGTGGTTTCCAACCCATAGGGTTTCCAAGAAGCACCTGACGGGTTCAAACTGCTAAAGGTTTTTGGTTGCCAGTCGAACTCTTAACCACTACATGGCCAGGGTTTCCTCCACGACATAGATGAACCTTAAACATAATGCTAAGTGAAATACGCCATACACAAAAGGACAAATATTGTACTATCCCACTTAATATGAAATATCTGGAATTGGTAAAGCCATGGAGACAAAGAAGATTGGTGGTTACCAAGGGATGGGGTAGTGGGGGAAAAAATCATAGTGTCCACTTGTTTGTTTATTTTAAGTAATATTGTGTTTTTGATGAACGTTCACACAGCAAGTCAGGTTTCCGTTTGACAATTTCCACACAAATTGATCAACGATGTTACAGTGGTTACATTTTTCACATTGTGGTACAGGCTTCCTTTTCTCATGAGCACTTCTCAGTGACATTTACTTTGATCATACTGTGGTCACTACACCCACATTTGGTGTCACTTTTCCCATCACCAAAAATAACTATGATCTAGAGCCTGTTTTTCCCTCCCCTCCTCCCCCTGGTAACCACCAAAGACCATTGGTGTCTTCCTAAGTATATATACACACACATATTCTTGTCTTCTTATAAAAGAGTGATCATACAATATTTGACTTTATGTACTTGGCTTATTTTACTTAGCATTATGCCCTCCAGGTCCATCCATGTTATGTTTCACGGACTCATGATTTTTCTTTATGGTTGCACAGTATTGTACCACATTTTGCTTGTCCATTCATCTGCTGATGGGCATTTAGGTTGCTTCCATTTTTTTTTGCTATTGTGAATAAAGTTGCAGTGAACATAGATATGCATATATCTGTTCGTGTTACTACTTTTAGGTCTCTAGGGTATACACTTAGGAGTAGAATAGTTCTATTTCTAGGTTTTTGAGAAAGCACCATACCATTTTCCATAGTGGTTGTACCATTTAACAGTCCCACCAGCAATGGGTAGGGGTTCCAGTCTCTCCACATCCTTGCCATCATTTGCTATCTTTTTTCTTTTTTTTTTAATCAGTGTTATTTTAGCCAGGGGAAACCCTGGTGGCATAGTGGCTAAGTGCTATAGCTGCTAACCAAAAGGTTGGCAGTTCGAACCCACCAGTCGCTCCTTGGAAACCCTAGGGGGCAGTTCTATTCTGTCCTATGGGGTCACTATGTGTCAGAATCGACTTGATGGCAATGTGTTTTTTTTTGTGTGTGGTTGTTTTAATGACTAATGATCTTGAGCATCTTTTCATGTGTTTGTTGACTGCTTGGATTTCTTCTTTGGTGAAGGTTCTGTTCATGTACTTTGCCCATTTTGTAACTAGGTTGTTTATCTTTTTGTTATTGAATTGTTGAAGTTTTCTATGAATTTTGGAGATTAGCCCTTTAACGGATGTTTCATTTCCGAAGATTTTTTCCCAGTCTATAGGTTTTCTTTTTACTCTTTTGGTAATGTTTTCTGATGAGCATAAGTTTTTCAGTTTTTATGAGGTCCCTTTTATCTATTTTGTCTCTTATTCATGCATTTGTTTTTATGCTGGTTATCCTATTTTTAAAAAAGATTAGGTCCCATAGTTTTCCCCCTATGTTTTCTTCTAGGACTTTTATAGTTTTAGGTTAACGTTTAGGTCTTTGATCCATTTTGAGTTAGTTTTTGTATATAGTATGAGATATGGGTCTTGTTTCATTTTTTCTGAAAGAAGATATGCAGTTTTGCAGCACCATTTATTAAAGAGACTGTTTCTGCCCCATTCAGTGGACTTTGACCCCTTGTCAAAAACCAGTTGCCCATAGATGGCTGGGTTTATTTTTGAGTTCTCAACTCTAATCCACTGGTTTATATGTCTATCAAACAAATACCAAGCTGTTTTGATTAAGTGGCTTTATAGTATGTTTTTATATTAGGGAATGTTATGGATTGAATTGTGTCCTCCAACAATGTGTGTCAACTTGGCTAGGCTATGATTCCTAGTATTGTGTGATTGTCCACCATTTTGTCATTTGCTGTGATTTTTCCTTATGTGTTGTAAATGCTACCTCTATGATGTTAATGAGGCAGGACTGGAGGCAGTTATGTGAATGAGGCAGAGCTCAATCTACAAGATTAGGTTGTGTCTTGAGTCAATCTTTTTGAGATATAGAAGAGAAAAGTGAGCAGGAAGATAGGGGAGCCTCATACTACCAAGAAAGTAGTGCCAGGAGCAGAGCATGCCCTTTGGACCCAGGATCCCTGTGCTGAGAAGCTCCTAGAACAGGGGAAGATGGATGACAAGGACCTTCTTCCAGAGCCTACGGAGAGCAAAAGCCTTCCCCTGGGACTGGCACCCTGAATTCAGATTTATAGACTCCTAGACTGTGAGAGACTGTGAGAGAATAAATTTCTCTTTGTTAAAGTCATCCATTTGTGGTATTTCTGTTATAGCGGCACTAGATAAGTAAGACAGGGAGCGTGAGGCCTCCTGCTTTGTTCTTATTATTCAATATTGCTTTGGCTATTTGGAGTTTCTTTCCTTTTCCTATGAAGTTGGTCATTAGTTTTTCCATTTCAGTAAGGAATGTTGTTGGGATTTGTGTCAGGATTGCATTGGGTCTGTAGATCACTTAAGGTAGAATTGACATTTTCAGCATATTAAGCCTTCTAATCTGTGGGCGTGGAATATCCTTCCACTTATGTAGGTCTCTTTTAGTCTCTTGTGGTAATTTTTAAATTTTCATTGTATAAGTTTTTTATGTCCCTGGTTGGGTTAATTCCCAGGTAGTTTATTGTTTTAGGGGCTATTGTAAGTGGTATTGTTTTCTTGATTTATTTTTTGGAATACTCCTTTTTAGTGTAAAGGAATTGATTTTTGTGTGTTGATATTTTATCCTGCAACGTTGCTGAACTCTTCTATTAGTTCTAGTGGTTTTCTTGTAGATTCCTTAGTGTCTTCTATGTATAGGATCGAAAACCCTGACAGTGTAGTGGTTAAAAGGTATGGCTGCTAACCAAATGGTTGGAAGTTTGAATCCACCAGGCGCTCCTTGGAAACTCCATGGGGCAGTTCTACTCTGTCCTATAAGGTCGCTATTAGTCAGAATCAACTTGATGGCAATAGGTTTGGTTTTGGTTTTTTATATATAGGGTCATGTCATCTGCAAATAGAGATAGTTATTTCTTCTTTTCCAATTTGGATACCTTTTATTTCTTTCTTGCCTTGTTGCTCTGGCAAGTACTCCCAGTACCACGTTGAATTACAGAGCGGATAATGGGCATCCATGTCGCATTCTCATTCTCTAGGGGAAGGCTGTCAGTCTTTTTCCAATGAATATGTTGACTTGGTTTTGTGTACATGCCTTTGATTATGTTGTGAAATTTTCCTTTTATACCTATTTCACTGAGGGTTTTTATCAGGAAAAGGTGTTGAATTTTATCAAATGCCTTTGCTGTATCGATATGTTCATATGGCTCTTTTCCTTTGTTTTATTTATGTGGTGGATTTTTTTGACTGATTTTCTAATGTTTAACCACCCTTGTCATCATGGTATGAATCCCACTTGATCCTGGTGTATGATTTTTTTTTTTTTTTTTTGATATGCTGGTGAATTCTGTTGGCTAGAATTTTGTTGGAAATTTTTGCTTCTGTATTCATGAGGAATATTGGATCTGTAATTTTCCTTATTTTTGTTGTCTTTGCCTGGTTTAGGTATCACGGTTCTGTTGGCTGTTATAATAGAAAGAGTTAAGGAGTCTTGCTTCCTCTTCTCTGTTTTTGAAGAATTTGAGTAGTATTGGTGTCAGCTCTTCTCTGAATGTGTGGAAGAATTCCCCAGTATACCCATTTGGTCCTGGGATTTTTTTTTTTTTTTTAATGATATCATCGATCTATTCTTTTGTAATGGGCCTGTTTAGATTTTCTACCTCTTTGTGTAAATTCAGGTAGGTAAGTGTTTTTCTATTATGATCCTCTTTATCTCATCTGGATCTGTTGTAATGTCTTCAGTTTCATTTCTTAATTTGGTTATTTGTCTCATCTTATTTTTTTCTTTTGTCAGTCTAGCTAATGGTTTGTCTATTTTATGGATCTTTTCAAAGAACCAGCTTCTGAATTTGTTGATTCTTTCTATTGTTTTTCTATTTTCTATTTCATTTATGTCTGCCCTGATCATTCTTATTTCCTTTGTTCTGATAGCTTCTTTTTTTTAATTTTTATTGTGCTTTAAGTGAAAGTTTACAAATCAAGTCAGTCTCTCACACATTTTATACACACCTTGCTATATACTCCTACTTGCTCCCCCCCTCTTCTCTCCACTCTTTATTTTTGTGTCCATTTGGCCAGCTTCTGACCCCCTCTGCCCTCTCACCTCCCTCGAGACAGGAGCTGGCCACATAGTCTCATGTGTCCACTTGATCCAAGAAGCTCACTCTTCATTAGTATCACTTTCTATCCCATAGTCCAGTCCAATCCCTGTCTGAAGAATTGGCTTTGGGAATGATTCTTGTCTTGGGGTAACAGAAGTTCTGGGGACCGTGACCTCTGGGGTCCTTCCAGTCTCAGTCAGACCATTATGTCTGGTCTTTTTACGAGAATTCGAGGTATGCATACCACTGCTCTCCTGCTCCCTCAGGGGCTGTCTGTTGTGTTCCCTGTCAGGGCAGTCATCGGTTGTAGCCAGGCACCATCTAGTTCTTCTGGTCTCAGGCTGATGTAGTCTCTGGTTTATGTGGCCCTTTCTATCTCTTGGGCTCATAATTACCTTATGTCTTTGGTGTTCTTCATTCTCTTTTGCTCCAGGTGGGTTGAGACCAATTGATGCATATGAGATGGTCACTTGCTAGAGATTAAGACCCCAGACGCCACTCTCCAAAGTGGGATGCAGAATGTTTTCTTAATAGATTTTATTATGCCAATAGACTTAGATGTCCCCCTGAAACCATGGTCCCCAAACCCATGCCCCTGCTACACTGGCCTTTTGAAGCATTCAGTTTATTCAGGCAACTTCTTTGCTTTTGGTTTAGTCCAGTTGTGCTGACCTCGCCTATATTGTGTGTTGTCTTTCCCTTAACCTAAAAGAGTTCTTATCTACTATCTAATTAGTGAAAACCACACTCCCTCCCTCCCTCCCCACTCTTGTAACCATCAAAGAATATTTTCTTCTCTGTTTAAACAGTTTTTAAGTTCCTATAATAGTGGTCTCATATAATATTTGTCCTTTTGTAACTGTCTAATTTCACTCAGCATAATGCCTTCCAGATTCCTCCATGTTATGAAATGTTTCACGGATTCATCATTGTTCTTTATCGATGCGTAGTATTCCATTGTGTGAATATACCGTAATTTATTTATCCATTCATCCGTTGATGGGCACCTTGGTTGCTTCCATCCTTTTGCTATTGTAAACAGTGCTGCAGTGAACATGGGTGTGCATATATCTGTTTGTGTAAAAGCTCTTATTTCTCTAAGATATATTCCAAGGAGTGGGATTGCTGGATCATATGGTAGTTCTATTTCTAGCTTTTTAAGGAAGCACCAAATCGATTTCCAAAGTGGTTGTACCATTTTGCATTCCCACCAGCAGTGTATAAGTGTTCCAGTCTCTCCACAACCTCTCCAACATTTATTATTTTGTGTTTTTTAGATTAATGCGAGACTTGTTGGAGTGAGGTGGAATCTCATTGTAATTTTGATTTGCATTTCTCTAATGGCTAATGACCATGAGCATTTCCTCATGTATCTGTTAAAAAAAAAGAGCTACCTGAATTTCTTCTTTAGTGAAATGCCTGTTCATATCCTTTGCCCATTTTTTAATTGGGTTAGTTGTCTTTTTGTTGTTGAGTTTTTGCAGTATCATGTAGATTTTAGAGATCAGACGCTGATCAGAAATATCATACCTAAAAACTTTTTCCCAGTCTGTAGGTAATCTTAGTGGTCAAGTACTATGGCTGCTAACCAAAGGGTCGGCAGTTCGAATCCGCCAGGTGCTCCTTGGAAACTCTACAGGGCAGTTCTACTCGGTCCTATAGAGTCACTATGTGTTGGAATCTACTTGACGGCACTGGGTTTGTGTTTGGTGGGTAATCTTCTTACTCTTTTGGTGAACTCTTTGGATGAGCATAGGTGTTTGATTTTTAGGAGCTCCCAGTTATCTAGTTTCTCTTCTGCATTGTTAATAATATTTTGTATATTGGTTATGCCATGTATTAGGGCTCCTAGCATTGTTCCTATTTTTTCTTCCGTGATCTTTATCATTTCAGATTTTATATTTAGGTCTTTGATCCATTTTAAGTTCGTTTTTTGCATGGTGTGAGGTATGGGTCTTCTTTCATTTTTTTGCAGATGGATATCCAGTTATGCCAGCACCGTTTGTTAAACAGACTATCTTTTCCCCATTTAACTGAGTTTGGGCTTTGTCAAATATCAGCTGCTCATATGTGGCTGGATTTACGTCTGGATTCTCAATTCTGTTCCATTGGTCTGTGTATATGTTGCTGTACCAGTACCAGGCTGTTTTGACTACTGTGGTGGTATAATAGATCCTAAAATCAGGTAGAGTGAGGCCTGCCACTTTGTTCTTCTTTTTCTGTAATGCTTTACTTATCCCGGGCCTCTTTCCCTTTCATATGTAGTTGGTGATTTCTTTCTCCATCTCGTTAAAAAATATCATTGGAATTTGGATCGGAATTGCATTGTATCTTTAGATTGTTTGATAGAATAGACACTTTTACAAAGCTAAATCTTCCTATTCATGAGCAAGGTATGTTTTTCCACTTATGTAGTTCTCTTTTGGTTTCTTGCAGTAGCGTCTTGCAGTTTTCTTTGATGAGTAGGATCGTTCATCTCCTTTGTGGTTACCTTAATATTTACCCCTATTTTTCTAAGTTTAAACATAACTTTTATTTTTTTATATTGCCTTGTCTTCCTCTCCATATGAAAGATCTATGACTACGTTTCTTAGTCCCTCTTGATTGTTTTAATGTTGTCTTCTTTTACATAACTACATCACTGTTTCCCTGTCTTGAGCATTTTTTTAATCTTGATTTATTTTTGTGATTTCCCTATCTGGCTTGACATCTGATCGCTCTGTCCAGTGCTCTGATTTTGGGTTGATATCTGATGTTGTTGATTTTCTAAACAGAGAACTCCCTTTAGTATTTCTTGTAGTTTTGGTATTGTTTTTACAAATTCCCTAAACTTCTGTTTATCTGGAAATGTCCTCATTTCACCTTCATATTTAAGAGACAGTTTTGCTGGATATATGATTCTTGGCTGGCAATTTTTTTCCTTCAATGCTTTATGTAAATCATCCCATTGCCTTCTTACTTGCATGGTTTCTGCCGAGCACTCCGAGCTTATTCTTATTGACTCTCCTTTGTAAGTGACTTTTCGTTTATCCCTAGCTGCTCTTAAAATTCTCTATCTTTGGTTTTGGCAAGTTTGATTATAATATGTCTTGGTGAGTTTCTTTTAACATCTACCTTATGTGGAGTTCGATGAGCATCTTGGATGGATATCTTCTCATCTTTCATGATGTCAAGGAAGTTTTCTGCCAACAAATCTTCAAAAATTCTCTCTGTATTTCCTGTTATCCCTACCTGTTCTGGTACTCCAATCACTCATAGGTTATTTCTCTTGATACAGTCCCTCATGATTCTTTGGGTTTCTTCATTTTTTCAAATTCTTTTATCTGTTTTCTTCAAAGATATTGGTGCCAAGTGCTTTATCTTCAAGTTCACAAATTCTGCCTTCCACTTGCTCAATTCTTATCCTCTGACTTTCTATTGAGTTGTCTAATTCTGTAATTTTATTGTTAATCTTCTGAATTTCTGATTGCCGTCTCTCTATGGATTCTTGCAGCTTATTGAATTTTTCATCATGTTCTTGAATAACTTTTTAATGTCTTCAAGTACTTTGTGTGTTCCTTGGCTTGTTCTGCGTATTGCCTGATCTCCTCCCTAATATTGTTCCTGATACCTTGAAAAGTTCTGTATATTAATGTTTTGTATTCTGCATTTGGTAATTCCAGGAAGGCACCTTCATCAAGAAGATCCCTTGGTTCTTTATTTTGAGAGCTTGTTGAAGCCATGACGGTCTGCTTCTTTATGTGACTTGATACTGACTGTTGTCTCTGAGCCATCTATAAGTTATTGTATTAGTTTATTTTATGTTTGCTTATTGTATCCTAGCTTCTTGCTTTGTTTTGTTTTGATAGGCCCAAATGGGTTGCTTGAGTGCATAAGCTTGATTATTTTTGTCTTTGAAGCTCTAACGTCCTATCATTAGGTGGCTAGAGCTGTTATCAGGTATATGAGCCTAGGAGTCCATTCACTTTTCTTGTATGGATTCAGCTCAGGTATCCAGGTAGTTGGTCATCAAGTGTGTGGTACAGGCTCTGTCCTACAGTCTTAAAGGGGCAGGGGTGATTGGTGTAGGTACCCGTATCTGGTTGCAGCAGGAGGTCATGCTCTGAACAAGGCAGGGGGCTGACAACCATCCCCCATGCGTCTGTGAGGAAAGCGCATCCCTGTTCCCTAGGGTGCACACGTGGGTGGGTTCTGCAGATGGACCGTGGGTACCTAATGCTTTTGGTGGTAAGGACTGGGAGGTACCAGTTATCCTTGGACCCCTGTCTTGGTGGCTGGGTGACCTGAGTGGAGCTACCAGTTCTTAGGCCCCTGATGTGGGTAGGTGAGGACCCTGTTTAATAGGCAAAGTGGTGTCAAACATCAAACACTCACCTCTCCACCGCACAGCTGAAACAGTTGCAGCCTTCCAACAAGGGCCTATTCTCCTGACATAAGCCCACACAGGTCCATGCAGGGGGGAATAGTATTCAAAGTCCATGGACCGTTTATGTTAGGACAGGAGCCTCTTCTGTCCTGAGCTCCTCAGGTTAGTGGATCTGGCAGATTATTGTTTCCCCCAATTATGAATTTATTCCTTTTCCAAGGCTTGGAAAATGGCTAAGAGTGCTCAGCAGGACCTATCTCAGTCCCGGGGAAATCAACAGCCACTGAAGCAGGCTTGGGGGCTGGGGGTGCAGTAAAATACATGCAAGTACTTGGCTTTTGCCGAGACAGCCATTCTGTGGTTCCAGAGGTGTGAGTAGGCTGTGTGGCTGGCTATTTCTCCCTGAGGAAACTGCGGCCTACTGCTACCACCAGCCCACCCCATCACTCCCAGGAATGGTGCCTGAAGGTTCCTGGTGATTCAGGCCTGGCAACTCCTTTCCCCTTCTGAACTGTCTCTCCCTCCCCCTGCTGCTCAATCCATTTTCTTACTTTGCCTTTGATGTTCAGGGCTCCCAGCTTGTCATAAATATAATCGTTTCACTTGTTTTTTCGGGTCTTTATTGTAAGATGGATCACTGGAAGTGTCTGACTACTCTGCCATCTCAGCCCTGCTTCTGATAGCTTCTTGTTGAGGCTCCTTTTGCTGTTCTTTTTCCATATTGTTGAGAGTTTCCCTCTGAGAACTGCTTTTGCTGTGTCCCGAAGGTTTTGATATGTTGTGTTTTCATTTTAATTTGATTCTAAGAATTTTTAAATTTCACTGTTGGTTTCTTCTATGGCCCAATAGTTTATTTTTAGCATTGTATTATTTAGTCTCCACGTATTTTTTTTTCCCCTTATTTTTCCCATTGTTGATTTCTAGCTTCATACTGTTATGGTCCAAGAAGATGCTTTGTATGATTTCAGCCTTTTTAAGTTTATTGAGACTTATTTTGTATTCTAGCATATGGTCTATTCTAGAAAATTATCCAGGTGAGATGGAGAAAAGTGTGTATTGTCCTGATGATGGTTGGAGTGTTCCATATATATGTCTGTTAGGCCAAATTGGCTTATAGTTTTATTTAAGATATCAGTGTCTTTAGTGATCTTCTTTTTAGTTATTCTGTCTAGAATTGAAAGTGATGTGTTGGAAGTTCTCAACTATTATTGTGGAGTTATGTATTTCTCCTTTCATATTAGTCAGTATTCTTTTCATGTATTTGGGTGTGTTGCTATTAGTTGCATATATATGTATTATTGTTATGACTTCTTGCTGGATTGACCCTTTTGTTATTATGTAATGACCTTTATCTCTTGTAATAGATTTCAATTTAAAGTCTATTTTATCTGATACCAGTATGGCTACCCCTGCTCTTTTTTGTTTACTAGTTGCATGGTATTTTTTTTTTCATCCTTTTGTTTTCAATCTTTTTGTATCCTTATGTCTAAGGTATGAAGGTATGTTTCTTGTAGACAGCAAAAGGATGGATTTTTTTTTTTTTTTTAATCTGTTCTGTTATTAACTACCTTTTGTATGGGGAGTTCAGACTATTTACATTTAAGTTTATTACTGGAAATGAAGTGTCTGCTTTACTCATTTTGCTATTTGGTTTTTTGGTATTTCATATCCTCTTCATTTTTTATTCTCATTATTCTGTTATTATTTGGTTTTGGCTGCTTTCTTGTGATGAGCCTTTTTGATTTCTTCCTTTTCTTCTGTGTATTTTTTCTTAGTGATTACTACACATATTCCATTACACAACTTGCAATTATGACAACACTTAACATAGAACAACAGATGATATATGACAGTAATATATTAAATCTGTTCCTGAATTGCTTCTCCCTCCCCCATTTTTATTGATGTGTTTCCATTAACTTCATTGTATATCCTATATCCAATAGGTTTACTTTGTACTTATTTCTTGCTAACTTGATGTTGTGTTGCCTGCAGGATTAAATTATTGAGTTTATTCCCTGACACATTTTGTGGTTTTTTTTAATGATATACTTTGTCCTTATGATTGCCTGTGTTGTTGCATTTTTTTTTTGTTTTTGTTTTGTCTTTTTTTTTTTTTGAGATCTTTCTTCTTATTTTCACCCTGTGTGGATTGAGTATTTGTTAAATGTTCTTGTGTTTCCATTTGGAGAACTCCCTTGAGTAATACTTGCAGAGCTGGTCTGGTAGTGGCAAATTCCCAGAGCTTCTGTTTATTTGAGAATGTCTTGATTTCCCCCTTGTTTTCAAATGTCAGTGTTGTTGGGTAAAGGGTTCTTGGTTGGCAATTGTTTTCATTCAATATTTTATATATGTCACTCTGTTGTCTTCTGGCCTCTAGAGTTTCTGAGAAGAAATCTGCACTGGTTCTTATGAAGGACCCTTGGTATGTTATACTGTGTTTTTCTCGTGCTGCTTTCAAAATTCTCTCCTTGTCTTTGGTTTTGAGGAATTTTATTAGGATGTGACACAGGGTTCATTTTTTTTGTGTTTATTGTAATTGAGGTTCATGTAGCTTCCTGTATTTGCAAACTTGGTTTGCTAGCAGCTTACCTGTGGTCTTGTCTGTTGATCTTGGGATTCACCAATCTTCACACACTGTGAGCAAGAGCCCTGCTCTATGACCTGCTGATCTTGGGTTTGCCTGCCCCAGCAGCTACATGAATCAGGAGAAGCCTCTATTGTGACCCATGGACTTGGGATATTCAAGCCTCTACAACTGCATGAGCCATTGCCTTGATATAAATCTCTTTCTATATATTCTATATATATTTATGCGCTTTACTGGTTTTGCTTCTGTAGAGAACCCAGACAGTGATTAAGTCTCTGTGTGTTCATTCTAACTGGTTCTCATTGAGGAGGCTGACTTTGCTAGTGTGATAGTTTTATGTCTTTTGAGGTTTTGGCTGTGGCCCTGAGCATACCCACGGATTTGGTTCCCTTTTCCAACCTGAGTCTGGATGTTTATGGCTCTACAGTTCAATGCACATGTGGGGGGGGGGGTTCTGCTGGCTTCGAATGCTGACATAAGCAGTAGAGCTCAACTTTCCCCAGACGAAGGTGGGGAGCATTTTGTATCTTTCCCTCAAGCATCTCTGTACGAGCTCTCCCATGCTGTCTCAGAAGGAAGTTAGTTGTTTGCCTCTGTGTTGTCTGTCAGATGTATTTATCTCACCTTGGATGAAGGCTGAATTGTGCATACTTCCAGTATTCTAGGTTCTAGAACCTGTCTGCCTCACGACTTGGTGAGATTCAACAGCACTTACTCACAGTTTTTGTCTCCCTTTGTTCATATCCAAGTGGATGGGCTGTGAATTTCCACAGCTTATCTGCATTGCCTTAAAAGTTGGGTACAACTTACTTAGTTTAACTCCCATCCTATGTTCTTTGTTCAGGGAGTTGCTCATCCCCATCCTAAAATGGCTGCGACGAGCTGAGTCTTCTAAGTGCTGGTGGCAGGTATCTCATAGCTTCTGTGCTGCTCCCCCTCTCATCTCCCCTGTTTCTGGACTCATGTTGACTCTCCAACACCCCAGCTGCTGTCTGGAGTTCTGAGATCTCAATCTGTGCTTGTTTTTATTTGTTGTTCTGTGAGTTAGTTGCTGGGAGATAAATGGGAGTGGCCACTTACACTGTCATCTTGCAATGCCCTCTATTCACTTAAAATTGCTAATTGTATTTTATGTGAATTATTCCTCGATAAGATTTAAGGAGTATATTTTGAATGAATGATAATGAAAATATGATTTATCAAAACTGATGTGTAAGAATGACAGCAGACTTTTTGTCAAAAACAATGTAAGCCAGATGACTGGTGTAACATAATGGAAAAAAAAAAAACCATCAGCCTATAATTCTACACTCAGTTAAAATATATTTCTAAAAATAGGTGAAATATAGACCTTTTCATCTATGCCAAATCTGAAAGAATCCATTACCTGGCAGAATAAAAGTAATACCAGATGGAAATCTGGATCTATACAAGTAATGAAGCGCATAAGAAATGCTAATAACCACATAGATAAATATACTTTATTACTATTTAAATCTCTTTAAAATTAACTGTTTAAAGCAAATATAATACTGTGCAACATCTGTAGAAGTAAAACAGACAGAAACAATAGAATACAGGCCAGGAGGGGAGAAATGGAAGTATACTGTTGTACAATTCTTATATATAGTTTCGCTGATATCTTCTGAATATAGACAGATAATTTAAGACATATACTATAAATCCTACAGCAACAACTAAACATAACCAATCATGTATAAAGGGTTATACACGATAAGCCTACAAACCAAAAAGAAAGAAACCAAACCCATTGCCGTAGAGTCCATCCCAACTCATAGTGACCCTATAGGACAGACTAGAACTGCCCTATAGAGTTTCCAAGGAGCGCCTACAAGGGAGGGGAAAAATGAAATCATAAATATTCAATCCCAAAGAAGGTGGACTATATAGATTGGTGAATAACTGAGTGACTGAGTTAGAGAAAGTTCAAATAGAACCAAGACTGGGGAGGAAAATTTGAAGCTCCATTTTGAACATACAGATGTATACATGAGCTATTCAAATCGGATGACATATAGTTGGATATATGAAGCTGGATTTCAAGTCATCAGTGTATAGTAGTCCACTTTTAATTATTTATAATGTAAAATTAGTTCCATAAATATACTCACCAATAGGTACCTGGGTGTTATTGCACAACAGTTTCTTATAGAAAAAAAATTAGAAATAACCCAAACATTCAGAAAGGATTGGTTGGATTTTTCATATTTTTAAGAAGTGAAGAATTTCTGTGCTTACTAAGAAAGATAATCACATGTTATTAAATATTAAAAAAAAGTAAGCTGCAAGTGTACTTCCAGTAATGGTGAAGGGGTGGAGAGATTGAATAGATTTGTCTGCTGTTTTTATCTAGAAGATTTGTAGTTTTAACATTTATATTTAAGTTTATGATCCATTGAGTTGATTTTTGTGTATTGTGTGAGGTAAGGTATATGTTCATTTTTATACAGATATCCAGTTGTTCCAGCACCATTTGTTGAAAAGATTTTTCTTTCTATTGAATAACTATTATCTTTGTTGAAAATCAATAAAACAAATGTATATATATGTGTGCTGTGTGTGTGTATATATTCTGTTCCATTGATTTATATGTCTGTGTCAACACCACATCTCCTCTTCCTCACAGATAAACCAAAAAAAAAAAAAACTGAAACCCATTGCCATTGAGTTCATTTTGGCTTATAGGTACCCTATAGGACAGAGTAGAATTGCCTGGTGGATTTGAACTGCTGATCTTTTTGTTAGCAGCTGTAGCTTTTAACCACTATGCCACCAGGGTTTGCAACCTGTGGATTCCAACTCACAGTGACCCTATAAGACAGAGTAGAATGGACCCATAGGGTTTTCAAGGAGTGGTTGCTGGATTTGATCTGCTGAACCTTTGGTTAGCAGCCATAGCTCACTGTATTTCTTAACCACTGTGCCACCAGGGCTCCTTATACTTAATTAAAAATTTTAAAACAGTGATTATTCACTGGAAAGCATCTAAAAACACAGATATTGGAGAAGAGATTAATCTAAAAAAAAACTGCAACTGAAAGGGGTAAGAATTAAGAATTAGTGGTCTGTGAATTGAAAGTGCTGCCCAATGCTTCATGACTGTGGCTGTTGTGAACAGTGGTGGAAAAATTGCAATCTTACTGGCTAAAAGTGCTAGAGATTGAAGTTCAAGAGTGGAAAAGCCAGTACAGATTTAAAAAGGAAACCCTGGCAGTGAGAGAAGGACAGATGTAAAGAGATAGAACATCTGACCAAATCCACAAGTGACAGACAAACTATGTATGAGTGAGGGAAATCCTGCAAAGCCTGGCAAAAAAGTAGGTAGAGACCAGAGAGGAATCTAGTCTTGAAAGGTAGAATTATGTAATAGTATATTCATGGCTTTAACGCTTTTTTTCACTGAGTGCATTCTCCAACCTTGTGCACCTAGGGTGGTGAAAGCTGAAACTTTACAAACTTGAAATGTCAGTGCATGGCCCAGAGCTGACAGAGCAGTTGGAAATTAAAGGATAATTCCTAGAATCAAGGAAACCACAGAAAGGATGAGGCCCATGCCTGACTGACCACCAAACTACACAGGGGGATATATCCACAGAGAAGCAGGCTAACAAAGCAGCAGTGGAAAACTGAAACGAGAACTAAGTACTAGAAGCTGCGTATCACAGGAAAGGCAATGTTGGCAGTTTGAATTCAGGCAAGTTAACTGCCTAACAACAGAAAATTAATAATGTGCAGAAGAATACAACGGAATTCAGAGTCACTACGATGTATTAACTACAATATGCATTTCTGAATTAAAAATTCTAGACATGTAAAGAAACATGTAGAAATGGGAGAAGAAAATGCAGTAAATAGAAAGAAACTTTAAATGTACCCAGATGTTTCATTTAACAAAGATTTAGAAACAACTCTTATTTGATTGGTAATTACATTGTTTGAATGTTAAATGTATCTTGCATTCCTGAGATAAACCCCATTTGATCCTGAAAAAACTATAATTTTTTCCAGTTTTTCATGAAAACTGCACATAATTTTTTTTAAATGTGTGTCTATGTAAGATTCTACCTACATTGCAAATCATTCGAAGACAAGAATGGGTACACACTGTTCTTTGTTTCTTACGCCATTGAGATCAGTGTTATTTCTTCTATTACTTGAGGTAAAACATCAAGGGCTTTGCACTGAAATATAAACTCTATTAATGCAGAGGCTTGTGTGTGTTGGTTTTATATCTCTAATGACTGGAAAAGTGTCCGATATAGAGTAGGTGCTCAATAAATATTGAGTGAATGAAAAAATATACAGAAAGTAGCAGTTGGCTTCATGGAGAAAGAACTGCTGACATATTCCATCCAGAATGAGGTAATCAAGAACCTGATTATATGAAACTAGTTATTAATCTTATTTTTATATCCATGTCTATTTTAAGATCTCTTAATAGAAATTCAAAGTCCTCGGGCAGCACAATGACTAAGCACTCAACTACTAGTTGAAAGGTTGGCTGTTCAAACCCCACCCAGAGGTGCTTCAGGAGACAGGCCTGACATTCTGCCTCTGAAAGGTCATGGCCTTGAAAACCCTATGGAGCAGTTCTACTCTGCACACATGTAGTCACCATGAGTCAGAATTGAGTCCATGGGAACTAACAACAACAACAACAAATTCAATAGAAGTAAATAACAAAGTACATTCATCAGCACTAACTATTGATACATGTTGTGAGTTTTAAAATATGATACAGGAGGAGTGCAGTTAAATAATTTGTGGAGTGAAGTCATTTCTAAGTCAAAATTTCAGTTAAAATATAGAATGGGTGAATATGTACTTTTATATTTTGGAGAGTATTTGAACATGTTTATGTGTAGTCTTTCAATGATCTGACTCTAAAACTACATTAAAGAGCATTTCTAAATGCATTGATTAGGAAACCTCTGATTTCTTTCTTAGATATCTGCTCATCAATACATAACATGGTCATTTTGTTTTCCATTGAGTGCACAAACTGTCATCTCTGCTTTAACTCGCAGTGGAGAGTTAAAGTTTTAGAGTCAGATCACTGAAAGATTGCACATGAACCTGTTCAAATATACTCTCTAAAATATAGAAGTACATATTAACCATGGTGGTGTGGTGGTTAAGAGTTATGGCTGCTAACCAAAAGGTTGGCAGTTCCAATTCACCAGTCCGCTCTTTGGAAACTCTATGAGGCAGTTCTACTCTGTCCTATAGGGTCGCTGTGAGTCAGAATTGACTGACTCGAAGGCAGTGGGTTCGGGTTTTTGTTTTCTTTAATGAAGAATACAGCCTGCTATTAGCCTTTAGGCCACTGGAGGGTGCTGTTGTTTCAGATTAACACAGTTCAGACACTTGTAGGAATTCCCTCACTAAAAAGTGCCTACCAGAATTCAGCTGCCAGCTTCCTTCACAGTGTGTGACTCCTTAGATCCCCAAAGTCACTTGTTCGCAAGGCGAGTAGCCATGAAACAGGATAGAATGAAGCAAAATGCTGAAAGGAGAGAAGTGTTTCACAAAAGATCTGAAATAGAGGTGAAAAAAAGAGGCTAACATTAATTCTTTGCTAATACATGTCCTGATGCTCGTCGCCCTTATGAAGTCACATTGACTATGGCATGAACTGCAATCAGAGAAGTAAAAGTTTCAAAAAAGTCAAATATTTGTAAATAAAAATAACTTTTGATGTAACTGGAGGGAGATCAGCTTTGCTTTTTTTGCTATGTGAGTCATGAAACTGTCTTAAATTTTTAAACTAAAAGATACCATTGCACTAATAAAACAAAACACAACCAGTTGCTACTGAGCTGATTGTGACTCATGGCAACCCCATATGTTGCTGATTAGAACGGCTCTTCATAGGGTTTTCATGACTGGGGACTTTTGGGAACAGATTGCCAGGCCTTTCTTTCAAGATGCCTCTGATTTCAAACCACCAACCGTTAGTAGTCATGGACTTAACCCTTTACACCACCCAGGGACTCCTATTATTGCACTAGAATTCAGTTGCTGAGTAATTAAATTGGTATGTACTTTAATCCAAATGCTTTGGATAAAGCTATATCTGAGAATAACACTAAATATTATTTTACTTGTCAAATCACTCTATTACAGAAAAGAAATTTCCCAAATATGGAATTGAAATTAATTCCAACTAATAAGACATAAGTTTAGGAGTAAATTTAAAAAGCAGTCCACTTCATTATTCCTTCCTAGCTGCTGTTCTTATTATAAACATAACATTTTAATAAAGACATAAAATTCAAAAGTGCAAAGATTTTATCTAATGACAACAAAAACAAAATGAAATTAGTGTTGCGATTTATGCATGTTGTTAAAATTGAGTTTATATTTTTTGCTTTTTATCCTTAAAAACTATATAACCACTCCTTGCTGTAGGGTCAATGCTGACTCATGACAATTTCGTGGGTCAGAGCAGAACTGACCATAGGATTTTTAATGGTTGATTTTTCAGAAGTATATCACCAGGCCTTTCTTCCTAGGTGCCTCTGGGTGGACTCCAACTGCCAACCTTTTACTTAGCAGCTGAATGCCTTGATCATTTGCACCACCCAGAGACATCAAAAACTATATAGCCCTATAATATCATGATATTTTTGAAGCTCAGATAACATAAAACAATGGCATAGAAACAAAGAATGCAGGGAGACATATTCTGTTATGCCCCACCACTCATTTACACACAAGTAGGGTATCAACTAAGCTAGGAAAGGAAAACAAACTGACTGGGCTTGCTCTGACAGTCAATCTGAGGTCTGGATAATGTAATAGAGCTATGTGATTAGGTCTAATTTCTTAAATATGAGGAAAAATGAAGTTTGTATTTTAAAAGTATTTTCATTTCCTGGGCAAAACAAAGAGACTATGAATAAGCCTTCCCTAGACGGCACTGGGTTTAGTGGGTAGATTTGGGAACAACTGACCTCATCATTAGTTTTCACCTGCTGAGAGTAGTTATGGTATTCACGGAATGAACACTGCACTTCAGGTAAGAGGATGGGGACTGGAGAATTGCTGGGCACATCCCTTAACTTCATGGAACCTCAGTTTAAAGCAATAATAACAATTATAGTATAGTGAAACTTGTAAGAGAATGAATTTGAAGGGACTGCCTTATTTTCCAGGTCTCAAAAGCTTTCTGCCTTTGACAGGGTGCATCTTACCACTTTTCTGTCACTATTAGTGGAAAATACTTGAGTTTTCCTTCTCTGACAGGTTTCTGGCTGACACAGGTTCTGGCTTTTGCAGCTTTTAATGTAGTAACAGTACCTTGCAATAACAGCAGTACCTTGCAGAGTCTCTGTGATAAAAGAAAATGTTTGTGAAAACACTTATAAAATATTGACTTAATAAAGATGTCATAGGCAGTTATGCTCATTTTTACTGTTGTTGTGTACCATCCAATTTCAAGGACAAAGTTTCCACATGGTTTAAGGCATTCAGAACACCTAAAATGCAAATAGTTGCTAGTCCTAACTTATGAGAATGAGCCAAGGGGGAGAAGGACAGTTGGAGGCTTTGTAAGAGAATACCTCCCTCTTCCTCTAGTTCCGGTGGGCTGGCAAGAGTCGACTTCACTACCTCAGATTTGCAAGTGGCTGCCACCTGCCTTGAGCCAATTTTGCTCTAGGTGACTTCCCCCCCCCCCTTGGGACGTGGTAGATTAGGTGGGGGGTGGTAGTTAGGATTTCCTTGTCTTTGAATTTGACAATCCTGGTTTTATTGCTTTGTGCCTGTTTTCCTCTGCCTATTTTCTTACGTTGTGAGGCATTGTCTTACAGGTATAGAAACTATATGGAAAGGAATATCTTATAGTTTCTGTGCGCCTTCGGGGGCAGGGCACCTTGCTGGTGATTCTTCCAGAGTTCCTCCCAAAGTGGTAAGGAAGAAAAGTTCATGCAGTCTGCGCAAGGACAGGTGATTTACACTTTCCAGAGTAACAAAGACTTTAGGAGGATAATTCGATCCCTGCATAAGCGTCTGTAGATGGAGGAGGAAGGCGAGCAATCAAGTCCTCCTTGGCAGCTCGCCTGGGGTGAGAAGACCAGTGAGACATCTCAGCCTCCCGCTGCCCACGGACGCTCCTCTGCGGGAGAAGAGGAGCGAATCCCAAGGCCTGGGAGGCGCCAAGCAGGGCATGGAGAGAGCTCGCGTCCCGTCGGCCAGGAACAGGGGCGATAGGAGAGAAGTCTTCCTGGGGGTTTCTCCAGCCAAGGTGGCCGGGGTAGAGGGCACGCAGCAGCCAAGTGGCGCATTCCGTTGCTTCTCCGCCCTCCTCCCACGGCACTTTCCACAGTCACGGGCGCCCCGCCCCCCCTCGGCCATATAGAGGGCGGGGGCACCTCGGCGCGGCTCCGCGCGACAGGCTCCCAGGAGTGAACTGGCGCTGCTTGCGCTGCCTGACAGCCCTGGCGCCGCCGCGGCCAAAGTAGCGGAGCGAAGCGGCGGCTGCGCCCCGCACCATGGAGGGCAGGCCAGCCCGAGCCCGAGCCCGAACCCGAGCCCGAGGCCGAGTCGTCGCCGACCTCTGCCAACTCCCGCTGCTGCTCTCTGGGAGTCGTCTTCCCCTCACCTCGAAGCCAACATGAAGGAGACAAGGGTCTGCACCGGTCTCAATCCTTCCTATCCCAGCATGTGGGCGCCGGGCAACCTCACGAGTTCCACGGGGCTCCGAGAAGGGTGCGGCTCCGTGTCGGTGGCCTTCCCGATCACCATGTTGATCACTGGCTTCGTGGGCAACGCACTGGCCATGCTGCTCGTGTCTCGGAGCTACCCGCGCCGCGAGAGCAAGCGCAAAAAGTCCTTCCTGCTGTGCATCGGCTGGTTGGCGCTCACCGACCTGGTCGGACAGCTGCTCACCACCCCAGTGGTGATCGTCGTGTACCTGTCCAAGCAGCGCTGGGAGCAGCTCGACCCGTCGGGGCGGCTATGCACTTTCTTCGGTCTGACCATGACTGTCTTCGGGCTCTCTTCGCTTTTCATCGCCAGCGCCATGGCCGTCGAAAGGGCGCTGGCCATCCGGGCGCCGCACTGGTACGCGAGCCACATGAAGACGCGCGCCACCCGCGCGGTGCTGCTCGGTGTGTGGCTGGCGGTGCTCACCTTCGCCCTGCTGCCTGTGCTGGGCGTGGGCCAGTACACCGTCCAGTGGCCCGGGACGTGGTGCTTCATCAGCACCGGGGGAGGGGGCAACGGGACTAGCTCCCGGGACAACTGGGGCAACCTTTTCTTTGCCTCTACCTTTGCCTTCCTGGGGCTCGCAGCGCTGGCCATCACCTTCGCCTGCAACCTGGCCACTATTAAGGCCCTGGTGTCTCGCTGCCGCGCCAAGGCCATGGCGTCGCAATCCAGCGCCCAGTGGGGCCGGATCACGACCGAAACGGCCATCCAGCTCATGGGGATCATGTGCGTGTTGTCAGTCTGCTGGTCACCGCTGCTGGTAGGTACTTCAAGGGGACTGGGAGGTTGGCGTAGGCGAGCGCGCCGATAGGAAATGGAGACTTTTCCAAGTGGCGGCACCTGCAGGGGTGTATTTACAACCGTGGAGCGTTGGAGAGTTATGTTGGGACCTAACAGCCCAGTTGCTTCAAAGGTGAACTCCTCACTTTCCGAGTACTTTCTATGTGCTAGATATCGCATTAGGCACGTGTTATGCAAACATGGAAACCACAGGGCTGTTGTCCACCGGGCGCTCACATTCTGAGGATACCCAGGTGTTATTTAAGGGCAAGTGCAGAGATAAAGATGTGCCTTGGGTGGTCTGAGAACAGAATAGCGATGACAACTGATGCTTGATACTATGGGTTTTCTCCTTATTTCGAACCCCTCTGGCACATCGGAGTGATTTTCCAACTGTAGAAGTAAAAGTACCCTACCTGCGACCTCAGACAGACACAGCCCTCGCGCAGCTTCTGAGCGATTGCGCGCTCCCCCTGCGCCGGCAGCGCTAACCTGCTTTCTGTACTCATTCTTGACGGGAAGCAGAAGGGAGGACGCCCCTGCAGCCATCCTCAGCCTCCCGTCCCCCCATCGCCGTCCGTGCTTTACCCTCTGTGAAGTGCTTGAACCTGAGTGTCAATGGGATCGGATAACTAACTCCTTGTGGTCAGCGCTTGCTTCCTCTTATTGTAGTCAAGGATCTGGGCTGGGTCACAGGTAGTCCTGGGATAGGAGGTAGGGGTCTATGCATTCCTCAGCTCCCCACTCCAGCTCACCTCTGGGGAGCAAGTGGTGTTTCCACGAGCATCTTGTCCTTGCCCAAACACCTGCTTTTATACGTGTTTTCAAAGTTTTTCCTCTGTGGTGCTTTTAGGCAGAGATTTCTGTGGTAAGTTGTTAGGCGCCGTTGAGTCGCTTTCAACTCATAGCGACCCTATAGAACGGAGTAGAACTACCCATAGGGTTTCCATGGAGTGGCTGGTGGATTCGAACTGCTGACCTTTTGGTTAGCAGCTGTAACTCTTAGCCACTTCGCTACTTTACTAATTCCTGAAGAATGAATGCCTATTTATGTCCCAGCCTGCCTTAATAGGAGGCATTGCAGAAGGAGTGACTAGTCACTGTCGCATAGTTATAACTGATTATAATTGGACCTGGAAATACATTAGACACTTGTGGAAAACCTCTGAAACCCATGATACAGTTCTCAGAACCAACCCACGTATAGTTTTTAAATCCCTTGTATTTTGAAATAGAAATGTAGTTTCTCCCTCCCCCCACGCCCCATTTGACAAAACAGTGGAGAATACCTCTGTTTAACCAGTGTGGTACATTTGTAGCATAAGCTTTGGCTCCAAGTCAGTGACGTGTGGTGACAAGAAGAGTTACATTGGGACCAGACAGCCCAGCAAGTGGCTCTGTAGTCATAGTCCTGTGTTCCAGGAGCTAGAACTCAGGCTGATGTCATCACATGGCTTATCAAAAACAGCACCAAGTTTAGACGTTTACTTCAGTTATTGAGGAATGGGGTGTGTAGGTGGCTAAACAGTAGGAAAAAGAGTTCTAAACAGTAAACATTTTACTAAAGGGTGGTAGCACTGGTGGTGGTTCGGTGGTAGAATTCTCATCTGCCATGCAGGAGACGCTAGTTTGATCCCCAACCAATGCACCTCACACGCAGCCACCACCAGTCTGTCAGTGGAGGCCTGCGTGTTGCCAGGATGCCGAACAGGCTTCGGCGGAGTTTCCAAACAAGAGACTGAAGTAGGAAGAAGATCTGCTTCCAAAAACCAGCCAATGAAAATCCTGTGGATCGCAATGGTCGGATCTGCGACCAGTCTTGGGGGTGGCACAGCGCCAGGCAGTGTTTCCTTCAGTTGTGCATGGAGCCCTCATGAGTGGGGGTGGCTGACGACAAATAATTACAACAACAGAAGTGTAGTCATCCATGTAACCTGCAGAGACAAACTGGATTTTCCACAGCTGTCTTTTGAGTCCCATGCTTTGAGTTTCTCTACCATGCCCTAGGGGTAAAAAATACACTTAAATCATATGAATAAAATGCATACCCACACAGTCAATCAGACTTACAACTTAAAAAAAAAGAAAAAGCTAGAAAAGAAACTAGTGTGTATTTTGTTCAGAAAATTTTGATTCTGACACCATGGCATGGTAGCCTTAGGAAGAATTTAGATCCTGAGAATTGTAACTTAGAATGGCCACACTCGCTTATTTGGAACTAGTCTTACTTAATTTCAATTAATATCAACGTTCAAATAATATTTATTGTTTTGCAGCATCTCCTCAGCCACTTTATTAGTTCAATTCTCATAAAAAATTAAAATAGAAATAAATTCAACATGTAATATTGAAGAAATTCACAGTTTCCAAAACATGTACTTTTTAAACTAAAGGAAATGTTTCTATTGTCTGTTTTGTGCACCACTGAAATTAAATCTCCAGATATCTTCAGAAACATCAACAGCACAAAGCTGGAATTATTTCAGAGGAAAGAGACTGGAAAAACTCCTTTCTTACTAGATTAGGGAATTGTAAGATCAAAACTTAATCAATTGAACTTAGTGAATTGAATTTTCAATATATTAATGTTAAAGTGAAAAATCATTTTTACACTTTTTTTTTTACTGACTATAGATAAAGTATATGTTTTCTATTAGCTTTCGTTGAATTGGGCATGGGATACAAATCTAATTATCCAAATCTTTTATTTAAAAGGACATTTAGTATATCTTACCTTTGAAGACACTCATTACTGTAATAACTTTTAATTGTTACTGCCAGAAAATTTAGTAGAGCTGAAATACCATAATAAGAAAGAGTCCTGAATGTTACGAGTTGCCACCAAATAAATACTTAGAACAGAGATGTGTGGTGCAGCAAAAGCTTTTTTTCCCAAAAACTTTGCAAAATACAATATGAAATAAGAAATTAAGGGAGAATACTATGGGAAACCATGTCACCATGAGAGATGCTCCGCAGTTCTCAGTCACTGTTTCTGTGAGGCACCAAATAGCCATTCTGTTGGAATCAGCCAACTGACTCGGCAATACAATCTGTTTAAATTAGTATATTATTATTGTTTTATTTTTTTATGAAACATGCTCACCAAATATTCCAGTTATGCGTGTTTCTAGAAACAGGATTACCCCTAGGGTGTTGTTCAGATGAAGCCATGAGCACATTTTGTACCTGGCACTCCCGAAACAGGTAGAATGTGGTTAGTACTATAACCATCTTAAAATCAGTAAATCCAACCCTAGCTATCAACATTGTGAATAGGGAGGTATAAGGAGCAAGGAGTGTTTCTCATCTAAAATCTTGAAACAAGATGAAAGCAACCTTAGAAAATATTGCCTGTAATCTTGAGCCAGAAAATTACTGGCTCACTATCCACAAATGCAATCAGGGATACTTCAGTTTAAGAAGATCTTGCACATTATAGTTGTGATGTTTTTATTTTAACTTAAGGACTTGCATATATTTTGACCATTAAAATTGACCTTCAAAATGCTGTATGTGATAGATATCTGTGATAGATTGCTTTATAAAAGTAATGCTCTTGTACAGTATATGAAATAAGTCTTATTCATTTGCTAATCTTCTCTGCTAATAAATCCCTGCCATATTCAGGATATTGCTTTAGTGAAAATTATTACACATGTGAATCAGCACTATAGGGAAAGTCTTCTATAATTTATCTTTTATAAGAATTGAGATTATTCAGAATTCTTTACATTTTTGAGTTTACTATAATATTTTTTAAAATAATATTTTAGGTGATGTGGAAGGAATATTAAATAAGCTTGTTAAAAACTGGTCAAGGAGTTATAATCTCTTCAGGGAAGAAGAGAAGCAGCATTTTCACATTTATGTGAAATTAGAGAACAAAACAAGATAGGATAATGCCTTGGCTCTCAGAAAAGAGTTTATCTTAATTTGCCAGAGTAGACTTCCAGGAGGAGTCCCTGGATGGTATAAATGGTTAATACACTTGACTGCTAACCAAAAGGTCAGAGGTTTGAGTCCACCCAGAGGTGCCTCCAGAGAAAGGCCTGGAGATCTACTTCTGAAGAATCAGCCGTTGATGACCCTATGGAGCACAGTTCTACTCTGAAACACATAGGGTCACTGTGAGTCAGAATCGACACCAAACAAACAAACAAACAAAAAGGCTCCCAAGTACAGGTGGGATGGTAGAGCTAGTCCTCACTTATGGCTGAGAAGGATTGTGTGCCCAAGAACCCACTCCAATGAGAGCAAATTGTGCACACTGGAATGATGGGAAGAATGGTTTGAAAAAATTAATGAGGCCAGACTGAGGTAGCCCTGAATGACAGTATGAGGACTGTACACTTTTGACAGTGGGTGGCAGATCCTCTGTTGAGATTTTTGAATGGGGAAAAAGTTTTAAAAAGATTAGCATGGATATAGTGTGTGAATAGATTTGGGCTGGAAGACGAGAAAGTGAGATCAGTTATGACTTGCTTTTGCAGGATGGTTAGGGCTTTAGGGTAGAGACATGGGGAAGAGATGAGTCAGAGGAGAAAAGGTAGGAAACTAATGTTATTAGAAATGGGAGATTTAAGGATTGATTGAACAAGCATTTATTGAGCATCTACAATGTCCTATACACTGTGGAAAATATTTTCTCATACATTAAAATGCATCCTGTAAGATTGCCACTATTATCTACATCATTCAGATGAAGAACTCGAGTATAAAATATCTTTGAGTTTAAGGGTTTGCTTGTTTGTTTAGCTTAGCTAGAGGCCAGGAATTCAAGTCCTAACATATATATCCTCTTATCTGTAAAGTGCAGACGTTAACATTAGTAGATATTTAAGGCCTTTGCCCATTTATATTTTTCTCAGATTCTCTTATTTGGAAGAATTGGGGTTCAATTAACCAAAATGTGCAATTTGAAAGGAGGACTGTTTGAGTGGCTTTTAGACACGGTACATTTGGGATGATGGTGAATTGTTGCTGTTGTATGCAGTCGAGTTGATTCTAACTCATAGTGATCCTAAATGAGAGAGTAGAGCTGCCCCAGAGGATTTACTAGAGTGTAATCGTTATGGGCGCAGATCATCAGGTCTTTTCTTTGCAGGAACTGTGGTGAGTTCAACCCCCCTATCTTTCAGTTAGCAGCTGAATGCTTAATCATTGTGCCATCAGAGTTCCATGGGGGATTAGCTAAATTATATACCCAGAAACCTATATAACTTGAAGATGAATGAGTTAAATCAGGACTAAAAAATGCAGATTGGAGAATATTTCTATTTTTAGTTTATCAGAGAGAGCCAAGAATTAAACACTTCTTAAGCCATCATACTTGAAGAAATTCAGATGGTCTAGAGTTGTAGCATAGTTGTAATTCACTGGCCTTTCTCTTTTGAAAAAGCTGTAAAGGTCAATAACTCAATTATAAAAGTTTCCATAGGTTCAGTTTTATGGGAATGACACTCAAGAATATGTACTACAATCATCTGTAACAGATTTTTATTAGTCTTGGGGTGTTGAGGGGTGGTAGGTGAGGAATGACGGGTGCCATATTTTAGTTCTCAGTTCTAGTCTAGCACTGCAGGGAAGCAGTGGTGGGAAGTCTTCTCTAAAACTCCTTACCTTGGTGTGGCATTTTGATAATCTACAGTGCTCCACATTTATCTCATTCATGCCTCACTCAGATTAAGACCTACAACTGTGACAAGTCAAGTTCTAGCTCTCTCATTTCTCTCTATTTCTTATCGTAGAGGTAAGTAGGACATCTGTATTTCAGCTCATGCCATACTTTATGAGGGGTTCTAGAAGGCCTCTCATGCCTGTCTTTTCCCTAGAAAATTCCAACTTTCATAGGTTAAAGAAGGTAATCAAAGGAGCCTTATTTTTCTTGGGCTCCCCCTTGTAGCTTGTCCTCCAAGTAGTTATGTCAGCATTTTTTAGTAAACACAGTAATTCTTGCCTATACAGAAATGAAAATTGGACCTCTATGACTTCCTTAATAAGAGTGATACACACACTCACTCACACACAGGGAAGTAACACTATGGAGTGGAAGTTTTCTGTGACTTTATGCAGACTGTTCTCTCTCAATTTTTCCACTTGCCAATCCACTCCTCAGTCATTGAACATGTGCTGAGCAATCACCTCTTTTGGATTGTCTAAGGTCTCCAGTTAGAAGTCATTCTTTGAGAATCCTTCCTTGATCCTCCCTAGGTTTGGTTGGGTGTCCCTGCCCTTTTCTTCTACAGAGCCAGCACTTCTCTGTCATAGCCTGAGTCACACTTCATTGGACATATGGGTTAATTGTCTTTCTATTCTCTTAGACCTCCTGAGGGTAGGTACAGTATCTGTCTTGTGCATTACTTTTTTTGCTAGGAACTATCATAGTTGCCTACCACACACGGTATGCTCAATACATGCTTATTGTACCAGAATCAGAAGACAAGACCTCGTCCCAGTTACCTAGGCTATTAGTTGTGTGACCTTAGACAATTGACTTGCTTTGTGAACTATTTTGTTGTAGCAAAAATGACATTTATGTAGCCCATTTCACAGAATCATAATAAAAACCAACAGGATACATTTATGTGAAAGTAATTGTGAGATATACAGCGCTATGAAATGTTTTATTACTGAGTCCGTTAGTGATTTGAAAGTATTTCTTCTGTGTTAGGAATACTACTCTAATGTTTGAAAATTTTACTGGGTAATAATGTTGACTGCCTAGACCATTCCACCCAGAAAACTGGAGAAAAGAGGCAAGCAATTAGTTGTAGTTCACTGGTAATGTGGTGGAAAACACAACTTTTCAAAAATAAGAAAATGATAACCATATGTGTATAAATTTTTGCAAGGTTTTGTAATTCATCCCCTGCCTGTCTCTCTAATGCATTCTCTCAGCCCTTGAACTCATTGTCCCTCACAGTTGGCAGTTAGCTTTCTAAATCTGAAACATGTTGGATCCAATCTCTTCTTCTCTTAAATCTGGAGAAGTAACCCACTGTCTCTAGAATAAGCTCTCAACCTTCTAGCAAGGAGTGTAAATTCTTTTATAATCTACTCCCAGACTGCTTTCTCACTACATTCTTTTCTCCAACTTATATCCATACTGCTCTGGTTATAAGATTGTATACTACTCACTGGTCTTATAGCCAGTGTTCTCTGAATGTATTATGTGTTCTGAAGACCTCTGTCAGTGGTCTAGAATGGTCTTCTCCTCCATGGCTGTGGAAAAGGGAGGACTCATCTTCTGTAGCGAGCTATACATCTCCCTACCTGAACAGTCATTCCTGTGTTAGAGCTGTACATGGACCAGCCTGCCCCCACATCTTCTTGTACAAGGTCTTTCCAGTCACTATTTCCTTCCTGTTATTCTTTGTGTGCACAGAAGTATCCTCTAGTAAACATGTGAATTGAAGTAATTGTGCATTTTGTTATTGCCCTAGGTCAGGTCATTCTGCAAGCTCTTTAAAGGTAGATCCTGTACCTCAGTAGTACTCATCTCTTTACAGGTGATCAGAAATATTGGGGCTTAACTGAATCTCTGCCACTGACTCACAGGCAAAAATTGAATTTACACGAACCTAAATCAGACTGGAACATGAGAATCGTAGTTTGATATCACATAGTGCGACCAGGTTCTGTTTTTGTTATTGGGCGCTTTCAAGTTGATTTTCAACTCATAGTGACACCATGTGACAGAGTAGAAGTGTCTCATAGTATTTTCTAAGCTGTAATCTTTATGGGAGCAGATCACTAGGTCCCTCTCCTGCAGAGCCACTGAGTGGGTTTGAACAGCCAAACTTTCCATTAGCAGCTGAGTGATTAACCTTTGTGCTACCAGTGGTCTGACCAGGTCCTGACAAGGCGTTAATATTATCGCAGCTTAAGAATAGTGCAAGTTGTTATTTTTCTAATTGGTGGCCCTCCCAGACAGTATCTCGGCCATTATTCATAAGAAGGATATGTCAGTGGCTGATTCTGGTGCTTGTTCAAAATCTATATATTATTTCACCAGTACTGGTTTTATGACAGGTATTCAAAGAACCATAGATCTAAAAATGAAAAATGATGGCTGAGATGGAAGAGAATAATTGATTATTCACACTTTAATTCTATTAGAAAGGAGGAAATTAGCTACTAATTTAGGTAAAAGTCGTGAAATACGAGCACAGGAGTCCTTGGGTGGTGCAAATGGTTAATAGGCTTGGCTGCTAGCCACCCATTGGTACCTTGGAAGAAAATCTTGGTAATCTACTTTCTAAAATTTGGCCATTGAAAAACCTTGTGGAGCATATGAGGTCACCATGAGTCCAAACTGACTTGATAGCAACTGATAAGTCCTGTATAATTAGCAAAAAAAAAAATTAAAAAAAATCTTGGTAGTAAAAAAAAAAAGGATCAATTTGGAGCTAGACACCTGTTTATTTTAAGCAATCATTGATCCAAAAAAAAAAAAAAAAATCAAGCACAGTTCTAAAAATACAATTTTTACTGATCCTTTGATGTTTACTGAAGGTAGATTTGATCTCTATATCTTTTTGTCTTTCTTTCAATTACTTAATAAACTCATTTGTTATGGTTGAAAATATGATTCTTGATAGTGTGATTCATGAAGATTTGAAAAAGATAAGTATGTTTTTAATGTTGAAAGTGATGGAAGAGAGGTTATAAAAGATAAAATGCATTTTGGGAAATCCACAAGGCAGTAAGGTGAATATTTAAATACTGCCCTGATATTTGACATCTTTCTGGTAACTTACTGCTACCAACTAACTTGTTTGTTTGGGCCTTCTGGAGATCATGCATATTCAGCATTTCCCCAGAGAGATGTGTGCCTCAACCAGCAAGCTCCTAAACCAGCAAGGGGCAATTAGTGATTAAGTGACCCCTGGTTTGTGGATGCTACTCTGTTTCATGAGAACAACAATAACAACAACAAAAAAGTTAATGAAGAAGGCAGGTGAGGGCCATAGAGAGGATAAGGCATAGATGACAAGAGGCCTGGGTTCTGGTCTTGGCTTGCCACCAAACATGGAAGTTCCTTTATCTTGCTGGTCTTCCTTTTCCTCATCAATTAGATAAAATGACTGTCAGCTCTAACCTCCCTTTCAGTTCTGACTTCCTGTGGTTCTAAATAGATAAAACAGTCCCTGTTGAACATATTGGAATAAATGTGTAGGGAAAACACCCAAAGACTTCTTAGATGCGTAAGAACGTATGTAAATGGACAAAGCAGGTGACTCATTTTTTTAATTTAATCATTCTATAAATGCTGAGTGCTTGTTTTGTGCTTGCCCCTTGGCTCACCTTGGTGTTATAGTGGTGGCCAGGACTGACTTACGTGGCCATGCCAGTTGTGTAGTAACATAACTCTAGGAGGCATTAATCACTTTATGTTTTATGTGACTAGTACTCCTGGGAGTCGAGCAATGTGCAACTTATGCAGCTATACTTGTTAGCCATGATGGTAAGCAAAAGAGACATGTCGTATTTCTTCATGAAGCTTTTGATCTACTAAGGTAGATGGACAATAAACAAATAATCATTCCAATAAATGAATATAACAAGCCTGATGGGTTATTACTGTGGTTGCCCTGACTGTCACACAGTGCTGGTGCTGCAGACTGGCTCTGTCTGGGCTGTAGGGCACTGCTTGCTGGTCTACTGCTGCTGTCTGTGATGCTTCTGTTGGAACATGCCCCTCCTCAGGCTGTAGGGTGTCTGCGCTTGGGCTCCGACTTTGGTGAGCATATTAGTTTACACCCATAAGTCTAGCCATAATTGCACGGGCCACAACCACTGGGCTAGGGTGCAAAGGGCCAGAAGGGATGCCAGCCTCAGACCTCATACTGTTCTGAAACCAGGCTTCACTCTTCTGTCCTTAGGCTCTGGGCTATATACTTAGATCACCTCCTGACAAGTTTGCCTTTCCGTTTCAATGAATTTTCCCTTAAGACTTTCCAGGTCTTTTCGCTCCCGTGATTGTGGCCAAAGCTACTCTTGTCTTCAAGTTTCTTGTCTTCAAGTTTCTTGCCTTCACATCTTAGGGAGAAGAGTTTAGGTTTCTTGGCCTCTTATTTTCCAGAAGGCACTAGGCCCCATAAGTGTGATGTCTACCTCTTCCCAAGTGACCAGCAGTATATATACAAGGAGTTTCTTGTGTGTTTTCCTTTGCTGTATCACACACCTTTCTACTATGCGAATACCTACTTACTCTACATTTACCAAAATAAGTGATTCTTACTTCTGTGATGTCTGCTCTGGTGTAACTTATTTGTTCACTTGAGCAGAAAAATGGAAGCAGCTTCTGGCCTCCCCTTATGTATATCACTAAAACAATGAGCATGTTATGAAGGCAAGAAAAAAAGGTGTTTTGTGAGAATGTCAAAGAGACTCACTCTTGATGCATTAGTGGGAAGCAGGGGTAGTTAGGGAGGGCCTATGGGAAAATTCCCTTTATAATGAGCCTTAGAAGATGAGATCTTGAGGAAGAAAGGGCAGTGTGTGAATACATCAATATAGGAAAGCTGGGAGCATTGGAGGGACTGAGAGAAGGCCAGATAGATGGATTAGAGTAAAAGGGAGCGCACCTTCAAGGTGAGGCTGGAGAGGTAGGCAGGGGCCAGATAATGCAGAACCTTGTGGTTTTGGTTTGGGAGTTTAGATTTGGACCTCAAATACAATGGAAAGAAACCAAAAGCTTTAGGTGAGGGAGTTATTTGATCAGCTTTATGTATTAAGAAGATCGCTGGGTTGATTTATGGGTTGTAGAGGGCAGGTCATCAGAGCCCTTTAGTCCTGAGGATAGGTGGAGATGTAGAGAAGTTGATGAGGAAAAACTTCCTGTAATCCTGTTTTAAGTGTTGTCTTAAAAGAGGGAAGGAACATAGCTTGTCATAGAATTGGGGTGGGCAATGGAGTGGGGATTCTGTGCAGAGACATAATTGTAGGGAGCTTGTGTTCTAGTGGAAGGATAAACCCAATAAACAAATTAAAGAACTAGAAGTTAGATTGTGATAAATGCTGTTAAGAAAATAAAGCAGTGTGGTGTGATTGAGAGAGCCTGGGGAGCTTTTGTAGATTGGGTTGTCAGAGAAGATGTCTCTAAGAGGTAAGATTTAAGCTAGAGCTGAATGAAAGGAAAGAACCATTCATGGACAATCTTGGGAAGAGAATTCCAGGCAGAAGGAACAGCAAAGGTCCTCACTTGGCACTGGGTTTTTTTTTTTTTTTGGTGTGTTCAAAGGTTAGAAAGAAGACTGAGTGAAATAAAAATTCTGGGCTCGGGGGAGGGTAGTGCTGTAAAATGAGGTCAGAGAGAACGTTGGGAACAGATTATGTAAGACCACACTAAAGATTTCAGTATTACAGGCAGTCCCCTAGATACGAACAAGATCTGTTCCTAAGTCTGTCTTTAAATCAAGTTTGTAGTTAAGTCCGACCATGTACATAAAGTTCTTATTTAGCAGCAGTTAGGCAAACATTTGTCTTAGTATATAGTATATATTTTACCTTTCTATGTGTATAAAACACTTAAGAAACACTTCTAAACTGTGCAATGTTTTCATGAGCATCACAAACTAGTACATGTGCTCGTTATAATGAACCATTGTATTTAACTCAGATTTTCAATATAGTAGGCTTTATGGCAGTCCATATGTAAGTACAAGTTGTACGTAAATCGGACTTTCATTACCTGGGGACTGCCTGTATTTTAAGAGAACTACTGGAAATTTTGAAGCAGGGACATGATGTTCCTGGATTATGCATTTAAAAGATTATTCTGGCAGCTCTGTGGAGACTGGATTGCAGAAAGGCAAGTGTGGAAGCAGGAAGACCAGTTAGGAGGCTTTTGCAGTAAATTAGGTGCAAGATGACAGCTGGGATTGAGGTGAAGTGGACACGTTTTCGAAGTGTTTTGGAGACAGTTTACAAGATGTTCCGAAATGTCTCTAATCCCTGTCCGGTGTCTCTGAAGAGAAGTAGAACCCTCCCTCCCCTTCGTGGGATTCTGGTAGTAAGGTAGTTCAGCTGTTAGAGAGGAGCTTCAGGGGTTGATTGAACTGTGCACACGTCTTTCCATTTGGCTCCCCAAGAAGAAAATGACTGCTCCAAGTTACGTGGTTGGTAATGGAGAGTCAGGATGTAAATTCTATCTAATAGATGCTATTTTTTTTTCCTTTTTTCTGAGACATGAATCAGAACACTCAGGCAGACACAAAAGTATACTGCTGAAATAAGAAATGTTATAAGAATCATGACCCCCGAGGGAAGATCCAAAAAGAAAAAAACACACCAAACCCATTGCCGTCAAGTCTATTCCAACTCATAGCGACCCTATAGGACAGAGTAGAACTACCCCATAGAGTTTCCAAGGAGCACCTGATGGATTCAAACTGCTGACCTTTTGGTTAGCAGCCTTAGCACTTAACCACTATGCCACTAGGGTTTCCAAGGAAGATCCAGACCAACGTAATTTTCATGCCAAGTTTCAGAAGGGATTTTAGTTTATTGTGGTTGTTCTTATTAAGCTAGGTCCTATTTTTGTTTGCCTCTTCCTCTACTAAACTGTGGGAGCAATTCTGAAATTAATATTGCCTGCTTTTAAAATGGGAATTTTTTTGGTTGCAAGTGACAGAAACCTAAGATTAACATAAATTGTAGGAGTGTCAAGAGTGGAAGTGGCCTTATGGATTACTGAAGCCGGGACTTTCTTTCTGTGTCTCTCACTTTGGTTTCTCACCATGTATCAGAATGCCCAATTCAGGCTCTGCTCCTTAGGAACCAACCTAAGACACAGCTTTGCAGCTCCTTGGCCAGGCCCTGTGATCTTTTCCAAAGCTCCAAGTTAACAGGTTTATATTTACAACCCACATGTGGGGTTTTAACAGTGCTTTTATAGCAATGAAATATTTCAGTGAATATGCCATCTTGAAGCACTGTTTCAACATCATATATCATAGATCTTTCTTTCTTCTTTAAATTTTTGCTTTGTTTTGTGAATACAAGAAACAGCCACATATGATGTAGAATGTCAGGACCCTACTTCATCTTCGAAGACTAATGTAAGTTTTGCTAAAGCCACGATTAAAGATTTAGACTCAGGGAGTTGTCCAAAATGTCTAAAGAGTATAACGTGAGGCTTACAATGGAACACAGGTGGCTTTGTAAGGCTCTGAGAGCTCACAAATATTGCATAGCACCATGGTGAGGGGACTGGAGAAGGAAAAATAAGTTTGTTCTTAATTCTTCCATAAAGAGTGAGTTGTCTTTTGGTTTGAAGTTAATCTGGCAACTAACTTTCTTTTTATAAATCAGTAGCTGTGCCAATGGGGAACATACTGGGCGGTAAAATTTTGGGTTTATTTTATGGAAGTAATTTCCTCCAAGTATAGACTTTTTTTTGTATTTATAGACTTAGGATTTGCCTGGCTCCAGAAGTAAATTTCTTAATATTAGCCTTTGTTCTATACAAGACACTAGGGAACATCTCGAACATTTGTTCCTTAGCATCTATTTCTAATTAAATTATGCTGAAGATGAATTTTAGGAAGCACGGACGTCAGAACTCTAGTCTCCTCCCTAAGTTGGATCTTGGTCACAAACAACAGAGTCTGATGCCAAGCACAAAAGGCTTCTGTTAGAAGGGTAGTGGGGTCTCACAGAGTCAATAGGAAGCTGGTAGACCAGGTTTCACAATCAGGCAGGATCCAGGATGTTTTGGGTGCTGCGGCTGAGGCCACACTGCCAAGGTCCTGGTGCAGAATAGTTGCTGCATGCTGCTGAGATGAATCTGGCATCTTGACACTCCCTCCTTTCACGTCACTCTCTCAAGATTCAAAGTCTTGGGAGCAAATGTCTGGCTGCTCTAGCCTGGGTTATTTACCCTCTGGCTGTATCTAACAGTCACTAGAGGAAGAATCAGGGACCCCTGGCTTCTGGTTTCTAGAATGGGAGGTGATAGTGGAAAGTAAGTGCTGGTATTTCTCTCCCACAATTGTACAAAGAGAAAAGAGTTCTTCCAAACTGGAGTATTGCTTATAAGAAGTAGGAGATTATTTGTTACTGCCTAGTTCATTCTTAGAAATATTATGACAGATAGTATCTTTCAAGTGTGTGTGTGTGTGTGTGTGTGTGTGTGTGTGCCAATCTGTCTGTGTGTTCATGCATGTTATCTATCAGGGAGATGAAATGGTAGGAAGACTGATCAGGAACTTGAAGAGACAGACGCACAAAAAAAAAAAAAAAGAGAAAGATCGAAAGGACTTATATTTATTGAATGCCTACTGTGTACAGGCACTTGAGGATTACTATGTTAAGCCCTGTATAGATATTTTCTAATTTAATCTTCACCACAATTTATGAACTCAGTAATCTTCAACTCCAATTTTCAGTGGCTCCTAACATTCAAAAGATTATGACATTTTCCCCAGTCATACACCTAGTAAATGGTGGACCTTGGGCATCTTAACGCTGTAATTCTGTAATTCCTTATTAGTTTCTCATAATTCTAACTACACCACTGAAACCGTTTTTGCAGAAAAGAACAGATTGATTAAAATAATCAAGAATCTAAGAATCTGGCCAGGTCAAATAATTATTGTGATTCAAGATTTCCTGCAGAGTCTCATTAATTGATTGGCCTTCTCAAAGAGCTTGGGTTTCTAGGGAGCATGTTTCGGAAATCCCTATGGCAGGTGAAGAGAATTTGCATTTGTTAGTGGATTTAGTCACCAGGATGTCTGCAGTTTAGGAGGTATATTTTCTGTAAAGGTGCAGCACCAATTTCACGCCGTTCTGTGCGTCTGCTCAGGCTTAGAACACTCACGTAGTGATGAAGTTTTAGTAGGCAAACATATTTCAGCTAGTAAAACTCACAAATATTATTCTTTTCACTCAACTATTTATATAACAAATAAATGTGTTTATTGAGTTCTCTTTTCTTAGTGGGAAAGTGTTTGACAACAGTCAAAATTAGAAAATTTGTTTTGACAGTTTTAAAACTTCCAGCATGATACAATGCAATTGGGATTCTTGCAAACCTGCTTTCCATCTTTCTTTCTTATAATTGTGGAGAAGAGAAAGAGCCTTAGAGAACCTTTGTGGGACTGCAGTGACTTTCTAACATGGAATTCAGACATGTTACTATCTAGTACCCTTTCCTTTCCCCCAGCTTAAATGCATTTGGATTCCCTAGTTTAACTTTTAAGATCTTTTTGGATCTGGCCACACTTACCATCCTTCCCTCGGTACTCCTTCCTTCAGTCATAGAAATCGACTTGCAGTTTCCCTGAGTGGCTCGCACAGTTTCACTCTTAAAAGTGTGAGCTCTCTATCAAAACTCTCCATAAGCATCAGCTGTCTTGGTGGCTCATTATTGAGCTTGGAGACTCATTTATATGCTCCTCCTCTCTACTCTGTGGTGCAAACAGTTAATCACTCAGTTACCAATGGAAGGTTGGTGGTTTGAATCCACCCAGAGGTGCCTCAGAAGAAAGGCCTTGCAATCTACTTCCAAAGAATCACAAATTCTACTCTGAAACAGGTGGGGTTTGCCACGGCAACTGGTTTGTTTTGTTTTGCTTTTCTATTCCATAGACCCCATGCATACCTTCACCATAAACCAAAAACCAAACCCATTGCACAGCTGTATTTATAATAATGACAATAAGGATCATTGCCCATAGTAGGTGAATGCTTACTTTGCAAAGCACTGCACTAAGTATTTCAGACATAGTCTCATTTCTTTGTTCCAACGACACTCTGAGAGGGTGCCATTATCTCTATTTTCAGATGAGGAGACTGTTTTCGAGACAGTTGATAACTTTCCCATGGTGACAAAGCTAATAAAAAGCAGAGCTGCCATTTAAATCCAGATTTGACTGATCCCACAGCTTATGCTATTAACCACTAAGCTATATGGCCTCCCTCTTGTTAATACCCAGTCATTTGCCTGATTCACCAATAAACTCTAAACTGCTTAATATCAGAACCCTTGTCTTATTTGTCTATAAATCTTCCTGGCCCATAGCAGCCACTCAATAAGTGATTATAGAATGAATTGAGAAAGGAAATGGTAATCAAGTGAAAAAGATACTAGATTTGGAATCAGAAGGTAGAAGTATGTGTATTCATAAGTGTGTGTATATATGTGTACGTATATATGTATATATATGCGTGTGTGTATATATGTGTATGTGTGTGTATATATGTATATATGTGTGTATGTATATATCTATATGTGTGTGTATATATATATGTATATATATGTATATATGTGTGTGTGTATATATATATGTATGTATAAACCTAGTGCCGTCGAGTCAATTCTGACTCATAGCGACCCTATAGGACAGAGTAGAACTGCTCCATAGAGTTTCCAAGGAGCACCTGGTGGATTTGAACTGCTGACCCTTTGGTTAGCAGCTGTAGCACTTAACCACTATGCCACCAGGGCTCCCATGTATATATGTGTATATATATATGTGTGTGTATATATAAAAACCAAAACCAAACCTGTTGCCGTCGAGTCAATTCCGACTCATAGGTGATATTTATCCCAGTTTTTTTTTTTTTCTTTCTTTCTTTTGAAAGAAATGAGTCTTAGCTGGATAAGCAACTTGCTTTAGGGCCCACAACTGGTAAATGTTACTTTGAAAATTGAACTAATAGTCTTTTTGATTCCAGAGTTACTAATCTATATCATATCTAATGATTAATTGGAACTATTTATACAGTAAAACTTGGAAGCATTTTAAAAAGTATTATACTCTTCCCCTTTTGTTATTTTTACCCAGTTTCCACATTGCTGTTAGTAATGAAAATTCTCAGAAAAATTAAAAACAGCTTTAGGATAGGCAATAACCACCCATCCGTCAGTTTGTTGTGCTGTGGTGGCATGCATATTGCTAGGATACTGTAAGCTATACCACTTGTATTTCAAATACCAGCAGATCACCTATGGTGACAGATTTCAGTGGAGTGTCAGACTAAGTCAGACTAGGAAGAAAGGCCTGGAGAGCTACTTCTGAAAATTAGCCAATGATAACCCTGTGGATCACAATAAAATATTGTCTGGAATAGTGCTGGAAGATGAGCCACCTATGTTAAGAAGCATTCTTGAGAAGACCTACAGAAACATATGTTTTAAAATCAAATCACCTAAAGTGATTTTCTAAGATCCTCCCTAGGAACCTAAGTAGCGCAGCAAAAATTGTCTTCATTGAACTTATGCGTTAAAGAGAGTGAGAGCTAATGGATTCAAGTGCTGTGGTATGTTCATCTCTTCATGTTCTTCTTGTTGTGTGCCATTGAGTCGATTCCGATTTAAAGCAACCCAATAGGACAGAGTAAAACTGCCCCATAGGATTTCCTAGGCTGTGGTTAAGTGCTACGGCTGCTAACTAAAAAGGTCGGCACTTCGAATCCACCAGGCGCTCCTTGGAAACTCTGTTTGGGGCAGTTCTACTCTGTCCTATAGGGTCGCTATGAGTTGGAATCGACTCGACAGCAACGGGTTTGTTTTATTTTTTTATTTTTAATCTTTTTGGGCAGAACTCCAGGTCTTTTCTTCCACAGGGCAGCTGGTGGGTTCTAACTACCGACCTTTCAATTAGCAGCTGAGTGCTTGACCATTGTGCCACCAGGACCCCTTTCATCTCTTCATACAAGGCTGTAATTTTCATAGCATTTGAGTGGAAAAAATATGTTTCTTTTTCATGTATGCTTCCTCTGGTTCCTGTTATTTGTTTTGCTTTCTCAGATCAAAAAGTAGTAATCCAAATAAATCGATAGTTGAGATGAAAGCAGTCTAAGGGACCAAAATGTTGAAGATGAACCGGTTACAGTTTTCAGTTTTCCTGTATCACATATAATGTGAATTTAAACTTCCCTCAAACCTGGTAAAAATTGTAAGTGCTAACCATAATTTAAGTGATGTCTTAAAGTCTGATTTTTTGAAAAAGCAAGATCTTTTCTTCAGAAGAATGTTTTCAAAAATAAAGTTTACAGTTTGTTATATAAATATCACATGGCATTTGATGGTCTTCACAGGCCACCTATGTAATGAGTGACAGGAAAGAGTGTTTGTCAAGAGGTATTACAATGCTGTTACATAAACCTTAATGGATGATAGAGTTAAAACAGGACCTGTGCTCCTCCTGGACCAGAGAACTTACCATTCTGTGGTATGTCATAGCCACACTCTTCCTAGCTGGAATTCATATATCCAGGAAACAGTGGAGGGATCTTTTATGCTTGTTTTTTTTATTATACTTAACATCTGAAATAATAGAACAAAAACAAAGACTTAATACTTGCCTAGTACTTATTATGAGTCAGAGACTACGAGTACAGTTTGCCGTGTATCTTCATACCTGTTAACCCAGTAAACCAGTGGGATGAGTAAGTTGAAGGAATCATTGTCTTCAATGTTATTTGGTATACCCAAAAGGAGAGTCACTAGAAATGTTTGGTTACAACTTTCCCCCTTCACAAAACCCAAGTGGTAAAGGGTCAGGTTAAACCCAGTGAACACAGCTCTCTTTAGAAATATTGAGGCATTGAAGATTGTGTTTCCTACCATGACCAGGAAATCACAAATTGTCTGTCTTGATGCCAAAGAAAAGTGATGCCATTGTATGACACTTCTAGCTCCCTTCAGTTGTGGATCTAGCATTGCACCATTACTTAGCCTCTATTTACAGTTAACAGAACATGAGTTACCTATAAAGAAAGCTGGCAATTTCATGAAGGGTGTGTTTTGTTTTGGGAAAGAGAAAATGAATTAATTTGATATTAGGAAGTTCCTGATGTCAATAATGACTAGAAGCCTAACATTAAAAGGTGATTTTTCAAGTTTTTTTTTATTTATTTTTTTATTATTGATGTGCTATCCTTTAGACTCTGAGGGATATTTTAAATATTTATTATAAGACATGGTCTCATATTTGTGGGCAAGAATACTACATGCAAGGAATGCTAGAATTATATGTAACACTTTTATAGCAATAAAAGGACTATTGACTTACTATATATTATAAATTTGAAAGTAAATAACTGTCGATATGCATAATATCTTGTCTTTGTCTTGAGGCATAACTTTGAAAAAAGTCATTAAATAAATGTTATTGTTGTTGTTAGACACCATCAAGTTGTTTCCAACTCAGAGCGACTCTGTACAACAGAATGAAACACTGCCTGGTTCTGCGCCATCCTCACAATTGTTGTTACTCTGGAGCCTTATATTGCAGCTACTGTGTCAACCCATCTCGCTGATGGTCTTCCTCTTTTTCACTGACTTTCTACTTTACCAAGCATGATGTCCTTCTGCAGGGACTGATTCCTCCTGATAACATGGCCAAAGTATGTGAGACGAAGTCTCACTGTCCTTCTTGCTAATGAGCATTCTGGCTGTACTTCTTCCAAGATAGGTTTGTTCATTCTTCTGGCAGTCCATAGTATAGTGAGTATTCTTCCCCAACGTGGTAATTCAAAGGCATCAATTCTTCTTCAGTCTTCCTTATTCATTGTCCAGCTTTCACATGCATGAGGTGACGGAAAACACCATGGCTTGGGTCAGGTGCACCTTAGGCTTTAAGGTGACATCTTTGCTTTCTAACAATTTAAAGAGGTCTTTTGTAGCAGATTTGCCCAATGCAACGCATCTTTTGATTTTTTGGCTGCTGCTTCCATGGGTGTTCATTGTGGAACCAAGTAAAATGAAATCCTTGACAACCTCAATTTTTTTCCCCATTTATCATGATGTTGCTTATTGGTCCAGTTGTGAGGATTTTTGGGTTTTTTATGTTGAGATGTAATCCATACTGAAGGCTGTGGTCTTTGATCTTTATCAGTAAGTGCTTCAAAACCTCTTCGCTTTCAGTAAGCAATGTTGTGTCATCTACGTATCCCAGGTTGTTAGTGAGTCTTCCTCCAACCCTGATGCCTGGTTCTTCTTGGATTGTTTGTTCAGCATACAGATTGAATAAGTATGATGAAAGGATACAACACTGACACACACCTTTCTTGACTTTTGACCATGCACTATACCCTCGTTCTGTTCAAACGACTGCCTCTTGATCTATGTACATGTCCTTATGAACACAAGTAAGTGTTATGGAATTCCCATTCTTTGCAATGTTAACCATAGTTTGTTATGATCCACATAGTTGAATGCCTTAGCATAGTCAATAAAACACAGGTAAATATCTTTCTGGTAGTCTCTGCTTTCAGCCATGATCCATCTGACATCAGCAATGATATACTTGTAGTATTCCCCAGTCCTCTTCTGAATTCGGGTGGAATTTCTGGCAATTCCCTGTCAGTGTACTGCTGCAACTGCTTTTGAATGATCTTCAGCAAAATTTTACTTGTGTATCATAACAAGAAAAAAAAAAAAAAACTTTTTTCTTGTTATGATGTTGTTCGATAATTTCTGCATTCTGTTGAATTACCTTTCTTTGGAATGAATACAAATACGGATCTTTTCCATTTGGTTGGCCAGGTAGCTGTCTTCCAATTTTCTTGGCGTAGATAAGTGAGCATCTCTAGTGCTGCATCTGTTTGTTGAAACATCTCAGTTGGTAGTCCGTCAATTCCTGGAACCTTGTTTTTCACCAGTGTCTTCAGTGCAGCTTGGACATCTTTCTTCAGGACCATCAGTTCTGCATCATATGCTTACTCCTGAAATGGTTGAACATAAACCAATTCTATTAAATAAAGAGGCAATAGGAATTCTCCCTTTTTCATAGAGTCAGGATGCTTTAAGTATTTGCTTCTCCTATTGGTTTATAGTCTCGACTTATTGGTTTTAGAGTTACTGCTACAGCTTTGATCTGAACACCAGAACATTTTACTTTAAATCATATGTGATAAAGAGATGAGGTTTATTAACATCTGGACTTAAGCTGTCATTTTGGCTAATTATAAATAATAGAATAAAATAAAGGTCAAAGTCAGGAATAAGGATGAATATTGGTGGATTTATCCATTAGGTGAAAACTTTAGAATCTGTTTACCCCAGAATTGTGGGGTACACTCTACTTTTATTATTTTTCATTTGTTAATTCAAAAAAAATATTTATTAAACTACTATGTGTCATGTTCTATGTTAGGCCCTAATAGTGATATACCTAAAAAGATAGAAGTGATCCCTGCCATTATAAAAATTTCTAAGTGTTGAAAGAGACTGACATTATAAACAAGCAGAAAAAAATAAAGTGTTGTAGTCTTGATAAAGGCAGTAGAGAAATATGGGAGTCTATATTGTTGTTGTTAGTTGCCGTCAACTCGGCTCTAACTCACATGTACCTTATTGTAACAGAATGAAATATTTTCCCATCCTGTGCAATTTTCATGACTGTTGGTATGTTTGAATCCATTGTTTCTGCTATTGTGTCAGTCCATCTCGCTGACTCTCTACTTTGCCAAACATGACGCTCTTTCTAATAGTTGATCTTTCCTGATGATGTGTCCAGAGTAAGTGAGCGAAGTCTTGCCATCCTTGCTTCTAAGGGGCATTCTGGCTGTATGTCTTCTAAGACTGATTTGTTTATTCTTCTGGCAGTCCATGGTATATTCAATATTCTTCACCAACAGCACAGTTCAAATGCATCAGTTCTTCCGTTTTCCTTTTTTATTGTCCATCTTTCACATGCATATGAAGTGACTGAAAAGACCTTGGCTTCAGCCAGGTGTACCTTAGTCATCGAAGTAACATCAAGGTCTTTTGCAGTAGATTTGCCCAATGCAATACATTGTTGGATTTCTTGACTGCTACTTCCATGGATGTTGATTGTTGATCCAAGTAGAATGGAATCGTTGACAACTTTAATTTCTTCTTCATTAATCATGATGTTGTTTATTGGTATAATTGTGAGAATTTTCATTTTCTTCACTTGTGGGTATAACCCACACTGAAGGCTGTAGTCTTTTACCTTCATCAGTAAGTGCTTCGAGTCATTTTCATTTTTAGCAAGCAAGGTTGTATCATGTTCATATGACAGGCTAGTAATGAATCTTCCTCCAATCCTGGTGCCATGTCCTTCTTCATATTGTCTGGTTTCTTGGATTATTTATTTATTGTATGCATTTTGAATAAGTAAAGTGAAAGGATACAACCGTGACACACACCTTTACCAATTTTGAAGCATGCAGTATCCCCTTGTTATGTTTGAACGACATACTGCCTCTTGATTCGTGTTCAGGTTCCATATGAGTGCAATTAAGTGTTATGGAATTCCCATTCTTTGTAATGCTATCTATAATTGGTTATGATCCACACAGTCAAATGTCTCTGCATAGTCTTATAAAACACAGGTAAAAATCTTTTTAGTATTCTCTGCTTTCAGCCAAAATCCACCTGACATCAGCAGTCATGTCCCACGTTCCATGTCCTCTTCTGAACCTGGCTTGACCTCCTGGCAGTTCCCTGTTGATGTATGGCTGAAGTCATTTTTGAATTATCTTCAGCAAAATTTTACTAGCATGTTGATATTAATGATATTGTTCAATAATTTCCATAACCCATATGATCACCTTTCTTTGGAATGAGCATAAATATGGATCTCTTGCAGTCAGTTGGCCAAGTAGCTGTCTTCCATATTTCTTGACAGAAATGAGTAAGCACTTCCAGAATTGTATCTATTTATTGAAGCATCTCAGTTGGTATTCCATCAAGTCCTAGAGCCTTGTTTTTCACCAATGCCTTCAGTGCAGCTTGAATTTCTCCCTTCGGTACCAGTACTTCTTAATTATATGATAGCTCCTTAAAGGGTTGAACATCAACCAATTCTTTTTGGTACAGTGACTCTGTGTGTTCCTTTCATCTTCTTTAGATGCTTCCTGCATCATTCAATATTTTTCCCCGTAATGCAACTGAAGACTTGAATTTTCTCTTCAGTTCTTCTACCTTGAGAAATGTGGATCATGTTCTTCTCTTTTGGTTTTCTAATTCCAGGTCTTTTCACATTTCTTCATAATACTTCTCCTTGTCTTCATGAACCACCCTTTGAAATATTCTATTCAGCTCTTTTATTTCATCATTTTTTCCATGTTTTGGCTATGTAGTGCTTAAGAGCAAGTTGCAGAATTTCTTCTGACATCTATTTTGGTCTTTTCCTTCTTTCCTGCATTTTTAATGATCTTTCATTTTAAGTATGATGTCCTTGATACCTTCTCACAATCTTCTAGTCTTAATCATCAGTGTTCAGTGTTTCCCTTGTTAAAAGCCTAAAAGATTTCACTCAGTGAACACTAATGATGCCTCAAGTCTGCACAAAAACCAAGTAGGAATTAATCAAGTAAAAAAGGTCCGCATTTGTGAAGGTCCAGAAACAAGAAAGGACTTTTACTTTCAAAGACCAGAAAGAAGTTCAATATGATTCGAATGTAATGTGAGTGTAAGGAATGGTGACAGATTAGTCTAGGGAGCTCAACAGGGCCAAGTGGTGATGAGCTTTGGGTGTCCATTTAAAGGGTTTAGACTTTATACTCAGAGCAATGAGAAGCTATTGAAGTAATGGAGACTCACAAATCATGTAACAGATTATTGTTGTAGTTCACAGAACAGATGATGGTGGCCTGGGTTCAGGATCAGTAGGAGTGGAAGTGAGGGAAGTGGTGAATTAAAAAGATATTACGAGAACCCCTGAGGGAGCAGGAGAGCAGTGGAATGCAGACCTCAAATTCCCATAAAAAGACCAGGCTTAACGGTCTGACTGAGACTAGAAGGACCCAGGAGGTCATGGGCCCCATACCTTCTATTAGCCCAAGACAGGAACCATTCCCAAAGCCAATTCTTCAGACAGGGATTGAACTGGACTATGGGATGGAAAATGATACTTGTAAGGAGTGAACTTCTTGGATCAAGTAGACACATGAGACTATGTGGGCAGCTCCTGTCTAGAGGGGAGATGAGAGGGCAGAGGGGGTCAGAAGCTGGCCGAATGAACATGAAAATAGAGAGTGGAGAGAAGGAGTGTGCTGCCTTATTAGGGGGAGAGCAACTAGGAGAGTATAGCAAGGTGTATATAAATTTTGTGTCAGAGACTGACTTGATTTGTAAACTTTCACTTAAAGCACAATAGAAACAACAAAAAAAGATATTACAAGGTTAAGTAGAGAGTTCATGATTGAGTATAAGGAATACAATTGATGTGGTGGAATGGATAGAGAGAAAGAGAGAGACATAGATACACCCACACACAAACACAGAAATGAATCAAGACAAATTAAGGATGACTCTTAGGTTTCTGTTTTGGAAGAATGGGCAACCATTCACCGAGATAGGGAAGATTAGTGGAGAAGCAGCTTTAAGGAAGGGAGATAATAATTTCATTTTTCACCAGGTAGGGTTTGTTGTAAGACATCTAAACAGAGAAATGTTATAGGAAGATAAACTGATCAGTTTGGAGCTGTGAGAAGAGGTTTAACCTATAGCACACAGATAGTTTTTTAGGCCATTGGAGTAGAAGAAGTCATAGCAAAAGAGGAGAGCCCGTAGGGTGGAACTCTGAGAAATGCTAACATTTTTGGAATGGATAGAAGAACAGGAGCCTACAAAGGAGGCTACAAAGAAACATCCCAAGATGCTGGAGGAAAATTAGTAAGAAAATCAGAACAATTGATAACACAAATATTAGGGAAGAAAGTGTTCCCAGGAAAGATCTGCAGTCAACTTGAACTGATGTTACAGAGAAGTCAAGTTATATAAGGACTGATAAGTGGCCAATGTATTTAGCAAATTTGGTGGTCTTTGAGAATTTATGAATAGTGAGGTCAGGCTTTAGAGGATTGAGGAATAAATGTGAAAAGAAGGAAGGTAGACAACTCTCTGGAAAATATTTGGTTGTAAATTGGTAGAAATATTTGTCTTTATCTGGAAGTAGGAATGAGAATTCTATAGGAGATTTGACTTTTTCAAGATGGGAGAAATTTGGACATCTTCACATGATATTGGGAAACAGGCAAAAGAGAGAGATGTTAAAGATAAAAGAGGGAGAAGATAATTAAGAAATTAAGGTCTCTGAAATTCATGAAGGATAGGAATCCGGGGCACAGATAGAGGGTTGGCTTTAAATAGGAGACAGCAGACGTCTTCCATTTAAATAAGAGGAAGGAAAGATGGATGACTGCAGATGCTTAGCTTGGTGGTAAGAAAATGAGAGATGCCCTAATCAGCTCCTATTTCCCCTATGAAGTGAATTAGGACCATAGAGAATGTATGAACTAACCACTGTGGAGAATGAGAGAGGGAAAGAGAGCAGACCGGGGAACAAGATAAGCTTGGAGACCATGAATTCAAACAGACCCCAATCTACCCATATTTACCCATTGTTCATCAGCATAAGATGGGTCTATTTCATTTTTTTTTTATTATCTCATATCTCTTAAAGAGGTAAAGTTCTCACACAGCAAAACAGTTTCATTTTGACATGCTACAAAGTGACCATATTTTTACCCAAATAATGTACATCATACAGTTTTTGAACCTCACAACCCCCTCACAGGTGATTTTCCTATGCACTCAGGGCATGTTATTTACATGGGAACATTATTTGAGAAAAGTAGGGTAATTAAGAATTGATTATATCAGGTTATAACCATATTCAGTGGGTTGTATTCTGTGTTATCTGTGGCACAGCAAGGGATTCTCTTGTGTCACAGTTGTACTGTCTGTGCAGTCAGTCACAGAAGCCAGCAATTTACCACCAAATACCACATTCCCTTTAGGAAGCCATTATGAACTTGTTCCTCAAGTTGATTTTTTGGATTGATTTTTACAATGCTGGACTATTTACCTATCAGCTGTTAATCACATGCATATCAACTACCTAAGAATTCAAGATAAAATGACCTCGTCCTGGTTCTAGGATGATCCTGACATTAACGTTTTACCCAATAAATTATTTAATAGGTTGTTGTTTATGGCTAAGCTTCCAACTACTCTAAATTTAATGCTTTTTTCCTCTAAGTGTGAAAATAAAATGCTTACTGTGGAGAATTCGTAAATAAAGAAAAATACAGAGAAGAAAATTAAAATGGCCTTAAATCCTACCTAGAGATAACAGCTTCTAGTAATTTTTTTATACATCCATGCAGAATTTTTAAAAAGTTGGGTTATACTATGTAATCAGCACTTGTTTTCACATCCTGAGTATGTTATTAAATCTCTCTCAGAAATATAATTTTAAACGGTAGCATTGGAAAGCAGATATAAATATTAATGGATGTTCTCTAACCTAAATAACCTAAATAGTATCCTCTTATTGGCCATTTAGGTTGTTTCTAATTTTCTCCTCTGATATTGAGGTGAATATCCCTGCACACAAAAGAGACCACATCTCTTGATTCTTCCCTTAACCATTTAGCTGCTCTGAGCTGTCAATAATACTCTAGTTCCTGGGGTGGATGATAAATGGGATTGAGCATTTGGGGCTTAAATTAAATGATTTTTTTGGGAGGAAAGAAGCTATCTTAAATCTAAACATTTCAGGGATTAATGTTCATTACACCTTGACAAAGATATATTTTCTAGATTTTCTGTTGACATCTGTGAAATAAAGAAACAATGAAGATACCTCTTCTGATACATGTCAAACAAAGCTAATCCATCATCTATTATCCAAGGAATGAATACTTTATATAGTAGATTGTGTCTTCTCTCTTTTCATTAAGAATTTGAATATTGACATTGTATGGTGTTTCTAATAAAAATATAAACATTTATCTCGACATCATAGATGTACTGAGCTATGCAGTGCCAAATCACAGAGACTTCAAGGGGAGATTCTTATGCAGCAAATAATGTGGTAGAAGGCTGCAGTGCGGCTTCCTTAAGTTTTGAGCTACCCTGTGTGGTGGTTAAATAATGATTCTGTATTTACAATAACTGAACATTTTTATAGTGCTAGTTTAAGAATTTTTGTTAAACCACTCTTATTATTAGGTAAAAATTTAAGGAAAGAAAAATACACATAATAATCTCATTTCCTTGTGGTATTCCCCTAAGCACCCACATTCTTCTGCTTCTGAACATCAAAACATTATGTTTTGGGATACTGCGATAATGCCTGTGGCTTGGGAGGAGTTATGCTCTGTAAATTGAAGGTTTTAATTACTCTTATTTTAATTCATATCTCATTATTATTATTTGCAACTCCTCTACTAGATGAGAAGATACGGATCTTGCATGCATTAATCATGCTTTAGAGAAGGGAGAAATTAAGATCCAAAGTTAGGTCACTGGTTTCCAAACTTGAAGCAGAGCTGAGTCAGATTTATGGAAGATCTTTAACTCTTGTTCAGTGTGTTTCCCTAAAACTGCTGCTCCTGCCCACAAAAACTCTCACTTCGAAGCCTCATGAATCTACTCCTTGTCCTCTTACACTGCCCACTTCCTGCCTTTGTAATTTCTTTCTCTCCTCTGTTCACCCCTACCCAAAAGACACATTTAGTGTTTTCCTCAAGAGGGATTTTGCATTTTGGTCCATACTTTTTACCTTTAAAAAAAAAAAAAACCTATTGCCGTTGAGTCAATTCTGACCCCTAGCACCTCTCTGGGACAGAGTAGAACTGACCCATAAGGTTTCCAAGGAGCGGCTGGTGGATTCCAACTGCTGACCTTTTGGTTGGTGGCCAGCTCTTAACCACTGGGCAACCAGGGCTCCTTTATGATTCTTTTAATTTCTTAATTAAATCCTTATTTATGTTCTAGCTGTGTCCCAGAATTCATCAGAAAAATCTTAACTATAGAATTATATTTGCAGGCCATTCAGTCTAACCGCATGGCTTACTTTGAATTTAATAAAGCCCAGAGAGCAAATGACTTGCTCAAGGTCGTAAATGCTGGCACAGCCAGCAGTTGAATTTAGATCTTCTGATTCTTAATCCCTCGTTATTATTGTTTTAAATTCAAATTAATAATAAAACCAAAACCAAACCCATTGCCATCGGGTGAATTCCAACTCATAGTGACCCTGTAAGACAGAGCAGAGCTGCCCTGTAGGGTTTCCAAGGAGTGAGTGGCGGGTGGATTCAAACTGCCGGCCTTTTGGTTAGCAGCTATAGCTCTTAACCACTATGCCACCAGGATTTCCAAATTAATAATAGTAAAGGTCAAATGACACAACTTCCAGTATTTAAAAAAAAATTTTATTGTGTTTTAGGTGAAAGTTTACAGTGCAAATTAGTTTTTCATTCAAAACTTTTATACACAGATTGTTTTATGACATTAGTTACAGGCTAGTAATTAAAAAAAAAAATGTTTGTGGGCTATTTATTTGCAGACTCCTCAGATTTGTTGAGGCAGGATCCTGAAGCTTCTGAAGTGGTAGGCTAGGGTGCTGAGACGATGTATCCACCTGAGAATAGAGTTGTAACCGGACTAGAAAGACTACTTTGCTTTAGAAATCTGCAGTGACGCCTCTCCCCATAATTATGCTTTAAATTATGTAATTAAGCAGCTTAAGGGGCCCAAATTGGTTTCAGTTGTTATAATGTAATACATTTATCAAACTAAAGGGGTAATTTCCAGTAGGACAGGTTATTCTACGATATCTTAACTACAGAGATTTATGAAAAACAAAGCATCATAGATAAAAATTGGCTTGTGAGGAAAATCCTTTTAAATACTTATTAGAGGAATATCCTGGAAAGTTATAAAAGCCACATACCCAGTCCAATAAAAGCCACATAGTGAAATCTAATGGCAGCTGGCTAACTTTATCCCCTCCCCCACAAATTAATTTTCCTGAATTTACTCATTTATCATCCTCGGTAGACATTTGTAGCCTATAAGCCAAGGCTTTTTTGAACTAAGACGTGACATACTGAAGATTTTTAAATGCGTAGTAGTAAACCCTGCTGCAATAAAACAAAATAAAATTCAAATGGAGAACATTAAAAAGTCTCTCTGATTCTTTGTGCATTTATCTCTAGGTAAGGGACAAAGCATCTTTTTCCATTTAGGATAGAACAAGGTAATTGAACTTGACACTAGCAAAGGATGGAGTATTTTGGGGGTCACTGATGAAGCTTCGTTCCTGGCTATCAGCGGGTACAAAAAGAGCTCTTTTTTCTCTTGAAAACCAGGGGAGAGATAAGAAGGACTGGGAGAGTCACATGGAGCCTGGGGAAGGTGCTGGCACAAGAGCTGCAGCTCTGATCAGCCAGAATTGGACTCATCACTCTCTTGCTTGACCAGATCATTATATGAGGCTGTTCAGAAGAGGCAGTAGTGCAAGGTATACATGCATTTGCTAAAAAACAGGCTCACTCCTGGCAAGCTGTGCTGGCTCCGTACCCTGTTTTTATTTGTCCATTCTCCTCTGTATAAGAAGTTGTCATTGTTGAGTCAATTCCAACTCATGATGACTCCGTATGTGCAGAGCAGAACTGCTTTATAGGGTTTTCACGGCTGTGAACTTTAGGAAGCAGATTGCCAGGACTGTCTTCTGAGGTGCCTCTAGGTGGGTTCAAACCGCCAACCTTTTGGCTAGTAGTCAAGCATCTCACCACTTGTGCCACCCAGGGTCTCCTGTATAAGCAGTAGGATTGGACTAATAAAAATAATTAATTCTATAAGAAGTCTACATATCTACATATGCATACCAATGACTTTCTTCCAAATCTGAGCTATCTGAAAAATATTGGCAAAATATTGAAAAATTGTAATTACTGTTTTGCTCCTTAAATATAGGGAAATCAACCAATGGATGCTAACTTGCATTTATGTTCAAAATTAGACTAGGAATTTGGATCTCTACTTCCATCCTGATGCCATTTGGAAATGGCAAAATGATGCTCACAGTTTCTAATTCCAATTATCTTGCACATCTCGTGATTTCTGGGAAAAGCTAGAGTGTATCTCGTCTTGTGCCAACTATTGCTTACACGCTTGGTTTCATAATTTCATAATGATTGCATTGTCAGTAGTAAATTATGGGAAATTACAGTGTACAAAACAATGTAAGGCATACGAAATTTATCTTAGTCTCATAAAAACAATTAATTTTAGAATAATTAAGAAAAAAAATTAAGGAAGGCTGTATAAAATAATTGCAATTCTATTTTAATAAGTTACTTAGTAAATTTTCCTAATCATAAAAAGTTTTATAAAAAGAAAGAAAAATGTGATTTAAGTAAGTTTTTAGATCCCTCTAGACCAGGCCCAGAACACTTTCTGGAACCTGCTAAGCGGCCAAGTATATTGAACTATCGGATGAGGCGTGTGGCTGAGAAAGCTAGACAAAACTTTTCAAATAGTTTACTAAGAGAGGAAAAAAGAATTAACAGACATAGTTTTCCTTACAAGGCAACTTAATTGGAAATATTAATTTTATACCTTTCAGTCAAACACATTGAAATCTAACTAATGCCACTAGAGTAACAAGTATTTGCTTTTATATGTTGTAAATTCAGAAATGAGATAATTTAGACAGGAGTTAGGGTGACGTTTACTGTTGCTTTATTTATATTACAAAAAATATGTTCTAAAGAAGTGAACAAATATAAGCGAGTTAGCTAGGATGTTTATCTGTGAGAGAATGAATTGTTTTCAAGTGCATTTCTCCTCCCTCCACTCTCAACATTTGTTGGTAGCTCACCTTGTGGGTGTATTAGTTTTCCACAGTTGCTGTAACAAACTACTACAAACTCGATGGCTTAAAGCAATGTAAATGTATTCTATTACAGTTCTGTATGTTAGAAATCTTACATGGGTCTCAGATGAGCTAAAACCAAGGTGTCAACTGGGCTGTGTTCCTTTCTGGAGGCTCTAGGGAAGAATCTGTTTCCTTGCCTTTTCCAGCTTCAAGAGGCCACCTACACTCCTTGGTTGTGGCTCCATTCCTTTGTCTTCAAAGGCATCAATGTTGCATCTCTTTGATCATTCTTCTGTGGTCACTCTGCCCTTTGACCTTAGCCAGGAAAGACATTACACTGTAAGATCTCATGTGTTTAGATTGGGCCAACCCAGATGGAATAATCTCTCCATCTCAAGGTCCTTAATTTATTCACATCTACAAAGTCCTTTATGCCATGTAAAATAACATATTGATACCAAGGATTGGAATGTGGGATCTTTGAGGAGTTATTATTCGGCCTACCACAGTAGGACAAAAATATTCAGTTCTCAGGGCTGTGAGTGGGAATCAGAAGATATTTATGTAGGTTTATTTATCTTAGGTTAATTTGCTGTATAATAATTCGTATTTATTAATGAAGGAAATAATTATCTACTACCTTTAAATAAAAGACTTTCTTAGATCATTTGAAATGTGTGTTTATGTACATAAACTTTAAAAATTAAATTTATGATTCTTGTTTAATAATAATTCCACTGTTTCACAAGTCTATGTATTTTATAATATAATTATAATAAAATATAACTTTATGTGCATAGCACCATTTCATATTTTAACTTGACTCAGATATACTGTTGTGTGAATAGGTCACGTTTTATTAAGCTTCACTCCTAATGTTAGAAATTTATGCACTTACAGTTTCTTACTATCATAGGTAATACTTCTCTGAACATTCATTTACTCGTAGGACATTTTTAAAAATAATTCTGGAATAAATTCCTATGAAAGAAATTACAGGGTCAGAATATACGGCTCTCTACTTGTTTCCTAACCATTACCCTCTTTTTTCTTTTTATATGGAACAGTAATTTTGTCCAGACATTAGGTGGTAATGTAGCCAAGGACCAAGGTCAAACCCCAGGAGATGAACTAGTCTAATAAGTCAAGCTTGGAAATTCCTGTCTGCTTTGCCAGTGATTGGTATAAGAATAACCTGACCCAACTCTGTTCAGTAAGACAAAAGGGAGATATCTGGAGGCTATTGTCTACATATAGCCTTATAAGCTTTTTCATGTAATTTTTTCCTCTCTCTCTTGTCTGTCTGTCTACTTACTTTCCTGCCTTTTTATCTATTATATATCTGTATTCTAAAAATAAAATTGGGATTGCATGAGCAGCATTGGCAATACCAGAAATCCTATCACCTGTTCTCTCTTTTCCTGTTGGCTTACCAACACTGAGACCAGTCACAATCAAAAGGAAGCTCGGTAGAAAAAGACACAAAACAAGGGGAATTAAAAGAATAAATATTTTCTAATATCAAACTAACATAGCCAATTACTTTTTTTTTTTTATTGGAAATGCTGGCTCTCATTGGATCTGTCAACCCACTGGTGCTTTTCTTGAAAGAAGACAGATGACTTTGGCTAATTTTGAGATGTGTTATTTTCAAGCTACTTAAATTCCACAGAGCAAGAGCCTGAGAACATAGGCTTTTTAGCTACATCATGCCAAATAGCCAAAAATGTGGGAAAATCTGTAGGAATGTCTTGTATAAGACAAGGCTGTGTTCTATGAGTCTAAATGTTGCTTGAATTAATCATTTCAATCTAACAACCAATTTGATGAAAGCCAAGTGTGTGTAAAATACTACATAGATGAGATGCATATGACCTTGTAATTACATTTTTAGAGTAATTATTTGTCCCTCTTTCTTAGATAATGATGTTGAAAATGATCTTCAATCAGACATCAGTTGAGCACTGCAAGAGTCAGATGGAAAAGCAGAAAGAATGCAACTTCTTCTTAATAGCTGTTCGCCTGGCTTCGTTGAACCAGATCTTGGACCCCTGGGTTTATCTGCTGCTAAGAAAGATCCTCCTTCGAAAGTTTTGCCAGGTAGCAAATGCTGTCTCCAGCTGCTCTAATGATGGACAGAAAGGGCAACCTATCTCATTATCCAATGAAATAATACATACAGAAGCATGAAAGAGAATATTTAACCTACTTGCATGTTCACAGTTTTTAGTAACAAATAGCCCTAAACTTGACTGTGAATTTAGGCATCTCTGGCATGCCACTGTTTATGCATCAAGGTGAAATTTTTGATATAAGGCTAAATGGTCTCAGAAGCATAGACAATCCCCTATGTGCCAAAAATATTGAAACACAAACAAAGGAGAGTTTATTAATAACAGTCTAGTGTTTTGGGTATCTGCCATTTGTAGTTGAATGTGTGATTATTTATGTGATTTAATAAACGTCCTTGGTCTGTCTGGGAGTGAGGTGGAGATAATTAATATTCCAGGATACTGAGTAAATGGGGATTTAGCTGCACATATCATCAAAGACAAGGGGATAGTGGTTCGTTTTTGTTTAAGGACCTTGGTCTTGTGTGTTCTCTTTCACTCTCTCTCACTTTCTGTGTGTCACTTTTTTCCTTATATTTTAAGAAGGTTAAATTGGATGAAAACAAATTTATAACGTATTCATAATATTCACTGGTACAGATTTTAAACATTGCTTAATATATCCAATTAGCCCCTAAACTTACAAAGTTTAAGTTTTGGTTGTGTTGGTGATTTCGTTTACTTGTTATCTGAATATGAGCCAATTCCACTTTGTTTCAAGTATGGTGGGATTTGTGACTATCCACATTGCTAAATGCTCTTCCTTTTGAATATGTTTTATATTCCTACAAGCCCGAAGCAGATTCGTGAAGCTGACCTATAAGAGGCAGTGAGGTGATTTTTCCCAGTGTTCTTTAAGGGCTGATTTGAACACTAAATAGGCACTTCGGCTAATTATGTCCCATGACTTTTCCACCTAAAATATTCCCCAGTCTTCTGTATCTTTAAAGACCAACTCTGACGCTAACGCCAATAAATATCTTGGAAGGTTTAATAAAGACTTTCCACAGTTAGCCTGTTTATAGGACAAGAAAATGAATAATATTAACTCTCTCACAATCCTTCCTCTATGTAACCCTACCTAAATATTTATTATTAATGTTTTTTCTATAGTCCGCTGTTTTACAAACCTTGATAGCTAAGCGTGACATGTTTGTAGCACAAGTAGATAACCACGTTAAGTTTTGGAAATTGTGCTTAAAAAAAAAAGTCTCCCTAACAAACACAAAGTTCCTTCAAGTTAGACCTATACAAAATGCTCTTCATATTCTTTGGTACATTCATTTTGCAAAATCCACTAATATTTTCTTGTGAAGATTTTAATTTGCAATTTATTTTATTGCTTTTCTTTTTGTAAGTTGTAATTTATACTTCATTATAGCAACTGCAATTTTTCCTTGTGCTCAGTGGGTATTTAGGGAAGAACTAATTTTAACAGCTACAATATATCTATCATATTATGCACCAGCCTAGGCTAATTGGAAATAATCAATTTAAATGACATATCAAATTGAATGAGAAGACAAAGCCTGCTGAGAGTGCTTATGTAAGTCATTGTGATTCCACTTGTCTGGGTTTTGGAAAGATGATAAATAACCTGTACTGAAACCTCATTATAGAGCCTCTCTATCTGATAGAATTGGGATATCCCTTAGATCACACTTACGGGATATGAGACAAAAATACCTGAGAATTTCACCGTGTCACTATTTACCAGATAACAGAGTTTGGCATGTAAGTTATGTCCATTTCGGAAAAAAAAAAAAAAGGCACCTAAATGACTTTATAATTTGTGACTTTACCTCTTGGGTGGTCCTTTGACCCTAGGTTATAATCAGATGAACACACTCATTAAGTTTGGTGTGGTGTGTGTTTGAGTAACATGAGTGTGATTGGGTTATTTCTTCTAGTGTTTGATACAGTAACTGGAATATAGAAAGTATTCAATAGATATTTATTTAGTGTATGAATAAATAAAACTTTGCCAAAACCGAGTGTGCCTCGGCGATGCACGTGCCATACATTTGAAGTGCTTCATGCCGTTTAGTCCATAAAGCTGAAAAAGTGAATGATCTATGCTTATTTAATTACAGTTTCTCTTCAAATGGGTAGTGTCAAGACAACAAAGTGCTTTATGTGTGTTAATTATTTAGGAGACTGATATTTCCAAATGATAATGGAAATTGCTGTCATAGGAATATCACTTTTCATCAAACCACAGAAATACAGAAAGACAAAAGAGCCTGAGACTTATCCTTAGCTACAAAAGAAATTCCTGCCCAGGGGATACACGGTAGGAGTAGATTCGTGGCAGTTTTTGAACAAACCAAAAAGGAGGTGGAAAAGGAAGAAATTATGCAAATGGGGTGTGAGTTTTAGAATCTAGGCAGCTATTTGCTAGTCCAGGGAAAACATGATAAATAAAAATCCCAAATGATTTCAGCCTTTGGATAATAGTTGAGGTTTAACTTCAGAGAGGTCGTGTAAAGGCCTTAGCCGTGGTCAGAAAGTGGGTACCTACAGTCATTACAGAAGTGCATGTCTGCTTCCCAGTTTAAGTTTATTGGCCTTTAAGTTCACTCTCACATAGTTTATCCGTGCATATATCTGCACAGGGGAAAAGTGCATGCATAAAGTATGACAATTCCTATAATTTATAGTATTGGTTAAAAAAAAAATTAGTGGTCTAGGAAACCTGGTGAAAGAAGTAAGTGAGTGAGTACAATGTAAAAATACATGAAAAATGTCTTTAAAATAAGCCAGCATTGATTTTACCAAGCCATCCTGATTTCCCAAACAATGAATTTATATGGCTATGCTGTGTCACAGGAGAGAAGGATGACATGCTATCCCGCAAGAGCAGTTTACTTTTCCAGTAAAACAAGTATGGTAGAGGGCTGAAATACATAGTTTAAGTTGAAACAAAATATGTTATCTCAAAATTTACCAAATTTACCTGATGCTGTATACCAAGATATGCTAAACAAATGCGTTTAACCACCCCATGTTTAAACAAATATGAAGTAAAAACGCATGCATATATTTCTACTTAACATTTCTTTATTATATAAAATATTTTTCAACCACATTACAGAAGAAGAATTGTGAAAGCCCATGCAAAGTCAACTTTGAAAGACCTGTGACTACACTGAGGTCAAATAATAGACAAATTAAAACCTCCGACAAGATGATATTTCAATAAGGTGATCAATCAGGGGCAGTATTCTAGTATTGGATTTTCAAGCCTTTTGTTTATTCAATGCTTTTTATTTATTTATTTATTATCCTAAACTAGAGATCAGCTTTCAGTCTTTCTCCACGTTGAGTCATTTGCTGGTTTTTTTGGATTGAGACTAAATCAGAGACAAAAAATAGGAAAATTTTTTATTTGAAAATGTTAGGCACATATATTGCCTCCTTATTTTTCATATTATCTCAAAAATTTCTCTTGAAACACACAGAGTACTAGAAGGTCAGTGACACAGAGAGACTGCAGAGTGTTTAAACTGATAACACACTAAAGGTTTGATTTTTTTCTGTATAAAAAATTTAGGCCATCGGCCATGCCAGATTGTCACAGCTGCTTTTTTATTGCTTATTTTGTGATTGCTAAAATTGAGGTCAAAACAAATGTGTAGAACTGCACAATGAATACTTTTTAAATGAGTATTTAATGCTGTGGCTGAGTCCATAGGACTTTTTTTTTTTAAGTTGCAATAAAATGCAAATAAGAGGTGACATGCCTGGGATGTTTCATAACATAGATTATAATGGAGCCAATTTACGACATTTGAAAATCAACGAACTCACATGAACATTTGTTCAGAAGCTGACATCAGTAAGTATTCTAAAGAAACTGGCAGTTTAAGATGACATATAAAGCATGAAACAAAGAATTAGGGAAAATATTTGAATTCAAATTTCATCGTTTATGCAGATACTTCGTGTGAAAGTTTATATTTGCCTGAATTAGCCTCACCAAGCAGCATTAATTTTGTGATGAATTAATTTCTGTAGTTATCAAATAAAATCTTTTAGGTGTCTTTCCTGAATGCTGTTTTTGACTGAGTTCATCTTGAGTAGAACTGAAAAAAGTAAAATATATATATATATATAGCCCAGGGTGATTTCATTCCCAAAATGAGGAAGGGAAAGACTGGGACTATACACATCTATGACAGACTTTGACAAGTCTAGAACTAAACCATATTTTCAAAAAAAGATTAGTGGTCAGTTTTCAGGGAAAATCTACCAGACCTCAAACTTGAACTCAGGTCTGATGGGAAGATATCTTCAAAACATGCCATTCAGCATTTCATTTCTCACTTGACCCCATTCTCTACTCTTTTGAGTAATGAAAGAACTGGCATTTTGTGTATTAACTGCTTTATAATTTCTAATGTGAAGAATATTCTATATAAAGGCAAATTATTTATACAAGTTTAGAGACCCTATAGGACAGAGTAGAACTGCTAAATAGGGTTTCCAAGGAGCAGTTTAGTGGATTTGAACTGCTAACCTTTTGGTTAGTAGCTTTCAACCACTGTACCACCAGGGCTCCTATGCAAGTTTAGTCTATTTATTAATTTTGATATCATAAGAAGAGTACATTAAGAAAGTATAAATACAACATAATCAGATATATCATTCTCATTTATATCATTTACTTTATTGGGAATGAACAAGTTTTCTTTATTTAGATGAAAATTGTTTTATTTTCAGAAAATTTTCACCAATTCATCTCATATAATGAACAATCCAAATGTCTACTAGGTTACATATTTATTCCTTAGGAATGAAACTGTTCCACCAAAATCCCCTTACCCCAACCTGGCTCTCCAGTTTCTTATAGCGAGACGGTATCAGAAATATTTGTTTTTGGTGAAGCTGATATTGTTTTTAAGAGGAGAGAGAAAAACAACATTTCCAATATGTCGGTGCCCTAAAATATGTAAGACAGATCTAAGCTTGTTTTTTAATAAGTGCATTTTTGATGAAGTAATTTTATGACAGGAGTAAGGTTAGGAAAGACAGAGATCACCATCAGCAACACATAAACCTTTTCATGCTTCTTAAGCGTGTTGGAGCTAATCCCACCTCCAACGTTATATTCAAATGCACAGCTTCTAAAGTCCATTGTTGATTGCTTTGGATTTAGAATACTTTGCTACTTTTATTTAAAGTGAATCAGATATTTAGCCAAAGCTAGCCAATTGTCAAACTTTAGTAGTGGTTCGAAAATAGTTTCTTTATGCAGTTTTCTGTTTTCTGTTTCTGTGGAAATCAAATCTGTAATATTAAGTAGGAAAAAATATGCATATGACTTACTGGTACACTTCAATTTTCTTTCTACTTTTGGAAGAGTACTTACGTGGGATAGGCATGGGGTGGAGTGGAGAACACAAAGATATGGAGGAAAACCTGTGCATTTCCAACCTGTTAAAATTCATCTTTTTTAGGCTGTAACATAATAACAAAGACAGGAAGGGAGTACATTTATATTTGCACACTTGAGCCTCGATGGGACAAAACAAGGAGTAGCCAGGCTCATTACTGGCTGCTAAACTCTCTTCCCCATCCCAAAATTGATTCTGACTCATGGCGACCCCATGGAGCAGAGTAGAACTGCTCCTTAGTGTTTCCAAATCTGTGACTTTTGGAAGCAGATCGCCAGGCCTGTCCCCTGAGGCACCTGTGGGTAGGTTGAAACCACTAACTTTTTGGCTAGTAAGTCCACTGCTTAACAGTTTGTACCGCTCTCTCTCTTCCTCTCTCTCTCATATATACACTTATGAAGAAATAAATATTTTACCTTCTCCTTTTACCAAATGTTTTGTACAAATAGCACAGGGTTGAACATTTCCTTAAGAAAACGAATTAAAAATAGGCATTGATTCCCTTGAACTATTTACAACAAATGAATGCATGTACTACTATCTGCATGGTTTGTCCAAGTAAGAACTGAAATCATTGGCATCTTTCTCTATAATGTAAAAACCTAGTGTAGAAAGTATAAATTTCTCCACCTCCCCTCCTCAGCCTCCCATCCCTACAACACTTGCTTAAATGGCAAAGTATCCTTTTGTCACCACTATATAAAGTTTTTTTTTTTATCTGAACTATATTTAAATGTATCTTCCAATGCACTTAAAGGCTGGTGTTCAATATTGTGGAGACAGAGTACAAAAGAGACTATGAAAAGTACATTAGAATTTTGATGGCATACAAATCATAACTAGTCTGTGTATTTAATAAATGTATGTTATTTATGTTGTGTTTGTCAATGGAAAATAAAGTTGAATGTTCTGAAAAGTCCCTGTCTTTTTTTCCTGATGCCAGTTCGTGGCAGGAATATTTTACTTCTAATTGTATTAAGTATTTAATTGAGATCTTATTTGACGTGCTTTGTCAAATAACCACACAGTGTAATGCAACAGCATCGTGCTATCTGAAACAATTGTTTATACTCCATAATCACAATAGTACAAATTATCGTTGATTTGTTGTAAATCTGAGGCATGTTCCTTTTCCATCTTCAACTTGATATTTTATGATGTTACTGTGTAATCACAGGTTCTTTGTTTTTAATGTAAAAACACATAAATTATTCTAAATTGCTTCTCTAGACTTTTTTCTAAACTCTTTCTTCTGGATTCTAGTGTAATCTTCCGGCAGCCAAAATAAGAATTTTCCTTGTTTCATAGTCAGAACCTTTAGTAAACTTGTACTTGGGTATTGGTGTGAACTGATTCCTGGGAAAGACAAATGCTGGGCTGCACCACTACTCTGTCCAAACCCAGTGCCGTCAAGTCGATTCCGACTCATAGTGACCCTATAGGACAGAGTAGAACCACCCCATAGGGTTTCCAAGGAGTGCCTCGCGGATTCGAACTGTCGACCCTTTGTTACCAGGTATTTATTCAGGTCCCACTACCTTTTTCTTCTTCAATGAAAGGAGAAATTCTGAAGAATGTAGACTTCAAAGCCAAGTTCATTAAGAGTAGTACATCAAGGTCGCCCTCTTTCCTCCTAAGAAAAGACATCTAGGATAAGCTCTGTCTCTGACTCTTTCTCCACCCCTGGGGAGTTCTGGGTCCCTGGATCAGATCTTATGGTTCCTACAGTCTTTGTTCTGTAGCATTTCAGATGAAATTCATTATGGTGACCTTCTGGTAGACCATAAGTTTCCACCACAATGCTGGTGAATGTACAGGCCATAGAGTGAGACACTCCTCAGCTTCATGTCCTTGGAGGGCATGGGGTCAGATATTCTTGGGACCGTGTGGTTGCCTATAACAGTCTTGAATAAAGCCAGTCCGGAGTGTAGGCACTGAGGATCCAAGCCAGTCCCCAGGCTTCTTTCCTTCAACAAATATTTATTGTGTCTGTTATGTGCCAAGCACTCTGCTAGCTACTAAGACACAAGGGTGAATAAAAACTCCCAACTTTCAAGGAGTTTATAATTTAACGGCAGAATAAGCAATTTTTTTTTTCTTAAATCAGTGCTAAATTAATCATATGGTACTATGAAAGCACATGGGGGGAGTGTGAGGCTAAAATGGTATTGTCAATTGAATTGCTTCCCCCCAAAATATGTATTGTAAATCCTAACCTCTATGCCTGTGGCTATAATCCCTTTTGAGAATGAGTTTTCTGTTATGTTAACGAGGTAGGATTAGTGTAGGGTACCTTTGAAGTGAATCTCTTACAAGAGATAAAAGGAGAGAGAAGCAAGCAGTGATGAGGGGAAGAGAGATGCCAAGCCACATGAAGATGGCCCCAGAGCAGAAGCTCAACGAGACTAGAACCTTCCTCCAGAGCCAACAGAGAGAGAAAGCCTTCCCTTAGAGCTGGCACCCTGAATTCAGACTTCTAGCCTCCTAAACTGTGAAAAAATACATTTCTGTTTATTAAGGCCACCCACTTGTGGTACTTCTGTTATAGCAGCACTAGATAAATAAGACAGATGGGAAATAGCTCCCTGTAGGAGGTAACATTCAGTCTGCATTTTGGAGAAAAAGAAGGCATTTTAGAATATCTTTTTCACTTCACTCTGCCCAAAGCATTACAATTTCCAAGGTAGATTGAAAACTAATTTCTAGCAGCCCTGTGAGGAGTGTGGGCCTGGATGGAGCATATCTCTAAAACATCCCAGGGTGGATAAAAGTGGCATGGCTTAGGACAGGGCTTCTAAGCCTTGGCACTATTGACGTATTGGGCAGGACAGGGGAGCTGTTCTGTATATTATAGGATGTTTAGCAGCATTCCTGGCCTCTACTCACTGGTGCCAGTAGCACCTTCCTAATTGTGACAACCAAAAAGGTCACCAGATATTGAAAAATATACCACGGGGGAGGGTAATTGCCCCCAATTGGGAATTGCTGCCTTAGAGCAGGAAACATGGACACTAAGAGAGTGCTACATGCCAGAGAGTTTGCAGGGCAATACCATCTGCGGGACCTTGGTCTTAACAGGCACGCCAGCAGGGCAATACCATCTGCAGGACCTTGGTCTTAACAGGCACGCCACTCTGGCATTCTACAAGGCAGTTGGCACCAGAATTCCAGTTTGTGTCTGACTGCACAAAAATGTGGTGCTACCACTACAACAATGCCTAAAACACCACTGGCCCTGATCGACTTCCATAATCACATAAACCTATTCTCAGATGAGGAGGTACAATTTCTTAGAAAGTATCATCTTTCTATTGATGCCTCCAATCCCTATTTTGTTTTTGATAAGAGGCCCTAGGGTTGTATGTCTCTCAAAGGGACATCTAAAGAGAGTGAGTCTTTTTCTCCCAGGACCTTTAAGAAATGTGTTGTAATTCCTCTTAAGTTCTCATTTCCAGACAGGTGCCTTAGTGGGAGACAAGTAACTTACTGAAGTTTCTTTAACGGACCCTTTGCGTATTTGGTCTGTTTATCAGTGCTGTAGCAGATATATTTATTCTGAAGATGATTTTTATCAAAGGGCAGTTAAATACTGGGCATATGTCTACTAGCCTGTGCCTTATTATGTTCATGTCAGCCTCCTACCATACATTTGGATAACAGAGTTCAAGTCATGATCTCTATAATTGACACTTAAGCCTCTTGTTTGCATGAAACGGGAAGTTGGATTTGCCTTTTTAAAAACTTAAAACCCAAATCTGACCAAAAAATAAAGTTAGAACAAGAGTATTCATTAGTCTACCATAAATTACTGAGACCAGGTAAGAAATGCCTGTAGATAATCAGCCTTTATGCCTAATATTCTTATGCGAAGTTTTGAAAGAAGGCTTTGAACATATATGGGCTTGCTTGAATCTTATTTTTGAAAATAACGTTGGGAAAAAACAATTCTGAAATCATCTGATTAAGGATTTTTTCAAGTTAAATTCAACTAGAAAGTACCCTGTAGAAGACTAGTTCTTAATCATTTTGGGCTCAGAGACCCCTCTGAGAAACTGATGAAAACAAAGGATCCCCTCCCCCAAAAATACACCAAGAATTTTTATACAGTGTCAGAGATTATACAGGCTTCCTGAAGTCTATCTCAAGACTCCTTTGAAATTTATGGACATAGGTTAAAAATTCCAGCTGTGAGAGATTCTTTATGATCTAAGGAACCTCATGATTTTCCATGTTTGGTTAGAAAGCTAAAACCTAAAATAGGAATTAAGTCAGTGTAATTACTTCCCTGTGAATGCCAAAATTCCTTGACATCTCACTACTTGCCCATAATAGTAAATCCGCATCATCGGGGATAGAATTATTAAAGGAAACTGCAATCATAAAAAAAAAAAAAAAAAATGCCATCACATGGGGGAAAGAACACAATCCAAACCAGAAGAGGAACAATGTAATTTACCTGCACAAAAAGAGGCTGACAAATGAAAGGACCTTTCTTTTTTTTTTTTTTTAAATGACAAGTTATCCAATGAGACATTTGCCTTATAACAACAACGAAACTGTTTTAGTTTGGCTTGTGCTGGCCCAGCAAATGAGATTTAAAATGTAGTTACTCAAAAGTCACCACCACCACCAACAACAACAAAAAGGCTCCACTTGAAAAAATGCAAATTATCAAAATAGTTAGAATGTAACTTCATGTTACTAACATATATCGACATATTTATGTATATACATGTATATACATATACATACATATATATGCATATATATATATTTGTGGGTGTATGTGTTTGGAGACACATATATTTACCCAAATACATATACTTCACACTGCTATTTAGAGTGCAAGGAGCAGGAATAACCTTATTGATTGAACCTTCTGGTGGGAATGCAAGGCTTACCCTTACAGACAAGTGTAAATTTAATGCTGCTTTAAAGCTGTTAGTAGAATGCAGTATTGATGTTTATAGTTTGTATTTCTCCAGAGGGAGAACAATTAACCACATTTATCTTTGCATGTCTCTTGCCTTTTTGAGGAGGATGGAAATGAGATCTTAGAGCAGTGAAGTTATCTGTCAGTTTGAAGCAGCTCTTTGATAGCAAAGCATCCTACATTCTGGATGCGTGTGCATGAAATTGCAAGCTAATTTTCATGAGTCAGTGGTTTGGCATTTTCTCCTTAGAAGATCCACAAAACGCTGTTTTAAGAGAAAAAGCAATCACAATTGGTTATTTATTTCCAACATTCCTTGGCCATTTCCATCTTTTGCCTAGCATATTTATTCTACAAATTGTGATGACAAAATTAGTTTCTGCTTGAAAAGTTTTGGAGGAACAATATTGATATATTGCCAAGCGCTGAAAAGAAACCACTGCTTTAATTGCTCTGCAGCCCTGGTTAGATATGCATGCCTCTTCTCCTTATCCCAGGTTTTCTCCCACCGTGGCAGCTTTGGCTATTCTTGTTACTATCCACTTAGAAGATTCATGTAATTCAAAGCTGAAAGAACTCACATGTTTTGACCACTACTAAGGAAGTGTAAGGAGCCCTGGTGGCACAGTGGTTAAGCACTCAGCTGCTAACTGAAATGTTGGTGGTTCAAACCCGCCAGCTGCTGGTTGGGAGAAAAACCTGGTGATCTGCTCCTATAAAGATTACAACCTATGAAACCTTGTGGGGACAAGGCTACCCTGTCACTATGAGTCAGTATTGACGCGACAGCACACAGCAACAACAAGGAACCGTAAATTTAATTTATTTTAAAGAATTAAAAAAAATCATTTCACAAAAATGCTCTCTAAGGTTTTGTGGGTCATAATGAATGGGAAAAAAATGTCAGCATTGAAGAAGAGTCAGAACACCTACTGCATCCAATTATTTGCTCTTGACAATTCAGTAAATCGCTATGAATCTGTATTTTCTCATCAGCCCAGGATATTTAGGATTAAATGAGATAATGAAGATTAAAAACACTTTGAAAACATGATAGTAGTAGTTAATATTATTTTATTATCCTCATTTCGCCGACGGAACATTAGAAAATTATCATTGTTCTCATCTCAAACAAGTTTAGCACAGCCTTCTTAATTTAGAATTGGGCAATTGCACACTCACCAGAACAGACAAGTGGTTTTAGAAGACTGGTTCTGGTCGCAGAGGGGATGTGCGAACTTGGGAAAGACACATAGCTTCTTTCAGGTTTAGTCGTTTCATCTGTAAAATATGGTGCTGATCTATCTACAGAGCCCTGGTGACGCAGTGGCTAAGAGGTTGACTGCTAAGCCCAAAAGGATGGCAGTTCAAATCCATCAGCTGCTCCTTGGAAACCCTGTGGGGCAGCTCTACTCTGTCCTATAGGGTCACTATGAGTCAGAATTGACTTGGCAGCAACAGGTTTGGTCTGTCTATGTGATATCTTCTAACTGAAAAAACATGACTGCCCTTTCTCTCTTGAATGTCATGCAGCTCCTCTTGTCAGCTAAACATAGATACTTTTTTTTTTTTTCTTCCTTCTGAGGCTTGGAAAATAGCTCATAGGAAACCTCTAGGAGACATAGATAGCAAGGCCCATAAAAAAGTTTCTATTCTTTTTTTCTCTGAAAAGAATTTTTGGTGCCCATCCTTCCTTATAAGATTATTCTCTTTTCTCAACAAACTACAAGGTCCTTGAATGCACCAGCCATGTCTTCCATTTATAGCATTTCTGTCTCCTTCTTTATTCGCATCCCAACTACCAATTCTATGCTTTTGTTGTCAGATGATGGGTCCTTTCTTTTTTCTCTCGGGAAATACTGTCACAAAGATATAACATAGGTCATATAGATTTTCATATACTTGAGCTTCTTGATGTGTATGTGTGTGATGTCCATTGTTTCTTAAATGTTTCTTTCTTAAGTTGTATGTTTTATCAGAATATAATATGAATGTCTTTTAAAAAGTTAAATGGTGCTAAACGGCTTACCCTGAAACCCACAGTCCTCATTCTAATCCTCCCCCAATATCCTGCTTTCCAGCTTCTTTTTTTTTTTTTTTGACATTTCCTTTAGCCCATACCACTATATTTGTAACATGGTTATACTATTAGCTCTTGCTTTGTCAGCTTTAGACATTGATTTCCTATTTTTGCTAAATTTAGTTCTCTCCTCACCCATTCTCTCATTATAGATACAGCAAAAATTGTATTAAATCAATATTCAGTGGTTGTACTTTTATGACTATGCTAATGTCTTTCATTGTTGAATCAGTCGTGTATTGTGATTATATTTCCTTTCTTGGATACCTTTCTCTTTTTTCTGGAGTTAAGAACTTACAAAGTTTTAAATTTGCTTAGCTCTCTTTGTAACAAGCTACATCTTCCCACATTTCTCCAGTAGTCTTCTCTTAACAGTTTACCATATGCCAAACCTGTCTGACAGTCTTTCCCCCATTTGGAGTCCAACATGTTCCTGAGTTTCTCTTTGCTGTTCATCCCTAGGATTCCTTTGTCTCTTTCTTTTATTCCAAACCCTGTATTCTAGATCCCATGTCTTTCTTTTCTTGATTTATTCACTCACTTTGAACATAAACCCATTGCTGTCGAGTCAATCTGTTTAGAGAACAGAGTAAAACAGTCCCATAGGGTTTCCAAGGCTGCACTCTTTATGGGAACAGACAGCCACATCTTTCTCCCATGGAGCAGCTGATGGGTTTGAACTGCCGACATTGTAGTTATCAGCTGAGTGCTTACCCATCGTGCCGCCAGGGCTCCTTACTTTGAACATAACTGCTTTATAATAGGCTACTTAATAGAAAAGAATGTAAGGAACCAAAATCTTTAGAAATGGAAAGAGAATGATTTTAAACATGAACAATAACAATATTGGCAGAAATCACTTTATGAGCACCTGTACTTTACATATGTTATTAATTTCCCACACCAACATCACCATTTTCCAGATGCGGAGACTAAGGCTCATGAAGGGTAAATTGCTTGGCCAAGTCCACAGAATTAGTGGAAGCAAAGCTAGGGTTCATCATGTAATCCCTGAGCAACGAGTTACTACTGTGATTATTTTCTGTAGCTTCAAGTTTATCTTTGAGGACTCCTCCAAAGTCACATGGAAGAAGGATACCTGGGCACTTTGAAGCCGCCTGAAACAATCTTGGGCAACAGTGTAGAGTCAGCTTTTCAAACAGTACTGATTAGGTTCAGCAAACAAGATTGTCAACAAAAAAAAGTCCACATGTCCAAAGTGGGCACGTGCACATTACTGCAGACATTCAGGCCCTTTCAGGACCACTTTTGCGGTGGAGAGAATTATCTACTGCCTAGAAGCAAGCTGTTGTACAGAAAGGCTGCGCCTCCACTTCCTGCCCAGGCCTGTGGGTTTTGCTGAAAACTTGAGTTGATCATGATTTGGGTTACTAAGGATTACATCGCTTTTAGCCCTCTTTGGTTTTTGTTGTTGTTTTGTTTTTTCTTTTTTAGTTCTTCTCCTGCTTATAAAGTAACTGGGGAGCAGGCTCACCTGGAACCTGAAAGCAAAACATACTCTTGCTTCCTAATTTATAAAAGTCAGGACAGCAGAGAGGGGAGCAGACCCTTTGTCAGCAGTGAAATCATTCTGTTGATTGTCTCTCTTGGTTACTTTTGAAATTTGCTTTAGCTTCTTCCTGCAGAATACAATGTGATTTTTGAATAAAGCATATTTAATCTTTGAGAAAGAGAAAATGTCAAATATACAAAAAACTCCTTGTTTTTGAGTCTTCCTCCCCTTGTTGATAGAAGGCAAAATCTATTTGGTATATCTGACATTTATTCATTTGCCACGTTTCTCTTCCACTAGGCTGCTCTCTGATTTACACAGAACTGGTCAAACTGATTAGAACATTTTGTGTAAGGGAAGAAAATCTCAGCATCTCTAAAGCTTGAATTCTATAGTTATCCCTAAATGTGTTCAAAAGACAACCCACTCACGTATAATTCCTTAGTTATATAAATTTTAAATATTTGTAAATCTTGGTCTAGTGTTTTTTGGAGCCCTGGTGCCACAGTGGTTAAGCATCTGGCTGCTAACCAAAAGCTTGGCAGTTTGAATCCACCAGCCGCTCCTTGAAAATCCTATGGGGGCAGTTCTACTCCCTCCTACAGGGTCAATGCGCTGTAATTAACTTGACAGCAACGGTTTTGGGGGATTTTTTTTTTTTTTGGTCTAGTTTTGCACATTATCTTTTGACTATCTCAATGTATGTAAATGTAACAATCTAATTCTTAGGCATCTCAGGGCTTACTCTGCATTTATTCAGAGTGGGTTTAATTCAATTACATGTAGCTCTTTTTTATTTTATTTCATTATTAATCCAGTTAATCCAAATCAAATAAATTACTGCTTAGGACAAATAGTTGAAGGATAAATTTCCTTCTGCCTGCCAACATCTATTTAATTTGAGTTAGAAATGAAGCCTGGAGAGCTTCATAATTATTTGTTAATAATAATAACATAATTTGTAGAACTAATGTAATAATTTATAGGCCTTCTTTTATGAGAGCAGGTTTTAATAAGAAAATGGGTTCAGAAAAAAAGTTAAAATAACAATGAATGATTATATTGCTTGAAGTTTCTTAATGGGAAGCATGGCTCTCCATTTTATTAAATGAAGAATGGTCCCACTCAACCATTGGGGATCTTTCTCATTTGCCAAACACAACCATTTGGAAAGAAGGAAGGGATATCTTTGGAGAGAAGGAAGAGACAACTAGGAGGCTAACTAGATTAGTAGGATATTCTTTCCAGTGAGAAGTGTCATGGTCAGATCACCCATTTCCCCTTTGTGGGTATGAGAGTATGTGTTTTGGAATCAGATCTAGGATCATACTTTGGACTAATAGCTGTGGAATGTGAAAGAGGCCCCTTAAACTCTCTAATATTTTTTACCCTTATATAAGGAATTGGGATTTTTGCATTTATAAGGTAGCTATGAGGATTAAATAAGATAACATATTGAAATCTTCTGGAACAGTGATGGGTACAAAGAATATGGACGGGGTCATTTTTACTGTTGTTGTATTAGTGGTGCAAATAGTAGCAGCAACAGCAGTAGAAATTGAGGAATCTGTAAGCCATATTGGTAATGCAGGAAAGATACCTCAACCCCTGTATTCATTCCTTAATATTATTTTGGGAGACCCAATCATACAGCATTGTGTTTGAGAACATGGGATCCAAAATCAGACTATATTTTGTCAAATTCTAGACCTGTTAATTTATTAGTTGGACGATCTTAGTAAAGTTAACCTTTCTAAGCCTCACTACTTTTAGCTACACATGAAGATAATAATGTTGTTAGATGTCATCAAGTTGGTTCCGACTCATAGCAACCCACGTACAACAGAATGAAACACTGCTAGGTCCTGCACCATCCTCACAATTGTTGCTATGTTGAGCATATTGTTGTAGCCACTGTGTCAATCCATCTCATTGAGGTTCTTCCTCTTTTTCACTGACCCTCTACTTTACCAAGCATGATGTCCTTCTCCAGGGACTTGTCCTCCCGATAACATGTTCAAAGTGTATGAGACAAAGTCTTGCCATCCTCACTTCTAAGGAGCGTTCTGGCTGTACTTCGTCCAAAACAGATTTGTTTGTTCTTCTGGCAGTTCATGGTATATTCAATATTCTTTGCCAACACCCAAATTTAAGTGCATCAATTCTTCTGTCTTCCTTATTCGTTGTCCAGAATTCACATGCATAGGAGACTACAGAAAATACCATGGCTTGGGTCAGGCACACTTTAGTTCTCAAGGTGACATCTTTGCTTTCTAATACTTTAAAGAGTTTTTTTTGCAGCAGATTTGCCCAATGCAAAACATCATTTGATTTCTTGGCTGCTGCTTCCATGAACATCAATTGTGGATCCAAGTAAAATGAAATCCTGTACAACTTCAATATTTTCTCCATTTGTCATGATGTTGAATTCACAAATTTATTGTGAGCAGTCAGTGAAATAATGCATGCAAAATGGTTACTTATTACCTGGCACATAATAAGCACTCAATAATAATAATTATGTTATTATAAATTATTATTACTAATATTAATATCATGCTCAGAAGACTTAAATTGGCCGTTTCCAACTGAGCTGAGTATCTTCATAAGCATACAAATTTTATCTAGACTTCTGAAGACTTAGAATAAGAAGCTAAGTATGTGGATCAACTCCACAGAAAGGAGAAAAATAGGAATCAGTAAAATGATGAAATTTAATGAAGTTTTCTTTCTGGATTAAGCCTATGTCTTTGTCTAAGACAAGGAAATGTTTCCCCTAACATAGAAGAGGAAGTCTGAAAAGTCCCTGTAACAACTTACACAAGCAGAACCTGGATTAATAAATTATAAGGCACATAGGCAGAGAGGTGAATCTCAAGATAGCAGATCTTGTCTGAAAAGCAACAAATAAAATCTCATCAAATTGGTTAATGTTTTCTCACCACTATCTAATATAGACCAGTGTAACATATGCCCAAGGGGCTGTGGTGGTGCAGTGGTTAAGCGCCTGGTTGCTAACTGATTCTAACCCAGTAGCCACTCTATGGGAGAAAGATGTGGCAGTCTGCTCCCATAAAGATTTTCAGCCTTGGAAACCCCTTAGAGCAGTTCTACTCTGTCCTAAAGAGTCAGTATGAGTAGGAATTGATTTGAGGTGATACGTTTTTGTCTTTGGGTTTAACATACGCCTACTTCTTCAATTTTCTAGTCTTTAAAGGACTATTGAGAAACTAATTTCTAGCTTACTAAAAAAATGGCTGTAAATATTAGAAGAAATAATGTATGCAAAGCACTTGGTATACATGCCGGGCTCTTAACATGGTTCTTCTCCATCATCATTGTTGTCATCATTACCATCCTCATCATCACCTCCTGTGCAAAATTCTCATAGATTTAAAAATCTCCATATGGGACAATAATTATTTCTGGGATCCTAAGGTCATTTTTTTTTTCTTTAGCTATAAAGTCATTGTTGTTGTTGTTGGGTGCTGTCGAGTTAGCTCCCACTCATAGCGACACTGTGCACAACAAAACAAAACACTGTGCAGTCCTGCGCCATCCTCACAACTATCGCTATGCTTGAGCCCATTGTTGTAGCCACTGTGTCAATCCATCTCATTGAGGGTCTTCCTCTTTTTCGCTGACCCTCTACATTACCAAGCATGATGTACTTCTGCAGGGACTGATCCTTCCTGATAATGTGTCCAAAGTATGTGAGATATAGTCTTGCCATCCTTGCTTCTAAGGAACATTGTGGTTGTACTTCTTCCGAGACAGATTTGTTCGTTCTTCTGGCAGTCCGTGGTATATTCAATATTCTTCCCCAACACCACAATTCAAAGGCATCAACTCTTCTTTAGTTTTCCTTATTCATTGTCCAGCTTTTACATGCATATGAGGTGTTTGAAAACACAATGGCTTGGGTCAGGTGCACCTTGGTCCTTAAGGTGACATCTTTGTTTTTTTCTGAACACTTTAAAGAGATCTCTTTCAGCTGATTTGCCCAATGCAATTCATCTTTTGATTTCTTCTTTTTTGTTACCAAAAGCGTAGCCACATTTTTTTTTTAATTTTACTTTAGATGAAGGTTTACAGAATGAACTAGTTTCTTATTAAACAGTTAGTACACATATTGTTTTATGACATCAGTTAACAACCCCACAACATGTCAACACTCTCCCTTCTCAACTTTGGGTTCCCTATTACCAGCTTTCTTGTTCCCTACTGCCTTCTAGTCCTTGCTCCTGGGCTGGTGTGCCCCTTTAGTCTTGTTTTATGCACCTGTCCAATCTTTGGCTGAAGGGTGAACCTCAGGAGTGACTTCATTACTCAGCTGAAAGGCTGTCAGGGCCCATAATATCAGGGTTTCTCCAGTCTCTGTCAGGCAACAAGTCTGGTCTTTCTTGTTGAGTTAGACTTTTGTTCTACATTTTTCTCCAATTTGGTCCAGGACCATCTATTGTGATCCTTGTCAGAGCCAGTCATTGGTAGTAGCTGGGCACCATCTCATTGTACCAGACTCAGTCTGGTGGAGGCTGTGGTCTATTGGTCCTGTGGACTAATCTTTCCCTTGTATCTTTAGTTTTCTTCACTTTCCCTTGCTCCTGAAGGGTGAGACCAGTGGAGTATCATAAATGGCTGCTCACAGGCTTTTAAGACCCCAGACACTACTCTCCAAAGTAGAATGGAGAACATTTCCTTTATAAACTGTGTTATGTCAATTGAGCTAGATGTTCCCCAAGACCATGGTCCCCACAGCCCTCAGCTTGAACTTGCATAGGGACAATTGATGGCCTATTCCACAGTTAGCCCCTGGCCTTGTTCTGACTGATGGTATTGAGCTTTTCCATTGTCTCTTTCCACAGATGTAGTTGATTTGATTCCTGTGTGTTCTATCTGGTGAGGCTCATGTGTATAGCTGCCATTTATGTTGGTGAAAAAATGTATTTGCAATGAAGAAGTTGTTAGTCTTGCAAAATTCTATCATTTGATCTCTGGCATTGCTTCTATCACTAAGGCCATATTTTCCAACTATTGATCCTTCTTCTTTGTTTCCAACTTTTGCATCCCAATAACCAGTAATTATCAATGCATCCTGATCACATGTTCGATCAATTTCAGACTGCACAAGCTGATAAAAATCTTCAGTTTCTTCATGTTTGGCCTTAGTGGTTGGTTTGAAGAATAACTGTATTAAACTGGTCTTCTTTGTAGGTGTATGGATATTATCACTGACAGTGTTGTACTTCAGGATAGATCTTGAAATGTTCTTTTTGGCAATGAATGCAACACCATTCCTCTTCAAGTTATCATTCCCGTCATAGTAGAATATATGATTGTCTGATTCAAAATGGCCAATACCAGTCCTTTTGAGCTCACTAATGCCTGGAATATTGATGTTTATGCATTCCATTTCATTCTTGATGATTTCCAATTGTCCTAGATTCATACGTCATACATTCCAAGCTCTTATTATTAATGGATGTTTACAGCTGTTTCTTCCCATTTTGAGTCATGCCACATCAGCATATGAAGCTCCTTAAAGTTTGCCTCCATCCATGTCATTAAATTTGACTCTACTTTGAGGAAGCAGCTCTTCTGCAGTGGTATTTTGAGTGCCTTCCCACCTGAGGGGCTCATCTTCCGGCACTATATCAGACAATGTTCTGCTGCTATTCATAAGGTTTTCACTGGCTAATTCTTTCTAGAAGTAGACTGCTGGGTCCTTCTTCCTAGTCTTAGTCTGGAAGCTTAGTTCAAAACCTGTCAGCCATGGGTGACCCTGCTGGTATTTGAATACCGGTGGCATAACTTCCAGAATCACAGCAACACACAAGCCCCCACAGTACGACAAGCTGACAGATGCATGGGGGATAAAGTCATTAGCAAACAACTATCAGAGAATATTTGCACTGTGATGCATTTGGGAAAAACAAATAAAGGCATTAAATCAGTTTCAATTAAGATAGAAATGATCTTTCTTATGTAGTTGGATTCACTGCAAAACAACTTGATCTTTCAGGGAAACGTTACTTCTCTGCTGATGAATATATAGCCAAGGAAGAAATGAGAATCAGACTACCTGTGCCGGATTTTTTTTTTTTAACTGTGTTTTAGGTGAAAGTTTACAGCTCACATTAATTTCTCATTCAAAAATTTATACACATTGTTTTGTGACATTGGTTGAAGTCCTCACAATGTGACAGCACACTCTCCCTTTCCACTCTGGGTTCCCTGTGTCCATTCATTCAGTTCCTGTCCCTTCCTGCCTTCTCATCCTGCTTCTGGACAGGAGCTGCCTATTTGATCTTTTATATCTTATTGAACTAAGAAGCATGTTCCTTACGTGTATTTTTTTTTTTGTTTTATAGGCCTATCTAATCTTTGTTTGAAGAGTGGGCTTTGGGAATGGTTTCAGTTCTGAGTTAACAGAGCATCCGGCGGCCATAGTTTCAGGGTTCCTCCAGTCCCTGTCAGACCATTAAGTCTGCTTTTTTTCTTTTACATGAATTTGAATTCTGTTCTACATTTTTCTCCTGCTCTGTCCAGGACTCTCTGTTTTGTTCCCTGTCAAGGTATCCATTGGTAGTACCTGGGCGCCATCTAGTTCTGGTCTCAGGCTGGTTGAGTCTCTGGTTTATTTGGTCCTTTAGTCTTTTGGGCAAGTATTTTCCTTGTGTCTTTGGTTTTCTTCATTCTCCTTTGCCCCAAGTCAGATGGGACCAACAGATGTATCTTAGATGGCCACTCGGAACTTTTAAGACTCCAGACGCTACTCACCAAAGCGGGATGTAGAACTGTTTTTTATGAACTATGTTATGCCAGTTGACCTAGATGTCCCCTGAAACTATGATCCCCTAGCTTCAGTCCCAGCTACTGTGTCCGCCAAAGTGATTGGATGTGTCTAGGAAACTTCTTTCCTTTTTCATTGGTCCAGTTGTACTGACTTCCCTGTGTTGCGTGTTGTCCTTCCCTTCACCGAAGTTGACCCTTGTATACTATCTAGTTAGTGATTTTCTCTCCCTGACCTGTAACCATCAAAGAAGGCTTTTTTCTGTGTTTAAACCTTTTCTTGAGTTCTTATAATAGTGGTCTCATACAATATTGAGCTGAACAGAAGCTTACAAAGGGTGGCTCAAGAAGACAAAGTAAAATATTATAATGACATGTGCAAAGACCTGGAGATAGAAAACCAAAAGGGAAGAACATGCTCGGCATTTCTCAAGCTGAAAGAACTAAAGAAAAAATTCAAGCCTCGAGTTGCAATATTGAAGGTTTCTATGGAGAAAATATTAAACTATGCAGGAAGCATCCAAAGAAGATGGAAGGAATACACAGAGTCACTATACCAAAAAAAATTGGTCAATATTCAACCATTTCAGGAGGTAACATATGATCAGGAACTGATGGTACTGAAGGAAGAAGTCCAAGCTGTACTGAAGGCATTGGTGAAAAACAAGGCTCCAGGAATTGATAGAATACCAATTAAGATGTTTCAACAAAAGGATGCAGTGCTGGAAGTGCCCACTCATCTATGCCAAGAAATTTGGAAGACAGCTATCTGGCCAACCGAAGAGATCCATATTTATGCCTATTCCATAGAATGGTGATCCAACCGAATGCAGAAATTATTAAACAATACTATTAATACCACATGCAAGTAAAATTTTGCATGAAAACATGGCTGTAGCAGTATATCAGTAGGTAACTGCCAGAAATTCAAGCTGGATCCAGAAGAGGACTTGGAACAAGGGATATCATTGCTGCTGTCAGATCCTAGTTGAAAGCAGAGATCCTAGTTGAAAATAAAGATGTTTACATGTGTTTTATTGACTGTGCAAAAGTATTCTACTGTGTGCGTGATAACAAATTATGGTTAACATTGCCAATAATGGGAGTTCCAGAATACTTAATTGTGCTCATGAGGAAACTGTACATAGATCAAGAAGCAGTCGTTCACATAGAACAAGGGAACACTGCATGGTTTAAAGTCAGGAAAGGTGTGTTGCAGGGTTGTCCTTTCACCGTAGTTATTCAATCTGTGTGCTGAGCAAATAATCTGAGAAGCTGGACTATATGAAAAAGAACAGGGCATCAAGATTAGAGGAAGACTCATTAACATCCTGTGATATGCAGATGACACAACGTTGCTTGCTGAAAGTGAAGAGGACTTAAAGCACTTACTGATGAAGATCAAAGACCACAGCCTTCAGTATGGATTACACCTCAACATAAAGAAAACATAAATCTTTGCAACTGGACCAATGAACAACATCATGATAAACAGAGAAAAGACTGAAGTTATTGAGGATTTCATTTTACTTGGATCCACAATGAACACCCATGGAAGCAATAGTCAAGAATTCAAAAGACACATTGCATTGGGCAAATCTGCTGCAGAAGACCTCTTTAAAGTGTTAAAAAGCAAAGATGTCACCTTGAAGACTAAGGTGTGCCTGACCCAAAACACGGTGTTTTCGATAGCCTCTTATGAATGCAAAAGCTGTACGATGAACAAGGAAGACTGAAAAAGAAATGATGCCGTTGAATTGTGGTGTTGACGAAGAATACTGAATACTCCATGGGCTGCTAGAAGAATGAATAAATCTGTCTTGGAAGAAGTACAACTAGAATGCTCCTTAGAAGCAAGGTTGGCAAGACTACATCTCACATATTTTGGACATAGTATCAGTAAAAAAAAAAAAAAAAAAAATTTTTTTTTTTTTATCAGGAGGCACCAGTCCCTTGAGGAAGACATCATGCTTGGTAAAGCAGAAGGTCAGCAAAAAAGAAGAAGACCCTCAATGAGATGAATTGACACAGTGACTGCAACAATGGGCTTAAGCATAACACTATTTGCGAGGATGGCACAGGCCTGGACAGTGTTGCATTCTGTTGTATACAGGGTCACTATGAATAGGAACTGATTCGAGGGCACCTAATAACAACAACTACATACAATATTTGTCCTTTTGTGACTGACTTATTTCACTCAACATAATGCCCTGCAGATTCATCCATGTTGTGAGATGTTTTGAGGGTTCATCATTGTTCTTTATTTTTGCATAGTAATCCATTGTGCATATGTACCATAATTTTTTTATCCATTCATTTGTTGCTGGGCATTAGCTTGTTTCCATCTTTTTGCTCTTGTGACTAGTTAGTGCTGAATTTTGAAAGATTTGATTACTGATTATCGTATGATTGATTTGGTTTAGTTATGATGTGTCTTTATTGACCTGCTGTCATGTTGGTCTAGATCCTCGCGAGACAGGCTTATAAACACTCAGATTCCAGATTTAAAATTCTATGATTCCTCAATGTAAAATTTCAGTTATCCTTTATTAGATTTAGGACTTAAATTTTTTTTCCAAAGTGTAAAAAGCTTTACTTTCTTCTTTCTTTTCAATTAGTGCGTGTATTCATATGTAACATTCAAGCCATGCAAAAGAGTACAAAGACCAAGAAAAAATCCCTATTCTCTACCACCAAAAGTTAACCCCTGTTAATGTTTTGATTAATATCCTTTCAGATATCTATCTTTGCTAATCTTTCATCACCGCTGAGTGCATCTGAGAACCACAATGAGGTTTTCTAAAAGTAAAAATGCCTGGACCCAACTTCTGAATTTCTGATTTAGTACGCCTGGGTAGGATGTAGGAAATGCTACTTTTTGAAGTTGAGATACGTGTTGAGAGCAATTATAATTTGTGTACAGTTGATTCTAGTGCTTTGCAAACGGAGCTGCAGTGAACATCCTTGTAAATATAACTGTGTAACTTTTGATTACTTCTTCGTGTAAATTACTCAAAAGTACAATTGCTGGTTATACATATTTCTTTTCATTTTAATACATATTACCAAACTACTCACTCAAAAGGTTGACTTAGTCCTAGATGACTCTTGAGGCTCAAGTTGATTGGCCAAGTAAGTGCTTTCAAATTTTCCGTGGGAGGACATGTATAATCTGGAAGAGAAATAGAAAGCAAATACAACGTCTTTCAGAGCAGAGTGACTGGTGTGGTGGGAGCATTTGGAATCAGGTAATCTAAAGAGAAATTATAGAAGCTGAAGTATTTGCCTAAAGAGTAAAGACTTAAGTAAGGGGACTTTCAACACCTCTCAAGCATTTGAAGAAGTATCACATGAAATAAAAATGCATTCCATATGCTCTGAAGGCTGGACTAAGGCTTATGGGAATGCTACAGAGGGACAGATTTTGACTCAATGTAAAGAGGAGCCAAACCAAGGTGTCCTAAGGTGGAAGGAGCTGTCTTAGGAAATAATGAGTTTTTCTGTCACTGCAAGTGTTCAAGCAAATATTAGGTAACAACTAGAGGGTTTGTGTGGAGTCTTGGAGGCCCAGTGGTTAAAGAGTTCGACTGCTAACTGTTCAAAACCACCAGCATCTTCTTGGGAGAAAGATGTGGCAGTCTGCTTCTGTAAAGATTTGCATACTTAGAATCCCTATGGGATCACTATAAGATGGCAGTGGGTTTGGTTTGGTGGTTTTAGAGGGTTTGTGGTTGTGAGAATGGCACAGGACTGGGCAGTGTTTCTTTCTGTTGTATATAGGGCTGCTATGAGTCCAAACTTAGTAGATGGCACGTAACAACAACAAGGGGGTTTGCTACAGAAGGAGAATGTATAAATATCAAATATTTTTTAAGGCTTCTTCCACCCCTGAAAGCCTATGATCTTATGCATCAAACCAGTCATAAAGTGGCTACAATATTCAAAACTGTGTGAAAGAGAAATATTTGTCTGAATTTAGCTGTTGAGCTTAGAAATCTCTGTTTACGTGACACTAAATGCACTGTTGTTGGACCTAATCTCACTGTGAGCTTTACTAGGTCTTTTATCAGTATACATATTTTTTTTTGAAAACTCTACTCATAAAAACAGCTAAAATTTTATTAAAAAATGAACCTCAGTAATTATTTTCCTGTGGTTAAATGACGGTATCTGGTGAGCATTAATATGAATGATTTTACAAACCAGATTATCTGACTGTGCTCACTGAATATGAAGGGCTACTAATAATATGAATTTGGTCAGGCTCAGCTTATTGTCTGCTTCGGTCATTTTTAATATATTTAAAACATACAGTTGAATAAACTCAGCATGAATAATATTCACCAGTATTTTTTTTCTTTAACAAGATACCAAACCTATTTGGTGTTTTTTTTTTTTTTTAATTTTTTTTATTGTGCTTTAAGCAAAAGTTTACAAATCAAGTCAATCTCTCATACAAAAACTTATACACAGCTCGCTCTGTACTGCTGGCTGTTCTCCCCCTAATGAGACAGCACACTCCTCCACTCTGCCCTGTATTTCCTGTGTCCGTTCAGCCAGCTCCTGACTCCCTCTGCCTTCTCATCTCTCCTCCAGACAGGAGCTGCCCACATTATTTGGTGTTTTTCAAAACAGTTTCAGGACCAAGGAAAAAGAGCAATAATCTTTAAAATAGAAAAACAAATGATCCAATAAATGTTTAGGGAGGTTTTGAAAGTTTGAAGTAACGATAAGGAACCAAAACCATTACATAGCAGAGAGAGTTTTTTTCTTTTGCTTGTTTTCGGCAGTATTCCAGGACAGCTGTTTCTGCTTCTTAGCTATTAGCACTGCTGTTTTTATAATGTGGTGATTTTCCTAAGATACAATTCCTTTGGTTTTATTTATTTGGTCTGTCAGTATTGCTTTTACAGTAATGAAGAATGCACTGTAGTGGTAATTTTCTTGAGATAAAACATCCCTTGGCTTTATTTATTTGGGATGTATGTACTGCTTTTACAGTAAGGAAGAATGCATTGTACCATGTTTTGAAAAGTTTCATGAAAAATAAAAAGGCTAAGAAAAAGGAGACCAGAATAACATGTATATGCAGTCATTGCCGGGTGCCTTCAAGTTTTGCAAATTTTCAAGAAATAAAATTAAAAACAGATTTTATCAATGACTCATATCAGCAAGGTTATGATACCTAGGGTCTTGTGGGACATATGTGATTCCAGCTAATAGGTTTCAAAATTCATAAATCCTAACAAAAATTCTGAATTGGTCTTTAATCAACATGTCTTCCATCAGTGAAAACATCTGGTATCAACAGAAATTTCAAAGCAGAACATAAATGAGTCTTGGAAGGGCTAAGGAGCATTCTGGCTGTACGTCTTCCAAGACAGATTTGTTTGTTTTTTTGGCAATCCAGGGTATATTCAATATTCAAAGGAAATATACTACTTATTTATTCAACATAATCTTCAACAGGGTTAGAAACGATTCTTTCTCTTTTAAAGCACAGAATCAGGTACTGACATCCTTGCTGGAACTGTTGAATTTTCTAGCATCATTAATTATTTCCTGAAGATATCATTTCAGGGTGCCACAACAACCTGAAAGACTTATAACACCATCAACAGGAAGGCAGTAGGTAGCATTATGACGTTCAGGAAGTTAAAGACGTAGATTTGAAGCCTGGTTCTTGACTTACCACCTATTTGAGTAGACAACTTTTTATGCTCTCCCAGCCTCTGTTCACTCATCCATAAACTGGAGGTAATAATACCTATCTCACAGAGTGGTGAAATGAAATGAAATAATACGTGTAGAAAATGTAATAAGAGCTCAGTTATTTGTAGCCAGTATTAATAGTAAATAAAGCTACTTGTCCTTACAAAAATACATTTGTTTCCTCCAAGAGTAATATTAATTGTATTGTGATAATAATAAAATACTACTACTAATAATTAACACTTGGACAACTCTTTTATAGTTTCCAGATTAGCAGCTGTAATTTTATTGTTCAAAATTCTATCTAGATAGGGATGTATTGTTATTATCCCCATTTTATAGATGAAAAAACTAAGATTAAGACCACGTAGAATGTTTGGACTCTAGAGCTAGACTTCAGTTTAAAATATCACCTATATACTGTTCTTTCACCACCCATCTGTCAGTTCGTTTTACTGTGGTAGCTTGCATGTTACTGTAATGCTGGGAACTATGGCCCTGATATTTCAAATGCCAGCAGGGTCACCCATGGTGGGCAGGTTTCAGTGGACCTTTCAGATTAAGACAGACTAGAAAGAAAGGCGTGGTAATCTACTTCTGAAAATTAGCCAGTGAAAACCTTATGGATCACAACAGAACATTGAGATACATCAGCAGGAGGGATCAATCACTGGAGGAGGACATCATGTTTGGTGAAGAAGAGGGCCAGCAAGGGTGAGGGAGATGCTCAGTGAGTTGGATTGGCACAATAATGGCAACAATGGACTTGAGCGTGCTGGTGATTGTGAGGATGACGTAGGACCATCCGAATGTTTGATTCTGTTGTACATGGGGTTGCCATGAGACCGAGTTGACTCAACAGCAGCTAACAACAACTACATATTGGCCTTAGGGTGAATTTCTTATTCCTTCTAAGCCTTGGTTTTCTCATTTGGGGAGTGAAGATAGTAACAGTGACCTCAAAAATCTTTGGTGTTTCTCCAGTGCCCATAGTATAAAAGCCAAATGCTTTAATTTTTCAAAGCTCTCAATAAGATGATCTCAACCTGCCATTCCAGGTTTATCTGGCAACACTGATTACAGCTTTGTGGGAATTCTTTTTCCTAAACACGTTATACACTTTCATAATTCTGTTCCTTTTGCTTGAATGTTAATTGAATAAATTCTACAAATTCATTAAGGCCTAGCTCAAATGACACTTACTCTAAGAATTTCTTGCTAAGGTTGGATGTAGAATTAACTATTCCCTCTTTTCTGCCTCCATAATACCTTATTTATACCTCTGTGATTACTCCTCAGCGCTTGACTTGTATTATAGTCAGGGCTGTGTGTATGTCTATCTCTCCTTCTTGAATGAGTGACCATATCTTTTTAATCTTAGTGTCCCAGACACCTCCATTTCCTCTTTTTCCCAGGCCACCAATCTGCAAGCTGTTGAAGACATTGAAGTGTAGGCACATAGTAGGCACTGAAATAGATAAATAGATAGCTGCTGCCGAGTCAACTCCCACTTATGGTGATCCTGTGTATTACAGAATGAAATGCTATCCAGTTCTGTGTCATCCTCACAATTGCTGGCATGTTTGAATTCATTGTTGAGGCTACTGTGCCAATCCATCTCGCCGAGGGTCTCCCTTGCTCTCGCTGGCCCTCCACTTTACCAAACTCTATGTCCTCCTCCAGCAATTATTCCCTTCTGATGATGTATCCAAAGCAAACAAGTCAGACAACGTTCTCTTGTGATCCATAGGTTTTCACTGGCTAATTTTCAGAAGTAGATTACCAAGTCTTTCTTCCTAGTTTGTCTTATGCTGAAAAGTTTGCTGAAACCTGTCCACCATGGGTAAACTTGATGGTATTTGAAATAGTGGTGGCATAGTGTTATGGATTAAATTGTGTTCCCTAAAAATATGTGTTGTAAATCCTAATCCCTATACTTGTGGATAGAATTCCATTTGAGAATAGGTTTCTTTGTTATGTTAATTAGGTCATACCAGTGTAGGATGCATCTTAAACCAATCACTCCTGAGATAGAAAAGGAGCAGTTTAGGCACAGAAGTAAGTAAGCATGAATGGGGGAAAGATAGATAGTATGTGGAGATCTCCAAGGAATGCCAAAAAGAGTACTAGAGAAGCTGAGAAGGATTTTCCTCCAGAGCAGACAAAGCCTTCCCCTAGAGCTGCTGCCCTGAATTCAGTCTTCTAGCCTCCTAAACTGTGAGAAAATAAACTCACTTGTGGCTATAATGGAAACCCTGGTGGCGTAGTGGTTAAGAGCCACAGTTACTAACCAAAAGGTCAGCAGTTCAAATCCATGAGGTGCTCCTTGGAAACTCTATGGAGGCAGCTCTACTCTGTCCTATAGGGTTGCTATGAGTCAGAATCAACTCTAGGGCAGTGGATGGATGGCTTTAACAACTTGCGGTTGTAGCCCCAGAACCCACCCAGTGCTGTCGAGTTGATTCCGACTCATAGCGACCCTGTAGGACAGAGTAGAACTGCCCCATAGAGTTTCCAAGAAGCGCCTGGTGGATTTGAACTGCCACCCTTTTGGTTGGCAGCTGTAGCACTTAACCACTACACCACCAGGGTTTCCTGCTGTTATAGCACCACTAAGAAATTAAGACATATAGCTTCCAGCATCACAGAAACACTCAAGCCACCACAGCAGCATGACAATCCGATAGACAGGTAATGGATCACAACGCTAGATATACAACTAATTTCTGTTAACTACAATTAGGGCTGAAATTAGACATAATGATGTCTAAATTTTTGGTATCCGTGTTAACAAGAGTGTCTCTCATCCCTTCCCAGTAAAGGTCGCTTGGTGCCACCATTGGACAGATTGTTAAGTTGACTATTAATCTCAATGAGTGTAGCACTGAGCTGTTAAGTTTCTGAAGTATTGTGAAGGGAAAACAATGTTTATGTTGCAGGGGAATGGGCAGGCTGAAAGTAGTTGTCTAGGCAGCAAGAGGGAAGGGCAGCCGTGGTTAGCAGGATGGCGTGGGCAGCACAGCAGCCTTTGGCTTCATGGTCTAAATAGGCTGAGCTTCATGCTCCCATCTCCACTCACCAACACAACTGTGGAGTCAGGCTGATAAAGAGTGGCTGGGGGGAAAAAAAAACACACTTCCCTTCCAAGAAGGGAGAGGCATTCTAGAGAAAGAAATTCTGACCACCTCCTTTTTTACATGCAAGGAAGTTGAACTGAGAAGTATCAGCACTGCTCCAAGGCTTTAATCTGTTAACACTTGGAAACACTTTTCTGCTTCCTGTCAAGGGCTCATAGAACTAGGCTGTGGTTTCCCCATCAATTCTAGTTATCACTCACTCATTCCTTCATTCACTCACTCAGCCAGTGTGCATTCAGCTTCTCCTGTTCATCTATTTCTATGCTGCGCCACAACAGGGATACAAATTGCTCTGGCAGAAGAAAGCATGCATGCAATGTATCTGAAAGACTGAACACCCCATAAAACACACTTGTACAGCCTCCATAAATCATTCTTGAAAGTTTCCCTGACACGGCGAACCCTTCAAACAGAGACCATATACCTCACTTCCACTAATGCTGTTAAAATACACCTCATGTTTGTTAATGTGCTGCAGCAAAGGGAAAGCCCAAACACATGTCAAGGAGTCCCTGGGTGGTGCAAATGGTTAAGCACTTGGCTACTAACCAAAAGGGTGGCTGGTGGTTTGAATCCATCCAGAAGAGCTTTGGAAGAAAGGCTTGGTGATCTGCTTCTGAAATATAAAAAACCCAACCAGATGCCATAGAGTCGATTCCAACTTATGGTGACCCCATGTGTTTTAGAGTAGAACTAGGTACAGGTAGTTGCCGACTTACGATATATTCAATTTATGATGAACTGCACTTACGACCATCCGTGTTTTTTGTACACTTTATTGTTAGTAATAGGTACTACGAACAATGTTGCAGCATGTAATTAGCTGATGTTATCATTCTCTGATGTAATGTTTCCAATCCACAAAGAAATAAGAATTGGATCTGTAAAGGCACTGATAATAAAACACAATAATGAAAACTAAAAAAAAAAAAAAGATATTTGACTTATGTTAGAACTGACTTACAACAAAGTAGTCATTGGAATGGAATCCTGTCAAAAGTGGGGACTACCTATAGAGGATTTTCAGTGATTTTGACCTTTCAGAAGTAGATTGCCAGGTCTTTCTTCTGAGGCACTGCTTGGTCGATTAGAACCTTCGACCTTCTGGATAGTAGCCCATTCTCAACCATTTGTGCCACCCAGAGACTCCTCTGTAAAATCACAACCATTGAAAACCCTATGGAGTGCAGTTAAAGGGGCCACCACAAGTTGGAATTGACTCAACAGCAGCTATTTTAGTATTTTATGGAACATATGTCAATGGGTTTAGTCCTAACTGTACAAAATGTAGATTTCTGTCCACTTTTAAGTACTTAGTGAATTTCTAAGAAAGTAAGTATAGAACCAGGAGTTCTGTAATTCTCTAGGTATCACGAGTCCCCACCACTGTGTATGCACTAAAAAAAAAAAAAAACAAAACTAGTATCCTTTAAAAAGCAAACCAAAGACTCATGGATCTTGATTTCCCTAGGGACTCTCCCTTCAACAGGGACATCATCTGAAATACATTCTGCTTTTTGGGTGAATACATAACTAGTATCCTTTAAAAAGCAAACCAAAGACTCATGGATCTTGATTTCCCTAGGGACTCTCCCTTCAACAGGGCCATCATCTGAAATACATTCTGCTTTTTGGATGAATACATAACGAATGTAGGAAAATGAGACTGGAACTTAGAGAAATTAAAGACGAATGTGTTCCACTATGTAGGGAAGGTAGGTTGAGGCTCTTTGAGGAATATCTGAGGGTAGGAAGAAGGTAAGCATATGCAGATCTAATATCCATGTGCAGGGTTATAAATGGCAGGAATTTAACATTGAGAGACCTCTTCTATATGTTTTTATTGAAGTAGGAGGGAAAATAAGGTTAATGTAATTTATTTTCAAGTATCTGGTGGAATTAATCTCAAAAGGTAGTACGGGAGTGATTTATGTCAAGGGTCTCAGACATATTTTTGCTGGAGTATTAAATTCATCCTTAATAATCATTCATCAAACCCTTCCAAGATGCAGTCACCCTGGTAAATACTTAGAAACTGCATTTCTCATCCTTCCTTCTCTGGGGATGAGACTTTAAGTTAGTATTTCCTTATCTGCTTGAGCCCTAAAGGAAATCAAATGAAATAACAAAGTAAGTTTCCTTGCTCACTCAAGTGCTGTCTCTTTTCTGAATCTAATCCTGGGCCAAGTTTCCACTTGAACCTATCTTAGGAAGTAGAGCATACTCTGAGGTCTTGGTACTGGGTGTCCATAAAATTGGTTACATAGACTTGTAGAGCTAGAAGAGGCAGTAGAGATCTCTAAGTGAGTTTCTACTGGATTCGAGAGAGCTATCTGTAGGAATCGCCCTGTGTGAGAGTATGTGTGTGTGTGTGTGTGTGTATGTGTGTTTGTGTATGTACATGACAGTGCGTGTGTGCTGGTGTGTGTGAGTGTATACGTTTTTGAGTGTGCGTGTATGTATGTGTGTGTGTGTTAGAGTGTATGTATGTAAGGTGGAAATGTGGGGAAGAATAATGGGTTGGATTTTGAACAGCTCATGGCCAAGTATAAGCAAGCTAGGCTCAAGATCTCTTTTTCATCTGTTGTGTATATCAGGCTTATACTTAAGATTTCATCTAAAGAAATTGTTCTGCTTCTTTATTTATCAGGCATCTTTTTTTTTTTTTTCTCCAGAGAAGCAGAACCAATAGGATGGATGGGTGGATGGATAGACAGATAGATGATAGATAGATGATAGATAGATAGATAGATGATAGATAGATAGATGATAGATAGACAGATGATAGATTAGATAGATAGATAGATGATAGATGATAGATGATAGATAGATAGATAGATAGATAGATAGATAGATAGATAGATAGATAGATAGATAGATGATAGATAGATAGATAGATAGATAGATAGATAGATAGATAGATAGATAGATAGATAGATAGATAGATAGATAGATAGATAGATAGATAGATAGATAGATAGATGCTAGTGTAGGCTAGAAATGGGGGCAAGGGTGATGGGTTGGATTTTGGATAATTATAAGCAAGCAGGGACTAAGATCTCTTTTATTTGTGGTGTATATCAGGCTTCTGTTAGGATTCTATTAAAATAATTGGCTTTGTTTCAAAAAAAAAAAAACAAGGATGTAAACCACAAATTTAGTTTGAGACCTAGAGAGGTTAAGTGGCTTGTTTGTAGCTCCATAAAGGAAAAGCCAGCACGAATACCCATGTCTTCTGACTCCCAGGCTAATTTCAATCTACATGGTGTTTTTGACAACCATCAAGATGGTTAAGAGCAGAGATTCTGGAGCCATACTTGAGTTCCAATTTGAGTTCATTTATGTATTAGCTGTGTGACTTTGGGTAAAGTACTTAGCCTCTCTGTGTCGCAGTATCATCATCTGTAAAGTTAAGATAATTAGTAGTACCTTCCTCTGGGATTGTTACGAGCACCAAATGAATTAAAACATGGAAATCACTTACAAAAGTTCTTGACATTTAGTAAAAACTATATAAAAACTTTATTATTAAAGAGGTTCTAGCAAGCTTTCTTGACCCCATATGACCTACCATGTTGTTGTTAGTTGCCTTCAAGTCAATTCCAACTTGTGATGACCCATATGTTACAGAATAGAACTGCTACATAGGGTTTTCTTGGCTGTAATCTTTAAGGAAGTAAGTCACCAAGGCCTTTCTTCCACGGTACTGCTGGGTGGGTTTGAGCCACCAACCTCTCAGTTAGCGGTAAAAAACCTAGAGTTGCCATTCCTTTATGTAAGGACATGGAAGGCCCTTCTTAAAAAGTAAATGTGTTACCTAGGTAAACTAACACAGTGAGCTATTGTCACACTCTAATATCTCAGAAATAATTTTTCTCCATTAGCTCCAGGCATTAATAGGGCCTTGAACAAATGGGACATAGAGCAGTTAAGCTTTAATGATGAGTCCAAAACCCAGTAATTTTGAGTAGAGGCAGGAATTCTTTAGGGAAACCTGGGGAAGGCATGAGGGCTGAAAGGGAGGCAAGTCTGGAGAGAGGGTGCCTGTGAGACAAGACAGAAGCCTGAAAGAAATGTGGCCTCCCTTCCAAATTCTCTTCTGAGCCCACATCAGAGACTGAGGATTTGAATGAATTTCCATGCAGTTTCCATAAGTGCCAAAGTCAGGGTCTCTGTTTGCTTACTCCTGTATACTTTCTCTTCTCCCTTCTCATTCCATATATGTTCTCTACTCCTTAACTTTTGGGCCCATATATCAAAAGTAGCAGTAAAAATAAATTAAAAAAGTAAGTTTATAAGGGGAGACTGAGAGTTTGGAGGTGGGGTAGGAGTGTCCCACCCAGTCAGCCTTGCAGATGGTGAGCTGTGGGTGGGTGGGTGGTGGGTGGGGTTTTTGGAAGGAGAGCAGTGATATGAAAGTGTAATATCCAGACACAGATCTCTTTTTAAGATTGGCTGAAGGATCAGCTACTTCCCCCCTCCCCTACGTGTTTCCTTGTGCAGTCACCTCTGAATTGTGAAGCCTGGGCCAAGCCCTGAACTCATGTCCTTGGACAGTGTCTCAGCTTTCTAGATCATTTTGGAGATGGGGGTGTTCTAATGGTGTGTGTATGCGTGTGCGGGGAGAGAGAGAGAGAGAGAGGTAGATAGATAAAGTCCCTGAATTAAGAATGTCGACTTACGGACAATTTGTACTTAAGAACTGACTGCCATAAAGCCTATTATATTAAAAATTTGAGTTAAATACAATGGTTTGTAATAACGAACACATGCACTACTTTGCGATGCCCATAAAAATATTGTGTGACTTCCTTGGTTGTGCACTCAAAGAAGGAGAATGTGGTCCGCCATTTTAGGTCAGAGCACATTGTCATTAACACTGTGTTGAGTGTATAACTTTGTATTCGGCTTAAATTTTCCACTTATGTACCCTTGTAAAGAAAAGGAAAATGATCAAAATTGAAAATAAAGTAGAAGTAATAAAGAGATTAGAAAGAGATGAAACACCATCAGTCATTGGAAAAGTGTTAGGCTTAATGATCCGAACAATTTTAAAGAATAAAGAGAATAATGGAGCATATGAAAGGCTCTGCCCTGATGAAAGCTATAATTATTATTATGTACTGTATTATTATGTTTAAGATGTCTCAGTATATTTGGAAGTGTTTCTTAAGTGTTTCATATGCTGAGAAATGTAAGATATATACTATATACCAAGAAAAACGTATGACTAACTGATGCTAGATAAGAACCTTATGTACCTGCTTGTAACCCGGGGACTGCCTATAGATAAACAGATAGATGTGGGCTAAGATGTCTTTCACTATTAATGAAATGGCAGCTCCACGTCATCCAGATCCAAATTGGAAGTGATCCAATGAAGTGAGCCACAATTCAGAAGGAAGTTTCTAAAAATAAAGTTCAAACAGCCAGTTTTCTTTTGTGCAAGAAATTCAATCTCACTTTGACTATCAGTGAAATGGGATTACAACATTTTCATTCTGTCTGAAGTAGACAGCTCTTAGATAATCTAGTGCTTTATTGCTATTAACCTCCATGTTATAAATGTGATTGTGGAACAATTCACTTCAGCTAGTTAAATATTTTGGTTCCATTGACAGGTAGTATTTATTTGATAATTCAGAAGGTACTTCAATGCGCTTGCATGTTCAGAGTAATTTTTATGAGCTTTGATTACTGTTCAATGCTGCAACAATAAATTCTTCTTATGTGAAATGTCTGGATGCTTGATTCTGTGTTAAAGGGAATTTGTTGCATACAGGTTTCAATTGAAATTAATAAGGGACATATCCTAACCTTACAGTCTTCTATAATTAACTAATAAATATAGTTTTTATTTTTTAGTGTCTGTTCAATGCTATTTATTTGGTGGTTTCAAAAGAAGTAGCTGCAAGTTAACCAAATACCCATACCCAAACATACTTTTTTAGCCTAAATATTTGCATACGTGTAGCTCACAAGAGCTCAGACATCACAAAAACAAAATTTCCTATAGCGCCCGAAAGTGAAAAGGTAGAGAAAGTAGGCTAACACAGGAAAAGAGGGCCATTTTTCAAAGATAATTATCCCAGAAAGTTGCAACCTCATGAAATATAAGTGTCTCTCTCAGTGAAATATAAGCGAACACCAAAATTATTTTAGTAGCAACGATGACACTGACATACAGTCACTTCATTTGATTATTCCAACTTCCATATGAGGAAAATGTGGCAGATATTATCATTACCCCCATACTATAGATAAGGAAAGTGAGATTTAGGAAATTTAAGCAAGCTTGTCTAGGATTATAGTGAGTTAGGATTCAAGCTCTGCTTTTTCTGTTTTCAAATTCCAAGTTCTTTTACGGTGCCACCATCTGTGTTGTAAACCCAGTGGGAATAGGGAACAGATTTGTAATACCACGGTGGTATGGCGCTATGCCACCGCTCCTCTTTGAAAATGCAGAAACATTGTGCAAATTTTGGGAAAATTACATGCAAACAATTTGAAACCATTGTTGAACTTCTGGGCATGAAACATGTTAGGGCCCAAAAAACAGTTTCATTATGCAACTCCTGAGCCTTGGTAGTTATGCTTTAGGTAATTGACTTCATTTTTGGCTAGAAATGATGAAAACATTATTTGTTTCCTTTTATTAGAATGGCTTCTCTTGGCATTATTACAGGTTTTCTCTTGACAACGGCCCAGTGTTTTTTTGGCTGATGGGATGGCTTGATCAGTGTGCTAGCTTTTGACAGACTGCAGAAAATTCCAAGAAAACAATGACTAACAGAACATGGAAGGATATTTCTCTCCTACTTACATAAATTCTGGATAAGTAGTCCAGGGCTGGTCTGCTGCTTTGTGATTATCAGAGAGTAAAGTGATTTCTAGCTGTCATTCTTAGTGCACTGCCTCGTGGTCTAAGGTGGCTTCTTGAGCTCCAGCCATCAGTTTGCCTTTCAGGAAGAAAAAGGAGGAAGGAGGAAAGAAAGCTGTACCTTTTCCTCTTAAGAAGACGCCCCCAAAATCTCATAGATCACTTCTGCTTACGTATCATCAGCCAAAACTAAGTTGGTTTCTGGGCAAGTTTCATCTAGCTGGGAAAGAGACTGGAAATGTATTATTTTAGGTGGTGCCCAGCTGATAATCAGGGTTCTGTTAAAAAAAGGGGAGAATGGACACTGAAAGGCAACTGGCAATCTCTGTCACATCTAAGAATGGTCTTTTTAAAAGTCATGCAATTTTTTATTTTACTTTTTTATTACATTAAATAATGTACCTGTATTGCATGACTTTTTCAAATGTCTTTCCTGTGCATGAGTTATTTTATATCAGAGAATCAATAAAGGTTCTGCCCAAGGATTACAGTAGTTTTTTTTATATTACTAAGAACAAGAGAAACTAAATAATAAATGCTTTGCTATATTATTTTGTGTAATTAAAGTTTAAACAACCTGCATTATAACTACTTTCATATAAGATCTAGGTGCATCAAATGGTCAAAATGTAACTAGTGGGCTTTAGTCATTTTTCTTCGGATGCTCTAATCACTTAGACAAACGCGAAGGCATTGAGGATTGAGACTTATCACAACTGTTAAATGGAGCCCTGGTGGTGCAGTGGTTAAGAGCTTGGCTGCTATCAGCTGCTAATCAAAAAGTCAGCAGTTTGAATCCACCAGCTGCTCCTCAGAAACCCTATGGGGCAGTCCTACTCTGTCCTGTAGGGTCACTATGAGTTGGAGATGAGCCGACATGTACAGGTACTCAGCTAAACTTGTTCGCCCAGTATATAAAAGACCCTCGATAGCTTCTGCTAGTATCCAGTCACCAGTCTCCTGACAGTGTTATATGGGCTCTGATTTAATTTAATTATATTGGACAGTTGTGGGTTATTGTTATGCACAGAAAGGGACCAACAGAGAATTCTGTCAGTTTACAGCTACGTTGGTGTTTCGCCCCAGACAGCGACCACACCTGCAGCTTCAGAGACTAAGAAATCCTCCAGAGCACTGAGATGCATAGAGAGCAGCCAAGTCAGCTCTGACCTGGAGAAAAAGGATTGATTTATTGTGAAATTCATTACATAGGGCAGTTACTATATTTAGCATAGTCTTTAGTTCTTCTCAACTATCTATTTGGTAATATACTATAAGAAAGCATTTGATTATTTCATTTTATCTAAACTATGTTTCCTGTGATTTCCTTTTTAAAAGCTGGAAGTTAAATTTCAATGAGAACCTTGATTAACTCTCTCTGATCATCAGTTGTACAACAGAACACAACCTATACCTATTATGAGACTTAATTTTCCTTTAGACATATACTACTCATTTCTTTGTAATTAGAATAATCTTTTATTAGTCATCTTGGGCGCTGTTTCAGATTCCTTCCCGGTCACCTTTATAATGTGTCAAATTTGAAAACAAAAAGCTCATTTATTTAGGGCCATTGGGCATCTGCTTGGCTCTTAGACTCTCTACTTTTGCTAATGGCCAGGGTAAAAATTGTATGGCCTGCAACTTAGGTATTAAATGTATGTTTAAAATTTTTCTATACAGAACTACACTTCCTTACAAATCCTATTCTCTGTTGGCCAGAGCAGGGGCTGGGAGGTGAATGAGTAGAAGAGACTTAAACTTGAAGTTAAAAGTATTAGGTCCACCTGTTTTTGTTTTTATTTTTTTGTTTTGTTTTCTCAGTTTAACTCAGTCTCTTGGGGGCAAATGTTCTTTCTTTCATTGTTTTCTCCACTCTCGGCTTTTCCTCACCAAGATGGCACCTACATGAAGAAGAAAGCTTATGTATTCCAATGATGATGGAGGTAGGTGGGGAAAGACAGCTTGACCACATGTGGATCCTGGCGCTGCCCTTTGAGTCCTCCCTGGCTTCTCTAGAATTGACTCTTCTTTCCCGGTTGCTGGAAAGCCACTGATTTTAGAGCTAGTGAAAGCTGTGAACTGTTTCCTTAGCACTTTTTGGACCTTTTGGTCCTGCTTTGCTCACTTGGCCCCATTTGTGGTCTCCCTGGCTTGGTAGATACTCCAGGTTCAGTCACTTCCTTCCCTCAGACACTGCCTTGGGCTGTATACTTGAGAGGAACTGCTGCCTCTGCCCGGGGTCACCCTGCCCCTAAATGCAATAGATCCATGTCTCTCTGGTGTTCAGTTTTGCACCCTCTTCCATAAACCTCAGGGGGACTCCAGAGCCTTCTCTACCACACGGAGGCTGAGGTAGACTCTGGAATCGTCACTGGCCCTCTCTCCACTATTCCCCTTCTCCACATGAGTGTGTGGACACAATATGAGGTTGTGTCCTCAACGACTTGTGGCCATTCCTTCTTTCTATTATTTTGCTCGGAGCCCTGGTGGTAGTAGTTAAGAGTTAGGCTGCTAAACAAAAGGTCAGCAGTTCAAATCTACTAGCCACTCCTTGGAAACCCTGTGCGGCAGTTCCACTATGTCCTATAGGGTCACTGTGAGTCGAAACAGACTCAACGGCACTTAACAACAACAATATTATTTTGCTACCTTCTCGAGGTTTCTTACTGAAGCAATTGTGGTGGAGAAGTAAGGAGGACGTCCTTTCTTGTTCCTTTTCTTATATCACCCCCTCCTGCCAGCACTAGAAGGGCTTTTGTCCGCAAAAGCGCCTCCATACCATTTCTTCCTCCTTCTGGAATTGGCATTCACTTCCTGTTTCCCTGGGGCCATGGTAATGGAAGGAGGGAGCCATGGGGGAGGGGAGGGGAAGCAGGTGGGGAGTGGGAATGGGGAGAGAAAACTTACCAAGAAAATACATTAGGAGGTGTTTAATGATTTAAAGGCTACTGTTATTGTACTACCAGAACACCTTCCCTATATTTCTGAACTGTACAACTTTATTCATACATTTTTATTTTTTCCCCTTAAATTGAAAACTAGGAGGTTAGTTCCTAACCAACCTTTATCCTTTTATTGGCAGAGTAATTTTGAATAATTTCAATACTTTTGTTAATTAAATCCTAATGCTATTATTGAAATCAGTTACCAACATAACAGACAGCTGCAATAGCTAAGCCACTCACTTCTGTGTATGTAGTCACAACCGTTTCCAGTACTCATCCCAACAGTAACGTACACTAGCCAGCTCTGGCCAGCTCAGGGTCTCCATGACAATAAATTCCTAGGTTCTGAATCTTTCAGGAACCCACCTCAGGTTAAAGTCTACCCCCAGGAGTGTGACTGCTTTCTCCTGCTCTGAACACAGGAAACTCCAGGCATCTAGTTGTGGAACAAACTAAGCATATTAAGTGACTCCGGAAGTGGCAAGGATGGTGCTGCAAAGGGTTACATCTCTGGAATACCGTATTATTAGTACCAATGAATTGTTCTTCCTTTTCCATGGTTTACCTTTACAGAGCTGGAGAGTACATAAAAGATGAGATAGGATGTGAATTTCACCAGTTGTGCATGGTTATCTCCAAGCTTAAAGGAAAAAACTCTCCCTTCCACATATAAGATGCGTCATAAATCAGCCAAAAAATAGAACTAAGGCTGCTCTGTATCAGGCATCATGTGCTCTTTGGAGTTGCAGAATATTTACAACATAGTCCCTGATTTCAAACAGCTTAGAGTCTTGTTGAGATCATTTATTCATTCAATAAATATTTATTGAGCTTGTAGTCTGTGCCATGTACTGCAATATGCAGACCTAGAGCAGAAACAAGATAGATAGGGACTCTGCCTCCATTGAGCTTCTTATCAGGTGATACAGATATTCAGTAAGCGACTCTGGCTGTATGCAAATGTCCCAAATCTAGCTACAAGAGTTCCTTCCCTTTTATAAGAAATAAAAGGACTAAAACACATTTTGTTAACTTCAAGGGATGCAGTCCCTCCTGAATTGTCTGATGACCACCGGAAGTCCTTCATGTTCTGGGTGACCCTCGGCAGGTCTCACACTGGATTGTGGTTTTGCAATTCCACTGGTCTCATACAGCTCCTCTTTATAACAGTCTTTACTGAGAGCTTTTCCTGAGACAGGGGTGTGTGGGAAATGTGGAAGTGAAAAAACAGAGTGGCATCTAAAACTGTGGGCAACTATTCCCAATGTCCATTCACAGTTCCCTTTCATAGGTGTCCACAAATGGATGCCACCGTTCTTAGCTGTGCTGCTGCGTTCCTGGAATAGTCACCTTCAGATCAGGGTACCTTCTCTTTCTAAGTCTCTGAACCCTAAATCCCAGAGCCTGCTCTAGCTCGCAGCCAGCTCTCATCAAAAATAAAAGCCAGAAAATCAGTTAAACCTTTACCTCCTATGATCACCCCCCTTTCCACCATGCAGGGAGTTCTTCACAGTGTCCCACAGAGCAGCTCGGTGCCTCTGTCCTCACTATTTCCCACCTGGGTCTGAGCTCCACCTTTACAAAACCCAGATGCCCATTAAGGTATTTTCCTGAACAGTTTCCCAAATATGAATTATGTGCCACCTTTGTACTGTAGAAGTAGCCTCAGTTACAACACTCCTGTCTGTTGTGTCCTGCTCATGAGTAAGGTGAGGCCTGGAATTACGTGGGAGCATATAAGAGTGGTACCTCATCTTGTGAGGGCCAGTACCAAAACAAGTGCCTCTGGAGGAAGACGTAGCTGGAGGGTGGGGGTAGGGGGTAGGGAAAGCATTTCAGGTATAGGGAACAGCATGCGCAAAATCCCTGAGGTGTGAGGAGGCACAGCATTTAAGGAACAACAGCAAAACAGGTCCTGCTGAAGCATAGGGTGTCATGGATTGAATTGTGTCCCCCCAAAATATGTGTCAACATGGTTAGGCCATGATTCCTGGTTTTGTGTGATTGTCCACCATTTTGCCATCTGATGTGTTGTGGATCCTACCTCTATGATGTTAATGAAGCAGATTTAGAGGCAGTTACGTTAATGAGGCAGGACTCAATCTACAAGATTAGGTTGTGTTTTAAACTAATCTCTTTTGACAAATAAAAGAGGGAAATGAGCAGAGAGACAGGAGGACCTCATACCACCAAGAAACAAGAGCCAGAAGAATAGTGTGTCCTTTGGATCCTGGGTGCCTATGCTGAGAAACTTCTCAACCGGGAAAGATTGATGACAAGGACCTTTCCCCAGGGATGACAGAGAGAGAAAGCCTTTACTGGAGCTGGCACTCTGAATTTGGACTTCTAGCTTCCAAAACTGTGAGGGAATAAATATCTATTTGTTAAAGTCATCCACTTGTGGTATTTCTGTGATACGCGGCAGCACTAGATAACTAAGACAGAGGGGGAGAGAGGAATGAAGTTGGAGAGGTGGACAGGAGCTTTGTGTGCTGTAAAATGAATTTTTGGTCTTTATTCTGAAGATAATAGGACAATAACAGACAATTTACAAAGCAGGTATGTGGATATTTTTGCATATGTTTGTGTGTAATGACAAGATTTTCTTTAAAAACAGCTGTGTGGTGAATAGCTTAGCTAACAGCACTAGGCAGCATATGCTAGATACTCAATGAGTGGGAACATTGAAACATACCACAGTTCTATCCAAATGTAAATCTGTTCATCACCAAAGATTTCTGCCCAAGGCCCCAGAAGGAAGCAACATGGCAGCCCAATCACAAATGATGCTCCTTAAGTGGGAGGCAGCAGGTGTCAGGCTGTGACAACTTATCTAGCAGGTCTGCATGATTGTATACCCTGTTGTAAGTATACCAGGAGCATAATTTCAAGGAAGAGAACTTCCTCCTAGCTGGCATCAGAGGCAGATTTACAGTAAAGCTATTGAAGTTCAAGCTTCAGAGCCCCTCGCTTGCACAGGCCTTTTCCTAGGCTCTGTGCCTAGTTTTATATTCAAAATTGTACATTCATTTTATTAAAGAAAGTTGCATTTGCTTGAGGTCCCACAAAACCTGGAACTACCTCTTTCTGGTATAGTACCCAAGTATTCATGGAGAAAACAGAATTTGAATTAGCCCTTGAAAGAAAATTAGGCTGTGCATATGCCAAAAGAAATGGCAACACATTCAGGCTGAGGAAAACTGCATGGACAGTGCATAGGATGCCTTGGAGGGCAGTGAGTTGATCAATGAACGCTGGGTATCACTGCTAAAGTAAAGATCAGATTCCCAACCCACCATTGTTTAGTTATTTGGGTTGTTTGGGGTATAAGGAATAGAGCAGCCCTCAGGTTAGCTCAAGCCCGTGAGGTTTATTGCAGTGATATATGTGGAATGTTAAGGAAGATGGAATTTTACGGTAATTTGAGATCAGGAACCATAGTGGGTCTGGACTACATCGGCTGAAGGTGGTGGGTAGATCAGGATTCATAGAATCATCGACAGGAATACATGGAATTTCACGCTAGTCCTCCACCATTATTGGATTTAGCTACTTTCTACCTGTTTCCATTACCAACTGCCTATTCTTTCCCTCTACAGTCTATATAATTTTTTTACATTATAATTTTTGTTAACGTACTCTATCAGGTCCCTCATGGCTCCGGTGCTTTTGCTAACTTCCTCATTTTCTGAACGTTTCCATCTTCAGATTCTTAAGAGAGGAAATGTGCCTGGCAAGCTTGTTGTTCCTTGCCCCAAAAGGTCATACACTAGTCTACTGCTTGAGTTTACACACTGTATCCCATCAACTATGCTTGATATGTACAGAATCTTGGTACAAAACGTGCTGGACTATGGCTGCCCCTTCAGCAGTGGTTGGGTTGTGGACAGGACAATTTCCCTTAGAAGGGCCTGTAGGTGGGGATAGCATCAGAAATAGTGTGTTTTGAACAGCAGTAATAATAGCTAATACTTCCTGAGAGCCTGCTTTGAGTCATGGTATCAGGTTCTGTCCTAAGCATTTCAAATGTACTCTTAAGTCCTACAGATAATCTTATGAGGCAGGTACTAACACTATCTCCATTTTCCCGAGGAGGAAACAGAGGAAAAGAATGATCAAGTAACTTGCTCAAGGTCACTCAGCTAATAACTAGTGGAACCAGGATTCTAATCATTTAGTCTCTTTTAGAGGCCACTGTCTTCTACACCATAAGGCTGAATGTGGGATTTTTTTTTTTTTTTTAAGGGTTGGATTATAGCAATAGAGAACTCAGGGGACTAAAGGGGGTTATGGTAGCATGGTGAATGGATCATAAAGGAGGGATGCTGAGGACATAGGGAAGCAGGGATTCCTTAGGCACATTAAAAACCAAGAATCACTTGGATTTGGTGATTGATTCATTGGAATAGGATTTTGAAATAAATGTTCAAATGCACCAAGTAATACATACCCTCCTGTTGGAAAACAACTAGTTGGAGAGGAAACTAAAAACTTCTTATCAGTAAAGAAATGACTAATTGGCTTTTCAAAAGTATAGTATCTAAATGTTTTATCAGATGTTGTGGGAGAAACTGTTATATTCTTCTTCACAGAGAAGCGTTATACAATCAAAATGCACCTGCCTCTGAATACCCACCTAAAAGACTGGCTGGATGTTTAGAGTATTGAGAAACACTGGCTTTTCATTTACTTAATGTGTGTCAAAATTTTGAAGGGAAAACTTTTTTTCCCTCTTAACTCTGTAACATGAAAATAAAATTTCTGGGATGAGGTGAACATCCAAAGTTAATAAGCAAATGGCAGTGTTATCTGTTAAAGATTGCAAACAGCAGTGTATAGAAAGGAAGGCTAGTGAACTAGACTGTTTTTGAAAATGATGCCAAAGAGTTTCTTTTACTCCAAGATTTTTAGGCAGTGAAAATAATGATTAAAAAAAAATTTAGATGCCATATATATATATATTGGCAATATATATATTTTAACCAGAAAGCATGTCTTTGTACATCCACTGTTCTGTTTTGAGAATTACAGTTGTTTTTCCAGAGCCTAAATTGAAGAACATAAGGAATGAGTAATGTTTTTCCAGGCTTTCCCTGAAATATTTCTTTCACCAGAGCAACAAAAACTTCAGGTTTACCAACACTTGTGATGACAGCATCTTCATGACCTCATATTGTTTAGTATAAGTATGTCCCAAATGTATATCTGGAATTCAAATATAACTGGGTATCCTGTATTTTATCTGGCAACACTATGCCTGCTCCTCCAGCAGGAGGTCTCAGCTGATTCAGACACCCACACTCCTGTGAAGCACAGCATGAGGAGCTGGTGAATGAATTTTGGATATCTCTAGTAAGGAGCCATGAATAAATACTTGTTTCGTTTGAATATTTATTTCAGAATCCCTATTTCAATTTAATCACCAAGTCTAAATGATTCTTGGTTTTTAACGTGCCTGGGATATCCTTTCTTCCCTATCCCCTCTGCATCTGTTTTTGTTCACTCATTTATTATCTAGTCACCATGTAGCCGCAACCTCCTATAGTCACCTGAGTGATTTTTCTGCCTCTAGTCTTCTCTTGATGTCTCTAAAACACTACGTGGTAGTCACCACCTACTCTCCTTGTGACTGGTGTGGTTAATATTTTTCCTAAGAGTGAGTCTATGGGGCAGTTCTACTCTGTCCTAAGGGGTCACTATAAGTCAAATCAGCTCGATGGCAATAGGTTTGGTTTTTGATTTTAAGGGTGAGTCAGGGATCAAGTACCTAAAGCCTTCTTTAAACAATACCATTTTTCTGCGTCTGTTCAAACCTTTTTCTATTTGGGTGTTTGATCAGATAAGGCATACATTGAATTTCACATGTATCGGCAGCTTTAGGCATTGAAGAGGTGACATTTTATCAGATAAGATGTGTTCCATTGCATCTTGAGTTATGATCATATTATATGTATATGTGTATACTTCCAGCTATAATAAATGATTATAGAAATATATTTCTTTGAAACAGCTTATTATTTTTCCTTCTCCATCTCTTCTTTCCTTCCAGTGGTTAACACCTACTATGTGCCAGGCATTGGGGATAACTAAGGCACAGACGTGATATGCAAGTGGCTCAGAGGTTTATGGGGGTCCAGATGTGAGAGCAGATATTCAAGCTATGCAACAGGTGCTAGAGTAGAGATGTAGACAATATTTCATGGGTGACAGAGGCTATAGCAACTATTTCTGCCTGGGGAATCTGGGAGGCTCCTCAGATAAGGTCTATTCTCTTTTTTTTTTTAGGACTGGACTTTGAAGGATAAGTAGAACTTTTAACATTTGACCTGTTTTCCTGCATTAAGTTTTTGGCTACTGATCATAGGTTCGTAATACTAAAAAATCGTGTCAAAGGCTTAGGCTTATTTAAGTGTGGTAGTGGTTCCATTTCCCCAACGGTTTTAAAGTGCAACCCCTGTTCTGGGCATATATTTGCTCTCTTTGACTCTTAGTCATTCAAGCCTGTCTTTGTTCAAGTGTTCCCCCTCCCCTTACTAGTTCTTTCCACATCCTATAATTCCTGTGAACCCTCAGACCATGCTAAATCACTTTTATTTCCTCTTTCTCTGAGTTCTTAAGGCTTCTGTGAGGAAACCAGGGTAAATGTTTTTAAGTTCTATTTCTCTTTAGAGTATATTTTAATGTTTTAAAACAGGGAAAAGACAGGCCCCCTTTAAAAGACCAAGAGGCAAACAGAAGTATTGGATATCACCCAACCTTGTTGTTAGGTACAGTTGAATTGGTTTCGACTCAAAGCAACCCTTGTATGACAGAACAAAACACTGCCCGGTCCTGCGCCATGCTCACAATTCTTGTTATGCTTGAGCCTATCGTCGTAGCTAGCCACTGTGTCAATCCATCTTGTTGATGGTCTTCCTCGTTTTCGATGACTCTCTACTTTACCAAGAATCATGTCCTTCTCCAGGGACTGATCCCTTCTGATAACATGTCCAAAGTATGTAAGACTTAGTTTCGCCATTCTTGTCTCTAAGGAGCATTAGGACTGTACTTTTTCCAAGACAAATTTGTTCATTCTTCTGGCAGTCCATAGTATATTCAATATTCTTCCCCAACACCACAATTCAAAGGCATCAGTTCTACTTTGGTCTTCCTTTTATATCACACAGCTTAGTTACAGTTTAATCTTTTTGGACAACGAGACTCTGAAAATCCCAAAAGATGAACATATATTCAGGAGAAGTTCGTAAAATATTACAGCCTTTAATAAAAGGTTCTATTTCTCTAATGAAAGAGCGTTCATGGGAAGTGCGTAGAGCAAGTACAGGACTGGTCTTTCTCTCTTGTTTCTCTATGCAGCTTGAACTCTGAGAGGAGAGCAAAAAGGGGAAAGAGAACTTTGGAGAGCAAGAAGGGGAAAGCACTTTTTGTTGTAGTTGGTGGGAAACAGCAGGACCGAGAGTAGAAATGACGCCTCACTTCAAAAGTCCCAGCAAGTAAATAATGACAGTAGATAACGCCGCAGGTGTCTGTATTAGTTTAGGATTTTGCCGAAGGTTGCGTATCTATTTTTATCTTTTGTACAGAGTAATTAACAAATTCATATTTATTTTGTATAATAATTAACTAATTCATTTTTTTTTTTTTTAAATCAGGAAGCAATATTTTTCACAGTTAACAAGTTAGGAGCCCAGAGGCCTGGTTTCCAGTCCTAGTTCTAGACTTGAGCACGTTACTGAAGCTCACTGAGATTTAGTATTTTTCACTTATGAAATGGAAATATCTATCCACATATAGGTACTGTATTTAAAAACACCTGGAAAGAAAAAGTTCATTTAAAAACCAGACAGTAACTAAGCTGCCTTGTGGCAGGCTCTTGTCTAGTCACTGGGGGTACACCAATGAACGAAAATGTGGAACTCTCTGCCCCTGTGTATCTCATTGAGTAGTACAACTGACCAGTTCACATGGTACAGTTTTTCACTCTGTTTGGTTATCCACACCTTTTTTTTTTTTAATGTGACAAGTGGTATTGATTAGGTCGTATTGTGCCCTTGCAATTTTACGTGTTCTACTTTTTAATTTGACCTTTTAACTCCCTTTTTATCGATTATGAAAATACAAAATTTAGTTCAGCCCTCATTACAATGATTTGTTGATTCCAAATCAGTGAGGTTTTATTATACTTGTGTAAAAAGAGACGGACATGTTTGTAAATACTGGATCTTAATATGCAATAAAGGTGCACCTAGCCCAGGTGTTATAATATTGATTGCAGCTGTTGGGTGTCATAGAGTTGATTCCAACTCATAGAGACCCTATAAGACAGAGTTGAACTAATTGCCCCTTAGGATTTCCAGAGATTATGGTAAATACCAAAAATTTGTAAGAGGCTAATTTCACTAGCATGGGTATGAAATCCAAATTATAGGGATGCTAAGTTTTTTTTTTAAGAGGCAACGAGGCAGTATAGAGGAGGGTTAGCACACGATTTCTGGAAACAGACCACCTGCATTTGAATTCAAGCTCTGCCACTTCCCTGAGGGTGATTCTGGGCAATTCATTTAACCTCTCTGCCTCAGTTTACATGAATTAAAATTTGTAAAGAGTTTAGAACAGTGCGTGACAGAGGGAAAGCACTTTATAATTTCAGACTACTGTTTAGGAGGGAGTTGAAGAAAGGAGGAAATAGGAGTCACAGGCATATCACTTAGAGAAGCTGGTGGTATTGAAAAATTGAGCCACACTTACAGGAAGTGGAAGGGGCAAGCAGTCACGCACAGGTGTTTTTGTGTATTTTATTTCCCAAGATAGGAAAGCCTACGTATGCATATTTGGAGGTGAACGAAACGGAGTCAACGAAAAGAGAGAAGAAGGAGGGTGTAGCTGTGTGAGCAGGATGACCTGGTACAAGGACCTAGGTAATTAGAGATAATGCCAGAAAAGAAATTTGAGGAACATTTTCTCTCTGACCTTGAGCAATCTGGCTAGCCTTTATAATATGTTACAAATCAGGCATTGAAATTCTGGAGACAGCAGCATAGGCTGCTATACTCTGGCTGTTCAGAATCAGGCAGTAGATGGGGAGAAATTAGTGAGCTGATGTGGGGTGAGCAGAGGACTCACTAATGACAAGCTAAAGAGTAGGGATAGCTCTGCAGTGTGGCTGGGTCATTCTAGAAAGCCCCTTGGCTGTTAGACTATCACAGTGCTCAGCAGACAGTGACAGAATGGATCTGGGAACACAGGCGTCAGGCATACTCAGCCAAACCACCAACTGCCACAGGGCAGGGCCCACAAACAAACCCTGGCAGTAGGCCAAATAAGTGGGCTTTGTTCAGGTGCCAGTGGAGTGCCCACTCACATGTAAATCTTTTTACCAGAATTGTCATAGGAAAATGATTTTGTCCACAAGTCAAACTCAAATTGGAAGATCAATAAAACAACAGTACACACACGTGTGCACACATACAGGGTCTTTGCTGTGTTAACTGGATTCTTTAAAAATACCCTGTAATATGAGCTTTACTAAGAATGTGGCTTAGTAAATAAAGCAGCTTCAACTGAAAGCTTTCAGCTCTCATATCCAGAGAGCAGAGCAGCTTTCTAGCAGATTAGATATCATATATTATTTGGCACTTTGGGAAGAACGCAGCAGAACTACAAACTTAGTTGAAACGAAAGGAAGAGGACTTATTTGGGGCAGGAAGATCTTAGGCAGCATAAAGAAAGATCATCATGGTAGCAAGAGCTAAGGTATTTAAGATGGGCCTATTCAACAGCCTCCTTAATGCCTGCCCATTCTGCACTCTTAGCAAAGTCCCAGATTTTGGTGTGAATGAAAATCAGGGTATTGGAGGGGTTAAATACTAAATGGAATTCAATATAAAGTAGACTGGCATCACCTGACACGTGGTAGGTTCTGTTAAATGTTTCTGCCTTTTCTTCCTTCTACTCAGGGCCATTCCCTTTTGTAATTTTGCCTCTCAATATTGATTTAAGAGGTTTTGTCCCTAGCTAGAAGAATTTCAATGGTAGGAGTGGAGAAGATATTTTTCAGCAGAGTTCCTTCCCAGAGCTCCCCAGTCCACATAGGTGGGCAGCCTCCACCACCAGCTAAGCTTAATTCGCCATTATTGGAGCTCTGCAGATCCCATATGCCAGCTCTTTGTCCTCTTCCCAGCTTCTGCTTGTTTTGCTGCTAACTTCTCATACCTGTGACCATCAGAGGCCCAACTTTGAGTAGAGCTGGAAGGGCCTAGGGGTTTTATCTCCCCCTAAAAGCAGCAACGACTAATGGGTGTGGGAGTAGAAAATCCCAGTTACCTTGTTTAGAGGTGGGACAAACTCGGAGGTAAAATTTACACTACAGAGTTCCCCAAAGGATCAGGCTGAAACTGAACTTTACCTGAAATTTCACCCCCGCGTGGCTTCTTTTCTTTCCCCATCCTAGTTTCCCACTCCCTTCCTGGTTTCTCCTGGGAATACTTCTTTAACAAATCACTTACAAATCCTTGACTCAGAGTCTGGTTCTGGGAGTGTTTGACCTAAGACAGATGCTATTTACTATTCATGAATTCATATAACAGAAGTTCACTGAATGCCTAAGTGCTTTTTTTCCAGGCTAGTGGAAAAGACAGACATGTAGTAGTTAGGTGAAATGTAAATATGTTCAAGATGTTATGTGGGGCATATAGAGACTTTACACTTCTGGAGCCAATGGAAATTTTAAAAATGTTTAGCCTGCCTTCAACTTCTGATAAAGTGAGTTTTATCTAGTGGATTCTCATGTATGGTAAAAGAGTTGATCAATCCTCGGCCTCATGATGTTGGCAATTGAGGAAGAACTAATCATTTGCCTAGAATTCTATTTTATTTAATAGACATTTATGGAGCTGCAAGTATGAACCAGAGTGTGAGAAACTGACACATAGACTAATAAACACAATATAATGAGATGGAGACATCTTGAGTTATGTATAAAAAAAAAAAAAAAAGTGCTATGGAAATATAAAAGAAAGAACGGTACTTTTCCAAACAAATGGAAAGGCTGAGTCTTGGAGGAGTAGTAGAATTAATTCTGGAGAGAGGCATTTTAGAGAGAGGAAATAAAACATGCCACAGTAATTAGATAAAAGAACCTCAGAATATTTCAGGAAGTGCTCGAGCAGTTTAGTGAATTGGAGCAATACGTTTGCATAAAGAAGACAGGTGGGAAATAAACCTGGAGTTTTAGGCTGGAGCTACTTAGTGGCGAGTCTTAGGTGCTTTAGAATTCATCCTGTAAGCAATGGAGAACATTTAAAGATATTTAGGGTTTGCTAAGGCTTGATTTAGAAACCATATGGAGGAGGGGTTAAAGAGAAGAAAGACTTGGGTCAGAAGCATTAATTAGTCACAAGGCTAGTATTAGATTAAACCATAAATAATTTCTTTTATCCAACCATAGTTGATATCATGGATTGAACTGTGTCCCCCCAATATATCTGTCAAGTATTGTGTAATTGCCCACCATTTTGTCTTCTGATGTGATTTTCCTATATGCTGTAAATCTTACCTCTGTGATGTTAATGAAGTGGGATTAGCAGCAGTTATGTTAATGAGGTAGGACTCAATCTACAAGATTAGGTTGAGTCTTAAATCAATCTCTTTTGAGATATGAAAGAAACCAGCAGAGATACGTGGGGACCTCATACCACCAAGAAACAAGAGCCAGGAGAATAGCGCTCCCTTTGGACTGGGAGTACCTGCACTGAGAAGCTCCTTGACCTAGGAAGATTGATGACAAGGACCTTCCCCCAGAGCCAACAGAGAGACAAATCTTCCCCTGGAGCTGTCACCATGAGTTTGGACTTCTAGCCTCCCAGACTGTGAGAGAATAAATTTCTCTTTGTTAAAGCCATCCATTTGTGGTATTTCTCTTATAGCAGCGCTAGATGGCTAAGACAGTTGACAGTTGACCTAAAAAACGAACAACTATTTCATATAGTTCAAGGTGATACAATAGCCAAGAAGAATGAGAGTGAGGCTCTGAATAACGGCACAAAGATTGGAGTGGAGGTGTCAAATAAAAAAGTCACATATGAAAGAAAACTGACAACATAAAATTGATGATCCACTGATTGCAGGGCCAGAGTAAATTGTAGAAATTAGGTGTGAGAGTGAAGCAAGGGCTCCTGATGAGAAAGGAGTGAATGATGAAGAGTATCCTTAAATGAAAAGGGCCAGAAAAGGAGCAAGTTTAGACAGTGAATAGGGAAGCATATCATGCTCCAGAACTCCCAGCTCTTGACTGAAGAAATGCCTCATTTTTTTTTTTTTTTTTTAGTTCCTTCTTTTTCTGCTATGGAAACCGTGGTGGCAAAGTGGTTAAGTGCTACGGCTGCTAACCAAAAGGTCAGGAGTTCAAGTCCACCAGGTGCTCCTTGGAAGCTCTATGGGACAGTTCTACTCTGTCCTATAGGGTCGCTATGAGTCGGAATCGACTCGACAGCAGTGGGTTTGGGTTTTTCTGCTATTTGACATTGAACAGGGATATGATATCCAAATTCCTACCGTTATATCTACTACTAATGTTAATCCAACAAATAAAGAAAACCCAAGTGCATTTATTACTTACTAAAGCAAATCACTAAACAAGAATTTAAGTGAATATAATAGAAAGAAAAGAAATCTGTGGTCAGCTTGAGTAGGAATCAGTCCGAATTAGGTTGTTCTTTGAAAATAAGAAGTGTCTTCTCATACAGGACTGTAAAGAGATCTGTAAAAGTCTCACAGAATAAATAGGAAAACCTGTTTTCTTTCCCTCTCCAAACCCGACTCCTCTTCCAGAGTCATACTATCTGTATTAAAAGTGCCACTGTTACGGATTGAATTATGTCCCCCCAAAATGTGTACCATCTTGGCTAGGCCATGATTCCCAGTATCGTGTAATTGTCCTCCATTTCACGATCAGATAATCCTATGTGTTGTAAATCCTAACCTCTATAATGGTAATGAGACAGGATTAGAGGCACTTATGTTAATAAAGCAGGACATAATCTACAGGATTATGTTATATTTTGAGTTAATCTTTTCTGAGATAAAAAATAGAGAGGAGAGCAGAGAGGAGAGGGACCTCACGCCACCATGAAAGAAGCACTGGGAGTGGAGTGTGTCCTTTGGACCTGGGGTCTCTGTGCTGACAAGCTCCTAGACCAGGAGAGGATTGATGACAAGGGCCTTCCCCCAAATCCAACACAGACAGAAAGCTTTCCTTCTCTTGGAGCTGGCACCCTGAATTCAGACTTCTAACCTCCTTAACTGTGAGAGAATATGTTTCTGTTTGTTATAGCCATCCACTTGTGGAAGCCATTCACTGTGTTGTAGCAGCACTAGAAAGCTAAGACAACAACTAAACTCTTCCTTTTGCTCTGGAATAGATATTGGTCAAAGTACAATTTTTGTTGCACTGACGTGTCATTTCAGGTACTTCAAATAACACTGCCTTCCTGAAACTGAAATCATCCATTTGCTTAACAGAGCCAAGAACTTCTGTCTAGACATTTTATGTAATACCATTCCTCTTGAGATGGGCATGGTGTTTAAGATCATCTGAACTAAATTTTTTGAGAAAAAAGGACCCCAGTATAAAACTATACCAGTATAAAAAAGTATAAGAAAAACAAGTATGAAAAAGACTGACCAAAGAAACACTGAGTTTTATTTCTGCTTTTTCTTGTAACAATTTCTCATAAGGACTTCATTTCATTCTGTTTTTCTTGTAAAGAGTTAATGAGAAATGTTTAAAAAATATTTTTCAGCTGTGACAAAATATTTTCTTAAGTGTTTCAGTTGCATCCAATGGATTTAGGCTATGATTTGGAAATCCTGTAGGATCACTATGATTTGGAATCAACTTGACAGCAATGGGTTTGGTTTTTGGTTTTTATTGAGAGGTGGGCCTCAGGTTTAATTACACAGTGTCATTCATTCATGGCATGCACACATTGCCAGGCACTGTGGTAGCTGCTGGAGATTCGAGCAAACAAGCCCAAGCCTGGTTCCTGCTCTCATGAAATTTGTATCCTAGAGATAATGATGAATATTAATCCAATAATAACATAAATAATTATTAGTTACAAACAACAATGAATACCTGAGAAGAGAAATAGTAGGTGCCATACTGTGGGGCCAGTTCTCAGTAGCAGGATATTGTCTAAGGAAATGTTCGTCCAAGTTGAGACCTGAAAGATGTTTAGGACTTAGGTGATGAGGGGACTGAAAAGCACTCTAGGAAGAGGAAACTGCAAGTGCAAGGGCCCTGAGGCAGGAAGGAAGATGGCATTGTTCAGGATGTTCAAAGATGGCCTGTGTGACCCAAGCACAAAAAATCAAAAGGGCAAAAGGTTTGCAGTGAAGATGGAGTTGTAGCCAGAGAATAGATCAAACAGGGTCTTTGAGACCATGTTAAGAAGTCTGGCCTTCACCATAAGAGCAATGGGAAGTCATTGAAAAATGATAAAATGGAGAGCAACAGAGTTAGATTTGCCTACACCAATCATTTGAAATCAATGAATTTTTATTCAGCACTTATGTGTTGTGAAGGAAACCCTGGTAGCATAGTGATTAAGAGCTACGAGTGCTAACCAAAAGGTCAGCAGTTCAAAACCACCAGGCACTCCTTGGAAACCCTATGTAGCAGTTCTACTCTGTCCTCTGGGGTCACTATGAGTCAGAATCAACTCGAAGGCAGTGGGTTATGTGTTGTGATAATTGCTCTAGGGATTTAGAAATTATATCAGACATGGTGTCTGCTTTCAAGTAATGTTTGTGTAGAATTTTAAGAGGCAAGAAGGGTGGGAACCAAAGCATGGGGACAGGAACGAGATAGCCTTGGAAAGATAGTATCTAAAACATCTTTCATTTACTTGATCCTATTAAATGTGAGTTGATGCTTGGATTTGGGTTATGGTTTTCTTTTAAAACATTCAAGGAAGTGTCATCTGATATAAGGAGTCATAAGCAATAACTTTCCACTGAAACCTTCTGTCTGTTCACAGATCAGGTACCACACAAACAACTATGTATCCAGCTCCACCTCCTTGCCCCACCAGTGTTCCTCAACTTTGATGTGCAGTGATCATTTGGAAAGGTGAGACTTAAAAAAGCTGCCTAGATTTCCACCACATCCTTTTCCCACCTCTCTGTTCGGATCTGTTATTCATGCTACCAAGGCAAATATCTCTAAGAATTAAAATGCAAAGTAGACACAAACATCTGATCAAGGAAGGCTAGATTCTTTAAAAGGCGCCCTGGTGGTGCAATAGGAAAAGCGCTAGTCTGCTAACAGAAAGGTTGGCCTTCAAAGGCACTCAGCTGCTCTGAGCAAGAGAAGTTTCCCTAAAGATTACAGCCTAGGAAACCCTATGGGGCAGTTCTACTGTGTCCTAGAGGGTCACCATGAGTGGGAATTGACTAGAAGGCAAACAACATGAAGAGATTCTTTACAGGAGCTGTTGTTTTTTTAAACATCAGTTAAATTTTCTTTCTGAAACTGACTCTAGTCTGCTGTTGGGATTGATTGATTCTCATGCTGTGAAAGAAACTGCATGTCAGGTTATTCACCGTAGGAACACTCTCTGGGATCATTTTAGGGCTAAACTACTTCTGTATTCACTAAATATCAGAATTCTGTGTATTCACCATATGATTAGTGTGATCTCGGCTGCTGTTTTGAGGAGATCTATTTTATGTGTATTTCAATGAACACTCTGGAAAGCAGCATACAACATCGAATGTGATTCATAATTGATCATATTCAATTTGGAGCTTCAGTTTCCTCCCTCGAACACCTCAGTATTTCTGCAAATGACTGTAGAGTTAATTGAATGAAAAGCCTCCTGGGCATTACACTGTGCATCTATTTCTTTTTAAGAGAGAATGTGAAAAGCTTATTTTCTCAAAGACAGCATACTTTTTTTTTTTTTCAAATAGATGAACTTTTCATTTTAATGGAAAGTCAGCATTCTTATTATATTTCATTCCTTGGGTAATGTAGGGGACAATAACAAGTTGTTATTATGAATGTGGACATTCAAGCAGTTCGATTTCTTTGGTCACCCATTCTCCCACGGTTGAGGTAAAGATAACCATCTCTGTTTTCAGGGGAAGATCTGAAAGTGTTTTTCAATATAGATGTAGTGTGTGGCTATGCCTAAAGAAAAGAACAAGCAGATTCAACCTTGAAAACACTTTAAAAATCACAAGACTGATGATTTATACTCAGCTCACCTTTACAGTCTATGTCCTTCCCCCCAATATTTGCATTTAATACATACATTCCAGGTATTGCTGGGCTATAAATAGACTCTCCTGGAAACAAATGATGGGGAAAGGAAGGAGATACCTGGTTCCCAACTTGTCACTGGTAGGCTCACTATGATTCCTTCTTTTATTTTTGAAAGTGAAGCTTGTTATGCTTTTCCCCATTATAAAAATAAGAGATGATAGCTATAGAAATTTTTCAAAATAAAGAAAATTAGAAAAAAACAAACAGCTTACCTTTAGTTCCAACACTCAGGAAAACCCCATCGCCATTTTGGTCTATTTCTTTCTGTTCTTCCCCTGCAATGTTTTATTGATTTCTGTTTTACATACTTGTATTAATAATATTATATAGGCATTTTGAATCTTATTTTTTATTTTACTTAACATAAAATAAACATTTCTCAAAATTAAATGTGATTTGAATATTTATGTATTAGTCTATCAAAAAGATACACCACAGTTTACTTAACCATAATCTGTATTTAAATTTGGCACCATAGTGAATAGTGCTATACCACTACCCAAGGACTGAAATGTACAGCTGTTTTCTTTTTTTCATATTTGTAATTTTTTAAAACTATAAATAGAGTTTAAAAACATATGTACTTTTTTTTAATGTTCTTTAAATGAATATAATCAGACTGTTTTCTAAAAGAATTCTGCCAATTTAAAATTTTATCTGCAATTTGTGAGGGTGTCTGCTTTGTTTCACCCTAACCAACACTATATATTATCTTTAAACAAAACAAAACAAAATGTTCCTGATTTGATAAGAGAAAAATTGTATTTTGTTGCTATTTCAATTTTTACTCTTCTATATTTCTTTTTAGGCTATAGTTATATATTGATCAGGACTTGTTTTTATGGAGAGAACATTTGACCACTCAATGTGCCTACAACTGATATAGCTTTCTGATCTGATAATTCTCCTGGATTACAAACCCTGAAACTAAAGAAATTACTTTTAAAAAAGTATATACTTAGTGTAATTAAATGATCCAGGGGCTTAATTAAGTGATCCAAAATCCAGAGTTTTTAAATTGCTTTGATTTGTAAAGCACACATGTAATTACTTCAAACAAGAATGGTTTGAATGTCTGAGGCATATATATTTATTCTTCACACCATACATGAAATAATAGTAATAATAAAAACTATCCATGCTTATTACATCTTTATTTCTCTATTCTAACAGATAAAGAAAGAACGGAGTTGGACTTTTAATTGCATTTCCTGCCTCCCTGAGCTTGTGTATTTCTTCCCACCAGAGAAGGAGGATTTTTATATTTTGATCTGGATTGTTTTTTCATTTTCATCTTATTTTTTTTCTTGCCAGCAATACCTACTGACACCAGGCTTACAATTATAATCCACGCCTCTGAGTATTAAATTGACTTGTTCTAGTGGGCTTAGAATATGTATTTAAGAAGTTAGACAGGATTTCATAAATGACTTGTGGTGGAAAATGTGAAACAAAACAAAAACCTTGTGTCCCAGATGTTTGTCCCTCACTTTCACATCTTCGCCTGAATCACAGTCAATGTAAACATCTTTACATTTTATGGTACTTTTAATTTTACAATATGAGTTTGAACAACCAGTATCTTTTTGGCAATGAAAAGTCAACAAATTGAGAGCAAGAAATCAATTAACAGAATCTGAACTTAATGAGACAGAAATTAAGGCAGGAAGGCACCAAGACAAAGGATATTTGTAATATATATGTGACTAATTTTTTTTAATGCTTTGGAGATATTGTGTCCCACTGGGCTAAGCTGAAAACTAAAAGTCCCTAAGTCTTAATTCCGGCTGTGTGTCATTTAGTAGGAATCTGCATAATTGTTATTTCTTTACCTTTGAAGACTGAAAGAAGATGTAGCTAAGGACACCCTGGAAGTGTCATAAAAACAATAATGAGGCTACATGATTAACTGTCCAGTTAGAGCAATAAAGAATCTAGGCACAGCCCTTGGATTCACTACTATCAATTCAGAATTTCTTAAAATACCTTCTCGGGCAGCTTTCAAAAAGGCAAAATGGCTGTGACGTGGGTATCGAATATTAGATTTTGTTGTGTTTTTATGAAAAATAAGAATTTTTGTCCGTATTGAAATAAAAACTTCTGTGGACGCCTTTAAAATAATGAGTCATCTAATGTCTCTAGCTACTATGCCCTTACCTCCTTATACCTTCAACCAACCTTCCCCCCTCTTGTCTTTCTTTCCCTCCTGTCCTCTCTCCATCCATTCCCCTTTCCCCTCAATTTAACCCGTATTTATTGAGTGTATTCTCTTAGGCACTGTACTAAGGATCACGTTGTCATCCTACTTGTACATTTTGGAAAGAGATAAAACAGGGTATCTGTAGTTTTGCCGTAGGAGCCTATTACTGTGACTTCGTTATCATTTCCACTGACTAGATTAAACCAGTAGTTAAGTCTATTGAAATAGTTGAACCAGATGTAAATTAGTTGTGCATTCCAAATTAGTTACTATTACTTTCTGAGCCTGTATTTAAAATGGTCCTCAAAGTAACTAGCATAAAGCTGATGCTGTAAAAAACTTATTTATCCAGATTTCAATTCAACATATTTTATTGAACACACAGTATTTGCCACTGTTCCAGGGATGTCCATTCTCTTGTTGCCTCTATCTAGCCATCATCCATCTATCTGGTTGTCTAGCTATCAATTATTTATTATTTTATTTTTATAAAAGTAGGTAAAGGTTACAGAAAACTTGTCCAATGTTACTTGGCCAGTGTAAGTAAGAATTCAGATTTAATTCAAGTGTTTCAGTTCCAGATTTATAGTTCTTCCTACATCATAGTGGGAGGTAAGACTTGCTATAATGAGATTCCATTTATAAGACAGAGCGATGTTGTAAGAGAAGCATGGCCTTTGGAATCAGTACAACTTGGATTTAAATCCTAGCTCTGCTGCTCATCAGCTCTGTTGACCTTGAGAACTTTAATCAATCTCATTGAGTCTCTAATTAACTAACTTATAAACTGGAGATAATGATGCTTACCCTGTAGGGTTATTGTGGTAACGTATATAAAGCGAGAGTAATAGACACTCAATAAGCATTCTGCGATTAATTTTTTGTGCAGCCTTGACAGATTCAACTCCAAACTTTCGGATGCTATTCTTCTTGTTAATAACACCTTATAAGTATCTTTGCCACGCAAAACCTACCCATCTCCTACAAGTGGTAGTTCAAATCTCACCTTGTCCTCAGACCCTGAACAATTTATCTTTGATCTCTTCTCACGCCTTTCCCCAACACTGAAGTTATGTAGTGCTCATTTTGATAACTAATACATTGTGTTGTCCCTTAAACATTTGTATTCTGTATGTCTTTTTCCCTTGACAAAATTCTAAGCCGGGTGGACAGGATCTTTTTCTTCATAGGTCCCTTAGCACTTAATGCAGGGCTTCACACCTAGAAAAATACTTGTTACTCAATAGATATTCATCATAGGTAATATTTATATATAAGATTAGCAGTTTTAAACTTAAATAAATGTGATAGAAAGTCTTTTGATTCCATGTTGTTATTTAGCTTGGGAAATTTCATGTTAAAACTTTCCTAATTTAAAATGTCTACATCCAGGCAGGGACCAGTAAGCGACATCGTGATAAATGGAGAAAAGATTGAAGTTGTCAAGGATTTCATTTTACTTGGATCTACAATCAATGCCCATGGAAGCAGCAGTCAAGAAATCAAATGACATATTGCATTGGGAAAATCTGCTGCAAAAGACCTCTTTAAAGTGTTAAAAAGCAAAGATGTGCTTTAAAGACTAAGGTGTGCCTGACCCAAGCCATGGTGTTTTCAATCGCCTTATACACATGTGAAAGCTGGACAACGAACAGGGAAGACAGAAGGAGAATTGACATTTTTGGATTATGGTGTTGATGAAGACTATTGAATATACTATGGACTGCCAAAAGAATGAACAAACCTGCCTTGAAAGAAGTACAGCCAGAATGCTCCTTAGAGGCAAGGATGGGGAGTCTTCCTCTCATATACTTTAGACATGTTATCAGGAGGGACCAGTCCCTGGAGAAGGACATCATGCTTGGTAAAGTAGAGGGTCAGTGAAAGAAAGGAAAACCCTCAAGGAGATGGACTGATACAGTGCATGCAACAATGGGCTCAAGCATAACAATGATTGTGAGGATGGTGCAGGTCCCGGCAGTGTTTTGTTCTGTTGTTTGTAGGGTCACTATGAGTCGGAACCGACTCAATGGCACCTAACAACAACACATCAGGCAGAATAATCATATATAGTTTAGTAGACATGTTGATTAAACCTCTTCATGTGAAAATGTAAAAGAAAGTGTTTGAAAAATAATGAATATTTGGCAAAGGTATTTGTCATACAGTTAGGAATGGTCTTTGTTCAATTAGTTTGAAATCTGTTGTAGGGGCTTTTAATCCAAAGAAATGTATCCATTTCATACCAAATAAAAAGTTATATATGGACTCAGACATTCTGAATCATGATTCTGTTACAGACTTACTGGTTGTTAGTAAGTACCTTAATCTTCATTTTCTTTTTTATCTTCAGTAAACATTTTCTTATCATTATATGAGGAGATGATAACGAGGCTATGATAAGGATAGAACTAAACCTCAGAACAAAATAAATTCTTTAGAAACTCGGTCAAAAAATGTTACGTGTATGGAGAAATAGTGCTTGATCCACAGCTTTATTATAATTATAGTTACTACTGTACAGCTCCATAGCGTACCAATGCAATACTAATATGTGATATTAATACTCTTCATAAATGGGCTGTATAGACCTGGCTCCTGATTATACATATTATCCATAATTTTTAGACCTATAATTTTTGCACTGGGAGAAATGAGCTCTTGAGTACTCTCACCTTCACCCTGTAGCAGTGCCAGTGCTTTCATTCAGCACCCCTGCAACCCAATGTGAAACTAAACAAAACACAATAACAACAGCAACAGAGAACAGAACAAGAACAGCTGTGCTTCTCCCAAGAGACGGTTGTTATTGTTGTTAGGTGCCGTCAAGTCAGTAGGTACCATCAAGTCAGTTCTGACTCATAGAGACACTATACATAACAGAATGAAGCAGCACCCAGTCCTGCACCATCCTCACTGTCGTTGTTATGCTTGAGCCCATTGTTGCAGCCACTGGGTCCATCCATCTTGTTGAGGGTCTTCCTTTTTGTTGCTGACCCTCTACTTTACTTAATGTCCTACTCCAGGAACTGGTCCCTCCTGATAACATGTTCAAAGTATGTGAGGCAAAGTCTTGTCATCCTTGTTTCTAAGGAACATTCTGGCTGTACTATTCCAAGACAGATTTGGCCATTCTTCTGGCAGTCCATGGTATATTCAATATTCTTCGTCAACACCACAACTCAAAGGCATGAATTCTTCTTCTGTCTTCCTTAAGGGTAATGTGAAGAGACATGTTGAGATCTTAGACTGTGGCTAAGTAAGGAAACAGGGAATATTAGATTTAGAAGATTGGGCTTCTATCAGAAGCTATATTTATCCAAATTCTCCCAGGGAGGGAGGAGAAAATTAGAGTCAATATCTTTTGTGTGTACATGTATATGTGTCTTTGGAAACCCTGGTGGCATAGTAGTAAAGTGCTATGGCTGCTAACCAAGAGGTTGGCAGTTCAAATCTGCCAGGCGCTTCTTGGAAACTCTATGGTGCGGTTCTACTCTGTCCTATAGGGTCGCTATGACTCGGAATTGACTCGATGGCAGTGGGTTTGTTTTTTTTTTTTTTTTTTTGGTATATGTGTCTTATAGTTTACTTTGGTTCATGAAATATATGAACATTCAGAAAGAGTTGAATTGGTTTGACTTTATGCGGTCTACAAAAACAACTATAAAAAATTAAATTAATAGTAATTCAAGGGTTATTACAAGAGAACCATATAAACTACTTAAAAGAACAGTTTTTGTCCTCCAGTATCCTTAGTTGTTGGCAGCACATTTAAAAGAAACCTGTTGTTAAGATAGTTGAAATTATGCAGGTACCTTAAGGATCAATATAAAGTATCTCTTGCTTGATGTACTCTTAGTTACTATGAATACTTAAGTGTTTAATTCCTCTCTTCAAAAATATTTGTGTTCACATTTTTCATTAATCCAGGCTTTTACTGAAGTTTGTTCAAAATATCTCTAGGCTCATTCCATGGATATAAGTATTCTCTGTTTCATTCATGTTCCAAGGCTTTGTTTTTATGACCTGAAATGCCTTTTTATATAAAAATATTTTGTACAATATATATTTTTAAGAGTTTTTGTAGTTTTTTTGTTTGAATACTCAACTGCATTGTAAGGTTCTTTTGGGTGGGGCCTGTGTTTTATATATCTATTGTATGTACAAAGCGTAACATAGTGCCAGGCATATGGAGAGATTGCTCATTAAAAATGTGATGGACAGTCTATGTGGCCAGACTGCAATATGTGTAACTGATGCTGAAGACAACTTGGTGGTAACGTATTATGGGCAAGGGTGGCATTTTGTTGATACTGATGTTGATTTTCTATTTACATTTCCACTTTGATATTGTGCCATTTTGTCTGTCTTTAAATAACAGCAGTAGAAGGGAGTCTTCAGACTTCTTACAGAAAACTTTTGTAAATATTTGTTGAATATGGAATGACGGCTGTTAGAAAAGAAAATCAACGTGATAAATATAAGCCTGTATATAAAGCAATTCTACTCTGTCCTATAGGGTCTCTATGAGTCGGAGTTGACTCGATGGCACTGGGTTGGGTATATAAAGCAATTTATCTTTTAGCTAGCTATGTTACTTCCTACCTTGCCGTAGAAGCTGGATTTTAACTCTACACCTAGAGGCAAATGAAGATATTGCAGGTATTTTGGCTGTGGAATAAACTGCTGGAGGACAGTGAACACGTGAGGACAGTAGAAAATATGCATTTATTACTTCTTTCAGCAAAGTAGAGTGCTTTCTCTTAGGAAATAAGCACACCAGAGCCTTGGTTTCTTAATGAAAATGAAAGTTGGTGATTGGTAGCAACGGCTTTTAATCAAATTGTTTATTAGTATAACTTACAACTAAAATGCTAAGTCCCTTTAAATGCCTTGGAATTAGACGAGAAGTATTCGTGCTGTGTTACTTTGAGGAAATAATCAAAAATAAAAATTGCATGTGTACATAGAAAACATGAAGACTTATATAACAAGCACTGAGTTAATACGGCACAGGAAGGTGGTAGAATATACGTGCTAAAAGACATAGTACCATTAAAAATACTGGATAAAGTCAAATGAAGTCCACTAATAAAAATGTAAGAATAAAATGGAGTGGGAAATAGATTTGGTATTAGACTAGACAAAGTATCACTTAGAAATAGTGCTCCGTATATAACTTGCAGATTTTTGTTGTGGTGGTTGGGGCGGGAACAGGGGATGCTGCTGCTGCTATTGCTAAAGAATAAGAAATAGATATTCACGCCATGTTAAGTAAGTATGACACTAAGAGAATATAGAGGGTATGCGGAAAAGGTAGGAAATATATTCTTACAAAGCATTTGGACAAAAAAGAAAAAATAAAAAAGACTGAGTTCTTTCTGTACGTCTAGCCATCTTTTAAGTTCTGTTAATTCTACAAGTATTACTCGGATCTGTCCCTCCATCTTTACTGCATGATCTAAATCTAGGCTTCTATCATTCTAAAGTATCTCAGTGACGGTTGTCCCGCTTCAGGTCTCAGGCCCTCCTATCCATCCTCTATACCTGTTTCTGGAATGATTTCCTTTTTTAATAAAATGAAAGCTGTTCATGTTATTTCATGTCTTAAAATATTTAATATTTTCCTATGGCCGTCAGGATAAAGTGAAAACAACTTAGACCCCAGGGCTTTCCACGAACTGGCCTCTGCCTTGCTTGTGGTCTCCTCTTCCACATCCACCTTATTTTCCACTAATAACAACTGCCATCTCGCACCTTCGTATTTTGCACATGCTGTTCTGTTCCTTCTACATTGAATGCTCCTTTCCCCATACATAGCTAACCCCAATTCACCATCCGCCCATCAGTGGAGGCTTGTGGGTTGCTATGATGCTGAACAAGTTTCCATGGCACTTCCAGACTAAAATGAAGGAGCCCTGCTGGTGTAGTGGTTAAAGCAATTGACAGCTAATGGCAAGGTTGGCAGTTTGAAACCACCAGCAGCTCCACAGGAAAAAGATGTGGCAGTCTGCTGCTGTGGAGACTTACAGTGTTGGAAACTGTATGGGGTCACTATGAGTCAGAATCGACTCCACAGCAGTCTTTTTTTTTTTCCCCCAGACTAAAAAGGATTAGAAAGAAAGGCCTGACAAACTACTTATGAAAATCAGTCAATGAAAACTCTGTGGATCACAAAGGTCTGATCTGCAACTGATTACCGGGGTGGTGCAGGACCGGGCAGTGTTTCATTCAGTTGTGCATGGGGCTGCCATGAGTCAGGGCTGACCTGACTACAGCTTATAACAACAACCACCACAACTCATCTTTCATGCTTCAGCTCAAGTACCGCTTCCTCCAGGACACTTTCCTTAATCAAACATCTCACTGTGCTCTAATTCGTTTATTTGCCCACTTTCTTTCCTAGATAAGATAGGGACTATGTTTTTTCATCTCTGTGCCTGCCGTTTCTGTCACGGTGTATGGCATGAATCCTTGCCACTGAAAGAAAGGCCTGAAAGAAATTTTTGCTTTTTGCTCAAACTCTCAGAGTCGATTGTATACAATCTACAAAGGCAAAAGGCAATAATCCAAGGTAATTCAAAGCCCAAACCATCTTTATGTTACTTAAAGTAGACCATTAGCCACATTTTCTGAATAACCATCCAAGGGTTGGCTTTCCAGTCACGCAACTGCTTTGATACTTACAGTTGAAGTAGGAGGAGATTCTGTGGAAGTAACGGACAAAACTGAGAGTGTCTCAGCCTTACTCCACTTGGTAGAAATTTAAGCACCATCTTGAAAACTCAAGGAAAAGTAACAAATTGCAATGCTTGTCTCCAGCTTATTCTAGCATTTCTTCAAACACAGCATAGTGAAGTCTAGTAGGCACAGATCATGCTGTGAAGTCAGCCAGCCCTGGGTTTCAACCTTGACTGATGTTTGGTGGTGGTGTGACCTTGAAAGTTCTATATTTAATCTCACTTAGCCTCAGTTTCCTTATCAGCAAAACAGGGTAACACCTACTTTGAGGGTTGCTATAAAGGTTACAGATAATGTGTGTAAGGTTCTTGGCATAAAGCCTCAATATATTAAAATGACTACAAATCCCTGGAGGTGAAAGACAGTCCAATGAAAACTATCTCCGGGATGTCTCAAAGTTGAGTATGTGCCTGGAATTTGATCTGAGAGATAGGAAATACGCACATACCAAGCAGCACACGAGCATAATAGGACCTAAGCAATCTTACTACAAGCTCTTTGCAAATCTCCAGCCATTCTTTAAAGAGTCTAATTTGAATGGCCATCAGCCAATTGCTGAACCAATGGAATTGTCTTTGCAGGTTCCCGCAAGACTATTCCTGCCAAAAATGAGAAGACGGTTTTGAGATAAAACTCCTACAGCACAACCTAAGTATTTAAAAGTTAAAAGAAGATGGCCTGAGGCTAGAGCATCCATTAACGTGCAAACAAGATGTGGGTTATGGGGTAAGAAAGAAGGAAAGCGATTTTGAAGAGCAGTGGGAAATGCCAGTGAAGGGTACATGTCTGGGCCTGTTTTAGGGCGGTCTCTAGTGTGTAGCATGATATCAGGGCCAGTTGGTATAAAGGAAGACTGTCTCCCTGGGCACCTGTTCATGAAAAGGAGGAGAAGGGTTCTATGGTTGGCCTATAGGGCTAGGAGATTAGGGTTACAGGACCCAGTGGTTGTGCTGCTCTTAACCTGTCACACAACCACACAGCCATATTGCAAAACGCATTTGAGACAGGCAGCCTCGGAGCTCAGCCCTTCTAAGAGACACCTGCTCTGGCTTATCCCCCTATGCCGAGAGGTACAGGCTGCATGTTCTTCTGAAATTGTCCTTGACAATGTAACTATAGAACAGGCTAGACGCTGTCCTTGACAAGATAACTGCAGAACAGCCATAGCTGTCCTCAACCAGTTTTAGCAGGTTTTCTACGCCATCTTAACACTTTAAGTGACCTATGAGCTCATTAAGGGCAGAATACTTATAAGCACCCCGCATCTGGGTGGAGACTTAACAAGCTAATGAAGGAAAATCAACCTCCTCCTCCATCCCAGGGATTGAGCCCTTGTCTAGAGAAAATGTGTAGTCATCCCCAAACTCTGAGCGCCTTCATGAAGATCAATCCTGAATATTCATGATGAATTTACAAATTTACATTTCCTTGTCTGCTCTCTGTAAAAGCCCTCCTCCCCAAGCCTCTTGGGAACAGTCTTATAGGCAGAAACCCCAACTGCCTCCTTTCCTTTGCCTATGAAATACAGACGCCTTTCTGATCGTCCACCTCGGCCTCTTGTTTATTGGCTGTAAGGAGTTGTGCTGAGGAGAACCTGGGGCTTCTACCTGGCAACATATTGGCACCTCATGGAAGAATGAGCAAAAAAAAACCAAAGCAAATCCTTTGCCATTGATATGATTCCAACTTACAGCAACCGTATAGGACAAAGTAGAATTGCCCCATAGAGTTTCAAAGGCTGTAAATCTTTACAGAGCAGACTGCAACATCTTTGTTTCATGGAGCAGCTGGTGGGTTCAAACCACTGACCTTTTGGTTAGCAGCTGAGTGCTTAACCACTGTGCCACCATTTGCCACTAAAAGGGAACTCATGGTGATTTGGTGCAATGTTTCCCAAACTTGCCTAATCATATTAATCACTAAGAGCTCGTTAGAATAGAAAAACCCAGCCCCTTCGCTGGAGACTGTGAGTAAATATGTCTGGTATGGGGCCAAAAAAAAAAAAAATACCTCTTTGCTGTCGAGTCAAATCCAACTCATAGTGACCGTATAGGACAAGGTAGAACTGCCCCATAGAGTTTCCAAGGAGCACCTGGTGGATTCGAACTGCTGACCTTTTGGTTAGCAGCCATAGCACTTAACTACTATGCCACCAGGGTTTCCAGCATGGGGCCTAGGATTCTGTAATTTTTTAAATAAGCTCCTTTTAGGTGATTCTTCTCATCAGGTAGGTTTGACAAATATTGATCTAGTCAAGTGGTTCTCAAAGTGTGCTTACCAGGCAACCAGCATCATCATCACCTGGAAACTTGTTAGAAATACAAATTCTTGGGCCTCACTCCAGACCTACTGAATCAGAAACTCTGCAGGTGGAACCTGACAATCGATTTTAGAGAGGTGTTTTTCATGCACACTAAATTTTGAGAAGCACATTTGACAAAAGTAGCCCAGAGAGCAATAAGTCGGAAGTATAGCTTGCCCATTAGATGGATCTCCTAGGCCAAACTCTCTGATGCCTAGGAAAGGTCTGACTTAAATGAAGGCCCTGGCTGCTGATCCTCTGCTCCCCCCTGACATCACCACCTCATTTTCTATTTTCTAAGGAGCAATTTGATTTTGTAGATCCCTTTTCAATTCTCAACTGATCAGGGCCACTCCTCTCTCCTTTCTGATAGCAAAGGCACTTATTTTCTTGCTTGAAATCTTGCTATTGCTTAGTTCCTACCTTAAAGACATTGGTTGAATGCCCAGTCAGCCAGGGCTCCAACTATTTATGGTCAAGGCTCACATTTTTGTCAGGCTGTTTTTCTATATTAGTATGTACCCAGGAAGCTGCTACAAAATTATTTTAAAAGAAGGGTGTAAGCAGATGACAAACTATCTCATTCTCTTTAATAAAGCTCATCTTTTTCAGCTCTGGGAAGGCCAAGACCATACGTAAACATATTGTCGATTTTAAAATGGCCGTAATTTTGAAGGCTAACTCCTAGGATCACTGCTAATATGCAAATACTCGTGTTTAATGTGCAGGGGCAGAGATAAAAAGGGAATCACTAAGCAGCCAATGTCAGCGACGGATTACCCAATAAGCAAGACACACACGGGCTTACTTACTAACCTGTAGTGCATAATTTCATCTGTTTTTCACCACAACAAATACACGTGAAATTGTGCACTACAGATTAGTAAGTAAACACTAATTAAGCCCATTTGTACCTTACTTACTGTAAGCCCATGTATAACTTGCTTACTGGTTAACCCACCTCTGCCAGTAAGACTACTGACTGGTGCTGCAGTGAGAAAGGGTCAGTTGATTTAGGAAGGAAGCCAAATTTAAACTCCAAAAAAGAAAGAAAGAAAAAGAGACCTACCATGATGTTGCTTCTTGGATTTCATTGGTTTTGGGGTTGAACTGACTACAACTAAGAAAGACAATTTCAAAGTGGTCATATTTCTGACTCTGAAATATCTAGAAGTTTTTCCTGTAAGTAAATAAACAGTAAAAAATTTATAAAGTGAGTAATGGGAAAAGATATTTGTGTTGTCTGCATCAGATTTTAAATGATCAGATTAGACTGAAGTCAAATTGCTGTACTTATGTGGAGGGGGTGAGAGGTTGTAGGAACCCTGGACTTAGTTTATCAACTTAGATTGATTTCACTGTTTTAAACTGGCAGATTTCTTCCCTGGTCATTTCCAGATAAGAGCAATATGCTCAGAATAGAACTGTGAAGGTAAACCAGAGGTCACCCATTTAAAAGATGGTAATTAGGATTTACAAAGGCTGTCTAACAATGCTCATTCAAACAGGGGTGTGCTGCTATTACTGAGCATAGAGGGTGATGGTGGTCCAGCTATGACCTTCTTGAGTCAGACTGGCTTATTTGGGAGAATTTTATTTACTGTTCTGTGCCTGTATACAGATAAATCTTCAAAAAATGTTAACCAGCAGTTAAATCTCCATTTTGTTCACTAATAAAAGTCTCCTCCCAGGTTCAGGGTCAACTGTCTTTTCTAGTCCCTTTGATTTCAAAGTCTAACTGTTGACACCAATTCATATTGGTATTTTGGAAGACTCTACAGACTATTCATGATCACACAGAACATTTCTCAATGTTTGTTTCTAATGCGCATATTCTTACTCTGACCCTGACTTTTAGATTGTGCCAGTAAAATTCCTTTGACTGTATTTTTTCATTTCATTACTGTTATTTATGTAAATGCCCCCTTTTAAAGGAAAGGAAAAATAGTGGTTGAAAAGATCAGTATTTATGTTTCTGGAAAGTGATGTAATTCTTTTTGGAAAAATAAATGAAATTTGCAGCATATTTCTAAAGTTTTTTATATCAACACTTCTTGCTGAGTTTTCTCAGTCATGGTGGGAGATTTTTCCCAACACTAAGCTGTTACTAATCTGGTACACAGACGAACACAACACTTTCTTGAACTGGCTCCCCAGTAAAACCCAATTCCCCAAACCAAACCAGTTACTGTAGAGTTAATTCTGATTCACAGTGACCCCATGTGTGTCAGAGTAGAACTGTGCTCCATAGGGTTGTCAGTGGCTTGTTTCTCAGAAGGACATTACCAGGCCTTTCTTCTGAGGTACCTCTGAGTGGATTTAAACTGCCAGCATTTTGGTAAGTAGCCAAGCTCATAACCTTTTGTGCCACCCAGGGACTCCAAATCCAATAATGATGGGTGCCTTACTTGGGGTGTTTCTCTACCCAGGAATTACAGAAGGAAAGAGAGGGGACCGCATGATTAACCCTTGGTTGCTAACTGAAAGGTCAGTGGTTCGAACCCATCAGCCACTCCGCAGGAGAAAGATGTGGCAGTCTGCTTGCATAAAGATTAGAGCCTTGGAAACCCTATGCAGAAGTTCTACTCTGTTCTATAGGGTCCCCATGAGTTGGAATCGACTCGATGGCAACAGTTTATTTATTTTGCATTAGTATAACCAAATTAACACCACATCCTTTAAAGATTTCACATTTCACTCCAATGTTGAAACTCTATTAGGAAGTAATCCTTCCTCATGGTGGAGATAGCTGCCCAAACCTGGAGAGGTTCTCCTCCCCAGTGAGGACGGAAATAGCCACTTGAGGTGGCAAAAACAACAAAAGTCCAGCTTAGGGCTATCCCAGACTGGGTGCTGGGAAACACCCTTCTCCCTCAAGTTTACATTGGATATCTGGTTGGTTGTTTGAAAGAAGTGTATAATAGTGCCAGGCGATCAGATCAAATTAGTGATCCTAAAACATTTCTGTCACAGTTAGACCCTTGAATAAATGATAAAATTGAACAGGGCTCAAAGTCTTTCAAGCAGGAGGTTCTGTTTTGGGAACTAATGTCTAATTTCTAGTGATATTGTCAGAAATGTGATTAAAAGATATCTCTACTAGTGCAGGACAGCTCCAAATCTTCCTTATCTCTGCTGATAGAACAATGGCAGATCATTCAGGGAAGGAAAAGTGACTTCACTGGATTTCAGTACTATATTGCTTAATAGAGCCTTTCTTTCCTTCCTTTCAAGATTATATTTATAGTTTGTTTCTTTTTTTACCCTTGGATCTTTACTCTCCTTATTTTTTTAGTCATTTAATATAGAAAACTGAATTTCATATTCTCACCTATATGACTAAAAAAGAGGACCTGTATGTCATGATAATAAAAAGCTGTTGAAGCCAAGAGACATTGTAGAGTTTGCATCTCTGTAGGCAGAGAAAGGAAAGCCTGGTGGCGTAGTGGTTAAGATCTATGGCTGCTAACCAAAAGGTTGGCAGTTCCAATCCACCAGGCGCTCCTTGGAAACTCTGTGGGGCAGTTCTCTCTGCGCTATATGGCTGCTATGAGTCGGAATCGACTTGATGGCAGTGGGTTTTTTTTTTTTTTTTTTTTTTAGGCAGAGCAAACTGTGTTATAGTGAATAGAGGAAGGGGGTATTGAATTTGAAATCAGAAAACCTGGTTTGGGATGTCTGCTTTTCAACTTATCATCCATGCGAATTTGGGTAAATGATTTAAAGGCTTTAAGCTTCAGTTCCATCATCTGTAACAAAGATCTTAATGTCCTTCACAGGATTACTGTGAGGTTTTAAGTGAGTATAGTATTCCAAGGCTGTTGGCAAACTTTCAAGAGTAGTGCAAATACACAGCGCTTGCAATGCCGGTCCCCATTCCTGGGTCTACGGGCCATCCAGTTGATTCCAACTCATAGTGACCCTATAGGACAGAGCAGAACTGCTCCATAGGATCTCCAAGGCTGTAATCTTTATGGAAGCAGATGGCCACATCTTTCTCCCTTGGAGCTACTGGTAGGTTTGAACCATTGGGCTTTGAGTTAATAGCCAATTATTTAACCACTGTGTCACCAGAGCTCCTTGGGTCCATGGGAGGCCCTGCCAATCAATCATGGTACTCTTTCCAATGGACTCTAGACAGACTCATATTAATTCTCTCTAGAGACTGGCCCAGGAGACCCACCCAGCTTAGTAAAACTAATATGATGGACAAATTTTCTTTGTCATTCTGGGGTAAAATGAAAGATATCCTATTTCCCTCCACCCAAGGCCTGAGAATACTGTTAGAGCTTTAGTTCTTTAACTCAAGTTTGATTCCTGTTAAACTACAGGTACTGTAAACCCATTGCCATCGAGTCAATTTCAACTTATAGCAACCCTATAGGTCAGAGTAGAACTTCCCCATAGGGTTTCCAGGGAGCGGCTGGTGGATTCAAACTGCTGGCCTTTTGCTTAGAAACCGTAGCTCTTAACCACTGCACCACCAGGGCTCCACATCTTCCGTATTCGATCTAATTCAGGTGAATTTATCTCTCAGTTAGACAACTGCCAAAAGCCTCTTGATGATTTTCCCGCTTTTGCTCTTGCCCCCTAACCCATTTGTTACAATGCAGGTGTAGGAAGCTTTCCTACCTCAGTGCCTTTGCAAAGGATGTGCCACTCTTTTCCTTATATCCTGTATGCATCGTTCTATTTCTTCCTTTGGATAGTAGCTCAAATACTTTCTGAAAGCAGTATTTCTTGATCTTCCTATGTGTAATAGGGCCCTCGTTTTATTTGTTACCTCGACCCCTGTTTGTTCTTTTCATGGTTTTTAACCTAAATTGTAATTTGTCTGTTTCCTTCTTTGTTTGAAATCTGTACTAGAATCAGAGTCCTATAAGGGCAGAGAAAGGGTCATTTTTATCCATCCATGTACCTACCAAGCCCAGTGCCTGGCACATTGCAAACACTAAAGAAATACTCGTGTGATAAGTGAAGGGATTGTTGTGAAGAATGACTGATAAAACCATGTGCAGGTGTAAGTACCAAGGTGGTACTCTGTGGCTATTGGTATTCTTTGCCTTTTCTTTATCAGTGCAGTTCAATCAATCTCCACCTTTTCTAGCCCACACATTTTCCTACAGAAGGTACACTAACTTTGTTTTAGTTTCTTAGTCTGCTGTAACACAAATATCACAAGTGGATGGCTTTAAAGAACAGGAATTTATTTTCTTACTGTTCAGGAGGCTAGCAGTACAAATTCAGAGCAGGTGAATAAAAAGACAGGAAAGAAAAAAAAGGCCAAAATGGGTGTCAGAAGAGACTCTGAAACTTGCTCTTGAACATCCAGTAGCTAAAGTGAATGGAAGAAACGATGAAATAAAAGAGCTGAATAGAAGATTTCAAAGGGCAGGTCAAGAAGAAAAAGTAAAGTATTATAATGAAATGTGGAAAGACTTGGAGTTAGAAACCAAAAGGGAAGAACACTTTGGGCATTTCTTAAGCTGAAAGAACTGAAGAAAAAATTCAAGTCTCGAGTTGCAATATGGAAGGATTCAAGGGGGAAGATATTGAATGACGTAGGAAGCATCAAAAGAAGATGGAAAGAATGCGCAGAGTCACCGTACCAAGAAGAATAGGTTGATGTTCAACCGTTTCAAGAGCTAGCGTATGATCAGAAATCAATGGCACTGAAGGAAGAGGTCCAAACTGCACTGAAGGCACTGGCAAAAAATAAGGCTCCAGGAATTAACAGAGCACCAATTGTGATTGTTAAGAGTATGTGTCAACTTGGTTGGGTCATGATTCTCATTGTTTATATGTGATCTCTCCCATGATTTAATGTGCTGTGAGTACCCAGTTAGCTGAAGGTGATTTTCCTTGGGAGTGCGGCCTGCATCTGAATGTAAGTGGACATTCTGGCTTTTTGCTTGCTCTGGATCCTACGGCTGCCTTCTGTTCATCTGACCTCCAGTTCTTGGGACCTGAGCTATCAGCTTATCTTTCAATCTTGTACTTAGATCAAGAAGCAGTCATTCAAACAGAACAAGGGGTTACTGCATGATTTCAAGTTAAGAAAAGTGTGCGTCAAGGTTATATCCTGTCACCATACTTATTCAGTCTGTATGCTGACCAAATCATCCAAGAAGCTGGACTATATGAAGAAGAGCAGCATCAGGGTTAGTGGAAGACTCATTAACAACCCGTGATATGCAGATGACACAGCTTTGCCTGCTGAAAGTGAAGAGGACTTGAAGCACTTACTGATGAAGATTAAAGACCACAGTATTCAGTATGGATTACACTTCAATATAAAGAAAACAAAATCCTCACAACTGGACTAATAAACAACATAATAAAAAAAGGAGAAAAGATTGAAGTTGTAAAGGATATCATTTTACTTGGATCCACAATCAACACCCATGGGAGCAGCAGTTAAGAAATCAACTGACGAATTCCTTTGGGCAAATCTGCTGCAAAAGACCTCTTTAAAGCGTTGAAAAGCAAAGATGTCACTTTGAGGACTAAAGTGCACCTGATCTAAGCCATGGTATTCTCAATAACTTCATATGCATGGGAAAGCTGCATGAGTAAGGAAGACTGAAGAAGGACTGCTATCTTTGACTTATGGTATTGGCAAAGAATATTGAATATACCATGGACTGCCAAAAGAATGAACAAACCTGTCTTGGAAGAAGTACAGCCAGAATGGTTCTTAGAAGCAAGAATGGCGAGACTTCATCTCCATGCCTTGGACATGCAATAGGGGGGGACCAGCCCCTGTAGAAGGACATCATGCTTGGTAAAGTAGAGGGTCAGTGAAAAAGAGGAAGATACTCAACGAGATGGATTGATACAGTGACTACAATGATGGGCTCAAATGTAACAATGATTGTGAGGATGGCACAGGACCAGGCAGCATTTTGTTCTGTTGCACATGGACAGGGTGACTATGAGTTGGAAGCAACTCAATGGCACCTAACAACAACAGGTCTCTAGGAATCTGAGCCAGTTTTTATTTCAAAGGAAACCTTTGTAGTTCTGAACTAAATTCATTTATTAATGGTATTCAGAAGAAAGACATTCAAGGTGCCCTTTATTTATTTATTTTCTTTTGATTAGTTAATCCCTTTATATATAATTGTTGTTGTTAGCTGCTGTGGAGTTGGCCCCCTTGACTCACGGTAACCTCAAGTATTGGAGAGTAGAACTGTCTTATAGGGTTTTCTTGGCTGTAATTTTTATGAAAGCAGATCACCAGGTCTTTTCTTCCACAAAGCCACTGTGTGGGTTCAAACTGCCAACTTTTTGGTTAGCATCTGATTGCCAACTATTTGCACCACCCAGGCTCCTCTTATGTGTGATACGGTGTTTATTTCAGAAGGTTTCTCCTATAAAACAAATTAAGGTTAGCACTTGGGGACTACATCTTAGACCATCTAAAGCAACTCTGCTCCAATGAATCAAGTCCAGAACTTTTCTGACCCTCCTACGTGACTGCCATCACACCTTTATCCATGCCAGTTTGTGCTGCAATTTGCTTGTAGACTTTGACACTTACATTCACTCTTTAGATTTGGTATGTCCTATGGTCTCTGAGGAGCCTTGGTGGCATAATGGTTAAGAGTTTGGCTGTTAACCAAAAGATTAGCAGTTCAAATCTACCAGCTGCTCCTTGGAAACCCTATGGGACAGTTCTAGTCTGTCCTATAGGGTCTCTATGAGTCGGAATTGACTCAATCGCACCTAACAACAACAGGCGGTCTCTGAACTTGGCTATGTTCTTGAAGTTGCTCTGGATTTACAAAATGGGTTTTGAAATTCTGCTATATTCCCGAGCATATAATCCCCAACAAGCCTATCCTGTTTTTCCTTCACTATCCTAAATACATTACCATTTGCCATTAACTCTCCCTGACCTCCTGGACCTATTCTAGTGATGTACTGTCCAAAACCCTAGCCACTTGTGGCTGTTTAAATCTAAATTAACTAAAATGAAGAAATGAGTTTCTCATTGCACTAGCCATATTTCGAATTCTCTTTAGCCACATGGCGCTAGTGGCTACCACAGAAAGCTCTATTGGGTAGCGCTGCTCTCAAGTGTCCAGATTTTCGCCTATTTTTCCACCCGTGTCTCTGTAGATGAAAACTTGACCAAAATCTGAGCAATACAGATCTAAATGCATCAATGTTCATACAACTCTTTAGCCAACCAGGTCTCAGTACAAATGTCCTTGACATTTTTCTCTCTTCAGCTACTGCTGCATATCAGTGCTCTCCAGACTCTTTCACAAGGCTTGCAACATCCAGATGAGCCTTACCATTTCTCTCATTTCATCATTCCTCTTTCTCTTGAACTCTACGCTTCTAAACTGCTTTAAATTTCTTGACTCTAAATTTTAAATTTGCTATTCTTTTTTCTGGCATTTTCTTCCTTTCAAACTCAGTGTCTGAAGTATTCCCTAGTATTGTGGAGCTCTTTTAGAGGAGAAATATCTTTGCCCAATAGTCACTAATTTGCACACTTTTCTAAGTATTTTATTTTATATAAAGAGCTTTAGTAAACATTATTATAATAAACTACATGTGATTATTATGCCTTGGACAAGCTAGAGATGTGGGGGTGTTTTAATGCAGCTTGACTACTCATGTGATTCAACATCAGAAAGAAATTTAAGCCATAGGGAAAATGTGAAACTGTATTTTGTAAATAAAAAAATGATTAAAGACCAAACTTTTTAAGGGTGGAGGCCTTAACTCCAGGGATTTAGGCTGTCCAAGTGTTTTGTAAGAAACAAGCATTCTGTACTATTATCTGTAGACATGCTTGTGTGTGTATGCACGTGTGTGTGTGTGTGTGTCCAGTTCCCACCCATCCACTAAGAATTCTGACCCCCATCCCTTCACCCAACACGTAAGAGACAGTGGAGGAGCTCTGTGGATGAGGTGTAACCTGCATTTGAAATCTATTCAAATATTTAACTCTAAGAAAATATTTTAATACTAGCTAGTGCCTTTGAAGAAAACCCTGGTGGCATAATGGTTAAATGCTACGGCTGCTAACCAAAAGGTTGGCAGTTCAAATCCACCAGGCACTCCTTGGAAACTCTATGGGGCAGTTCTACTCTGTTCTACAGGGTCACTATGAGTCAGGATAGACTTGACAGCAATGGGTTTGGTTTTTGGTTTAGTGCCTTTGAAAAGGCAGGTTCCAATTCGCTCTTTTGTTCCATTTTGGAGCATGGGGGAAGAATACTCAATCACAGCAAGAATGAGACTGTCAAGAGCACACAGCTCCCATCTAGGCTGTAGTCTCCTTTTTACTTCTGTACCTGACCCTCTTCTGGTCAGGAACATTTGGAGACACCAGGCAGAGTTGTGGCAAGGGATGTCAAAGAGTTGGGGTGACTTTATCAATGATACTTTCTGGAACAAAAATAATATCTTAGACTAACATATTTGAATAGATACCAGACACTTGCTGGCACCTCACTCACATAACATCTTCATAATCTCTCCCTGGTCTTCCTATCTCACTCCATTTTGGGGATACAGGAATTGAGGATAAAAGTCTCTGCAGGAAAAGTATTTACTCTGAGGCAAAAAATACAAGGAGAACTTTCTTTTTATTCAAAGTCTGAGAATTGAACCTGATGCATGTGCTTTAAATCTGTAAGAAATGGAAAGAAAACTCATGAGATTTTATAACACATCTATAGTTGAAATACCAAAAAAAAAAACCTGTTGCCATCGAGTTGATTCCAACTCATAGCAGCCCTGTAGGACAGGGTAGAACTGCCCCATAGGGTTTCCAAGGAGCTGCTGGTGGATTCAAACTGCCGACCTTTTGGTTAGCAACTGAAGGCTTAACCACTGAGCCACAAGGGTATCAACACCATCTTGAAAATACAGTAATTATGGCAAAGATTTCACTGATTCCATTCAATAGATCCCAATTTGATCAAGATCAGAATATTTGCCCTAATTTTCAGGCCCCAGAACCAAGAACTCAAAATCTTAATGAAGCCAAGAATGTAGACCACTTGGGAAATTATTCACAATTCAGACTGAATGCCTCTGATCATTTGTCTTTCTCAGTTCATACAAGGATTTCTTCAGTAAAATATCCTTATCTGTTTCTGTATAATTAAAGCACATCTAGTATAAGGAAGGAAGTACATGAAAGAATAAATACACAACTTGCTAAACAAATTGCATACAGAGTTATGCACAAGAGTCTCCAACCCAGTGATTAGATTGTCTCTTCACTTCCTTTAAACATCACAAAAATGACCACAAATTGGTGTGCAGCCATTTTCAGATTAATGGCAACACGTAAAGCTCAAAGGTTTGTGTTCAAATTTGCAGAGTATTGACTTTTTTGACGAGAGTTACCGGATTCCCTAGTCAGTGAAGCATGATTCAGAATCTTTCTGAAGGCATTGCAGGAACGCCCTACTGTTCCAATAAACTCATTATACTTACAAAAAAAAGCCACGATGAAATACCTGATTGTGTTCCTTGGTGTGTACATTATGTTTTGATTACTATGGACAATTTATTTTTAATATTTTGTTCCATAGGATTCCCAAGCACAAACAATCATGTACCCTATCAAAATAAAACAAGTCATAACGTGTACAAGTACAAACTTTAGAACACATATACATAGATAAATAAATAAAAGTGTATGGCATGGAACAGTTTCTAAACAATATCTTACTGCTTATTGTAGCTTTCTGAGCTCAACAATGGTATAGGCGATTCATGACCACATCAGCTCTGATGAGTCTCTGTGATGTGACCAGAAGCTCCACACTGAAAACCTGTAGCAGGGAGAGAGCCTGAGTTTGTACATTGTCCACTGCCAGGGTAAACTTGAATTTTATTTTAAGGCATGTGGATTTCCCCTTTCCTATCAGAGAGTCCCTGAGTGGTGCAAATGGTTAATGTGCTCAGCTTCTAACTAAAAGGTTGGAGGTTCAAATCTACCCAAAAGCACCTTGGAAGAAAGGCCTGGCAATCTAATTCTGAAAAATCAGCCATTGAAAGTGCTATGGAGCACAGTTTTATTCTGACATGTATGGGATTGCTATGAATTGGAGTCAACTCAATGGCAACTGAATTTTTTTTCCCTTTCTGAAGGAGAGAGAAAGGTAATTTGTTGAACATCTACTTTAGGTTAAAAGTGGTGCTAGATATACGCACATATGATATTATGCATAATTCTGACTGAGAATAAGCATTACTCTGAGAATAAGCATTCTTATTCCCATTTTTACAAATGAGTAAACTAAGACACAGAGCAGATAACTGACTTTCTTGTGAACACACCGATAAGACATATTCAAACCCAGGTCTGGGACCCTGGAGTTTCCCTCTAACCTTACTTAACTAAACGTGGAATGATATAAATCTGCTCGAGGACATGCAGGGGCAAATCAATCAGTCAAAACAAAGTGTATTAAAACCTGGAACACAGGACCTGTGACTGTTCACACCTAGTTCCTGGAGCAAAACCAGTCAGGACTCCGGCCAAATGAACTGGGTCAGGGCTGTGCCATGTCCCATTAGGAACAGGAATATCAGGCAGGGAAACTGAAGCAGATGTCCAAGTGTGCAGACTGTGTCATTGGGTGGAGTCTTGGAGAAGGCTTTGGTGTGGTGGGTCCCAGAACACCCAGGGCCTACCAGACATACCAGTTCTATACCACAGAATAATTCCAGACCCAACTAACTGACTTAACTATAAAACAAAAACCAAACCCATTGCCATCGAGTCAGTTCTGACTTGTAGCAACCCTATAGGACAGAACAGAACTGCTCTATAGGGTTTCCAAGGAGTGGCTAGCGGGTTTGAGCTGCCATCCTTTTGGTTAGCAGCCTAACGCTTAACCACTCCTCCACCAGGACTCCTGTCATTACACAAGATGTTTTATGTGGATTATGTCAACTGAGCCTCACCGCAGTCATGAGGAAGCACAATTACTTGCTACAGTTTAGCAGTTCTACTTTATAACATATGGGGTTGCCATGTTTCGGGGGCTGATTCAATAGCAGCTAACAACAACAGCATAGCCAGTTAAGTAGTGGTACAGGGGAGAACTTCTGGAGCCAAACTGCTTGGGTCTGACTTCTGGCATGGGCTCTTACTGGCTCTGTTACACTCTAGCCTGGGAAATTCTCATTTGTAAACTGTTAATGACAACAGTGCCTGTCTCTCTGGGTTGTTAGAGTGTTTATAAAGAGCTTCAAACAGTGTCTGGCTTATGGTAATTGTTCAGTGAGTGTTTGATAAATAAAGACAGGCACTGTGTAATGTGTATGAAATCATGTAATTGATACGTGGTGGAGCTGGAACTCGAGTGCAAATGACATGACCGCAGAACCGAAATTCATAGCCCACGTTACACACAGTGTGGATTCAGGATGGATACAGTCAGATGGAGGCGTCTAACTCTGCAAGTGAGCGACCTCAGAAACATCACTTTTCTAGGGAAAGCCTGTATCAACATGATTCTTTTTTTTGAGCTGATGAAGTTTATTAAAACATAAAACTCGAAGGCAATTCCACAGAAGACTAAAGCAAACACAAAATTTCAAAACACCACAAATCCTATATCAGACTCCCAGCCCATCTGAAGGTAATCTATTTAGGATGATAAAACTCACTCTTTGTTTATACAGATCCATAGACAATTTGAACAAAATTTTTATTAAAAAAAATTACTAAGAGACACAGTTTACAATGGATTCCTTGAAATGTTAGACCAATTTCAATTATGACATTCCTTCATAATTGAATATTCTCCTATCTGCCAAGGTGAAAGCACAACATAGTGCTGGAAATACTCCTTAAGGTTTAAAGTAAGGTGAACAGAGCCCCTTCTTTTTCATAACTTGTTATCACCATCAGCAAAACTACATTGAGAGTTTCCTTCGCATTGTGTAAAGCACAGGCAATATGCAAAGAAGAGTTAAGCAGAGTCTATGACCTCAGGGAGCTTAGGATCTAAAAGGACTGATAAGATGAACACTTGGGTTGAGCAGCAGCTACAGATAAGCCAAGAGTTCAAAGGAGGGGAAATCACTTCTATTTGGTATTGATCAAAGAAGGCTTTATGGAAAGCTTTATGGAGGTCACTACGCAGATCAGCAAACTGCAAAACGGAGGACATTGCAAATCAAGTAAATGACACCAATGAAAATGTAGCATCAAAGAAGTATAAAATCCACAAATGGACCTGGTATCCAAGTGCACAATTGTTAAATGATGGACAAATTAGAGGTTACTATAGCACTCTAGGCATGTGCACTTGAACTAGGGGCATTAACCATAGATCAATATGGACAAAAAGAGCTGCTGTTTTAACCATCTTCTTCAATTAGCAAATAACAGCAATACTAAAGGGAAAACACTTTGAAAGTCACAATTTCACCAGCCTAACAAAACAAGTATTTCCACTGTTGTATGTCCTTTCAGGGATTTGTCCATCTGGGTGAATATTTTTACCTAGAAGTTGTCACACAATTTTGCACCCAGATTTTTTTCACTGAATGTTATCATATTGAACATATCTTTGCTGCCTTCAGAGATTAAAAGTAGTCACTGGGGAGTATTTCACCTTATCAAGAATAGCTAAAAACAGAAATCATTTCTTGATGATTTAGTGCAAATACACTTCTCTGGAAGGTCCTTCAGTGTATAGCTCATGCTCCACACCTTGAATTTTTCTGACCTGTCAAATACTTTTTTCTATGTTCCCCACCCTCCACCTCTTGCCTTCAGTCCACCCAGATTTATCAGATTTTTTTTTTTTAATTGCGATTCAGGTGAAAGTTTACAGCTCAAGTTAATTTCTCCTTCAAAAATTTATGCACATATTGTTTTATGACATTGGCTGCAACCCCCACTCAAATGATTCTAAGACTCATCCCATATTGACTACTGTTTTGAGGTAAATCACGACATATCTGAAAGTCATTTCAAAATCTCCTTTGCATAAAACCCTTTCCAGGGTCAGCTGTACACTTGAAATCTTTAACTTTAGTATTATAAAGTCTAGCTCCAACTTAAATCAATAATATTTAGCACTCTCTAGTTTCTGAAGCCCCCATGTGTCTGTCAGTTTGTCATACTGTGGGGGCTTTTGTGTTGCTGTGATGCTGGAAGCTATGCCACCGGTGTTCAGATACCAGCAGGGTCACCCATGGAGGACAGGTTTCGGCTGAGCTTCCAGACTAAGACAGACTAGGAAGAAGGACCCGGCAGTCTACTTCTGAAAAGTATTAGCCAGGGAAAACGTTATGAATAACAGCGGAACATTGTCTGATACAGTGCTGAAAGATGAGCCCCCCAGGGTGGAAGGCACTCAAAAGATGACTGGGGAAGAGCTGCCTCCTCAAAGTAGAGTTGACCTTAATGACATGGATGGAGTAAAGCTTTCGAGACCTTCATTTGCTGATGTGGCATGATTCAAAATGAGAAGAAACAGCTGCAAACATCCATTGATAATCAGAACCTGGAATGTACAAAGTATGAATCTAGGAAAATTGGAAATCATCAAAAATAAAATGGAGCACATAGACATCAATATCCTAGGCATTAGTGAGCTGAAATGGATTGGTACTGGCCATTTTGAATCGGACAAGCATATAGTCTACTATGCTGGGAAGGACAACTCAAAGAGGAATGGTGTTGCATTCATTGTCAAAAAGAACGTTTCAAGATCTATCCTGAAGTACAGCGCTGTCAGTGATAGGATAATATCCATACACCTACAAGGAAGACCAGTTAATATGGCTATTATTCAAGTATACGCACCAACCACTAGAGCCAAAGATGAAGAAACAGAAGATTTTTATCAGCTGCTGCAGTCTGAAATTGATCAAACATGCTATCAAGATGCATTGATAACTACTGGCGATTTCAATGCAAAAGTTGGAAACGAAGAAGGATCAGTAGTTGAAAAATATGGCCTTGGTGATAGAAACAATGCCAGAGATTGAATGATAGAATTTTGCAAGACCAATGACTTCTTCGTTGCAAATACCTTCCTTCACCAACATAAACGGTGACTATAAAAAAAAAATTTTTTTTTTTTTTTTATACACATGGACCTCGCCAGATGGAACACACAGAAATCAAATTGACTACATCTGTGGAAAGAGATGATGGAAAAGCTCAATATCATCAGTCAGAACAAGGCCAGGGGCCGACTGTGGAACAGATCATCAATTGCTCATGTGCAAGTTCAAGCTGAAACTGAAGAAAATCAGAGTAAGTCCACGGGAGCCAAAATATGACCTTGAGTATATCCTACCTGAATTTAGAGACCATCTGAAGAACAGATTTGATGCATTGAACACTAGTGACTGAAGACCAGATGAGTTGTGGAACGATATCAAGGACATCATCCACGAAGAAAGCAAGAGGTCACTGAAAAGACAGGAAAGAAAGAAAAGACCAAGATGGATGTCAGAGGAGACTCTGAAACTTGCTCTTGAGCATTGAGTAGCTAAAGCAAAAGGAAGAATTGATAAAGTAAAAGAACCAAACAGAAGATTTCAAAGGGCCTCTCGAGAAGACAAAGTAAAGTATTATAATGACATATGCAAAGAGCTGGAGATGGAAAACCAAAAGGGAAGAACACGCTCGGCGTTTCTCAAGCTGAGAGAACTGAAGAAAAAATTCAAGCCCCGAGTTGAAATCGTGAAGGATTCCATGGGGAAAATATTAAACGACACAGGAAGCATCAAAAGAAGATGGAAGGAATGCACAGAGTCATTATACCAAAAAGAATTAGTTGATATTCAACCATTTCAAGAGGTGGCATATAATCAGGAACTGATGGTACTGAAGGAAGAAGTCCAAGCTGCTCTGAAGGCATTGGCAAAAAAACAAGGCTCCAGGAATTGATGGAATACCAATTGAGATGTTTCAACAAACAGATGCAACACTGGAGGTGCTCACTCATCTATTCCAAGAAATATGGAAGACAGCTTCCTGGCCAACTGACTGGAAGAGATCCATATTTATGCTTATTCCCAAGAAAGGTGATCCAACCAAATGTGGAAATTATAGAACAATATCATTAATATCACATGCAAGCAAAATTTTGCTGAAGATCATTCAAAAACAGCTGTAGCGGTATATCGACAGAGAACTGCCAGAAATTCAGGCCGGTTTCAGAAGAGAACGTGGAACCAGGGATATCATTGCTGATGTCAGATGGATCCTGACTGAAAGCTGAGAATACCAGAAGGATGTTTACCTGTGTTTTATTGACTATGCAAAGGCATTCGACTGTGTGGATCATAACAAACTATGGATAACACTGCGAAGAATGGGAATTCCAGAACACTTAATTGTGCTCATGAGGAACCTTTACATAGATCAAGAGGCAGTTGTTCAGACAGAACAAGGGGATACTGATTGGTTTAAAGACAGGAAAGGTGTGCTTCAGGGTTGTATTCTTTCACCATACCTATTGAATCTGTATGCTGAACAAATAATACCAGAAGCTGGACTATATGAAGAAAAACGGGGCATCAGGATTGGAGGAAGACTCATTAATAACCTGCGTTATGCAGATGACACAACCTTGCTTGCTGAAAGTGAAGACGACCTGAAGCATTTACTAATGAAGATCAAAGACCACAGCCTTCAGTATGGATTATACCTCAACATAAAGAAAACAAAATTCCTCACAACTGGACCAATGAGCAACATCATGATAAATGGAGAAAAGATTGAAGTTGTCAAGGGTTTCATTTTACTTGAATCCACAATCAACAGCCATGGAAGCAGCAGTCAAGAAATCAAAAGATGAATTGCACTGGGCAAATCTGCTGCAAAGGACCTCTTCAAAGTGTTGAAGAGCAAAGATGTCACCCTGAAGACTAAGGTGCGCCTGACCCAAGCCATGGTATTTTCAATCACATCATATGCATGTGAAAGCTGGACAGTGAATAAGGAAGACCGAAGAAGTGTTGACGCTTTTGAATTGTGATGTTGGCGAAGAATATTGAATATACCATGGACTGTCAAAAGAACGAACAAATCTGTCTTGGAAGAAGTGCAGCCAGAATGGTCCTTAGAGGCAAGGATGGCGAGACTGTTTTACATACTTTGGACATGTTGTCAGGAGGGATCAGTTCCTAGAGAAGGACATTATGCTTGGCAGGGTACAGGGTCATCGGAAAAGAGGAAGACCCTCAACGAGGTGGATTGACACAGTGGCTGCAACAATGAGCTCCAGCATAACAACGATTCTAAAGATGGCACGGGACCGGGCAGTGGTTCGTTCTGTTGTGCATAGGGTCGCTATGAGTTGGAACCGACTTGATGGCACCTAAGAACAACAACAACAGTTTCTGAGGAAGGAGCCCTAGTAGCACAATGGTTACGCGATTGGCTGCTAATCGAAAGGTTGGCGGTTTGAACCCAGCAGCAGCTCCACAGGAGAAAAGACCTGGAAATCTGCTCCCATAAAGATTACAGCCTAGGAAACTCTATGGGACAGTTTTACTTGGTCATATAAGGTTGCTATGAGTCGGAGCGAACTTGACAGCACACAACAACAACAGCTTCTCAGGAATCAGCAATGGTGGGCTCTAGACAGAGATTTTAGGTCAGAAAATGAAGAATACCATTGAGTTTGTCTGTACTAGTAACCCCTTCTCCACAATAAAAAACACACCATACACTTATATTATGATATGACATTTCCAAACAGCTTTTATGTAGTTTTCTTGATGCACTTCCATAAGTCTCAGGTATTTCAAAAGGTAAGTATAGCTTTTTTCTATGAAGAAAGAATTGCTGCCTCATGCATTTTTTTCCCCCGTTTTGACTTCTACGTGAAGCAAATAACAGCAATACATAGCTGGAGTTTCCCCAGGCCACTAATATATGAGATTGTGAACATTTTGTAAAACTAAACGTTTTTAGCTATGGTGAATCAACTCATATTAGGTTGTATGAGGTTTGCTGCCCCATGACTCTGCATCCTTGGAAAGCGTCCCAAGTCAGCCGACTTCATATGCATAGACACACACCTGGTGAACAGACAGGCAGCCTGAATTTGAAAGCAGGTATTTAGTAGTAAAGGTCACGTCTCAGGGTTCCGAATGAGAGCAAAATCCATTATGTACTGCTTTTCAAAAAGCTGCAATGCCGTGAGGGCACAGTAGGTCAAAGTGGCTGCAGAAGGGTATTTTTTGGCATTTTCTTGGATCAGCTCATGTGTCTCACTCTTGACAGTTTCTCCAAGTTAGAAGGGGCCTTGTTTCATTGGTTTTTTTTTTCAGCTCAGAAGAATATAAGAATTATATTACAGAGAGGTGCAATGGGTAATAGCAAGGAAATTAAGCAAAACTGAAGTAAGGCATCCCTGGATTTGAATATTATTTCAGCCATTAGCTAACTATGTGACATTGGTCAAGTTATTTAACCTCTCTGAGATTTGGGTTTCTTCACCTGTAAAAACACCTCAGAGAGTTAATGTGAAGGTTAGATGAAGTATGTAAAGCACTGAGTACGTAGTAAGTACTAAAAAAGAAAAAGTACCTGGTAAAATTCCAGTGCTATGTGCGTTGTTGTAGAGATTTCAACATTAATCATAGGGCATGCACAGTGTTAGCTGCCTTATAGACAATATCTATAATTTGTATAAAAGCCACAACTAGATACTATGATTAGATAGATGTATTCGATAACATTGTGCTACATGAATTGGATAAGAGAGTCTGGAGACATAGAGACCTATTGTGAGGAAAATTCTAGGATAACCTCTGATTTGTGACTTTGGTGAATAAAGAGATTTTGGTAACATTAAATAAGGAAGAGTGAGTTGACAAGGTTCAGTTTGAAATATACCTAGTTTCAGATATGTCTATGGGATATCCTATTGCCAATATCTAATAAATTTTTGTATATATGAATCCCATTTTCAGGGAAGAATATGCGGATGAACAAAATAGAGTTTATAGTTGTTACAGTAGTGATAAGAGGTAGCTGAACTCACAGGTGGATGAGATCACCCATAGGTTCAGTGGTAGAATTCTCACCTTCAATGTAGGAGACCCAGGTTTGATTCCTGGTCAATTCACCTTATGTGCGGCCATGACTCATTTGTTAGTGAAGGCTTGCTGGTTGCTATGATGTTGACCAAGTTTCAGTGGAGCTTCCAGGCTAAGACAGACTAGGAAGAAAAGCCTGGCTATCTACTTCTGAAAATCAGCCAGTGAAAACCCTATAGATCACAAACGTTTCAATCCCATTGTGCATGAGGTTACTAGGAGCTGGAGGGACTTGATAGCAACTAACAGCAACAACAATCATAGCTTTATGCACTGACATAAGAATACAGATTTCCATTTTCAGCCAAAACAACAAATCATTTTATAGTAAAAAAGAGCTTAAATAATCCCAAAGTATGAAGGCAGTGGTTTGACTATTTCATAAGTATTTAATGACAAAAAGTAAAGCAAAAAATTCCTCTCAAAGATCAGAGATTTATATAAGAAAGGAATCATCATAAAACAGAAAACTATTATAATTCAGACAGATTTTCTAAATTTGACAAATCTTTATGTACAAGCATTACCATTACAGCCACAGGCATTGAAGTACATATTTAACTAATAACCATACGCTCTTGGAAGTATCCATCAAGTATGTTGACAAAACACAAGGTGACCGATTTTATTCCACATCAGTCTCCCTGACAAAAAGCCAACTCCTTTCTGGAAGCCCTGAATCACTTGTATTTATATTTGCATTAGCTCGCTTATTTGAGGACAGGCCCAAGGTAGCTACCACTAGGTTAAAGATGACCATGTGATCACTGAGTTAGTTAGAAACATTAATCAAAGAATCCAAGAAAGAGCCTTTTCGGTAACTTTAAAAGAAATACTAAACAAGCAATTAAACGGATTTTTTATTTATTAGAAAATGCTGGACATTTTTTTAAATGATGTTACTAATTCACGGAAAGGAAAATTTGGGTTTTTAAAACACAGAGCCATCATGGAGCTAACACTGGTATTTCCTTTCAGTTAGAACCATTGTGGTAAGTTTTGTAAACCATCACTATAATTTTAGTAAGAGTCATTTACAAATTATATTTGAGTTATCTGTACCGAAAAATTCTACAGTGATTTGATTTTTGTTCAGGCCCAAGCATGATGTTTGGGGACTGACATTATGTTCGCTACTATGCCTGCTATATTAGCTTTTTCATTCCTTCCGCACTCCTAATTTTCTGCTTTTATTTCTATATTACTAAGTGTAATATAGAAATAAAATGCTAAACTGCAAGATATTGATATTTCCTTTCAGTTAGGACCATTATGGTGAATTTTGTAAATCATCATCTTCATTTTAGTGAGGATCATTTACAAATTATATTTGGGTTAATTTGACTGAACAATTCTGTAGGGATTTGGTTTTTTTTCCAGGCTGGGCCTGCGTTCAGGCTCAAGTGTGATGTCTGGGTACTCACTATGTTAGCTATTATGTTTGATGTATTAGTTTTTTGTTCTCTCCTCACTTCTAACTTTCTACTTTTATTTCTTTATTATTGAGAGTTTTAAATAAGTCTGTTTTTACTAATTTGATAAAATGCACTATGACCCCCTCTTCCCCTCTTTTTCAAGTAAGTAGTGTTTGGGTTTTAGTATTCCAAAATAGACATCTGGAATTCGGACTGTAGAATTTTTTAGTTATTAGAATTTGGGTTTGGCTCCAAAATCTCTTCTTTTATCTAAAAGCTAAAGGCCCATACCTTGAATAAGAGTTAAAATTCTTAGAGAATGAATTTATGGAACTAACTCCCCATTCTTTGGCGTAAGATAAAAGCAAAATAAGTTTGAAAGGAAAACTAGTCAACTGCTTTAAATGAGGCAGAAATATACTACACAACGATTAACTTTTAAATCCTTAAAAGTGAACTTTATTCTCATGTTTTATATTTAATTAACCTTGCAAAATGATAAACAGCATGGCTTTATTAAATGGGTATAGCCATTCTGAATAGGTTTTTGGGTAACCAACTTCAAGTTACTTCAGCTCATGAGATTCTTTGGGACTGATGTTACTTAAAAAAGCCTTTTCGGGTACATCCACAACCTCAAGCTACCCTTCGTCTAACTATTCCTTTCGACATTCCCCGGGGATTTAACTTGAGTCCCCCTTCCTGTCTTATCCTGCATAGCAAACTCTGTGCCTTATGTGGCTTAGCTTCACATTCACTTACTGATGACTCTCAAGACTGTTGCTCAACCTCACACCTATATATCCTATAGTGACTGGTTGAAAATCAAATTCAACTGAACTCTACCCATAACATGTCTTTCAAAGCCTGTTCCTTCTCCTGTGCTTCTGTGCCCTGGCTACCAGCCTGGGGCTCATCATGGTCTTCCTGTCCCCCCAACTGCCACACCCACCAAATGGGCCAACTCTACCTCTTTAATGTCCTCAAATCTCCCCACTTGTCTTTTCCCATTGTTTCTAAATTAATTTAACAACTAACAGCTGTCATCAAGTCAATTCGAGTCATTGTGACCCCATGTGTGTCAGAGTAGATCTATGCTTCATAGGGTTTTCAGTGGCTGATTTTTCAGAAGTAGATTGCCAGGCCATTCTTCCAAGGCACCTCTGGATAGGCTTAAACCTCCAACTTTTGGATAGCAGCTGAGTGTGTTAACCATTTGTGCTACCCAGGGACTCCAAATTAATTCAAGCTTCCCTTGTCATATGACTTACTCTAACACTCTTGTTGCCTAGTCCAGGGAAAGATTGATGACAAGAATATCCCTCCAGAGCTGACAGAGAAAGTCTTTCCCTGGAGCTGACACCCTGAATTTGGATTTCTAGCCTCCTAGACTGAGAGAAAATAAATCTCTTTGTCAAAGCCATCCACTTGTGATATTTCTGTTATAACAGCACTAGATTGCTAAGACAGAATTTGGTTTCTCTCATGCTCATGCTCTGCTACTAAACCAAACTCTGTTTGCAAGGGGAGCCAAAGTGACCTTTTCTCCACTTTGGTTCTCCACTCTGCAGCCAGAGAGGAATTTCCAAAGCAGAAATACAACCTGGGCACTTTGCTTATTGGAAGCTTTAAGAGTTCCTCATTTTTTGTAGAATAAATTTCAAAGTTATTGATACCACATACAGACCTTAATAACTAGGACCCTGCACATCTCTGCTCTAGCTTATGTTTTGTTCCTTCAACATGCCAGACCCTCTGTAGTTTCTTGGACTTTATTGAAGGTTGGCCCCATCTGAAGCCATGCCCCTCCCACTGCCTTATCTCAAACTTCTTTTAGAAATTAGCTTTGATTTCACTTCAACTTTGAATCTTTCCCTGGCCCACCAGGATTGGATTTTTAATTCTTCTGTGTGCTCCTTAATCAGAAATATGAGCTAACCAATGAGTGAATCTTAGTGGTGTCTATGAATCTGTGGGAAGTAAATATTGTTCTAAGAACTGGTGATGTAATTCTAGCACAACAGTGTCAGCTCATGTGGCAGAGTGGCAGAGGATAGAAAAGGACAGACACTGCTGAAGGCCTTGTTGGCAGGAGCGTCAACAGTGTGCAGGAGGCCTGGGAAATAGTTTTCACAGGTGTTAGTACCAGAAAGTGTTTGCATTCTGAAAAACGGGTATGCATTTTATTATCAAATACACAAAGCTATGTAATTGATCATGTTTATGTTTTGTCTTGGCTGCCAAAAATCTCAGAAATAACAGGTGTGCATCTCTACCCTGGTTCCTGGTAGATATTTTCCCTCTTTCCTCTACCTGGTTGCTAATATCTTTTATTCTTTATTTTGACTCTCCTTGTACATGAGCATATATGTCTTCATATAAAATAAAACTAAACCAAACCCAGAGCAATTGAGCTGATTCCAACTCACAGCAACGTTTTAGGATAGAGTAGAACTTCCTCATAGGGTTTTCAAGGATGTAAATCTGTACAGAAGCAGACTGCCACATCTTTCTCCCATGAAGTGGTTGGTAGGTGCAAACCACTGACCTTTCGTTTAGCAGCCAAGCACTTAACCACTGTGCAACCAGGGTTCCTCTGTTTTCATATAAACTATTTAAAAGTCTTTGTGGAAGTAGGTGAGAGCATGGTGTGTAAATATATAAAATATAGCATGTTCTAGTAAATAGCAGAAATGGGCCAAATGAGGAATTTAACATCTTAACTGCAGCCCACAAACAGAAGCAAAAATGGATAGAGCCAGCAAACATTAGTGAAAACACCCCAGGGAAGCCCATAGGAGAAATAGAGTTATAAGTGGATACTGCTTAATTTAGCTATTACAGGAAGCAGCTGAACCTGGGAGACAATGGTACTTTCACATTAGCCCTGTAGCTCTCTACTTTTTTGGTGGGAGGGGCAGGTATTCACAATGTTCTTTGAGAGTATGACGAAAAGTATAGACTCTTTTCTTACAAAAATGTAAACACAAACACACACACCAAATAATTTTTCAAAGAGTTCTCAAACCTTCTAAAGTTCGTACATGGATCCACACTAAGAAATTCTAATGAAGTCCCCCCTTGTCATATGGATATATTGTGATTTATAAAAATAAAATTTATTTTAACAACTTATAAAAATATATGCATACTTACTTTACAATATGGTATTCAGAAGGGAGTAGTCTTAGACAATTTTGCTGCTTTACCTTTTTATCTTAGCTGAGCAGTCCACTAATTCTTATTCACCAATATCACAAGCATGGATTCAAAAATTTGTGGGGATCACCAGGTTTTCCCTTGGCGATTATATTAGGTCTCATAGCTATTAGCAGCTTAATAGCTCTCTTATTTAGCATCTAGTTGAGACCAACTCTCTATATATAGATTGAGATACCATAGGTACACTTTGCTAGTGGGGAGAATTGATATAAGTTGAAGTCTAGTCAGGGCAATGACTCAGGAAGATGGGCTGCAGTATGGCACAAAATTGGGCCAGGGGGAATCCAGGAGGCAACAAGAAAGATAAGAAAACCAAGGGTATTGGGAAAGAGTTTCTGAACAAAAGAGTGGGTGGACAACAAAGGCAAACTACCTTCAGTCCTAGGATCTATGTTGACTCTAGTTCCTAGTACTCAAACTTGACTTACTGATGCTGAACGGAAAAAGTCTTGAAGATCAGAGAAATGGAGATGGTTAGTGAAATCTCTGGGTCAGTTGTCAACTGACTGCTGCTTTGCATTCCCTGGAACTAACTTTTTTTTTTTTTAACCAGTTCCTAGGAAGATATTCCTTTCCCACACATTCTCCCCCAATCCCTCTTCTATTCACTAGCAAGTGATCCTGGGCAGGTCACTAAATCTCATTTTTTTCAAAAGTAAGAAAATAACATCTGTTACATTGTTTCCAGAAATAAATTAAATAACATAAGGAAAGCAAGTGAAACACACTAGGGTGATGATCAAGAAATTTAATTTCTTTCCTCGTAGCTAACAGTGTGACTTTAGGAAAATTGCTTGAAGGAGAATCTTTACTGAAGCAGTTCGAACCACCGACCTTTTTTTTGCAGCCAAGTGCTTTAACCATCGGGACACCAGGGCTCCTCTGAAGGAGAAAGCAGGTGGAAAATCTGACCTGGGAAGTTTGGGAAGATGGAGATACAGAAAATAAATAAATAAATAAAGATTTCCTCTGGTTGTGCTCTGTGCCAGCATCTGGGAAATATAATAGTAGTGCCTTCTTAAATATCAAGATGAGACAAATGTGCAAAATGATTCACAGAAGATAAATCTAACAGAAGAGAGCATCCCGCACCCTGCCAGGCTTTTGGGAGTGCCTGAGAACATATTATGGCCTGTGCTTTCTACACTCTGATGACCTAGTCTGAGATTTTCTGCAACGTAATGGCACAAATCACACTGTCCTAAGCTCACGAGCAATGAAGGGCTCAGTGTTTGGCCATGACACACAGCATATTTATAAATTGTGCTCTGCTGCTTGACAAATTATCCTGAGAGGAGATATATGTTGCATTAAAAAGTTCTAATTTAAGTTGTCAGAATTGGGACATTAAAATATATGCCCTAGTGGCACACCAAATAAATGATATCCATTACATAGTTCCACCACTCATCTGTCAGTTCTCTCAGTTTGTCATACGGTGGTGGCTTGCATGTTGCTATGATGCTGGAAGCTATGGCACTGGTATTTCAAATATGAGCAGAGTCACCTATGGTGGGCAGTTTTCAGTGGAGCTTCCAGTCTAAGACAGGCTATGAAGAAAAGCCTGGCAATCTACTTCTGAAAATTACCCAGTGAAAACCTTAAGGATTGCAACCGAATATTGTCCTATATAGTGCTGGCAGATGGTATAGAATGGGGTTCTATTTCATTCTGTTATACATAAGGCTGTCATTAGTTGGAGCCGGCTTAGGGCAACTAAAATTACATAGCTTGTTTGGAACTTTACCCAGTTAAAAACACCAAGTTATAGGCATCTCTGGCCACACTAAATAAAAAATACATCAGATCATGTGAACTCTTTCTGAATTTCCAACTGCCAGAAGTGATTTTCACCTGCTATCCCTCCATCACCCCCAATTTGCCATATTTATAATCAAAACATTCCTCTCCACATTACTCTGAGACCAACTGTAGTTCCCAATTCTAATTTCTTTATGTCTTTAAATAGCACCAACATTGTTGTATTGAAGGAAGACTTATTAACAACCTGCAATATGCAGATGACACAACATTGCTTGCTGAAAGTGAAGAGAACTTTAAGCACTTACTGATGAAGATCAAAGACGACAGCCTTCACTATGGATTACACCTCAACACAAAGAAAACAAAAGTCCTCACAACTGAACCAATAAGCAACATCATGATAAACGGAGAAAAGATTGAAGTTGTCAAGGATTTCATTTTAGTTGTATCTGCAATCAATGCCCGTGGAAGCAGCAGTCAAGAAATCAAGATGCATTGCATTGGGCAAATCTGCTGCAAAAGACTTCTTTAAAGTGTTGAAAAGCAAAGATGTCACCTTGAAGACTAAGGTGCGCCTGACCCAAGCCATGGTGTTTTCAGTCGCCTCATATGCATGCAAAGCTGGACAATGAATAAGGAAGATCAAAGAAGAATTGATACATTTGAATTATGGCGTTGGTGAAGAATATGGAATATTCCGTGGACTGCCAGAAGAACTGGAAGAAGTACAGTCAAAATGCTCCTTAGAAGGGAGGATGGTGAGGCTTCATCTTACGTACTTTGGACGTGTTATCAGGAGGGACCAGTCTTTGGAGAAGGACATCATGCTTAGTAAAGTGGAGGGTCAGCGAAAAAGAGGAAGACCTCAATGGGATAGACTGACACAGTGGCTAAAAAATGGGCTCAAATACAGCAATGATTGTGAAGATGGTGCCGGACCGGACAGTATTTCGTTCTGTTGTACATAGGGTCATTATGAGTTGGAACCAACTCGATGACACCTAACAATAACAACATTGTTATGAGGGTCAGAGGATCCTTATTCAAATGTGCAATATGGGGACATTATATCTTGGCCAGGAACTTATCCCTTTTAGGTGATTTTCTGCTACTGCCCCTTCACCCCCTTCTACTCCTACAGAGATAACTTCTGCCAGCTGTCAATTTACTTCTCTCCAAGAGTTTAATTGACATGTATTTATTCTCCCAGAGGACTGAAGAGAGAAAAAGCAGAAGAGTCACTCTGCAGTGGTAGAAATTTAAGGGCTAGGCTAAGTATAAAATAGGTATTTGGGGGAGGCAAGGCCTTTCCTGACACTTTTCAAATATATAGGTCACACTACAAATAAGCCTTTACAGTGAAGAGTAAAAAGAATCTAAAACTCTACTCTCTTTTGTTACATAGCCATCAGCTCTGACTTACAGAACCCTCTTTCCTTGTTATTATCCAGTTGAAGAGTCTACAAAGACTCTCCCATTTTGCTGGTCATGGCAATTTTAACTTTCTCTGCCATATCTTCAATCTGGTTTACTTTCACGGTCAACATTTTCTCCCACTATGTGAAGTACCCAGACTTTAAACTTCTTGAGTCCTGGGATTATATATTACTGAATTCAATTCCCAATGTAGTAATGCAGTTAGGGATCATATTCTATATTCATTAGTCTGCAATTTTTGATTAAATAATGAATTAATTCATAAGTCTTTAATAAATTAAGCTTTACTGTGCTTCTCTCCACTCTACCATTATCACCTCAGTCTCCACACCTTTTCCTGTGCTATTACTTGCCCCTGAAATGCACACTTGTTCTCAAACTTCAGCGTGCATCAGAATTGCCGGAAGGGCTTATTAAAACACAGATTGCTTGAACTCATCCCAGTGTTACTGTTTCAGTGGTTCTTGGGTGGGGACCAAGAATTTGAATTTCTAACAATTTTGCAAGTGATGTCGGTGATGCTGTTCTGGGCCACACTTTGAGAACCACTCCTGTAAACTAGTTTAGAGCCCAAGCATCTTCTGAAACATACCTACTATAAAAAAAAAAAAAAAAAAAAAATGGAGGCGGAGTCTGACCTCCGCCACTCACAAGGGGAAAGGAGCATCAAGATCAACAGCCTAAGGCTGATTCCTATGAGGCAAAAGTCAGCCATGCCTTCTCTCTCTGCCATCTTTACCAACAGTCCATCCCACAGCACTCTCTACTGGGCTCATTGCAATGGCCACACAGAACTCACAGACCATGCTCACAATTATGGGGTTTATTGGGGAAGTAGTGTTAACAATCTAGGCTCAGAACACTCAGGATACCATTCTTCCATCATGATAGCTTCTTCCCAGCCATGCTCGAAGGCATGCCTCTCCCTGGCTCTCAGTTTCTGCCCAAAGGTGCTCAGTTTTCTCTGTGTGCTGGGAAGCCCACCATACCACCTTCTAGTGGAAGTGAAGAGATATTTAGGTTGACTTGTATATTATAAATGTATATGCAAGAAGAAAAAAAAAAAAGAATCTACGATAAGAAATTCCTGAAAACAGCTCTCATGGACTCTTTTTTTAAACTTTTTTTCTTATTGTACTTTAGATGAAGGTTTACAGGGTAAATCACTTTCTCATTAAAAAATTAATACACAGATTGTTTAGTGACATTGGTTGCCAACCCCACAACATGTCAGCACTCTCCCCTTCTTAACCCTGGGCTCCCTATTACCAGCTTTCCTCCCTGCTCCTGCCTTCTCATCCTTGTCCCAGGGCTGGTGTGCCCATGTAGTCTCATTTTGTTTTATGTGCCTTTCTAATCTTTGGCTGAAGAGTGAACCTCAGGAGTGACTTTAGTACTGAGTTAAAATGGTGTCCAGGGGCCATACCCTCAGGGTTTTTTCAATCTGTGCCAGACCAGTAAGTCTGGTCTTTTTTTGTGAGCTAGAATTTTGTTCTACATTTTTCTCCAGCTCTGTCGGGGACCTTCTACTGTGATCCCTGTCAGAGCAGTCAATGGTGGCAGCCAGGCACCATCTAGCTGTGCTGGACTCAGTCTGGTGGAGGCTGTGGTAGTTGTGGTTCATTAGTCCTTTGTACTCATCTTTCCCTTGTGTCTTTGATTTTCTTCATTCTCCCTTGCTCCATACAGGGTGAGAGCAGGGGAGTATCTTCAATGGCCACTCACAAGCTTTTAAGATCCCAGATGCTACTCACCAAAGTAGGAAGTAGAACATTTTCTTTATAAACTATGTTATGCCAACTGATCTAGATGCCCCCCAAGACCATGGTCCCCACAGCCCTCAGCCCAGTAATTCAGTCCTTCAGAGTTTGGAGGTGTCTATGAAGTTTCCATGATCATGTCTTGGTCAAGTTGTGCTGGCTCCCTCAGCACTGTGTACTTCCTTACCCTTCACTAAAGTTACCACTTACCTATTGTCTATTTAATTTTTCCCTCCATACCCTTACCGCCCTCGTAACCACCTAACCACCAAAGATTGTTTCTCTTTGTGTGTGAATCTTTTCATTAGTTTTTATAATAGTGGTCTCGTACAATATTTGTCTTTTTGTGTCTGACTTAATTTCACTCAGCATACTGCCCTTCAGATTCATCCATGTTGTGAGATGTTTACACGGATTCATCATTGTTCTTTATTGTTGCTTAGTATTCCATTGTGTGTATGTACCATAGTTTGTTTATCCATTCATCTGTTGATGGGCACTTAGGTTGTTTCCATCTTTTTGCTGTCGTGAACAATGCTGTAAAGAACATGAGTGTACATATGTCTATTCACATGATGGCTCTTATTCTCTGGGATATGTTCCTAGGAGTGGGATTGCTGGATCATATGGTATTTCTAGTTCTAGCTTTTTAAAGAAGTGCCATATCATTTTCCAAAATCGTTGTACCATTTTGCATTCCCACCAGCAGTGCATAAGAGTTCCATTCTCCCTGCAGCCTCTCCAACATTTGTTGTTTTCTGATTCCGCCAGTAACGTCAGGGTGAGATGTTATCTCATTGTAGTTTTGATTTGCATTCCTCTTTTTTTTTTTTATTGGCTAAATTGTGAGCATTTTTTTCATGTATATGTTAGCCACATGAATGTCTTCTTTGGTGAAGTGTCTGTTAATATCCTTTGCTCATTTTTTTTAATAACTTTTATTAAACTTCAAGTGAACGTTTACAAATCCAATCAGTCTGTCACGTATAAGTTTACATACATCTCACTCCCTACTCCCACTTACTCTCCCCCTCTTGAGTCAACCCTTTCAGTCTCTCCTTTCTTGACAATTTTGCCTGCTTCCCTCTCTCTCTATCCTCCCATCCCCCCTCCAGACAAGAGTTGCCAACACAATCTCAAGTGTCCACCTGATATAATTAGCTCACTCTTCATCAGCATCTCTCTCCCACCCGCTGACCAGTCCCTTTCATGTCTGATGAGTTGTCTTCGGGGATGGTTCCTGTCCTGTGTCAACAGAAGGTCTGGGGAGCATGGCCGCCGGGATTCCTCTAGTCTCAGTCAGACCATTAAGTTTGGTCTTTTTATGAGAATTTGGGGTCTGCATCCCACTGATCTCCTGCTCCCTCAGGGGTCCTCTGCTGTGCTCCCTGTCAGGGCAGTCATCGATTGTGGCCGGGCACCACCTAGTTCTTCTGGTCTCAGGATGATGTAAGTCTCTGGTTCATGTGGCCCTTTCTGTCTCTTGGGCTCTTAGTTGTCATGTGGCCTTGGTGTTCTTCATTTTCCTTTGCTCCAGGTGGGTTGAGACCAATTGCTGCATCTTAGATGGCTGCTTGTTAGCATTTAAGACCCCAGACGCCACATTTCAAAGTGGGATGCAGAATGATTTCATAATAGAATTATTTTGCCAATTGACTTAGAAGTCCCCGCAAACCATGTTCCCCAGACCCCCGCGCTTGCTCCGCTGACCTTTGAAGCATTCATTTTATCCCGGAAACTTCTTTGCTTTTGGTCCAGTCCAATTGAGCTGACCTTCCATGTATTGAGTGTTGTCTTTCCCTTCACCTAAAGCAGTTCTTATCTACTGATTAATCAATAAAAAACCCTCTCCCACCCTCCCTCCCTCCCCCCTCGTAACCACAAAAGTATGTGTTCTTCTCAGGTTTACTATTTCTCAAGATCTTATAATAGTGGTCTTATACAATATTTGTCCTTTTGCCTCTGACTCATTTCGCTAAGCATAATGCCTTCCAGGTTCCTCCATGTTATGAAATGTTTCAGAGATTCGTCACTGTTCTTTATCGATGCGTAGTATTCCATTGCGTGAATATACCACAATTTATTTACCCATTCATCCGTTGATGGACACCTTGGTTGCTTCCAACTTTTTGCTATTGTAAACAGAGCTGCAATAAACATGGGTGTGCATATATCTGTTTGTGTGAAAGCTCTTGTATCTCTAGGGTATATTCCTAGGAGTGGGATTTCTGGGTTGTATGGTAGTTCTATTTCTAACTGTTTAAGATAACGCCAGATAGATTTCCAAAGTGGTTGTACCATTTTACATTCCCACCAGCAGTGTATGAGAGTTCCAATCTCTCCGCAGCCTCTCCAACATTTATTATTTTGTGTTTTTTGGATTAATGCCAGCCTTGCTGGTGTGAGATGGAATCTCATCGTAGTTTTAATTTGCGTTTCTCTAATGGCTAATGATCGAGAGCATTTTCTCATGTATCTGTTGGCTGCCTGAATATCTTCTTTAGTGAAATGTGTGTTCATATCCTTTGCCCACTTCTTGATTGGGTTGTTTGTCTTTTTGTGGTTGAGTTTTGACAGAATCATGTAGATTTTAGAGATCAGGCGCTGGCCGGAGATGTCATAGCTGAAAATTCTTTCCCAATCTGTAGGTGGTCTTTTTACTCTTTTGGTGAAGTCTTTAGATGAGCATAGGTGTTTGATTTTTAGGAGCTCCCAGTTATCTGGTTTCTCTTCATCATTTTTGGTAATGTTTTGTATTCTGTTTATACCTTGTATTAGGGCTCCTAGGGTTGTCCCAATTTTTTCTTCCATGATCTTTATTGTTTTAGTCTTTATGTTTAGGTCTTTGATCCACTTGGAGTTAGTTTTTGTGCATGGTGTGAGGTATGGGTCCTGTTTCATTTTTTTGCAAATGGATATCCGGTTATGCCAGCACCATTTGTTAAAAAGGCTATCTTTTCCCCAGTTAATTGACACTGGTCCTTTGTCAAATATCAGCTGCTCATACGTGGATGGATCTATGTCTGGGTTCTCAATTCTGTTCCATTGGTCTATGTGCCTGTTGTTGTACCAATACCAGGCTGTTTTGACTACTGTGGCTGTATAATAGGTTCTGAAGTCAGGTAAGGTGAGGCCTCCCACTTTCTTCTTTTTCAGTAGTGCTTTACTTATCCGGGGCTTCTTTCCCTTCCATATGAAATTGGTGATTTGTTTCTCTATCCCCTTAAAATATGACACTGGAATTTGGATCGGAAGTGCGTTAAATGTATAGATGGCTTTTGGTAGAATAGACATTTTTACTATGTTAAGTCTTCCTATCCATGAGCAAGGTATGTTTTTCCACTTAAGTATGTCCTTTTGAATTTCTTGTAGTAGAGCTTTGTAGTTTTCTTTGTATAGGTCTTTTACATCCTTGGTAAGATTTATTCCTAAGTATCTTATCTTCTTGGGGGCTACTGTGAATGGTATTGATTTGGTTATTTCCTCTTCGGTGTTCTTTTTGTTGATGTAGAGGAATCCAAGTGATTTTTGTATGTTTATTTTATAACCTGAGACTCTGCCAAACTCTTCTATTAGTTTCAGTAGTTTTCTGGAGGATTCCTTAGGGTTTTCTGTGTATATAATCATGTCATCTGCAAATAGTGATAACTTTACTTCTTCCTTGCCAATCCGGATACCTTTTATTTCTTTGTCTAGCCTAATTGCCCTGGCTTACACTTCCAACACGATGTTGAATAAGAGCGGTGATAAAGGGCATCCTTGGCTGGTTCCCGTTCTCAAGGGAAATGCTTTCAGGTTCTCTCCATTTAGAGTGATATTGGCTGTTGGTTTTGCATAGATGCCCTTTATTATGTTGAGGAATTTTCCTTCAATTCCTATTTTGGTAAGAGTTTTTATCATGAATGGGTGTTGGACTTTGTCAAATGCCTTTTCTGCATCAATTGATAAGATCATGTGGTTTTTGTCTTTTGTTTTATTTATGTGATGGATTACATTAATGGTTTTTCTGATATTAAACCAGCCTTGCATAACTGGTATAAATCCCACTTGATCAGGGTGAATTATTTCTTTGATGTGTTGTTGGATTCTATTGGCTAGAATTTTGTTGAGGATTTTTGCATCAATGTTCATGAGGGATATAGGTCTAAAATTTTCTTTTTTTGTAATGTCTTTACCTGGTTTTGGTATCAGGGAGATGGTGGCTTCATAGAATGAGTTGGGTAGTATTCCGTCATTTTTTATGCTTTGGAATACCTTTAGTAGTAGTGGTGTTAACTCTTCTCTGAAAGTTTGGTAGAACTCTGCAGTGAAGCCGTCCGGGCCAGGGCTTTTTTTTGTTGGGAGTTTTTTGATTACCGTTTCAATCTCTTTTTTTGTTATGGGTCTATTTAGTTGTTCTACTTCTGAATGTGTTAGTTTCGGTAGGTAGTGCTTTTCCAGGAATTCATCCATTTCTTCTAGGTTTTCAAATTTGTTAGAGTACAATTTTTCATAATAATCTGAAATGATTCTTTTAATTTCATTTGGTTCTGTTGTGATGTGGTCCTTCTCATTTCTTATTCTGGTTATTTGTTTCCTTTCCTGTATTTCTTTAGTCAGTCTAGCCAATGGTTTATCAATTTTGTTAATTTTTTCAAAGAACCAGCTTTTGGCTTTGTTAATTCTTTCAATTGTTTTTCTGTTCTCTAATTCATTTAGTTCAGCTCTCATTTTTATTATTTGTTTTCTTCTGGTGCCTGATGGATTCTTTTGTTGCTCACTTTCTATTTGTTCAAGTTGTAGGGACAGTTCTCTGATTTTGGCTCTTTCTTCTTTTTGTATGTGTGCATTTATTGATATAAATTGGCCTCTGAGCACTGCTTTTGCTGTGTCCCAGAGGTTTTGATAGGAAGTATTTTCATTCTCGTTGCTTTCTATGAATTTCCTTATTCCCTCCTTGATGTCTTCTATAACCCAGTCTTTTTTCAGGAGGGTATTGTTCATTTTCCAAGTATTTGATTTCTTTTCCCTAGTTTTTCTGTTATTGATCTCTAGTTTTATTGCCTTGTGGTCTGAGAAGATGCTTTGTAATATTTCGATGTTTTGGACTCTGCAAAGGTTTGTTTTATGACCTAATATGTGGTCTCTTCTAGAGAATGTTCCATGTGTGCTAGAAAAAAAAGTATACTTTGCAGCAGTTGGGTGGAGAGTTTTGTATAAGTCAATGAGGTCAAGTTGGTTGATTGTTGTAATTAGATCTTCCGTGTCTCTGTTGAGCTTCTTACTGGATGTCCTGTCCTTCTCCGAAAGTGGTGTGTTGAAGTCTCCTACTATAATTGTGGAGGTATCTATCTCGCTTTTCAATTCTGTTAAAATTTGATTTATGTATCTTGCAGCCCTGTCATTGGGTGCGTAAATATTTAATATGGTTATGTCTTCCTGATCAATTGTCCCTTTTATCATTATATAGTGTCCTTCTTTATCCTTTGTGGTGGATTTAAGTCTAAAGTCTATTTTGTCAGAAATTAATATTGCTACTCCTCTTCTTTTTTGCTTATTGTTTGCTTGATATACTTTTTTCCATCCTTTGAGTTTCAGTTTGTTTGTGTCTCTAAGTCTAAGGTGTGTCTCTTGTAGGCAGCATATAGATGGATCGTGTTTCTTTATCCAGTCTGTGACTCTCTGTCTCTTTATTAGTGCATTTAGTCCATTTACATTCAGGGTAATTATAGATAAATAAGTTTTTAGTGCTGTCATTTTGATGCCTTTTTATGTGTGTTGTTGACAATTTCATTTTTCCACATACTTTTTTGTGCTGAGGCGTTTTTCTTAGTAAATTGTGAGATCCTCATTTTCATATTGCTTGACTTTATGTTAGTTGAGTCGTTATGTTTTTCTTGGTTTTTATCTTGAGTTATAGAGTTGTTATACCTTTTTGTGGTTACCTTATTATTTACCCCTATTTTTCTAAGTAAAAACCTAACTTGTATTGTTCTATATCGCCTTGTATCACTCTCCATATGGCAGTTCAATGTCTCCTGTATTTAGTCCCTCTTTTTGATTATTGTGATCTTTTTTACCTATTGACTTCCATGATTCCCTGTTATGTGTATTTTTATTTATTTTTTTTAATTAATCTTAATTTGTTTGTTTTTGTGATTTCCCTATTTGAGTTGATATCAGGACGTTCTGTTTTGTGACCTTGTGTTGTGCTGATATCTGATATTATTGGTTCTCTGACCAAACAATATCCTTTAGTATTTCTTGTAGCTTTGGTTTGGTTTTTGCAAATTCTCTAAACTTGTGTTTGTCTGTAAATATCTTAATTTCGCCTTCATATTTCAGAGAGAGTTTTGCTGGATATATGATCCTTGGCTGGCAGTTTTTCTCCTTCAGTGTTCTGTATATGTCGTCCCATTCCCTTCTTGCCTGCATGGTTTCTGCTGAGTAGTCAGAACATATTCTTATTGATTCTCCCTTGAAGGAAACCTTTCTTTTCTCCCTGGCTGCTTTTGAAATTTTCTGTTTATCTTTGGTTTTGGTGAGTTTGATGATAATATGTCTTGGTGTTTTTCTTTTTGTATCAATCTTAAATGGGGTTCGATGAGCATCTTGGATAGCTATCCTTTCATCTTTCATGATGTCAGGGAAGTTTTCTGTCAGGAGTTCTTCAACTATTTTCTCTGTGTTTTCTGTCCCCCCTCCCTGTTCTGGGACTCCAATCACCCGCAGGTTATCCTTCTTGATAGAGTCCCACATGATTCTTAGGGTTTCTTCATTTTTTTTAATTCTTTTATCCGATTTTTTTTCAGCTATGTTGGTGTTGATTCCCTGGTCCTCCAGATGTCCCAGTCTGCATTCTAATTGCTCGAGTCTGCTCCTCTGACTTCCTAGTGCATTGTCTAATTCTGTTATTTTATTGTTAATCTTTTGGATTTCTACATGCTGTCTCTCTATGGATTCTTGCAACTTATTAATTTTTCCAGTATGTTCTTGAATAATCTTTTTGAGTTCTTCAACAGTTTTATCAGTGTGTTCCTTGGCTTTTTCTGCAGTTATCCTAATTTCATTTGTGATATCATTAAGCATTCTGTAAATTAGTTTTTTATATTCTGTATCTGATAATTCCAAGATCGTATCTTCATTTGGGAAAGGTTTTGATTCTTTTGTTTGGGGGGTTGGAGAAGCTGTCACGGTCTGCTTCTTTAAGTGGTTTGATATGGATTGTTGTCTCCGAGCCATCACTGGGAAACTAGTTTTTCCAGAAAATCCCCTAAAAAAAAATGCAGTCAGATCCCTATCAGAGTTCTCCCTCTGGCTCAGGCTATTCAGATGTTAATGAAGCCACCTGGGGAGGGTGGGGGAGGGAACAGAGAGATAGGAGAGTAGCACCTCAGAATATAGCCAGAGTTGCTTGTCTTGCTTGGAATGACTATTATATCTGAGATTCCCGCGGGCGCGTCACCTATGTGTGCTGGCTGTGTGGAGATTGCCCCAGGGGGTCTGGCCCGCTGGAGTCATGGACAGATCCTCCGCTTCCAGCCCCATGCCCAGCGTCAAGGCTCACCTACTGGGACGGTGCACTCTCGACTCCAAAATCAGTCGCTGCCTCCCGGGGACTTCTCGTCCCTCCAGCCGCGTGGCCGTGCCGCCCTGAGAACCAGTTGAGCCTCCTCCCGGGGTTAGTTCAGATGGGTGGAGCAGGTCCCCGTGCTTGTGCCGTGACCGAGCGTCCCGGCTGGGACGCTGTTCTCCCTGCTCCAATACCAGTCGCTGCCTCCCGGGGACTTCTCCTACCGGCTGCGTCCCACGCCGCCCGTGCGACCCGGCTGGTCCCCTTCCCGGGGTTAGTTCAGGGGGGTGGAGCAACTCTCCGTGTTTATGGCATACCTGCGTCCAGTCCAAATCCCTGTGGGACGGTTCCCCAGCTCGGATGCTGCTCTTTCTGCTCCAAGACCAGTCACTGCCTCCCGGGGACTTCTCCTACCGGCTGCGTCCCACGCCGCCCGTGGAACCGGCTGGTCCCCCTCCCGGGGTTAGTTCAGGAGGGTGGAGTAGGTCTCTGTGCTTGTGCCGTACCTGACTGGTACGCTGGCTCCAGGCTCTGGAAGCAATCGCTGCTTCCCCGTATTAGTTCGTTCTCCGTCTCTAAATCTGTGTTTGTTGTTCAGGGTTCGTAGATTGTTATGTATGTGATTGATTCACTTGTTTTTCCGTGTCTTTGTTGTAAGAGGGATCCGAGGTAGCGTCTGCCTAGTCCGCCATCTTGGCTCCCGGTCTCCCTTTGCTCATTTTTTAATTGGATTATTTGTCCTTTGTTGTAGATGTGTTGGATTTTCCTGTAGATTTTGGAGATTAGACCTTTGTTGGATTTGTCATGCCCATAATTTTTTTTTTGCCAGTCTGTAGATTCTCTTTTTACTCTTTTGGTTAAGTCTTTTGATGAGCATAAGTTTAATTTTTTGAAGATCCCCGTTGCCTTGCTTATCTTCTGGTGTTTCCATATTGTTAGTTATGATTTGTATCCTGTTTATGCCATGTATTAGGTCCCCTAACATTGACCTTATTTTTTCTTCTATGATATTTATAGTTTTGGGTTTTATATTTAGGTCTGATTCATTTTGAATTAGCTTTTGTGTATGGTGTGAGGTATGGGTCCTGTTTCTTTTTTTGCAGATGGACACCCAGTTTTGCCAGCACCATTTGTTAAAAAGACCCTCTTTTCCGCGTTGATGACTTTGGGCCTTTGTGGAAGATCAGGTGATGGTTGGTGGGTGGATTTACATCTGGGTTCTCTGTTCTGTTCCATTGGTCAATAATGTCTGTCTTGTACCAGTACCAGGCCATTTTGATTACAGTACAGTAGCTGTATAGCAGGTTCTGAGGTCAGGTAGTACGAGTTCTCCTACTTTATTCTTCTTCTTCAATGGTGCTTTACTTTTTATGGTCCTCTTACCTTTCCATATGATGTTAATGATTAGTTTTTCCATTTTATTAAAGAATGCTGTTAGTATTTGGATCAGGATTGCATTGCATTTGTAAATTGCTTTGGGTAGAATTGACATTTTCACAATGTTAAGTCTACCTATCTATGAACATGGTATACTTTTCCATTTATGAAGATTTCTTTTGGTTTCTTGCAGTAGTGTTTCGTAGTTTTCTTTGTATAGGTCCGTTTCATCCCTGATTAGATTTATTGCTAAGTTTTTTTTTTTTTTTTAGGGGCTATAGGGAGCCCTGGTGGTGCAGTGGTTAAACCTTTGGCTGCTAACCAAAAGGTTGGCAGTTTGAATCCTCTAGCTGCTCCTTGGAAGTCCTATGAGGCAGTTCTACTCTGTCCTCTAGGGTTGCAATGAGTTGGAATTGGCTCTACGGCAGTGGGTTATAAATAGTATTTTTCCTGATTTATTTTTCATAGTTCTCTTTATTGTTGTGTAGGTATCCAACTGATTTTTGTATGTTTATCCTGTAACCTACTACTCTGCTGAATCTTTCTATTTGTTCCAGTAGTTTTCTCGTGGAGTCTTTTTTGTTCTCTATGTATAGTATCATATCCTCTGCAAATAGGGACAGTTTTTCTTCTTCCTTATCAGAATGAATGCCCTTTACTTCTTTTTCTTGCCTTATTGCTTTAGCTAGGACTTCCAACACAATGTTAAATAGGAGTGATGATAAAGGACATCCTTGTCTTATTCCTGTTTTCAAGGGGAATGTTTTCGGCCCCTCTCCATTAAGAAAGATGTTGGTTGTTGGTATTGTGTAGATGCCTTTTATTATGTTGAGGAATTTCACTTCTATACCTGCTTTATTGAGAGTTTTTATGGGGAATGGGTGTTGACTTTGTCAAATACCTTTTCTGCATCACTTGAGATGATCATGTGATTCTTTTATTTATGTGGTGGATTATGTTGATTGATTTTCTAATGTTGACCCATCCTTTTATACCTGGTATGAATTCCATTTGGTTGTGGTGTATTATTATTATTATTTTTAAATATGATGCTGAATTCTATTGTCTAGAATTTTGTTGAAATTTTTTTTGCATATATATTCATGAGAGATATTGGTCTGTAACTCTTTTTTTGTGGTGTCTTTGCCTGGTTTTGGTATCAGGGTTACGCTGTCTTCATAGAATAAAATCAAAAGTACCCCTTCCTTTTCTATGTTCTGAAATAGTTTGAATAGCATTGGTGCAAATTGTTCTCTGAATGTTTGGTAGAATTCTCCAGTGAAGCCATCTGAGCCAGGGCTTTTTTTAGTTGGGAGTTTTTTTTTTTTTTTTAATTACCTTTTCAATCTCTTCTCTTTATTATGGGTCTCTTCAGATTTTCAACATCATTTTATGTTAGTTTGGGTAGGTAGTGTGTTTCTAGAAATTTGTAAATATCCTCTAGGCTTTAAAATTTGTCAAAGAATAGTTTTTATAGTACTCTGTTATGATCCTTCTTATTTCAGGTGAGTCTCTTGTAATGCCCATATTTCATTTCTTATTTGGGTTATTTGCCTCCTCTCCTGTTTTTCTTTTGTCAGTTCGAACAATGGTTTGTTGACTTTGTTGATCCTCTCAAAGAACCAACTTTTTGTTTTGTTGATTCTTTCTGTTGTTTTTGTATTCTCTATTTCATTTATTTCTCCTTTGACCTTCATAATTTCCTTTCTTCTGGTGGCTGTGACCTCCCTTTGCTGTTCTCTTTCTATTTGTTCAAGTTGTGTAGCGAATATTTTGATTTTGTCATTTTCTTCTTTTTTGATGTGTGCATCTATTGCTATCAATTGACTTCTGAGCACTGCCTTTGCTGTGTCCCAAAGGTTTGATACGATGTGTTTTCGTTCTCATTTGATCCTAGGAATTTTTTAATTCCATCTCTGATTTCTTCTATTACCTAGTGATTTTTAAGCAGAGTGTTATTCAGTTTCCATGTATTTGATTTTTTTTCTCACTCTTAATGTTATTATTTTCTACTTTGATGTCATTGTGATCAGAGAAGATACTTTGTATTGTCCCATTGTTTTGGATTTTGTTAAGGTTTGCTTTGTGGCCTAAGATGTGGTCTATTCTGGAGAACATTCCATGTATGGTGGAAAAGAATGTGTACTTTGATGCTGTTGGGTATAGTGTTCTATATACGTATATGAGTTCGAGTTGGTTGATTCTGGCCTTTATATCTGTATCTTTGCTGAGTTTCTTTCTAGAAGTTCTGTCCTTTACTGAGAGCAGTGTGTTGAATTCTCCTACTATTACTGTGGAACTGTCGATTTCTCTTTTCATTGCTGTTAAAGTTTGATTTATGAGTTTTGGAGCCCTGTCACTGGGTGCATGGATTTTTATTACGGTTATGTCCCTTGGTGGAGTGTCCCTTTGATTATTATGTAACACCCTTCTTTGTCTTTTACGGCGGGTTTTGTTTTAAAGTCTATTTTATCTGAGATTAATATTGCCACTTCTGCCTTTTTTTTGGTTACTGTTTTCTTGATAGTTTTTTTTTTCCGTCTTATGATTTTTAATACACTTATGTCTTTGTTTCTGAGGTGTGTCTCTTGTAGACAGCATATTGATGGGTCCTGCTTTTGAAATCCATTCTTTCATTCTCTGACTCTCTATGAGAACATTTAAGCCATTTACCTTCAGTGTGATTATTGATAAGTATGAGTTTATTGTTGTCATTTTATAGTGCTTTTTTTCTGTGGTGCTGATCTTTTCTTTGTTCTTCTTAATCTTCTGTGCTGAATTCCTTTTGTTTGTAGTTTTTTTTTTTTCCCATTTCTTTCATTTTTATGTTTACTGGGATCTTTTTTTCTTCTTTATTTTGATGAGTAGGTTTGTTAACTTTGTGGTTACCTTGAAATTTACCCCTGTCTTCCTAAGTTTAAACCACTCTTTTATTACTTGACATCACCTTGAATTCCTCTCCATTTGAAAATTCTATGCATACACTGTTTATTTCCTCTTTCATTGTTCTTATATTGTTGTCATTTACAGATTGACCTCTCTGGCTCCTTCTTGTAAATCTTTTAGTTTTGTTTTACCCTTGAGAGTTCATTACCTAGGTTGATATCCGGGCGATGGTGTCTTGAGTCCTAGTTTCAGGTTGTTGTCTGATGTCATTGGTTTTCTAATGAACAGCTAGCTTTAATAATTCTTATAATTTTGGTTTGTTTATTATAGTCCCTTAATTTCTATTTGTCTGGAAATGTCCTAATTTCACCATCATATTTGAATGAGAGTTTTGCAGGATATATTATTCTTGGTTGGCAATTTGTTTTTTTTCAAGATTTTATATATGTCATCCCACTTCCTTCTTGCCTGCATGGTTTATGCTGAGTAACCAGAGTTTAGTCTTATTGTTTCCCTTTTGTATGTGACTTTTCATTTTTCTCAAGCTGCACTCAGAATTCTTTCTTTGTCTTTGGTTTTAGTGAGTGTGATTATGATACACCTTGTTGATTTTCTTTTGGAGTCTATCCTATATAGGAAACCCTGGTGGCGTAGTGGTTAAGTGCTACGGCTGCTAACCAAAGGGTTGGCAGTTCAAATCCTCCAGGCGTTTCTTGGAAACTCTACGGGACAGTTCTACTCTGTCTTATAGGGTTGCCATCAGTCAGAATCGACTCGAGGGCACTGGGTTTTTTTTTTTTTTTTTTTTTTTTTTAATCCTATACGGGGTTAGTTGAACTTTTCAGATGGTCAGCTTTTCATCTTCCATGATATTAGGGGAGTTTTCTGTCAGCAATACTTCAATTTTTCCATTTTCTCTCCCTGTTCTGGAACCCCAATTGCATACAAGTTTTTGATTTGATTGTATCCCACATCCTTCTCAGGGTTCTTCATTTTTCTTCACTCTTTTCTCTGATTTTTTCCTCAAACAAAGTGATATCCAAGGACTTGTCTTTAATTTCGCTGATCCTATCTTCCATTGTTTCAAATTTGATCCTAAAACCTTCTATGACACTATTTCTGAAATCTTGTTGTTTATCTTTTGGATTTCTAATTGTTATCTTTGTATGATTTCTAGTTGTTTGCTCATTTTGACATTTTGTTCCTGTATTATTTTCCTGAAATAATTTTGTTTTGTCTGTATTTTCCATGATTTTGTCTATTTTTTCCTTATTTTTGTCTGCATTTTCCTTCAACTCTTGCAGAGCCTTGATTAGGGTTTTGAATTCCCTATCAGGTAGTCCCAGTGCCTTCTCTTCTACTGAAAGGTCATCTGATGTTTATTTTGGATGCTTCCTGGAGCCATCCTGTCCTTATTATTACTATTATGTTTAGATATCGTCGGCTGTCTCTGGGACACTCAGAAATTATTTTCTTTATTTATTGATTGTGGATTTCTTTGTTCTGTCCTGCTTTTTTGTTTTATTTGGTTATGTGTGGTTAGGTGGGCTGGGTGTGCTTTGTTGTTTGCTCATCCATGGGCACGATACATCTCACTACCTTGTCCAGGTGGGCAGGGCCAGTTGCTCAGTTATTGTGCAGCAGGGCAGGTCCAGCAGAAAGAGACTGGTGGGAATGGGTTGTTTGAGACATGTACTGGAGCTGACAGGATGGGACCATGTGGTAGTGTAGGGCAGTGTCTGGTGGTCTACACTGTGCTGCTCAGGGGTGAGGCACTCAGCACATGGTACAGATAGGAGGGAAGGGAGAGGATGTGATGTGTGGAGCTAAGTGGGTGTGGGAAAGAAGAGAAAGAAGAGAGGTAAACAAAAGTAATAAAATGAAGGGAAAAAAGTGAATAAAAGGATGATATGGTAGGAAACAAACAAAAAAAAGTGCTGATGTTGCCTGCCATTGGGGTGGTATGGGCTAGGGAAGCTTTGTGCTTGTGGCTCTCTAATTAAGTGGTATGGCAGAGCCTGTCAAGAAGGGACAGAGATGGCACACACAGCTAGATGGGCAGGAGAAAAGAGATGAAGGAAGAGAGATAGAGATAAGAAACTGAAAAAGAAAAAAAAAAGGGGGGGAGCTGATGGAACCCACTAGCAGTGCAGGCTGGGAAAACATGTGCCAGTGGCTCCCCAGCTGGGCAGTGTCGCACTGCCCATCTGGAAGAGGTGGAAACAGCACATGTGGCCAGGTCAGCAGGAGAAAGGAAAGGAAAGGAGGAGAGAGAGAGGCAAGAAAGAAGAAAAAAAGAGAGAAAAAAATGGTGCCATGGGAGCTTATTGGTGGGGTGGTACAGATCAGGAAAACTGTAAGCTGGTGGCTCCCCAGATGAATGATGCAGCACAGCCTGTCAAGAATGGGCAGAGACAGCACATGGCACCAACTGGTAAGGAGAAAGGAAAGGAAGGCACTGAGAGAGACAGAAGAAACAAAAAGAACCCAAAAAACAATAACAACAACAGAAAAATAGCACTGAAGGAGCCGACCAGTGGGGCAGGGCAAATCCAAGCTTCAAGGAGTCAGCATCTCCATGACCTGCCAGAAAGCGGCAGAGGCCATGCAGAGGGAAGAAGTGTAGGGGGTTGGAAAGCGTATATCCCTGGTTAGTAGGTGCTCTGTCTCCTGTTGGGAGCTCCATGAAATTGCCTTCCCAAAAATCTCTGTCCAACATTCTTGGTGGCTGAGGTCCAAGATGGTGAGTTCGTTTTGTGTTAGCTGGTAGGGGATCTCCACTCCGTAACTTTCCCTGTTCTCTTTCAGTTTCTTATTCCATTCGACATTTGATTTATTTATCCCTTCATTTAAATCAACTATTTGACTCTTTCCTAATTCATTAGATGTTTTCCTGTACTTGACTTTTTGATCAAGTCATCTTGATGTGTTCACTATAGACTGCTTTTACCTCCGGTTTAAAATATAAACCACATGTAACCCTAATGATATTTTATTACAAGATAGCTCTTTCTAGGTTTGGTGATCAGATCACATATTGAAGAGCCAAGAAGAGAAAGTTTACAGCTGCTAGGTTACAGTAGGTCAATTTGAGGAAGTAATCATTTTGACAGCTGATATTATGACCTATAATAAACCTGACCAATTGTTTGTCATGGAACTTTTGTTGTTTCTGTTGTTAGGGCTGCTTTTTTTCAGGAAAGGAGATCTGGAAAGTGTTTTCAAAAGCATGTTTTTCATAATAAAAATGATAAATCATCTTATGTAACCACCACATTTACTTTTATCTTCACATTGCTGTAGGCAAAGTCTCTGGAAAGTAGTACTGCATGTGGCCTGTATTCACGTATCTATGGAGCACATAATTTTCTTTATAGTTAAATCCATAAGCGTTTTTATAGCTTAATATGTTAAAGGCTATGTTGGTGATGGGTAGGCCAGTTTGCTGATAAGGAACCTAAGCTGAGGAGACTGAGTTTCCCAAGCAGAAGAGTTAATGTGAAACTACTGAGTCAGAGGATGTAGAAGATTAAAAGAAGCTCAGCTTTGCCAAACTACATATCCTCTGCAGAAGTAGCTGAATTCCCAAAATGGAGCCAGTCACTTTGAGATGTATGTTTTATTTATGCTGCTACATCTTCACACTGATGTATTACTCACACATATACTCAGAAATACGAGACTGTGAAAGAAAAACAGGAATAGAATTTCAATAGGCCATTATTGTTGGCTAACTTGCTAATAGACTTGGCTAGAGGAGTTGGGTGAGATCACTATGCCTTGTGTATAGCTAAGTGTGTGGTCTAATGCATCCCCTTTCCGGGTAATTAAAAGCTAAGCTTTCCAATTTTTATCTACCCTTTTGATGAACTAGGATAATAAAATTCTGATCTTAAATCATAACGATATGTATGGGTCACTTGTTAGACATAATAGGGCCCTGAAAGAAGCTGAGGAAGATTTTCTCTACCCTGATTTTCAATCAGAATTGAATTACACCCTTGATAAGGCAGTATCATTACCTATCCTTGGATAATTTGATCGATATTTCTGATCCTCTGTTTTCTCATTTGTAGAAATGGAGTAATGATATTCGCTTTCCAGTATTGTCATGACAATTAAATGAGAACAAAATAAAGAGCTTGGCAAAAGGCTGGTATGTAGAAGTTTTTGATAAATGGGGCTATTATTATCATTAAGAGAACAATGAGAGTTTTGAAGGTTTTATTCTCAGTAACTACAGCTGTTCTATTCTTCCAGGTTGGCTATTGACTTCAGTGCTTAGAGAATGTTTCAACTTCTCAGTCAACTACTATGAAAAAGACTACCTACCTATTTCCAACTCTTGGCAGTATTGTCACCATTTTGGAGGATATGGCTTCAAAAAGTTAATGCTTCCCTAACACCTGAGTTAAAAAACTGGCCATCACCCCCACCCTACCTCCTGAAATCATTTCCAAGGATACCTAAGTACTAGAAGAACAAGTATAGAATGAGTCTGATTGGGTTATTATAACTGCTCTCACTCCCAATGTTTGCTTAAGGACCAGATTATTTCAAAAAAAGGGGCCTATGCTTCTCAAATAGTAATTCCCTCCTTTCACGTTCCCAGTACCTGCTTATTTGGTACCTTCTATGTGCTGGGCCTGGGCAAATAAAAATGAACCTGAGATCATTTGTACTCTCCAAAAAAAATTTCATTTTTAATGATGTGTCTATGGAAAAAATACATGTAAATATATAAATTTATTCCAGCAAACACTGAAGAGTGACTACTTTCTAAAAAGCACAGTGCTATATGGGGAAAAGACAATAAAAGAAGGCATGATCTTTTTCTGATAGGGTACATTGGTCATGTATGCAATTATATAAAATCCTCAGGAGTCAGTGATAGTGGCTATAAGTGAGGGAAAAAATGAAATGTTATAACTCACGAGACATGCATTTATTCCTATTTTGGATAAACCTGCAAAGACTTCACTGAGGCAAGGTAATCTGATGTGGGTCTTGAAGGATGAGTATAAGTTCTTAGTCATCCATCAAACATTTATCAGCTCTTTACTGAGTACCAGGCACCATGGCAATATCTGAAATACAGAGAAGACAGTTCTGCCCCTGAGGAGCTCATGGTCTAGTCATGGAAGAGACAGACATGTAAGCCAATAATTTCCACACAACAGACTTATAACAGAGTTATTGAGAGCTCTCTCAAATTTTGCCTTAGGCCTACAACCAAGTGTGTGTGTTTATGTGTGTGTGTGTGTGTGTGTGTGTGTGTACAGATAGGAGATCTGGAAAACCTTCCCAGAGGAGACATTTGAGTTGAGTCTTGAAGGAAGAATAGCACTTTAGCAGGCTGCCCTGGGGATGGAAAGCACAGGAACATTCCAAGTGAAGGAGGAAGGAAACTAAATTTCCTTAGGAAACTGCAAAAAAACTGAGTATCTGGAGCATAGTGTAAGCAGCTGAGAGTGAGCATAAGAATGTGAATTATGGCTCAGTCATGAAGCAGAAGAAGCTAAAAATCAAGTAGGCACCAGATCACAAAAGGCTTTGTACTAAACAGCACACTGTCATCTGGTTTATCTATGCCCTCACTTCAGGCCTCCCTCATTCCCACTTTCTGTCAGCTATGTTGTATATATATGCCCTCCATTTCAGGAGGCATGAAATCAAAGTCTACTGGTATTATCTGAAAAATTTTGGAAACAAACAAAAAAAAAATAACTCTTAGTTCAGAACAGATAATTTTACCTTTGGAAATAATGTAATTTAGGTCTCAGAAACAAGAGACATAAAATGAGGTTATACGTATGGAAGCATTTTTTAAACTGGTAAAGAGATTTTATATTTTGGGAGTCATAGTTCAGGAATGGTTTCTTCCACCTCAAGCTATTCAGACTGGTTGACATCCTTTGTTCTTGGAACCTTAGAATATCCACCTATATTTCATTAGTTCATTTAACTCACTTATCTTTCCCAGTGGTAGAAGTCTTAATGTAAATACTTTTTCTCCTCCCCTCTCTACTGGGGTTTTTGAAGATAAAATAAAACCCTGGTTATAAAATTGCAAGTTGACCTCATTATTTATTTCTCCATCTAGGTACAGGTAATTTAAAGGGCAACAAAGGTAAGAACCCTTCTTTGTGAATTTTTGAGAATTTAGTAGTGGGATATCTTTCCACCTGGTTCCTACTTCACCATTCTAAGTACTGCCCGGAGAGACCTGGTTTAGGCTGAAAGCAATGTCACTTCATATGGAGTGATGTGGGCCACAAAGTATTTGATTAACCAGGGTGGCCAATGACAAAGTTAATTATTTGGTCAATATTTTACTAGGTTTTTCAGTTATTACCTGTATTATTTTTAATTACTTTATTTCCCTGTTCTTCATATCCACACATCTTACGTTTTATATAAATGTTCTTAAATTGTGAGGTCAACTGTAAAAGCCAAACCAAAGATTAAATCATACTTTATCAGAAACCTGTACCTGACCTGATTCTGTTAAGGCTTATAGATTACAAACAACAAAAATAACAAATAAATATAAAAGAAAAGAAAGAAAAAGAAGATCTTTAGGAAAAAAACCCCTGCTCATTAGAGGTATTTTTTAAACTCGGCCAGCTCACCTTGTGCTGTGAAAATAGGATGATAGATGAGAACTGCCCAGCTTTTTACAGTTTAAACGTGAATGGGGAAAAAGCCTCTGAGAGCAGATTTTATATGGAAAGCACAGAATCAAAGCACAGCTGCATCTACTAATCTTTATTGCTACTTATTTCATGACTTTGGATTAGTCATTAGAAATGTCAAAGCGGTTTTCTGCAATGGAACAGAAAATTATATACAAGTCCAATTTACAAAGCTCTTGTTTGCAGCTCTTCCTGAGGAAGAGAGCTCTGCAAAATATGTGTCCTGGGGGACCTTTCTCACTTCAAAGAAACTAGCAGGAATTGTGCTTAAAACGAGTCTAAAACCCAGTGACATCGAGTCGGTTCCGACTCATAGCGACCCTATAGGACAGAGTAGAACCGCCCCATAGAGTTTCCAAGGAGTGCCTCGTGGATTCGAACTGCCGACCCTTTGGTTAGCAGCCATAGCATTTAACCACTATGCCACCAGGGTCTCCTAAATGAAGTCTTAGAGTAGGATTTGCTAGGCACTTGCTTGCGCTCAGTAGTTAAGAGCTCACCTGCTAATCAAAAGCTGTGCAGTTGGAATTTACCAGCCTCTCCTTGGAAACCCTACGGGGCAGTTCTACTCTGCCCTACAGGGTCACTCTGAGTCGGAATCGACTTGACGACAATTGGTTTGGTTCGGTTTGGTTTTTTAGGTTGTGAGTACTCTATAATTTTTTTTTTTTTTTTAAAGTAAAATATCTGTAACTCCCTAGGATGAAAAAACCAGGCTACTGAAGCTATGTGTATTTCTAAAATTACCTACTGAATAGCTGTTCCTTCATTACAAAAACGCTGCATGCTAATTGTAGCATGTCAAACAATACAGAAATGCACAAAGTAAAACAGCATTTTCTTCTGCTTCCAATTCCTTCCTCCCTGAGTTAATGAACATCAAGTGTCTGGTGTATGTTCCTGCACATGTTTTTTAAACACATCCTGCTACATTAGAAATTGAAGTTCGACATTTTTATGATGGCTAACATGATCGATAATTTGGAATTTCTATATAATACAGCGGTTTTCAATCTTTTTTTTTTTTAATAACAGAACACTCTTTTTTTTCCATATTGAATCTCTCATAAAAATTATGTCACTTCCATCCTTAAAGGCTGGTCTAAGCTTAAATGTCACTTCCTCTGGGAAGTCTTTTTTACCCATAAACTAGATTTATAATCATTTCTTGGGTGGATTTTTTTTCTTTTTTTTTGGTTCAATGCTGTAAATTACTTGAGTCAGATATACTATCACTCTATCATCAAAGTTTTCTAGCCCAGTGTCTGGGACACAATAAAAAACCTAACCCGTTGCCGTTAAGTCGATTCTGACTCATAGTGACCTTATAGGATAGAGTAGAACTGCCCCATATGGTTTCCAAGGAGCAGCTAGTGGATTCCAACTGCTGAACTTTTGGTTAGCAGCTGCGCTCTTAACCACTATGCCGCCAGGGCTTCAGGAACATAATAAAAAACTTCAGGGACATAACAGGACTTAATAAATATGTCAAATATATATGTATGTATGTGCGTGTATGTACATATGTATATATATACATATATACATATGTACATACACGCACATACATATATATACATATCTATATTTAAAATAGTGACTGGGTTCCTTCATTATTAATAGCAGATGTTTCAAAATTTTTGAAAACCACAGTCTTTAAGCACTATAAAAGCAGGACTCTGGCACCTTATAGTTTCTGGTAGATAAAAGTTGTTCAGTATTTGGTTTTAGAATACATTTGAAGAATGAGACCTCTCTAACCCTTAAATTAGTTCTAGTGTTCTCTGGGGCACAATTGGAAAATCATTAGTGGATGGGACACCCACAAAAGAGTTAAGACACTTGGATTCCAGGTTTGGTTTTTGCCTAGCCTCTCTGTATTTCATTTTCAATTTCTACTTTACTTGTCTATCTTGGGGCACTTGACATCACTGGCCACTTGGCTTTCCCATATTTTCCTGGTTCTCTTCTACATCCCTGAGAGTTTTTCCTCAGCAACCTTCATGGCTGTTTACCCCTGGGAATCCAGTATAGCTTTCTTCTCTTTTTTACTCGACATGCTCTGTTTGAATGACCTTATCTATTTGTGCGGTCTTAGTTACTGGTAAGTTGGTAACATTCAGATCCTTGGTTCCAGAACCCACTATTCTCCTGAGATTTAGAAAGTACTTCCAACAGCTGCTGGATGACCCAACTTTCATGTTATGCAGATGCTTCATACTCTCAGATATATAACTCTATCCTCACAACTCTTATACTCCATAATTGCACTCCTCCTGCTATATTTTCTATCTTGGTTAATGATATCAGTTGCTAGGAAACTAAAAGTTGTCTTCAACAATTATCTCCTCCTTAACATATCATCAACCCCTGTCAGTTCTACCTCTAAAATAGTATTTAAGTCCACCCCCTATAACCTGTTCCCATAGCCACTGACTCAAAACAGACCCTCAACAGTCTCACCTGGATTGTCTACCCTCTACAATGTTGACAAAATCTCTCTTTAAAACAGGAATATGAGCATTTCCTTTCCCTGCTAGAAAAATATCATTGACTCCCATTTTCCCAATTACCAGTCTTTGGGTAATTCAAGGAAATATATTGAGATTCAGAAAGAAAATATTAGGACTCCTATTTATATTCACTCTTTTTTTATTTTGCAATACCTTATATTTCCAAAACCAAACAAATCCAGTACTGTTGAGTTGATTCCAACTCCTAGGGACCCTATAGGACAGAGTAGAACTGCCCCATACAGTTTCCAAGGAGCCCCCAGCGGATTCGAACTGTTGACCCTTTGGTTAGCAGCCATAGCACTTAACCACTATGCCGCCGGGGTTTCCATCTTATATTTACTAAAGAATATAACAGATACATAAGTTATAAAGCGTAATAAGTTCTAGAACATTGCCAGAACTGTCGTCTGTACCTTTGTTTCCGTCTCTCCCCTCCTCTTGCTTCCACTAATTCATCTTGACTCAAGGTGGATTTTGTTTTTTTGTAACTCCATTGATTTTTCATAGTCTTAATGCATATGTATTTATTTAGAAATAATATATTATTTAGTTTGTCCTTGAACTTTATAAAAGTAGTATCGTAGTGCATTTGGCCTTTGTAGCTTTATTTTCACTCAATATTATGTTTCTAAGATTTATTCACATTGTTGCATGAAGCTGTAGTTCACTCATTTTTACTGTTATTGTTGTTGTTAGGTGCTGTTGAGTTGGTTCTGACTCATAGCGACCCTATGCACAACAGAATGAAACACTGCCTGGTCCTGTGCCATTCTTATAATCATTGTTATGCTTGAGCTCATTGTTGCAGCCACTGTGTCAATCCACCTCTTTGAGGGTCTTCCTCTTTTCCGACGACGCTGTACTCTGCCAAGCATGATGTCCTTCTCCAGGGACTGATCCCTCCTGACAACATGTCCAAAGTATGTAAGACACAGTCTCGCCATCCTTGCCTCTAAGGAGCTTTCTGGCCGCACATCTTCCAAGACAGATTTGTTCGTTCTTTTGGCAGTCCATGGTATGTTCAATATTGTTAGCCAACACCACAATTCAAGGTGTCAACTCTTCTTCGGTCTTCCTTATTCGTTGTCCAGCTTTCACAAGCATATGATGTGATTGAAAATACCACGGCTTGGATCAGGTGCACCTTAGTCTTCAAGGTGACATCTTTGCTCTTCAACACTTTGAAGAGGTTCTATGCAGCAGATTTGCCCAGTGCAATGCGTCTTTTGATTTCTTGACTGCTGCTTCCATGGCTGTTGATTGTGGATCCAAGTAAAAGGAAATCCTTGACAACTTCTATCTTTTCTCCATTTGTCATGATGTTGCTCATTGGTCCAGTTGTGAGGATTTTTGTTTTCTTTTATGTTGAGGTATAATCCATACTGAAGGCTGTGGTCTTTGATCTTCATTAGTAAGTGCTTCAGGTCCTCTTCACTTTTAGCAAACAAGGTTGTGTCATCTGCATAACGCAGGTTATTAATGAGTCTTCCTCCAATCCTGATGCCCCGTTCTTCTTCATATAGTCCAGCTTCTCGTAGTATTTGTTCAGCATACAGATTCAATAAGTATGGTGAAAGAATACAACCCTGATGCACACCTTTCCTGACTTTAAACCAATCAGTATCCCCTTGTTCTGTCCGAACAACTACCTCTTGATCTATGTAAAGGTTTCTCATGAGCACAATTAAGTGTTCTGGAATTCCCATTCTTCGCAGTGTTATCCATAGTTTGTTATGATCCACACAGTCGAATGCCTTTGCATAGTCAATAAAACACAGGCAGACATCCTTCTGGTATTCTCTGCTTTTACCTAGGATTTGTCTGAAATCAGCAATGATATCCCTGGTTCCACGTCCTCTTCCGAAACCAGACTGAATTTCTGGCCGTTCCCTTTCAATACACTACTGCAGCCATTTTTAAATGAGCTTCAGCAGAATTTTACTTGTGTGTGATATTAATGCTATTGTTCTATAATCTCTGCATTCGGTTGGATCGCCTTTCTTGGGAATAGGCATAAATATGGATCTTTTCCAGTCAGTTGACCAGGAAGCTGTCTTCCATATTTCTTGGCATAGATGAGTGAGCACCTCCAGCGTTGCATCTGTTTGTTGAAACATCTCAATTGATATTCCATCGATTCCCGGAGCCTTGTTTTTTGCCAATGCCTTCAGAGCAGCTTGGACTTCTTCCTTCAGTACCATCAGTTCCTGATTATATGCCACCTCTTGAAATGCTTGGTTATCAACTAATTCTTTTTGGTATAATGACCCTGTGTATTCTTTCTATCTTCTTTTGATGCTTCCTGCATCATTTAATATTTTCCCCATGGAATCCTTCACTATTGCAACTCGGGGCTTGAATTATTTCTTCAGTTCTTTCAGCTTGAAAAACACCGAGCGTGTTCTTCCCTTTTGGTTTTCCATCTCCAGCTCTTTGCACATGTCATTATAATACTTTACTTTGTCTTCTTGAGAGGACCTTTGAAATCTTCTGTTCAGTTCTTTTACTTCATCAATTTTTCCTTTTGCTTTAGGTGCTGGACGCTCAAGAGCAAGTTTCAGAGTCTCCTCTGACATCCATCTTGGTCTCTTTCTTTCCTGTCTTTTCAGTGACCTCTTGCTTTCTTGGTTTTTACTGCAGAATAATAATCCAAAGTGTGAATACATCACAAATATTTATCCATTCTCTTGTTGATGGACACTTGGTTGCCTCCCAAGTTGTGCTATTACGGACATTGCTTACATAGATAGTATCGTACATTCTCTTGGCCCACATGCACAACTTTCAGGAATACACCTGGCAGAAAATTACTCTACCACAGAACAAGCAAAACTTCAGAACATGTTAGCAGTTAAGCATGTACATAGGAGTCCCTGGGTGGCACAAATAATTAAGCACAGAACTATTAACAGAAAGGTTGGCGGTTCAAACCTATCCAGAGATACCTCAGAAGACAGGCTTGGTGACCTCCTTCCAAAAGGTTACAGCCTTGAAACTCTACAGAGTGGGGCCCTACCCTACACACATGGGGTCACCATGAGTCAGAATATATTTGACCTTGTGTTGTCATCGACTCAGAGTAAAACTGCTATATAGGGTTTTTAAGACTGTGACCTCTCAGAAGAGGATCGCCTGGCCTGTCTTCTGAGGTGCCTCTGGATGGGCTCAAAATGCCAACTTTTCAGCTAGTAGTCCAGTGATTAATCATTTATACCACCCAGTTGCTCCTTTACAATAAAAATATGTCTTTATATTTTATTTCAAAGTGTATTAAAGATATATTAAGTGTGAGCGCACAAAACATTTTTTTCTGAGGAGGAGCATGTGATCAAAATGTTTAGAGACCACTGGTCTATAGAATAAAACTCAGACTTTCGTCACTCCCAGACCTGGCTCCAAATTCTCTTCTCCAGCTCCACTGTCCCTAAGCAAGCCTCCTATGCTCCTGCTGCTATGAACTTCTTCTGCACAATAAGAAGACTTACCAGATTGAGTGGCTATTGTTTATTTCATGTCAGTCTCCTCCAAAAACCCAAAAACCAAACTTATTCCTATCAAGGCAATTTTGACTCAGCAAACCTATAGAACAGAGTAGAACTGCCCCATTGGGTTTCCAAGGCTGTAAATTTTTACAGAAGCAGTCTGCCACATCTTTCTCCCACAGAGTAGCTGGTGGATTCAAACTAATGACCTTTAGGTTAGCAACTGAGCGCTTAACCACTGCACCACCATGGCTCCTTGTCAGCTGCTCACTTGCACTTAATACTCAAGAGCACAGTTACAAACCTAACCCAATGCTAGCATGTGGTAGGTAATATTCAAATGTTTATTGAATGAGTGAGATAATATAAAATGGTAGGAATACCATTCTTACATAACTGAGAAGACGAATGAAGTACCACAAGAAAACACTGAGCTCTCTGGAGGAAAGCCATTATATAAAATCAAAGTATTTTTTTTTTTTTATGATAGTATTTACTTAATGGTGTTCTATAGCCTGGACATCAAAATACAATTTAGCTTAGAATTAATCCAGAAAGCCAACACTACATTTGTTCCTTATCTTCACCTTAGATGCATTAACAAGAGCAAAGCAATGGAAAATTCTCTTCAGTCTCTAATTTATATTCTCTTCATTAATATTCCCAGGAGGAGGAGGTTATGTTAGAACAGAAGGATAACTGGACTAGCGATCAGACAGTCCAAGGTTTATCTCAGATCTGTCTTTGTCTAGCCATGTGATTTTACATAAACCACTCAATATCTTTGATGATCTGTACAATGATTGAAAAGAGTGATTGCATTTTTAGCATGTGTCAAACACAGTTATAAGCATTTTAGATGAATTATCTCATTTATTAAAAGGTATGGATTTTTTTATGAATATTATCCCAATTTTATAGAAGCAGTAAATGAGCCTGAGAGATTATACAACTTGTTCAATGTCCTACAGACACAAGTCACAAGTTGCTTACCATCCTCCTCTAGAACATGTTTTTTAACCATTAACTATTCTACTTTGTCCTAGGTTCTTCTCAGAACTCTTAAAAGCATCAAATGAGATAGATCTATGTAAGAATATTTTATAATTTTTAACACTTTTTCCAATAAATACTTAGCACTTAGCACATGCTCTGTTCTGCAGTGGGCACCAGAAAAATAAAGATGAATTATAAAGCCAGCATCTGGATGGTCTTGTAGTTGAATAGAGTAGACACAAATAACTAGAAATAACGCTAATACAATGGCAGCTATTTTTCTCTAGGGGAAGGGTCAGGGAAGACTTCACAAAAGGGATGCCATCGAACTCTAAAATATTAAAAGATGACTAGGCGTTTTCTAGGTAGAGGCTGTGTTCAAGTGTATACAAAGAAGTGAGAACAGCGAGAGCAAAGATAAAAAAAACAAAACCAGTTACCACTGAGTCAACTCCTATTCATGGTGATCCCATGTGTTACAGAGTAGAACTGCGCTCCAGAGGGTTTTCAAGGCAAAGATAGGGAATGTAAAACACGTTACCTGAGAAATGGCAAGGTGGCTGTAACAGCAAATGTACAGATTGTGTGGCAGTGTGCAGCAGGAGACGAAGGCTGAAAGAAAGGTAAATTGGAGCCGGATTATAAAGGACTTGGGAGTTTGGGGTTTTTACTGAGTGGATGTGTACCATAGAAGGTTTTTTTAAATAGGCAAGTTTTGAGTTGTTAGCAATAATAACAGTAATAATGCTATTTGTTTTCATAATTGATAATAATAAATAATATTTACTGAGCACTTCATACGTACTGATAACTATATTAATACATAACTGATTTACTTGATCCTCACAGTTACCTGCAAGAGAGGTGCTGTTTTTACTCCACATACTATGCTTTTAGCCACATTCCCACACTGTCACAATAGTGGTGACTCCAAAATGTCAACCTAGTAGGGGATTAGGTGAGACATTAGGCAGGTAAAAGGTGAGGAGCTAGTAGGTCAGTTGGGTTGTTTTGTTGTGTTTTATTTTCTGAATTTGCGTTTACATAGCAAACACATTATTTCTTTTTTAATTTATTTGTGATGGCTTGAGGGGACATTGGTAGAGATAGGGAGGCTAACACCTTCCCTGACAAAGCTTACTCAGGGTACCCCCACTGGGCCACAATAGAGAAAACAAAACAAACAGACAAACAAAACGGTTGCCATTGAGTCAATTCTGACTCATATCAACCTTATAGGACGGAGTAGAACCTCTCCATAGGGTTTCCAAGGAGTCATTGGTGGATTTGAACTGTCGACCTTTATGGTTACCCTCCAAGCTCTTAACCATTGCGCCACCAGGTCTCCCACAATATGGAAGGGAGGGTAGATTTATAGGGTTGTGTTGTTATTAATACCTGCAGCGCCTCAGCAAAGCTAATGGAGAGCACCAAAGGCATTGAAGCAGTGGTAGTGGCCTGGTTGGCCCAAACATATTTTCAAGCACAAATAAGTTTACTTATGTATGGGTCCTCGTGTCTTAAAATCACTGCTGACCACGGCTTTGCGTGACAGCATACATAAAAACCAAAAAAACCAAACCCAGTGCCGTCGAGTCGATTGCAACTCATAGAGACCCTATAAGACAGAGCAGAACTGCCCCATAGAAGTTTCCAAGGAGCACCTGGCAGATTCAAACTGCCGACCCTTTGGTTAGCAGCTGTAGCACTTAAGCACTACGCCACCAGGGTTTCCAACAGCATACTTAAGATACAATTAATCATGCATTTGTCACATACACAGGAAGCCAGTGGACAGTTCTAACTCCAGACATTTTACTGCTACTCTAAAGCAAACTAAACCTTGTAGGCAAAAACAACCCTTGTTCCAGGCATAAAACGTTCTTCTGAGAAGCCATGTAGAACGGGAATGCAGAGTGTGTTTATGCCACTGAAATTTCTGGCTTTGCAGCCCCCCTCCTTCCTCTACCCTTAGAAACAAAATCTGCTGGCTCCTGTAGTCCATGAATGTCCATTTTGGCAGGCATAGTGATATTCCTAAAAAACCCAGGAAATTCCTTCAGGGGTATCCTTTTGAGTCTCAATATTTACTTGGCTGGGTAAGGATCCAGAAATTTGGGTAATAACTTAAAGATTAAGCAGATCTGAGTTCTTAGGCCTGCACAGGTGTTTGTTACTAGCAAGAGACTAGATGTAGGTCTTGATGACTCAGATGTGGTGACAAAGAAACTGTGTTTTGTTTTGGGGGTGGGCAACACAACCAAGTGCTTGTATAGACACATTCACAGGATACCTCCTCCTTTGAACTTTCAGAGACACAGTTATTACATTTTGTTTTGTCTGAGTGCTCACTTATGTATCTGCTGCTAGACTGTAAGCTCCATGAGGGCAAAAACTTGTTTTTTTTTTTTTAATTGCTGGTACCTAGGACTGTACTCAGAATATAGTAGGCTTTTAGTAAATCTCTCATCTTTCACTCATTGAAAAAAAAATTGACACTGTAGGAACATGTTCTGCTCGACCACGCCATAACTGTAAGACCACGTGCCAAATCTGCATGGTGTTCACGAGTTGTACACAAATTCTAGAGAGCCAGGAGGCCATTAGAAAAAGGGCGCTAACAACTAATATGGACTGCTCCACAAACATCACAGCCTTCTGATCAGAACCTGAGCACACGTTAGCTCATGGAAAGTAGCTTTAATTACTTACAAGAATCAGACAGCATACAACCAGAAAAGTTCCATAATGAGCAGTCCCCCTCACAAGCTGCCTGGACAGAGATGATGACTCTTCCCTGCACACCCCACTTTGTGCCATGGGTGAGGGGCTTAAATTGGAGCCTATTTCCTGCCACTCTCCTGCTGGCCAGGCAGCTCAATTTAGGTGGGCTGTAAGCTAATGTTATGTGTGCTGCACCTGCACCATAGCTGAGGAGACTCAGAAAACTTCCTCTCCCAGCAATTTTATACCTCCAGCCTAAGAGACTGATTGTATCTTTTTAAGCCTGCTAATAAGCATCCTATTGCATCATGCCCCCCTGATTTCCTGAATGGGGGTGATTAGCCCAGAGTTATATCCTTTTAACCCTGCAAACAAGCATCAGGCCTTAGTGGGTGATGGTTTGTTCTGAGGCCTGAAGATGCCAGCAGAGAAAGGAAAAGAGAAAACCATGGCTGCCTGGTTTGTTCAAAGATTTGCGCCTCACGAGCACCTGTTTATGATTTGAATGAGTAAATAAGGAATGCACAAGTGAGTGAATGAATAAAGAAGCAAATGGAAGACTTTACCAATAAAATAGCAATGGGTGTAGCTAAATATTATCAGCTTCTGTTACCAGTTTATTTGTGTTAGCCTTGCATAGCATATGTTAACAACATATAAAGATTTTCAGTATTCTTGATTTCTCTTTTAGTGCTTCTTGTTCTTCTGCACCTAATCACATGTAATGGTTCTACTCTGTCCTGTAGGGTCGCTGTAAGTCAGAATTGACTTGATGGCAACAGGTTCTTTTTTTTCTTTGTATTTTTTTTTTCTTGTACTTTAGCTAGGAGTCTACAAAACACACTAGCTTCTCATTATACAGTTAGTACACATATTGTTTTATGATGTTGGCTAACAACCGCACAACACGTCAACACCCCCCCTTCTAGACCTTAGGCTCCCTATTACCAGCTTTCCTGAATCTCCCTGCCTTCTAGTCCTTGCCCCTGGGCTGGTGTGCCCCTTTAGTCTGGTTTTCTTTTATAGGCCTGTCTAATCTTTGGATGAACGGTGAACTTCAGGAGTAACTTCATTACTGAGCTAAAAGGGTGTCCAGGGACCATAGCCTCGGGGTTTCTCCAGTCTTTCTCAGGCCAGTAAGTCTGGTCTTTTTTTTGTGAGTTAGAATTTTGTTCTACCTTTTTCTCCAGCTTTGTCCAGGACCCTCTATTGTGATCCCTGTCAGAGCAGTCAGTGGTGGTAGCTGGGCTTCATCTAGTTGTACTGGACTCAGTCTAGTAGAAGCCATGGTAGTTGTAGTCCTTTAGTCCTTTGGACTAATCTTTCCCTTGTGTCTTTAGTTTTCTTTATTCTCCCTTGCTCCCGAAGGGGGCGAGACAAGTGGAGTATCTTAAATAGCCACTCATATGCTTTTAAGACCCCAGATGCTGCCCACCAAAGTAGAATGTAAAACATTTTCTTTATAAACTATGCTATGCCAATTGAGCTAGATGTTCCCCAAGACCATGGCCCCCACAGCCCTCAGCCCAGTAATTTGGTCCCTCAGGGAGTTTGGATGTGTCTATGGAGCTTCCACAACCAGCAACAGGGTAATTTTTTTTTTTTTACATAAAATATGAAAAACAGATGCCAAATTCAGTATCCCTGTAGTGTTTCAGAAGGGAGAACAGAAATAAATGTTGACTTTGTTTTTTTTTTTGTTTTTTAGGAGATGCCATGCTGTTTCACAAGTCATTTCATTTAATTCAATAACCCTCCAAAGTAGGTAGGATTAGCAGCACTTTACATACGTAAAGAAACTAAATTCCTACTTCTAGCAGAAGCAGGATTTTCTTTTTTTTTTTCTGTTCCTACATAATTGTTCACATATATGTCTTCTCATCTTGACAAAGGTTGTTTAAAAGGCTTCTTTAACCAAAAAAAAAAAAAAAAACTCAATCTCTGATTTTGTATCTATGTATCTCAAGTTCTCACAGTACTTATCTTTTGGTCTGTGTACACTGATAATATGTCAACATGCAAATATAATCTAGAGTGGAAACAAAGTAAACCATAATTAATCATTAACACCTTGGTTCAAATTGGTTTCTGAGATTTCCTTTAGCAAGTAGAACCCTGAGGAAATAAAACCCAGGTTAAAATTATTTTGAAGCCTTGCCCAATGACAGCAGGGCTTCAAAGTATAGACATCCTGAACAGCTGAGTCACATGAGGACTTTAGAAATCTCCCCAGTCTTTAATTTTCTCCAGCCCATTGAGAGGGCTGTCACTACCAACAAAAATCACTCCCAAAACTGGAAGGGCGAGGATAATCAGCTTAGTCTGGAGTAGAAAATGGATTTCTAGCCTCTAAAGTTTCTATGGAGTCCCTGGGTGGAGCAAACAGTTAAGCACTGCACTACTAACTGAAAGCTTGGCAGTTTGAACCCACCCAGAGGTGCCTGGGAAAAAGTCCTGGTGGTTTGCTTCTGAAAGGTCACATTCATGAAAACTCTATGGAGCAGTTCTACTCTGCAATACATGGGGTCATCATGCATCAGAATTGACTTGGTGGCAACTGGTTTGTTTTTGTTTTAAAGTTTCTACAGACTCTCTTAGCCTGCTTCCCAGACAGTCACTCCTCATCGTCACATGTTCTTTTAAAAAACTTGCGGCAGTTTCTACACATAAGAGAGGAAATGTGACAATTGTCAGGTCTAATCAGGCCCCATGCTCTTAGCCCCAAGAATTGTCACAATCAACAGAGTCTCTGCAAAGGACAAGGAGGTGGCCATGAGTCAGCTCACCCCAGTGAGGCCTAGAGCTCCTTATCATTGATAAGGTCACACCAGAATTATCTGAGGCTGCTGGGGCTCAAAACAGAGACATTTTTAGTGATTATTTCAGGCCTCTGATAAATGGGTATTTACCCCAATCCTTTACAACTGTTTTTTATAAGAAAGCCTTGGACATTACAAATAAGAACTTTTCCTGGAATTTTCTGGCTTCTAATTATTTTCCTCTCTATGGTACAAAGTATAGTTGTTCTTGTTAGTTGTTGTCTAGTCAATTCTAATTATGGTGACTCCATGTGTGTAGAGTACAACTGTTCCATAGGATTTTCAAGGCTGTGGTCTTTCAGAAGCAGAATGCCAGGCCTGTCTTCTGAGGTGCCTCTGTGTGGGTTTGAACCACCAACCATTATGACTGGTATTGGAGCACTTAACCATTTATACCATCAGATATTCCTTTCTATTAAATGCAGATTCAGCAGGCAATAGCCACATTCTACGTTTACTCCATTTATGCCCCAGTTACAACAAAAGTCAAAATGAAAAAAAAAAAGGAGTGGGGGGAATGGATTTTATTTCAATAGCAGCAGAGATTACAAATGCTGATGTAACTGCCTGAATTTTAGTCACTGTGAATGATCTGTTGGTTGACAGATTTGCTGCCTGATTTGCAATGACTTCTAGCCACTTAAATACATAAAAGTAGAAGTGCCAGATATGCAGTTAAAATTTAAATTGTATTTCTACCTAGGCAAATATACTCTGTAAGACATGTTTTCTCCTCTCCATTTTTACTTACCAGCTCTGCTCCCAGATTTCTCAGTTCCTTTCAGGTCACTGGAAGGGAAATCTATTTCATGATGGATCCAAAAAATTAGGAAAACTCAATGAATCGGTTCTTTATAAAGACCTTTATTTAGAAATACAGACCAGAGAAATTTCCTTTTAAGAAAGGAAGAACATACAAGATTATTCCTTTTTCATCATTTGAGAACTCAGGGTCTATTTGGGTTGGATTAGATAGCTGCAGACAAAACTGAAGAGTTGCAGAGTTGAAGTTGTAGTTCAAATTATTAGAGAAATAAATTGCTATGAACCCTGATGGGGAGTGGGGGGATGAAAAGCAAGATGTGGAAGCCATACTCTACAGATGGCCTACTTGAACATAACGTAGTGTCATTCCAAGTGAGCCCAGAGAACAGTCCTAACCTCTATGCTATTCATGATTCTACTTCTTACTGAGCCTCTGTGCCTCTGAATAAGAGTCCAAGGAACTATGCTTATTTCATACATATGGCTATTTCAAGCTCAAATTTAATAGCATATTGTCCTAATTCTCTTTTTTGTTTTGCTTGGGCATTTGTATCCCAAGTATCTGATATGTAAAGAGGTGTCTCATTTGGGTATACAAAGTTATCAAATTGAACACCTAAATTTGTGAAGTTTATGGTATACCTCTTATTCTTCAATAAAGCTATAAAAAATAGAAAACGCAAATAACACAAAATTGAAGGTTACTTCTTTCTCATGTAATAGACTGAGTATAAATAGTACAGGGTTGATATGATTTGACATGATGTCAAAGACCCAGCCTCCTTCTATCTTGTGGCTCTGTAATTCTCTACATTTGGCTTTCATCTTGTGATTTAAAATAGCTGTTCAAGCTCTGTTCATTATATCTACATTATAGCCAGTGGGAAAGACAGAAAAGAAGTGGAAGACAAACCTTTTCTTTTAAGGGCACAAGCTAGACGTTGAACACATCACTTATGCTAATATCCCATTGAACTGAGCTACACAACCTCAACTTGCTTCGAAGGAGGCCAAGACATTTAGTTTTTACAGCAACAACATTGTGTATACAGCTAAAACTCAGGGTTACCATTGCTAAAGGAAGAAAGGAGAACAGATATTGAGGCTACAAGTTTCTATCACAACAAATATCATGACTTAGATTTAAACCCATCCAGTAGATAAGCTATTAGATTATGTTACGATCTTTAAAGGTTATAGCCCAGAAACATTTTCTACTTCTTTATTCTTTTGTAAGATGAGCAGAGCTTGATAAGGCATTAAGTTAAAGAAGAAAGGGATGGTCTCCTGAATTCTGTAATCAGAGTTCAAAGATTTGTAAATATTGAGAAGATGAGAAAATTGCCTATGATTTTGCAGCATCTTGTAAGGATACTCTCTCCTCAACAACCCCTAAAGTCACTAAAAATTCAAGTTCTCTGATCCAAGGCAAGCCAGGTTCACCATTTCTGGGAATCTGCATAATATGTTCAGACACGAATGAAAACACTAAAGAGATTTTTTGTGTCGCTACCAGTTATTTTCTGAGAAATGATTCTTTCCTGTGATCATAGCTGTGAATATTTAGGATCATGAAAGTACTAAGAAATTTTATACCTCTGCTACACGAGGTAGGTTTCTTTTTCTCCCTGGAGGTTTTTAAAGAAAATATGAAGGTAATCTGCAGAATGTGAAAAATAAGTATAGACATTATTCATTGGGGGGCCATTTTATTCATGGTGGCATCCAAAATAAAAGAAATTTTCATTTTTATCATGCTATAATATTATTTTCCCTCTAAGTTTTTTTTTATTAACTCTAAACTCATCTATAGATAAAATTGGCTAAAAACTTCATGACAATGACCTATCTCCTTTTTTCCTTTTAGTTTCTTTCTTTCTTTCGTAATAATGTAGTCAGTTTCTGCCACCCTGCTTTTTTTTTTGATCTCTCTTTTTTTTCCTTGCCTTTAATATAATGCACACATATCAAGTGCATTGAATTCAAAGTTTCATATTTCACATTTAAAGGGGAATATCAGGAAAAAAAGAAATATATATCTATAATAGTCTCATGGATTCTACCGCATTTCCAGGGTTTAGGAAGAAAATCATCTTTTAAGATATTCTGTTCCATTGTCAGAAGCCTTGGTGGTATAGTGGTTAAGTGCTCGGCTGCTAATAGAAAGGTCGGCGGTTTGAACCCAAGGACTGCACTGTGGGAGAAAGGCATGGCAGTCTGCTTCCATAAAGATTACAGCCTTGGGAACCCTGTGGGACAGTTCTACTCTCTCTTATAGGGTCGCTATGAGTCAGAATCGACTTGATGGCAATGAGTTTTGGTTTCGTTGTTACCATGAGGGTATTTGATCTTATCAAAACATGCACTTTAATTTTTGGCTTGGAAAACAAGAATTGTCACTGTAACTATGGAGAGGGGAAGTATATAATATCATGGGGCAGGATAACAGAGAAGACAGAGAATAGGTATTAAGAAAGGGGTACAGTGAATCACTAAAATATTAGATACAAGTGTCTCTAGTCTAGGTTCTTTGGCAGTTTTTATACAATTCTATCAGAACCGGTTTCATATTTTATTCATGCTAAGCATATTTGGCATTTGGGTTTCAGTCTAGAATGATGAATGTGACACCCATGATATCCTTTTTTTTAAAAAAATTGCTTTTGTGATAGCTAATTAGCGTTGTGTTGCCAGCACATTTCTTGGTGACATTTTTTTTCCAGTGCTTGTTTGATTTTTAAAATGCTACCCCTTTTGGGAGTATCCCCAACAGAAAGGATGGCTGAAATATTTTTTAATCATGAAGTTAGATTTAAAGGCGATGGCACTAGTTTTTTTTTTTTTTTATATTATTGCATTGCCCCAGGCAAAATGAATGTTCTCAATTTTTAAAGTAATTGTTTAAAGTGACAGTCAAATAGCTCAGCCATGGTTCAGCATCCTGGGGGCAGCTGGTTGGACCAGAGACCTTGAGACATGTGCTGTGGATGAACTGACAGATTCCATAGCTGAGTGACAGGTCAGTTACCCATTTGGCTCGGGGAACAGCATGAGTGCCATCGAGGGTCTGGCAGCAGAGAAGGCAAGGGAGAGCAATTTGAGGATGAGATTGTTTTTTGGACTAAAACTACAGACCTTCATTTTCCAAAAGAAGTGTTTTCCTTTCACTTGAAAATAGTCCCTTATTATATCTATAAGGTTGTGATCATGTTGAAATTGTTGTTTATTAACAATGATTGTGAGGATGGTGCAGGACTGGACAGTGTTTCGTTCTGTTGTACATATGGTCTCTAGGAGTGGAACATAACAACAGCAGCAACATATTAACAATAAACCCATTGCTGGGGAGTCAGTTTTGACTCATAGAGACCCTACAGGACAGAGTAAAACTGCCCCACAGGGTTTCCAAGGAGTGGCTGGTGGATTTGAACTGGTGACCTTTTGGTTAGCAGTCAGTCTCTTAACCACTGCACCACCAGGGCTCCAACAATAACAGCAGGTAATGATTATTGAGTGCTTATTAAATGCCTGGCAGTATACTTACTGCTTTGCATAAATTATCTCAATTCTCACGAATTCTGTGAAGCTTGTATTCTGTATAGTCTATGTTTTGTTTTGTTTTTTATGCTTTATAGATGAAGACATTGAGGCCTACCAGATAATTTTCCAGGCTCACACAGTTGTTAAGTGGTGAAAGGGGTACTTCAGTTCGGTCCTTTCTGATTCTTAACTGAAACACTTCTTCCCCAAATGCTCACAGATGAGAGAGAGTGAAGACAACTAATATCCCTTGGAGGAGCCTTCTTTAATTTATAATCATTTTTTCTTCCTTTATCATAATATCTTCTTTGGCAAACGTGAAATTCAAAGATATTTTAAATAGCCCACAAAGAAACTATCTTTACCAAGTAGTTATTGACAGGCTTGAACATTTCATTTCACTTGTGAATTAATCTATCTACAAACCATCTCATCTTGACCTCACTTTCTAGACTCATTTCCTGCCAACCCTACACATCAAACTGCGTATAGTTACCCAACAGCCTCTGGGCTGTCAAGCTTCTGAACCTTCAAATATGCTTCTGCCAGGAGTGACGTTTTTCACGTTTAGCCTGGCAAGTTCCTATCCATCCATTATGATCTTTCATGGGGTCTTCCTGGACTCTTCCAGACAGAATGAGTTAGTTGCTCTTTTTTCTGTGATCCCATATAAACTCATATATGTCTTTATTACACAGTATTTTTAAATTTTTTACTGTGGTGAAACATACATAACAAACATTTGTCATCTCCATTTTTACCTGTATAATTCAGTGACATTAATTACATTCCCCATGTTATTACATGGCATTTTTTAGGATACCTTTTTGAAAGGGTAATATATGTTCATGTTAAAGAATTACAACAGTAAGAAAGGGTTTAAGTGTCAAGTATGCCTTCCTTTTATGCTTGACGCATAGGCCTCTCTGATGTAATGACTATCACCCATGATAGTCAATGCGCATAAAAATTTATGTGTATGTGTAGATCTTTGGGTTTTGCATGATTAAAATCCTATTTTACACAATCTTCTGCATCTCTCCTTTTTTTTTTCTTTCTCTGAATATATCTTGGAATGCTTTCCATATTAATATATAAATATTTTAATAGGTCTAAATATTTTATTATACATACATGTTGTTAGGTACCATCAAGTTGTCTCTGAGTCATAGCAACCCCTGTGTATGACAGAACAAACAGTTGCCTCGTCCTTTGCCATCCTCGCAATAGTAGGCATGTTTGAGCTCATTGTTGTAGCCACTGTGTCAATCCATCTCATTGTGGCTCTTCCTCTTTTATGCTCACCCTTTGCTTTACCAAGCATAATGTTCAAAGTACGCGAGATGAAGTCTTGCCATCCATCCTTACTTCTAAGGAGCATTTTGGCTGTACTTCCTCTATTCCATTACTTATTTAACCATTCTCCTATTGAAGGGCATTGGATTGTTTCCAGGCATTTGCTGTTACAAACAATGCTGTATTAAGTATTCAAGTCTGTGTGTTTCTACAGAGAGAGGGCATTTTGTAGCAGATAAGAAGATGATCTCTAATGCCAGTTTTTCTGGGTTTGAACCCCAGTTCTGCACTACAGTCTCTTACTTAGAGTCTTAATCAAGTTAATAACCTCTGTGTTCTTCAATTTCCAAGTATATAAAATGGAGCTATAATTGTAACTTTATAGGGTTGTTTTGAGGATTAAATGAATTACTACATGGAAAGAGCTTTAATGCCTAGCATATAGTAAGCACTCAATAACCGTTTACTATTTTTTATACTAATAATGGAAACCCTGGTGGTGTAGTGGTTAAGTGCTATGGCTGCTAACCAAAGGGTCGGCAGTTCGAATCCGCTAGGCACTCCTTGTAAACTCTATGGGGCAGTTCTACTCTGTCCTATAGGGTCACTATGAGTCGGAATCGACTTGATGTCACTGGGTTTGGTTTGGTTTTATACTAGTAATAATCATATGCCTTTGGGCACATTTGTGAGTGAATCTTTAGAATAAATTACTAGAAGTAACATTGGTGGGACAAAGAATATGTACACTTACAACTTTCCTAGATATTTGTCTTAATTGATTCCCATTGTAAGCAGACCTTGAGACAAGGATCGGATACAAATACCTTATTTGGGCAGTGAAAGAAGATACAAAAGTAGAGTGGGGAAGTGAGTCAGGGAAGGGAAGACAGCCAATCAATAATGGATATATTATCAAGTCAGTTACCATATAGGGTAACTAGAACACAGTCCTGCTGGGTAAACTCTGAGAGTCAGTATAGGCACAAGCCTTAGTGTTGTCTCGCTGAAGGAGTGAGGGAGCTGGGGCATTACTGCACTGGCTCCTGTCAGGCCAGTCATTGTCTGAGGGATGCTCCTGTGAGCAGCGGCATACCAAGGGCACGGCAGTGGGAAGGTTCTGCCACTGATGCAGGCAATAATGGGAATTTCTGTAAATTGTTTAAAAAGAATAACAAAATTAACTAACAGTCATTCTGATTTTTATCATCACCATGTGCTGGCAGCTCTCTACAACCTTAGTTATAAAATATTCCTCCCTTCAGGGATGTAATGCCTCCTACCCCCTACATTGCACTGCCTGGGAGATGTTATTTCTCAACACTTCTGGCCTATTGCACAGGCAGGAAAGTGGGTTTTATGACCAGAGAGTGAAAGAAATGCAGGTACTGGCAGCTGGCAGCTGGGCCATCATGAACTGAAGAACAAGGGAGAAAGCATATGGTCAGAGTGGCAACAGCATTCCACATTTGAACCTGCTCCACTCAGATCCACTCTTGCTCTTCATTAAGTTCACTCCATTCCACCACTAGTTCTTCAAGGAGAAAGTCTGTCACAATTTCTGAGGAAGAGAGAGAAAGAGAGAAAATGAGTGAGGAAGAAAGCAAGAGATTTACAAGAGAAAGGTTAGTGAGATAAGCTACAGTCCTCATTGCTGTGATTGATACTCCCTCCTCCTTCACTCATTCAATGTTTCCCTCACCTTTGACCAGTGCTTCTGTTGGTCTATGTGGCATGTCCAGTGGTGTGCCCAGATCTTTATCCTTGAGGCATCTGAGTTCCCAGTTCTCTTTCATTTATCAGGCCATGGTTGCTGTAAAATTGCCCATGGGTGGTTATCACCATGCATGAGAGCTCCAAGAAGAGTCTCAGCAAACCCCATGAATTCCAGACATTATTCCTCTCTTCTCTCATTACATAGCAGTCTATCTCCTCATGATAATCAGGGTAATTTACTCCAGCCAATATGTACCTCCTTTCTTTGCCTGCTGGTCTACTGGCATGACAAGCACAAAATGACCTGGTAGCAACCGTTACTTTTACTTTAGTGAAACCCTAACTGAAAACTTCTTGGAAGCCAGGACCCCTAGTTCAACTGAGCCTAAAGCTGTGGAGATGGGAAGCACAAATTCTCCCAGTGGTGTCACTGGGAATGATAGTGAGAGGGGCCACTCCTACTTCCACTCCTTGGTTCTTGGAGTTATGGGGACACAGCGCCACATAATTCAAAGTATTTATTGCACCTCACAGGTCAGGGCCCCAACCCTGCAGGGTGTCATTTGAACCTGGCACCTTAGCTATGTCATTCAGAGACCATTCCAAGATTCCGTCAGGCCAGCAGCTTTTGTGATACGATGTATGGCAAGGCCAGTGGAAATTTTGGTCATGGACTCATTGTTACACCTCTTTTGCCAAAAAGAGAGTCTCATGGTCTGGGGTGATATTATGAGGGATCCCATGATGTTATAGTAGATATATCATCTATTAGCCTTCACATGGCACTGGCTCAAGTACTATGGGCAGAAAAGGCAAACTCACACCCAGAATGCCTATAAATTCTAGTAAGGACAAATAGTACAACCTCTACAAAGTGGAAGGGGTTGGATGTAATCAACATGTCACCAAATGGCTGACTGATGTCCTTGAGACATGGTGCCATGATGAGGGCAGTGTCTCATTCTGACAGTGACAGGTCAGACATTCAGCAGTGATAATTGCTAGATGAGCCTTAATGAGATGGAGCCTATTCTGCAGAGCCTCTATCCCTGCCACCATGGCAATGCCATTATAGGTCCATGGTGCAAGCCCTGGGGTAGCTGTGCAGAGACTCTCTAACTTCCACTGAAGGAGTCATCCTATCTACCTGGTTGTACTGTGCCTCTTTTATAGGTGATGCTTTGTGTGGGCACTCATGTGAAATACAAAGATATCCACACAACGTACACGTTTCCATAGCTTCTTCTCTCTACTTGTCCCCCTCATTTTTTTTTTTTTCTGTTTGTCTGCAATCTTCCATTCTTGCTCCTTCCAGGCCCAGTCAAACCAACAAACTATTCACCGCTGCCCAAGAGTCTCTATTTGTTCTTACATTAGGACATTTATCCCTCCATAAGTGTACTGCTTATGAAGGACCAAATATACTGCTTGAAGCTCTGCCCACAGGGGTAAGAATTTCCTCCTCACTACTGCTTTTTATGGCCACTCCTGGTTGGAGCTGTGTGGCATAAGCAGTACATTTTCAGGTCATTATATTGAGCCAATCTATCTGTGAAACAGACTGCTTTGTTTGTTTGTTTGTTTTGTTTTTTTCATTGAGAACTGGTTATAGGGAACTCTTCCTAGGCCATAGGTGTGATCTGAGGGAGAGATATTGGTTAACAATTTAATAATATGGGAGATTGGGCTGCCAGTTTGTGGAATTTACTCATGCTTTCCAGACGTGTTTATGCCTGGCCCCAAATGTACTATCCATTGTATGATGGATTGTTGCTGTGTCAGCCCAACCTGACCTGGAGGAGATGACAATAACCAGCACATGATGAGCAGCTCCAGTTGCATGGCTGCTTGATGTCCTATGATCAGGCTCAGTTTCTACTAGGCTGAGCAGCATACCAGGCACTGCTTTTTGAATGGTAAATCATTCCTTGAGAACCTCTGGTCTTTTTTTTTTTTTTTAATTTTTTTTTTGGCTTTTAGTGAAAGTTTACAAATCAAGTCAGTCTCTCACACAAAAACTTACATACACCTTGCTACATACTCCCATTTGCTCTCCCCTTAATGAGACAGCCCGCTCCCTTCCTCCACTCTCTCTTTTCATGTCCATTTCACCAGCTTCTAACCCCCTGTACCCACTCTACCTTCTCATCTCTCCTTCAGGCAGGAGATGCCAACAAAGTCTCAAGTGTCCACCTGATCCATGAAGCTCACCCCTCACCAGCATCCCTCTCCAACTCATTGTCCAGTCCAATCCATGTCTGAAGAGTTGGCTTCAGGAATGGTTCCTGTCCTGTGCCAGCAGAAGGTATGGGGGCCATAACCACCAGGGTCCTTCTAGTCTCAGTCAGACCATTAAGTCTGGTCTTTTTACGAGAATTTGGGGTCTGCATCCCACTGCTAGACCCTCTGGTTTTTACATCATATCCTTATTGGTAATTGAGCCTACTATTTTTTTTTTAATCAGCACGCCAATGACACTTACCAGCAACCAGCCAACTCTACCGTCATCCTTACCATTATATCATCTCTTATATATTTTTTTTTATATATATTCTAGAGTTATAGGGTAAGCCAGTGTGTCATCTTCTTCTTATCTTCCAGCCCATTTCTGTAGGTTATGGCATTTGGAAGTCAGGACAGCAAGCATTACAATTTAAGGGCAAGAGAATATAGGTAATGTGCTGACATCTTCTGATATGTTATAATTGAATAATCTTCCAAAGAAGCATTTCATTTTACATCCCCACTAACAATATATGAGATGCCTCTTTTCTGCATCCTTGCCACCACATTTTATTATTGATGGTTGATCTTTGCAAATTTGATAGCCTTTTGAGAAATGGTATTTCATTGTTGTTTTAATTTGCATTTATTTATGAACAAATTGAATATCTTTTCATGCATAGATATTTATTTCACTGTGAAAAAATCATTGGCAATTCCTTATCATATGCCTGGCTCATTTTTCTGTATTGCAGTTAGTCTTTTTCTAATGATTTGTAAAAATTCTCTCTAAAGAAATCAGCCCTTTCTCAAATGACTTGTAAATTCTTTCCCATTTTGATGTTTGTCATTTTTTTTTTTTAATTCCTCCTTGTTTATGGCATGTTTTTATCTTGTACAAAAGTTTCCCTTTTACATAGCTACATGTTTTAATCTTTTCTTGGATGTTTCTGTGGTTAGTGATTTTCTTATATTTTTACATCACTTTTAATTACTGTGTTTTAATTACTTTTTTTGTTTGTTTTTATATCTTTTACTAGACTCTAATATCCTGGAAAGTAAGTTTTCAGCACATAGAAGGCATTCAGTTAATAATAGTTCTCCCTCTTTTTTCCTTTTCTCCTCTCTCCCTCTTCTTTTCCTTTCACCTTTCCTCCTTCCCTTCTTCTCTGCCTCCTCTTTTTTCTTTCCTATCTTATATATCTTTCTATCCTCAATATCTGCCAGGTACCTGGGATATAGTAGATGTTCAGTAAATTTTTACTGACTCTAAGAAAGATCTTTATAACTTGGACCTACCCTTAAGCCCATAGCCAAAGCCAATACAAAATAGTTTAATAAACAAGTTTGTAATGTAATTTATAATATCCTGACTTGTGCTTGAATTATGAGTCTGACAGAAATAACTTCTGGCAATCAATAGCCCTTGAATGATTTTTACATAAGGTCATCTATTCTCAGATAAAATTACAAATTAAAGCCATGCATCTCTCATGGGTGTTACAATCTCTCCAGTGTTGTCCATGATGGAGAGCTTTATAGAACTTTGTACTTATAAATAGAAACTGTACATTTCTTAGAAGTGCCTTTCTGAGATGCACTTATTCTAACTTCTTCAGACTAGAGAGCAAAGATAAAAATGCCTTTTTGGGCCTTGAAATGCCTTGCCATATGGAGATGATTTTCCATAACTATACTAAAAATAATAACCATAGAAGCTGTGACTATCACCTCATCTTGTTACCAATATTTGAACATATCCACCAGGGTGAGTACGGTAATATTTGGTCATTACCAGTGACCTAACAATTAATGACCATAAATGTTCTTGGACAATAAAAGTGGTGCTTTCCAAGGACACAAGGTAATTATGAGCCCAAGAGAAAGAAGGTGCCACATGAACCAGAGACTACATCATTCTGAGACCAGAAGAACTAGATGGTGCCCGGCTACAACCGATGACTGCCCTGATACGGAACAGAGGGAGCAGGAGAGCAGTGGGATGCAGACCCCAAATTCTCATAAGAAGACCAGATTTAATGGTCTGACTGAGACTGGAAGGACCCCGGTGGTCATGGCCCCCAGATCTTCTGTTGCCCCAGGACAGGAACCATTCCTGAAGCCAACTCTTCAGACACGGATTGGACTGGACAGTAGGTTGGAGAGGGATGCTGGTGAGAGGTGAGCTTCATGGATCAGGTGGACACTTGAGACTATGTTGGCATCTCCTGCCTGGAGGGGAGATGAGAGGGTAGAGGGGGTTAGAAGCTGGAGAAATGGACATGAAAAGAGAGAGTGGAGGGAGAGAGCAGGCTGTCTCATTAAAAAAAGATAGGGGGAGAATAATTGTGAGTGTGTAGCAAGATGCATATAAGTTTTTGTGTGAGAGACTGACTTGATTTGTAAACTTTCACTTAAAACACAATAAAAAGTATTAAAAAAAAAAAAAAGTGGTGCCTTGTGACTCTAGCCTAATCATCCATGCTAAGCACAGGAAACCCTTGGTACTTTCCCCAGGCATCGATTAATGAGGAATCACTTGGTTTCATACTTAATGAGAATGATTTTAACCCCTGGAAACTTGTTAGTTGTATAAGAAATCTGTTCTCTGTGAAAGCTATATTTATTGGTGTCTGCAATTATAACACAAGAGCCACGTCTCTATATATCTGCATCTCAAATGGAGAAAATACGATTTGTGGCCAATTTGAGCAACTGCACGTAATGCACTAAGTTCATCTTCCTCCCTTTCTGCTTTCCTTTTGGCTTTCCAATGAATTCATAGATAAAAAAGTAATGGGGGAAATTAAACTAACATGAACTGACTATCTAATTAGTATGTACATTTAATTCAATTCTTACAATAGCATTATGAGCGAATTATTATTATTCCTATTTTCAAGTTGCAGAAACAGAAATTAGGAGAGGTTAAGTAACGTGCCCAAGATTACACAATTTGTAAAGTAGCAATTTATAATTATTCTGTAGCATTAATGTTCACCTCAATCTGACTTTAGACTTCATTTTTTTTTTTCACTCACTGCAGCAGGTATTCTCAAAACTGCCTGCGTATATAAGAATATGAGACACGCTTACAAAATAGTGATGCTTGAGGCCCACTCCAAAAAATTTTGTTTAATAATTTTGGGGTGAATCCTAGATGTTACCATTTTTCAAAAGTTTCAGAGATGATTCAAATGTCTAACCAGGTGTGAGAACCACTGTCTTCACCCTCATAGCTATAACTGATGCAGTGTTCTCACAGTTTTCAAAAAAATTTAAATACGTAGTTCATTTAATCCTTAAACTGACTCAGGTGAGGATTCCTATGCCCCTTTTATAGACGATGAAATTGAGATTTAGAGTTTTAAAATCTTACCCAAGTATAACAGACTCAGTAGTTGAAAACCAAGAACACTTAAAGAGGGCCACCCTCCTATTTTAGAATCTCCTGATCATACTCCCTTTTGGACTCTTTCTCTCCTCTTCTGGGTTATCTCTCAGCCCAGAACTGGAAGAGCTACTTGGAGGCCATTTAAAATTTTCAACTATGTATGGATGAGGCTGGAGTGACTATTAGGAATGTGATTCATTACTAAAGTTATAGTTGTTAGCTGCCATGGAGTTGACCATGGACTCATGCCTACCCATACACAACAGAATGAAATGCTGCCCAGTCCTGTGCCATCCTCATGATCAGATGTGGACTGGACCATTCCATTGTGATCTATAGAATTTTCACTGGTTGATTTTTGGAAGTAGATTGCCAGGCCTTTCTTCCTAGTCTGTTTAAGTCTGGAAGCTCCACTTAAACCTGCTAGCATTATAGCAACACACAAGCCACACTGAGATAGGTGGTAGCTGCAAACAAAGTGCATTGGCTGGGAATAGATTCTGGGTCTCCTGCATAGGAGGCAGGGACTCTACCATTGAGCCACCAATGTCTCATTACTAAAGCAGCATGGTTTAATAGTAAAAACAGAATTGGAGATAGAAGTTAGACACCTTAAGAAAGTCATTTTATTTTTTTGAAGCTCGAATTCCTCCTCAATAAAATGGTAAATATAATAGTAACTACCTCACAGTTTTAACATATAGATACACTAAGATAATGTTTATAAAAGGGATTTATGAATTTAAAGACATTATACTCATGCTAGCCACCAGTATTTCATTGTTGTTATTGTTGTTAGGTATCATTGAGTCAGTTCCTCCTCACACAGACCCTATGTACCACAGAACGAAACACTGCCCAGTAGTGGGCCATGCTCACAATCATTATGCTTGAGCTCATTGCTGCAGCCACTATGTCAATCCATCTCCTTGAGGGTCTTCCTCTTTTCTGCTGACCCTGTACTTTACCAAAAATGATGTCCTTTTCCAGGGACTGATCCCTCCTAACAACATGTCCAAAGTATATAAGACAAAGTCTCACCGTCCTTACTTCTAAGGAGCTTTCTGGTTGTACTTTTTCCAAGACAGATTTATTTGTTCTTTTGGAAGTCCATGATATATTCAATATTCTTCGCCAACACCACAATTCAAAGGCATCAATTCTTCTTCAATCTTCCTTATTCACTGTCCAGTTTTCGCATGCATATGATGTAATTGAAAATACCACGGCTTAAGTCAGGTGCACCTTAGTCCTCAAGGTAACATCTTTGCATCTTTAAAGAGGACCTTTGCAGTAGATTTGCCCAATGCAATGAGTCTTCTGATTTCTTGACTGCTGCTTCCATGGGTGTTGATTGTGGATCCAAGTGAAATGAAACCTTTGACAATTTCAGTCTTTTCTCCATTTATCATGATGTTGTTTATTGGTCCAGTTGTGAGGATTTTTGTTTTCTTTCTGTTGAGGTATAATCCATACTGAAGGCTGTGGTCTTTGATCTTCATCAGTAAGTGTTTCAAGTCCTCTTCACTTTCAGCAAGCAAGGTTGTGTCATCTGCATAACACAGGTTATTAATGAGTCTTCCTCCAATCCCAATGCCCTGTTCTTCATATAGTCCAGCTTCTCAGATTATTTGCTCAGCATACAGATTGGATAGGTATGGTAAAAGAATACAACCCTTTCCTGACTTTAAATCATATAGTATCCCCTTGTTCTGTCTGAACAACTGCTTCTTGATTTATGTACAGGTTCCTCACGAAAGCAATTAAGTGTTCCGGAATTCCCATTCTTTGCAATGTTATCCATAATTTGTTATGATCCACACAGTCGAATGCCTTAGCATAGTCAATAAGACACAAGTAAACATCCTTCTGGTATTCTCTGCTTTCAGTCATGGTCCAGCTGACATCAGCAATGATATCTCTGGTTCCATGTCCTCTTCCAAATCTGGCTTGAATTTCTGGCAGTTCCCTATCAATATACTGCTGCAGCCGCTGTTGAATGACCTTCAGCAAAAATTTTGCTTGCATGTGGTATTAATGATATTGTTCCATAATTTCCACTTTTGGTTGGATCATCTTTCCTGGGAATAGGCATAAATGTAGATCTCTTCAATCAGTTGGCCAGGTAGGTAGCTGTCTTCCAAATTTCTTGGCATAGACCAGTGAGCACTTCCAGTGCTGCATCCATTTGTTGAAATATCTCGACTGATATTCCGTCTATACCTGGAGACTTGTTTTTTTGCCAATGCCTTCAGAGCACCTTGGACTTCTTCCTTCAGTACCATCAGTTCCTGATCATATACTACCTCTTGAAATGGTTGAACATCTACCAATTCTATTTGGTATCTTCTTTTGATGCCTCCTGCATCATTTAATATTTTCCTCATAGAATCCTTCACTATTGCAACTCAAGGCTTGAATTTTTTCTTCAGTTTTTTTAGCTTGAAAAATGCCAAGCTTGTTCTTCCTTTTTGGTTTTCTATCTCAAGCTCTTTGCACATGTCATCATAATATCTTACTTTGTCTTCTTGAGCCACCCTTTGAAACATTCTGTTCAGTTCTTTTACTTTATCTTTCCTTGTTTTTGCTTTAGGTGCTCGACGTTCAAGAGCAAGTTTCAGAGTCTCTTCTGACATCCATTTAGGTCTTTTTTTTTCTTCCCTGTCTTTTTAATGACCTCTTACTTTCTTCATGTATGATGCCCTTAATGTCATTCTACAACTCGTCTGGTCTTCGGTCATTAGTGTTCAATGTGTCAAATCTATTCTTGAGATTGTCTCTAAATTCAGGTGGGATATACTGAAGGTGATATTTTGGCTCTCATGGACTTGTTCTAATTTTCTTCAGCTTCAGCTTGAACTTGCGTATGAGCAATTGCTGGTCTGTTCCACAGTTGGCCCCTGGCCTTGTTCTGAGTGATAATATTGAGCTTTTCCATTGTCTCTTTCCACAGATGTAGTCAATTTGATTCCTGTGTGTGCCGTCTGGTAAGGTCCACGTGTATAGTTGCCATTTATGTTGGTGAAAGAAGGTATTTGCAATGAAGAAGTCATTGGTCTTGCCAAGTTCTATCACGTGATGTCTGCCATCATTTCTATCACCAAGGTCATATTTTCCAAGTACTGATTCTTCTCCTTTGTTTCCAACTTTTGCTTTGCAATCACCAGTAATTATCAATGCATCCTGATTGTATGTTCATTCAATTCCAGACTGCAGAACTTGGTAAAAATCTTCAAGTGTTTCATCTGTGGTCTTAGTGGTTGGTGCATAAATTTGAGTGTTAGCTGGTCTTCCTTGTAGAAATATGGATATTTTCCTATCACTGACAGCGTTGCACTTCAGGATAGATCTTGAAATGTTCTTTTTGATGATGAATGCAATGCCATTCCTCTTCAAGTTGTCATTCCCAGCATAATAGATCATATGATTATCTGATTTGAAATGGCCAATACCAATCCACTTCAGCTCGCTGATGCCTAGGATATCAATATTTATGTGTTCCATTTCATTTTTGAAGATTTTCAATTTTCCTAGATTCATATTTTGTACATTCCAGGTTTCAGTTATTAAAATGGATATTTGAAGCTGTTTCTTCTCGTTTTGAATTGTGCCATGTGAGGAAATGAAGGTCCCAAAAGCTTGGCTCCATCCATGTCATTAAGGTTGACTCTACTTTGAGAAGGCAACTCTTCCCCATTCATCTTTCAAGTGTCTTCCAACCCAAGGGGCTCATCTTCTGACACTTTATCAGTCAGTGTTCCTCCGCTATTCATAAGGTTTTCACTGGCTAAGTCTTTTCAGAAGTTGACTGCTGGGTCCCTCTTCCTATACCATCTTAGCCTGGAAGCTCAGCTGAAGCCTGTCTGCCTTGGGTGACCCTGCTTGTATCTGAATACTGGTGGCATAGCTTCCAGTATCACAGCTACACACAAGCCCCCACAGTAGGACAAACTGACAGACACGTGGGAGAGTATTTCATTAGTAATGATCGATTTTGAATTATTGTGTTGGTTTTCTAGGGATGCTGTAACAAGTTACCACAAACCTGGAGGCTTAAAAGTACAAAAATTTATCTTTCCCAGTTTTGGAGCCTAAAAGTAAACAGTCAAGGTGTTGTTAGGGCCATACTCCCCCTGAATGTTCTAGGAGAAAAACCATTCCTTGCCTCTTCCAACTTCTGGTGGCTGTTAGCATTCCTTGACTTACCGCAGCATCACGCCAATCTATGCCTCGGTCTTCATATCCTCATTCTCCTCTATGTGTGTCTCAAATATCCCTCTGCTTTTTTCTTATAAGGATAATTGTCATTTGATTTAGGGCCCACCTGAATAATCCAGGATGATTGCCTCAAGATCTTTAACTTAATTACACATGCACAGACACTTTTTCCAATTAAGCAACATTCATAAATTCTTAGAATTAGGACATGGACATGCCTTTTTGAGGCTCACCATTCAATCTACCACTGGTGCTATGAACGTTTTTCTTTCTTTGAACTCAATATGCTACCCTTTGATTCATTTACTGCCACTTGCCAATAGACATAATTCCCAGTCCAGCCTTGTTCCCCCAATGAACCTCACAGAACTCTCTGATGTTCACAGAATATTGCCTGCACTTTAACTCCATGTCTGCTTATGCCACTCCTTTTGCTTGCCTTTCCTCTTTCTGGACTTCATCCTTGTTTTTTTCCTCTTTTGTGAAGTCCTTACTGATGCTCAGAAAATGACTATTTCTTCTTTACTTTCCAAAATTACTAGATTTCTGAACTCCTTACCTTGATTATAGCACTTTCCTCAGGCCAAGCTTTATCATCAGAACTGGACACTTGTCTGCTTCCCCAGTAGACTGAAGTTTGTTTTTGTTGTTTTCAGGACATAAAGTGTAATTCATTCATATTTGTACTGCCCACTGCATGTAGCACAAGGCCAAGCACATGTTAAGCTTTCAACACAGCTTGGTGAATCACACAGGACAATTGACAGCCATCTTCCCTTTGGTTCCTCTAGTCTACTACTATATAAAAAGGCCACTAAATAAGGCCCCTAGCGTCTTATTCTCCTTTCAGTAGTGTAAACTCTACTGATACATTTGTCTTATTTTCTTATTTGGGCATTTTTTAAATTGTTATTTTTATATGTTCTAACATATATATGGAAGCCCTGGTGGCGTAGTGGTTAAGTGCTACGGCTGCTAACCAAGAGGTCGGCAGTTCGAAACTGCCAAGTGCTCCTTGGAAACTCTATGGGGCAGTTCTACTCTGTCCTATAGGGTAGCTATGTGCCGGAATCGACTCAACGGCAGTGGGTTTGGTTTTTGGTAACACACACACACACATATATATATATATATATATATATATATATTTGCAGTAGGTAGTCAAGCCTTAAAATAATCAAGTCCAGACCACCAATTTGCCACTTGAGTTTGGAGATGTTTATCCAGTATAAGTTGGTTTAATGTATTAGAATCACCTCCTGGTAAGAGCTTGACATTCTCATGAAGTTTGATAAGTTGTGTAGTACAGTGGCCCCCTATAAAAGGCCGTGCTTCCCTCTCTTGCTCCTTTACCAACCAGTTGCTGTTGAGTTGATCACAACTCATGGTGATCCCATGTGTGTCGGAGTAGAACTCTGTCTGCTCCATAGGGTTTTCAGCGATTGACTTTTTTACAAGTACCTCCAACATTATGGTAAGCAGCTAAGCACATTAACCATTTGCACCACCCAGGGCTTACCACTCCTCCAATACTTGCTTCAAATTGAAATGCTGAGCTGAAGGGCAATTCCCTTATTAATATACACATCAAGCTATATACATTACTTTTTATGTCTTACCTCAGACAGGAAACAAATAGGATCTTAAAAGAAGATTATTTCCACAGTCTCTTTCCTCCAGCTGCCACATACATACAATTGCAATATAATATTGCTAACAAAAAAGATATTAAAGCATATTCAAGCAGTCCATAGGAAACCTTGGTGATGTAGTGGTTAAGTGCTATGGCTGCTAACCAAAAGGTTGGCAGTTTGAATCCACCAGGAGCTCCTTGGAAAACTTATGGGGCAGTTCTACCCTGTCCCATAGGGTAGCTATGAGTCAGAATCGGCTCAATGGCAATGGGTTAAGCAGTCCATAGGAGCTCAATCTACAACACATCATTTAATTAGAGCCTTGGACACTCAGTCATTGGTTCCTGAACAGTAAAAGAGCCTCACACTCAGAATAAGAACACAAAGCAGCCATTCCTCAGGGACCAGCTGTGTTATACCCACAGCAGAGAACACCCCAAAATTCCTATCATGACAATCTAGAAATTTTGTTGAAATGCTGAAGAGCCTAATATAGAATCACTGAAAGATGTAGTGCAAATCACACCCCTTTACATCCTTCCCAGCATTGAATACAACAATTTCTTTTGACACAGGAAATTAGAAAATTAGGAGTAAAATATTTCACAGGGCTGCATAAATTACCAGGGAAAGATAACTCCTTAACTCACTGGGGGCTTATCATACCTGCTGGGAATAAGACCTTATACTCGTAAGGCAGTGCTTTCTCAGATATCACATCTTTTCATTCTCACAATAGCCTGTGATGTAGCTTTATTATTCCCATTTAGGCCTCATATCCAGTAAGTGCTTGGACCTAGATTTTCCTGGTGTTCTTTCTGCTATACCATAGTTGCTTCGCAAGGGTACATAAGACAGGTACAATTTGATTGTGAGTGAGTAGAATGAAGAACAGGAATGGTCCAGTTTTGGGGGCACTTTTCAAGCATCAAGATGGAGTTCAGGTGAGTATGATTACATCAGACAATTCAAGGAGAGAGAGGATGCTGAAATGAGAAGTGGACAATGAAAGATGAGATAGTTAAGAAAGAAGATAATAAATAGCAGATATCTTAAGACTTTATAACTCTGATGTTATAACAAAATAGTTCTTGTTTTTAATATTAAAGGGGAAAAGGGACAGGAGATGATATTATTGTGTAGTGTTAAGTGTGAGAAATATTCACTATTCTATGTGCTTTCATGTATTAACTCATTTAATCCTCAAAAACCTTCAGAAGGTAAGTACTGTTATCATCCTTATTTGACAGATGAGGGAATCGAGGTACAGAGAAATAACTTATCCAAGGTACATAGCTAGTAAGTGGCACAGTGATGATTATAAACCTAGGCAATATGAAACTGAGAGACTGCACTCATAATCATACACTGTGTTCTTTTTACAAGTAGCAGTTACAATGCAGCGTGGTAAATGTTTTAACAAGCTATGACAATGGTACAGACACTGAAGACAGCTTGGGGGTCAAAGAAGGTGTCAAAAGGAGGCAAGTAATGACCAGGTCTTAGAGAGGAAGGAATTCACCAAGCGGGGAGGAGTAGAAAGTTTAAGAGTGTTTTAGGAAAAGGGAGTGGTACACCACATAAAGATGAGGAAGACGTGGAGAAGAATCTTCTAACTTGGTCTGGAGGTCTATTTAGAACTGTATACCAGGTGACTAGGAAAAGGAGAAATAGAAAGACCAAGATGGACAATGGTGTGGGTCATTTGAGTCCACACTCAGACAGTCATGTTGGCCTAGGTGACCCAGCAGGGATGTGGGTAATGCCACTTTAATAGGACTAGACTATCTCCCACATGAATAAGTGGGTAAACAAGTTCATCTGGACATGTCCCTGAGCCAGCAAAGCACTCAGATATTTGGGAGACACTAAACACACTATCAGGGGAAGTGGTGGTTCAATGGTAGAATTCTTGCCTTCCATCTAGAAGACTTGGGTTTGATTTCATGTCAATGCCCTCGTCTGAAGCCACCACCCAGCTGTCAGTGGAGGATTGCATGTTGTTTTGATACTGTACAGGATTCAGTGGCATTTCTAGACTAAAACAGACTAGGCAGAACACCGGGTGAACTATATCCAAAAATCAGCCAATGAAAAGTCTATGGATCACACAGTTCAATCTGTGACTGATCATAGAAATGGTGCAGGATGAGGCAGCATTTTCTCTTATTGTGCACGAGGTTGCAATGAGTTGGGGGCTGACAGTACAACAGATAACAACAATAATGACAGACACAAACTATCAGGATAAGACATGCCCATATACAGCAACTGCCCAACCTCTCTTTTTATTGATAAGGATATGGAGGTCCAAGTAGATTAAGTGATACAACAAAAATTGTACAGCTCCTGAGCAACATAGTTAGGACAAGAAACTAGGAGATGCAACATTTTCCTTTAAGGAGCTGATGACCTTTCATAGAGGTAAAAAGCAAACACAGAAACACTTTGATATCAATAACAGCACAAAATCTCATCAAATACAAAAACAAAAGACAGGCATTGTACAATTTAAAATCTAAGTGGAAGGGTTGACTAAAGATTGAAACTACAAAATTTTAAGTCTTCCTAACCCAAAAACTAAACGCTTTGCCGTCCTGTAGATTTCGACTCATAGCAGCATTATATGACAGAGTAGAACTGTCCCATAAGGCTTCCAAAGAGTGGCTGATGGGTTCAAAAACTGCCAACATTTTGGTTAGCAGCCAAGCTCTTAACCACTGGGCCACCATGGCTCCAAGTCTTCTTAAAGCGGATTAGTTCTTAACCAGGTTTTTGTCAGATGATGGACATTGTGATTGTTAAGATTGCCTGTCAACTTGGCTAGGTCATGATTCTCAAGGGTTTGGCAGTTATGATGTAACTTGACAGTCATATAATGATGTAATCACTTCCATGATGAGATCTGATATAATATAATCATTTCCATGATGGGATCTGCTGTGAGTAGCCAAAGAGTTTAAAATGAGTTTCCTATGGGTGTGGGCTGAATCCAATATAGGTAGACTTTCTAGCAAGGTTCGTGGGCTTTTGGCTGCTCTGGATCCTACAGCAGGCTCCTGTTTACCTGACCTCCCAGTCCTTCCTTGCCCTCATCAATGTCTGTCTTAGGCTGGGTTCTCTAGAGAAGCAAAAGCAGTGAAGCGTCTACACATACATATATATACAGAAAGAGAGAGAGAGAGAGAGATTTATATCAAGAAAATGGCTTGCATGGTTGTAGAGGCTGGAGAGTCCCAAGTCCATGGATCAGGCTGGAGACCTCTCCTAACTTATGTAGATTCAGAAGCTGGTGAACACAAGATCAGCAGGTAATCTGCCAAAATAAATCATAACTGCCAAACCACTGAGAACCATGGCCCAGACAAGTTGACACACAACCTTAACCATTACAGTCCATTCCTTGTCAACTTGGCACCTGTACAAATCTCCTTAAACCGTTCACAGTCTCTAAATAAAGACAATTATAAAGCCATATTTGCACCTAACATGATACAACTAACAAGCATACAACCAAAAACACGTTAAAAAAAAATTTGTATCTTTTATTTTATAAGTGAATAAAACAAAAATACTAGTCATTTGGTCATAGCTGGTATTTAGGACTACCTTCTTCCACCACCCATTTTGTATTCCCTTTGCCCTCAGCAAGCACCTCAGCTGGTTGTGGTTCTTTGCCTGGTGGGGTGACCCAAACCTTTATTCCTGAAGGACCTGGGCCAATAGTCGTCTTTTCAGAATTGGGTTGCTGTAGTTTTCCATTGACTTTAATCACAGAGCATGGTAGTACTAAGAGACATCCTAAAGGATCTCCTGTATTCCAGACATACTCTTCTTTACCTCCATTATGTAATATCAATCTAATTTCCTCTTGGTAATCAGGATCATACACACCAGCCACTACCGTAACTCCTTTCTTTGCCTGTTGATACAGAAGTATATGAGGAGACCAAAGTGGCCAGGTGGCATTCTTAGCTTCCAGTTCAATGGGATCAGTGTTGTATCTCCTTGTGGCAGCATTTCTCCTTTTGGAGCTAAGACCTCTAGACCCTCAGAGCATAAGGTCATGCTGACGGGAAGCAAAAATTTTGCAAGTGGGCTACTAGGGGTAATAGTGAGGGATGCCACTCCCATTTCCACACCTTGATTCCTGGACCCATCAATCCTGGCTATGGGAGAAACAACATCATATACAGTCTCCTGGAGAACATTGCTCCAACCCTGCAAGGTATTACCACCTAGCTGGCAACGTAATTGTGTCTTTGGAAGGCTATTTCATTGTTCTATCAAGTCAGCTGCTTCAGGATGATGGAGAACACGGTGAAACGAGTGAATTTCATGAACATGGGCCCATTGCTGCACTTCATTTGCTGTGAGATGAGTCCCTTGATTTGGGGTGATGCTGTGTGGGATACCATGATGGTGGATAAAGCATCCTGTAAGTCCACAGATGCCAGTTTTGGCAGAATCTTTGTATGCAGGGAAGGCAAATCCATATCCACAGTAAGTGTCTATTTCAGTAAGAACAAAACGTTGCACTGTTCATGATGGAAGCTGTCCAATATAATCAACCTGCCACCACTTCACCAGCCGATCACCTCAAGGAATGATGCCATATCTGGTACTCAGTGATGGTTTTTACAGCTGGCAGGTAGGGCACTCAGCAGGGTTGTAGCAAAGTCAGCCTTGTTGAGCGGAAGTCCATATTTCTAAGCCCATGCATAACCTCCATTCCTGCCACCATGGGCACTTTGTTCATGAGCCCATTGGGCAATGACTGGAGTGGCTGGGGAAATAGCCACTGATTTGCACAAAACATGTCATCCTATCCACTTGATTGTTAAAAGCCTCTGCAGTGGTCTCCCTTTGGTGATCATTCACATGAGACACAAATAATTTTCACTTCTTTGCTGCATTCAGACATCTCTCCACATATCACTTCCCCATACCTCCTTGTCACCAATTTTCCAATCATGATCTTTCCAAGTCCCTGATCATCCAACCATACCATTGGCCACAGACCATGAATCAGTATATAGTCACATATCTGGTCCCTTCTCCTTCCAAACAAAGTGATTGACCAGGTGCACTGCTCAAAGTTCTGCCCCTCGGGAGGGTTTCCCTTCACCACTGTCCTTCAGGGAGGTCCCAGAAAGAGGCTGTGGTTCTCCCAAAGTCCACTTTTGAGTAGTGCCTGTATGTGGCTCAGAATCACCTGTAAACCAGGCACCAGTTTTCTCTTTTTCAGTCAACTGGTCATAAGGAACTCCCCATGCAGCCATAAGTGCAGACTGGGAGAGGGCAGATAATGTGACAGAATTGGAGACCATGGGATTTTGGACGACTTCCTCACGGAATTTACTTGTGCCTTCAGGTTGTGCTCAGGCCCAGTTTCATATATACCACTTGCATTTAATGATGGAATGCTGTTGTGCACATCCTACTTCATGACTCTGTGGGTCAGACAACACCGAGTTCATGATGGGCTGCTGAGGCCATGTCTTAGACATCTAGTGCTGCTATAACAGAAATAACACAAATGGATGGCTTTAACTGAAATTTATTGTCTCACAATCTACTAGACTAGAAGTCTGAACTCAGGGTACCAGCTCCAGGGGAAGGCTTTCTGTCTTTATCAGCTCTGAAGGAAGGTCCTTGTCATCAATCTTCCCCTGGTCTACGAGCATCTCAACTCTGGGACCCTGGGTCCAAAGGACACACTCTGCTCCTGGTACTACTTTCTTGGTGGTAGGAGTTCCCCCTTTGGTGAGCATTCACATTGCACACAAATATCTTCACACTGCACACTTCACTTTTTTGGCCCACTCAGAGAGGTCTATCCACATACTTCTTCCTCATACCTCCTTGTCTCCAATTTTCCATTCATGTTCCTTCCAAGTCCCTGACCATCCAGTCATACCATTGGCCACAGCCCATGAATCAGTCTACAATCTCATCTGGCCATTTCTACTTCTAAACAAAGTGGACAACCAAGTGCACGGCTCAAAATTTTGCCTGTTGGGAGAATTTCCCTTTACCACTGTCCTTTAGGGAGGTCTCAGAAATGGGCTGTAGTGCTGCTGCTGTCTACTTTCAAATGGTGCCTGCATATTGTACGGAACCATCTGTAAACCAGGCATGAGTTTTCTCTTCCTCAGTCAACTGATCATAAGGAACTCCCCATGAAGTCCTAGGTGCAGACTGGGAAATGGAAGGTAACATGACAGGAGTGGAGACCACAGGCATTTGGGCCACTTCCTCATGCAACTTATTTGTGCCTTCAGGTCCTGCTCAGGCCAGATCTTGTATACACGACTTCCATTTAATTATCAAGCACTGCTGTGCACATCCAACTTTATGGCTTTGTGGGTCAGACAGCACCCAGTTCATGATGGGTAGTTCAGGCCTCATGGTGACTTGGTGGCCCATGATTAAGTGTTCAGTCTCTACTAAAGCCCAGTAGCAAAACAAAAACTGTTTCTCAAAAGGAGAGTAGTTATCTGCAGAGATTGCTAGGGCTTTGTTCTAAAATCCTAAGGATCTGTGCTGTGATTCACCAATAGAAGCCTGCCAAAGATTCCAGATAGTATCTCTATCTGCCACTGCAACTTCAAGCACCAATGGATCAGCCCGATCATATCCCAAGGGGCAGAGTGGCTGGCATGGCAGATCTGTTGCAGAGCCTTCTCTTGTTCCGGGCCCCACTCAAAACTAGCAGCTTTTCGAGTCACTTGATAAATAGGCCAGAGTAGCACACCCAAATGAGGAATATGTTGCCTCCAAATTCCAAAAAGGCTCACTAGGCACTGTGTGTCCTTTTTAGTTGTGGGAGGCACCAGATGAAACGACTAATCCTTCATCTTAGAAGAATTATCTTGACATGTCCCTACCACTGGACCCATAGAAATTTCTCTGAGGTGGAAGGTGCCTGAATTTCTGTGGGATTCACTTCCCACCCTTCAGCATGAAAATATTTTACCAATAAGTCCAGAGTCATTGACACTTCTTCCTTACTAGGTCCAGTCAGTATAATGTCATAAATGTGATGGACCAGCGTCATATCTTGTGAAAAGGAAAGGTGATCAAGGTCCCTGTGGACTAAATTATGACATAGGGCTGGAGAGTTGATGTAGCTCTGAGGTAGGCAACTGAAGTTGGGTTACTGTCCTTGTCAGCTGAAGGCAAACTACTTCTTGTGTTCCTTGTCTCTTCAGCATCTTGCTCCTTGGTCTCATTCCTCACTACCCAAGTCTGTCCTGCTGGGGCAAGTGTTCCAAAGTTCTTTAGCTTTACCAATAAGTGCCTGGAGGCATCCCACTGTCTCAGTAAACCTTGGCTGGAAGACATTCAGCTCTCTTGCTCTGTGAGTGGAAAGTCTAGCTTCAGCGGTAAGTGACTGGAGATACTCCACTCTACCAGAAAGCCTCCTGCACAAAGGCACTCAACTTTCTTGCTTTATGTGTTGGTTCTAGCACTATCTGGTGCTGGTCTCCTGGTTCTGCTGCTGGTTCTTGGGACTTGAGCTAGCAGCTTACCTTCTGTCTTGCCTGCTGATCTTGGGATTCATTGATCTTCACAGCCTGTGAGCAAGCACCTGCTGTCTGTCCTGCCAATCTTGGGTTCTCCAGCCCCTGCAGCTATGTGAATCAGGAGAAACCTCTACACTGATCCACAGACTTGGACACTCCAGCCTCTACAATTGTGTGAGCCATTTCCTTAATATAAATCTCTCCCTATATATATTTATACACTTTACTGGTTTTGCTTCTCTAGAGAACCCAGCCTAAGACAGGCTACATGGTGACTTGGTGGTCCATGGTTAAGCATTCAGTCTCTATTAAGGCCCATAACAAGCCAAAAGCTGTTTTTCAAAAGGAAAGTAGTTATCTGCAAAGTATGGCAGGGCTCTGTGCCAAGATCTGAACTGCCTACACTGTGATTCACCAATTGGGGCTGCCAAGACTCCAAACACCATCTCTAACTGCCATTGCCACTTCAAACATCATTTGATCAGTCAGATCATATGGCCCAAGTGGCAGAGCCTCTTGCGCAACAGCCTACACCTGTTGCAGAGTCTCCCTTTGGTTTGAGGCGCAATCAAAACTAGCAGCTTTTTTATTTACTTGATAAATAGGCTGGAGTAGCACACTCAAATGAGGGGTATGTTGCCTCCAAAATTCAAAGAGGCTCACTAGGCATTGTGCCTCCTTTTTAACTGTGGGACGGACCAGGTGCAATAACTTATCCTTCACTTTAGAAGGAATATCTCAACATGCCCCACACCACTAGACCCCTAGAAATTTCTCTGAGGTGGAAGGTGCCTGAATTTTTGAGATTAATTTCCCAGCCTCTCACACACAAATGCTTTACTGATTAGCCCAGAGTCATTGGCATTTCTTCCTTACTAGGTCTAATCTTTCATGGTGTCCTCAATGTAATGGACCAGTGTGATGTCTTATGGAAGGAAAAGACAATCAAATCCCTTTGGACTGAATTATGACATAGGGCCAGAGAGTTGATATACCCTGAGATAGGACAGTAAAAGTGTATTGCTGTCCTTGCCAGCTGAAGTCAAACTGCTTCTGGTGGTCCTTCAAAACAGGTGTGGAAAAAAAGGTATTAGCAAGATCAATAACTACCTACCAGGTACAAAGAAATGAATTAATTTGCTCAAGCAATGAAATAACATCTAGAACAGTGGCTGCAATTGGTGTTACCACCTGGTTAAGTTTTTGATAATCCACTGTTATTCTCCAAAATCCACCTGTTTTTTTGCTCAGGCCAAATAGCCAAGTTGAATGCAGATAGGGTGGGAATCAATTCCCGTACATCCTTCAAGTCCTTGATGGTGGCAGTAATTTCTGCAACCCCTCTATGAATGCAGTATTGCCTTTGTTTTTCTATTTTCCTAGGTAGGGGCTGTTCTAATGGCTTCCACTTGGCTTTTCCTAACGTAATAGCCCTTACTCCACTTGACAGGAGTCGAATGTGGGATTTGTGGCAGTTGATGACTATATCTATTCCAAATACGCATTCTGGAACTGGGGAAATTACTACAGGATGGGTTTGGGTTCTCCCTAGACCCACTGTGAGAGAAACATTAGATAAGACTCCGTTAGTAACCTCCATATGCCCCTACTCTGACTGGTGGGCCACAGTGACATTTTAGGTCTCCTGGAATTAGTGTCAGTTCAGGTCCAGTAACCTTAATCCCCTAAAAATCTGATTATTTACTTTTCTACAGTGAACAGTCACTCTTGTAAAAGGCTATAAATCCCTTCGGGAAAGGCTGGGAGAAAGATTAACAGTATAAATTTTTGGCAATGTAGTGGGGTCCTTCTTCTAGGGGACCCGGCTTCCCCTTCATTGTGGGGTGGGGGGTCTGTAAACTGGCTGAAGTCTGGGATTTGATTGCGGGATCATGACTCTCTATTCTGACAATTTGAGTTAGACTGCAATTGCAATTCACTTGACCCAGAATTCTTCCACTTATACAGATCAAGTAAATATTTAGTAGATTTCCTATCTGTTTCACTCTTAGGGACACCATGACTAAGTAGCCAATGCCTTAAGTCCATATGAGTCAGACTATTCCGATCACTGTTTTGACTCAGCTGTTCGTTACGGTAACCAGGCTCCCCTTATCTTTGTTGATTGAGTGCTGCCACTTGGCCCCCCCCCCCCGACCACAGGGTCCAATTAGCCCCATTGTAGTTAGGTGTCTTAATTCAGTTAGGGCAGTTCGCACTGTCAAATCTGACTTACATAAGGTAGCTTCAAGGATGCTGGGCCTCCTGTCACAAGTTTTTTCTTCACTGTTGTGGTAAAAGGCTTGTCTTCTGGGCACTCCATGTGTGGGTCTGTGGATCTAACCTGATATATCCATTCTAACACACCAATTTCCCTAAGCCTTTAGAGACTTTCTCTAAAAGTACCCAGGCAGGTCTCGTACTTCAGCTTGATTTAGTGAGGGTCACTGTGTAATCCATTCTTCAGCCACCCAACTAAATAAACTATTAGATCCTTTCCTAGCCTTTCAAGCTGAAACATTGAATGAAGAATCTGTGCTTAGTGAGCCCATATCAATAAACTCAGACTGCTTTTGGTTTTTGATCCATCTTTATGTTCTTTGCACCATTACCCCATACCCTTAATAGTCATTTCTACACTTATTTCCCAGGTTTCTGTTTGTACATATTAGAAAAGTCAAGCAGTTCTTTTGGAGTGCAGTGTTTTTTGGGGGGTTCGCTGGGACTTAAGTCTAGCATTGTCTTCAAAAGCATTTGCCTCAGGCAATGCCCCAGATAATGACTCAAACAAAGGCTCTTTAGACATAGGTGGGTTAATCTCATCAGATGGGGGTAGAGGAGCTGGTGGTTCTACTGGGGAGGGTGGTTTAGCAGAAAAAGGGTAACCTCTTCAAATGAGAGTGAGAGCAGTGGTTTTGTTGGCAGTAGTGATTCAATAAAATTTAGATGCTCAGTGTCCCCAGCTTTTTGATTATCTTCCCATATATCCCCACCCCAAGTTTCAGGATCCCACTTCTTCCCAATCTATGCCTTCACTTTAACTACAGACACCATTCGATATAGGGAATTCAACTGGCGTTTAATGCAGCCACTTTTACGAAAAGACTTTGTTTGGTTTTTGGCGATATTAGCTCTGTTACTACAAGAAACAAGGCTTTATTTCAAGCCAAAAGTACAAACTTTGAGATCTTTTATGTGGCACTTGAGCTGTGAATCTGAAGCTCTGAGTTCATCTTTTTTTCACTGGTTTGTCTAGGAAAGTAGGACCAACCAAACTGCTTCCTTATATTTCTCATTCAGGCAAAATCGTAAAAAGGTATCAAACATGTGACCACCCAGAGCCTCATCTCTCACCAATATCTGATCTACTGGTGCTGATAATTTGCATATTTCTATTGCTACATCCCAACATAGACTAGCTGTGCCTGTTTACTACTGGAAGCAGAATCATCAACATCTTTAAGATTAACCAGCCTTGAGAAACAATTAAAAAAACTCAGCCTTACAGGTTGGTTTCTCTAGAGCTCCCTCAGTATCAAATGTTTTAAGGCTGTTTGTGTTCTTTAGAGAAGCAAAACCAGTGAAGGGTGTATATATACGTATATATAGAGAGATTTATATCAAATAAATGGTTCATGTGGTTGTAGAGGCTGGAAAGTATATATACACACTTCACTGGGAAGTCTCAAGTCCGTTGGTCAGGCTGGAGACTTCTCCTGACTGATGTAGCTGCAGAGGCTGACGAATCCCAAGATTGGCAGGTAAGCTGCTAGCTCGAGTCCCAAGAAATGGAGGTCAGATGAATGGGAGCCAGATGCAGGATCCGGAGTAAGCAAAAGCCCACAAGCTTTGTCAGAAAGTCCACATGTATCGGAGGCAGACTACACCTACAAGGAAACTCAAAGCAGATCTCATCATGGACGTGACTACATTATATCAGATCTCATTATGGAGGTGATTATATCATTATATAGCTACCAAACCACTGAAAATCACGTCCCAGCCAAACTGACACACAACCTTAACCATCACAGAAACTGTCGTAACAAAATACCACAAAATGGGTTGCTTATAAGAACAGAAATTTATAATCTCACTGTTCTGGAAGCTAGGAGTCTGACTTCAGAGGGCCATGTTTTCCCACTCTAGGGGAGTTTCCATCAGTGTTTATTCTGGTAGTCCAACATAATTGTTGGCATTCCTTGGCTTGTAGGTACATTTCACATGGCTGTCATTCACATCTGTGCCTCTTTGTGTCTGTTCTCTTCTTTTATAAGGACAGTACTCAGATTGTATTAGGATTCACCCTACTCTGGTATGATCTCATGTTAATTTAACTAACACCTTAAAAGACCTTTTTTCCAAACAAGTTTTGGTCATGTTCAAAGGGACTGGGGAGGGAGGAGTTAGGACATTGACATATCTTTTGGGGAGACACAACTCAATCCATAACAGAAACCTCACAGGTTCCTCATGCACCTATCCCTAACCTTTTAAGAAATTCCCTTCCTAATCAGATCCATGAATGGAAGAGTGTCCAATCTTTGTTTTCTAACACTAGGAATGTGTGGAGTTTTGTTCCTATTCAAAAAATGAGAAAAAAAAATCCAGCATTTGCTTTTAGGGTTTCACACAGTGAAATACTTTCTCAGGTTAGACTCTGAAGCACCTAGATGCTTCTCCTGTTTAGATCCTGGTATCCCCTTGGTGGCATAGTGGTTAAGCACTCGGTTGCTAACTGAAAGGTTGGTGGTTCTAACCCACAGGCGCTCTGCAGGAGAACGATGTGACAGTCTGCTGCCGTAAAGATTACAGCTTTGGAAACTCTATGAGGCAGTGCCACTCTGTCCTATAGGGTCACTGTGAGTCAAAACTGACTCAATGGCAACGGGTATCTTAAGGAGAGAAAAATTGTGGTGGCATCATGATTAAGAGCTCGGGTGCTAACAAAAAGGTTGGCAGTTCTAACCCACCAGCTGTTCCATGGGGAAAAGATGTGGCAGTCTTCTTCTATAAAGATTACAGCCTTGGAAACCCCATGAGGCAATTCTACTCTGTCCTGTGAGTCAGAATCGACTCAACAGCAAAAGGTATCTTAAGAGATTCTGGAAGGCTCTAGTCGTGCTGGCACCCTGGTTGCTAACCAGAAAGCTTGGAAAAGAGGTTCCATAGTACAAAGTATTGTAAGGTTGGCTAGGACCTTAAGGTAGCCCCATTTAAGTGTTCCCAGACTTTGGGATTTCAAGAACTAGTGAAATCTTTAAAGCAAAATGAAATAAAAGCAAAAACAGAGAATTTACACAGAGAGATCAACTTATAATTTAGTTAAATACAAATATTTTTTTAAAAAACCAGTCTACTATCTTCATCATTTAAAATAGAAGCTATTTTAACATCAAAAATTTTAGGCATGTTATCATTTCCCTGCAAAGGACAGTCTTTCCCAGAAAGAACAGCTGCAACCGTAACCAGACAACACGCATGCACGCACAGCATTGCTCTCACTTCCTAACTTCACTCCAGATTGGCTGGGACTTTGTCACAGATCAGCAGGTGTCTGTGCAAAGTGTTTCTCTGGATTCCTTGGTCTAGTACAACTGCTTACCCACTGCTTAAATTGCCTCTACAAGCACACTTAGCCTGAGCTTTGAAACTACAGTTCCCATACATGGTAACGGCTACAAACAAAACAGGCTGTCAAGAGGTTACATTGTTGACTTGACATCATAATTTTGTACCTCAAATTGTGTGAAACCTGGTTCCTTTCCTGTCCTCTGTGTTTTCATGTTCTTCACAGAAATTTGCTTTTATGAAATTTCACTCAGGGATTGAGCACGGCATTCTAAAACATCTTTGCAGTATCTGGAATTCAAATTTCAGCTCTGTATCTCCCTGTCAGGTTTGCTGATGCTGATTTAATCAGCCTTTAAATTGGATTTTGCATGAATGTTTGCAGAACAAGGAATAGCCACTATTCAAAGGCAGTGATTGATTACAAGCAACCACTTGAATTCAGGAACGCTCTTCTTTTATCTTTGAGCCGAGACAAGCTTGCTCAAGCCTTTAGAACACTAACTACATTAACCTTGGATTGTTAGAGATGTTATTCACAACCAACAACTGACTTCACCTTAATTGTGACCAGGGACCCAAAATACAGAAGGTGGACTGCGGATTGTCTAGTAGTTTTGAGAAAATAACAAAATGGTAGGTAAATACCACGGGTTGTATATCACTCAGTCATTTCACCTATTTGTCATTTCTTTTTCAAAATCTGACCCCCTCATTACTGGTGCTGTGGGAGTACTCAATGTTGAGGCGTAAAAAAAAACCTTTAAGGAGAGAAAAATAAAAGAATATTAAGAAAGTCATACTGTAGGTAAAAAGATTGGACTTTGGTGACTGATAAATGTGGTTTGGCCCCTACTTTGACCTCTGCATAGCTGTTGTTGTTAGGTGCTGTCGAGTTGAAAACACTGCCCAGTCCTGTGCCATCCTCACAAACATTGTTATGTTTGAGCCTATTGTTGCAGCCACTGTGTCCATCCCTCTCATTGAAGGTCTTCCTCTTTTTCCCTGACCGTCTACTTTATCAAGCATGATGTCCTTCTCCAGGGACTGATCCCTACTGATAACATGTCCAAGGTACTTGAGACATAGTCTCCCCATCCTTGCTTCTAAAGAGCATTCTGGTTCTACTTCTTCCAAGACAGATTTGTTCATTCTTTTGGCAATCCATGGTATATCTAGTATTCTTCGCCAATACCTCAATTCAGAGGCATCAATTCTTCTTCGGTCTTCCTCATTCATTGTCCAGGGTCTGCATGCATATGAGGCGATTGAAAAGAACATGGCTTTGGTCAGGTGCACCTTAGTCTTCAAGGTGAGACCTTTGCTTTTTAATACTTTAAAGACGTCTTTTGCAGCAGATTTGCCCAAAGCAATGTGTCATTTGATTTCTTGACTGCTGCTTCCGTGGGTGTTGATTGTGGATCCAAGTAAAATGAAATCCTTGACAATTTCAATCTTTTCTCCATTGATGATGTTGCTTATTGGTCCAGTTGTGAGGATTTTTTTTCCCTTTATGTTGAGGTATAATCCATACTGAAGGCTGTGGTCATTGATCTTCTTCAGTAAGTGTTTCAAGTCCTCTTCACTTCCAGCAAGCAAAGTTGAATCATCTGCATAACTCAGGTTGTTAATGAATCTTCCTCCAATCCTGATGTCCCATTCTTTTTCATATAGTCCAGCTTCTTGGATTATTTGCTAAGCATACAGTTTGAATAAATATGGTGAAAGGATACAACGCTAATGCACACCTTTCCTGACTTTAAACTACCCAGTACCCCTTGGTTCTTTCTGAATGACTCCCTCTTGATCTATGTACAGGTTCTTCATGAGCACAATTAAGTGTTCTGGAATCCCCATTCTTTGCAACGTTATCCATAATTTATTATGATTCACACAATCAAATGCCTTTGCATAGTCAATAAAACACAGGTAAACATCTTTCTGGTATTCTCTGCTTTCAGCCAGGATCCATCTGGCATCAGCAATGATATCCCTGGTTCAACATCCTCTTCTGAATCCGGTTTGAATTTCTGGAAGTCCCTCACTGATGTACTGCTGCAGCCATTTTTGAGTGATCTTTAGCAAAATTTTATTTGTGTGTGATATTAATGATACTGTTCAATAATTTTCACATTTGGTTGGATCCCCTTTCTTTGGAATAAGCATAAATATGGATCTCTTCCAGTTGATTGGCCAGGTAGCTGTCTTCCAAATTTCTTGGCATATACAAGTGAGCACTTTCAGAGCTGCTAAGTGATCTAGGACACATTATTTAAACTTCTTGAGCCTCAGTTTCTTTATCCATAAAATTGAATTAATAATGTCTACCTTACCAGAAAGGGTTGTTTTAAAGATTAAAGTATACCTGGTGAAAACAGGGGGTAAAGAAGCAAAGAGTAATCTCAAAGAACTTTTGCCTAAAGGTGATACTTGACCCAAAATGCCATAGAAACTGTGGTTCATGATAGTACCCTATTTATAAAAAATATTCCAATTTTCTTCAATTACTAGAGCAATTATGTAACATACTTTTGAAAATTAAGAGTTTGCCTTCAAGAATAATAGAAAAGAGCCAGAGATCATTTCTATCAGACTCAGAAGCGTTCTGAAATGTCTCAAGCTATTCAAGGTCATGTAGAAAACTGGAAATGGATTATAGTTTTCTAGCAGCCTTGCAGACTCAAAATGCCGTTTGGTAGTTAACAAAGTTAAACTGATGATTATCATAAAACTACATAAGAAATCAAATTTATCAGGTCTTCTAAGGTTTACTTTCCATTCTGACCAAAAGCAAATTGTACTTTCTGGCATTTGTAATTTCATATTGAATAAGGCAAAAGATATACATCGATTTTGCTGTTACAGATGGATTAAAAATACCTTTTTTTTCTTCTCATGAACAATTTTTGTTTATTGTACTTTAGATGAAGGTTTACAGAACAAACTAGCTTCTCATTAAACAGTACACATATTGTTTTATGACATTGGTTAACAACCCCACAATATGTCAACACTCTCCCTTCTCAACCTTAGATTCCCTTTTATCACTTTTCTTCCCCCTTCAGCCTTCTAGTCCTTGCTCCAGGGCTGGTGTGCCCCTTTAGTCTCATTTTGTTTTATGGGCCCTTCCAATCTTCTGCTGAAGGGTGAACCTCTGGAGTGACTTCATTACTGAGCTGATAGGGTGTCCAAGGACCATACTCTCAGAGTTTCTCCAGTCTCTGCAAAGCCAGCAACTCTGGTCTTTCTTTTTGAGTTAGAATTTTGTTCTACATTTTTCTCCAGCTCTGTCTGGGACCCTCTATTGTGATCCCTGTGAGAGCAGTCAGTGGTGGTAGCTGGGCACCATCTAGCTGTACTGGACTCAGTCTTGTGGATGCTGTGATAGATGTGGTCCATTAGTCCTTTGGACTAATCTTTTCCTCGTATCTTTAGTTTTCTTCATTATTCCTTGCTCCCAAAGGTGTGAGACCAGTGGAGTATCCTAGATGGCCACTCACAGGCTTTTAAGACCCCAGATGCTACTCACCAAGGTAGAATGTAGAATGTTTTCTTTATAAAGTATGTTTTGCCAATTGAGCTAGATGTTCCCTGAGACCATGGTCTCCATAGCCCTCAACTCAGCAATTCCGTCCCTCAGGAAGTTTGGATGTGTCTGGAGCTTCCATAACCTTGCCTTGTACAAGTTGTCCTGGCTTCCCCAGTACTCTGTACTGTCTTAGCCTTCACCAAAGTTACCGCTTATCTATGGTCTATTTAATGTTTTCCATCCCCACCCCTCCATTTCCTCGTAACCATCAAATGTTGTTTTTTTGTGTGTGTAAACCTTTTCAGTACAGTAGCAGTCTCATATAGTATTTGTCCTTTTGTGATTGACTTATTTCACTCAGCGTAACGCCCTCCAGGTTCATCCATGTTATGAGATATTTCACAGATTCATCATTGTTCTTTATCGTTGGGTAATACTCCATTGTGTGCATGTACCACAGTTTGTTTATCCATTCATCTGTTGATGGGCATCTAGGTTGTTTCCATCTTTTTGCTATTGTGAACAATGCTGCAATGAACATGGGTGCGCATATATCTATTCATGTGATGACTCCTATTTCTCTGAGATATATTCCCAGGAGTGGGATTGCTGGATCATATGATATTTCTGTTTCTAGCTTTCTAAGGAAGCACCATATCATTTTCCAAAGTGGTTGTATAATTTTGCACTCACCAGCAGTGCATAAGAGTTCTGATCTCCCAGCAGCCTCTCCAACATTTTTATTTCATGACTGTAATGTTGGGGTGAGATGTTACCTCATTGTGGCTTTGATTTGCATTTCTCTAATGGCTAGTGATCACAACATTTCTTCATCTGTCTGTTGGCCTCTTGAAAGTTTTCTTTGGTGAAGTGTCTGTTCATTTCTTTTGCCCATTTTTTAATTGGATTATTTGTCTTTTTGTTGCAGAAGTGTTGGATTTTCTTGTAGATTTTAGAGATTAGACTTTTGATTTGTAATAGACAAAATTTTTTTTCCCAGTCTGTAGGTTCTCTTTTTACTCTTTTGGTGAAGTCTTTTAATGAGCTTAAATGTTTAATTTTTAGAAGACCCCAGTTATTAGCTTATCTTTGGAGTTTGTGAGTTGTTGGTTGTGGTTTGTATCCTGTTAATGCTGTGCATTAGGGCCTCTAGTGTTGATCCTATTTTTTCTTCTATTTTAACTTCATAGTTTTTGGTTTTATATTTAGGTCATTGATCCATTTTGAATTAGTTTTTGTATATGGTGTGAGGTACAGGTCCTGTTTTATTTTTTTGCTGATAGACATCCAGTTTTGCCAGTACCATTTGTTAAAAAGACTGTCTTTTCCCCATTTGATGGACTTTGGGCCCTTGTCGAAGATAAGGTTACCATAGGTGGATGGATTTACATCTGGGTTCTCAATTCTGTTCCACTGGTCAATGTATCTGTTGTTATACCAGTACAGGCTGTTTTGACTACCGTAGCTGTGTAGTAGGTTCTGAGATCAGGTAGTGCGAGTTCTCCTACTTTACTCTTCTTCTTCAACAGTGCTTTACTTATCTGGACCTTCTTCTCCTTCCATATAAAGTTAATGATAAGTTTTTTGATCTCTTTAAAGAATGTTGTTGGTATTTGGATCAGGATTGCATTGTATTTGTAGATCGCTTTGGGCAGAATTGTCATTTTCACAATGTTGAGTCTACCTATCCATGAGCATGTTTTTCCATTTACGTAGATCTCTTTTGATTTCTTGCAGTAGCGTTTTGTAGTTTTCTTTCTATAGGTTTTTTTCATCCCTGGTTAGATTTATTCCCAAGTTTTTTTTTTCCCCCAGGGCCTATTATAAATGGTATTTTCTTGATTTCCTTTTCATCATTCTCTTTATCAGTGTATAGGAATCCAATTGATTTTTGTGTGTTTATCATGTATCATGCCACTCTGCTGAATTTTTTTTATTAGTTTCAGTAGTTTTCTTGTGGAATCCTTTGGGTTTGCTATGTATAGTATCATATCATAAGCAAATCAGGACAGTTTAACTTCATTACCAATTTGGGTGCCCTTTATTTCTTTTTCTTGCCTTACTGCTCTAGGTAGAACTTCCAGCATAATGTTAAATAGGAGTGGTGATAAAGGGTATCCTTTTCTTCTTCCTGTTCTTAAGGGGAATGCTTTCAGTCTCTCTCCATTAAGAATGATGTTGGCCTTTTTTTTTTTTTTTTTTTTTTGCATAGATGCCCTCTATTATGTTGAGAAATTTCCTTCTATACATATTTTATTGAGAGTTTTTATCAGGAATGTCTGTCAGACTTTGTCAAATGCCTTTTCTGTGTTGAGATTATGTGATTCTTTTATTTATGTGGTAGATTATGTTGATTGATTTCCTAATATTGAACCATCCTTGCATACTTGGTATGAATCCTACTTGGTAGTGGTATATTATTTTTTTGATATGGTGCTGAATTCCATTGGCTAGAATTTTGCCAAATATTTTTGAATCCATATTTTTTATTCATGAGAGATATTGGCCTGTAATTTTCTTGTTTATGGTGTCTTTGCCTGGTTTTGGTATTAGGATTATGCTGGCTTTATAGAATGAATTCAGAAGTATTTCTTCCTTTTCTATTTTCTGAAATAGTTTGAATAGTACCGGAGTAAATTCTTCTTTGAATATTTTATAGAATTCTCCAGTGAAGCCATCTAGGCCAGGTTTTTTGTTGTTGTTGTTGTTGGGAGTTTTATTACCTTTTTCAATCTCTTCTCTTGTTATGGGTCTGTTCAGATTTTCAACATCATTTTGTTTTAGTTTGGGTAGGTAGTGTGTTTCTAGAAATTCGTCCATTTCATTTAGGTTTTCAAATTTGTTGGAGTATAGTTTTTTCATTGTACTCTGTTACGATCCTATTTATTTCAGTCGGATCTGTTGTAATGCCCCCATTTCATTTCTTGTTTGGGTTATTTGTGTCCTCTGGTGTTTTTCTTTTGTCAGTTGGGCCAGTGGTTTGTTGATTTTGTTGATCCTTTCAAAGGACCAACTTTTAGTTTTGTTGATTCTTTCTATTGTATTTCTATTCTCTGTTTCATTTATTTCTGCTCTGATCTTTATTATTTCCTTTCTTCTGGTGGCTATGGGCATCTTTTGCTGTTCTCTATTCAAGTTTAGCTAATATTTTGATTTTGTTGCTTTCTTCTTTTTTGATGTGTGCATCTATTGCTATAAATTGACCTCAGAGCCCTACCTTTGTTGTGTCCCAAAGGTTTCAATATGATGTATTTTCATTCTTGTTTGATTCTAGGAATTTTTTTATTCCCTCTCTGATTTCTTCTATTACCCAGTGGTTTTTAAGTGGGGTGTTATTCTGTTTCCATGTAATTGATTTTTTTCCTTACTCTTCCTGTTGTTAATCTCTGCTTTGATGGCATTGTGGTCAGAGAAGATACTTTGTGTTATTTCAATGTTTTGGATTTTGTTGAGGGTTGCTCTGTAGCCTAAGATGTGGTCTATTCTGGAGAACATTCCATGTGCATTGGAAAAGAATGTGTATTTTTCAGTCGTTGGTTGGAGTGTTCTACATATGTCTATGAGATCAAGTTGGCTGATTGTGCCCTTTAGCTCTTCTATATTTTTGTTGAGCTTCTTTCTAGTTGTTCTGTCCTTTACCAAGAGTGGTGTGTTGAAGTCTCCTACTATTATTGTGGAGCTGTCAATTTCTCTTTTCAGTGCAGTTAGAGTTTGTTTTATGTATTTTAGACCCCTGTCATTGGGTGAGTAGATGTTTAATATGGTTAAGTCTTCATGATGGGTTGTCTCTTTAATCATTATATAGTGCCCCTCAATGTTTTTTGTGATGGATTTTGTTTTAAAGTCTATTTTATCTGAAATTAGTATTGCCATTCCTGCTCTTTTTTGGTAGCTGTTTGTTTGATATATATTTTTTCCATTCCTTGATTTTGAATAAATTTATGTCTTTGTTTCTAAGGTATGTCTCTTGTAGACAGTATATTGATGGATCCTTTTTTTTTTTTTTTAACCATTCTGTCCCTTCTGTCACTCTCTGTCTCCTTATAGGTGCATTTAGTCCATTTACATTCAGTGTAATTAATTATTGATAGGTGTGAGTTTATTGTTGTCATTTTGTACCTCCTTTTTTTTTTTTTGTGGTGCTGACATTTTCTTTGTTCCTCTTAGTCTCTTGTGCTGAATTCCTTTTGTTTGTGGATTTCTTTTGTTTTAGTAGATTTTGTTTTTATTGCGAATTTATATTTTTCTTCTTTATTTTGATGAGTAGGTTTGTTAACTTTCTTTGTGATTACCTTGAAATTTAACCTTATCTTCCTAGGTTTGAACCAGTCTATTATTATTTGGTATCACCTTGCCTTCCTCTCCATTAGAAAGTTCTAGACCTACACAGTTTATGCCCTTTTTATTAGTCTGACATTGTTGTCAATTACAGATTAACCTCTCTGGTTCATTGTTGTAGTTCTTTTGGTTTGGGTAATCTTTTAGAGTTAATTTCCTAGGTTAGTATCTGGTTGGTACAGTCTTGCATCCTAGATTCAGGCTGTGGTCTAATGTTGTTTGTCAAAGGACGCCCTTTAATTATTCTTGTAAGTTTGGTATGGGTTTTACATATTCCCTTAATTTCTGTTTATCTGTAAGTGTCCTAATTTCCCCATCATATTCAAATGAGAGTTTTGAAGGATATATTATTCTTGGTTGGCAGTTTTTTTTCTTTCAAGATTTTATATATGTCATCCCATTGCCTTTTTGATTTCACTGAAATCGAGCTTAGTTTTATTGTTTCTCCCCTGTATGTGACTTTTTGTTTTTCTCAACCTGCTCTCAGGTTTTTTTTTCTTTATCTTTGGTTTTAGAGAGTGTGATTATGATATGCCTTAGTGATTTTCTTTTGGGGTGTATCCTATATGGGGTTCGTTGTGCTTCTTGGATGGTCAGCTTTTCATCTTTTATGATATTAGGCAAGTTTTCTGTTAGGAATTCTTCAATGATACTCTCTGTGTTTTCCATTTTCTACCCTGTTCTGGAACTCCGTCCAGTCTCAGATTTTTGCTTTTGATTGCATCCCACATAATTCTCAGGGTTTCTTCATTTTTCTTTGTTCTTTTTTTCCGATTTTTCCTCAAACATAGTTGTATCCAAGTGTTTGTATTCAATTTTGCTGATCCTGTCTTCTCTCATTTCAAACCTGCTATGTAGTCCTTCTATGACACTGTCCATTTCTGAAATCTTGTTTATCTTTTAGATTTCTAATTGTTGTTTTTGCATGATTTCTAGTTGTGAATTTATTTTGGCATTTTGTTCCTGTACTATTTCCCTGAATTCTTCGATTTTTTAATCTGTATTTTCCATGAATTTGTCTGTCTTTTCCATAAATCTGTCTATTTTTTCCTCATTTTTTCTGCTTTTCTCTTCAACTCTTGGATGGCTCTGAATATTAGAGATTTGAATTCCCTGTCAGGTAGTTCCAGTGCCTTTTCTTCTACTGGAAAGCCATCTGCTGTTTTACTTTGGATGCCTACTGTAAGCACCCTGTCCATATATATATATATACACACACACACACACATATATATGTTTTGATATTGTTCGCTGTCTTTGGGACATTCAGTAGCTATTTTCTTCATTTGTTGATTGTAGATCTGTTTGTTTCATCCTGCTTTTTCATTTTATTTGGTTATGTCTGAGTAGGTGGGCTGTACGTTCTTTGTTGTTTGCTGGTCTGAGGTCATGATAACTTTTCACCTCCTTGTCCCATGGGCAGATCTAGTTGCTCAGCTATGGTGCAGCAGGGCAGGTCCAGCTGAGGGTGAGGGGCTGGGCTGGATTTTTTGTGGCATGTACTAGGGCCACCAGGGCAGGCCAGGGATCTGTGCTGGACAAGTTCCAGTAGGCCGTGCCTGTGCTGCTTGGGGGTGTGATGTTCAGAGCACAGTGGAGGCAGGCAGGAGGAGGGGGGAGGTTGTGATGTGTGGAGCTAATATGGGTGTTGGAAAGAGGAGAGAGAAACAGGAGCCAAAAACAAACAAATAAGAAGCTAAGGGAAATAGCATTTGGAGTGGGCAGATGAGAAACCAAGAAATGGAGAAAACCAAAAAGGGGAAAAAAAGGAAAAGAAAAAAACAGTAACTAGATAAAAATTTGAAAAGAAAGAAATACAAAAGAAATGCCCCCAGGGATCCCACCAGCTAGGGAATTGGCTCCTAATCATGCAGTGCAGCCCAGCTAGAGGGGGCTCCCAAGCTGCAAAACAAAAACAAAAACAAACAAGCAAATAGGCCGGAATAAAGCAAAACAAAGCAAAAAAAAAAAAAAAAGCCCTGGGAATCCCACCAGTGTGGTGGGAATCCCACCAGTGTGGTATCTCAGGCCAGGTGAGTGGTTCCCCAATCAAGCAGTAAGCACTTCACACCCTTTCAAGAAGAAGCAAAGATGGCACATGGACCCAGGTGTTTGAGAGAAGGGAGAGGAGGTGGTGGGAGGCACAGAAGAAACCAAAAGAAAAGGAAAAACAGCAGCGTAAGGAGCAGACAAATGGCACTCAGGTAGCTGGCCAGAGTAAGCGGAGCTAATCCAAGCCACCTGGGGCAGAAGCAGTTGCCACCAGCCAAGAGACTGTGGCTGGTGGGAAGCAGAGGAGGTAAGGGGGAAGAATGGTGGGGGTTAGGAAAGAGTATACCACTAGTTACCAGGTGCTCTGTCTCCTGCTTAGAATTTCATGAAGCTGCTTTCCTGTACTCCCTGTCCGCTGATCTCTGATGTGGGTGGGGCAGGTCCAAGGGGCATGGATGCTGCACTTCTTGGCCAGCTGAGCCACCACTGCCCGCCAAGAGGCACAGAGGTAGAGCAACGGGGAGAAAATGGGGGGTGGAAAAGCATGTATCACTGGTTACTGGGTGCTTTGTCTCCTGCTGAAAGCTCTGGGAAACTGCTTTCCCGTGCTCCCTGTCCATCGATCTCCAAGATGGTGGATCTGTGCTGTGTTAGCTGATAGGGAACCTCTGCCTTTTTCTCTCTTGTGTCTGCAGTTTTATTCCATTCAGTGCTTGGCTGAGTTCTTTCTCTCTTCATCTGAGCCTTCGGATTCCAGGAGTGACATTTATCTCTGTTTTACTTAGTTTTTCAGGTCTTTGCTGTGGAGGGATAGCATGCTGCTTCTGTCTATGGCGCCTTGCTGGCTGGAATTCTAAAAACATTTTTTAAGAATAAAATTCTTGGATTGAAGAAAATGGGATTTGAAGGATATAATTAAAATATCAGGGAGTGACCTACAAATGAAATTTCTTTGTCGTTTTTGTACCATGCATCAAATGTACGTTTGACAGGAACATTCGGAGAATTTTCTCTTGGAAGTAGTTTTGAAAGGAATTTTTCCTGATTTATTTTGCCATTTTGTATAAGAAAAACTTATCCATTCAGGGAAAAGTCCCAACCATTCAGGGAAGGGTTCTTAGACATGTAAACTGCATTTTATATTCCTTTATGACATAGAAACTTAGGGAACTGGATTCTAACTAAAATAATAGTTTCTGCTTGTGCTCTTGTCACCCGTCTGGTTGAGGCAGATATTGGGGCTTGTTTGTGATGTAGCCTCATCAGGAAATGACAGTGATCACAAGGAAAGATAAGTGCATAGCAAAGCCACCAAGAACCTACCCTGCAATTCACAGCACGTTGTAATTGTCCCAATATCTTCCTTCACATCACTGTCCCATGGCCGACACAAGAGGCAGTGTGCTCTGGTAGAAAGCATTAGGCTCTTCTAGATTTAAATCCCAGTGCTGCCGTTTACTAGCTGCATGAATTTAGAAAAGTTACTTAGCCTCTCTGAGCCTCAGCTTCCTCATGTGTACCTAGGAGATATTAGTATCTACTTCATGTGGGTCATTTTGAAAATTAAGTATGATAGTATAAAGTGCCTGACACATAATAGATACACCTTCAATTTCTACCCTTAAACCACACAATTACAGTCAATAAATGAGGGTAATGATATGGGAAGCTTTGGCTCTGGAGCAGATAAATTAGATTCAGTTTGAAGTTTTATTTGTTTTAGCTTTAGCTTGTACTCAGCAGCGACTGAATATTAAAAAAAAAAAAAAAAGCAGTCATTTTTCTACCATCCAGGAATCAATCCCTAATCACAGATGGAACACAGATAAAATAATACTAAATATGCATTCAAAACTGGCTGTGAGCGCAGTGTTATGTTAGCTGCTAGGGCAATACAAAAGTAAGATAAAAAATATTCCTGTTTTTAAGGACATGATAATTAGTGGAGGAAGAAGGGAGTGAGGGGAGCCTAGGAGGACCTAGTATAATTTGTGTGTGTATATATATACCATTGTTGTTACTGTTAGGTGCATCAGGTCAGTTCTGACTCACAGCAATCCCATGTACAACAGAATGCAACACTGCCCAGTCCTGTGCCTTCCTCACAATTGTTGTTATGCTTGAGGTCATTGTCGGAGCCACTGTGTCAATCCATCTCGTTGTTGGCCTTCCTTTTTTTTTTGTTGACCTTCTACTTTACCAAGCATGGTGTCCTTCTCCAGGGACAGGTGCCTCCTGATAACGGGTCCAAAGTATGCGAGGTGAAGTTTCTCTTATAAAAGTTTTCTATGTATAACTCTCATTTGAACTGATCATCAGGGCCAGGTTAACCAGTTAGCAAGGTATGCATGGGTTTACAGTAACCAGTGTACGCCCAAGTTTAATTGTGCTTACTTACTAATCTAGAATGCATAATATCACATCTGTTCACTATATCTTTGATGTGGTGAAAAATAGGTGAAATCGTGCACTCCAGATTAGTAAGTAATCACAAGCAAGACTATGCATATTGTCATGAATTGTATTGTGTCCCCCCAAAATATCTGCCAACTTAGCTGGGCCATGAGTACCAGTATTGTGCAATTGTCCACCATTTTATGTAATTTCCCTATGTGCTGTAAATTCTAGCACTATGATGAAATGACATGGATTAGTGGCAGTTATATTGATGAGAAATACAAGATTGTATAGTGTCTTAAGCCAATCTCTTCGAGATATAAAAGAGAGATGCAAACAAAGAGACAGGAGGACCTCATACCATCAAGAAAGTAGTGCCGGGAGCAGAGCACATCCTTTGGACCTTATGTTCCTGTGCTGAGATGCTCCCAGACCTAGGGAAGACTGATGACGAGGAAGTTCCTCTAGAACCAACAGAGAAAGAAAGCCTTCCTCTGGAGCTGGCGCCTTCTAGCCTACTGACTGTGAGAGAATAAAATTCTTTTTGTTAAAGCCACCCACTTGTGGTATTTCTGTCATAGCAGCATCAGATGACTAAGACATGTACCTTGCTTATTGGATAATCTGTCCTTGCAGTTATAAAACACATGCACAAAACAATTGCCATCAAGTTGACCCCTACTAATAGAGATCTGGATTCATGAAAAGCCCGACTCATGGTGACCCATGGGTATCAGAGTAGAACTGTGCTCCACAGGGTTTTCAATAGCTGATTTTTTCGAAGTAGTTTGTCAGACATTTTTTCCGAGGTGCCTCTGAGTGAGCTAGAACTTCCAACATTTCAGTTAGTGTCTGAGAGCACTGATTGTTTGTACCACCCAAGGACTCTTGAACATATAAAACAAAACAAACAAAAAAACAATAATATCCGTTGTCATCGAGTCTATCCTGACTCATAGTAACCCCATTACAGCATAAAATTGCTCCATAGGATTTTTTTTTTTTTTTTTTTTGGCTGTAATCTTTATGGAAAGGAGCAGTGGTTAAAGCTCTTGGCTGCTAACCAAAAGGTTGGCAGTTCAAACTCATCAGCCACCCTGCTGGAGAAAACACCTGGCAATCTGCTCTTGTAAAGATTACAGCCTAGGAAACACTATGGGGAAATTCAACTCTGTCCTAAAGGGCCATGATGAGCTGGAATTGACTCAATGGTACATACACTACAACAACCTTTGCAGAAGCAGATCACTGGGCCTTTCTTCTCTGGTGCCATTGGGTGAGTTCAAACCACCAACTTTTAGGTTAGTTGTGTTGTTGTTAGTTGCTATTGAATCGCTCTGACTCTTGGCGATCCCCTGTGTGCAGAGTAGAGCTGTTCTCTAGGGCTTTCAAGGCTGTGATCTTTTGGAAGCAGATCTCTAGGCCTTTCTTTTGAGGTACCTCTGGATGCGTTTTAACTATCAACCTTTAAGTTAGTAGTGGAACGCAAATCGTTTGCAACACTCAGGGAGCTTTTCTGAAATGATAAAACCAAAACCAAACCCACTGCCATCAAGTCAACTCCAACTCATAGCGACTCTGTAGGACAGAGTAGAACTTCTCCATAGGGTTTCCAAGGAGTGGCTGGTGGATTCGAACTGACAACCTTTTGGTTAGCAGCCAAACTCTTAACCACTGTGCCCTGAACTGATAAAAAAAAAAAGAACTGATACATGGTATTAAATTGATGTCAGCCAATGGGAGCCACTGCTTAGTACGCACTCACTCTGTGCAAAGCACTGTGCTGAGCACTTTTAATACATTATCTCACTTAAATCTCAGAACAAACTCATGAGGTAGAATTATCATCAGCAATTTACAAATACAGAAGCTAAGGCTTAGAGGGCTTAACTAACATGCCCCAAAGTAACAGCTAATGAGTGATAAAATCAGGATTTAAATGTGGACCTGTCTGCCCGCCAAAGCCCTTTTTCCCCTGAAATTCCCTGTTTTTCCACTTCGCCTCTATTTCACCACAGTGGTTACACAGTAGGTGCCTACAAACACTTATTTATAGGTTGATTATAAAGAAATAAATTACTGGCCTGGATATGTACTTATTATGGACTTGGCCTTCCCAGCTAAATGAGATTCCGTAGCAAAGATTATGCTCATTAGTGGTATTCCCCTCTTAAGTGCAATCTCAAAAGTGTTCCCTAAAACCCGTGACACGTGTCTCTTTCACTCGGTTCTCCTATTATATGAGGCATTTGCTAAGCATCTCTTACTAAATTTTGAAACCTTGGTTGATAATCTCACATTGGCATAATTTCATATTTTCCTTCCTCAGGCTATGAGGAAGGTTGCAAGAAAGTTCTTGGTATTTTTGTGATTGTTGTTGTTAGAGAAAAAGAATGTTTTGCAAGTTTGCAAGCTCTAAAATAAGCAGAATATACCAAGAACACAGTTCCAGCCCTTGGGACATCTTCTCTAAACCACAAGTGGATGTATCACAGCACTTAAGACAATCACTGACTTTGTTTCCATTGCCTAGAGCAATAGCAGACATCATCCTATGTCCCATAGTTTAAAGCTGGAGAGTATTTTTACTTGTTTGTTTATTTTGTTCTTAAAATTCACTTTTAGAGAGAGAAACAGAGAGAGAGAAACCCCCTACAAAGGATAACCAGGAGTGGAGAAGGGAGCAGTGCCAGGAGGGTTAAGCCTTCAAAATTCATTGAAGTGTTCCTGGAGCCTTCACCAATGTCTAACTGTAAGTTTCAAGGTGGCATCTCCATTTTATGTGTGTATGTGTGTTGGGAGTGGGTTTATGTGTTTATATCAAATTGGGATACAGGAAATGCATTCCAAAATCAAATAGAAATAATTTTTGGATTATTCTTCCTTCCTTAAGCTATCATTAATTAAGTCCTTGTGTAATGCATGATAATCCTTGCTCTCTAGAAGCTCATGGTCTAGGGCCAGAGCTGGACAGAGACACTGCTGGTTATCATGTTGTGGGACAAGTGTTAGGACAGCAGAATTGCATGTTGTACTTGAAATCCAAAGGAGTGTCCCTTAATCAGCCTGGTAGGAGTGAGTCAGGGAAGCCCAGGCTAGAGAAGGTGAAGCTGAGTTTTGCAAGATTAGTAGAAGTCACTGAGGCAAAAAAATGGGTTCCAGTCAGAAAAGATAGTATACGAATAGGTTTAAAGAATATAAGAGGGCTTATGTTTAAGGTGTGGGTGGGGGGGACATTGGTGAAACTCTTGCCTTCTGTGCAGGAGACCTGGGTTTGACTCCTGGCCAATGCACTTCAAGCATAGCCACAAGCCATTTGTCAGTGGGGGCTTGCATGTTATATGATGCTGAACAGCCTTCAGCGGAGCTTCTAGACTAAGACCTACTAGGAAGAAAGGCTTGGTGATCGACTTCTGAAAAATCAGCCATTGAAAACCCAGTGAAGCACAGTTCTACTTTGACACACATGGGTTACCATGTATCAAAATTGACTCAACTGCAAATTCTTTTTTTTTTTTTTTTATGTTTAAGGTTGTTAGTTCCTGTTGAGTTGATTCCAACTCATGGTTACCCCATGTGTTATGGAGTAGAACTGCTTCATAGGGTTTTCTTGGCTGTAATCTTAATGCAAGCAGGTTTCCAGACTTATTCTTCTGTGCTGCTGCTGGGTGGCTTTGAATCACCAACCTTTAGGTTAACAGTCAAGCACAAACTGTTTGTGCCACCTAGGGACCCTAAAAAAAAACCTACTGTGGATATATAATTTGATGTACTGGGAGGTAATACAAAAGGTAAAACTGGAGAGAAAAATAAGAGCCAGATCTTGAAGGACTGTCTTTGCCAGACTAAGGAGCATGGACTACTTGCTAAGGAGTGTTTGGAGGGTTTTTAGTAAGAACACAATAAACCAATTTCTCTTGTAGCAATGTGGAGGATAGGTCAGGGAGGGCTTGTGTGAGAAGGAGAGCAGGCTATTATACTAAGAAAAGATAGTGGCCATGGGGATGGGTATTAAGTGATTTTAAAAAAATTGATAAGAGAGTACCTGGCTAGGAAAGGAGATGAAATGAAAGGGAAAGATTACACAGACCCTGGCAGCCAAATGGACAGTGTTGCAATTTACCAAGAAAAGGTATTCAAGAGGGAATTTGGATTAGGTGGTAGTGAAGGTGACTGCAAACCCTGGTGGCGTAGTGGTTAAGAGCTATGGCTGCTAACCAAGAGGTCAGCAGTTCGAATCCACCATGCACTCCTTGGAAACCATATGGGACAGTTCTACTCTGTCCTACAGGGTTGCTATGAGTCGGAATAGACTCAATGGCAACGGGTTTGGGTTTTTTTTTTGTTTTGGAAGTGGATAGTGGCATATGTTTAATGTACCTATATTTCATGTTATTATTTTTGTATCTATTTCTCTTTCCATCTTTTACTAGTTTATAGTGATTAGAAGACTGATTTAGGGGATCAGTTCAAATCTCAGATCAGCCACTTACAGGCTTTCTGAATGCATGAAGACCACTAAGCTTCTAGAAGCCTCAATGTTCTCATTGGTGAAATGATAAGAATACTTATATCACAGGGTTGTTGTAAGTAAGTGTTAAAAGAGACAATGCGTAAAGAACTCCTCACACAAAGTGAATGTTGGGTAAATGGTGGGTTTTATTACTTTTATTGTGTCTGTTGAATGCTGGCTGAGTGCAGGCCCTACATTTCCCTCCATCTTTGCTTTTCCCCCTCGCATTGCCTTGAAGAGTAGTTTGTATATAATAAGTTGTCAAGAAGTAATTGTTGAATGGAGCTGGACTGAAATGGTGGAACATGGAAACACCAAATGAAGTTTCTGAGAGAGATAACGTAGGATTCGGGCATGTTTAATGCACTACTCCAGATAAACAAGTCATTCAGAAAAGGCCAGGAGTGGCATCTGGGCATGAAGGAAAAGAGCTATGGTATTGATTAAATAACAACCAAAGAGAGCACAGTGACTCAAGGGAATGAACCTAAGAAAGCATCCTCACCGACACAAAAAGCTTTCAAGAGAAAGTTAAAAATCAGAGTTTTTTCCTTCTTAGCTCAAGGTTTTAGCGAGGTATCATGTCAGAAACTCTCTAACACATTATCACTCCAAGGAGAAAACTACAGTGCATAACCCAAATGAAAAGAATTAAACATAAGCCTAGAATAGAAACCTCATCTGAACACTGATCTATTGTTCAGTCAGTATCATGATTCTTGTTTTATTTTTCTTTTGGTCATTCAATTTTCTTTGAATGTTAGGCATGTTAATGTTTATATATAAATGAGAAAAAAATTAAGCAATTGCTTTTGCATCCTCAAACTAAACTTTTCCAACAGAGAAAAAAAATATATCATTAATGTAAGTATAACCATTTCTATCAGCAAGATGGAGCAAGTGGAAATTCTTGATGTGTTGGATTTAGATTTTGGGGGGTTAATCTGCATGTTGCTAATTCGGTTTATCTGCAGTAGGTCAGCAGTATGTAAAGTTAAGCCAAACGGGTATGAAGAAGGGGAAAAAGATCTTTAATACCAGATATATTCAGCAGCTCTCAAGCATTTTATTTATTAACAAACCTGCCAAACTCTTGCAGTGTACTTTGGCCCATCCCATTCCCAGGGTGCTGAGGGGAAAGTGAAGGAAGGGTATCTTTTTGTAATGTGCACACCAGCTTTCAACTGGAAAAAAAAAAAAATCTCCAACCCATAAATCAAGGCCTAGTTTCTTACCACAGAGCAGCACATGCATCCCACATACATTTAAAAGCCTGGGAGGGGGTGACTGAAAAATGAGGATCAATATTGATACTTTTTTAGTGTTTGTGAGCTTCCCTAGCCTTCTCTGTACTTCTCGCTAGGGATCTATTATTTATCCTTTAAATTGTGAGTTTTCAGAGGCTTTGGTTCTGCCTGAGATCATAAAAGGCTGTGTCCTTGGTGCCCTTTCATGCCTTTAAGTTGTCTCCCACAACACACCCATGTCTACTCTTTTTTGTGCTTACTGGGCTTCTTAGGGTTGTTTTCTACCTCCCAGAAACTCAGCTTGGAGAAAGTCCAAGGTGAAGCCTGCCAGTGTACATGGCGCAGTTCTGCTGATTTTCAAACAGTCAACACGCACTGCTCTGTATGCTTTGATTAACACCAAAACCAAAAATAGAAAGTGTTGCTTCCTTGCTTGCTTTCCAGGCAGGATTAAACCCATGTGAAGCTTCCTTTTCCACCCATGTTTCGAGATACTCAGAGAGTTCTAAATACAATCTCATATCCAAACATACTGTTGGAAAGAAAATACTTCTCTGGTCTTGTTTATGTACTTGTCTACAGTTTGTGTGTGAATACGAGCTTTGGCATACTATGAAGCTTAGCTTAACCACCCAGCTACAAAATGATAGCTTATGTAGTCAGCCAGCTCACGTGTAAAATAGATTCTTAAAATCTGCTTTACATTCTGTAGTGCACCACAGAGACGAAATTAAGCATTTGGAAATTTAATTATAGAGAGAAATCGGTGTGTGAGTTTCCTAGAACTGCTGTACCAAAATACCACCAAGCAGGTGGCTTTAAAGAACAGAAATTTATTGTCTCACAGTTTGGGGGGATGGGAGTTCAAAATTAGGACGCTGGCAGTGTTGATTCCTTCTGAGGTTCTAAGGGAGAGTCTGTTCCACGCCTCTCTCCTAGCTTCTGGCAGCTGCTGGCTTTCCTTGGCTTGCAGCTGCAGCATCACCTGGCACCCTTCCTCTGCCTCCCTGTGTCTATGTTGCTATCCAGTCTCTGTCCCAAACAACCTTCCTAGTCCCATCTTCAAGATTCTTACTCTTTTATCTCATATGTGCCAGCTTTCTCCAAAGTTACCTTATTCTTCCTCCTAGATAACAAAAAGAAGTATTTAAGAACTTTGTCTCTGGAGTTAGACAAAAGCCTGGGCTCAAGGGCCAACTCTACCATACACCAGGGATGTGATCTTGACAAGCCACATCCTTCATTCATTCGTTCACCAATATTTATTGAGCATCTAGTGAGGGCCAGGCTCTGAGCTGGGCACTGGGTTAGGTATTATATCTTGAATTTAAGGGACACAGGTGATGACCATCATTTGGGATCCTCATTTGGAGGGTGTGTTCGTTTTCTATTGCTGCCTAACAAATTACCATAAACTTAGCAGCTTAAAGCAACACAAATTTATTTTCTCATATTTTCCATTGGAGAATACCAGATTACCGAGGTCCTTTGTTTGGGGCCTCATCAGGCTGACATCATGCTATCACCCAGGGTTGTGATCTCATTTGAAGCTTTAGACCTTCTTTCAATCTTACTGGTCTTGGCAGAATTCATTTCATGGTGCCTACATAGTTGTGGCCCTCATTTTCTTCCTGGTTGTCAGCCAGGGAGCACTCTCAGCTCTTAGAAGCCACCTTCAGGTCCTTGTCACATGGCCTCACCCTCTCACAACATGGCAGCTTACTGCTTACTGCTTCTTGTCTCTTTTAAAGTCTTACCCAGGAACATTTCCCTTTTAATTAACTCAAACTGATTAGGGAACTTAATTACATCTGAAAAATTCCTTTCAACATATAAAGTAACATAACCAGAAGAGTGATATCATATTCACAAGTACTGTCCATACTCAGTGGGAGATGATTATATAGGCTGTGCACACCAGGAGGCAGGATCTTGGTGGTCATCTTAGAATTCTGTCTACCATAGAGGGCATTAACTTAGATAAACAGGGTAGTGCGTCCCAACATCAATACAGATAAGAGTCCAGTCATGTCCAGCTGGTAACTCTGATTTTTAAGAAAACTAAACCAGCTGAGAAGGAAACCTCCCAAATTACTTAGGAAGGTAACATCAAAATTATTGGAGATGTTATAGTAGTTTTCTTATCTTTTAATGATGACAAATTCTAATATTCTGTATGAAGAAAGAATAAAACTCACAACAGTAAAATATTTATATTTAGGAATCTGTGCTTATTTAGAATTTTGATTATTTGTGATGTTTAAAGAAAATTTGACCTTTTGGAATAAATGGTCAACCTTGTAATTTCAAGTTAAAATGAGTGAGTGAATAATTGCTTTAGGCTTGTAATTTCAGATTGAAATCTTACATGGAACATGAAACAGAACCTAAGCTCACCATATCTATAAATTTAATTTATTACCTTAATAAGAATTACAAAGTTCTTAGGAAGTTTGTTAAGTGACACATAGTCAAAAATATATTACATTAATAAATGTGGTTAAATATTTAAGAAATTTAATTGAGTTGTAAAATCTTCCTTACAAGTAATTATGAAATTGACTGTATTCGTGATTATATTAATAAGATTTATAAACATAAAAGCTTAAAAAGAACAAGGGTTTTAAATGAATTAAATACTAATTTTTCTCCAAAAATAAGCATGAACAGCTTATTTTCTAGGCATAAAAATTGCCTTCCAGCACAATTTCCTTGTGGCTATATTAATATATATATTAATATAAAACACTCATACTTACCAAGTTTTAATTCTGCTATTTTGCATGACCTTTAGGAAGTCACTTAACTTCTCTCAGCCTCAGTTTTCTTGTCTGCAAAATGGAGGTCTTCATACCTAACTAACAGTGCTTTTGTAAGGGTTAAATGAGATATTTCGCGTAAAGTGTCTGGCATATGTTAGGCCCCAGAGATGATAGGTTAAACGGGGAGAAAACAAAAAATACAAGAAGCTTTTGTTTACAGTCCATCCATACCGTGGACACTTGGACGTCCTATACTCTAGATACCCTCTTAGGTAACAATTAGTTTTTTAACTTTCCAGGAACAAACTGTGTTTAACGAATAAATTTTAATGCCAGAGGCAACGATGTCACCTGTCTCAAACCTTCAGTTCTTCACCAGAAAGCAGCTGAAGGAAGGCAGTAGTAAACAGATGTCCCATTTCAGTCCTTAAAATTTGAGGCATGGTGGGCAGGAAGTCAGCACTGGGGTTCCAAGGACTTTATGCAACCAGTGTCTCTGTGCCAGTATCTGACCCAATTACTGGAATGGGGTTGAAAACACTGTTGGAAGGGAGAAACTGGGTATTTCCTCTAGGCTAATAGTCGCCTGGTGAAATGTCACTCTATTTGTGTCAGAATGAGCAGAGGAATGCAATCCTGTCTGGACAGAAAGAAAACAAAGCACCCAGAAGAGAGCGGTGCCAATCACTCTACATGACTTAGAATGTTTATGGCTAATTTAGACCAATCCATTTTTCCTCGAGTTCCTACATTTGGAAACTGAAAATTCTGTTTCAAGAAAGAAGTGTAAAATGAATTATTCAAAATATTTATAAAAATCTTGACATGTGTACGGTTCTTAGAAAAATACAATGATTTCTGAAAACCCTGGACAAGAAAAAACACGATTATGGAAAGATGGGTATGTGTGTGCATGGGTGCATGTGGATGTGAAAGAGATAAACACAGAGATCGGGAGAGAAAGATGCAAGAGAACAATGGAAGAACAGAGAGGAAGTCTCAGAGAAAGCAGAGAGAGATTCAGAGGGAAGCTATAAGATGAGAACCAAATACAGGGAATACAAAAAAGGAGAGGTGGTATTAGAACACGGAGAGGGCTAACACTGAAAACTAACAAAAAGTAAGGGCAGACTACAGGAAAAAAAAAACAACTTTTTTTTTTTTCAAGGATCCAATGATCCAGCCAGAGTACCAAGGGAGAAAAAAGAGAGAAAGAAGATAACACAAGGCAACATTCAATTCAGTCAATTCTTATTGAGTGCCCACGGGTGTGTGGCAACCTATGAGAAACTTAGGTGGAAATAAATTCAATTCTCTCCAGTTCTGAAGGGTGGGGAAGCTCAGGCCTATGGAACTGTCTAGGGGGACAGGAGGTGTAAGTACCTGCAGATCCACAGTGTGTTCTGGTTCCAGCAGTTTGGCCAGCTCATCCCTGTCTCCTTAGAATGACCTGCAGCCCTCTCCTCCCCTAGTTCCTATGGAGGAAAAACAAATATTTAAAGAAAGACAAAGATGAAGATATATGTTTCTCTTTTATTTGTAACATCAGATCTGAAGCAAATGTTATTATTAGTAGCAATATTTTTTAATTAAACAAAAAAAGCTGGAAGCTATAAATTAAAAAAAGAAATGTTAAAATTAAAAGAGATAGTAGACAAGAATCATCTTAGGTGTAGGGAAGAATATACAATACAGAGAAAGTCATCACAACTGGACTAAACCAAAATCTAAGAAGTTTCCTAAACACAACCAAACACTGAGGGACAGGGCAGCTGGGACTGGGGTCTGGAGACCATGGTTTCAGGGGTATCTAGGTCAATTGGCATAACAAAGTTTATTAAGAAAATTGTTCTGCATCCCACTTTGGTGAGTGTTGTCTGGGGTCCTAAAAGCTTTCGAGAGGTCATCTAAGATACAGCAATTGGTCCCAAACCACTTGGAGCAAAGAAGAATGACGACTACCAAAGACACAAGGCAAATATGAGCCCAAGAGACAAAAGGCCCACATAAACCAGAGACTCCATCAGATTGAGACCAGAAGAACTAGACTGTGGCTGGCTACAACAAATGATCGCCCTGACAGGAAATACAACAAAGAGTCCTCGAAGGAGTGGTAGAAAAGTGTGGAGCAAAACTCAAATTCATGTAAAAAGACCAGATTTAATGGTTTGACTGAGACTGTAGGAACCCCCGAAGCCATGGCCCCCAGATGCTCTGTTAACCCAGAACTGAAAACATTCCCAATGCCCATTCTTCAGACAAAGATTAGACTGGTCTATAAAACATAAAACAATACTTGTGAGGAGTGTGCTTCCTAGTTCAAGCAGATACTCGAGACCAAGTGGGTGGCTCCTGTCTGGAGGCAGGATGAGCAGGCAGGAAGGGACAGGAGCTGTTTGGATGGACATGGGAAACTCAGGGTGGAAAGGGGGAGTGTGCTGTCACATTGTGGGGACTGCAACTAGTGTCACATAAAACAGTATGTGTATAAATTTTTGTGTGAGAGATTAACTTGAGCTGTAAAGTTTCATCTAAAGCACAGTAAAAAAAGAAATTGAATCAAAGGTCACTTACATTAGGAATCCCTTCTTCCATATCCTGACATTTATAAAAACCAAAAAACCAAACCTGTTGCCGTCGAGTCGATTCCGACTCACAGCAACCTTATAGGACAGAGTAGAACTGCCCCATAGAGTTTCCAAGGAGCCCCTGGTGGATTTGAACTGCTGACATTTGGATCAGCAGTCATAGCTCTTAACTACTATGCCACCAAGGTTTCTCTGATGTTTATAGTAATGTCCAAACCCAAAGCACACCCATTTCCATCAAGTCAATTCCGACTCATGGTGTCCCTATAGGACAGAGTAGAACTGCCCCCATAGAGTTTCTAAGGAGCACCTGGTAGATTCGAACTGCTGATCTTTTGGTTAGCAGCCATCGCACTTAACCGCTATACAACCAGGGTTCCATAGTAATGTCCAGTACTTTTAAAATAAAACTCTCTTTATTTCACAGAATTTAGTAAATATTTCTTACAATATCAGCATTCACAGACATGTATCTTACCAAAATGTTTCCAGAAGACCTGCGGAGAGGGAAATGCAGTCTGTTATATGGCTTACAGTGTCTATGAGATAAAAATAAACCAGTGGTTTAGAAGGAAATGCAACTATTACTGGCAGTGGATTCTATAAAATAGAATTACAGGGGAAAGACATAACCATCAAAACTCATTAAACTCCCACAGTGAATCCACACCCATTTAGACTAAACCATCTGGCAGACCTGAAAGAAAGAAGAACTGGAGAGCGTGGCCAGATCATTTAGGAGAATATTAGCTTACCTTTATTCTTCCTACCTCATGGCCAGACCTAAATTTAATATTTCCTGGCTTCTGGGATTATTGCAGGGTAGAAACAGAATGTGCTTGGAGTAAAGAGTTTTTTGTGTTGTGTAAAAGTGAGAACTTGTTGAAGAAATTATGCTATTAATTATCCCAGGGTTGAGAGTGGGGCGGAGAGAATAATTCTGAGAAACTTGGAAACAGGAAGCTATGTCTCCCAGACTAAAAGAGGGTCAAATGTCAGGCACCCATAGTGTTTGGTAACAAAATCAGCACTCCAGGGAGGTGGCATAAAGCAGCAGGAATGACTCTTTGATGTATCAAGAGAGCGACATTCTAGGCACCAGAGTCCTGAATGTACCAAAGGTCCCCATGCTTCAAGTGTGAGATGAGCATCAGAACAGCCAGATATGAAGGACCAGTCTGGAACAATTAGAATCTCAATGGTACAGTAGACCAGTGACCAACGACTGTCTCTCAGTGATGTGGCACTGCTCTAGGATCTCAGCACAACTCAATGGTAGAGTAAGTGCCAATAAAAAACCAAAGCCCATTGCCGTCAAGTTGAATTGACTCATAATGACCCTATAGAACAAAGTAGAACTGCCTTAAAGGGTTTCTAAGGCTGTAATCTTTAAGGAAGCCTATTACCACATCTTTCTTCCACAGAGCAGCTGGTGGGTTCAAGCCACCAACCATTTGGTTAGCAGCCAAGTACTTAACCACTGCACCATCGAGGCTCCTTAAGTGCCAGTAGTGACTGTTTTATTTCCCCAGGGCTGCCGTAACAAATTACCACAAATTATGTGGTGTAAAACAACAGAAATTTATTGTCTTACACTTCTGGAGGTTAGGAGTCCAAATTCATGGTGTTGGCAGTTATGTTCTCTACAGTCTCTAGGGGAAAATCCTTTCTTGTCTCCCCCAGCTCCTGTGGCTCAAGATGTTTCTTGGCTTGTGACAGTATAGCACTGCTTCTAACTTCACAAGTCCATCTTCCCTCTGCATCTCTCTGTGTCCGTGTCTCTTTCCAGTCATATTGGATTAAGGCTCATCGTGCTCTAGTATGATCTCATGTTATCATCTGCAAAGACCCTGTTGCCAAATAAGGTAACATTCACAGGCACTGGAGTGAGGACTTCAATGTATGTTTTTTGGGGACACAAATCTACCCATAACAGCAACTGAGATTGGATTTTCTACCATTCTGGCTAAATGGGCTCAGAGAATGATTTCAGTTAATTTTATTAAAACTTATAAAATTATATGTAAATAAAAAGGCATGATATTTCTCATATATCTGTGTTTGCGGGCTGAATATCATACCTGTCACACAAGTTTTGACATCCGATAGAACCAGGTCTGAGTAACCCTTGGGTACCTTAACTTAGTTTCTCCAAGTCTCAGTTCTTTCATCTGTAAAATGGAGATAAAAGTAGATTTTACTTTATAAGGCCTTATAACCACTGAGTATTAAATAGATGCTAGTTTTTTTTTTCAGGTGCTTAGTCCAGTACCTGGAACATAGTATATGCTCAATAATGGTAGGTATTTTATTCAGTTGGAAAACTGAGCCTACTAGAAGTGGGACAAAATTTCGACACAAAGTTTTCAGGCAACCTTTGCAAAGAGGGAAACACTATTAATTTATGCATACGATTTATAAAATAAAAATATTAGTAGTTTTCAGGAAAAATGCCACTATCCCTTGCAGAGAGAGCAATAAGAGTGTAGGGCAAAGAAAACCATCAACCATCTTTACAACTCTACAAAAATGGGGCTGTGCCCATCCAGATCAACATGTCTAAGAAACCTCAAACACATGGAGAAGGACAATAGAGAAGCAATTCAAAGCACCTAATATGGTAACATCGTTTAAAAAATCAACCACCAGCCTACTCCTTCGTTTTTTCCTCTCCCTTCCTCCAACACAACCATGTTTGAAGGCTAAAACTATTTATAATCCTCTGGTGACTAACTTTAACAAACTTTTGACAGGCCGGCTGGAGACCTTGATAAAAGTACCATAATATGCCAGATATACTTCTCAAATGGGACGTGGGAGGAGAAAACATACTTTAATTTTTGATAAGCTAAAATTGTACCTTAAAAATGGAATGACTCCACATAGAGATTTGGCAGTAGAGTCTAGGATAGAGTCGGGTTGATATTCCAGTTTATTATGTAATAAAGTTTACATTCACATCAGAAATCATGGTGTGTGACCTAAGGACCCTATCAACCAATCTCATTCCTGCCTTACTCCACCCTGGCATGGTCCCTGCTATTAGCCCCATCTTAAAACCCTGGCACAACTTTCCCCCCCTACTAACAGCTGGTTCCATTCAGTCCCTTCCCCACCCCCACCCCCCTTTTAACTCTTGAGCTAGTCCCTGTAGGGATAAAAAAAAATCTTCAATGGCTCCCAAGTATAGGTTGGTATTTTTGCCCTCCCTGTAAGGGAGGATTCAAAAAAATGAAGATGATGCAGGACTGAGCAACATTTCATTCTGTTATCTATGAAGTAACCATGAGGTGGAGCTGACAGGATGGCAACTAACAACAGCTGTGACTCAAAGTTCCTGCACTCTTGAGTTTTGGCCTTGATTCTGATAATAGGGAATGTGAGTGTGGATTTTCTATGATGACATTTTGTGTGATAAGCTCCAACTTAGGCTCCCATTTGAGTTCTTGTTCTAGAAGTCTTCATAGTTCTCTATATTCTTTCTAGGCAGAGTTTGTCTTGATTCAAACAGTCCCACCTCCCTGGGAATGAACATTATTCAGACCCAGCCTTGGTGACTGTGATCCTTTCATATGCAGACAGTTTTCCCTAATGACACCTTTGTGAATTCAACTTCTCCATTACCTTATTCCCTCCTCCAGGGAAATTCAGCTATTGAAAGTTAAACTACTCAATCCCAGGGATGAACATTTTGACAATCAATATTTGTGAGTGGGGGAATAAAATATTCATTCATTCATTCATTATTTATTAAGTATGTGCTTATGTCAGAGACTGTGTCAAATGCTGGAGCTACATAAATAAGAAGACATAGACCCTATCATTGAAGAGTACACAGTGTCCAAGAGAAAAAAATGAGGTAACAGACATTTATAAAAAGTGCTTTAATGGAAGTATTCAAAAACACATGGACAAGTGGAGAAGGAGAGACAAAGTATGCTTATGAAAGTTAGGATGGGCTTCATAGAGGAGATGAGGTTGAAGTGGACTTGTGAAGGTGAAACAGGAGTATACTAAATGGACAAGATGGCTGACAGGTGTAATGGGGAGGAGTGGAAGTACATGGATTACAGGGAGAAGAAAGAACACGTGTAAAGGCCTAGAATCTAAAACAGTATTGTATACCTAAGGTATGATAGCCTTGTATGTTTTGCTTAGGAGTTTGATCCTTACCTTGTAGGCCCAAGATGGCAAGTGGAATTAATCTTAAGGCCTACTCTGAACAATTTGGTATTGTCTATTGTAGGTAATGGAGTCCCTGAGTAGTATAAATGGTTAATATGCCAGGTTGCTAATTGGAAGGCTGGAGGTTTGAGCCTACCCAGAGGCACCTTGGAGGAAGAATCTACTTCTGAAAAATCAGCCATTAAAAATCTTATGGGACACAGTTCTACCCTGACACACATGAAGTCCCCGTGAGTCAGAGTCGACTCCACAGCAACTGAGTTCTGTGAGAGACAAGGAAGAGAAGACTGTGACACAGACGCTGTGTACTTGCAGTCTAAGCAGAAATAGCATTGGCTCACTGAAGGGTTTAATGAGCTTGGTCAACAATGTGCCTAAAAGCTTCTACCTTGCCAAACCAGTTGGCATAATGTTTTTAGGAGCCTGGCTCAGTAGGCAAAAAAAAAAAGGTGAAATTTTCAGGTCCTCTATCTTTGCAACCATTTTTAATTGCAAGTAAACAGCTCATAGAGTCTGAGTTATGATACCTGCCCTTGAGGAGAAAAGATTAACCTAGGGAGGGTGACAAGTAACAAAGAACTATAAATAGTGTGATAAATGCTACAATTAAGGTACATTTTTCAAAGCACATAAAGCACAGAAGGGAACAACAAATTATCTGCATGGATGGTTGGAAAACTCTTCATCTTGTATATAATGAAATCTCCTTGCATAATAAGTGGGAGTCAGAGATAGAGAAGGACATTAATGGAAGAGGAAACACCTGAGCAAATAGCATGGCAATATGACAGTGCATGGTCTATTCGGGGAAACCCTGGTGGTGTAGTGGTTAAGTGCTGTGGCTGCTAACCAAGAGGTCGGCAGTTTGAATCCACCAGGCGCTGCTTGGAAACTCTATGGGGCAGTTCTACCCTGTCCAATAGGGTTGCTATGAGTCGGAATCGACTCGACGGCAGTGGGTTTTGGGGTCTAGTTGGGCAACAATGAACAGTTCCACATAGCCAGGCTGGGGAGTGCAGGAGACCAATGGCAGATGGGCAACTGGAAAGGAGTATTGGGCAATTGTGAAGAATTTTGTACAATGGGAAGCCCTGTAGTGGTTAAGAGTTCGGCTGCTAAGTGACTTGAACAGAGCTGTATCTTAGACACACTTCTGATGAAGTTAGGAGATTGAGTTGTAAGGTTTAGACAGTGTGGATGCAGAAAGAGTAATTTTAAAAATCTAAAAAGACATTCAGAGCAGAGATGCTGAGCCGAAAATAAGAGCACCCACTCCTCCCTCCTGTTGTCTGGGAAGAATACAAAAGGTAAGAGTCCAGGTTTGCTTTCTAGTTCTATCACAAATAGCCCTTCTCTGAGTGTCTACTTCCTTATTTGTAAATTAGGCATAATTAATAACCCTTGGTTTACAAGTTTATTGGGGTGATCAAATGAGATAATTAATGGTAAAGCAATTTGGAAGGTTTTTTTGTATCTTCCAAAATAGTGTGCCTAGTCTTTTTTCCCGGCTCTGGTATCAGTTTTATCAAAACAACTTGCCCCATCCTTCACTCACTCCATGTCCACATGGTATGTCTCTGACATGCTGTCCTCTCAGCCTTCTGGCTTCCATCCTGGCTTTGCTCTGAGGGGTTGTTGTAGACTTGGATTCTGTGTTTCAGGCTGTGGAAACACCTTAAGCACTTTCTGTCTGACAGAGCTGCCAGTGCTCTCTAGTGGTGGCCCACCTGAAGGTCAGAATATACCGGCAGGTTCATCTAATTCCTCACTCGTTTCTGAGTACTTGCTATGTGTTGGCTCCTGTGAGCTGCTGAGGCCACAGATCTCGAAGGATGACTCCTGCCCTCCAGAAGCATGTGAGTGTATGTACACACCTGTCTATCTGCATTGCACAGGTAGATAGGCTGTGCCTCAAACTCCCAGGCTGCCATGAGACTGCTAGGAATGAAACACATACACCCACTGGCATCAACAATTCTATAGGTGCTACGTTTGTCTGTGATCAAGCCAAAACACACAAGACACTTACACAGTGTTGGCAAAGGAAAAATCATTATTATTATTTATAGAAAGCAAACATGAAACAATAACAACAGATTCCCAAACGAGAACTACTTACCTTTCCCCAAATTACCCACGTCCATTAGTATGTCACTGGGTAGGCTTGCTGTGGTTCAGTTCAGATGATGTGTTCACATCATCACTGCCTCCTGCTACCACCATGTTGCTGGGGTAGGGGGAAGCTGCACAGCTCCTGCAGTTTCTGCTCTACCATTAAGCCTTGCTGCCAGCTGGAAGACCTCTGCACAGGATCTCCTGAGCCTCTGCTGCTGGGCTTTTCTAAGCCTTTGCTGCTGGCTCCCACCACACTACCCAGGCCTGCAGGGCTCTCTTACCTCCATGCCACCCACGTCCCCATTTCCCAGGTGGGAGAGGCATGCAACACCTGCATGTGGCACACTCAAGCCTCTCTTGCCCTGCACCAGCAAGTGTTACAGCTCTTTTAGCTCCACTGGCAAGCTGTCTGCCCAAAGGTGCTCAGGTCTTGCTCGGTGGGCCAGGCAGACTCACTGCATCTGTCTCTTGCCATCTTCAGGGTTTGTGCTTTCTTCTGGGTCTAGGAGATTCTCAGCTAAGGGACCCCCCAAGTCTTTGGTCCAAAGGATGTGCTATGCTCCAGACTCTTCTTGATAGCAGTGAGGTCCCCCTGGACCTCTGTGGAATTAGCCCTTTTAAGCCTAGCCAGAATGCAAAACTGATTAATCCCCTTGGTAGGCCACAGTCACTTACTTACATAGTCATAGTAAACTGTCCAATCCCTGCAAGAGTTTTACACACCTTATTTGCATAGTTCCAGACAATTATTTTGTGACAGTTACAAAAAACCGTGGCTAGAAAGGCCATGTAAAAGCAATTCGCTGCACTGCGGTGAGATGCTGAATGAGCATATTATTATAAGTGTAGGGTCTGTAAGATGCAAAGTTCATATAGAAGAGGGGTGGCTAATTCTTGTAAGTGGGGGCTTTGATGATGATTTTGTCTCTGGATGGCAGCAGAAAGGGCCTCATGGAAGACATTATCGAAATTCAAAAGAAGATTAGGACTTCAGAAGTCAATTAGTAGAGTGCGGGCTTCCCAGGAATAGAGATCAACATGAAGTATTAGGGGAGCTGCAAGAAATTTTGTGTTCTTAGAACATCAGCAATGGAAACAGAATTAGTTAGATTTTTTTCTAAATAGTTATCCAGTGTTTTCCGAAGTGTCTCCTTCAGCAAACATTTATCAAGTGTCTTCTACAGGCTAAGCCCTCTGGTGGGCAATGCGGTGTGGAATTAAGAATTGCTCTGGCTCTCCAGGTGCTTACACTCAAGTGTTAAGACAGGTGTTCAGGCAGAGAGGTGAATGAATATTTTCTATAAAGAACAAGTTATACATAGGTGGCAGCAAAGGAAAATAGGCATTTATGTTGAAAGAGGTCCATCAGGGACGGTTCCTCCCAGAAGAGGAAGCCCTTGAGCTTAACTTTGAAGAACAAATGAGTAGGAATTTGTCAGATGGGCAAATGGGAGAGTGCCGCCTGTGCTTCTGTAAAGCAGTACTTGACAAGTATCTTCCTGCCTCTCTGGCCATGTTGAATTTTCCTCCTCTGCCTCTTCTTCTTCCCACCCCTGCCTTTATTGGCCCCCCAAGGTTTGGTGTTCAGCCTTCAGATCCTCCCTTTGTTCTCTTCCTCAGTGACTTCATATCCACCCATGGCTTCCACTAACATTTAACCCACTAACATTTGGGTACTTCAAAACTTTTCACTTATTGGAGACCTCACATTACCAAGTATCTGATGGGCTTTTTACCTAGATAGCTTATCGCTAATGAAACATGCTCCAAAAACAACCCACCATCTCTATTCCTTAAAATACTCCTCTCCCTTGGTACTGTTTCACCCACCCTGCAGTGGCCTGATTTTCCTAGTCAGGAATCTTGAAAAGACCCTCACTTCCTCCATCTGGTGTCCCTCCAAGTTCTGTAGTGTTCTTGTTGTTGTTGTTGTATGCCATTAAGTCGATTCAAATTCCTAGTGACCGTATAGGACAGAGTAGAACTGCTCCATAGGGTTTTCAAGGCTGTTATCTTTATGGAAGCAGATTGCCACATCTTTGTGCTGTGGAGTGGCTGCTGGGTTCAAACCGCTGTCCTTTCGGTTAGTAGCCGAGCACTTAACTATTGTGCCACTATGGCTCTTTTCTTTCTGAATATAGGATGGTAAAATTCTGTCAATGGACTAAGATAAAGGAAGCTAATCATGCAGAGCCAAGACACCCTGAGGATACTTGGCAATACATCTTAATTTGTAGATGTCACACTTTGCTCTTCCAATCCAGCCAATGTTCTGAATTGAAGTTGCTAATTGTATTGAGCTCTTCCAGATCACATATTGGGCAAACATGAACATGGGAGAATATTTGCTCCAGCTGTAACTGAGAGAAAAAAATTCTCCATTAGCAAAAACCCATGGCAAACAGCTGCAGCTGTAGCTCATGTTGTGCAATAAATGTGCCTTTGCAGATAGATTTGCTTTATCACTGTCCACAGGAAAGACTTGTCTCTTTTGTAATAACTACTCCCCTAAGGACCTGTTTTTCAAAATTGTTTTTACATCTTCCATTATCTTTAAACTGGGGCTTTTCAAGTATTTCAGTATTTCTTCTATTTCACATTTTAAACCTTCAACCCCTGGATCAATTTGCCATCTTGTTACTGTTCTTCAAACCTTTATCTCCAGCCAGGATTCCATTCCTGTATTTCATTCTTATGTATTTACTACTGCCAGCTGGACATGGCTATAACAATGACCCACTCACCAAAAAACCAAACTCACTGCTGTTAAGTCAATTCCGACTCACAGTGACCCTACAGGGCAGAGTAGAACTGTGCCATAGGGTTTTCAAGCCTATAAATCTTTACAGAAGCAGACTGCCACATCTTTCTCCCTCAGAATGACTGGTGGATTCGAACCACCAACCTTTTTGGTTAGCAGCTGAGCACTTTAACCACTGTGCCACCAGGGCTCCTGTAATGACCCCCCAAACCAAAACCAAACCCATTGGCATTGAGTCGGTTCCTACTCATAGAGACCCTATAAGACAGGGTAGAACTGCCCCATAGAGTTTCCAAGGAGTGCCTGGTAGATATGAACTGGCAGCCTTTTGGTTAGTAGCCATAGGACTTAACCACTATGTCACCAGGGTTTCCGTAATGACCTGCAGACACCCGAAACTCAGCAATCTACGAGTGAATTCATTATCATCACCCTAAATCATCTGCATACGTTTCCTCAATTAGAAGGTGGCATCATCTCTCCAGTTAAGCCAGAGAACACAGGCATCAGCCTTGACTTCTTCAACTATCCTGCCACATATTTCTCTTGACTTTACATTCTACGTAGCTCTCAAATCTGTCTACTTATCTCCAACCTCACATTTGCCACTGGAGTTCAAGCCTCTCCAATGGTCCTTCTGCCACTTTTCTTAGCAAAATTCACATATTGGCTGATTTATCATGTCACTCTCTTGCTTGAAACCATTCAGTTATTCTCTTTTCCCCCTCAAAAGGGTATCCAATCGATAGTGCCTAAATTGCTAGCAAAACCCTTTCTCAAACGTCCACTGACCTTTCCTGCCTCTATCTCTCCCTTTCTCCCTCCTTCACATTCCATATTCAACCTTTCAATCATTAAAAAAAAAAAAGTTCCTTGTACCTCTAACACACCATTTTCTATGTGGAATACTCTCCCCTTTCCTGTCCAGCTCTTACTCTTCCTTTAAGTCACATCTTGGCTACCTGAAGGGAAACATTCCTTGAGCCTTCTAAATTCAGGCTATTGGTTTTTCCCCTGTATTCCCTTAGTGTTTGGGGTTTACCATTGTGTTGTATTGAAAAAATCCATTCACTTCACTAGATCTTAAACAAGGCAAAAGTGTGAGCACAGGAATTATTCAGCACTGTATCTCTATCACCTAGCATATAATAGGTATACAAATAAAGACTTCTAGCATGAACAAAATAGGTCTGATTTGCTCTCTGCCAAGTAAGCATCCTCCCTGTGTGGGAGAGCCTACGGTGTTCAGCTATGCCTATGACTTGAGGAGGAAGTCAGTCTAACACTGGGATGAAGTATCAGCAAACCATTTTGCCAGCAGGTTTAAGTCATGATCTCTAAACAGCCTAATAGTAATATTATATTTTATCTCCATCTGTTTTATGTGTCTTATTTCACAAACTTTTTTTTTTGGTATTTCACAAACTTAGAAAGGGAAAAAGAGTTATTTTTGGCTCCCTAAAATCCCAACTTTCCTGATAATTTCTCTTTTAGATAACTTCTTACCAGACTCATCCTGGCCAGTATCTAAATCCTCAGATCAATGGAATTTTCTCCACAGATTCATTCACTTATTCTCTCCATCCATTTCTCAAATGTTTATTAAACACCTACTAAGTGCCAGATATTGAAGATACAAGATGGGTCAGATGCCATTGTTTCCCTTAAGACCCAGACATGTAGGCTGTTATGGTGCTGATGCACTCCAAGCTTGTGTGAACTTTAACACAGCCAGTTAGTTCCACAAGAGCATAACAAGTGTTTAGGGAACAGAAAAATTTTGCATTATGTATTAAAAAATACTTATGAATGATAAATATTCGAAGGGAGAAGCACACAGCAAGCACGAGATACCATAAAAAAAAAAAAAAAAACTGCCATTGAGTCGATTCCGACTCATAGCGACCATATAGGGCAGAGTAGAACTGCTCCATAGGGTTTCCACAGAACGCCTGGCAGATTTGAACTGCCGACCTTTTGGTTAGCAGCATAGGGGAAGTTCTTTTGCCTCCCAACACATGGTGTTCATGGAGCTTGAAAGATCCTCTTTGTAGTGTCAGCTCACATTTTGTCAATCCTATTTGAGTTAATCACCCTTTTATTGAATTCTATTCACAACTGAAAACTATGGGCTAAGTTTAAACATTTTTCAAGACAATAAGGCGAAGTGTAGCCACAATAATGCAGACTTTGGGTTAGTCACAGGTGGTCAACACTTGTGGCAATTATTAAAATATGATGATTGATGGTGAGGCTCCTAATGCTGATACAGGGACAGCAGAAATGTATTCTGAAGATTATTTGACTTAAATAAAATTTGAAATGAGAAAGGCCTTTCTGAACAGAATGATTCTGTAATTTTCACAAGCCAAAAGTCTTGAAAATACATCTCTGAGGCTTTTGCAAAGTATTTAGACCAAACCAAATCAAACCCACTGCTGTCGAGTCGATTCCGACTCATAGCTACCCTAGAGCCTCATTTAATTTCTTGCTATACCCTTTAAATATTTTGCATTATCATACCTCGTGCCTTTGATTTCTTTCTGACTGGAATATTCCTCCGCCTGCAGGTGCCTATTAAACTCAAATGTCATCTCTTCTGTGAGGTACACCGCAGGTCAATGAAAATCCCTCAGGCCAAATTAATTATCCCACTCTGAGTGCCTTTGTGATTTGCCTTTCAAATTGTACTTAATACTATGTTATCCCTATTTATGGATGTGTCTCTGTTTCTTAACAGACTGTGAATTACTCATTGATTCTGCATCCACGGGACACAATAGTACCTGATACACATTAAAATTTCCGTGTAACTAACTAACCGGTTGCTGTCAAGTAGACTCCAGCTCATGGCGACCCCATGTGTGTCAGAGTAGAACAGTGTTCCACAGAGTTTTCAATGGCTGATTTTTCAGACGTAGATCACCAGGTCTTTCTTCCAAGGAGCCTCTGGGTGGACTCAAACCTCCAACCTTTCAGTTAGCAGCAAAGCACATTAACTGTTTACACCACTCAGGGGCTCCTCAGGTATTAAGAGGTAGAACTCAAAGCCTCTGACTCCCAGGAGATAATAAGGAATTTTGGTGTCCCTTCTGTATGACCAGTGATGTTAAACAATCTACATTTTTTAAAAATTTTTTTACCTTCTTTTTAAAATTGTGCTTTAAGTGAAAGTTTATGGTTCAAGTCAGTTTCTTATACAAAAATCTATACGCATATTGTTATGTGACCCTAGTTTCTCTCCCCATAGTGTGACAACACATTCCTCCTTTCCACCCCAGATTTCCTGTGTCCATTAAACCAGCTCATGTCCCTTTTTTGCCTTCTCATCTCTCCCCAGACAGGAGCTGCCCATTTAGTCTCATGTATTTATTTAAGCTAAGAAGCACTTATTTCACGAGTGTCATTTTATGTCTTATAGTCCAGTCTAATCTTTGTCTGAAGAGTTGGCTTCGGGAATGGTTTTAGTTCTGGACTAACAGACAATGCGGGTGCCATATCTTCTGGGGTCACTCCAGTCTCAGTCAGGTGCTAACTTTGGTCTTTTTACTAGATTTTGAGTTCTGCACCCTACTTTTCTCCTGATGCATCAGGGACTCTCTGTTGTGTTCCCTGTCAGGGTGGTCATTGGCGGTAGCCAGGCACCATCTAGCCCTCTGGTCTCAAATTAATGGAGTCTCTGGCTTACATGGCCTTTTCTGTCTCTTGGGCTAGTATTTTCCTTGTGTCTTTGGTATTCTTCATGCTTCTTTACTCCAGGTGGGTTGGAACAAATTGATGCATCTTAGATGGCCGCTTGCAAGCTTTTATAAGACTCCAGATGCCACGTACCAAAGTAGGATGCAGAACATTTTCTTAATAAACTTTGTTATGCCAATTGACCTAGATGTCCCTGAACCCATGGTCCGCAGATCCGCATCCCTGCCACTCTCTCCCTCAAAGTGTTTGGTTGTATTCAGGAAACTTCTTAGCTTTTGTTTTGGTCCAGTTATGCTGACTTCCCCTGTATTGTATGTTGTCCTTCCCTTCACCTTAGATAATTCTTATCTACTATCTACTTTTTATAATAGCTATGAGTTGGAATCGACTTGACGGCACTGGGTTGGGATCTACTTATAATGACATCTGAAAAGAGCTGGAGATAGAAAACCAAAAGGGAAGAACACACTCACTGTTTCTCAAGCTGAAAGAACTGAAGAAAAAATTCAAGCCTCGAGTTGCAATAGTGAAGAATTCTATGAGGAAAATATTAACAACACAGGAGGCATCAAAAGAAGATGAAAGGAATACACAGAGTCGTTATACCAAAAAGAATTAGTTGACATTCAGCCACTGAAAGATGATCAAGAACCAATGGTACTGAAGGAAGAAGTCCAAGCTGCACTGAAGGCATTGGTGAAAAACAAGGCTCCAGGAATTGACAGAATATCAACTGAGATGTTTCAACAAATGCATGCAGAGCTAGAAGTGCTCACTCCTCTATGCCAAGAAATTTGGAAGACAGCTACCTGGCCAACTGGCTATAAGAGATCCATATTTAAACCTATTTTCAAGAAAGGGGATCCAACTGAATGCTGAAATTATCAAACAATATCATTAGTATTACATGAAAGCAAAATTTTGCTGAAGATCATTCAAAAGGGGCTGCGGCAGTATATCATCAGGGAACTGCCAGAAATCCAGGCCTGATTCATAAGAGGACATGGAACCAGGGATATCATTGCTGATGTCAGATGGATCCTGGCTGAATGGAGAAAATACTAAAAGGATGTTTACCTGTGTTTTATTGACTATGCAAAAAGGCATTTGACTGCGTACATCATAACAAATTATGGATAACATTGCCAAGAATGGGAATTCCAGAACATTTAATTGTGCTTGTGAGAAACCTGTACATAGATCAAGAAGCAGTTGTTTGGACAGAACAAGGGGATATTGAGTGGTTTAAAATCCAGAAAGGTGTACCTCAGGGTTGTATACTTTCACCATACCTATTCAGTCTGTATGCTGAGCAAATAATCTGAAAAGCTGGACTATATGAAGAAGAATGTGACTTCAAGATTGGAGGAAGACTCAATTAACAACCTGCATTATGCAGATGACACAACCTTTCTTGCTCGAAGTGAAGAGGACTTGAAGCACTTACTAATGAAGATCAAAGACCACAGCCTTCGGTATTGATCACACCTCAACATAAAACAAAAATCCTCACAACTGGAACTATAAGCAACATAATGATGAATGGAGAAAAGACTGAAGTTGTCAAGGATTTCATTTTACTTGGATCCTCAATCAATGCTCATGAGAGCAACTGTCAAGAAATCAAAAGACTCATTGCATTGGGCAAATCTGCTGCAAAGGACCTCTTTAAAGCGTTGAAAAGCAAAGATGTCACCCCGAAAACTAAGGTGTGCCTGACCCAAGCCATGATATTTTCAATTGCATCCTATGCCTGTGAAAGCCGGACAATGACTAAGGAAGACTGAAGACGAATTTACGCCTCTGAATTGTGTTTGGACTTCCAAAAGAATGAACAAAGCTGTCTTGGAAGAAGTGCAATCAGAATGCTCCTTAGAAGCAAGGATGGCAAGACTGCATCTTACATACTTTGGACACGTTGTCAGGAGGGATCAGTCCCTGAAAAAGGATATCGTGCTTGCTAAAGTACAGGGTCAGTGGAAAAGAGAAAGACCCTCAATGAGGTGGAATGACCCAGTTCCTGCAAAAATGGGCTCACTCATAACAGAGTTTGTAAGGATGGTGCAGGATTGGACAGTGTTTTGTTCCGTGGTACATAGGGTTGCTATGAGTCGGAACCAACTGGACAGCACCTAACAACAACAATCTAGTTAGTGAATACCGCTCTCCCTCCCTCCCTACCCTTGTAACCATCAAAGAATGTTTTCTTCTGTGTTTAAACCTTTTATTGAGTTCTTATAATAGTGGTATCATACAATATTTGTCCTTTTACAACTGATTAATTTCACTCAACATAATGCTTTCCAGATTCATCCATTTTACGGGATGTTTTGCAGATTCATCATTGTTCTTTATCATTTGGGAGTATTCCATTGTGTGAATATACCATAATTTGTGTATCCATTCATCTGCTGATGGGCACCTAGGTTGTTTCCATCTTTTTGCTTTTGTAAACAGTGCTGCAATGAATATGGCTGTGCATATATCTATTCATGTGACTGCATTTATTTCTCTAGGATATATTCCAAAGAGTGGGATTGCTGAATCATATGATATTTCTATTTCTAGCTTTTTAAGGAAGCGCCAAATTGATTCCCAAAGTGGTTGTACCATTTTACATTCCCACCACCACTGTATAAGTATTCCAGTCTCTCCACAACCTCTCCAATATTTATTACTTTGTGTTTTTTGGATTAATGCTAGCTTTGTTGGGGTGAGATGGTATCTCTTTGTACTTTTGATTTGTATTTCTCTAATGGTGAGTGATCGTGAGCATTTCCTCATATATCTGTTAGCCACCTGAATGTCTTCTTTGGTGAAGCGCCTGTTCATTTCCTTTGCCCATTTTTTGATTGGGTTATTTGACTTTTTGTTGTTGAGGTTTTGTAGTATTTTGTAGATTTTAGAGATTAGACACTGATTGGATTTGTCATAGCCCCAAATTTTTTCCCAGTCTGTAGGTTGTCTTTTTACTCTTTTGATGAAGTCTTTTGATAAGTGTTCGATTTTTAGGAGCTCCTGGTTATCTAGTTTCTCTTCTGGTGTTTGTGCATTGTTAGTTATAGTTCGTATCCTATTTATGCTGTATATTAGGGCCCCTAGTGTTGTCCGTATTCTTTCTTCCATGATTTTTATCATTTTAGATTTTATATTTAGGTCTCTGATCCATTTTGATTTAGTTTTTGTGCATGGTGTGAGGTATGGGTCTTGTTTCATCTTTTTGCAGATGGATATCTAGTTATCCAGCACCACTTGTTAAACAGACTGTCTTTTCCCCATTTAACTGAGTTTGGGCCTTTGTCAAATATCAGCTGCTCATAGGTGGATGAATTTACATCTGGATTCTCAATTCTGTTCCATTGGTCTATGTATCTGTTGTTGTATTGGTACCAGGCTGTTTTGACTATTGTGGCGGTATAATAGGTTCTAAAATCAGGTAATGTGAGGTCTCCCATTTTGTTCTTCTTTTTCAGTAATGCTTTACTTCTCCGGGGCCTCTTTTCCTTCCATGTGAAGTTGGTAATTTGTTTCTCTATCTCATAAAAAATGTCATTGGTATTTGGATCAGGATTGCATTGTATCTATAGATTGCTTTGGGTGGAATAGATATTTTCACAATGTTGAGTCTTCCTATCCATGAGCAAGGTATGTTTTTCCATTTATGTAGGTCTCTTTTGGTTTCTTGTAGTAGGGTCTTGTAGTTTTCTTTGTATAGGTCTTTTATGTCTTTGGTTAGATTTATTCCTAAGTATTTTATATTCTAAGGGATTATTGTAAATTGTATTGATTTGGTGATTTCCTCTTTGACATTCTCTTTGTAGGTGTAAAGGAATCCAACTGACTTTCATATGTTTATCTTGTATCCTTACACTTTGCTGAAATGTTCTATTAGTTCCAGTAGTTTTCTTGTGGATTCTTTGGGGTTTTCTGTGTATAAGACCATATTATCTGTGAATGGAAATACTTTTACTTCTTCATTACCAATTTGGATGCCCTTTATTTCCTTCTTGCCTAATTGTTCTGGCTAGGACCTCCAGAGCAATGTCGAACAAGAGTGGTGATAAAGGGCATCCTTGTCTCATTCTGTTCTCAAGGGGAATGGTTTCAGATTCTCTCCATTTAAGATGACGTTGGCTGTTGGCTTTGTATAAATGCCCTCTATTAGGTTGAGGAATTTCCCTTCTCTTCATATTTTCTTGAGAGTTTTTATCATGAATGGGTGTTGGACTTTGTCAAGTGCCTTTTCTGCATCAGTTGATAAGATCATGTGGTTCTTGTCTTTTGTTTTAATTATGTGATGGATTACATTGATTGTTTTTCTAATGTTGAATCAAACCTGCATACCTAGTATGAATCCCACTTGGTCATGGTGTATCTTTTTTTTTTTTTTTTTTTTGATATGCTGTTGAATTCTATTGGCTAGAATTTTACTGAGGATTTTTGCACCTATGTTGATGAGGGATATAGGCCTGTAATTTTCTTTTTTGTGGCATCTTTACCTGGTTTTGGTATCAGGGTTATGCTGTCTTCATAGAATGACTTTGAGAGTATTCCATTCTTTTCTGTGCTCTGAAAAACCTTTAGTTGTAGTGGTGTTAACTCTCCACTGAAAGTTTGGTAGAATTCTCCAGTGAAGCCGTCAGGGCCAGGGATTTCTTTTGTTGAGAGTTTTTTTTATTACGTTTTCAATCTCTTCATTTATTATAGGTTTTTTTAGTTGTTCCACCTCTGTGTTAGTTTAGGTAGGTAGTGTGTTTCTAGAAATTTCTCCATTTCCTCTAGGTTTTCAAATATGTTAGAGTACAATTTTTCATAGCATTCTGTCATGATTCTTTTAACTTCAGTTGGGTCTGTTGTGATATCATCCCTCTCATTTCTTATTTGGGTTATTTGCTTTCTCTCCTGGTTTTATTCTGTGGTTTGGCTAATGGTTTATAGATTTTCTTGCTCTTTTCAAAGAACGAGCTTTTGGTCTTTTTAACACTTTCAATTGTTTTTCTATTTTCTGTTTCATTTAATTCTGCTCTGATTTTTATTGTTTGTTTTCTTGATGCCTGAGGGCTTCTTTTGCTGCTCTCTTTCTATTTGTTCGATTTGTAGGGTTAACATTTTAATTCTGGCCCTTTCTTCTTTTTGGACATGTGCATTTATTGGTATAAATTGACCTCTGCACACTGCTTTTGCTGTGTCCCAAAGGTTCTGGTAGGATGTGTTTTCATTCTCATTTGATTCTGTGAATTTCTTTATTCTGCCCTTAATTTCTTCTAAACTCAGTAGTTTTTGAGCAAGGTGTTGTTTAGTTTCCAAGTGTTTGATTTTTTTCCCTTGCTTTTTCTGTTATTGATTTCAAGTTTTATGGCTTCATGGTCAGAAAAGATGCTTTGTAATATTTCAATGTTCTAGATTCTGTTAAGGCTTGCTTTATGACCTAATATGCGGTCGATTCTGGAAAATGTTCCATGTGCGTTGGAAAAGAAAGTATACTTGGCTGCTGTTGAGTCTGTGAGACCAGGTTGGTTCATTGTGGCATTTAGGCCTTCCGTGTCTTTATTGAGCTTCTTTCTGGATGTTCTGTCCTTCACTAAAAGTGGTGTGTTGAAATCTCCTACTGTAATTGTGGAACTGTCTATCTCTCTTTTCAATACTGTTAGTTTGTTTTACATATTTTGGAGCCCTGGTTTTGGGTGTATAAATATTTATTATGATTATGTCCTCCTGGTGTATTGACCCTTTAATAATTATATAGTGTCCTTCCTTATCCTTTGCGGTGGATTTTACTTTGAAGTCTATTTTGTCAGAGATTAATATTGCCACTCCTGTTCTTCTTTGGATTGTTGTCTGCTGGATGTATTTTTCTCCATCCTTTTAGTTTTAGTTTGTTTGTGTTTTTTAATCTAACGTGTGTCTCTTGTAGGTAGCCTATAGACAGATCATGTTTTTTTTTTTTAATCCATTCTGTCTCTTTATTGATGCATTTAGTCCATTTACATTCAGCATAATTATTGATAGGTATGAGTTTAGTGCTGTCATTTTGATGACTTTTTTTTGTGTGTTGTTGAGTTTCTTTGTTCCACTTAATTTTCTGTGCTGAGTCATTTTTCTTTTCTTTTCTTCTTTTTCATTGTTGTTGATTTTGTATTTGTTGAGTCTATGTTTTCCTTTTTTTTTTATTTTGCTGTGTAGGATTGTTTGTTTCCCTTGTGATTACCTTTATATTTATCCCTATATTTCTAAGTTTAAACAAATCTTTTATTTCTTTATATCACCTTGACTTCCTCTCCATAAGGAAGATCTATGACTACATTTTTTAGTCCCTCTTTTTTGTTTTAATGTTGTCATCTTTTACATATTGACACCTGTGTTTCCCTATTTTCAAAAAGCATTTTAGCTTTGATTTATTTTTGTGATTTCCCTATCTAGGTTTATATCTGGTTGCTTTGTCCTGTGTTCTAGTTTTGGGTTGTTATCTGATGTTATAGATTTTCTAACCAGAGGACTCCCTTTAGTATTTCTTGTAATTTCGGTTTAGTTTTTTTTTTTTTTTTATTAACATTTATTAAGCTTCAAGTGAACGTTTACAAATCCAATCAGTCTGTCACATATAAGTTTACATACATCTTACTCCGTACTCCTACCTGCTCTTCCCCTATTGAGTCAGCCCTTTCAGTCTCTCCTTTCATGACAATTTTGCCAGCTTCCCTCTCTCTCTATCCTCCCATCCCCCCTCCAGACAAGAGCTGCCAACACACTCTCAAGTGTCCACCTGATATAATTAGCTCACTCTTCATCAGCATCTCTCTCCCACCCGCTGACCAGTCCCTTTCATGTCTGATGAGTTGTCTTCGGGGATGGTTCCTGTCCTGTGCCGACAGAAGGTCTGGGGAGCATGGCCGCCGGGATTCCTCTAGTCTCAGTCAGACCATTAAGTTTGGTCTTTTTATGAGAATTTGGGGTCTTCCTCCCACTGATCTCCTGTTCCCTCAGGAGTTCTCTGTTGTGCTCCCTGTCAGGGCAGTCATCGATTGTGGCCAGGCACCAACTAGTTCTTCTGGTCTCAGGATGATGTAGGTCTCTGGTTCATGTGGCCCTTTCTGTCTCTTGGGCTCCTAGTTGTCGTGTGACCTTGGTGTTCTTCATTTTCCTTTGCTCCAGGTGGGTTGAGACCAATTGATGCATCTTAGATGGCCGCTTGTTAGCCTTTAAGACCCCAGACGCCACATTTCAAAGTGGGATGCAGAATGATTTCATAATAGAAGTATTTTGCCAATTGACATAGAAGTCCCCTCAAACCATTTTCCCCAGACCCCCGCCCCTGCTCCGCTGACCTTTGAAGCATTCATTTTATCCCGGAAACTTCTTTGCTTTTGGTCCAGTCCAATTGAGCTAACCTCCCATGTATTGAGTGTTGTCTTTCCCTTCACCCAAAGCAGTTCTTATCTACTGATTAATCAATAAAAAGCCCTCTCCCTCCCTCCCTCCCTCCCTCCCTCCCCCCTTCGTAACCACAAAAGTATGTGTTCTTCTCCGTTTTTACTATTTCTCAAGATCTTATAATAGTGGTCTTATACAATATTTGTCCTTTTGCCTCTGACTCATTTCGCTCAGCATAATGCCTTCCAGGTTCCTCCATGTTATGAAATGTTTCACAGATTCGTCACTGTTCTTTATCGATGCGTAGTATTCCATTGTGTGAATATACCACAATTTATTTACCCATTCATCCGTTGATGGACACCTTGGTTGCTTCCAACTTTTTGCTATTGTAAACAGAGCTGCAATAAACATGGGTGTGCATATATCTGTTTGTGTGAAGGCTCTTGTATCTCTAGGGTATATTCCCAGGAGTGGGATTTCTGGGTTGTATGGTAGTTCTATTTCTAACTGTTTAAGATAACGCCAGATAGATTTCCAAAGTGGTTGTACCATTTTACATTCCCACCAGCAGTGTATGAGAGTTCCAATCTCTCCGCAGCCTCTCCAACATTTATTATTTTGTGTTTTTTGGATTAATGCCAGTCTAGTTGGTGTGAGATGGAATCTCATCGTAGTTTTAATTTGCATTTCTCTAATGGCTAATGATCGGGAGCATTTTCTCATGTATCTGTTGGCTGCCTGAATATCTTCTTTAGTGAAATGTGTGTTCATATCCTTTGCCCACTTCTTGATTGGGTTGTTTGTCTTTTTGTGGTTGAGTTTTGACAGAATCATGTAGATTTTAGAGATCAGGCGCTGGTCTGAGATGTCATAGCTGAAAATTCTTTCCCAGTCTGTAGGTGGTCTTTTTACTCTTTTGGTGAAGTCTTTAGATGAGCATAGGTGTTTGATTTTTAGGAGCTCCCAGTTATCTGGTTTCTCTTCATCATTTTTGGTAATGTTTTGTATTCTGTTTATGCCCTGTATTAGGGCTCCTAGGGTTGTCCCTATTTTTTCTTCCATGATCTTTATCGTTTTAGTCTTTATGTTTAGGTCTTTGATCCACTCGGAGTTAGTTTTTGTGCATGGTGTGAGGTATGGGTCCTGTTTCATTTTTTTGCAAATGGATATCCAGTTATGCCAGCACCATTTGTTAAAAAGACTATCATTTCCCCCATTGACTGACACTGGTCCTTTGTCAAATATCAGCTGCTCATACATGGATGGATTTATATCTGGGTTCTCAATTCTGTTCCATTGGTCTATGTGCCTGTTGTTGTACCAGTACCAGGCTGTTTTGACTACTGTAGCTGTATAATAGGTTCTGAAATCAGGTAGAGTGAGGCCTCCCACTTTCTTCTTCTTTTTCAGTAATGCTTTGCTTATCCGGGGATTCTTTCCCTTCCATATGAAATTAGTGATTTGTTTCTCTATGCCCTTAAAATATAACATTGGTATTTGGACTGGAAGTGCGTTATATGTATAGATGGCTTTTGGTAGAATAGACATTTTTACTATGTTAAGTCTTCCTATCCATGAGCAAGGTATGTTTTTCCACTTAAGTATGTCCTTTTGAATTTCTTGTAGCAGAGTTTTATAGTTTTCTTTGTATAGGTCTTTTACATCCTTGGTAAGATTTATTCCTAAGTATTTTATCTTCTTGGGGGCTACTGTGAATGGTATTGATTTGGTTATTTCCTCTTCGGTGTTCTTTTTGTTGATGTAGAGGAATCCAAGTGATTTTTGTATGTTTATTTTATAACCTGAGACTCTGCCAAACTCTTCTATTAGTTTCAGTAGTTTTCTGGAGGATTCCATAGGGTTTTCTGTGTATAAGATTATGTCATCTGCAAATAGTGATAACTTTACTTCCTCCTTGCCAATCCGGATACCCTTTATTTCTTTGTCTAGCCTAATTGCCCTGGCTAGGACTTCAAGTACGATGTTGAATAAGAGCGGTGATAAAGGGCATCCTTGTCTGGTTCCCGTTCTCAAGGGAAATGCTTTCAGGTTCTCTCCATTTAGAGTGATATTGGCTGTTGGCTTTGTAAAGATGCCCTTTATTATGTTGAAGAATTTTCCTTCAATTCCTATTTTGGTAAGAGTTTTTATCATAAATGGGTGCTGGGCTTTGTCAAATGCCTTTTCTGCATCTATTGATAAGATCATGTGGTTTTTATCTTTTGTTTTATTTATGTGATGGATTACATTAATGGTTTTTCTGATATTAAACCAGCCTTGCATACCTGGTATAAATCCCACTTGATCAGGGTGAATTATTTTTTTGATGTGTTGTTGGATTCTATTGGCTAGAATTTTGTTGAGCATTTTTGCATCTATGTTCATGAGGGATATAGGTTTATAATTTTCTTTTTTTGTAATGTCTTTACTTGGTTTTGGTATCAGGGAGATGGTGGCTTCATAGAATGAGTTGGGTAGTATTCCGTCATTTTCTATGCTTTGAAATACCTTCAGTAGTAGTGGTGTTAACTCTTCTCTGAAAGTTTGGTAGAACTCTGCAGTGAAGCTGTCTGGGCCAGGGCTTTTTTTTTGTTGGAAGTTTTTTGATTACCGTTTCAATCTCTTTTTTTGTTATGGGTCTATTTAGTTGTTCTACTTCTGAATGTGCTAGTTTAGGTAGGTAGTGTTTTTCCAAGAATTCATCCATTTCTTCTAGGTTTTCAAATTTGTTAGAGTACAATTTTTCGTAGTAATCTGAAATGATTCTTTTAATTTTATTTGGCTCTGTTGTGATGTGGTCCTTCTCGTTTCTTATTCGGGTTATTTGTTTCCTTTCCTGTATTTCTTTAGTCAGTCTAGCCAATGGTTTATCAATTTTGTTAATTTTTTCAAAGAACCAGCTTTTGGCTTTGTTAATTCTTTCAATTGTTTTTCTGTTCTCTATTCATTTAGTTCAGCTCTAATTTTTATTATTTGTTTTCTTCTGGTGCCTGATGGGTTCTTTTGTTACTCACTTTCTATTTGTTCAAGTTGTAGGGAGAGTTCTCTGATTTTGGCTCTTTCTTCTTTTTGTATGTGTGCATTTATCGATATAAATTGGCCTCTGAGCACTGCTTTTGCTGTGTCCCAGAGGTTTTGATAGGAAGTATTTTCATTCTCGTTGCATTCTATGAATTTCCTTATTCCCTCCTTAATGTCTTCTATAACCCAGTCTTTTTTCAGGAGGGTATTGTTCATTTTCCAAGTATTTGATTTCTTTTCCCTAGTTTTTCTGTTATTGATCTCTAGTTTTATTGCCTTGTGGTCTGAGAAGATGCTTTGTAATATTTCGATGTTTTGGACTCTGCAAAGGTTTGTTTTATGACCTAATATGTGGTCTCTTCTAGAGAATGTTCCATGTGCGCTAGAAAAAAAAGTATACTTTGCAGCAGTTGGGTGGAGAGTTCTGTATAAGTCAATGAGGTCAAGTTGGTTGATTGTTGTAATTAGATCTTCCGTGTCTCTATTGAGCTTCTTACTGGATGTCCTGTCCTTCTCCGAAAGTGGTGTGTTGAAGTCTCCTACTATAATCGTGGAGGTGTCTATCTCACTTTTCAATTCTGTTAAAATTTGATTTATGTATCTTGCAGCCCTGTCATTGGGTGCATAAATATTTAATATGGTTATGTCTTCCTGATCAATTGTCCCTTTTATCATTATATAGTGTCCTTCTTTATCCTTTGTGGTGGATTTAAGTCTAAAGTCTATTTTGTCAGAAATTACTATTGCTACTCTTGGTCTTTTTTGCTTATTGTTTGCTTGATATATGTTTTCCCATCCTTTGAGTTTTAGTTTGTGTCTCTAAGTCTAAGGTGTGTCTCTTGTAGGCAGCATATAGACGGATCGTGTTTCTTTATCCAGTCCGTGACTCTCTGTCTCTTTATTGGTGCATTTAGTCCATTTGCATTCAGCATAATTATAGATAAACAAGTTTTTAGTGTTGTCATTTTGATGCCTTTTCATGTGTGTTGTTGGCAGTTTCATTTTTCCACATACTTTTTTGTGCTGAGATGTTTTTCTTAGTAAATTGTGAGATCCTCATTTTCATGGTGTTTGACTTTATGTTAGTTGAGTCGTTACGTTTTTCTTGGCTTTTATCTTGAGTTATGGAGTTGTTATACCTTTTTTGTGGTTACCTTATTATTTACCCCTATTTTTCTAAGTAAAAACCTAACTTGTATCGTTCTATATCGCTTTGTATCACTCTCCATCTGGCAGTTCAATGCCTCCTGTATTTAGTCCCTCTTTTTGATTTTTGTGATCTTTTACCTATTGACTTCCATCATTCCCTGTTATGTGTATTATTATTATTATTATTTTAATTAATCTTAATTTGTTTGTTTTTGTGATTTCCCTATTTGAGTTGATATCAGGACGTTCCGTTTTGTGACCTTGTATTGTGCTGGTATCTGATATTATTGGTTTTCTGACCAAACAATATCCTTTAGTATTTCTTGTAGCTTTGGTTTGGTTTTTGCAAATTCTCTGAACTTGTGTTTATCTGTAAATATCTTAATTTCGCCTTCATATTTCAGAGAGAGTTTTGCTGGATATATGATCCTTGGTTGGCAGTTTTTCTCCTTCAGTGCTCTGTATATGTCGTCCCATTCCCTTCTTGCCTGCATGGTTTCTGCTGAGTAGTCTGAACTTATTCTTATTGATTCTCCCTTGAAGGAAACCTTTCTTTTCTCCCTGGCTGCTTTTAAAATTTTCTGTTTGTCTTTGGTTTTGGCGAGTTTGATGATAATATGTCTTGGTGTTTTTCTTTTTGGATCAATCTTAAATGGGGTTCGATGAGCATCTTGGATAGATATCCTTTCGTCTTTTATGATGTCAGGGAAGTTTTGTGTCAGGAGTTCTTCAACTATTTCCTCTGTGTTTTCTGTCCCCCCTCCCTGTTCTGGGACTCCAATCACCTGCAAGTTATCCTTCTTGATAGAGTCCCACATGATTCTTAGGGTTTCTTCATTTTTTTTAATTCTTTTATCTGATTTTTTTTTTAGCCATATTGGTGTTGATTCCCTGGTCCTCCAGATGTCCCAGTCTGCACTCTAATTGCTCAAGTCTGCTCCTCTGACTTCCTATTGTGTTGTCTAATTCTGTAATTTTATTGTTAATCTTTTGGATTTCTGAATGCTGTCTCTCTATGGATTCTTGCAACTTATTAATTTTTCCACTATGTTCTTGAATAATCTTTTTGAGTTCTTCAACAGTTTTATCAGTGTGTTCCTTGGCTTTTTCTGCAGTTTGCCTTATTTCGTTTGTGATGTCTTGAAGCATTCTGTAAATTAGTTTTTTATATTCTGTATCTGATAATTCCAGGATTGTATCTTCATTTGGGAAAGATTTTGATTCTTTTGTTTGGGGGGTTGTAGAATCTGTCATGGTCTGTTTCTTTATGTGGTTTGATATGGACTGCTGTCTCCGAGCCATCACTGGGAAACTAGTTTTTCCAGAAAATCCGCTGACTGGTACGCTGGCTCCAGGCTCTGAAAACAATCGCTGCCTCCCCGTATTTGTTCGTTCTCCGTCTCTAAATCTGTGTTTGTTGTTCAGGGTTCGTAGATTGTTATGTATGTGATCGATTCACTTGTTTTTCTGAGTCTTTGTTGCAAGAGGGATCCGTGGTAGCGTCCACCTAGTCTGCCATCTTGGCCCCGCCTCCTTTGGTTTAGTTTTTTGCAAGTTCCCTAAACTTCTGTTTATCTGGAAATGCCCTAATTTCATCATTATATTTGAGAGACAGTTTTGCTGGATATGTAATTCTTGACTGGTAATTTTTTTTTTCCTTCAAGGCTTTTTATATGTCACCCCATTGCCTTCTTGCCTGCATGGTTTTTGCTCAGTAGTCCAAGTTTAGTCTTATTGACTCTCCTTTGTAGATGACTTTTTGTTTTTCCCTAGCTGCTCTTAAAATTCTCTTTCTTTGGTTTTGGCAAGTTTGATTATAATATGTCTTGGTGACTTTATTTTGGGATCTACCTTGTGTGGGGTTCGAAGAGCAACTTGGATAGATATCTTCTCATCTTTCACAATATCAGGAAACTTTTCTGCCAACAAATCTGCAACAATTCTTTCTGTATTTTCTGTTATCCGCCATGTTCTAGTACTCCAATCACTCGTAAGTTATTCCTTTTGATAGACTCCCACATAATTCTTAGGGTTTCTTCATTTTTTTAAATTCTTTTATCTGATTTTTCCTCAAATAAGTTGGTGTCTAGCGCTTTATCATCAGTCTCACTAATTCTGACTTCCATTGCCTCAATTCTGCTCCTCTTTCTATTGAGTTGTCTAATTCTGAAATTTTATTGTTAATCCTCTGGATTTCTGTTTGTTGTTTCTCTGTGGATTCTCGCAGCCTGTTAAATTTGTCATTGTGCTGTTCTATAATCTTAAGTTTCTGTATTGCTTTGTCTGTGTGTTCCTTGGCTTGTTCTGTGTTTTGTGTGATCTACTTCCTGATCTTTTGGAGAGTTCTGTACTTTAATCTTTTGCATTCTACCTTAGGTAATTCTAGGAAGTTATCTTCCTCTAGAAGATTTCTTGATTCTTTGTTTTCAGAGCTTGCTGAAGCCACCATGGTCTGTCTCTTTATGTGATTTGCTATCGACCGTTGTTTCTGAGCCATCAATAAGTTATTATATTTATTTATTTTGTTTGCTTACTGTGTCCTAGCTTCTTGTTTTGTTTTGATATGCCCAAACAGGCTGCTCATGTGAGCTAGTTTGATTATTGGCACTGTTGAAGTTCTAATGTCTTGTCATCAGGTGGTTAGATTTGTTACTAGGTATGTAATCCCAGGAGTTCATTCACTTTTCTTATACGGACTCAGCTCAGGTGTCCAGATAGTTGGTCAACAAGTGTGTGGTGCATACTCTTTCCTACAGCCCTAGAGGGGCAGGGTTTACTGGATTAGTTACAGGCATCTGGCTGCAGGAGGGGGTCATGTGCTGAGCAAGGCAGGGGGTTAATGGCTGCCTTCGAGTGTCTCAGAAGAAAGCATGTCTCTATTCCCTAAAGTGCGTACATGGGTGGATTTTGCAGTCAGACTATGGGCATCCAATGCTGTTGGCTGAAGGACTGGTAGGCATCACTTATTCTTGGATCCCTGTTGCACGTGACTAAGTAGTGTGGGTAGAGCCAGAAGTCCTCAGGTCTCTGATGTGGGCAGGTGAGGATCCTGCTTAATGGGCAGAGAGGTGTCAAATGTCATGGATCTGCCACTCCACCACATAGCTAATGCAGTGAAATTAGGCTTCAGGTATATACCCTGTTGTACTGTGCTAATGAGGGCCTACACTGTTGAAAAGCCCACAGAAGTCTATGCAGGGTGAAAGCCATTCAAAATGTGTGGAACTCTTATGCCTGTGCCTAGGCAAAGGAGCTGTATCTGCCCTGAATTCCCAGCCTAGGGGAGCTGGCATATTATTTTTTCCTGTTTGTTCATTTTTTCCCTCTCCCAGGCTGGTAGAATGGCTCAGAGGATGTGATGGGACCTTCCCTGATTTCCCCAGGGAAAGCGGTAATCACTGAAGCCACCTGAGACCTATGGGAAAGAGGTTTTTCCCAAACTGGGTGTCTTTTGATCCACATGATAGTTTATATGCATGTCGTTATCTTTTGCTGATTGAGGGCCACTTCTTGCTGGTTTTCATGGGTTGAATTATGTCCCCCAAAAACATATGTATCAATTTGGCTGGGCCATAATTCCTCGTATTGTGTGATTTTCCTACATGTCGTAAATCCTGCCTCTATGATGTCAATGAGGGAGGATGGGCAGCAGTTGTGTTAGTGAGGCAGGACTCAATCTACAAGATCGCATTGTGTCTTGATGCAATTTCTTGAGATATAAAAGAAAGAAGTGAGCAGAGAGACAGGGGGACCTCACACCACCAAGAAAGCATTGTTGGGAGCAGAGCACATCCTTTGTACCTGGGGTCCATGTGAGGAGGAGCTCCTAGTCTGGGGGGAGATTGATGAGAAGGTTGACAGAGAGAAAAAGCCTTCTTCTGGAGCTGACGCCCTGAATTTGGACTCATAGCCTCCTTTACTGTGAAATAACGTGCTTTTTCTTAAAGCCATCCACTTGTGGTATTTCTGCTATAGCAGCACTAGATGATGAAGACAATGGTTCTGGAAGGTTGAGCAGATTCTCCGCCACTTGGTCTCTTCTGATGTGGAAAAAATGTTCTGAATGCCACTGCTTGCCTCACCAAGCACAGCAGCCGATTCAGCCTGCAGGGTGCCGGTTTATACCAGGTCAGGTCTGGCAAATCCTTGCTGCTTCTGAACCATGTCTCCCTCACCCTGCCACTCACATTTGCCTTTGTTGTTCAGGGCTCCTAGATTGTCATATATAATCGATTCACTTCTTTGGGGGGGGGGTTCTTTGTTGTGAGAGGGACCACCAAAAGTGTCTGACTACTCTGTCATCTTGGCCCCACGTCCCAGACACTTTACATTTTGTTTTTAATTCTCATTACAAATTTTCTAGGATAGATTTTGTTGTCCTCTATTAATAGATACAAAATCTGAGGCTCAAAGAGATTAAATAGACTTGTTCAAAGTCACTGGTAAATATCAGTAAATAAATTTGCTAGAAGTCACTGGTAAATATTTGTCTTCCTAACACCATATCCTCGGTGCTTTACAAGACCCCCAGCCCTTTCACTGTCTCAGGCTGTTTGCTGGGATTCAGTGTTGACTGTCCTTATTAAGAACAAAAGAATACCACCCACAGAGAGAAGAGGTTTTCAGAGTATAATAGAATTTTAGGACATTTGTCTTAGAAAAAAAGTGATTCCTTAAACTTTTTTAGTTTACATTTTCATTGCAAATACTGATATTTGTAATTTAGGAAACAAAGTTCAAAATTGATATGTTTTAACAATATTCCCTTTTTCTATGTATTTTCTGAAAGCAATACTAAAGAAAGATGAGACAAGCAAAAACCATGTTGCATCAAAAAAGTAAGCTGTGATTTGCATAAATCCCCAAACTCAGTAGGCCAGTGTCTCTGTCATTCCAAATTTACTGATTGAGATGTGAACTGTAAGGAGATTTGATGAACTTTTCATGGTCACAAAGTTCAAATTCAGTTGAGAAAATTACCAATTGCTCTAGTACCACTCACTGGATTTGATAGCTATCTTCTCTCTAAGTATATGGTAGTTAAAGTATGTAACTTTGTTTAATAAAGCAATAAAGAGAACACATTAGCTGAAATTATCTGTGAAGGACTTTGTATATGGGAACATGAATTACATAACCGAAACAAGGACTGTGAATATGTACCTATTCTTTTTTAAAAAAATAATAATTTTTATTGTGCTTTAAGTGAAAGTTTACAAATCAAGTCAGTCTCTCCTTAAAAACTTATATACACCTTACTCAAAAAATAAATAAATAAATAAAGCAATATATACACCTTATACTCCCAATTACTTTCCCACCAATTGGACAGCCCGCCCCCTCCTTCCACCATCTCTTTTTGTGTCCATTTTGTCAGCTTCTAACCCCCTCTACCCTCCCATCTCCCCTCGAGGCAGGAGATGCCAACATAGTCTCAAGTGTCCACCTGATACAAGTAGCTCACTTCTCATCAGCATCCCTCTCCAACCCATTGTCCAGTCCAATCCATGTCTGACAAGTTGGCTTTGGGAATGGTTCCTGTCCTGGGCCAAAAGAATATTTGGGGGCCCTGACCACCAGGGTCCTTCTAGTCTCAGTCAGACGATTAAGTCTGGTCTTTTAATGAGAATTTGGGGTCTGCTTTTTTTTTTTTTTATCCCACTGTTCTTCTGCTTCCTCAGGGGTTCTCTGTTGTGTTCCCTGTCGGGGCAGTCATCGGTTGTGGCCGGGCACCACCTAGGTCTTCTTGTCTCAGGATGATGTAGTCTCTGGTTCATGTAGCCCTTTCTGTCTCTTGGGCTCATAATTACCTTGTGTCCTTGGTGTTCTTCATTCTCCTTTGGTCCAGGTGGGTTAAGACTCATTGATGCATTTAGGTGGCTGCTTGCTAGCATTTAAGGCCCCAGACGCCACTCTTCAAAGTGGGATGCAGAATGTTTTCTTAATAGATTTTATTATGCCGATTGACTTAGATGCCCCCTAAAACCGTGGTCCCAAAACCCCTGCCCCTGCTTCACTGACCTTTGAAACATTCAGTTTATTCAGGAAACTTCTTTGCTTTTGGTTTAGTCCAGTTGTGCTAACTTCCCTTGTATTGTGTGTTGTCCTTCCCTTCATCTAAAGTAGTTCTTATCTATTATCTAATTAGTAAATACCCTCTCCCACCCTTCCTCCCTCCCCCCTCTTGTAACCTCAAAAGAATGTGTTCTTCTCAGTTTAAACTATTTCCTAAGATGTTATAATAGTGGTCTTATACAATATTTGTCCTTTTGCAACTGACTAATTTCACTCAGCATAATGCCTTCCGGGTTCCTCCATGTTATGAAATGTTTCACAGATTCCTCACTGTTCTTTATCGATGCATAGTATTCCATTGTGTGAATATACCATAATTTATTTATCCATTCATCCATTGACAGGCACCTTGGTTGCTTCCATCTTTTTGCTATTGTAAACAGAGCTGCAATAAACATGGGTGTGCGTATATCTGTTGGTGTAAAGGCTCTTATTTCCCTAGGATATATTCCGAGGAGTGGGATTGCTGAGTTGTATGGTAGTTCTATTTCTAGCTTTTTAAGGAAGTGCCAAATCCATTTCCAAACTGGTTTACCATTTTTACATTCCCACCAGCAGTGTATAAGTGTTCCAATCTCTCCACAGCCTCTCCAATATTTATTATTTTGTGTTTTTTTTTGGATTAATGCCAGCCTTCTTGGAATGAGATGGAATCTCATTGTAGTTTTGATTTGCATTTCTTTAATGGCTAATGAGGAAACTCTGGTGGTGTAGTGGTTAAGTGCTATGGCTGCTAACCAAAGGGTCGGCAATTCAAATCCGCCAGGCACTCCTTGGAAACTGTACGGGGCAGTTCTACTCTGTCCTATAGGGTTGCTATAAGTTGGAATCAACTCGACGGCACTGGGTCTGGGTCTGGTCTGTAATGGCTAATGACTGAAAGCATTTCCTCATGTATCTGTTAGCCGCCTGAATGTCTTTAGTGAAGTGCCTGTTCATATCCTTTGCCCATTTTTTAATTGGGTTGTTTGTCTTTTTGTGGTTGAGTTTTAGCAGAATCACGTAGATTTTAGAGATCAGGTGCTGGTCGGAGATGTCATAGCTGAAAATTTTTTCCCAGTCTGTAGGTTATCTTTTTATTCTTTTGGCAAAGTCTTTAGATGAGCATAGGTGTATGATTTTTAGGAGCTCCTGGTTATCTGGTTTCTCTTCAGCATTTTTAGTAATGTTTTGTATTCTGTTTATGCCTTGTATTAGGGCTCCTAACGTTGTCCCTACTTTTTCTTCCATGATCTTCATCATATTTGACTTTATGTTTAGGTCTTTCATCAATTTGGAGTTAGTTTTTGTGCATGGTGTGAGGTATGGGTCCTGTTTCATTTTCTTGCAGATGGATATCCAGTTATGCCAGCACCATTTGTTAAAAGACTACCTTTTCCCCAATTAACTAACACTGGGCCTTTGTCAAATATCAACTGCTCATATGTGGCTGGATTTATATCTGGGTTCTCAATTCTGTTCCACTGGTCTATGTGTCTGTTGTTGTACCAGTACCAGGCTGTTTTGACTACTGTGGCTGTATAATAGGTTCTAAAATCAGGTAGAATGAGGCCTCCCACTTCGTTCTTCTTTTTCAGTAATGCTTTTCTTCTCCGGGGCTTCTTTCACTTCCATATGAATTTGGTGATTTTTTCTCCATCACATTAAAAAATGTCATTGGAATTTGGGTCAGAAGTGTGTTGTATATATAGATGGCTTTTGGTAGAATAGACATTTTTACAATGTTAAGTCTTCCTATCCATGAGCAAGGTATGTTTTTCCACTTATGTGGGTCCCTTTTGGTTTCTTGCAGTAGTAACTTGTAGTTTTCTTTGTATAGGTCTTTTACATCCTTGGTAAGATTTATTCCTAAGTATTTTATCTTCTTAGTATTGATTTGGTGATTTCCTCTTCGATGTTCTTTTTGTTGATGTAGAGGAATCCAACTGATTTTTTAACGTTTATCTTGTAACCTGACACTCTGCTAAGCTCTTCTGTTAGTTTCAGTAGTTTCTTGAGGATTCCTTAGGGTTTTCTGTGTATAAGATCATGTTTTCTGCAAATAGAAATAATTTTACTTCTTCCTTGACAATCTGGATGCCCTTTATTTCTTGACCTAGCCTAATTGCTCTGGCTAGGACCTCCAACACAATGTTGAATAAGACCGATGATAAAGGGCATCCTTGTCTGGTTCCCATTCTCAAGGGAAATGCTTTCAGGCTCTCTCCATTTAGGTTGAGGTTGGCTGTTGGCTTTGTATAAATGCCCTTTATTGTGTTGAGGAATTTTCCTTCTATTCCTATTTGCTGAGAGTTTTTATCATGAATGGGTGTCAGCCTTTGTCAAATGCCTTTTCTGCATCAGTTGATAAGATCATGTGGTTTTTATCTTTTTTTTTATTTATATGGTGGATTATATTAATTGTTTTTCTGATATTGAACCATCCCTGCATGTTGTTGTTTTTGTTAGGTGTTGTTGAGTCGGTTCCGACTCATAGCCACCCTATGCACAACAAAACGAAACTCTGCCTGGTCCTGCACCATCCTTACAATCATTGTTATGCTTGAGTTCATTGTTGCAGCCACTGTGTCAATCCACCTCGTTGAGGGTCTTCCTCTTTTCCACTGACCCTGTACCCTGCCAAGCATGATGTCCTTCTCCAGGGACTGATCCCTCCTGACATCATGTCCAAAATATGTAAGACCCAGTCTCGCCATCCTTGCCTCTAAGGAGCATTCTGGCCTCACTTCTTCCAAGACAGATTTGTTTGTTCTTTTGGCATTCCGTGGTATATTCAATATTCTTCGCCACCACCACAAGTCAAAGGCGCCAACTCTTCTTTGGTCTTCCTTATTCATTATCCAGCTTTCACATGCATATGATGCGATTGAAAATACCGTAGCTTGGGTCAGGCACACCTTAGTCTTCAGGGTGACATCTTTGCTCTTCAGCATTTTGAAGAGGTCCTTTGCAACAGATTTACCCAAAGTTATGCGTCTTTTGATTTCTTGACTGCTGTTTCCATGGCTGTTCATTGTGGATACAAGTAAAATGAAATCCTTGACAACTTCTATCTTTTCTCTGTTTATCAAGATGTTGCTCATTGGTCCAGTTGTGAGGATTTTTGTTTTCTTTATGTTCAGGTGCAATCCATACTGAAGGCTGTGGTCTTTGATCTTCATTAGTAAGTGCTTCAGGTCATCTTCACTTTCAGCAAACAAGTTTGTGTCATCTGCATAACACAGGTTGTTAATGACTCTTCCTCCAATCCTGATGCCCCTTTCTTCTGCATATAGTCCAGCTTCTCGCATTGTTTGTTCAGCATACAGATTAAATAGGTGGGGTAAAAGAATACAACCCTGATGCACACCTTTCCTGACTTTAAACCAATCAGTATCTCCTTGTTCTGTCCAAACAACTGCCTCTTGGTCTATGTAAAGTTTCCTCATGAGCACAATTAAGTGTTCTGGAATTCCCATTCTTTGCAATGTTATCCACAGTTTGTTATGATCCATACAGTCAAATGCCTTTGCATAGTCAATAAAGCGGAGGTAAATATCATTCTGGTATTCTCTGCTTTCAGCCAGGATCCATCTGACATCAGCAATGATATCTCTGGTTCCACGTCCTCTTCTGAAACCAGCCTGAATTTCTGGCAGTTCGTGTCGATATACTACTGCAGCCATTTTTGAATGATCTTCAGTAAAATTTTGCTTGCGTGTGACATTAATGGTATTGTGATATAATTTCCACATTTGGTTGGATCACTGTTCTTGGGAATAGACATAAATATGGATCTCTTCCAGTCAGTTGGCCAGGAAGCTGTCTTCCATATTTCTTGGCATAGATGAGTGAGCACCTCCAGTGCTGCATCTGTTTGTTGAAACATCTCAGTTGATAGTCCATCAATTCCTGGAGCCTTGTTTCTTGCCAATACTTTCAGAGCAGCTTGGACTTCTTCCTTCAGTACCATCAGTTCCTGATCATACGCCACCTCTTGAAATGCTTGAATATCGACTAATTCTTTTTGGTATAATGACTCTGTGTATTCCTTCCATATTTTTTTGATGCTTCCTGCATCATTTAATATTTCTTTTGTTGCTGTCTTTCTATTTGTTCCAATTGTAAGGAGACTTCTCTGATTTGGGCTCTTTCTTCTTTATGTACGTGTGCATTTATTGATATAAATTGACCTCCGAGCACTGCTTTCGCTGTGCCCCAAAGGTTTTGATAAGAAGTGTTTTCATTCTGATTGCATTCTACAAATTTCTTTATCCCCTCCTTAATGTCTTCTATAACCCAGTCTTTTTTGAGCAGGATATTGTTCAGTTTCCTAGTGTTTGATTTCTTTTCCCTGGTTTTTCTGTTATTGATTTATACTTTTTTGGCCGTGTGGTCTGAGAAGATACTTTGTAATATTTCGATGTTTTGGGTTCTGCAAAGGTTTGTTTTATGACCTAATATGTGATCTATTCTAGGGAATGTTCCATGTGTACTAGAAAAAAAGTATACTTTGCAGCTGTTGAGTGAAGTGTTCTGTATAAGTCTATGAGGTCAAGTTGGTTGATTGTAGCAATTAGATCTTCAGTGTCTGTATTAAGCTTCTCACTGGATGTCCTATCCTTCACCAAAAGTGGTGTGTTGAAGTCTCCTACTATGATTGTGGAGGTGCCTATCTCACTCTTCAATTCTTTTAAAGTTTGTTTTATGTATCTTGCAGCCCTGTCATTGGGTGCATAAATATTTAATATGGTTATATCTTCCTGGTAAATTGTCCCTTTAATCATTATGTAGTGTCCTTCTTTATCTTTTGTGGTGGGTTTAACCTTAAATTCTATTTTGTCAGAAATTAATATTGCCACTCCTGCTGTTTTTTGATTGTTGTTTGCTTGATATATTTTTTCCATCCTTTGAGTTTTACTTTGTGTCTCTAAGTCTAAGTTGTGTCTCTTGTAGGTAGGATATAGATGGATTGTGTTTTTTAATCCATTCTGCCACTCTCTGTCTCTTTATTGGTGCGTTTAGTCCATTTACATTCAGGGTAATTATAGACAAGTATGAGTTTACTGCTGTCATTTTGATGCCTTTTTATGTGCATTGTTGACAATTTCATTTTTCCACTTACTTTTTTGTGCTGAGTTTTTCTTTGTAAATTGTCTGTTCCTCATTTTCATAGTAGTTGAATTTATTTTTGCTGAGTCGTTATGTTTACCTTGGTTTTTATTTTGAAGTAAGGAATTGTTAGACCTCTTTGTGGTTACCTTAATATTTACCCTTATTTTTCTAAGTAAAAACCTAACTTGTATCTCCCTATATCACCTTGGTTTCCTCTCCATATGGAAGATCTATGCCTCTTATATTTAGTCTCTCTTTTTTGATTACTGTAATCTTTTACATAATGACATCAATGATTCCCTGTTTTGAGCATTTTTTTAAATTAATCTTATTTTGTTTTTGTGATTTCCCTATCCGAGTTTATATAAGAATGTTCTGTTCTGTGACTGTGTGTTGTGTTAGTATCTGATATTATTGATTTTCTGACCAAAGAATTTCCTTTAGTAATTCTTGTAGCTTTGGTCTGGTTTTCAGAAAATTCTCTAAGCTTGTGTTTATCTGTAAATATCTTAATTTCGACTTCATATTTGAGAGATAGTTTTGCTGGATATATGATTCTTGGCTGGCAGTTTTTCTCCTTCAGTGCTCTATATATGTCATCTCATTGCCTTCTTGCCTGCATGGTTTCTGCCAAGTAGTCTGAACTTATTCTTATTGATCCTCCTTTGTAGGTGACTTTTCATTTAACCCTGGCTGCTTTTAAAATTTTCCCTTTATCTTTGGTTTTGGCACATTTGATGATGATATGTCTTGGTGATTTTCTTTTGGGATCTATCTTGTATGGGGTTTGATGAGCATCTTGGATAGCTATTCTTTCATCTTTCACGATGCCAGGGAAGTTTTCTGACAACAGATCTTCAACTATTCTCTCTCTATTTTCTGTTATCCCTCTTTGTTCTGGAACTCCAATCACATGCAAGTTATTCTTCTTGATACAGTCCCACATGATTCTTATGGTTTCTTCATTTTTTAAAATTCTTTTATCTGATTTTTCTTCAACTATATTGGTGTCAATTGCCTTATCCTCCATCTCCCCAACTCTGCATTCCAATTCCTTGATTCTGCTCCTCTGACTTCCTATTGAGTTGTCTCATTCTGTAATTTTATTGTTAATCTTTTGGATTTCTGAATGCTGTCTCTCTGGATTCTTGCAGCTTATTAAATTTCTCACTATGTTCTTGAATAATCTTTTTGATTTCTTAACTGCTTTATCAGTGTGTTCCTTGGCTTTTTCTGTAGATTGCCTTATTTGATTTCTGAGGTCATCCCTTATGTCTTGAAGCATTCTGTATATTAGTTTTTTATATTTTACATCTGGCAATTCCAGGAATGTATCTTCATCTGGGAAAGATTTTGATTCTTTGATTTGTAGAAGCAATCATGGCCTGCTTCTTTCTGTGATTTGATGCCTATTGCTGCTCCGAGCCATCTATAAGATATTGTAATGATTTATATTTGTTCACTTAGTCTTATCTTCTTGTTTTGTTTCAATACACCCCGACGAGCTACTAGATTGCGCTATCTTGATTGTTGTAGCCTTTGAATCACTCAAGTCCTGTTACCAGCTGGTTTGAGCCTATGAGTCCATTCACTATTCTTGAATAGAATCAGGTTAGGTGTCCTGATAGTGGGTCACCTAGTGTGTGGTGTAGGCTGTCACCTATTAACTTAGAGGAGTAGTAGTGATGGTTGTATGCACCAGATTCTAGTAGCACCAGGGGGGTCACACTCCGAGGAGGGCAGGATGCTGACAGCCTTCCCCCAAGTGCCAGTGAGGTAGCAGTGTCTGTATTCTCTAGAGCACTCTGGTGGGTGGGCTCTGCAGCTGTACCTTAGGCACCTAATGCTTGTATCTCTGAAGACTGGTAGGCATCGCTATCCTCAGACCCCTTTAGCAGGCGGCTAGGTGGTGTGGGTGGAGCTTCATCCCTCAGCTTCCTGCTGTGGATCAGTGAGGGTTCTGTTTAATACGTAAAGAGGTATCAGACCTCCAAAACTTGCCTTTCCACTGCTCAGCTAAAACAATTACAGTCAGAGCTCTATCAGAATTGCCTTTGCATTATAAGAGCCCCCTGTTTCCCTGTAGGGATGAAAGCCAAATACTGTGGATCTCTTTTGCCTGGCTGGAGCTGGTCCTGTGTTATTATTCCATTTTAGGGAAGTCAGGGAAGGATTTTTTCCCCCTGATTGTTAATTGCTGCTTTTCTCAGACCAGGAGAATGGGTTAGAAAAAAAAAACAAACCCACAGAGCACTTCACTCCCTGGCCTAGGGAATTCGAATGTTAATGAAGCCAGCTGGGGCGGGGGCGGGGGGAATCAGATGGATAGGAGAGAGTAGTGCAGCAAGATAGACAAAGTTACTTATCTTGTTTGGTGAGGATTGTTTTATCTGAGATTCCAGAAGGGTGTGTAGCCTGTGTATGCTGGCTGGGTGGCTGGGTCGAGATTGCCCCAGAGGATTAGGACTGTGTCCTGTGCTTGCTCCATCTCAGGAAGCCATGATCAGCCTCTCCATGCTTAGTCCAAAGCCCAGCGCCAAGGTATCCTGGCTGGGACGCTATGCTCCAGGCTCCGAAACCAGTCGCTGCTTCCCCATGGTTTCTCATTCTCCTGTCAGCTGCATCGGTGTACAACCTGCGTGCTTTGGCTGGGTCCCTGCCGAGGTTACTCCAGGGGGTTAGGGCTGGGTCCTGTGCTTGCCCTGTCTCAGTAAGCCACAATCAGTCCCACCACTCTGGCTCCAGGGATCCACGAGGGCTTAAGGCTGTGGCATGGCACGCTGGCTCCAGAAGCAATAGCTGCTTCAGCACGCAGCTTTTTGCTCACCTGTCACTCAGGTCAACTCCTTAGTTCTGTGTTTAATGGTCAGAGTTCATAGATTGCCATGTATGTAATCGATTCACTTGTTTTTTCAAGTCTTTGTTGCAAGAGGGATCAGCGGAAGCTTCTACCTGGTCAGCCATCTTGGTCCCCTGTACATATTCTCACTTATCTTAAAGTTGCCGCAAAGCAATATCCTCTATCAGCTAAAGTCTGAAAATAAATAACCTATATGAGTTGAATCTATTGACTTCACAGGAAAAAATCGACTCGTCTTTTTTTTATCCCTCGAATTAGAAAAACTGATATTTGATGACTTTTAAGCAAGGCAGTAGACATAGAATACACAGTTTTATTTCACATTAGACTCTTGGAGGGGTTTTTATAATTTACTAAAATTGCTTTGGAATGCAAAGTTAGAAAAAGGATCCTATATTTCAGGACTAAGTGTTTCCCATTAGAGGATGATGCATTTGTTCATTAAAATTGTAAAATTGAAAGCCGTTTTTTAGAAGAGATACTGTATTGGCATCTAAACTAAATAATAATAACGAAACAAGTTTTGTAGCCTCTTATTTCACACATTCATATTAAGGTTAGCAGATGTGAGAAACAATTTACAAATACATCAATCAATATGTGCCCTCAAGAAAGCTGTTTCCAGGGAAACAAATCCTTTAAAATTTTTGAAATCAAACTCTCAAATTTTCGTATTTTGACAACAAACATTTATTGTGTCAGTCACTATGCTATCACTTTCCTTCACCCCACATGGATAGTCAATCCACTGATTTTATCCCCTTTTCATTCTTCTTCACACCCTGGTTTTCTTACGTCCTTCACTGTCTCCTTAAAATTATCTGGTTAATTGTTAATTACTTCCTTCCATAAACCATGGCCTTCGTTTTCCCTTGCTGGCTTTGTCCCATGCTTGGCAGAACTACAGGAGGCGCAGATTACACAGGTATATGCATTTGTCAAAATTCATCAAATGGTACACTCAAGAGTTATTCATTTTACTGTACTCAAATTTTAAATGACAAATGTTTAATCAGGTGAGCAAAGTTAAGAAGTTTATAAAGTTCTTCACTGAATTTTTGGTTCCAGATCAACATGGAAGAGATGCACGTGTCCCTATTTCTCCAACTAAGTACACCTAAAAATCCTGGGCAAGATACATAAGACAAACATAAGAAGATTGTGCAACTAGGGGCTGGGAAGAATGAGGAATTATTGCTTAATGGATACTGAATTTCTGTTTGGGATCATGAATAAGTTTTGGAAATGGATAGTGTTGATGGTTTGCACAACACTGTGAATGTAATTAATGTCACTGAATTGGTGATTTCCAGTTTTCCTAGATTCAGACTTCATACATTCCATGTTATGATTATTAATTGATGTTGGCAGCCATTTCTTCTCATTTTGAGTTGTATCACATCAGCAAATGAAGGTCCTGAAAACTTGACTTGATCCAGATCATTCTGGAGATCTCATGACCGTGGAAACCCTGAAAGCGTAATGGTTAAGTGCTATAGCTGCTAATCAAAGGTTTGGGAGTTCGAATCTGCCAGGTGCTCCTTGGAAACTCTAGGGGAGAGCTCTACTCTGTCGTATAGGGTTGCTATTAGTCGGAATCGACTCAACAGCACTAGGTTTGGTTTTTGGTTTTATATATATATACATTTCACTGCTTTTGCTTCTCTAGAGAACCCAGCCTAAGACACTGTACTATAGTTAATACAAGATGTAACCATTGAGAGAAACTGGGTGAAGGGTACAAGGGACATTTCCATCTTGGCAACTTCCGGTAAATCTGTAATTATTTCAGAATTAAAAATAAAAACTAAGTTTTAGAAAACACTTTATTAGGTCATATTCTGAGACTTCTAAGCATGAGAAAGCATTAAAAAAAATACAATAAAGAGTTGCTATAAAATTATAGACCACACTTGCTCCGTATTTGTTATTTGTTTTTATACGGTCATTTATGACCTATTTGCTTTTGGAAGTGCAGTTCTGTTTTGATGTTATGATCATTTTCTTCTTTTGTATGTCTTCAATAACACTGTACATAAAACTGATGAATCATTTTGTCTGGGTTATGACTACAGCTGATAACTTTATTAGCAGTTTCTAAAAAAAATACAATTTATGACTTTCAGCTATCAGGGCATAGTGGCATAGGACCTCAGAAGTCTGTAAGCCTTTCCCTCTGGGCCCCTCCTAACCCTACTCCTTCTCACTCTTATCCCTGCCCTTTTGATTTTCCTATCTGTTTTCAGTAGTTTTCCTTTAAAGTGAGGCTCTGGGTTTCTGGAAGTGAGCTTTGCTGAGCCTTCTTTGATCTTTTCAGATCTGTATGCAATTTTTTGCACTCACTTGCAAACTGGAGAATTTGGGGATTTTTTTTTCAATTTCCTTATTTCCATCGAGGGTATTTAAGGTCCTCTTCTTTTTTTCTTTTAGAAGTGATTACTTGTTGGCAAAATTTGTGTCTCCTTAGTTTGTGGGGCAGATATCCCCACTCATTTCTCAATGTTTTTGCCACGAAATTTTGATCTTGCCCTTGTTCTGCTGCCCTAGGTGATTTAGCCATTCTAGTACATAAAGTTTATGGAAATTCCTTGCCTCCTAGTTTTACTAAAGATTCCATCAGTAGGTTTTTTCATTTTCTTTTCTTTCTTTTTTTTTTTTTCAGGAGGAGTGCTTGAGAAGTTAAATTCTACCTTGCTGCCAAGATTACATCACTGGAAGTTTCTCTACCCTAATTTTTATAAAGAAAAAAACTGTTGTACAAATACCTCACCTCTCAACCCATTTTTTTCCACTCCCTCCCCTATGACCATCCCCCCAAAAAAAAAAAAATTTTTTTTTTTTTTTAAAGGTAACCCCTATTCAGAAATTGGTGTCTCCTATTCCTGGGCATGTTTTTGTACTTTTACTGCTTATACATGCATCCATTAAGTTTAGATACTATTGTTTTGTGGGTTTAGAATATTTACATAGATGTGGTGATATTATGTGTATGATTTTGCTACTTGGTTTTTATCACTCAAAATTATATTTCTTGAGATTTAGCCAGATTGAAATATGAAAATCTAGATCATTCATTTTAACAGTTATAGAGTATTCCCTGCTATAAAGAAAGCATAATTTGTTTATTCATTCCTTTGTTGAGGAAAAATTATCTCCAGTTTTTCACCTTAACAAATAACACTGCAAACAAACAACTCCGCACATTTTTGCTTGTGCACATGTGCATGAATTTCTCTAAGATAAATACCTAAATACCTAGAAGTGGAAGTGCTGGGTCAAAGGCCGTGGGCATCTTCTCATGCCCATGATGTATGAAAGTTTCCCAATGCACATATGCACCAACAACAGGGACAGATTATCCAGTAAACAAGATAATCAAAGGTGTGATAAAGACCATGTGAAATTGTTCCTACAGATTACTAAGTAAACACAATTAAGCTCTGCGTACCTTGCTTACTGGTTAATCTGCCCATATCAGCAACTACGATGTTTCGATTTTTGACACCCTTGTGTGAAATGGTATCTCATTGTTAATTTATTTTTACAGTTTCCTGATGCCAGTGACATTAAGGATCTTTTCAAGTCTTATTGAACATTTGTTGTTCTTCTTCTGTGTATAACCTGTTTACAAAACTTGACAATTTCTCTCCTGGGTTACGTCATGGGTTGAATTGTGTCCCCCCCAAAATATGTATCAACTTGGTTAGGCCATGATTTCCAGTATTGTGTGTTTGTCCTCCAGTTTGTGATTGTAGTTTTACGTTAAAGAGGATTAGGGTGGGATTGTAATGCCATTACTAAAGTCACACCCCTGATCCAATGTAAAGGGAGTTTCCCTGGGGTTTGGCCTGCACCTTTTATCTTACAAGAGATAAAAGGAAATGGAAGTGAGGAGGAAGGGGAGGACCTCCTGCCACCAAGAAAGCAGCACCTGGAGCAGAAAGCACATCCTTTGGACCCAGGGTCCCTGTGTGGAGAAGATCCTAGACCAAGGGAAGATTGATGACAAGGACCTTCCTCCAGAGCTGACAGAGAGAAAAAGCCTTCCCCTGGAGATGACACCCTGAATTTGGACTTGTAGCCTACTAGACTGTGACAGAATAAATTTCTCTTTGATAAGTACATCCGCTTGTGGTATTACTGTTATAGCAGTACTAGATAACTAAGACAGGTTATGTATCCATTTCTTAATAGTTTGTGATGGTTTTTAAAATATATTCTGGATAATAATTCTGTTTGTTTTGGTGTTTATTAAATATAAGGAGTCTTATAAAGTCTTCTGCGAATTTTCTCTTTTTCTCTCTCCTTGTCTCATAGGCTTTTTCTTCCTACAGTTCAGACTTTGTCCATGAAAACATGCTGAAAGACAGGCACCACACTGTCATTTTATTTCCTAATCCTCTGTCTCTAACTGCCTTTCATCCCTGGGACCACCACAAAAAAATTTCTTCCTGAAACATCCCTTCTTTCCAAAGCATTGACACTCATGCAAATAGGTACTGGGAGTAGAAGTATATCACCTTTATGGGCAAACTCTTTGCCAGATATAATCAGATACTGTGTATTAGTTCAAGTTCAACTGGGATTCTTCCTCCTTTAAGCATACCTCTTATGCCTTCTCTGTTTCTGGACCTTTCCCGTCCCATCTTTTTGCTAAGATTGTTCCAAGTCTAGTGAATGCAGTAAACAAAATGTTAGGTGTGAAATCGATGCTAATCTGGATGATAGAAAAAGCAAAAAAAAGGAATTCTAATTACTTTTTAAACACAGGCTACACATTTGTAGGATAATTTGATGTTACTGCCAAATGATTCAGTTCAGAGGATAATGTCAATTTATTGAAATGGATGTATGCCATTATTAATTTGAACAAAAAGAAAATTTTCTAGGCTGTACCAAATCATGATATCACATTATCTCCGTACTCAAAATTGGAGTCAATGCACAAATTCCTCTGGAAGATTCAGTAAGTTTCTGAGTCAGAAGAAAGTCCTTTTTTAATATCGGTGTCTAGTTAATACAACTTCTTAAATTGGAATAAAATGACTAGAGGTTTTCTTTGCATTTAATATTTATGTCTAGATAACAGAAAGTCCGAGAAAGAAAAGCAAAGAAAGCCTCTAGTCATTTTATTCTAATTTAAGAGCTTTTATTAACTAAAAAAAAAAAAATTTAAAAAAAAAATTTTTTTTTTTTTTAGTTAATAAAAGCTCTTAAATTAGAATAAAATGACTAGAGGCTTTCTTTGCTTTTCTTTCTCGGACTTTCTGTTATCAGAGACTAGAGAAGGCATATCTAAAGGCTAGAGTTATTTATATGAATCCCAATTTAAACTTAAAATTATTTTAAACTTTAATTTTAAGAATAGGCAACTGTTTGGTTTCATGGGTGAAATCCTTAATTTTGTCTTCTTCTTACTAAAGTTTCTGAAATAAAAGTAATATCTTAACATTTGGTGATAATAGTCCAAGGAGGATGGTAGGGTCCTAGTGAATGTATTTTTACATAGTCTAAAATAATTTTTTACAGGGAAATACGTTAGACAAAGAATGGTAGGGGGTTTTAATTACAAAGACAAAAGTGGAAGAAAGGGCTATGTTGGGATGGCATACCCAGTCCAGGTTTGTACCCACTATAAATTTTCATCTAAAGTAGAATTGTAACCTAAAAAACAAAACCCCTATTCTGAATGCTGAGTCAGATTTGGACAGAAAAATAGCATATGTTTGACTGTCCAATGATACAATTTTATTTGGAAAATGATAAGCATTCTCCAGAGTTCATGGCCCCTCAATTATTGTAATAGACCATCTTGGCAGAAGCTTGCAAACTCTAAGCCATTTATTAGTTCATGCTTGTACCATGAGGGCATTTATCTTAGGAATTCGACAGAATCCTATTTGGTCCCAAACGTAAGAGTCCTTGAATTAGAGTTCTGTATAATGCAAAATGCAAAAAGACTAATTTTACTTGAAAAAATATTCATTATTTTTACTTTTTATTTTATTCAGCCTGCATAACACTCAAAAGAAATTAATTATTTTGGAGATTTTGTGTCCTAACCTGTCCCAAAGTTGTTTTGTTTTTTAAATGGTAAAAATAATGTACATATTAACTTAAGGCTGTGCTTCTTACTATAAATCTCTGGCTCTGAATTTACTAAATGATTGAAACCATTCTCACAAGCGTTCAGTATAAGAGGATAGGTAAGCTTCTTGCTTCATAACCTTTTACAAAAGCTTTAATTTCCAGGTAAATCTGATTAATGCTCATATTAAGCCACATTAAGGCCCCCGAATGAGTAATACCTGTGACATCGTAATAGACCCTGGAACAAACAGCTGTATCAGGCACAAACACTATTGCCTGTCTGGGAAGGGCCCAGGTTCTGAATGTTCCCGGAAATTAGAAGGTGTTGAGAGGAAACTAAGGTAATCTCTTTTATCTCTCAGCCCAGCCAAGATTGCTCAATAGGTAGACAAAGGGAAAAGAAATAAAAGACAATAAATATTTACTTAGGTCCTCCTGAGTAACGAGTGGTAGTTAGCGTAGATCTGAGCAGCGCTACATTTTAATGCTTACCACCTATGTGGTCTTGGACAAGGATATAACCTCCCGGTACCTCAGTTTTCTTGTCTGTGAAATGAAGATAATATTAGTATGTACCTCAGTGTCGCTATGATAGCTCAACTTTTGTTCTTATGAAATGCTTAGGATAGTGCCTGACACAAAGTGAGTGTTCCTTAAATATTTGCTATTATTATTATATTATTGTTACTATTAATGTTAGGAATGGCACAATAAGATCACATGTTCTGGCAGAATTTTATCAAAGGTTCCGCTGATTTAGCTGTTCTGATCATTGTGGATATCAGAGTCTGAATCACAGTAATGTGTGTTTTTCTGATAGTTCAGGTATTTCACTGGCTCAATAGCAGATGGGTTTCTTTTTCTCTCTCCAGGCCAGGTCCTTCTATTATACCTAATCATGATTCACAAGAGGCAGTGGTTTTGAAACAGTGCTTTTCAGGAGGTTTAAGGGAAACTTAATCCATGGTAATCCTGAGTTGGTAAATTGGGAAAGCTTTCTTCCAAAGATGATATATATCTTCTTCTACCTGGTGTCAGGGTTGCTAATGAACCCCACATCTCCTTAGCCCACTTTGAGGGCCCTGACTTAATATGAAAGCTTTAGATTATGCTTTTGCACTTTGCAACAGAGTCAAGGCTGTCAAGGTGCCATATTGGCATCAGTGGCCAGGCAATCCCAGGTAAACCAACTTGCTTATCATTCATTGATCATTACTCCAGTTTCAGCTCATTCTTCCTCCTCCTTCCTTTTCCTCCACTTTCCTTTCTTCTCCTACTTCTTTTTTGTTGTTGTTGCCATTAGAGATTTTTCTTACTTTCTTGTCAGCCAGAAACATATTTAAAATTGTGTGTAACGTATTAGCCACAGTCTAGTTGTACCTCAGTGGGAGCCCTGCCAGTATTTCTAGTCCACCATACAGTTGGAAGTGGAAGTCAAGATTCTATTTATTTTGAGAGCTTAATGAGAGGTGGTGCCCTGGTCATGCAGTGGTTAAGGGTTTGGCTGCTAACCAAAAGATCGGCAGTTCAAATTCACCTTCTCCTCCTTGGAAACACTATGGGGCAATTCTCCTCTGTTCTGTAGGGTCACTATGAGTAAGAATTGACTCGACGTCTACTGCTTTTTTTTTTTTAAATGAGAGTTGGATCTGTGTTTCATTTGTATCACTGTGGTAAAACTGGCCACAAGGAGGCCCAGTGTTTTCCCGGGTTTTAAGCTTTTTCATCTACTTCCTACAGCAATGCATATTCACTCTAGGAAGTTAATGTGTGGGTCTAGGATCTTGTCTATATCACGCCATCCAAAACACGAGGTTAATTCTCTGTATTCTTTCCCACCAATATACTTATTATTGCTTTCTTCTCCAAACCACAACAATTTAGTCAATGAATTTAACTTTAATCTTCTTGTATTACATTTTACAAAGACATTTTACATATTGTACTTGAAGCAAGATAGAGTGTGATTGAGAAAATGAGTAGTGTATGTGTGTGCACTTGCATGTCTGTGTGCGCGTGTAGCAAACTATCATTATCCAGGATAATAAGAGAGAGGTTCAAGCACTGATAAGCGCTTATCAAAAAGCAAACGATGTATGTCCTCAAAGAAGAAAGGATTACAAATCTCAGGTTGGTCAACTATGAAAGTGCCCACCACAAGCATTCACAGTTCGTTAGGAGCTGCATCTGGGGCTTAAAATAAAATATCATCACAGGCAGATTCTGACAACTGGTTGCTGTTGGAGGGGGCTGTTGGCAAGGGTTGTGCTGTTGGGAGTCCAGCTGACTGCTCCCAGAATTGCCCTAGCAGTTATAAACAGGGAGGAGGAAGTAGATGTTATCAGATGACTGCTCAGGAATGTGCCCTGAAGGGGATGCTAATTTGGACACAGAGGTTGGTCATATGGCTCTCTTTGGAGGGTTGTTTGAAATAGTCGTCTGCAACTTTTGATGTCTGCGATCCATACCTAGGTCACCTTCAACAACTTCTCTTCCTGTAAACAGGGAAAGGACTGCTGGGAAATGAGCAAGTAAGAGAAAACAAGCAAGAATCCCAGTCACTTCTGGCCCGATTAGCCAACCTGACCCTACTTGCTAGCCTTGGAGCTGAGTTTTAATGATACTTAGATGTTTCTTATTTGCTTTGTTTGGGGATTGAACCTCAAAGCAACAAATGCTAGTAAGGTTAGATGGTGTAGCCGAAAGAGCTCAGGCTTGGAAAGAATCAAATCTCTACTGCTTAATAGCTTTGTAGTCTTGGTCTTGTTACATAATCTACTTATGTGTTTTTATCCTAATTTGTAAATTGGTGATTATAATAACTTTTTCAATAGATTAATATAAAAAATAAAATAAAAAAAACATATAACGGGCCAGGCAAATACTAGGTACTCAATATTTATAGTCTCCTTTTCTATCTTGTTGTTGTTAGGTGCCCTAAAGTTGGTATTTGACTCATAGCAACCGCCACATGTGAGTTGAAACTACGAAGCTTTCAGTTAGGGGCCAATCACTTAACCCTTTCACCACCAGGACTCCTTCTTTTCCATATCATACTGTAGGCTAATTGAACCCAATCTTCCTATCCACAGAGATTGGGTTGCACATTAGAAGATATTCCCATGTTCACATTGAAAATCAATTCACCATAGTCGCAGTGGCTATGCTTGCTGTCTCTCATAAATGTCAGGCATTCTTCTGCCTTAGGGCAGTTGGTCTGGCCCTTCCATCTGCCTGAACACTCTTCCACCAATTATGCACATGCCTGACTCTCACCTCCTTCAACTCTTTGCTCAAAAGCTGTCATCTCAGTTTGCTCAAAAGCTGCCATCTCAATGTGGCTTACTCTAACAACCTTATTTAAAACTGCAACCTATGCATCACCCTCCCAGCTGCCCCCTCAATGCTGTACCACTGATTCCTCTTACCATTCTCTTATCCTTTTTTTTTCCCTCGTTTTTATCACCATGTGGCACTCTGGAGGAGCCCTGGTTGCACAGTGGTTAGAGCTACAGTGAGCAATGGCTGTTAGCCAAAAAGGGCAGCAGTTCGAAACTACCAGTCACTCCTTGGAAAGCCGATGGGCCAGTTCTACTCTGTCCTTTAGGGTCTCTGTGAGTCAGAATCTACTCAACGGCAGCAGGTTTGGTTTATTTTTTAGCACTCTATTTTTTTTCTATAAAATTTACTTTTTATTATGTTAATTACTTATTGTCTGCCTTCCACCACTAGATTGTATCTTAGATAGGGCTAAAATCTTTTGTATTTTCTTCACTGATATAGACCAAGCACTTGGTTCCTGACAAGTATTTAGTGCACAATAAATATTTTGAATAAATGAATGAACTCATTCAAAATCAGAATAATAAGACTGCAGAACATACTTAGGAATGAACTACACCCTGAAGCACCATGCTTTTTTCACCTTCACATACAGAGTCTGGAGTGTAAGAAGTATGAAATGTGGAATGAAATGATGAAAAATGGCTTTGGATACAACTTTCCAGGGGGTCTGAGAGTTACCTAATCTTAAACCAAAAAATCCGAACTTGTGGCCGTCAAGTAAATTCCGGCTCATAGCAACCTTACAGGACAGAGTAGAACTGCCCCATAGGGTTTCCAAGGAGCAGCTGGTGGATTCGAACTCCCAACCTTTTGGTTAGCAGCCGTAGCTCTTAACCACTGCATCAACAGGGCTCTTACATAATCTTAGGCAAATATTATTATTATTCTCTCCTTTTTGAACCTGAGAACCAAACACACTGGCTTAAAATTTCCTTTATATTTAACTGAAGCTCTGTACCCAGAAGGGCAAGAAAATGTGCAGGCTTTTAACTACAGGCTTTCAGTCAAGAACCTTAATGTAGATCATGCTCATTGGGTTATTTAAAGTTTGAATATTGTCATTTAAATTGGCAGCATTAAAACTGATATAATATTCTTCATTTCTGTAACAAAAGAGCAAAAAAATGAAATTCAGTTGCAGCTCATAAGTGCATAGCCCCAAGTTGTTGGTGATGTCACTTTGAGCTTGGCTGAGCAAGGTGATGACGTCTAATGATATGGAGTGAGGCTATCTACCTCACTCAAGAAAGAGACACAAATGATTAAGTCCCTGCTGAGAATCTATTCTTCATTCTTAGAATTTTCTGATTGACATAGCATAGCAGCATAGCAGGTTTTATCTAGAACAACCTGAAGAATATACAAAAACTTCTTAACACTCAGGAGAGACACAATACTTAGAGAATTTGTGCAGAGTCAGTTCCAAAAAAAAAAAAAATACAAAAGCTTTATACGTAAGTAGAAATGCAAACTATGAAACATAAGATAAAGAATAGATAGAAAAAAATTCAGTTCGAATAAATGTTATAAAAATAGGGAAGGAAAGTTTACTAAAATCAGTTAATTTCTGTCAAGGGAGCTGAAATTAAGAAATACTCTATTCTCACCTGACTTTTGTCTCCTGTTTTCAGTAGTTAAAATGATGGTCTTTCCCAGAGATCTCTCTGTAATGAATATGTTAGGACATATTGACATAACAAAAGAACTGCTGTGCTCAGTCATTTGTACTTAAATTGACATATATGCCTGAACAACCAGTCATCGTGCAAATGTTTTACATGATGATATTATCTGGCCCTCAATTAATAAATTCATTATAACAATGAATTTGTCGATTAAATGTGCCTTTGTAATGTTTCTTTGTATTAACACACTTAAGGATTTCATAGTCTGCACCTAAGAATGATGCTCTAGGGAAGCACTGAACCTACTTATATTCTACCTCATCACCAACACAGCCATTCACTTATTTGAATATGCGGGGTAAAGGAAATGTACAATAATTTCTCTAAACCATGCAAAGAGAGAGATCTAAACAAAACACTGGTAAATAATTTATGTCCTCAAAACTGTTTTAATGTGTGCAATAGTCTTAAGTGCTCAAAACTCAACTGTCTTACTTCAGAGCTAGGGTTCCCAGGAGGCAGACAAAACCATCACGTTGTTCATCATTCATTTGTAATTTCTTTGTATAGGATTGGAACTGGGAATGTAGTCAAGGAATTAGAAAGCTGACCTTGAATCTACCACTGAAGATAATTTAGCTGAAAATATTACAGAAATGCATGCCAAGCAAGGTCAAGAAGGAGAAATCAAACTCAGCAGTATGCTGTTAAAGCATGAATGAGCAAAGATGGGTGGCCCTACGTAGAGGTCCTATATCAAGACTCTGACAGTATACTTATCACAGGATGAGGACTGTATAAAATGATTAGTGCTAAAAACTTCTGAGGACAACTAATCCAACCCCATTCATTTTAAGGAGGATATGGCTTCGGTGAAGTCAGATAAAGTGTTCACAATTCACAATTAGTTGATGGCAAAGAAAATACCAGAAAAACAGAGTATACTATCTTTGCCAGTAAAGTGGAGCTGTCTTATTAGGTCCACTTCATTAGGGCATCAGGTCATGTAATACTATATAGGTGAATTGTCCAGGTATTTCCCTTGGTGCCAACAATTTATGGATGGGTTTTCATTCTATTTTGCCATTGACTTTGCTTGGTATTTTACTGATGTTTTTTTACTTCAATAAGAGGATCATCCTTTCCCAAATATCTTTTCTTCTGCCAAAAAACAGGTCATTTGTATAAACAGGCTATAAAACGGAGTCCTTGGTGTTCGTTCCTGTTCAATTACCCTGCTTACTACTCTACAATCAACCACAGAGAGGTGAAACTGTAGCAATGATAAGGGGCAAAGCAAGGGCCCGCCATCAGGTGATCTGAGAAATCAAAGGTTGGCAGCACAATTAAATGCAACCAGCTGGAAAGGCAATAAAAAATATGGATCCAGATTACTGGTTAGCTATTTCAGATGCACGGTTCTGGTTACACAGTGAGAACCCAGGAGCCACAGGCCATAGTAGAGGCTGCTACAGCCAATCTAGTCGATAACTCATACTTGGTTACAGTCGAAAGGGCTGAGAGTCATCCAGTAGTCAACTCTCACTTCGAGTGAGGAAAATAAGCCAAGGGAGGTTAGGCAATTTGCCCAAGGTCACAGAGGAAATTAACTGACCCAGAACAAGAACCAAGGATTCCTCACATAAGTCTAGAAGTCTCTAACCAAGCTCTAACCGTGAGGATAATGTAGCTCTGAGATATTCGTATATATTTTTTTTCTGAGTTCTATGGTATCTTTGGAGCCCTGGTGGCATAAATGGTTAAGAGCTCGGCTGTTAACCAAAAGGTCAGCAATTCAAATCCACCAGCCACTCCTTGGAAACCCTATGGGGCAGTTCTACTCTGTCCTATAGGGTCACTATGAGTCTAGTCGACTCAACAGCACACAACAACAACATGACATCTTTAACTGACCAACATAATTTAAAATTAATCCCAGTTAAAGTTTTGTGGATCTTGGTTCATTTTGAAACTACAAGTTATTTACAAGCTATAAAACTACTAAGTTATGCTAACTTTCTTTTGTTTGTTTGCTTAATAAAGGGAAGAACAAGTTATCCCAAAACTCATACTATTGAGCCTATCAGTGATTCTAAGGAATTAGGCCATATAAACCAAGGACACAGAAAATATTTAAAGCCCACAGCTGGAAAAAGTGGCAAATTTTATGTGATGAACTGGATGAGAGATTTAAAAGTAAGTATAAAGCAAGAAATACAAAGGTTAATAAAGAAGGAAAGCTGAAAAGATAAAATTTTTCTTACAAAACTCCTCTAAATTACTTTTTTTATGATCATATGATACCTCCTGAAATGATTGGACTTAGACTAATTCTTTTTTGATACAGTTACTGTGTATTCCTTTTATCTTTTTTGATGCTTTCTGTGTCACAGTAGGGCATCTCATATTGGTTCTCCATTCTCTGAAAAATAGCAGGCTTTGGTTATAGGATCGCTTGAGACTGTGAACATCGAGATGGAGAGAGAAGCAAAGTGTTAGTGAGAGAAGTAAAGGCATAGAGTTGAGATGTAGTCTTGCTGAAAGATGGCTACTTTCTGCATGATTGTACAAATGCTGGATTGTGTTCACAACTATGGTTCACAAGTACCTTTTACTTAGCATATTTCTACCCTCCTTCCAATACTCATAGTATTATATAAACATGTACAAGATGCACTGCCTTGGCAGTTTCAAGATTCATTGGAAGACAAAATTCAGCTGCTTAAAATTGGCAACATCTTTTTCTATTAATTAACTAACTAGCTTCTGTGGAGTTGATCCCAATTTATGGTGACCCCATGTGTGTCAGAGTAGAACCGCGCTGCATAGGGTTTTCAATGGTTGATTTTTAGGAAGTAGACTGCCAGGCATCCCTTCTGAGATGCCACTGGGTGGACTTGAACCTCCATCTTTTTGGTTAGCAGCCAAGCGTGTTAACCATTTGCACCATGGAGAATCTCCGTGTTTATTAATAATCACAAACAATTCAGTCAAAATGAGTTTTCTAGTTGTTGCTTTAGGGCTTTCAGTACCCACATTCAGAACAGAAAAATTTAACAGTAAGACTGCTACAAAATGGTTATTATCTACCTAGCTAAATAGTAGGACTTTGTCCACCCAAATCAATGCACATCAGTGGCTTTTAATCTCAAATTATAATTGCCAAATTATACCTGATAATTCAGTGACCAGAAACAATCCAGGAGCACTGATCATAGTGATGATGTTGTCGTTGAGTTGATTTCAACTCATAGCAACCCCATGTGACAGAGTAGAACTGCCCTTTAGGACCCTGGTGGTACAATGGCTAAGTGTTCACTGCTAACCAAAAAGTTGACAGTTTGAACCCACCCAGCTGCTCCTCAGAAGAAAAGACCTGGGGGGTCTGATTCTGTAAAGATTAAACCAAAACTAAATCTGCTGCCGTGGAGTTGACTCTGACTTATGGCGACTCTATAGAACTACCCTGTAGGGTTTCCAAGGCTGTGATCTTTACAGAAGCAGGCCGCCACATCTTTCTCCCGCAGAGTGCCTGGTGGGTTCAAACCACCAACCTTGTGGCTAGCAGCCAAGCACTTAACCAGAATGCTCCCTGGTGGCGCAGTGGTTAAGTGCTTGGCTGCTAACCAAAAGGTTGGTGGTTTGAACCCACCAGCCACTCTGTGGGAGAAAGATGTGGCGGTCTGCTTCTGTAAAGATCACAGCCTTGGAAACCCGATAAGGCAGTTCTGCTCTGTCTTATACGTTCGTTATAAGTCAAAATTGACTCCATGACACACAATAATAACAATCTTTCTGGGAGCCAATCACTAGACTTTTTCTCCCGCAGAGCTCCTAGTGGATTCGAACTGCCAACCTTTTGGTTAGCAGTTGAGTGCCTAACATTTGCACCATCAGGGCTCCTCATAGTTGTGATAGCTTGTAATAAACACAAGAGCTCTTAGCAAAAGGTTTCAAGGTCTTATAAAACCAACCACTGATGTAATGATATTTTGTCCTGTTTAATTACCAGTCATAATGCAATATAATTAAACCCAGTGGCAGGAGGGTAACATTACCAAGATGCAGACAATTAAGTAAGCTAATCACAACACGTGTAAAAGATATTTATACAACTACATAAATCTTCTAATAGGAAGGGTCTACCTTAATTAAAATAAACATTGTTTCTTACATTTGTATGTAATGAAAAGATACCCATATTCTATATTCAAAGCAGTAAGATAAACTGCCAATGATAATGTTTCTAAAAATTAGATACTAACTTTTAACTGATGCTTGAAAAAAATCTTTAAAGAATTGGATTTAATAGCTTAACTAAGAATTATTTCTTCTAGTTTAGATCCTTAGAGGAATCATGACTGAGATAAAGTAAGAATATTGTTTAGTAAACATAATTATCTCTTATTAAAATCTATTTGCAGTTCACTAAATATTTTTTTTAAATATTCTGGATATTAATCATTTGTTAGGTATGTGCTGTAAACATCTGCTCGCAAGTCTGCAGGAAGAAAAGAGAGAATTAAATGCCTGCAGAATCTGTCCTTTGTAAAGGGCTTTCCCATAACCTAACCCAGCCACTTTCTCTTCTATCTCAGTGGCTAGAATGAGTCACATGACCCCCTCAACAAAATCTAGATAAGCAGATTCTTTTAACTGACACATTGCAACATCCAACAAAAGCAGGATTCTTTTAGTAAAGAGGAAGAGAAGAAGGAAAATTTGTTTATTAACTAGCCATTTTCTTGCATCTATTTATGCTATTAAGAAGATTGCTGTCGGCCTGTTACTTCTTTATAGGAAATCTCTTGGCTGCTCATTCTCTCTTTTATTTCCGATTTTTTCTTTGTCTTTAGTGTCCATAGTTTCAACTGTGATGTGTCTCGATCATAATCATCATCATCACTGTAATGCTGATCTCATTATCATTATTATGGACCCTGAATGGGACTTGCTGTGGTATTCTATTCTGAGGACTTCTTTTTTCAGTTCTCAATAATTCTCTCACTTCTTCTGTATGTTGGAACTTCTCAATGTCACAACTTTTCTTTCATATGGTCAATCTTTTATCTCTCTTAAATGCATTCTAGGTGAGCTTTTCAGGGGCTTTTTTTTTTTTTTCCAATTCATTAATCTTCCTTTTGTGCAGTCTACAGTTTATCTTAAGTTTTTTTTGTGTGTGCGTGTGCTTTAAGTGAAAGTTTACAGCTCAAGTCAGTTTCTCATACAAAAAAATTATACACATATTTTTATGTGACCCTAGTCGCTCTCCCTATAATGTGACAGCACACTCCTCCCTTCCACCCTGGATTTCCTGTATCCATTCAACTAGCTCCTGTCCTTTTCTGCCGTCTCATCTAGCCTCCAGACAGAAGCTGCCCATTTAGTCTCATGTATCTACCTTTTTTTTTTTATCTACTTGAACTAAGAAGCACACACTTCCAGAGTATCATTTTATGTCTTATAGTCCAGTCTAATCTTTGTCTGAAGAGTTGGCTTTGGGAATGGTTTTAGTTCTGGGTTAATAGACAGTCCAGGGGCCATGTCTTCCGGGGTTCCTCCAGTCTCAGTCAGATTGTTAAGTCTGGTCTTTTTGCTAGAATTTGAGTTATGCACCCCACTTTTCTCCTGCTGCGTCAGGGACTCTCTGTTGCTTTCCTTGTCAGGGTGTTCGTTGGTGGTAGCCAGGCACCATCTAGTTCTTCTGGTCTCCGGCTGATGGAGTCTTTGGTTTATGTGATACTTTCTGTCCCTTGGGTTAATATTTTCCTTGTCTTTGGTGTTCATTCTTCTTTGCTCCAGGTGGACTGGGACCAGTTGATGCATCTTAGATGGCTGCTCCCTAGCTTTTAAGACCCCAGACACCTCTCACCAAAGTGGGATGAAGAACATTTTCTTAATAAACTTTGTTATGCCAATTGACCTAGATGTCCCTTGAAACTATGGTCCCCAGACCCCATGCCCCTGCTGCTCTGTCCCTTGAAGTGTTTAGTTGTATTTAGGAAACTTAGCTTTTGGTTAGGCCAGTTGTGCTCATTCTCCCTGTTTTGTGTGCTGTCTTTGCCTTCACTTGATAATTCTTTTAAGATTTTTTTTGTTTTGTTTTAGTGACAATGTTTTATTTCCGTAATTTGTAGTTCATTTTCTTCTATTTTGGGGTCATAAAAGTTTTTTTCCCTGTGTCATTTTTTATTGAGATGAAATTCATCTAATGTCACATTAACCATTCCAGAATACAAAATTCAGTGGCATTTAGTACAATCATAATGTTATGCAATCACCACCTATATCAAGTTTTAAAACATCTTCATCACTCCAAAAGAAAATGCATACACATTAATCGGTCACACCTAATTCGTTCCTCCCCAATACCTGGCAAACACCAATCTACTTTCTGTCCCTATGAATTTACCTATTCTGAATATTTTATGTGAAAGAAATCATACAATATTTGTCATTTTGCGTCTGACTTATTTCACTCAGAATAATGTTTTCAAGGTTCATCCATGTCATAGCATATATCAGAACATCATTTCTCTTTATGGATGAATAACACCCCACTGTATGCATATGCCACATTTTTTTTTTTTTTAATCCATTCTGTTCATGGGCATTTGGGTTGCTTTCACTTTTTGACAATTAGAAATAGTGCTGCTTTAAGCATTCATGTACAAGTATTTGTTTCGTCTCTATTTTCAGTTCTTTTGCTTATATACCTAGGAGTGAGATTGCTAAGTCATATAATAATTCTATGTTTAACTTTTTGAGAAACCACCAAACTGTTTTCCATAATGGTTGGATCATTTTACATTCCTACGAACAATTATACAAGGAATTCAATTTCTTCACCTCCTTGTCAACACTTGTTATTTTCCAATTTTATTTGAATAGCCATACTATTGGATGGGAAATGGTATCTCATTGTAGTTTTAATTTGCATTTCTAATGACTAATGAATGATATTAAGTATATTTTTATAATTTATTTGTATATTTTATTTGGAAGAAAGGCCTATTCGAGTCCATAGCTCATTTTTAATTGAGTTGTCTTTTTGTTGTTGAGTAGTAAGAGTTCTTTATATAATTTGGATATTAGGCCATTATCAGATATAAGATTTACAAATATTTTCTCCCATTCTGTAGGTTACTTTTTCACTTTCTTGATAATGTCCTTTGATGCACACAAGTTTTTAATTTTGATGAGGTCCAATTTAGCTATTTTTTTCTTTTGTTGCTCATATTTTTGGCTTTGCATCTAAGAATTCAGTGCTAAATCAAGGTCCTGAAGTTGTATCACTATGTTTTATTCTAAGAGCTTTATAGGTTTAGCTCTTATATTTACATCTTTTGTCTATTTTGAGTTAATTTTTGCGTATGGTATGAAGTAAGGATTCAGCTTCATTCTCTCACATATACATATCCATTTATCCTAGAACTGTTTGTTGAAGAGAACATTTTTTTTCCATTTGAATGGTCCTGACACTCTTGTCAAAAATCAGTTGGCCATAGATGTATGGATATATTTCTAGACTATCACTTCTGTTGCATTGGTCTGTCTATCCTTATGCAGTTCCAAAATGTTTTGATTACTGTAGCTTTGTGGTAAGCTTTGAAATCCCGAAGTATGTGTCCTCCAATTTTTTTTTTTTTTAAAGATTATTTTGGCTATTCAGTGACTCCTCGCAATTCCATGTTAATTTGAGGATCAGCTTTAGCATTTCTTCCAAAAAGGATGTTGGAATTTTGATAGGGATTGCGTTGAATCTGTAGATCATTTTAGGTATAATTGCCATCTTAATAAGATTTAGTCTTCCATTTCATGAACATGAGATGTCTTTCCATTTCTTCACCAGAAACCAGTTGCCATTAAGTTGATTCCGGCTCATGGAGACCGCATGTACATCGTTGTAGAGCTGTGTTCCACACAGTTTTCAATGGCTGATTTTTCATAAGCAGATCACCAGATCTATCTTCCAATCCATTTTTTTAGGTCTTCTTTCTTTCAACAATATTTGTAGTTTGTAGATACAAGTCTTTCATGTCCTAGGTTAAATTTTATTCTTGGTATTTTATTCTTCGGGATACTATTAGAAATATAATTTTTTTCTTAATTTTCTTTTCAGATTTTCATTGGTTGTGTATAAAAGAACAACTGATTTTTGTGTGCTGATCTTGTATCCTATAACTTTGCTAAATTTGTTTATTAGCACTAATAAATTTTTGTCATTCTTTAGAATATTTTATGTATAAGATTACGTTTTCTGCAAACAGTTTTACTTCTTCCATGCCAAACTGGATATTTTTATGCATAATTGCTCTAGATAAAGCTTTCAGGAATGGAAGCTGCAAAAGAAGATATCCTTTCTTTGCTGATCTTAGAAAGTAGACTTTCAGTCTTTCACCATTGAACGTGACTTTTGTTGTGTTTTGGTTTGTTTCTTTGTTTTGTTTTTTAAAAATGTCGTTTCTATTCCTGGTTTGCTGAGTGTTTTTTATAGTCAAAGTGTGTTGGATTTTGTCAAATGCCTTTTTTGTGTCAACTGTGATGCTCATGAGTTTTCTTTTTTTTTCCTTCATTCTACTAATGCACTGTATTACACTGATTCATTTTCTTATATTGAACCACTCTTATATTCTAAGGATAAATCCCATTTGATCATGGTGTATAGTTCTTTTAATATACTGTTGCATTTGTGTGCTGATTTTTGTTTCTATATTTGTAAAAGGTATTGTACTGGGTATGGGGCCTACTGGAGAGCTCCAAGCCCTTTATAATTTCTCCATCACTGACAGGCTGCTTGTTTTCACAGATATGCTTTTTCTAAGATAGTATGAAAAAAAAATTATTCTGCTTTAGGTGAAAGTTTACAGCTCAAGCTAGTTTCTCATTCAAAAATTTGTACACATATTGTTTTAAAAACATGGAACATTTCAAGAATTTGTGCGTCATCCTTGCACAGGAGTCATGTGAGGCTGCTATTTTTCAAGGCTACTGCACAGAGCTGGCAATAGGGGAACAGGAATAGAGCAATTTAAAACACCACGAAGCACACTGTTTTTATCAAGATTTATCTCTTTTTCTTGAAAAAATGCTCCTCAGAGTGTTATAAGCCTTTGGTTAATTTACAGAGTTCTGAAAAAGTTGATTTTAACAGTTTTTGCCAGTGCTTTCGTTGTTTTTGTGAAAGATCGGATTTTGGAGGTCCTTTGCCATTGTAGAAGTTCATATATATATATGTATATATATATCTATATATGCCTTTTAACCAATCATAAGTGATTCTGCTTTGGGAAATTTCTTTTAATGCCCTTTGTCCATTGTATTGTAGTATTAGATTTTCTTGTTGGGGTGGAAGCTATTTTTTTACATTAAATATATGCAAAACCATGCCTTTTTTTTTTTTTTTTGGCTAAAACTTTCCAAGTTTTCTATTTACTTTTAAATATTATAATTTTTGTACAGATAAATTTTTTATCAAGTCAAATACAACTGGCCCTCATTCATGGACTGCTTATTTATGAATTCACCTAATCACAAAAAATACTGCTGGCACTTTCACACATGCCCAGAGCAGTGAATCCCAGGTGAGGTTTAGTAAAACTGGTTTGGTATTAACTAATTCAGCATTGGTGGAGAATGTGCAGAACATAACTAACTTGAATAATGAAAACCTACTGTATATCAGTTGTAACATTTTTGTCCTAAAAAAAAAAAGCAAACTCATTGCCGTCGAGTCGATTCCAACTCATAGCAACCCTATAGGACAGAGTAGAACTGCCCCATAGAGTTTCCAAGCAGTGCCTGGTAGATTCGAACTGCCGACCTTTTGGTTAGCAGCTGTAGTACTTAACCACTATGCCACCAGGGTTTCCTGTCCATACTAAAAAGGGTTAAAACTCATTCATATACTTTTTTTGTTTTTAGTAACCTCTTCAATTCATCTGGAATTAATTTTGGCAAATGGTATGGTGGAAGAATCAACTTTTTTTTTTCCCTTAAACGTTAATTTGCCTAACATAATTTATCAAACGAGCCATCTCATCCGCCATTGTCTTATGCTACTTAATTTACCATATATTAAATTCTTAAATATAATTCTCAAATATGACTGGAATTGTTTCTGAGCCGTCTCTTATGAACTCTAATTATATTCTTGCCTTTAAGTCAGTACCACATTATCTTGATACATTGTTACTTTACATTATATTTTAATACCTGGTTATTAACTCCGATAGAAGCCCTGGTGGCACAGTGGTTATGTGTTTGTCTGCTAACCAGAAGGTCAGTAGTTTGAATCCAGTAGCTACTCCTTGGAAACCCTGTGCAGCAGTTCTACTCTGTCCTATAGGGTCGCTATGAGTTGGAATGGACTCCACTGCAACAGGTTTGGTTTTGGTTTTTTGTTTTTTATAGCTCTAAACTAAAACTGTAATGCAAGGAGCTTCCACTAGGTGAAAAATAGTCTTTGGGGTATGGTCTTTCCATCTTTGATTCTACAGTTCTTAAATTACTTTTTTAAATTTCTACACAAGCTTTGCCTACTCTAAGGAGACTTTCTTAAACCCTTCCTTTCCTCCTCCTGAGTTGGGCTAGGGGCTTTTCCTTTATGCTGCTTCTTTATATTTTCATAATGTTGCATGTATACCTTCATTATGGCATATAGCTCTTTTTATTGTGAGAATTGAGTTTGTGTTCGTTTGTTTTGTTTTGTTTTGCTGCATTCACCACCGGATCATGGTGAAATCTTTGAAGGCAGAGACTGTGTTTTGTTACTGTCTTTACCCATGATGCTTAGTTTCTGGCCATACTAGAGACTCAATAAATTTTCCTTGCATGCTATAATTGTTGTTAGGTGCCATCCAGTCAGTTCTGACCCCGTGCACAACAGAACAAAACACTGTCTGGTCCTGCGCCATCCTCACAATCATTGCTATGTTTGAGCCCATTGTTGCAGCCACTGTGTCAATCCATCTCGTTGAGGGTCTTCTTCTTTTTTTGCTGACCTTCTCTTTACCGAGCATGATGTCCTTCTCCAGGGACTGGTCCCTCCTAATAACATGCCCAAAGTACATAAAACAAAGTCTTGCCATTCTCCCTTCTAAGGAGCATTCTCACTGTCCTTCGTCCAAGTAGATTTATTTGTTTTTGGCAGTCTATGCTATATTCAGTATTCTTTGCCAACACCATAGTTCAAATGCATCAATTCTTCTTTGGTCTTCCTTATTCATTTTTCAGCTTCCGCATGCATATGAGGTGATTGAAAATACCATGGCTTGGGTAAGACACACCTTAGTCCTCAAAGTGACATCTTTTCTTTTTAACATTTTGAAGAGGTCTTTTGCAGCAGATGAGATTTGCCCAGTTCAATATGTCATTTGATTTCTTGACTACTGCTTTCATGGGCTTTGATTGTGGATCCAAATAAAATGAAATCCTTGACAATTTCAATATTTGCTCCATGTATGTTCTCAATTGAACTTTTACCAAATGTGGATAACAGGGAAAGGGAAATCTAGAACATAATTCAAGCATTGTCACTTATCTAGAACTTAGTAAAAATTGATAAATGTACTACAGTAATTTTAAAAACAAACATGTACGTGTAATTCAGTAATGTCTTATTTTTAATTTTCTTATTCTGCTTTAATAACAAAAGTTTACTATGATTACTAGTACTTTGGATATTCAAAAGGTGTGGCTTGTATGAAATTCCCAGTGACTGGCAGAATCCCTGGTGGCATAGTGGTTAAGCGCTATGGCTGCTAACCAAAAGGTCGGCAGTTCGAACCCACCAGGTGCTCCTTGGAAACTCTATGGGGCGGTTCTACTCTGTCTATAGGGTCACTATTAGTCTGAACCAAATTGACAGTGATGGGTATAGCAGTTAAAATGCCTCCTCCTACAGCTTTTCTCTATTGCCAGCTCTGTTTTCATTTTACATCAAACCAATTTAAATCAACCAATATCAACAGAATACCTGTTAATCCCAGGAGGGGACAAAAGTTTTAGTGCCTTCATTATTCGATGTTGGAGAAATTACTTTCTGTTGCACAGAGCTTGCCTCAGTTATCACAAGAGAGGTTATGACCATTGAAAACAAATTCACATCCATGACAGATTTTCTAGTACTGTGAGTATCCAATTAGAGGTTTCTCAAGAAGCTAGCTAACTCATAACCCAATAGCTAGTTAGCAAAGGAGACAATTTGGTTTTCTTGGTAACAGCTGTAGAATTATTTTTAATCAGAGCTGTGTCACAACATCTGACAAAGCTGGCTTAGTGAATAAACTATACCATCTACCAGGATTATATTTGTATATTATATTTACCGATATAGCCAAGTATGGAATATTAAGACCTATTTTCATTTTCACTTCCCAAGCAGTATTTCAAAGCTTTTGTTCTCATACAAGGGAAGTATTATAAATGTTTAATTTTGCTCATGAATAATGAATGATTAAACATTAAACAATTCTAAAAAAAATTCTGAAGGGAATATTTACATTTTCAAATAAAAACATTGAAGAATTTTTCATAGACTTTGAGCAGCCAAAAATGGTCATAAAGCCTACCATCCAATCTCTCCACTCTATTGAACTGTGTCAAAATCATTTTGGAATAAGGCAAGGTATAAGTAAATATATAAATACATAACACTTTAAGAAGGCAGTTAACTGTGACAGAGCAAAAGCAGTTGGATGTACTGGCATGAATGAGAAGTAGGAGCTGACAGTCTGAAGTGGAGCTAGAATACCTATAAAAGTTTAGCTTTACCATTTTTTTCTTTTTTTTTTTTTAGCTTTACCATAAGCTATAGAAATAAAGCAGATGATAACTTTTTAGAAACTAGAATTTGCAAAGCCGGAACAAAGTGGGGCACCCTCAAACCAGCCTAAGACAATATACATGATATTGACAAATACTTGCATGTTAATTTAATGAGTCCATCTTGAAGAACTACATTGGCTACTTACGGCACCGGGTACTCCTTGGAAACTCTATAGGACAGTTCTACTCTGTCCTATAGGGTCGCTATGAGTTGGAATTAGCTCGACAGCAAAGGGTTTTTTTTAAATGGGTATAAAAGGATCCGTATTTTTGCCCATTCCAAGGAAAAGTGATCCAACAGAATGCAGAAATTATCAAACAATGTCATTAAAATCAAGTGCAAGTAAAATTTTGCTGAAGATAATTTAAAAATGGTTGCAGTATGCATTGACAAGAAACTGCCAGAAATTCAAGCCAGATTCAGAAGAGGGCATGGAGCCAGGGATATCATTGCTGATGTCAGATGGATCTTGGCTGAAAGCAAAGAATACCAGAAAGATGTTCACTTGTGTTTTATTGACTATGCAAAGGCATTCAACTGTGTGGATCATAACAAGTTATGGAGAACATTGCAAGAATGGGAATTCTAGAACACTTAATTGTGCTCATGCAGGACCTGTACGTAGACCAAGAGGCAATCATTCAAATGTAACAAGGGGATACTGCATGGTTTAAAATCACGAAATGTGTGAGACAGTGTTGTATCATTTTACCATATTTATTCCATCTATATGCTGAGCAAATAATTCAAGAAGCTGGACTATATGAAGAAGAATGTGGTGTCAGGATTGGAGGAAGACTCATTAACAACCTGCTATGTGCAGATGACACAACCTGCTTGTTGAAAGTGAAGAGAACTTGGATCATTTACTGATGAAGATAAAAAATTACAGCGTTCAACATGGTTTATACCTTAACATAACCAAAACAAAAGTCCTCACAACTGGAGCAATAAGCAACATCATGATAAAGAGAGAAAAGATTCATGTTGTAAAGGAGTTCATTTTCCTTAGATCCACAATCAACACCCATGGAAGCAACAGTCAAGGAATCAAACGATGTATTGAATCGGGCAAATCTGCTGCACAAGACCTCTTTAAAAACCAAAGATATCACTTTGAGGACTAAGGTACCCCTGACCCAAATCATAGTATTTTCAATCACCTCATATGCATGAGGAAGATGAACTATGAATAAGGAAGACCAGAGAAGAATTGATGCATTTGAATTATGGTGTTGGCAAAGAATATTGAATCTACCATGGACTGCCAGAAGAATGAACAAATCTGACTTGGAAGAAGTACAACCAGAATGCGTCTTAGAAGTGAGGATGGCAAGACTTTGTCTCACATACTTTGAACATGTTATCAGGAGGGACTAGTTCCTGGAGAAGGACATCATGGTTGGTACAGTAGAAGGTCAGCTAAAAAGAGGAAAACCCTCAACAAGATGGATTGGTATAGTGGGTACAACAACGGACTCAAACAGTAAAGATTGTGAGGATGGCACTGGACTGGGCAGTGTTTCGTTCTGGTGTGCCTGGGATTACTGGGGCTTGGGTCACACACCGAAGCCACCACTGACAGACAGGTAGTGCCTGCACTTGAGGTTCATTGCTGGAAATCGATCCTAGGTTTCCTGCATGGAAGGTAAGAATTCTACCATTGAACAACCACTGCCCTCATTTAACTCAGACAGGAGCTTAAATAAAAATAGTCAAAGTATATTTATTGTGAATACAGGGTCAGTTGAAATTGCAGAGAAGGAGAGCATCCAGAGGCATGAATATATGCGTCCAACTGCTGGGGAACCACTGTACATTAACAAGTGCCCTGCAGCAGTGGTCCTGGCATGGTGCCGGTAGATGTGTGGAGATAACTTCACTTGCAAAACCACTCTTGTGTCAGGAAATTGGCTGTCAAGGCCTCCCTTATTTCTTGCCAATCCTAGTTCTTCTCCAAGCTTTCCACGTTTCTGTGAGCTATGAACTCTTTTTCTGCTTAAGTTGACCAAATCTACTGTCGATTTTTCAACCAAGAACCCAGACTAATACAACATTCCTTTGGATTTATCTCCTCTGGGCATTTGTTTCCAAAAATCTAATTCCATAGCATTTTAAAATAAACTATGAGACTCTTAGAAGACTATATAGATAGGGAACTTAGTAAACATCCAGGATTTATTTGTCCTTTTCCCCTGTTTCTACTAACGTTCTCACTCTGGCCTCCATGTGTCACAGACACACGACCTAAACTAGGCCAAGCATAACACTTCACCAGCACCCAAGACACAGTGATGAAAAGGGTGGGTGTGTGACTCAAGCCCCAGCAATCAGGCCTAAGTCTCCCATTTTTTTAACGGGACCTATAGAGTCGCTATGAGTTGGAATCAGTTCGAAGGCAGCGGGTATTGGGGAGGCCAGGTGGGGTAAGAAGGGGTTGTGGAAAGGGAGGGAAAATGTCAACTTCCTAAATGTAGCAGATGCTGTTAAGGCCTTATATGCTTCCCTGTGAATCTCATTATCACTTTTATGCACCTGCATCTTTTTGTTGTAGGATTTTCCTCAGGATTCTAGATTCTCTTTCCATCTGCACGCATTCCCCTGGGAGCAGCCTTTAGCTAATAACCAGTAGCAACCAGATTACAAATACCTCAGATTCCTATTCCCTTATTGGAATGATGCTAAAAGGGAATCAACTCTATCTCCAGAGCCTCACTAAGAGATTGAGCCAAAATGACTTTCTGTGTGGTTTTGCTTCATTTTGCACATTTGTTTAGTTTCCTTCCATTCCCTGGCTCCATTCTCCACTCCCTTACTAGGTTTTCCTGGGGATACTGCCTAGTAAATTACTTTCAGGATCTGCTTCTCAAGAATCTAATCCAAAAAAAAAAAAAAAAAAAACAGAAAAGCCAGCAATTCTCTCTCATTCCTCAAGGATAATATCGCTTGAGAAAATAGTCAACGAGCAGATAGATGACTCAATCACTGCTTCCAGCCACTCCAGTTCCCCCAACAAATGAAGTGATAAATTTGCTTTCATGCCTAAACTAGGTTGAGTTTAATTCCTGTCACTTATAACCAAAAGACACACTTCATCAGAGTTATCTAAAGTTACTTTTATTCTTATTCCATCTAACAACGGATCTTACAGAGAAGTGAAGGATGTCCATGGGATCACCATAAGGGGGGATGAATCATCACTATTTTCTGAACAATATTATCAGAGGGCCACTATCACAGTCATTGTTCATTGATCACCATAAACCCAGTTTATGATTTATGTCTTCCACTACAGTTTACTAAGCTGTTTTCAAACTTTATCACAGTACTAGCAGTTGAAAACAATCAATTCATCATTGCTGTTGCTGTTGTTTTCAGGTGCCGTCGAGCCACTTCCAACTCATAGCGACCCTATGTACCACAGAACAAAACACTTCCCAGTCCCGCGCCATACTGACAATCGTTGTCATGCTTGAGCTCATTGTTGCAGCCACTGTGTCAATCCATCTCATTGAGGGTCTTCCTCTTTTTTCTTTTTTATAACTTTTATTGTGCTTTAAGTGTAAGTTTACAAATCAAGTCAGTCTCTCACACAAAAACTTATACTTTGCTACATACTCCCAATTACTCTCCCCCTAATGAGACAGTCGCTCTCCCTCCACTCTCTCTTTTCGTGTCCATTTCGCCAGCTTCTAACCCCCTCTACCCTCTCATCTCCCCTCCAGGCAGGAGATGCCAACATAGCCTCAAGTGTCCACCTGATCCAAGAAGCTCACTCCTCACAGGCATCCCTCTGCAACTCATTGTCCACTCCAATCCATCCTGAAGAGTTGCTTTCAGGAATGGTTACTGTCCTGGGCCAACAGAGGGCCTAGGGGCCATGACCACTGGGGTCCTTCTAGTCTCAGTCAGATCTTTAAGTCTGGCCTTTTAATGAGAATTTGGGGTCTGCATCCCACAGCTCTCCTGCTATCTCAGAGGTTCTCTATTGTGTTGCCTGTCAGGGTGGTCATTTGTTGTAGCCAGGCAACATCTAGTTCTTCTGGTCTCAGAATGATGTAGTCTCTGGTTCACGTGGCTCTTTCTGGCTCTTGGCCTCATAATTGCCTTGTGTGCTTGGTATTCTTCATTGTCCTTTGATCCAGGTGGGTTGAGACCAATTGATGCATCTTAGATAGCTCCTTGCTAGCATTTAAGACTCCAGATGCCACTCTTCAAAGTGGGATGCAGAATGTTTTCTTAATAGATTTTATTATGCCAATTGACTTAGATATTCCCTGAAACCACGGTCCCCAAACCGCTGCCCCTGCTACACTAGCCTTTGAAGCATTCAGTTTATTCAGGAAAATTCTTTGCTTTTGGTTTAGTCCAGTTCTGCTGTTGTTGTTGTTGTTAGGTGCCGTCGAGTTGGTTCTGACTCATAGCCACCCTATGCACAACAGAACGAAACACTGCCCGGTCCTGTGGCATACTTACAATTGTTGTTCTGCTTGAGCTCATTGTTGCAGCCACTGTGTCAATCCACCTCGTTGAGGGTCTTCCTCTTTTCCACTGACCCTGTACTCTGCCAAGCATGATGTCCTTCTCCAGGGACTGATCCCTCCTGACGACATGTCCAAAGTATGTAAGACGCAGTCTCACCATCCTTGCCTTTAAGGAGCATTCTAGCCGCACTTCTTCCAAGACAGATTTGTTTGTTCTTTTGGCAGTCCATGGTACATTGAATATTCTTCGCCAACACCACAATTCAAAGGCGTCAACTCTTCTTTGGTCTTCCTTATTCACTGTCCAGCTTTCACATGCATATGATGTGATTGAAAATACCATGGCTTGGGTCAGGCGCACCTTAGTCCTCAGGGTGACATTTTGCTCTTCAACACTTTGAAGAGGTCCTTTGCAGCAGATTTGCCCAATGCAATGCATCTTTTGATTTCTTGACTGCTGCTTCCATGGCTGTTGATTGTGGATCCAAGTAAAATGAAACCCTTGACAACTTCAATCTTTTCTCCATTTATCATGATGTTGCTCATTGGTCCAGTTGTGAGGATTTTTGTTTTCTTTATGTTGAGGTGTAATCCATACTGAAGGCTGTGGTCTTTGATCTTCATTAGTAAATGCATCAAGTCCTCTTCACTTTCAGCGAGCAAGTCTTCCTCCAATCCTGATGCCCTATTCTTCTTCATATAATCCAGCTTCACGTATTATTTGTTCAGCATACAGATTAAATAGGTGGGATGAAAGAATACAACCCTGACGTACACCTTTCCTGACTTTAAACCAATCAGTATCCCCTTGTTCTGTCCGAACAACTGCCTCTTTATCTATGTAGAGGTTCCTCATGAGCACAATTAAGTGTTCTGGAATTCCCATTCTTCGCAGTGTATACATAGTTTGTTATGATCCACACAGTCGAATGCCTTTGCATAGTCAATAAAACACAGGTAAATATCCTTCTGGTATTCTCTGCTTTCAGCCAGGATCCATCTGACATCAGCAATGATATCCCTGGTTCTACGTCCTCTTCCGAAACCATCCTGAATTTCTGGCAGTTCCCTGTCGATATACTACTGCAGCCGTTTTTGAATGATCTTCAGCAGAATTTTGCTTGCATGTGATATTAATGCTATTGTTCTATAATCTCCGCATTCAGTTGGATCGCCTTTCTTGGGAATAGGCATAAATATGGATCTCTTCCAGTCAGTTGGCCAGGAAGCTGTCTTCCATATTTCTTGGCATAGACGAGTGAGCACCTCCAGCGTTGCATCTGTTTGTTGAAACATCTCAATCGATATTCCTTCAATTCTTGGAGTCTTGTTTTTCACCAATGCCTTCAGAGCAGCTTGGACTTCTTCCTTCAGTACCATCGGTTCCTGATCATATGCTACCTCTTGAAATGGTTGAATATTGACTGATTCTTTTTGGTATAATGACTGTGTATTCCTTCCATCGTCTTTTGATGCTTCCTGTGTCGTTTAATATTTTCCCCATGGAATTCTTCACTATTGCAACTCGAGGGTTGAATTTTTTCTTCAGTTCTTTCAGCTTGAGAAATGCCGAGCATGTTCTTCCCTTTTGGTTTTCCATCTCCAGCTCTTTGCACACGTCATGATAATACTTTACTTTGTCTTTTTGTGTTGCCCTTTGAAATCTTCTGTTCAGTTCTTTTACTTCATCAATTCTTCCTTTTGCTTTAGCTGCTCAGCACTCAAAAGCAAGTTTCAGAGTCTTCTCTGACATCCATCTTGGTCTTTCCTTTCCTTCCTGTCTTTTCAGTGGCCTCTTGCTTTCTTCATGGACGATGTCCTTGATGTCATTTCACAACTCTTGTAGTCTTCGGTCACCAGTGTTCAATGCTTCAAATCTATTCTTCCAATGGTCTCTAAATTCAGGTGGGATATACTCAAGGTCATATTTTGGCTCTTGTGGACTTGCTCTGATTTTCTTCAGTTTCAGCTTGAACTTGCATATGAGCAATTGATGGTCTGTTCCACAGTTGGCCCCTGGCCTTGTTCTGACTGATGATATTGAGCTTTTCCATCGTCTCTTTCCACAGATGTAGTCAATTGGATTTCTGTGTGTTCCATCTGGCGAGGTCCACGTGTACAGTCGCCATTTATGTTGGTGAAAGAAGGTATTTGCAATGAAGAAGCTGTTGGTCTTGCAATATTCTATCATTCGATATCTGGCATTGATTCTATCACCAAGGCCGTATTTTCCAACTACTGATCCTTCTTCTTTGTTTCCAAAGCAAAAGCATTACAATCGCCAGTAATTATCAATGCATCTCAATTGCATGTTCGATCAATTTCAGACTGCAGCAGCTGATAAAAATCTTCTATTTATCTTTGTCCCTAGTGGATGGTGCGTAACCTTGAATAATAGCCGTATTAACCGGTCTTCCTTGTAGGTATATGGATATTATCCTATCACTGACTGCGTTGTACTTCAGGATGGATCTTCAAACGTTCTTTTTGATGATGAATGCAACACCATTCATCTTCAAGTTGTCATTCCCAGAATAGTAGACTATATGATCGTCCAATTCAAAATGGCCAATAACAGTCCATTTCAGCTCACTAATGCCTAGGATATCGATGTTTATGCTTTCCATTTCATTTTTGACGATTTCCAGTTTTCCTAGATTCATACTTCATACATTCCAGGTTCCGATTTTTAATGGATGTTTGCAGCTGTTTCTTCTCATTTTGAGTCATGCCACATCAGCAAATGAAGGTCTCGAAAGCTTTCCTCCATCCACATCATTAAGGTCAACTCTACTCTGAGTAGGCAGCTCTTCCCCAGTCATCTTTTGAGTGCCTTCCACCCTGGGGGGCTCATCTTCCAGCACTGTGTCAGACAATGTTCCGCTGTTATTCATAAGATTTTCCCTGGCTAATGCTTTTCAGAAGTAGGCTGCCGGGTCCTTCTTCCTAGTCTGTCTTAGTCTGGAAGCTCAGCCAAAACCTGTCCTCCATGGGTGACCTTGCTGGTATCTGAATACCGGTGGCATAGCTTCCAGCATCATAGCAACACACAAGCCCCCACAGTGCGAAAAACTGACAGACACGTGGGGGCAGTTGTGCTGACCTCCCCTGTATTGAGTGTTGTTTTCCCTTCACCTAAAGTAGTTCTTATCTGCTATCTAATTAGTGAATACCCTTCTCCCACCCTCCCTGTCTCCCCCTCTTGTAAGCACAAAAGAATGTTTTCTTTTCATTTTAAACTATTTCTCAAGGTTTTGTAATAGTGGTGTTATACAATATTTGTCCTTTTGCAACTGACTCATTTTTTTAAATTTCACTCAGCATAATGCCTTCCAGGTTTCTCCATGTTATGAAATGTTTCACAGATTCCTCATTGTTCTTTATGGATGAGTAGTATTCCATTGTGTATGAATATACCATAATTTATTTATCCATTCATCCATTGATGGACACCTTGGTTGCTTCCATGTTTTTGCTATTGTAAACGGTGCTGCAGTAAACATGGGTGTGCATATATCTGTTAGTGTAAAGGCTCTTATTTCTCTAGGATATATTCCGAGGAGTGGGATTGCTGGATAGTATGGTAGTTCTATTTCTAGCTTTTTAAGGAAGCGCCAAATCCATTTCCAAAGTGGTTTACCATTTTTACATTCCCACCAGCAGTGTATAAGTGTTCCAATCTCTCCACAGCCTCTCCAACATTTATTCTTTTGTGTTTTTTGGATTAATGCCAGCCTTGTTGGAGTGAGATGAAATCTCATTGTAGTTTTGATCTGCATTTCTCTAATGGCTAATAATCGTGAATATTTCCTCATGTATCTGTTAGCTTCTTGAATGTCATCTTTAGTGAAGTGTCTTTTCATGTCTTTTGCCCATTTTTTAATTGGTTTATTTGTGTTTTTGTAGTTGAGTTTTTGCAGTATCCTGTAGATTTTAGAGATCAGGTGCTGATCAGAAATGTCAGAGCTAAAAACTTTTTCCCTGTCTGTAGGTAGACTTTTACTCTTTTGGTGAAGTCTTTGGATGAGCATAGGTGTTTGATTTTTAGGAGCTCCCAGTTATCTACTTTTTCTTCTGCATTTTTAATAATGTTTTGTATACTGTTTATGCCATGTATTAGGGCTCCTAACATTATCCCTAATTTTTCTTCCATGATCTTTATCGTTTTAGATTTTATATTTAGGTCTTTGATCCGTTTTGAGTTCATTTTTGTGCATAGTATGAGGTATGGGTCTTGTTTCATTTTTGGCAGATGGATATCCAGTTATGCCAGCACCATTTGTTAAAAAGACTGTTTTCCCCACTCAACTGTTTTGGGGTCTTTGTGAAATATCAACTGCACATATGTGGATAGATTTATGTCTGGGTTCTCAATTCTGTTCCATTGGCCTATGTATCTGTTATTGTACTAGTACCAGGCTGTTTTGACTACTGTGGTGGTATAATAGGTTCTAAAATCAGGTAAAGTAAGGCCTCCCACTATGTTCTTCTTTTTCAGTAATGCCTTTTTTATCCAGGGCCTCTTTCCCTTCCAGATGAAGTTGGTGATTTGTTCCTCCATCTCATTAAAGAATGTCATTGGGATTTGGATTGGAATTGCATTAAATGTATAGATTGCTTTTGGTAGAATAGACATTTTTATAATGTTAAGTCTTCTTATCCATGAGCAAGATGTATTTTTCCACTTTTTTAAGTCTTTTTTGGTTTCTTGCAGAAGTGTACTGTAGTTTTCTTTGTAGAAGTCTTTTACATCTCTGGTAAGATTTATTCCTAAGTATTTTATCTTCATGGGGGCTAGTGTAAATGGCATTGAATTGGTGATTTCCTCTCCAATGTTCTTTTTGTTGGTGTAGAGGAATTCAACTGATTTTTGTATGTTTATCTTGTATCTTGAAACTCTGCTGAACTCTTCTATTAGTTTCAGTAGTTTTCTTGAGGATTCCTTAGGGTTTTCTGTGTATAAGATCATGTGGTCTGCAAATAGAGATACTTTTACTTCTTTCTTGCCAATCTGGATGCACTTTATTTCTTTATCTAGCCTAATTGCTCTGGCTAGGACTTCCAGCACACTGTTGAATAAGAGTGGTGATAAAGGGCATCCTTGTCTGGTTCCCAATCTCAGCGGGAATGCTTTCAGGCTCTCTCCATTTACGGTGATGTCAGTTGTTCGCTTTGTATAAATGTCCTTTATTATGCTGAGGAATTTTTCTTCTATTCCTATTTGGCTGAGAGTTTTTATCATAAATGAGTGTCAAACTTTGTCAAATGCCTTTTCTGCATCAATTGATAAAATCATGTGATTCTTGTCTTTTGTTTTATTTATATAGTGGATTACATTAATTGTTTTTCTAATGTTGAACCACCCCTGCGTACCTGATATGAATCCCACTTGGTCATGGTGAATTATTTTTTTGATATGTTGTTGATTTCTATCGGCTAGAATTTTGTTGAGGATTTTTGCATCTACATTCATGAGAGATGTAGGTCTGTAATTGTCTTTTCTTGTGGTAATTTTACCTGGTTTTGGTATCAGGGATATGGTGGCTTCATAGAATGAGTTTGGTAGAATTCCGTCATTTTCTATGCTCTGAAATACCTTTAGTAGTAGAGGTGTTAACTCTTCTCTAAAAGTTTGGTAGAACTCTGCAGTGAAGCCGTTTGGACCAGGGCTTTTTTTTGTTGGGAGTCTTTTGATTACCTTTTCAATCTCTTCTTTTGTTATGGGCCTATTTATTTGTTCTACCTCTGTTTGTTTTAGTTTAGACAGGTAGTGTTTTTCTAGGAATTCATCCATTTCTTCTATGTTTTCAAAGTTGTTTGAGCACAATTTTTCATAGTAATCTGATATGATTCTTTTAATTTCAGTTGGGTCTGTTGTAATATGGCCCATCTCATTTCTTATTCAGGTTATTTACTTCTTTTGCTGTTTTTCTTTTGTCTGTTTGGCCAGTGGTTTATCAATTTGGTTGATTTTTTTCAAAAAAACCCAGCTTTTGATCTTGTTAATTCTTTCAGTTGTTTTTCTGTTTTCTATTTCATTTAGCTCAGCTCAAATTTTTATGATTTGTTTCCTTCTGGTGCCTATGGGTTTCTTTTGTTGCTCTCTTTCTATCTGTTCAAGTTGTAGGGATAATTCTTTGATTTTGGCTCTTTCTTCTTTTTGGATGCATGCATTTATTGATATAAATTGATCTCTGAGCACCGCTTTTGCTGTGTCCCAAAGGTTCTGATAGGAAGTGTCTTCATTCTCATTGGATTCTATGAATTTCTTTATTCCATCCTTAATGTCTTCTATAATGCAGTCTTTTTTGAGTAGGATGCTGTTCAGTTTCCAAGTGTTTGATTTCTTTTCCCTGCTTTTCTGTTATTGATTTCCACTTTTATGGCCTTATGGTCAGAATGATGCTTTGTAATATTTCAATGTTTTGGATTCTGCTAAGGCTTGCTTTATGACCTAATATGTGGTCTATTCTAAAGAATGTTCCATGTGCACTAGAAAAGAAAGTATACTTGGTTGCTGTTGGGTGGAGTGTTCCATACAGGTCTATGAGGTCAAGTTGATTGATTGTGTCATTTAGATCTTCCATGTCTTTATTGAGCTTCTTTCTGGATGTCCTGTCCCTCACCGAAAGTGGTGTGTTGAAGTCTCCTACTATTATTGTGGAGCTGTCTATCTCACTTTTCGATGCTGATAGAGTTTGTTTTATGTATCTTGGAGCCGTGTCATTAGGAGCATAAATATTTAATATGGTTATATCTTCTTAGTGTATTGTCCCTTTAATCATTATATAGTGTCCTTCCTTATCCTTTCTGAAGGACTTAACTTTAAAGTCTATTTTGTCAGAAATTAATATTGCCACTCCTGCTCTTTTTGATTGTTGTTTGCTGGATGTATTTTTTTTTTTCCATCCTTTGAGTTTTAGTTTGTTTGTGTCTCTAAGTTTAAGGTGTTTCTCTTGTAGGCAGCATATAAACGGATATTGTTTTTTAATCCATTGTGCCACTGTGTCTTTTTGTTGGTGCATTTAGTCCATTTACATTCAAGGTAATTATGGATAGATATGAATTTAGTGCTATCATTTTGATGTCTTTTTTTGTGTATTGTTGACAGTTTCTTTTTCCCACTTAATTTTATGTGCTGAGTAGATTATGTATTTTCCTTTCTTCATATTTGTTGTTGTTGATTTTGTTTCTGGTGAGTCTGTATTTTTTTTTTTTTTTTGTATTTTATTTTGATGAGTGGGATAGTTTGTCTCCTTTGTGGTTACCTTTTTATATACCCCTATTTTTCTAAATTTAAACCTAACTTTTATTTCTTTGTATCACCGTATCTTCCTTTCCATATGGAAGGTGTATGGTTACGTTTCTTAGTCCCTCTTTATTATTTTAATGTTGTCTTCTTTTTATATAACAACATTGCTGTTGCTCTGTTTTGAGCTTTTATATATATATATATATACTCTTGCTTTGTTTTTGGGGGTTGCCCTATCTGGTTTGAATTCTCTGCCCAGTGTTCTAATCATGGGTTGATACCTGATGCTATTGATTTTCTAACCAAAGAACTCTCTTTAGTATTTCTTGTAGTTTTGGTTTGATTTTTACGAATTCCCTAAACTTGTGTTTATCTGGAAATCTCTTAATTTCACCTTCATATCTAAGAGACAGTTTTGCTGGATATATGATTCTTGGCAGCAATTTTTTTTCTTTCAATTCTTTAAACATGTCATCCCATTGCCTTCTTGCCTGGATCATTTCTGCTGAGTAGTCTGAGCTTATTCATTTTGGCTCTTCTTTTTAGGTGACTTTATTTATCCCTCGCTGCTCTTATAATTCTCTGTTTATCTTTAGTTTTGGCAAGTTTGATTATAATATGTCTTGGTGACTTTCTTTTAAAATCTACCTTATGTGGAGTTCTGTGAGCATCTTTGATAGATATCTTTTCATCTTTCGTGATATTAGGGAAGTTTTCTGCTGACAAATCTTCAACAATTCTCTCTGTATTTTCTTTTACACCTCCCTGTTCTGGTTCTCCAATCACTCGTAGGTTATTTCTCTTGATAGAGTCCCACATGATTCTAAGGTTTCTTCATTTTTTTTAATTCTTTTATCTGATTTTTCTTCAAAAATATTAGTGCCAAGTGATTTATCTTTGAGTTCAGAAATTCTGGCTTCTACTTGCTCAACTCTGCTCCTCTGACTTTCTGTTGAGTTGTCTACTTCTGTAATTTTATTGTTAATCTTCTGAATTTCTGATTGCTGTCTGTCTATGGATTTTCCCAGCTTATTAAACTTTTCATTATGTTCCTGAATAATCTTTCTAATTTCTTCAATTGCTTTTATTTGTGTGTTCCTTGGCTTGTTCTGCCTCATTTCCTTCCTGACGTCTTGAAGGGTTATGCATATTAAACTTTTGTATTCTACATCTGGTAATTCCAGGAATGCTCTTTCATCTAGAAGATCCCTGGATTCTTTGTTTTGAGAGGCTGTTGAGGTGATCATGGCCTGTTTCTTTATGTGACTTGATATTGACTGTTGTCTCCGAGCCATCTATGAGTTATTGTATTAGTTTATGCTTGCTTACTGTGTCATAGCTCCTTGCTTTGTTTTGTTTTGGTATATCCCCATGGATTGCTTGAGTGACCTAGCTTGATTATTTTCACCTTTGGAGCTCTGACGTCCTGTTCCCAGCTGGCTAGAGCTGTTATCAGGTCTATCAGTCTAGGAGTCCATTCAGTTTTCTTGTATGAATTTAGCTCAGGTTTCTAGGTAGCTGATCACGAAGTGTGTGGTACAGGCTCTGTCCTACAGTCTTAGAGGGGCAGGGGTGATTGGCGTATATACCTGTATCTGATTGCAGCAGGGGGTCGTACTCTGAATAGGGCAGAGGGCTGAGAACTAACCTCTGAGTGTCTTTGAGGAAAGTGTGTCCCTGTTCACTAGAGCATGGGTTAGTTCTGCAGAGGTACCATGGACACCCAAAGTTTTTGTTTTAAGGACTGGGAGGTACCAGTTATCTTTGGACCCCTGTTGCAGGTGGCTGGGTGACCTGAGTGGAGCTACCAGTCCTTAGGTCCCTGATGCAAGTAGGTGAAGACCTTGTTTAATAGGCAAAGCAATGTCAAACATCAAACACCCACCTCTCCACCACATAGCTGAAATGGTTGGAGTTTGCCAACAAGGGCCCATTCTCCTGAAATAGGCCCACACAGGTCCATGTAGAAGGGAAAGGTGCTCAAAGTCCAGGAATGGTTTATGCCTGGACAGGAGCCACTTCTGCCCTGAGATAACCCAGTTAGTAGAGCTAGCAAATTATATTTTCCCCCAACTGCAAATTTTTTCCTTCCCCAAGGCCAGGAGGATGGCTCTATGTGCTCATCAGGGCCTATCTCAGGCCCAGGGAATTCAGCTGCTGAAGCTGGCTTGGGGGTGGGGGGATGCGGCAAAATACACGCAAGTACTTAGCTTTTGCCAATAGCGCCGTTCTTAGGTTCCGGAGTTGTGAGTAGGCTGTGTGTGGCTGGCTGCTTTTCCCTGAGGCAACTGCAGCCAAATTCTAGTACCAGCCCACTGAAGCGGCTCCAAGAATGGTGCCTGAGGGCTCCCTGCCGTTCAGGTCTGGTAACCCCTCTCCACTTCTGAATGGTCTCTTCCTCCCCCTCCCCCTCAGCTCATTTTCTAAGCTTGCCTTTGAAGCTCAGGGCTCCTAGCTTGTCACAAATATACTCATTTCACTTGTTTTTTGGTCTTTGTTGTAAAGAGGGCTTGCCGGAAGCATCTGTCTATTCCGCCATCTTGGTTCCCAGTCTTCCTCTTTTTTATGTATCCTTTTTTTTATATATATAATACATACCGTGTGTGTTAAGAAAGAAAAAGAGAGGGAGGGAACAAAATCTTTCTAAAAGGCAAATCTGATCATGTTGGACCAGGATTAAAAATCCTTCAACACTTTCTTGCCTTCAAAATAAGGTTCAAATTTCTTAAAATGGCCTCAGAATTCTTCATTATGCATTGCCTGCTGCACTTCCCAATCACTTTTCCCACTCCACCTCCCCTCTCATATTTTAGTCATAGTGAACACTTTCAGTTCCTTGAGTGGCTTTTTCTTGACCTGGACTTTTTTCCCCCTCCTCTTTCTTCCTGTGCCCACACCTCCAGCTTCCCTCCTCACTTGTATTACTCCTTTTTGGTTTTCAGAACTCAGTCAAGATGTTACTTCTTCTAGGAAACCCTCTTTAAAGCCTTGCCTTTCACTGACACTAGACTAAGGGCCTCTCCTAGGTGCTTCCATTTTCCCCTTTACTTCCCTGTAATTGTACATCTCACTCTTCAATGTGATTGATTAAATGTGTTTGATTGAAAAAACGAGCATATCACCCATGAGGGCAGAGACTGTATTTTTCTGTTCAATGACACATTGCTTAAGTCTAGGACATTGTCTGAATCATAATGGATTTATAATATTTTTTAATAAATGAAAGAATAAAAAAGAGAGAGAGAGATTGAGAGGAGAAAGGATTTTTTGTTTGTTTGTTTGTTTTTGAACATTTATACAACTGGTACACTAAGTTGCAATCAGAAAATATCTCCTTGAGGGAATGTGCTAATGGGAAAAGAAAAAAAAAAAAAACAAACAATGGATGCTTGATGGTGCAGTGGTTAAGAGCTCAGCTGTTAATCAAATGTCAGCAGTTTGAATCCACCATTCGATCCTTGGAAACCCTATGGGGCAGATCTACTCTGCCCTATAGGATTGCTATGAGTCAGAATCGACTTGACAGAAAGGGGGTTTGGTTATACACACACACACATACATATTATATGTATATAATATATATCTGAGGCCCTTGTGGCACAGTAGTTAAGAGCTGGGCTGCTAATAAAAAGTTAGCAGTTCGAATTCATCAGCTACTCCTTGGAAACTCTATTGGGCAGTTCTACTCTGTCCCATAGGTTCGCTATGAATCAGAATCAACACGACTGCAATGGGTTTGGTTTGGTTTTTTAAAGTATATATTATACATGTTGTTGGGTGCGACCAAGTCCATTCTGACTTATAGTGACCCTGTCTGACAGGGTAGAACTGCCCCATAGTGTTTTCTTGGGTATAATCTTTATGGAAGCAGATTGCCAGGTCTTTCTCCCACAGAGTCACTAGGTAGGTTCGAACTGTCAACCTTTTGATTAGCTGCCAAGCACTTAAGTGTTTGCACCATCAGGCCTCCTTATAGTATACATGTATGATAATATATTACATGTACTACATATAAGGTATGTATTCCAATATATATATATATATTCCCCCAGAATGTCTCCCTGGATGTAAACTCTTTAAGATAACTGAGTTTAATAACCATAAAATATGTACTCAGCAATAAGACAACTCCTTGATTTAGCCACAGGATAGAAAGTCATTTAGCCACAATGCCTGATGCCTGGCTTTCCTCCCAGAGTAAGATACCCAGGCTCTCTTTGAAAAAAAGACAGCTTAGATAAGTGCAGCCACTGCTTAGAGTTTGGGTCGATTGCTTAACCTATTTATTGTTATATTAAATTATGAATTAATGTCAAGGGGTGGCCAGATAGATGTAAAGGTTGCCCTTTAAAACAATTTCATTTGCAAGCTTGTCTCATTTAGTAGCTAGATGGATTAAGGAGTAAAGAGACACTGACTTACAGAACTCAGTCCCAAACTGAAGTTGGAAGTTCATCAACCATGGAGAGAAGTGTAGGACTTTGTTTCTTATGCGGGACTGGAGACTAGACTGATACCCAAAAGGCAACACTGGCTGAAGGCCGAAGAACTGCATTGGCTGGAATATACACAGATGGACCTGGCAAGAAGCCAAGGAGCTATAAACCACACTCAGGCACAATTTAATACTGTATTTTCATATGTTGTTATAACGCATCATGAAGAACTCTACGTGAAACATAAACCTGTTGCCATCGAATCGATTCCAAAACATAGTGACCCTATAGGACAAAGTAGAACCGCCCCACAGGGTTTCCAAGGAATGGCTGGTGGATTCAAATTGCTGACCTTTTGGTTAGCGGCCATATCTTTTAACCACTACGCCACCAGGACTCCCAGTACAGGAAACATAGGCAGCAAAAAAATGGAAATAGAAATCATTAGTCTATGTATGCTCTTTTATCCAGTGTGATGAGAAACATACCCTTCTCTTAGCACAGCTCACTAGCTTTAAATTGTAAAGTTTCACCCTACTCATGATTGTTATGCTGGATAGCATATTCTTTCTTTTTGTTGTTATCATTGTAAAATATAGACAGCACAACATTTGCCAATTTAACATCTTTCACTTGTATAATTTAGGGACAACAATTACATCAATCATATTGTGTAACTATTACCAATATCCACTTGAAAATTTTCTATCACCATAAATGCACACTGAATGCTTCCTAAACAATGACTCCCCTTTTCCCCCTCCCTCTTGCCCCTGGTAACGACTATTAAACTCTGATCTCTATATCTTTGCCTATTCCAAGTATTTCATATAAGTGAGAGCCTACAATATTTGTCCTTTTGTGATTTCTTAAATGATAGGTTAACTGATCTCAGAGATGGAAAATATGACCAAGGTACTACCACTCCTGTGTCCAACATCCATGATTAGCATCAGTAACTGATTCTTAAGAACAGGCTCAGAATTCTCAACACATTCCTCCATCAGTGACTACCATTCAATTAAACTTGCCACAGAAGACAAACTGTTCATCACTCTGACTTTCCTTCTCATTCATTGGTAGGCTCAAGCACTCATCTCTGTAACATTACTAATTTTCTCCTGTCAATACTTGCAGAACTACTGCACCACATGCCAAGCCACTACTCTCAGAGCAGATAGGATGACATCTATGGAGTCAATGAAAATATCCACTCACCTGTGTTGATTTTAAGCAGTATTTGTTTCTCTGGGATTACTCTTTGTCCCCTTGGCTATCACAATATGGATGGTCTTAATGCCTATAGGTGACAGTGGTGTCTGAGTGTCATTTCACGGTTAACTCATGCTGGTTCATTTCTACATAGAGAAGGGTAGGCCATCCATCCAGGCAAGAGTGTTAATGAAGTTTCTTTGTTTACACAAAATCGTGTCAATCCTATTAAATACTTCTTTGATTTTTAAGTGTCTTGATTCCAGTACAATTAACAAAGAATATTTGAAAACACAGATAGCTCTCGACTTACTACAGGATTCCATTCCAACAACTCCGTCGTTAGTCGGATCTGTTGTAAGCCGAATACCTCTTTTTTTTGTTTGTTTCATTATTCCCTGCTATACAGCAGTGTATTCAACAGCAAATCATAACATTAAACATCTGGGAGTGAATATCTGGGAATTATAAAATCAGCAAATTACACACTGCAACATTGTATGTAGTACATATTACTAACAATAAGACATACAAAAATAAAAAAAGTGTGGTTCATCACGATCCAAATACATTGTAAGTCGAGGACTACCTGTACTGCCATTGTCCTCAAACTATTTATTTTCCCTTTCATCCTCAATTCTTGTGAGAGGGAAAAAAAGGCCCTTTTTGTCTTCCAAATTCTTTGCTCCTCCATGTTTCCACTCTTATAACCCCAGCCCAGGATTTTCTAAAATTCAGTCCTTTGCATCCAAACATTATAATCGTTGCCACCTATATTTTATTAATACATATATTTTGAACTAATCCACTTTTCATAACCTTTTACTTATTCTAAGTAATAATACCTATGGGCTACTTATATATCTTTCTGATAAGTAGACATTTAAAAATATCACCATTAAAATTTAAAATGATCCAGCATTACTTAAGACAATTTTAACTATGAGTATGACTCTTTGAGAAACAATGATTCACGCTGGTGGTTCTTAATACCAGCATGTCAGAATCACCTGGGAAGACTTTTTTAAAAATCTCAACGTCTGGCTCTCACTCTAGATTAATTAAATCAGAATGAGAACACCTGAGAACACTGGTCTATCTAAAGAAGGAAAAATAATTATTCAAAGGTTCCTCACTCTAACCTGTAAACTGTGTGGAAATTCCAGGATAGGCACTTCCAATCAAAAATGAGTTTCAGCTGCTTTACTAACTAACTTTGGGCTTCTTCCCTCCCATCAGGGATTTATAAACTAGCATTCCACCTTAATCCATAGTTCTAGCAGAACTTCTAATTTTAAAAGGATTAGTTGATTTTGGCTATACAACTTAATTATTCAAAACTTATTTAAACTGAACAAAACAAAACTTTGTAGAGAAATACACAATTTTTTCTGTGTGGTGCAAGTGATTTGCAATCAGGTGCTGACCTAAAGATTGGCAGTTTGTACCTAACCAGCAACTCTACAGAAGAAAGGCCTGACAAACTGCTTCTGTGAAGGTTGTTGTTGTTGAGTGCCGTCGAGTCAATTTCAACTCATAGCGACTCCATGTAATGGAGTGCCCCATTGGGTGTCCTAGGCTGTGTTGTTTACGGAAATAGATCACCGGAGCTGCTGAGTGGGTTCAAACTACCAACCGTTTGGTTAGCAGCCAAGCACTTAACTGTTGTGCCACCAGACTCCTTTTTCGTAAGGATTACAGCCAATAAAACCCTATGGAGCAGTTCTGTGAGGCTGCCATGAGTCTAGGGCCCAACTCAATGCCAGCTAACATTAACAATTACTGATATACACTGGGAAAAGCCAAAGGTTCTTCAAGAGTGGGACCTTTATCTTTCATGAGATAGATATGTATCTCATATTTAAGGACTCAAGCAGTAGGGCACATAGTAGGCCCTCAATAAATGGTCGTCAAATTTTAAAAAATGTATAAATAAATGCACAGAACTCTAATACATATATAACTATGGCAAAACACATTTTATAATTACTTCCTCTCTCACTTGAGCCTCATCATCTCTCCTGTACTTCTTGTAAGATGGTCTCATATGATTTAAAGAATAAAGACTAAAGTCTCATATTATTCATCCCTTATTAAAGAGTAAAGTAATAGTAAGAGAGTACATTCCATTTTAATAATCTGCCTTAACTGTGTGTGTTTTGGTGCTTGCAATCTGAGAAGGTACCAGCAATTTCAGAAGGGGCTCTTGCTTCAAAGAAATTGGCAGTGTTTCACCCACATCTAAACCACTGCTCAGTGCTTAGCACATAGTAAGTGCTTAATAAATCTGCCAAACATGACTTGTGGGATATAATCAAAGCACTTTCTAATGGGGGACTTTTTCCCCTGGATGAAAGCTCTGGCAGGCCACAGGGCTTCTCTGGTCTTTCAGTCTTTTACATTTAAATTTAAATGACTTGGTTCCTTCATCTGTAAAGTGAAGGGCTGGGACCAGATGATCACTAACGCCATTTTCATTTCTAACATTGTAATAGTTTAAGTTTAATTTTATGGATAACATCTGGAGACATTTTAACTTTGTTTTCTTATTCATAATTTCAAGAAATGGGATTTATCTGTACAACAATTTGCATTTCCATAGAGACCCCACCATGGTTAATGAATGTTGCTCTGTTCCACCTTTGCAGCAAGGACAGTGTCTGTGCATTCACTGGGTCTGAACGGAGCTGAGATTGTGGATTTATAGAGCATGACATGCAATCTGCCTGCTGATTTGAACATTCTGGACACTTGCTTCTTTCCTTTGACTTGAGAAGGATTTAGTTTCCGTTTGATACACATATTCAACATTATTTCTTTCTCTCTATTAAGCTTTTGCATAGTCGTTACTGTCGAGTCAATTTCAACTCATAGCGATCCCATAGGACAGAGTGGAATTGCCCCTTAGGGCTTCCAAGGCTGCCACATCTTTCTCCCAGGGGTGACTGGTGGGTTTGAACAGCCAACCTTTCAGCTAGCAGCCAAGCACTTAATCGCTGCACCTCCAGGGCTCCTTTAGTTAAAATAGATGTCCCTAAATCTTCTTTTATATAGCTCATGGATGGATGTAAATTGGAACCCTTTCCTACCTCCATCATAAATTTCTCATATAAAGATCTGATGCTCACATTTTCTGAGCTCCATGCACAAGTGACTGCAAGATACTGACAACGGGTAGCATGGTGATGTCTCCAACTGAGGCATAACAGGCAGCTACAATTGCATTACTCCCAACTGATGTTCTTATTTTCTCCAGAATTAAACCAGAGTCAATTCCTGCCATATGTTGTAGACCAAGGACAAAACAATTTTGAAGTCTTCTCCCTTTCATTTCCTATCTGAAATCCAAGCTCTGGATTTTCTTCTCTTAAAGTAAGGTATCAGAGAGAAGTCTTTTTTCTCCCCCATTGCTAAGCCAGTAATGAAAAATATAAACTACAAATTCCATTCTACTTTTTAGTAGATGAAATGAAAACAGAAAAACACAGCTTTCGTGAATGAGAACCAAGAAATTGAACTATATCCTGAGGGAACAGAAAGGATAAACATGGCACTGTATTGTTCCAGGCAACACTGTTATGGGATGCAGATGTCACTGGAGACCATTTCTGTCAGAGTGCATATTAGACTAGAAATAGGAATGCGTGGGTGTTGAAAAATCTTCCTCATGTGAAACCAGGATAAAACTCATCACCCTGTTTCTGTTTTTGGGGAAAACAGCCAAGAGGTTGATGAGGAACTAAGAGGGTGTTGGATCATATCCTTCTTTTTATCCTATTCATTCATACATCCATTTATTTATTCTTTCTTTTATTTCATAGATGGTCATTAAGCAAATATTGTGTATCAACACCATGCTAGCCACGAGGAACACACACAAGTGAGATGGAGTCACCAATAAGTTAAAATCTGGTTGAGAAATAGGCATCTATACAGATTATTGTAATGTTAGTCTTTCTGGAGGATATGATCCTTGATTTAATTTTGTTTTAGTTTAATAATAAACATAAACTTTAATTTGCTAGATAATCCTTCTTTACACTTGTAAAATTTGTTCTTCTCTATCCGTTATACCTCTCCTACACACACACACACACACACACACACACACATTCGAACATACTAATTATTAAATGATGAGTGTGAGGTAAACTTTGGGGGAGGGGAGGGGAGGGGAGTAAGGACAAGATAGAGTTGGGAATGGTGCCACAGCATATAGAGGGACTTGCATGACCACAGCCTCAGAGACAACAAGGGGTTTGCTGTGTCAGGAAGACAATAAGCTATTTTGCATGGCAGGAATGCAGCAGCAATTAAATAAGCCAAACGTATAATTTCCTCTTTGAAGTGTGACTCTATTAAAAGTGAAAAAGAATGCTAAAAATAATTAAAATTATATAATTTAAAATGTTTATATATTGCCTAACATATTATATTGGTGGACCTATAATCGGCACTGGGTTTTGGCTAGGTATAATAAGTTTATTCAATAACTATTTTCAAAAAAATATTTTTAAAAAATTAAAATATCTTATACCTATGCACACGAAGAGAAACAAATTTACCTTCTGTGTATTGATTATTTGAACACTGAAAACCTACCATAAGCAGAATAATTATTCTTGATACAAATATATGGGTTCAACAAGTCTCTGGGACAGTACGAGTGGCTGACAACATTAAATATTTCTCCAAAAGATGTGAGCTATTCCTACTGTTGCTGTTAGGTCCCCTCTAGTTGGTTCTGACTCATAGTGATCCTATGTACAAAAGAACAAAAAACTGGCCAGCTCTGTGCCATCCTTATAATTGTTACTTGCTGTGTTTGAGCCCATTGTTGCAGCCACTGTGTCAATCCATCTCATTGAGGGTCTTCCTCTTTTTCGGTGACCCTTCACTTTATCAAGCATGATATCTTTCTCCAGGGACTGGTCCCTCCTGATAACATGTCCAAAGTACATAAGACAAAGTTTCATCATCCTTACTTCTAAGGAGCATTCTGGCTGTATTTCTTTCAAGACATATTTGTTCATTCTTCTGACAGTTCATGGTAGATTCAATATTCTTCACCAACACCGTAATTCAAATGCATCAATTCTTCTTCGGTCTTCCTTATTCATCGACCACCTTTCACATGCATATGAGACGATTGGAAACACTATGGCTTCAAGGTGACATCTGTGCTTTTGAACACTTTAAAGAGGTCATTTGCAGCAGATTTGCCCAATGCAATGTGTTGTTTGATTTCTTGACTGCTACTTCTATGGGAGTTCATTGTGGATCCAAGTAAAATGAAATCCTTGACAACTTCGATATTTTCTTCATTTATCATGATGTTGCTTATTGGTCCAGTTGTGATGATTTTTGTTTCCTTTATGTTGAGGTGTAATCCATACTGAAGACCATAGTCTTTGATCTTCATTAGTAAGTGCTTCAAGTCCTCTTCACTTTCAGTGAGCAAGGTTGTGTCATCTGCATGAAGCAAGTTGATAATAGGTCATTCTCCAATCCTGATGCCATGTTCTTCTTCGTATGGTCCAGCTTCTTGGATTATTTGCTCAGCATACAGGTTAAGTATAGTGAAAGATACAATCCTGTCACACACCTTTTGTGTCTTTAAACCATGGAGTATCTTCTTGCTCTGTTCTAATGACTGCCTCCCAGTCTATGTACAGGTTCTACCTGAGCACAATGAAGTATCCTGGAATTCCCATTCTTTGCAATGCTATCCATAATTTATTCTAATCCACACAGTCGAATGCTTTTGCATAGTCAATAAAACACAGGTAAACATCTTTCCAATGTTCTCTAATTTTGGCCAGGGTCCATCTGATATCAGCAATGATATCCGTCATCCCATGTCGTCTTCTGAATCCAGCTTGAATGTCTGGCAGTTCCCTGTTGATGTATTGTTGCAACCATTTTTTAATTATTTTCAGCATAATTTTACTTGCAAGCAATATTAATGACATTGATAATTTCTGCATTCCATTGGATCACTTTTCTTTGGGATAATCATGTACATGGATCTCTTCTAGTCAATTGGCCAGGTAGCTGTCTTTCAAATTTCTTGTCATAGATGAGTGAGCACTTCCAATGTTGCATCCATTTGCTGAAACATCTCAGTTAGTATTCTATTAATTCCAGGTGCTTTGTTTTTCTCCAGTGCCTTCAGTGCAGTTTGGATTTCTTCCTTCAGTACCATTGGTTCTTGATCATATGCTACCTCCTGAAATGGCGGAATGTCGACCAATTCTTTCTGGTACGGTGACTCTATGTATTCCTTCTGTCTCCCTTTGATGGTTTCTGCATTGTTCAACTCTTTGCCCACAGAATCTTTTAATATTGCAACTTGAGATGTGAATTTTTTCTTCAGTTCTTTCAGCTTGAGAAATGCCAAATGTATTCTTCACTTTTGGTTTTCTAACACCAGGTCTTTGCACATGCCATTATAATATAATACTTTGTCTTCTTGAGCTGTCCTTTGAAATTTTCTGTTCAGCTCTTTTACTTCATCATTTTCTTTGTTAACTTCAACTATTCTATGTTCAAAAGCAAGTGTCAGAGTCTCTTCTGACAACCATTTTGGTCTTTTTTTTAATGTATGATGTCATCCCACAACTCATTGCATTACAGCAGCACAAAAGCCACAAAAGTACAACAAACTTACAGATGAGTGGTGAGAGCTATCCCTAGCCATTTTTTAAATTAATAAATACTCTTCATCCCATCTTTGAAAGGAAGGTGACAGTTACATTGTGCCTGTAAAAGGCTGGGCAAAAGAAGATGGTTATTGCAGAGCATCTTTCATCTTTAGCCATGCGTTATAGTGAGAACCCTAATGCACAAGTAGCTCATCATTATTAAATAAGACATGGCAAAAGTCAGAAACATAGAGAAGAACAAACCAATCTCAGTTTACTTTTAATGAACTATGAGTGATCTTTATTTAATAAAATTTAAAATCCTCGACAAAGACTATTCCAGATATGTCTTTAGGATGATTTTCATAAATCTGAATTATTCTAAGCAAAGTGGACATATGATCACCCCCTAGTTAAGGGAGGGGTAAAGTAGAAAGTGGGAAAAGTTCAGATCATTAGGGACCTCACACACCATGTTAAAAAAAAAGACAAACAAACCCACTGTTGTCGAGTTGATTCCGACTCATAGTGACCTTATAGGACAGAGTAGAACTGCCCTATAGGGTTTTCAAGGCTGTATGGATTACACCTCAATATAAAGAAAACAGAAATCCTCACAATTGGAAGAATAAGCCACATGATGATAATGGAGAAAAGATAGAAGTTGTCAAGGATTTCATTTTACTTGGATCCACAATCAACAGCCGTGGAAGCAGCAGTCAAGAAATCAAAAGACGCATTGCATTGGGCAGATCTGCTGCAAAGGACCTCTTTAAAGTGTTGAAAAGCAAAAATGTCACCTGAAAACTAAGGTGCACCTGACCCAATCCATGGTATTTTCAATCGCATCATATGCATGTGAAACCTGGACAATGCATAAGGAAGACTGAAGAATTGAAGCCTTTGAAATGTGGTTTTGGCAAAGAATATTGAATATACCACGAACTGCCAAAAGAATGATCAAATCCATCTTGGAAGAAGTACAACCAGAATGGTCTTTAGAAGCAAGGATAGTGAGACTGAGTCTCACAAACTTTGGACATGTTGTCAGGAGGGACCAGTCCCTGGAGAAGGACATCATGCTTGGTAAAGTAGACGGTCAGCGAAAAAGAGGAAGCCGTCAATGAGATGAATTGATGCAGTGGCTGTGACAATGGGCTCAAGCATAACAAGGATTTTAAGGATGGCGCAGGACTGGGCAGTGTTTCGCTCTGTGGTACATAGGGTCACTATGGGTTGGAACTGACTCGACGGCACCTGACAACAAGAACATAGTGGCACGATGGTTAAGCATTTGGCTGCTAATCAAAAGGTCTGAAGTTCAAATCCACCAGTTGCCTCTTGGAAATCCTGTGGAGCAGTACTACTCTGTCCTATAGGGTCTCTATGAGTAGGAATCGGCTGAACGCAAAGGGTTTGGTTTTTTCATTTAACCTTTAGGGAAGCAAACTACCACATCTTTCTCCTGAGGAGCAGCTGGTGAGTTCGAACTTCCAAAATTTTGGTTAGAGCTGAATGCTTGCTTAAAAGCACAGCACTACCAGGGCTCCTCAAACCATGTAAAGGAGCTTGAAATTAAGCACTGGGAAGCTAATGAAGGATTACACGCAGAACTGAGTTTTAGTTAGAGCCTCTAATGGCTGTTTAGAAGATGAATTTGTGTGAGGCAGAAATTTTGTATTGTTTATATTTGAGATAACAAACCAAAAGCCCATGGACGGGATCCAATCCATATGTATATTTTTTATTTTGTTTTCTTTTTGCATAATCAGTGCTAACATGCACGCCATTTAACAAACTGAATTTGCTCACCAGACTTAGAAAGCAGATTTCACATAAACATTTGGATTACTGGCTTCTGCTGAAAAACTGGAAAGCCTGTGGTCATTGGACCTGCCTTTCTGGTACACTGTGTATGCTGCTGCCATCTAGTTGATTCCGACTCACAGCAACCCTATAGGACAGGGTAGAACTGCCCCACAGAGTTTCCAAGAAGCGCCTGGTGGATTCAAACTGACTACCTTTTGGTCTGCAGCCGCAGCACTTAACCACTACACCACTGGGGCTTCTGGGTGACAGAAACTAACAGTAGTTGCCCCTTTAGAGTGTGGGATGCACCCTCCAACTTGATCGCCTGACTTACTTTTGTTAACGTACATTAAATGCCTGGTCATATGGTACCCGAGCTGGGAACTTCTAGTTTACACTGCCTTTTAAATGAGAACATTTGATAAACTGGCCAGAAAAAAGAAAACACATACTTAAACTAACAACTGAATTCTCATCAGGTATTTCAACTTAAAGGCACAAAAGTGTGGACCAGACAAATGTAAAACAAGCTTTAGATTAGGGAGCGGGAATAATGCTTATTTATATGATCACTTTAATTGTTGTTCTGATTGGATACAGCACTACACACTTTAACCGTGATGGTAAAATCAACAAATTTTGACTAATGACAACTGTCCCCCTGGGATTCCACACAGAAACTGACCAGAGGAAATATTAATTCAATTATAGTTCATGGGAAACTCCAAGATAATTAGAGCAGAGCAAGCCCTCAACCACACCCACCACCTCTCTTCAGCCCAGAGCTTCACTGGGAGATGGAGCAAATGAAGCCACTGGCCACTATCCTTTCTCGTTCTGACAGAAGAATGATATACTAGACTGGTCAGTAAATCTGTCTTTTTTCAGAGTCCATGTAATTTGTGGCTTCTATTTTCTAAGTACTTATGGAGTGTTTTTTTTTTTTTTTTTTTTATGGAGTGAGTATGCCTTTCATTAAGATATTTAGCCAATGAGCAATCCCTGGTGGCACAGTGGTTAAGGGTTCATCTGCCAGCCAGAAGGTTGCAGTCTGAATCCACCAGCTGCTCCTTGGAAACTGTGTGGGGCAGTCCTACTCTGTCCTATAGGGTTGCTATGAGTCAGAATCGACTCAATAGCAACAGGTTTTTTGGTGTTTAGAAGGGAGGAAATGAAATAAAAAGGGCATATACTTTATGTCAATCATGTCACATCCTTGAATTTTCCTTCTTTTGTGAATGTTATTGGGCACAGGAAGAATTCCAAACTCCTTTTCATGTTTTATAAGACGTTTCATGATATGACCCCCTGTTTTCCTCACTATCCCCTCTCCAGCCCCTTCTGCTCCAAAATCAGTCTCTAGTCATATTCCCCTGCTTTCATTTTCTTAAACACATCATATTCTTCCCTTCCGACCTCTGCACGTACTCTTCCCTCTGGCTAGAACACATACGCAGCTACTTCTCCCATTTTCCTAAGTATTAGTTATGTCTATTGCTGCATAAGAAATCCCAGCTTTGCAGCTTAAAATAACAAGTAGTTACTATCAAAGTTTCTGTGGGTCAGGAATCTGGAAGCAGACTAACTGGGAGGTTCTGGCTCAGAGTCCCTCAAGAAGTTACAGACAAGCTGTTACAGGGCTGCTGTCATCTGAAGGCGTTACCGAACCCAGAAAGGTGGCTCCTTGTCTGGCACACTCAGACTTTCCAATTATCTGGACACCAGTCTTTGAGAAACTAACTTTATTGCAATGCGCAGAGCAAGGAGCTGGGAGGAAGTTCCTCAGATCTGGCTCACCAAGCTATGGGGAAGCAGGGCTTATATGTGATTTGGGTAGCAAGATCGCAGCTGCGCAGGTGTACTGAGGAGGGAAAATTATAGAAGGCAACCAGGAAACAGAAGGTGATGTGGTTCTTGTCAAACCTCTTGCTTCGGAATAGGGCCCGGGTCATGATTTTCCTTCTAATTCATCCCTCCTTTTGCTGCATCCTCTGTTGAGGCCAATTAGCAGTCATAGCTGGCCCTTCTGCACATGCAGGGCAGGCCAAATCTGGTTTGGGCTAGTTTAAGTACTAATAGAAATTTACTGGCATTTGTAGGGTCAGGTTACAAAGGCTGTCTATGGATAGAGAATCCACTTTCAAGATGACTCACTTCTGTGGCTATACAGGGGTCTGTTCCTCACTGCCTAAGGGCAAAGGACTCAGCTCCTTTGTCATGTGGGCCTCTCTGCAGGGCTTCCTCAGTCTCATCACGACATGGCTGATGGTTTCTCCCAAAGCAAGTGATCCAAGAGAAAGCACAGCCGCAGTCACGTGCCTTTTATGACCTAGTCTTGGAAGTGAAACACCATGCCCTTTTGCATATTCTGTTTACTAAAAGCAAGTCACTAAGTGTAACCCACACTCAAGGGGAGAGAAATTAAGCTCCATCTCTTGAAGGGGCCATCAAAGAATTTGTGGACACATTTTAACCACCATTGCCTGTCTAAATCCTGTATGAAGGTTTCAGCCTGGATGCTTACTTGCTGGGTCAACCTTTATGACTCTCAAGACTGAATTGGTACTTCTTTAGCTCTCAGGAGGTACCTCTCTTAGCAGGAATCAGATTTGTGGAAGTATTCCGCATTTACTAGGCTGTCTTCTGCACTAAAGAGTAAGCAACTTGAATGTAAGGATTGTGCCTGGCACAATGCTTGGTTCATAGGCCTTGAACCAATATTTATTGAAAATATGAATCGTGCCAGTCAAAGAGGCACTTTTCCTGCATTCCTACATGGTAAGTGTGAGTACCAGTACCAGTTGCCATTGAATCCATTCCTATTCATGGTCACCCATGTGTATCAGAGTAGAATTATGCTCCATAGCATTTTCAGTTGCTGATTTTTTTGTAAGTAGATCTCCAGGTCTTTTTTCCAAGATACCTCTGGGTGGACTCGAACCTCTAACCTTTTGGTTAACAGCCAAGCACTTCAACCATTTACGTCACCTAGGGAATCTAGTAGTGAGGTAAAGGGGGATAAATAATTTTGCAGCACAATCTCTGCTGTGCTTGGCAATTTATATACATTATCTCATTTTTGACAGAAACTTTGATAGAAGAATAACTGTGTGGTGGAAAGGATGAAGAATTTTGTTTTTACACTCTATCCAGCCACTTATTGCTGCAGAATCTTGGGAAACTAATTTCGCTCCTTAGAACTCCATTTTCATCATGAGAAATATTAAAGGAAATGATAATTTCCTTGCCAACTTCATCTGGTTTTCATCAGGATCAAATAAGATAATGTAAGTGGAAAAAAAAAAAGGTACAAAACATCATACAAATATACAATACTAATATTATTATTTCTCAAATTACTGTAGAATATAGATTATACTGCCAAACAAGAAGAAGATGCTGCCATATTTGAAAGTTTAATCAAAGGTAAAACCAACGATAACCAATATTTATATTCATTCATTCTTTCTTTTCTCCAAAAAATACTGATTGAACTCCTGTTGTTGTTAGTTCCCATCAAGTCAGCTCAGACTCATACCGACCTTTTATATAATAGAAGGAGATGTTGTCTGATCCTGTACCATCTTCATGACAGCATGCCTACGGTGTTCATATTCAAGGCACAGCCTAGACCTTAGACATCTAAGTGTCTTCAGTTAAGCCCAAAGGATTACAAAGTTTTCACAGTCTTTTTACATAGAATTAGTATAAATTTACTGGTAATAATTCAACCCACTGGAAAACAGAAGCTCACCTTGGTTAAGCTTCCAGGGCATACAGGTAGGTAATAGAGTCTAGACCCAAAAAAGATCTGACTTCCAGTTCTATACTGTTTCATCATGGTGTGTATTACCTTTAGCAAATCCTGGACTCTAGTTTGAAAGTCTACTCATAGATGTAGCCTTGCCTCTGACTTTTCACTTGCAAAATGCTGAAAAATAGTACTGATTTACCTAATAGACTTCCTCAAAAGACTGTAAAATAATGATGTCTGTAAAGTACTCCAGATATTTCATGAATTATAACAATTATGTCAATTGTGGTCAAAATTTATGGACAAGTAGCAGAGGCACATTAAGTCTTTACGGCTGCCAGAGTAACATTTAATACAACAATCCAAATTGCGCATGAAAACTTATCCTTCAAAAAGGTACTGTAATATAACTTCCTTCTTGCTATAATAATGTCCAGGTAGGCTAAGTGTCAACAACAACACAGAGGTAAACTAGTGCAAATTGTTCTTCACTTTGTTTTTTCCTTATTTTTATTTACCTCACTGTTAAAGGACAATAGTATCCCTCCCCCAAAACAAAACAAAACAAAAAAACAAGAATTTTTTATCAGACAATCACTAAGCTGTACCAACGAACTAATTCCTTTGTGTGCCGATTTTCCAACCTAGACTATTCACCTACAGTGCTGAAGGAAAATTATTTGTGGCTCTGTCCTAGTTTCCTTGAGGATGAGGGACTATCCATAGGCTAATCTCAGTAGCTTCCAGACTTGGAATATTTGTTACTTCCCAATGTCTTCTTCCAACTATACTCAACTCCAGCTTTTGGATTTGTGAGTTTACATAACATGGGGATACCCTTCTTGGGGTATGATTAAGATCAAAACATCCAGGGCACTTCTGGCAAGCAGTGAGCCCAGGCTGTACCTCCATCAGGTCTGCTAATGGAATTTTTCCCTGAGGTTGAAGATGTTAAATGACAGCAACTTGGTTACGAGGAGAGACACACTGCTGGATCTCCAGTCAGCAATGAAAAGCGATTCATTTCAGGCAGAAGAGAATTCACTTGGGTTCCATTTTCCCTACCTCCTCGGAGGAATGCATCTGGCCAGTTTGCATCAGTCCCATGTGAGCAAACCTTTAATATGCCTGGCATTCTGGAAAGGAGTTGTAACTTGGAGTAAAAGTGAGGGATTTATTGTGAGAGCTTTTGCTAGCAGTCATTTTGTGCTTTATAGCAAAATGAACACAGAAATAAAAATGGTGAGAAACAGTGTGGCGGTCAAAATATAAACTTTGGCATCAGTGCTTGGTTTGAAATTCAGGTTTATACTTGGCAACTTCATGAGTCGGGGATGAAAGCTTAACCTTCATTTATAAAATGGGACCTGTGTGAGGGGATTAAAAGAAATAATGGCTAGATCACTTACCTTGTGCCAAATAAATTGTGGCTTTTATTATTACAAATAATAAAACCAAAGGTAACTTATTCCCTAAATAGTGTTCCCTACTCTTTAAAAGAAGTCCTAGAGGAGCCCTGGTGGCACAGTGGTTAAGAGCTATGGCTGCTAACCAAAATGTTGGCAGTTTGAATCCACCAGCCACTCCTTGAAACCCTATGGAACAGGTTTACTCTGTTCTATAGGGTTGTTATGAGTCGAAATTGACCCGAAGGCAATGTGTTTGGTTTTCGGTACTCTTTAAGAATTCAAGAAAACCTTCATTTTATACTTATCTTCACCATGAAAGGAGCCCTAGTGGAGAAGCAGTTCAGAGCTTGTCTGCTAACCAAAAGATCGGGAGTTCGAATCCACCAGCCACTCCTTGGAAACCTTATGGGGCAGTTCTACTCTGTCCTATACCGTCATTTTGAGTTGAAATCGACTCAGATGTGGCTCCCCAAGCTACGGGTAAAAAACGGGTAAGCAGGGCTTATATGTGATTTGGGTAGCAAGATGGCAGCTGCGCAGGTGTATTGAGGAGGGAAAATTCACCACGAATACGTGAGGGAACATTAGATTGACCTAAACTCCTTGAGCCTATTGATGATATGAGAAATTTATTTCTGTCCTCAAATATGGACAAGAGCTATTTGTAAAGATGCAAAGCTGTGAACAATAGGAAGTAAGTGGGAGTAAATCCGAAAGTCTAAGTTATGACTCCTCTGCTCACTGGGCACATTCAAGTACTAGAGCTAAAAGCTGTGTGCTGGTAAGAGCAGTGCTCAGCGGGGTGCTGGGCCTTTCCTCAGAACTGGCTCTGTTTACAAAATCCCAAGCTAGACAACTGCAAAACACTTCACAACAAATCCCCTTTCCCTTCAATATAGGTTTCAGTATTATGCAAAGGAAAAGGCTGATGGAGTGAAAAGCCAGGGTGGTTTCATTCAATGATACTTTGCTTTCCAATTTAATTTTTTTCTCTTGTGAATAAGCCTGAACATATAAGTATAATGCAAGATGAAAAATTATAAAGGTACTTTTAGTGTCATGGCCAGCAGCCAGTTCCTCCAAATTGGGGTTTTCAGATAAAATACAGGACAACTTGGTAAATTTGAATTTTGGATAAACAAGGAACATTTTTTTTTTTTAGAATAAGTATGTCCCAGGTTCATCCTGGCCTCCAGAGGTGGAATTAGAAAAATCATCAGGGCACTCCCAACAGCTGGGTCCCACACTGGACATACATTTGGGACGTAAAAATTTAACTGAGTGTCTTGTATTTTTATTTACTGAAACTTCCAAATTCTACTGCAAATGAACTAAATCATATTAACCTTTAACATGTCATACAATCTATGTGGTTACTCTTGAAAAAAGACATCTTCCCGTGCTTATTATTTTATAAGTATGACAAAATTATAGATTAGAAAGTTATTGAAAGCAGTTCCATTTTGTAACTTGATTTTATATAAAGCTATTTATATTAATGATACCACTATAAGGAGGAAATTGTTGTTGTTGTTGTTGTTATTAGGTGCTGTCAAGTCAATTCCAGCTCACGGTGATCCCATGTGACAAAGTAGAACTGCCCCATACAGCTTCCTAGGCGGTAATCTTGAAGGGAGTAGATCACCACGCCCTTCTCCAGCAGAGCGGCTAGTTGGTTTGGACTGCTGACCTTTTGGTTAGCAGCCAAGCACTTAACTATTGTGCCACCAGGGGAGGAAATTAACATGCATGCAAATAGGACTTAATTCTTTATAGACAAGCATGAAATAAATATGCTGGTGTAATATTCTGGGAACCAGAGAGAAAAATTTTACGCTTTTGAGTGGAACCAGCTGGAAATTGTTTATGTTAAGGTCCATGACCATTTAAACAAAAAAAACTTCCAATTTTAAATCCTGGACAGATTTAAGAATTGAGAATATACACAGAGAACTGAGTATATTGGACTTGAAATGAAATAAATGTCATGTAGCCATAGATTGAAAGTTCAAATTTTATATATGCTGATTTTGGACGGTCCCCAAATTCATGCCGTTGAAGTTTTAATACTTTTGGACTACCTACTGGTGGCTGATAAGAGATGAACTCTTGGAAATTCATTCCAAATTCTGGTAAACATAGTCATATTGCAATTCCTAAGGACAGTCCCTATACACAGTATTAAAGAACTTCCCTCTCACAGGGAGACCTGCTTGTTCATCAGAATGGTACAGTATATGGGAGATTTGTTAGGATGTAGCAATGATCCTTAATCTGTGACCTTTGTTTGCTGAGGTCCCTCAAGCCTGAACCAATTAAATATGTGGGTAGTAATCTTGATGACCTCTGGTCTGTGAACCAAGTCACAGGGGGATTCCAAGAGCCTTCTCATTTCCTGCACAGTCCCTAGCGGGTTTGTATCCAAAATGAGTAAGACCCATTCCTTGATCTCCATGTACTTTGGGGCAATAGTACTGTTGCCATGGTCATCACCACGTCTCCATTCATGGCCATCATGCTCTGCTGCCACTGCCACGTGGCCCTTAATCTGGCCTGAATCCCTCAGATGAGTGCCCTTAGCCCCCCTAGGCAAGCTATTTCTTTCATTTTGTTCTTTTTTTTTTTTTTACCATCCTCCCTCCTCAAGGAACCTAGAATAAATCCCAGTGCTAGATCAGAAGATACTTCAATGGTTCCTGGTACATCTCACCCAGAAGAATCTCTCTCCCCCAAGCTTGCCCCTGGTATCCCATTCAGGTATCTGTGCACCTCAATTCTTTCCTTTACCACAGTGAGTTCCCTGACCATCCAAGGCACTTCGCTCACCCTTTTATTTTTTGAGACTGTAACTTTAGAACCTTAGATCATATTGACAATTTAAATGCTTTCTTCCCTGTTTTATCCAAAATTACTAACACACTCATGTAAGCAATGATCTTAATGACCTGCTGATTCATTCATATACTCAGGGGTGGGTTATCCAATACGAAAGGTAAGCACAAGTGCTTAACTTGTTTATCAGGTCACGTGCAGTGAACAATTTCACATTTTTTCACCACATCAAAGATTCTGCTTCTACATATGGCTGGCATCTGTCTCTCTCCCAGTCTCACAGCACCTCCCTACAGAATCAAAGCCTCTTTTTAAATTTACAATCCCTGACAGGGGTGGATGACCCAGTAAGCAAGGTAAGCACAGTCTTACTTGTGCTTACTAATCTGTAGTGAACTACAGATGATCTGGTAAGCAAGGTAAGTACCATGTTTACCTTGTTTATTAGATAATCTGCCCCTGCTTTCAGTCTTTCATTTATTAAAAATGCTGAGCCATTTTTAATAAAGGAATTTGGCTCCTACCTTCATGAATCTTGTAGTTCAGTAGAGGAGGCAGGTACATCAAAGCTAACTTTAAAAAAGAAAATTATCTGATGTTTCAATTCCCTTTAAGTTTTGTCATCCTGTAGCTTCTCATATATTAAAGCAATGGCTTTTTTTTTTTCATAGTGAAAGTTGTTCTTGCCCATAACAAAGGGGCCAGTACTTAGGTTTAGGTCCAAATTAGACTTCTTTCTAAGTTAATTTAGTACAGTAGTCTTGAAAGCTAGATTCTGTTGAGCAAGAAAGGGATTTCCTAAATTCTAAATTTTTTTCCTTTAAATATCAGGGACTAAAGCTTGGAGGATTGACTAGGGCATTGTCTCAGTTATCTAGTGCTGCTGTAACAGAAATGCAACAAGTGGGTGGCTGTAACAAGTTTATTTTCTCACAGTTTAAAACCCCAAAACCCAGTGCCCTCAAGTCGATTCTGACTCACAGCTACCCTATAGGACGGCATAGAACTGCCCCATAGAGTTTCCAAGGAGCGCCTGGCAGATTCAAACTGCCGAAGGAGGCTGGCAATCTGAATTCAGAGCACTGGCTCTAGGGGGGAAGACTTTCTCTTTCTGTCTGCTGTGGAAGAAGGTTCTTGTCCCTTCAGCTTCTGCTTCCTTGTTCCTTGGAGATCTACATTAGTCTTGGCATCTATTTTATTCCATCTCTGCTTTGCTCTCTTGTTTAATCTCCTTTATATCTCAAAAGAGATTGACTCAAAATACACTCCACACCAATGCTTTCTCATTAGCATAACAAAGACAACCCATTCTCAAATGGGATTATAGTCACAGGCATAGAGGTTAGGATTTACCACACATATTTTTGGGGGACACAGTTCAATCCATAACAGGTGTGAATCATAGAATAGAAAGGGTTGTTCAGATGAGAACACAGTTTATGATATCAGGGAAGCCTCCAGCTCCCGTGAGGGAAAACAATCTCTTCTAGGGCTGTGGGAAGAATGGCGGGAAGATTGAGGGATGATGAAATGGGTTAAGATACTACCCAGTCCCCCTTTACCCAGCACATATCCTAGGCCTCAGCACTCTGTGGGAATGGGAAGCAAGACTATAGATATTGAGAATATGAAAGAACATTGGATCATATGAGTAAACAGAATGAGATAAAGTTGCTGTTAGTGGAAGACAGTCTACTGAACATCAAGATTTCCTGTTCGTCTTTCCCTCTGAGCATATGCATCACTGGAATTAGGCATGACCATGTGACTTTCTTTGATCTATGAAATTTTAACAGAAGTGACCTTTGCCGCTTCTGAACAGAGGCAATAAAGACTTGGGACGAGATTCCCCATGATCGCTTTCCCTGCTAGGCAGCAGAAAGAGACACGTGTTCCAGATGGCATAACTCCAAGATACTGAGACTCTGTCAGCCTGGGTTCCTGACTGTAGAACAGTGATATTTTGGTTTCTATCTGCCACTTTTTTTTTTCCTCAATTTTTTCCTGAACCCAAAGTAGGAGGTAAAGTGGTTTGGGGTAAAACTATAAATTCAGGTTGGACATGTCATTATGTGATATTTGAGATATCCAAGAAAAGATATTAAGTGAACAGGTAGATAGGTAGATCTAGAACTCAGAATAAAGCTCTACAGAGATAGAAATTGCTATACAGGCAGAATATGTAAGTCCTGTCTCCCACTCCTGGAAACCCTGCAGCTGCTAGCCAAAAGGTTGGCAGTTTGAATCCACCAGGTGCTCCTTGGAAACTCTGTGGTGGCAGTGCTACTCTGTCCTATCGGGTTGCTATGCGTTGGAATCGACTTGACAGCAACGGCTTTGGTTTTTTTTGATTGGTCTCTCACCCCTTACTACACCTCCCTCATTGGATTTAACGTATAATGATTCTACCTTTTCTTTCCTTTTTTTCAGTGCTAAGCATTTAGGGGAAAAATGTGTATATAAGGCACATTTTTTTCAAAATCATAGAAAACAATATTTTCATTCTTACACGGATAGAGAGAAACCAAATGATATTGCCAATACAGTGTCAAAACATCAGCAGCAGATGAATCTATTTATTCCCAATGGTGACACTGAATACCAGTTGCAACTAATGAGCTCCATCCCTTACTTGGTTCATTCCTGGGTACTTAAAAAAAGTACTTAGGTGATTTTAAATCCAAGGCTTGAGAATTTCGGAAAAGTAGAAACATTGAAAAATATGTAACTTAGCAAATAGTTCTACCAAAAACCAAACCGAACACATAGCTGTCAAGTCGATTCTGACTCATACCGACCCCATAGGACAGAGTAGAACTAACTGCCCCACAGGGTTTCCAAGGAGAGCCTGGTAGATTTGAACTGCCGACCTTTTGGTAACTCTTAACGACTACACCACTGGGGCTTCCAAAATAGTCCTAAAAACACCTAAATTTCAGACTTGATAGTTTTTCTTTCATAAAGAACCAAAACCAAACCTATTGCCATCGAGTTGATTACAACCATAGCGACCCTGTAAGAGATGCCTCTAAATTATGAGAAAATTGAAGGATTAACCACCACTAAGCAAGCACTACACTAATTTGAGTTTTAAGTTTTAAAAAGTCATGCATTCCCAGGACATAAAGATTATCCCATCATGTTGTATTTTCTTTTTTATATGTTGGCGTATCTGACTTGCTAGCATTTTGTTCAAATTTTTGTGTCTACACTCACAGCTATGTAGATTGCTGAGTCTATATTCACATGTGATATTGGTATGTGGTTTTCTTTCTTATAATGACTTCGTATAGTTTTGCTATTAGGGCAATATTTGCTTCATAAAGTTCCCTGAGTGGCACAAACTGTTTGCACTCGATTACTAATGTAAAGGTTGGTGGTTGAAACCCATCTAACAGGATAATGTAAGAAAGTCCTGGTGATCTGCTTCTGTAAAGATTTGCTGTTGTTGCTTCATTGAGTTGATTTTGACTCACAGTAACCCTACAGGGCAGAGTATAACTGCCCCGTGGGCTTTCCAAGGTTGTAGTCTTTACGGGCCACCAACCTTTCCTTTAGCAGCCAAGCTCTAAAACACTACACCACCAGGGCTCCTTCCATAAAGATTACAGTAAAAAAAAAAAAACCCTGTGGAGCAGTTCTACTCTGTAACATATGGGGTCTCCATGAGTTGGAATCAACTTGACGGCAACAAGTTTGGGTTTTTGGTATACACAAGGGGTAAGCAAAATGAATACAAAATAACACAAAACAATGTGCTTCTATTTGAAGTGAAAATAACTAAGTTTATCTATGATTTTCAGCTTTCTATTAAGATTAGAGAATCATTGATTAGTGACTTTAGGCTCACCACAGAAAAGAAAGAGATTAGTGAAAGCAACCATGATGAAGAGACTTAAATTTTAGCCACCCAAGAAATGGTGGTAAGAACATGGTGGAGCAGGAGATTTTGGGGTTGGGGATAATTATTATTTAATATAGTATAATGTCTTTTACATGAAAATAGTGGGACATTTGGTCAGATGTAACTCTAAGGATACATTTTAGTTCAAAGTAAGTGAGATCATAGAAATTATTTTTTTGTTTCTGATTCTTAAAGTAATATTCATTGCAAAATATTTTGAAAATTACAGAAAATATTTTACAAAATTACCCATAAACCCTTCTCCTTTTATGTACATAAATACAAATACTCACATGTATTTATTCGTTTAATTTATTCATCAATTATTTACTGAGCATCTACTATACGTCGGATAGTCTTTGAGACAGTGGAAGACAGCAGTGAATAAAACAAAGTTCCTGTTTTCACGAAGCCTACATTCAAGTTGAGGATGTCTTAGTTATCTAGTGCTGCTGTAACAGAAATACTACACTTGGATGGATGGCTTTACCAAACAGAAGTTTATTCTCTCATGCTTTAAGAGCCTAGAAGTACAAGTTCAGGGCATCAGCTCCCAAGGAAGGCCTTCTCTCTTGGTCAGTTCTGGGGGAAGGTCTTTGTCATTGATCTTCCCCTGAGTCTAAGAGTTTCTCAGTGCAGGGATCCCAGGTCTAAGGGACACGCTCTGCCCCTGGCACTTCTTTCTTGGTGGCATGAGGTCCCTCTCCTCTCTGCTCAATTCTCTTTTATGTCCCAGAAGAGATTGACTCCAGATACAACCTAATCCTGTAGATTGAGTCCTGCCTTATTAACATCATAGAAGTTAGGATTTACAACACATAGGATAACCACATCAGATTACAAAATGGTGAATAATCATACAATACTGGCTGGCCTAGCAAGGTGAAACATATTTTTTAGGACACAATTCAATCCATAATAGGGGGAGATAGATAATAAACAAATATGTAGTTCGTCAGTTGGTGAAAAGTGCAATGAGGAAAAGTAGAGCTGAGAAGGGGAGATGGGGCCTGAAGGCAAGGATGGGGAGTGTGATATATTGTATCATCAGGAAAGCGCTGATAAGATATTTGAGGAGAAAACAATAAGGAAAAAATGAAGATGTGTGGAAGAAGATCTTTCTAAACACACTAAAAGCCAGGCTTATCGTATTTTTATGCAAATAACACAGATCTTCTACATTTGTTCGCCTACCACTCCATCCCTCCACAAGGTATTTTCATAGGCATGCTATACTAATTTTTTACAGCAACATATTTAAAAAAATTGTCATAGTGTTGCTTATGAAAATACCCCATGGGGGGAGGGTGTGGTTGGCAAACAAACCTATATTTTGATGTAACAATCTATAGTGCATCTCTTCTCATGTAATTAAACATGTTTTAAAAACATTTTTTAAAATTTATTTTGTTGTTGTTTAGACTACACACAGTAAAACATACACCAATTCATTCAATTCTACTTGTACAATTTAGTGACATTGACTGTGTTCTTTGAGTTGTACAACCATTCTCACCGTCCTCTTATGAGTTGTTCCTCCACCATTAACATAAACTCACGGCCTCCTAAGGTTCCAGCCTAATCTGTTGAGTTGCTGTTGTCACTTTGATCCCATATAGATAGCTCCTAAAAGAGCATAATGCTTAAGGCAGACATTTTTTAACTAGTTTAGCTAAACTATTGGTTGGGTTTAAGAAGACTTCAGAAAATGTTTTGGTACAAACAGTATTTTTAATGTATTCTTGAAAATCCATTGTATGGCTATATTGTCATTTATGCAATTCCCTACTGCTAGATATTTAGGTTGCTTCCACTATCTTGCTACTATTTTGAACATCTTTGTTTATAAATTTTTATGTGCAGCTCACGATTAATTTGTTTGGATAATTTTCTTAAAGTAGATTCTCTGAGTCAAAGGATATTTTTAAATTGGTTTCCCAAAAAGTCTGATTGACTTACTTTCTCATCAACAGTTTAAAAAAAGAATATCTATTTTCAACCACTCTTTCAAAAATTTTAATAATTTTTAAGGATGTTAATATAAGTTAAAAAATTATATTATATTTAATTGCATTTCTTTTTCTTACCAATACACTGAACATTTTTACTCATATTTTAATGGATCAGTATATTATCTTCACTAAATATTATTAAGTAGATTCAAAGAATACCTATAATCTTTTAAATAATAAAGATAAAGAGAACATCCATGTACTCAGCACATAGTTCAAGAAAAAGAACATTTCCATTGCCTTTTGAACCCTTATGCGCTATAGTATATACTTTCCCCTGAGGAGTAAATCCTATACTGAACTTTGTGTTTATCATTTCCTTGCTTTTCTTTAGCATTTTGCCACGTATAATATATTGTTTATTTTTGCAAGTTTTTTGAAATTCATATGTATGGACTCAGAGTGTACAAAACCTTTCTCAAAAATAAAATCTACTTTTCATTCAACATTATAAGTCAGACTTTCTCATAAGTTGCATTTTGTTCATTTTTTACAACAGCAGTCCAATGTATGAGTGTACAGCAATATATTCATGCTTTCTACTGTCAACTGACAACTGAGTTACTTCTAGTTCATTTGTTATTGCTTTTATATCAAGAAAACTGCAAAGACTGAGTGGGGTGAGGGGTCAGTGGGATTCAGCGAATCTCTTGGACACATAAAGTGGGTCTGGTATGTGAAGTTTTTCTGACAAGTTTTTTTCACCACCAAGCTTTGTAAACATTTGCCCACCTGAAATATTCTTCTCTCATTCTTTCAAATGATCACTTCCGGGTCATCCTCAGGTCTTGGTTTAAATGTCACTTCCTTATAGAAACCTTCCACACCAACATTAATCTGTAGTAGGCCACTGGGTATTGTTTCTCAGAGCATCCTGGACTTTTAATACTAGCACTAGTCACAATTTGTTGTTATGTGGTTATAACTGCAGTAATTTGTTTAAAGCCTGTTTGCCTCATAGAAACAGTGATCTCCATGAGGAATCTGAACTGTGTCTGGGTTTCCTTCCTCCCCACAACTGTGTACTTAATTACCATGTAACCAGTAAATTAATAACACAGAAAATGCTTGGTAGAAGTTTGTCAAATTGAAGCAAAAAAGTATTTTATATAGACATGTATGTATGATTTTTATTTCTGGGTGAACTCCATTTCTTGTTGCAGAGTCTTTCTAGAAGCCACATCACCTTTTAGATCTCTGGGACTCATCTGAATCTGTCTAGGAAACTACTACTCAAGTCCAACTTCCACATTTTACAGACAAGAAAAATAAATGACAAGATAGCGATGTAATACCCCTGAAGTCCTGCTAGTTAATACCAGAGCCTGGACCAGAAGCCATATTTTCTTGACGTCTGTTCCGGTACAATTTCCACAATTCCCATCGTCTCTCTTTTCCTACCAAGCTCAGTTCTCTTTGCTCTATTAGTAGTTTCCCATGTGTTCCTCCCTATTTCTAAGCCACCAAAATGTGATGAGAGAAAAGCAGCATCTTAGAGCACAAGGGACTTTAGAATCAGGTAGACATGGGTTCAAATCCAGACTCCATCACCTAACATCTGTGTGAATTTAAGCAAGAGTCTCTGCTCCTCTGAGCCTGTTTTCACGATATGAAATAGATATAGAATTCTTATAAATATTAATTGAAAAAGTATATAAAACAAGTAGCCAGCATAGTGTCTGGCACATGCTGGTGCTTGAAAACTACTGATACATATCATTAATTATTTGTGTTATGCCACAGGTGCACTGACACTCAGTTTGTAAAGTGCAGGAACATCCATAGAGAAAGGTCTGAGTTCAAGCCCTGTGTGATCAACATTGCCCTCAATATTGGTATTGTCTCTGATGCTCTAACATGGGAAAAGTCAGTCTCTAAAAAAAGTCTTTCTACAAGTTTCTTGAAACTTCATTTGTTGCTACAAACACAAGAAAACTATTCTGAAATCAATCTTTTAATTCCTTTTCATGCTTACTGTTCCCAAATTGAGAATATAATTAAAATTAATGCTGCATTAATTCACTTTCCTCAGAATGAACATTGATCAGATTCTATGTGCAGGGTCTGTAGTATCTCTTCTGCAATTATTTTTAAATATATTAATTAACGGGGATCTGGGTATTGTAGAACAAAGGGCACTGCTCCAGGAGACAGGAGTTATGGGTTCTGGTATTGGCTCTGCCATTCACCAACTATGTGACCTATGGAAGCTTGATACTTCTTGTTGAGCCTCCATTCACCTTTTGCAAAATGGGTACATTACTGTCTCACAGAATTGTTTAAGGATTACATGGGTCATGCGTGTCAAACAAAAACCATAATAAACTTATAGTGATTATTGGCCACATTCCTGAAAAATACTATTAACAAATGGTACACAAAAATTAGGATCATTGGGATTTTACTCAAATATGTTGTAATGCTTATTGTTATTATGATATGAAACAAATGATACATGGAGCACTCAGGACGCTGACTAGCTTACACTATAATAAAGGGTTTTTGTTTGTTTGTTTTTAGATGATAGCCAGAGAGAGGAAGAGATACGAAAATAGCTTAGATTTGCTACTAAATATTAAATGTATTTATTAAATAATTTTTTCCTCCCAATGGTCCAAGATTATCAGAAACACAAATATGAGGTGTATAATTTTGCACTCTTCAAAAAAAAAAAAAAAACAGCTTATTTTGCTAATATGGAAGGTCAACCCAGGCTTACTTTTTGAGATAAGTACTCTCTAGAGTTTATTTTTCTTCTCAACAACTTTTCTGATATCCAAACATGTTATTTTCTAGGAAGCACTTCACTGCTGCAAACACTACCTTAGCCCTTGTCAAAACCTGCTAGCCATGAGCTCGGACACTTTTATAGGATTTCTAGATTTCTGTTTAGGTGGAATTATTTTTTAATTATATTACTGTAATATAAATCTGTCTTGAATAGCTCAAGTATTGGATTAATTGTGGCTATTGAAAAAAGCACATGCCATACGTAGGGTATAAATAATACTTATACAGAAATATAACTATGTCACTTCATTAACCTGAATGTGTCATGAATTTCATAAAACTATAAAACTTGATCTTTCTACCAGCTCTGGCTGAGCTAAACAAAATGCTTACATTTTATTTCATGTCATGAAACTGACTACATTTATATTCAGCCTTATACCAGAGGAGGTAAAATTTTCCTGAAGAAGGAAAAAGGGCCATCTGCTACCCAGACAGAAAGGGCTGGGATAGCTGTATGCTGTCAGATATCATCTGTAATTAGTAGTGGAAGGAAAATCAGAAATTATTTTTTCAACAGAGGCTTGAAACATCAACGGGATCCTATTTAGTTGACACAGAGAGCTACTACTTCAGAGCTTAACATTTTTGAGTATTTCCTAGAACAAAAAAGGAAATACAATAGAGGATGCTAAGGAAATCCTTATATACACAAGCCCAAGTTCCTCCTGACAAGATGTTTCTTTATCCCCTTTCTCTCTCTAAATAGCTAGGGTAAATATTTTTCATTCAACTGTAAATTTTGTTGTGTTGTTAGGTGCTGACGAATTGGCCCCCAACTCACGGTGATCTGGTGTACAACGGAAGAAAACCCTGCCTGGTCTTGTACTATCCCCATGATTGGTCGAGGATTGGACCATTGTGATCTATAGGATTTTCACTGGTTGATTTTCAGAAATAGATCTCCAGGTCTTTCTTCCTACTTTGTATTAGTCTTCGCGCTCCACTGAAACCTGTTCAGTACCACAGCAACATGCTTACAGACAAATGGTGGCTGCACATAAGGTGCATTGACTGGAACCTGGCCTCTCTCGTGGAAGGCATGAATTCTACCACTAAGCCACCACTGCTCCCACTCAATATTCAACAAGTATTGACCACCTAGTAAGCTTTTAAGAATGAACTGTCTTTAAAAACCAAAAAACCCTGTGCCGTCGGGTCGATTCTGACTCATAGTAACCCTATAGGACAGAGTAGAACTGCCCCATAGAGTTTCCAAGGAGCGCCTAATGGATTCGAACCACTAATCCTTTGGCTAGCAGCCGTAGCACTTAACCACTACACCACCAAGGTTTCCTGAACTGTCTTTAGGAGAGAAAAATGTGTAACCAACCAATCAGAACATAATATGATAATATAGACTGCTAAGGAAAGACAAGAATGTGAGTAGTCTATGTTTCTAGTTAAAGTGTTTCCATAAAGACTTCATAGAAGAAACATTTAGTCTGAGTATTGAAGGTTAAATAAAAGATAAGGAGATGATACCTAGGAAAAGGAAACTGATTGCGTAAAAACACACAGAATATGAAAAAACATGATACCTTCAGGGTATAACAATCATTTACAATTTTCTGAATAATAGTTTTCATGGAAGAGATTGTAGACTGTCAGCTCGCTGAAGAGACCACCGAAATAACCTGTTTGATCAAGCAAAGACAAGTTCACTGCTAACCACAATAAGGGAGGATACTCTCTATCTTGATAGAGTCTTAGCATCTTGGAAGGGAGAAGTCATATGGGGCTTTTATAAGATTTTGGCGTCTACTTTACAAGAAATCTTTCAGTGTGGGGTCTGATTGGTATTGCACAAAGATCATAACATAATACTCTAAGATTAATGGACACAGGAAGGGAAGGACTTTCAAGAAGGTCTTTGAAGAATAAGCAGTCATTTGATGAGCCCAGCTGAATGTTTTATTGTTCTAAGAACCTATTTACCTAAAGAGAACAAATTGATTCTTCAGATAAATAAATTCAGAAGGTTCCTGACATAAATGATAGTTATTTGCAAGTTTATCTTCCTGGGCAAGAATTTCCTGGAATTCTAATATCAGGTTAATGCAGAGGCTGAAAAGTAAAATCATGTTAATGTAGGCAGTCAGTTGAGTGAGTGGAGATGGTTTACATTGTCAAGAACAGAAGCAAATGAAATTTGAAATAAAATCTGAGTTCGTATATTATTTTGAAGAATTTGAAAGGAGAAGAGAGGATGATACTGAGATTTAGAGAGGTTATATATAGATCGTGGATCCCTCATGGTGCAGTGGTTAAGAGTTCAGCTGCTAATCAAAAGGCCAGCAGTTTGAATACACCAACCGCTCATTGGAAGCCCTGTGGGGCAGTTCTACCCTGTCCTATAGAGTCACTGTGAGTCAGAATCAACTGAAAGGCAACGGGTTTGGTTTTTGTATATGTAAATGATGTCTTAGTTATCTAGCACTGCTATAACAGAAATACCACAAGTGGATGGCTTTAACGAAGAGAAATTTATTTTCTCATAGCCTAGTAGACTAGAAATCCAAATTCAGGGCATCAGCTCTAGGGGAAGCCTTTCTTTCTCTATCGGCTCTGGAGGAAGGTCCTTCTCATCAATCTTCCCCTAGGCTAGGAGTTTCTCTGCACAGGAACCCTGGGTCCAAAGGATGAGCTCTGCTCCTAGCGCTGTTTTCTTGGTGGTATGAAGTCCTTCTGTCTCTCTACTCACTTCTGTCTTTTATATCTCAAATGAGGTTGGCTTAAGTCACAATCTAATCTTGTGGATCTCATCAATATAACTTCCACTAATCGATCTCATTAACATCATAGTGATAGGATTTACAACACATAGAAAATCATATCAGATGACAAAATGGTGGGCAATCACATAATACTGGGAATCATGGCTCAGACAAATTGATACACATATTTTGGGGGACACTATTCAATCCATGACAGATGATATATATATTTTTTAAAAAGTCCTGCCCAATAACATAGTTTATAAGGAAAATGTTCTACATCTTACTTTGGTGAATAGCATCTGGCGTATTAAAAACTTGTGAGTGACCATCTAAGATCCGTCCACTGCTCCCACCCCTTATAAAGCAAGGAAAAATGAAGAAAAGCAGAGACACAAGGCAAAGATAAATCCACAGGACTAATGGAGCACAACAACCACAGCCTCCACCAGACTGAGTCCAGCACAACTAGATTGTGCCCGGCTACCACCACTAACTGCTCTGACAGAGACCACGGTAAAGGGTCCTGACAGAGCTGGAGAAAAATGTAGAACAAAATTCTAACTAAAAAAGGAAGACCAGCCTTACTGGTCTGAGAGACAGAAGAAACCCAGAGAGTATGGTCCCAGACACCCTTTTGACTCAGTACTGAAGTCACTCCTGAGATTCACCCTTCAGCCAAAGATTACTGAGGCACATAAAACAAACAGTAATACACATAGCTCAACCATGTATATGAGGCTACGTGGTCACACCAGCCTAGGGGCAAGGATAAGAAGGCAGGAGGGGATAGGAAAGCTGGACAAATGGAAATGAGAAATGCAAGGTCCAGAGGGGAGGATGTTGACACATCTCGGGGTTGGCACACAGTGTCACAAAACAATGTATGTATTAATCGTTTAATTAAAAACAAATTTGCTCTGTAAACCTTCACCTAAAGCGCACACACACACACACACAAAGGTTCTGCCCAATGTCATTTAAATAGTGAAACCAGAATTCAAATCCAGGTCTACCTAACTCCAAATCATCTTGCTCTTTCCTTTGCATAATGTTGCTTCCAGGGGATTATAAGGCAGGGCTGCAAAGGAAAATATTCTTCTTTATCACCAGTTACCACTGAGTCAGTTCCAACTCATGGTGACCCCATGTGTGTCAGAATAGAACTGCATTTCACAGGGTTTTCGATGGCTATGATCTTTCAGAAGTAGATCACCAGGTCTTTCTCCAATGTGCTTCCGGGTGGGATTCAAACTGCCAAACTTTTGGTTAGTAGCTGAACAGTTAATCTTTTGCACCACTCAGAGATTCCATTCTTCTTTGGAGCCCTGGCGGTGCAGTGGTTAAGAACTTGGCTGTTAACCAAAAGGTTGGCAGTTTGAATCCACCAGCCACTCCTTAGAAACCCTAAGGGGAAGTTATGCTTGGTCCTATAGGGTCACTATGAGTTGGAATTAACTCTATGGCAATGGGTTTTGTTTTTAACAAGATCCTTAGGAGATACCTATTCACATTAAAATTTGAGAACTATTTTAGAGAACTCTACAGAGTTGCCATTCCCATGAAATTAGCTCATGTTGTACAGTCTGGTTTTCTGTACCCCTCCAACTGTGCATTTCTCCCCTTATCTTCCTTGTCTGTGACAGGAAAACAAAAGCAACAGACACTTCGTTAGCATAATATCCTATGGAAGCTCTGCTATGCAAATGCAGCCAATATGGCAAGAGAAAAGTTGACATTCCTCCTATTGTAGACGTTCCTCCTATTGTAGATGTTCCTCCCTTAAGAATTTGAGAAGCTTGAGCTTACTTCTAAGTGTTCCTGTGTGGCGCAAATAGTTAAGCACTGAACTACTAACCGATAGTTTGGTGGTTTGAACCCACCCAGAGGAGTCTTGGAAGAAAAGCCTGGAAATCTGCTTCCAAAAGTTTGCAGCCTTGAAAACCCTAAGAGTGCAGTTCTAGGGTTGCCATTATTCGGAATCAACTCCACAGCAACTAGTTTGTTTGCTTTTTCACTTAGTTGCAAGGTAAGTTAAAAAAAAAAAAAAGTTGCTTTGGAGTTGATTCCAACGCGTGGCAACCCCATGTGTGTTAGAGTAGAACTGTGCTCCTTAGGGTTTTCAATGGCTGATTTCTTGGAAGTAGATTGCTAGGCCTTTCTTTCATGCACCTGTGGGTGGATTTGAACAGTCAATCTGTTAGTTTCTGTTAGTAGCTGAGTGCATTAAGCACTTGCACCACCCAGGAACTCTAGCTGGACAGTAAGGACCCACTATTGCCTTTTTAAGATGGAACCTGGAATTCACTCAGGAATAGAACTGAGACTGTGGATTATGTGGTGAGGGGTAAGGCAGAAGCACAGAAAAGATAAAAGCCCTAAGAAAATGAGTATTCAAAGACAAGAAGCATCCTTCCCAAATATCTGTGCACAGGAAATCAGTGCCACGACTTCTAACTCCAAATCCTCCATTCTTTCCACTATTCCTGTGCTAATTTTCCATTATACCATTATAGCTAGATCTTTATATTTCTTTCTCTCTCTCTCTCTTTCTGTTTCTCCTTCTCCTTCTCTATTCTCTCTCATTTCCTATGGTTTCAATGTTTTTAATGCTAAAGGAAAAGTGAAGTAACCATTCTTAATTAACCTCATACCTTTCATTGCCATTTTCTCTATGAGCATAAAATGCTTAATATTCCCCCATCACTATTAAAGATAACATTATTAGTATCTCTTCCTACAACTTATAGATTTTGTTATTAGTCCTGCTAGCACTAAACAGGATTGACTGACTGGTGACTGCTGATCTGAAAATAAACTAGATCTTTTTTTTTTTTTCTTTTACTATAATATATTAGCATTATTTGTTAGGACCATAATAAAGAGATCATGTTTGGCATTTAGAGAAAATACCCACACATCTTTCTCAACACAGAAGTTTCAGTAAAACTTCCTTTGAAATATATTGCCAACCGTAATAATAATAATCATCATTCCAGGAGAAAGAGATTTTTTCACTGCTGAAAAAAAAAAAAAAACTTTCTTTGATATTGAAGGCATTGATTATTTAGCCAATTATCAGAACTTAAGGCAAATTTCCCATTGAAATAGATATAATAAAGTAATACATAAAAACTAATTAAGGGAAGGATAAAACATAAAAGTGAGAACAGTAATCTAGGTAGGGACTTTAAAGAAAATCCTGTGAGGTTGTTATAGTCTGTCCTCATTTTAATAACAATGTATTATTGAAGAGAGCAAACATTTGACTTTTGTAGTTGTTTCAGCTTAATTTGGAAGCACATTTAGTTTGAACACTGGAAGAAAACCCAATGATGCCTTGGCATTGATGTTTTTACGCTGGTGCTCAAATGTACTCAGTTTATAGATTGTACTTTACCTTCCTCCTTAAAGTATTTAAAGTTTTTTTGAAAAAAATTATATTGATGGCTAAATGAGTAACATGGGGATTTGCTTTTCAATGAATCTTTTTCTTAAACAGCTTACCAATATGAGTGCGAAGGCATGTAACTAAGTTCTAGAATAAATATCCACATTCTCGAAAGATTCAAGCAAAATTCCTTGAATTCTAGAGAAACCATACGACTGATACTTGAAATGATTGACTTCAAAATTTTCATTTTGACGGGAACCAGACAAGGATGCCTTTTATCACCACTCTTATTCAACATTGTGCTAACAATAAGGCAAGAAAAAGAGCTAAAGCACATTAAAATTGGTAAGGAAGAGGTAAAATTATCCCTATTCACAGATTATATGATCCTATACATAGAAAACCCCAAGGAATGCACAAGAAAACTATGGAACTAATAGAAGATGTCAGCAAAGCAACTGGATACAAGATTAACATAAAAAAATCAGTTGGAGTCCTCTTCATCAACAAAGAAAACTTTGAAAGGGGAATCGATACCATTTACAATAGCCCCCAAGAAGATGAGATACTTAAGAATAAATGGAACCAGGGACATAAAAGACTTGTACAAAGAAAATTACAAAATACTATCAAGAAATCAAGAGACCTTCATAAATGGAAAAAAAGAAAAAGCCATGCTCATGGATCGGAAGATTCAACATCGTGAAAATGTCAATACTACCCAAAGTGATCTACAGATACAATGTAATCCTGATCCAAATTCCATTAGCATCCTTTAACACAATGGAGAAACTAATCACTAACTTTACATGGAAAAGGAAGAGGACCTGGATAAGTAGAGCATTAATGAGGAAGAAGAACAAAGTGGGAGGCCTCATATTACCTGATCTTAGAACCTACTATACAGCTATGGGAGTCAAAAGAGCCTGATGCTGGAACAACAGACACATAGGCCAGTGGAGCAGAATTTAGAACCCAGATGTAAATCCATCCATCTATGGGCAGCTGATATGTGACAAAGGACCAAAGTCCATTAAATGGAGAAAAGACATTTTCCATAACAAATTGTGCTGGCATAATTGGATGTACCTCTCCAAAAAAAATGAAACAGGACCCATACCTCATACCATACACAAAACTAACTCAAAATGGATCAAAGACCTAGATATAAAACCTGAACAATAAAGATCATGGAAGAAAAAATAGAGACAACTTTAGGGGTCATAATACATGACATAAAGAGAATACAGACCATAACTAACAATACACAAACACCAGAAGATAAACTAGATAACTGGGAACTCCTAAAAATTAAACACTATGCTCATCAGAAGATTTCACCAAAGGAGTAAAAAAGAGAACCTACAGACTGGGAAAAAATTTTTGGCTGTGACATATCCAACAAGGGTCTCATCTGTAAAATCTGTAGAATACCTCAACACCTCAACAACAAAAAGACAACCCAATTTAAAAATGGGAAAATGATATGAATAGAAACTTTACCAAAGAAGACATTCAGGTGGTTAGCAGACACATGAAGAAATGCTTGTGGTCATTACCATTAGAAAAATGCAAATCAAAGCTACAATGAGATACCATCTCACCCCTACAATATTGGCACTAATCAAAAAAAACAGAAAATAATAGTGGTGGGAATGGAAAATGGTCCGACCACTATGGAAAATGATATGGTGCCTGTCTTCTTAAAAATCGAGAAATAGAAACACCATACAATCCATGAATACTACTCCTAGGAATACATCCTAGAGAAACAGAGCAGTCACACGAATAGACATATGCATACCCACGTTCACTGCAACACTATTCACAATAGGAAAAAGATGGAAACAACCCAAGTGCCCATCAAGAGATGAATGAATAAACAAATTATGGTACAGACACACAATGGAATACTGTGCAACGATAAAGAATAACGATGAATCCACAAAACATCCTGCATGGATGAATCTGGAGGGCATTATGCTGAGTGAAATATGTCAATCACAAAAGAACAAATACGTATGAGACCACTATTATAAGAACTCAAGAAAAAGTCTACACACAGAAAAAACAATTCTTTGATGTTACAAGGGTGGGGAGGGGAAATCACTAACTAATAGCAGAAAAGGGCCAATTTTGGTGAAGGGAAAAACAATACACAATACTGGGGAAGTCAGCACAACTTGACCAAGGCAAAGTCATAGAAGCTTCCTAGACACATCAAAACACTTTGAAGGACTGAGCTGCTGGGGCTGAGGGCTGAGGACCATAGTCTTGGGGGACATCTAGGTCAATGGCATAACATGACACATAAAGAAAATACTCTACATCCTACTTTGGTGAGTAGTGTCTGGGGTCTTAAAAAAGTTTGCAAGTGGCCATCTAAAATACATCTATTCGTCCCATCCTGTCCAGAGCAAAAAAAAGAATGAAGAAAACCAAAGACACAACAAAAATATCAGCCCAAATGACTAAAGGACCACATGAACCATAACCTCCACCACCCTGAGCCCAGAAGAACTAGATGGCTCCCAGCTACCATCATGGACAGCTCTGACAGGGATCACAATAGAGGGTCCAGGACAGAGCAGGAGAAAAATGTAGAACAAAATCTAAATTCACAAAACAGACCAGACTTACTGGTCTGACAGAGACTGGAGGAACTTCCAATACTATGAACCCGGACACTCAACGTGCTAACTCAGAACTGAAGACACTCCCAAATCCCACTTTTAAGACAAAGATTAGACAGACCTATAAAACAAACAGTAACACATGTGAGGAATATGCTTCTTAGTTCAGTCAAATATATGAGACCAAATGGGCAACTCCTGCCTAAAAGTAAGACAAGAAGGCAGGAAGGAACAGGAAAACTGGACATATGGACACGGGGATCCCGGGGTCGGAAAGGGGAGAGTGCTGTCATATTGCTGGGATTGCGACCTATGTAACAATACAATATGTGTGTAAATTTTTGAATAAGAAATTAACTTGAGCTGCAAAATTTCACTTAAAGCACAATTTTTTTAATTGCATTTTGTTCATATAGTCGTAAAAATAGCATGACAACGAAATTATTCATGAATGTGGGAAGAAATTGTGTCTTATTTATCTTTTCATGTATCTACTACTGTCTGGCTTAGGTAATGTATTTAATATATGTTAGACTTAATTGAATATATACTGGTGTATCAAACTCTATTCTTCCCAACAAGACGCCCAGGTGGCTCAGTAGTTAAGTGCTCAGATGCTAACCAAAGGACAGCAGTTCAAATCCACTAGCAGCTCTGTGAAAGAAAGGTGTGGCAGTCAGCTTCTGTAAAGATCACAGCCTTGGGAATTCTATTGGGCAGCTTTACTCTGCTTTATAGGGTCGCTATGAGTCAGAATCAGCTCAATGGCAATGGATTTTGTTTGCTATTCTTCCCAACGTATCTAGAAGAACAGGAGCAACTAAATATGAAGAGAAGAATCCCCCTTGCACATATTCAGGAGCGTGGGTATGTGCACACACACACACACTGGTGGCTGATTTTTGAATTTGAAGACCTGTGATTAGAAAACAGCCCTGTCAATTACTCAGGAAAGCTACTTAGCCTCAATTGTTTTCTCTCATATGTAGAAATGGAATAACATCAACTGCTTAAAAGAACATGTCTTGGGGAGTAAATGAAATAATACCTGTGAAAGCACCTTGTAAATTGAAAAGAGTTACCCAAATGTTAGCTTATTATTTTTATGAACAAATCAAAACTGACATTTCAAATTAGGATATATATCACAGTAGTTCTAAAAGAATCACACAAATTACAAGATGAATGATAAGCATGTGTCAAAGTTTAGGGACTTACACATAGCATCAATAATAGCAATGATTGTTTTTAAACTTTTTATAAAATAGTATAAATATTGATAACATTGGTATCAGGTTCATTTTCAAGGTTTATTATATGCCTGACTAGCTTCGGAATTAGCTGAACACTACTAACAGAGGAAGTTTGGAGTGAGCTACACAAATTAGCAGGGTCACAAGAAATTGCAGGCAAATAAGGACCTCCATTTGGGTGGAGGAAGAAAGGAAATCAAGTAGGGTGGAAGAAAGCAGATGGGTACTTGGAGGAGAGGTGATTAATAAAGGAACTGTGTTCTGGAGTAGTCTGGCCTACTTTGGGACCTAGCAATGTAACCACAGCAAACATAATGAATACGTCTACCAAAAGCAGGGACGTAAGAGTGCCTGGAAGATCTGTGAAGCTTTCACACTAGTGGACAGCCAGGCTACGTGCTCACAAGACATCTGCCAAAATACACGGTCTACAATACTCTAAGCTCAAGAAACTTGGAACATACTACAGTCTCCCAGTCATCACAGCCCAATACTTTAAATAACGAATGGGAAAAGGGGAGAGATTTGGACTTTTTGGGGAGTCCCTGGAAGAGAAAGCCAGAGCTCCTACGGGCTTGTTTACACACTGGACGCCTCATGGGATCTGTTGGGGCTGGAAAGAAATACACATTTAGAACTCAAAAAAACCATTGTCTGTGAAATGACTTTTGGAATCAGTCAGATGAGGCTCTAAGTGAACAAAAATCATGACAAAGGAATAGTGTTGCTTCTCATATCAGCAAAAAATGGTAGCAACAAAAATCCCAGGCCTTCCCACAATTGTGTGAAAGCTTTAGAATTTACAATTTATGTATTTATGTGATTCAATACTTTATGCTGCTAAATACACTATATATATTTTTTAGCTCGAATAATTTCAGCCATAAATATTATTGTACTATCAATCAGCCCAATAGCATCAGTGAGATGTTTCTCATGTCATTGCGTTTGTTGACTAAGCCGACATATCTCACCGTGTGGTCCAGGAATACCCCCAGGGAGTATCCAAGACCCTCTCAGGAAGCCTGTAAAGTTGAAACTAAATAATGTCATTTTCTCTGTCTTCTAATTCTCTCATGAGTGAACACTGACGTTTTTCAGTGTGATAACACAACAGATTAAATGTAGGAACAGTGTGAGGCTCCAGCTGTCTTCTATTAAGTCATCAAAGAGATTTTCAAAAATATTAAGACATGCTGCTTTTCTCACTAAATTTTTTGTTTTAGAAAATATATTTTTAATTAAAAATGTTATTTATGTTAACATGTAATGAGTTTATTACCATGATTTAAAAAAAAAATTCCCAGTTTTAATTAAAAAAAATTTTATTGTGTTTTAGGTGAAAGTTTACAGTGCAAGTTAGTTTCTCATTCAAAAATTTATGTACAAATTGTTTTGTAACATTGGTTGCAATCCCTACAATGTGCCAGCATTCTCCCTGCTTTCCTCGGATTCCAGGTGTCCATTCATCTAGGTTTCCTGTCCTTTTCTGCCTTCTCATCTTTGCTTTTGGGCAGATGTTACCCATTTGGTCTCTCACACTTGAGTGAACTAAGAAGCACATTCCTCATCTTTGTTTTATTTTTTTATTTGTTAGGTTTCGTCCTTAGGTTTCGTCAAGTTGGTTCCAACTCATAGCGACCATATGTACAACAGAATGAAACACTTCTTGATCCTGTGCCATCCTCATAATCATTGTTATGCTTGAGCTCATTGTTGCAGCTACTGTGTCAACCCACCTCCTTGATGGTCTTCCTCTATTTCACTCTCTACTTTACCAAGCATGATATCCTTCTCCAGGGACTGGTTACTCCTGATAACATGTCCAAATTATGCGAAATGAAGTCTCCCCATCCTTACCTCTAAGGAACATTCTGGCTGCACTTCTTCCAAGATAGATTTGTCTGTCCTTTTGGCAGTCCACAGTATATTCAATTCATCAACACCATAATTCAAAGGCGTCAATTCTTCTTTGGTCTTCCTTATTCATTGCTTTTGAATACATGCATTTGTTTTATAGGCTTGTCTAATCTTAGACTGAAAGTTGGACTTTGGGAGTGACTTCAGTTCTGAGTTAGCAGGGTGTCCAGGGGCATAGTTTTGGAAGTTCCTCCAGTCTCTGTCAGACCAGTAAGTCTGGTCTTTTCTTGTAAGTTTGAATTTTGTTCTACATTTTTCTCCAACTCTCTATTGTGATCCCTGTCAGAGCAGTCAGTGGTGGTAGCCTGGCACTATTTATATCTTCCAGGTTCAGGCTGGTAGAAGCTGTGGTTCATGTGGTCCATTAGTGCTTTGGGCAAATATTTTCCTCATGTCTTTGGTTTTCTTCATTCTCCTTTGCTCCAGATGGGATAGGAACAATAAATGTATCTTAAGTGGCTGCTCACAAGCTTTTAAGACCGCAGATGCTACTCATCAAAGTAGGAAGCAGAACATTTTCTGTATGAACTATGTTATGCCATTTGACCTAAATGTCCCTGAGACCATGGTACCCAGCCCTCAGCCCCAGTAACTCGGTCCCTTAAGGTGTTTGGATGTGTGTAGGAAGCTTCTATGACTTTGCCTTGCTCAAGTTGTGCTGACTTTCCCTATAATGTGTGTTGTCTTTCCCTTCACCAAAGTTAACACTTGTCTACTATCTAGTTGATGATTTCCCCTCCCCTTCCCACCCTCCCCCTCTCTTGTAACCATCAAAGAATGTTTTTCCCTGTGTATAAAACTTTTCTTGACTTTTTATAATAGTGATCTCATACAATTTTTGTCCTTTTGTGAATGACTTATTTCACTCAGCATAACACCTTCCAGATTCGTCCATGTTGTGAGATGTTTTGCTAATTCATCATTGTTCTTTATCTTTGCATAGTATTCCACTGTGTGTATGTACCATAATTGTTTATCCATTCATCTGTTGATGGGCTCTTGGGTTGTTTCCACCTTTTTGCTATTGTGAACAGTACTGCAATGAACAGGGGTGAGCATATGTCTATTTGTGTGACAACTCTTATTTCTCTAGGTTATATTCCTAGGTGTGGGATTGCTGAACCATATGCTATTTCTATTTCTTGCTTTTTAAGGAGGCGAGAACCATATCACTTTTCATAGTGGTTGTATCATTTTACATTCTTGCCAAGGGTATAAAAATCTTCCAATCTCTCCACAACCTCTCCAACATTTGTTACTTTCTGTTTTTTTTACTGTGTCACCCCAACATTTCTGGCACTAGTCAAAAAAACCCAACCCATTTTTGGGTTTGGGTTGGGTTTTTTTTGACTAGTGCCAGAAATGTTGGGGTGACACGGTATCTCTTTGTAGTTTTGATTTGCATTTCTCTAACGGTTAATGATTGGGAGCATTTCCTCATGTGTCTCTTAGCTGTCTGAATGTGTTATTTGGTGAGGTGTCTGTTCATATCTTTTGTCCATTTTTTAACTGTATTTTTTGTCTTTTAGTTGATGAAGTGCTTAAGTATTCTATAGATCTTAGAGATTATACCCTTGTTGGATATGTTGTAGCCAAAATTTTTTTCCCAGTCTTTAGGTTCTCTTTTTACTCTTGATGAAGTCTTTTGATGAGCATAAGTGGTTAACATTTAGGAGCTCCAAGTTATCTAGTTTACCTTCAGGCATTTGTGCATTGTTAGTTATGGTTTATATTCTATTTATGCTATGTGTTAGGGCCCCTAGTGTTATCCCTATTTTTTTCTTCCATGATCTATAACATTTTAGGTTTTGTATGTAGGTCTTTGATCCATTTTGAGTTACTTTTTGTGGGTCCTATATGGGTCCTTTTCCTTTCCTTCCCTCCCCTCCCCCCTCCCCTCCCCCCCTCCCCCCTCCCCCTCCCCCCTCCCCTCCCCCTCCCCCTCCCCCCTCCCCCTCCCCCTCCCCCTCCCCCCTCCCCCTCCCCCCTCCCCTCCCCCTCCCCCCTCCCCTCCCCCTCCCCCCTCCCCTCCCCCTCCCCCCTCCCCTCCCCCTCCCCCCCTCCCCTCCCCCTCCCCTCCCCTCCCCTCCCCTTCCCTTCCCTCCCCTCTTTCTTTTCTTCCTTTCTCTTTCTTTTTTTTTTTTTTTACAGGTGGACATCCAAGTTTGCAGCACCATTTGTTAAAAACCCTGTCTTTGAGTAGCAGAGGTTGAGTTCTGGGGACCATGGCTTTGGGAGACATATAGGTCAACTGGCATAATAAATTTTATTAGGAAAATGTTCTGCATCCCACTTTGGTGAGTGGCGTCTGGGGTCTTAAAATCTCTTAAGCAGCCATCTAAGATGCATCAGTTGGTCTCAACCCACTTGGAGCAAAGGAGAATGAAGAACACCAAAGACACAAAGAAAATGTAACCCAAGACACAAAAAGGCAACAGAGGCTCCATCAGCCTGACACGAGAAGAACTAGATAGTGCCCGGTTACCACAAATGACCACCCTGACAGGGAACACAACAGAGAGTCCCTGACAGAGCAGGAGAAAAGTGTGGTGCAGAACTCAAATTCATGTAAAAAGAACAGACCTAGCGGTGTGACTGGAGGAGCCCTCGAAGACAGCCCCAGAAGCCCTGTTAACCCAAAGCTAAAACCATTCCTGAAGGCAAGTCTTCAGACAAATATTAGACTGGACTATAAAACAGTCCCTGGTGGCATAGTGGTTAAGTGCTGCAGCTGCTAACCAAGAGGTCAGCAGTTCAAATCCACGGGCTTTCCTTGGAAACTCTATGGAACACTTCTACTCTGTCGCTATGAGTCAGAATCAACTCATTGGCAGTGGGTTTGGTTTTGCTTTTTATAAAACGTAAAGTAATACTTGTGAAGAGTGTGCTTCTTTGTTCAAGCAGGTACGTGAGGCTAAATGGGCAGCTCTTGTCTGGAGGCAGGATGAGAAGGCAGAAACGGAGGGGAGCAGGTTGGATGGACATGGGAAACCTGGGGTAGAAAGGGGAGTGTGCTGCCACATTACAGGGATTGCAACTACTGTCACATAAAAATACGTGTATAAACTTTTGTATGAGAAATTAACTCGAGCTGTAAACTTTCACCTAAAGCACAGTTTAAAAAAAGGCTGTCTTTTCCCATTTAATGGTCCTTTGTCAAAGACCAGCTGACCATAGGTGGATGGATTTACATCTGGGTTCTCAATTCTGTTCCATTGGTCTGTGTGTCTATTATACTAGTACCAGGCTGTTTTGACTCCCATGGTTGTATAGTAGATTCTGAGATCAGGTAGTATGAGGCCTCCTACTTTGTTTAATTTTTTCAATAATGCTTTACTTATCTGGGGCCTCTTTCTTTTTCATATAAAGCTAGTGATTATTTTTTCCATCTCCTTAAGGAATGCTGTTGGTAATTGGATCGGGATTTCATTATAGCTGTAGATTGCTTTGTATAGAATTGACATTTTCACAATGCTGAGTCCTCCTACCCATGGACATGGTATGTTTTTCCATTTATGTAGGTCTCTTGGCTTCTCACAAAAGTGATTTGTAGTTTTCTTTGTATAGATCTTTTACATCCCTGGTTAGATTTATTCCTAAGTATTTTACCTTTTGGGGGGCTATTATATATGGTATAGTTTTCCTGATTTCCTGTTCTAAGTTCTCTTTGTTGGTGTATAGGAATCCTACTGATTTTTGTATGTTGATCTTGTATCCTGCTACTTTGCTGAATCTTTCTATTAGCTCCAGTAGTTTCCTTGTGGAATCTTTGGGGTTCTCTATGTATAGAACATATAAGCAACATCACGATAAATGAAGAAAAGATTGAAATTGTCAAGGATTTCATTTTACTTGGATCCACAATCTACACCTATGGAAGCAGCAATCAGGAAATTAAAAGACAAACTGCACTGGACAAATCTGCTGCAGAAGACCTCTTTAAAGTATTAAAAAGCAAAGCTGTCAGCTTGAAGACTAAGATGTTCCTGATGCAAGCCATCGTGTTTTCAATCACCTCATATGCATGTGAAAGATGGACAATGAAAAAGGAAGACAAAAATAATTGACGCCTTTGAATTGCACTGTTGGCAAAGAATATTGAATACACCATGAACCAGCAAAAGAATGAACAAATCTGTCTTGGAGGAAGTACAACCAGAATGCTCCTGAGAAGCAAGGATGGTGAGACTATATCTCACACACTTTGGACATGTTATCAGGAGGGACCAGTCCCTGAAGAAGGACATCATGCTTAGTAGAAGGTCAGCAAAGAAGACTGTCAACTAGATGGGTTGACACAGTGGCTGCAACAATGGACTAAAGCATAATAACGATTGTGAGGTTGGCAGAGGACCAGGCAGTGTTTCATTCTGTTGCACATAGCATCACTACAAGTTGGAACTGACTCAAAGGCACCTAACAACAATAACAACGTATAGATTCATATCATCCTTGAATAGGGATATTTTTACTTCTTCCTTTCCAATTTGATTGCCCTTTATTTCTTTTTCTTGCCTTATTACTTTAGCTAGGACTTTCAGCACAATGTTAAATAGGAGTGGTGATAAAGGGCATCCTTGTCTTGTTCCTGTTCTCAGGGGGAGCACTTTTAGCCTCTATCCATTGAGAATAATGTTGGCTGTTGATTTTGTATAGTTGCTCTTCATTACATTGCGAAATTTCCCTTCTATTGCTATTTTATTGAGAACTTTTATCAGGAGTCCTCGTACTTTATCAAATGCCTTTTCTGGGTTGACTGAGATGATTATGTGATTCTCTTCTTTTTTTTTCTATCTATGTGGTGGATTGCATTGATTTTCTAATGCTGAATCGCACTAGCATGATTTGTATGAATCCCAGTTGGTCATGGTGTATTATTATTGTTATTTATATGATGCCGAATTCTATTGGCTAGAATTTTGTTGAGAATTTTTGCATCTATATTCATGAGAGATATTGGTCTGTAAATTTCTTTTTTTTGCGGTGTCTTTGCCTGGCTTTGGTATCAGGGTTAAGCTGGTTTCACAGAATGAATTCAGGAATATTCCTTCCTTTTCTGTGTTCTGGAATAGTTTGAGTAGTACTGGTGCAAGCTCTTCTCTGAATGTTTGGTAGAATTCTCCAGTGAAGCCCTCAGGCCTCTTTTTTGTTGTCGGGAGTTTTTTGTTTGTTTGTTTTTATTACCTCTTTACTCTCTTTAGTTATGGGTCTGTTTAGATTTTCTATGTCAGTTTGAATCAATTTAGGTAGGTACTGTGTTTGCAGAAATTTGTCCATTTCTTTTAGGTTATCAAATTTGTCAGAGTACAGTTTTTCATAGCACTCTGTTATGATTCTTTTTATTTCAGTTGGGTCTGTTGTAATATCCCCCATCTCATTTCTTATTTAGGTTATTTGCTTCTATTTTTCTTTCCTCAGTTGGCCAATGGTTTGTCGAATTTGTTGGTATTTTCACAGAACCAATTTTTGGTCTTGTTGATTCTTTATATTGTTTTCTGTTCTCTATTTCATTTATTTCTTCTCTAATCTTTATAATTTACATTTTTCTCGTGGCTGTGGGCTTCTTTTGCTGTTCTCTATTCGAGTTGTAAAGGTAACACTTTGATTTTGATCAGTTCTTTTTTGATGTGTGCATTTATTGCTATAAATTGACCTCTGAACACTGCCTTTGCCCTGTCCCAAAGGTTTTGGTATGATGTGTTTTCCTTCTCATTTGATTCTCAGAATTTTTTTAATCCATCTTTGATTTCATCTATTACACAGTTGTTTTAGTGCAAGCTGTTATTCAGTTTCCATGTATTTGATTTTTTTTCCTTGTTCTGGTTACTGGTTTCTACTTTTATGGCATTGTGGTCAATTTTGTATTATTTCGATATTTTGGATTTCATTGAGGGTTGCTATGTGGCCTAAAATGTGGTCTGTTCTGGAGAATGTTCCATGTTCATTGAAAATAACGTATACTTTGCTGCTGTTCGGTGGAGTGTTCTGTATACGTCTATGAGGTCAAGTTCATTGATTTCTGCCTTTAAATGTTCCGTATCTTTGTTGAGTTTCTTTCTAGATGTTCTGTCCTTTACCAAGAGTGGTGTGCTGAAGTCTCCTGCCATCACTGTGGAACTTTCTCTTTTCAGTGCCATTTGAGGTTTTTTTTTTTTTTTTTAACGTATTTTTTAGCCCTGTTGTTTGGTGCATCAATACTTATTAAGGTTATGTCTTCTTGGTAGATTGTTCCTTTAATCATTTTATAATGTTCTTCCTTGTCTTTTATGTTTGCTTTTTCCTTAAAGTCCATTTTACCTGAGATTAGTATTGCCATCCCTACTTTTTTTTGGTTACTGTTTGCTTGATATATTTTTTCCATCTTTTGATTTTTAACATATTTATGTCTTTTTGTCTCAGATGTGTCTCTTGTAGACAACATATTGATGAGTCATATTTTTGAAATCCATTTTGCCACTCAATGTCTCTTTACAGGTGCATTTAAGCCATTTGCATTCAGTGTGATTATTGATAGGTATGACTTTATTGCTGTCATACTGTTGTGCTTTTTTTTTTTTTTTTGGTCACGCTGACATTTTCTTTGTTCCTCTTACTTTCTGTGATGAGTTCCTTTTGTTTGTGGATTTTCCTTTCAATATTATAGATTTTGTGTTTACTGTGTCTTTATGTATTTCTTCTTTTTTATTCTGATGAGTAGTTTTGTTAACTTTCTTTGTGGTTAACTTGACATTTACCCTTATACACCTAAGTTTGAATCATTCTTTTATTACTTGATATCGTCTTGACTTCCTCTCCATTTGGAAGTTCTATACCTACACATTTTATTCCCCCTTTCACTGTTTTTGATGTTGTCATCATTTGCAGATTGTTGTCTGTTTCCTTGTTTTAAGTCTGTTAGCTTTGTTTTATTATTGAGAGTGTTTTACCTTTGCTGGTATCTGGCTGATGCTATCCTGTGTCCTATACTCCAGTTTTTTTCTATTGTTGTTGGTTCTCTTACTGAAGGACTCCCTGTAATATTTCTTATAAGTTTGGTTTGGTTTTTACATATTTCCTTAATTTATGTCTATCTGGGAGTACCCTAATTTCACCACTGTGTTTGAGACATAATTCTGTAGGATATATTATTCTCTGCCGGCAATTTTTCTCTCAAAGTTTTATATGTGTCATCCTATTGCCTTCTTGCCTGAGTAGTTTCTGCTGAATAATTGGAGCTTAGTCTTATTGTTTCACCTTTGTAAGTGACTATTCACTTTTCTTCAGCTGGCCTCAGGATTCTTTCTTTGTCTTTGGTTTTGGTGAGTGTGATTATGATATGTCATGGTGACTTTCTTTTGGGGTCTATCCTGTATGGAGTTCGTTGAGCATCTTGGATGGTCAGTTTTTCACCTTTCATGATATTTGGAAAATTTTCTGCCAGGATTTTTCCTCATTCTTTTCTCTGATTTTTCCTCCATCAAAGTGGTATCCATGGATTTGTCTTTAATCTCACTAATTCTGTCTTCCATTGTTTCAAAATTGCTCCTAAAACTTTCTACTGAGTTACTCTTTTCTGAAATTTTGTTCTTTTGAATTTTAGTTGCTGTTTTTGTGTGATTTCTAATTGTTTATTTATTTTTACAATTGGTTCTTGTATTATTTTTCTGAATTCTTCTACTGCTTTGTGTTTTCCTTAATTTTGACTACGTTTTTGTTGATTTTTCTGTTTTCCATGATTTTGTCTATTTTTTCCTTGGTTTTGTCTCTGTTTTCCTTGATTTATTTCCTTATCTCTTGAAGATCCCAAAGTATTAATCTTTGGAATTCCATATCAGGTAGTTCCACTGCCTTTTCTTCTACTGGAAAGTTATCTGATTCTTCATTCTGGTCACTTGCTGGAGACATCTTGTCCTGCTTTTTCATCTTTTGACATTGTCTACTATCTCCGAGACATTAAGATTTTCTTTTTAATTGATTGTGTGTTCATTTGTTTTGTCCTGATTTTTTTGTTTTGTTTTGATATGTCAGAGTGGGGGGACTGGGTGTACTTTGCTGCTTGTTCTCTGCGGGCCTGATAGATCTCACCTCCTTGCCCAGGTGGACAGGTAAGTAGCAAGTAGAGCAAGCAAGTTTCACTGTACACTGGCTTGGCATGGTGACTGAAGGCAGACTGGGCAGCTGCCATCTGCCTTCTGATGCTGGTCCAATGGTGTGGGAGCATTCACAACCCCTTGCCAGATGTGTGGGAATGTCAGACAGGGAGTGGTATAGGCACACTTCCCACTACAGTGGGGACCAGTTGGTGGGAGCAGGGCTGTGCACTGTAGTATTCTATCCGTGGCACCATGGTGGGGGCTGGCTGGATGGGGGGAGGTGACATATGGGCTAGGTGAGAGGGAAAGAGAAAACAAAGAAAAAAGAGTTTGCAAAATGGCACAGCAGAGGCTTGAATGTGGGGGCTGGGAGACCTGGGGGCCAGTATAAGGAAGGAGAGGTGGCTTATTGGGCTACATGGGAGGGAGAAAGAGAAGAAAGAAAAATTGGTGGTGCAGTGGAAGCTGGAAGGTAGGGGCAGGGCAGAACTGGGGAGGTGGTGGGCTGTTGGCTCTCTAGCTGTGGCAGTGGGGCAGGGGGTGGCCAGGGGAAGGTGATGGAGGTAGTGTACAGGGTTAGGTGGGAGGGAGAAAGAAAAGGGCAAAAGAGAAAAGAAAAAGAAAAGAAAAAAATGGCAGCATGGTGGGGGCAGACAAGTGGGGTTTGGGTGGACTTAGGAGCCAGGGGAAGGGAGGGAAGTTGATGTACTGGGCTATTTTGGAGGGAGAAATAAAAGAAGGAAAAAAGAAAAAAATGGCAGCATGGTGTGGCTGGTGGTGGCATGGACCTGGGGCAGAGGTGGGCCAGTGTGCCTGGTGGATCTCTAGCCACAGTAGCACTGCAAGGGCCAGTTGGGAGGGGGGAAGGTAGCATACAGGGCTAAGTGGGAGGGAGGGAGAAAAGAAAGAAAGAGAGAAGAAAATAAATAGATAAAAATTTAAAAAAAAAAAAACTGGTTGCAGGGTGGGGGCTTGTGAGAGGATGCAGGGCAGTCCTCAGGTGGGAGAGAGAATGCAAAGGAAGGAAAAAAAGAAAAAAAAACGGCAAGCCAGGAGATGGCAGGTGGGGGCAGGGCAGACCAGGGCGGCAGCCGGCTGGTGCGCGTGTGGCCCTCTAGCCACGGTGGCACAGCAGGGGCTTGTGGGAAGGGAGATAGGTGAACTATGGAGCTAGGTGGGACTGAGTAAGGAAAGGAAGAAAGAGATAAATAAATGAATAAATTAAATTAAAAAAACTGGTGGTATAGTGGGGGCCAGCAAGTGGGCACAAGGCAGACCCAAGGGCTGATAGGAAGGAAGGGAAGGTGATGTATGGGGCTAAGTGGGAGAGAGAAAGAAAAAAAAGACGAAGAAAAAAAGCAAAATAAATGGCGCCCTGACAGGAGGCAGCCGGGCAGAGCAGACCTGTGGCCCCCCAGCCACAGCCTTGTGGAGGCCAGCAGGAAGGTGGTTAGTTGGCATATGGGGCTAGATGGGAGGGAGAAAAAAAGGGAAATTATGGAAAAAAAAAGGTGTCTCAGTGGGAGACAGCAGATCAGGGCTGTGCAGACCTAGACTGGCAGCAAGCCGGTGGCTCTCTGACAGCAGTGGCATGGTGGGAGCCTGTTGGAAGTGGAGCAGATGGTGTATGGGGCTAGGTGGGAAGGAGCAGATAAGGAAGAAAGAGAAAAAAAAAAAGCCACACAGTCCATGAGGTGGCTGGTATTGTGGACCCCGGTGGTGGGAGCTGCCAGATGGGGGAATTCTTGCTTCAACTCACCAGAAGGGCAAGGTATGGAAAAGCCTGTTTCTCTGGTTACCAGGTACTCTGTCTCCAGTTGAGAACTCTGTGAAGTTGCCTTCCCATATTCCCTGTCTGGGGTTGTTGCTGGTTGTGCCTCAGAATGGCAACTCTGCCGTGTGAGTTGGCAGGGGACTTTCACTCTGTACCTCTCCTTTTTCTCTGTCTTCTGTCAGTTTCTTCTACCATTTGGTATTTGATCTAGTTCTTTATCCCTTCATTTGATGCTTACGGTTCCAGGACTGAAGTTTGTATTTGTTTTGCTTAGTTTTTAAGGTCTTTGCTGCAGAGGGATGGCATGACCCAACTACCTAGAGTATCATGTTGGCTTCATCTCCTCATTTTTAATTTTTAATATGGAACATAGCAATAAATAATCTACATAAGCAAAAGTAATCTGTTGTTCTCAATACTTTTTAAGAGCATAAAGGGGTCCTGAAATCAAAAAGATTGAGATCTACTGGGTGATGCTATTATGCTGCCAGTTCCTGCAGAGGTAATTTTATCTGTAGTTTGGATTTTCTCGTGTTGGCTTGAGGAAAAATAACCCTTGAAATAGGTATCAGCTGGACAAAAAAAAAGAAGTTTTAAATTTGACTGTAACCTAAAGAACACCCAAAGAGAGACTGATTTTGTACCAGTTGTTGATTTGCTCTGCCTACCCTGAGCCCCATAACCTTCATTGCAGCTATCATTTGGGAATTACCTGTGAGATATGGAACTATAACAACACTTGAGAGGGTTTTTACGTTTGTGACTTTAAAATAATAATCAGTTTGTTTAGACCTGGCTGAACCTGTAGTATATTATGAAAACTGTAGTGAGGTTTCCATACAATTAGGTTAGGCTAAATTATGTACTTTACAAAGATTATACAGAAAAGTTGGACAGTGACTTAAAATCTCCATCACTAAAAACTAGTGAACACTCACAGAAGTATAGTGCAGTGTTAAAGTGTCTAGAGCTCAGAGACAGGCAAAGCTGGATTTGAATACCAAACCAGTACAAAGTATGAATCTAAGAAAATTGGAAGTTGTCAAAAATAAAATGGAAAGCATAAACATCAATATTCTAGGGATTAGTGAGCTAAAATGGACTGACATTTGCCATTTTGAATCCATCAGTCATATGGTCTACTATGCTGCGAATGACAAATTGAAGAAAAATGGCATCATGTTCATCATCAAAGAGAATATTTCAAGATCTATTCTGAAGTACAATGCTGTCAGTGATAGGAAAATATCCATACACCTACAAGGAAGACCAGTTAATACTACTATTATGCAAAATGACACACCAACCACTAAGGCCAAAGATGAAAAAATTGAAGATTTTCCAACGTCTGCAGTCTGAAACTGATCAAACATACGATCAAGATGCAATGATAATTAATGGCAGTCGGAATATGAAATTTGGAAACAAACAAACAAAAAAAACACAGTAGTTGGAAAATATGGCCTTGGTGATAGAAACAACACCAGGGATCACAGGATAGAATTTTGGAAGACCAAAGATGCATTCATTGCAAATAGTTTTTTCAACAACATAAATGGTGACTATACACTTGGATGGTGTAGTGGTTAAGTGCTACGGCTGCTAACCAAGAGGTTGTCAGTTTAAACCCGCTAGGTTTCCTTGGAAACTCTATGGGGCAGTTTTACTCTATTTTTTTATAGGGTCGCTATGGGTCGGAATCAACTCAACGGCAGTGGGTTTTGGTTATACATGTGGGCCTCACCAGATGGAATACACAGGAATCAGATCAGCTACATCTATGGAGAGAGACAATGGAAAAGCTCAATATCCTCAATTAGAACAAAGCCAGGAACTAACTGAGGAACAGACCATCAATTGCTCACATGCAAGTTCAAGTTGAAGTTGAAGAAAATATATGACCTTGAGTACATCCCTCCTAAATTTAGAGACCATTTTGAGAATAAATTTGACACATTGACACTAATGACCAAAGACCAGAGAGTCATGGGGTGACATCAAAGACATTATATGTGAGGAAAGCAAAAGGCCATTAAAAAGACAGGAAAGAAAGAAAAGACCAAAATGGATGTCAGAAGAGACTCTGAAACTTGCTCTTGAATGCAGAATAGCTAAAGCGAATGGAAGAAATGATGAAGTAAAAGAGCTGAACAGAAGATTTCAAAGGGTTCCTTGAGAAGAAAAAGTATTACAATGAAATGTGCAATGAATTAGAGTTAGACAGCCAAAAGAGAAGAACATGCTCGGTATTTCTCAAGCTAAAAGAAGTGAAGAAAAAATTCAAGCCTCGAGTTGCAATAGTGAAGGATTCTATGGAAAAAATATTAAATGATACAGGAAGCATCAAAAGTAGGTGGAAGGAATACACAGAGTCACTGTACCAAAAAAGGTTCATCCATTTCAGCAGATAGCATACGATCAAAAACCGATGGTACCAAAGGAAGAAGTTCAAGCTGCACTGAAGGCATTGGCAAAAACAAGGCTCCAGGGATTGATGGAATACCAATTGAGATGTTTCAACAAATGGAGGAGGCAGCACTGGAGGTGCTCACTTGTTTATGCCAAGACATTTGGAAGACAGCCACCTGGCCAACCTATTGGAAGAGATCCATATTAGTGCCCATTCCAAAGAACGGTGATCCAATAAATGCAGAAATTATTGAATAATATCATTAATATCAGACACAAATAAAATTCTTGCTGAAGATCATTCAAAAGTGTCTGTGGCAGTACATCAAGAAGGAACTGTCAGAAATTCAAGCCAGATTCAGAAAAGGATGTGGAATGAGGAATATCACTGCTGGTGTCAGATGGATTTTGGCTGAAAGCAGAGAATACCAGAAAGATGTTTACCTGTGTTTTATTGACTATGCAAAGGCATTCTGCTGTGTGGGTCATAACGAATTATGGAAAACATTACAAAGAATGGGAATTTCAGAACCCTTAATTGTGCTCATGAGGAACATATACACAGAATAAGAGGCAGTTGCTCAACAGAACAAGGGGGTACTGTGAGGCTTAAAGTCAAGAAAGGTGTGTGTCACAGTAGTATCCTTTCACCATACTTATTCACTTTGTATGCTGGGCAATAATCCAAGAAACTGTACTATAGGAGGAAGAATGTGGTGTCAGGATTGGAGGAAGGCTCATAAACAACGTGTGATCTGCAGGTAACACAACCTTGCTTGCTGAAAGTGAAGAGGACTTGAAGCACTTACTGATGAAGATCAATGACTACAGCCTTCAGTATGGATTGTACCTCAATGTAAAGAAAACAAAAGTTCTCACAACTGGAAAAATTATCAACATCATGATAAACAGAGAAAAGATTGAAGTTGTCAAGGATTTCATTTTCCTTGGATCCGCAATCAATGCCCATGGAAACAGCAGTCAAGAAATCAAATGACATATTAAATTGGGTAAATTTGCTGCAAAAGACCTCTTTAAAGTGTTCAAAAACAAAGATGTCACTTTGAGGACTAAGGTGTGCCTGATCCAAGTCATGGTATTTTCAATTGCCTCATATGCATGGGAAAGCTGGACAATGAATAAGGAAGACCAAAATACCATGGACTACCAGAAGTATGAGTAAATCTGTCTGGGAAGAAGTACAGCCAGAATGCTCCTTTGAAGCAAGGATGGTGAGACTTTGTCTCACATACTTTGGATGTGTTATCAGGAGGGACCACTTCCTGGAGAAGGACATCATGCTTTGTAAAGTAGAGAGTCAGTGAAAAAGAGGAAGTACTTCTATGAGATGAATTGTCACAGTGGCTGCAAGAATGAGCTCAAGAATAACAAAGATTGTGAGGATGGGCAGTGTTTTATTCTTTTGCACGTAGGTTTGCTTTGGGTGGGAACTGATTCTATGACACCTAACAGCAAAAACCAGTACTTGGTAACAGCATTAATTTTAAAAATTTTATTAACTTTCTTAAGATTCAACTTCCTCATTTGTAGAATGAGAAATAATGATAGTCCTACTTCATAGCGTGGTTTGAGAATTAAATGATCAATGTGTTACTTGCTCCATGTGTGTGATAGTTAATTTTATTTGTCAACTTGGCTAGGCTATGGTGACAAGCTGTTTGGTCAAACACTAGTTTAGTTCTGTTATGGAGTAATTACAAGTGATTAAATCAGTTGGACTTAAGTAAAGCAGATTATCTTGCATTATATAGGTTAGCCTCAATCAATTAGTTGAAGGTCTTAAGAGCAAAAAATGATTCTGAAGAATGTGTTCTGCCTCCAGACTATATACAGATATTTTGGCAAAACTCCCTCACTCTTCACTCTTCCCATTGTGTGACCTATGGATTTTGGGACACAAGCCTGCATGAGTCTAAAGCCTGTCACATGACCTATGGATTTTGGACTTGCCAGCCTCCATAATTGTGTGAACCAATTCCTTGAAATAAATCTGTTCTCTCCTTTCCTTTCCTCTCCTCTCCTTTCCTCTCCTCTCCTTTCCTCTTCTCTCCTCTCCCCTCTCTCTGACTGATTGTTTTTCTTTAAAGAACCTTGACTAAGACAGTGCGCATTATTTCATTTAATTGTCACAGCAACTTTAAGATATAGATGCTATTATTTTTCCACTTTACGGACCGGGGAACTGAGATTTACAAAAGTCAGATAGTCTTCCAAAGGTCATGTTGTTATAAGTGGTAAAGCAGGTATTTTCTTTTGACCGCTCTACTGTAAACTGTCATATCATTGGGTTTTCTTAACATCAAAGATTAGAAAACGTCAAGACTCTTTTCTCTTTTGAACACGGTCTATAGTTTGACCCCAGATTTTTTTTGAAATACTCATAAGCCCTGTTCAAGAAAACTTCAGGTTGCTCATTGAAGGGGCATTTAAATTCTCAAGATAAGGAGCTGACAACTTTTTATATACAACCACACACACAGCACACATATATTCCACAAGTTCCCTTTAATATGCTCTGGAATAGTGTGAGCATTTGTGACAGGTATATGTAAATATTGGTGGCTTAGTGGTTAAGTGCTACAGCAGCTAACCAAAGGGTCAGCAGTTCAAATCCGCCAGGTGCTCCTTGGAAACCCTATGGGGCAGTTCCACTCTGTCCTATAGGGTCGCTATGAGTTGGAATCGACTTGACGGCACTGGGTTTGGTTTTTGGTTTTGGTATAGTAAGTAATAAACGACCCAAGAAAGGAAAAAAAATTATTTCCCCATAAAAAAGCTTTCATTGAAGCATTCTAGATGAAAAGCTTGAAGTAGTGCAGGCTTGCTGTTGATACACAGCCAGGTCATCATAGAGGAGACAGGTTGTCCCAGAGCCCAGATTTACTGCATTTTTCTATTGCAATGGAGATGCAGAGTAACTGTGGATGTTTCCTAGGTCTTGCTTTTGGGGAAGTAATTCTATTTTTACCACTTTTGTTCCATTTACATACCAGATATATTAAAGAAAAAAATCCTAAAAATTCTCGATGTCCCCCCTTAAAAAAAAATGTTGTCAATTTAGAGAAAGTGGTTAGACATTACCTGGTCAATAATCTATGCATCTATTCATATTATGTGGCTCTTTATAACCAGGAGCTTTATCCATTTCTGAACTATTTAAAATTATAAATAAATTTGTACACAATCTCTGTAGTTACCGCTTTTCTCTTAGCTAGATAATGGGAATTGTTTCCAACTCAAAGCATCTAAAATTTCCTGGAGGCGTCTCCCACCCTCCTCTTCCCCCGACCCCAGCTTCACTTGTGAATGTGACTGCCTCATAAATTAGTGATGAACTTGACTGCGTCATGCTTCAGTCTTGAAGGAAAGCTTACAGCTCAGAAGTGAATCACGGCCTTAGCTCATGAATCAGGCTCTACTTTAGCTCAGTAAACCATAATTTTGATTTTACCTTTCCACTGGGATGGAGATAAGAAGATTACATCTGCCCATGCAAACGTTAGTAGTTTTATGTTCCTTTGGTTATTACTCAATAGATTGATATTTGGAGCTATCGTGTGCTACTTTCTTATCCAGGGTTATTTCTTCTATTTGAATTGCTCTGCAGCTATTTATGGATCAGTGGAGGCTGGTTGCAATGAGCTCAACTACAGTTTTCTATCTTACATTCTGAGGACAGTAGAGTTCAGGGTTGTAAAAATGATAGGTTGATACTCTGCACTTCTATAAATCTCCTCACCTAAGAATAGAAAAAGACCCTCTATCTCTCTTTGACTTCATTTTTAAAGGTGAGAGAAATGAGACATCATGTTTTTTCCAAGATTAGATCTGAAATTATGACCCTACAATTTCTGGTTCACTTATACATAACTCCTCCAGGGGAAAAACAACTATCAAGATGTTTTATATTTTATTTATGTGTAGGTCAAATATTCATCAAGATCAAAAATAATAATAATAGTAAAAATAAATTCTCCAAGATGTCATAGGTACCATCTACCCAGGAGAAGCCTTGTGATTCACAGTCCATTTGAAACACACACACAAAAATAAATATATTTCCTCCACTCTTGGCCAAATGCCACAAAAAATAAGAACTTCAACATTCTCTCATTCCCAAACATCTGAGCAACTTGTCCTGATTTATTCTGCTGACTTTGTCTTACTTTGATACCTCATAGCTTTAAACCCTTGTATTTTCATCCTTACCTGACCCTTCTGAATTGACCCTCAGCATCATCTTCCAAGATATGAGTTTGCTGTCCTCTTGAACATGACTTACTCTGCTTCTGGCAATGCTCTCCCTGCAATCTTGATTAAATAAAGCTTCCACTTCAGTGGGATACCAGCACCCTTTCTTTTAAAACCATCCTTATGGTAGCAGTTCTCATTCTGAAACCAGCACAACTTCTGGAAAGAAGGAAGGAAGGAAATAAAGGAAGAAAAAGATCAAATATAAACTTCTCAAATAATTCTCTTCGCAGCTAAAATTTTCTTTAGGTTTCCACAGAAACGAAATAAGTAAATAAAAGACCTGGTTTAAAAATTTAAAGGTATCAGGGTAGCCCCCATCTGGTTTTGTTAATGGAATTCCAACTCTAACATCACCACTCACATTCGTTTTTAACCCACCTTTTGTCAGATACTCTTTCCTGATATGTGTGGAAACATGGGTCAGTTGGGGAAAATTCCCAACTCCTCTCACTTTTCATAGGATCTGGGAAGCTCACAGCAGGAACTTTGGGCTTTATTTACTCTGAGCTTCAATGATCTACTGAAAGCCATGGCTCTTTTAACCTCAAGCAAGACGAACTAACTTTCTCCCAGGATCCACATCCTCTATCACTTCTTGTTAACAGGAAAAGTTTTAGAAAAAGACAGACTTGAGTTCAAATTCCAGGTCTACTTCTTACTAGGTGATGTAGAAAATGTTTCTGTGTCTGTAAAAATTCTCTTGATAATATTTTCAGATTTGTTTTGAGATTAAAATGAGAAAAATATGTGTAAATGTACCTATCAAAGTGCATGGCATTTAGTAGGTGCTATGGCTGCTAACCAAAACGTTGGCAGTTCAAATCCACCAGGTGCTCTTTGGAAACCATATGGGGCAGTTCTATCTTTGGTCTCAGTAACTAAAACAAAACAAACAAACAAAAAAACCCATTGTCATGAAGTCAATTTCAACTCATAGCAATGCTATAGGACAGAGTAGAATTGCCTCATAGGATTCCCAAGGCTGTAAATCTTCATGGAAGCAGACTGCCATGTCTTTCTCCTGCAGAGCAGCTGGTGAGTTGGGACTGCTGACCTTTCGATTAACAGCCAAATGCTTAACCACTGCGCCACCAGGGCTCCTCAGTGACTTAAAAAAAAAAACAACCCAGTGCTGTCGAGTTGATTTTGACTCATAGCGACCCTATAGGACAGAGTAGAACTGCCCCATAGAGTTTCCAAGGAGCGCCTGGCAGATTCAAACTGCCGACCCTTTGGTAAAGGAAGGACCTAATTCACTATTGTTATGATATTGATTTCTGCCACACCCACCTTTTATTAAAGCAGTGCATCATCCTTCCATAGGAACAGAATAACCTCTTCATTTTGGAGGCAGCTGAGCACTCTCAACAGTGCTAGGGTCTGGAATTGAAGTGCGTCACAGTTTCCATCAGAACATTCTAAAGGGACCGACTGAATGGAAGTGCTTACACCTCCCATCAGTAGATGCCTCACTTTCCTTACTCTTTTATTAAATTATAGAACCATCATTTTTATCTGCTGTATAGCCAAGATGGAAAGTTTAGTAATCTCATCACAATTACTCCTGGACATATTTCGTGCATTTCCAGCTCATCCTTCATGAGTTTAACTGATCTGAGATCAAATGGTGAACGCAAACATATACTTTTTTCAATGTTAAGTAACCCAAAGAAGGCTTCATTCTAAGCACATGATAAATCTGGCCACATTGCCGCCTCTCTGGAATCATTCTGACAGTAACCAAAAACAGGCTGAGAGAGAACTAGATTGCACAAGGGGGAGAAACATGAGCAAACCTTCATCATCCTTCTCTGTTTCTGTCTTCCCCTTTGAGAAGCTGCCAATAAATTAGATAAATGAGTCAGGTTCTTAAGAATATGGCTCACATTTCCATCTGTATGACTCGTACCTTTATATCTGACAATTTCGTATTCATAGGCTTTGTCAAAAAAAAAAAAGAACCTATTTGTATAAAATGCTGTATTTTACTCTCTCGTCATTTAATATAAATAGAACAAAGACAGCGAATGTTTCTGGAATTAGGTATTAATTTATGTGTTTGGGTTAAATAAACAATTCACTTCAAAGGGAGAGTCATCCACTTTCCTTTATCATCTTTAAATTTTCATACCTACATTCCATGGTACATGCTGCAGGCATTTGTTACTTCTGCTTGGAACGTCTCTGTAGCTTTGACAGCTTTTCTCTTCTCATTGCCACAACTCTTCACATAGACTATTATATAACTCAACTCATAGCCATCCCATAGGACAGAGTAGAACTGCCCCATAGGGTTTCCAAGGAGTATGGCTGGTAGATTGGAACTGCTCACCTTTTGGTTAGCAGTCATAGCTCCTAGCCCTTGTGTTATATAGCATGGAATATTACAACTGTGTCTGACTTGTCTCTAGTCTGTTCATCCCATACTTCTCCTGCTCACCTCAGACCCACCACCATTCTATGAGTTTGTTGTACTGTGGTAGATTTAGTGTTGCTATGATGATGGAGAAGCCCTGGTGGCACAATGGTTAAGAGCTATGGTGAGCTACAGCTGCTAACCAAAATGTCAGCAGTTGGAATCCACCAGCTGTTCTTTGAAAACCCCATGGGGCAGTTCTACTCCGTCCTATAGCATTGCTATGAGTCAGACTTGATGGCAATGGGTTTTTTGTTTTGTTTCTATGATGATAGAGTTCTGGTGGTGCGGTGGTTAAGAGCTGGCTGCTAACCAAAAGTTCAGCAGTTTGGATTCACCAGCCACTCTTTAGGAACCCTATGGGGCAGTTTTACTCTGTCCTATAGGAATCAACTCGATGGCAACAGGTTTAATTTTTTGGTTTATGATACTAGAAGCTATGCTGCCAGTATTTCAAATACCAGCAGGGTCACCCATATTGACTAGCTTTCATCTGAGCTTCTAAGACAGACTAGGAAGAAAGGTCTGGCAATCTACTTCTGAAAACCCTATGAATCACCACCACCACAACAAAAGACACATCAATTCAAAATATTGAACACAAAAGATAAAGACAAAATATTGAACTCACCCAGGAAAAAAGGCACATTACATAGAAAAATAGATAGATATGTCATAACAGACTTTTTGCCAGAAATATTGCTTGCCATAAAAGAAAAATTCATTAACCCTATACTTAATGAAAAAAAAAATGAAGTAGGAAGAGTTTTTTCAACAAACAAAAATGAAAAGAATTCATTAATAGCATATATGAACTATAAGAAATGTTAAATTCTTTGGGACAAATAACTACGATACCAGAAATGAACCTAAATCTGCAAAAGGAAATTAGAATCTCTTGAAAGGTTAAAATGATGATAATTCTAAAAGATACTTATTTTTCTTATTTTTAATCACTCTAAAACATAACTGATTGCCTAAAGAAAAAATAAGCAATACATTGTAGGTTTAGCACATTTGTAAAATTAAGTGTATAACAACAATAACACAAAAGATGGACAGGAGGAATTGTGAGTATACTGTCAGAAGTTCTTATACTACATATGAAGTGGAATAATGGTTACTTTTTTTTTAAGGTAGGCTGTGATTAATTATCATACATATTGTAAACCCAAGTGTAACAGTTAAGATAAATTAAAATGAGAGGTATAAATAATAAGCCAAAAGTGAAGATTAAATGTAATCATAAAAAATAGTCAATCCAAAGTCATGTTAAAATAGAAGAAAACAACAACAAAAAATATGAAAAAAACTAGTAAAGTGGCCAATATTAATCAAACCAGAACATTACTTACAGTATATGTGCATGGTCTAAACATACTAATTAAAACCAGATATCGCCAGATTGGAGGAGAAACAAAAACGAAAAAGAAATTACATGCCGTCAGTAAGAAATTCATTTTTAAATAAAAAACCTTAGGTTATAAGTAAAAAGATTTAGAATGCACACACTAATTAAAAGAAAGCTGGAATGGCTACATTGACATAAGACAATATACAATTCAGAACAAAACCATTGCTAGGGATAAAGAGGGACATTTTATACTGATAAAGGACTCAATACACCAAGAAGACAGAATAAACCTAAATGTTTATGTACTTAACAGTAGAGCTTTAAATTACATGAAGGAAAGACAAACAGAGCTTAGAGAAGAAACAGACAAATCTATATTCATAGTTGGAGACTTCAGCACTTTTCTCTAAATAATTAGCATAACAGAATGATGTAAAACTCAAAAAGAATATGTCAGATCTGAATAACACTGAAAGTCAAATTAACATAATTGTCATTTATAGAGCATACCACTCAAAAGCAACAGGATACGCATTTTTTTCAAGTACACAAAGAATGTTCAGCATGATTGATCATATTTTGGAAGAAAAACAAAGCAATAACAAATTTAGAAGAAATGAAATCATGGAAAGTATTTTGTCTGGTTATTACACAATTGAACTGGAAGTCAAAAACACAAACATACCTGGAAAATCCCCCAAATATTTGGAAATTAAAAAATGCTTCTCAGTAAACCATGTCAAAAAGAAGTCACAAAGGATACTGGAGAATATTTTGAGTTGAAAGGAAATAAAAGCTTGATAATAAAATTTATGGGATGCAACTAAAACAGTTTTTAAGAGAAAATTTATAGCATTAAATGCCTATGTTAAAAAGAAATGTCAAAAAATAAGGATCTATGTTGCCACCTAAGACCAGAAAAAGAAGACTAAAATTAAGCCCAAACTAAGCAAAAGGAAAGATTTACTATAAATAGGAATAGATTTACTTTAAAGCTACAGTAATCAAGATGGTGTGGCGCTGGCAAAAGAATAGACACATAGATACATGCAACAGAATAGAGACTCCAGAAATAGACCCCCACATAGGTGTTCAACAGATTTTAGACAAATTGCAAAAGCAATTCAATGGAGAAAGAAAACGCATTTCTACAAAGAGTGCTGAAAAAACTGTTCATCCAAAATGCAAAAGAATAGACACATAGATACATGCAACAGAATAGAGACTCCAGAAATAGACCCCCACATAGGTGTTCAACAGATTTTAGACAAATTGCAAAAGCAATTCAATGGAGAAAGAAAACGCATTTCTACAAAGAGTGCTGAAAAAACTGTTCATCCAAAATGAATGCCAAATCATACCTCACAATAATTAACTCAAAATGAATCACATATCATACCTCGTACCACATACAAAAATTAACTCAAAATGGGTCATAGATGTAAATGCAAAAACCAAACTAAAACTAATTCTTCTAAAACAGAGGAGAAAATCATTGTGCTCTTGAATGAAGAAAAGCTTTCCGACCTAAAACTCGAAATGCCCAAGCCATAAAAAAAATTACAGGTAAATTACAATTAAAATTATTTGCTCCTTGATAGATACTGTTTAAAAACTGGAAATGAAAATCCAAAAAGGGTGAAAATACTTAGAAAACATATATTTCATGAGGGACTCGTATCCAAAATATATACAGAACCCCCAAAACTTACTAAGAAGAAAGCAAACAACCCAACTTTAAAAAGGACAAAAAATTTCGAGAAACAGATGGCAAATAAGAACATGAAAAGTTGTTCAACATCATTAATCGTTGTTGTGTTGTTAGGTGTCATCAAGTCAGTTCTGACTCACAGCAGCCCTATGTACAACAGAATGAAACACTGCCTGGTGCTGCGCCATCCTCACAATTGCTGTTATGCTTAAGTCCATTATTGCAGCCACTGCGTCAATCCATCTCATTGAGGGTCTTCCTTTTCTTTGCTGACCCTCTACTTTACCAAGCATGAAGTCCTTCTACAGTGACTGATCCCTCCTGATAATATGCCCAAAGTATGTGAGATGTAGTCTCACCATCCTTACTCCTAAGGAGCATTCTGGTTGTACTTCCTCCAAGACAGATTTGTTTGTTCTTTTGGCAATCCATAGTATATTCAATATTCTTCTCCAACACCACAATTCAAAGATATCAATTCTTCTACGGTCTTCTTTATTCATTGTCCAGCTTTGCCATGCATATGATGCGATTGAAAATACCATGGCTTGGGTCAGGTGCAGCTTGGTCTTCAAGGTCTTTGATCTTTATAAATAAGTGCTTCAGGGCCTCTGTTATATCAACAGGGATCGGCCAGAAATTCATGCTGAATTCAGAAGGGGACGTGGAACAAGGGATATCATTGCTGGTGTCAGTTGGATCATTAGTTATCAGGGAAATATAAGTTCAACCCACTATGTGATACCACTATACACCTAATAAAACCAAAAAACAACAAACAAACCCATTGCCATCAAGTTGATTACAACTCACAGCTACACTACAGGACTGAGTAGAACTGCACCATAAGGTTTCCAAAGCTATAAATCTTTATGGAAGCAGACTGCCATATCTTTCTGCCATGGAGAAACCGGTGGGTTTGAACTGTCGACTGTTCAGTTAGCAGCTGAACACTTAAGCCACTGCATATCAGGACTGCTTTCTTAGACAGGTAGTATGTATAATTTGCCCAGATATAAGTGGAATTTTAATCCAAGGATTTCTGATTCTGAACTGCATGTTCTTACCCATTCTGAAGTATTTCCAAATGTCTGCTAATGCATCCAGTTAGGCAGAATAAGAAAGCTGATGAATCATATCTCTGTAGGTATTGGCATCTTGATTACTGCAATTTCTTGGTTTATCAACACCTATCAAGTGTCTGTTAGTTTGTCATACTGATGGTTTGTATATTGCTATGATACTGGAAGCTATGCCACTGGTATTTCAATTATCAGCAGGGTAACCCATGGTGACCAGGTTTCAGCACAGCTTCCAGACTATGGCAACACCAGGAAAAAAGATCTGGTGGCCTACTTCCCACAATCAGCCAATACAGACAGTAACAGCACCCCCCATGTGTCTGTCAGTTTGGCAGACTGTGGGGGCTTGGGTGTTGCTGTGATGTGGGAGCTATGCCAAGGATATTCAGATTATCAGCAGGGTCACCCATGGAGGGCAGGTTTCAGCTGAGCTTCCAGAATAAGACAGACTAGGAAGAAGGACTCTGCAGTCTATTTCTGAAAAGAATTAGCCTGTGAAAACCTTATGAATAGCAGCGGAACATTGTCTGATATAGTGTTGGAAGATGAGCCCCCAGGTTGGAAGGCACTCAAAAGATGACTGGGGAAGAGCTGCCTCCTCAAAGTAGAATCGATCTTAATGATGTGCATGGAGTAAAGCTTTAGGCACCTTCATTTGCTGTTGTGGTACAACTCAAAATGAGAAGAAACAGCTGCAAACATCCATTAAAAATCAGAACCTGGAATGTATGAAGTATGAATCTAGGAAAATTGGAAATCATCAAAAATGAAATGGAATGCATAAACATCAATATCCTAGGCATTAGTGAGCTGAAATGGACCGGTATTGGCCTTTTTGAATCGGGCAATCATATAGTCTACTACGCTGGGAATGACAACTTGAAGAGGAATGGTATTGCATTCATTGTCAAAAAGAACGTTTCAAGATCTATCCTGAAGTACAATGCTGTCAGTGATAGGGTAATATCCATACGCCTACAAGGAAGACCAGTTAATACGGCTATTATTCAAGTTTACACACCAACCACTAGGGCCAAAGATGAAGAAATAGAAGATTTTTATCAGCTGCTGCAGTCTGAAATTGATCAAACATGCAATCGAGATGCATTGATAATTACTGGCGATTGGAATGCAAAAGTTGGAAACAAAGAAGAAGGATCAGTAGTTGGAAAATATGGCCTTGGTGATAGAAACAATGCCAGAGATCGAATGATAGAATTTTGCAAGACCAATGACTTCTTCACTGCAAATACCTTCTTTCACCAACATAAACGGCGACTATACACATGGACCTCGTCAGATGGAATACACAGAAATCAAATTGACTACATCTGTGGAAAGAGATGATGGAAAAGCTCAATATCATCAGTCAGAACAAGGCCAGGGGCCAACTGTGGAACAGACAATCTATTGCTCACATGCAAGTTCAAGCTGAAACTGAAGAAAATCAGAGCAAGTCCACAAGAGCCAAAATATGACCTTGAGTATATCCCACCTGAATTTAGAGACCGTCTGAAGAATAGATTTGAAGCATTGAACACTAGTGACTGAAGATCAGACAAGTTGTGGAATGACATGAAGGACATCATCCATGAAGAAAGCAAGAGGTCACGGAAAAGACAGGAAAGAAAGAAAAGACCAAGATGGATGTCAGAGAAGACTCTGAAACTTGCTCTTGAGCGTCACGCAGCTAAAGCAAGAGGAAGAATTGATGAAGTAAAAGAACTGAACAGAAGATTTCAAAGGGCAACGCAAAAAGACAAAGTAAAGTATTATCATGACATGTGCAAAGAGCTGGAGGTGGAAAACCAAAAGGGAAGAACACGCTTGGCGTTTCTCAAGCTGAAAGAACTGAAGAAAAAATTCAACCCTCGAGTTGCAATAGTGAAGAATTCCATGCAGAAAATATTAAACGACACAGGAAGCATCAAAAGAAGATGGAAGGAATACACAGAGTCATTATACCAAAAAGAATTAGTCGATATTCAACCATTTCATGAGGTAGCATATGACCAAAAACCGATGGTACTGAAGGAAGAAGTCCAAGCTGCTCTGAAGGCATTGGCGAAAAACAAGCCTCCAAGAATTGAAGGAGTATCAATTGAGATGTTTCAACAAACAGATGCAACGCTGGAGGTGCTCACTCGTCTATGCCAAGAAATATGGAAGACAGCTTCCTGGTCAACCGACTGGAAGAGATCCATATTTATGCCTATTCCCAAGAGAGGCGATCCAACCGAATGCAGAGATTATAGAACAATAGCATTAATATCACACGTGAGCAAAATTCTGCTGAAGATCATTCAAAAACAGCTGCCCCAGTATATCGACAGGGAACTGCCAGAAATTCAGGCTGGTTTCAGAAGAGGACGTGGAGCCAGGGATATCATTGCTGATGTCAGACGAATCCTCGGTGAAAGCAGAGAATACCAGAAGGATGTTTATCTGTGTTTTATTGACTATGTAAAGGCATATGACTGTGTAGATCATACCAAATTATGGATAACATTCCCAAGAATGGGAATTCCAGAACACTAAATTGTGCTCAGGCAGAACCTGTACATAGATCAAGAGGCAGTTGTTCGGACAGAACAAGGGGATACTGATTGGTTTAAAGTCAGGAAAGGTGTGTGTCAGGGTTGTATCCTTTCATCATACCCATACCATATCCATTGCCGTCGAGTCCACGCTGACTCATAGCGACCCTACAGGACAGAGTAGAACTGCGCCATAGAGTTTCCAAGGAATGCCTGTTGGATTCGAACTGTTGACATTTTGGGTAGCGGCCGTAGCATTTAACCACTATGCCACCAGGGTTTCCATCCTTTCACCATAACTATTCAATCTGTAGGCTGAGCAAATAATACGAGAAGCTGGACTATATGAAGAAGAATGGAGCATCAGGATTGGAGGAACACTTATTAACAGCCTGTGTTATGCAGATGACACAACCTTGCTTGCTGAAAGTGAAGAGGACTTGAAGCACTTACTGATGAAGATCAAAGACCACAGCCTTCAGTATGGATTACACCTCAACACAAAAAAACAAAAATCCTCACATCTGGACCAATAAGCCACATCATGATAAAAGGAAAAAAGACCGAAGTTGTCAAGGATTTCATTTTACTTGGATCCACAATCAACACCCAAGGAAGCAGCAGTCAAGAAATCAAGAGACACATTGCATTGGGCAAATCTGCTGCAAAGGATCTCTTTAAAATGTTGAAAAGCAAAGATGTCACCTTGAAGACTAAGGTGTGCCTGATCCAAGCCACGGTATTTTCAATCACATCATGTGCATGTGAAAGCTGGACAATGAATAAGGATGACTGTAGAAGAATTGATGCCTTTTCATTGTGATGTTAGCGAAGAATATTGAATATACCATGGACTGCCAAAAGAATGGACAAATCTGTCTTGGAAGAAGTACAACCAGAATGCTCCTTAGAAGCAGGGATGGTGAGACTGCATCTTATATACTTTGGACATGTTGCCAGGAGGGATCAGTCCCTGCATAAGGACGTCAGGCTTCCTAGAGTATCGAGTCAGTGGAAAGGAGGAAGACCCTCAATGAGATGGATTGACACAGTGACTGCAGCAGTGGGCTCAAGCATAACAATGATTGTAAGGATGGGTAGGACCAGGCAGTGTTTTAAAAAGCAAAGATGTCATTTTGATGATTAAGGTGCATCTGACCCAAACCATGAGCTTTTCAATCACCTCATATATACATGCAAAAACTGGGCAATGAAAAGGAAAGACAGAAGAAGAATTGATGAGTTCAATATGTAGTGTTGGCAAAGAATATTGAATATACCATGACTTGCCAGAACAAAAAAATCAGTCTGGGAAGAAATAAACCAGAATGCTTCCTTGAAGCAAGGACACTGAGGCTTTGTCTCACTTACTTTGGACATGTCATCAGGAAAGACCAATCGCTAGAAAAGGACATCATAGTTGGGAAGGTAGAGGGTCAGTGAAAGTGCAGGATACCCTCAATGAAAAGGATTAACAAAACAGCCACAACAACAGACTCGAACATACCATTGATCATGAAGATGGCACAGGATTGGGCAACATTCTGTTCTGTTATACATAAGGTCATCACAAGTTGGAGCTGAATCAGCTGCAGCTAACAACAACAAAAACAATAAATCCTTTAATTAATTCTGGAAAATATGAGAAATGAAGTTAAAACAGTACCCTGACCCATGACAAACACATAGAAATGCTGGATAAATACAACAAGAAAAAAAATTTAATTTATTGCCAAAGAAAAAGGAAAAAATGGAAAGCTCCCAAGCCAGAAACAGAAATTTCATACTGGAGTCTTAGTCTTGGACTAAAAACTCAAGATGAAACTTACTCAAGATGAAAGCTGGTACTGAGGCCCTTTCCATAAAACTAGAAACATAGAGAATTAGAAAAACTCTACTCCTCAGACCCGCAAACAACCCAGAATCTGCTCTGTCTATAAATTTGGGTGAAAAAACAAATGTATCCTATAAGAAATAATAACCTCAGAGTATACAACATGTAGGATCAAAGTCCACATGTTCTAGGAATCTGAGGCTGAGAAATTATTGCAAATATTTATTTTGGACTAATAAAACATCTAAATACCCAAAATTTCTGTTTATGGGCATTTATTTCTACAATCCAGGACACAAGAGAGTCAACAGGGGAAAAAAACTCACTAAAAATAAGTCCACAGTAAAAAATTAACAAGTCATGCGAAAAAACAATGCACTGTGAAGTGGAATAAGCAGATCCCTCCAAAAAAAAAAAAAGCAATAGCAGCTAACTCACTTTAGATTTAGAGATTATAAAATAAGTGTGTTCAATGGGCAGGTTACACAGCAGATTAGGCACAGCTGAAGACAGAATTAACGAACAGGAAATTAAATAATTAAATCTAGGAAATTACTGGAAATGCAGTACAGAGGGAAAATACATATAAAAGAAATTAAGAAATGCAAGTAATAGATTAAGAAGCTTCAGAAGAGTTTAGAAGGATAGAAAAGAAGTAAAGAGAATTAATATTCAAAAAGAAATGGCTGGAAAATTTCCCAAACTTATGATAAACATAAATCCTTAGGTTGAAAAATCACATCCGATCAGGCAGGATAAATGAAATGGAACCCACACCCAAGCACATTGTAGAGAAATTAGAGTACAATAAAGAAAAAGAAAAAACAGACATTACTTACACATCCACAACAATTCAAAAGATGGCAAACTTCGTAAAGCTGCAGAGGACAAAAGACAATGATAAATATTCCATTAATAATTAAATATCTAGATATATCTTAACAAATACGGTTTTATTGTGCTCATGTTAAGAATTCTAGGGGTATGTGATGTCTGGCATTGGTTTAATTGCTTAACACAGCCAAGCCTTAGATTCTTAAGATTTTTCTACTTTTTAATTTGCATGCTTGCACCTCATGCTTGAAAAGTGACCACTGCAACTCCAGACATCTAGTCCAAGTTCAAGGCAGTTAAAAACAGAAAGAATGATATATATCTACTTTTTATAGGGTAAGCAAACACTTTCCCAAAATATCCCTCCAATGGTTTCTGCTTATTAGTCATAACTATGTCACATTGTCACCTCACCATCATGGGAGATTATAAAAGTATTTACATTTTTAGAGTCTTTGTATTAGAAGTTAAAAAAGGCAGGGGAAGGGGATAGTTGAGAATGTATATTAAAAGAACCAACCAGCAGTATCTGTCACACAAATTGTTGGACTACCCAACAGTCATTTCCCAAAACATACATTCCACCTTATATAGAAATAATTCAAGCTCCCGCATGGGAGATAAACAAAATCTCATCCAGTTAGTGCATCCTGATAAATGTCTAGCATTCTCAGGTGATGAGCAGTCTTCACTATTACATTCTGTTGTAGTAACTTATGGTTTAGTGACTTTGAACTAAAAGACAGATTTTCTGTACTCCATTATTCCTAATATTCGATATAAGAGAAAAAACATGATTACTCCAAAAAACAAAAAACAGGATTCTTCTTGTTGTTCTTAGGTGCCGTCAAGCTGGTACCAACTCACAGTGACTCTATCCACAACAGAACAAAACACGCCCGATCCTGCACCATCCTCACATTTGTTGCTATGCTTAAGCCCGTCACTGCAGCCACTGTGTTGTCCATCCACTTCATCAAGAGTCTTTCTCTTTTTCTGTGATCCTTTCTTTACCAAGCATCATGTCCTTCTCCAGGAACTGGTCCCTCCTGATAACATGTCCAAAGCATGTGGACTAAGTCTCACCATCCTAGCTTCCAAGGAGCACTCCGGCTATATTTCTTCCAAGACAAACTTGTTTGTTCTTCTGGCTGTCCATGGTATATTCAATATTCTTTGCCAACACTATAATTCAAAGGCATCAATTCTTCTTTGGTGTTCCTTATTCATTGTCCAGCTTTTGCACACAAATGAGGTGATTGAAAATATCATAGCTTGGGTCAGGTGCACCTTAGTTCTCAAAGTGACGTTTTGTTTTTTAACACTTTAAAGAGATCTTTGAGAGCAGATTTGCCAAATGTAATATGTTTTTTGATTTCCTGACTGATGATTCCATGGGCATTTACTATGGATCCAAGTAAAATGAAAACCTTGACCACATCAATCTTTTCTCCACTCACCATGGTGTTGTTTATTGGTCCAGTTGTGAGGACTTTTGTTTTCTTCATGTTAAGGTGTAATCCACACTGAACGTTGTAGTCTTTGATTTTCATCAGTAAGTGCTTTAAGTCCTCTTCACTTTCAGCAAGCAAGGCTGTGTCATCCAGCAATCCTGATGCCACGTTCTTCTTCATATAGTTCAGCTTCTCGGACTATTTGCTCAGCATACAGATTGAACAATTATGGTGAAAGGATACAACCATGACGCAAAACTTTCTTGACTTTAAATCACACAGTATCCCCTTGTTCTGTGGAAAAACTGCTTTGTTCTGTATACATGTTCCTCATGAGTACAATTAATCGTTCTGGAATTCCCATTCTTTGCAGTGTTATCCATAATTTGTTATGATCCACACAGCAGAATGCCTTTGCATAGTCAATAAAACACAGGTAAACGTCTTTCTGGAATTCTCTGCTTTCAGCCAAGATCCATCTGACGTCAGCATGCTATCCCTCATTCCACATCCTCTTCTGAATATGGCTTGAATTTCTAGTAATGCCTTTCAATGTACTACTGGAATCACTTTTGAGTGATTTTCAGCAAAATTTTATTTGTATGTGATATTAATGATATTGTTCAATAATTTTCACCTTCTGTTGAATCACCTTTCTTTGGAATGGGTACACATATGGATCTCTTCCAGTAGGCTGGCCAGGTAGCTGTCTTCCAAATTTCTTGCCGTAAACAAGTGAGTACCTCCAGCACTGCTTCCACCAATTCCTGGAGCCTTGTTTTTCACCAAAGCCTTCAGGGCAGCTTGGATTTTTTCCTTCAATACTATTGGTTCTTAATCACATGCTACCTCCTGAAATGGTTGAACATCGGGGAATTATTTTTGGTACACTGACTCTATATATTCCTTCAATCTGCTTTTGAGAATTGCTGCATCATTCAATATTTTCTTCAAAGAATTCTTCAAAATTTCAACTCAAAGCTTGACTATTTTCTTCAGTTCTTTCAGCTTGAGAAATGTTGAGTGTGCTCTCCCCTTTTGGTTTTCTAACTCCAGGTCTTTACACATTTCATTGTAATATTTTACTTTGCCTTCTCAAGCTGTCCTTTGAAATCTTCTGTTCAGCTCTTTTACTTCATAATTTCTTCCATTCGATTTAGCTACTTTACATTCAAGAGCAACTTTCAGAGCCTCTTCTGACGTCCATTTTGGTCTTTTCTTTCTTTCCTGTCTTTTTCACGATAACCTTTTCTTTCTTCATGTATGATATCCTTGATGTCTTCCCACAGCTCATTAGTGTTCAATGCATCAAATCTATTCTTTAGATGGTCTCTAAATTCAGGTGGGATATACTCAAGGTTGTATTTTGGCTCTCTTGGACTTATTTTAATTTTTTTCAGCTTCAACTTGAACTCGCATAAGAGCAGTTGATGCTCTGTTTTGCAGTTGGCCCCTGGGCTTGTTCTGACTGATGATTCTGACTTTAAACTAAAAGACAAATTTTCATACTCCATTATACCCAACATTCAATGTAAGAGAAAAAACAGGATTAATAAATTAAAAACAGGATTACTGTAGTAAAACCTTCCATTTTGGCAGAAAGAAAGGAGAATGGAGGACAGTAATAGCCCACAGTAAATATTAAATCTCAGTGTCCCCAGATGGTACAGTCAACATGCTCAGCTGTAAACCAAAAGCTTGGGGCTTTGAGTCCACCCAAAGATACCTCCAAAGAAAATCCTGGCATTCTACTTCTGAAAAAAAAAAAAAAAATTCAGCCATTGAAAACCCTATGGAGAACAGGTCTGCTCTGACACTCATGGGGTTGCCATGAGTCAGAGTCAACTGAACAGCAACAACTGCTTATACAATAATAGAAATATTTTTCATCCAGGAAGTAGAGGAAGTAGACTTATAGGCCTTTCTTTTGAGGTGCCTTTTTAGTCAGTGTGGTAGCCTCTGGCGATGGTCTCTGCATAAATGTGTCTTGCCCACTGCTCTCCGTGGCCACCAGTTTTGAACTCTGGGCATATGGTTTGCTACAACTGAGATGAATATTAAAGAGGATGCACTTCCTGGATCTTGAACAACTTCCCAGTCTACTTCCTGTTGGTGTGAGTTTGGGGTTAAGGTCAAAGTTTTAAGAGTTGAAGAGTCATAGACTATTTCTAGATAAGCTTAGTGTTTGTCTATAGAGTTTTCTCAAAGCATAGTAACCTTCCCATCTGTTAGCTTCCTATCAACTCAGTGAGTGAATATTCACAGCCAAATGTCTTTTCTAGACAGGATCTCTCAGAACAGAGCTACTCAACATACAGCTCAAGGACAGGTGCCAGTCAGTGAACTGTTATTGCTCCATGACAAGGAAAGTGTACAAGCTAAGAAAATGTTATAGTAACTTCAAAGAGTATCTTTATCTGTTAAATGCAATAATTAAAATGGGTTTGTATTTGTTATGTATTTGTTTTCTTGTTTATGTCTTTATTTTTAATAATTTATTTTCATTGTCAGCAAGGGAAAGGTAGGAGAGGTTGCTCCTTCGCCACAGATAGTTTAAGAAACACTCTTTTAGGCTGAGAATTCTAGCCACTTACCTGCGGGCCTCTCTGCCTCACTGCCCTGTCTTAATGGTTGATTCCCTTGGGTGGAAAGGCACTGCCCCTTAATCCAGTTTTTTTTTTTTTTTTTTCCTGAGGCTCACTCCTATTGAGTGGGAGAGAACACTTAAATAAGATTCTTGAGAAAGATCCAGCACCTCAATATTTTCTCCTTCAAGACACTAACTTAAAAATGTTTGCAGACTTCCGGCCAACGCGGCACCATAAACAGAAGCACCACACCATCCCTCCACAGCAAAGACCCAAGAATCTAAGTAAAACAGAGACAAACATCATTCTTGGAACCCGAAGCATCGAATGAAGTGATAACAAACTCAGCCAAACACCAAATGGAATAAGAAACTGACAGAGGAAAGAGAGTAAGGAGAGTACGTGTGGAGGCCCCTTATCAGTTAACGTAGCACAGATTTGCCATCTTTGACTCCTGTCGGGGGTCCGTGGACAGGGAGCACGGGAAAGCAGCTTCATGGAGCTCCCAGCAGGAGACAGAGTACCTGGTAACCAGTGATGCATGCTCCCCCACCCCCATCCTCTCCCTGCTGCTCTACCTCCGAGCTTCCTGGCTGGCTGTGGTGGCTTGGCCAGCTGGGAAGTGCAGTGTCCATGCCACTTGGATTTGTCCCACCCACATTGCAGATCAGCGGGCAGGGAGGACGGGAAAGCAGCTTCACAAAGTTCCCAGCAAGAGACAGAGAACTCTGTAAGGAGCAATACACACTTTTTCCTAACCCCCCCCCCCCCCAATACCTCAGCCTCCTCTGCTTCCAGCCAGTCACAGTCTCTTGGCCAGGAGACAAATGCTTCAGCTCCAGGCTGCTTGGCTTCACCTCACCCACACTGGCCAGGTCCCTGAGCTGGTGTTGCTTCTTTCTATTTCTTTTGGTTTCTTCTGTGCCTCTTACCATCTCCCCTTTCTTTCTCTCAAACACCTGGCTCCATGTGCCATCTTTGCTTCTTCTTGAAAGGCTGTGAAGCCCCACTCACTGGAGAATCACACCCTAGCCCGTGACACCATGCTGGTGGGATCCCAGGGGCTTTTTTTGGGGGGGGGGCTTCTTTTGTTTTGTTTTGCTTTGTTCCATTTTGTTTTCTTTCTCTTTTCACACGTGAGAGCCCCTTCTAGCTGGGGTACACTGCACGACTTAGGGGTCACTCCCCTAATCTGCACAACCACGTAGGTGGGATCCCTGGGGGTATTTGTTTTTTTCTTTCTTTCTTTTCTCTCTTTTTCTCTTCTGTCTTTCTTCATTTCTCAGTTCTCATCCATCTATAAAAAAAATACTTACCCTCTTTTCATGTCTCCTGAATAACTGGTGCTGTGTGACAACCTTACCCCCTCTACCCAGGCTATACTGAGCAGCCTGGAAGCCACTTGCAAGGTCTTCACTGCTCCACCAGTGGGACCCCTAGGGGCTTTTCTTTTACAAATTTTTATCTAGTTATTTTTTGTCCTTTTTTTTTTTTTTTTTTTTTTTGCTTTTCTCCATCTCTCGGTTTCTCTTCTCTCCACTTCAACCATAAGCTCCATTAGCATTCTTTTTTCCCCTTTGTTTGTTTATTTGTTTTTGGTTCCTGTTTCTCTTTCTTCTTCCCTAAACCCATATTAGCTCCACACATCACAATCTCCCCCCTCCTTCCTTCCTACCTGCAATGTGTGCTGAACATCACATCCCTGAGCAGCACAGACACGACCTACTAGAAACTGCCCACCGCTGATTCCTGGCCCTTATATGTGTGACAAACAACCAATCCCAGTCCCTTCCCTTCGGCTGGGCCTGCCTTGCTGCACCATAGCTGAGTTATTGGCCCCACCCATTGGAGAAGGAGGTGAAAAGTATTGGGACTACAGATAAGCAAACAATAAAGAACACACAGCCCACCTGCTCAGGCATAACCAAATAAAACAAAAAACCAGAATGAAACAAATCTACAATCAAGAAATGAAGAAAATAACTACTGAATGTCTCGAAGACAGCAGACAACATCAAAAATATATATTAAAAAAAAAAAGGACAGGAGGGTCCCAGTAGGTGTCCAAAATAAAACACTGGATGACTTTCCAGAAGAAGAAAAGTCACTAGAACTACCTGACAGGGAATTCAAATCTCTAATATTCAGAGCTATCCAAGAGTTGAAGAAAAAAGCAGACAAAAATGAGAAAAAAATAGATTTATGGAAAAGGCATACAAATTCATGGAAAATACAGACAAAAAAACTGGAAGATTCAGGAAAAGAACACAGGAACAAAATGCCAAAATAAATTCACAACTAGAAATCATACAAAAACAACAATTAGAAATCCTAACGATAAATAACAAGATTTCAGGAAGGGATTGTGTCATAGAAGGGCTGAGGAACACATTTGAAATGATGGAAGACAGTATCAGCAAAATTGAATACGAATACTTGGATACAACTATGTTTGAGGAAAAATCAGAAAAGAAAATGAAGAAACCCTGAGAATTATGTAGGATACAATCAAAAGCAAAAACTTGTAAGTGATTGTAGTTCCAGAACAGGGAGAGGAAATGGAAAGCACAGAGAGGATCATTGAAGAATTGCTGACAGAAAACTTCCCTAACATCGTGAATGATGAAAAGCTGACCATCCAAGAAGCTCAATGAACCCTATGTAGGGTAGACCCCAAAAGGAAAACACCAAGGCGTATCATAATCACACTCACTAAAACAAAAGACAAAGAAATATCCTGAGGACAGCTCGAGGAAAACAAAAAGTAACATGCAGGGAGAAACAATAAGACTAAGCTCTGATTATTAAGCAGAAACCATGCAGGCAAGAAGTCAGTGGGATGACATGTACAAAATCTTGAAAGAAAAAAAATTGCCAACCACAAATAATATATCCTGCAAAACATTTGTTCAAATATGATAGTGAAATTTGGACATTTCCAGATAAACAGGAATTAAGGGAATATGTAAAAACCAAACCAAACTTACAAGAATTAGTAAAAGGAGTATTTCGGTCTGAGAACAACCAACATCAGACCACAGCCTGAATCTAGCACACAAGATAATACCAGCCAGATACCAAATAGGAAATGAACTCTCAAAACCAAAAGATTGCAACAGGGAATCAGAGAGGTTAATTTGTAAATGACAACAATGTCAGAACAATAAAAGAGGGAATAAACTGTGTAGGTATAGAGCTTTCTAATGGAGAGGAAGGCAAGGTGATACCAAGTAATAATAGGCTAGTTCAAACTTAAGAAGATAAGCATAAGTTTCAAGGCAAACACAAAGAAAGTTAACAAACCTGATCTTCAAAATAAAGAAGAGAAACATAAAGTCTCAATTAAAAAAAAAAAAAACAAAAAACTAAGAAATGAAAAAGAAATCCACAAACAAAAGGAACTCAGCTCAGGAGAGTAAGAGGAACAAAGAAAATATTAGCACCACAAGAAAAAGCACTACAAAATGACAGGAAAAAACTCACAGCTATCAATAATTACACTGAATGTAAATAGCCTAAATGCACCCATAAAGAGACACAGAGTGACAGAATGGATTAAAAAACAGGATCCATCAATATACTGCCTATAAGAGACACACCTTAGAAACAAAGATGAAAATTTGTTAAAAATCAAAGTTTGGAAACAGTTACTAAAAAAGAGCAGGAGTAGCAATACTAATCTCAGATAAAATAGGCTTTAAAACAAAATCCACCATAAAAGACAAAGAAGGGCACTATATAATAACTAAAGGGATGATCGATCATGAACACTTAACCATAGTAAACATCTCTGCACCCAATGACAAGGCTCCCAAATACATACAACAAACTCTAAAAGCATTGAAAAGAGAAATTGACAGTTCCACAATAATAGTAGGAGATTTCAACACACCACACTCAGTAAAGGACAGAACATCTAGAAAGAAACTCAACAAAGATACAGAAGAGCTAAAGAGCACAATCAGTCAACTTGACCTCATAGACATATAAAGAACACTCCACCCAACAGCTGCAAAGCACACATTCTTTTCCAAAACACATGAAACATTCTCCAGAATAGACCACACCTTAGGCCACAGAGCAACCCAAAATAAAATCCTTAACATTGAGATAATACAAAGTATCCTCTCTGATCAGCCGACAATGTAGAAATTAACAACATAAAGAGTAAGGGGAAAAAATCAATTATGTGGAAAATGAAAAACACCCTGCTAATCACCACTGGGTAATAGAATAAATCAGAGATGGAATAAAAAAATTCCTAGAGGAGGCGGGGCCAAGATGGCTGACTAGGTAGAAGCTACCTCAGATCCCTCTTGCAACAAAGACTTGGAAAAACAAGTGAATCAATCACATACATGACAATCTACGAGCCCTGACCATCAAACACAGATCTAAAGAGTTGACCTGAGTGACAGGTGAGCGAAAAGCTGTGCCCTGAACCAGTGACCACTTCTGGAACCTGCGACCTGCTCCACAGCCTTGAGCACTCGCAGTTCCCTGGTGCCAAGTGGCGGGGCTGATAGTGGCTTGCTGAGGCGGGGCAGGCAAGGGACACAGCCCTAACCCCTAGCCCCCTGGGGTAACCTCAGTAGAGACTCAGCCAGAGCAAGCAGGCTGCACACTTACGGGGCTAACGAGAGAACAAACGAGCAACCACGGGGAAGCAGCGACTGTTTTCGGAGCCTAGAGCCAGTGTCCCAGTCAGAAAACCTTGGTGCTGGGTTTTGGACTGGGTGCAGGGGAGCTGAGCATGGCATCCTGAGACAGCACAAACACGGGATGCAGCCCTAGCCCCCAGAAGTGACCTCGGGGGGAGCCCAGCCAGTGCACACAGACAGCGCAGCAAAGCGGCTGACAGGAGGAGAAGTCACCAGGAGGCAGTGACTGGTTTTGGAGACGGAATGCAACATCCCAGCTGGGTAACTGTGGCACAGGGCTTTGGACATGGAGCGGAGGAACTGACCACGGCTTCTGAGACAGCACATGCACAGGACGTGGGCCTGACCCCCGGGGCTATCTCGACCCAGCCAACGCACGTAGGCTACCCGCCTCTCCAGAATCTCAGATGAAACAGTCCTCACCAAGTAAGATAAGTAACTTTGTCTATATTCCTGGGTGCTACTCTCTCCTATCTATCTGATCCCTCCCCTCCCCTTCCCAGGTGGCTTCATTAACATTGAAATTTCCTGGGCCAGAGAGTGAAGTGCTCTACAGTTTTTTGTTTGTTTGTTTGTTTGTTTTTCTTTTCCTAACCCATTCTCCTGGCCTGAGAGAAGCAGCTACAAAAAGCCCAGGGACCAGGAATCCTTCCCTGACTTCCCGAAGTTGGACTAAAAATACAGAACCAGCTCCAGCCAAGCATATGCGATCCACAGTCTTGGGCTTTCATCCCTACAGGGAACAAGGTGGCTACTAAAATGCAAAGGCAATTCTGATAGTGATCTGACTGTAATTGTTTTAGCAGATTACTGGAAAGACAAGTTTCCCAGGTCTGATATCTCTACCTATTAAACAGAGCCCTTACTGACCCACAACAGGGAACTGAGGGCTGAAGCTCCACCCAAACCACCTAACCTCCTGCCATAGGGGTCTGAGGAAGTTGACATCTACCAATCTGTAGAGGTACATGCATTGGGTGCCTAAGGTACAGCTGCAGAGCCCACCCAACAAAGTGCCTTAGGAATAGAGACACACCTACCTCACTGGCACTTGGGGGAAGCCTGTCAGCATCCTGCCCCCCCTGGAATGTGACCCCCTGCTGCTACTAGAATCTGGTGCACACAAGTATCACCACTACTCCTGTAAGCGAATAGGTGACAGTCTACCCCACACACTTGGTGACCCAAAATCAGATTCTACTCAAGAATAGTGAATGGACTCTTAGGCTTATATTTCTGGTAACAGCCCAAACCAACTGGTAAGAGGATATAAGTGATTCAAAGGCTACAACAATCCAGACAGTGCAATCTAGTAGTCCATCTACATATATTGAAAGAAAACAAAACAAGATAAGACTCAGTGAGCAAATATAAAATAAATCATTACAATATCTTATAGATGGCTCGGAGACAGCAGTCGATATCAAACCACATAAAGAAGGAGACCATGATTGCTTCTACAACTCCCCAAATTAAAGAATCAAAATCTTTCTCAAATGAAGATACAATCCTGGAATTGCCAGATGCAGAATATAAAAAACTAATTTACAGGATGCTTCAAAACATCAAGGAAGACCTCAAAAATGAAATAAGGCAATCTACAGAAAAAGCCAAGGAACACACTGATAAAGCAGTTGAAGAAATCAAAAAGATTATTCAAGAACATAGTGGAAAAGTTAATAAGCTACAAGAATCCATAGAGAGAGAGCATTCAGAAATCCAAAAGGTTAACAGTAAAATTACAGAATTAGACAACTCAGTAGGAAGTCAGAGGAGCAGAATCAAGGAATTGGAATGCAGAGTGGGGGAGTTGGAGGATAAACCAATTGACTCCAATATAGTTAAAGAAAAATCAGATAAAAGAATTTTAAAAAAAGGAAGAAACCCTAAGAATCATGTGGGACTCTATCAAGAAGAATAACTTGCGCGTGATTGGAGTCCCAGAACAGGGAGGGATAACAGAAAACACAGAGAGAATAGTTGAAGATCTGTTGGAAGAAAACTTCTCTGATATCATGAAAGACGAAAGGATATCTATCCAAGATGCTCATCGAACCCCGTATAAGATTGATCCAAAAAGAAAATCACCAAGACATATTATCATCAAACTTGCCAAAACCAAAGACAAAGAGAAAATTTTAAAGGCAGCCAGGGATAAAAGAAAGGTCTCCTACAAAGGAGAATCAATAAGAAAAAGTTCAGACTACTCAGCAGGAACCATGCAGTCAAGAAGGCAATGGGATCACATATATAGAGCACTGAAGGAGAAAAACTGCCAGCCAAGGATCGTTTATCCAACAAAACTCTCTCTCAAATATGAAGGCAAAATTAAAACATTTACAGATAAACACAAGCTTAGAGAATTTGCAAAAACCAAACCAAAGCTACAAGAAATAATAAAGGAAATTGTTTGGTCAGAAATTCAATAACATCAGATAACAAAACAGCACAAGGTCACAGAACAGAACATCCTGATATCAACTCAAATAAGGAAATCACAAAAACAAATTAAGATTAATTTTAAAAAGAAAAAAATGCTCAAAACAGGGAATCATTGAAGTCAATATGTAAAAGATCACAATATTCAAAGAGAGGGACTAAATACAGGTGGTGCAGAACTGCCATATGGAGAGGAAAACAAGGCAATATAGGATGATACAAGTTAGGCTTTTACTTAGAAAAATAGGGGTAAATATTAAGGTAACCACAAAGAGGCCTAACAAATCCATAACTCAAAATAAAAACCAAGAAAAACATAATGACTCAGCAAACATAAATTTGACTACTATGAAAATGAGGGACACAAAATTTACAAAGAAAAACATCTCAGCACAAAAAAGTAAGTGGAAAAATGAAATTGTCAACAACACACACAAAAAGGCATCAAAATGACAGCACTAAACACATACTTATCTATAATTACACTGAATGTAAATGGACTAAATGCACCAATAAAGAGAAAGAGAGTCTCAGACTGGATAAAGAAACACGATCCGTCTATAAGTTGCCTACAAGAGACACACCTTAGACTTAGAGACACAAACAAACTAAAACTCAAAGGATGGAAAAAAACATATCAAGCGAACAACAATCAAAAAAGAGCAGGAGTAGGAATATTAATTTCTGACAAAATAGACTTCAAAGTTAAATCCACCACAAAGGATAAAGAAGGACACTACATAATGATTAAAGGGACAATTGATCAGGAAGACATAACCATATTAAATATTTACGCACCCAATGACAGGGCTGCAAGATACATAAAACAAACTTTAACAGAACTGAAAAGTGAGATAGACACCTCCACAATTATAGTAGGAGACTTCAACACACCACTTTCAGAAAAGGATAGGACTTCTAGTAAGAAGCTCAATAGAGACATGGAAAGCCTAATTGCTACAATCAACCAACTTGACCTCATAGACCTATACAGAACACTCCACCCAACAGGTGCAAAGTATACATTTTTTTCTAGTGCACATCGAACATTCTCTAGAACAGATCACATATTAGGTCATAAAACAAACCTTTGCAGAGTCCAAAACATCAAAATATTGCAAAGCATCTTCTCAGACCACAAGGCCGTAAAAGTGGAAATCAATAACAGAATATGCAGGGAAAAGAAATCAAATACTTGGAAACTGAACAATACCCTGCTCAAAAAAGACTGCGTTATAGAAGACATCAAGGAGGCAATAAAGAAATTCTGAGAATGCAATGAGAATGAAAACACTTCCTATCAAAACCTCTGGGACACAGCAAAAGCAGTGCTCAGAGGTCAATTTATATCGATAAATGCACACATACAAAAAGAAGAAAGAGCGAAAATCAGAGAACTATCCCTACAACTTGAACAAATAGAAAGCAAGCAACAAAAGAATCCATCAGGCACCAGAAGAAAACAAATAATAAAAATTAGAGCTGAACTAAATGAATTAGAGAACAGAAAAACGATTGAAAGAATTAACAAAGCCAAAAGCTGGTTCTTTGAAAAAAATTAACAAAATTGATAAACCATTGGCGAGACTGACTAAAGAAATACAGGAAAGGAAACAACCCGAATAAGAAATGAGATGGGCCACATCACAACAGACCCAACTGAAATTAAAAGAATCATATCAGATTATTATGAAAAATTGTACCCTAACAAATTTGCAAACCTAGAAGAAATGGATGAATTCCTAGAAAAACGCTACCTACCTAAACTAACACAATCAGAAGTAGAACAACTAGATAGACCCATAACAAAAAAAGAGATTGAAACGGTAATCAAAAAACTCCCAACAAAAAAAAACCCTGGCCCGGACGGCTTTACTACAGAGTTCTATCAAACTTTCAGAGAAGAGTTAACACCACTACTACTAAAGGTATTTCAAAGCATAGAAAATGACGGAATACTACCTATCTCATTCTATGAAGCCACCATATCCCTCATACCAAAACCAGGTAAAGACATCCCAAAAAAAAGAAAATTACAGACTTATATCCCTTGTGAACATAGATGCAAAAATCCTCAACAAATTTCTAGCCAATAGAATTCAACAACATATCAAAAAAAACAATCCACCATGACCAAGTGGGATTTATACCAGGTTTGCAAGTTTGGTTTAATAGTTTGCGAGGCTGGTTTAATATTAGAAAAAACCATTAATGTAATCCACCATATAAATAAAAGACAAAAACCACATGAAATTATCAATTGATGCAGAAAAGGCAGTTGACAAAGTCCAACACCCATTTATGATAAAAACTCTCAGCAAAATAGGAATCGAAGGAAAATTCCTCAACATAATAAAGGGCATCTTTACAAAGCCAACAGCCAACATCACTCTAAATGGAGAGAGCCTGAAAGCATTTCCCTTGAGAACGGGAACCAGACAAGGATGCCCTTTATCACCACTCTTATTCAACATTGTGCTAGAGGTCCTAGCCAGAGCAATTAGGCTAGACAAAGAAATAAAAGGCATCCGGATTGGCAAGGAAGAAGTAAAATCATCTCTATTTGCAGATGACATGATCTTACACAGAAAACCCTACGGAATCCTCCAGAAAACTACTGAAACTAATAGAAGAGTTTGGCAGAGTCTCAGGTTATAAGATAAACATAAAAAAACCACTTGGATTCCTCTACATCAACAAAAAGAACATTGAAAAAGAAATCACCAAATCAATACTATTCACAGTAGCCCCCAAGAAGATAAAATACTTAGGAATAAATGTTACCAAAGATGCAAACGACCTATACAAAGAAAACTACAAAGTACTAGTGCAAGAAACTGAAAGGGACCTACGTAAGTGGAAAAACATACCTTGCTCATGGATAGGTAGACTTAACATAGTAAAAATGTCTATTCTACCAAAAGCCATCTATACATACAATGCACTTCCGATCCAAATTCCAATGACATTTTTTAAAGTGATGGAGAAACAAATCACCAACTTCATATGGAAGGGAAAGAAGCCCCGGATAAGTAAAGAATTACTGAAAAAGAAGAAGAAAGTGGGAGGCCTCACTCTACCTGATTTTAGAAGCTATTATACAGCCACAGTAGTCAAAACAGCCTGGTATTGGTACAACAACAGGCACATAGACCAATGGAACAGAACTGAGAACCCAGATATAAATCCATCCACATATGAGCAGCTGATGTTTGATAAAGGCCCAGTGTTAGTTAATTGGGGAAAAGATAGTCTTTTTAACAAATGGTGCTGGCGTAACTGGATATCCATTTGAAAAAAAAATGAAACAGGACCCATACCTCACACCATGCACAAAAACTAACTCCGAGTGGATCAAAGACCTAAACATAAAGACTAAAATGATAAAGATCATGGAAGAAAAAATAGGGACAACCCTAGGAGCCCTAATACAAGGCATAAAGAGAATCCAAAACATTACTAAAAATGACAAAGAGAAACCAGATAACAGGGAGCTCCTAAAAATCAAACACCTATGCTCACCTAAAGATTTCACCAAAAGAGTAAAAAGACCACCTACAGATTGGGAAAAAATTTTCAGCTATGACATCTCTGACCAATGCCTAATCTGTAAAATCTATATGATTCTGTTAAAACTCAACCACAAAAAAGACAAACAACCCAATCAAAAAGTCCACAAAGGATATGAACACACACTTCACTAAAGAAGATATTCAGGCAGCTAACAGATACATGAGAAAATGCTCTCAATCATTAGCCATTAGAGAAATGCAAATTAAAACTACGATAAGATTCCATCTCACTCCAACAAGGCTGACATTAATCCAAAAAACACAAAGTAATAAATTTTGGAGGGGCTGCCAAAAAATTGGAACTCTTATACACTGGTGGTGGAAATGTAAAATGGTACAACCACTTTGGAAATCTATCTGGCGTTTTCTTAAAAAGTTAGAAATAGAACTACCATACAACCCAGAAATCCCACTCCTCCGAGTATACCCTAGAGAAATAAGAGCCTTTACACAAACAGATATATGCACACCCATGTTTATTGCAGCTCTGTTTACAATAGCAAAAAGCTGGAAGCAACAAGGTGCCCATCAATAGATGAATGGTTAAATAAATTATGGTACATTCACACAGTGGAATACTACTCATCGATAAAGAACAGTGACAAATCTGTGAAACATTTCATAACATGGAGGCACCTGGAAGGCATTATGCTGAGTGAAATTAGTCAGATGCAAAAGGACAAATACCGTATAAGACCACTATTATAGGTTCTTGAGAAATAGTATAAACTGAGAAGAACACATTCTTTTGTGGTTACTAGAGGCGGGGGAGGGTGGGAGAGGGTTATATACTGATTAGTTAGTAGACAAGAACTACTTTAGGCGAAACGAAGGACAATACTCAATACAGGGAAGGTCAGCTCAACTGGACTGGACCAAAAGCAAAGAAGTTTCCAGGATAAACTGAATGCTTCGAAGGTCAGCGGAGCAAGGGCGGGGGTTTGGGGACTATGGCTTAAGGGGACTTCTAAGTCAATTGGCATAATAAACTCTATTATGAAAACATTCTTCATCCCACTTTGAAGTGTGGCATCTGGAGTCTTAAATGCTAACAAGCGGCCATCTAAGATGCATCAATTGATCTCAACCCACCTGGATCAAAGGAGAATGAAGAACACCAACGTCACACGATAACTATGAGCCTGAGACAGAAAGGGCCACATGAACTTACATCATCCTGAGACCAGAAGAACTAGATGGTGCCCGGCCACAACCGATGACTGCCCTGACAGGGAGCACAACACAGAACCCCTGAGAGAGCAGGAGAACAGTGGGATGCAGACCCCAAATTCTCATAAAAAGACCAGACTTAATGGTCTGACTGAGACTAGAAGAATCCCGGCAGTCATGGTCCCCAAACCTTCTGTTGGCCCAGGACAGGAACCATTCCTGAAGACTACTCATCAGACATGGAAGGGACTGGACAATGGGTTTGAGAGAGATGCTGACGAAGAGTGAGCTACTTCTATCAGGGGGACACTTGAGACTGTATTGGCGTCTCCTGTCTGGAGGGGAGATGGGAGGGTAGAGAGGGTTAGGAACTGGCAAAACGGTCATAAAAGGAGAGACTGGAAGAAGGGAGTGGGCTGACTCATTAGGGGGAGAGTAAATGGGAGTATGTAGTAAGGTGTATATAAGCTTATATGTGACAGACTGACTTGATTTGTAAACTTTCATTTAAAGCACAATAAAAATTATTTAAAAAAAATTGATATTGAAGTCACAATATGGAGTATAGCCCCCAGACCCCCACATAGCTCAATATGAAATCACTCCTTAGGTTCACCCTTCACCCAAAGATTAGACAGGCCCATAAAACAAAACAAGACTAAATGGGCACACCAGCTCAGGGGCAGAGACGAGAAGCCAGGAGGGGACAAGAAAGCTGGTAATGGGGAACCAAAGGTCGAGAAGGGGAGAGTGTTGACATGTCGTGGGGTTGGTAACAAATGTCACAAAACAATATGTGTACCAATTGTCTATAAGAAACTTGTTTGCTATGTAAACCTTCATCTAAAGTACAATAATATATATATATATATAAAATAAACAATTATGTACCAAAACAAACAAACAAACAAATGAAAATTCCTAGAATCAAACAAGAATGAAAACACATCATACCAAAACCTTTGGGACACAGCAAAGGCAGTCCTCAGAGGTCAATTTATAGCAATAGTTGCACAAATCAAAAAAGAAGAAAGGGGCAAAATCAAAACATTAGCTATACAACTTGAACAAATAGAAAAAGAACAGCAAAAGAAGCCTACAAACACCAGAAGAAAGGAAATAATAAAGATCTGAGCAAAAATAAATGAAATAGAGACTAGAAAAAGAATAGAAAAAATCAACAAAATGAAAAGTTGGTTCCTTGAAAGGATAACCAAAATCGACAAAACACTGGCCAAACTGACAAAAGAAAAACACGAGAGGACACAAATAACCCAAACAAGAAATGAAATGGGGGACATTACAACAGACCCAACTGAAATAAAAAAAAATCATAACAGAGTATTATGAAAAACTATATACTGCAACAAATTTGAAAATCTAGAGGAAACGGACAAATTTCTAAAAACACCCTACCTACCCAAACTAACACAGAATCATGTTGAAAATCTGAACAGACCCATAACAAGAAAGTGAAGAGATTAAAAAGATCATTAAAAAAAAAAAAAAAAAATTCCCAGCAAAAAAAAAAAGCCTGTCCCAGATGGCTTCACTAGAGAATTCTACAAAACATTCAGAGAAGAGCTTACACCAGTACTACTCAAACTATTTCAAAACATAGAAAAGGAAGCCATACTTCCGAATTCATTCTAAGAAGCCAGCATAACCCTGATACCAAAACCAAGCAAAGACACTACAAAAAAAGAAAATTACAGACCAATATCTCTCATGAATATAGATGCAAAAATTCTCAACAGAACTCAACATCATATCAAAAAATAATATACCACGACCAAATAGGATTCATACCAGTTACTCAAGGAGGGTTGAACATTAGAAAATCAATCAACATAATCCACCACATAAATAAAAGGAAAGAAAAGAATCACATGATCACCTGAATCAAGGCAGAAAAGGCATTCTGCAAACCCCAACACCGGTTCCTGATAAAAACTCTCAATAAAATGGGTATAGAAGGAAACTTTCTCAACATAATAAAGGGCATATATGCAAAACCAATGGCCAATGTCATTCTTAATGGAGAGAGGCTGAAAACATTCCCCTTGAGAACGGGAACAAGACAAGGATGGCTTTTTTTTTTTTTTTTTTAATAATTTTTATTGTGCTTTAAGTGAAAGTTTACAAATCAAGTCAGTCTCTCACACAAAAACCCATATACACCTTGCTACACCCTCCCAGTTACTCTCCCCTAATGAGACAGTCTGCTCTCTCCCTCCACTCTCTCTTTTCATGTCCTTTTCACCAGCTTCTAACCCCCTCCACCCTCTCATCTCCCCTCCAGGCAGGAGATGCCAACATAGTCTCAAGTGTCCACCTGATCCAAGAAGCTCACTCCTCACCAGCATCCCTCTCCAACCCGTTGTCCAGTCCAATCCATGTTTGAAAAGTTGGCTTTGGGAATGGTTCCTGTCTTGGGCCAACAGAAGGTCTGGGAGCCATGACCGCTGGGGTCCTTCCAGTTTCAGTCAGACCATTAAGTCTGGTCTTATGAGAATTTAGGGTCTGCATCCCACTGCTCACCTGCTCCCTCAGAGGCTCTCTGTTGTGTTCCTTGTCACGGCAGTCATCGGGTGTAGCTGGGCACCATCTAGTTCTTCTGGTCTCAGGATGATGTTCTTGCTGGTTCATGTGGCCCTTTCTGTCTCTTGGGCTCGTAATCACCTTGTGTCCTTGGTGTTCTTCATTCTCCTTTGATCCAGGTGGGTTGAGACCAATTGATGCATCTAAGATGGCTGCTTGCTAGCATTTAAGACTCCACTCTTCAAAGTGGGATGCAGAATGTTTTGTTAATAGATTCTATTATGCCAAATGATTTAGATGCCCCCTGAAAACATGGTCCCCAGATCCCTGCCCCTGCTATGCTGAGCTTTGAAGCATTGTTTATTCAGGAAACTTCTTTGCTTTCGGTTTAGTCCAATTGTGCTGACCTCCCCTGTATTGTGTGCTGTCTTTTCTTTCACCTAAAGTAGTTCTTATCCACTATCTAATTAGTGAATGTCCCTCTCCCACCCTCTCTCCCTCCCCCTCTCGTAACCACAAAAGAATGTTTTCTTCTCAGCTTAAACTATTTCTCAAGTCCTTATAATAGTGATCTTATACAATATTTGTCTTTTTGCAACTCACTAATTTCACTCAGCATAATGCCTTCCAGGTTCCTCCATGTTAGGAAATGTTCACAGATCCCTCACTGTTCTTTATAGATGAAGCGTAGTATTCCATTGTGTGAATATGCCATAATTTCTTTATCCATTCATCCGTTGATGGGCACCTTGGTTGCTTCCAAGTTTTTGCTATTGTAAACAGTGCTGCAATAAACATGGGTGTGCATATATCTGTTCGTGTAAAGGCTCGTATTTCTCTAGGATATATTCCAAGGAGTGGGATTGCTGGATCATACGGTAGTTCTACTTCTAACTTTTTAAGGAAGCGCCAAATCCATTTCCAAAGTGGTTGCACCATTTGACATTCCCACCAGCAGTGTAGAAGTGTTCCAATCTCTCCACAGCCTCTCCAACATTTATTCTTTTGTGTTTTTTGGATTAATGCCAGCCCTGTTGGAGTGAGATGAAATCTCATTGTAGTTTTGATCTGCATTTCTCTAATGGCTAATGATCGTGAACATTTCCTCATATATCTGTTAGCTACCTGAATGTCTTCTTTAGTGAAGTGTCTATTTGTATCTTTTGCCCATTTTTTAATTGGGTTATTTGTCTTTTTGCAGTTGAGGTTTTGCAGTTTCACGTAGATTTTAGAGATCAGGCGCTGATCAGAAATCGCATAGCTAAAAACTTTTTCCTGGTCTGTAGGTAATCTTTTTACTCTTTTGGTGAAGTCTTTGATTGAGCATCAGTGTTTGATTTTTAGGAGCTCCCAGTTATCTAGTTTTTCTTCTATATTCTTTATAATGTTTTCTATACTGTTTGTGCCATGTATTAGGGCTCCTAATGTTGTCCCTATTTCTTCTTCCATGATCTTTATTGTTTTCGGTTTTATATTTAGGTCTTTGATCCATTTTGAGTTAGTTTTTGTGCATGGAGTGAGGTATGGGTCTTATTTCATTTTTTGCAGATGGATATCCAGTTATGCCAACACCATTTGTTAAAAAGACTGACTTTTCCCCATTTAACTGTTTTGGGCGCTTTGTCAAATATCAACTGCTCATATGTGGATGGATTTATGTCTGGATTCTCAATTGTGTTCCATTGGTCCATGTATCTGTTGTGGTACCAGTACCAGGCTGTTTTGACTTCTGTGGAGGTATAATAGGTTCTAAAATCAGGTAATCGCCTCCCACTTTGTTCTTCTTTTTCAGTAATGCCTTATTTATCCGGGGCCTCTTTCCCTTCCATATGAAATTGGTGATTTGTTTCTCCATCTCATTAAAGAATGTCATTGGCATTTGGATCGGAATTGCATTAAATGTATAGATCGCTTTTGGTAGAATAGATATTTTTAGAATGTTAAGTCTTCCTATCCATGAGCAAGGTATGTTCTTCCACTTATGTAAGTCTCTTTTGGTTTCTTGCAGAAGTGTACTGTAGTTTTCTTTGCTTAAGTCTTTTACATCTCTGGTAAGATTTATTCCTAAGTATTTTATCTTCTTGGGGGCTACTGTAAATGGCATTGACTTGGTGATTTCCTCTTCGATGTTCTTTTTGTTGGTGTAGAGGAATCCAACTGATATTTGTATGTTTACCTTGTATCCTGATACTCTGCTGAACTCTTCTATTAGTTTCAGTAGTTTCCTTGAATATTCCTTAGGGTTTTCTGTGTATAAGATCATGTCATCTGCAAATAGAGACACTCTTACACTTCTTCCTTGCCAGGCTGGATGCCCTTTATTTCTTTACCTAGCCTAATTGCTCTGGCTAGGACTTCCAGCACAATGTTGAATAAGAGTGTATGGCTTGCTTTATGACCTAATATGTGGTCTATTCTAGAGAATGTTCCATGTGCACTAGAAAAGAAAATATACTTGGTTGCTGTTGGGTGGAGTGCTCTGTATACGTCTACAAGGTCAATTTGGTTGATTGTGTCATTTAGATCTTCTGTGTCTTTATTGAGCTTCTTTCTGGATGTCCTGTCCTTCACCGAAAGTGGTGTGTTGAAGTCTCCTACTATTATTGTGGAACTGTCTATCTCACTTTTCAATGCTGATAGAGTTTGTTTTATGTATCTTGCAGCCCTGTCTGGGTGCATAAATATTTAATATGGTTATATCTTCTTGGTGTATTGTCCCTTTAATCATTATATAGTGTCCTTCCTTATCCTTTCTGATGGACTTAACTTTAAAGTCTATTTTGTCAGAAATTAATATTGCCACTCCTGCTCTTTTTGATTGTTGTTTGCTTGATATATTTTTTTCCATCCTTTGAGTTTTAGTTTGTTTGTGTCTCTAAGTCTAAGGTGTGTCTCTTGTAGGCAGCATAAAGACGGATCTTGTTTTTTAATTCATTCTGCCACTCTCTGTCTCTTTATTGGTGCATTTAGTCCATTTACATTCAGGGTAATTATGGATAGGTATGAATTTAGTGTTATCATTTTGATGGCTTTTTTTACGTGTTGACAGCTTCTTTTTCCCACTTGATTTTACGTGCTGAGTAGATTTTCTTTATATATTGTCCTTTCCTCATATTGGTTGTTGTCGATTTTGTTTCTGCTGAGTCTGTATTTTTCCCTTGTATTTTATTTTGATGGGAAGGATAGTTTGTCTCCTTTGTGGTTACCTTTTTTTTTTTTTTATTTACCACTATTTTTCTGAATTTATAATAAAGTTTTATTTCTTTGTATCGCCATATCTTCCTCTCTATATGGAAGGTGTATGATTACATTTCTTAGTCCCTCTTTATTATTTTAATGTTGTCTTCTTTTATACAATAACATGGCCGTTACCCTGCGTTGAGATTTTTTTTTAATCTTGCTTTTTTTTTTTTAGTTTTCCCTGTTTGGGTTGACTTCTGGTTGCTCTGCCCAGTGTTCTAGTCTTGGGCCGATACCTGATATTATTGATTTTCTAACCAAAGAACTCCCTTTAGTATTTCTTATAGTTTTGGTTTGGTTTTTATGAATTCCCTCAACTTGTGTTTATCTGGAAATATCTTAATTTCACCTTCATATTTAAGAGACAGTTTTGATGGGTATATGATTCTTGGCAGGCAATTTTTTTTCCTTCAATTTTTTAAATATGTCGTCCCATTGCCTTCTTGCCTGCATGGTTTCTGCTGAATAGTCTGAGCTCATTCTTACTGGCTGTCCTTTGTAGGTGACTTTTCCTTTATCCCTCACTGCTCTTATAATTCTCTCTTTGTCTTTGGTTTTGGAAAGCTTGATAATAATATGTCTTGGTAACTTTCTTTTAAGATCTACCTTATGTGGAGTTCGATGAGCATCTTGGATAGATATCTTCTCATCGTTCACAATATCAGGGAAGTTTTCTGCCAACAAATCCTCAACAATTTTCTCTGTATTTTCTGTTATTGCTCCCTGCTCTGGTACTTCAATCACTCATAGGTTATTTCTCTTAATAGAGTTACACATGATTCTTAAGGTTTCTTCATTTTTTTTTTAATTCTTTTATCTGATTTTTCTTCAAATATATTAGTGCCAAGTGATTTATCTTCAAATTCAGAAACTCTAGCTTCTACTTGCTCAATTCTGCTCCTCTGACTTTCTATTGAGTTATCTAATTCTGTAATTTTATTGTTCAACTTCTGAATTTCTGATTGTTGTCTGTCTATGGATTTTTCCAGCTTATTAAACTTTTCATTATGTTCCTGAATAATCTTTCTAATTTCTTCAGTTGCTTTATCTGTGTGTACCTTGGCTTGTTCTGCATATTGCCTCATTTCCCTCCTGATGTCTTGAAAGGATCTGTATATTAAACTTTTGTATTCTGCATCTGGTAATTCCAGGAATCCACTTTCATCTAAAAGATCCCTGTATTCTTTGTTTTGAGAGCCTGTTGAGGTGATCATGGCCTATTTCTTTATGTGACTTGATACTGACTGTTGTCTCCAAGCCATCTATAAGTTATTGTATTAGTTTATGCTTGCTTACTGTGTCATAGCTGCTTGCCTTGTTTTGTTTTGGTATATTCCTATGGGTTGCTTGAGTGAGCTAGCTTGATTATTTTTGCCTTTGGTGCTCTGGTGTCCTCTCCCCAGCTGGCTAGAGCTGTTATCAGATATATCAGTCTAGGAGTCCATTCAGTTTTCTTGTACAAATTCAGCTCAGGTTTCCAGGTAGCTGATATCAAGTGTGTAGTAAAGGCTCTGTCCTACAGTCTTAGAGGGGCAGAGGAGATTGGCGTGTATACCCATATCTGATTGCAGCAGGGGGACACACTCTGAACAAGGCACGGGCTGAGAACCAACCCCCAGGTGTCTTGAGGAAAACGGGTCTCTGTTCCCTAGAGTGTGCTGGTGGGTGGGCTCTTCAGAGGGACGGTGGACACCCAAAGTTTTTGTTTTAAGGACTGAGAGGTACCAGTCATCCCTGGACCCCTGTCGCAGGTGGCTGGGCAACCCAAGTGGAGCCACCAGTCCTTAGATCCCTGTTGTGGGTAGGTGAGGACCTTGTTTAATAGGCAAAGCAATGTCAAACGTCAAATGCCCAACTCTCCACAGCACCACTGAAATGGTTGGAGTTTGCCAACAAGGGCCTATTCTCCTGAAATAGGCCCACACAGATCCATGGAGAAGGGAAAGGTGCTCAAGGTCCATGGATAGTTTATGCCTGGACAGGAGCCACTTCTGTCCTGAGCTCCCCCAGTTAATGGAGCTAGCAAATTATCTTTTCCCCCCAGTTGCAATTTTTTTCCTTCCCCAAGGCCGGGAGGATGGCTCCAGGTGCTCACCAGGGTCTATCTCAGGCCCAGGGATTCAGCTGCTGAAACTGGCTTGGGGCGGGGGGGCAGTAAAATATTTGCAAGTACTTAGCTTTTGCCGACAGCGCCTTTCTCCTCAGGTTCTGGAGGTGTGAGTGGGCTTTGTGGCTGGCTGCTTCTCCCTGAGGAAACTGCAGTGGAATGCTAGTACTAGCCCACCATCACCGCTGCCACTGCCGCCACTCCATGAATGGTGCCTGAGGGCTCCCCGCGATTCAGGTCCGGTAACTCCTCTCCACTTCTGAACGGCCTTTTCCTCCCCCTGCCCCTCGGTTCATTGTCTAAGCTTCCCTTTGATGCTCAGGGCTCCCAGCTTGTCACAAATATACTCGTTTCACTTGTTTTTTTGGGTCTTTGTTGTAAAGAGGGCTCGACGGAAGCATCTGTCTATTCCACCATCTTGTCTCTGCCTCCCAAGGTTGCCTTTTATTACTACTCCTATTTAACATTATGTTGGAAGTCCTAGCTAGAATGATAAGGCAAGAAACAGAAATAAAGGGCATCCAAATTGGTAACGAAGAAGTTAAACTCTCCGTATTTGTGGATGATATGATATTATACATAGAAAACCCCAAAGACTCCACGAGAAAACTACTGAACTAATAGATTTAGCAGAGTAGAGGGAAACAAGATAAAATACAAAAATCAGTTGGATTCCTATACATCAATAAAGAGATTGATGAAAAGGAAATCAGGAAAACCATACCATTTATAATAAACCAAAAACCAAACCCAGTGCCGTCGAGTCGATTCCGACTCATAGCGACCCTATAAGACAGAGTAGAACTGCCCAATAGAGTTTCCAAGGAGTGCCTGGTGGATTCGAACTGCCAACCTTTTGGGCAGAAGCCGTAGCACTTAACCACTACACCACCAGGATTTCCACCATTTATAAGATACTTGGGAATAAATAAAATAAAATACTTGGGAATAAATCTAACCAGGGATGTAGAAAATATGTACAAAGAAAACTACAAAACACTATTGCAAGAAACCAAAAGATATCTACATAAATGGAAAAAAAATCATGCTTGTGGATTGGTAGACTCAGCATAGTGAAAATGACAATTCTACCCAAAAAAAAACAAAAACCAAACCCAGTGCCATCGAGTTGATTCCGACTCATGGCGACCCTATAGGACAGAGTAGAATTGCCCCATAGAGTTTCCAAGGAGCGCCTGGCGGATTCGAACTGCTGACCCTTTGGTTAGCAGCCATAGCACTTAACCACTATGCCACCAGATTTTCTAAAGTGATTTACAAATATAACAACATTCTTTAAAAAGATGGAAAAATTTATGATTAACTTTATATGGAAAGAGAAGAAGCTTTGGATAAGTAAAGTATTATTGAAGAAGAATAAAGTAGGAGGATTCACATTACCTGACCTCAGAACCTACTATGCAGCTATGGTAGTCAAAACAGTCTGATACTGGTACAACAGATACATTGACCAATGGAACAGAATTGAGAACCAGATGTAAATCCATCCACCTACTTTCACGTGATCTTCAAAAAGTGCCCGAAGTCCATCAGATGGGGAAGCCAGCACAACCTGTACAAGGCAAGGTCATGGTAGCTCCATAGACACATCCAAACTCCCTGGGGGACCCAATTGCTCGGCTGAGGGCTGTGGGGACCACGGTCTCAGGGAACATCTGGCTCAATTGGCATAGCATAGTTTATAAAGAATATGTTCTACATTCTACATTGGTGAGTAGCGTCTGGGATCTTAAAAGCCTGTAAGCGGCTATCTAGAATACTCCACTGGTCTCACCCCTTTGGTAGTAAGGAGTAATGAAGTAAACTAAAGATACAAGGGAAAGATTAGTAGAGTCCAGTACATCTAGATGGTGCCTGGCTACCACCACTGACTGTTCTGACAGGGATCACAGTAGAGGGTTCCAGACAGAGCTGGAGAAAAATGTAGAACAATATTCTAACTCAAAAAGGAAGACCAGACTTGCTGGTCTACAGAGGCTGGAGAAGCCCTGAGAGTATGGCCCTCGAACACCCTTTCAGCTCAGTAATGAGGTCACTCCTGAGGTTCGCCCTTCAGCCAAAGATTGAACAGGCCCATGGAATAAAACAAGACTAAAGGGGCACACCAGCCCTGAGGCAGGGATTGGAAGGCAGTAAGGAACAAGAAAGCTAGTAATAGGGAACCCAGGGTTGAGAAGGGAAAGCATTGACATGTCATGAGGTTGTTAACCAATGTCAGAACAACATGTGTACTAACTGTTTGGTGAGGAACTAGTTTGTTCTGTAAACCTTCATATAAAGGACAATTAAAAAAAAAAAGTTAAAGATAAACTAACTTTCCCATCTGTACAAGGCTCCATATTATGAGACTCTATCATGTTATGTGATATACATTATAAAAATAGCAAACAAAAATGAATTTATCTCAATAATTCAAAATGCCTTAATATGGGGGGCTACATATATTCTCATTACATTAACAGAATAAAGTAAAATAAAACATGATTCAAACTGCTAAAATGCTAAAGAAAAGGCCTTCAGAAACACTCAACACTTGAATCTTGATGGAACTCAGTATCCTTTTTTACCTGAAAAAAAGTGTCTTCAAATATATGGAACAAATGTGATATTCTATGGTAAAAGTTTACAAGTATACTCTTTTGTAACAGTAGCAAGTTAAGAATGTTATTTATACCACTTCTATTAAACATTGAACCAGAAGCTCTAGCCAAAAACAAAGTAAGATATACAAACTTTGGAAAGCAAGAAACAAATGACTCCTTGCAGTTGATATTACCTGCAAAGAGCGTTCAAGAGAAAATCTGGGGAAATCACAAAAACTAGCAAGAAAGTTCAGAAAATGGGTGCCTTCTTGTTTAATAAACATATATTGTGTCCTGCACAGGAATAAAAAAAAAATCTGTAATCTAATGCTTACGTTGTTGTTAGATGTCATCTGGTTGGTTCCCACTTCCAACTTATAGTCACCCTATGTACAACAGAATAAAATACTGCATGGTCCTGTGCCATCCTCACAATCATTGCTATGTTTGAGCCCATTGTTGCAGCCACTGTGTCAATCCATCTCATTGAGTGTCTTCCTCTTTTTCACTGACCGTCTGCTTTACCAAGGATGATGTCCTTCTCCAAGGACTAATCCCTCTTGGTAACATGTCCAAAGTACATGAGACAAAGTCTCGGCATTCTCACTTCTAAAAAGCATTCTAAATTCACACAGCAAAGAAGTATTTTAAGCAACATGTAAAAAAAAAAAATGGCAAAGCAGCACTTATGAAACCATCTTGCAAGGGGAAGACTCCGTTGGCAAATGTAGAAAACACCCGTTATTTGTGTAAAAACATGGTATATTTCTTTTGTTTACTTTCATTCTTCTTCCTTTTTTTTTCTCTAGTTAAAGAGCAGAGTACTACGAAAGATGGATGGATGGATGGCTGGATCCGTGGATGGATGGATGGACGGATGGGCGGGTGGGCAGATGCACAAATTACTGGATAGATAGATGGATAGGGAAATAGATAGATAAGGGGCTCCACAGGTGAGGATGTAGTGTATAAATGACGTGTCATGTAGAAAAAAACAATGAACTTATCTATCCTCACTCTTGACTTTAACTTGTCAAGAAGAGCCATGTTCCAGCACTAATGTATCTGGAAAGATCAGAATTAGAGCAAGGTCTTTGTACGTTCTCCAAATCTTTTTCACACTTCCCTAATATGCACTTCACTGTACAGAAAATATGGTCATAGAAGAAAAGGACATTTCCCAAACAATTACTATATTACTTCATGGCTTCTGGTTTTATAGGAAACCAGAAAATAAAAAGTTTTTATTATTTCATTTCTGCTGTTCTTTTTTATGCCCAAACTGTCACAGCCAGTGAACTATGACTGTGGCCCACACTTGACAAGATGATGAGGTCATTTGCTAGCTCTGGTATGACTGTAGGTGACTGTTTCTGGCAATGACATGTTTTTGATAATTTGCTACCAAGAATGATTTGTCATTTGTTGGAGTTACCAGAGTGATTTGTTTTTACTAATAAATTTTGTGAAACTTTGTGATTCTTTGAACTTGGTTTCTTCAGTTAAAACATTCTTTCGGTTGTTACTCTTGAATCCTTTTGAAAACTCACTGAGAGAGGGCACCATAAACAATTTCTATAACCATTAGGGCTAGAGAAATGATTATGACCGCCAGCCTGACAGTCAGGCACTGGTTTTCCGTAGGTTGCTTAGGAAAAAGAAACGTTTTTTCCATTTGTTCAAATTATTAACTGTTGTCTCTGTCAATTGCATTCGAAGTCATTAACAGACACTGATTATCATTACAGAGCAATTACTCAGCTGCACAATTGCCAAACTACTGTTTCTACAATACTGAGCACAAAACATAACCTTCAGCTAGAATTGTGAAACCCAGTTATGTCACAAAGAAGTTTATAAAGTGAGTGCGGATAGACTAAATAACTCATAAAATAAGTCTATGAACAATAAGCTTTGATTAAGTTTACACAATTGTAGAAATGTAATATATCTAAAAGGAGCCTTGGTGGTGCAGTTGTTAAGCACTCTGCTACTAATCGAAAGGTTGGAAGTTTAAACTCACTGGCCGCTCCACAGGAAGAAGATGTGGCAGTCTGCTCCAGTAAAGATTACAGCCTTGGAGCCCTATGGGGGCAGTTCTGTTCTGTCATACAGGGTCTCTATGAGTCGGAATCGACTTGACAGCAATGGGTGGGTGGGTAATGTATCTAAACAATGAAGTCAAGATAAATATCCAGATAACCTATTCATAAGAGGAGAGTAAAAAACCACTAGCTTTTCTTTCCCCCATAAAGGAAAACTTGGGCCTAGAAGTAAACACGGAAATAACAATAAATGAAAATTTTATTCTTTAAATCTGAATCTGCGGTGACTCAACAGAGGTGATAGCAGAGACAGAGGTGAATTCATAGTATGAAGCACCTGGAATTTATATCTTTTCTATGAGGTTATGCAGAGACAAGATTTTAGTGCAATAAAAGAAGGCCTTTACTTGTCTCAGCATCAATCACTGAGCGTCAACACTATCTCTCACATCTATTCATATGTATTTCTTTCATTAATAAATGTGAAGATGATTTATTATCAGTCAGCCCACAGGTTAGTAAGTCAGTCAGTTTGGATGTTGTTCTCATAATCATAGAATGGTTAGAGCTTAAGAGAACCCTATATATCATAAATTTATACATCATAATTGTTCTTGGATTATCAAAGATCTTTTTGTAAAATTATGTTTCCCAGGACTTCTGCTTCCAGGGAGATGGGTAGATATACTTTTTACTACTCCTCCCACTAAGTCCATCTCAAAATCCTGAATACTGTATATAAAACAAACATAAGAAAACTCTGAAAAGTAGAGAGAAGAGACAGATTGGTGAAGAACTTTGGGAGACCCAGAAGTGGCATGGTGACGATTCTTCTAGGGTTTCTTTTTGCCCCATAAATTCCAAACTTGGAGCTGAAGAAGCTGTCAACCCAGAAACAGAGAGAGAGAGAGAGAGAAAGGCTGTTCTCTCTAAAAAGGAAAAGGGCAGCCGAGTAAAGCAGAAAATTTTTAGGTGATAACCATGCTACACCAGCCAAACACCACAGAAAAACTATACCCTCTTTCCCTCTCATGCCAGGACAGACTGGCTGGGGAGCATAGATTTTCACCCTTGCCAAGCTCTAATGAGATGCCTCCCACTTGCCCTGGGGTGGTGGTAGAAAAGGCTGATAGGGAGCCAGAACATTAATCTCCACTGGTCAGTAACCAGCACCCTTTTCTTTCCTGCCCTCACACTGGACTGTGTCAATGGAGAACATATGAGGAGCCTGGAATTACATCTCCACCAGCAGTAATGAAGTGCTCCTCCCTTTCAACAATGAAATGGTGTCAGTAAAGGTCTATAGAGACTTGGAATTTTTACCACTGCACATTGGCAATGAGACCAAACCTGCTATGGTGTCGGTGGAGCCCATGTTGGGAGCTAGAGCTCCTGCTCCTGCCCAGCACTAACTAGGACCCCCACTTAGGTATCAAATGAGGCCCAGTGGAGAACTTTTATGTGGTAGTAAAAAGGTAGCACCTCCCTCCACTTCCAGAACAATGTCAGAAAAAAACAGTTAAAACAGAAGGTTTAAATAAGATCCAAATCCTCACAGCATATTATGAAAATGTCCAGGTTGCAATAAAAAATCACTCATCATACCAAAATCAGGAATATCTCAAACTGAAAGAAAAAAAAAAAAAAAAACTCAAGATGCCAACACCAACATGACAGAGAAGTTAGAATTATCTAACAAAGATCTTAAACCAGCCATGACCAAGATGCATCAATGAGAAACTGTGAACACACTAGAAACAAATATAAAAAATAGAAAGCCTCAGCAAAGAAATAGAACATAAAAAGAACCAGATGGAAATTTTAGAAATGAAAAAGAAAATAGCTGAAATATAAAATTCAGTAGCTGGACTCAAGAGCAGGAAAGAATCAATGAACTGGGAGATAAAACAATAGAATTTGCTCAATCAAAACAATAAACAGAAAATACCTCCTCTTTCCACCATCTTTACCAATTCTGACACCAATCGTCCCTCCCATGGCACTCTCTACTTCTCTGCTGGGTTCAATAATTCATTGCAATGGACTCACAGAACTCACAGACCATACTCACGATTATGGGGTATATTAGGGAAGTAACAGGTTATAATTCAAGCTCAGGAACACTCAGGATACAGGTCTTCCATCAGGACAGCCTCTTCTCAGACGTGTTCAGAGGCATGCTTCTCCTGGCCCTCAGTTTCTGCCCAAAGGCACACAGCTTTCTCACTCCATGGGCGTGGAAGTCCAGTGCACTGCCTTCTGCAGGTCTCTCCTGAGGGTCTGTCCTACCTTGGTGTTGGTGGGCTCCTCTCTTTCCCACATCTGGGAGGGCTTATTTCAAGCCCAGTGGAATGGCAAAACTAACCAATCCCTTTGGTGGGCCACAGTTACCATATCTGCATAGTCTCGCCCAATCACTTGGGTGGGGGCTAAAAGACCATGGCTAGAATGGCCACAAAAAAGCGATCTATGTTTTTTTTTTTTTTTTTTTTTTTATGACACTACGGGCTACCCCTGGGATTTTCCAGCCATGGTTCTTTTATACCTGGGGGGTAACTTCCCCATCCCAATCATTATACCGTTCCAAAACAGTCTTTAACAATTAGTCCTTCAAGGCAAACAGTTCACAGGGTGAGGTTACTCAAGTACCAGTCACTCAGATCTGCAGCTGATTTCCATCTGATCCGGTCAGGTTCTCCAAAAGTCATCTCAGCTTCACCCTTTCTGGTGTCTGGTAAAATTTAACTGAGAAATTATTCCCTTGCTACGAGCCTCAGGAGGTATCAGCATAGCAAAACCTTTAAGGGACTTTAGGTTCTGCAACCATACTCCAGTCTAGCAGTGCACCCCCCTTAGTCTACGCTTTCACAGTTACAGCTTCTACAATTACAGTTTTTACAATCACAGTTAACCCTTTGAACAAGCAATACTCACAAATGAATCAGATAATCCTATCAGGACGTCACAAGACCATGGCTAGAAAGGCCACACAAAAGCAATCTATGGCACCACAATCAGAAATCAATGAAATTGAAAACAGAAAAATAGAGAAAATCAGTTCAATATAAAGTTAGTCCTTTGCAAAGATCAATAAAATTGACAAACCTGTGGCAAATTTGACAAAGAAACATAGAGAGAAGACACAAATTATCAATATCAGGAATATCACATATCACTACAGTCTCTGAAGAATCAAAAGCATAATACAGAGTACAACTATACACACACAAACTCTACAGCTTAGACAAGATGGACCACTACATCACAAAACGCAAACTACTACAACATGCCCAATATGAAATAGATCATTGGAATAACCTTCAAACTACGAAAGAAATTGAATTCATAACTTTAACACACCCCCAAAAATCTCCAGGCTCAGGTGATGAAGCTGGAAAATTCAACCAAATGTTTAAAGAAAAATTATACCAGTTTTACACAATCTCTTCCCAATTCATTTTTTTTTTATTAACTTTTATTAAGCTTCAAGTGAACGTTTACAAATCCAATCAGTCTGTCACATATAAGTTTACATACATCTCACTCCCTACTCCCACTTGCTCCCCACCTCTTGAGTCAGCCCTTTCAGTCTCTCCTTTCTTGACAATTTTGCCGGCTTTTCTCTCTCTCTATCCTCCCATCCCCCCTCCAGATAAGAGTCACCAACACAATCTCAAGTGTCCACCTGATATAATTAGCTCACTCTTCATCAGCGTCTCTCTCCCACCCGCTGACCAGTCCCTTTCATGTCTGATGAGCTGTCTTCGGGGATGGTTCCTGTCCTGTGCCAACAGAAGGTCTGGGGAGCATGGCCGCCGGGATTCCTCTAGTCTCAGTCAGACCATTAAGTTTGGTCTTTTTATGAGAATTTGGGGTCTGTATCCCACTGATCTCCTGCTCCCTCAGGGGTCCTCTGCTGTGCTCCCTGTCAGGGCAGTCATCGATTGTGGCCGGGCACCAACTACTTCTTCTGGTCTCAGGATGATGTAGGTCTCTGGTTCATGATGCCCTTTCTGTCTCTTGGGCTCTTAGTTGTCGTGTGGCCTTGGTGTTCTTCATTTTCCTTTGCTCCAGGTGGGTTGAGACCAATTGCTGCATCTTAGATGGCCGCTTGTTAGCATTTAAGACCCCAGACGCCACATTTCAAAGTGGGATGCAGAATGATTTCATAATAGAATTATTTTGCCAATTGACTTAGAAGTCCCCGCAAACCATGTTCCCCAGACCCCCACCCTTGCTCTGCTGACCTTTGAAGCATTCATTTTATCCCGGAAACTTCTTTGCTTTTGGTCCAGTGCAATTGAGCTGACCTTCCATGTATTGAGTGTTGTCTTTCCCTTCACCTAAAGCATTTCTTATCTACTGATTAATCAATAAAAAACCCTCTCCCACCCTCCCTCCCTCCCTCCCTCGTAACCACAAAAGTATGTGTTCTTCTCAGGTTTACTATTACTCAAGATCTTATAATAGTGGTCTTATACAATATTTGTCCTTTTGCCTCTGACTAATTTCGCTCAGCATAATGCCTTCCAGGTTCCTCCATGTTATGAAATGTTTCACAGATTCGTCACCGTTCTTTATCGATGCGTAGTATTCCATTGTGTGAATATACCACAATTTATTTACCCATTCATCCGTTGATGGACACCTTGGTTGCTTCCAACTTTTTGCTATTGTAAACAGAGCTGCAATAAACATGGGTGTGCATATATCTGTTTGTATGAAGGCTCTTGTACCTCTAGGGTATATTCCCAGGAGTGGGATTTCTGGGTTGTATGGTAGTTCTATTTCTAACTGTTTAAGATAACGCCAGATAGATTTCCAAAGTGGTTGTACCATTTGACATTCCCACCAGCAGTGTATAAGAGTTCCAATCTCTCCGCAGCCTCTCCAACATTATTTTGTGTTTTTTGGATTAATGCCAGCCTTGCTGGTGTGAGAGGGAATCTCATCGTAGTTTAATTTGCATTTCTCTAATGGCTAATGATCGGGAGCATTTTCTCATGTATCTGCTGGCTGCCTGAATATCTTCTTTAGTGAAATGGGTGTTCATATCCTTTGCCCACTTCTTGATTGGGTTGTTTGTCTTTTTGTGGTTGAGTTTTGACAGAATCATGTAGATTTTAGAGATCAGGCGCTGGTCGGAGATGTCATAGCTGAAAATTCTTTCCCAGTCTGTAGGTGGTCTTTTTACTCTTTTGGTGAAGTCTTTAGATGAGCATAGGTGTTTGATTTTTAGGAGCTCCCAGTTATCGGGTTTCTCTTCATTATTTTTGGTAATGTTTTGTATTCTGTTTATGCCTTGTATTAGGACTCCTAGGGTTGTCCCAATTTTTTCTTCCATGATCTTTATCGTTTTAGTCTTTATGTTTAGGTCTTTGATCCACTTAGAGTTAGTTTTTGTGCATGGTGTAAGGTATGGGTCCTGTTTCATTTTTTTGCAAATGAATATCCAGTTATGCCAGCACCATTTGTTAAAAAGGCTTTCTTTTCCCCAATTCATTGACACTGGTCCTTTGTCAAATATCAGCTGCTCATAAAAAAATATACGTGGATGGATCTATGTCTGGGTTCTCAATTCTGTTCCATTGGTCTATGTGCCTGTTGGTGTACCAGTACCAGGCTGTTTTGACTACTGTGGCTGTATAATAGGTTCTGAAATCAGGTAAAGTGAGGCCTCCCACTTTCTTCTTCTTTTTCAGTAGTGCTTTGCTTATCCGGGGCTTCTTTCCCTTCCATATGAAATTGGTGATTTGTTTCTCTATCCCCTTAAAATATGACATTGGAATTTGGATCGGAAGTGCGTTAAATGTATAGATGGCTTTTGGTAGAATAGACATTTTTACTATGTTAAGTCTTCCTATCCATGAGCAAGGTATGTTTTTCCACTTAAGTATGTCCTTTTGAATTTCTTGTAGCAGAGTTTTATAGTTTTCTTTGTATAGGTCTTTTACATCCTTGGTAAGATTTATTCCTAAGTATCTTATCTTCTTGGGGGCTACTGTGAATGGTATTGATTTGGTTATTTCCTCTTCGGTGTTCTTTTTGTTGATGTAGAGGAATCCAAGTGTTTTTTGTATGTTTATTTTATAACCTGAGACTCTGCCAAACTCTTCTATTAGTTTCAGTAGATTTCTGGAGGATTCCGTAGGGTTTTCTGTGTATATAATCATGTCATCTGCAAATAGTGATAACTTTACTTCTTCCTTGCCAATCCGGATACCTTTTATTTCTTTGTCTAGCCTAATTGCCCTGGCTAGGACTTCCAGCACGATGTTGAATAAGAGCGGTGATAAAGGGCATCCTTGTCTGGTTCCCGTTCTCAAGGGAAATGCTTTCAGGTTCTCTCCATTTAGAGTGATATTGGCTGTTGGCTTTGTAAAGATGCCCTTTATTATGTTGAGGAATTTTCCTTCAATTCCTATTTTGGTAAGAGTTTTTATCATAAATGGGTGTTGGACTTTGTCAAATGCCTTTTCTGCATCTATTGATAAGATCATGTGGTTTTTGTCTTTTGTTTTATTTATGTGATGGATTACATTAATGGTTTTTCTGATATTAAACCAGCCTTGCATACCTGGTTGAAATCCCACTTGATCATGGTGAATTATTTTTTTGATGTGCTGTTGGATTCTATTGGCTAGAATTTTGTTGAGGATTTTTGCATCTCTGTTCATGAGGGATATAGGTCTATAATTTTCTTTTTTTGTAATGTCTTTACTTGGTTTTGGTATCAGGGAGATGGTGGCTTCATAGAATGAGTTGGGTAGTATTCCGTCATTTTCTATGCTTTGGAATACCTTCAGTAGTAGTGGTGTTAACTCTTCTCTGAAAGTTTGGTAGAACTCTGCAGTGAAGCCATCTGGGCCAGGGCTTTTTTTGGTTGGGAGTTTTTTGATTACCGTTTCAATCTCTTTTTTTGTTATGGGTCTATTTAGTTGTTCTACTTCTGAATGTGTTAGTTTAGGTAGGTAGTGTTTTTCCAGGAATTCATCCATTTCTTCTAGGTTTTCAAATTTGTTAGAGTACAATTTTTCATAATAATCTGAAATGATTCTTTTAATTTCATTTGGTTCTGTTGTGATGTGGTCCTTCTCATTTCTTATTTGGGTTATTTGTTTCCTTTCCTGTATTTCTTTAGTCAGTCTAGCCAATGGTTTATCACTTTCGTTAATTTTTTCAAAGAACCAGCTTTTGGCTTTGTTAATTCTTTCAATTGTTTTTCTGTTTCCTAATTCATTTAGTTCAGCTCTAATTTTTTATTATTTGTTTTCTTCTGGTGCCTGATGGATTCTTTTGTTGCTCACTTTCTATTTGTTCAAGTTGTAGGGACAGTTCTCTGATTTTGGCTCTTTCTTCTTTTTGTATGTGTGCATTTATGGATATAAATTGGCCTCTGAGCACTGCTTTTGCTGTGTCCCAGAGGTTTTGATAGGAAGTATTTTCATTCTCGTTGCATTCTATGAATTTCCTTATTCTCCCCTTAATGTCTTCTATAACCCAGTCCTTTTTCAGGAGGGTATTGTTCATTTTCCAAGTATTTGATTTCTTTTCCCTAGTTTTTCTGTTATTGATCTCTAGTTTTATTGCCTTGTGGTCTGAGAAGATGCTTTGTAATATTTCGATGTTTTGGGTTCTGCAAAGGTTTGTTTTATGACCTAATATGTGGTCTATTCTAGAGAATGTTCCATGTGCGCTAGAAAAAAAAGTATACTTTGCAGCAGTTGGGTGGAGAGTTCTGTATAAGTCAATGAGGTCAAGTTGGTTGATTGTTGTAATTAGATCTTCCGTGTCTCTATTGAGCTTCTTACTGGATGTCCTGTCCTTCTCCGAAAGTGGTGTGTTGAAGTCTCCTACTATAATCGTGGAGGTGTCTATCTCACTTTTCAATTCTGTTAAAATTTGATTTATGTATCTTGCAGCCCTGTCATTGGGTGCATAAATATTTAATATGGTTATGTCTTCCTGATCAATTGTCCCTTTTATCATTATATAGTGTCCTTCTTTATCCTTTGTGGTGGATTTAAGTCTAAAGTCTATTTTGTCAGAAATTAATATTGCTACTCCTCTTCTTTTTTGCTTATTGTTTGCTTGATATATTTTTTTCCATCCTTTGAGTTTTAGTTTGTTTGTGTCTCTAAGTCTAAGGTGTGTCTCTTGTAGGCAGCATATAGATGGATCGTGTTTCTTTATCCAGTCCGTGACTCTCTGTCTCTTTATTGGTGCATTTAGACCATTTATATTCAGTGTAATTATAGATAGATAAGTTTTTAGTGCTGTCATTTTGATGCCTTTTTATGTGTGTTGTTGACAATTTCATTTTTCCACATACTTTTTTGTGCTGAGGCGTTTTTCTTAGTAAGTTGTGAGATCCTCATTTTCATAGTGTTTGACTTTATGTTAGTTGAGTCGTTACGTTTTTCTTGGCTTTTATCTTGAGTTATAGAGTTGTTATACCTTTTTGTGGTTACCTTATTATTTACCCCTATTTTTCTAAGTAAAAACCTAACTTGTACTGTTCTATATTGCCTTGTATCACTCTCCATATGGCAGTTCAATGCCTTCTGTATTTAGTCCCTCTTTTTGATTATTGTGATCTTTTACCTATTGACTTCCATGATTCCCTGTTATGTGTATTTTTTTTTAATTAATCTTAATTTGTTTGTTTTTGTGATTTCCCTATTTGAGTTGATATCAGGACGTTCTGTTTTGTGACCTTGTGTTGTGCTGATATCTGATATTATTGGTTCTCTGACTAAACAATATCTTTTAGTATTTCTTGTAGCTTTGGTTTGGTTTTTGCAAATTCTCTAGACTTGTGTTTATCTGTAAATATCTTAATTTCGCCTTCATATTTCAGAGAGAGTTTTGCTGGATATATGATCCTTGGTTGGCAGTTTTTCTCCTTCAGTGCTCTGTATATGTTGTCCCATTCCCTTCTTGCCTGCATGGTTTCTGCTGAGTAGTCTGAACTTATTCTTAGATTCTCCCTTGAAGGAAACCATTCTTTTCTCCCTGGCTGCTTTTAAATTTTTCGTTTATCTTTGGTTTTGGTGAGTTTGATGATAATATGTCTTGGTGTTTTTCTTTTTGGATCACTCTTAAATGGGGTTCGATGAGCATCTTGGATAGATATCCTTTCGTCTTTCATGATGTCAGGGAAGTTTTCTGCCAGGAGTTCTTCAACTATTTTCTCTGTGTTTTCTGTCCCCCCTCCCTGTCTGGGACTCCAATCACCCACAGGTTATCCTTCTTGATAGAGTCCCACATGATTCTTAGGGTTTCTTCATTTTTTTTAATTCTTTTATCTGATTTTTTTTCAGCTATGTTGGTGTTGATTCCCTGGTCCTCCAGATGTCCCAGTCTGCATTCTAATTGCTCGAGTGTGCTCCTCTGACTTCCTATTGTGTTGTCTAATTCTGTAATTTTACTGTTAATCTTTTGGATTTCTACATGCTGTCTCTCTATAGATTCTTGCAACTTATTAATTTTTCCACTATGTTCTTGAATAATCTTTTTGAGTTCTTCAACAGTTTTATCAGTGTGTTCCTTGGCTTTTTCTGCAGTTTGCCTTATTTCATTTGTAATGTCTTGAAGCATTCTGTAAATTAGTTTTTTATATTCTGTATCTGATAATTCCAGGATTGTATCTTCATTTGGGAAAGATTTTGATTCTTTTGTTTGGGGGGTTGGAGAAGCTGTCATGGTCTGCTTCTTTAAGTGGTTTGATATGGATTGCTGTCTCCGAGCCATCACTGCGAAACTGGTTTTTCCAGAAAATCCGCTAAAAAAAAACTGCAGTCAGATCCCTATCAGAGTTCTCCCTCTGGCTCAGGCTATTCGGATGTTAATGAAGCCGCCTGGGGAGGGTGGGGGAGGGAACAGAGAGATAGGAGAGTAGCACCTCAGAATATAGCCAGAGTTGCTTGTCTTGCTTGGAATGACTATTATATCTGAGATTCCAGCAGGGCACGTCGCCTTTGTGTGCTGGCTGTGTGGAGATTGCCCCCGGGGGGTCTGGCCTGCTGGAGTCAAGGTCAGATCCTCCTCTTCCAGCCCCACGCCCAGCGTCAAGGCTCCCCTATTGGAACGGTGCACTCTTGACTCCAAAGTCAGTTGCTGCCTCCCAGGGACTTCTCGTCCCTCCAGCCGCGTTTCCGTGCCGCTCCCGCAAACCAGTTGGGCCACCTCCCGGGGTTAGTTCAGGTGGGTGGAGCAGCTCCCCGTGCTTGTGCCATGACCGAGTGTCCCGGCTGGGACACTGTTCTCCCCGCTCCAATACCAGTCGCTGCCTCCCAGGGACTTCTCCTACCAGCTGCATCCCACTCCGCCCGCACGACCCAACTGGGCCCCTTCCCGGGGTTAGTTCAGGGGGGTGGAGCAACTCTCCGTGTTTATGCCGTACCTGCGTCCAGTCCAAATCCCGGCGGGACGGTTCCCTGGCTGGGACACTGCTCTCCCCATTCCAAGACCAGTCACTGCCTCCCAGGGACTTCTTCTACCAGCTGCATCCCACGCCGCCTGCGGAACCAGCTGGTCCCCCTCCTGGGGTTAGTTCGGGGGGGTGGAGCAGCTCTATGTGCTTGTGCCGTACCTGACTGGTACGCTGGCTCCAGGCTCTGAAAACAATCGCTGCTTCCCCGTATTAGTTCGTTCTCCGTCTCTAAATCTGTGTTGGTTGTTCAGGGTTCGTAGATTGTTATGTATGTGATCGATTCACTTGTTTTTCTGTGTCTTTGTTATAAGAGGGATCCGAGGTAGCGTCTGCCTAGTCCGCCATCTTGCTAGAGTCATTCCCAATTCATTTTATAAAGGTAATATTACCCTAATACCAAAACCAGACAAAGAAAACTACGGACCAATATCCCTTAAGAATATACATACAAAATTTCTTAACAAAATATTAGCAAATAAAATTCAGCAATATATAAAAAGGATTATACAACACAACCATTTGAGGTTTATTCCAAAGATGCATGACTTGTACAATATTTGAAAATCAGTCACTGCAATCTATCATATTAACAGCTTCAACTTTAAAAAAAAAAAAAAACTTTAGCAAATATTATATCATTTAATCCTGATAACAACTCCTTGAGACAGAGTTTTTGTTATTCCCGTTTTAAAAATGAGGATCCCCAAGATCACACCCATCCGTTTGTCATACTGTGGTGGCTTGTGTGTTGCTGTGATGTTGGAAGCTATACCATTACTATTTCAAATACCAACCAGGTCACCCACGATGGACAGGTTTCAGCAGAGCTTCCAGACTAAGACAGACTAGGAAGAAGGACCTGGCAATCTACTTCTTAAAAAATTGGCCAGTGAAAACCTTATGAACAGCAGTAGAACATTTTCTGATACAGTGCCAGAAGATGAGCCTCTCAGATGGGAAGGCACTCAAATTACAACTGGGGAAGAGTTGCCTCCTCAAAGTAAAGTCAGCCTTAATGATGTGGGTGGAGTAAAGCTTTCAGGATCTTCGTTTGCTGTTGTGGCACAACTCAGAATGTGATGAAATAGCTCCAAAATTCCATTAGTAACCTGAACGTGGAATGTACAAAGTATGAATCAAGAAAAATTGGAGGTTGTCAAAAATGAAATTGAACACTTGAAGATCAATATCCTAGTCATTACTGAGCTTAAATGAACCTGTATTGGCCATTTTGAATTGGACAATTATATGGTCTACTATTCCAGGAATGACAAATTGAAAAGGAATGGCATCACATTTATTCTTAAAAAGGATTTTTTAAGATATATCCTGAAGTATGATGCTATCACTGATAGGTTAATACCCAAGCCCTGGTGGCATAGTGGTTAAGAGCTCAGCTGCTAACCAAAAAGCTCGCAGTTCAAACCCACCAGCCACTCCTTGGAAATCCTATGGGGCAGCTCTTTTCTGTCCCATAGGGTCGCTATGAGTTGGAATCAATTCAACAGCAATGTTTTTTTTTTTTTGGAAAAGGAAGGTCAGTTAATGTAACCATTATTCAAATTTACACATCAACCACTAATGCCAAAGATGGAGAAATTGAAGATTTGTACCAACTTCTTCAATCTGAAATTGATCAAACATGCAACCAAGATGCACTGATAATTACCGGCAATTGGAATGCGAAAGTAAGAAACAAAGAACAAGGATTGGTAGTTGGAAAATACAACTTGGTGATAGAAAGAATGCAGGAGATCCCAAGAAAGAATTTTGCAACACCAACAACCTATTCATTGGAAATACCTTTTTTTAAATAACATAAACAGTTGCTATACAAGTGGACCTTGCCAGATGGAATACCTAGGAGTCAAGTTGACTATATCTGTGGAAAAGACACTATGGAGAAGCTTAATATCATCAGTCAGAACAGGGCCAGGGGTTGACTGAGGTACAGGCCATCAACTGCTCATACATAAGTTCGAGTTGGAGCTGAAGAAAATTAAAACAAGTCCACAAGAGCCAAAGTACTACCTTGAAAATATCCTGCTTGAATTTAGAGGCCATCTCATGAATAGATTTGATGCGTTGAACACGGGCGACTGAAGACCAGACGAGTTGTGGGATGACAACAAGGACATCACACATGAAGAAAGCAAAAGGACATTAAAAATACAAGACAGAAAGAAAGGACCAAAATGGATGTCAGAGGAGACTCTGAAACTGGCTTTTGAACTTAAAGTAGCTAAAGCAAATGGAAGAAATGATGAAGTAAAAGAGCTGAACAGAAGATTTCAAAGGAAGTCTTGAGAAGACAAAGTCAAGTATTACAATGAAGTGCACAAAGATACGGAGCTAGAAAACCAAAAAGGAAGAACACACTCAGCATTTCTCAAGCCGAAAGAACTGAAGAAAAAATTAAAGGCTCAAGCTGCAATATTGAAGAATTCTATGGGCAAAATATTGAATGGCAGAAGAAGCATCAAAAGAAGATAGAAGAAATACAGAGTCACTGTGCCAAAAACAATTAGTCAGGAGGGAGCATAGGATCAAGAACTGATGGTGTAGAAGGAAGAAGTTCAAGTTGCACTGAAAGAATTGATAAAAAACAAGGTTCCAGGAATTGATGGAACACCAGTTCAGATGTTTCAACAAATGGAGGCAGTGCTGGAGGTGCTCACTTGTCTATGCCAAGAAATTTGGAAGACGGCTATCTGGCACACTAACTGGAAAAGATTCACATTTATGACTATTCCAAAGATAGGTGATCCAACCAAATGTAGAAATTATCAATGTAATTAATAAATACGCGCAATTAAATTTTTTCTGAAAATAATTAAAAAATGGTTGCAGAAGTACATCGACAGGAAACTGCCAGAAATTCAAGACAAATTCAGAAGAGGACATGGAACAAGAGATATCATTGCAGATGTCAGATAGACCTTGGCTGAAAGCAGAGAATACCGCAAAGATGTTTACCTGTGTTTTATTGACTACGCAAAAGCATTCTGCTGTGTGGATCATAACAAATTATGGATTACATTGTGAAGAATGTGAGTTCCAGAACGACGGCAACAGGTTTGGCTTTTTTGTTTGTTTGTTTAATTATGCTCATATGGAACCTGTGCATAGAACAAGAGGCAGTCATTTGAACAGAATGAGGGGATATTATATGGTTTAAAATCGGGAAAAGTGTGTGTTAGGGCCATATCCTTTCACCAGAATTATTTAATCTGTATGTTGAGCAAATAGTCCAAGAAGCTGGACTATACGAAGAAGAATGTGGCATCAGGATTGGTGGAAGATTCATTAACAACTTGTGATATGCAGATGACACAACCTTGCTTGCTGAAAATGGAGAGGACTTGAAGCACTTACTGATGAAGACCAATGACTACAGCCTCCAGTGTGGATTACACCTCAACATAAAGAAAACAAAAATCCTCATAACTGGACTGATAAGCAACATCATGGTAAATGGAGAAAACATGGAAGTTGTCAAGGATTTCATTTTTCTTGGATCCACAATCACCACCCATGGAATCAGCAGTCAAAAAATCAAGTGACATATTGCTTTGGGCAAATCTGCAAACTATTCAAAAGCAAAGATGTCATTTTGAGGATTAAGGTGCACCTGACTCATGCCATGGTATTTTCAGCTGCCTCATATGCATGCAAAAACTGAACGATGAATGAGAAAGACCAAAGAAGAATTGATGCCTTTGAGTTATGGTTGGCAAAGGATGTTGAATATATCATGGACTGCCAAAATAATGAAAAAAAACTGTCTTGGAAAAAGTACAGCCAGAATGCTTCTTAGAAGCGAGGATGGTGAGACCGTCTCACATACTTTGGACATGTTATCAGGAGGGACCAGTCCCTGGAGAAGGACATCATGGTTTGCAAAGTAGAGGGTCAGTGAAAAAGAAGACCCTCAACGAGATGGATTGACACAGCAGTTGCAACAATAGGCTCAAACACAGTAATGATTATAAGGATGACCCAGGACCAGTGTCTTTTGTCTGTTGTGCATGGGGTCACTAGGAGTCAGAATCAACTTGATGGCACCTAACAACAACAACATCACACAGTAAACCATTTTCCTGACTGTAACTACTTGAAATTTTCTTTAGAATACAATACTCTTTATGCAGGAATCCTTGGGTGGTGCAAACATTTCAGAGCTCAACTAGCAATAGGAAAGTTGCTGGTTCAAACACACCCAAAGGTGTCTCGGAAGAAAGCCCTGGCAACCTGATTCCAAAACCTCACAGCTTTGAGAACCCTGTGGAGCAGTTCTATTTTGCACACATGGATTCACCAGGAGTTGAAGTCTACTCTACTCCGTGGCAACTAACAACATTTTGCATGCAGTCAATGATCTGTATATACTATACTGGGCAACTAGATAAAAGGAGGTATAATTCTTGTCTGTACACGAAATTTTCAGGTCCATGACAAATAGTTTCTCCATAATAGATTTTCATTTTAAGAGTCTTGAATTCTATGATAGAGTTTGGAAGTTACTATGATAGATAGCGGTGGCACACTAGCGTATCAATGCCCATACATTTAAAACTAGAAAATATCTACATTGTAAATTTCATAACTGGCAGTACTCTTTCTTCCAAAAGCCAGCAGTCATACTATCCATCCCATAGCTCTTTCCCTGACAGTGAAGAAAATAAGCTGTACTTATTTTCATTGAGCACTACCACACTGATCATAACTTTCTCCCTCATACTGTTGCTGGCAGGTAGAGGAAGGAAGTCGAAGGTACTGGTGGAAAGATAGAGTGAAAGATAAACATTTTTTCTTTTCCTTCACTTCCTCTACAGTTCTATTCAAGTCCTTCTTCAGACCTTACTAGAGACAAAGAAGTAGCAGCTGTCTGGACATCAGAAGGCACAAAACTTACAATCTCACTGAGTGACTGCAATTACTCAAGATATACAATTTCCAAATCACTTTCACACACTCTCAGTCCTCATAAAAATGCTGGAAAATAGTAACCTCATCACCATTTTACAGAGAAAGAAAAGGAGCTTAAACATGGCAAATGACCTAGTTAATTGTGGCAGCACCTGCATCTGGTTATTCTGACTCCAGATCGAATGTATTTTATACTGCATTGCATATCTCTAGGTGGAAGACCGCTGAGATTAGTCATGCTCATAAAAGGCAAATTAGTTAGACACACCATTCTATGAGCCTCTTGAGAAGAGGTGATGAAGTTGATAGAATGATGCTGACTGGTAGTTTAGAGGAGCCAGTCATCTGAATCCTGCCACCATTTGATCCTTATCTTGTGACTTGCCTTTGACTCACTGCTCTCCAGCCATACTGGCCTCCTTGCTCTTCCTCAAGCGAGCCAAGCCCACTTGCTGTTTGTCCATCTGGGATTTGCTTTATGGCTCACATCCTCACAAACACCTCATTTAAATAGCATCATTTCCCTCCTCTAGCTCTCCATATACCCTTTGTCTGCTGTTACTTTTCTCTGTAGCCCTTAGCATCATTGTCAATACTATATATTTTACTGATACAGTATAAATTTTACTGATTTTCTTGTTTGTTGTATGTCTATCCCCACTGGTATGTAGACTCCATCATGGCAGGAATTTTTGACTGTTTTTACTGTTCTGTATTTACAGTGACTGGCATATGATAGATATTCAATGAATTCTAGGAAAGAGAGAGTGATGAGAGAGAGACTCATCTACTTCCTAGCTGGGTCACCTTTTTTTCCTCTCTACAATAAATTGTTTAGATTCCATCACCTCTGAGATTACTTCCAACACCAATATTCCATCATTCTGTACATTGTGATTCTACTTTTCCACTGGTTACTGATGTAAAAAGGGTGGCAAGCAGTCATGAGCCAGGGGAAAGGGTGGCACACATTAGTGGGCTCTTCTTCCTACTTCTCTCATTTTACTTTGGAGTCAATCTTCCCTTGGTCTAGGAGCTTCTCAGTGCAGGAACCTCGAGTCCAAAGGATGCTCTGTACTCCTGGCACTGCTTCTTGGTGGTATGAAGTCTCTGTGTCTCTGTGCTCGCTTCTCTCTTTTATATCTCAAAAGAGATTGGCTTAAAACACAATCCAATCTTGTAGATTGAGTTCTGCCTCATTAACATGACTGCTGCTAATCCCATCTCAAAGACATCATAGAGACAAGATTTACAACAATAGGAAAATCACATTAGATGACAAAATGTTGGACAATCACACAATACTGGGAATCATGACCTAGCCAAATTGGTACACACATTTTGGGGAAAAAAAATTCAGTCCAAGACAGTGAACAACATTTCTGTGGGCATTGTCCGTTATCAAATTACAAATGTCTTTGGAAGCCCATTATCAGTCACCAATGCCTGTGAGATGGCACTGTGGAGAGAACAAGACTTCGGAGCCTACCTGACCTGGGTGAGAAGACTGACTTTGCCATTTGAGGGCTATCAGAAATTGAGCAATTTGCTTAATTTCTTTAAACCTTGGATTTGTAATCTGCAAAATAGGGACAATAATAGTACTTGCTTTACCAGGTTTTTGTGAGAATTAAATGCAATTAGGCCTTGAAAGCACTCAGCAAATGATCAACAAATTATAGCTATTGTTCTTTTTGACAGTGTAGGAATGATTTTATCTGATCCCAGAAAGCAGTTAGCTTCTGGAATGGGTCCAAGACTTGTAAATACTCATATTTCAATTAAGGGGAGGAAATATAGATTTAGAATGCAGGAGAAAATGCATACTTGAGGAGCCAAATAGGAGACAAGGATGGAAGGGTGGATTAAGCATTTTGGAGTCACAGGGGTTCCACAAAGACGGAAGTGATCAAAGTAAACTTTGCCCTCAGTGATTCCAATGAGAACCCTGACTTTTCCCGATGATGTTAAACCTTTTGAAATGCACTCACTGTCTTTTTGTTCATCCAAGGGCACAAATCATTTTTTGCTCGGTATACAACATGCACCATCTTACATCAAAATCGATGCAGCACTAGCAAACACAAGGGAGTCTAGTTCTCCCTGTGGCAGAAATGATCACTATTCAGTGGCCCTTACTTTTTGGCTCAGGCAAGAAACTTGTCACCCAAGGTTTTAGTTGTTTGGGAAAGCCAAGAGAAGTACTGAAATGTAAGGTGGTGCCTTATCATTAACCAAGACTAAACAAAAACTTTGCTTCTGTATCTAAAGCGCTGACATCTTCTGTAAAAACTAGAGATCTTTTTCTCCTAGTGTACAAAACTTTCATTTTGGTGATTGCATTATGTTTAAAAATTGGTAGAAACCTGAAAAAAACAGACCACTTGCTGCTGAGTCTATTCCAACTCATAGCAACCCCGTGTGTTGCAGAGTTGAACCGCACTCAAAAGAAAATGAGTGGAGGGTAATCCAGAAAAATAGCTTTACATCAAGTATAAAAAGGAGTCAGTGGTAGTGGAATAATGCCAAAAAGATATCAAGAATGGTAGCACAACTTAAAGAATGTACCCAATGTCATAGAATTGTACCTGCAGAAATTGCTGAAGTGGCATATCTTTAGCTGTGTATATTTTCACCAAGAACAATAATAATAATAAAATTTATAAATAAAAAGGAATCAGTGTAAGTGGAAATGGAAGATCATTGTGAAATTTTTCCTTCTAATTAAGGCAGCTCCTATTGTATTAAATGTCATGAAAGTATTTTTTTCACATTCTTCATAATCTTCTGCAAATTATCTTAAGTGTGCAATACTCTGCTTAAGGCAACTATACCTGCAACTTGATAAAAATAAATAAATGAAACTATACAGCGAGCAATAGAGAGGGAAAATGGCATTCACTTACATGTATTACCACTTGATAAATTACGTATTTCTAAATTTGATAAACTACATATTTATCATGTGGCCTCAGATAATTCAGAACCCATTCAAGGTAATTCCAGATTCAATGCTCAACTTTTGAAGAGTTTTAGCAATTTTGAGGACTTTTTTCTTGACACAGAAATAATTATTTGCTCCAAAGAACTAAATAATGCACAAATATCAGTCATTTGAAAGTTATTTACTGAGGGCCCACAATGCTACCAATAGATTTAGGGACTATTCCCCTCAGATTCCACTGTACTCTGGACACACTGTAGCACATTTCACATTGCACATCTCACTACTGTTGTCTGTCTCTCCCATTAGGCTATGGGCTCTTGAGAGATAAAACTCTAGTTTTATGACAATCATGGTACCTGGCACAGAGTAAGCAATCCACTGAATCTTATCAATTTAATAAATGAGTAAGTAGATAAATTAGGCACTACTGGAAGTAGGAAACTGTAAGATTCAACTGATTTTACAAGTTAGCTGGGGAGATAAGACATGCAAATTTAAATAGCAATACAAGAGCTGAAGTACTACCAGAGGCTAAACTTTTCCAGGGAAAATTACCTGAGCAATAATTATAGTGGATTGGGGAAAGGCAATACAATGTGCTGGGTAAGAGTTCAGTCTCTGAAATCAGATGGAACTACTGTTTGTTAGCTGTGCAAACTTCGATAAGTCACTGTCAAAGGATGGTGAGACCATTACATAAGATTGGATATAAAAAGGTAAAGCTGAATGTATTGCCTAGCACAGTAAGAAAGTCTCAGGCTCATCTTATTCAAGAGTTTTGGGGAGCTGTACTTCAAAGAGGCTTTTGAAGGCTCTTAGTATTTTGAGGACTTTTTTTTTTTTTTTTGACTGTGAAATAACTATTTGCTCCAATGAACTAAATAATGCATAAACGTAAGTCATTTGGCAGTTATTTATTGAGTGTCCCCAGTGCTAAAGACAGATTTAGGAACTCTTTCCTCTCAGATCCCACTGCATCCTAGATAAGTAGCACACGAGTAAGTTAATATCATTTATAGAATGTGATTACTGGGTATGGAGACTATTGTTGATTAGTTGGCACCCAGAGACAAGCTTATTGGACTGAGTCCTGATTGGCTGAATTTCAGAAACCAGGGCCTGGTCCTGATTGGTTGGCTTATAAAAGAGTGTTCACTGCCTCAGTTTCTGTTGATGAAGTAATTGGGTTTAAAACCAGTTCTGTTGGCTACTAGTTGCCATAGCAACAGAAAAATAATCTTTCATGTTTGTAAAAAATTTAAAAATGATCCTTACTAAACCTTATAAATTTCAATTTCTTTATCTATAAACTTCACAGAGAGTTTAATAAGGATTTTAAAAGATAAATCCCCGGGTGGCACAAAACTGTTAAGCATTCAACTACTAGCTGAAAGATTGTCTGCTCAAAGCCCCCCAGAGGCGCCTTGAAAGATAGGCCTGGTGGTCTGTTTCTGAAAGTCTACAGCCTGAAAAACCCTGTGAAGCAAACTTCTATTCTGTACACATGGGGTCGTCATGGGTTGGAACTGACTCCACAGCAAGTAACAACAATGACAACAATGCTCATGAAGAACTTATGCTCTGCTTGCACATAGTGAATATTCAATGAAGGTTATTTGTATATATATAAGATACGCACGTAGCATTTTGTCTGTAAGGGGGATACCATTCTTTTCTGGTAATGAATTGAGTTCCTATGAAATGTGATCTGAGTGCTTTTTCTAGAATATCAAAACATTTTCATCCACTTCTCTCCTCTGTCCCCACTCTTGGTGAAAAAATTCTCAACTAACTTGGTATTTTGTTCAGAAGGCCTAAGGCTGGGTTTAAATGGGTTTATATTATCTAGGATTCTGCTTTCTTCTAGTCTTCCGTAGGTCACTTTGGATTCTGAGATAAGTCAGAATGAGATAAAAAGAATGGATGTACTCCAGTGCAAGGAGTGAAAATGGGGAGTGTGATAGACTGGAACATTGCTTCAAATTCTTCACCCCCACCTTGTTACAGAATTTACATCCAACCTCTTTGCCATATGAGTTTGCAGTATCTCCCACTAGGTAAGCAGAATATGTTCTCCATTCCATTGACGTGAATTGTTTTGGCCAATGGATAGTAGCAGATGTAATGCAAGCAGATGTTTTAGGTTTGCTTGCATGATTTAGCTTGGCCTTTTGCATCTCTGCCATTTGCCAGGAGAGTAACAGGCCTCATCCAAGAACATGGAAACATGTGGAGTCGACCTGGACCCAACATACAGGCTGAAGCCAAGCCAGCTCACCCACAGACACATGGGGCAGAAAAATAAATGTTTGTTGGTACAAGTCACTGACATTTTTTAAGTTGTTCATTACACAATAAAACCTGGCTAATATATAAGGGAAATACACGAGGCAATGCCTGGACAGCTGCAGAACAGAAAAGAGCAATGAAACAGAGTTAGGGAGTAAAGCACCAAAGAAAAAGATTGGCTGAAGACAAGTATTGCAACTACTTGTTCTTGCCTCAGCTCTAAGGGAACATTAATACATATCCTCACGTGCTCTCCACCTGGGCACAAAATCAAACTAAGAGCAATTGTGGAGGCTAAGTGTGAAGCTTTCAGGGAGAGGCAGAAACTCAGAGATTAAAAGAAAGACAGTCAATGTTTGGAATTTACTGAGGCAGAGCACTAAAGGATTGAAAATAACACGAGCTGGAAAACCTAGCCTGAGACTGGGAGGTTCTGAAAAAAGGAAAGATAAAGATTCCAGATCCTAGGACGTTCCTAAATCAAATTTTTGTTGAAAGTAATGTAATCTAACATTGATCAACCTAAGCAAAAGGGGAATTTATTATGGAAGGGGCCAGCTCATGAATCAAATAACCAGGGTTGACATCAGGGCAGGTCTGGGCATCTTCACATGGACTAATGGGCAGTGTCATCAGAGTTGAATGAACTGCAATTGTTTTTATCCTGTGTCCCTCCCACAAGTTTCCAAACCCCAGCCTAGTGAAAGTGATTGCCCTGGTTTCTGTTGTGCCCAACCCTTTTGTACCTCCAAGGTCACACATACTGGAGATGAGAGAAGTTATCCAGGAAGAAATCTTTAAGTACCCAAAAAAGGAGGACTGGATAGTGGATGGCAAAAAATAACAGATGTCCAGGTAGGCATCTCTTGTTTTGGCTCTTTTGTTAACTTCTATCTTAGGTGTTGTATTCGTTTCCCGGAGCTGCTGTAACAGAGGACCATAAAGTAGGTAGATTTAAATAACAGAAATGTATTCTCTCACATTTCTGGGGACAGTAGTATAAATTCAGGGTTTCTGCAGGGTCATATTCTTTCCAAAGGCTCTAGGGGAAGAACCTTTTTTGCCTCTTTCAGCTTCTGGTAGCCCCAGGAGTTCCTCAGCTTGCAGCTACAACATAACTCCACCATCACAAGGCAGGCTTTCCTCTGTCTCTCATTGTGTTTCTTCTCTTTATAAGGACACCACTGAGATTGGATTAGGACCCGTCCTACTCCAGTACAACCTCATGTTAACTTAGCTGATATAACCTCTTCAAAGACTGTTTCCAAATAAGGTCATGTTCACAGTTACCGGGAGTTTGGACTTCAACATGTCTTTTTAGGGACACCATTCAATCCATAAAAGATGCCTTGAACAGTATTTGACCCATAGTGGACACTAAATAAATATTTGTTAAGTGACTATTGAATGAATGAACATTAAATAAATAATCTCAAACTCATTGTCAATTCCCTATTTTTCATCTTAAAAAAAAAATTTTTTTTTTTTTATCCTATCATACTCCCATTTATCCCAAAATAAATTGGGATGGTATGAGAAAGATCATTTAGAAAATTTAAAGCAGAATATAAATACAATTGCATTTTTTTCCACTATAACTTGCATTTGTTGGACACTTCTAATGGATCAGCCACCATGCTAAACACCCCCCATGAATCATTTCATTTGATCTTCAATCACTGTGGGTTAGATTTTATTAGACACCATTTCCCTGTTGGTATTTTACAGAGGAAGAAACCAGGATTTGAGGGTTAGGAGATAATATGATTTGTCTAAGGTGACACAAGAAGCTCTGGTGGCACAAAAGTTAAGCACTTGGCTTCTAACCGAAAGGCCGGCTGTTTGAACCCACCCAGAAGCTCTGTGGGAGAAAAACCTGATAATCGGCGCCCGTAAGGATTATAGTCAAGAAAACCCCACGGAGCAGTTCTAGTCTATCACCTGGGGTTGCTGTGAGTCAGAATTGATCCAATGACATCCAGCAACAATAAGGTGATACAGTAAATGGCAGAGCAGGAATTCAAATCCAGAACTGCATGGCTTCAAAGGCCTACTCTTAACCACTGCGCCCAGGGCTCTCTTTGATTTTCTGATGCACAACATACTTCCAAATCTTGAAGATTTTACAGTCGTCATTGTCAGTATACATTATTCTTGAAACATTAATTTACAACAGTAGAAAAGTGACAAATCATATTATTGAGTTGTCTAGTTTTGATTCCAGATAATTAAATTATTATATTATAAAATCAAGCATCATGCCTTTTATAAATTGTTATCATTGATTAAACACACACTAAAAGTCTCAATAAACTCTAGAACAGCTTTGGTTATCTAGGTCAGATCCATTTCTACAGGAATTCTGCTAATTTATGAATGTCTAGTTAATTTCTTTCATAAAAGAGATAGTAATTTCACATCCCAAGGTTTCAACAATGACAGTCAAAACAAAGATGTCTCTTTGAAACCAGGACTTAAACTTCAAAGCTTGAAGTCTGTATTCCAGACTACATTTCATAAATCTAGAATGCAATAAAGTTAAACTGCTTATATTTGGAAATTCTGAACTTTTAGAAGAAATGCTGACTGGTGCCCAGTAGCTCATCACTATTTAAAATGATTCAAGCATATTTAATGGCTATGGGGTTTTTCTTCCCTCACTGTGTGATGGTGTTCATGGTAGTAACGACTTTGGATAATTATGCTTTGTTTTCATTTATTCACTTCTTTTTTTAAAAAATAACATTTTAAACTTTATCTGCACAAAAGAAAATCATATTTAGGACATTTAGAGCCCTCTCTTTTTCCCTTTCTCAAATTGTTATTGCTGAAAGAAGGCTTGAGTTGTTTAGGTGTGTTCTACATTATCAGAATTTACTGGATACTAATTCATAGTTTTACTTTGGTTTGACAACATAGAGTTTAAAGAATAAGTAAATGAGGTCTTTCAAACTGAGAAACTACTTTGACCAAATAATTTCTCATCAACTGGCATACTTCCAGCTACAGTTAACCAAAAACACAACTAAAATCTTCTTAAACAATAAGGATTAGTGGAACTCTTCTAAGAAGTTCAGAGGTAGAGAAGTCCCAGAGTTGGAGAATTCCGCAGCTCACTAATATCAGGGCTCTGGCATCTTCCATAAATGGATTTTTGTACTTGAACGTGTGCCCTCTTGGTTGCAAGAGGACTTCAGCAGCTCTGAGCATTCCATCCTCACAGTACAACCTCCATTTGCAGAAAATGAGAATATCCCTGGCTTACATCCACTCTCTTTAACCAAAAGGCCCTGACAGACTTTGCCTCAAATCTCATGGCCAGAAGTAATTCACTTGCCTGTTCTTAAACCCAGCACAGGCAAGTAGATTGAAATCACTGTAATTGCCTTACAACAATCAAGATTCCTTCTCTGAGCTGAGGAAGAGCCCTGTGCCCCCATTGAACACCTACATAAAATTGAATTTAATAAATGGATTGAGGGCAGAATTATTGTTGGACAATATTTGCCACAGGTTTTCAGCTACATTTTGCTTAAAAATTTTCAAAACTGATTTAGATACTTATTTTCATTCTCAAAACACCAAGAAAGAGAGAAAAAAAAAAAAAACACCAATTTTTCATATTGTACAAATGAGGAAACTGAGGCCCAGAGAAGTTAAGTGGTTTTCCCAAGGCCACATAACAAATAATCAGATCTTGAACCTACACCATATTCATTTTTTAAAAACAATCATCTGATGTTAAGAAGCTTCCAAGTAACAGGAAATTATATTCATTGATTTTCCTTTTAATACATGTAGGTATTTATGTGCTATTTTTTTGTGGCAGAAAAATAGGAATCTTCCTGATATTTTATCCTGTATCTGACATGAATTTCTCTTTGGTAGGCACCTTAAGCTATTGTGAGTTTGTGTGACAGCCTCGCTCAAAGAAAAGAGTCTTCATCTTTAAATGTGGTGAAAATAGTTGAAAACTATTTCAAAAGCAAGGTGAAGTCTTTACAGCTATGGTGGCCGCCAGGCTCCCAGTGTACCTGTCCCTGCAGCTGGGGGCCAGGACCCTGCATGCCTTCTCTACTGATGTGTCTCTAGCCACTCTAACACTGAGATCAAGCTTGCATATACTAGAAATCATTAAAACATCCAGAAGTGAAAGGCTGATGAGAAGAAAAACACTATTTCCGGATAGAGAAAATGGCTGTTGACCAAGACTCACCTAGTCTTTACCTTTTAAACCATCTGCAGTACCTCTTCCTGTTCGAACGGGTTAGCCAGTAAAAAGGGGAGTGCCCATGGCAAAGGAGGGAAATCTAGAATGTTTAAAGATGCCCAGTTTTCTGTATTTGACCCCTGTAACAACTAAAAAACACTGTGAAGCTCTTAAAGGTTTTTGCACTGAGTGGCCAGCTGCACTAGACAGTGATGACAAGTATGAGAAACATTTTTCTAGAGAAATTGACACAGCTGATTTTGTGTCAGCAGGACCATCTGTTTGAAACCCTGAGGCTCAAGTAGTAAACTTAAGGGTTAAACTTTCCAGTCTGAATACAGATGATCATGCAAAGAAGAAACTTATTGAACTTGTAGGAAAGTGATACTGCAAGACCACAGATGTGCTTACCATCAAAACAGGTAGGTGCCCTTTCAAGAGACAGAATTATGATTATACGATTTATCTGCTAACAGTTTTATACCATGAATCTTGGAAAACTGAAGAACGGGAGAAAAATAAGACTGAAGCAGACATGGAGGAGTACGTATGGAAAAATAGCTCCTCAGAGAAAAATATCTTGGAAACGCTTCTCCAGATTAAAGCTGCTGAGAAAAATATGAAAGTGAATAAAGAACAGCTCGTTGGTACTGAAGAAATTGAAGACTACGAAAAGCCTCTTGTTACTCTTAAGATTGAGGCTGAAAATGAAAATACCATTTCTCAGTACAAAGAATCAGTGAAGAGTATTGAATCTGGCATTGTCATGGATTCAATCATGTGCCCCCACAAATGTGTGTATTAACTTGGTTAGGCCACGATTCCCAGTATTCTGCAGTTGTCCTCCATTTTGTGGCTGTAGTTTTATGTTAAGGAGGATTAGAGTGGGATTGTAACACCCTTACCAGGTCACATCCCTGATCTAATATAAACAGTGTTTCCCTGGGGTGTGGCCTGCACCACCTTTTATCTCTCAAGAGATAAAAGAAAAGGGAAGCAAGCAGAGAGTGGGGGACCCCATACCCTCAAGAAAGAAGCACCAGGAGCAGAACATGTCCTTTGGACTTGGCATTCCTGTGCAGAGAAGCTCCTAGTCCAGCGGAAGATCGACGAGAAAGACTTTCCTCCAGAGCTGACAGAGAGAGAAAGCCCTCCCCTGGAGCCGACACCCTGAATTTGGACTTCTAGCCGGCTAGACTCTGAGAGAATAAATTTCTCCTAATTAAAGCCATTCACTGGTGGTATTTCTGTTATAGCAGCACTAGATGACTAAGATAGTCATGAAGTAGAAAAATGTGCTTGATTTATTAATTTTATGATATGTATGTAATCAATATCTAATTTGATATAAAATTGAAAATGTTTAAAAAAAAAAAAAAAAAGAACTAACTTAGCTATTGTTTCCCAACATCTCACCTTAGCCTGAAGGAGACGGCTAGGATTCAGCAAAATGAATCTTACTGATACAGAATTACAAAGAATGTCACCATCCTTAAATTCATCTACTGAGATAAAAGACCTGCAGGGGCCTTCTGAGGTCAGCTGGCCCACTTTTTGCCTCTCAGGTGGGCAAATAATGTGATTTTGTCCCACTTTAATATACCTGCAGGGAAAGATAGTCTGTAATCAGCATCAGCACCTTGCTAAATTGATTTAAAATTCTGTATCACAGGCAGCTATATAACTGAACTCATCTTGTATGCACTCACAAATGACCTTCCCTCACCATCCTGGGAGTGAAAGAGATGGCACAGCCAGATGAAGGTTTACAGAACAAACTAGTTTCTCATTAAACAGCCAGTACACACATTGTTCTATGACATTGGTTAATAACTCCATGACATGTCAACTCTATCTATTCTCAACCTTGGGTTCCCTATTACCAGCTTTCCTGTTCCCGCCTGCCTCCTAGTCCCTGCCCCTGGGCTGGTGTGCCCTTTTTGTGTCATTTTGTTTTATAGGCCTGTCTAGTCTTTGGCTGAAGGGTGAACCAGAATGTCATTCTCTTAATTAAGGTCTGGCTTGACTATCTTCTGGATTCAACTACCTCTTCCATATTTTTAGAAAGCTTTTTTTTTTTTAACAAAAGAAACTTCATTTTTATTAGATTAATTTTACAACTCAGCAAGACAATTCCATTAAAAAATAAGTTTATCACTAATGCTTCTTTAAATTCACATTAGTTTTATAATTTTCAAAAGTATGTAACTTCTAGGCATCTTGCACATGTACACCCAGATATATATACGTGGCAGTAGTATAATGTAAATAGCAAAAATTTGGAAACAACATAAATGGCCATCAAAGAAACACAGTTAAATACATTGTTGTATACATAATTGTTGTTGATGTTGTTGTTGGATGATGTCAAGTAGGCTCCGACTCATAGCGACCCTATATATAACAGAACAAAATACTGCCAGGTCCTGCGCCATCCTCTTGATTGTTATGTTTAAGCCCATTGTTGCAATCATTGTGTCAATCCATCTCGTTGAGGTCTTCTTCTTTTTCATTGACCCTCTACTTTACCAAGCATGATGTTCTTCTCCAGGGACTGGTCCCTCCTGACAATATGTCCAAAGTATGTAAGATGAGTCTTGCCATCCTTGCTTCTAATGAGCATTACGGCTGTACTTACAATGACATATTAGGCAATTTTTGTTTAAAACGTGGTAGATTTGTATGTAATAATGTAGACGATGTATACCATATGTTACATTAAAAAGCAAGATCCAGAAAAATACCCTATATTCCATTTTTGTTTTAGAAAATACATGTTGTATAAGCATACTAAAAGTTCTGGGAGGATACACAGTAAACTGTTAAGAGTCATTACCTGTAAGGAATGGTATGAAGAAATAAAAAAAAAAAAAAAACCTGTTGCGTTGAGTTGATTCCAACTCATAGCAACCCTATAGGACAGAGTAGAACACCCCCATAGGGTTTCCAAGGAGTGGCTGGTGGATTCAAACTGCCGACCCTTTCGTTGGCAGCTGAACTGGTAAACATTGCACCACCAGGGCTCCATTAAGGACTAAAGTACCTTATTTTAACTTTATATACTTCTATGTAGTTTGCTAATTGATATGCCTATAGTTTTGAGATAACCTACTAATGAAAAAAGTAAAAAAAAAAAAAATTTGGATTGTTTTAGTCCATAATTCCATTGGTTTTTATTTAGAGTTATTTGAGAAAGGTATTCTAGAGGTACAGCACAGGGTAGTGGTGAACAAACTTGATTTGAATATGAGCTCCACCACTTTCTAACTGTGCATCCTTGGGTAAATTACTTAGCCTCTCTGTGCCTCAGCTTTCTCATCTATAAAGTGGAGATAATCATAGTACCATTCATAATACCAAAGTGCATGAAAATTTCTAACTTAGCACAATTCCTGGAACACAGTAAGTGTCAATAAATGTTAGAAATTAGTAGATAAAGAAGTACAGAAAGGATAGATGCCTTAATGAAAAGAGTCTAATTAGTTGGTCAGAAAACTGGGATTAGAACTCAGGCTGCCTGGTTCCCAGTCTAAGTGTATTTGAGTGATAGACCTCATTCTTTCTCTTGCACATCATTACTCTTGAAATGAATCACTCCTTTCCCTGAGACTCTGCAGTCTGTCCAACTTCCTCCATTCTATACTCTAGAGAAAACTATTGTTTCTAGCATTGGAGTGGTATATGTAGGAACCTATAAAAATAAAAACAAAAACATCATGAAAAGGTGAAAAACAATTCATTCAATTAGTCCAATAATTTCCTAGAAACTCCTTTTCTTAAACTTAATCTCCTGCAGTGGTAAGCAAAATGCATGTACTGCCAACAGCAAGGAAATACGGATCCACTAGCAAAATTTATTATGAAAATAAAAATGTAATTATGGAAGAGTTGAATAGCTCAGGTAGACTATTCATCATCCAAAACCTGAAACCAAATCCATTGCTGTTGAGTCAATTCTGACTCATAGAGACCCTATAGGACAGAGTAGAGTTGTCCCACAGGGTTTCCAAGGCTGTAATCTTTTCAAAAGCAGATTGCCACGTCTTTCTCATGAGGAGCAGCTGGTGGGTTTGAACTGCTGTCCTTTTAGTTAGCAGCTGAGTGCTTAACCACTGTGCCACCAGGGCTCCATTATATATACATATATATGTTCTCAAAAAATGTCACAGTAAGTCATCTGCTCCACTCAGTGCATATTAATATCAAAGCCCTTCTTTGAAAGACCTAACTTTGGGGAAACACATTGTCTTAGTCATCTAGTGCTGCTATAACAAAATATCACAAATGGATGGCTTTAACAAAGAGAAATTTATTCTCTCACAGTCTAGTAGGTTACAAGTCCAAACTCAGGGCGTCAGCTCCAGGGGAAGGCTTCCTCTCTCTATCATCCCTGGAGGAAGGTCCTTATGATGCATCATTCTTCCCTTGGTCTGGGAGCATCTCAGCACAGGAACTTCAGGTCCAAAGGCCGCACTCTGCTCTGGCACTGATTTCTTGGTGGTATGAGGTTCCCATGTCTCTCTGTTCACTTCTCTCCTTTATATCTCAAAAGAAATTAGCTTAAGACACCATCTAATCTTGTAAACCTTATCAGTATAACTGCCACTAATCCATCTTATTACATCATAGTGATAAGATTTACAACACATAGGAAAATCACATCAGAATATAAAATGGTAGACAATCGTACAATCATATAAGGGAATCATGACCTAGCCAAATTGACAGATATTTTGACGGGACACAATTCAACCCATGACACATATATTTTCTTGGAATGTATTAGATATTCAACAAATATTTCTTAAATGGATAAATGAAGATATAATCCAAATCTGACTACATAATTGCATATCTGCTGACTGTCCATTTCAGATATGCTTAAAAATCTCCATTTTTCTTTATTCCACAAGGTAAATCACTAAGCATTAAGAAATATAATTTCCTTACATAAGCTCTTCCAGTTATTTTCTAATCTCAGTGGATGTTCCCTGAAATCTCAAAAAGAAAGAAAAACATTGAGAAAGAGAGAAAGAGATTTCCATACTGTGTTTATTCCTTTTCTTTAAGCATTCTGTCTCTGAGGCTGTGAAACAGTTTAATTCCCCATTATATCTTCTAGGATACACTTGTAATTTCCTGGGTAGATTGCTGACTTCCACAGTCCCTGCATATCACTTTTTCTCCCATTCAAATAACCTCTTTTTTTTTAAAGCTGTTTTTTCTCTACACAGCCCACGCCTGGGAGAATGTGCCTTCTTTGACCCATGCTAAAAACAAGAAGCAAAAGATTGGACTTACCTTTGAATTATCTGCCCTCTCATCTTCTCTCCTTGGAAACATTGGTGGCATATTGCTTAAGAGCTACAGCTGCTAACCCAAAGGTCGGCAGTTCAAATCCACCAGGTGCTCCTTGGAAACCCTATGGGGCAGTTCTACTCTGTCCTATAAGGTCCTTATGAGTCGGAATCGACTTGATGGCGATGGATTTGGTTTTTAGTTTTTTCATCTTCTCTTCTTAGCCTAAAGCAGAGCTAGCTGAGTGCCGCTTTTTTTTTTTCACCCCTCAACCAAATTTTACCACTTTTGCTGCATCCACTAGGGAAAATCTATGGAATTCCCACACAACCATAAGGAAGTTTGGATGAAATTGCACAGACGACTCTTAGCTACGTTTATAGCTCCATTCCTGGCAGGGTATTGGGATTTAAAATCAAGGGGTTGGAGGGGGGAGGAAGGAGGAGCTACAAATACAAGACTGCAAGCTACTTTTTCTTGAGTTTAATTTGGTTTTGCAACCAAATTCTAGTCAAGAAGGTTGAATTACCTAATATTGACATGTTTCTGATTTAGTCTTTTCTTCTGCACTGTCATCAAAACATCATTTCACACACAGCCAATCTTTGTCATAGTGATATTTTCATACAATGCTTTCATGTATGAAATCATCATTTTGATATTTTATGTTTTATTTATGCTCCCAGCAGCCCTGGTGGTGCAGTGGTTAAGATCTATGGCTGCTAACCCAGAGGTCAGCAGTTCGAACCTACCAGTTGCTCCTTGGAAACTGTATGGGGCAGTTCTACTCTGTCCTATTAGGGTCGCTATGAGTTGGAATCGACTCAACAGCAATGGGTTTGGTTTTTGGTTTTCTTTCTTAATGCTCTCAAAGTCTGTCTATCTTTAATCTGTTTTATACCATACAACTTATTTTAAAGCCTAAACTCCTAGTTTTTGTTCTGAAAGTTTCACAACCATCTTTGATTAAAAGCATTAAGAATTTGATAAGCTTATTATGAACTATCTTGGAAGAAGTACAACCAGAATGCTCCTCAGAAGCAAGGATGGCAAGATTAAGTCTCACATATTTTGGACATTGGGAGGAATCAGTCCCTGGAGAAGGACATCACGCTTGGTAAAGTAGGGGACCAGTGAAAAAGAGAAAGACCCTCGAAAAGATGGATTGACACAGTGGCTGCAACAATGGACTCAAGCATAACAATGATTGTGATGATGGTGGAGAACCGAGTAGTGTCGTACATAGGGTCGCTATGAGTTGGAACCAACTTGATGGCACCTAACAAAAACAACATTATGAACTGTGCATCCTGTCCTAGTGTATAGAAACAAGATGCCTTTTCAGAATCTCAGAGGCAATGTCCACAGCTTCCTGGGAGTTCTCACCCCAACTCAAGGCCACAAACTGCTGGCTCACCTCTCTTGTTTCACATCATACCCAAGGCAAAGTGATTTGGTTAATTGCATGATTGTCTTATTTAAAAATTATGTATAAATGTTCAGTACAAACACCCTACACTGATACTTAATAAGAAATACAACCCAGGGAAGCAAATATTTATTGTAGGATACCAGTGGGAAACAGTAGGCTTTGAAACCAAAGAGACGATAAAGGAAACACTTTCTTCAAATGATTTAGGAGAACTAGGATGCCCCCTGAGTGGAAAAGAAAGCCAGATGAATAACTTCTAAGATTGCTTCCAGCTCTAAGATTTTATGATTCTATTAAGAAGAAAGGAGGAACGAATAACTTTAAATGCTGGAACAAATTAGATTGAATTAATTCCAATATGAGCAAAGTAATTGTGTTTATTCTCAGGATTGGTATAAAGGAAAGAAAGAAAGAAGGCGTCTTCCACCCTCTGCTTCAAGGGAGGATATGTGCTTTCTCATTCTCGGAGGACCCACCAGACCCTGAACGATCTACCGCACCATTTTATTTTTGCTTCCCTTGTGTCTGGCAAACCTCTGCACTCTGGCAATTCTTTCTAAGAAGACTTGAATTAGGTGCCTGTGCTACGTAATCCCCATTCTTGAGCATATCCCTACCACAGCTCTTGCCTTACTATACCCATCTTACTGTAAATTCCTCAAGGGCAGGAATCTTGGAATTAACCATTACATCTATGAAGAGTTCTTCTTTATTAGAGAAAAGAGACATGAGTATGCTCATACGGTGAGGAAAATAAGTCAGTAATTCAGGATATTATGGATGATTATATTGGCTTTCTACAGTGTCTCCTTCCCTCTCTCTCCTATTTTCCTTCAATGTACATCTAGATGCATGTCAAGACTTCTTCCCAAGAGTCCTGGCGGGAAAGGGGAAGGATACGGGGCCAAGAATGTTCTAACACAGCAAGCCATTTAGATTGCTTCCACAACCACTTAGATTGCTTCAAACCTTTACTGTCATCAAATAAATGAATATGACATACAAACACCAGAAGATAAGCTAGATAACTAGGATCTTCTAAAAATTAGACACTTATGCTTATCAGAAGACTTCACCAAAAGAATAAAAAGAGAACCTACAGGCTGAGAAAAAAAATTTGGCTATGACAAAACCAACAAAGTTCTAATCTCTGAAATCTATAGGAAAATTCAACTCCTCTACAACAAAAAGACAAATAATCCAATTAAGAAATGGGCAAATAATATTAAGAGACCCTTCACCAAAGAAGACATTCTGGTAGTTAACAGGCACATGAAGAAGTGCTCAATCACTAGCCATTAGAAAAATGCAAATCAAAACTACAATGAGATACCATCTCACCCAGAGGTTGCTGATACGAATCAAAAAAAAAAAAAAAACAGAAAATAACAAATGTTGGAGAGGCTGCAGGGAGATTGGAACTCTTATGTACTGCTGGTGGGAATGAAAATGGTACAACCATTTTGGAAAACAACATGGCACTTCCTTAAAAGGCCTGGAAATAGAAATACCATATGATCTAGCAATCCCACTCCTAGGAATATATCCTAGAGAAACAAGAGCTGTCAAGCAAATAGACATATGCACACTCATGTTCATTGCAGCATTGTTCACAATAGCAAAAAGTTGGAACCAACCTAGGTACCCATCAACAGATAAACAGTGGTACATACACACAGTGTAATACAATGATAAAGTACAATGGTGAATCTGTGAAGCATCTCACAATAAGGATGAATCTGTAGGGCATTATGCTGAGTGAAATAAGTCAATCACAAAAGAACAAATATTGTATGAGATCCCTACTATAAAAACTCATGAAAAGATTTACATGAAAAAAGAAAAAACCTTTAATGGTTGTGAAGGAGAGGAGGGTTGAGAGGGAAAAACACCAAATAGACAATAGATAAGTAGTAACTTTGGTGAAGGGTAAGATAGTACACAATACTGGGGAAGCCAGCACAACGTGACCAAGAAAAGTCACGGAAGCTTCCTAGACACATCAAAACACCTTGAAGAACCGAGTTACTGGAGCTGAGGCCTAGAAACCATGGTCACAGGGGACAACTGGCATAGTTCATAAAGAAGGTGTTCTACATTATACTTTGGTGAGCAGCGTCCAGGGTCTTAAAAGCTTGCAAATTGCCACCTAAGATTCGTCTATTGGTCCTATTCCATCTGGAGGAAAGGTGAATGAAGAAAACCAAAGACACAAGGGAAATATTAGTCCAAAGGACTAATGGACCACATGAACCTCCACTAGCCTGACCCCAGAAGAACTACATGGTGCCCAGCTACCACCACTGACACCCTAACGGGGAGCACAATAGAGAGTTGTAAAAATGGCGTGTTGGAGTTGTCTGACCTCCTCTAACTTCATCAGGCAGAAGGAGAATCAAGATCAACAACCCAAGGCTGATTCCCATGAGGCTAGGGTCAGACCTGCCTCCTGTCTCCACCAACCATCCCTCCCATGGCACTCTCTACTTTTCTGCTGGGTTCAATAACTTATTACAATGGCCACATAGAACTCACAGATAATTGTTGTGATTACAGTGTTTATTGGGAAAGTAACAGGTTATGATTCAGGTCAGGAACTCTCAGAATACAGTTCTTCAGTCAGGATAGCTCACAGGCACACCTCTCCCTGACCCTCCACCTCTGCCAAAAGGCACTCAGCTTTCTCTCTTCATGGGCTAGGAAGCCCACCATGCCGTTCCCTGCTGCTGGGCCTCTGCTGCCAGGTCTCTTCTGCCACTGCTTCTCAGGGTCTTGAGGGTTACAGCTCGCTTTCTCTCTCAGTCTCCTGCTTCCAGGAGCTTCTCAGCACCAGGATCTAGGATCCAAAGTACGTGCTGGCTCCTGGCTGTTCTTCCATAGTGGTGGTGGTGGGATTCCTCTCCTTCCACCGCTGGGGTAGCTCATTTCAAGCCCAGCGGTATGGTGAAACTGACCTATCCCTTTGGTGGGCTACAATTACCCTATCTGCATAGTCCAGCACAATCAGTTGAATGGAAGTTACAAGACCATGGCTAGAAAGGTCACACACAAAAGTGATCTATCACACTGCAAAGATCCTGGACAGAGCAGGAAAAAAATGTAGAAGAAAATTCAAATTCACAAAAAGGCTAGACTCGCTGGTCTGACAGAGACTGGAGGAACCCCTGAAACTATGGCCCCAGACCCTGCTAACTTAGAATCGAAGCTACTCCCCAAATCCACCTTTCAGCCAAGGATTAGACAAGCCTGTAAAACAAACAATAGCATATGCAAGGAACATGCTTCTCAGTTCAATGAAGTTAAGTGGCAACATCTGCCCAAAAGAAAATACGAAAAGGCAGGAAGAGAGAGGAAAACTGGACAAATGGACACAGGGAATCCGGGGTGGAAAGGAAGAGAGTGTTGACGCATTGTAGGCATTGCAATCAATGTCATAAAACAATAAGTGCATAACTTTTTAAATGAAAAACTAATTTGCACTCTAAACTTTCACTGATCACACAATAAAATTAAAAAAAAAGAATACATTTGGACTTATAACTACCATCTTATTTTGTATTTCCTAATTGCTTTACTTATTTAGGCATGTTTTAGATTGGGTATTTTTCTCATTTTTTTTCCTACATTAGTTAAGAAATCATACATTCAGTTTCTATTCTTTTATTGGATCACATTAGTAATCACAACATACATCTTACTTTTATAGCTCTAAGTGTGATTTTTACACTCTTGCTGAACAATTAATCACCTTAGAATGCTACTAAAAGTGTGGTCACAGAATACTGACACTCAGCTAACTTTGTTACTGGTCAGCGACAAGTATAGAAATAGGGAATAAGGATTTAATTTTAAGTTGAGAAACTTTCATGACATTGCGACAACAACCAAGCATATGATAAGGGGAATTATCTTATTGAACAGTGTACAGAGCAGTGCTAGTGCTATTGAACTCATTTTGTGAGTCAATGTGGCATGAGCTATTGACCTTATAGGACAGAGTAGAACTGCCTTATAGAGTTTTCAAGGAGCATCTGGGGGATTCGAACTGTTGAATTTTTGGTTAGGAGCGGTAGCACTTAACCACTATGCCACCAGGGTTTCAAAAGCTTAGTAGGACTAGATAATGTTCTGTGATATGTTAAGTTTGGTTTATCAACTGTAAATCAAAAGTGGAGAAAATATAAAGTTCTTTAACCGAAAGTAAAATTAATTATAACTTTAGAAGCTAATTTTTTAAACTGGTTACTGATAAAAGACCACCACTGGTCTGTCAGTTTGTCATACTCTGGTGGCTTGCGTGTTGCTGTGATGCTGAAAGCTATGCTACCAGTATTTCAAAAGTCAGCAGGGTCACCCATGCTGGACACTTCTCAGCAGAACTTCCAGACTAAGACAGACTGGTATTTTCAATCACTTAATGTGCATGCTGCTATGTATTGAATTGTGTTCCCCAAAAATGTGTGTCAACTTGACTATGACATGATTCTCAGTCTTGTGCGATTGTCCACCATTTTGTGATCTGATGTGATTTCCTATGTGTTGTAAATCCTTCCTCTATGATGTTAATGAGGCAGGATTAGAGGCAATTATGTTAATGAGGCAGGATTCAATCTACAAGGTTAGGTTGTACCTTAAGTCAATCTCTTTTGAGATAAAAAAAAAAAGAGAAGCAAGCAGAAAGACAGAGGGACCTCCTACCACCAAGAATCAAGAACCAGGAGGGGAGTGTGCCCTTTGGACCTGGGGTCTCTGTGCTGAGAAGCTCCTAGATCAGGGGAAGATTGATGACAAGGACCTTCCCCCAGAGTCAACAGAGAAAGAAAATTTCCCTCTGGAGCTGGCAACCTGAATTTGGGCTTCTAGCCTACTAGGCTGTGAAAGAATAAATTTCTCTTTGTTAAAGCCATCCTCTTGTGGTATACTTGTTATAGCAGCACTGGTTAACTGAGACAGAATTTGTTACTGGAAGAGTGGGGTGCTACTCTAACAGATACCTAAAATGTAGAAGTGGTTTTGAAATTGTGAATTGGTAGAGGTTGGAAGAATATTAAGATGACTAATAGTAAAAGCCTAGATTGCCTTCAAGACACTGTTGGTGGAATTATGACCATCAAAGGCAATTCTGGTGGGGACTCAGAAGGAAGTGAGAAGAGCTGCAACACCAGAGATGGAGCAGACTGCAAGAGAAACAGCAGCAGCAGAACCAGGAGACTGGTATTTGAGACAGACTGGAGCTGACCCATGGAGCCAGAAAGCTAAGTGCCTTCCAGTCTAGGTTTACTGGCAGAGTAGGGTGCCTCAAGGCACTGATCAGTAGAGCTAAAGAGCTTTGGAACACTAGCCCCAGCAGGGCAGATGCCAAGGGGTCGAGAGGCCAAGGAATCATGAAGCAAAGCTGAAGAGACAAAGAACAGAGGAAGCAGAGCTGCCTAGGTCTCAAAGGGTACGGACAAGACCTCTGGGGTCTCAAAGGGTGAAGCCACAGTTTCTGGGTTTCAAAGGGTGGGGCCACAGTATCTAAGATTTCAAAGAATCAGATCTTCACAACTCAGTTCCAGAGTGTGAGGGCTGCCTTTCATAAGTGCCAGTGGAATGGGGCCAGATCTGCTGTCCAAAGCTGAGGGAGCTGAGTTGTCATTCCCAATGGGCAGAAGAACAGGGCCTGCAGTGGGTAGCATTGCCACTCAGACAGACTAGGAGAATGGGGCTACCCAGAGTTACCGTTCCAATAGGCCTGGAAGGCAGAGCTGAAGCCCAGAGCCCAGGGGCCTCCACACAGAATCCAGAGAGTGTGACCAACACCCACAGTCCAGAGGGCAGGGCCGTTGTGTAAATTGTCTCTGGTAACAGAGAATTATTTTCAAGCTTTGACAGCTAATGTAATGTGTTCTGCTGACTTGCTTGGTGCCTGTTATCCCTCCTTTTCTTCCAGTTTCTCTCATATGTAATGAAAATATCTAGGTTGTACCTCTTCCACCATTGTACTTTGGAAGCAGATAACTTGTATTCTAGATTTCATAGATGGAGAGGTATTTTTGGATTTTGGACTTGGAGTTGATTTAAGACTTTTACTATGATATGACAGGGTGAATGTGGTTTACATGTGGCAAAGACATGAATTTTGGGGGGCCAAAGGGTGGAATGTTATACATTACCTGTTTAAATATACATCATCCCTACAGGCAGCATTTTTATTGATCTAATCTATGTTAAATAAGTTAATAAACAAGAAGCAAACTCATTCCTCACAGAATTCTTTCAAAGTGTGTGTATATACATGTTTAACTGACTCTCCTGTTCACTCGTAACTTATGATCCCAGGACAATAAGAATTTACCAGTAGCAATATTCAATGAACAAAGCTTTTGTAATTCTTTCTTTTGCCCCTATGTTTTGTTTGTTCTGATTGCATATATTCAAATATAATTTATGTCTGTTTAACCTAGTAATAAACAATTAGAGCTTGCATTTTTGTCTTTTTTATTTGTTTTTTTTTTTTTTTTAATAAAAGTATTGGCCTACCTTGGGTTTGGAAAATTAAAAAAACTGGTTCTTCATCACCCGTGGTTTGAGAAGAATTGCCTTAGAATACTTTAATGCCATTTGCTCTCACACAGTTAACATGTTCAGCTGCTAACTGAAAGGCTAAAAGTTTGAATCCACTCAGAGCTGCCTCAGAAGAAAGGCCTGGTGATCCACTTCTGAAAAACTAGACATTCAAAACCCTACGGAGCACAGCTCTACTTTGATACACGGGGGTCACCATGAGTCTAAATCGACAACAACTAGTATACTCTCATCTTTCAGAATTTATACTGATATCTATTTTTATAAGCCCCATAAGACATTATTACTACTGCTTAAAAATAGTGAATATTTATTGGTATTTATTCATATATTTAGCACTTTCTGTGCTCTTCATTTTTTCTTAAACCCAGAAACCCAGTGCCGTGGAGTCGATTCCGACTCATAGCGACCCTATAGGACAAGGTAGAACTGCCCCACAGAGTTTCCAAGGAGCGCCTGGCAGATTTGAACTGCCAACCCTTTGGTTAGCAGCTGTATTCTCAGAACACTTTCCTTCTGCTACAAATACATCCTTTAGAATTTATCTAGTGAAAATATGCTGGTGGCAAACTCCTAGTTTTGTTTTTCTAAAATGTCTTTATTTTGCCTATGTTCTTTAAAAATATTTTTCCTGGATATACAACTAAAGGTTGTCAGTCCTTTTCTCTCAGCACATTAAAGACACTATTGCATTGTCTTCTGGCTTTCATTGTTGTTGAGAAGTCAGCTATCACACTATCATTTCTATATGAGTTATCTGTTCTTTTTCTCTGATTACTTATAAAGTAATTTCTGTGATTTTGATGTTCTGAAGTATCATTAGGATATGACGAGGTATGGTGTTTTTGTTTTTATCATTTACCCTGTTTCAATTTCATCAGACTCTCTGAGTTCAAGGATTGGCATATTTCATCAATTCTGGAAAATTACTAGCTATTATCTATTTTAAGATGACAGGGTTGAACTATTTTAGCATGTCGTTGTTGTTAAGTGCCATCGCGTAGGTTCCAAATCATAGAGACCCTATGTACAACAGAACGAAACACTGCCTGATGTGCCATCCTCACAAACTTTATTATGCTTGAGCCCATCCTTGAAGCCATGTGTCAATCCATTTCATTGAAGGTCTTCCTCTTTTTCACTGACTGTCTGATTTACCAAGCATGATGTCCTTCTCCAGGGACTGGTCCCTCCTGATAACATGTCCAAAGTAACTGAGGTGAAGTCTCACTATCCTTGCTTCCAAAGAGCATTCTGGTTGTACTTCTTCCAAGACAGATTTTTTCGTTCTTTTAGCAGCCCATGGTGTACTCAACGTTCTCCGTCAATACCGTAATTCAAAGGCATCAGTTCTTCTTCAATCTTCCTTATTCATTGTCCAACTTTCACATGCATATGAGGTGACTGAAAATACCATATCTTGGGTCAGCACACCTTAGTTCTCAAAGCAACATCTTTGCTTTTGGGTAATTTAAAGAGGTCTTTTTTTTGCAGCAGCAGCAGATTTGCCCCATGCAATACGTCACTTGATTTCTTGACTGCTGTTTCCATGGGATTTGATTGTGGATCCAAGTACAATGAAATCCTTTAATGTTTTCTCTGTTTATCATGATGTTGCTTATTGGTCCAGTTGTGTGGATTTTTGTTTTCTTTATGTTGAGGTGCAACCCATACTGAAGGCTGTAGTCTTTGATCTTCATCAGTAAGTGCTTCAAGTCCTCTCCACTTTCAGCAAGCAAGGTTGTGTCATCTGCATATTGTAGGTTGTTGATAAGTCTTCCTCCAGTCCTGATGTCACATTTTTCTTCGTATAGTCCTGTTTCTAGGATTATTTGTTCAACATATAGATTGAATAAGTATGGTGAAAGGACACAACCCTGACACACACTTTCCCAACTTTAAGCTATGCAGTATCCCCTTGTTCTTGTCAAACAACTGCCTCTTGGTCTACGTACAGGTTTCTTATGAGCACAGTTAAGTGTTCAGAGGTTCCTGTTCTTTGCAATGCTGTCCATAATTTGTTATGATTCACAGAGTCAAATGCCTTTGCATAGCCAATAAAGCACAGGTAAACAACTTGCTGGTATTCTCTGCTTTCAGCCACAATCCATCTGACATCAGCAAAGGTATCTCTCAGTCCATGTCCTCTTCTGAATCCTGCTCGAATTTCTGGCAGTTCCCTGTTGATGTACTCCATTTCTTTCCTTTTTAGCATGCCTTTCCTCAATTTTCTTTAACTTCTTCTAGAACACCAATTCGATGTTTATTAAACCATCTGTGGCAAACAGACTTATAAGGTGGCTCTCAAGAACGCTGTTTCCTGGCGTTCATGCCCTTATGGAATCCCCTCCGCTTGGGTGTAGGCAGGATCTGTGAATTTCTTCTAAGCAATAGAATATGGCAAATGTGACAAGATGTGATTACATATTATCAATACTGGATTACATTATATAGTATTGTAGTGCCTATCTTGCTGCAGTTGAGTCTCCACCTGTCTTCATTTCTGGCTTTGAGAAAACAAGTAGCCACATTAAGTAACACCATGTGGCAAGGAAGCCTTGGAGCCTTCTAGAAACTAAGGCTGGCTGGTACTAACAGCGAGCAAGAAACTGAAACATTCAGTTCTCAATAAGCTTCACAATAAGAGAAATTTAACCACAAGGAACTTAATTCTGCCAACAACCTGAATGAGCTTGGAAGTATACCTACCACCACAGAGCCTCTGATAAGATCACAACTTTGACCAATACCGTAATTGCAGCCTGTGAGGCCCTAAGGAGAAGACCCAGTTAAGAGGTGCCAGGACTCCTGACCCACAGGAACTGGTGAGATAGTAAATGTGTATTGTTTTAAGCTGATAAGATAGTGTTAACATTGTTATAAGGAGCCCTGGCACTGCAAAGGTTAAGCTCTTGGCTGCTAACTGAAAGGCTGGTGGTCCAAACCTACCCTGTGGCTCCAGGGGAGAAAGAGTTTGTGATCTGATCCTGTAAAGATTACTGCCTAGGAAACTCTATGGAGCAGTTCTACTCTGTCACATGGGGTCACTGTGAGTGGAAATTGACTCAACAACAATATTGTTATATATTAATAAATAGCTAATAAAAATCTCACTCTCCCCTTTGTCTCTTAACAGATTTCTTGAATCTTTGTTTCATTGTGCTGCATTCTTCTTATTTAAATATATTATTAGCTCACAAATTCCCTCTTCCCCTGAGTCTAACTTGCACGGTTTAACTATGAGTTCTTAATTTTAATTGTTATATATATTGTATTTCTTTATATTCTATTTGGTTTCTTTGCCTAATCTGATTGGGAATTCTTTATAGTTTCTTGCTCACGTTGTAACCAAACACGAGTTCTTGTCCTGTCCTACTAGCCAATTGAAATAAGACAGACATACATCACCAATTGCAAGGGAAACAGAAAGTGGGAATTTATTGTTTGTGCAAACAAGGAGCAACGTGTGGCCTAACAGCCTAAAGATCACGAGCTCTCCACTCCAGGAGAGGTGGGAGCTGTTAAGTCCTCCAGTCCCCAGGGGACAAGAATTGGTGCCCAAAATCTGAAACCCTGAGCCCTCCCATTCCCAAATTTGGAGATCTGGGTGCTGAGTCATGTTGCAAAGGAAGTCCACATTGTGGGACTTCTCGCTTTTCAAAGGTGCTTGGGTGCTGCAGTGTGTCGGAGAATATCTTCCCCTTTGGTGGTACTCAGGTTCGGGACAGGTAAGGACACAGTTCTTCAGGTCCTATGCATGTACCAAGATGCTGGTTTGTGCATGTGCAGGGTTCTGGAGCCAAATTAGAGCCATGGTTAGAGACTGTGGCTTGGCGGGCTGCAAATGGAAAGGTGGGGGAGAACCACAGCAGAGCGGGAGAAGCCTCAGTGCTGGCTTCAACATCACAATTTTCATGCTTGACTTTCTTTTATTACACGCTTTTAAACATAATCATATTAAGTCCATGTCTAATAATTTCCTTATCTGAAGTCCTTTCCTGCCTGTTTTAGAGGCTTGCTGATTTTGCTGGTGTGACGTTTAAGATTGTGTGTCAGCATGGTTGGGCCATGATTCTTAAGTCTTTTGGCAGTTGTATAGTGTTGTGATCACTTCCCTGTTGAAATGTGATATGTGATCACCCCTATGATGGAATCTGCTGAGTGGTACCAGCAGGGGCGGGGCCTGTGGCTCCTTATCACTCCCTCAGCATTCATTTCTCTCCCTTCCACCACCTTACTTCCTTCCTGCTCACCTTTCAAAGGTCGTTGGCTTGTTCTGGATCTAACAGCTGTCTCTTGTCTGATCTCTGGTTCTTGGGACTTAAGCTAGCAGCTCACCTGTCCATCTTGGGATTGGTCTATCTTCATGGGCTGCAAGCAAGAGTCCTGCTCCCTGACCTGCCGATCTTGAGTTCACAAGCCCCTGCAGCTATGTAATCAGGACAAACCATGCAGTCTTGCCTGCCAACCTTGGGGATTCCTTTACCTTCACAGCCTGTGAGCAGAAGCCCTGCTTTCCAACCTGCTCATCTTGGGTTCACCTCCTTCTGCGGCTCTATGAATTGGGGAAGCCCTCTAACCTGATCCAAGGACTTGGGATATTCCAACCCCTACAATTGCGTGAGCTGTTTCCTTAATATAAATCTCCACGTATATATTTATACTCTTTACTAGTTTTGTTTCTCTAGAGAACCCTGTCTAAGAAAGCTGAGTTTTGTAGTTTTTTTTTTGTTTTTTTCTGCTTGTATGCTTACTTATTATTTAATTTGAAGTACTTGTTTTCCTTGGAATTTGCTTGTGAAAATTTTTGAGGGCTGAGATTAAAGTAGGTTCCTCCAGAAAGGATTCATATTTGCTTCTGCCAGCCTGTTGGGACACAGCAAGTTTATAATCATTTTACATTTTATTTTTGGCTTAAAAGTTTTCTGGAAGCTGAATGGTTAACGTGATTTTGTGCTACAGACCCACGTAGGGATAATTCTCATTCCAAATTCTCAGTGGCATATTTTCCCCTTCTCTGTTCATTGTCAAAGTTTGAGATACTTGATTACCCTTGCAGTTACCAGGGAGGTAGTTACTTCTATTTCATTGTACCTTGAAGGTCAAAACCTGAGGTAGTTGCTATTCTGTTTCATCATGGTATTGAGGGTGAAGACCTTTAGAATCCCAACTCTATGCAAATATAGTCTCCAGTTAGATTCCCCACCCTGAGCAGCCTGATTCTTCTCTTGTTCATTATGTCCTCTGAGGGCTTGTAAACAAAGTCTTAATTTACCCCATATTGCAAATGTTCTCAGAGTGAAAGCCAGCTATGGGGCTCAGTTTACTTCTCCACGTTTCTACCTTTATATGGTCACTGGTATGAGAATTACTTTATCAGCTCATCCATGCTCATTGGAAAATATTTTGTACCTTTGCCCATGATTTTTAGTTATTTTCAGTGGAATCCAAATATTTAGACCACCACAGTTACAAAAACAGAGCATTTCATGGCTATGAGCTCTGAGTGGACTTTTTTTTTTGTAAAAATATAGACAATACAACTTTTGCCAGTTAAATATTTTTCATGTGTACAATTCAGTGACACCAATTACCTCAATCATATTATGCAACAATCACCAATATCCATTGCCAAATCTTCCATTTCTGTGTGGACTTTTTAAATGAGTGCTTTTGTAAAACAAGGACATTTGGTAATTAAAAACAAAATTTCTTCAAATGCAGGTTTATCTTTAAAACAGCAAAGTCATTCTTCATATGACTATTTCTGTGTTACTACTACTTGGTAAGGAGCTCTGGTGGCATAATGGTTAAGAGCTCAGGCTGCTAATCAAAAACGTCAGAATTTGGAATCCACCATCCGATCCTTGGAACCCCATGGGGCAGCTCTACTCTGTCCTATAGGGTTGCTATGAGTTGGAACTGACTCGATGGCAAAGTTAAGCACATGCAGTTTTAAGTACAATTTTATGAAGGAAGTCCTCTAAGGAGCCAGAGGAAAGTAAGAGGAGGATGTTGTCTTAAAGAAAAAGAGTTGTATTCAGGACAATTAGCTTCTCAATATGTTTCAGAATAAAAGGAATCTTTGGCAAATAAATTTGGGAAATACTGCATACTATATTCTCCTCTTGTTTTTGTCAAGTCAGTTCCGATTCATGGAGATCTCATGTGTACATAGTAGAACTGCTCCATAGAATTTTCAAGGGAGTGACCTTTTGAAAGCAAGTCATCAGGCATGTTTTCCCAGACACCTCTGGGTGGGTTCAAACCACCAACCTTCTGTTTAGCAATCAAGTGCTTAACCATTTGGGCCACACAGGGAACCATATTCTCCTCTTAGAAAATCATAAAATGTGTTCACATAGTAAGGTTGCAAGAACTGAAATAAAGAAACCTATTTTGAAACTTATTTGAACCTGGAATTCTTTCTTTCTTCTACTAGGATACTAGGGCTCCATGTAGTGAAGCTTTCTTTAAGATGTTCTGGCATATTATATACCAAAGCTAGGAGAATTTTCAAAGCATAATATCTCCCACTGTCTTAGGTTGAGTCCTCTAGAGAAGTAAAACCACTGAAGCATATACATATATACAGAAAAAGAAAGAGAGAGAGAGATTTACATCAAGGAAATGGCTCACAAGGTTGTAGAAGCTGGAAAGTCCCAAGTCCATGGGTCAGCCTGGAGGTTTCTCCTGACTCTCATAGCTGCAGGGCTGATGAACTCAAGATTGGCTGGTAAGATGGCAGGCCACTAGCTGACAGGCTGTGGAGGCTGATGAATCCCAAGATTGGAAGGTAAGTTCCTAGCTCAAGTCCCAAGAACCAGAGGTCAGATGACAAGCCAAATACAGGATCCAGAGCAAGCAAAAGCCAGCAAGCTTTGCCAGAAAGTCTACATATATGCGGATGCAGACAACATCCCCAAGAAAACTCTCTTTCAACTGATTGGCTGCTCATAGCAGATTCCATCATGGAGGTTATGGAGGGGATTACATCATTACATAGCTGCCAGACTACAAATTAACTGCCAGACCACTGAGAACCATGACCCAGCCAAGTTGACATACAGCCTTAACCTCACACCCACATAGTACTTTTCTCACCCAAATTTTTGGTAGCAGATGAACCACAGAGAAATAAAGATAAAAGTTTTCTAGCAAGAATCAGAATAGTGATATTCTTAGTTTCCTCTTTCCTCCTTGAAATACCTTCTTCACTTAACTTCCAGGATAGTACACTCCCAGTTTTGCTTCTATCTTACTGACTGACTGGTATAGATTGAATTGTGCTCCCCCAAAATATAAGATGTAAATCCTAACCCCTGGACAGTCATAGAAGATTCCTAGACACATCCAAACACCTTGAGGGACAGAGTTACTGGAGTTGAAGGCTGGGGACCAAGGTCTTAGGGGACAGCTAGGTCAATTGGCAAAAGGTAGGTCATAAAGAAAATGTTCTACATCCTACTTTGGTGAGTAGCATCGGGGGTCTTAAAAGCTTGTGAGTGGCCATCTGAGAATACATATACTGGTCCCATCTCACCCAGAGCAAAGGAGAATGAAGAAAACCAAAGACACAAGGAAAATATTTGTCCATAGGACTAATGGGCAACATGAATCACAGCCTCCACCAGCCTGACCCCAGAACTAGATGGTGCCCAGCTACCACCACCAACGGCACTGACAGAGATCACAAATGAGGGTCCCAGACAGAGCATGAGAAGAATGTAGAACAAAATTCAAATTCACAAAAAAGATCAAACTTACTGGTCTGACAGAGACTATAGGAATCCCTGAGAGTATGGTCCCAGGATACTCTTCTAACTCAAAACTGAAGCCACTCCTGAAGTTCACCTTTCAGCCAAAGATTAGATAAGCCTATAAAACAAAAAATAACATACATGAGGAATGTGTTTCTTAGATCAGTCAAGTATAGGAAACCAAATGGAAAACACCTACCCAAAAGCAAAGATGAGAAGGCAGAAAGGGATAGGAAAACTGGACAAATGGAAATGGGGTGAAAGGGGAAAGTGCTGACACATTGAGAGGATTGCAACCAATGTCACAAAACAATCTGTGTATAAATTTTTTAGTGAGAAACTAATTTGCTCTGTAAACTGTCACTTAAAGCACAATTAAAAAAAAAAAAAAAAAAAACCTCCTAACCCCTATACCTGTGGAAAGGAGCCCTAGTGGTGCAGTAGTTAAGTGCTCAGCTGCTAACCAAAAAGTCAGTAGTTAGAACCCACCAGCCATCCTGAGAGAGACAGATGTGGCGACCTGCTTCCACAAAGGTTACAACCTTGGAAACCCTGCGAGGCAGTTCTACTCTGTCCTGTAGGGTTGTTAGGAGTCAGAATCTGTCCTAAGACATGTAACAACATACCTGTGGATGCAATCCCATTTGGGAATAAGGTCTCTTTGTTGTGTTAATAAGCCCATAACAATTTAGAGTGTGTTTTAAAGCAATCACTTTTGAGATATTAAGAAAAAAACAGGAGAAAGATAGCAGAGGAGCCAGATCAGTGCTGCAGCACACTCCCTCCAATGTTGCTGGTGGCGAAGGACTTACAGTGGTCTCCCCACACTAGAAGCTGTCACCACTGAGCCTCCTACTTCTGCTGCAGTCCCCCCAGGGCCAAGGAACCTACCCGAGACACCAGAAAAAAATTTTTTTTTTCATCCTGCTAAAGGCTGTGGGAGACACTCCTATTATGAAAACAATGGAGTGGGCTATAGAGGGAACCCGAACCATCCAAGGATTCATTGACTTCATCAAAAAGTTCCTTAAACTTGTGGCCTCAGAATAGTTGTTTACTTATGTGTATCAGTCCTTTGTCCCTACCCTAGACCAGGAAATTGAAACACTCTATGGGTGTTTTGGCAGTGATGGTAAAATGGTCCTACATTACTGCAAATCTCGGGCTTGGGGATGAACCACAAAGGAAAACAGCTTACTACTTAAAATTAATCTGCACAAAGAAAACAGCTCTGAAAAGCTTTGGTGCTTGTGGCAAGAGACTTTAAGGATAATACATCAGTGTGTAGCTACTGTGACCAATGTTTATGCATAAGAAAACATCCATAGAGTGGACTCTCAAAAATGTAACTTATATTAACATGCAAATTATTATAAAAGATTAGAGTATACCCACTGCTACTACAATCAATAATACAGATCTGCCTCCAAAGTATTGAAAAGGAGATTAAGACAATAAATATAAAGCTTCTTCATTACCAATTCTTAAAATGATGAAAATTGTTTACTTGTAGTATTAGCATTCTGTTGGTTTTTTCCACTGTAAAAGTTAATTTATTAAGCTTGCTTTTTTAACCTATTCAGGAAAGTTCAGCTTGTTTGGGGTATGGAATATGCCTTTCTAGTTTACTTTTACATCTACTATGTTATCTTCTTGTAAAACAAAGTAGCACATTCATCACTGGCTTTATAATTTACATAGACCAGAGGAAGGCAGCCCAGCCGGCAGAAAGGGTTAGGCAGCTTGGTTTAACTTCCTTGCCAGCGATAATGGGGGAAAAGCTATTCCTGCTAATTCTTAGTAAACAACTAGCCAGGAAAGCAGGCATTTTGACAAATTGGAAGACTGCCTTAGGGAATACGTCTAGTTTTAAATGAAGTACTTTATTGGGAAACGAAGAATTTTACAAACTCTGGACTAATGAATCTCAGAGCTCTTTTCAGCTCAGTCACATAATGACTCTTGAATTCCAGTGATATAATTGGTTTTACTCTATTTACTGGAGTAATCCTAGCAACATTTTTTTAGTTTTTCGTAATGCATTTTTCCACTTGAAAGCCCTCAAAAAATAATTGAAAAATAGCCTTAGATTTTCTGTGTATTTCATGCCATGACTAAAAGTCATAATATCATTTTAATGATGTTATGAGGTAATTGCTTAAAGTGAGACTGGATTTATTCCTTCATTCTGTATTACGTTTGTAATGAAGCATTAAAAAAAAAAAAAAAACATTCATCTAAATGACAGATTGGTTCATAAAATAAACAATATCACCCATGAGTACTGTGCTCCTTTAAAAAATCATCTATTTGAAACTACATAGCCAACATTTACCCTAAAGCAAAGATGGGAAGGTAAAGGAGGAGGGAGGGAAGCCAGATTAATGGAAATGAAACAACCAGAATAGAAATATTGAGAATGTTGACACATGGTGAAAAATGTAGCCAGTGTCACTGAGCAATATGGGCAGAAGCTGTTAAATGAGAACCTAATTTGCATGTAACCTTTCACCAAAAACACAATACAATATTATAATAAACCAAAAACAAATAAATAAACAGATTAGGCGCAAAGACAGCATACATAGGAAAAGATAGATACTATGGCACATGAAGATCACCAAGGAACATGCTGAGAAGAGATAAGAACCTTCCACCAGAGCCAACAGAGAGAAAAAGCCTTCCCCTAGAGACAGTGCCCAAAATTTGAGTCTCTATCCTAAACTGTAAGAAAACAAATTTCTGTTTACTAAAGCCACCCACTTGTGGTATTTCTGTTATAGCAGCACTAAGAAATTAAGGCACTGTTCCTTCCCAGACTCCTTTGCTGATTCCCTCTCATCTACCAAATGCCCTAGTGGTAGGTCAGTCCTTGCACATCTTCTCTATTTACACTCATGCCCCTGTCGATTTCATCCAGCCTTGTGACTTTAGGTAATATCTTTAGACTGAATACTCCCAAATGTATATCTCCAGCCTAGACTTCTCTCCCGAACCTCAGTCTCACATGCCCCACCGTCCACTTGACATCTCCATTTAAATGCCTAACAGGCATCTCAGATTTACCATGTCCAAAACTGAATTCCTGATCTCAAAACCTGCTCCTGCTGCAGTCTTCCCTGTCTCGTTAATACCCTTTTTTCCAGGATCCACAAACCTTGAAGTCATCATATTTGATTTCTTTTTGTTACAGTGCAAATTCAATTGACCAACAAATTCTATAAAACCTGCCTTAAAATACATCCAGAATATCACCAATTTTCTTCTCCTTTAGGGCTCCAACTCTGTTCCAGGACACCTTCAGCTCTTTTCTAGCTTAGTGCAAAAAAAGAAATTGACATCCAATTGATTCCAACTCATGGTGACCCCATGTGTGCTAGAGTAGAATTGCCCTTCACAGAGTTTTCAATTGCTGATTTTTTGGAAGATTACCAGGTCTCTCTTCCAGGAGCCTCTGGGTGGTCTCAATCTGCCAACCTTTCAGTTAGTAGCCAAGCACTTAACAATTTATGCTACCCAGGAACTTCAATAGCACCTATATTAAACACCAAGCTTCCATCCTTCCTTACCCACGATACTCAACTCTCATTGCAACAACACAGGTCTTTCTGTTAAAACAAAAGCCAGATCATGTCACCACCCAAATTCTTCATTGGCTTCCGATCTCCTTACAATTACTTATTAAGACCCTACATGATCTTTACCTTCCACTCCTCATTTCCTCTCTGACCCCACTTCCTTCAACTGCTCCCTTCGGTTATTCAGCTCCAACTACACTGATACACCTTGCACTTCCTCAAGGGCACCAGCCAGCTCCCCATTCAGAACTTTTGCACCTGCTGCTCCCTCTGCCTCAATTGTTCTCGCCCTTGGACATCTATCTGACTCACTCACTCACCTCCGTCAAGATGTTTCTCAAGTATTACCTCTCAGTAAAGACCTTCCCTAGACATCCTATCTAAAACTTAATCTCTTCCATCTGTACTCCCTATTTCCCTTCCCTGCTTGATTTTTCCCAAGGCATTTATTCACCATCAAACTTGCTATTTATTTTACTCATCTATTTTATTTTCTTCTTTCCTTGATTGGAAGATAAGCTCCACAAGGGTGGGGATTTTTGTCTGTTTAATTCACTATCATAGCCCCAGAGCCCAGAAAATTCCTGGGACATAAAAAATACTTAAAATACTTGTGATTATATAGTTTTCATCTTACAATAGAACATGTGACGGTAATGTATCATTATGAGCATTTTAAAAATCTGACTTTTTTTCTTGCTTTAAAAAACAACTGCACTACCTGCACACAGAAAGACTGTATAAGTAAGTGCAGGCTGAACTCTTGAAATAGGAATTCCTACTTTTTCATGTTCTCAGGTAAGTACTCCGTGGAAGCCTTGTGATTTTGTTTTGTTTAATGAAAAATATCTAGAGAATATTTTCTGCTGCTAGTCAGCTGGAACAGAGAACTCTAGATCTGGGATCCTAAAATATTTCTTACAGTGCTCAAGAGGTTTTGCTCATTTTAATTTGCCTCAATTTTTAGATCATAATTATTTTCCTAATATATGTGAAATTCAACAGTGGGGCAGCAATATACAAGAAGAAAGAAGATTCTCCCTTTGAAGGGGGGATGATCACTTTTGATCCTGCCCCAATTGTTCAAATTCAGAATGGAGATATACAGGGAAGCTCTAGTTGTTGAGTAATCAGTAGAGCTGCTTAGCGACCCTATAGGACAGAGTAGAACTGCTCCATAGGGCTTCCAAGAAGCGCTTAGTGGATTCAGACTGTATCCTTTGGTTTCGCACAGTAGCACTTGACCACTATGCCACCAGAGTCTCCTTACTCAAGCAGATAAGTGAAACACCTTTTCTATTTAGTCCGCTGGATAATACAAAATAATAATATTTTAAGATTGAGGATAATTTTCCTAAGCATGGCTTTTTTGCTTAAAATTTCCTTCTGTAGAGGCCTAGCAAGCAAGGTAATTGTCTTTAAACCCAGATTATCCATAGGTAAAATTGTGTTTTAGTCATTTCCTAATCCAGGCATTTAAATTACCTATAATTATTAAGTCAACCAAAGAATATGCAGGTGAAACGTTTCAAAAGGCCAACAAAGAAAAAAAGAAATTAGTATGGATTTCTTGTCTACTTTGTACCAGTCACTACACTGGGCAGTTTCGTGAGTGTGTGTGTGTGTGTGATATTACTTATAATAGTCCCATTAAGTAGGCAATATTATTTCTGCAGGTGAGATAATTTGTCCAAGGTATCCTAGCTAGTATATGACTAAAAGAAAATAATAGCAAGGTCGATCTAATCCCAAAATTTGTGACCTTTCTTGCTATGATGTTTTCACATAAGATTTATGAGGGGAAACTCTAGAATGGCAAATAGGTATAAGACTGACTCCATCAATGGCCTCAGACTAAATCTTTGATTTCACTTCCCATGAACTCTGAAGAATCGATAGGGATACATGAACTGAGGAGAGTTGTGTCCTCCCTCAGCCCAGCGCTCAACTGCCAGCTTCCCAGAAACCTAAGGAAATGAATCATGTGGAATTTAGAAGCGAAAACTTCAGCTTCAGGTTACAGTGCCTTCTCAGACAGCAGACAGAGTGGTCTTTTTTAAATGTAAGTTTGACTCTATAGCTCCTCTGCTTGAAAACTCCAGTGGCTCCCCAGGGAGAAGCAGCAGCCCTTACAATGTGTTAAAAGGGCCCATGTGACCTGTTACCTCTCCAATCCAATCTCCTACCATTCTTCCCCTTTCTCATGCTTCTGTAGCCAGACTGCTCCCATCAGAAATGCTCCCGCCTTGCACTTGTTTCTTTCCACTTGTTCCTCTATCTGGAATGCTCTTCCCACAAGTAATCACATTGCTCTCTCCATTACTTTCTTCAGGTCTTTACTCAAATATTACATTCTTGGGAGTACTTCCTTGGCCATTCTACCTAAAACTGCAATAGCCCCCAAGCCTCCAGCACTTCCTACCCTCCTTCATTTGTTTATTTTTCTTTTAGCATTTACCGCTACATAATATCCTATGTATTTTATATATCTATCTGGGTTGTGATCTTCCTCTCCCATTAAGAACTTGAAATTAACAAAGACAGGCATTTTGTGTGTTTTAACTTCTATATGTGTAATGCTTATACCAGTACTTGCCTATACAATATTTTTCAATAAATACTTTAGTGAATCAATAAATTTGATACTACATTTTCATGATTTTGAGTAGAACAATAATAAATCTGCTTCTAGTCAGCCTGTCCAATTATACACGTTCTGATAGCACCTAATGAATTTTCACCAGAAAATATAACATGATGGGCATTAAATGGTTTTTGCCTCCTAGGCTATAAGAACCTAAAGCCTTTATAATATTATAATGAAGATTCTGCATTTTCACCCTACCAGGAAGAACTACATTATGCATGATGTTATTCATATTTAATTTTTTATAATTTGCTTCCTGAACCTTGAGATTTTAATCTCTGGGCCAAGACTTCCTGATGTAAGAATTTTCCAGATGTTCTTAAATAAAATCCAATTTGACAAGGTGACAACAGATATGTGAATATTAAACTCTTGAATTGCTATCATTATCAGAGTGTGAACTATCTGGAATGGTTAGAAATATGTTAAAGAATGGCACTGTCTTAGTCATCTAGTGCTGCTATAACAGAAATACCACAAGTGGATGGCTTTAACAAAGAGAGTTTATTCTCTCACACTCCATTAGGCTAGAAGTCCAAATTCAGGGTGCTGGCTCCAGGGGAAGGCTTTCTCTCTCTATTGGCTCTGGAAGAAAGTCCTTGTCATCGGTCTTCCCTTGGTCTGGGAGCATCTCAGCACAGGAACCTCAGGTCAAAAGGATGCACTCTGCTCCCAGCACTGCTTCTTGGTGGTATGATATCCCCATGTCTCTCTGCTTGTTTTTCTCTTTTATATCTCAAAAGAAATTGGCATAAGACACTACCTAATCTTGTAGACCTCATCAATATAACTGCTGCTAATTCATCTTATTACCTCATAGTGATAAGATTTACAACACACAGGAAAATCACGTAAAATGGTGGACAATCACATAAAATGGTGGACAATCACACAATACTGAGAATCATGGCCCAGCTAAGTTGACAGATATTTTTTGGAGACACAATGCAATCCGTGACAGGCAATAACCATATACCCACATTCTTAGACTTTTATGCTATTCTCTCTTCTGTTTTTTCTAATAACAGATGTATATTTAATTTCAACTAAAGAGTTTTTAAATCACAAAGATTAAAGTGGAATGATTTGCTTTGATTTCAATTTGATTTTAAAGGATGAGAAAAGAACAATACTGTGTTACTTGTTCCTCCCCACCACATCTCAGAAATTAAAACTCAGAATACAGGGAGAAGCACAACTCCTATTTAGCCCCCAATTCAACAGGCATGATACTAGACATGAACAAAAACATTCTAAGTCTTTGGAAGAAAGAGTGTATAAATGACTATCCTCATCAACAAAAATGCCGTCTCTGAGGGAAATGAAAATGAAGGAAAAATTACAAATGAAAAGCTCTATGGCAACAAATACTTGTCCTAATGAAGAACTTTCATCTGTTTCTATCTCTTTCTACAATCAGTCCCTACCATTCACAGTATCAGCTACACCATAACACCTAATTTCAGCTTCAGATTTTGAGGCAATTTTCATGCTTATTTACTCCTGATTTTCGGTTGTTGTTAGGTGCCGTCAGGTTGGTTCTTACTCATAGCAACCTTATGTACAACAGAATGAAACACTGCCCAGTGCTGCACCATCCTCACAATCATTGCTATATTTGAGTCCACTGTTGCAGCCACTATGTCAATCCATCTCATCGAGGGTCTTCATCTTTTTTGCTGATGCTCTGCTTTACCAGCCATGATGCCCTTCTTCAGGGATTGGTCCCTGCTGATAACAAGTCCCAAGTAAGTGAGACAAAGTCTATTCATCGGCACTCCTGAGGAGCATTCCGTCTGTACCTCTTCCTAGACAGATTTGTTTGTTCTTCTAGAAGTCCATGGTGTACCCAATATTCTTTGCCAGCACCATAATCCAAATGCATCTATTCTTCTTTGGTCTTCCTTATTCATTGTCTTGCTTTTGCATGCATATGAGGCAACTGAAAATACCATGGCTTGGGTCAGGCATACTTTAGTCCTCAAAGTGACATCTTTGCTTCTGAATAATTTAAAGAGGTCTTTTGAAGCAGATTCGTCCAATGCAATATGTTGTTTGATTCCTTGACTGCTACTTTCATGGATGTTGATTGTTGATCCAAGTAAAATGAAATCCTTAACAACTTCTATATTTTCTTCATTTATCATGCTGTTGCTTATTGGTTCAGTTATGAGGGTTTTTGTTTTCTTTATGTTGAGGTGTAATCCGTACAAAAGGCTGTAGTCTTTGATCTTCATCATAAGTGCTTCAAGTCCTCTTCACTTTCAGTAAGCAAGGTTGTGTCATCTGTGTATCACAGGTTGTCTATGAGTCTTCCTCCAATCCTGATGCTGTGTTCTTCTTCATATAGACCAGCTTTTCAAATTATTCTCTCAGTATACAGATTGAGTAAGTATGGTGAAATATACAACCCTGGCACATACTTTTCCTGATTTTAAGCCACGCAATATCCCCTAGTTCTATTTGGACAACTGCTGCTTGGTCTATGCACGGGTTCTTAATGAGCACAATTAAGTATTCTGGAATTCCCATTCTTCACAATGTTACCCATAATTTGCTGTGATCCACACAGCTGAATGCCTTTACATAGCCAATGAAACACAGTCAAACACCTTTCTGTAATTCTCTGCTTTCAGCCAAGTTCCATCTGACATCAGCAATGATGTCCCTCATTCCACGTCTTCTTCTGAATGTGGCTTGAATTTCTGGTAGATACACTATATTTTTTCCCACACAACCCAAACCATTGTTTATACAGGCTGCATGTATCTAACTCTGGGCCTTCATTTTCCTAAAAAAAAGATCTAAAACTAGAGTCATTATTTTCTTTCTAAAATCTACTCATTTTCATTTTTACAAAAGTAATTTTATTTTGCCATATTTACAGTCACATAGCATTTGTAGGTGGCATAGTGGTTAAGTGCTACTGCTGCTAACCAAGAAGTCAGCAGTTCAAATCTGCCAGGTACTCCTTGGAAACTCTATCGGGCAGTTCTACTCTGTCCTATAGGGTTGCTGTGAGTTGGAATTGACTCGACGGCAGTGGGCAGTGGGTAAGCATTTGTAGAAGGAGCCCTAGTGGCACAATGGTTAAGCTCTCAGCTGCTAAGTGAAACGTTGGGGGTTCAAATCCATCAGCTATTCATCAGGTGAAAAGACTTGGCAATCTGCCTCTAAGGATTATAGCCTAGGAAACCCAATGGGGCAGTTCTACTCTATCATATAGGGTTGCTGTGGTTTGGACTAGACTCAATGGCACACAATAACAATGAGTATTTATAGAGTCTTAACATTAATTTATCACTTTAAAATAGATACGACATTGGGTGTGAGGGTATTATAAAAGGTAGAGAATTCATTACCAGTCTTACGAGTGTTTTCATATTCATGGGTGATGGCCATATAGTATAATGTAAGTAAGTAACTGGGTTTCAACCAGCATAAGAGGATAGAATAAACTTAAATAGATGACAGAGAAACCCAATCCTTATGAAAAAATATTCCCTCAAGAACATAAAGCACTAGCAGAGGTTTATGGACCAATCAATAGAAAATTTGCAGACAGAAAAGCAGTGCCTTGGGCAATTAAGCCTTTATTCACTTTAGGGAATGCAGCTCAGTGAAGTCAGACCAATAGTTGCAACAATGCCCTGAATATTTACCTCCTCGTCCTTGACTCTAATGATTCATGTGGTTTTGTTCCATTATCTGTATACATGGCAAACTTACTTTTGTAAGTGAAATTCCATGAAAAGATGCATTGAGTACCATTTAAAATTAGTGGCATTTTTCTCATCTTGCCCTAAATGTAGATCAATTTAGTACTGATTATACTCAACTGGTTAGATTTTTATGCTATGTACTTACATGGTTATTTGAAGCTCTATGAGAATTGCTATTAATAATTATGATCAAGTTACAAAGCTAGCACTCTGATGTTCTCTTATATGAATTCTTTAGGGTAGACAAATTCTTAAAGCATCTTGTCCATTTGCACATTTTTGAAATCCTTAAGAAAACATAGACGCCAATGATTCATGGGAAAAAAATGATTGCATTGCCCAGTTACTTCATTTGAGGATTACAAAGTGATTTTTCTAAATCTTACATCTAACCTTAAAATGGTAATGGCAATGTAATAAGATGAGCTATCGCTGATCGCGTCAGCGTCACGCTGGGTGCTTTGTTTACACTCTCTTTAATGTCAGTGATGGTTTTGCAAGGTATATAGGATTTACAGCTTATTTTATGAGTGGAAAATTTGAGGCTTAGAGAAATTAAGTAACTTGCCCTTGGTGACACAGCTAAAAAATGGCAAAGCAGGAATAATGAGCCCAGTTCTCTGAGTATCCTCCCCATTGGACTATGGTATAATTTTGTAAAACGAATCTCAATTGATACCTGTTGCTGTTGAGTCGATTCCAACTTATGGTCATCAAACCTCATCTTCAATTTCTACCCAAGTGAATTCCTAGCTCTTCTGGAATTTCAAAGTACAGTCAGTATTTAATTGTCCAGCAGCATCCCCTTACCCCCAATTACCTCCTAATGTAATCTGGTATGATTTTTAAATTAAATAGATTTTCCTTTAATTTTTTTCAAGAAATTCAAAAAATCTCAATAGGAAATTGAATGACTGAAACTGTTGATTTAAAGAAATTCGTATTTTAAAAAAGTCTTTTTCACTGTAGAACCTGTCGTTTAGACTAAATATATATTCTGATTTTTTAGTAAAACAATTTACTTACCCCTCAATATTTCCTTGCCTGCCACAGATAAGAACATATTTTTTTAATTTTATCTAATCAATGCAATAAAAATTTTTCTATTTCTGCTATGCTTTGCAATTATGCTATTGGTGAAGAATATTGAAAATATCATGGGCTGCCAGAAGACAAACAAACCTGTCTTGGAAGGAGTACAGCCAGAAAGCTCCTTAGAAGGAAGGATGGCAAGACATGGTCTTATGTACTTTGGATATATCAGGAGGGACCATGCCCTGAAGAAGTACATTATGCTTGGTAAGGTAGAGGGTCGGAGAAAAAGAGAAAGATCCTCAACAAAATGGACTGACACAATGGCTGCAATAATGGGCTCAAGCATATCAACAATTGTGAGAATGGCCCAGGACCAGCCAGGGCTTCATTCTGTTGTATATCGGGGCACTCTGAGTTGGAACCAACTAGACAGCACCTAGCAACAACAATGAAAACATGCTTTAAAAACAGAAGGTATTCATAAGTAATTCTTGGCAACATAAATAAATATTGTATTTCCACCATGATTATGTCAGTTTGTCATACTGTGGTGGCTTTCATGCTGTGACCTTGGGTATTTCCTATCTGAATTTGGAGACCATCTCAAGAATAGATTTGATGCATTGAATACGAATGACCAAAGAACAGAGAAGTTGTGGGATGATATCAAGGACTTCATACATGAAGAAAGGAAAAGTCATTAAATAGAAAGAAAAGACCAAAATGGATGTCAGAAGAGACTCTGAAACTTGCCCTTGAACATCAAGAGCTGAAGAGACTTCAAAGGACAGCTCCAGAAAATAAAGTATTAAAGTGAATACTTGGATACTTGGAAGCACTCATTTGTCTATGCCAAGAAATTTGGAAAACAACAACCTGGCCAACTAACAGGAAGAAATCCATATTTGTACCCATTCCAAAGAAAAGTGTGATCCAACACAATGCAGAAATTATTGAACAATATTATTAATATCACACACAAATAAAGTTTTGTTGAAGATAATGCAAAAACTATTGAGGCAGAAATTCAAGCTGAATTCCGAAGAGGACATGGAACCAGGGATATCACTGATAATGTCAGATGGATCTTGGCTGAAAGCAGGGAATACCAGAAAGATATGTACCTTATTGATTATGCAAAGGCCTTCGACCATGTGGATCATAACAAATTATGGATAACATTGTGAAAAATGGGAATTCTAGAACTTTTAATTGTCCTCGTGAGGAACTTGTACGTAGCCCAAGAGGCATTTGTTCAAACAGAACAAAGGGATACTGTATGGTTTAAAATCAGGTAAGGTGTGTGTCAGGGTTGTATACTTTCACCATACTTATTCAATCTGTATGCTGAGCAAATAATCTGAGAAGCTGGACTATATGAAGAACAACATGGCATCAGGATTGGTGAGAGGCTCATTAACAACCTGCGATATGCAAATGACACAACCTTGCTTGCTGAAAGTTAAGAGGACTTGAAGCACTTATGATGAAGATCAAAGACTACAGTCTTCAATACGGATTACACCTTAACATAAAGAAAACAAATATCCTCACAACTGGGCCAAGCAATATCATGATAAATGGAGAAAAGATTGAAGTTGTCTCTGCAACAGCCAAGAAATCAAAGGATGCGTTGCCCTGCGCAAATCTGCTTCAAAAGAGCTCTTTAAAGTGTTAAAAAGCAAAGATGTCACCTTAAAGAGTAAGGTGCACCTGACCCAAGCCATCATAGTTTCAATCACCTCACATGCTACAAAACCTAGACAATGAATAAGGAAGACCGAAGAAGAATCAATGCCTTTGAATTATGGTGTTGGTGAAGAATATTGAATATTCCATAGACTGCCAGAAGAATGAAGAAGTCTGTCTTGGAAGAAGTACAGCCAGAGGGCTCCTTGGAAGTGAGGATGGGAGACATCGTCTCATGTACTTTGTAGTATTTATCATATTTTAACTTTTCAGGCTGTACATTATAATATGCTTTCTTCTATGACTTCATAGTATGTTTTGATGTTTCTCCTCAAAGCTAAAACCCTTTTGATTGGACTAGGTGCTTCTCCTCTTTACAGAGTCTTCAACAAGAAAAATTTTATTATCATTTTCAGAGTTTGTGGAGTGCCTGAAATGAGCTCTAGAAAATTCAGCCTGTTGAGGGTTTACAATAGAAGGCAACATGACTCATTTTTGTTTGGTGTGTGTATCACTGAAATGCATTATCAGGATCATTTATCTCAGCCTCACAACTATCTGGAACAGAGCTGAGTACTAAAAGTAAAAAAAGTAAAAACAAAATAAACCTTGGAGTAACCTTAACCAAAACAAACCTGAACCTTAGAGTATGGTCAGTCTCTTTTGGGAAGCCAAAATCGATGCTGCAAGCCCATGGCCCTGGGTCTCTGTTCTTTAGAAACAGAACCTTTGACATTAAAGCCAATTTCATTTAATAAGTAAATATAATTCTAACTAGCTTGCCTCACCCTTCTCACCATCTCAATCTCCTCTCCCTCAATGTATTCATTTGTATCTGCAGTGCCATGGCCTAAATTCAGGTTTTCATTCTGTTTCTTCTGGACTTCGGTAACTATCTCCTCAGTATCTCCAGTCTCATCTCCTCTCTAAGGTAACCTTCACCAAAACCACCCTGCTATAAATAGAATCATATCACTCTCCAACTTAAAAACTTTAAGAGATCCCAATTACCAAAGCCTAGACAGAGGGAAGCTGACCTCTGGCTTTGCGCAGAGGTTTAATGTGATGTGTGACTTCTGAATGTCTGCTGTTCTTGAGCCTTTGAAAAGGTGAAGAATCTACAGGTTTAGGAAAAGTTCTTCTTCCTCGGCCTTGCATAATCTAGCCTCAAAGACTGAATGTTTTTATCGGTTCCAAAGCATAAGCTTCTATTAAGTATAAATTCATGAATTTTTTCCAGTCTTCAAAATCCAGTAACTGTCATTGCTTGAATAGAAGAAATCTTACATTATTTTGAAAATCATATTCCAACATCTGATACTGGTACCTTGTTGAATATTCTTAAGCTTTTGTTCAGAGATTTTTGGAAATATTTTAAACATTCCATTACAAAAATTTTAATATAGACAACTTTCAAAACAACAGCATATAATATTTAAAAGCTCAGAAACAATTTGAGTCAAGGTTTAAGCAAATAAAAGCACTTGGTAATATGATTTTTAAAAATCATTCTAAGAGTGTAATATCATTCCCTCTATTCTTTTTATTATTTATTTTTTAAGCATATAGATGCAAGGAAGATAGGTTGAAACCAGAAAGCCATATTCTCCTTTATTCTATAATATGTTATTTGTTTGATTTTGTCATAATTTGTCATAATTCTAAGACACAGACTTTTATATTAACTATTTTTCATGAGCTGAAATAGGTGAAGAAAGAAGATATATGACAGCTCCATCTTCTTGCAGGTCACATATAGGGCAGTTGAAGGGTACACAGTGGTCTGTAGATAAATTTACACTTTATCTTTGACAAAGGGATTACCAGACCAAAAACCAAACCAGTTGCCATCGAGTCAGTTCCAACTCATAGCAACCCCATGTCTGTCAGAGTAGAATTGTGCTTAATAGGGTTTTCAGCAACCAACTTTTCAGAGGTAGATCACCAAGCCTTTCTTCTGAGGTGCCTCGGGGTGGACTTCAACCTCCAACCTTTCAGTTAGTAGCAAAGTGTGTTAACCGTTTGCACCACCCAGCGACTTAGCAGTGACTTAATTGTACCGAAATTCTGCTTAAGAATAAGGTGTGGCAGCAGGCAAGGCATCCAAGAGCTGACGCCTGTAATTTACCTTCCCTTGGAGTTTTCTCTCTGATTTTCTCAGTCTTCCACTCCGGCCTCAGATGAACCTTGTACCATACTTGAAGTATAATCATAACTTAATGCAATATAACAACCATATCTGTCATAGAAAAGGCATTATACACACAAAATCATAGGTGAGTTGTTTCCTCGCAGATGGGAGCATCTGGTCTTGTTCATCAAGATGCTCTCAGCTATAGGTGTCAGAATAGCAGACTAAATGTGGTTCAACTATAAACTCGTTGCCATCGAGTAGATTCTGACTCATAGTGACCCTTTAGGGCAAAGTAGAACTACCCCATAGGGTTTCCAAGGAGCGACTGGTAGATTTGAACTGCTGACCTTTTTGTTAGCAGCCGAGCTCTTAACCAGTGTGCCACCAGGGCTCTTGGTTCAACTATAAGAGGTTTCTGATATCACATAAAAGAAGTCTAGAAGTAGAAAACTTCAAGGTGAGTTCAGTTATCGGAGTCACAAGCTCATTCAGATTCTCTCTCTCTTTCCCTCCCCACCTTCCTCCCTCTATTCTCCTCCCACCTGGCTGAGGGACAAGTCTCAAGGCCATCTAAAAACAACCTTACAAGAGGCTGCTGAAGCTCAGAGAATAAGCTGCTTACCCTAGAAAACTTGCTCCACGGGCATTGAGATCTGAGTAAGTGGGTCCTGTGGGGAAGGGGAGAAATGAGTTTTTCTTTCATAAGTGTATTGGATTCACAGTCAGCTCTCAGTCATCTGGGAACCAATTGCACAGTTTGAGGAGTCAAGATCAGCTCTGCTTCCCACCGGCATCCTACATTTTGGTCTCTCTCCTTAACAGAAGGGAAGCAAATAAAATCATGCTACTCTAATCAGTCACCTTTGTAGTTGATTAATAGATTTCATAAGCCTTCCCTAAGGCAGAAGTTTGATTTATAGGCTTTGAGGATGTCTATGGATTCTGAATCATAGCTCTTTTTGAGAACAAGTGCAATGTTTTTATTTTAATTTGACAATGTTATGTCACTGAACCATTCTTTTTTTTTTTTTTTCAATTTTCCAATCATTCTTTTTCAAAGCCCTCACTTGAATTTATCACATAATAAAGTTAGTGAGGTAAATGAAGAAGTAAGGAAAGAAATGGGCACATATGTGTAATCACCCTAAATGATATAAAAAAAAAAAAAAAGACAAGTTGAGTATGGTGGGCTTAATAATGACCCCCAAAGATATTCATGCCTAGAAGAGATGGGAAATAACCCTAAAGCCTTTTCACTCCATGCTGGAGCCTGTGAATGTTACTTTATATAGTAAAGGGGAAATAAAGATGTGATTAAGTTAAGGTTCTTGACATGGGAGATTATCCTGGATTATCACAAGTGTCCTTACAAAAGGGAGGCAGAGAAAGATCTGACTATAGAAGAGGGAAATGTGATGTGATGATGGACACAGAGATTGGAGTGATATGCTTTGAAGATGGAGAAAGATGCCACAAGCCAAAGGAATATAGGCAACCACTAGAAGGTGAAAAAGGAAAGGAAATGGATTTTCCCCTTAGAATCTCCAGAAGGAACATGCCCTACCGACATCTTGACTTTAGCTCAGTAAAACTGATTTCAGACTTCTGGCCTCCAGAACAATATGAGAATAAATTTGTGTTATTTTAAGCCACCAAGTTTGTGGTAATTTGTTACAGCCATTATAGAAAACTAATACCTTAACTGTTACTGTGCATTAATTTTTAAAGAGTAATTTCCAAGGAAGCACAGAGTTTGGTAGAAAATGAAATAAACTTGAAGACAAATGAAGTGATTTTTAATATCAGATACTCCAACTATTAGCTGTGAGCTTAAAGATCATTCACTAGCCTAAGGGGAAAATTATTAAACCCCTCCAAACCTCTTCACTCATCCTTGAGAGGAATAATTACTCTTTTATGGGATTATTATGATATTATGAGGTTATCGGAAACCCTGGTGGCAGAGTGGCTAAGTGCTACAGCTGCTAACCAAAGGGTCAGCAATTCAAATCCGCTGGGTGCTCCTTGGAAACTCTATGGGGGCAGTTCCACTCTGTCCTATAGGGTCGTTATGAGTCGGAATCAACTCGACAGCACTGGGTTTGGTTTGGTTTTTGATGAGGTTATTGAGAAAAGATACAAAAAATATAAAACAAGGTAAAGATATGATGTTATTAACATTACTAGTTACAAAGAGGCAAAAAGATATATTGCAAGGGGCATAAGTATTGAAATCAGGCAACTCTGAATTTAAATTCTACCTTGATCGCTAGCTATATCTATGACTTTGAGAACCTTAAGCTCTCTATCAACTTCTCTTTTTATAAAATGTGATTAACAAAATTTAGCCCATGAGGGTATATGAGGAGTAAATAAAACATTAATGTGAAAAAAATGTATTGTGCTAGGTGGGAACAAAAGTGAATGTTCCTAACATAGGTTTTTCTTCCGTCCTCTCCCTTCCTGCCCTCCTCAGCTTTCACTGCATTATGGGCCCTGTGGCTTCCAACGATCCTGCTGCCTCTCCAAATGGACCTGAGGAGAAGATGGAATGAGAAGTTGGCGAGGTCTAAAGGTTTATGATTAAATGTCTTCACTGAAAACACCATGCTCTAGAAAAATTCTGGAAAAACCCACTATTTTAACATAAGATTCTATTTCATGAAATGATTCCCATATCCTGGCTGATGGCTCACACTAGCAAAGATTTGCTTATCTGGTTTCAGCAAATTCTATTAAAAAAAAAATGCTGTAGACAGATGGATTCCCAAGACTCTGTGCATGCTGGAGCCAGCCAATTTGGCAATTACATTGTAATTTTCATTCCATATTTGTACATTCTACTATAACTAAATGTCCTGTAGTACATTCTACTATAACTAAACGTGTCCACCAAGATTAAGGTGAATTACAAAGAAGAAGAGAAATGGAAAGAACACTGGCTCTGGGGTCATTCAGGAACTGGTTTGGATTCAAGTTCAGTCACTTAACAAACTGTGTGACCTTGAGTAAGGTTCTGGTGCTTAACTTCCCCTTTTAAAAAAGAAGATGGTAATAGTGCCAGTGTTCCAAATGGTTGCAAGGATTAGGGATAATGACTGTAAAATACTTGGCACGTAAAAAATAAATGTAAATATACTATTGTCATTATAAGGAGTTTTCTGGGGTCTAGATAAGACTTTAAGAGGTAGGCTTGAGTACAAGGGATATCAGAAAGTCTCAGTGAGTTATAGAGCAAAGAACGGAAAGTTGAACTCAGCAGGCAGAGCCAAGCAGGTGAAAACGAAAACAAGTTAACATGTGTGCTGAACAATGTGCTGAGAGATGTTTATCTAATTTAAAACCAAAATTAGTGAAGCATTCATGAGCCTCTCTCAAACCTGTTACAGTACAAAGCCCCTAATATCTAAAGATGTGAAAGAAAACTTTAGTTATCAGCCAAGCGTTACAACCACTGCACCACCGGGGCTCCTGTCAGCAGCCTAGCAGAACTTAATCATATGGCCAAATCAAATCTCAAAGAGGCAGAAAATGTGGTACTTAAGCTGGGCATATTGCTTCTCCAAATAGTATTAAAGTATAATAACTAAAGAAAAAGGGATACAGAGACATTTGGTAGCAGTCCCAGAAAAAGATGGGAAATAACCCTAAAACCTTTTCCCTCCATGCTTTAGTGATGTACTAGTTTTAAAATATGTCCAAAAACTCTTTGACACCCCTTCCTTTAAAAGGTGGGCCCTAATTTCCCTCTCCATGAGTAGGGGCAGTATTTGGTGACTCTAATGAATAGAATGTGGAAGCAGCGGCAGTGTTAGACTTCCGAGACTAGATCATAAAAGGCATTGTGGTTTTTTCTCTCTCTCCCTCTTGTTCTCTCACCATGTGTTTTGGGAAAGCCAACATCTGTGTCATGAGGACACATAAGCAACCTATAGAGAGACTCGCTATAGAGATGCCCCTTGCCAACAACTATATGAGAGACCCTCTTTGAAAAAGATCCTCCAGTGAAGCCTACAAATGTCTGAAAACACTGCTAACAAGCTGACTGCAGTCTCAAGAGGGACACTGAGCCAGAACCACCTAACTAAGCTACTCCCAGATTCCTGATCCACAGAGAGTTAGAGATAATAAATGTTGGTTGTTTTAAGTCACTAAACTTTTGGAGTAATTATGCAGCAAGATATAACCAATACAAATGGCTTAACTATCTAGAAACCAAAAGAGATCCCGGCATGCTTAGCCCATTTTTCTAGTCATTAAATATTTATTGATCACCTACCGTGGACCAGGCACTGTTCTAGATATTGGAAATAATTCTGGTGGACGGACAATAAAGAAACAACAGCATACATAAATAAATAATAGGATACCATGAGGAAAAATAAATGCATGTGGCATCAGCAGGAGGTCTTAAATGCAGACATTAGAATCCATCCTTGTAGTTTCAGCACGAAGGGATTTATTAAGAATTCCTAAGAAAACTCATAGAACAACAGCCCCAGAACTATATCACAAAACTGGCATGAGAGGGAACAGCTGCTGCTGTTGCTGCTGCTGACCTTCGCACCGTGCTGCTTTTGCCACAGTCAGAAAAGCTGCCCTTGCTCCTGCCAACCCAGAAGCCCATGGCCCTGCTGCTACTTGCATTAGCAAAATGAATGCCCCCGCCCAGCCTGGCTGTCACACAACTGCCTTCTAATTCAAAGCCTTCCATCTAAATGGTAGTATCTGCAATCCAGTGGCAAGAGAGGCTGAGACTCTAGATTTTTTTTTCTCTCCTTAATTCAAAAAATTAAAAAAAATTGGAGTCTATGTTTGTATTCACAATATGAGAACATATGAAAATGACGAAAGGGTGTGCAAAAGACTTGGGGCAGTCATGAATGACAGCTATCTACTACACAGCTATCCTCCACAGAGGGTGGAGAGTATGTAGAGGGACAGTGATGGTTCACTGGTAGTATTCTCACCTTCCATGCAGGAGACCCAGTTTCAATTTTCAGCCAATTCACCTTAACACAGCCACCACCCATCCGTCGTGGAGTCTTGCATGTTGCTAAACAAGTTTCAGTGGAGCTTCCAGACTAAATTGGACTAGGAAGAAAGGCCTGGTGATCTCCTCCCAAAAACCAGTCAGTGAAAACCCTATGGATCACAATGGTCCAACCCCACTGTCCATAGTGTCGGCACGAGCTGACTCAACATCAGCTAACAACAATATTTTATGTAGACTGGTCGAGGAAGCCTTCCCTGAGAAGATGATATTTGTACAGAGAACTGGTGGAAATAAAGAAGCAAGTGCAAAGGCCTTGAGGAAAGAGCACATTTGGCATGTTTGAGGTGTGGCAATAGGCCAGTCTGCCTGGAACAGAGTGAATGTGAGCCAGGAGGCCAGAGAAAGGAAATGAAGCCAGAGAGCTAGTGAGGAGACAGATCATCTAGGGCCTTATTGACCATAATCCAAAAACCAAAACTGTTGCTGCCGAGTTGATTCTGACTCATGGTGACCCCATGAGTTATAGATTAGAACTGCTCCATAGGGTTTCTTGGCTGTAATTTATATGGAAGCAGATCACCAGACCTATCTTCCACAGCACGACTGGGTGGGTATAGCCAACCTTTTGATTAGTAGTTGAGCACAAACCATTTGTTTCACCCATGAAACCATTAGCTATAATAAGGGAGCATTTACAATCAGTTTTCAGCGCTTCTACTTGTTTAAGTGAAGGTTATTAAGTTGTAAGTTGGGGGCAGGTGAAAGTAATTATTACTTGAATTAAGTTCAGCATTGGTGGCTTTCAAGACCTTTGCCCTTTGCCATCTCTCTCCCCATACCCACCTCTGCCCTGAAGTAAGTATAGTTATATATTTTCTACCTTAATTTCATCCACAGTTTTTTTTCTTTCAAGGTCTGTTTTTTGTTTGTTTGTTTTAATTTGATGCATCAGAAGCCCTTGCTTGAGACTGAACACCACAGATCTAGTTACAGAAGATGCCAACGTATCTCCAGGGAAAGAATTCATCCTAAGGAAAAGGAGTCAAGGCACATTATTTTGATTCACAGAGAAGTAGACAAGGTGGGAGAGAAGCAATGATTTAGATACCACCATGTCTGGCACACAGATTCTCCTTAGATCTAACTACCCAGGATTAATACTTGCACCCTAAGGCAAACAACTTCCATAAAAATGGATGAAAAACTCAAAACCCTCACTGGTACCAGATGGCAGCTCACTGGTGTCAGAAACTTAGGCAGTGGTGAGCAAAGGCACACATTACTGCTGAAGAGATCGGAGTGTTATAGGAATAAAACATTGCCAGTAGCCAGGAACAGGGTTCATTTTTAGCAAACCATGCTAGGGTTGCCTCTTTTGGCATAGTTAAAAATAGAAGAAAACATGGAGACCTAGTGCGGGAAATGAATTAAATTGGCAAACATGAGGTAGTTGGACAAGCCTATGAGTCAGAAATGAGATCTGAGAAATCCCTGTTTTACTTGGGAAAAACATAAAAGCTGATAGTTTTCATACACTGGGAAGGAATGAAGCCAGAGAGGTGACAACAATTCTCAGATGTTAAACAGACTATATTGTGATCATGCCTAAATCTTAGAAGTTATGGCAATTCCTCTGTGATAAAATAGTGTGTTTTGAATATTTTTAAGAAGAAAAGAGCCTGGTGTGGTAAGAAAGTCCAGGAGTAGGGATAAGGATTGGCGAGATGTTATTAATATCCTGTAGTTAGCTGACTTGCTTCTTCCTCAAAGCATAGTTACTCACTTCCCAAACCTATTAACAACTATGTAGACAGACAAAGCCTCCATGAATAGGTGTTCATGTTGTGCTTTGCACAAAGACATCCTATCCAAGAGGTATATTTTACACCAGTCCTAGGGTTAAGAAGTTGTTTTTTATAACACTTCCCACTATAGTTAACACTTACATTGCTTGAGGGTAAACTTTTTTTTTCCCTAAGTCTAGGAATTTGATTTGTATGTGGGCTATAGTATTATAAACCAAAGCCAACTAGCTACAAGGCTCTCTCTTTAGGCCTCTGACAGTGCTTGGAACTCAGTCTGCTCAGACACTTTGAATCAAAAACAGTCAATCCAATTTGTCCAACTATATCCCTTCTCTGTCATCTTCAAGCACTGGGTTGAAGACAGCATCCTCAACCACTGTGCTCTCTCTCTCATTTACTCTTTGCTTTCTTTTCCTTATTCTTCTTCTCAAAGTCTTCCATCCTCAATTCACAGTCAACTTCAATATTTACATGAATGGTCAATGAAACAATCTTGCTCCAAAGTTCTGTCCATACTTAACTCCACTTTATCCACATCCCTACCTGTTTTCTGAATCTCATGGCTTCACTGCACCATGTGTCATAAATAGATTCTTCTAAAACAAATTACCCAGTTTGAGTATGTTATCTGTATTCTACTGAATTTCTCCTTCTATACCCTAGTGGCATAGTGGTTAAGTGTTCTACTGCTAACTAAAAGGTCAACAGTTCAAATCCACCAGGTGCTCCTTGGAAACCCTACGGGGCAGTTCTACACTGTCCTATAGTGTTGCTATGAGTCGGAATCGACTAGACAGCAATGGGTTTGGTTTGGGTTTATCCTCCATATATCTGAACTTTTAGTTCATGTTTTTCTATCTTATTTCATAAGGAACCCTGGTGGCGCAGTTATTAAGTACTTGGCTGCTAACGGAAAAGTTGGCAGTTCGAACCCACCAGCCGCTCCACAGGAGAAAGATGTCAGTCTGCTTCCATAAATATTTACAGCCTTGGAAACCCTGTGGTGCAGTTCTACTCTGTATGATATCAATTGGAATCTACTTGATGACAATGGGTCCGTCGGGATTGGAGGAAGACTCATTAACAATCTGTGATATACAGATGACACAACCTTGCTTGTTTGCTGAAAGCAAAAAGGACTTGAAGCAATTACTGAGGAAGATCAAAGGCTACAGCCTTCAGTATGGATTGTACCTCAACATAAAGAAAACAAAAAGTCTCACAAATGGAGTCAGTTCCGACTCGTAGTACCACTCTGTACAACAGAATGAAACACTGCATGGTTCTGCACCAACCTCACAATTGTTGCTATGTTTGATATGCAGATGATACAATCTTGCTTGCTGAAAGTTAAGAGGACTTGAAGCACTTACAATGAAGATCAAAGACTACAGTTTTCAGTATGGATTACACCTGAAGATAAAGAAAACAAATATCCTCACAACTGGACCAATAAGCAACATCATGATAAATGGAGAAAAGATTGAAGTTGCCTCTGCAGCAGTCAAGAAATCAAACAATGGATTGCACTGGGCAAATCTGCTTTCGAAAGACCCATTTAAAGCGTTATAAAGCAAAGATGTCACCTTGAAGACTAAGGGGTGCCTGACCCAAACAATCGTATTTTCAATCACCTCACATGCACACAAAAACTAGACAACGAATAGGGAAGACTGAAGAAAAGTTGATGCCTTTGAATTATGGTGTTGACGAAGAATATTGAATATTCCATGCTATGTTTGAGCCCACTGTTGCAGTCACTATGTCACTCCATTTCCTTGAGGGTCTTCCTCCCTTTCTCACTGACCCTCTACTTTACCAAGCATGATGTCCTTCTTCAGGGACCGGTTCCCCCTGATAACATGTTCAAAGTAACTGAGGTGAAGTCACCATCCTTGTTTCTAAGGAGCATTCTGTCTGCACTTCTTCCAAGACAGATTTGTTCATTCTTCTGGCAGCCTGTGGCATATTTTATTTAGTATTTTTCACTAACGCCATAATTCAAATGCATCAATTCTTCCACGCTCTTCTTTATTCATTGTTCAGCTTTCAAACGTATGAGGTGATTGAAAAAACCATGCTTGGGTCAGGTGAACCTTAGTTCTCAAAGTGACATCTTTGCTTTTGAACACTCTAAAGAGGTCTTTTGAAGCAGATTTGCCCAGTGCAATAGGTCATTTGATTTCTTGACTGCTGCTTCCATGGATGGTGATTGTGGATCCAAGTAAAACGAAATCTTTGGCAATTTCATTCTTTTCTCCATTTATCGTGATACTGCTTATTGGTCCAGTTGTGAGGATTTTTGTTTTCTTTGTGTCTCAGTCTTTGACCTTCATCAGTAAGTGCTTCAAGTACCCTTCACTTTCAGCAGGCAAGGTTGTTATCTGTATATCAGAGGTTGTTAATGAATCTTCTTCATGCCATGTTCTTCATATAATTCAGCTTCTCAGATTATTTGTTCAGCATACAATTGAATAAGCATGGTGAAAAGATACAATTCTGACACATACCTTTCCTGATTTTAAGGCACACAGTGGCCCCTTGTTCTATTGGAACTACTGCCTCTTTGTCTATGTATAGGTTCCCCACGAACACAATTAACTGTTCCAGAATTACGATTCTTTAAAATGTTATCCATAATTTGTATGATCTACACAGTCAAATGCCTTTATGTAGTCAATATAACACAGGTAAATACCTTTCTGATATTCTCTGCTTTTAGCCAAGATTCGGCTGACATCAGCAATGATAGCCCTCTTTCCACATCCTCTTCTGAATGTTTCTTGAATTTCAGGTGGTTTCCTGTCGATGTATAGATTATACCTTAACATAAAGAAAACAAAAATCCTCACAATTGGACCAATAAGTAACATCATGACAGATAGAGAAAATATTGAAGTTGTCCAGGATTTCATTTTACAAGGATACACAATCAATGCCCATGGAAGCATCAGTCAAGAAATCAAATGACATATTGCATTGGGAAAATCTGTTACAAAAGACCTCTTTTGTAACAGAGATGTCACTTTGAAGCCTTAGGTATGCCTGACCCAAGCTGTGGTATTTTCAATTGCTTCATATACATGTAAAAGCTGGACAATGAATAAGGAATACTGAAGAAGGATTGATGTATTTGGATTATAATGTTGGCAAAGAATATTGAATATACCATGGGATACCAGAAGAATGGACAAATCTGTCTTGGCAGAAATTCAATCAGAATACTCCTTTGAAGAGAAGATAGTGAGACTTTGACTTATGTACTGTGGATGTGTTATCAAGAGGACTCAGTCCCTGGAGAAAGACATTATGCTTTGTAGAAGGTCAGCAAAAAAAAGGAAGACCCTCAACAAGATGGATTGACACAGTGGCTGCAACAATGGGCTCAAGCATAGCAATGATTGTGAGGATGGTGCAGGACAGGGTAGTGTTTCCTCCTGTTGTACACAGAGTCACTACGAGTCAGAACCAACTCAACAACACCAAAGAACAAAAACAGCACTTTTTAAATATGCTTGGTTAGCAGTTTGAATCCATCCAGGTGCTCTGCAGAAGAAAGGCCTGGTGATCCGGTTTAGTAAAGATTGTTGTTATTGTTTTTAGGTGCTATTGAGTTGATTCTGACTCATTGCAACCCTGTGTACAACAGAATGAAACATATATACATGTATGTACAAGCACACGTGCACACACACAAACACACTTTTTGTTATTCCTGTATTTAACAGTCATAATTCATCAGTATCTCAGGCTGTTGACTCAGCTCTGTACTTAACCAATCATCACCAAATTCAATTACAGCCAAAAAACTCTATGGAAGAGGTGGGGCCAGGATGGCAGTTAGTCAGACGCTTCTGGTGGTCCCTCTTACAACAAAGACCCAAAAAGACAAGTGAATTGATTATAGCATGACAAGCTAGGAACCCTGAACGTCAAAGGTAAAGCCAAGAAATCAGACCGAGTGACGGGGGAGGGAGAGATGGTGCAGAAGCAGCGAGGAGTTGCCAGACCTGACTCAGTGGTAACCGGCACCCCTTGACCTCAACACCCTGGCACTACCACGGCAGGGCTGGTGGTAGCATTTGGGGCATGGTTACTTCAGAAAAAGAAGGTGAGCAAAGTGGCCCAGCCCCAATTCCCTAGTACAACCACAGCAGGGCCGAGCCAGTGGCACAGAATCTATGCATGCCTCCAGAACCAGTGAAAAAACAGCAGTCTCGGCACAAGGTAAATGATTTCATCTAATGTACTGAGTGGATCTAATAACTCCTCCTTCTGAAAGAACTCTCTCCTATCTATCTGACCCCTCTGCCCTCTGCCCTGAGCTGGCTTCGGTGACACTCGATTTCCCTGGACCTGAAATAGGTCTTGCTGTGCTCCCTGAGCCATTCTCCTGGGCTTGGAGAAGGAACAAATTAACATATAGCTGAAAAATAATCTGCTGGCTCCCCTAATCTAGGAATTTAGAGCAGAAGTGGCTCCTGTCCAGGCTCGAGCAGTCCACAGACTTTGAATGTCTTTCACCCCTGCATGGTCCCAGGTGGCCACATTTCTGCAGCTAAGATCTTGTTATTATATTGCAAGGATGTATGTGCCTAAAGTCTGACTTTAACTGTTTCAGCTATGTGGTAGAGATGCAGGTTTTTGACAATTGATACCACTCTGCCTATTAAACAGGGTCCTCACCTACCCATAACAGAAGCCTGAGGACTGGTGGCTCCATCGCCACCTAGTCGCCCATGACAGGGGTCCAAGGATAAGTGGTGCCTCCCAGTCCTTACACTTAAAAGCACTGGGTGCCTATGGTAAGGCTGCAGAGCCCACCCACCTGTGAGATCTAGAGAAGAGGGATGCCTTCCTCACACACACTCAGAGGAAGGTTGTCAGCCCTCTGCCTTGCTCAGAGTGCGACCCCCTGCTGCAACCAAAAACTTGTGTATACATCATTCACTACTGCTCCTCTAAGATCTTAGGTTAGAGCCTGCACCACACACTTGGTGACGAACTACCTGTACACCTGAGCTAAAGCTATACAATAGTAAATGGACTCCCAGGCTCGTATACCTGATAACAGCTCCAGCCATCTAGTGACAGGATGTTAGTACTTCAAAGGCTCCAATAATCAAGTTAGCTCACTTAAGTAGCCTATTTGGGTGTATCAAAACAAAACAAAACAAAAAGCTAGGACATGGTGAGCAAACAAATTAATTAGTACAATAACTTATAGATGGCTCAGAGACAACAGTCGATATCATATCACATAAAGAAACAGGCTATGATCACTTCAACAAACTTCCAAAACAAAGAATCAAGAAACCTTCCAGATGAAGATGTATTCCTGGGATTACCAGATGTAGAATACAAAAGATTAATATACAGAACTCTTCAAGGGAGCAGGAAGGAGATCAGGCAAAATGCAGAACAAGCCAAGGAGCATACAGATAAAGCAGTCAAGGAAATTAAGAAGGTTATTTAAGAACATAATGAAAAAAATAATGGGCTGCAAGAATCCATAGACAACAGTCCAAAATTCAGAAAAGTAACAATAAAATTTCAGAATTAGACAACTCAGTAGACAGTCAGTGGAGCAAAACTGAGGAAATGAAAGGCAGAATTAACGAGATGGAAGATAAAACACTTGGCAACAATATATTTGAAGAAAAATAAGATAAAATAATTCTAAAAATTAAGAAAACCTAAGAATCATATGGGACTCTATCAAGAGAAATAACCTATGAGTGATTGGAGTACCAGAACAGGGAGGAAAAACAGAAAATACAGACAGAATTGTTGGCAGAAAATTTCCTTGATATCATGAAAGGTGAGAAGATAGCTGTCCAAGATGCTCATCAAACTCCTCCACATAAGGTACGTTTTAAAAGAAAGTCACCAAGACATATTATGATCAAACTTGCCAAAACTAAAGATAAAGAGAAAATTTTAAGAGCAGCTAGGGATAAACAAAAAGTCACCTACAGAGGAGAGTCAATAAGAACAAACTCGGACTATTTGGCAGAAACCACTCAGGCAAGAAGGCAATGGGATGACTTACATAAAGCATTGAAGGAAAAAGATTTCCAGCCGAGAATCATATATCCAGCAAAGCTGTCTCTCAAATACGAAGGTGAAATAAGGACATTGCCAGATAAGCAGAAGTTTAGGGAATTTGCAAAAACCAAACCAAAACTGCAAGAAATACTAAAGGGAGTTCCCTGGTAGAAAATCAATAACACCAGATAACAACCCAAGACTGGAATATAGGACAGAGAAATCAGATATCAACCCTGATAGAGAAATCACAAAAATAAATCAAGATTAAAAACTCAAAGCAGGGAAGCAGCGATGTCATTATGTAAAAGATGACAACATTAAATCAATAAAGAGGGACTAAATAAAGTAGTCATAGATCTTTCATACGGAGAGGAAGTCAAGGCAATACAGGGAGATAAAAGTTTGCTTTAAACTTAGAAAAATAGGAGTAAACAACATGGTAACCATAAAGGAGACTAACAAATCTACACATCAAAATAAAATACAAGAAAAACATAAGAACTCAGCAAAAACAAAACCAACAACAACAAAAAAGAGGAAAACACAATTTATAAAGAAAAACTACTCAGCACAAAAAATTAAAGGGAAAAAAGAAACTGTCAACGACACACCAAAAAAGACATCAAAATGACAGCACTAAACTCATAACTATCCATAATCACACTGAATGTAAACGGACTAAATGCACCAATAAGGAGACAGAGAGTTGCAGAATGGATTAAAAAAACAAGATCTGTCTATATGCTGCCTACAAGAGACACACCTTAGACTTGAAGACGTAAACAAACTAAAACTCAAAGGATGGAAAAAATATATCAAGAAAACAACAATCAAAAAAGAGCAGAAGCAGCAATACTAATTCCTGACAAAACAGACTTCACAGTTAAATCCACCACAAAGGACAAAAAAGGAAACTATATAATGATTAAAGGGACAATACACCAGAAAGATATTACCATATTAAATATTTAAGCAGTCAATGACAGGGCTTCAAGATACATAAAACAAACTCTAACAGCATTGAAAAGTGAGACAGACAGCTCCACAAAAATAGTAAGAGACTTCAATACACCACTTTCAGTGAAGGACAGAACATTCGGAAAGAAACTTGGTAAAGACATGGAAGATTTAAATACCGCAGTCAACCAAATTGACCTCATAGACATATACAGAACACTCCAACCAACAGCATCCAAGTATACTTTCTTTTCCAAAGCACATGGAACCTTCTGTAGAAGAGACCACATATTATGCCATAAAGCAAGCCTTAACAGAATCCAAAATATTGAAATATTACAAAGCATCTTCACATGAAAAGATATATGTACACCCATGTTCATTGCAGCACTGTTTACAATAGCAAAAAGATGCAAGCAACCAAGGTGCCCATCAACAGATGAATGGATAATTTAATTATGGTATATTTATATAACGGAATACTGCACAAAGGCATAAAACTAGAAGCCAATAACAACGACAAAAAAAAAAAAAAACAGGAAAAAGAAATCAAACACATGGACACTGAACACCTTGCTGAAAAACAATTGGATTATTGAAAAAGTTAAGGATGAAATAAAGAAATTCATAGAATTCAGTAAGAATGAAAAGACTTCCTATCAGAATCTCTGGGACACAGCTAAAGCCATGCTCAGAGGTCAATTTATAGCAGTAAAGGCACACATCCAAAAAGAAGGGCCCAAATCAAAGATTTATCTCTACAACTTGAACAAATAGAAACAGAGCAACAAAAGAAACCCTCAGGCACAAGAAGAAAGCAAATAATAAAAATTAGAGCAGAATTAAATGAAATAGAGAACAGAAAAACAATTGAAAGAGTTAACAAAACCAAAATCTCATTCTTTGAAAAAATTAACAAAATTGATAAACCATTGGCAAGACAGAAAAACTAAAAACAGGAGATGAAGCAAATAAACCCAAATAAGAAATAAGATTGGCAATATCACAACAGACCCAACTGAAATTAAAAGAATCATAACAGAATACTATGAAAAACTGTACTGTAACAAATTTGAAAACCTGGAGGAAATGGACAAACTTCTGGAAACACACTATCTACCTGAACTAACATAGAGGTGGAAAAACTAAATAAACCCATAACAAAAGAAGAGATTGAAAAAGTAATTTAAAAACTCCCAACAAAAAAAAAAGCCCTGGCCCTGATGGCTTCACTGGAGAGTTCTACCAAACTTTCAGTAAAGAGTTAACACCACTACTTTTTTTTTTTTTTTACTAAAGGTATTTCAGAGCATAGAAAAGGATGGAATACTTCCAAATTCTTTCTATGAAGCCAGCATATCCCTGATACCCAAACCAGGTAAAGACACCAGAAAAAAAGAAAATTACAGACCAATATCCCTCATGAACTTAGATGCAAAAATCCTCAACAAAATTCCAACCAATAGAATTCAACAACACATCAAAAAATAATTCACCACCACCAAGAGGGATTCACACCAGGTGTGCAGGGACAGTCCAACATTAGAAAAACAATCCATGTAGTCCTTCACATAAAACAAAAGACATGAACCACATGATCTTATCATCTGATGCAGAAAAGGCATTTGACTAAGTCCAACATCCATTCATGATAAAAACTCTCAGCAAAATAGGAATAGAAGGAAAATACCTCAACATAATAAAGGGCATTTATACAAAGCCAACAGCCAACATCATCTTAAATGGAGAGAATCTGAAAGCATTCCCCTTGAGAATGGGAACCAGACAAGAATGCCCTTTATCGCCACTCTTATTCAACATAGTGCTGGAGGTCCTAGCCAGAGCAATTCGGCTAGACAAAGAAATAAAGGGCATCCAGATTGGCAAAGAAGAAGTAAAAATATATCTATTTGCAGATGACATGATCTTATACACAGAAAACCCTAAAGAATCCTCAAGGAAACTACTGAAACTAATAGAAGAGCTCAGGGAGTATCAGGATACAAGATGAACATACAAAAATCCGCTGGATTCCTCTACACCAACAAAGAGAACGTCAAAGAGGAAATCACCAAACCAATACCATTTACAATAGCCCCCGCAAAGATAAAATATTTAGGAATAAATCTAACCAGAGATGTAAAAGACTATAAGACACTACTGCAAAATAACAAAAAAAGACCTACATAAGTGGAAAAACATACCTTGCACACGGATAGGAAGACTCAACATTGTAAAAATGTCTATTCTACCCAAAGCAATCTATAGATACAATGCAATCTCAATCCAAATTCCAATGACATTTTTTAAGGAGATGGAGAAACAAATCTAACATCATATGGAAGGGAAAAGGGCCCTGGAAAAGGAAAATATTACTGAAAACGAAGAACAAAGTGGCAGGACTCCCACTACCTGATTTTAAAACCTATTACACCACAGTAGTCAAAACAGCCTTGTACTCGTACAACAACAGACACATAGACCATTGGGAACAGAATTGAGATTCCAGACATAAATCCATCCACATATGAGCAGCTGATATTTGACAAAGGCCCAAAGTCCATTAAATGGGTAAAAGACTGTTTAACAAATGATGCTGGCATAACTGGATATCCATCTGTAAAAAAAATGAAATGAGATCCATACCTCACACCATGCACGAAAACTAACTCAAAATGGACCAAAGACCTAAATATAAAATCTACAACAATAAATATCATGGAAGAAAATATAGGGACAATGCTAGGAGCCCTAATACATGGCATAAACAGCATTCAAAACATTACTAACAATGTACGAACACCAAAAGAGAAACTAGATAGCTGGGAGCGCCTAAAAATCAAACACTTACGCTCATCCAAAGACTTCACCAAAAGAGTAAAAATATTACCTACAGACTGGGAAAAAGTTTTTAGCTATGACATTTCCAGTCAGCGTCTGATCTCTAAAATCTACTTGATACTGCAAAAACTCAACAACGTAAAGACAAATAAAAAAGACAAATAGCCCATTTAAAAAATGGGCAAAGGATATGAGCAGGCACTTCACCAAAGAAAGCATTCAGGCGGCTAACAGATGCATGAGGAAATGCTCATGATCATTAGCAATTAGAGAAATGCAAATCAAAATGACAGTGACATATAGCCTCACCCCAACAAGGCTGGCATTAATCCGAAAAACACAAAATAATAAATGTTGGAGAGGTTGTAGAGAGACTGGAACACTTATACACTGCTGGTGGGAATGTAAAATGGTGCAACGACTTTGGAAATCAATTTGGCACTTCCTTAAAAAGCTAGAAATAGAAGTACCATACAAACCAGCAATCTGACTCCTTGGAATGTATTCTAGAGAAATAAGAGCCTTCACATGAAAAGATATATGTACACCCATGTTCATTGCAGCACTGTTTACAATAGCAAAAAGGTGCAAGCAACCAAGGTGCCCATCAACAGATGAATGGATAATTAAATTATGGTATATTCACATAACGGAATACTGCACAATAATTAAGAACAATGATGAATCTGTGAAATATTTCATAACATGGAGGAATCTGGAAGGCATTACGCTGACTGAAATGAGTTGCAAAAGGACAAATATTGTATAAGACTACTATTATAAGAACTCTAGAAAAAGTTTAAACACAGAAGAAAATATTCTCGGATGGTTATGAGGGTGGGGAGAAAGGGAGAGGAGTACTCACTAACAAGATAATAGATAAGAGCTATTTTGGGTGGAGGGAAGGACAACGCACAATACAGGCAAAGTCAGCTCTACTGGACTAAACCAAAAGCAAAGATGTTTTCTGAATAGAACCAAATGCTTCAAAGGCCAGAGTAGCAGAGGTGGGGGTCTGGGGACCACAGTTTCAGGGAACATCTAGGTCAACTGGCATAAAAAAAAATGTATTAAGAAAACTGCATCCCACTTTGGAGTCTTAAATGCTAGTAAGTGGCCATCTAAGATGCATCAATTGGTCTCAACCCACATGGAGCAAAGGAGAATGAAGAACACCAAAGACAAAAGGTAAATATGAGCCCAAGAGACAGAAAGGTCCGCATAAATCAGAGACTACATCAGCCTGAGACCAGAAGAACTAGATGGTGCCTGACTACCACCAATGACTGCACTGACAGGGAACACAACAGAGAATCCCTGATGGAGCAGGAGAACAGTGGGATGCAGATCTCAAATTCTTGTAAAAAAGACCAGACTTAATGGTCTGACTGAGACTGCAGGGGCCCTGGAGGTCATGGTCCCCGGACCCTTTGTTAGCCCAAGACTGGAATGATTCCCAAAGCCAACTCTCCAGACAGGGTTTGGACTGGACTATAAGATAGTTGATAATATTGGTGAGGAGTGAGCTTCTTGGCTCAAGTAGACACATAAGACTATGTGGACAGCTCCTGTCTGAAGGCCAGGTGAGAAGGAAGAGGGGGACAAGAGCTGGTTGGATGGACACAGGGAATACAGGCTGGAGAGGAGGAGCGTGCTCTCTCATTAGGAGGAGAGCAGCTAGGAGTACATAGCAAGGTGTGTATACCTCTTTGTATGAGATACCGACTTGATTTGTCCAAAACCCAAAAAAACTTTCCCTTAAAGCACAATAGATAAATTAATCAAAAAAAATTTTTATGGGGCTGTTCTACTCTCCCTATGAGTTGGAACTTATCTGATGGCAACTGGTTTATTATTGATGGACTGTTATTATTTTTTTTTATTGCATTGAACAAGATAAACATGGGACTGCATCCCTCAAATTCCCCTTCTCCATATAGTTCTGGGTTGGTATCTGGCAATGCAAAGCCCTCACATAAAATTTTGAAAGTGGAATAGAAGAAAAAGCTGTTATTCTCTGAAGACATCTGCAGCCAGATCCTGAGCAGATCTAAGATTCACGACAGTCTCCCAGCTCACTCTTGAGAGCCACCTCCTTCACTGCTCCGGGTGAGGTAGTTGATAAAAGCTTCTCTGAGATTCTTCAAAATTTTAATGGCTTCTCTGAGCTCCAAAAAGCCATGCACTTCAGTGACTCAGACTGAGCTCATCAGTGGCAGCTTTAATGAGCTACAATCCCGCAGTTTTTCCAAGGCTATAAAGCCTTTAATTGCTTGAATTAACTTTTCAAACATGGACTATATGGAGCAGTTTTTTTTTTTTTTTCTAACTGAATCTTGGCTGATAAACTTAGGAAAAAGTGACCACTCCCATTTTAATGCATGCATTTTAGCATATACAGACATTGATCACAGTATTTATGAGCTTTTTGTATTTATTTGTTAATGTATCTCTACTGCTCCCCTCTACCACAGCTCAGCACACTCTAAACCCACTGAAGGCAGAGCGATGGTCTTTTCGTTTTTGTATTCTTAACATGTAGCACAATCCCCAGAATAAAAAAGGACTAAATAGAAACTTTTTCTTTTTTGACCATATCTAGGGTCATAGACCATAGTTGTAAAAACAGGTCAAAGTCTCTTTTTTCTCCAGAAAGAGAGAGTAGGACGTTGACTTCTTCCTGAAAGTGACACAATATTTAATTTTTTAAAATTTCCACATGACCAGTGTCACTGAATTGTACATGTGGAAATTACTGAATTGGTGTATATTTTTCTATGTATGTTTTCAACAACAATTAGGAAAAGAAAAAGAAAACTTCCGCGTGACTACTGACTCTTCTTTCTAAGGTTTGTTCTGCCCTCTCTTAATTAGCAAGAGACCAGCACATCTACACCCTCTGCAATGTTTGTGGGACATGTCCCCTTCCATGTGTATACAAGCACACACGCACAGACACAAACACCCTTTTTGTTATTCACATATTTAACAATCAAAAATCACTCAGGCTATAGGCTCAGTTCCCTTCTTAACCAATCGTCCCAAAATTCAATTTACTATCTTTTTACCTCAGCTGTATAAAAACTTGCTATACAAATGTTTTACATAACATTTTTTTTAATGTTGAAAAATCATTGTCAGAGGATAAATCACGTTAATGCATCCCTGTGTTATTGTGTAAGCATGCCTGATCGTTCAGCCTTGCCTGCAATAAAAACGTCAGTTGCTCTAAATTTTCCCATTATTTGGGAGGAGTACAATGCCCAGATCCTGTTTGGCTGGACTGGAAGATGTTGCTTTCCCTACTTCTGAAGAACTGGTCAGTCCATATTGTGAGTCACTACTTGGAGTTGAACATAGTGGGTCTCTTTTCAGTGTGGCTACCCGAATGTCCATACTTCCTCGGGTTACTCAATAGCTGTTTTTTTTTAATGAATGGAGAAATGAATGGATAAAGATCAAGCACATCTATAACTACACTTGAAAATTCTACCTTGTAGTGCCACAAAGAGCTGACAGAAAATGAACATTTATTAGTCTCTACTGAACAGCGGGTGTTTTACCTACATTATTTTATCCAATCACGCAAACTAGATAGTATCCTTCCCATTTTACCAATGATGGAAGCGAAGTTCAGAGAGGTAGTTTACATAGCTAATAAGTAATAGAAATGGAATTTGGACTGAGTTCTGGTTGGCTCCAAAAACCCAACTTTTTCCATAACAACTACTTCATGCTGCTTTTCTAGGAACTCAAGTGTGGCTTTAGAATTTCCTCAGAACATCTTATGAAGGATGATATGTAAGGTAAAACAGGTTACTTGTGACTCCCAAGTTTTAAAGGCATCAGATGCACCCTATTTGCCGGAAAAAGCTCATTGTTTTCAGTGAAAGCCTGGCCCATATTATACATTCTAAAATATTTATCAAATATACTAAATGAATAAGAAAACCAATGTTTTGGTTTTACATATAAAATAGAAGAACTACAACATGAAAAAATAAAGCACACAGAGTATTTGTTTCCTTTTTTTTTTTTTTAGATAATTTAGTCATTTATGTGAAGTGCAGCTTCATATGTACTATATAGCTCCTTGTCCAGAGTCCACAGGTAACCATAGTAACAGAGTGGCAGTAACTTCATGCAAGTATGAGGTACACTTCTGAGAGGTAAACATGCTACCCAGTTAACAGTACTGGCTGTGATTTTTGTACAGTCTCCCATAAGTTATCAGAGAACCAAAGTGAAGTTCATTTGATCTACGCATAACTGTGAAGTCAAAATAGACATCCTAAAAATTTGCCTTTCACAAAATTCTCTTATGAGTCAGCAACCAGCAGGTAGTTTGAAAGAGAAGCTCCCAGGGTTTCCTTCTCATGATACACTACCCTCCTTGTTCCTAGACATTAATAAAAACAGGCTAGTTTTTAACAATAATAATAATAATAGCTAATATTTGAGCACTTTTTTTTTTTAACCATGTTGTACTTGACCTATGTCATCTCCTTTAATCATGACCTTACAGGGTTCTCTCATCCCCATTTTGTAGACAGAGAAAAGTGAGGTTCAGACTTGCCAAAAATCACACACCTAATAAGTATCATTTCCGGGACTCATTCGTGGGTCTGTCTGTTGCTGGAGGCCCCAAACAAAAGCAGTCTTATTCTCAGGTAACTAGCCTTTCACAGTTTCCTCAATAAACTGATCAAATTTCAAAGTCCTGTGAGCAGTTTATGGAAAGAGCATTAGAATTATAAGAGCTTGGTTAAGTCATTCTTTGCCTGAGGACCTCTGTGAAATTAACTTGATAGAATAGTATTATTAAACATAATTTTTTTATTGTTTATCTCCTTCCACTGGGCACACACCTGGTCTTTTATGTTCATAACTGGATCCATCACCTAGGATAGTGCCAAGGACATAGTAGGTGCTCAGTACTTGTTGAATGAATAAATGAATGAACACTGAACTTTCAAAAATTATACATTTATAGAACTATATTTGAATTGAAATTTATTTGAAATCATTAATGATGTTTCTTGCAAATGTATGGCTTTTTGAATGCCAGAGAATATTGGATATACTTTAAAAAGGAGAATTTGCTTTTATTTAAATGAAGGTAGAACTACATAGAACCTCATTTATCATAAGGAAAATATTATTTTTCAGTGGTTTCCATAATTTAAGATTTTAATAATTTTTTAAAAATACATTGTTAAAAATGTATATTAAATTAAAAAAAATTAAAAGGCATAGATTTGCCAACCTCTTATTTTGTAAAGTATGGGTATTATTTTAAAACCAACCAACCTACTGTCTCTATTTCATCTACTTCAACCAGTATTTCATAAAAAAAGGAACACTGACCAACTAAAGAACTACAGAGAACCAAAGAAGTAGATAGGATCTCAGAATAAAAGAAATGCTTACCCCCCGCCAAAAAAAAAAAAACAGCAAGTAACTTTATATTAATATACCTGTGTGACATTATTCTTATTTTCTCAATTTGCTGAAAATGGTCGAAATATTTGACATGAACTGGCACGGATTCCCCAACAACTTTTTGTACTAATCAAAAAACGAAACCAAACCTGTTGCTATCGAGTCAATTGTGTTACAGAGTAGAATTGAGCTCCATAAGGTTTTCTTTGCTGTAGTCTTTATGGAAGGGGGTCACCAGGACTCTCTTCCGCACAGCAGCTAGGTAGTTTCAAATAGTCAACCTATAGGTTAGTAAAATCGAAACCAGTGCCACTGAGTCGATTCCGACTCATAGCAACCCTATAGCGCAGAGTAGAACTGCCCCATAGGGTTTCCAAGGAGCGCCTGGTGGATTCGAACTCTGACCTTTTGGTTAGCAGCTGTAGCTCTTAATCACTACTCCACCAGGGTTTCCCTATAGATTAGTAGTCAAGTGCAAAACATTTGCACCACCCAGGGACGTTTTTTGCACTAAAGCCTTTAAAAAATTACTAATCATTTCAGTGTAAAATCCATCAGTCTATTTTCTAAAAATTTCTCTCTGATTCAGAAATTCATACTGAGAACAGTGTGTTGGATATTTTCACAAACATTCAACCTCACCCAACATGCTTGGAGGCAGGTATTAGCTCCATTTTGTGAGTTATGAAAGAATAAAACAATTCATACAAAGTCATACATAGAGAGCTACTGTGTCTACTGCTCTTTCTACAAGACATACCTTTACTATGAGAACTTTCCTAATTACCCTTGCCCTCACTTCTACCTCTGTTAAAGGAAGACATATTTACCTCTTACTCTTTCTGCCTTCACACTACCTGGTACTTACTTCTATCATAGCAACTCTGTCGTTATTGTTGTTGTTGTTAATTGCTGTTGCATTGATTCTGAGTGATGGCACTACCATATATGTCAGAACAAAGTGTTGCCTGTCCTGCATCATCTTCACAATATGTTTAAGTCTGCCACTGTGTATTTTGAGTGCTTCCAATGTCGGAACTCATTTTCCAGCACTGTATCAGACAATATTCTGCTGTGATCCATGGGGTTTTCATTGGCTAAATTTTCGGAAGCAGATTGCCAGATTTTTCTTCCAAGTCTGTTTTAATCTGGAGCTCTGCTGCAATGTGTCCATCATGGGTGACCCTTCTGGTATTTGAAATACTGGTGGCATAGCTTTCAGCATCATAGCAGCACAAAAGCCACCACAGTACAGCAAACTGGCAGGTGATTGGTGTAACAACTCTCACTGGGCTTGTATTTGGTATGTCTGTCTCCCAAGATCAGGCAATGAGTTCCTCAAAAGGCAGAAACAAACTCAGAGTCATTTGGTATCTCCAAAAGCTAGCAAAGCCCTTATCTGAAGCAGTTTCTCAGTAAATTTTGGTTGAGTGAATAAGTATCACATTTTTTGGTAAAAATCAAGTTTAAAGCATAATTAGTCAAACCAATGTTTAAGTTTGTGCTTTCCAAGAACTCTCCACACATTTTCCAAGAGAGGAAAAATATGCAACATCATTTTAGCAAATTCTTTGCCATCTAGGAAATGTATATTTTCAATATAAAGCAAGGGCGGTTTTAGCTTTAAAGTATTTTAGAAATTCATGAACCAAATACCATTACTTTATAGATGAGGACATGGAGGCCCAGAAAGGTTAAGTGAACGGACAATGAGAGCCACAACCTATATCTTCAAACCCCCAGCTCAGTGTTCTCCCCTCTACATCACACTATTCAAATAATACACATATCGCTAGTCAACTATCCTCACCTGGAAAGACGGCAACTCTGGTAATGACAATTAATTAAATATGTTGTGTCCTGGTCATTCCCCTTCAGTATTGTGTTCCTGAACAATAATTATGCACAGCCATTGATGCCATTTCTAGCAATCTTCATGTTAAATTAATTTCACACTTGAAAAAGACCGTCAGATAGGTCTATTTGCTAACATCTCATGATACAGGCTTGAAAGCAGAGAAAATATTTATTTTTAAATTTAGTTGCCAGGCATTCGAGTGCCTATTCTGCAGAAAAGATTGGTTTTCATCTAAGTAACGGCTACTAATATTTATCAAATATTAAATAGCTCAATCTTATTCCAAGTTAATAATTCATCAATTTATAATTTATAGGACTGCTAAATAAAGTCACAGTGTAGTAGGTTGAATAAAGACCCCAAAAAAGTATGTTCAAGTTATAACAGCCAGAAGCAATGAATATAACCTTATTTGGAAAAAGGGTCCTTGGAAATATAATTAAGCTAAGGATCTTGAGATAAAATGACCCTGGATTTAGAATGGGCCCTAAATTCAAAGGCAGGTGTTCTTATAAGAGAAAGGTAGAGAAATATTTTTGAGCCAGAGATATAGAGTAGAAGGCAATGTAAAGACAGAGTCACAGATTGGAATTATACACCTACAAGCCAAGGAACTCCAAAACTTGCCAGCAGCCACCAGAAGCTGTGAGGGACACATAGATTTTCCCTCAGAGCTCCCTACCAAGGCCATGATTTTGAACTGCTGGCATCCAGAACTATGAAAGAGTAAATTTCAGCATTTTAAGCCCAAATACCCAGTTTATGGTATTCTGTTACAGCGACTGTAGGAGATGAATACAACGGGCAATATTTGGGGCACACTTATACTATAGGGTCACTATGAGTCAGAACTGACTCAGTGGCAACAGGTTTTGTTTGGTTGGTTTTTATACTAAAAAGTTATTTGTTTTTTAGCTAAAATTCAAATTTAACTAGACAGACATTCTATACTTTTATTTGCTAAATCTGGAATTCCTATTAATTCAACAAATATTTATAGGAGGCCTACTGTGTGCCAGGTCCTTAAAATACAACAACAAACCAAACAGAATAAGCCCCTGCCCTCACAGAGCATATACTCTACTTGGGGAATTTTTATTAAGGATAAACAATACGTAAGGTGGAGATGAGTAATATGAAGAAAAATAAACCAAGGTAAAGAGATAGAAAGTAACAGAATGAGGCACTATAGATAGGGAGATTAGGGAAGGCCTTTATGTGGAGGTGATATTTGAGCCAAGATCTGAGTAAAGTGAGAAATGAGACATGCAAACAGGACAGCTGCTTATCACACAGTAGAAGGCGCAATTCACATTCCATACAGACAACATGGCAACCCAACATGGAAATATGTAAGGAAAATGTTCCAGACAAAGGGAAAGTAAACCTCCTGGGCTATATATAATCTTGGTATATTTGATGAGCAAGATGTAGAATAGTAATTGAAAGAAAAAGTATTAGGAAATGAGTTCGGAGACAGATGATAAGGTTATTGTAGATAATGGTAAAGTCTTTAGATTTCGGTCTAAATGTTACAGGGAGGTTTAGAACAAAAGAGTGGCATGATCTGGTTATAGAAGCAGAGAGACAAGTCAGGAGGGTTCAACTGAGGGATCATGATAGCTTAAACTCTAGGAGGTGACAAATGGTCAGCTTTGGGACATCATTTGCTAACTGAAACTGGTCATCAGAGAAAGAAGAATTGAGAGATTATTTCAATATTTCTTATCTGAGCAACCCAGTGAATGAAGTACCATCTACAATGATGGGGAACACTAGAGGATGAGTAGGATTACAGGAGAGAGTGAAATCAGAAGTTCTAGTTCTAGTCTGTCCCATAGGGTCACTATGAGTAGGAATTGACTCAACAGCAATGGTCTTTGGGTTTGGTTAAATTTGAGATACCTGTGAGACATCCAAGCAGACATTAGAAATAGTCCATAATTCAGGGAGAATTCTGGGCTAAAGACATAATTTTAGTATAATCGATATATAGATGCTACTAAAGTCTAGAGATGAGATCATCTAGACAGTGAGTATAGATAGAGAAATGAAGACATCTGAGGACTAATGATTGGGCACTCCGATATTTAAAAGTCTGAAAGAAAATAACATAGCAAAGAAGGCTGAAAAATAGCCATCCATGAAGGATTTCATGTGAGATATCTCTAAAGCAAAGTAAAGAAAGTTTTGAGAAGGAGAAAGCCATAAACTCTGTTATATGCTTTTGAAATGAGCATTGAACATTGCTGACTTTAGCAACGTGGAGATCTTTGGTAACTTTGGTAAGAATTGTTTTAGTGGAGTGATGGGGATGCAGGCTTGATTAAAATGATTCCAAGAGAGACTGGGAAGAAAAGAAGGCAAGACAGTGTCTAAGAACAACTTTAGGATCATAGCTAGAGGGAAATGTAGCATCTTGGCAAGATTTTTTTTTTTTTATGATGGGAAATATATCATGTTTTTATGCAGATGGGGAAAACCAATAATATCGGAACAAGAGTAGATAATTATAGAAGCAAGCACTGTGGATAGGCAAGAGAGGTTTGGACCCAGTAATCAAGCATGATTGACCTAAGATAGGCACTTTGAGTACTACTGAAGAATAATAGGAATGAAGGCGGTGACTATGGGCTCGGAAGCATTCAAGTTAGTGGAATTGGTAGCAGGATACGGAAATTCTCTTCAGATCACTTGTATTTTCTCAGTAAAATTAGAAGCAAGGTCACCTACTGAGAACAGAAAGGAAAAATGACAGTAAAAGAGTCTTCTCAGAGGGGAAGGGTGAGAATTGACTAGAAAAATGTGATAGGATTCACATTTCAATTTTTTTTTCCAAATCAATAACTTTATATAAGACCGTATGTATTTAGCAAAAGATGAAAACACCTGAGGATTAACAAATTCCATCTGTTCCAAGGTCCAAATAAAGCAGAATATAAGCTCTATGAGAAAAAGGATTTTTGCCTACTTTGTGCCATGGTGGCCCAATGGTTAAGTGCTACAGCTGCTAACCAAAAGGTCAGCAGTTGGAACCCACCAGCCACTCCTTTGAAGCACTATAGGGCAGTTCTACTCTGTCCCATAGTGTCACTATGAGTCAGAATAGATTTGACGGCAAAGGGTTTTTGTGCATAGTAGGTGCTCAAGAAACATTTGTTGGATGCATTAGTGAATGAGGAGCCACAGTATCTTTGGCTTGTTGTTGTTGTTGCTAAAAACAGTCTACTCACCCACAAATTTATCTTCTCACTTTGTCCTCATCCTGTTGTTGTTAGTTGCCGTCGTGTCATTTCCAACTCATAGCAACCCTTTGTACAACCGAATGAAACATTGCCTGGTTCAGCACCAACCTCACAATAACTGCTATGTTTGAGCCCATTTCTGCAGCCACTGTGTCAATCCAACTCATTGAAGGTCTTCCTCTTTTTTGCTGACCCTCTACTTTACCAAGTGTGATGTCTTTCTCCATGGACTAGTCCCTCTTGATAATGTGCCCAGAGTATATGAGACGAAGCCTTGCCATCTTCACTTCTAAGGAGCATTCTGGCTGTACTTCTTCCAAGACAAATTTGTTCATTCTCCTGGAAGGCCACAGCCTATTCAGTATTCTTTGCCACCACTATAAATCAAAGGCATGAATTCTTCTTCAGTCTTCTTTATTCACTGTCTAGCTTTCACAGGCATATGTGTTCTAGTGCATTTTCAATAGCCCTTTTCTAATTGATCTTCTTAAAAATATGTGATCATTTTGTGGTTTACATTCATCTATTTTTAATTCACCAAAACATTGTTTTAAAGTTACTAATGGAACGTTAAAGAGCCTCATGAACTAAAAGGCACATTTTGTCAAAATTAAGCGAATAGAAAAGAATGAAAAGTTTGGGTCGAGTTCAAAATTTTAAGTTCCCAAGGAAAAAGAAAGTACAAAACTTGAGATTATAGTCTCATATTCTGATATTAATCACATGAAATTCAAGGGTCCAGAGTGGATTAAAGAAATAAAAATTTTAGAACAAACTTCCAACCGTGAAATGTACTAAGAGACTCTTTCAAACCAAAATTCCTCTATACTTAGCCTGCTTAGCAACCATATATATATTTTTTTATCTCAATGAGTTTATTTATCTACAACAGCAGGAATTTTATAAAATCCCAAGCTATTTCAAATCTTTTCACAAAATGGATGGTTTCATGTTTAATGAGAAGAACAGAAGGTCTGCTACTCTGCAACCACAGAAGAATATTAATCTTTTTCTTTCTCACAAAACTGTTTAATAAACACATGAAATATGTATAATTTTGCTTGGAAACAAAGAAATGCAAGGAAAAGCAATAATGTAGCATTTCATCTATTATAACGATAGTGAACATCTCTGTGATATAGATTTTCCATACCTTTTGTGACTTTCTTAGGTTAAATTCTTCAGAATGGAATTACTGGATGAAAAATTGTAAGAAATTTTATGGCTTTTGAAATATATTGCTAAATCCCTTCCGAAAAATACTGTAACATTACTATACCACTAAAAGTACAAATTTTATAACATTCTACCATTACTGGCTATTTTTTAAATCTATTTTTTACTTTACAAACAGTATAATTCACTCTTGTCATGTAATTCTATAAGTTTTTACTAATGCATGGAGTCAAGTAACCACACAAAACTCCAGACACAGGACAGGTCCATAATCCCAAAAAGTACTCTTGTGCTGTCCCTTTGTAGTCAACTCTCTCCCCACCCCAACTTCTGGCCATCACTATCCTTATAATTTGCTTTTTCTAGAATGTGATAAAATTAGACCTATATACCATGATCCCTTTTCGGTCTGGCTTATTTCACTTGGTGTAAAACATTTAAGATATTGTTGATGAATCATAGTGTGTTCCTTTTATTGCTGATTGATTTTCCACTGTGTGGATGTGCCACAGTTTGTCCATCGATCAGTTGAGTTATTCCTAGTTTTTGAGGATTATGAATATAGCTACTATAAACATTTCTATAAGGTTTTGTGTGAATAGAAGTTTTTATTTCTCTTGAGTTAGTTGACGTTTTTTACAAGTATTTATCTCATGTTGATTCTGAGGTTTTAAGAACACTGGTAGAAATTCAAGTTCTTCCAAGGGATACTGGTACCCCAGTTTGACCCTTCAGTAAAACCATACCCAAGATAATGTACATAAAGCTCTTAGCACTTAGTTAAAATTTGGAAAATACTAGAGACATGAAGATACCCTTATAAATAAAATCAGTTATGAAACCTTAAAATATTCAGACTAGGTAACATGTTTTTCTTTTATAGAAATAATGATCCCAGCTTTCAAAACTTACTTGAATACTTCTACTGGTTGTGGGGAAACATGTAAGGAGACACAAGAGCATCTAGAGACATAGTTGTGGGGGAGGGGCAGAAGGTAGCACTTGACCCTGGATGCAAGTCCGAGGGGATGGCAGATGATGCACAGAATGACATTCTGAGGTGTCACAAATACGAAAGGTGCCTGACTGAGGCACCCAGACAAGAGGGGACAAGGCGTTTCTACTGGCACATCACTGCTATCAGTGTCTATTCATCTTGATATTGGGAGGGAGGGGCAATTTAGAGATTGCCACTGGGCTCTCTTCACCCTTGCTAGGCCTCTGAAACCATCTTTAACTTAATGTTCACCAAATAACCTCAAATCTGAATGATTCAAGTCAATTTGTGACAACCTTTTGAATTCTGAGACTAAAATAAGAATAGTAAGAATTGTCCCTGCCCACAAGGAATTTACAGATTCATTAGGAAAAGTTATCTTGTGCCTGGAGAGATAAGTAACAATTCAGAAGAAAGATTAAAGGTATCAAAGGGATGCAAGAGTTCATGAGTACTAATGGATTTCAGAGTTGGGAGCTGGGGGAAAGACTTTTGGGGACAAATGAGCAAGGGCAAAGTTTGCTGTGCCTTAAAGAAGAGATAAAAAAAAAAAAAAAAAAAAAAAAAACCCGTGCCATAGAGTCAATTCCAACTCATAGAGACCCTATAGGACAGAGTAGAACTGCCCCATAGAGTTTCCAAAGAGCGCCTGGAGGATTTGAGCTGCCGACCCTTTGGTTAGCAGCTGTAGTGCTTAACCACTACACCACCAAGGTTTCCAAAGAAAAGATAGGACATTTCATTTGAAGTGATAGGACATTTCATTTGAAGTAGGATCCTTCTTCTATATCTGATACATCTTGAAGTGTGAAGGCAAGCTCTTGGCACTGAATCTTTCCCCTGTCCTCCCACAGAGCTAGAATGAGTCACACCACCACTAAAGATAATTGGCACCCAAATAGCAAAATATAGTTGGCCGTGTTACAGACCACATCGTTAAGTGTCCTCTTTTAAATCTGTCTGATAGTACCCATATGATGGATTACACAACACCACTACTAAATTTGGAGAACATAGGCAGAGAAAATAAAGAGCAATAAGTCATTTCCAAGTAAAGCCATCTGATTCTATTTGTAACAAACCAATCAAAGTCAGAGTAGCTATGTCTCAATTCACATATAATTTTACAAGCAGGAAATAATTGTGTTTTTCTGAAATACCAAGAGAATTACACTTTAGCAAGTTTCCCAAAATATGCTCACCTAGCATATCATATGAAAATCAGGAGTTCATATAAAAATATTTTTGTGTGAAAAAGCACATGAGCAAGTATATATCCTTTCCACTTTCCATATCTCCCTCACTTTCCCAATTCTGTTTCTTCCCACTACTCCATTTCCACCCCTAGCGCTCCTCCTTTCCCACGGACATGTATCACTAACGTGCACAAAGTTATTAAGGAATATTTACTTTTAAGCTCAACAATATATGGTTTCCAGACAACTAATCACCAAGAAGCACAAGCATAAACTATTTGATATTAAGCACTGAATTTTAACTGAATAAATAGTATGCATACAGGTATAAACTTGTCATGAATTTATTCATTCAATCAATATGGCAAATAAGTTCATGTCTACCATGCACCAGGCACAAAGAATACAGAGATGAAATATATAACCCTTGTCCTCACTGGGGAGCCCTGGTGGCACTGTGGTTAAGGGCTTGGCTGCTAACTAAAAGGCTGGTGGTTTGAACCCACCAATTGCTCCATGGGAGAAAGATGTGGCAGTCCGCTTCCATAAAGATTACAGCCTTGGAAACCCTACGGTGGCAGCTCTACCCTGTCCTACAGGGCCACTAAAAGTCAGAATCAGCAGCGGGTTTGGTTTTTGATTTGGCCTCTATTGTGCTAAGTCTAATAGTGGAAACAAAGAGATATAATACAGTTATAATATAGTGCAACATGCAATAAAAGAGAAAGAATAATGCCCACTGTGTTATGAGAAGACGGAGAAGGATCACTCAACCCAGACTGGGTTAGTAAAATTTGTAAAAGACAGAATATCTTAGCTGAGTCCTGAAAGATAAATAGAAGAGAGTCAGATAAAATAATCAAAAAGGGGCATCCCAGTCTGAGGATACAGCAGTAAGAAAATGTGTCTTTGTGGAACTGCAAATGGTTTTATAAGACTGTAATTTAAGTTGCATTTGGAGGGCTTCTGTAACAAACTTGAACTTACTGCTTTAGTTTACAAGACTCCCAACTTTCCACTCACGACATGTCTCTTTCTTTCCTACAAGTCAAGCATTTTTTAATAAACATGGAGTTATTTTCTCTGGAGGATTAAATATGTGTGTCTATCATTTCTCCTTTGTTCTCATTTCTCCAAGTCCTGGCCATGCTGGTTGGGGTCAGTAAGGTAGCCCTCCCCCAAGAGACTTTTTGTGGCAGCGTCTGCCAGTGCTCACTTACCATCCTTCTTGCCTCTTCTTCCTGGGTACATACTAGATTTGTCCTCCCTAGCCTCTTCGTTGATGGAAGGCCTGGTTGTGCAGTGGTTAAGAGCTCAGGCTGATAACTAAAAAGTCAGCGGTTCGAATCCACCAGCCGCTCTTTGGAAATCCAATGGGGCAGTTTTAACCTGTCCTGTAGGATTGCTATGAGTGAGAATCAACTGACGGCCACTAGTTTTATTTATTTATTTTTAGCCTCCTTGATGATAAGTTCCAGGAAAATGAGATGTGGGCAGAAGTGATGTATACTGCTTTCAAGCCCAGTCCATAAAAATCTTCCACACACAAAGTTCTGCTCTGCTTCTTCCCATTCTACATTGACCTAGAAGACCACGAGTTGAAGGTGGCGCTACAACGAGATGGAAGGAAACTGTGTTCTAGAACAACTGTTTGGAGCAGAGCCCCTCCACTAACCCCCACTGGACTATATCATGAGCACAAAATAGACCTGTGTTATGTTAAGCCACTGAGGTTTTAGGATTGTGTCCTTACAGCAATTAACGCCGACAATTCTACTTCAGAGTGTTTGTCCCATCCTTTAAACCCATATTCACCACTGTATGTGTTTTTCACTTGGATTTTTATTATTAAACTGGATCAGCCACAGAACAGGATTAATTTTTGCAAACTTCTTCAGGGAAATCTCTAGTACCTGCCATCCACAGCTCTATACGGACTGATTAGAACTAAATTTCTGTGTCTTGCTACTTAACTGCTCTGGACAAGAAAACTCTCCTGGTTACAAGTCCCGAGCCCTTTCAGAAAGAAAGAAAAATCTCCTAAAAGTATACTCATTATCTATGCAGAGTGTCAGAGATTTCTTACTGGATGTGGCTTATTATTTTCCTCAGTCATCTGGGTATCTTTCTCGTCTTTCTTTTCCTCTTCATTTCTCCATGATCATCTTGTACTGCCTCTTCCTTCTATCACTAGGCATTTTAGCCTAATAACCAAACAACATAACCAGTCACTTATAATTCATTAGTCTACAATTTAGCACAGTTTATTTTTAAGAGGAAAAAATATTAATTATTATCTTTAAATTATTTTTATAAGAATATTTTTTGAAAAAAGTATCAATGCTTGTAACACATAAAAAAAAAGCAAAGACATGTAAAGAAAAAGTAAATAATCTCTTCTCCATTCTCCCTAATTCTAACAACCAACTTGAACTTATTATTTTTTACCTTCAAATTTAATTTATTAGACCATTTGTTACTAAGTTTATACCTGCTTGGTGAAACAAGTAAAATGATGCAAAGATATATATATATATAAAAGTCTCTCTTTTATCTTCCTTTCAACCCTTCCACCCCCAGGCTTAGTCATGTTTGTTAAAAGTATGGTGTATATCCTCCCAGCTTTCTCCATACTCAAACAGCTTTTTTTTTTCCAGCTTTTTACAAAAACATGATTCATATTTTTATCCATAACTTGCTTTTATCACATAACTGTACCTCCCAGGCATTCCTTGAGGACAATAGATGTAGATGTAATTAACTCATTTAAGTAGCTATATAATATTCCATTGCATGGATGAAACAAATTTATTTAACCATTTACCATTCCCCTATTCATGGATATTGACTTTGTTCACAGTTTTGTGAGTCTGTGTGTGTGGGTGAGTGTGTGTGTGTGTGTGTGTAGTGGGGAGAATGGAAAGGAGTCACCTCTACAGACAATATTGCCTTAAACATACTTGTACATAGTTGTACATATTTTGTAGTATTCAAAATATTTAATGGCTGACATGACAAAGAAACTGAAAAATCAGAAAAGATATCCAATCAGCTAGTACCCTATACCCATGCTTAATATGATTACCAATTTTACTTTTGCGGTTTTTTTTATATTGCTGCTTTTGTTTCTATAGCATAGATTTCCACAGACATTACTGTCCAGGATCCAGTTGTCTATTCCTGCATGCCATATTTCTCCAAAACTCAGTTGCTTGAAACAATTGTCTTATTATCTCTCACAGTGTCTTTGCTCTGGAACTCAGGAAGGGTTCACGTGGAAGTTTGTGACTTTGGATCTCTCACGTGGTTGCAGTGAGATGGTGACTGGTGTTAGAATAGCCTGGGGCTGAATCTGCTGGGGGCTGGTCAGATGCCCCTGTCTCTTCATGTAGTCCAGGGCTTCTCCATGTGGCCTGTAGCATGGGCTAGCTCAGGCTTCCTCACAGCACGGGGCCCTCAAACAGTTGGACTGTTTTATAGGGTAGGTTAAGGCTTCAAGAGAAAATATTTTAATGAACAAGGCAGAAGATTTGAGGCCTTCTGCAACCTAGTTGTGGAAGTCAAGCAACCTCACTTCCACCACATTCTGTTAATTACAGGTAAGTGACAAGCCTGTCCAGATCCAAAGGGAAGGGAATTAGACTCCATCTCTTGATGGCGGAATAATTAGGTTCTGCAAGAATATTTGCAACAGGAAATATTATTGTGACTATCTTTGCAAAATAAAATCTGCTATAATACTTCCTCTGGTCATAACAATTTATACCCCTCATGCATGCAAATTATGCTCACCCTCATCAACAACCCCACAAAGGTTTCATCCCATTATGGTTTCAGGCTCTGGATCTAGGATTTTATCATCTAAATCAGATACGGGTGTAGATGAGGCATCATGGATGTGGTTCTTTAGGTGCAGATTCTTTAGCATTTGTTAGGTGAAGACTGTGACCTAAAGAGACAAATTATCTGTCCCACGCACGCTCGACATCCAAAGATGGGACAGTCATAGGATAACCAGTATAGATGTTTTCATTCAAAAAGGGGAAAAACAGGAGGCACATAGTAGCCACTTGTATATACCAACTTTGATGCCCTCCAGGCACATGTCACGAGTTTCTAGATTAGGGCCCAGTACTGCTCCCTGAGACAGATTATCTGGAGCTCTGGACTTTACCTTATGGGGTCTTACTTCTGTCCTCTGAATCATCTTTTCTTTTCCATAAAATATAGCCTAAGTTGAGTACATCAGTGTTCAGTGCAGCACTATTCACAAATGTCAGCAGATGGAAACAACTCAAGTGCCCACCAACAGATGAATGGATAAACAAGATATGGTATATACATACAACTGAATATTATTCATCCATAAAAAAAATAAAGTTCTGACACATGTTATGGCTTGGATGAGCCTTGAAAGCATTATGCTAAGAGAAACAAATCAGACACAAAACGATAAATATTGTATGGCCCCACTTAGATGAAAATCTGGAATAGGCAAATGAACAGAGATAAAAGTTTATTAGTGGTCACCAGGGGCAGGTGGGAGGGGAAAAGAGAGAGTTATTGCTTATGGGGCAGTAAGTTTCGGAGAAGGGTGAGGAAAATTTGGAAACGGATAGTGTGATAGTAGCACAATATGATGAACCCAATTAATATCACTGAACTATGCACATAAAAAATATTGAAATGACAAATGTTTTGCTGCATATATTTTTATCACAATAAAAAAAATAGCTTTAGATGAGTAATTTTCTCACCCTAATTCTTGCCTCTAGAAGTTAAGGCATCAAAAGACCTTTTTACATTTTGTACTGTCTGTTCCTTTCAGTCCTAGCTGACACAATTCCTTTCAAAATTTTGAAACTGTGGGCTTTGTGTATTAATTTGTAATCTATTGTGTTAAACAAAAGCCACACTCAAAAAGCTCTTTAAGTCTTCTCTACCTTGGGCTCCCTGTGAAGTTGCTGTAGTACATTTCCCTAAAGATTTTTAGAAGCCCTATTGTTTAATGGAGAGGGCCTTTGAGGCAGTGCCTTGAGGTCTTTAGTAGGCCTTTGTCTGTTTCAAAGGATCCACAGGCACCTTTCTCATAGAAGTGACATCAGATGCTTCCTTCCAGCCTTTTTTCCTTAAACTTCAGTTACAAGTGTAATAGCCATGGTTGGCCAACTTTTCAACTTCCTGATGATGCTAAGCATAAAAGTAGGAGAGGTAAGGGCGGCACCACTATGGTCAGACGAGCTAATAGCAATGGGCTGTCACAGATAAAAGTCAGATAGAGGCAGATGCTGAAATACTACAAAGAAAAAAAAAACACATAAAAGTATGGGCTAATTAATCTAGCCATAAATAATATTATATTCCTCAGCAGTATCTGAGATCAAGGAGCCCTAATGGCACAGTAGTTAACCAACAGGTAGGCAGTTCAGATCCACCAGCCACTACATGGGAGAAAGATGTGGCAGTCTGTTTCCATAAAGACGACAGCCTTGGAAGCCTTATGGGGCAGTTCTACTCTGTACTGTATGGTCTCTGTGAGTCGAAATCAACTCTGTGGCAACTGGTTTGATTTTTTCGTTTTTAACCCGAGACAGATCATGAAAACCCCAAGGGTCCAAAGAGATTGGCTGACATTCATTCTGGCATTATGGTTAAGAGCTCAGCTCCAGAACTAAACCCTCAGGTTTTAATTCCAGCTCTAATACTTCCATGATTGTGCACCCTTAGGAAGAAATTTATGACTGTGCTTCAGTGTTTCTGTATGTGAGACGGGAAGAATAATAATACTTATTTATGGGGTTGCTATTTCGTTTAAGTAATATAATACCACAAAATGCCTAGAAAAATACCTAGAACACAGTAAGTATTCAATAAATGTTAGCTATTGTTGTCATTTTTGTCATTTACTTTAGATTAGCTGACTTTGGAAGATAAAACATTTACAAAGCATTCCATCACAAATGACTAAAATATAAATCATTTGGGGCTGAAAGTATATTCGAGTTGTTGGAAATATCCACTTATATAGAAAAATCTCTCTTAGGTTTTGTTTTTTGTTTCATTTTCTCCCACTGCACCGTTCTTTCTTGAATAACGTCTGAGTACTGCTTACCTGCCTGGTCTTCTTGTTGCTGTCTCTTTACATCCCCAGGACAGTCTAGATCTCCTAGATTTTGTGGTTCAAAATCTTCTAACAGTGCTTCTTCCACCTACTAACATTTAGGGGCATTAAAATCAAAATGCAAAATATTTTGGAATTCATTTTTTAGCCAACAATTCAAATATTCAAGATCTTACAATGCCCTCAAGATATCTTCTCAAACTGCTTCAGCCTGCTTTTATCTTTTCCTTCTCTACAGCATTCCTGACAAATGAGATGGTCATTGTCATTGTTGTTAAGTGCCCTCAGGTCCTTTCCAACTCATAGCTACCCTATAGGACAGAGTAGAGCTGCCTCATAGAGTTTCCAAGGAGCAGCTAGTGGATTTGAACTGCTGACCTTTTTGGTTATCAGTCGAGCTTTTAAGCACTGTGCTACCAGGGCTCCGAGACGGCCATAGCTTGAATCTAATTCTTCCTTTTCGTCTTCTTGGAAGAGTTCAAGGTTCCATACCACATATCAGGAGAGAAAACACTGTGTGTCATAAATTGTTAGGTTTTGGTTTTTCCTTATAAAGATGCCAGTTATGAATTTCATATAAATTTAATTTATATTCCCCATTCTTAGGTTTTCTAAATTTGCCAAGAAATTTCTTTGATTTGTTTTCTCTAAAGAAAAAAAAAAATGGAAGAAATGTCCCAAGAGATAGAAGCAAAGTATTATCTATGGAGGGCACATAAAATTTAAGACTATCACCGAAGAAGACATTCATGTGGCTAACAGATACATGAGGAAATGCTCAAGATCACTAGCCATTACGGAAATGCAAATAAAACCACAATGAGCTACCATCTCACCTGGACATTACCAGCACAAATCAAAAAAACAGAAATAAATGTTGGAAAGGCAGTGGGGAGATTGGAATTCTTACGCACTGCTGGTGGGAATGCAAAATGGTACAGTCATTTTGGAAAGAGACATGGTACTTCCTTAAAAGGCCTAGAAATAGATATACCACATGATCCAGCAATCCCACTCCTAGGAATACATCCTAGAAAAAGAAGAACTGTCACATGAATAGACATATGCACGCTCATGTTCATTGCAGCATTGCTCACAAAGCAAGAAGTTGGAAACAACCTAGATGCCCATCAACAGATGAATGGATAAACCAACTACGGTACACGCACACAATGGAATACTATGCAATGATAAAGAGGAATGATAAATTTATGAAGCATCTCACAACATGGATCAATCTGGAGGGCATTACGCTGAGTGAAATAAGTCAATTGCAACAGGACAAATATTGTATGAGACCTCTACTGTAAAAACTCATGAAAAGATTTAAATGCAAAAAGGAACAATTTTTGATGGTTATGAGGGAGGGGAGAGGTGGGGAAAATTACTACATAGACATTAGATAAGTGGTAACTTTGGTGAAGGGTAAGACAGTACACAATACTGGGGAAGCCAGCACAACTAGTGCGGGGCAAGGTCATGGAAGTTCCACAGACACATCCAGGCTCCCTGAGGGACCCAATTACTGGGCCAAGGGTTGTGGGGACCATGGTCTCAGGCAACATCTAGTTCAATTAGCATAACATAGTTCATAAAGAAAGTGTTCTACATTCTACTTTGGTGAGTAGTATCTGTAGTCTTAGAAGCCTGTGAGTGGCTATCTAAGATACTCCACTGGCCTCACCCTGTCTGGAGCAATGGAGAATGAAGAAAACCAAAGACGCAAGGGAAGGATTGATCCAGAGGACTAATGGACCACAACTACCACCACCAGACTGAGTTCAGCACAACTAGATGGTACCTGGCTACAACCACCCACTGCTCTGACAGGGATCACAACAGCGGGTCCTGGACAGAGCTGGAGAAAAATGTAGGACAAAATTCTAACTCGCAAAAGAAAAAAAAGGACCAGACTTACTGGTCTGACAGAGGAGAAACCCCAAAAGTATGGCCCCTGGACAGAATTTTAGCTCAGTAATGAAGCCACTCTTGAGATTCACCTTTCAGCCAAAGATTAGACAAGCCCATAAAACAAAACAAGACTAGATGGACACAACAGCCTAGGCACAAGGACAAGAGGGCAGAAAGGGACAGGAAAGCTCGTAATGGGGAACTCAAGAAAGGGAGAGTGTTGACATGTTGTGGGATTGGCAACCAACATCACAAAACAATATGTGTATTAATTGTTTAATGAAAAACTAGTTTGCTCTGTAAACCTTCATCTAAAGTAGAATTTAAAAAATTTTTTAAAAACAAACAAAAATATACAACTAAAAGAGACTTCGGAGGTATGTCAAACACCCTCATTTTACAGAAGAGGTAAGGAAACTGGTGTCTAAGGAATTTCAACACCTGACCTAAGGTAAAGATCTAGTGGAAGAGTTGTGATGAAAAGAATTGATGCACATAAGAATGCAATGACATGCTTGGTTCTGCTAGCTCTTCTTTAATGATAAATACCTAGGGAGTTTTCACATCTACACTTCTAGAATGCTGAAGAGTTTCTTTTTAAATTCCACATCTCAGAGTCAACTTGTTCTACCCTTTGGAGAAGAAGGAAAATATGAGTAAATATGATTAAAATTTCTTCATTTATACAAATCTTACTGCATTCTTTATTAATATCTCAGTTGAAATCTTTCAATACACTACTAACTGGAACCTTAAAATAGGAAGAAAGGCAGTCATCCCTTGAGGAGGGTCCAGAAAATGTTTTGTCTCTCTATAGTGCTACAGCTGCTAACCAAAGGGTGGGCAGTTTGAATCCACCAGTCGCTCCTTGGAAACTTCATGGGGCAGTTCTACTCTGTCCTATAGAGTTGCTATGAGTCGGAATCGACTCCACGGCACTGGGTTTTTTTTTGGGTTGGAGTCTATAAAAATTCAGATACCCTAAGTGAATTAAGACCAGGGATAGAGAAAGAAGCTTTACACTCCAAAGCGTCCTAAAATTTCCTGCTGTGTTAACCCCAAACCATTCCTTTTTTTACTTTCTGTATCTCCTCTTCTGTCATACCTGAATCCCTGCAGTGCTCAATGAAATGTTTCCTTCTTCCCTAAGCCTATATCAATTGCCACTTTGACAGTGATAAAAAGAAAAAGATACAGCATGTTAAATAGCAGGCAGGACTCGGGAAAGCTTGTTTTAATCGAAAGTTGTTTCACTAGAACATAAAGTTGTTTTACTAGAAAATTGTTTTTATCCTGCACAATTTCACTGTCTAGAAATACCAGGCTACGACCATATTTAAATATATTTGCTTATTTCTTTGAATGTAGATACAAAGTAGTAAATTTTTATCAGAAATCCTTTTTTTAAAAGATTCAAAAGCACATGTCGCAAGTTAAACAGCTTAATATAAATAGGCCCGGCATTAGACTGTACACTGCAGTGCTACGTATTTGTTCAGCAGTTTCTCTCCCAGGAAAATAGGAATGGCGCTGATTCTATTCTAATGTTGGTGACTCTAAGTGTCATTATTATTCTCTCCTGGAGCAACTAAGGTTTTACCTTTCCTGCAGCACCAAGGACCAGCAAATAGCCTTCACAAATGATAACAGCCTATAAACACGGTGTTGCTATGAACCTGAAAATCCATTATCTGAAGCTTGCACTCCTATTATGTCCTAATATCAGCCCCCAAAAATTCACGTCAGTGATAATAACCTTAATGCATATCGTCTACCTCCCGGTAATAACTTCCCAGAAGCACTTCCAAGGTACTGCCTAATAAGCGCCATTATCTTTCTTTCTTAGGACACACCAAATCCGTGCAATTTTGCCTCCATCCATCTCTAGCAACAGCATAATCTTAAATGAGGCTATTTAACACCTGGCTGCTGGGGGAAAGTGAAATATCCTGCCAGCCATCTGGCTGTAGCAAAAAAACCCTTACAAATTATCAGGCATGTGATTGACTGGGAGCTGCTATCAGACCTTAGGTTAATGACAGGCAGCCATCAATTGCACAGCAACAAATTAAAGCTAGCAAGGCAGGGACCAGAAGTGAGGAATATTGAGACGCAATGGCAGCCTCCATGGGCTTGGCTCTGAGCCAGATGGGAAATCAATCCTCAAGGACCATTTGCCACCTAGAAGGAACCAAGTGTTCATTTCCTATTAACAAGAGAGGACTTTTCGGAGGGTAGGCCATCAAGGCAGCTCTGACAACCTCAGGCAACACCAGGGCTGCATATCAAGCTTGGCTCTCCCTGAGTCAGAAAAGCATTTTCAGCTTTTACCTTCTTTTTCTTTTTTTTAAAACCTTGGTGGAAAATTGGTCACTTGTGTCACTTCAGAAACACATGTACATTACCTCAGGATTAAGTAATTGAAAAATGTTTACTGCTTTTATTCCTGGTAATTTGCTATTTTAAGGGAGAGATTTGATGATAAAAAGTAAAAAGAAGAATGAGTTTTGTTTAAGAAAGCTTCTCCACACAGGTTATCATGTATCAATGAATGGACTGAGGTGATGGTTTCTAAATGATGGCTCTCTAAACTTCAGCATTGCTCACAGAAGGTAGGGAAGACAGCCGTGAAAGCCTCAGGTAACAAGCAGTTTGAGACTAGGATCAACCCTAGATCCATTTGCGGGGTTGACACAACGCTCTTCTTGCTCAACGCTGCTGGCTTTTGCACTCATCTGTATGCCTGTTGCTGCCCCCTGGTGGCCCAGCCTAGACCCTTTCTTTCACCCAATAAAAACTCACCCAATCTGTGTCACTCAGGGTCCTGCTTTCCTCTTTACAGAGTTATAAAAAGACAGGACTTTCCAGTTGAAAAATAATTTATATATCACACCCTTTTTCAAGCTCAAATAACGATAATGGCATATATTTACAGAATGTGGCTATTATAAAGATACAGTATCTTACATTTGTGTATTACCTCCATATGTTGCTTCATTTGATCTTATGTGTACATACATTTTATGCATAGAGAGAAATACATACGCACGCATATATAGTATATATATTTGCAGGTGTATTATAATTTTTTTGTTAGTTGCCATAGAATTGGCTCCAACTCACAGAAAACCCACGTACAACAGAACGAAACACTTTCCAGTCCTGTGTCATCTTCGTGATCGTTTGTACGCACAAGTCCTACGTTTTGGCTATTGTGTAGTGCCTTCAAAGCTAGGGGGCTTATCTTCCAGCACTATATTGCACAATATTCTGTTGTGATCCATAATTGGCTAATTTTTGGAAATAGATTACTAGGTGCAGAAAGATGAAAGGAGTAGGAGTAGGAGAATGCAAAGAAATAAAAGGAGAGCAGAATAAAGAGTTTTTTTCTCTACAAGATCTTCTTAGTCCGTTTTAGTCTGGAAGCTTCACTGAAACCTATCCAACATGGGTGATCTTGTTGGTATTTGAAATATTTGTTGCATAGTTTCTAGCATCATTGCAACAAGCAAGTCGCCACAGTATGAGACGGTGGTAGTAGCGGTGGTGGAGGTAGCAATGTGTATGTATTCATAATAATAATTGCCATTTATTGAGCCATTACTAGATGATAGGTACACCTATTGCATCATCTGATTGCAATGCCTTCACCATTTTACAGATGAAGATACAGACTAAAGAAAATGCTCCTGGGTCCTGAGAAACTGGGATACATAAGGTGCAGAAAGATGAAAGAAGTAGGAGAACGTAAAGATATGAGAGGACAGGAGAATAAAGAGTTTTGTCTGCAAGATCTGGACGATTTTTTTTTTTTTTTATAGGGAGTTTGTTCGTTTTTTTTGTTTATCTACTTAACCTTCAGAGAGTTCCTATTCAGTGTCACACAGAAAGCAGTAAAACTTAAAGTTGAATTTAGTCTTGTCTAAATGTAAGGCTTCTGGATGGTTCTGGTGATTATTGTGGAATTTGGCCAGAGGACCCAAGAATGCCCAAATCCTACCTAACCACCCACACTTCAATCCATGAGGTACTTAAGATAATTTTATACATAGACAAAAATGACCGGCCAAAGAACTCTTGAATTTAAGCTGAAGTTCCCTAGCTTGGTGAACTAGGCTGGACAGCATGGAGAAATTTTGTGCTTAGACTGGAGTTAGCCTAGAGCTAGACATAGTAGGCTAACAAGCATCCTTCTGGTTCCTGAGATAAAGGGAGAAAAGAGATACCAGAAGAGGGAAGAAGGAAGAAATGGCAAAGAAATAAGAGGAGTTTCTAGAAGAAGGGCTTTTCTATACATCATGGATACAAGATTGTTATGGATTATATTGCGCACCTGAAAAATATATGTTGAAGTCATAATCCCTGTACTTGTGAACATGACCTTGCTGGAAAATGTTGTTGTTTTAGGCGCCATGGAATCGGTTCCAAATCATAGCAACCCATGTACAAGAGAACAAAAAACTGCCCAGTCTGGTGCCATCGTCACAATCTGTGTTATGCTTGGGCCCATTGTTGCAGCCAGTGTGTCAATCCACCTCACTGAGGGTCTTCCTCTTTTTTGATGACCCTCTAATTTACCATGCATGAGGTCCTTCACCAGGGACTGGTCCTCCTAATAGCATGCCCAAAGTACATGAGATGAATTTTCCCCATCCTTGCTTCCAAGGAGCATTCCAGTTCTACTTCTTCTGAGACAGATTTGTTCATTCTTTTGGCAGTCCATGGTATATTCAATATTCTTTGTCAATACCGTAATTCAAAGGTGTCAATTCTTCTTCGGTCTTCCTTATTCATTGCTCAGCCTTCACATGCATATGAGGGGACTTAAGTCAGGTGCACCTTAGTCCTTAAAATGACATCTTTGCTTTTTAACACAATAAAGAGGTCTTTTGCAACAGATTTGCCCAATGCAATGCATCTTTGATTTCTTGACTGCTCTTCCATGGGTTCTTCCATGGGTGTTGATTGTGGATCCAAGTAAAATGAAATCCTTGACAACTTCAGTCTTTTCTCTGTTTATCATAATGTTGCTTTCTGGTCCAGTTGTGAGGATTTTTGTTTTTTTTATGTTGAGGTGTAATCCATACTGTAGGCTGTAGTCTTTGATCTTCATCAGTAAGTGCTTCAAGTTTTCTGCAAGCAACATTCTGTCACAGGTTGTTAATGAGCCTTCCTCCAGTCCTGATGCCCTGTTCTTCTTCATATAGTCCAGCTTCTCGGATTATTCGCTCAGCATACAAATTGAATAAGTACGGTGAAAAGATACAGCCCTGACAGACACCTTTCCTGACTTTTTTTTTTTCTGAAGCAGTATCCCTTTGTTCTCTTTGAACAACTGCCTCTTGATCTATGTACAGGCTCCTCATGAGCACAATTAAGCATTATGGAATTCCTATTATTTTCAATGTTATCCATAATTTGTTATGATTCACACAGTCCAATGCCTCTGCATAGTCAACAAAACACAGGTAAACGTCTTTCTGGTATTCTCTGTTTTCAGCCATGATACGTCTAACATCAGCAATGATATCCCTGGTTCCACGCCCACATCCTACTTGAATTTCTGGCAATTCCCTATCAATATATTGCAGCAGCTGCTTTTAAATGCTCTTCAGCAATATTTTACTTGTACAGGATATGAATGATACTGTTTGATAATTTCTGCAATCGATTGGATCACCTTTCTTTGGACTAGGCATAAATATGGATCTCTTCCAGTCAGTTGGCCAGGTGGCTGTCTTCCAAATCTCTTGGCATAGAAGAATGAGCACCTCCAGCACTGCATCCGTTTGTTGAAACATCTCGATTGGTAGTCCATCAATTCCTGGAGACTTATTTTTTACCAGTGTCTTCAGTGCCGCTTGGACTTCTTCTTTCAGTACCATCAATTCTTGATCATATGCTACCTCCTGAAATGATTGCACATCGACCTGTTCTTTTTGGGACAATGACTCTGTGTATTCCTTCCATGTTCTTTGGTTATGTCCTGCATCGCTCGGTATTTTTCCCATAGAATCCTTCACTATTGCAATTCAAGGCTTGAATTTATTCTTCAGTTCTTTTGGTTTGAAAAATGCTGAGCATGTTCTTCCCTTTTGGTTTTCTAACTCCAGGTCTTTGCACATTCCATTATAATACTTTACTTTCTCTTCTTGAGCTACCTTTTGAAATCTGCTCAGCTCTTTTACTTCAGCTCTTCCATTCGCTTTAGCTATTCTACATTCAAGCAAAAGTTTCAGAGTCTCTTCTGACATCTGTTTTGGTCTTTTCTTTTTTTCCTGTCTTTTTAATGATCTCTTGCTTTCTTCATGTATGATGTCCTTGATGTCATTCTGAAACTGGCCTGGTCTTTAGTCAGTAGTGTTCAACACATCAAATCTATTCTTAAGATGGTCTCTAAATTCAGATGAAATATGCTCATGGTCATGTTTTGGCTCTCGCGGACCTGTTCTAATTTTCTTCAGCTTCAATTTGAACTTGCAGATGAGCAATTAATGGTCTGATGCGCAGTCGGCCCCTGGTCTTGTTTTGACTGATGATACTGAGCTTTCCCATTGTCTCTTTCCACAGATGTAGTCGATTTGATTCCTGTGTATTCCATCTGGTGAGGTCTACATGTACAGTCGCCATTTATGTTGGTGAAAAAGGTATTTGCATTGAAGAAGTCCTTGGTCTTCCAAAACCCTACCATGTGATCTCCAGCATCGTTTCTATCACCAAGGCCATATTTTCCAACTATTGAGCCTTCTTTCCAACTTTTGAATTCCAATCACCAGTAAATATCAATGCATCCTGATTGCACTTTCAGTCGTTTTCAGACTGCAGTAGTTGATAAACATCTTAAGTTTTTTTATCTTTGGCCTTAGTAGTTGGGGCATAAATTTGAATGATAGTCGTATTAACTGGTCTTACTTGTAGGCTTATGGATATTATCCTATCACTGACAGCACCGTACTTCAGGATAGATCTTGAAATGTTCTTTTTGATGTTGAATGCGATGCCATTCCTTTTTAATTTGTCATTCTCAGCATAGTAGATTGTCCGATTCCAAATGGCCAATACCAGTCCATTTCAGTTCACTAATGCCTAGGATATCGATGCTTATAAGTTCCATTTCATTTTTGATGATTTCCAATTTTCCTAGACTCATACTTCATACATTCCATGTTCCAATTATTAATGGATGTTTGCAGCTTTTTCTTCTCATTTTGAGCAGTGCTACATCAGCAAATGAAGATCCCAAAAGCTTGACTCTATCCACATCATTAAGGTCGACTCTACTTTGAGGAGGCAGCTCTTCTCCAGTCTTCTTTTGAGTGCTTTCCAACTTGAAGGGCTCATCTCCCAACATGACATCAGACAGTGTTCCATTGGTATTCAGAAGGTTTTCACTGGCCAATTTTTTCAGAAGTAAACTGTTAGGTTCTTCTCCCTAGTCTGTCTTAGTCTGGAAACTCAGCTGAATCCTGTTCACCACAGGTGACACTGCTGGTATTTGAATACCAGTGGCATAGCTTCCATCATCTCAGCAATTTGCAAGCCCCACAGTAAGACAAACTGACAGATGCATGGGGAAATTACCAAACTTGAGAGTGATTTTGGGAACTCTCTGAACTTCCACCAGGCACAAGAGCACTTAATGTATGTTCATACATGCAATTACAAACTTATTTCCATTACCATGTCTTTTCTATAATGGGCAAGTATTACTGAGTATTATCTTGATATGTATGTGGAGAAAAATATTGTTTTATCACTTTTGGTTCTAACCAAGGCTACTGGTGAACTTTTGATATGTTAAACCTGTGCTTAACCTGTCCAGTTTTAAAAATTAAAAAAAAAAAAAACTTTTCGAAATAGGGTTTCTCTTTTATTATGTAAATGAGGTCATAACGAAGTATGACCTAATCCTTTCTGGGTGTTGTTTTATAAAAGAGAGTACGGACAGAGACACACACACATAGGGAAGAGACCATGTAAGAGTCTGTCTACAAGCCAAAGAATGTCAAGAAATACCCAGGGGTGCCAGAAGCTGAAAGAGACGAGGAAGGAACTTCTTTTACAGCCTTCACTCTGATTTGGACTTCTCACCAGATAGCATAGTACTGCTGATGCCTTGAATTTCAACTTCTAGCCTCCAGAATTGTGAGATAATAAGTTGAGAGGCTGGGTTGTATGGTGATTAGGAACATGTCCTCTGGAATTTAATTCTGACTACTTGAGTCCAAATTCAAGCTCTATAATTTACTACCTCTCTGACCTTTGGCAAGGTCTCGAACATCTCTTGGCTTCAGACTCCATATCTATACAGTAAGGGTGATAATTATAACATCAACCTCATTTACTTATTGTGGCTTTAAATGATTTGAGTTCATATATGTAACAGGCTTATAATAGTAGTTGGCACAAATCAAGCCCTTGTAAGCATTTGCTATCATTTAACTAATTCATAAGAAGGTTGAAACAACTGATATCTTCTGTTAATACTTGCAGAGTTATCCAAATTTATATTAAGTAGGATACACGTTAATCACAATCATAAATAGTAAAATTTCAGTTGACATAATAAATGAAGTGAAAAACTTCCGATCCTGTGGGGGGAAATATTACATGTGTAAGTGATGGCTGGAGACAGGATACAGAGGCAGGTATTTTAAGGGTGAGAGATAACATATGAGAGACAATATGTATAAGGTAAATACTTAATCATTCTGTAAAATTAAAAAACACTGTAAATATTTTTGCATTTTTCAGATTCTATCATATTTCTCCTTCTAATCTTACTGTCTCTAAAAAATTCCTAGTGTTTTTTCAATAGCTTGCAGACAAACCGTTTCAGATATTATGGTGCTAGGTGAAGGAGGGTTGAGAATCTGAGGAGAGTCTTACAGGCTCTATCCTATAAATGGATGCCAAGAGAAGAAGGGTCAGGAGCTTTAAGCTACTCAGTCATTTCAGCATTTTTGTTCCATGGTAAGTAAACTAATTTTAATGTAAGTAAAGCAAAACAAAATGAAGATTTCTGTAAACGCTGAACAACAGCACCTTAGTTACCTATATCAGAAATACTATAAATGGACGGCTTCAATGAGCAGAAATTTATTTTCTCATAGTTTAGAAGGCTTGCTGTTGCTGTCATTGTTAGGTGTGGTCAACTCCATTCTGACATGTAGCGACCCTGTGTACAACAGAAGGAAACACTGCCTAGTCCTCTGTCATCCTCACAATCTTTGTTATGCTTGAGCCTGTTGTTTTAGCCACTGTGTCAATCTATATCATTGAAGGTCTCCCTCTTTTTCAATGACCCTCTACTTTACCAAGCATGATGTCCTTCCCCAGGGATTGGTCCCTCCTGATAATATGTCCAAAGCACATGAGACAAAGTCTCACCATCCTTGCTGCTAATAATCATTCTGCCTGTACTTCTTCTAAGACAGACTTGTTTTTTCTTCCAGCAGTCCATGGTATATTCAATATTCTTCACCAACACCATAATTCAAAGTATCCATTCTTTGGTCTTCCTTACTCATTATCCAGCTTTCATATGCATTGAAAATACCTCAGCTTAGGTAAGGTGCACCTTAGTCTTCAAAGTGATATCCTTGCTTTTTAGCCCTTCAAAGAGGTCTTTTGCAGCAGATTTGCCCAATGCAATACGTCATTTGATGTCTTCACTGCTGCTTCCATGGGTGTTGATTGTGGATCCAAGTAAAATTAAATCCTTGACAACGTCAGTATTTTCCTTTTTTACCATGATATTGCTTATTGGCCCAGTTGTGAGGATTTTTGTTTTCTTTATGTTGAGGTGTAATCCATACTGACGGTTGGAGCCTTTGATCTTCATCAGTAAGTGCTTCAAGTCCTCTTCACTTTCAGCAACCAAAGTTGTGTCATCTGCATATTGCAGGTTGTTAATGAGTCTTCCTCTAATCCTGATGATCCATTCTTCTTTATATAGTCCAGCTTCTCAGATTATTTGCTCAGCATACAGATTGATTAAGTAGGATGAAACGATGCAACCCTGACACAAAATTAAGGAGGATGGAAGTCCAAATTCAGGGTGCTGGCTCTGGGGCAAGGCTGTCTTTCTCTGTCAGCTCTGGAGGAAGGTCCTTGTCTCTTTGAACTTCTGCTCCTGGGAGATCTTTAGGTGGCTTGTGTCTTTCTTACCCCATCTCTCCTCTGCTCACTTGTTTAGTCTCTTTTATATCTCAAAAGAGATTGACTCAAAATACACCCTATACTAATCCTGTTCATTACCAGAACAAAGGCAGCCCATTCCCAAATGGGATTATAACCACAGGCATAGAGGTTAGGTTTTACAACACATATTTTGGAGGGATATAGTTCAATCCATAATGACCAGTGTGGGGGGAGAGTATAGGGAAAAACAATCCATGCACGGAGAGAAGGGTTACTGGAACTGAGTATCTAGAATAGAGTTTGTGTAAACCAAGAAACCAAACCTGTTGCCATCAAGACAATTCTGACTCATAATGACCCTGTAGGGCAGAGTAGAACTGAGTGACTGGTGGATTCAAACTGCCAACCTTTTGGTTAGCAGCTGAGCTCTTAATTACTGTGCCACCAGAGTTCCAGAGACAATATCCACCAAACCAAAACCGAACTTCATTGCCGTCAAGTCGATTCTGACTCATAGCGACCCTATAGGACAGAGGATAACTGCCTTATAGTGTTTCCAAGGAGCAGCTGGTGGGTTCTATCTGCCGACCTTTTGTTTAGCAGCTGTAGCTCTTAACCACTGCTCCGAAGATTATATAACCAACCTGAAATGACCTTTTATAGCAATGCAGTGAAGAGCTTTAATGAGTTAACAATAATTTGGACAGAAAAACAACCTGCAGCAATAATCATAACTTGACGCATTTCACTTAAATCAGCTTTAGCCGTTTCTCTTCATTCTAAATAATTTCTCTAGAATTCTCTGTGATATTTCCTGAAAGGCAATTAAATGAAAATAATCTTAGAGAGGTGTTCTCAGCCTAATTATAATCATTACTTTCCCTGATATACACAAGAAACACAAATTATTTTTTCCCTCTGCAATCATACCTAGTGATGGTTCTCTCCTGTGCAAAGGATGCTGTGTGCACTACCAGTTCTGCATAATTTTTATTTAATTTGACTCAATAATGAACCAAATCAACTTGAGGCACTTTTCCCACACTAAGTACTCTAGACTTCTCACTCAAATATTTTCTTTATTTTGTTGAAAATGTATCTAATCTCTAAAGTTAGTCTAGATGATTGTAGAAGAATTACTTATGTAATTTTTATTACAATTAAGAAAAAAGTAATAAATTTAATGGAACTGGAGGGATAAATCCTAATATATGAATTAATATCATATCATTCCCAATCTGGCTGTAATCAAAATACCTATCCTCCTTGTAGTATTGTTGTACTATCTTTTTTGTCATGTCCTTGGATTTTCATATTAAATAATAAATTATATTGATGGCGGTGATGGTATTAATGATAGCATCGCAATTCTATCAAAAGGGAAGAAGAACACAATTTAATTGTTGTGTAACAGAACTTTATCTGACCACTCTAAATACTATTAAATTTAGCAGAAAATTTCAAGTCTGTGGCAAGACAGCACAAAGCAAAATGGAGATCTGGCAACAGATAGCTAGATGAATTAAAAAGTCAAATCCAATAAGTCAGACTGCCTATGTCCACTTTGATTTTGACTTGAACTTCTTGTTGTCTGCCTACATGGACCAAATTACAGGGCACATGCCAAATTTCCAGTTAACTTAGTGTTATACACACATAGTCTATAAACCTAGAGACATAATATTGTTGCATCTAAAGTCATTTTTGAATGAAAGTTGTCTTGACTAAGAGGCATGACCAGGGAACTGAAAGTTCCCATTGTGACTCCAGAGAGCTCACTCTCATCAAAACTGATTCAGGACTTGGAAGCTGTAATGATGATTGGATCAGGGCTTGAAGGAATCCCACAATGTCAGGAATTATTTTAAGAACACTCAGAAGACCCTTGGAAAATCCTTCACCTGGAGCTTTTATAAGTTTGGTCTAAGAAAAACTTCCTTCTCTTGGGAAAGAGTTGAGATTAATCATGAAAATTGTTTTTAGAGCCTCTGAACATAATTTCCCTAAAGAAACATATCTATACATATTTCGAGAAGGAAAAGGTAGGAAAATATGTAATGCTCTGCAAAATTTCATGGAACTTCCATGCCCAAAATCATACTTGCTTGTCATATTAGCACTTCTGTTAGAAAATGAGGCAGGTGCATGGGAAGAAAGCTGTTCCCTAGTATCTCCAACGAGGTAAAGAAATTTTAATTGACACTTGTATTAGCCAGTTTTGTCACTGCTAAGCTGCAGCAACAAAGAGACACAAAAATACACATCCTTTAACAAAATAAGAGTGTCTCTGTCACACAGTAATTCAGAGATTGGTAGGTGATACAAGGTGGAATAATATCATCAAAATCATCATTGTCATCATCATCATGTATTTATCTAAGATGAATGTCTTCTCTTCAAAGTCATTCATGATCCAGGTGTATTCTTTCTTACTGTTTCACCATCTTGGAATCATGTCCATCTCAGGTTTAAGAACATTATACCTTTACAGTTTATACTTCCATGAGTATCAACTGTAGCTACCTTCACATCTACTGTACTAGAATGGTTTCCACCTTTCTCTTAGGTGACATATAGAATATATCTCATTTTAACATGCATTTAGACATGGGTAAGAGATCCAACTGTCAATGTGTAGAATAAAACTCTGATCCTGAGGGAAGAATCTGTTATGGAGAAGAAGAATAGCAAAGAGGGAGGGCAAGAGGGTCAGAAGACTTGGGCCTCACATGTGTAAAAGACTTTAGAGTATATGTGTGACCTTGTTTGTTGTTGTTGGGTCCTGTTGAGTCAGTTCTAACTCATAGCGACCCTATAGGACAGAGCAGAATTGCCCCATAGTGTTTTCAAGGAATGTCTTGTGGATTTGAACTGCCAACCTTTTAGTTAGCAGCTGTGTGTGGCTCTTAACTGCTACACCACAGGGTTCCAAGACCTTGTTTAGACATGGTAAATTTTTTTCAAGTAATATACCATTTTTATAACTTTGACTTTTTTTTTTCAGTTGTCAATTCATTGGGAGTCTCAAATGCTATGAGTGGAAGACTTAAGACTCCATAAGCGCAAAAGGATCCCCCAGGACAAAAGGGGAAGTTTGAGGATGCAAGTTGATTCATCCTATCTCTCACAAAGTATAAACCAGTGCCATAAAATATTGGTAGCAATGCTACTGTATTTAGAGAAAGTTGAAGGTGAGAAAGATCTTGTGATGCTGTGCTAGAAAAAAAAATTTTTTTTTTTGAGAAGGAGGGATTTATTTAAAATTTGTTCTAACTATTTTTTTAAGTATGCAATCTTGAAACAGGTTTAAAATATCACTTTGCCTTTATTCTGTGTGCTTTTGCAAAATATGTTGATTCTTGTATTCTTTTAAATTTCTCTGGAGAACTGAAAGACCATAACTTTTGGCTCCAGTGAAAATATTCTGAGCCCAAGCCAGGGATTTAAAATCTTTGTTGAGATCATTTGTTGAGATGGGGGATGACAGTTAATTCAAATGAGAGAACCCAACACCTAATTCATAAAAAAAAATGAGCAAATTCCAAGTGCATATGTGTTTCAAACACAAATGATTTTCTGGACTTAATTCTGTCAGAAATCTGGCAAGCCTGCTTTGGAAACCAAAACCAAGCTATTTCATCCTTTTTCTCAGAAATAGGGCCACTTTCTGTTCCAATGCAAGATCACAAGGTGCTATGGTAGTCACTCCTACAAGTAAAGTGAAGATCCAAGGTCTGATGTGCTAGCAGATGTGACTAATAAATTTGGAGACAAAATTAAGACCATCAAGCAAACAAGATAATCAAAGAAGTCTGAAATCGGGATTCAAGTAAATGATACTGCCTCAAGTTCTTGTGTAGCTAACAGGATTTTTGAATAGCCCACAGGAATAATCCCAGAATATTGAATAACATAGGGAAGAGAAGACCTTATATCTAAGATAAAAACTTCAGGAAAACAGGTAGAAAGCATGGCAAAAGGGATTGTATACATGAGAGATGCAAACTTGATTTTAGAAAGAAAAAAGGGAAGAAAGAAAGAAGAGATGGAGGGAGGAAGAAAGAAAGGAAGGTACGTAAAAAAGCAACACTTTCAAATGCCACTGGAAGCATATACCTGGGATCTACAGCCTTCATGTTTGCAGGCTTCACATATGAAGCTAATGCTGCTGCATTGATAGGTAGGTAAACACTCTGACTTTGCCTTCTAGGCACCACTTTTATCTACATTAAAACTGAAATAAAATATATTTCCTCTTGCATGTCAATTTTGCCTGAAGTGCAAGGTAAAATAAGATAATAATGTTGAATTTCTGTTTGTTACAGAACAGTGAAGGTAGAAATGGAGTTAGTAATGATGTGCATTCCACATATACTCCATCATTCTTTGGTTCCTCTCATGAGAGGACACATATGCAAGATGATTGGCCAAGGTTAGAAGTTTTGTCTATAGTCATGACTGGGTGACTCTGTGTGAAAATAAATGATTCTATTAATACCTGTCCCTTTAGCCTTATATACTGGCATTGAACTGGTTGGTATCTTCCTGTGATGAAGTAATGATTGATGAGCCATGCTTGGAGCAATATTGAGTTAGCCACCATTTTGGAAACAATCTCCTCTTCCATATGTGCGCTAAAACAGTGATTCCTAACCTAGGATGACACAGATGAGAGAAGTCTAGGATAATTACATAGAGAGCTTTTTAAAGTTATACATTATCACCATTACCTACAGTTGAGAAACTATTTCTAATTGCCTAAATTACCAGAAATCAGAGCACTTTTTTTTTTTTGCCTGACTATATTAAGGTTGTTGTTGTTAGGTGCTGTTGAGTCAGTCCCGACTCATAGTGACCCCATATATAACAGAATGAAACTTTTCCTGGTCCAGTGCCATCTTCACAATAGTAGGCATGTTTAAGCCCATTGTTGCAGCCACCGTGTGGACCCATCTCATTGAGGGTCTTCTTCTTTTTCACTCACCCTCTGCTTTACCAAACATGATGTCCTTCTCCAGGGATTGGTCCCTCCTGATAACATGTCCAAAGTAAGCAAGATCAAGTCTTGCCATCTCACTTCTAAGAAGCATTCAGGCTATAATTCTTCCAAGACAGATTTGTAGAGTGCATTAAAGAAAACTTCAAAACACAAGACTCACAGCAAGAGTTTCTCTTTTTGCTTTACAAATACAAAAAAGGTGGGTATGCATTAGATATACTAGCTATTATAGAAAAAGAGCCCTATAATTTAGCCAATGGGATCTCAACCTAGTTGCATTTTAGAATCTCTCAGGGAGTTTTAAAATATACTTATACTCAGGCCCCATGCCAAACCAATTTAATCAAAGCTCTAGGCTAAGCTCAACCTTCCATCCATATTTTTTTTTTAACTCCCAGGTGATTCTAATATGCATGCAATATTGTGAGCCCCTTATTTAAATTCAGTCAAATAGCATAAGAAAATGAGCACTTGATCATAAATATGATCTAAATTCTTGTCCCAGCTCTGCTATGAATTTGATATGTGACATTTAGTAAGTTACCTAACCTCTTAAGTTCTTAGTTTTGTAAAAATTAAAATGAGGGAGTTAGATTAGATCATTCAACAAACATTTGTTTTTTAAAGGATCTTCAGGCACACACTATACCATCCCTTACAAGGCCTCCTTTCCCCTACAGTTTTTTGGGCCAAATCTGCCACTCTCAACTTCCTCCTCTTCATCCCATCCTATTGAATCTATTTTGCTCTGCAACCTCCTACAAACTCTCCCTTGCTTCCTAGTCTTCATGTGCTGTAGCCTGTCATCAGGGAACATTCCTAGACCCTCTCCTTTGCCACTCTACTCAGTCAAAATCATCTAACTGCATACAATTTTGACTTTATCCTAAGACTGTTCTCCTTAGAGGTCATGAGCTGTTTGCTAGCAGCAACTGAGTCAGAATGCTTCCTTATTCATATCCAGTTGAGTTCTTCTTTTCCAAGACTCTCAGGGAAACCTCTCCCCCACACTGGCCTAAATTGGCTCAAGAAATGCCAGTGTCTGAATCAATCTGCCAAGGAAGAATAAAACTACCATGGCTGATTTAGACTAACCTTCTGCAGTGGAGTGGTGTTAGGGAGTCAACTACAACGCTGACTAAAAAGGTTATTAAAAAATTGTTGGATGAATACATGAATGAATTTTGCTAGAGTCTAAGGAGGATACAAAGATAAATAACACAGATTCACTGCTTTTGAGGTGTTCACAGTCGGATGGAAGTGTTAAAGATGTAAACAGAAGGTTATGGGGCAAATGGTAAATTCTATAATGGAGGTATGGACAAAATGCACTGAATGCAGACAGAAGAAAGCAACTGAGGGTACCAGGAGAAGCAGTGGACAATTTCTGAGAGGAAGTGGCATCTGAACTGGTATCTAAGGTCTCTCCTCTTCTCTGATTGCATTCTATCAAACTTGGGCCAACTCTAGTTTATATAAACAAGGCAGGTTAAAAGTTTCCATGGCCAAATATGTAAAGTGTAACATTAATAAAGTAAATGTGTTGAGTCTCAGTAAAATGATTTGTCTTGTTTAATCTGGTTATGCCAATACATATTTGTTCTGGGTTTCCTTTACCACAATGTTCATCTATGATATTGACCACCTACTAAAACAGTAAACTTCATATTCTGGTAGTGCTTGAGTCAGTGGTTTGAGTCTAATGGCTTTTCTTCTACATTAGCACAAAGAAGCACATTGTGGTGGCTTTTTAATGAAAGGCAGAAAAAAATTCAAGGTTAAGACAGAACAAAGCAGTATGGGCACTTAGAATAATCTAAAAATTGGGCATTCCACTGAAAAAAAGGTCATTGGATATTTTAGCTGTGGTTGTCAAACCTGCTGAATATCAGAATTACCTAGAAAGCTTTTAAAAATACAAATCCCTTAGTTTCAGCCCCAAGTAAATCAAATCTATGACATAAAGCCAATGGAATCCTAAAAAAGGCCCTAGATGGTCATTAAACCCTTGCGTATATGATAGTGTAATCAAGTCATAAAAAGTATTCAGAGCTAGAAGTTCTAAGACCTGGGTTCTAACACCAGGCCCTACTCAAATTAGAAAGCTTCCCAACCTGAACCCAGTCACTTCAATAACTTATCTTCTGTAAATTTCAGTTTACCTACCTTATGTGCCTCGTAAATTTATTTTCAGAATGAAAAGTAATCTAGATGAGAAAGCACTTAATTTTTTTAATATGAACCTAAAATATTAACACATACTGGAGGAGATAAGATAGAACATGAACCTTTCTAAGCAATACTTTGCAAGGAGCTCTAGCAGCTATGAATTCCCCCAGGTGGATGAACCAATCATAAGGAGAGTCCTTTGAGGGATGACCATGAGGTCAATTTTGAGACAGAATATGGTGAAAAGTTTCAGTTGTCCACATTATTTCCCGTTCCCAATAACTACTGCTTCTGAAAGGTCATTTTGGAAGGGTCAGGGAATGAAAATACATGCATCAGAAGGGACTGAAAACAGAGGAACTTCTTTCCCATAAACTCTACAGATGGGTACTTCAAGGTCCCAGTGAGAAAAGACCTTTAAACTCTCTCCTCTTTCTACATTAGGATAATAACTGTGGGAAGGAGTGGAAAAGAAGGTCATATTTTAAAGAGACAATTAGGGGTGTAGGAGCAAGGAGGAGAATCTAGTTACACTTTCCCACAAACCCTAGACAGTTTTACAAGGAAAGCATGTTACATAATCATAATATGAATGTAGGGCCAGTTCTCAGAACATTTAAGAAGTACAAGTGTGTTTTCATTCGTCCCTCCTTTACAGTCTACTTCTCCTATGGCACCTCAATAGGCAGGGTGGTATTTGGTTATCACTGGCTTCCCAAGGCAACATATTGTGATGCCTCATCCTGCTTTTCCCTACCAAGCATTACCCAATGCATCCTCAAATTTTTTAGCCCTCTTGCTATCGTATCCAGCAAGAAGCAAATATAAAGCATTAAAAATAAACTATTTTTCCCATCACCAGTATTATGATGTCTGTGATCGAAGAGGTGGAGACTGAAGATCAAGAGTGAAATATTTATGGGGCATATGCTGGGTGACAAATGGAAGGGCTGGCTTTAGGTAAAGGTGGGAGCAGTCTATTGTCACAGGAAAGAAGGAATAGTATATGTATAGGAATGAAGTTTGAATAGACATTTGGTAAAAAAAAAAAAAAAAGATGGCTTAGTTGTCTTATGGTAGTTCTTATTTCCTCAGGAAATAAGTAAATTTGTCACGTGGAGGTAGAAAAGGAGTGATTAATTTTGGAAGTGAATGGAGAAAGAAGGTACAAAAGCACAGCAGAGTCAGAAAGCAAATTTATTATGGAACTCTAGTGAAAAGGCTGGATAGTTCCTAGTCCCACTTGAGATTTGTGGTCATAAACTCAATGTTAGACCAGTTAGCAAAATTAAGTCCCCATAACTCCAGACATATTCCAAGCTGCTCAAGTACAGCGTGGAGAAGGCAGAGAATTGGTTTGACCAGTTAAGTAAGATGGAAGGAAAGTGGACAAGGGAGTTGAGACTGATTGCAGTGAATTTGATAAAACATTGATTCTAACCTGGGCAAGAAGAAAAATGGAAGAGAGGAAACGCTGGAAAGTTAAAAAGGGCTGGTCTGTATGGGTTTAAAAAAAAAAGTTCAAATGTGCCTATTGGAGTAAAGGAGCTAGGAAGGAAAGAGATGGTGGGAAAAGAATAGGCTGCTTAAAATTGAGACTTCAGAGGTGTTGCATTTACTGATGACAGCAATATTCAAAGCAGTATTTTTCAAACTTTTTACACCACAACTCTCAGTAAGAAAGGAATTGTACATGCATATTCAATATACACATAAAAAGTTTCACAAAACAATACTTATCCTTAAATGTACTTTGCTATTTTCAATTCTATTCCATTTCCATTTTTTAAATTAATTTCAAGACCCACTACTAAGTCACAATCTTCAGTATGAAAAACACTGATATATGCTAAGTCCAGAGCACCTAGGTGGCGCAAAAGTTTAAACCCTTGACTACTAACCAAAATGTTGGCAGTTCGGACCCACCCAGAGGTGCTTCAGAAGACAGGACTGGTGATCCGTTTCCAGTCACAGCCTTGAAAACCCTATGGAATGCAATTCTTCCCTGCACATATGGGTTTTTTTGTTTGTTTTTTGGTTAGAATACTTCCAAATAAACTAGCTAAGATAAGGTAGAATAAAAGATTGTTAGAATTAAAGAAGACATGAACCCGAGGGGCCAGAGTGTTTAACTGATCATTTCCATTGATATTGAAGTTGCCAAGATAATGATAGAAATAGTGATAGAAAGAAAACAATTAAAATTAGCCAAATAAAGAAACTTCATAATAATTTCTTTCCCATAAAAATAAAATCTTCATAATAAATGAATGAATGAGTAAATAAATAAATGGATAATATATTGCCCTTTATCCACTTCAAATCCTTCTTGGAAGTTGGCATAATCAAATACATTTAAATTAATTCATCAGTTAATTCAAAGTCTACCCACTTAAATATTTGAGAGCCTTCTACAGACCAGGAACAGTGATAGGCTCTGTGTAGTTATATATGGTGAGGGGAAGAAAAAAAAACACTTGGTTCTACTTTAACGTAGCTTGAAGTCTAATGTGGGATACAGACTTTGAATGAATAAACATATAAATAATAAATAGAGTTTCAGCTTTCAATAAGAGCAATTGTGTGCTATGAGAACGTGGAATAGAGGAAAGGTTGTTTGGGATGTTCTCTCTGAAAAAGTTATATTTTTAGCTGAATCCCCCAAAAAATGAGAGTTGGCCATACAGAGAATGAGCACATCTATTATCTTTTTGTGTCTTATCTTCTTTGTGAAATGAAAAAATTAGAATAATAGACTCTCAGGATGGGAAGGAGCCTAACAGGCCACCTAGTCTGATAGATAACATTTCTGATTCTTGAATCCGTTCCAAAATCTCTCTCCCAAAATGTCCCTACTGTGGTAAACTTGTTCTCTGTAACGGGCAGTTACAGCAACTGTTCCAATTAATAATACAGAGATTTTCTCATACATACATTCGTTCATTTATTCATTCACTCCTTGCAACTACCCTATGAGAGGTAATATTATGTTTAATTTGTAGAGGAGAAAGTAAACGGAGTTGGCCTTTATACACAATGGTACTAGTAACGTCCATCTCTAGGCCTCATCTTTGAGCTGTTAATAATGTCAGGGATTTTTTCCCTGATGTACCAACATAGGCAGAACAGCTGGCTAGGGTTAAGGGACAACTATGGGGTCATGGGACAACATCTTTGAGTAGCCATCTGGCCCTAATTCAGCCTGAACTCACATCCATGACTTCTTTTGCATCAATTTAGTAACAAATATTTCATTCCTTATTTGCCCTCATTCGTTCTATTCAATCAACCCTTATTGAGTTCCAAGCCAAAAAAAAAAAAAGAAAACAGTTGCTGTCGAGTTGATTCCAACTCATGGTGACCCCATGTGTTTTACAGTAGAGCTGTGTTCCGTAGGGTTTTCATGGTTGTGACCTTTCGGAAGTAAGTCACTAGGTCTTTCTTTTGAGGTGCCTCTGGGTGGACATGGACCTCCAAATTTTCTGTCAAAGTCAAGCCCTTAACACTTATCACCACCCAGGAACTCCCCTACTGAGTTCCACTAGGTACTAAACCGAGGAATAAAGAGATAAAGTTATAATTCTGCCACCATCCAAGTGTTCACAGATTAGTGGGAAGAAAGAAAACTAAACAGAAGTTTTCACATCAGGCATTATGAGAAATGCAATGACAAAGGTAAGTACAGGATGCTAAGGGAACACAAAGCAGGGGCATATGCTTTTCTAACTCTAAGTCAAGAATGGTGCTTTACAATCTCTTAAACACATTTTGCCTTTTGATAAACATTTACATTTCAAGTCCCTCCCGCAAAAATAGTTCTAATAAACCCCCAAAGAGGCATGCTTCCGTTGAAAATTGCAATATTTTGTTTTCCTACCAGCATTGACACAAATTGTAATTCAATTTACACAAACAATAGGATTTTTTTTTTAAGTTAAAAAAAAAAGAAGTTTTTAAGCCACCTGACACCACCATCACCCCATAGCTCTTACAAAATATTCCACTAAAATTCCATGGAAGGGTTCTCATGTACTCTCTTACCCAGTATACCTTCTGGAGAATCACTGGGCTGAAGGCATGTTAAATATGGAACATTTTGGAAATAGCAATATGGAACACTTAGAGCAATGATTCTCAACCTTGACTTCTCTTTAGAGGCTTCTGGATCATGTTTGAGATATTCTAATGCCCTGCTCCACAAGAGATAAAATTAAATCAGAATGGTGGGGTGGGGTGGTACCCATGAAAAAGCACTAGATTTTGTTTAACATCTAGATAATTTCTGTGTGCAGCCAAGGTTTAAAATTATTGATAGAAATATGTTTTTATCTTCAAATATTTCTTGGAGGTTTTCCAGTACTGCTTTGACTCTCCTGATTCTTATTCTTCTTGGGGCAGGTTACTCACCTTTACTCACCAGCCCCATTACCTCATTGATGAACTAATGCAATTGCCTTCTCTCTGATCTCTCTAAGTCTCTCTACCTGCACTTGGTTGTTCTCATTTAGTCATTCACTCACTCAGTACAGCAGTCTGCAATTCAGCATCAGGTGAGCACCTCTCCTACGTCAAGGCAGTGTTAAGAACATACAATAATGAAAGTCATTACCACTACCCTTAGGGACTTCCAGTCTAAGAAGGAAGACAAAAAGTATGGCAGGAAGATTGTCCTCTAATGACATATGGGAGGCACACTCAGGGAGTTATGGGGGCACGGGAAAAGGGACATTAACTGTACCTGGGCAGAAAATTGAAGAGGACATCTCAGGTTACCAGGGAAAATGATGCTTTAGCAGAACTTTGCAAAAAGTTGACATAAATTGTCAACTCTCAATTCATTAAAAAACCACCTGATAAACTTATAGATCAAGCGAAGCTAAATTTATTAGACTCGCTGCAGTAATGAATAATACCAGTTTGACAGTCTTAGTAGTATTTCAGAATAGTAAAAACAAGGAAAGACAGAGAGTTTTAAGGGCTCGCCTAGATGCTTGTAAGGTGGATATTGCAAGGCAGGGAGCTGGAATAAATGGAGTTTATGACATAATAGTTGGGACTGGTTTTGAGTCCAGACTAGATGATCAGGCTGTTTGTCTTGGGCAGTAATTTCAGTTAGTTTGCAATCTTATCTTCTGGGAGCATGTATTTCCTGGTGCAAGTAGCAAAGTTATTTTTGCTTGTTCTCAGTATTGTTTAATATAGGAACAGGAAATACATCCAATCCCAGAATTTCTTACCACAGAAATATGAAATTTCATTGGTTTCAGTACTTGCTAAAGAAGCAAAGAAGTGGAGAGAAATGGACCAGGGCAATGAGACCAGCATGTGAAAAGACAAAGCAATAAAAACAGAGTATGCTCTAAAAATCTCTCTCTTCTTCCTTCTGAATCAAGTCCAAACTTTTCAACGTGGCCTGGTGCCATAGTGGTTAAGAGTTAGGCTGCTAATCAAAGGGTCGGCAGTTCAAATCTACCAGGTGCTTCTTGGAAACCGTATGGGGCAATTCTACTCCATCCTACAGGGTTGCTATGAGTCAGAATTGACTCGGCAGTGAAAGGTTAGTATCTGAAGTCCTAGTGACACAACAGTTAAGAGCTCAAAGTTGGCAGTTTGAACCACCAGCTGCTATGTGGGAGAAAGATGTGGGGATCTGCTTCCATAAAGATTACAGACAAGAAAACCCTATAGGTCTACTCTGTCACATGGTGTCACTCAACGGAATATCAACTTGGCAGCAACTAACAACAGTACCTGAATCACCTTACCTCTTCAACATTATTTTCTATTCTCCCCCCACAATGCAGCCAAAAAGAATTAGTCGCCATTCCTACTATTTTGTGCCTTTGCAGTGTTCATGCATCTTCATGCGATGAGGATCAAATCTCAGCTCTAACGTGTTACCAGTCATGTGATCTTGAGCAAATATCTTTACTAATTTGTGTCTGTTTCCTCGACCGCAAAAAAGGAGATAATAAAAGTGTCTGCCTCATAGGTAGATACTAATAAGGAAACCTGTCAGTAAACAGATAAGTATTGAGTATCTTCCAGTGTCAGGCACTATTCTAGACAAAAAGACTGTCAACTACCTTCATTCAGGGAGCTTATAATTTAGTAAGAAATAAATATATATATATAAATTACATTTCAAAAAAAATTAGTTTTTTCAGATATGCTATTAAAAAAATGGGTAATGTGATAGAGAGTCACAGTGCTGAAGGAATAGTCTGCATTAGCTAGGAGGTTACAAAAGGTCTCCATGAGGAGGTAAAAAAGGAGGTATCATCCAATAAAGAGACGGCCATGTGACAATCTTGAGGCAGTGTGTTTTGGGCAAGGGAAACAACAGATACAACTGTCCTGAGAATAGAAAGATGTTAGTGTGTTCAAGAGCCAGAAAGAAGGCAAATGTGTCTGGTGTGTAGTGGGTGAAGAGAGAAAAATAAGGATTTGAAAGTGGGGGATTAGACAAGAACTTGTGGGACCTTGTAAGCAATGGTAAGCAGTCTGGATTTTATTCAACTTGTGAAGAGAAACTATTAAAAGGTCATAAGCTGGAGAATATAATGCAATTTAAGGTTTATACATGTAAGCCCTTAGCATAATGCCTGATAATTGATAAAGGCTCAATAAATATTACTTATGATTTAACAGTTATTAAATTATTAGCTATTACTGCACTTGTAATGCACTATTCCATTCCCATGTTTTCATAACAAAACCAATCCAGCCTTCAAGGATGTCTCCACAAAGCCTTCTGTGATGACCTTCTTCACATGTTAGTGATATTTGAGTGGATGCTAAATATTGTGAATGCTATGTTGTTGAGCAAATAGATTATGCTGTCTTCCTCTAAGGGGTGTTGATTTTTGTTCCATTAGGCAGTTAATTCACTAGTAGGTCAACTTTGTTTTTAGGTTTTGTTAAAGTAGATCTAGAGCATCCCTTATTTTAGAGCTGAGGAAAACCTACTCCTTTATATGCCCTTTCTGGCATTTCAACTAACTGGAGTGTTCTGGATGCTCAGAACACTAATGTCACCCAGCATCATGCAACCCCCGGAATCTCTGTTCTGCTCAAAACAAAACAAACAAAAAAGCCTGTAGCTGTTCTTGGCAAGACTCATGGAGTCACATCCTAAGCATCTGTAGCTTACTTAGTTTTTTCAGCCAAAAACTCAAAGGGACCCTGGTAAAGATTTCTGTAGCCCGTTCTCTGCACAAATCCCTTTTTCCTGGGATCTTTCCCCACAGATTCCAGACACTTAGCATCCCCAAATTCTGATCTCCATTTCCTCTGTCCTGCAAGAATATTGCTCTTTGGCCTCCACTTCCCTATGCCATGGCTTAGAAAGTCAAAAAGGCAGAAAGCCTGGATCAATGCTGAGCTCACCTTTTCTCAAGTATTTCTCCCTCTCTCAAGGATGGCTACACTGCTCTGTGGGTTGCTCGAGCCTGAAAACTTCATAAATTTTCTCCAGTTTTATAGTTGTTTATTATAGGAGGGTAGGTCTCATCCTGTTATTCCATCTTAGTCGGAGCTTTCCTTCTTTTTTATATGACACTCCTCATCCTGCAATCACCTTCCCAATCCTCTCCTCTTCATTTTCATAGCCCAACTCTGACCCTGCTCTTTGACATAAATGCTCCCGTGTTTCTCAAACTCAATTTTCGCTTTCCCTGAATACCTGTAGCATTTATTAACTCATTTGACATTGATGAGGGACAGAAGTCCAAGGAGCAAGAGCAATGGTCTATAGTACTACAACTTTTTAGAAGAACTCATTACTCCAAAACTTTTCCTCAAAATTACACAAGCCAGATTAACATAACAAAATCTTGTCTTGAATAAATATCCTTTCCTGGCATCACAGAAGACATACTGTATACCTATAAAATTAACAGTTCAAAGCAGGTGCAATGATTGTTACACAATCATTTTCATTTTCAGGAATTGTACAAATTTTTCCTTAGAGTTCATTTATATATACAGTTTATGCATTTTTTAAACTATTTTAATAGCTGAAATAAACTCTAACGTGCATATCAAATGTGTTATGGACCAAACTTCTAACATATTGGAGAACACCAACTTGGCAAGGGCTGCTACGCTAACTTTTCTTTGTGCAATGGTCAAAATACAGATCCTCCTGCCAACTCTATCCAATACTTGGCTTTCTTTTTAAGTATGTCATTTATTAGCCTTTATACTGTTCTTTGTTGTGAATTGCATGTTTGCTTCTATAAAGCTCTACGAGCAAGTCACTGTTACTGACAAGAATGAATCAGAAATTTTTTCAGGCAATGCAGCCAAAACAAACTACAGAAATAAAATGGATGCTGAGACTAACATAAGATGGCAGATGCCACACATAAAATCCAGCTTCAGATTATTGAGTATGGTAGTTAATGTTGTATATAAACCTGGCTGAGCCACGATTCTCAGTGGTTTGGCAGTTATGATGTAGTTTGGCAGTTATGTAATGATGTAATCACCTCCTTGATGAGCTCTGATATAACACAGTCACCTCCAAGATGAGATTTGCTATGAGCAGCCAATCAGCTGAAAAGGAGCTTCCTTGGGGGTGTGACCTATATTCAATATATAAGGACTTTTCGTCAATGCTCACTGGCTTTTGCTTGGCCTGGATCCTGCATCCAATTCATCATCATATTATCTCCAGTTCTTGGGACTTGAGCTAGCAGTGGATCTGTTGATCTTGAGATTCATCAGACTCTACAGGTCATGAGCCAGCAGCCTGCCATTTTACCTGCCAATCTTGGATTCAACAGCTTCCACAGACAGTGCCAGCAACCTGTTGTCTGGCTTGCTGATCATAAGTTTGTCAACCCCAGTAGCTATGTGGGAAACATTGGTGGCGTAGTAGGTAAGTGCTGTGGCTGCTAACCAAAGATCGGCAGTTTAAATCCACCAGGAACTCCTTGGAAACTTTATGAGGCAGTTCTACTCTGCCCTCTAGGGTTGCTACGAGTCAGAATCTACTCAACGGCAATGGGTTTGGTTTGGTTTTTGGTAGCTATGTGAGTCAGGACAGCCCTCCAGCCTGATGCCTGATCCACAGACTTGGGACTTGCCAGCCTCTCAACCACATGAGCTATTTCCTTGAGATAACTCTCTCTCTCTCTCTCTCTCTCTATACACATATGTGTATATATGTATATATGCTTCACTGATTTTGCTTCTCTAGAGAACCCTGCCTAAGACAATTGGTACCAAGTGTGGCTCTAGAGAAACAAAATTGTAAGGTTGAGTTTTCTAAATTGGTTCTCAAGTTAATGTTAATGACTCTGCTGTCAGTAGTAAAGAGGGCACTGATAATCCATGCCATGAGGTGGCAGTAGAAATACACAAAATATCACCAACAGATCAAGTACTGGTTAGAGGCAAGGCTCTGGTGATTGCACATTTCTACAATTTTGTCAGAATAAGAACTATAAGGAAGGTGCTTGGTTGGTCCTAATTTCACTACACAAAGTAGTGAAAGAAAAAGATGAGCTCAAGACTTTAGAGGCATAATGTGCACTGAAAGGAGGGCTTATTTCTTGTAGTAACAGAGCTGATATTGCTGAAAACCAAACACAGAGTCTTATCATAAGAGTGGCTGAATTATAATACCAATTGAATTCCTAACCTCAAATGGTATCTGAAGTTAAAGTGAAGGCATTTGTTGGGAAGAAATGGGGCCCTGAATCTTGGAATAGGGACATATGGGCAGATAATCAGGAAGCTGGGGACACTGAGCCCCTAAATTCAGTTGAATCACTCCTACCAATGGAACCAGCCCTCTCACTACCATCTGAACAGACTACTCCATCTTTGTCTGCTAAGCCATCCTCCTCAGTGAAACTATTAGCCGCTTGACCTGTGGTGTCGATAACAGATTAACCCAGCTGTCTCTGAGGAATCCTTGTCTGAGATATCACCTGGGGCAGTGTGTGACTCATGGCCTGGGGAATCGCCCAAGACAGATGCCTTACAAAACATCACTGAATGTTCTCAGAACACACCCCCACAACCCATTTTTGCTTCTATACCTATAACTAGACTTAAGTCCCAGTGAGCCCCAAAAGGTGAAATACAAAGTATGATCAAGGAGGAGTTACACTACACTTCAAAAGAACTGCTTGACTTTTCTACTATGTATAAACAGAAACCCGGGGGAATATGTGTGAGAATGACTATTAAGGGTGAGGAATAATTATGCAAAGAACACAAAGATGGATGAGTCTGAGTTTATTGATATAGGCCCACTAAATACAGATTCTTCATTCAATGTTTCAGCTAGAGAGATTAGGAAAGGGTCTAATAATTTATTTGGTTGGATTACTGAAGCATGGATTATGCAGTGGCCTACACTAAATCGAGTTGAAGTACCAGACCTGCCTTGGTACACTGTAGAAGATGGTATGCAAAGGCTTAGAGAAATTGGCATGTTAGGTGGGTTTATGAGGTTAGACCCACAGATCCACATGTGGAGTGCCCAGAGGACACACCTTTTACCACAATGGTGAGAAACAGATCTGTGAAACAGAGCCTCGGCATCCTTGAAGACTGCAGTGATTACTATTTTATGTAAATCAGATTTGACAGTGGGAACTGCCCTAACTGAATTAAGACACCTAACTACAACGGGGCTGATTGGACACCATGGTTGTAGGGTCCAAGTGGTAGGACTCAGTAAACAAAGATAAGGTGGGTATGGTTACTGTAATGGGCAGCAAAGTCAAAGGAGTAATCAGAAGAGTCTGACTAGTATGGACTTATGGTGTTGGCTACTTAGTCATGAAGTCTCTAGCAGTGAAATAGATAAGAAATCTGCTATTTACTTGTCCTGCACAAATGGAATAATTCTAAGTCAAGTGAATGGCAGTCTAATTTGAATCACCAGAGTAGAGAGTCATGAAATCTCAGCCAATTCCCAGACTTGAGCCAGTTTACAGACCCATCACCTTTTGAATAAAGAGGAGGCTGGGTCCCCTTGAGGAAGGAGCCCACTACACTGTCAAAAATTCATACCATTAATCTTTCTTCCAGCCTTTCCCAAAGGAACCTACAGCCTTTTATGAGACTGGCTGTTCACTGAGAAAAAAAGAAATTGTCAGACTATTTAGGAAGCACTGGACACTGGCAGTGAATTGGCACTAATTCCAAGAGACCCAAAATGTCACTGTGGTTCACCAGTCAGAGGAGGGGCATATGAAGGTCAGGTTATTAATGGAGCCTTAGATCAAGTACATCACAGTGGGTCCAGTGAGTCCCTGAGCCCATTCTGTAGTGATTTCCCTGGTTACAGAATGCATAATTGAAATAGATATACTCAGCAACTGGAGGAACCCAAATATTAGATCTCTGACAAGTGGAGTAAGGATTATTATGGTACAGAAAGCCAAGTGGAAGCCGTTAGAACTGCTCCTATCTAGGAAAATAGTAAACCAAAAGCAATACCACACTCCTGGAGGGATTGCAGAGGTTACTGCCACCATCAAGGACTTGAAAGATGCCGGAGTAATTCCCACCACATCCCCATTTTTCTTAGGCTGGGTTCTCTAGAGAAGCAAAGCCAATAAAGTGTATAAATAGAGAGAGAGAGAGATTTATATCAAGAAAATGGCTCACATGGTTGTAGAGGCTGGAGCATAACGAGTCTGTGGGTCAGGATAGAGGCATCTTCTGATTCACGTAGCCTCAAGCAGCTGACAAACCCAAGATCAGCAGGTCAGACAGCAGGGCTCTTACTCACAAGCTGCAAAGATTGACAAATTCCAAGATTGCCAGGCAAGACCGCAAGTGAGCTGCTAGCTCAAGTCCTGAGAACCAGAGGTCAAATGAACAGGAGCCAGCTGCAGGATTCAGAGTAAGCAAAAGCCCAGAGTGCTGCCAGAATGCCCACTATATTCAGTGCAGGCCACACACCCAAAGAAACTCCCTTTCAACTGACTGTCTACTCATGGCGGATTGCATCATGGAGGTGATCACATTATATCAAAACTCATCATGGAAGTGATCACATCATATGACTGCCAAACCACTGACAGTCATGGTTCAGCCAACTTGATGCACAACTTTAATCATCACACCTGAGCAAAAATAGAAGGCTCTTGGAGAAAGACAGTAGATTATTGAAAAACTAACCAGGTGGCAACTCAAATTGCAGCTGCTGTTCCAGGTGTGGCAGTCATTGCTTGAGCAAATTAATATATTTCCTAGTACCTTGTATGCAGCTATTAACCTGGCTAATACCTTTTTCTTCATACCTGTTTTGAAGGACCACCAGAAGCATTTTTTCCTCAGCTTGTAAGGTCAACAATATACCTTCATTACCCTACCTTAGGGGTATATCAACACTTCAGCTCTATGTCATAATTTAGTCTTCAAGGACCTTGATTACCTTTCCTTTCCACAAGGTGTTGCATTTGCCTATTACATTGATGACATTGGACCTAATAAGGAAGAAATGTCAATGACTCTAGACTTATTGGTAAGATATTTGTGTGCTAAAGGGAGGGAAGTTAACCCTACAAAAATTCAGGTACCCTCCACCTCAGTGAAATTTCTAGGGGGCCAGTGGTGTGGGGCATGTCAAGATATTTCTCCTAAAGTGAAGGAAAGAAGAGCTGAGAGCAAGTGCATCCTTTGGACCCATGGCCTGTGCACTGAGAAGCTCCTAGACCAGTGGAAGATTGATGACAAGGATCTCCCCCCGAGACCTGATAGAGAAAGAAAGCTTTCCTCTGGAGCTGGAGCCCTGAATTAGTACTTCTGACCTCCTAAACTGTAAGAGAATAAATTTCTGTTTCTTAAAGCCATCCATTTGTGTTATTTATGTTATAGCAGCAGTAGATAAGTCAGTCTCATGGATTAAATTATGTCCCCCAAAAATGTGTGCATCAATTTGGCTGGGCCTTGATTCCCAGTATTGTGTGGTTGTCCTCCATTTTGTGATTGTAATTTTATGTTAAAGAGCATTAGTTTAGGATTGTAGCACCCTTACTAAGGTCACATCCCTGATCCACTGTAAAAGGAGTTTCCCTGGGATGTGGCCTGCACCACTTATTATCTTACAAGAGATAAAAGGAAAGAGAAGGAGGCAGAGAGTCGGGGACCTCATACCACAAAGAAAGCAACCTTGGGAGCAGAATATGTTCTTTGGGCGTGGGGTACCTGTGCGGAGAATCTCCTCGGCCAGGGGAAGATTGAGGACAAGAACCTCCCTCCAGAGCCGAGAGAGAGAGAGAGAAATCCTTCCCCTAGAGCCGATGCCTTGAATTTGGACTTTTAGTCTACTTTACTGTGAGGGAATAAATTTCTCTTTGTTAAAGCCAACCACTTGTGGTATTTCTGTTACCGCAGCACTAGATGACAAAGACAATAACTAAAGCAGTATCCCACATGGCATCACCTCAGATCAAGGGACTCACTTCACACCAAATGAAGTGTAACAATGGGCCCATGGGATTCACTGTTCTTATCATGCTCCCCATTTTCCTGAAGCAGCTGGCTTCATAGACCAATGAAATAGCCTTCTAAAGGCACAATTATGGTACCAGGTATGTGGCAATACCTTGCAGGGTTAGGGCAATGTTCTCCAGGAGGCTGTGTGCTCTAAACCAGCATCCAATATATGGTGCTGTTTCTGTCATAACCAGGATTTGTGAGTCCAGGAATCAAGGGGTAAAATGGGAGCGGCACCATTTACCATTACCCTTAGTGACCCACTCGCAAAAGTTTTGCTTTCTGTCCTCATAACCCTATGCTCTGCAGATCTAGAGGTCTTAGTTCTAAAGGGAGAAATACTCCCACCAGAAGACACATTGATTCCATTGAACTGGAAGTTAAGAATGCCACCCAGCCACATTGGGATCTTCATGCCTCTGGATCAACAGGCAAAGAAAGGAGTTACTGTATTGGCTGGTGTAATTGATCCTGATTACCAAGAGGAAATAGGATTAATATTACATAATAGAGGTAAAGAAGAAAATGTATGAAATACAGGAGATACCTTAGGATGTTTCTTAGTACCACCAAGCCCTGTGATTAAAGCCAATGAAAAACTACAGCAACCCAAGTCTGACATGACTACTAAATGCCCAGACCTTTTGGCCATTTGCCCGATTTTAATTTCCTTAAAGAATCTTTGCTGTTCAGGAATGAAAGTTTGGGTTACCCCACCATTCAAAGAAGCACGGCCAACTGAGGTGTTTACCAAGTGTGAAGGGAAAACAAAATGGGTTGTGGAAGCGGTAGTTCTAAATACAAGCTATGACCGTGCGACCAGTTGCAGAAACTAGGACTGTAATTATTATATTTCTTTTTTGTATGTGCATATAACATTTTTGTTCTCTTCACTTATAAAATATAAGATGTAAACAGGGCTAATGGGTTTTCTGTTGTACAAGTACTAGTTGTATCATGAAAGGCACAAGTATTACTTTATAATTTTCTTTATTTAGACATTATAAATGGTTTAAGAAGATGTGTACAGGTGCCACATTAACTGTGATAGCTAAGGCTGTGTGTCAACTTGACTGGCCGGGATTCTCAGTGATTTGGCAGTTATAATGTAGTTTGGCAGTTATGTAATGATATAATCATCTCTATGAGATCTGATAAAATGTAATCACCTCCATGATGAGATCTGCTATGAGCAGTCAATCAGTTGAAAGGGAATTTCCTTGAGGATGTAGCCTGCATCCACTATAAGTGGACTTTCTGGCAAAGCTCTGGCTTTTGCACAATCTGAATCCTGCATCTGACTCATCCTCATCTGACCTCCAGTTCTTGAGACTTGAGGTAGCAGCTTACCTGTCAGCCTTCTAATTCATCAGCCTCTGCACCTGTAAGCCAGCAGCTTGCGTATGACCTGCAGCTACATGAGTCAAGAGAAACCTCTAACCTGATGCCTAACCCATGGATTTGGAATTTGCCAGCCTCTACAACCAACCATGTGAGCCATTTTCTTGAGTTAAATCTGTCTGTCTTGCTCTGTCTCTGTCTCTCTCTCTATATATACACATACACACATATATATGTATATATTGTTTTTTTTTTTTTTTATGTATGTGTGCTTCACTGGTTTTGCTTCTCTAGAGAATACAGCCTAAGACATTGAGTTGATCAAAACTGTCTCACTTTTCTCATTAATTGGTTTTATTTTAAGTAAATGTTAAAAACTTGAATTTACCAAATCAATTATTATTAATAAAATACTCCTTTTATAAAATTTGATAAATTTTATATATTGGAAGTCTACTTAAGGTTTCACTTAACATTAGAAAGAATTTCTCTGCTAAAAATTATTTTGAAAACCACTACTTAAAATGAACAAAAAGTTTCATTGTTCAGAGAAATCCTAGATTGATTATGGTTTAAATGCGATGCTTTTCCCTGGACCTCTCTGCCTTTTTCTTTCTTGCCTCTGAAGTCTTCACATCCCCCATTTCTACCTCCTGTGTCATGCAGAAAGCTGTTCTTTATTGAATTTTCATAGCTGTCATTGGTAGTAACACATAAATATATCAAAATTTAATTAATATTTCCTCTATTGATAAATGTTTGATTTTTTGCGGTATTTCTTCATCATAGCTAACACTATCATAAAGGTATTAAAAGAATATAAATCGTTTCAGCTTCTAAGTTGTGGAGTATAGGATAGATTGTACAAACATATTTCTTTAAAGGCTCTAGCAAATTAAAGCAGTACAAAGTGAGAGCCACCACAAATTGGAAAGTAAATAGTACCGCACGGCCATTTGCTTGATTTTAATTTCACAGAAGAATCTCTGCTGTTCAGGTTATATACACTAGCCAATTATGCATTTGCGTTTCTTGAAATTTCTTCCATTTCTTGCTCCAGGAAGCCTTCCTTCACCCCTAAGGTTGGATCAGGTGTCCTTCCTGTGTAACCTTAGAGCCTCTTTGCTTTTCCTTTTCATAACTCTCTGAACACTGCAGCATACTTGCTTGTTCAAATGTCGGTCTTCTCCCTAGACTATGTGTACTTACCAACAGAGGTTTTCCCTTATTTACAGATAGAGTCTTCAGGATCTAGGACAGTGTCTGGCACATGGCAAGCAGTGCGTTCTATGCTGCATGAATTAGTTATCTTTATTAACATAGTGATTTCATATCCTTCTCCACATCCTTAAAATTCACAGAGGTTTTGCTTTTATATTTGTTCTACCAAGTAAAGCAGTTTTAGCAATTTCATGGCACTTAAAAACCAAATACCAAACCCATTGCCATTGAGTCAATTCCAACTCATAACGACCCTGTAGGACAGGGTAGAACTGCTCCATAGGGTTTCTAAGGAGCAGCTGGTAGATTAGAACTGCTGACCTTTTGGTTAGCAGCCTGAGCTCTTAACCACTTGTGCCACCAGGGCACACAGACATACAAATAATATTTATATAAAATAATATTTTAAATAATATTTAATATTTTACATAATAATAATATACAAAAATAAAATTTTTGAACATATTAATTAACTAATTAGTCCATTTGTTTACAAAAGATGATGCAATATGCCAGAACAAATCAATTCAACCAGTTTTACTATTTCAGGAGCTGAGAATTACAAAAAGCTCCAACAATCAGGTTATACATTTGCTGACTATGTGTCCATTTTTCCTTCCAAATCCTTTGAGAGGTGGGCAATAATCACTACAACACTAATAGATTCACTGGGTTGTATGGGGCCTCTTCCGTGTCATCGTCTGAAGGAAAGTCTGTCAGCAAAGACAAGAGTTTAGATAGGGGTCATCATCAGATCCCACAGTTCAAGCCGTGAGGTTTGCAGAACATGAATGCTGACTGGCACTCCTTGAACTGTCAATGGCCAGTAAAGTAAAAGACAATGAAGAGAGATGGACAGGCAGCAGTAGGATGGGAACCTACAGGAATGCCCTTCAGCATAAGTCACATTCCAAATGCAGGCCTGATAAACCAGCCAGAGTCTATGGTCCTTTTTACCTGTCTGTTCCTTCATATTAAGTGGTTAAGAGCTTGACTGCTAACCAAAAGTTCAGCAGTTCAAATCCACCAACTGCTCCTTGGAAACCCTATGAAGCAGTTTTACTCTATCCTATAGCATCTCTATGACTTGGAATCAACTGAATGGCAACAGGTTTGGTTGGTTTCCTTCATATTTAGAACAGTTAAGTGATGACAATGACCAACAAAATAAAGCATGAAAGTAGAGGGCAATATAGAAAATGAAAATCTTGGCTTGATAGTCAGGATTCCCCTCAACCAAGCCCCAAAGTAATTTTCTAGGTGTATTGCTCTCTATAATCCAGGAAATACCCAGTTCTCAGGCACTTCAGTGGGTATTCAGAATTCTAACACAGCTCCTGCATGAAAGGAGATATCCTAAGGGAAAAGAAGACCAATTTAGTTTACAGACTGTCAGGCTCATGCTTCCATAACCTCAGCCCCCATCTCATTACCCTCTAAGGCAGAGCCATTATGAAGTAGATTGTATGGGTTATGTTTCCAGAATCAAGGAGGGGATAATCTGATTGGTAGATGTGTTGGTGATTATTTCTTCTCTTTCAGCTTTTCTCTTCCTTAGCTCTGTACTGACATCAGCTCCCTCATATAATTTGTTAAAAGTTACTGCAGTTAGACTTTTAAGGTGGAGCTAAAAAACACAAAGGCTTGTGAACATACATTTGCGCTAAAAAAGAACTAAATCTAGAAATTTTTATTTTCTTTAATTCTGTCAGCCACCTGAGGAAACAGCGTGGTATTATAGGTAAAAAACAAACAAAAACAGAAGGGGGGGCGGGAAAGGAGAGAAGGACAGGAGAAAGGAAGGAAAGCAGAGAGAAAGGAATAATAATTATATATATAAAGAAGCCCTGGTAGCTCTGTGGTTAAGTGCTTGGCTGATAATTAAAAGGTTGGCAATACAAACCCGCCAGCTGCTCCACAGAAGAAAGAGGTGGTAGTCTGCTTCCATAAGGATTACAATTTTAAAAACTCTGTGGGGCTTTTCTGTTCTCACCTATGGGGTCCCTATGAGTCCAAATCAACTCAACAGCAATGGGTTTTTTTTTTTTTTAAATGGAATAAAAAATCCAATAGACAAAAAAAAAAACTTAGGAATATCCTCAACAGGTAATGTGCAAGATTTATATAACGGAAAATTTTAAATTCTACTAATGGACATTTAAGAATCTTTAATAAATAGAAAACTATACCCTGTTTTTGAAAAGAAATACTCAGTATTGTAATATTCTATAATTCTAACCTAATAATATTGTATGGCTCAGTGGCTAAGCACTCAGCTGCTAACCAAAATGTTGGTGATTTGAACCTACCATCTGCTCCCCAGGCGAAAGATGTGGCAATCTGTTTCTGTAAAGGTTTACAGCCCTCATAACCCTGTGGGGTAGTTTTAATCAGAATTGACTCAACGTCAATAGGTATGTACGTGTATATGTTTATATGCCCCTTGGTGACACAAGTGGTTTATGATCGACTGCTAACCTAAAGGTTGGCTGTTCAAACCCACTCAGCAGCTCTAGAGAAGAAAGGCCTGGCAAACTGTTTCCATAAAGACTACAGCCAAGAAAACCTATGGAGTTAAGTTCTACTCTGTAACACATACAGTAGCCGTGAATCAAAATCTACTCCACAGCAAAGGGTTTAGTTTTTGTTTTTTTGGTATGTGTATGTGAGTATTTAGTGGTAGCAGTGGTAGACTAGGGGTTTCAGTTGGACTAGACAATAAGTTTCTAAAATTTATGTGAAAACATAAAATGACTAGGTCAGAAATTTTCTTGAAGATGATAAATAATGAGTGAGGTCTAGCCTTATCAGATATTAAAACATATTGATCCAGTTATGACTGCTGCATAAGAAACCAGCTCAATACTTAATGATATAAAATAAAAGAGCCATTTACTTATCCTTATGAAATCTATGGGTCAGGAAGGAGTTCAGGCAGCATAATGTGAGTGGGCGGTTTTGCCCCACAATGTTCAGGGCCTCAGCTGGGAAGACTGAAACAAATGGCAGTGGCTTGACAGTTGGGGGCTGAACTCAGAGCCATCTTCATTCACATGTCTGGAGTCTGGTCTAAGGTGATGTGAAGACACAGCTCAGCTGGGGCTCCTACACATGGTCTCCTCCATGATGCCAGACCAGAATATTACTAGGAAGAACCACACGCAAGCGCGCGCACACACACACACACACAAAGATGAACTGCCTATGGGCATGTAGCAGAGGTGGGAAGGTGAAAAGAGAGGAGACAATAAATGGAATTCTAGGATGAAAGGCAAACTCATCTTATGTATTAATTTTTAATGTTAAAAAGTAGTTAATATTAAAAAAAAAAAAACCTAGGTTAATTTACGTTTACTCACCATATGCTTAGAGCCGTGGTGGCATAGTAGTTAAGAGTTCGGCTGCTCACCAAGAGGTCGGCAGTTCAAATCCACCAGCCGCTCCTTGGAAACCCTATAGGGCAGTTCTACTCTGTCCTATAGGGTCACTATGAGTTGGAATCAACTGAACAGCAACAGGTATATGGTTGATAAATGAACAGATGCTTCAAGTTTCTTTCTATTCAGTTGAATTTTTTTTAGGTTAGTACGGTGATAAAAGAAGACTTGGTGGCACAATGGTTACGTGCTGGACTGCTAACCAAAAGGTTGGTAGTTCAATCCCATCCAGCAGCTCTATAGGAGAAAATACCTGGCAATCTGTGCCTGTAACGCTTACAGCGTAGGAAACCCAATGGGCCAGTTCTACTCTGACCTATAGGGTCATTACGAGTTGGAATCAACTCAACAGCACACAACAACAACTTGGAGATAATATCATTTCTTGATGATTAGAAGCTGTACTGTTAATTTTTTTTTAGTGGAAGAAGAATGATTTGATTTTTTTGAAGTGTGTTACATTGCCTGTTAATGTTCTCATTCCTTATGTTCTCACCAATGAATTCCATTATAACGACTCTCTGAGAGAGACCACATGAGCACCAAATGAGAATATAATGTCATTAAGTTGGCAATGTACAAATTTTATAGATGAATATAAGTTCCAATACACAAAACAAGGTGAAAGTTATATGCATATTATATGGTGAGGTCAAAGGAAATTCTTACATACTTCAAAATATTCATGCTTAGAATTAAGTAAATACAAGGAGGACCCCCTCTCCCCTAGTTTAATAAAATTGATGGTAGTATTTTCTCAGGTTCATTTCATGGTTAACACTATTGCTTCCTGCTTGACCCAAGTCAGGGCGTCAGCTCTTAGGTAGAGTTGTATGTATAACACATAGAGATACCAATCAGGCCTTCCTTTCCAACGCAGAGTCCAGCTCAGGCTGCCTTTATCAAATGAAAACAAACAAATCACAGAATGAGCAGAGCCAAAGACTGAAGATGGTAAACTCAGTGATGCTTGAAGGCGGTGATCAAGTCACCTACCTTTGGATCCCTAGTATTTGGCAGGGTCCCTAGCTCACTGAAGGCACCTCTATGCTTCTGCCTGCATAATTATTACTGTTCTTTATAGAACCACCACCTACTGTCATCTTTACCCTGCCAGGCCTATCTCCTGTTCTAGTCATCACCTGTCTTAGTTATCTAGTGCTGCTATAATAGAAATACCACAAATAGGTGGCTTTAACAAACAAATGTATTCTCTTTCAGTTTAGGAGGCTGATAGTATGAATTCAGGGCACCAACTCTAGGGCAAGGCTTTCTCTCTCTGTTGGGTCTGGGGGAAGAGCCTTCCCTCCTTTCAACATCTGTAGGCCCAGTGTTCCTTGGAGATCTCTATGCGCCTTGGCATCAATCTTCCCCTAGGTCTGGGAGATTCGCAGCACAGGGATCCTGGGTCCAAAGGGTGCTCTCCACTCCCAATTTTCTTTCTTAGTTGTAGTCAGGCCCTTCTCTCTCTGCTTGCTTCTCTTTCCTTTCATCTCTCATAAGATAAAAGGTGTTGCAGGTCACACCCCAGGGAAACCCACTTACATTGGATCAGGGCTGTAGCCTGAATAAGGATGTTGCATCCCACCCTAATCCTGTCTCATTAACATAGCCTAATCCTATCTCATTAACATAAGGGACAACTCACTCCCAAATGAGACCATAACCACAGGCATAACCAAAAAAACACAAACCCATTGCCTTCGAGTTGATTCCTACTCATAGCGACCCTATAGGACAGAGTAGACTTGACCCATAGAGATTCCAAGGAGCGTCTGATGGATTTGAATTGCCGACCTTTGGGTTAGTAGCCAAACTCTTAACCATTACGCCACCAGGGTTTCTGCAGGCATAGAGGCTAGGGTTTGCAACACATCACAAAATGGAGGACCACCACACAATACTGGGAATCGTAGCCTAACCAAGTTGACACATATTTTGGGGGGACACAATTCAATCCATGACACCACCTATCCTGACCTTTATCCAGCTGAACTCTGCCTAGTCTGCCTCATGTGGTCCCTGGGCCAGTAGCCCATTCTCCAAATGAGGGCTCAATATACTTCAAACTTTGCTAAGCTGGGATTTTTTTTAAATCCAGTCTGGTATTTTGGCAAACTTGGAAGTCTCTTGGTTACTACTGCATGATGTTTTTGTTGTTTGCTGCCGTGAAGTAGGCTCTTGACTAATGGAGATCCCATGTACAACAGGATCGGGTCATTGTGATTCATAGTGTTTGTTTGTTTGTTTTTAATTTTTATTTATTTATTTTGCTGTGGTTGTTATTTTTGTTACTTATGGAGACCACATGTATTACAGACTAGAACTGCTCCATAGGGTTTTCTTGGCTATAATCTTTATCGAGGCAGATCACCAGGCTTGTTTTTTTTATGCGGTGCTACTGGGTGAATTCTAACCACCAACTTCTTGGTTACCGACCAAGTGTAAACAATTTGTGCCTCCTAGGGAGCTTGATCCACACAGTTTTCATTGGCTAGTTTTTGGAAGGTGATTGCGAGGTCTTTCTTTCTAGTCCGTCTTAGTCTGGAAGCTCTATTGAAATCTGTTCAGCATCACAACAACATGCAAGCCTCCCCTGAGAGATGGGTGGTAGCTACACTTGACGGGCATGCATAATTTGTATATCTTCTATGAGATTCATGGCCCTTTAAAACACGGCTTTGATGCTGTTTACACTGACTTATCTCTTAATTGTTGATTTTGCTTCTGGAAATAAACAATGGCATATCAGTTTCTTTAGGGCTCTTCCATGCCTCCCAAATTTGTATCTGCCAATTTAATTCAACAGATTTTTCTTAAGTCCCATCTGCTAGCCAGGCACTATGCTGAGCATTATAGGTAACTTAAAAAAAAAAGAAAAAATGAAATAGACACAGTATTTTCCCTCAGTGAGCTTATAGTCCAATGATTACATACCAAAAAACTCTCACATAAATATATTACAAATGTAATATTATAGTTGTAATAAGTAGTATACCTATAGTGAATTCATGACATAGAGGAAACTTACAGGCAAAAGTAGTCTTAGAATTAATTGGGGAAATATCCCAGCAGGAGAGGAAAACATGTTCTATCTTCTTGGAAAATTTGGGAAGCAGTTCAGGTTAAATGAATTAACTATCCAGCTGAGACACCCCAAATTATTGGCAGCCTATAATTAATAATTAATAGAAGGGTGTAAATAGAATGTCCCCAGAATACTGACATGTGAGCCTCAGGAAGGCATGCTGTTGGATCAAAAAATAAATATGTAAATAGAAAATATGTAACCACAGTCTCAGCCTTGAGGTCAAACTGTCAAAGAATTTGGTGTTGTGCAGTTGTCTACACTTATATGTGAATGACATGTTGTCATTGTGTGCCATTGAGTCAGTTTTGATTCATAGCAACCCTATATGACAGAATAGAATTGCCACATATTACTAAGGCCGTAATATTTATGGCAGCAGATGGCCAAGTCTTTTCCCCTATGGAATGGCTGGTGGGTTCGAACAGCCAAGCTTTTGGTTAGCAGCCAACATCACTCTTAATGGAGAGAGGCTGAAAGCATTCCCCCTGAAAACAGGAACAAGACAAGGATGCCCTTTAACACCACTCTTATTTAACATTGTGCTGGAGTCCTAGCTAGAACAGTAAGGCAAGAAAAAGAAATAAAGAGCATCCAAACTGGAAAGGAAGAAGTAAAACCATCCCTATTTGCAGATGATATGATCCTATACATTGAGAACTCCAAATATACAACAAGAAAACTATTGGAACAAATGGAAAGATTTAGCAGAGTAGCAAGATACAAGATCGACATACAAAAATCAGCTGAATACCTATACACCAACAGAGCCTCAAAGAGGAAATCAGGAAAACAATAGTGCTTATAATAGACCATAAAAAGATGAAATACTTAGGAATAAATTTAATCAGGGAGGTAAAAGACCTATACAAAGAAAACTACAAAACGCTATTGAAAGAAAACATACCATGCTTATGGACAGAAAGACTCAGCATTGTGAAAATGTCAATTCTATCCAAAGCTATCTACAGATATAATGCAATCCTTTTCATCCAAATACCAACAGCATTCTTTAATGAGGTAGAAAAACTAACCACCTACTTCATATGGAAAGGAAAGATGCACCAGATAAGCAAAGCATTATTGAAGAAAAAGAACAAAGTAGGAAACCTCACACTACCTGATCTCAGAACCTACAATACAGCCAAGGTAGTCAAAACAGGCTGGTACTGGTACAACGATAAAACAAAGGAAGAAAATTGAGAACCCAGATGTAAGTCCATCCACCTACAGTCATCTGATCTTTGACAAAGGACCAAAGACCATTAAATGGGGAAATGACAATCTTTTTTAACAAATGGTACCAGCAAAACTGGATGCCTATTTGTTAAAAAAAAAAAAAAACAGGACTCATACCTCATATTAAACAAAAAAACTAACTCAAAGTGGATCAAAGACCTAAATATAAAACCTAAAACAATAAAAATCAAAGAAGAAAAATAAGGACAACAGTAAACAAAAACCAAAACTTTTTGCTCTCTAGTTGATTCTGACTCACAGCAACCCTATAGGACAGATTAGAACTGTCCCATCTGGTTTCCAAGGAGTGGCTGGTGTATTTGAACTGCCGACCTTTTGGTTAGCAGCCAAACACTTAACCACTGAGCCACCTGGTCTCCTGGGGACAAAACTAGGGGCCCTAACACATTATATAAATACAATACAAACCATGACTAACAATGTACAAACAGCAGAAGATAAACTAGGTAACTGGGAGCTCCTAAAAGTTAAACACTTCTGCTCCTCCAAAGACTTCACCAAAAGAGTAAAAAGAGAATCTTCAGACTGAGAAAAAAATTTTGGCTGTGACATGTCTGACAAGGATCTAATCTCTAATATCTGCATAACACTTCAAGACCTCAATAACAAAGAGACAAGTAATCCAATTAAAAAATGGGCAAAGGATGTGAATAGACACTTCACCAAAGAAGACATTAAGGCAGCTAAAATACACAAGAAAAAATGCATGCCGTCATTAGCCATTCAAGAAATGCAGATCAAAACTACAATGAGATAACCATCTCACCCCAACAGTACTGGAACTAATCAAATAAACAGAAAATAACGAACATTGGAGAGGTTCCATAGAGTTTGGAACTCTTATACACTGCTGGAGGGAATGTAAAAAAAAGGTAAAACCACTATGGAAAACGATATGAAACCTCCTTAAAAAGCTAGAAATAGAAATACCAAGTGATCCAGCAGCCCCACTCCTAGGAATATATCCTAGAGAAATAAGAGTTGTCCTAGGAATAGGCATGTGCACACCCATGTTCACTGCAGCATTACTCACAATACCAAAAAGATGGAAACAACGTAAGTGTTCATCAACAGATGAATGGATAACAAAATTATGGTACATACACACAATAGAATGCTACACCATGAAAAAGAAAAATGATGAATCCATGAAACATCTCACAACGTGGATGAATCTGGAGGGTGTTATGCTGAGTGAAATAAGTCAATCACAAAAGGACAAATATTGTGTAAGGTTGCTATTATAAAAATCAAAGAAAAGGTTTACACACACAAAAAAAATCTTTGATGGTTACAACAAAGGGGAGGGGTAGGGAAGGAAAATCACTAACTAGGTATCAGACGAGTGTTAACTTTGTGAAGGGAAAGATAACAAAACATAGGGGAAGTCAGCACAACTTTAACAAGGAAAATCATAGGAGCTTCCTAAGCACATCCAAGCACCTTGAGTGCTGAGTTTTGGGGGCTGAGGGCTGGGGCCCATGGTCTCAGGAGACATCTAGGTCAGCTGAAATAACATAGTTCATAAAGAAAATGCTCTACATCCCACTTTGGTGAGCAGCATTTGGGGTCTTAAAAGCTTGCTACTGCTCTGACAGGGGTTACAAAGAAGATCCCAGACAGAGCAGGAGAAAAATGTAGACCAAAATTCAAATTCACAAAAACGACCAGACCTGCTGGTCTGACAGAGACTGGAGGAAGCCCTGAGACTATGGCTCCCAGACACCCTGATAACTCAGAATTAAAGCCATTCCTGAAATCCACCTTTCAGCTAAAGATTGCCTAGACAGGCATATAAAACAAACAATAACACATGTGAGAAACGTGCTTCTTAGTTTAACAAAGCATACAGGACCAAATGGGCAACACTTGCCCAAAAGCAAAGACAAGAAGGCAAGAAGGGACAGAAAAACTGGACAAACGGACATGGCAAACGCAAAGTAGAAATGGAAAGGGGTGAGTCGACATATTGTGGTGATTGCAACCCATGTTACCAAAAAAATTTATGTATAAATTTTTGGATAAAAAACTAATATGTGCTGTAAACTTTTACCTAAAACACAATAAAGTTTAAAAGAAAAAAAAAAGCCTTATGAGTATATATCAGGCCATTTAAGAAATGCTGCTGTCTCATCCTAAGAATGACTTCATTCTCTGATAATCTCCTGTTAGTGATTAACTTTTTGCTCCTTAATTTATACATCAATGAAATAAGCATTATGTCTCAAGAACAATAGTATGAACATCACTGTCTGAAATTTATCCCAAGAGGGATAGGTGAATGAGGGCAGACTGTCTTCTACAGGATTATGCACTATTCATTTCCAATTTTATGGTTGCTATTTTTTTTTATTATTTTCCTAAGAAGCAGCTCTGGTGGCACAGTGGTTAAAGCACTCACCTGCTAACTGAAAGGTAGGCAGTTTGAACCCACCAGCCACTCCACAGGAGAAAGATGTGGCAGCCTGCTTCCATAAAGATTTGCAGCTTTGGAAACCCAGGTTGTTCCACTCTGTCCTATTGGGTCACTATGAGATGGAATGGACTTGACGGCAATGGGTTGGATATTATTTTCCTAAACTAAATTACTTAAGGAAAAGAAAAAAAAATTTTTAGAAGAAACATCAAGTAACTCTAATATATTTTTTGCATCATTAAAGGTAAAGGGCTAAAAAGTTACCCTCTGGCTTACAAGTTCCTTTAGCTTCTTAAAAAAAAAAAAAAGCTTCTTAGAATAGGAAATTCACAGAAAGAGATATCTGTGTCATTTTCTGGAGAGAAAGCTAATAAATTCCAGAGAGGACCATGGTCAAAAGACATGCTCTAATGAATCGCTGAAAAACAACTTCCGGTGGTTAGGTCCATTCTCTCACTACCCTGTAGTTTCACCAGTATATTGTTTTAGAGTAAATGGGATGGTGTTAAGGACAGCAAGAAAAATGAGAATCTGGACATTGGTGCTTGCAAAGTTTTCACTCATTTGACATAGTCTATAATAACAATTAATATTTGTCAAAATATTATTTTGATCCCTTCAATTTATTCGGAGTGAAAATATATCATATGGTCAGGTCCTTGTGGGTAACATTTGCTAATGCTTCTGTAATGGAGTTTTAGAAAGGAAGCGCTGCTGCTTTCATTATATTTTAGTAAAGGTTAATGCATGTCTCAACTTCTTCCTGATAAAATATGTCTGAAGTTGAACTTAAGTAGGCACTCGACAGCAGTGGGTTTGGTTTTAGTTTACAGTTAGATTAATGCCTTTGGGGGACATAAACATTGATTTTCTGACACTTCATATTTATCAATGAAATTATACTAAAGGGTGAAATATTAGCCTTCTTGGCTTTCACTTGCTTCCTACAATGTAGTGTTGAAGCACTATATCACTTAGTCCTCTCACTTCCTACTGATAAATCCATGTCTCAGAGTTACTCACAGGATGGAAAGAATGTATCAGAATTGGTTTCTAATGTGTTAGATCATTAAAAATTAAATCCCCAGAGTTCTCTTTTACATTTATTTATATCGTCCAGAGCACTGGGGTTAAAAGCAGCTCTATCACCACCTTAACCTTGAATTGCCTCATACCCAAATTTGAAGACCTGTCTCACATTCTGGGAGTTTAAATGGTAGTGTGAATTGTTGACTCTTAAAATGGTGACTTTATCTATTACTTCATGAGGAATAGTTTTGCCAGTAAGAATCAGCTTCGAGCTGGTTCCAACTTCTGCATTTATTTCTGATACCAGCAATCCCACAGCCCCCTCTCTTTCTGCTGGATTTGATAATTTGTTGCAAGGCCACAAAATTCATGGAAACACCGTATCTGAGAAAACAACTTTAACGTAAGGATACAAACAGTAAAGATATAAATGAAGAAATACAAAGGGCAAAGTTGGGAGAGATCCCAGCACCAAGCCTCAACATTTCAAGGGAACCTACTTATGTCTCAGAGAAGACCTGCCTACCTTTCCTGAGAGCCAATGTTCATTCTCATCTATCTAGAAACTTTAAACAGAAAACTCAATGACATCACTCGGTGGGCTGCTGGCTGCTTCTCTGGGTGGACTCTGCTGTTTGTTGCTCCTCTCAGCCAGCACCAGGACAGTTCTAGGCCAGCCCCACCTCCAGACCACCATCATGACAGCTCTAAGAGGAGAACCACTCTGTGGGAAGACCCTGCTTGGGGCACCCAAGCTTGGTGGGCTGCTTCAGCCCCACACCACTGCCTCTGCTCTGCAGCCACTTGCCCCTCATAATGCTGCCTCTGCTATGTGGGCCAGGCTCTGCTACCATCACCACCACCATTTCTCCCTGTTGCTGCTGACTACTCTGCTTTCTACTGGATACAGCTCTTTACCTGGGTCCAACTTTCCATCAGTATTATAGCTCTTCATCAGTGTTACAGCACAGTGTAGCAGATTCTACACCAAATCTGTAAGGTCCTCAGTGCAGGTCCCCTTGTTCCAAAGGACACTCTCCTTTCCCAGCTCTTGTCAGTGAGGAAACCCCCAAAACCTTTTTAGCCTTTTATAGAGGCCATTTCTTGTCAATTTCGAGGCAGGGACCTTCCTAGCCAGATTGGACCCCAACCAACTCTCCTAGCTGGATCAGAGCCCAACCAATCCTTGATAACTCAGAAAATGTCAATCAACTCAGGCCTTGTCAATTACCACTGGGCCAGACCTAACAAAATTAATAAACCATTCAGTTGTTTATAGCTTATTAAACCAACCAAACCAAACCCAGTGCCATCGAGTCGATTTCGACTCATCGTAACCCTATAGGACAGAGTAGAACTGCCCCAGAGAGTTTACAAGGAGCGCCTGGCGGATTTGAACTGCCGACCCTTTGGTTAGCAGTCGTAGCACAAAACCTCTACGCCACCAACGGTTTCCTTATAGCTTACCAAGAAGTGTTAATCAACTCTCTCTCAAGTTGTTTATTCCACAAACCTAGGGCAAAAGGGCCACATGTCATGGATTGAATTGTGTCCCCCAAAAATATGTGTTGTAAATCCTAACCCCTATACCTGTGGCTGGAAACTCTGGTGGCATAGTGGTTAAGAGCTACAGGTGCTAATCAAAAGGTTGGCAGTTCAAATTCACCAGGTGCTCCTTGGAAACTCTATGGGGCAGTTCTACTCTGTCTTATAGGGTCAGTTGATGGCAACGAGTGAGTGTGCGTGTGTATACCTGTGGTTATGATCCCATTTGGAAATGGATTTTCTTTGTTGTGTTAATGAAACAGTATTAGTATAAGGTGTGTCTTAGGTCAATCGCTCTTGAGATATAAAAGAGTAGATGAATCAAGTAAGGAAGGAAGCAGAGATGGGGAAAGATGGATGCCAGGCCACATGAACATAACCAAGGAACCAAAGAGCAGAATCAGAAAAGAAACAAAGACCTTCTCCCAGGGCTGATAAAGAAAGCTTTCCCCTAGAGCAGACGCCCTGAATTTAGACTTCTAGCCTCCTAAACTTGATAAAATAAATTTGTGTTTTTCAAAGCCACCCACTTGTGGTACTTCTGTTATAGTAGTACTGGATAACTAAGACATCACATAAGGGAGCCCATTGCATCACACTCTAAACAAATAACCAGCATCACAAGGGGCAACAGACTAAATCCTGGAATAAATTAGACTCCATGCAAAACACATTAGGTAGTGGACATTCAGTATGACTCAGTGTTCACTTTCTGTGTTACGTGTGTCATCAAGAAAGGTGTTTTTATCATAGTAATTGTCCTGGGCTGGCTGAACAGATTTAAGGACATATGGGTAAAAACCATAACAGAAATAACAATAAAATGCAAAACTGCTCTAAACATAAACATCTGAAATTTAGCCCTTATGTTATACACTAGGAAAGGCAGGAGACTGCAGGATACACATACAAAGGGATTTCGTATTCTGTCTTGTATTTATAGAAAGAACCGGTGAGCTGGTGATACAGTAGCAACCATCAAACAACTTCCAATTTGTGCTATGGTATTGATTGTGTTACTTTGTTGGATGTTACTTTAACCTCTCTGCCCTAAGCCTATGTGGTTGTAAAATTATTGAATTTACTATATCTTCTAGGTTCCATTACAGCTTTAAAAATCCAAATTTCTAGCTTAACTTGTTATGAAGCATGTAATATAGGAACTGTGTCATATTCATTGCTGAATTTGAGCACCTAGAATAGCTCCCAGCACATAGTAAGTTGTCCATAACTATTTCTTGAATGATGATAAGCACCAAATACATGTTTGTTGAATGAATATAAATTCATTCACATAAAGCATGTACCCTTTCAGCTCCTTACCGACTATATTATTATTTACATACAGTGAATATGAGTGAGAGGTATTTACTTTTTAACACTCCCAGAGCACCATCAGCTAATGTTCATGATACCAAAAAAAAACAAAAAAAAACAAAAAACCCACAAGTTAATGGATAAGGACAATGTTTTCTAACATTTTTTACTCCATACTGTATGTAAGAAAAACAACCCATTGCCATCCAGTCAATTCCAACTCATAGAGACCCTACAGGACAGAGTAGAACTGCCCCATAGGGTTTCCAAGGAGCGGCTGGTGGATTCAAACTGCCATCCTTTTGGTTTGCAGCCTGAGCTCTTAACCACTGCGCCACCAGAGTTCCCATGTTGGAACCACCACAGGTAGTGTAGCAGACCAAGATCATCCATGAAAACTGATGAGTACTTGGGAGAAAGAAAAAAAGTACACGAAGACATTTTTTAAAAAGGCTTTGAATCTTTTAGGAAAATGGTTGAATTCCTAGACTTCTGAGTTATAAAACATGAAGTTAACAAATTTTGAGACCAGATATTTGGACATTTAAACCATAAAGAAGTCTTATCATGGCCTTGAGAATGTCTGACAGAATGAGTTAGCCATTGTCTTTCAATCATCTCGTATGCATGAGAAAGCTGAACAATGGAAAAACAATAGGAGAAGAATTAATGCACTTGAAGAGTGGTATAGGCAAAAAATATTGAATATACCTTGGCACAGAACTGGACGGTGTCTCGTTCTGTTGTACTTGGGTTCCCTTTGAAGCAACTTGACAGCACCTAACAATAACAACAACACATTGTTTTGAAGAGCCCATAGAATTTTTTTTATTTATTTCTATTTTCTTTAATCTTATTTCCTTCCAAATGAATTGGGATACCTGAACTTTTCAAATGGTTTTTTCTGTGTTTCTTACATCTCCAAATCTCTTAATGATGGCCCCCACCCTAGCCACTACCTACCTCTCTATCTTCATTCCCTAAAAAACCTCCACCTTTCTCACTCAGCTGCAACACACCACCCTCCAGGCTGTTTCCTCAAACCTGCCAGGGTGCACATGACTGATGGCTTTTGCAGTTGTTGTTTGGCTTTTGCTTTTGCCTGGAATGTTCTCTCTCCCCGACCAGATATTCACATAAGTAATTTCCTGACTGCCTTCAAGCCTATGCTCAAATGGATCCTGCTCAATGGGCCGTCCCTAAAGATCCTATTTAATATTGCAAACAGTCTACCATATTTCAACTTACCCTGCTCTGCTTATTTTTTAGCATTACTTTCTAACACACTAGGTGATTTACTGTTTATTTGATGTTTATTGTCTGTCTCACTTCTCTGCAATGAAAGTTACGTAAGTTCTGGAATCTTTGTCTCTTTTATTTACTAAATATCCCAAGACCTAAAACAGTGCCTGTAATATAAAAGATTCTCAATAAATATTCGCTGAATGAATGAGCAGCTTAATGAGATAAACTCCTAGAGTGAAATTTCTCAGTCAGCGATTTTAAAGATTTTAAAATTTAGATGCTTATGAGTAAATCAATGAGTTTATATTTATTATAAAGTTTATCTAAGCCCACAAAAATTATGGCCTTAAAATGGAAATACTTAAAACTGTGCAGGCTTCCCAGAGGACTCAATAGTTCTCTAGACTCCCCTCTCAATAGTTACTCTTCCCATAATCAGCAGCCACAAACATCTGCAAAACCCCATCTCCAAGGAGCAGCAAACGTCTTCCAACTCTGATCTACACACCCAAGAAGGTCCTTAAAACTAAAGTTAAGGGAATATTATACCCCGTTTTAGACTTAAGGATGATATCCCATGTGTTTTGTTCAATGGACTTTATATATTGGAAACTTGGAGATAATATTCTCACTTTCCCTTTCTAGGTTTATATTATTTGCCTGTTGACATACCTGTTTCCAACCCAGGATCCTGACCCTTATCCTGGAACTACATCTCTGCTAGCCCCTCTGTCTGATCAGACTTGGCACCCTCTTCTGTTCTATTTCCTCCATTCTGTTCTGACACCCAAGAGATGGGCCTCTAAATTCTTACTACTAATGCTCTACCCATGATAGAATGTTGTTTTTGTGTGCTGTCACGTCAATGCTGACTCATAGCAACTCTATATGACAGAGTAGAACTGTCCCATAGGGTTCTCTAGGCTGTAATCTTTACAGGAACAGATCACCAGGTCTTTCCTCCCGCTGAGCTGCCAGTAAGTTCAAAGTGCCAACCATTTGGTTAGCAGCTGAGCACTTAACTCTTGCTCCACCAGGGCTCCTTCCATGATAGTATGCATGCCATATGATTTATCATGCTATCTGGACCTGCCACGAGCAATTGCTGCCTCATACCCTCATACTCAAGCAAATATAAATTAATTTATTGAATATGTATATAAAACTCTAACGTGTATGTGTTCTTACTTTTCTGTCCAGTGAAGGCCATTAACATATTCCTAATATGTACAACTATATCTCCTTCTCTCTGTTTTTTCCAAACCTGGTTCTCATTTAATGTCACTGTGTATTTCAGAGAGTACTTTCCTTTGGCATCTCTCTTATTACTGAAAAAAGTTAAACTTGCTCTTAATTGTTGCCTTTTTTTTTTTTTTGACCCTTTAAGTAAATGGAGGGATGAAACTAATATTTTGCTCTTTTTTTATGTGCTTGATGGTTTTTGACTATACACTAATAGTTTTTGACTGTACACTACTGGGTTTAATTCTTCCTCGCTGGCTTATAATTTCATCTCTGTAAGCCTCTATAAGGTCTCTGCATGACAAAAATGGTTTGTGCTTGACTTCTAGCCTAAAGGCTGGCAGTCTGAACTCACCCAGAGGTACCACAAAAGAAAGGCCTGGTGATCTGCTCCTATAAAAATTACAGCCGAGAAAATCATACGGAGAAGTTCTATTCTGCAACACATGAAGTCACTATGAGTCGGAATCAACTTGGCAACCATAAGGAGTCTCTGGTAGCACAAGGGATTAAGTGCCTGGCTACTAATCAAAAGGTTAGAGGTTTGAGTCCACCCAGAGATGCCTCAGAGGGAAGTCAAAAGGTCACAATCTTGAAAACTCTATGAAGTGCTGTTCTACTTTCAACACATAGGGTTTCCATGAGTCAGAACCAATTCACCAGCAACTGTTTTGTTTTTTAAGCCTCCATATGTCTTGTCTTTCATCGTGTAAGAGTCATTGTGCAAGAGTGAGCTCAAAGGACAAGATAAATGTATAGAGACCCAAGTTTATTAGTGATTCCCAGAGGTGGGAGGGAGAGGGAAGGTGGGGATCATTGCTTATGAAGTACTGAGTTTCAGTTTATGGTAATGGAAAAATTGCATTGATTAAGGGTAGCTGATTATTGTAATTGCTGTCAATAAGTTGTACACCTGTAAAGAGTTGAATTGGCAAAAATAGTGTGATAGATATATTTACAACAACAACAAAAAAAGAAGCTGCTGAGGCTGTTATGTACAACAAAACACCTCTTGGGATTTGGTTCCTTGGGTTTGTAGGTTTAGGGTTATGGTTTTGTGGGATATTCCAGTTAATTGGCCTAAGAACATGTTTAGTGCTTCTGTTCTACCTATTAGTGTGTTGCATAGTGCCTGAGGTCTTAAAAGCTTGCAAGCGGCCATGCAAGGCACAATAATTGGTCTTATTTGCCTGGAACAACAGAGAGAAAAGGAGAGTCAGGAATATGAGGAGGAAACGGATGTGTGGCTAATTGCCTCCATGAACTACTGCCTCCTTTGCCATAAGACTAGAAGAACCAAATGGTGCCCAGCTACCATTACTGAACATTTTGATCAAAGATTCTGTAGAAGAATACCGATCAAAAGAAGGAAGATGCAGAGCAGAATTTCAAATTCTCAAGGACTCCAGGCTTTCTGGAGCCATGGAAGCTGAATGAACCCCTGGAACTACTGCTTTGAGACAATCTTTAAATCTTAAACCAAAAATATCCCCTGAAGTCTTCTTAAAACCAAACAATAGCCTAGCTTAGCTAGTAAGAAATGCCTTCTTTGAGCATTATGCTCCTTTAAAATCTATCTATATGGAATCAAATCGACAATAGCAAATTGAAAGATTAGATAGTAATCTCAGGGGGCAGTGAGTTTATGTTAACGAGAGAGGAACAACTCAGAAAAAGAGGGTGAGAATTGTTGCATAACTCAAAGAATGTAACCAATGTCACTGAATAGTACATGTAGAAACTGTTGAATTGGTGTATGTTTTGCTGTGTATATTCTCAACAGCAACAACAACAAAATCAATTAAATTAAAAAAAAAAAAGTGTGAGCTCAGGGTGAGGCCTACATTCTTCCCTCTAAGTCTCTAATGTTGCAGTCAGGGTAAGTGCCACATAGTTCTGCCAGATATAAATCTATATTCAGGTTTACTTTTAGCTATCTTGTACTTTACCATCTAGCAAGTGTGCATTTTTATCAAAGCATATTTCCACACATTTACCATCACAGCCATTTGTACTAATTCCATCACCACAAATCCCATCCCAGTTTCCTCTTTTTCTGACAGGAAACATGGACCAATACTGATTTAATGAGTTTTCTTAGATTTTCCTTGCCATTTTCATTTCTATGTTTTTCCTGACCTTAAACTCACTTGTTTTTGTCTTATCCCTGTAGATCCCCCGTTCCTTATTAATTTTTGATCACCTCTTCAGGAAGGCACACAATGTTGGCGACTGCTCTGGTGAAAGGAAACTCCTTTTTTTGAACTCATGAAGAGCTTCCAACACTACTGCCATAGTGACGTTTGTGCATGGGTCCAATATACAAGCTGGAGAAAGAGCCTGACAGCCAGCCATCTTGCCAACTTGAGAGCTGAAGACTTCCTCCACAGTGGATGCCCTTTGGTGGCATTTAACTGGGGCACAAACCTCTCCCCACTCTGTGACTGCTGTGAAAGATACAGCCTTATACCTTTCTCCCACACCTGCTTTCTATAGACTGAAGGCTTGCTCCTGAGCCATATCTGCCCTGTGACTTCAGGAGGTGAAGAACTCCTTCGAAGCTGTCACTAAGGCTTTCTGATTTTCCACTCATTTCAGAGCTGAGTATTCAAGCACTTCCATTTTTCCTTTTCCCATTTCCCCTTACAAGAAGGTTATCAATGAATATCCAATGCTAGAATCTCATCTTGGGTGTGTAAATTCTCAGGCCACTCCTGATACAATTTCTTTATGAGTCTAGGCACATTCAAGCTCTTTAAGGATAATTAAAGAGTTAAAGTTGTGTATAGAGCTTAATGTATGCAACAAGGAGTGAATAATTAATAATTTAATCAAACAAGGTGGGGGTCAAAGAAAGAGCATTTTCAGTTCAGGGAAAGAAGAAAATTAATATTTATTGAAACCTATTATGTGTCAGATTCTTTACCTATATTGTCTTATGTAATCCTCACAGCAACCTTATAAAATAAATGTTACTGTTTTACAGATAGAAACCTCAGAGAGTCAAGGAACTTGCCCAAAGTTCCACAGCTATTAAGTAGCAAAGCCAGAAGTTGAGTCCAAATATTTCTGACACCCAATCCATGTCCTTCCACTGCCTCCAAATTACATCAGAAGTGCCAGAAATTTCTTCTCTCCTGGCACACACTCATTCCCAATCTTTCGTTTATCTCTCTGGCTTCTTTTCTGACCCTCGTCCCATTATTTAGTTGATCCATCTTAAGCCACCCAACTGAACACTAACTCACGCCAGTTCCATTCCTTTCCTTAAGTACAGTGCACTGTGTACTAGGCTTTGAAGAAGACATACAAGATAAAAGCGTCAGACAGAGGCTTTGCTCAGGAACATCTAAAAAATCATGTTAAAGACCACACATATACATTCATTTTGTCATTCATTGAACAGATAATTATTGAGATTCTATTGGGTACCATGCATGGAAAAGGATAATAAATTAGTGAATATAATACATTAAAACCCCTGCTCTCATAGAGATTATATTCTATGGGGGGAGGGCATTAAGGAGGAGGCAGACAACAAATAAAATAAACACAAGTAAATCTATAACGTTTTAGATGATGATAAAAGTGATAGTGTTAGAGATTGGGGAGAGGGGCTGGCCGTCACTCTAAATAGGATGATCAGGCAAGGTCTTAAAGAGAAGGTAACATTTCAATGAAGACTGGAAGGAAAGGGAGTTTTGTGCATTTAGGTGGGAAGGGCCTGAGGGGGTAAGATTATGAGACACTATAAACCAAAAAAAAACAAACCCATTGCCAACTCAAAGTGACCCTATAGGACAGAGTAGAACTGCCCCATAGAGTTTCCAAGGAGCACCTGGTGGATTTGAACTTCCATCCTCTTGGTTAGCTGCTGTAGCACTTAACCACTACGCCACCAGCGTATCTAGAGACACTATAAGAAACAGCAAATAAGCCAACGTGGCTGGAGGAGAGTAAATCAGTAACGGTCATGTAAGATAAATCCAGAGAGGCCATATTTTACAGTGCCTTATATTTTTAGGAGTTTGGCTTTCATTCTAAGTGAGATGATAAGCCATGAAAGGTTTGAACCAAGGAAGTGAAATTTGCTGGGCGAAAACCCCAGGTTTTGTTCGGCATGACTTGTCACAGCCAGTAAACAAGAAGCCAAGGTGGGAGATGAGGAAGACGCCTTTATTTCATTGTACAAGGAAAGGAGCAATCAGAGCTGTTGCCTCCAAGACTGCTCACATGCAGCTTGGGGAGGTAGGCTTTTACAGGGCAGAAAAGGGAATGTAACTTCGCCGTGATTACTCAGGACTGATCTTCACGCAGGTGCTCAGGTCTTGGGGGTGATCACACATTTTCTGCAGACAAGGGTTTGATTCTTCGGAGGGTTGCTTATACGTATTTTGTACTTAATGAGCTAATAGGTCACTTGAAGTGTTGAGATAACATAGAAAGCCTGCTAAGACCAGTTGGGGCCCTATGGCTGTTCTGTGGTTATCTTGTCAAGAATAGTTTTTGGCCCATTGTATAGCTATCCTGTCAAGGACGGTTTCAGAAGCTTGTGTAGCCTATTTTGTTCGGTGTAGGAGGATCAGCCAGAGCAGGTTTCTCTCAGAAGGGCTGGGCTCTGAGGCTGCCTGCCTGACTTGTTTTAACAGAATCACTCTGGCTGCTTATTGAAAATGTATGGTAGGGGACAACGGCAGAAGCAGAGAGACCAGTTAAGAAGTTATTGAAAATACATACACACACACACACACCCCTATACACTCCAATCTACTTATAGGAGTTTCACTCATTAATTTTTTCATTCTCTCATATAATAAATATTTATTGGGAATCCACTATGTACAAAGAACTATAAATGATACATAAATCATCTAGGCTTCTCCTCACCACTCACAAAGACCTTTAAAGGGGGACTCTGTACAAGTATTACACAGTGTTCCCTTCCAGTAAGACCTGACAAAGCCTTGAAAAAAAAACTTTTGTATCTTTAGTATTTGTCAAAGCAAGGACATACAAAAAGAAACCAAGTTTCTGGGGTTGCCTCACAGTCAGCTTACTGCATGTGATATTATTCCCAGAACTGCTGCATGTTTCTAAAGAAAACGTGTCTTGTTCATCGAATTATAATTGCAACCCTTAAAAAAAGAGCACAGATAATAACAGCAATTACTTTTATGGAAAGAGGAGATTTCCAGGAATTCCAGAAAGAACTACCGTCATTTTCTCTACTAGAAAATATAAAAAAAAGTACTATTCAAAACCTCTACCTCCTAAGATTCCAGGAAAAGGATCTTTGTTTAAACATAATGCTGAGGATGATCTGAAGGCTCAAAGCCCCAAGACAGTCCTAACAATACCCAGGGTTGAGGTCATATAACAAGAAAAATCTCTAATCAGACAGTAAGTACCATAGGGCAGAATAACACAAGTTCTTAGCTTTAGAGAGTTTTTCTGCATTGAAACATCATCTAAGAAAAACACGGAATTTACACATGGTGTATATTGCTCACTTCTGTGATTTTAGGAAAAGAAACGGATTCCATTTCTTTCATGATCTGCTCCTGCTTGAGGTAAGAGGCTGTGGCACCAAACCAAACCCGTTGCCATCAAGTTGACTCCAGCTTATGGAGACCTCATGTGTGTCAGAGTAGAACTGTGTACATAAGGTTTTCAAAGGATGATTTTTCAGAAATAGATTATCAGGTCTTTCTTTCAAGGCTGCTCTCGATGGACTTAAACTGCTGACCTTTCAGTGATCAGCCAAGTACATTAACTGTTTGTGCTGCCCAGGGACTCCAGAGACTTTGGGAAGGGAAGAATAAACCAGATTTTGGAAAGGATGACTTTGAAGGTTGAACACCATCTGTTTCATACCTCGATGCTTTGTTAAAGCAGTTTTCTCTCTCATCTTTCTTCAGTTGGCTCATTTCTATTCTTCCTTCAAGTCTCCTCTTGGGTGCAACTTCAGCAGAAGCCTTCAATGAACCCTAAACCTCCCTGAATCTCTCTAGCATCTAGTATGTGTCAATATTATTACCTACTGTAATCATATTTGCCTTGCCCATGAGCATATAAGCCCTGATGATAGGGACTCCTACTAATCTTTATACCTCTAGAACCCAACACAGTGCTTAACAAATAATCTATGTTCAATACATGTTTATTAAGCTAACCAAAATGAGATGGCACTGGTATTCACAACCAATACATAGGAATGCTCTAATATATCTAGTATATCAGTGAGGCCCTCCTGGATCACACTATCTATAAATTGAACCCACCTAGCACACACAATCCCTTTGCTGCTTTATTTTACTCTATAGTATTTATCACCCTCCAACATACAACATATTTTACTCATTTGTTTATTATCTTTGTCTTCCCACTAGAATTAAGTTCCCTAAAGGCAAAGATCTTTTTTCACTACTGTGTATTCGGAGCCCAGAAGAATGTCTGGCTCATAATAAATGCTCAGTAAATATTTGTCAAATGAATGAGTGAATGAACAAACTGGAAAGCAAGACTGGCAGGAGAAGAATGGAAATGATATATGGAATGTAGGCCTTAAGATCTCTTCCAGAGTCCCTGGGTGGTGCAAACAGAACATGCCCACTGCTAGCCAAAAGGTTGGTAGTTCGAATCTACCCAGAGAAGTCTCAGAAGAAAAGCCTTGCAGTTTACTTCTGATAAATTAATGATTGAAAACCCTGTGGAACACAGTTCTGCTTTGACACACATGGGATATCTATGAGTTGGAATTGACTCAATAGCAACTGGTTTGGCACTTTGGTTTTGGTTTAAGTTCTTTTCCAGGGAATTATTAATTAAACACAGACCAGAAAAACCACCATAAATTCTCAGCCTGCCAAAACATACAAGCCCGGAGATTGAATTGGCACATCTCTCAAGACATTCTGACTCTTCCATACAAACTCTAACAAGAAGCAGCATGGATACAGGCATGCTGAAATTATCAGAGTATTACTTCTATTTTATCCAAAAATCAATCTTCTTGGAAAAACAAAGAGAGACAGCAGGTTAGCCAAAGCCTTGTCTGACACTGTATTTGTTGAACAACAACAAAACATCACTCAGAATTTGACAAGGGTGGTGCTTCAGAAGCTGACCCTTCTCTCCCAAAAGAACTACCTCTAACATTTTGCTGAACTGTACTTGGTGTAAGTCCATTGGTTAGCCTAACAATGAGGTTAATGTAATAGAACTGCCAATCTTATAGTACTCTAGAAGAAACAGTGACATGACCATTATTAAGCTTAAAACTACCTGCCTTGCTTTAGCAGTCACTAAAGTCCTATTTTCAAGGTCTTAAAAAATTATTTGTGACAAACTGGGCTATGTGACTTTGTCTGATCTACTTTGTCTGGTTTCACCTATTACCCATAGTTAGATTATAAGAGATTGATAATGTCTCGTGGTTTGGGTTATTGCTTTTAGAGAACTAGAAGAAGGAAAGTAATTTGGCTCAAATAATATTACTTAGAACTGCAGGATTACAAATGAGAGTTGAGCTCAAATAACAAAGGAATAATGCCTAGAACTAAAAACAAAGACTTAATATAGAAACATTGAGGCTTCAACAAAGAAAATTAGAACTTACAAAGCACATTCATAACCCTCTTATATATTCATTTATTAAGTCAACAAATATTTATTTAGTTACTCACTAGGCTGCTAACTGAAAGGTTGGAGGCTTGAGTCCACCCAGAGGCTTTTTGGAAGAAAGGCCTGGAGATTTACTTCTGAAAAGTGAGTCATTGAAGCACCATGGAGTACAGTTCTACTCTGATATATATTGGGTCGCCATGAGTCAGAGCTGATGCGATGGCAACGGGTACAAGTATGTGCTATGTACTGGCAATACAGTGGTGAACAAATCTCCTGATCGCCTATTTCTTAAAGAATAACCCCTACAGGTAATCCATCATTTCAAATCAGATAGATAAATTCCAGGCAATCCGAAAGCATAATCAAAGAAACAGGAAAGGGAGTATGTAGACTAAGGAAAAACAAGAACTTGCAATCTTGCCCCTAAATCAAATGCAAATGGTCCACAGCTAACAAAATCAAATTATCATCAACAGCACAGGTAGTCCCCAGTTTACAACATATTACAACAAACGAGACTTACCACTGTTCTGTAGGGATTTTTTTGTAGTTTGTTCTTAGTAATATGTACTACATACAATGTTACAGTGCATAATTTGCTAATGTTATCATTCTCGTGCCAACCTCCAAAGACAAATAAAGATCAGCTTTATAAAGGTACTGATAATTAAAAAACAAAAAACAATTGTCATTGAGTTGGTTCCGACTCATAGCAACCCAATAGGAATAAGTAGAACTGCCCCTTAGGGTTTCCAAGGAGCAGCAGGTCGATTTGAACTGCCAACCTTTTGGTGAGCTGCCAAGCTCTTAACCACTACAATGACAATAATAATGAAAACCATAAAAAAAAAAAAAAAAGAGGTATTTTACTTACATCAGAACCAACTTACAATGGAATCATTGGAATGGAACCCTGTCGTAAATCAGGGACTACTGTGCTAGGAAATAATATGTCTTAACATATTTTTGCTTAACAAGCAAGAAAATAATAACAGTTAGTACTGGTCTCTTGTGATAAGAGCAGTATTTAGCACAATAATTTCCCTTGTGGACCCTTGAAAATATCTCAGCCTTTCATTCTGTATTTTACAAATTCAAAACAAATACTCTTCACCATACTTGAAAAAAAAAAGCTCTGTTGGCAGCACCGTGAATTAATAATATATATGGAAGATGAGAATTCTACCCCTAAATCATCAGCACCCCCTTTAAGATCATAGTTTCAATATTATAGGAAGAAAGGCCCATAGGCACAATTTTTCTCATGGGTGGGTTTGTTTCTTTGCTTGCTTGCTTACTTGTTGTGCTCTAATAATAGGTTTACTTGGCAGGGGGTGGGAAGGGGAAGGACATGTTTGCTTGGGAGGAAAAAAAAAAAAAAACCCTACATTTTAAATCAATACTGCCACAGGTAACAAAACAATTCATAGTGATTTCTTGTTATGGCTGACATTTTATTTTCCCATTATACCAAGAAACAGTAAATTGAATAATCATTTTTTAGTTTAAAAAAGAGGAGACAAGATGGGCATAATGGTTAAGAACTTGGGCTCCAGTATCCCATTGCTGGTGTCAAATCCGGACTCCACCACTTTATATCTTTGTCAGATATCACCTGGGTAAGTTATTTAACCCATAAGTGCCTCCGTTTCCTCATGTATAAAATTAGGATAGCAATAGTAGCTGCCTCATAGTGAAAACTCAATGCATTATTAGATGAAAGAACTTAGAATGGCTCTTGGTACATAGTAAGCACCCACTGAATTATTATAGGGGCATATATAAGTCCAATGCCTAGATTTTCCTGAAAAATTATATTGACATTCAATAGTATAAGCAAGTATAAGCAAAAGGATTTTTAAGTTAACATTTCAGCAAGACCTCCAGAAGTTGAAAATTGTTGGGAGTGTATTACGTATTTTGCATATTACTATTAAAAAAAAAAACAACCTCTTCATGCTTTGTATATATTTCACGTTTTAATATGGAAATCTAGGAGACATCCCTGACCCTACTTCTTCATTTTCATTCATCTTCCTCAATTCATCACCAAGCTAAGTTAATTATACTCAATATATCTGACAAGTATATTCACTTCTCTTTATCTCCAAGGTCACCATCCTACCCAGGGCAAAGCCGTGACACTTACACACGCCACCAAACCAAAACCAAACTCACTACCGTCGAGTCAATCACAACTCACAGCAATCCTATAGGACAGAGTAGGTCTGCCCCATAGGGTTTCCAAGCCTGTAAATCTTTAGGGGCAGACTGCCACATCTTTCTTCCTCTGAGCGACTAGTGGATTTGAACCGCTCATCTTTTGTGTTAGCAGCCAAACACTTTAACAACTGCACCACCAGGGCTCCTTTTACGTCCCACAATGGTTAATAATTTGATGCCCCTCAAAACAATATCCTTTAAATATTTTTCAAACATTTGCTTAGAAAAAGGCAGACGATTGCACTGGCAAAGGAAGAGTAAGAGGGCAATTGGCAACAGCGGCACTCCTCTATTTTCCCATGCAATTCAATTCCAGTCCCACTCAGCAAAACAAAGCCTCATCTTATGTGGCAACCACCTATTAATACTAGAGCAAATTCCTTGTTGTAAAGGAGGTGGTGGGATATTGTCTCAACCCTTACCCCAAGTGGGTTATCAAATATTTCTTCAAACCACATGAGTACTCTCCCTGAAAAGAATCCTATTCAATGTAATTTTCACCATGTTGATGCATTTACAGTACTTCGTACTTTTGAGCACCCGTTAATTACTGGCACCTTGGGAAGCTGCTTGGGTAGTGCACCACTTCATCAAGCTCTAAATTCTGTCCTAATGAACTATACCCCTCACCTGGACAACTGACTCCTAACTGAATTCTTCTATTAATTCTTGAGCCCCTCTAATCCGTCTCCACACTGCTGGCAGAGTGAGGTTTACTAAATGTCTATGTTACTCCCCTGCATAAAGCATGCCGATGGCTTCCCATTTATCTTAGGATAAAATACAGAATCCTCAACATGATCTACAAGGCATTCATGATCCGCCCAAGCCTCTCTCCAATCTCATCTTATGCCATTCTCTCCTTAATTCTCTGAGCACCAGCCCCACTTCCTTCAGTTCCTCCAATATACCACATTCCTTCTGACCTTGGGACTTTTGCATGTGTTGTTGCTTCTCTCTAGAATGTTCTTTCCCCTATTTCCCCCATTTTTTTGCCTATCTCTTCCTTGACCCCTTAGACTAGGTAAAGTCCCCATAATTTAGTTCTCGAAGTCCACAGTACTTCTTTTTCAAAGCACTCATTCCAACCATTATTTTTATATACGTTTTAACACCTGGAAACCCTGGTGGTGTAGTGGTTGAGAGCTATGGCTGCTAACCAAAAGGTTGGCAGTTTGAATATACCAGGCTTTCCTTGGAAACCCTATGGGGGCAGTTCTACTCTGTCCTATAGGGTCGTTATGAGTCAGAACTGACTGGACAGCAACAGGGGTTTTTTTTGGGGGGGGGCGGTTTTATCACCCATATGCTCTCCTGAAATACATGCTCCACAAGGGCAGGAATTGTGTATATCTTTTTCATCATCTACCCTAACATCTGCTATACCTTGTACAAAGTGCCATATTCAAGCTCCTGAGACTTGGATGTAATCTTTTATCATATCCACTCTATCCAGGTCATTTTTCCCTGCTTTTCTAGCTCATGTTCTTTTCCACCTGAAAAAACTCCTATATACTCTTCAAAATGAAACTTGAATGACTCAGTTTCCTAGTGATAACATAACAAAAATGCCACAAGTGGGTGTCTTTAAATAAAAATATATGTATTTTTTCTCACAGTTTTAGAGGCTAGTAAGTCTGAATTCAGGGCATCGTCAGAGTCATGCTCTCTTTGCGTGTCTGGGGGATCTTGTCTCTTCAGTTTCTGAGACACTGGGTGTTTCTTGGCATTCCTTTGCTGCTTATAGACGTATCTGTCTCTGTCCTCACATGAGTCTGTCTTCCCCCTGTGTGTGTGTTTCCGTGTCTGTTTTCCCTTTCCATAAGACACCACTCCACAGGTATTAGATTTAGGATGCACTCTACTCCAGTAGAACCTCGTTAACATAACAGAAAAACTATTTCCAGAGTCACAGGCACATGGTTAGTTTCTTTTTTAGAAGACACAATTCAATCCGTAACACTCAAATATCCCTATGTTGTAATACCTTTACCCTATCACCCATGAGAAAAAACAGATTTTACTTCATTGATCAACAACTGTATATATAACTCTATCACAACACATGACAAATTCTAGTACAAATTCTGTAGGCCTAACTCCCATACAAGACTGAAATAATCAAGGATAGTCATCATTGTTGAGGTCACTCATTCTGTTCCTCAAATATTTCTGGCTTTCCTCTTTCCAGGTATGTGGTTAAACTACATTTTTCTACCCCCTCAATGGAGGATGTAACCTTGTAACTTTCTTTAGCCAGTGAGATGCTTTCAGAACCTGTTCAGTTTGACACATGCCCTTTCCCTCTTTCATGGTGACTAGCTATATTCCAGATAGTGGCTGCTCCACTGGCCTGAGTCTCAGAGTAAAGACAATATGGAGCAGAGATCCAAGACAAACCAGAGTGTATGTTAGTGTGAGCAAGAACTGAGCCTTGTTTGTTAAGCCGCTGAGATTTTAAAAATTGCTTGTACTATATTATAATCTAGCCTATCTTGACAAATAAACTTTTTAAAAAAAAAAAACACCTTTGTATATCTAACGCCTGGTCCAACACTTGGCACATAGTGAGTGCTCAGTAAATGTTTGTTGAATTGCCTAGAAATTGATCACGTCTTATGAGTCAGAATCGACTTGATGGTAATGGGTTTAGGTTTTTTTTCTATTATTTGTTTTTGTTTTTTTATACAGCACAGACAAATCATATGCTTCATGATTTTTTTTTCTGCTTTCATCAATCCCAGTAGTTGTATTTCCTTGAGCAGATCCAACTCTAAATAACCAGACTAAATTAATTCATCTAAAAAAAAAGACAGCCAAATTTAGGTTGATTGGTCAGTGATCTCATTCATTGTTCTTCAATCTTTGATGTGCATCAGAATCACTCTGCAGTGCACTTATAAAATATAGATGCCTGGATAAGGAGGCTTGGAGAAAAAGCTATAGTAAGAAAAAGGTCCACAGGGGATTCTTATGCACGAAATAGTTAAGAATCACAGATATACCATGTAATCCAACAATCCCACTTCTAGGAACATATCCTAGACAAATAAGGGTCATCACACGAATAGACATATGCACACCCATGTTCATTGCAGCATTGTTCACAACAGCAAAAAGATGGAAACAACCTAGATGCCTAACAATAGATGAATGGGTAAACAAACTGTGGTACATACGCACGATGGAGTAATATGCAACAATAAAGAACAATGATGAATCTCTAACGTGGATGAATCTGGAGGGCATTATCCTGAGTGAAATAAGTCAATCACAAAAGGACAAATGTTGTATGAGAAAACTACTGTAAAAACCCACGAAAAGGTTTATATACAAAAAGACACAATCTTTGGTGGTTACGAGGGAGGGGAGGGGTGGGGATGGAAAAACACTTAATAGGTAATAGATAGGTGGAAACTTTGGTGAAGGGTAAGAGGGTACACAATACTGGAGAAGCCAACATAACCTGTACAAAGCAAGGACATGGTAGCTCCATAAGCACATCCAGACTCCCTGAGAGACTGAATTACTGGGCTGAAGGCTGTGGGGACCATGGTCATGGAACATCTAGCTCAATTGGCATAACATAGTTTATAAAGAATACGTTCTACATTCTACTTTGGTGAGTAGCGTCTGGGGTCTTAAAACCCTGTGAGTGGCCATCTAGGATACTCCACTGATCTCACCCCTTTGAGTGCAAAGAAGAATGAAGAAAATTAAAGATACAAGGGAGAGATTAGTCCAAAGGACTAATAGACCACATTTACCATGGCCTCCACCAGACTGAATCCAGTAAAACTAGGTGGTACCCAGCTACCACCACTGACTGCTCTGACAGGGATCAAAACAGAGGACGCTGGACAGGGCTGGAGAAAAATGTAGAACAAAATTCTAACTCAAAAAGAAAGACCAGACCTGCTGGCCTGACGGAGACTGGAGAAACCCTGAGAGTATGGCCCCCGGACACCCTTCCAGCTCAGTAATGAGGTCACTCCTGAGGTTCACCCTTAAGCGAAAGATTGAAGAGGCCCATGGAACAAAACAAGACTAAAGGGGTGCACCAGCCCTGGGGCAGGGACTGGAAGGCAGGAGGAAACAGGAAAGCTGGTAATAAGGAACCCAGGGTTGAGAAGGGAGAGTGTTGACATGTTGCAGGGTTGTTAACCAATGTCATAGAACAATGAGTGTACTAACTGCTTGATGAGAAACTAGTTTGTTCTGTAAACTTTCATCTAAAGTACAATAAAAAAAAGTAAAAAAAAAAATCACAGATATAATCTTTTGTTTAAAATCTGTCTAAGTAAGGTTGTACATAATGCAGATCCAGTGTTTTTTTCTACTTCAACATCAGACAAAAACCATTCATAAGAAAACATAAAAGAATAAATGAAACAGCAAGAATGGTAATGGAAAAAACCTTGTCCAAAACTTCTGATTTCAGACTCTGGTTTATATTTCAACTGAATATTTCCTTGTATTCCATCTCCCAGGTTCCCTTTAGAATCCACTTGAACTAAAACATCAAGGGTTAGAGAGGATATGGTGCAATTGAGGCTCTCATACATTGTTGGTGTCATGTAAATAAACCATCTGCCATAGTGTTGATTCTGACTCGTGGCGACCCCATGTGCGTCAGGATAGAACTGCCCTATAGAGCTTTCAATGGCTGATTTTTTGGAAGTAGATCACCAGGCCTTTCTTCTGGAGGTGCCTCTGGATGGACTTAAACAGCCAACCTTTTGGTTAGTAAGTATATCCTTCAGGGACTCCATTTATCCTCTTTTTTTAATGTCATACATTAGGAGGTGGGAGGGGTACCTCATTACTGCCAGGCGAGTTTGGAAGTCTAGGTTCCCCATGTCAACTAACTGGACCACTGCTCTCCCTAGTGAGAGTGGGACTCTAAGCTCTCCACAAAGCCTTTGCTGGCATGGGTGAAGTGAAGCCATAGGTGTGTGTGTGTGTGTTTGGGGGGCGAGGGGGGACTATATTTGGCTAGAAGAGAGTAGTTACTGTGTAAAAGTTACTGTCCCTCTAGGCTGCTCCTTCTCTGGTCCTTTCGCTAGAGAGAGTAGGCTTTTATTGTTTTTTTTTTTCCCCCCTTTGATTCAGTGTCTATTAGTGTTTCTGAGGCATTGGTGGTTCAGTGGTAGAAATCTCACCTTTCTTGCGGTAGACCCTGCTTCAATTCCCAGCCAACGCACCTCATACACAGCCACCACCCATCTGTCAGTGGAGGCTTGCATATTGCTATGATGCTGAACAGGTTTTAATGGAGCTTCCAAACTAAGACTGACTAGGAAAAAAGGCCTAGTGATCTACTTCCAAAGATCAATGGTCCAATCTGCAACTAATCACGTGGATGTTGAAGGCATTTCGTTTCATTGTATATGGTGTCGCCAGGAGTCAAGGACTGGCTGCATGGCAGCTAACAACAACAATTAGTATTTACAGACCCTGGCTTCTTGAGTTTCAAGTCTGGAATATATGACACACACACACAAAAAAAAAGAGGGAGAGAGAGAATTCATCACCTTGTTGTTCCTCAGGTCCCAAGGATCCTAGCCATTCTGTCTTCTTCTCTCCTTCTTTACGGATCTCTCATATTTGTTTTATATATAATGTCCAGGCTTTTTAATTGTCCTTAGAAAAAGAATAGAGAAAAGTATTTTTATCCCATCTTCCCAGCAGCAGAAGTCTCTGTAATTGATTTTTTGGTCTGACTACATTTAACATTATCAGTGGCCCCATTTTCATTGGTAAATGGAACATGGGTAATTCACTGTAGGCAGAGGTAAAATAGTTACTTAAACTGTCACCTGTAGTTACCAAATACCAAATGCCTAAAGAAGGCAAGGCTTTCGTTGACCAGAAATCCGTTTCCATTAGAATCTTTTAATGAAAAAAAAAAAAAAAGACTTTAATGGGGTTTGTTCTTCTGCCCGCTTTTCTATGCAACCTAACAGGCTGACAGCTTTGAGTGAGGTCCAGAGCAAGAGAAGATTCATCAACAACGCCAAGTTAAAACAGGTAAGCTGTTCTTCCACTTGAGCTATCTGTCCCAGCAGACTCAGTGATCTTTGAAGTGTCTATAGAGATTAGAATGATCAATAGAGCTTTTGGTGGGACCCTATATATAAATCACAGCATAAGCCTTTAGGATTTTGGAGCAAAGTTACAACATCCTTAATAGAAAATGCAAGCTTGGCTCTAGGTCACCAAATAACCAACCAGAGCTGCCTATCAAGAACTAGGTGTTGCCTGAACCACCAATTCATAAAGTTGCGTCGTGTGCAACAATACTTCATAAGCAAGTAGAAGTGGTGTATATGAGGTCAGGCTCAAGCAAGTCTTGAAGACACAAGCAAGTTTCATGCACGAGTAACTCAGACTTCTATGACTCCTCTCCTGCTGTATTTTCTTCTTTCTCTCAACCAGCACCTGTGTCCTCATAGGGTGTTTCCTGTACTAGCTGACTGAGGAAAAACATTTAAAGCCTTATTTCAAACAGTTCTTCATGATATGCTGGAACCACATGAGAGTGGAAAGCTGCGGCACAACAGGCCCACTCAGAAGTGCCCCTGAAAGACAGCAGTGAAAGAAAATCTTCCGCATCAGTTAACTCTCTCCCCTTGTTGGTAATGGAGATTACACCTGGTCTCAGCAACATGGACATTTATTCATCAAGGTCAGTCTGGCTACAGCCACTGCTGAGTGCCCAACTTGCCAACATCAGAGATCAACATTGAGTCCCTAATATGGCATCACTCCCCAGGAGTGGTATTGAATTAATCAGGGTTGATATACTAAACTTTGAGGTGGTTGATTGATTACACTGGACCACTACCAACACAGAAAGGGCCAAGTTTTGCTCTCACTGTGGATTTGTATTTGCCTTACTTCCCCTCAGTGCTTCTGCCAAAGTCATCACCCATGAACTAAACAAATGCCTTACTCTTTACCTTGGTATTCCACAAAGTTTTTCTTCTGGTAAGGTAATTCATTTTCAGCACATAAAGCATGAAATTGGTTTTGTGCTTGTGGAATTCGTTGGTCTTCCCGTATTTCTCATCACCCTGAAGCAACTTGCCTGATAGAATGGTGAATGGTCTTTTGAAGATTCAATTATGCGACAATGTCTTCCAGGATGTGGTATATGTTCTCAATCAGCAAGCAACATATGGTAGTGTCTTTCAGGAACACTTCTGAATGGGGATATTATGCGGCAGCCGCTGACTTTCAAATGGTGCCAGCACATTATGATTTACTGTTATGGTCCCTCTCACTATTACTAATAATGATCCACTAACAAAATGTTTATTACTTGCCCTTGAAACTTTCTTGCTCTGCTCATTTCAAGATTTTAATTTCCAAGGAAGGGATGTTTCACAAAGGGAATTCAACAATGGCTCCATTAAACAGGTAATTGGGGCTGCCACCTCGCCATTTTGGGCCCTTTGTGCTAGTGAATCAATAGGCAAAGAAGAAGGCTACTGTATTGGCTCAGATGATTGATCCTGCCTATTAAGGGAAAGGAGCCCTGGTGGTGCAGAAGTTAAGAGCTTGGCTACCAACCAAAAGGTTAGCAGTTCAAATCCACCAGCTGCTCCTTGGAAACCCTATGGGACAGTTCTACTCTGTCCTATAGGACTGCTATGAGTCAGAAATGACTTGACAGCAATGGGTTTGGTTTTTGGTGTATCAAAGGAAAATTCAGTTGCTACTACACAAGGGGTACAGAGAGCAGAGAAATATATCAAGAATAAAATAGCTCTTTTGTGCCTCTCAGTACTCTCATTTTCTATGACAAATAATAATGAAAATTATGACAACCTAATGCAAGCAAAATTTCTAATGACAAACACCCTTCATGAACGAAGTATGTTTTTTGTTGTAGCCTTTATTTGGAACTTAATAGTTTTTAGCAGTTTTATTGAGTATGGTTTACATACCATAAAATTCACCTATTTTAAATAAATTTTTACTCTATTACAGAGTTGTGCAACTGTCACAACATAGTTTTAGAACATTTCCATCACCTCAAAAAGAAATCATGTACCCTTTTGCAGTCACTGAACATAGGCTTAAAAGATGTGTATGGATATTTAGTTGATAAAAGTAGACTCTTCTGTATTGTTCTTTTGTCAATTGACTAACCTAAGATTTTTTCCCAAAATCCTTTTCCCTGTATGGTTCTGGTATAGAGTTAGCCAAAAGAAGAGCTTGTGCCACATTTAGTGAAGCAGCATTCATACTCTCTGAAGGTGTGTTCGTGATTAGATGCAGTATCAGACAGACACAGAGGTGCCTAGTCGTTTCTGGCTTGCCTTTTTCCCTCCAATACTCATCCATTTCTTCCCAACTTCTAGACCTGCTCAACATCAGCAGCACTAGATACTTGTATACTTAAACATCAGACACTTGCGTAAGCGATGGCAATAGCTTCCTATAGACCTACTACTTCAATGGCTAGCCATGCTTGTCTTCTCAGATTTCCTGCAAGCTCCAACTCGTCCAATAGTGCCAGTGCCAGAGGATTGTTTAGGGGCTTTTTCTCTGATCCTCCGTTTCCTTCCAGACTTTCATTTTCCCAGCTTCTCCCTCAAATGTGTAAGATTCAATTCTTATAATAATTCCTTAGCTTACAGTATTCATATAACATTCATAAAACCAAAACCAAACCCAGTACCATCAAGTCGATTCTGACTCATAGCGACCCTATAAGACAGGGGAGAACTGCCCCTTAGAGTTTTCAAGGAGCACCTGGAGGATTTGAACTGCCGACCCTTTGGTTCACAGCCGTAACACTTAACCACTACACCCCCAAGTTTTCCACAGTGACCCTGTTTTCCTGACTAAGCCCTAATTGATTCATATTTGCCCAAGACTCTCTCCATCTCATTTTTCTCCTTTATACACTTTGACTTAATTTTTTAAATATATTTTTATTTGAAACAATCACAGACTTACAGAAAAGTTTCAAGCACAGTACAAAACACTTTTTTCCTGAACTAGTTGAGAATATTTGCCCCGTTCTCTACACCTACCCCAGGGCATATTTTATACAAATAAGGTATTCTTTATATAGCCACAATACAACTATCAAAATCAGGACATCAATATTGACACATTACCATGCAAGTTTTGCCAATTGTCCCAAAACTTGATAACAAATGGCCTGTTCTGAATTTGATGTTGCATTGAGTTGTCACTGATCTTTAATCTCCATTCAGTCTGGAACATTTCCTCAGCCTTTCCTTGACTTTCATAACCGTCATGCTTGTGAAGATTAAAAAAAACGATTAGAGACCAGTTATTTTAGAGAAAGTTCTCCAATTTGCATTTGTCTGATGTTTCCTTATATATAGATTTAGGTTATACCTCTTTGGCAAAAATAACACAAAATGAGGTACACAGTTTCAACTTGTGTCATTACTGATGTCAAATTGAGCCACTTGATTCAGGTGTTTTTCAGGCTTCTTCACTGTCAAGTTAATCTTTTTCTCTTTTAATTAAAGAGTATTTTGTGGAGAGTTTCTTTGAAAGTCCATAAATAACCAAATCCTCATCAAACTTTAAATTTATTTATTTAAATCCATGTGGAATCATGGTTCATATTCAGTGAAACCCATTCAATGGGTTAAATTCTATTACTAGTATTATTTACTTCGATGCTCAAAATTTTTCTAAATTTGGCCACTTAAGAGGTCCTTCAAGCTGGTTTCTATGTTCTTTGACATATTCACTTCATTCTTTGGGCACTTTCCTGCTTTATAGCCCATTTTGTCTTTCTTCTGTCCCAAACCTGGAATCAACCATTTTCTCAAAGATCCCCGGTTCCTTTTCTTGAAGAATGGTGTTTAGAAGACAAGAGGTGAGCTCATCTCATTACACACTTCTAAGGTTCTCTTCCATGAAAGCCATACTTCCCCTCCTTTCCCCCAGTCTTAGAGGGCAATGGGACCCTTTCTTATTCAAGCAAAACTCATTCATTTTGATAGCAGCATGCTCCATCAATATTCTGTCTTTGGTATATCCCACTTCCTCTCAACAATAAACAGGACCAAGATACTTCTGTATGAAAGAAAGGAGGGAAAGGAGGGAGGGACAATCAGTGGGAAGGATAAAGAGAGAGAGAGAGAAAGGAAAGAGAGGAAATAAGGGGAAAAAAAAATTGGTATCTACCTCAGCCCTAGCCCCATCATCTCTTTATCCCCATCCTCCTAATTCAAAGTTAATCATTTAACAGTTATCACTTAAGATACCCTTCCAAGATAACAAATGGCCTGTTCTCTGATACCTAACTCCACCACAGCCAGGCTGTGCTATGTGCGCCACCTTGATGCATCCATAATTCTTGATACATACCTTTTTAATGAGCTTACCACACCAATTTTTAATCATATATTTATGTATCTATTTTCCCCACTAAATTACATACATCTTAAAAGCAGGGACCCTGTCTTATTCATCTTTGCATCCTTAAGGTAAAAAAAAGAATTCTGTATTATTCAGAATGTATTAAAATGTTATCAATGATTATTTTGGGGCTGTGTATTAGTGAAGCGATAATTACTCTCTATATTTTAGTGTATTTTCAAGTATTCTGCAACAGATGCTAATGAATTTTATAATAAAAAATTTTTATGACATGGATTTGTTACATTGCCCTCACTGAATATTGTCTAATCTAGAATAGAAAGACAGTCTTAACTGTTACAGACCCCTGTCTATAAAAGAATAAAGTATCTTGACAATCATTTTCCTCTTGGTTGTTTTCTGGAAGAGAAAAGAATATTGAGACTTTCAATACTTCCATCCTAGTTTCCTTCTTTCACCAGGTATGTCTTTCTCTCTTTTCAAATGAAGAAAACTTTCTCACCTCAAAAAATGATGAAGCCATAAAAAGGCCTGCAAGCTCTAGACACAGAGCATTCAAGAAAACCTGTTAATACAAATTCTATTGGACAGATAATGCCAGAAGACTAGTCAGAAAAATACTTTGATGCCAATGAACAGCCCCACAGAGGTCATAACGCACCTTGTTTCAGTTTAAAGGCCCCACCAGGAGTGAAACTTTCTAGTTTTTTTTTAGTATTTTCCCAATAGTCTCAACAGAACAACCTAGTAACATTGAATTCTAAAGACTAAAAAAAAAATAGATATTGGAAAATAATAAATCAAATTTTAAAACTCATGTGTCACAATGCTATTGTTGTTAGGTGTCATGGAGTCCATTCTGACTCACAGCAACCCTGTGTACAACAGAGCGAAACATTGTCCTGTCCTGCGCCATCCTCACAATCATTATGTCTGAACCCGTTGTTATAGCCACTGTGTCAATCCATCTTCTTGAGGGTCTTCCTCTTTTTCACTGACCCTCTTCTTTACCAAGCATGATGTCCTTCTCCAGGGACTGGTCCCTCTGATAACATGTTCAAAGTACATGAGATGAAGTCTCACCAACCTCGCTTCCAAGAATCATTCCAGCTGTACTTCTTCCAACACAGATTTGTTCATTCTTCTGGCAGTCCACAGTATATTAACTATTCTTTGCCAACACCATAATTTAAAGGCATCGATTCTTCAGTCTGCCTTATTCACTGACCAGCTTTTACATGCATATGAGGTGATTGAAAATATCATGACTTGAATCAGGCACACCCTTGTCCTCAAAGTGACATCTTTACTTTTTAACACTTTAGAGAGGTCTTTTGAAGCAGATTTTCCCAAATCAATACTTCATTTCGTTTCTTAACTGCCGTTTCCATGGGTATTGATTGTGGATCCAAGGAAAATGAAATTCTTGACAACTTCAATCTTTTCTGCAGTTATCATGATGCTGCTTATTGGTTCATGTCATAATGATGGATACCAAATGTGCATACCTGTGCAAAAATATTAATGGTACTTCTGCGTTTTATCACTTCACTATTTTGTTTATTAGACACATTCAAAATACCAATTTTGTGATTTTTTTTTTTTTGGACTGAGAATAAACCTCAAAATATCTTTATCAGCTTCCTTGTTTCAGAGATAAGGTAGCTGAGACCCATGGAATTAAAAGCCTCTCTAATTTTTTTTTTTTTTCTAATTAGTAGCAAAGCTAAGCTGAGAATCCAGAGCTCTAGTCTGACAATCAAAGGTGCTTTCAGTACATGAAGAGGCTTTGCAAATTTTATTTATTGTTTTAATTTTACAAGTAAATCCAAATTGTATCTGTAGCAGGCTGCTTCAAAAACCGTTCCCAGTGATCTGCTGCCTCCTGGGGTCACTCCCTTTTGTAACCCTATTTCCCATGTGTTTGAGTTGGGACCTAATGACTTGATTCTAATGAATGTTGTTGTTTTTAGGTGTTATCAAGTCAGTTCCGACTTTATGGTATTCTCCACTTTCAGTCAGGGTCCATCCGACATCAGCAATGATATCCCTTGTTTCACATCCTCTCCTGAATCCAGCTAGAATTTCTGGCAGCTCCCTGTCAATATACTGCTGCAGCCACTTTTGAACGATCTTCAGTAAAATTTTACTAGTGTGTGATATTAATGATAATTTCCACATTCAGTTGGATCACCTTTCTTGGAAATAGGCATAAATATGGATCACTTCCTGTCGATTGGACAGCTAGTTGTGTTCCAAATTTCTTGGCATAGGCGAGTGAGCACTAACTACCATGGTCTTAGGAGGTCCAAGCAGCCACACAAAGGCTATATATAGGTGTCCTGCTAACAACCCCAGCTGAGGAACCAGCATGAATAGTCAGATGGGTTAGTGAGAAAGCCTTCCAATGAGGCCACCTCTCAGTTTTCAAGTTGTCTCTAGACATAGAATCTTCCCATAGGTCCCAGATATCATGGAGCCGAGACAACCCATTCCTGCTGTGCCTTTCGGAATTCTTGACTAACAGAACACTAGAGTTTAATAAAATGGTGGTTGTTTTAATCCACTAAGTTTGGGGTGGTGTGTTATGCAGCAATAGTAGGTAGAGCAGCATGCAGCAACTGAATGGGATCATAAAAAAATACTCAAGGACCAAGGGAGAGAAAACATCTCAGTGAAGGTCATCTAGGACGTGGAACAGCATGTGGACAAGACTCTTCTCCCCTGGAGCCATGGGGTCATTTGCATAAGCTTCTCCCTGAAGCCAGGTAACAACCATGTAAAATGAAGGGAAAAAATATTGCAAAGAGAAAACAATTATGATAGAAATTTGAGCTTTGAGCTAACTATGAATCTTTAATTAAATACTTACCCAAAGTCTTCTGTTTTTATAGAGGTAGTGACTGAGTAACAAGACTGGAAATTTCCCACCATCTTCAGAAATGGGAGATTCCAAACCAAAATTGAGTTCAGTTATGAAAAAATTTAAGTTACATTTCTGCATCCTTACATTGTGGCTGTAAGTTTTAAACCCACCACACCTATGATTTGTTTTGCTATCTATGTTCTGTACTGATAATAAACTTCAGAAGGGCAGGGATCATTACTGTGTTGTTCACTGCTATTTTCCTAGTTACTAGCAAACTGTTTGTCATATAGTAACTGCTCAGTAAATATTTGTTTAATGAATGAAAATATCTACTAACTGACAATTTTCAAGATCATTATCTCATTGACCTATAAGCAATTTTAGCAAGTATAAATCTCTTGTTCACAATCAAAAGCACTTTATTTCCTCCAAAATAATTTAATTTTAGTTTTGAACTCCTTAGCTATTGGGCTAGCAGGAATGCCATCCTGGTCATTAAAAGGATTCTTGCTCCCTTCTGGAGCCTCTGGATGATGCAAACAGTGCACTCAGCTGCTAACCAAAAGGACGGCAGTTCAAGTCCACCCAGTGGCTCCTCAGAAGAAATGCCTGATTATCTACTTCCCAAAAACTCAGCCACTGAAAACCCTGTGCAGCACACGCCTACTCTGACATACATGGGGTCACCGTGAGCGGGGGTCAACTTGACAGCAACCGGTTTAACTCCCTTCCAGAGTCACACTAGCATTCAGGAGGCTTCTTTGGTGCCCTAAAGGAAGGATCAGGGCCTCTAGTCTTTGACCATTATGATGACTACTGCCTTCCTTATGGTCAAAGCACACAGCAGTCCCTTGAAATCTGCAGCTCACTGCGACCATCATGCCTCACTGTGAGTATGAGAATCCTAAGTGAAGCAGGACCTGTGATCTGTTTCCCTGCATGCACTTCACAGCCCTTTCTCTCTGGATGCTGCCCAGTGGCCCAGTGCTTGCCACCTCCACTAAGCCCAGGTAAACTCTCTCTTTGCTTAAACTGAAAGGAAGTAAAAGCAGGAAAATTAAAACAAAAAAAAAAAAAGGAAAGCCTTAAATTAGTACTAAAAAAAAAATCCAGTCTCAGAATCATTAAATAGAATGTATTATGAGTCAGTGCCACGATGGTGAAACAAAATAAACTATAGATCCTTTGGCTGGATCCTAAAGGACCTGCTCAGAGGTATGAGATAAAAAACCAAAAACCAAACCCACGGCCGTCGAGGTATGACATAAAAAAAAAAAAAAAAAATTTTTTTTTTGGATTAAATGTAAATAGATGAAAAGCCTTCATACTCATACCTTGAGGGAGTTACAATGGGATGATCCTATGTCACTTTCCCAAGATGCCCCAGCACTAATTATCACAATACTTCTCAATTCTGGACAAAATGCCCAGCACTTTTGCAATAAAGACAAAAGTATCCTGAAGACTCCATAAATCCTCCCACTACTACCCCATTACATCTGTCGTCAAATTTCTAGAGATGAAGGAGTATGCTCTGCAAAACTACTGTACTATCCCTGCATAGGAAATAAACTCTATCCTGTATAATCTGTCCCAGCACGTGAAGGCACATGCCACAGTGGCCAGGATAGTTTATTTGAGGACTTCATTTTTAGTGTTGCTGTAGTGAGTAGGGCCTATGACTTAGCAGGTGTCACTGTACACAGACTCAGTGTCCTGCTGAGTAGGGGACAGAGCTATAAAGTATATTAGACAAAGGGACACTACTGAGTCTTAATTAATTTGATAAATACAGTCTTTATCACTCTAATGATAAGTCAATTAAAGGGAAGGCTTTCAATTTCATTATGAAAAATATTATGAATGTAAAACAATGTTACCAACTCCCATAAATATTTATAAATATTATAAATAATTCTCCTTTGTAGTTATTTTGTTGCTGTCAGGTGCTGTCTAGCTGGTCCTGACTCATAGCAACCCTATGTACAACAGAACAAAACACTGCATGGTCCTGCACCATCCTCACAATTGTTGCTGTATTTGAGCCCATTGTTGCAGCCACTATGTCAATCCATCTCATTGAGGGCCTCCCTCTTTTTTGCTGACCCTCTAGTTTACCAAGCACGATAGTAAAGGGACTGGTTCCTTCTGATAACATGTCCAAAGTACGTGAAACGAAGTCTCGCCATCCTTGCATCTAAGGAGTATTCTGGCTGTACTTCTTCCCAGATAGATTTGTTTGCTCTTCTGGCAGTCCCTGGTATATTAATTATTCTTCACCAACACTATAATTCAGAGGCATCAATTCTTCTTCTGTCTTCCTTATTCGTTCTCCAGCTTTTACAGCATATGAGGCAAATGAAAATACCACAGCTTGGTTCTGGCTCACCTTTGTCCTCAAACTGATGTCTTTGCTTTTTAACACTTTAAAGAGGTCTTTGGCAGCAGATTTTCCTAATGCAATGCGTCATTTGATTTCTTAATTGTTGTTTCCATGGATGTTGATTGTGGATACAAGTAAAATGAAATCCTTTACAACTTGAATATTTTCTTTGTTTATCATAATGTTCCTCATTGGTCCAGTTGTGAGGATTTTTGTTTTCTTTATGTTGAAGCGTAGTCCATACTGAAGGCCGTAGTCTTGATCTTCATCAGTAAGTAAGCATAATGCAGGTTGTTAGTCTTCCTTCAAACTGATGCCTCGTTCTTCTTCATATAGTCCAGTTTCTTGGATTATTTGCTCAGTACACAGTTTGAATAAGTATGATGAAAGGATACAACCCTGATGCACACATTTCCTGATTTTAAACCACGCATTGTTCTGTTCAAATGACTGTCCCTTGGCCTATGTACACATCCCTCACGAGCATATATTAAGTGTTCTGGAATTCCCATTCTTTATAATGTTATCCATAATATGTTATGATTCACACAGTCAAGTGCTTTTGCATAGTAAATAAAACACAAGTAAAGATCTTTCTGGTATTCTCTGCTTTCAGTCAAGATCCATCTGATATCAGCAATGAAATCCCTTGTTCCACATCCTCTTCTGAACCTGGCTTGAATTTCTGGCAGTTCCCTGTCGATGTACTGCTGCAAGTTTTTGAATTGTCTTCAGCAAATATAGTTGTTTAGTAAAAATAAATGTAATATTTTCATGTTTAATAAATGTAATATTTTCATGTTTTGATTTGCTTCATCTTCAGTGGTAACTAAATAATATAAATACCAGAATCTAATTTTTTATAAGAATCAAAGAATGATCAGAATGAAGAATTTTTCCCAGGTTTATTATTCTGAATTTTTCTGTATGAGGCTAAACCTCCCACAGAAAGGGAAAAAAATCAGTTGCTTTTCCATATAAAGTTGACTACATTTTTTTTTACTTTATCCATTTATTTGGCTCTTGCTGTCCTCTGAGTACGTGCAAACTGGATTTAAAAAAAAGAGTCCATCTTAGTTTTAAAAAGATACTTTAACACAAGCTCCCTTTGACATCTTCTTATTCTCTGGGTCTCAACAGTACATTTAGAATTTATTCCAAAATGGATCAAATTAATTCTAGTAAAAGCCCTTCAAGCTGATTTTCTAAATGAATTAATAAATAAAATGAATAAATGAGGAGTTCCCAATAGGCAAAATTCATTAGAAACAGAATACGGTCAATGCTGAAGGGCTGAATTTGAGGGGGTGGAAAGGCTTGAATGGGAATGTTTTATTAAGTAAATATCAATTACTGCCCAAAACTATCACCCTCATCACATAAATGTTTACATACTTGGTCATCGTTTTATTGTCTCCATTGTTGTACAGTGTTCCCAGCACTCAAACGCTCAAGTCATACTTTAAGTGGGCAATGGACTCTTGTTTGGTGATCCAAGGGTTTTCGTTATCAAAATAAATTTCTCTGAGAGTTAATGAGTGTTGGGAGACAGTTCTCCACAGGTCTTTTAAATTTCTGTGTATCTTGCAAGTGAAGCATTGACTTCTCTTTGTTCTACACAGGCAGTACCAGGGCTGTGAAAGTGTTTCATTCTTAAGTCTGTCTTTAAGTTGAATTTCTATATAAGTTGGAACTGTTAAGTACAGTTCATATCTAGCATCAATTAGTCAAATGTTTGTCTTAGTATACAGTATATGGTATGCCTTTCTATGCATTAAAAACATTAAAGAAATACTTCCAAATACACTAAAACATCTTTAATAAAGTAATAATACTAATAATGTTTTGATGAGTGTTGCAAAGTAACATCTGTTTGTTATTATGAACCATTGTTTGTACCTTGAATTTTTGATATAATAGGCTTTACACAAGTTGGTTGATAACTATGGGTTGTACATAAGTCAGACACTCGCAGCCTGGGGACTGCTTGTATTATCTTTCCAAGGATGTTTGCACAGCAAAAAGCATAAAAGACAGATTTAGTGTCTTCCTTCAGAGTAAAGGATATATTTAGTTACAGCCTTAGAAGACAGAGATAGGGTTTCTGGAGCAAAGAACAAGCATGCTTACTGCACATTACCTAAGATTGAGGTTCCCTAAGCAGAGGGTTCCTGTCCTGTAATCCTCAGGATATGCAGTTATCATCTGGCAGTCTTTGCATAATTATGTGGGTGTTGGGGATCAAGGAACTAGCACAAAATTGTTGATACCCTAGCTACTGCTATTGCTGTGAGTAATAACTTGTCCATCATCTCTGACCCAGAATTCTTTTGTCTTCTACCAGCATCCATGAAACTTTTTCAGGCTAATTGACTGGTTGCAAGTAGGACAAAACTTTAACCTCTTCATAGTTCTTGAAATGAGATATTCAAGAATAAAAATAAATATTTTTGTACATTTTCATAAAGTATAGCTAATAACACAAATGTGGCTAGGTATGTTTTGATATATTAATTCCATTACCCTGTGACTCTCCCTCACTAACACAGCAAGACTATGATGACATATTGTCTCAGGATAGGCCATGAATCAGCACAAAGGCAGAGACATGACTTCTGAATGTCAAGACCCAAGGCATTTAATTTTCAAGGGTTTGAGTTTCTGAGATTCCAAAATCTAAACACTTAAAGACATAAAATTTACATTTGAAATAGTAGATGGGAAATAATAAAGGAGAAACTACACCATAACATCTCCAGGCTAGATAAAGATTCCCTTCCAAAGGTTGGGGCTTGGGGGAACTGGGAAGAGAAGAGGCGGTGAAAGCAAGAAGCTATATGTTGGGTTGGTTCACTAAGAAAGAGCTGTTAGAGGCTGAGGGGCTGGAAGGTAGAGAAACCTAGAACAGGTTTGTGGAATCTGAGAGGAGAGAGGATCTGTATTCTGTTTTTTACATAAAACATAGAGAGGAACTTCAGTTTGAGTCAGAATTGACTCGACGGCAACGAGTCTGGTTTTTTTGGTTTTAGACAAGTGTCCCTCCTTATGCAGTCTGGTATGGGAATAATAGATAGAATGGTTGTGAGGCCTGTCTAAATGGGCAGTTAATTCCCCCTTCACCAGTGGAGTACAGGAGGAGAGGCAAAGGTTTTTTTGTATATCAAGTTGGGTACAGAGACCTTGTGGTTGAGACATGGAGAAAGAAGTAGTGACACACATGAACAAATTACTGAAATAATATACATCTCAGCTGATGTCATAGTAGATAGATAGCAACAACCAGGATGATAAGACACCCTCCCAGCACTCCAACAGCTTTAGACACAATCAGGGGGAAACAAACAGGGGATCAGGTATACCTAAAAGAACTAAATTGGCTAAGATTTAATCTTCACCAACAGCAAAATGTAAGTTCAAAATACAAATTAAGTTGTTATGAATAATAAAGTGGGTTGTTTTTTGTTTGAGGCCTGGAATTTGTACTTGCTAAACTTGCATTCCTAAAGCGATAGAATTGCAAACCAAAAACTTGTTGCTATCTAGTTGATTCTGACTCATAGAGACCCTATAGGACAGAGCAGAACTTCCCTATAGGGTTTGCAAGGATCTGCTGGTGGATTTGAACTGCCAACCTTTTGGTTAGCAGCCTGAGCTCTTAATCACTGTCCCACGAAGGTCCAATTGAGTTATAAAGATACCCTTATCTTTTTTATATATAGATTCTTGCCCAAAGTCTCTTGAATTCCCCAGCTTTCATTATGTATGGGTTCCCAGACTGCAGTGAGAAACTGGAATGCAGTCTACCTGACATTATTTCTGCAGCAAAGGATTCTTTTAAAAACTCTTTCACTAAACAACTGGGAGTCATATAAATTACTGAAACTGTTTCCAACTCCAACCTAATTTCCATGATTATTACTGCTTGACAGTCACAGGGAATTGACCAATTTCAGCTTGATGAGTATTTCTCTTATATAAGCAAGAATATAGAAGAAACGTGATTTACAAGTGTCTCAACTTCATATGTAAAACTACCTGTATCATATTACTCAAAGCTGGGAGAACTTTAGGATCATGTGTATTTTATGATTCTCTGTGCATTCTTTCAGAATTGTACTTTAAGGGGTCAATTTTTATCTCAACAGATTTTAAAAACAGGAATGGCAAATGAAATTGGAAACATAAATAAATTTGCAATCTTCTAAGAAAGCTTTCTTCTTCCAGAAAAATTTAATCAGTTTTTTAACAATCAAACAATAATCCCAACGATTAATTCCTTTAAAAAAAAATTCTACCAAGCCACATTGTGGGGATTGCAACCAATGTCACAAAACAATACATGTATAAATTTTTGAGTGAGAAATTAACTTAGCTGTAAACTTTCACCTAAAGCACAGTAAAATTAAAAAGTATCAAGATTTAAAAAAATTCTACCAAGTCAATATGTGCTAAATTGTTTGCTCCATAAAGGAGCTCAAGGTGACCAGGGCAACAGAGAGAAAAGTTACATGATTTAACAAAAGCGCTTGATAGAAAGCAGTCATCAATCTCTGGTAAGGTTATTTGTAAGAAATATAAAAATATAGCGGGAATAAAATTGTATTTCCCCAATACAAATCTTCCACAAACAGGCCTTGCACATAAACCTCTTGCTCCAATATCTTTGATATTTCTGCACCACACTGATGTAACTGTTTGAAATGCTCCAGACACTCACTACCCCCACAACTCTGCCCTTTTTTTAATACTTACATAAATCTTAATAACCTCTTAAATATCTAACCCAAATCACATGCACGCATTTCACAAGGCTTCCAGCCCTAATTTATTTTGCTCCACTGATAAGCTCATAGTGCCCATTGCCATAATCAGTAACATCTTTTTTTATCCTCCAATTTTTCATTTTGTCTGATTTATCCAATGGACCTTGATGCTCTTTAAGGGTTGGGAGTATGACTAATGCCATTTTTATTCCCAGAAGTGCCTAGTCCCTTGTTGGTGCTCAGTAAATCACTTGTGAATTGAATCAACTCTGACAGCTTTCGAATATGAGAGTTACACTCCTAGTCTCTGCCAGGAAACTTTTGCAGTCTTCCATGAAGAAGAATTTATCAGAGAAATAATCTTGGCTTAAATTGTTGACTATGGGTGTCAACTTCATATGGGAGCTAACTTAAAAAGGTACCCATAGATATTAATTATAACTTTTTATTTGGGACTTTTGAACTCTGACTTAAAATGTTTGTTTTTTATTATGAAAGGGAAAAGAAAATTAAATTTAACTGTTCCTGGAGCCCTCTATTTCAGAGATTATGTTGCAAATAAAATAGCAACTTGATGAGTAAAGTGGAAATGAACTGGAAACAAATAGATGATATTTCCCTCAAATCAGACACTGTTTTGAAAGTTGAAGAAACTGTGCTTGGCAAAAAAAAAAAGTATGATCCCAATTATAATACTTTCCAGAAACTTATACAAGATATCTTCATAGTACAAAATCATTTAGATTCATCCATCCCTGGCAAAGAATATATAAATATATCCTGTAACAATTTTCTTTTTTATTCGTCTTAAAGATATGTTTCTCTTTGAGTAAATGCACATCCCTCCCTTCTACTCTAATCTCTCTTATTCTTTTCCAATTGTACAGTTCTTGTCCTTAGCATCATGACATCTTGGTAATCAGTTATACAGAGGAAAAAAATAAAAGTTTTTTAAAAGCCAGAGACTTTGTAATTTGACTTCAACTGGAGTTCTGCAGAGAAAACTATCCAAGAGCAAGAGCAAGTCAGCCACACATCTACCCTTTTTCTGACTCCAGCTTTGGTTAAAAAAAAGGAAAAAAAAAAAAAAAAAGTACTTGCTCTTGTCTTGGTGATCTAGTGCTGCTATAACAGAAATACCACAAGTGGATGACTTTAACAAAGGAAAGTTCACTCTCTCACATCCTAGTAGGCTACAAGTCCAAATTCAGGGCATCAGCTCCAGGGCAAGGGTTTCTCTTCTCTGCTGGCTCTGGAGGAAGGTCTTTGTCATTAATCCTTCCCTAGTCATTTCTAGTCAAGGAGCTTCTCAGTGCAAGGACCCCAGGTCAAAAGGACACTCTATGCTCCCAGTGCTTCTTTCTTGGTGGCACGAGGTCCCCCTGTCTCTGCTCACTTCTCTTTCCTTTTATCTCTTGCAAGATAAAAGGTGATGTGGGCCACCTCCCAGGGAAACTCCCTTTACATTGGATCAGGGCTGTGACCTGGGTAAGAGTGTTATATCCCACCCTAAACCTCTTTAATATAACCCAATCTTGCCTCATTAACCGCAGACAGAGATTAGGGTTTACAACACATAGGGAAACTATATCAATCACAAAATGGAGGACAATCACACAATACTGGGACTCATGGCCTAACCAAGCTGACACATATTTCAGGGGGATACAATTCAATCCATAACAGTTCTCTAGTAGTATTTTGTAAAACAGCAATTGAAAGTAAAAACGAATACATATTCATGTTTACTATAAATGACGTAAGGAACTGTTCTCATCTTGGTGAAGGAGTTTTAGAAGCGAAAATGTTAATGAAAGAAAAAAATAATGCTAACCCTGTAGTGGAGCCTTGGTGGCACAGTGGTTAAGAGTTCAGCTGCTAACCAAAAGGTCAGCAGTTTGAATCCACCAGCTGTTACCTGGAAACCCTATGGGGCAGTTCTACACTGTACTATAGGGTCGGTATGAGTCAGAATAGACTCAATGGCAATGGGATTGGTTTTGGTTTTTAACCCTACAATGATGGTGGTGATTACATGGGGTGTCAAAGGCTGGGTTTCGTATCCAAGCTTCTCTGTATGTTGCTGGGTAAAAACCCCAGGTTTTGCTAGGTATGACTTGTTACAACCAATAAACAACAGACAGGTGGGAAATCAGAAAGACTACTTCATTGTACGAGGAAAGAATTGGTGCTGCTGCCTCCCAGACTGCTCACAGGCAGCTTGGGGAGGTGGGCTTTTATGGAGAGCAGACAAGGAAATGCAAATTCATCATGAATATTTAAGATTGATCTTCTCGCAGGTGCTCAGAGCCTGGGGATGACTTTGAATTTTTTTTTAGGCAAGGGTTTGATCTCACAGGATGGAGGAAAGGATGAATTTTTCTTTATTAGGGTGCTAAGTCTCCACCCAGAGACAGGTTGAGGTCATCTATGATCCATTCTGTAGTTATCTTATTAAGGAAAATTTCAAAAAAAAAAAAAAAAAAAGGGCAACTTATTTTACTCATTGTAAAAAAATAAGCCAAAACAGGTGTCTCTTAAAAGGGTTACGCTCTGAGGATGCTGCCTCATGTACACAAGCTGTGTAACTCTGGGTTAGCTATTACATTCCCCTGAGGCTCAGTTTCTTCATCTTTAAAGTGCCCATATAAGGCTTTTTTTTATAAGGCTTAAATAAAATACTGTATGTGAAGCTCCCAGAAAAGGATCGTCAATAAATGTTAGTCCCCTTTGGTATCATAGGTGGCTTGCAGTCACATGTAACAATTACCATGGTTTACCCAAATAAAGATTTATTTTGGTCACATAACAAGAAGTCTGAGGGAAGGAACATATTCCAGGCCTGGTGCAATGCTTGAGGAAGACATCTAGAACTCAGGCTTCTTGTGATTCTGGTCAACCCACCTTAGCAAGTCGCTTTCATCTTTATGGCCACAAAATGGTTGCTCTACCTCTAGATAATTCTATCCATATTACAGTCAGGAAGAAGCAAGGGAGGAGGACGTATATGTCATTCAAGCCCCAACTTTCTTTTTAATCAGAAAAACAATAATTTTCCCAGAAACCCCACTAAATAGACTTTCACTGACATCTCATTGGCCAGAACTACATCATATTAACACCCTAGTTGCACAAGAGTCTTGAGATAAAGTAGTTTTAGCTGGGCATATGGCCAGCCTCACCAAAATTAGGGTCCTGATAATAAAAATATAAAAAGGAAGGGAGTGAAGATTTAACAGACTACATGCAGTGTCTCCCTCAGTCCAAAGTTTTGGCTCTCTAGCATCCATCTACACCCTTCAGCCCATCAAAGAATATACCCATCCTCTCCCTAAGGGACAACTCCAAAGTCCCATCATGTTCTTGCATCCAGCTTGAAGTCCCAAATCACATGGCGATATTCAGTGATCTAAATGATTTTTTAATGATAGAATAGGCTTAAGCTAATTGTCTCTAATGAATTAACAGACAAGTTAGAAAAACAATAACCAAAATTAAAACATTCTGAACAGAGGAGAATGGAAAACAGTCCATAGAAAATATCTAATTTTACAGGGCAGTGAAGCAAAATTTTTATTATCCAGTCTGGCAGCCCTGAATCTAGTTACACTCTAGACCTCCACCATCCAATAAGAATATAACATGAGCCACAATGGCTAGCCATATATGTAATTTAACTTTTTTTTTTTGTAGCTCCTTTTTAAAAAAGTAAAAAGAAACAAGTGAAATTAATTTTAATAATTCATTTTAACCCAATGTATCTAAAATCTTATTATTTCAACTTGTAATCAATATGAAAAAAGTATTTGATATTTCATATGTGTTCCTTCATACTAAAGTCTTTGAAATATAGTGTGTATGTTACATTTACAGCACATCTTAATTTGTTCTAGCCACATTTCTAGTTCTTGATGGCCACATGTAGTTAGTGGCTACAGTATTAGACGGTGAAACTCTCGCTCCTCTTCCTTATCCGTTGACCTCCAGGGATCTCAGTTTGGCCCCCACAGGGATTCTCTTTGTTTATTACCTTCCAAAGCTATATTGGAGGTAGACTTTAGTGAGAATGCCTTACCTGGAGCTATACAGTTTTCACAGCCTAATCATACTTAGTGTATACTGAGAGGCCCACGCATAGCCTTAAGGAGTTGAATTAAGCAACAGGCCATTGCTTGTCAAGTTTGTGGGTCTCTGGCAATAGAATTCCCTCTAAAAATAAGCATTGCTCTGTTCAATTCCTTGTAGAACAATCACAACAAAAGATCATGTGTAGACACGATCTTTAAGATTTGATTTCCCTTCTTTTACCCTCTGGCCTCAGTGCTCAGCCATTCCTCTCTAGGCCACTGTTCAATGGCCACTATTTTAAGTAAGTTCAAAACAGTGGCTGGTGGGCTCACACCCCTTGTCTGGCTGAGAAACATTAAGGGAAGTTGCTTAAGACAGACTTGAAGCCTAAATACTATCCTCTATTAAGGGTGCAGTTTTTCCTGAATTGACTTTAGTGATAAAGAGAAAAACAGCTGAATTTTTTTTCTTTTTCCAAAGCACTCAGTCAATATAGATTGAAGGTTGCAGCCCAAAAGTATCTCCCTTACTAAAGGCCTACATCCTTCCACCCCTGCTTGAAGTAAGGCAACCAAGCATTCAGTTTGCCCAACACTAAGAGGGTTCCCAGGACATGAGACTTCCAGTTTTAAAATCGGGATAGTTCCAGGCAAACTGAAATGAGTTCATAACACAAGCTTACAGATAGTCGGGTCCCTCTTTCAGGATTTTCCTAGAAGTGATCACAGCTGCGGTTGTGAATTTCTCCTGTAATTCCCCTTCACACTACAGCCTCAATTTGCACATGATACGTGACCAAGTTAGAGCGAGCAAGAGTTTGACCAAGTATTTTGCTATCACATCACAAGCATCACCAGTTTTCTAGGCAATATCACTTTCCAAAGCACTGTTTACTCTATAAGATCTGTTATCGATAAGAATCCACTTCCGGATTTCAAATTCTTTACTAATTATGAATTGCATTTGGCTGCATACATCAGAAAGCTGATTATAGAGACTTAAAGCAAATAGAGGGATATTTTTCTCATGTAACTAGAAATGTGAAAGTAGGTAGTCCAAGCCTGTCATGGCAACTTCATAAACATGTAAAGAATTTAGGCTCTAACTTTTTCTCACTCAATTTTAGCGCGAGGCTTTTGTCCTCATAGTCACAAAATGGCTCCTCTATCTTCAGAAGCTGCATATGCATTTTAGGCAGGAAGAAAGTTAAAGATAAAGTACAAAAAAAGAGTATGCCAACTGAGGCTCTCCCTTAATAATAACAAAAAAAATAATAATAACTTTCTCAGAGGCTCTATCTAGTGGAATTCTATATCATCTCATTGTCCAGGTTATATGACTACTCTTCGCTGCAAAGGAGTCTGGGAGATGAATATTTTTCACTGGACTCATTTCTGCTTCAAAAGAATAAGGATTCTGTGAGTAAAGGAGAAGGAAGGGAGGGATATTGGTTACGTAATTAATTTATAATTGGATGCGATATACCTGTTGCCGTTGAGTCGATTCCAACTCATAGTGACCCTATAGGACAGAGGAGAATTGTCCCACAGGGTTTCCAAGGAGCAGCTGGTAGATTTGAACTGTCAACATTTTGGTTAGCAGCCGTAGGTCGCTGTAGCTCTTAACCCCGTCTCATCAGGGCTCCAGATCCTATATACCACAGGTAAAATTTATTTTCTTTTATTTAAAAAAAGAAGAAATTTTATAAAATTTGTCAAGATAAATAATGGAGGGTACAACTTTTACACATAATTCTTCACAAAAGAAGTTTGCTCAACCATTCAGTTAGCTTTGTGGCTTATATATTAAAACTTCCAAGTGTGGGTGACCCTAAAGAAATTAGACTGCAAATCAAAGAAAATTTAGGTAACTCTAGCCGTTCAAGGAGCCCTGATGCCACAGTGGTTAAGTGCTCAGCTGCTTACCAAAAGGTTGGTGGTTCAAACCCACCAGCTTCTGTGGGAGAAAGATGTGGCAGTCCGCTTCTGTAAATATTACAAACTTATAAACCACATGGGAGAGTTCTACTCTGTCCTGTAGGGTCGCTATGATTCGGTCAGAATTGACTCAGTGGCAACGAGTTTGGTTCTTTTTGTTTGTTTGTTGGTTGGTTGGTTAGCCCTAATTCCATTTGTTAATTCTTCAGTGTCTGTGAATATTTAGGAATGGCCTAAATGAAATTTCCTCAATTTTAACTATTGGCTTAAAAAAAAAAAAAAGACTTAAAAACAATGCACAAGTTAAACATACCAAGTCTGCAAATCCAATTTCAACTATGAACCAGCAGTTGGGTATTTTTGCTCTAGGGAAAAACCCAGAAATTTTCCAGAATGCTAGTCATTGGAAAGCATAAAATATTAAGCATGGGGTTGAGAGAAAATAAAACTGGTAGGCCAGGTTTGGAGGAGAAAAAAATAGAGAAAACGTGGTATACACTAATTGCATGAGCTATTTCCTTGTTATAAATCTCACTATATACGTATTTATACCCTATACTGGTTTTGCTTCTCTAGAGGATCCAGCCAAAGAAAACTAGACGAACAAAACTTTAAATAGTTACTTTGAAGACTAAGGTATCCCTGACTCAATCCATGGCACTTTCAATATGGGTGCGGAAGCTGGACAATGAACAAGGAAGACCAAATAAGAATTGATGCCTTTGAAATATGGTGTTGGCAAAGAATATCGAATATACCATGGACTGCCAAAAGAATGAACAAATCTGTCTTGGAAGAAGTACAGCTACAATGCTCCTTAGAAAAGCGGATGGTGAGACTTCGTCTTACATACTTTGGACGTGTTATCAGGTGGGACCAGGCTTGGCAGAGGCTCAGCGAAAAAAGGGAAGATCCTCTATAGGATGGATTGACACACTGGCTTCAACAATGGGCTCAAATGTAGCAATGACTGTGAGGGTGGTGCAGGACCAAGCAGTATTTTGTTCCATTGTACTGTGAGGGTGGTGCAGGACCAGGCAGTGTTTCATTCTGATGTACATGGAGTCGTTACGAGTCAGGCCTGACTTGACAGCACTTAACAACAACAATACTAATTGAATTATATCCTCCAATAAGATATGTTGAAATCCTAACCTCCTGTACTTGTAAATGTGCCCGAGTTTGGAAACAGGGTTTTTGAAGATGTTATTAATTATTAGTTAACATGAGGATATATTGGTGTAGGATGGGTCTTGATCCAATGTAAGTAGTGTTCTTACAAACAAGGAGAACAGACAGAAGGCAGCCATATCAAGATGGAAGCAGAATTGGAATGATGCATTTTACAAGCCAAGAAACACCAAGGATCACCAGTCATCACTAGAAGCTAGAAGATGAGTATGAAACAGATTCTCCCTCAGAGGACAGCCCTCAGAATAAACCAATATGACCAACACCTTGATTTCAGACCTCTGGGCTCCAGAATTGTGAAACAATAAATTCCTGTTCTTATAAACTATGTAGTTTGTGGTACTCTGTTACAGTAGCCATACAAACTAATATTCATACTACATCAGGAAGGTTAAGAGGACAGGCTTTTGAACTGGGAATATCTGGCTTACAGACCAGAACTTGCCACTTGATAGTTCTATGAAACTCAGTAAGTTATTTCACTTCTGTAAGCAACAACTTCCTCATCTATAAAATCTCCCTTATGGCAGTAACTATCTCCAGGCTTGCTATGATGATTAAATTAACACTTAGATAATGTATGTAAAGTACTTAGCAAAGTACCTGGCACAGGATAAGATCTTCACGATCTGACATATAGACACAGTGTCTGATATGCACATATTTATGTTTATAAATACAAGATCTAGCTACCACAAGAAAGAAAATTCACCAGTTTCACTTTTAAGCCTCCTCCCCTAAAAAAAAAAAAAAAAAAAAACCAGCTGCCATCCAGTCAACTCCTACCTATGGAGACCCCATGTGTGTCCCAGGAGAACTGTACCCATAGGGTTTTCGATGGCTGATTTTTCGGAAGTAGATCATCAGGACTTTCTATCAAGACTCCTCTGGGTAGACTTGAACCACCAACCTTTTTGTTAGTAGTTGAGTGTATTAACCATTTGTTCCACTCAGGGACCCCAGGTTAGCTTTTCCACCCCTCAAAAATGATACAATTTTATGATGCACGAGTTCAGTGCAAGTTATTTTCTCTGAAGATTTGAAATATTTATACCATACTTGCTCTGTAGCACTTAGTTTAACAGCAGATTACTGATTTATTGTAAGCTTTCCAGCTACACCAGCCTTTTTTTTTTTTTTTCTATTTAAGAATAAAAATACTTGCCCTGAAGAACAGTATAAAGTTTTGCTGTGTTTTAACCACAATCTCATTTTTGCCTGGGTTTAATAATCCACATGTTTTGCATGCTGGTGTAGGGTGAGACTCTGAACAGCAGCTTTTGACAAATTTGGAGCCAAGTGCCCCAGCAAGCGGGGAAATCAATCAACGAAGTTTCTCTCACTGAGCAATGCAGACAAGGGAGGGCATGCCTGAGATCACAGGTCTCCCCTCAGGGTTCTTTTGAGCTTCGACAAAGTACCACATTAGTCATCCTTTTTTAAATCTCAGAAAAATGCCTCTGAGTAGAAGACTGTTCTGACGCTGTTGGATTCTACCTGAACCCTGTGGTACTGGAAATCAGCGATGATTAAATCCTCTCACTTATTGTGTTCAGTCATACAAATAGCCAAACCCCTCATCAGACTTAGATAAGACTCATGGAGGCCTCCTTATTTACCTATGATAACACTAGATACAGACCCTCCAAATTCCTATTCCCTGAGTAACTGAGTTGTTTGTCCCCTCTGATCAACCAGAAACAAAATACTTCTTAACCAAACTTTGGTTAAGCTTCTCTCCCCCAAGTCCCTTAACCTTGGCCCACCATCAGCCAGACCCAACATACTGTTTTTACTGTTGGTTGTGGTTGAGTTGATTCCAACTCCTGGTGACCCCATGTGTGCAGAATAGAATTGTACCTTAGCGTTTTCAAGGCTGTGACCTTCTGGAAGCAGATCATCTTGCCTGTTTTCCTAGACACCTCTAGAGGCACCTGGATGGGGGGTGCAGGGAGGGGCTGGACACTTGCCCCCAGGCACACGTCCAAGGTGGGGCACCAGACAAGGTGCAGAATGACATTCTCAGGCACTACAAATAGAAAGGCACCTACTGAGGCAGCTGGAAAAGAGGGGGAAATACGTTTCTGTTGATGACTCGCTGCCGTCAACATCTATTCATCTTAAAATTGGCGAGGTGGCAACTTAGAGATTGCCCTGGGTGCTCATTACCCTCTAGGTTCAAATTGCCAACCATTGGACTAATAGTCAAGCACTTAACCTTTTCTCCACCCAGGGACTCCATTGAGCCAACATACTACCTCTCTATAAAAGTTCCTCCAAGAGAATAGGTTGGCCTCAGTGCAAAACATTCTAATTTACTGTATGATTAAGTCACCCTTTAATTTGACTTTCCCAAACCTGGATTTTTTTCTAGCCTTGTTTACTCTGTTTCCATAAAAGAAAAATGCTTTCTTCCTAACTCTTTGAGAGTCTTGTAGATCTTATAATCAGTGTTCTCCCTATTATAATAGACCTCTTCCTCTATTGTACTAGTCCTTTTCTCTTTATCTTTCTAAATTAACCTTCTCCCCATTAAAGACTGGATTTGTTTTTTATTTGACAGTTCCCTGTAAAACCCTTTCTGAGTTTTTCCCAGATTCGTGCAGACAGAGGATACTTCTGTTTTTCACGACCATATCCTATAACTTATGATAGGTGCTCATGAAGCATTTGTGTGTGATTGACCCAAAATTTAATCCTTTATGTTGATAATCTCCTGTTAGACAAGAGAAAAACTGATATTTCCAAAACTAGCACTTAGAGTTTGCACTGTTCATTTGAACAATTAATTACTCATATCAATTTTGAATGAAATAAGTTGTTTATTCTTTTTTCCCTCACAAAAATGAGCATATGTTAGATGTCCAGTAAATACCTACTAAATTAAACTTAATTTCTAATGTTTTCCATTTCCTTTTAGCAATGACTAGCAAAGCCAATTTCATTCTAACATAATCTAAAGGACATATAGCCTGTTTCTGAAAGTAAGTGACAATGTAATGAATTCATGAGACTGGAAATCTACAGACCATGAGAGCAGAGCTAATTCTAATGAAAAAGGCAAGTACAAGTTTTAAATTAAGAAAGAATAAGACTTTCTTAGTCTAGATTAATACTAATTTTTCCTTACCAATGAGGCATACCGAAGAGAGATCATGAGTCTATCTGGTTTAATGTCCAAAATGATTGTGTTAAATAAAGACAACAAGACATTCTATGACTACAAAACTCACTTTCTTTACCTATTTTAGAGCATTCAATGGTAACCTATTTAAACAATTTGAACAAGGGAACTAAGGCTTCACAGAGGAGACAATAGCAGTAATTTTAGTTACATAAATGTAACTAATTCAGTAAAATACACAATTTTTCCCCAAGAATTTATTAGTACATCACCTAGATGAAATGAGTCTATACACAGACAGTTCCCATTAGTAACATCCCTAACAATAAAACAAGTGGCATCATTCTAGATAATATCAAAGACTTGGCTCCTTTAAAAAGAACAGATATAGCTGCAAAATATTAAAACACAAGTAAACAAAAGCTGAATCCTAAAATTTTAGCAAAAATATTTTTTTTCTTTATTAAGAGCATTGCACCCATTCTTATATGTAGGTCTGAAGCATTTCATAGGCACCTCAATTCACACTGAGAGCAGGATCTGGGTTTTTTTCCATATGTACATTCCATTCCACTCTTCTGTGAGCAATGTACAACTCTTTTTGCCTTAAATATAAATATTTACATTTATATTTATTTTGTCTTAAACATTTAGCTTTGAATTTGTATTGAGACTAACATACTTGTCTTAGTTATCTAGTGCTCAGTAACAGAAATATCACCAGTGGATGGCTTTAACAAATACAAATTTATTTTCTCACAGTTTAGGAGGCTAGAAGTCTGAATTGAAGGCTCCAGCTCCAGAGAAATCCTGTCTGTCTCTGTTGGCTCTGTGGGAAGGTTCTTGTTATCAATCTTCTCCTGGTCTAGGAGTTTCTCAGCACAGGGACCATGAGTCCAAAGGATGAGCGCCACTCCTGGCTCTTCTTGCTTGATGGTAATGAGGTCCCCGTCCTCTCTGCTTGATACTCTCTTTTATATCTCAAAAGAGATTGACTCAAGATACAACCTAATCCCATAGACTGAGTCCTGCCACATTAATTTAACTGCCTCTAATCCTGCCTCATTAACACCATAGAGGTTAGGATTTACAACACATAGAATAATCATATCAGATCACAAAATGGTGAACAACCACACAATACTGGGAATCATGGCCTAGGCAAGTTGACACACATTTTTGGAGGATGCAATCCAATCCATAACACTTGTGAAATGTATTAGGCAATTCATTCATTTCCTAAGCCACATGAACTCCAAAAGGGAAACTATCTTCTTATTTCTCCAATGTAAGCTAACATTGGAAAGGAAAGGAAGGTATTTATATGGTTAGATAATATGACAACAAAGACTAAAAATTCACTCAAAAACTCTGGAAAATCTTTTTGAATGCATATCTTTCCCCTCTCTGCTGCTATGACCGAGCAATAATAAGGTAACATTTCACTTATACCAAATTTTTTATAAATAAAGTCTTAATCTTAATAAAGAACCAGTTTTTGCTTTTGTTTATCCTGTTTCCTATTTTCTTCATTTCTCTTCTTATTGTTTGATTTCCTTTATTCACCTTTCTTTAGTTTTTTGAGCTGATGTTTAACCTTATTATTTTGATATTAAGCTATGAATGAATATATACTTTTTTTAAAGCAACTTTGAGGAGTAGAATTTTCATTGTCATTCAATTCTAAATAGGTTGTAATTTCCATTGGGTTCATGTGGCAGTATTTTTCAGTTTACAGCCTATGGGACATTTCTATTCTTTCCCTATAATTTCCTATTATTTGCTTCTACTTTAATGCACTGTGTTCAAAGGGCATGCTTTGACCTTCATTGAGACTTCTTTTGAGACCTAATGCCTGGTCTCATTTTACTTGGATCCACAATTAACACCGCGGTCAAGAAATCAAACAATGTATTGCATTGGGTAAATCTGCTGCAAAAGAACTCTTTAAAGTGTTAAAAAGCAAAGATGTCACTTTGAGGACTAAGGTGTTCCTAAACAAAGCTGTGGTGTTTTCAATCACCTCATATGCATGCAAAAGTTGGCCAATGAATAAAGAAGGCCAAAGAAGAATTGATGTCTTTGAATTACAGTGTCATTGAAGAATATTGACTATACCACAGACTGCCTGAAGAACAAACAAATTTGTCTTGGAAGAAGTATGGCCGGAAGGCTCCTTAGAAGCAAGGATGGCAAGGCTTCATCTCACGTACTTTGGACATATTATCAAGGGGACCAGTCCCTGGAGAAGGACATCATGGTTGGTAAAACAGAGGGTCAGGGAAAAAGAGGAAGACCCTCAGCAAGACGGATTGACACAGTGGCTGCAACAGCAGTCTCAAGCACAGCAACGATTGTGAGGAATGGCTCAGGTCTGGGCAGGGTTTCCTTCGGTTGTTTACAGTGTTGGTATGACTCAGAACTGACTCAACGCACCTAAAACAGCAACCCACTCCCATCACCACCACCACTCAGCGCCCATTTCCATCATCGCCATTGGATCATGAGCTCTTTGAGAGCAAGAAAAATATGTTATTGATGTGTGTTCCCTGAAACACATAACCACACTGCCTGGAACAAAATCAATACTTTAATAGAATTTGCAATTTTCTCAGGCTGGCTTTTGTATTTGGTATTATCACTAAATGGACACATTTTCTATCCTATATAACAGACTTTAAAATACACTTTACAGTCTTCTCACTTTATCTTACAAGATTTACTGCACAGGGATTTCACTGTGAGTGACTCAGCACCACATCTATGGAAAATAGTGCCTATGGCAAGCACTGAAATTGTGCCCCTGTCCAAACATCTGACACCCACCTTTTAGATAATTTTACTATACTATCAGCTCAAAAATACAAATCAAGCTCCTTAATCTTTTACTTAAGACATTATGGCACCACATGAAAATTATAGCTGCACCTTCTTTGCTTTTACTGATAAAAATTTGTCTCTGATGTGCTCAAAGTCATTATTTTCAGTTTCTTCTCTTTCTGCACTCAGCAAAGCAAGATCACACAGTCTGCCTTGACTTATGGAGGCTCTCAAATATGAAAGTATTAGTTTTAACTTGATGAATGACATCTCACAGCTGGTGATGGAAACTGTGATGGTTAATAAAAGCTTCAAGTGGCTCCCAGGGTACCTGCTGTACATGCCATACCTTAGATATGCCATCGAGCTATTGTGAAATTTCAAAATACTTTAAAATTGATTCAACAGTTAAATATTTCTCCATTGTTCCTTGGAGAGGCTCTGGAAATCCTTTTTTCCTTCTTCCTGTGACTTTCATTTTGGTTTCTAATCATCTTTGTAGGACACTGAAACAAACCGCTGAGACAAACCTGTGAGGCAGTTTAAATGAACTGGCATTTGTAGAAACCTACCTTTTTATTTGGGACCTCAAAGGACTAGTAAGGGCATCTTTCAGCTTTTTGAATTAAATGCATTCTATCTTTTTCTTTAGAAGCAATACAGATTCTAGTATTAGGGCTCAAAAGGTGACTAGCACTGTGAGGAATGAGGTACAAAGAACTGGGAATCCATGACATAAAGCTGGAATTGAAAAAACAAATCTAATAACCAAATAACACCCTCATTGGAAAATGAAGGGAGCTTTGTCAGTGATGGAGCCCACTATTACATTGAAGATACAAAGGACACAAACTACTGTCCTTTGCTTTTTATCCCCTCCTCCAATCCTGTCAACTTTCTCAGGTGGTATTTGGGTTCATTGTCAAATTATGCCACTATGTGGGTGGACTTCTTGGACCTTCCTACTACCAGCAATTTCCGTGAGATATCTAATTTGAAAGCGCCCCAAGTAATCAAAGCACAAATATCATTAACATGGTTGTAAATAACTTTAACCAAATTCTTAATTCCTAACAGCATTTCAATAATCCATTCAGGTTGCCAAATGAATATTGGTCATAAACTTAGTGTAGATGATTTATTTTTTAAGCAAAAAGCATTGTGAAAAAAAAAGGAGGAAAAAGATCAACTTTAACTTATCTAACTTGTGCTAGTGAAAAAAAAAATCACTGTTTAATAAAATGCCCTGTTCTTACATAACTAAGCCACATCTCATAATGGTCATATAATATTCAAAAATGTGAAAAAATCAGATCGTCATTTTGTTAAAGAAAGAAATGAGCTTTTAAAATTCAACTGAACTGAGCCATTGTGATTCAATTAAGGTAGCAAGCTCTACTGTCTCAAATTTGTTTATCAAATACAACATATGTTTACCCTTATAAGGGAATCACTTCTAAAGTTAAATAAACACAAAATTTTTAAGACATAAACACAGAAGAATTCTTATAAAGAAAGATTCCAAGCAGAAGCAGGCAGATAATGACATTGTTATTTAACCAAAAAAAAAAATAGAGAAACTGCAAGGTTTAGAGCAAAATATTGTTTGAAGCACCCAGTATTTGAAGCTAATGTAAAATATTTCTTTTTAGTCCATCAGAATTAACTGTTCACTTCACTCCCAAAAACTCATTGAATGAGTGGCTCAGAATCAACACCACCCTCTTAGCAAAATCCTTCAGAAGAGCCAAAAGGAAAAAAAAAAAAATTAAACAAATACTAAACTTTATCATTCTTTTCAAAAGCAAAAATTTAAAAGTGGTATGGTGTGGTGTGGAGTGGCATGGCGTGGTGTGATGTGGTTTGGTGTGGTGTGGTTGGTTTGGTTTAGGGAGTGGAAAATCCTATCTCACATTTGAGATCTACATTGCTTCAAGTGGAGAATAATGTATCTTATGTTGTAAATTTGCAAAGTCATGGTTGAAACTTTAAGAATCTTAAAGATAGGGATTCATTTGGATTATGCACTGCTCTGTATCCTCTTAGATTATCTATTTATTATTTTTATTGTCCCTCAGTTATTTTTATTTTGTGTAATCAGCTCCAGTCAGAAAAAAAATTAAGTTTATAACTCCATAAACTTAACTTATTAGAGACAATCAGCCACAGAAGGGCATAAAATTAACTTCCCGTGAAATGGATCTTTAATTTTTACACCAATCAATAAAAAAGTGGTGCCAAAATACACACAACCCTGGGGAGGATTCAGGTCAAGCCTGAAACAGCTCTCGAGGGTCCAAGAAGTCGGAAGTTTACAAACTTAAAATGAACAAGACTGAGCAGCAAACAGTACTTTCATGCTGCCCCTGGATCTCTGTGTTACCCCAGGCACTTAACACTCTCCACATTTAAAACTGAACTCATTACAGTTCCTGAGCATAAGGACCTGAAAAATACGATTAATGCATACTTCAGCATTTTGGTATTTCTGTGACCAAATAAGAATCTTTATCTTGCAACAGTTCTGTTGGGCCTGCCCATTCCATTCTTCAAGAGCAAAACACTACAGTTTGCTTAAAAAAAAAAAAAAAAAAAATTTTAAGGGCAGCATAATAGAATGGAAACTCTTTTTGAAAAGAAATACTTTTGGACACTGGTATAAAAAATTTTTTTTTTTTTTTTATAGTCTAAATTTACCCCTTATTTGCTGGAAAAGATCATTAATCTCCCCAGGAATCAGTTTTTGTTTATCAACTAGAAAAATAAAAGAATCCACAATTTATAATGTAAGAATTATAACAATAAAATTAAAATGCCATCATGTATATTCTGGTAGGGTTTTTTTAACCAGTATCTGGCTGCTCTGTCTCTGTTAAGTCTCAAAAACAACACTATATCTAGCTAGTCCTCTTGTGAATTATGATATATTTCTGCAAACACAGGAAAATTTTCAGCTACACTGCAATTGATGTCAAATATACATAGTGAGAAAAATTTTATACTTTTGTTAACATCCTGATAACTGTTGGAATAAGTCAGGCATACTTTTAATGAGAATAACAAAAAATACATATAATTATGAAATTACAAATTAGTAAATTATCATAAATCTTAACATTCTCTTGTATTCCATTAATTTTTAAAGACCATTATTTTTTTATTAATGTTACCAGGCATCAACTGAGACCTTTTGTAATACTCAGCAAAGGACCTGATCCAAAATAGATATTTAGTTAATATTTTATAAGTGAATGATGAAAAATATATTCTTGATTTTTCTTCATCGTCTACTTCCATGTCAATCAAAGCTGTGTGTTCCCCTGTGGTCATCATATAATACCTGAAATTTTTTAATATTCTACCTGATTTGAACCATACATTGGTTCTACCCTAAAATAATCTGAATCTTTAAATTTAGCCAGTACAGCTTGCTAAGACACACTACATATTTACTGAACACTGGCCATGCAGAAAATACTATAGGAATATAACAATCAGCCCTGCCCCTTGAGGGGCTTACAAAATAGGAGAGACAAGTACATTAATAGATATAAGCAAGGGAAAATATAGGCATCACAAGCCAAAGAAATATACAAGTATTAACTAAAAGATGAAATTTAAAGGGAGACATCATATCTAACTGAGAGTGTCACAACTAACAAAAGTGTCATGGAAGAGGTGAAATTTGAGATACACTTCAAAATGGCAGAAAGACTTTGACAGATGATGTTAGAGAAATAAGGTATTCCAAGCAAAGACAGCACAATGTGCTCTTTAAGTTCTACTCAGGAAGCTGTGACTAACCTATTTTACTGGAACATAGGGATGAAGTAGGAAAACAGCTTAAAATTTGATGTCTACCTTGGGGCAGGGTAGTCATACTTATTTCAGTAGGTAATAGAAAGGCATTTAAGGTTTGTAGCAGTAAGAGTCTGAAGCAAGCAGTACATTGAAATGGGATAAATGGGGGAAGTTTAATGAAAAGACTAGTTACAAAGGTGTGGGCAGAGTAAGGGATATACTAACAGGGATGGTAAACAATATCTTGCCAGCAACGGCAGAAAGGGTAACTTCCACTAGTTCTGAAGGGGGAAGAGGAAGGAGACATTACTGGAATCCACAGAAAGAAAGCATAAGAGTATCTGGGAAGGGAGATCAGGGCCTTCTTTGGAGAAATGCATCCAACATGAGGCTGAGCAGAGAGAGAGCTGGAAAAATAAATACTCAACCTGACTCCTTACTTACTCCCTATGGTCTCCTGATGATGCCTTCTATTGGTTGAACCCAACTGGAAGCCAATCAATGTGCAGTCCAAGCAGGTCCTCCTCCCAGGGCACAGAATAAGGCAGAGAAAGGTAGAAAGTAGAGCTAGAAAAATAAAAGGAAAATATCCAGCACAAGGTTTTTAAGCAAAAGAGAGGTGCCTCTTCTTAGGAAAATTAATGTAACAATGAGCAGAATTAAGAGAAGTGTAAGTGAAGAACCTAATAAGAAGATAATAGAGAAGAAGATTTTTAAAATGGTCAGAACAGGGTCAGGGTAGTGGAAAAAGAAGTGAAACAATGCAGTGAAAAAGAAATGAAACATAGGCTTCTAAAGGATTAAATGTAAGAGAAAGGAAAAATTATGAATCCAAAATTTTGGATCTGGGTTCCTGGAATAATGAGGCCATTATTAGAAACATAAAAATTAAATACCATATTTTAGAGGAAAATAGAAAGGCTTCCTATTTCCTAAGCATAGGTATAAGCTGCACTGAAGGCATTGGCAAAAACAATGCTCCAGGAATTGATGGAATTACCTACTGAGATGTTTCAATGAACAGATGCAGCACTGGAAGTGCTCACTTTTCTATACCAAGAAATTTGGAAGATAGCTACCTGGCCAACCGACTGGAAGAGATTCATATTTATGCCTATTCCAAAGAAAGGTGATCCAACCAAATGTGGAAATATCAAACAATATCATTAATATCACACGTAAGTAAAATTTCACTGAAGATCATTCAAAAGTGGCTGCAGCGGTATATCAACAGGGAACTGCCAGAAATTGAAGCTGGATTCAGAAGAGGACGTGGAACAGGGGATATCATTGCTGATGTCAGATGGATCCTGGCTGAAATCAGAGAATATCAGAAAGATGTTTACCTGCATTTTATTGACTATGCAAAAGCATTTGACTGTGTGGATGGTAACAAATTATGGATAACATTTCAAAGAATGGGAATTCCAGAGCACTTGATTGTGCTCCTGAGAAACCTGCACATAGACCAAGAAGCAGTCATTCAAAAAGAACAAGGAGATACTGCATGGTTTAAAGTCAGGAAAGTTGTGTGCCAGGGTTGTATCATTTCATCATACTTATTCAATCTGTATGTTGAGCAAATAATCCAAGAATCTGGACTATATGAAGAATAAAGGGGCATCAGGATTGATGGAAAACTCACTAATAACCTACCTTATGCAGATAACACAACCTTGCTTGCTGAAAGTGAAGAGGACTTGAGGCACTTACTGATGAAAATCAAAGACCACAGCCTTCAGTATTAGTTACACTTCAACATAAAGAAAACAAAAATCCTCACAACTGAACCAATGAGCAACATCATGATAAACAGAGAAAAGGCTGAAGTTGTCAAGGATTTCATTTTACTTAGATCCATAATCAACAGCCATGAGAGCAACGGTCAAGAAATCAAATGATGCATTGCATTGGGAAAATCTGCTGCAAAAAACCTCTTTAAGGTATTTAAAAGCAAAAAGGTCACTTTAAAGACTAAGGCGAGCCTAACCCAAGCTATGGAATTTCCAGTCACCTCATATACATGTGAAAGCTGGACAATGAATAAGGAAGAGCGAAGTAGAATTGACACCTTTGAATTATGGTGTTGGCGAAGAATACGGAATATACCATGGACTCCCAGAAGAACGAACAAATCTGCCTTGGACGAAGTACAGCCAAAATGCTCCTTAAAAGCAAGGATGGTGAGACTATGTCTCACAAACTTTGGACATGTTGTCAGGGGGATCAGTCCCTGGAGAAGGACATCATGCTTGGTAATGGAGAGGGTCAGCAAAAAAGAGGAAGACCCTCAGTGAGGTGGATTGACACAGTTGCTGCAACAATGGGCTCAAGCATAGCAATGATTGTGAGAATGGCACAGGACCAGGCAGTGTTTCGTTCTGTTGTGCATAGAATCTCTATGAGTGGGAACCGACTCAACAGCACCTAACAAGTGTATGGCAATGTGTTACAGCATTAACGGAAAACTCAAATCAACACATACTCCAGGTATGGGTTTGCTGTTCACTTTCATAGAGCTTCAACCAGCACCACAATTCTAAGATTTGCAGAGCACTTGATGTACCGCCATAGGATCCTGCACAGTATTGCACCAGACCAAGGAGGCTACCTTTTAGCAAAGGGGGTGTGGGAGTAAGCGCATGACCATGGGATTCATATTCATATCATATATTGTATCAACCAGAATTTGCTAGTCTAAATTAGAAATGAAACAGCGTATTGTACGTCTGATTAAGCACCAGAACAGAGAATGGAATGCCATCTCATAGGATGCAGAACACACCCTAATTAACAACCATTATATTGTGCAGTGCTACTAACCAAAATGGAAACCCTGGTGGTGTAGTGGTTAAGTGCTACGGCTGCTAACCAAAGGGTTGGTAGGTTGAGTCCACCAAGCGCTCCTTGGAAACTCTATGGGGCAGTTCTACTCTGTTCTATAGGGTCAGTATTGAGTCGGAATCGACTCAATGGCACTGGATTTTCTGGACTAACCAAAAGGTTCACAGTTTGAACTCACTGTCATCTCCACAGGAGAAAGATGTGGCATCCTGCTTCCGTAAAGCTTTACAGCCTTGGAAATCCTATGGGGCAGTTCTACACTGTCCTATAAGGTTGCTATGAGTCAGAAGCAACTCGACGGCCTCAGGTACATTGAGCAGCAACCTAGACCAGCAGAGTTGCTAGCTGAGTGTCTTAGTTATCTATTTTGCATAAGAAATACCACAAAACTTAGCAACTTGGAGCAACAAATATTTATTTTCTCCCTAAGTTTCTACAGGTCAGGTATCTAAGATTGGTTTATGAGGGCAGTTCTGGATCAGTCTCTCACAAGACTACAGTCAAGCTCTTGCTAGGGACAACAGTTATCTCAAGGCTGAAAAAGTTCACTTACATGGTTCTTGGCAGGCCTCAGTTTCTTGCTGGTTGTTGGTTGAAGGTCTACATTACTTTCCCTACGGGTCTCTCAATAAGGCAACTGAATATCCTCTTAACATGGCAGCTGGCTTTTTCCAGAGTAAGTAATGAGAGAGAGACCAAGATAGGAGACTCAGTCTTTAATAACCTAATCTTGAAAGGCTGACAAACCATTACTTCTGCTGTGCGCTGTTGGTCACACAGACCTAATCTGGTACAATGTGGGGGATGACTACATAAGGGTATGGATACCAAAAAGTGGGGATTATTAAGGATCATCTTGGTGGTTGACTACTACACTACAAGAAAAAGGACTCTAGAATCTGTAGTAAAGCCAGACCCTAAAGAGAAAGGTTAGTAAGAGTACCTGGAGCCTCACTGCTACCGCTGGACTTGGGGTTGCAACTAGCATCTATCATTTCTCTCTTTTGCTACATTTTTTTCTCTCTCGTGAAACTTGCTAACTGGGAAAGGAGAAATATGAAGACAAGCTTACTTTGCAGCTAAAAGAGGTAACAGTGTAAAGAAAAATATGTTTTAACCACAAAATTAAATGTTCCCATGTCTCTAATGATCCACTGTAGCCCAAATTCCTACTAAAATGGAAGGGAGAATAAACCGAAATCCAAAGGGCACCTCTCAAGCCAGTGGACTCGAACCAGGCTCAGAACATTCACTCAATTCAAAGGGAAGATACAGAACAATGCTGCCTGTGACTGTCTAAGCCTCAACTGTTCTCTACTTCCTTTAAGAAACTACAGAGTTAAGTAGGGAATGCCTACCATAAGTAGCCAATTCTTCAGCATTAGAGCTAAGGCTGAGTTCTAATGATGCCCTGGTATACAGAGAAAGAATTCAAAAGATTCTTCCTACATTAAAATCTGGGGAAAATAACAGGACAAGAGGAAAAAAGCCTAACAACTCGTAAGAAAGAAGAAAAAAAAAATCAGCATAAGGCCAGTGTAAAAATTCTACAGCAAAAAGTGGTAATAATGATACAAAAATAAGAAAATTAATATCATATGCAAAAGATAGATGAAATCTTCAGAATGTGTACACAACCGAACATGAAACTACCTCACTACCTTAAGAAAACTGTTCAAATTCTGGAGTTTGTGAAAAAGGACTGATAAAATTAAACAATAGCATGAAAAGAGAATTGATAGAGCCAAAAAGTAAATTGAGCAAAGCAATAACCTTGCCAATTTCAAAACCAACGATCAGAATCAATACAATAGAAAATCAAATAAAGGTTTTAAAAGTTGCACACAAAGTGGGAAAATAGCAAACCAAAAAAAAAAAAGTAAAGGTGGCTAGAAGGAGACTAATATATACAAAGAATATCATCAAAACAGAAAACAATATATTTTGTATGCCTGAATAAAATTAAATAGAAAAAACTTTCCTGAAATAGAAGAAAACACAGATTTACCCATCAAAAGAAATCATACATAGTGTGCCAGGAAAATTCAGAAACATAGCAAGATTTACCTATGGAAGCTCTCAAACGGCAAAGATAAAACTATCCTATCAGCATACAGAAAGAAAATGCAAAAACATGTCATCCCCCTGCACCGGCCACAACTCTCCCTCCCCCCAAAAAGTCAGTTTGACCAGAGACAACTCCTCAACAGTGTTAAACATCAGAAGACAATGAAGCAACACCTTAAGAATTCCGATGGAGCAAGAATGTATGAACCAAGAATTCTATATTTAACCAGGTTGCCATTCTCAGGTCATTCTGGTCTCAGGAACAGAAAAATTCCAAAATATACAAGAACTCAGGAAAATACCACCCACACATCCTTCCTAAAAAATCTACTTTAAAAAAATAATATTATTAACCCCCACAACCCTCTAAAATATGTCATTCAAAGTAACATACAAATGGATAAATCATAAAAACCAACTCATAGCAACACTTTAGAAAAGAGTAGAACTGCCCTATAGAGTTTCCAAGGCTGTAATCTTTACAAAAGCACACTCGCACATCTTTCTCCCATGGAGCAGCTGGTGGGTTCAAACTGCTGACGTTTTGGTTAACAGTTGAGCACTTTAACCACTTCACCAACAGGGCTCCTTGGATAAGTCACGGAGGAGGACAAGTCAGGAGTATTGAACCCATTGAAATATAGAAAGAAAACCCAATGACTGCAACAATTATGGTTACCAAGGAGCCTGCATAGTTGTAATTCTTGAAAGAAAAGCTGCACAAAGTAAAAATAATAATTTAACAATAAAATACGAATAAAAACCCAAGGACTCCCAACGACATTCTTTAATTAGATGGAGAAACAAATCACCAATTTCATATGGAAGGGAAAGAGGCCCCGGATAAATAAGGCATTACTGAAAAAGAAGAACAAAGTGGGAGGCCTTACTTTACCTGATTTAGAGCCTATTATACCGCCACAGTAGTCAAAACAGCCTGGTACTGGTACAACAACAGATACCTGGACCAATGGGACAGAATTGGGAATCCAGACATAAATCCATTCACATATGAGCAGCTAATATTTGACAAAGGCCCCAAAACAGTTAAATGGGGAAAAGACAGCCTTTTTAACAAATGGTGCTGGCATAACTGGATATCCATCTGCAAAAAAATGAAACAAGACCCATACCTCACTCCATGCACAAAAACTAACTCAAAATGGATCAAAGACCTAAATATAAAATCTAAAATGATAAAGATCATGGAAGAAAAATAGGGACGTTAGGAGCCCTAATACATGGCATAAACAGTATACAAAACATTATAAAGAATGTAAAAGAAAAACTAGATAACTGGGAGCTCCTAAAAATCAAACACCTATGCTCATCCAAAGACTTCACCAAAAGAGTAAAAAGACTACCTACAGACTGGGAAAAAGTTTTTAGCTATGACATTTCTGATCAGCACCTGATCTCTAAAATCTACATGATACTGCAAAAACTCAACTGCAAAAAAGACAAATAACTCAAATAAAAAATGGGCAAAAGATATGAATAGACACTTCACTAAAGAAGACATTCAGGTAGCTAACAGATATATGAGGAAATGTTCACGATCATTAGCCATTAGAGAAATGCAGATCAAAACTACAATGAGATTTCATCTCACTCCAACAAGGCTGGCATTAATCCAAAAAACACAAAATAATAAATGTTGGAGAGGCTGCGGAGAGATTGGAACTCTTATACACTGCTGGTGGGAATGTCAAATGGTACAACCACTTTGGAAATCTATCTGGTGTTATCTTAAACAGTTAGAAATAGAACTACCATACAACCCAGAAATCCCACTCCTCGGAATATACCCTAGAGAAACAAGAGCCTTCACACAAACAGATATATGCACACCCATGTTTATTGTAGCTCTGTTTACAATAGCAAAAAGCTGGAAGCAACCAAGGTGTCCATCAACGGATGAATGGGTAAATAAATTGTGGTATATTCACACAATGGAATACTACGCATCAATAAAGAACAATGATCAATCTGTGAAACATTTCATAACATGGAGGAACCTGGAAGGCATTATGCAGAGTGAAATTAGTCAGATACAAAAGGACAAATACTGTATAAGACCACTATTATAAGTTCTTGAGAAATAGTATAAACTGAGAAGAAAATTTTCTTTTGTGGTTACAAAAGGGGGGAGGGAAGGAGGGTGGGAGAGGAGTACTCACTAATTAGATAGTAGATAAGAACTACTTTAGGTGAAGGGAAAGACAGCACACAATACAGGGGAGGTCAGCACAATTGGACTAAACCAAAAGCAAAGAAGTTTCCTGAATAAACTGAACGCTTCGAAGGCCAGCATAGCAGGGGCAGGGGTCTGGGGTCCATGGTTTCAGGGGACATCTAAGTCAATTGGCATAATAAAATCTATTGAAAAAACATTCTCCATCCCACTTTGAAGAGTGGCCTCTGGGGTCTTAAATGCTAGCAAGCAGCCATCTAAGAAGCATCAAGTGGTCTCAACACACCTGGATCAAAGGAGAATGAAGAACACGAAGGACACAAGGTGATTACAAGCCCAAGAGACAGAAAGGGCCACATGAACCAGAGTCTACATCATCCTGAGACCAGAAGAACTAGATGGTGCCCAGCTACAACCAATGACTGCCCTGACAGGGAACACCACAGAGAACCCCTAAGGGAGCAGGAGAGCAGTGGGATGGAGACCCCAAATTCTCACAAGGCCAGACTTAATGGTCTGACTGAGTCTAGAAGGACCCCGGTGGTCATGGTCCCCAGGTCTTCTGTTGGCCCAGGACAGGAACCATTCCCGAAGCCAACTCTTCAGACATGGATTGGACTGGACAATGGGTGGGAGAGGGATGCTGGTGAGGAGTGAGCTTCTTGGATCAGGTGGACACTTGAAACTATGTTGGCATCTCCTGCCTGGAGGGGAGATGAGAGGGTGGAGGGGGTTAGAAGCTGGCAAAAAGGACATGAAAAGAGAGAGTGGAGGGAGAGAGCTGGCTGTCTCATTAGGGGGAGAGTAATTGGGAGTGTGTAGCAAGGTGTATACGGGCTTTTGTGTGAGAGACTGACTTGATTTGTAAACTTTCACTTAAAGCACAATAAAAATTGTTAAAAAAAAAAAAAATTCAAGGACAAAACCAAGGAGTTAGAGTGGAAGGAGGAAGAACGTATCAGTATCACAGCAATTAAAACAGTGCAGTAGTGACATGGTACTAAACAGAAAGATTAAAAAAAAAGAACGATACTTTTAGAACAGGCCCATGCGTACATAGGAATTACTACACGACAAAAGTGCATTTAAAATCAGGGAGGCAGTACAGATTAGTCAATAAATTGTTTGGGATCAGTTGGCTAATCTTTTGGAAATTATTAACATGAGATTTAGTATCAAGTGGGAACACCTTCATGAACTGAAAGTAGCAGGAAACCCAACTAACAGTTGCTTAAATAAATAGAGGGTTTATATGGCTTACCCAACAACTCAGAAGCCAAGAAAACCTTGAATAGGGGTCACTGGGATATGTATTCTGATTTGGGGTGGTAAGTACATTTTTAACACTTATCTGTAACTGGGGGTCCAGGATTAAACAGTTCAGGACCAGCAAAGGATCAACAATGTTGTGTGTTTCCTTTTGCACTCTACCATGATTACTATGCCAACTTTTGTCCTCACGCTTGTCACCTCAGGGTTACTAGACCTGTGTTTAGTGAAAGATAAAAGAAGAAAAGCAAAGACAGAAAATGCTAGCCACACATATATCAAATCCTAACAGTGGTAGAATCTGTAACTGGGTTATCTTTATCTTTGCTTTTCTGTATGTTCCAAATGCATTACAATGACTGTGCTTGTTGGTGTTGGTAGGTACTTTCCAGTCACTTCCAACTCACAGCAACCCCATGTACAACAAAACAAAACACTTCCCGGTCCTTCACCATCCTCACAATCATTGCTATGTTTGATTCCATTGTTGCAGCCACTGTGTCAATCCATCTCTTTGAGGGTCTTTCTCTTTTTTGCTGACCTTCTACTTTACCAAGCACGATGTCCTCCTCCAGGGACTGATCCCTCCTGATAACATGTCCAAATTATGTGAGACAAAGTCTTGCCATCCTCACTTCCAAAGAGTACTCTGGCTGTGTTTCTTCCAAGACAGACTTGTTGATTCTTCTGGCAGTCCGTGGTATAATCATTATTCTTCGTCAACACCATAATTCAAAGACATCAGTTCTTTTTCGTTCCTTATTCATTGTCCAGCTGTCACATATATATAAGCCAATTGAAAATATCATGGCTTGGGTCAGGCAAAAATTAGTCCTCAAGGTGACATCTTTACTTTTCAACACTTTCAAGAGGTCTATGCAGCAGATTTGCCCAATGCAATGCATCCTTTGATTTCTTGACTGCCACTTCCATGTTGATTGTGGACCCAAGTGAAGTAATATCCTTGACAACATAGATATTTTCTCTGTTTATCATTATGTTGCTTACTGGTCCAGTTGTGAGGATTTTTGTTTTCTTTATGTTGAGGTGTAATCCATACTGAAGGCAGTGGTCTTTGATTTTCATCAGTGAGTACTTCAAATCCTCTTTGCTTCCAGCAAGCAAGGTTGTGTCATCTGCATAATACAGGTTGTTAGTGAGTCTTCCTCCAATCCTGAAGCTTCATTCTTCTTGCTATAGCCCAGCTTCTCGGATTATTTGCTCAGCATACAGATTGAATAAGTATGGTGAAAGGATACAACCCTGACACACACCTTTCCTGCCTTTAAACAATGCAGTATCCCCTTGTTCTGTTCAAATGACTGCCTTTTGGTCTATGCACAGGTTGCTCAAGAGCAAAATCAAGTGTTTTGGAATTCTCTTTCTTTGCAATGTTATCCATAATTTGTCATGATCCACACAGTCAAATGCTTTTGCAGAGTCAATAAAACACAGGTAAACATCTTTCTGGTATTCTCTGCTTTCAGCCAAGATCCATCTGACATCAGCAATGATATCCCTCCTTCCACATCCTCTTCTGAATCTGAATACCAGTAGCATAGCTTCCAGCATCAGTAACACACAAGCCCCCACAGTACAACAAACTGGCAGACGAGTGGTGCAATGACCTTTTAATCATAAATAAATTATAAGATGTTTCTTTTTGCAAAAAGATTAGTATATCACGGGACTCATAAATTCCTCCCTAAATCAGTAGACCTCGATTGCTGTCTGATTTTGAATTTTCTTAAATTTTGTTTTTGGTATAGATCACTAATCTATTTTTAGATATCATCTTGTGGATAATGAGCTGTTTTAGTCATCTAGTGCTGCTATTGTGTATTTCTTGATAACAGAAACAATCTCAAGTGTTTTTCATGTACATTTTGATGCACAATAAATTTTTCAGGTAACCAACAAAGAATGAATATGTCTACCATGTTACCTGTCATGATCCTTGGCTTTAAAGAATTCTCTTAACCAAACTTAGAATCCAAGGCATCAGACAATCTTAGCCAGTTTTTCCATATACATATGAAAAGCAACACTGATGAAACTATACAAATGCCTGGAAACTAGAACGCCAGTTCACTCGTAGCTATTGGAGGTAATAGGCTGACCCGATCCTTCTTCACGTTATTAACAACCATTAGAGCTACTTTAAATATGTACTAAACTACACTTATCTAACTTAAACCAAACTCGGGTTATCTAATTTAAACCTTATAACAGTGGTTCTCAAAGTTCCAAAATCCATTGTTGTTGAGTCAATTCTGACTCATAGCAACCCTATAGGACTGAGTAGAACTGCCCTGCAGGGTTTCCAAGGAGCGGCTGGTGGATTTGAACTGCCAAACTTTTAGTTAGCAGCCAAGATCTTAAACACTGTGCCACCAGGGCTCCATTCTCAAACTTTAGCAGGCATCAAAATCACTGAAGGGATTTTTTAAAACTCAGGCCTATAGGCTCAGAGTTTCTAATTCAATAGGCTACAATGAAGCCCAAGATCACTTTCAGAACTATTACTCTTATTTTACAAAGGATAGAACAGAGGCTTAGCAAACTTTAGTACTAATAAATGGCAAAGCTCTTAACCCCTCCACTAAAGGGCGTAAGTCATTATTGGTGCAAATAGTTAATGTGATTGGCTGCTAACCTCTTGGCTACAGTCTCCAGTATTTTAAATGGAATATATATCCTCATTTCACTTACTTATTTGAATTTACATCTGCCACTGTTACTATCTGCACTAATACAAGCATATACTAGATGTAATGTGGACAACAAGGAAAAAATAATAAATTAAAGCACAATCTTAGAAGAAGAAGAAGGACTTAATTGGAATCATTTTTGTTTAAGCAGCCATTACAGCTATCAAAAACCAAACCCATTGTTATCAAGTCAATTCCAACTCATGATGACCCTATAGGACAGAGTAGAAATGTCCCTTAGGGTTCCAAGGAGCAGCTGGTGGATTCGAATGGCCAACCTTTTGGTTTGCAGCTAAACTTTTAACCACTGTACCACCAGGGCTCCATTACAGTTATAGGGAGTAGAAAATCAGCTGCCAATTATTTTTCAAAGAATGATCCTATACATAAAGAACCCCAAAGATTCCACAAGAAAACAACTGAAACAAATGGAAAGATTATGCAGAGCAGCAGGATACAAGATCAACATACAAAATCAGTTGGATTCCTATACAACGAAAAAGAGAACTTCAAAAAGGAAATCAGAAAAAGAATACAATTTACAATAGCCCCTAAAAAGATAAAATACTTAGGAATAAATCTAACTAGGGGAGTAAAAGACCTGTACAAAGAAAACTACAAAACATTATTGCAAGAAACAAATAGAGACCTACATAAATGGAAGAACATACCATGCTCACGGATAGGCAGACTCAACATTGTGAAAATAGCAACTCTATCCCCAAAGCAATCTACAGATACAATGCAATCCCAATCCAAATACCAACGACATTCTTTAATGAGATGGAAAACCTAATTACCAATTTCACATGAAGTAGAAAGAGGCCCTGAATAAGCAAAGTATTATTAAAGAAAAAGAACAAATTAGGTGGCCCCACATTACCTGATCTCAGAACCTACTACACAGCCACGTTAGTCAGAACAGCCTGGTACTGGTACAACAGAGACATAGAACAATGCAACAGAGTCAAGAACCCAAATGTAAATCCATCTACCTATGGTCAGCTGATCTTTGATAAAGGACCAAAGTCCATTAAACGGGGACTTTATAACAAATCGTTGTTGTTAGGTGCCGTCAAGTCGGCTCCGACTCATAGCGAACCTACGCACAACAAAACGAAACACTCCCTGGTCTTGCGCCATCCTTAAAATCGTTGTTATGCTTGAGCCCATTGTTGCAGCCACTGTGTCAATCCACCTCATTGAGGGTCTTTCTCTTTTCTGCTGACCCTGTACTTTGCCAGTCATGATTTCCTTCTCCAGAGGCTGATCCCTCCTGACAACATGTCCAAAGTATGTAAGATGCAGTCTCGCCATCCATGCTTCTAAGGAGCATTCTGATTGTACTTCTTCCAAGACAGATTCATTCGTTCTTCTGGCAGTTCATGGTATACTCAATATTCTTCGCCAGCACTACAATTCAAAGGTATCAATTTTTCTTCGGTCTTCCTTATTCATTGTCCAGCTTTCATATATATATGATACGATTGAAAATACCATGACTTGGGTGGGGCACCTTAGTCTTCAAGGTGACATCTTTACTCTTCAACACTTTAAAGAGGTTCTTTGCAGCAGATTTACCCAAAGCAATTCATCTTTTGATTTCTTGACTGCTGCTTCCATGGCTGTTGATTGTGGATCCAAGTAAAATGAAATCCTTGACAACTTCAATCTTTTCTCCATTTATCATGATGTTGGTCATTGGTCCAATTGTGAGGATTTTTGTTTTCTTTATGTTGAGGTGTAATACATACCGAAGTCTGTGGTCTTTGATCTTCATTAGTAAGTGCTTGAAGTCCTCTTCACTTTCAGCAAGCAAGGCTGTGTCATCTGCATAACGCAGGTTGTTAATGAGTCTTCCTCCAACCCTGATGCCCTGTTCTTCTTCATATAGTCCAGCTTCTCGGATTATTTGTTCAGCATACAGATGAAATGGGTAGGGTGAAAGAATACAACCCTGACGCACACCTTTCCTGACTTTAAACCAATCAGTATCCCCTTGTTCTGTCTGAAAAACTGCCTCTTGATCTATGTAAAGTTTCCTCATGAGCACAATTAAGTGTTCTGGAATTCCCATTCTTCGTAATGCTATCCATAATTTGTTATGATCCACACAGTCGAATGCCTTTGCATAGTCAATGAAACACAGGTAAACATCCTTTTAGTATTCTCTGCTTTCAGCCAGGATCCATCTGACATCAGCAATGATATCCCTGGTTCCATGTCCTCTTCTGAAACCAGCCTGAATTTCTGGCAGTTCTCTGTCGATATATTGCCGCAGCCGTTTTTGAATGATCTTGAGCAAAATTTTGCTTGTGTGTGGTATTAATGACATTGTTCTATAATTTCCACATTCAGTTGGATCACCTTTCTTGGGAATAGGCATAAATATGGGTCTCTTCCAGTCATTTGGTCAGGAAGCTATCTTCCATATTTCTTGACATAGACGAGTGTGCACCTCCGGTGCTGCATCCATTTGTTGAAACACCGCAATTGATATTCCATCAATTCCTGGAGCCTTGTTTTTGTGCCAATGTCTTCAGAGCTGCTTGGACTTCTTCTTTCAGCACCATCGGTTCCTGATCATATGCTACTTCTTGAAATGGTTGAACATCGACTAATTCTTTTTGGTATAATGACTGTATTCCTTCCATCTTCTTTTGATGCTTCCTGCATCATTAAATATTTTCCCCATAGAATCCTTCACTATTGCAAGAGGCTTGAATTTTTTCTTCAATTCTTTCAGCTTGAGAAACACTGAGCATGCTCTTCCCTTTTGGTTTTCCATTTCCAGCAATTTGCACATGTCATTATAATACTTTACTTTGTCTTCTCGAGCCGCCCTTTGAAATCTTCTGTTCAGTTCTTTTACTTCATCAATTCTTCCTTTTGCTTTAGCTGCTCAGCATTCGAGAGAAAGTTTCAGAGTCTTCTCCAACATCTGTCTTGGTTTTTTCTTTCTTTCCTGTCTTTTCAATGACCTCTTGCCTTCTTCATGGATGATGTCCATGATGTCATTCTACAACTCGTCTGGTCTTCGGTCACCAGTGTTCAGTGCATCAAATCTTTTCTTCAGATGGTCTCTAAATTCAGGTGGGATATACTCAAGGTCATATTTTGGCTCTCATGGACTTGCTCTGATTTTCTTCAGTTTCAGCTTGAACTTGCACATGAGCAATTGATGGTCTGTTCCACAGTTGGCTGCTGGCCTTGTTCTGACTGATGATTTTGAGCTTTTTCATCGTCTCCTTTCACAGATGTAGTCAATTTGATTTCTGTGTGCTCAATCTGGAGAGGTCCATGTGTATAGAAAAAATAGTCACCACTTATGTTGGTGAAGGAAGGTATTTGCAATGAAGAAGTCGTTGGTCTTGCAAAATTCTATCATTCAATCTCTGGCATTGTTTCTATCACCAAGGCCATATTTTCCAACTACTGATCCTTCTTTGTTTCCAACTTTCACGTTAAAATCACCAGTAATTATCAACACATCTTGATGCATGTTCGATCAATTCCAGACTGCAACAGCTGATAAAAATCTTCTGTTTCTTCATCTTTGGCCCTAGTGGTTGGTGCGTAAATTTGAATAATAGTCGTATTAACTGGTCTTCCTTGTAGGTGTATGGAAATTATCCTATCACTGACAGCGTTGTTCTTCAGGATAGATCTTGAAACATTCTTTTTTATGATGAATGCAACACCATTCCTCTTCAAGTTGTCATTCCCAGCATAGTAGACTACATGATTATCCAATTCAAAATGGCCAATACCAGTCCATTTCAGTTCACTAATGCTTAGAATATCAATGTTTATGGTTCCATTTCATTTTTGACAATTTCTAATTTTCCTAGATTTATACTTCGTACATTCCAGCTTCTGATTATTAATGGGTGTTTGCAGCTGTTTCTTCTCATTTTGAGTCGTGCCACATCAGCAAATGAAGGTCCTGAAAGCTTTACTCCATCCACGCCATTAAGGTTGACTCTACTTTGAGGAGGCAGCTCTTCCCCAGTCATCTTTTGATTGCCTTCCAACCTGGGGGACTCATCTTTCAGCACTATATCAGACAATATTCCCCTGCTATTCATAAGGTTTTCACTGGCTAGTACTTTTCAGAAGTAGGTTGCTGGGTCCTTCTCCCTTGTCTGTCTTAGTCTGGAAGCTCAGCTGAAACCTGTCCTCCATGGGTGACCCTGCTGGTATCTGAATACCGGTGGCATAGCTTTCAGCATCACAGCAACACACAAGCCCCCACAGTACGACAAACTGACAGACATGTGGGGGTTATAACAACTAGGGCTGGCAAAATTGGATGTACATCTGCAAAAAATGAAAAAAGACCCATACCTCACAGCATACACAAAAACTAACTCAAAATGGATCAAAGATCTAAATACAGAACCTAAAACGATAAAGATCATGGAAATAAAAATAGGGACAACACAAGAGGCCCTAATATGTGGCATAAATAGAATACAAACCATAACTAACAATGCACAAACACCAGACGATAAACTTGATAACTGGGAGCTCCTAAAAATTAAACACGTATGCTCATCAAAAGACATCATACCAAAAGAGTAAAAAGAGAACCTACAGACTGGGAAAAATATTTTGGTTATGACGTATCTGACAAGGATCTTATCTCTAAAATATATAGAATGCTTCAACACCTAAATAACAAAAAGACAAACAATCCAATTTAAAAATGAGCAAAGGATATGAACAGACGCTTTACCAAAGACATTGAGGTGGCTAACAGACACATGAGGAAATGCTTGCGATCATTAGCCGTTAGAGAAACACAGATCAAAACTACAGTGAGATACCTTCTCACCCAACAGTACTGGTACTAATAAAAAAAATAATAATAATAATAACAAATGTTGGAGAGGTTGCAAGGACATTGGAGCTCTTATGCACTGCTGGCGGGAATGTAAAAAAGGTAAAATCACTATGGAAAACGTTATGGAACCTCTTTAAAAAGCTAGAAATCAAAACACCATGTGATCCAGCAGTTCTACTCCTAGGAATACATCCTAAAGAAATAAGAGTTGCCACAGGAATAGACATGTGCATACCCATGTTCATTGCAGCATTACTTGCAATAGCAAAAAGATGGAAACAACCTAAATTCCCATCCAGAGATGAATGTATAAACGAATTACCATATACATGCACACAATGGAATATACTAAGCAACAATAAAGAACACTGACGAATCTGAGAAACATCTCACAACATAGATGAATCTGGAGGGGCATTATGCTGAGTGAAATAAGTCAATCACAGAACGGCAAATATTGTATGAGACTACTCTTATAAAAACCCAAGAAAAGGTTTACACACAGGAAAAAAAAAAAAAAAAAAACGATCTTTCATGGTTACCAGGGAGGGAAGAGGTGGGGAAGGAAAATCACTAACTAAATAGTGAAAAAGTCTTAACTTTGGTGAAGAGAAGGCAATACGCAATATAGAGAAAGTCAGCACAATTTGAGCAAGGCAAAGTTATAGACGCTTCCTAGATACATCCAAATATCCTGAGGGACTAAGTTACTGGGGCTGAGGGATGGGGACCATGGTCTCAGGGAACATCTAGGTCAATTGACATAACATAGTTCATAAAGAAAATATTCTACACCCTACTTTGATAAATAATGTCTGAGGTCTTAAAAGCTTGCAAGTGGCCACCTAAGATACATCTATTGGTCCCACCCCATCTGGAGCAGAGGAGAATAAAGAAAATCAAAGACATTAGGAAAATATTAGTCCAAAGAACTAACAGATCACATCAGCAGCAGCTTCCTCCATCAGCCTGAGCCCAGAAGTAGATGGTACCCAGCTACCACCACCTACTGTTCTGACAGGGATCACAATAGAGGGTCCCAGGCAAAGCAGAAGAAAAATGTAGAACAAAATCCCAATTAACAAAAAAAGACCAGACTTACTGTTCTGACAGAGACTGGAGGAAACACAGAGACTTGGCCCCCAGACATCCTGCTAACTCGAAACTGAAGCCACTTCTGAAGTTTACCTTTCAGCCAAAGATTAGACAGGCCTATAAAACAAACAGTAACACGCATGATGAATGTGCTTCTTAGTTCTACCAAGTATATGAGACCAAATGGGCAACAACTGCCCAAATGCAAAAACGAGAAGGCAGGAAGGGACAGGAAAACTAGATGAATGGATACAGACAACCCAGGGTGAAAAGGGAAAGGGAGAGAGTGCTGACACTTTGGGGGATTGCAATCAATGTCACAGAACAATTTATGGATAAATTTTTGAATGAAAAACTAATTTGCACTGTAAACTTTCACCTAAAACATAATAAAATTAAATAAATAAATAAAACCCAGTGAGTTTACACAACAGTGAAATGGTCAGGGGTGGGGAAATGCTGAGTCAAAATTACCGTTTAAATGAATTGGCTGGATAAATAAATCAAAATTCTCAAACCCTGTAATTCTTGGTAAGCAGAGAAAAAATAAATATTGGCTTTAGTAACAGAAGAGGTATTTTACTATGTATTTTATAACTGCTTTTGATGTTTATAGTAAAAAGATATCTAGATGTTAAAAGCTTATAAAAGCGTCTTGCACAATACTCAATACATGGAAGGTCAGCTCAACTGGACTGGACCAAAAGCAAAGAAGTTTCCGGGATAAACTGAAGGCTTTAAAGGTCAGCAGAGCAATGGCGGGGGTTTGGGGACCATGGTTTAAGGGGACTTCTAAGTCAATTGGCAAAATAATTCTATTATGAAAACATTCTGCATCCCACTTTGAAATGTGGCATCTGGGGTCTTAAATGCTAACAAGCAGCCATCTAAGATGCATCAATTGGTCTCAACCCACCAGGAACAAAGGAGAATGAAGAACACCAAGGTCACACAATAACTAAGAGCCCAAGAGACAGAAAGGGCCACATGAACCAGAGACCTACATCATCCTGAGACCAGAAGAACTAGTTGGTGCCCGGCCACAATCGATGACTGCCCTGACAGGGAGCACAACAGAGAACCCCTGAGGGAGCAGGAGATCAGTGGGATGCAGACCCCAAATTCTCATAATAAGACCATACTTAATGGTCTGACTGAGACTAGAGGAATCCCGGTGGTCATGGTCCCCAAACCTTCTGTTGGCCCAGGACAGGAACCATTCCCGAAGACAACTCATCAGACATGAAAGGGACTGGACAGTGGGTAGGTGAGAGATGCTGATGAAGAGTGAGCTAATTCTATCAGGTGGACACTTGAGACTGTGTTGGCATCTCCTGTCTGCAGGGGGGATGGGAGGATAGAGTGAGTTGGAAGCTGGCAAAATTGTCACAAAAGGAGAGACTGGAAGGGCTGACTGATTAGGGGGAGAGCAAGTGGGAGTACGGAGTAAGGTGTATATAAACTTATATGTGACAGTCTGACTTGATTTGTAAACGTTCACTTGAAGATCAATAAAAGTTAATAAAAAAAAAAAGCTTCTTGCAAATTGTAGTACTAGATATTCCAGGATTTCCAAAAAAAGTAAATATCACTGTTTTGCAGCAGAGGTATTACACATACAAGCTGTCCTTAAAATCGTTTCCTCTGAAATGCTCCACAGTACTATGCCTTTTACTGTATTTTAAATAGAAAACAACAGCCTCATTTCACCTGCTTAGCTTTCGGTGTTATTATTGGCAGTAACACAAGCAGATAGTAGATGCAATGGGGACAACGAGGAAGAAATGATAAATTAAAGAACAATTTATCAAAGGAAGAGGGGCTTAATTTGTACTATGTTTCCCTAAGTAGACAAAGAAGCAGTAGGTGGCAATACAGTTATAGGGAATAGAAAATTGCCTGCCAACCATCTTCTAAAGAGCAATTCTACACAGAAAGACTAACTCTGTCAAACCATTTTGAAACTCTTCTTAAATACAAGAATGGCCACAATGCTTTCCTTGAGGATCTTGTCAAAGGATCATGTCACAGGTAGTTTGATTTTTGGTGTTCAGTCCCACAGTCATCCTTTGGGTTACAGAATTGCAGTATGCTGCCTGTCAGAGTTGCAATGGAAAATTTGAGTAGATTCAGATGAATCTGAGAAATTTAGGTTCCCAAGCCACTGTACTTTCCTTGCTAGTGAAAACAGCCCTTTCTCCCATCTGAAGACACCTGCCTTCTCTTTCCTGAAGACACTGAAATGATCCTACCCAAACCAAACCAAACCCATTGTTGTCGAGTCTATTCTAATTCATAGTGACCCTAAAGAACAGGGTAGAACTGCCCCATAGAATTTTCAAGGAGAGGTTGGTAGTTTCAGATTGCCAATCTTTTGTTTAGCAACTAAGCTCTTAAACCCTATGCCACCAGGGCTTTAAATCCCAGTTCTCCTCAGTTTCTGATTTTCTGAGTGAAAATATCCTGACATAAGTAGAATAACATTTTTATAATAACAAGAAATTCCTTAGGTTTACGATGCCAGGTACAGATCACATTCATAATAAATACTTGTTGAATGAAGAGTTGGACAAAGCCTTAGATAAGCCCACCTTGGGTCAAATTTCAGAGTATGGTTAGGTGTATTGTAGTAAAAGTCTAGTAGGCTCCAATATTTTCTTCTTGTATTTATTTGTCTAAATCCAATCTGATTGAAGAGAAGATAATTGCTGTAAATTATAAATGTCAAATCCCTTTCTTTCTGAACAAAAGAACTCTCCCCTTTCTATTAATAAAGATAAGAATAAAGACAAATTTTCCTAGTACAAGGAAATTCCTAAAGTAAAATATATTAATTCTACCTACTGTTGCTTTTCATTTTCATAAACAAATATTTAATCAAAATAATACATGAATCGAGTTTCAAAATTAAATACGGTCAAAAGTATCTTAAAGAAAGCAATTAACTTCTATGTCATTTCTCCTCACTCATCCATCCCACTCTTTATGAGGAACACTTGTTAATTTATTTAACCATTTATTTTGGTAGTTCTTGACAAATCTCTAAATAATATTTTTAGGCTGCTATTTTTACTTTAGTTATTTTAAGTTTTATTTATTCTGAACTATAATGTATGAGTATTTAGATCTGTTATACCACACACCATCTATTCTCCACCCTCCTCCTAACACAAAGCAAAGTTTTTGTTAAAATTGTTAACTTCTGTTTATACTTTTGTGAATTTCTGTAGCCAAGAACTTTACAGTGATTATATTTCTATTCCTGTACAGATTTCCTGGAGTTTCTCATTATTTTTCTTCTTTTCCTGCATCTGTATGAAATCTCTATTTTTTCAGAGGCCTCCCTCCTAGAGTCTTCTATCATTCTGCTGCAACCCGGGCAATTTCTCAGACTTTTTTGTAATTGTCATTCTAAGAATTTTCTCAGACATCTTCCTGATTTCATTTTTCCTCCCTGTTAGTTTACAACTCATTTTGTCCAGGGCTTCAGACCGGTTCAAACCGGTTCATCCATGGCCAAAGAAGCAAAACAAACAGACTCAGATTTTTAAATTTGGGTGATCTGGAGCCATAACAGGAAGGAAAAAAATGACAGGTCAGAGCCCTGGAATGGGAGACTTGGAAGAGGCATAGTGAGCCCTTTCAGGAGCCTGACATGTGAGATTGGATTATTGCCAGGTCTGAGGACAGCAACACATATTCAAAGTGGTGCAACCAGCAGCAGTCTTTGAGCAGGACACCGCTGTTCCCGACTCTGCACCAAATTCAACAGGCAAGAGATATGGCTGCTATGCAATGCATATTCTGCCCTTGTTTCCTAAAAGGGAGATTAAGTTTATAGCAGGACTTGGACTTGTAATTTTACTGGTTCTGTTAGATCCAAATTTTTAAAATTCTGTTCTCATGTTGTTTCCTCGGCCATGTCTGAACTGGGAAGAACTGGTTCAAAACCCTGATTCTGCTGTAGTATATTCTCACCAAACATCATTGATAAATAAAAGTCATGCAGGGAAGACTCTTCCTGCATACATGAGAATTCATTTAATCTACCTTTCCACTTGGATTTACAGTTTGGTTGAGTATAGAATACTTAGTTGAAGTCATTTTCCTTCAAATTTCTGAAGGCTATATCATTGCTATATCCCTAGCACCTGTTAGAACAGTGCCTGACACGTATTGAGCGCTGAATAAATACTTGTTGAATGTATGAATGAATGAATATCTTTACAAATCTCTCTCTAATTCCCTTGTTTCTGCCATATCTATATTTTTACTTTTGTTTGTTGTTTCTTTGCTTTTTAATCTCTCTTTCATTGTTGAAGGTTCCCCCTGCCCCCAAATACATAGCTGCAGAGGAAAGAATTTAACTTTACCCAAAGTAATTTGGTCTTTGCCTTTTTTTTTCCTGAGAGAAAACTCTAACACTTTGTAATTTGCCAAGTAATTGAGGTACATATGTTATCTAAGGAAACCCTGGTTAAGTAGTGGTTAAGTGCTATGGCTGCTAACTAAAGGTCTGGCAGTTCAAATCCACCAGGCATTCCTTGGAAACTCTGTGCCCGTTCTACTCTGTCCTATAGGGTCACTGTGAGTCGGAATCGACTCAGCAGCCCTGGGTTTGGTTTGGTTTTGGTTTTATGTTTTTTAAGCCACTTGCGGGTTTATGCTAATGAGATGGGTCCGACCAAGCTACAGAGACGGAAGGTGGCCTGACATCACCTGACCTCAGGAAAGAGAGGGGCATGATTGAATTGATCATGCCTTTGCAATAAAAAATTTTTTTTTTTCAGTGAGGTCCCAATCACATCTATGCAATAAGGCCTCAATCGTGGCCACATAAGGAAGCCAATAAAGACTCTGTACATGGAGGCTCCTGATTAGTGACAGATATCGATGCACATGGGTAGGTAGTACCACCCTTTACGGGACATGGTAGCTCTGCATTGGGACCCCTCCCAGGCCTCACCCTATGCATCTCTTTGTTAGTATCCTTTTTTCCTACAATAAAACTGTAATAGTAAGTATAACATTTTCTGTGGGTCCTGTAATTCCAGCAAATTATTGAACCCAAGAGAATAGTAGGAGCCAGCAGGTCAGAAGTGAGCAGGCTGGGAACCCCTAAGTTTATGGTTGGTTTCCTGAGTGGGGTAGATGGAACCCTCGAATTTGTACCCAGCAAGTCAGAAGTGAGAGAGATGTGTGGACTCCCAAACTTGCAGCTGGCATCTGAAGTGTTAGGCCTACTTGGCAGTCTGGAGGACTGTGTCCGTTACTTGTGAGATCTGACCTAACTCCAGGTGGTTAGGGTCAGAAGACCGGCGTCAAGACTGAACAGAGAAGTGGAAAGTGGGGATTTGTTATGTCCACTTACCACTGCTGTCAAGTCGATTCCAACTCGTAGTGACTCTATAGGACAGAGTAGAACTGCCCCGTAGAGCTTCCAAGGAGCACCTGGCGGATTTGATCTGCTGACCTTTTGGTTAGCAGCTGTAGCACCTAACCACTATGCCACCGGGTTGTCCGTATGTCCACTTAGACAACGGATATTTTTTATTTAATTTGAGATTTATCCACACAATAATGATTATTCTTTACTTATACTTAAGAACAATGCTCTGAAAAGCTGGATGAGGTCACTAACCACATGAGTGGTTCTCAAAGTATGAACCCGTAACCAGGAATATCAGCATCACCTGGGAATTCGTTAGAAAAGCAGATTCTCTGGCTTCATCCAAGTTAGCAGACCTAGTAAATCAGAAACCCTGAGAAGGGGACCGAGAAATCTGTGTTGTAATAAACCCTCCAGGTGATTCTAACGCACACAGAATTTGAGAACAGCATAGAAGGGCTGAGACTGGCAGGCTTTGCTTTTGATTTGCCTGAAGAGGAGCAAGCCTTCACACAGGGAGGCCCTGAGAATGTAGAGATCTTTTCTATGGTGCTGTTAAATTTCTCAAGGGAAGAAATCTTGAATCCCTTGCCTAGAGGGTAGATATCTAACTGCTGGTGTTCTGCACGATGGTTAAGGGTCGACACAATGACCATGCCACTGATATGATAATAAGATGACCAAAGTGACTATTAAGTCACTAAAAACAAAACCAGTTACCATTGAATAGACTCTGGGTGTGTCAAAGTAGAACTGTGCTCCTTAGTGTCTTTAATAGCTGGGTTTTTTTTAAGTAGATGTCCAGGCCTTTCTTCCAAGGAACCTCTGGGCAGACTGAAACCTCCAACCTTTTTGTTAGCAGCTAAGCATGTTAATCATGTGCACCATCCAGGGACTCCATTAAGTCACTAGAACTGCTGTAAATTTTTAACATGAGATTGTTGCTCCAGTTATCCAAGAGGCCTAGCTGTTTGACCACTAATTCAGTTTCCTGTATCTCCTTTCTTAGTTGTATATAACCTTTCCGTAATTCTCAACACCTGAGGTCTCCTGTTCCTTTCCACCAGCAAGAATCAGAGAAATACAGTTTGAAATTACAAACATGTTGTCATAATATGGCAGATTTAAATGACTTGCAACTCAGGAAACCAAGAAAGTGCAGTGTAAAAGCTTGGTAAACGAAATAGTTGCAGCCTTCTAAGTTTGTTTTCCATAATTCCCTTAAAGACCACAAGGTGGCACTTTCCACCCTGCTTATAATCACTACTGACTGCTTTAGTAGGAATCATTCACAGAGCTCCTTTGATCTCTTCTTATGGCACATCTTCAAGATCTTGGGAGAGAATGAGTGCATTTTCATGACTTGTTCAATTTGTTTTGCCGTGTTTGTAAAGAGTTGAATAATGTCCTGTAATTATTCACTTATCTGTCACAAGTTTCATCTAGTTTTACTTTGCCCAGTGGGAAATATGAATATTAAATTTCAAATTCTGCAAAATACAACACAATTATCTTGGCCTAGGGTTTTAATGAAAAGTAACTAAACCTATCTCTTTAAGGTTATCTTCCCCCCTTGCAACAAAGTCCAATAAAAAGGAGACAAAAGGCAAAGATGGCTCTTGCAAACAAACACAGCCAGTCCCCTATACAAAAAAACAAACCCACTGCAGTGGAGTCGATTCCAACCCACAGCCACCCTAGGACAGAGTAGAACTTCCCCCTAGAGTTCCCAGGGCTGCAATCTTTATGGAAGCGGCCTGCCACATCTTCCTCCCACAGAGCGGCTGGTGGGTTCCTACCGCTAACATTTTGTTAGTAGCTGAGCACCTTAACCACTGTGCCACCAGAGTATTGATAATCCTTTGGGTTTTATAGGAATTTGGTGCTCACAAGCTAACATAACATGCAAATCAATATTTTATTGAACCTCAGAAGACTTTTTTTTTTCTTTTTTGAGAGAATTTTCTAAAAATTTGTCTTCAATTTTTTTCTACATGTGTAAATTTTACTCATCCTTCAAGAATCATGTCATGCTTCAGCCTCTGACAAATCATCACGGAAACCACCGTCTATCCTTAACTGAATCAGGGGCCTTCAAGGGCCCTCCTCAGTGCTCTGCATCCCTCTCCCACAGCACTTCCCACTCTGTGTTATGATTACCTTTGTGTCAGTTATACCACCCTTAAAGAGAGGAGCTGTGTCATAATCATATTTATATCTTATTTCTGCATACCTTTTTTTAATATAGTGTGCAGTAGAGGCTTGGTCATACAGTAGGTGTGTAATAAATTTTTGTTGAATGAAAGAACTAGAGGTTTGGGGTTTTTTTAAATCATCTTAAGCAAGGAGAAACCAAGGCATTAAAAATTTAGTGTCTTTCTCCATTTCTATCATAGCCAAGTATGGATTTCATGATTCCCGATTACCCAACTAATGCTCTCCTAGAAACCATAATTCCCCATTGGTGTGTTGAGAAGAAGACTGTTATTCTTCTGTTCAAGCAAGTATAAGAGGGACGTCTTGACTAGCAGATTAGGATTCTACGCTGAGAAAATATTAGGGACCTCCAACTGGGGAGGAAGAGATTCTTCCATTGCTTTTGTTCCTCCTGCCTGGGTCCAGATATATGGGCATGATTACACATAGGAACATAAGTCACTCCCCAAATAATGTAATTCCATAGTATTAGGAAAATGGCAGGCCACAAAAAAAATTTTTGTATTGTTACAATTTCATCTAATAGTGTAAAATACGGTATTTTGTAGTATAATATGTTGATTTTCACTTAAATAAACCCCCCCAAAGGGACTGATTGCCCAACGAATGCTCCCCTTTAAGCTGTTATGGGTTACTTTACCTTAATGCAAAATAAAAAGTTTTTATAGAGAGTTAGGAAGACACAGTAATATGTGCCTAAGTGAGGATGGAAAGGGTAAGAAAGGGAGACAAAAATTACAATGTCAAAAAATATATATTTATGTCACAATTTTATCTAGGACAAGTTCCACTCATTCCCAAATAGCGATATTCATCCATTTGATTATTGTGCACCTATAATGAGCTTGACACTATGTGCACCTATAATATTAGAATATAAAAATGAGTGAATGTACTAAGCCACTTTGGTTGGATCCATTGATTACTCACGAATTACTAACAATGATTTGATCATCATTTTTTTTATGGACTGACCAATCTAAAAGGTCATCTACTTTATAAATAACGATGTACATTTGATCTTCATATCCCAATAGAGACTCATGGGTGACCTGGCCTCTTCTGAGAATTTCTCCAAATCTGGCCTTCAATGGAAAGCTCTCCAACCTACAACTATGAATATTTGAATTCAAGGGACAGTATGAAAACTGACTGTTGCTTGAGTAGACCATATCCATTTAAAGAGTCATAGAAGGAATTACTAACCTTGCCAATTCAAGCACACTGGGTTTTTTGTTTGTTTGTTTGTTTGTTTTTTATAGCTGGAGCAATGTTTTCTAGGTTTTGACTTCCAGAAGGCCTTAACATATCCTGTTGTTGTTGGTATGTGCCGTCAAGTCAATTTCAAGTCATAGTGACACATTGTGACAGAGTAGAAATATCCCATAGGGTTTTCTAGGCTGTAATCATTACAGGAGCCGATTTCCAGGTCTTTCTCCCACACAGCCTCTGGTTGAGTTCAAATCACCAGTCTTTCAGTTAGCAGCCGAGTGCTTAACCATTGTGTCACCAGTAGGGAGTAAGATGAGATGAAGTTGGAGAAGTTCACAAGGGACAAATCATTAGGGCCCATTGGTCAAAGTTAAGAGTTTGGGTTTTATTCAAATGCCATGAGAAAACCTTGAGACTTTTAAGCAAACAGGTTGCATATAATTCATATTTTTAAAACATGAGTATATATCTTACTGGTCGTTATGTGGACTAATACGATAAAAGTGGCAATGGAGAGATGTGACTATATTAGAGACATATTTTGAAGGTCATTGCTGACAAACTGGATGTGAGGAGTGAAAGAAAATAGAAAGGGCAACATCTTCCGGGTTCTTCATTCTGCCATGTTGAATTATAACCATTAATATCCTACTTTGTCATCACTGCCTTTATCATCTCATAGACTAACATACTTATAGTTCTACCAAAACATGTACCTATATCTGCTGTTTGTCTGACTACATCTTCACCTAAGCAGCATCTTTCTATAACCTTGTCTTGCGCTTTATCCAAGTTTGCCTTGTCTGCTTCTCTGACCCTAATTTCTGTCTGAAGGTAACTCTCTTGCCTTCCAACCCTGTGTTCTGCTTATCTGATCATATTTACCCTAAGTCCAATCTTCACCAAGACTCTAGCTAGAGTATAACTTGTTCACTTTCTTCTAAGTTCAAATATCTCACAACTCAACCTTTTTGCCCTATCCAAGAAAGAGAAAAGTGGATTACCCCAACCTCCATTCTGCACACTAAGTTATTAGTAATCCAAAATTAGTTAGATTTTCATTTGAAAAACCATAAATATCCTTATTTATTTTATCACAATCCTTAATCCCCATTCTTTTTCTTAAAAAGGCAGCAAACCAGGTAACTTACAGCACATAATAAAAAATTACCTGTGCTCAACAAATAAATGAAATGTGTAATCAAGTCTTCATCGTCTGTCCTGGATCTTTTCTCTATAAGCCATAGATGTACATTAAGACTTAATATTTTAAAGTAAAATTCCAAAAGTTATAATACAGGTTTTTAATCATGTTGAACTAAGAAAAAATATACTGTAGGATCTTGCAAAGGCAGAAAATACTTCTGAACTATTCTCAAAACAATTTTGACTCTTAATAATAATTATCACCTAGAAACACATATGCTGTCAGATTAAGTATTTTCTAATCAAACTATGTTCTTATTAATAATAGTGTGTTTTATTGCTAAGAAAAATATAATTAAAAAGTATCACAATCAGATTTCTCACATCAGCTACTGGGACTGACATTGGGGTATAGATAGAGGCTTCCCTATAAAAAGGGGGGAGAATACACATCAGCAGAACAATCAGAGCCAGAAAAATACTTGAGTTGATAAACTCCATTGTATTGAATGCCTTCCCACTAAAGAGTGTTTTCTAGTACACAAGAGAGGCCAATAGTACATAAATCTCAGGAGGAGTGACCATAGCTCACACTTGGATATCCTCCTCAGCTCCTCAGGGCAGTCAACAAAGTATGTACCATCCTCTGAAATACTGGAGAGTAGCCCAGGTCTGAATGCCAAGAAGCAGCCAACCATGGGAAATCCTGGGAGAGGAAGTTCCACCTAGAGGGAAGCAAGAACAATTGCTTAGGGCAGAAATAAGTTTGGCACGTGCAATGACTAAAAAATTTCCAGCTTGACTAGGGCATAGTAAGTAAGTAGGGAGTGGGATGAGATGGAGTTAGAGAAGTGCCCAAACCAAACCAAACCCAGTGCCGTCGAGTCGATTCTGACTCATAGCGACCCTGTAAGACAGAGTAGAACTGCCCCACAGAGTTTCCAAGGAGCGCCCGGCGGATTTGAACTGCCAACCCTTTGGTTAGCAGCCGTAGCACTTAACCACTACGCCACCAGGGTTTCCAAGAGAAGTGCACAAGGGATAAATCATTAGGGACCATAGATCAAAGTAAAGAGTTTGGATTTCATTCAAGTACCATCAGAAAGCCTTGGAGAGTTTTAAGCAAAGGAATAACATCAATTCATATTTTTAACATGTGTGTATATACGTATATGGAAACCCTGGTGGCATAGTGGTTAAGAGCTACGGCTGCTAACCAAAAGGTCAGCAGTTCGAATCCACCAGACGCTGTTTGGAAACCCTATGGGGCAGTTCTACTCTGTCCTATAGGGTCACTGAGAGTCAGAATCCACTCAACAGCAAAGGATTTGGGTTTTATTTATTTATTTATATACATAGAGAGAGAGAGACAACAAATATTTCTAAACTACTCCTTGAAAGAATTTCGACTCTTAATAATGATCACTAGAAACACATATGCTGTTAGAGCATTTTCTGATTGGACAATGTTTTTATTAATAAATGGTGCATTTTCTTACTAAGAAAAGCATAAATAAGAATTATTTTTCAAATCTTAAGACATGACAACTCCATAAAAGCAGAGATAGCAACTATTTTTCCTTTTTTTGTGTCAGATTATTGAAATAGACAGTAATAATAATCCTACTGGAAAAGTTCAGGATTTTATTAAATAGAGAGATTTTAAATTTTATTGGATGAGAAGGATGCAAATTTTATAAGTATCTGTTCTCTCTTGTTTTTTAATTAAATTTTGCTTTGTTTTGTTTGAGATATTGATATTCAAATACATTTGTAAGAAATAATACAGAGTGATGCTCTGTAATCTTTCCCCAGTTTTCCCCAATGGTGATGTCTTTCAAAACTATAGTACAATATGATAACCAAGATATTGACATTGATACCGTCAAGATACAGAACATTTCCATCACCACAAGAATCCTTCATGTTTCCTTTTTAGGCACGCCTACTCCCCTATTCCTAGTCCCTGGCAACTACTGATCTGTATTCTATTTTTATAGTTTATTATTTCAGTAATCCAAGAAAAAAAATTGCCATTGAGTCGATTCTGACTCATAGCAAACCTATAGGGCAGAGTAGAGCCCCCCCATAGGGTTTTCAAGGAGAGACCGGTGGATACAAACTGAGCTCTTAACCACTGCACCACCAGGGCTCCTGTTATTTCAATAGTGTTATGTAAATGGAACCATATAGTATGTAGCCTTTCGGGGTTTATCTGCTGTCTTTTACAAAATAACAAATTCAAACAAAATTCCTGGAAAACTGGAAGAAAAATAACATAATTATTTGAAAATTCATATAGAAGAATAAAAAGCCACTTGAAAGAACATTTTGAAAAGTTATACTACATTTGTGAAAAATAGCTCTGCTAGATACAAAAATATATTACAAAGCAATATCGGTTGACATATAGTGGAACTGAGCAGGCACAGACAAGCTTACTGGAATGGTAGAAATACCAGGAACAGACCTGAATCTTACATAAGTGACAGGTTATTTGGTTGCTTCTCATCCTTTAAAATGTGATAGGAGTCTCTTTGAAAACAAATATGAATTCAGTCATTTGGAATTTTTTTTCTTTCCTTAATATACTCACCTTTTATCATTAATTTATGCCTTATTTAAATGACAAATATGTTCAAAACTGGCAGTGTAAAACACTCACAGTTACTACAGATTTCCAGAATTTCAGCAGACCTTGAAAAGTCAGGCATACAAATTATCACCACCCACTGGCAGCCTCATAAGATAAAATATAAATGCACTATCTTTGAACTTCATCAAGTTCTCCATTATTGGATTTAGGGACTCTCTAGCTATTTTTAAGGAAATGTATAGCAACTTTCTAAGCAGAGGTAGTAAAAGCTGATCTCAACAGAAAATAGGACATTTTTAATGAATGATGTTCAAATATCTCAGAGAATAAACTATGAAAAAACTGACCAGATGAATAAATATAAAGAGAATATATTATTAATGACTCCACGTAGGTCTTGTAAGATGAAAAATGCTGAGCCTGTCTGAAGTAACACTAAAGGAAGATAGGGCAGTAACCAGCCATCTTGTTTGGCCAGAAAAATTCCTGCTTTCAGTGTGCAAAAATGCGTGAAAGTTACACAGAAAAGACCCCTGCTCTGGATAACAGCCCAGCTTTCTGCCTAGTGTGCTGGCTTCCAGGCAGCCTGACAGCAGCACGAGACAAGAACCAGGACTATGTTGAGGAGGAAAGAAAATGAAGAATGTGTGATTGGGACTTTACTTCTGTTTAGATAAAACTTCCCATCATCAAGTCCTTCTCAACAGTTTGGCTAGTATGAGAGTAAAACTGTATAAAGTAAACACCGTATTTGGTTCAATCATGTCCGCAGTAAGAGGCTTTGATAAAAAAAAAAAAAAAAAACAGAGGCTTTGATAGGCAGACTTAAATGTCATTTTATTTTATTTCCCTGGATTGTGTTGTTTGGAAGGGAAGCAGTGGACTATATAACCTCCATTCTAGGATGGATCTTGCTCTCCTGAATGACAGAGGAATCTGTGTCTTTTAGTACAAGAGTCAGAAGGCCCAGAAGTCATGGGTTCAAGTCCTGACACTGACATGAGTTTAAGGGTAAGTCATTCTATGACATTTGGTAGTTCTAAAATAGGGATGAATGATGAGAAGAACTTGATCACAGGACTTCTATTTGAACCAGAAAAGATAGTACTAATAATAACCAAAATTTATAATCTTGGAATAAATATACAAAGAGTAATTATTCATTGGGAGTTGGAACTATGGACAGCTCTAATTAATTTAGTGAAGAGGACCTTTGGAAAACAACTTTTTGTTTTGGAAAACAAAATAAAAGAGGAAAGAAGTAAAAAAAAAAAACTTAGATTCAGCCATAAGCACAACCAATGCACAAAAAGGAGGTAAGCATATCCTGGAAACAAAAGTCACAAAGGTCCAGAGTTTTGTCAGAGAACAGTAGTAGGATAAACTTCAAATCTCAGCTTCCTATTCAAAATACAGGCCACTGGGTGTGCATTCCTGAATCCTGGTTAATGTGTTTTCTTCAGAGAGTCTTAAGTCTCACCCTTTAGCCACATCCACCACTCAGAGTGAAGATTAGTGCTTTGCTTTGGATAAGGTGTCAGAAATAGAACACTGAACCCTCCAGTGGCTTTAACCAAACAAAGATGGTTGATATGCTCAAAATTGACATGTCACTTGACTGGATTCTACCTGAATGAATCTGAATGGGTTAAGGTCTCCCACATCCCTTCTTAATTTATTCCTACCCTGTTTCCAACAATTTAACCAAACAAGAAATTTTAAGGACCTCCCTAGTTCTTTTTGTTGTCCAAAGTGAAATAGTCTGGAGTAAAGTGGCAAGCAAAATCTACTATCCTCTATCAGTTCAACTTGCATTCTCTCTATTTCTGGATCATCTGTACTATTTCAGAGATGAGTTGAGCTAGAAGTCACAGTGAGTGACAGAGAGGACAACATTTTTTCATTAATAATAAGTGCCATTTCGGAACTCTTATTAAGCATCAGGCATTGTGTCTCAGACAGAGTCCTCTAACTCTAAGCAAAACCAGTAAAGCATTTAAATATATATAGAGAGAGATTTATATCAAAGAAATGGCCCACACAGTTGTAAAGGCTGGAACATCCCAAGTCTGTGGATCAGAAGAGAGGCTTCACCAATTCACGTAGCCATAGGGGCTGGCGAACCCAAGATCAGCAGGCAGAGAACAGGGCTCTTGCTCACAGGCTGAGGAGACCGAAGAATCCCAAAATTGGCAGTCAAGACTACAGGTAAATTGCTAGCTCAGGTCCCAAGAACCAGAGTTCAGATGAATAGGAGGCAGCTGTAGGACCCAGAGCAAGCAAAAACCAGAACATCTACTTAAATTCAGATGCAGACTACGAGCCCAAGGAAACTCCATTTCAACTCATTGGCTACTCACAGCAGATCCCATCATGGGGGTGATCACATATCAAATCTCAACAGGTAAGTGATCACATTGTATGACTGCCAAAACAATGAGAATCATGGCCCAGTCAAGTTGACACATGATCTTAACCACCACAGTCTGCCCTTTGTCAACTTGGCTCCTGTATCCATCTCCTTAAACCACACATAATCTCTGAATAAAGACAATTATAAAGTCATACTTGCACCTAACATGATACAATGAACATTTATATAACCCAAAATGCACTAGCCCTGTTTACACCTTATACTTTATAAGTGAAGAAAACAAAAATATTTCATGCACACATACAAACCAAAAACACTCATAACAATTACAGTCCTCATTTCTACAACTTGTCACATGGATACAACTGGTATTTAGAACTACCTTCTTCTACCACCCATTCTGTATTCCCTTTGCCCACAGCAAGCACCTCAGCTGGTTGTGGTTCTTTGACTGGTGGGGTGACACAAACCTTCATTCCTGAAGGATCTGGGCCATTAGCAGTCATGTCAGAATTGGGTTGCTGTAGTTTTCCATTGACTTTAATCACATGGCACGGTAGTGCTAAGAGATGCCTTAAGGTGTCTCCTGCATTCCAGACATACTCTGCTTTACCTCCATTATGTAATATCAATTCAGTATCAAAATCAATCACATCAGCCAGTATGGTAACTACCTTCTTTGCCTGTTGATCCAGAGCCATAAGGAGCCTGAAGTAGCCAGACAGCATTCTTAGCTTCCAGTTCAATGGAATCAGTGGTGTGTCTCCAGGTAGGAGAATTCCTCCCTTTGGAACTAAGACCTCTAGACCTGTAGAGCATAAGGTCTCAGGTGCAGGAAGTAAAATTCTTGAGAGTGGGTCACTGGGGATAACAGTGAATGGTGCCAATCCCATTTCCACCCCTTGATTCCTGGATCCATGAATCCTGGCTATGGGAGAAACAGCAACATATACTGGACACTGGTTTAGAGCATACACAGCCTCGTGGAGAACATTGTCCTAACTCCACAAGGTATTGCCACCTATCTGGTGCCATAATTATGTCTTTAGAAGGCCATTCCAACCTTCTATCAAGCCACTTTCTTCAAGATGATGGGGAGCATGATAAGACCAGTGAATTCCATGAACCTGGGCCCACTGCTGCACTTCATTTGCCACTAAGTGAATCCCTTGATCCGAGGCAATGCTGTGAGGCATACCATGACAGTGGATAAGACATTTTGAAAATTCACAGATAATAGTTTTGGCAGAAGCATTATGTGCAAGGAAGGCAAACCCATAACCAAAGTAAGTGTCTATTCCAGTAAGGACAAAACACTGCCCTTTCCATGATGGAAGTGGTTCAATGCAATCAACTTGCCATCAGGTTGCTGGCTGATCACTCCAAGCAATGATGCCATATGGGAGACTCAATGGTCGTCTCTACTGCTGGCAGATTAGACACTCAGCAGTGGCTGTAGCCAAGTCAGCCTTAGTGAGTGGAAGTTCTTGTTGCTGGGCCCATGCATAACCTCCATCCCTGCAACCATGACCACTTTGTTCAAAAGCCCATTGAGCAATGATGGGAGTAGATGGGGAAAGAGAATGACTGGTTTTCACAAAATATATCATCCTATCCACTTGATTGTTAAAATTATCCTTTGCTGAGGTCACTCTTTGGTAAGCATTCACATGAGACACAAATAACTTCACTTCTTCAGCCCATTCAGAGAGGTCTATCCACGTACCTCTTCCCCATTAATCTTTGTCTCTAATTTTCCAATCATGTTCCTTCCAAGTCCCTGACCATCCAGCCAAACCATTGGCCACAGCCCTTGAATCAGTATGCAATCACATATCTGGCCATTTCTCTTTCTAAACAAAGTGAACAACCAGGTGCACTGCTCAAAGGTCTGCCCATTGGGAGTATTTTCTTTCATGACTTTCCTTGAGCGAAGTCCCAGAAAGGGGCGGGAGTGCTGCTGCTATTTACTTTCAAGTGGTGCCTGTATATTGTACAGAACCACCTATAAACCCAGAATGAGTTTTCTCTTCCTCCATCAACTGATCATAAGGAACTCTCCTCGAGGCCATAGGTGCAGACTGGGAGATGGAAGGTAATGTGACAGAAGCAGAGACCATGGGCATTTGGGCCACTGCCTCATGCAACTTGTGCCTTCAGTTCCTGCTTGGGCCATATCTCATATATACCACTTCCATCTAATGGTGGAGTGCTTCTGTGCATGTCCAACTTTATGACTCTGTTTGTCAGACAACACCCAGTTTGTGATGGACAGCTCAGGCTGCATGGTGACTTGGTGTCCTATGGCTAAGCATTCAGTCTCTACTAAGGCCAAGTAAAAAGCCAGAAGCTGTTTCTCAAAAGGAAACCCCTAGAAATTTCACTGAGATAGAAGGTACCTGAATTTTTGTGGGATTAATTTTCCACCTTCTAGCAAGCAAATATTTTACCAATAAGCCCAGAGTCATTGACACTTCTTCCTTGCTAGGTCAAATCGGCATAATGTCATCAATGTAGTGGACCCATTGTGATGTCTTGTGGAAGGGAAAGTGATCAAAGTCCCTCCGGACTAAATTATGACATAGGGCTGGAGAGTTGATGTATCCCTGAGGTAGGCAACTGAAGGTATGTATTCCTGGCCTTGCCAACAGAAGGCAAACTGCTTCCAATGGTCCTTTGAAACAGGTATGGAGAAAAAGGCATTAGCCAGATTACTAGCTACATCCAGTTACCAGGAGATGTATTAATTTGCTTAAGCAGTGAAACCACATCTGGAACAGCAGCTGCACTTGTAGTCAACACCTGGTTAAGTTTTCCGTAATCTACTGTCATTCTCCAAGATCCACCTGTTTTTTGCACAGGCCAAATAGGCGAGTTGAATGGGGATGTGGTGGGAATCACCACCCCTATATCCTTCAAGTCCTTGACGGTGACATTAATCTCTGCAATCCCTCCAGGAACATGGTATTGCTTTCAGTTTACTATTTTCCTAGGTAGGAACAGTTCTAATAGCTTCCATTTGGCTTTTCCTACCATAATAACCCTTACTCCACTTGTCAGGGACCCAATGTGGGGGTTCTGCCAGTTGGTGAGTATATCTATTCCAATTATGCATTCTAGAACAGGGGAAATCACTGTAGGATGGGTTCGGAGTCCCACTGGACCTACAGTGATATGGACATGAACCAAAACTCCATTAATAACCTGACCTCCACATGCTCCCACTCTGACAGGTGGGCCACAATGACATTTTGGGTCTCCTGGAATTAGTGTTGGTTCAGAGCCAGTATCCAGTAATCCCCAAAAAGTCTAACTATTTCCTTTCCCCCAATGAATAGTCACTGCAGTAAAATGCTGTAGATCTCTTTGGGGAAGGCTGGGAGAGAGATTAACAGTATACATTTTTGGCAGTGTATTGGAGTCCTTCTTCAAGCGGACCTAGCTTCATTCAAGGGGTTGTGGGTCTTTAAATTCACTCAAGTCTGGGAATTGATTGAGGGACTGTGGCTATTCTGGCTACTCGAGTTAGAATGCTGTTTGCCTAACCTAAAATTCATCCATTTGTACAGATCAAGTAAATATTTAGTAGATTTCCTATCTATTTCACTCTTAGGGACACCATGACTAAGTAGCCAACCTTATGAGTTCATCCATACAGGTCAGACTATTGTGATTACTGCTTTGACTCCACTGTCCATTACCTGTAACCACATCCACCATGTCTGTGTTGATTGAGTGCAGCCACTTGTCCTCTACTGCCATGGAGTCCAATCAGCCCCACTGTAGTTAGGTGTCTTAATTCAGTTAGGACAGTTCCCACTGTCAAATCTGATACATAAAATAGCAATCACAGCAGTCTTCAAGAATGCTTGAACACAATAGTAAGAGAATTTTGAAGGAAAAGAAAGTTTTAATATTTTAGAGTTTGAAAATAAGTTAGAAATAAGTTGAAAATAAATTAGTTAGAAATAAAAATCTATGTTCACACAAAAACATGACACAATTGTTCATAACAGCTTTATTTGTGAGAGCAAAATACTAGAAACCCAAATGTCCTTCAATAAGTAAAAGGTTGAACAAAGCCTGATACATCCATACAATGTCATATTACTCAGCAATAATAAAGAATGACTTATTGATACATGCAACAACCTAGAAAGACTTTAAGGACATTATGCTGAGTGGAAGAAAAAAAAGTCAATTTCAAAAGCTTGCGTTCTGTGTGATCCCATTACATAACATTCTCAAAATGAGAAATCTATAGAGATAGGGAACATATCAACAGTTGCCAGGGAACTGAGGGAGAGGGGGTGAGTTGTGACTGTGGTAGTATGATGGAGCATATCTGTGGTGATGTAACAGTTCTGTATTTTGATTGTAGTGGTGGTTACATGGGTCGATACATGGGATTAAATTTCATAGAACTACACACACTCACATACAAGTAAGTGCAGGTCATTCAGTGATAGTCTAGTTAACAGTTAACAGTCCAGTTAACAGTAATATATCCATGTCGATTTTCCGGTTTTCATAGAATATTATAGCTATACGTATGTGTGTCTGTAGTTTGTTGTGTAGTGGGGGCTTACGTGTTGCTGTGATGCTGGAAGCTATGCCACCAGTATTCAAATACCAGCACGGTCACCCATGGTGGACAGGTTTCAGCTGAGCTTCCAGACTAAAACAGACTAGGAAGAAGGGCCCAGCAGTCTACTTCTGAAAAGGATTAGCCAGTGAAAACCTTATGAATAGCAGCATAACATTGTTTGATACAGTGCCAGAAGATGAGACCCTTAGGTTGGAAGGCACTCAAAAGACAACTGGGGAAGAGCTGCCTCCTCAAAGTGGAGTTGACCTTAATGACATGGATGGAGTCAAGCTTTTGGGACCTTCTTTTGCTGATACGGCATGATTCAAAATGAAAAGAAACAGCTGCAAACATCCATTAATAATCAGAAAGTGGAATGTACAAAATATGAATCTAGGAAAATTGGAAGTTGTCAAAAAATGAAATGGAAAGCATAAACCTTGATACTGTAGGCATTAGTAAGCTAAAATGGGCCCATATTGGCCATTTTGAATCAGACAATCATATGGCCTACTATGCAGGGAATGATAGCTTGAAGAGAAATGGCATTGCATTCACCACCAAAAAAAAAAAAAAAAAAACATTTTGAGATCTATCTTGAAGCACAATGCTGTCAGTGATAGGATAATATCCATACACCTACAAGGAAAACCAGTTAATATGACTATTATTCAAATTTACACACCAGCCACTAAGGACAAAGGTGAAGAAATTGAAGATTTTTACCAACTTTTGCAGTCTGAAATAGATCAAACATGCAATCAGAATGCATTAATAATTATTGGTGATTGGAATGTGAAAGTTGGAAATAAAGAAGAAGGCTCAGTAGTTGGAAAATATTGCCCTGGTGATAGAAATGATGCTTGAGATTACATGATAGAATTTTGCAAGACCAATGACTTCTTCATTGCAAATACCTTTTTTCAACTACGTAAATGGTGACTATACATGTGGACCTTGCCAGATAGAATACACAGGAATCAAATCGACTACATCTCTGGGAACAGATGATGGAAAAGCTCAATATCATCAGTCAGAGCAAGGCCAGGGGCTGGGTGCGGAACATGCCATCAATTGCTCACATGAAAGTTCAAGTTGAAGCTGAAGAAAATAAAAGCAAGTTCACAAGAGCCAAAGTACAACCTTGAATATACCTCACCTGATTTTAGAAACCATCTCAAGAATGAATTTGACACATTGAACTCTAATGACTGAAGACCAGACAAGTTGTGGGAAGACATCAAGGACATCGTACAAGCAGAAAGCAAAAGGTCATTAAAAATACAGGAAAGAAAGAAAAGACCAAAATGGATGTCAGAAGAGACTCTGAAACTTGCTCCTGAATGTAGAATAGCTAAAGCAAATGGAAGAAATAGTGAAGTAAAAGAGCTGAACAGAAGATTTCAAAGGGTGACTCAAGAAGACAAAGGAAAGTACTATAACGAAATGTGTAAAGACCTGGAGTTAGAAAGCCAAAAGAGAGGAACACACTGGGCATTTCTTAAGCTGAAAGAACTGAAGAAAAAATTCAAACCTCGAGTTGCAATATTGAAGGATTCTATGGGGAATATATTGAACAAGGCAGGAAGCACCAAAAGAACATGGAAGGAATACACAGTCACTGTACCAAAAAGAATTGGTTGATGATCAACCATTTTAGAAGGTAGCATATGATCAAGAACAGATGGTAGTGAAGGAAGAAGTCTAAGCTGCACTGAAGGCATTGGCAAAAAACAGGGCTCCAGGAATTGACTGAATACCAATAGAAATGTTTCAACTAATCAACGCAATGCTAAAAGTGCTCACTCATCTATGCCAAGAAATTTGCAAGACAGCTACCTGGTCAACCAACTGGATGAGAGCCATATTTGTGCCTATTTTAAAGAAAGGTCATCCAAGAGAACCAGGAAATTATTAAACAATATCATTAATATCGCAAGCAAGTAAAATTTTGTTGAAGATCGCTCAAAAGAGGCTGCAACAGTACATTGACAGGAACTACCAGAAATTCAAGCCAGATTCAAAAGAGGGCATGGAAGGAGGGATATCATTGCTGATGTCAGATGGGTCTTGGCTGAAAGCAGAGAATACCGGAAAGGCATTTATCTATGTTTTATTGAATACGCAAAAGCATTAAACTGTGTGAATCATAATAAATTATGGAAAACACTGCAAAGAATGGGACTTCCAGAACATTTAATTGTGCTCATGGGAACCTGTATATTGACCAAGAGTTGGTCATTCAAACAGAACACAGGCATACTGCATGGTTTAAAGTCAGGAAATTTGTGCATCGGTGTTGTATTTTTCACTATACTTGTTCAATCTGTATGCTGAGCAAACAATCTGAGAAGCTGGACTATATGAAGAAGAACACAGGATCAGAATGGAGGAAGACTCATTAACAATCTGCATTATGCAGATGACACAACTTTACTTGCTGAAAGTGAGGAGGACTTGAAGTACTTATTGATGAAAATCAAAGACCACAGCCTTCAGTATGGATTACACCTTAACATAAAGAGTACAGAAATCCTCCCAGTTGGACCCATAATCAACATCATGATAAACAGAGAAAAGATTGAAGTCGTCAAGGATTTCATTTTATTTGGATCCTCAATCAATGCCCATGGAAGCAGCAGTCAATGGAAGCAGCAGTCAAGAAATCAAAAGACACACTGCATTGGGCAAATCTGCTGCAAAAGTCCTCTTGAAAGTGTTAAAAAGCAAAGATGTCACTTTGAGGACTACGGTGCACCTGACCCAAGCCATGGTATTTTTAATTGCCTCATACTCATGGGAAAGCAGGATAATGAATAAGGAAGACCAAAGAATTGATGCCTTTGAATTATGGTGCAGGTGAAGGATATCGAATACACCACAGATTGCCAGAAGAATGAACAAACCTGTCTTGGAAGAAGTAGAGCCAGAATGCTCCTTAGAAGTGAGGATAGTGGCACTTCTTCTGTCTCACTTTGTCCATGTTATCAGGAGGGAGCATTCTTAGAGAAAGATATCGTGCTCAGTGTCTTAGCCTGGGTTCTCTAGAGAAGAAAAATGAGTAAAACGTGTAAATATATAGAGAGTGAGAGCTTTATATCAAGGAAATGGCTCATGCGGTCGTAGAGGCTGGAACATCCCAAGTCCCTGGATCAGGGTACAGGCTTCTCCTGATTCAGGTAGCTGCAGGGGCTGGTGAACCCAAATTCAGCAGGTCAGACATCAGGGCTCTTGCTCAGAGGCTGCAAAGATAGATGAATCCCAAGATCGGCAGGCAAAACCACAGGTAACCTGTTAGCTCAAGGTCCAAGAATCAGGAGTCAGATGAACAGAAGCTAGCTGCAGGATCCAGAGCGAGCAAAAGCCAGTGAGCCTCGCCAGAGTGTCACTTACATTCAATGCAGGCCATATGCCCAAGGAAACTCCCTTTCAGCTGATTGGCTACTTACTGCAGATCAAGTCATGGAGGTAATCACATTATATCAAATTTCATCATGGAAGTGATCACAGCATCAGGGCTGCCAAACCACTGAGGATCATGGCTCAGCCAAGGTGACACACAATCTTAACCATCATACTCAGCAAAGTAGAGGGTCAGCAAAAAAGAAGAAGATCCTTAACGAGAGTGATTGACACAGTGGCTGCAACAATGGGCTCAAACATAGCAATGATTGTGAGGTTGGTGCAAAACCAAACAGTATTTCATTTTGTTGTGTATGGGGTCTCTATGTGTCAGAACCGACTCGAGAGCACCTAATAACAACATCAATCAAATAGCAATGCAGGACTGGAACAAATGAAAATGAAATAAGATAATTTGCCTACGGAGGCAAATTCCATGAATTATGCCAAAAAAAATTCTGGGATTAAACAATGATCTGTAAACTCAACAGATATTTAGAGCCATTGTTCTAAATAGAGGCTTTTAACCCAACTCCTGCATGGGCTGTGCTAATAGGTCATTCCCCCTGCGCTCTTATGCTGTGATTCAGATCTGCAAGTGTCATGAAGCAACAGTAAGCTCCTACCCATGGCCTATGTTCAAACTATGATGTGTTCTTTTAGCTCCAGAGATGGGGTTTCTGGGAGCTATATAATCGATTATCTCCAGGGATCATTTTCCAGTATCTCAGCCAGCTTGATGTCCTCGGATGCCAGCTTCTCTGTCCAATGTGTCTGTATTCGTTTGTTGCATAAGTTACTTGAAGTATTATCTGAACACTTGATCTTTATTTCAGAGTCCCAGGATTTAATACCAGAGTTTCATGGCGAGTAAAGAGGGCTCAGCCAATTCACCCCGTGTGGAACAATCACTCCTCTGTCAGTGGAGTCTTGGGTGTTGCTATGATGCTAAACACGTTTCAGCAGAGCTTCTGGACAAAGACAAACTAGAAAGAAAGTCCTGGTGATCTACTTCTAAAAATCAGCCAGTGGAAATCCCATGGATCACAATGAGTCGATCAATAATCAGCAAATTTTGAAGTATTTGATTAGAACGGCCTAATCAACAATCAGTTGATCACGGGGATATTGCAGGACCGGACAGCATTTCATTCCATTGTGCTTGGAATTGTCACGAGTCAGGGGCCGACTTGACAGCAGAGCAGCTAACAACACCAAAGAGGGCTGGAGTGAATATTTGGATAGATGCTAAATCTCTCCTCTATTCCTTGACCCAAACATCCGTATTGATTAACTGCAATCTGTTGATGATAGTTAGAATATTACTTGATTGCCAGTGAGCTTAATTCCTTATTGGCAAGATTGTCCACAACCTCCAGATAATTTATTTGACCTCCACAGCTCAGGCTCAAGAGCTAGTATGAAATCAGGTGTACAGAACTACATTACCTCATTTGCATCAATAGTTAACTGAGAATCAAAATCCCAAAGTGTACCATATTGATTTTATTATATTTAAAAACAAATAAGCATATAAAACAAATAATTTTCTAAATTGTTGTTGTGTGTTGTCAAGTCAATTCTGATTCAAGTCAACTCCAGACTCTCCTTGGAAACTCTATGGGGACAGAGTATAACTGCCTCATAGAGTTTCCTAGGCTGTGACCTTTAAGGGAGCAGATTGCCAGGTCTTTTCTCCCTCAGAGCCATTGGTGAGTTCGAATCTCTGACCTTTCAGTTAGCAGCAGAGCACATAACCATTGCACCACCAGGGCTAGCAAATTTCCTGCAGGAGACATGGGTGGGCCCTTGAATTCAATTCCTTGGATTCCTGCCTGACATAAGAAGTGATCACCGGCCCATGGAGTCCTGTCTTAACTATGAAAGAAGTGAAGTGAGCAAAGTTTCTGTTACCCCCTCCTTTTTCCTACAGTCGTCTTACATTGCCCACCTTCTCTAGAGAGCCTTCATTTCACAGATGTCTGGACTTTGATACTTGATATTGCCTAGGGCATGGGGTAAAGCAATAGATAAACTAATTCGCATTAATTTATTAATGACTAAAGCATCTATTGTCTCCCCTCTCTCACCATTAATTCCAATTTTAACCTGTTAATTCAGTTCCTCCCTCATACCACATACTTTCCAGAATTTTTTGTTATAAGATGTACTTAATAAGTGTTTTCTGAACTTTTCAAATGTCAGAAATATTTTCATGTTGAGAGGTCAATATTTAATCTATTTTTAACCCTAACTCCTAATGTTCAAATATTATATCCTCTACAAAGCTGCCTCTGGGCACCTGCAGTTATTTATTCACAGTTTTGTTGTAACAATGCAATCTTTTCATGTAAGTTGTTAGGTGTCTTTTTTACAATTAGGGAAAAGAACCACATCTACTTTACAACAATGTTCCAAGTTTCTCCACTCTTAAGATGTCTGGAACATAAAAAGCATCCACTAAATATTTATAGAAGAAAAGAAGAGAGGGAGAAAGGGTGGGAGAGAGGGTGCAATGTTAGTACTTTCAGATAGCATTTGGGGTGGGAAGTATTTTGAGAAAGGCAGCCTTTCCAGGGCTTTTCTAATCAAATGATATTGCTAACTACTTACTGCATTCATGGAAACCCCAATGGGTTTGTTGTTAAGAGCTGTGGTTGCTAACCAAAAGGTCAGCAGTTCAAGTTCACCAGGTGATCCTTGGAAAGTCTGGGGCGGTTCTACTCTGTCCTGTTTGGGTCGAGTCATCAGCAACAGGTTTGGTTTTTTGGGTTTTACTACGTTCACAAATAAGGAAGGTCAGTGCTTCAAATTGATTATTCATTTAACTTAGCAGAAAATGAATACATTACAAAGGCAAAGCTTTCATCATAAGCATTAAACTTCAAAGTACCTTTTGAAATAACATCCCCCTTACTAAAACGTGATCAATCCCTAATTTAAAACACATACACACACACACCTTGAGAGAAAGAGAGCAAATGATTAAATGCTCAGCAGAATTGAATTGATGTGTCTGCCTTACATCCAGTAATCAATAAATATCTGTTAATTTGATATGAGAAGCTCTTCAGCTAAATTTATATATAGCATTAACTGAAAGCTTTGTTACTGACATATATATAACAATCCTACCTCTTTCGTGTGTTAGAAAATACTTTTTCTCCTTTCTGGCAGCTCTCACTTCCCAAAGTTTATATTTGCATCCACATTACATGACATTCAGGTTAAAAGATATCACATGAACCAACCTCCTCACTAAAAACCTAAGGAACAAATGTCAGGGGAAAAAAAGGAACACAGGCACATGGTTTCACTGTTCTAGTTTAAGAAAATATTCCACCAGGTCACTGAAGATGTGTCTCATTTATAGAATCTCGGAAGAATAGAAAAAAAAATGTGCATTTTTTTCTCAGGGCCACCACTCTTGTTTCAATCCTTAGGAGCACAGGTAAGAGCCAGGCTTCGGGAGAAACTGAATTCCAGTTCCAGTCTTACCATTTGACAACCGGTATAATCATGAAAAATTGCAGAGACTTTCTAAGTTTTCATTTCCTTAGCTACAAATTAAAGATAACAACAATATCTATCCCACAGGGTTGTAAGGAAAAGTCTGTGAGATAATCCATGGCAAGATCGTAGCACTGAGTACAGGTAATCAACAAATGTCAGCTATTACAAAAACGTATTACTTTATTAGTATTTCTACTATTAATTATTATAACTACACCTACTCCTCACTTATTAACTATCTTGTTATCTGACATTTCAAATTTATGACAATAGTAAAAAATCTACTATGCAACTATTTTGCTCGTTACCGATGCACGTCATTAATGAACGCCGAGGTGTGAGGCAAGAGTAACGTTGGCTGTGATGTTATGTGTCGACTTCGCTGGGCCATGATTCTCAGTGGTTTGGCAGTTATGTAATGATATAATTTGGGAATTAAGTAATGATGTAGTCATCCTCTATTTTGGGATCTGCTGTGGTCATCCTCCATTTTCACATAATGCAGATTTTCACATAACAACCTGGCCTTTAGAGCCTAGACATGACTGTAAGTGAGGAATGGATGTACTGTAACAACGTTTTACTGGTCTCCTTGGGTCCAGCCTCTCCCAAGGCCACTACCTGAACCTTCTTAAACACTATTTCCAAGTTAATATTCTTACAATTTTCCTTCAGTTTTATCACTCCGTAGCTCTAAAATCTTTAATGAGTCAGAATTAGTCATTGACTAAACTATAACCTCTTGGCTTGGCATTCAATGTCTTCAATGCTGTGGCCTTAAACTACCATTCAAGAAGTGTTACTAATACTCTACATAAGGTTCTTCCCTATTTGCTCTCAGTGTTTTTCTCTTCCTATATTTTGCTCATTCTCATCTTTTCATCAGAGAGGCTACAATCCCCACAATCCTTCGTCTCCCTGTTGATATGCTGCCTGTATTAGTTTTCTGTTGTTGTTCCAAAAAATTGTCACAAACTTAGTGGCTTAAACAATACAAATCTATTATTTCACAGTCTTGTAATTTAGAACTCCAATGTGAGTCTCTTTGGGCTAAAATCAAGGTTTTACTGGGGCTGTGCTCCTTTCTGGAGGCTTGTAGGTGAATCTGTTTTCTTGCCTTTTCCAGCATCTAGAGGTACAAAAGTTCCATGGCTCACGGCCCACTTCCTCCATCATCAAAGCCATCAACATCACATCTCTTTCATCCTTCTTCTGTTGTCACATTTCTCTCTGACCACAGCCTCTCTCCATCTCATGGTCCTTAACCTTAATCATATGTCCAAAATCTCTTTTGCCATGTAAGGTAACATATTCATAGATTCCAAGGATTAAGACGTGAACATATTTGTGGGGGCCGTTATTTTGCCTAATGCACTGCCCATTCATTTGTAGACATGGCATTCCAACATACAGCTAGAGGAATTGTAATTGGTAAATTAGTTTTTGAGGGTAATTTGACATTCAACAGGATGTATCAAAAGTAAACGTGTACATTCTCTTTGGCTCTAACTAACCACATCTACAAAATCCATGGACATACACACTTATTCATGTAAATACTTATTGAAAGCATGTTACATGCCAGGTATTTTTCCAGCTGCTGGAAATAAAGAGCAAGATTTTGATCACAAACTACCAGTGGAAGAAGGCAAAAACAAATAAATAAGCATGTATTATGTCAAATGGTAATAAGTGCTTTTTTTTTTTCCAGTAGATCATACTAAAATCTTTGTAGTCTTGCTTGACTACTCTTTTTTCCTCATAAACCAAAACACCAAACCCACTGCCATCGAGTCAATTTAGACTCATAGCAACCCTACAGAGTAGAACTGCACCGTAGGGTTTCCAAGGAGTGGCTGGTAGATTCAAACTGCTGACCTCATATGCCATATCTAATTGATCAGTAAATTCTATTGGTTCCATTTTCAAAATACGTCAGAATCCAACCGCTTCATGTACACAAGTATGCATTTTCCAAAATGTTTTCCAAAGTAAATCAAGGCACTATAACCAGATGAAAGGAGAATAAATGATGAGTGGGAAATAAACAGATTATCTACTATAATATTTTACGTATCTAGCATGTATCTGAGGTCTAGTCAAAAATTGACAGGTAACAGAACACATCAGCATATCGTGAAGTCTTCACAGGTATCTACCAACTATTTGTTATTATATAAATATTTTTTAATCTACCTGAAGACACATTCTACTGTAGCAATGTCTGTTGGACAGATCATTGAGCTAAGTGAGTCATGGAAAGTAGTATAGGCAGTGCCCAAATTGCTCTAAGTAAAAGCTAGTGTGATAATGTGGCCTCAAGATGGCACCAAAGAAAGACCTCATGCTCTCTGAAACATATGAGAACCTTATTTCTTAATCCATATATGAAAATTCAGTCAGGACTATAACCTATGTGACAGCACCCGTTTTCTAAAGAGCAAGATAGTAAATATTTTAGGCCTTGTCAGCACAAGCCATAGGGAATTGTCACAACCACTCAACAGCCATCAAAGCACAAAAGCAGTCATAGACAACTGAGCATAGCTGTGTTTTGATAAAATCCCACATATCAGATAATTTTACCTATAAATATTTTAGTATAAATCCCTAAAAGATAAAGAAACATTTTAAGAAACTAAAACATAACCATGTTTTTGGCTGTAGTATGCCAACATTTGCCATAACAGCATAGCACAAAAAGGTATAAAAGTGCATTCTAAAAAAAAACAATTGCTATCCAGTTGATCCCGATTCATGGTGACCCCAAGTGTGTCAGAGTACAAGTGTGCTCCACAGGGTTTTCAACTGCTGGTTTTTTAGAAGTAGATTTCCAGGCCTTTCTTTTGAGACACCTCTGGGGGAACCCGAAACTCCAGCCTTTGGGTTAAGCAGCTGAACAAATTAACTGTACCACCCAGGGACTCCTAAAAGTGCATAGTGCAATAAACATAGATGCAATTTTATCACATCCGGAGGTTCCTATATTTAAAAGCATGCTGGAAAAATAATTCAGAACCACCATTGGCCTCTGCTAATATGATCTTCCTGAGTTTCTGCTGCTATGATTCAGAATAGTAAATGTCATGAGACGGGAGCAGGCTGTAATCCTTGGTCTATATTCAAGACACAAATACGCTGGCCACCTCAAAAGAGCACCCTACTTGAAGCTTAATAATCAGGGATTTGCAGGTGTCTTATTTTGGTTTTTTTTTTAATTATTATTTTGGTATAAGTGCCCATTTAATTAATATCCTTAGTTGACACTTCAAATGTGTTTGAGGGTACATGCACAAATCGCTCTGGAATCTGGATTCTCGATGTTCCTTTTAGAGAAGCAGGATTTAACACCTGGACACACTGGAGGTCAGGTGGTGGCTGTAGGGCACACCAGAGGGTATGAAGATTTTGCTGCAAATTTTTTTTTTCTTTAATAGTATGATTGCCTAGTAAGCAGATTGAGAAATTTCATTGACCTGCACAATTTTGGCTAAGAGTCAGTTCAAACACAGGTGCGTAAAGCTAAATTACATAATTTAAGCCGTTAAAATAGTTGGATGAGAATTAAAATTCCTGAAGGGATTCCCTATTGATTTAGTTTTGCTTAAAGCACGTTCAAAGCAAACAGGCATTGAAAGTGAATATCTCAATTGGATGGTAATTATAATTTTCTGCGGAGGTCATTGCTAGACCCTCAAAGTCAATTGTCTGTCTCTTTCTAATAAGAAATATTAGAAATATTTGTTTCATATTTAAAACAAAGTCTCACTTTTGATACTTTCAGAACATTTTCTGTCCTCTTCTCAGAAATACCCATGGGCATCTAGGGTATTGTTGTCTACAACCCTTACTCCTTGCTCTACAGAATAAAGTATCTGCATTTATTATTTATTATTACTACTTTCAATAAAATATTAGTTACTTAAATAGCTTCATCTTCCATTTTCATACACTTAATTCCAATTTTAACCCAGATGTCAGCACATTCAACATCTGCCCCGATCCTGGATCCTTCCTTCCAGAATTTCTATGCATGTCCAAGGTTACTCTTCTCATGCCACTAATGCGTCAGAGTTTCTGCTCCCAAGAGTTCTTCAATATCATCTTCCATGACTGAAGTGTTCCATCACGTGAAACTCAAGTTTATTTTCTTGTTTTCTGTAAAAGAGAAAATAGAAAAAGAAAAAAAACAAGCCATTAGTGTGGCAGCATATCGTGATAGTCTGGGTGCAATGGATGAGGTTATATAGAAGTAACATACACTAGCAAAGTTCAGGATTATTTCCACCAGCTTTGACTGAAGCATCCTATAATGTTCCTCAGTCCCCTGTCTTTCTCTCTATTGATTATCAGCATTTCAGTAGGATCCCTGGTGGTGCAGTTGTTAGGCTCTTGGCTGTTAACCAAAAGGTTGGTGGTTTGAAACCACCGGCCAGCCATTCCATGGGAGAAAGATGTGGCAGTCCGCTTCCATAAAGATTTACTGTCTTGGAAACCCTATGGGGCAGTTCTACTCTGTCCTATAGGGTCACTACGTGTCGGAATCCACTCAACCCAATGGGTTTTGGTTTAGCATTTCAAAAATATCACCTCTGGAAACCCTGGTAGTGTAGTAGTTAAGAGCTGGTGCTGCTAACCAAAAGGTTGGCAGTTTGAATCCACCAGGCACTTCCTGGAAACTCTATGGGGCAGTTCTACTCTGTCCTGTAGGGTTGCTATGAGTTGGAATGGACTCGACAGCAATTGGTTTGGTTTTGGTTTGGTTTGGGCTTTTCTTAGGAAACCCTGGTGGCATAGTGGTTAAGTGCTACAGGTGCTAACCAAAAGGTCGGCAGCTGAATCCACCAGGTGCTCCTTGGAGACTCCATGGGGCAGTTCTACTCTGTCCTATAGGGTCGTTAGGAGTCGGAATGGACTTGAGGGCAATGGCTTTGGGTTTTTTTTGTTTGTTTGTTTGTTTGTTTTGGGGGGCAACTTCTTTTTGTATATCCAAAGATTTATTCATATGCTTTTGTAACATAGGACATCTTATCTCAAACTAGCTTTTCTCCCTTTCTTTTCCTATTAATATGAATTATGCTACCACCCCTACATAGTAGAAGTAGCTAGAGTTAATTCTGATTAAGAAAAAAAAAACTATTGAGGGGGCCAAGATGGCTGACTAGGTAGACGCTACCTCGGATCCCTCTTGCAACAAAGACTCGAAAAAACAAGTGAATTGATCACACACATGACAATCTAGGAACCCTGACCAACAAACACAGATTTAAAGAGTTGACCTGAGTGACAGAGACCGAGAACGAACAACTACGGGGAAGCAACGACTGTTTTCGGTGCCTGGAGCCAGCATCCCAGCCGAGGAACCTTGGCGCGGGGCTTTGGACTAGGCGCAGGGGAGCCGAGCACTGCATCCTGTGATGGCACAAACACGGGGTGCAGCCCTACCCCCCTGAACTGACCTTGGGAGGGGGCCCAGCCAGTCAGCGCGGGCAGCGCGGAGACACGGCTGGCAGGAGGAGAAGTCCCCTGGAGGCAGCAACTGGTTTTGGAGCCAGGAGTGTAGCATCCCAGCTGGGGAACCTTGACGTTGGGCTTTGGACTGGCACCGGAGGAACTGACCACGGCTTCTGAGACAGCGCAAACACGGGATGCGGGCCTGACCCTCGGGGGCAATCTCTACCCGACCTGCGAACACAGGCTACATGCCCCTCCAGAATCTCAGATAAAACAGTAATCCAAAACAAGATAAGTAACTTTGTCTATATTCTGGGGTGCTACTCTCTCCTGTTTTTCTGAACCCTCCCCTCCCCTTCCCAGGCGGCTTCATTAACACTGGAATTTCCTGAGCCAGAGGGAGAACTGCTCCGCAGTTTTTCTTTTCCTTTCTTTTCTTTTTTTTTTTGGTCTTTTCCTAACCCATTCTCTGGCCTCAGAGAAGCAACCACAAAAAACCCAGGGACCAAAAATCCTTCCCTAATTGGACTAAAAACACAGAACCAGCTCCAGCCAAGCATATGTGATCCACAGTCTCAGGCTTTCATCCCTACAGGGAACAAGGTGGCTATTATAATGCAAAGGCATTTCTGATAGGGATCTGACTGCATTTGTTTTAGCTGATTTACTGGAAAGACAAGTTTCCCAGGTCTGATATCTCTGCGTATTCAACAGAGCCCTCACTGACCCACAACAGGGAACTGAGGGTTGAAGCTCCCCCCAGACCACCTAGTCTCCTGCCTTAGGGGTCTAAGGAGGGTGACACCTACCAATCTGTCAAGGTACTTGCATTGGAGGCCTAAGGTAAAGCTGCAGAGCCCACCCACCAAGGTGTTTTAGCAATAGAGACACACCTACCTTACTGACACTTGGGGGAAGCCTGTCAGCATCCTGTCCCCCAGCTACTAACAGAATCTGGTGCACACAACTATCACCACTACTTCTCAAGGTGAATAGGTGACAGTGTGCATCACACACTTGATGACCCAAAATCAGATTCTACTCAAGAATAGTGAATGGACTCAGGCATATATATCTGGTAACAGCCCAAACCAGCTGGTAATAGGTCATAAGTAAGTCAAGGGCTACAACAATCAAGACAGCGCAATCTAGTAGCCCATCCACGTATATTGAAAGAAAACAAAACAAGATAAGACTCAGTGAGCAAAGATAGAATAAATCACTACAAGATCTTAGTGATGGATTGGAGACAGCAGTCGATATCAAACCACATAAAGAAGCAGACTATGACTGCTTCTACAACACCCCAAAATAATGAATCAAAATCTTTCCCAAATGAAGATACAATCCTGGAATTATCAGATACAGAATATAAAAAACTAATTTACAGAATGCGTCAAGACATCAGGGATGACCTCAGTAATGAAATAAGGCAATCTACAGAAAAAGCCAAGGAACACACTGGTACAGCAGCTGAAGAACTCAAAAAGATTACTCAAGAACATAGTGGAAAAATTAATAAGTTGCAAGAATCCATAGAGAGACAGCATGTAGAAATCCAAAAGATTAACAATAAAATTACAAAATTAGACAACGCAATAGGAAGTCAGAGGAGCAGACTCGAGCAATTAGAATGCAGACTGGGACATCTGGAGGACCAGGGAATTAACACCAACATAGCTGAAAAAAAAATCAGATAAAAGAATTTAAAAAAATGAAGAAACCCTAAGAATCATGTGGGACTCTATCAAGAAGGATAACTTGCGTGTGATTGGAGTCCCAGAACAGGGAGGGACAACAGAAAAAACACAGAGAATAGTTGAAGATCTGCTGACAGAAAACTTCCCTGACATCATGAAAGACGAAAGGATATCTATCCAAGATTGATCCAAAAAGAAAAACACCAAGACATATTATCATCAAACTTGCCAAAATCAAAGATAAAGAGAAAATTTTAAAAGCAGCCAGGGATAAAAGAAAGGTCTCCTACAAGGGAGAATCAATAAGTTCAGACTACTCAGCAGAAACCATGCAGTCAAGAAGACAATGGGATGACATATACAGAGCACTGAAGGAGAAAAACTGCCAGCCAAGGATCATATATCCAGCAAAACTCTCTGTGAAATATGGAGGCAAAACTAAGACATTTACGGATAAACACAAGCTTAGAGAATTTGCAAAAACCAAACCAAAGCTACAAGGAATACTAAAGGAAATTGTTTGCTCAGAAAACCAATAATATCAGATACCAGCACAACACAAGCTCACAGAACAGAGCACCCTGATATCAACTCAAACAGGGAAATCACAAAAACAAATTAAGATTAAATAAAAAAAAAAAGATGCTCAAAAGAGGGAATCATTGAAGTCAATATGTAAAAGATCACAATAATCAAAAAGAGGGACTAAATACAGGTGGCATAGGACTGCCATATGGAGAGGGATACAAGGCGATATAGGACAATACAAATTAGGTTTTTACTTAGAAAAAAAGGGGTAAATATTAAGGTAACCACAAAGAGGTATAACAACTCCATAACTCAAAATAAAAACCAAGAAAAACGTAACGACTCAGCAAACATAAAGTCAAATACTATGAAAATGAGGAACACACAATTTACAAAGAAAAACGTCTCAGCACAAAAAAGTAAGTGGAAAAATGAAATTGTCAACAACACACACAAAAAGGCATCAAAATGACAACACTAAACACATACTTATCTATAATTACACTGAATGTAAATGGACTAAATGCACCAATAAAGAGACAGAGAGTCTCAGACTGGATAAAGAAACACAATCCGTCTATATGCTGCCTACAAGAGACACACCTTAGACTTAGAGACACAAACAAACTAAAACTCAAAGGATGGGAAAACATATATCAAGCAAACAATAAGCAAAAAAGACCAAGAGTAGCAATAGTAATTTCTGACAAAATAGACTTCAAAGTTAAATCCATCACAAAGGATAAAGAAGGACACTACATAATGATAAAAGGGACAATTGATGAGGAAGATATAACCATATTAAATATTTATGCACCCAATGACAGGGCTGCAAGATACATAAATCAAATTTTAACACAACTGAAAAGTGAGATAGACACCTCCACAATTATAGTAGGAGACTTCAACACACCACTTTCGGAGAAGGACAGGACATCCAGTAAGAAGCTCAATAGAGACACGGAAGACCTAATCACTACAATCAACCAACTTGACCTCATTGACTTATACAGAACTCTCCACCCAACTGCTGCAAAGTGTACTTTTTCTTCTAGCACACATGGAACATTCTCTAGAATAGACCACATATTAGGTCATAAAACAAACCTTTGCAGAATCCAAAACATCGAAATATTACAAAGCATCTTCTCAGACCACAAGGCCGTAAAAGTGGAAAACAATAACAGAAAAATTAGGGAAAAGAAATCAAATACTTGGAAACTGAACAATACCCTCCTGAAAAAAGACTGGGTTATAGAAGACATCAAGGAGGGAATAAGGAAATTCATAGAATGCAACGAGAATGAAAATACTTCCTATCAAAACCTCTGGGACACAGCAAAAGTGGTGCTGAGAGGCCAATTTATATGGATAAATGCACACACACAAAAAGAAGAAAGAGCCAAAATCAGAGAACTGTCCCTACAACTTTAACAAATAGAAAGTGAGCAACAAAAGAATCCATTAGGCACCAGAAGAAAACAAATAATAAAAATTAGAGCTGAACTAAATGAATTAGAGAACAGAAAAACAACTGAAAGAATTAACAAAGCCAAAAGCTGGTTCTCTGAAAAAATGAACAAAATTGATAAACCATTAGCCAGACTGACTAAAGAAATACAGGAAAGGAAACAAATAACCCAAATAAGAAACGAGATGGGCCACATCACAACAGGCCCAACTGAAATTAAAAGAATCATATCAGATTATTACGAAAAATTGTACTCTTAACAAATTTGCAAACCTGGAAGAAATGGATGAATTCCTGGAAAAACACTACCTACCTAAACTAACACAATCAGAAGTAGAACGACTAAATAGACCCATAAAAAAAAAAAGAGATTGAAACGGTAATCAAAAAACTCCCAACAAAAAAAAAGCCCTGGCCCGGACGGCTTCACTGTAGAGTTCTACCAAACTTTCAGAGAAGAGTTAACACCACTACTACTAAAGGTATTTCAAAGCAGAGAAAATGGCGGAATACTACCCAACTCATTCTATGAAGCCACCATTTCCCTGATACCAAAACCAGGTAAAGACATCAAAAAAAAGAAAATTACAGACCTATATCCCTCATGAACATGATGCAAAAATCCTCAACAAAATTCTAGCCAATAGAATTCAACAACATATCAAAAAAATAATCCACCCTGATCAAGTGGGATTTATACCAGGTATGCAAGCCTGGTTTAATATCAGAAAAACCATTAATGTAATCCATCACATAAATAAAACAAAAGACAAAAACCACATGATCTTATCAATTGATTCAGAAAAGGCATTTGACAAAGTCCAACATCCATTTATGATAAAAACTCTCACCAAAATAGGAATTGAAGGAAAATTCCTCAACATAATAAAGAGTATCTACATTAAAAAAAAAAAAAAAAAAATTTATACAAAGCCAGCACCCAACATCACTCTAAACGGAGAGAACCTGAAAGCATTTTCCTTAAGAACGGGAACCAGACAAGGATGCCTTTTATCACCGCTCTTATTCAACATTGTGATAGATGTCCTAGCCAGAGCAATTAGGCTAGACAAAGAAATAAAGGGCATCCAGATTGGCAAGGAGGAAGTAAAATTATCTCTATTTGCAGATGACATGATCTTATGCACAGAAAACCCTAAGGAATCCTCCAGAAAACTACTGAAACTAATAGAAAAGTTTGGCAGAGTCTCAGGTTATAAGATAAACATACAACAATCACTTGGATTTCTCTACATCAACAAAAAGAACATTGAAGAGGAAATCACCAAATCAATACCATTCACAGTAGCCCCCAAGAAGATAAAATACTTAGGAATAAATCTTACCAAAGATATAAAAGACCTATACAAAGAAAACTACAAAGTACTACTACAAGAAACTAAAAAGGACCTACCTAAGTGGAAAAACATACCTTGCTCATGGATAGGAAGACTTAACATAGTAAAAAGGTCTATTCTACCAAAAGCCATCTATACATACAATGCACTTCCGATCCAAATTCCAATGTCATTTTTTAATGTGATGGAGAAACAAATCACCAACTTCATATGGAAGGGAAAGAAGCCTCGGATAAGCAAAGCATTACTGAAAAAGAAGAAGAAAGTGGGAGGCCTCACTCTACCTGATTTCAGAACCTATTATACAGCCACAGTAGTCAAAACAGCCCGGTACTGGTACAACAACAGGCACATAGACCAATGGAACAGAATTGAGAACCCAGATATAAATCCATCCACGTATGAGCAGCTGATATTTGACAAAGGCCCAGTGTCAGTTAACTGGGGAAAAGATAGTCTTTTTAACAAATGGTGCTGGCATAACCGGATAGCCATTTGCAAAAAAATGAAACAGGACCCATACCTCACACCAAGCACAAAAACTAACTCCAAGTGGATCAAAGACCTAAACATAAAGACTAAAACGATAAAGATCATGGAAGAAAAAATAGGGACAACCCTAGGAGCCCTAATACAAAGCATAAACAGAATACAAAACATTACCAAAAATGACGAAGAGAAACCCGATAACTGGGAGCTCCTAAAAATCAAACACCTATGCTCATCTAAAGACTTCACCAAAAGAGTAAAAAGACCACCTACAGACTGGGAAAGAATTTTCAGCTATGACATCTCCAACCAGCGCCTGATCTCTAAACTCTATATGAGTCTGTCAAAACTCAACCACAAAAAGACAAACAACCCAATCAAGAAGTGGGCAAAGGATATGAACACACATTTCACTAAAGAAGATATTCAGGCAGCTAACAGATACATGAGAAAATGCTCTCGATCATTAGCCATTAGAGAAATGCAAATTAAAACTAAGACGAGATTCCATCTCACTCCAACAAGGCTGGCATTAATCCAAAAAACACAAAATAATAAATGTTGGAGAGGCTGCGGAGAGATTGGAACTCTTATACACTGCTGGTGGGAATGTCAAATTGTACAACCACTTTGGAAATCTATCTGGCATTATCTTAAAAAGTTAGAAATAGAACTACCATACAACCCAGAAATCCCACTCTTCGGAATACACCTTAGAGAAATAAGAGCCTTCACACAAGCAGATATATGCACACCCATGTTTATTGCAGCTCTGTTTACAATAGCAAAAAGCTGGAAGCAACCAAGATGTCCATCAACGGATGAATGGGTAAATAAATTGTGGTATATTCACACGATGGAATACTACGCATCAATAAAGAACAGTGATGAATCTGTGAAACATTTCATAACATGGAGGAACCTGGAAGGCATTATGCTGAGCAAAATTAGTCAGAGGCAAAAGGACAAATATTGTATAAGACCACTATTACAAGATCTTGAGAAATAGCATAAACTGAGAAGAACACATACTTTTGTGGTTATGAGGGGGGGAGGGAGGGAGGGAGGGTGGGAGAGGGTTTTTTACTGATTAGTTAGTAGATAAGAACTGCTTTAGGTGAAGGGAAGGACAATACTCAATACACAAAAGGTCAGCTCAACTGGACTGGACCAAAAGCAAAGAAGTTTGCGGGATAAACTGAATGCTTCAAAGGGCAGTGGAGCAAGGGCAGCGGGTTGGGGACCATGGTTTAAGGGGACTTCTAAGTCAATTGGCAAAAAAATTCTATTATGAAATCATTCTGCATCCCACTTTGAAATGTGGCGTCTGGGGTCTTAAATGCTAGCAAGCGGCCATCTAAGATGCATCAATTGGTCTCAACCCACCTGGAGCAAAGGAGAATGAAGAACACCAAGGTCACGCGATAACTATGAGCCCAAGAGACAGAAAGGGCCACATGAACCAGATACTTACATCATCCTGAGACCAGAAGAACTAGATAGTGTCCGGCCACAACCGATGACTACCTTGACAGGGAGCACAACAGAGAACCCCTGAGGGAGCAGGAGATCAGTGGGATGCAGACCCCAAATTCTCACAAAAAGACCATATTTAATGGTCTGACTGAGACTACAGGAATCCCGGCGGTCATGGTCCCCAAACCTTCTGTTGGCCCAGGACAGGAACCATTCCCGAAGACAACTCATCAGACATGGAAGGGACTGGGCAGTGGGTAGGAAAGAGATGCTGATGATGAGTGAGCTATTTGTATCAGGCGGACACTTGAGACTGTGTTGGCATCTCCCATCTGGAGGGGGGATGGGAGGATAAAGAGAGTTGAAAGCTGGCAAAATTGTCACAAAAGGAGAGACTGGAAGGGCTGACTCATTAGGGGGAGAGCAAGTGGGAGTATGGAGTAAGGTGTATATAAACTTATATGTGACAGTTTGACTTGATTTGTAAACGTTCACTTGAAGCACAATAAAAGTTAAAAAAAAAAAAAAACTATTATTCTACTCTGTAACATTATACATCCTTTAGTACTGGGTCATGTTTCTACTGACAATGTGTTAAATTTTCTCTTTAAAGAGGTCTCTTTCCAGGAATCTATGAGCTCTCCAAAGTCAGAAACCAAGTCTCATTGTTTTGTTCTTACTCTTATTATAGAAACAGACTAATCAGCCCCTGGTACTTATCACTCAGCTTCACTAATTATCAGCTTATGACAAATCCGGTCACCTAAACCCTACCTGTTCCTCCACCCCACTACCAACATATAATTTTGAAGAAAATCCCAGATACCATGTAATTTTACCTGCAAATATTTTAGTATTGATCTTAAAAAGATAAAACCTCATTTTTAAAAAACTTAACTATACTAGCACTATCAGAAAAAAACATTAAAAGCAATTCCTTCATAATCATAATTTGTTTTTAATTCTCCACTTTCTTACACAGCACCTAAAACGTAACATGGGACTGCCTAATTGCTCTTTCCTGAACTTGCAGTAATTCTCATTTTGGAGGGACAACAGTCAATCCCTCAGGTCCTCCTGACAAACTCCCAAAATTATTCAAAGCGCAGTTCCATGTTACCTTCTCTATGTAACCTATTGTCATCATAGCAACCCTATAGGACAAAGTAGAACCACCCCATAGGGTTTCCAAAGCTGTAAATCTTTACGGAATCAGACTGCCACATCTTTCTCCCCTGGAGTGGCTGGTGGGTTTGTTACCAGGTGAAACCCCAAGTTCTTACTCGGCATGATTTGTATTGGCCGATATACAAGAGACCAAGGTGAGAGAAAAAAAGACACATTTATTTCATTGTACAAGGCAATGGAGTCTGCTGGTGCTTACTGCTGCCAAGACTGCTGACTAAGGGTGGGCAGGCAGATTACTTTTAAAGGGATTTACAAGTAGGGAGTTCATACAAATTACATCAGCAACATTCTTAATCATACTACACAGGCACAATGGGGTTTACCTATAACCTTCGAACAAAAGCAGGATTCAGATGAAAACTTGGATGGGGGGAGCTCAGCAAAGGAAACAATTTTTTAATATTATAATGTAGGGGAGGAAGCCAGGTAAAGAATGCAACACTGTGGGGGTTCTGTCTGTCTCAGGTTCAAACCCCCTGAACTTTCAGCAGCAGAGCACTTTAACCACTGCCCCACTTCCTTCATCCTTCCAAACATGGTCACTTCCTCTTGTTGGTTCCTATAGCACTTCATTCAAATCTCTAGCATGTATGTAAATATCATGTACAGTAATTATTCATTTAGCTGTCTGTTTCCCCAAAGTTAAGCATTCCTTTAAAGTAGTAATTGTGCATTGATTACCACGGTAACCTCAGCTCCAGGAGTGCCTGAATATAAGAGGAATTCTATAAATATTTGAGGAAGAGCAGGAGGAAGGGAAGGAGGATGCAGACAGATGTAATGGCAGCTGGGGCTCAATTATGTTTCCTGCAATAGGAAGTCAACCCTGGGCGGTACAATTGATTAAGCGCTCAGCGCTATCCAAAATGTTGGCAGTTTGAGTTCACCAAGATGTACCTCAGAAGAAAGGCTGGTGACCTACTTCCAAAACATCAGCCTTTAAAAACCCTACGGAGCAGACTTATAATATGGCAATTGATTTTTTGTTTGGTTTAGTAGAAAGTCTGGGAGAAGCATTTTCATGGCCACCACATACTCTCACTCTATGCCCACTTAAACTCATATGACCTGGATTTTTATCTGTTTTACTTATTATTTTATCTCTAGCAACTAGAACAGAGTCTGGTACATAGTAAGAGTTTCATAAATACTTATTTAATGAATGAGTAAAGAATAGACTTTGGCCCTACACAAATTATTCATAAACTGAATGTGTACTCATAAGTTAAAATGTTTACTATATTATCATTTTTTTAGAATCACCTGTTTTCACAATTTTTTTTTTTCATAACCCCAACATTTATATATAAGTGGCCATCATTTGGGTTCAAGCCAGGATGTATTCCTCCTCTTAGAAGAAAAGGAATTTTTTTACTTAGTATGTATAACTCAATAACCAGTGATGTGCTGGGAACTTAATGCTAATGCAAGAGCCACTAATGTAGTTAATGCCCTTGGTTGCCAGATTCAAAGACACAGTTTGTTTCTGGATGTGCTGATCTTTATGCAAATGGTGACTCATAAACAGAATTCTTCCTCCTTACTTCAGAGTACCTGGCTCCATTACCCAGATCTGGCTGGGAGAGGGGGCAATAATTGGCAGTTGGGCAGATCTGGATAATTCAATTTGCTGAGATGGAAATCATATTCTTCTCCTTCTCAACTCAGGAGCTTAGGTGGATTTACTCTGACCTAGCAATATTATTGGAAGAGTTGTTTGGTTGCCAGTGAGCTTTGGGCAATGGAATCAGAAGCCTCTAACAAATCCTATTGGTCTTCTTTGTCCTGGCTTAATAGTAACTAGTACTCATGGCAATTTGCATTTTAAAAACACAAATCACTATAAATTAAAAGATGAAATTGCCAAGTTTCCATCATATCTGGGCACTTCCTAGTCCCCAGCTAGTTGATACTTGCCAGTCTAAAACAAGAAACAGAATAGTGAGGAAACAGACCTAAGAATGAAGTATATGAAATTTCTGTTAAACATCCACTTCTTTTTCACATCACCCTTTTATTAACCCTTCTTTCCTAGAGTACTTCAAGTTTTTATGTTGCTTAGATTCTAGCCTGTCCTGGAATAAAATAATCTGAAAAAAAAATTCATGTCAAGATTTTAATGGTAGCCTGCTTTACAACACACACACATTTTTACCAGGCTACTTCCAATTTGCCCTTCAAGTTTTACTTCAGTAATCATTTCTCTGAGTTCTTTCTCATTTTAATTAAAATTACTTCATTATGATAATGAAAAGACAAGCCACACACTGGAAAAAAAAAAATTGCAAATTACATATCTTATAGTGGACTTGTATCCAGAATATAAAAACCAAACCCACTGCCATTGAGTTGATTACAATTCATAGTGACCCCATAGGTTTTCCAAGGCTGTAAATGTCTTAAGGAAGCAGACTGGAACATCTTTCAACTCTCAAAATTCAGTAATAAGAAAACAAACAACTCAGTAAAAAATAGGCAAAAGATTTGAATAAACACTTCACCTAAGATGATACAGACCCTGCCGCCCCTCTCCCCACCACACCCAGCATCACATCCCCAAGCAGGGCTGGCCTGGATCTCCTGATACTCAGACCCCTCCCTGCCACCCTCGGTCCCACTCCACTGTGCTCTAAAACCCCTAACAGGACCATCTCAGACCCAGACCCCTCCCTGCCACCCCCAGCCCCACGCCACCAAGCACCTGGCCCTGAGCCAAACTGGATTGAACCCCCAGGCCCCTAGACCTCTTCCCACTGCACCCAGCTCTGACCTGCTGAGTGCTACACACCAGAGCAGGACCAGCCCAGAACTGCAGAAGCCACCCTGCTGGCCCCAGTTCTCAGGGCAGACAAACAACCCACCCCCGCCCCTCCCCCCTGCTGGACCTGCCCTGCTGCACCATAGCTGAGAGACCAGCCCTGCCCACCTGGACAAGGTAGTGAGAGCTATCATGCCTACAGATGAGCAAGCAATAAAAAATGCCCAGCCCACCCTCCCAGACAACCAAACAAAACAAAAAAGCAGTATGAAACAAACAAACCTACAATCAATAAACAAAGAAAACAAAACCTGAATGTCTCAGAGGCAGCAGACGATATCAAAGCATATTAAAAAAAGGACAGGATTGCTCCAGTAAGCAACCAAAATAAAACAACAGATTACCTTCCAGTAGAAGAAAAGGCACTTAGAACTACCTGATGGGGAATTCAAAAGTCTAATATTTAGGGCTCTCCCAGAGATTAGAAAAGAGATCAAGGAAATACAGAAAAAAAACTAAGGAAAAAACAGACAAAATCATGGAAAATACACACAAATCAATGAAAAATAACCAAAATCAAGGAAAACATAGACAATAAAAAGGAAAAATTCAGGAAAATAATACAAGAACAAAATGTCAAAAATAGACAATTAGAAATTATGCAAAAGCATCAATTAGAAATCCAAAAAATACATGTCTTGGTTATCTAGTGCTGCTACAACAGAAGTACCACAAGCGAATGGCTTTAACAAAGAGAAATTTATTTTCTCACAGTTTAGTAGGCTACTAGCCCAAATACAGGGAGTCAGCTCCAGAGGAAGGCTTTCTTTCTCTGTCGGCTCTAAAGGATGGTCCTTCTTGTCAATCTTCCCGTGGACTAGGAGCTTCTCTGCACACGGACCCCATGTCCAAAGGACATGCTTTGCTCCTGGTGCTTCTTTCTTGGTGGTATGAGGTTCCCTACTCTCCACTCACTTCCCTTCCTTTTATCTCTTGTAAGATAAAAGGTGGTGCAGGCCACACCCCACAGAAACTCCCTTTGCACTGGATCAGGGATATGACCTTAGTAAGGGAGTTACAATACCACCCTAATCCTCTTTAACATAAAATTACAATCAAAAATGGAGGAAAACCACAAAATACTGGGAATCACAGCCCAGCCAAACTTATACACACATTTTTAGGGGGACATAACTCAATCCATGATAATAAACAACAAAATTTCAGAAATGGACAAGGCAATAGAAGGTTTTAGGAGCAAATCTGGAACAATGAAAGACAGGATCAGCAATACTGAAGACAAATTCATGGATGCCACTTTATTTGATAAAAAATCAGAGAAAATAATGAAGGAAAATGAAGAAAACCTAGGAACTATGTGGGATACAATCAAGAGCAAAAATTTGCATGTAATCAGAGTTCCAGGACGAGGGGGAAATGGAAAACACAGAAAGGATCACTGATGATTTTCTGACAGAAAACTTCCCTAAATAATGCAAGATGAAAATCTGACCATCCAAGAGGCTCAATGAGATCCATATAGGATGGACGGCAAAAGAAAATCATTAAGCCTTATCATAATCATACTTGCCAAAACCAAAGACAAAGAAAGAATACTGAGAACAGCTTGAGAAAAATGAAAAGTCACATACAAAGGGGAAACAATAAGACTAAGCTCTTGTTACTTGGCAGAAACCATACAGGCAAAAAAGCAAGGAAACTGCATATATAAAACCTTGAAAGACAAAATTGCCAACCAAGAATAATACACCCTGCAAAACTTTCTCATATATGATGGCAAAATTAAGATATTTCCAGATAAACAGAAATTAAGGAAATGTGTAAAAGCCAAACCAAACTTACAAGAATTATTAAAAGGAGTCCTTCAGTTAGAGAACTAGCAATGTCAGAAAACAACGTGAATCTGGGACACAGGTCAGCATCAACTAGATACCATCCTAGGTAACAAACTGCCATGGATAAAACAAAATTAAAACATATACAACAGGGAACCAGAGATATCAATCTGTAAATAACAACAACATCAGAACAATAATGAGAGAATAAATGGTGTAGGCACATAACTTTCAAAAGGTGAAGGAGTCAAGGTGATATCAAGTAATAAAAGACTGGTTCAAACTTAGGAAGATAAGGGTAAATTTCAACGTAACCACCAAGGAAGCTAACAAACCTATCTGCCAAAATAAATAAGGATAAAAACATAAAGACTCAGCAAACACAAAATCAATAATAATGGAAGAGAAAATCCTTAAGCAAAAAGAAAGCACAGAAAATTAAGCAGAACAAAGAAACCATTAACACCACAAAAAAAGACAGCAGTAAACTCATACATAACAGTAATTACACTGAATGTAAATGGTCTACATATACCAATAAAGAGGCAGAGAATGGATTTAAAAAACAAAAATCATGATCCTTCTACACATTGCCTACAAGAGACACATCTTAGACACAAAGACATAAACAAACTAAAACTCAAAGAATGGGGGAAAATAATCAAGCAAACAATAAAAAAGAGCAGGAGTGGTAATATTAAGCTCTGATAAAATAGACTTTAAAGCAAAATCCACCATAAAGGATAAGAAAGGACACAATATAAGGATCAACGGGTCAATACATCAGGAGTACATTACCAAAATAAAAATATGAGCATCCAACGACAGGGTTCCAAAATACGTAAACTCTAGCAGCACTGAAAAGAGAAATAGACAGTTCCACAATAACAGTAGTAGATTTCAACATACCACGTTCAGTGAAGGACAGGCCTCTAGAAAGAAACTCAATAAAGATACAGAAGATCTAAATGACACAATCAACCAACTTGACCTCACAGACATTTACGGAACACTCCACCCAACATCAGCAAAGTATACATTCTTTTCCAATACACATGGAACATTCTTCAAAATAGATCACATTTTAGGCAACAAAGGAAGCCTTAACAGAATCCAAAACATCAAAATAATACAATGCATCCTCTCTGATCATAATGCCATAAGAGCAGAAATAAGTAACTGAAACAGCAAGGAAAAAAAATCAAGTACATGGAAACCGAACAACACCTTGCTTAAAAACTGCTGGGTAATAGAAGAAATCAAGGATGGAATAAAAAAATTCACAGAATCAAAGGAAAATGTAAACACACTTTACAAAAACCTTTTAGATAAATAAAAGCAGTGCTTAGAGGTCAATTTATAGTAATAAACACACACATCAAAAAAGAAGAAAGGGACAAAATCAAAACATTAACCCTACAACTAAAACAGAAAGAGAGCAGCAAAAGGAGATCTCAGGCACCAGAAGAAAGGAAATAATAAAGATTTGACCAGAAATAAATGAAATAGAATTAACAAGGTCAAAACTTGGTTCTTTGAAAAGATCAACAAAATCAATAAACAATTGGTCAAACTGACAAAAGAAAAACAAGAGAGGAAGCAAATAACCCAAATAAGAAATGAGACGAGTGATATCACAACAGCCCCAAATGAAGTTAGCAGAATCATAAAAGCATACTACAAAAAATTATACTCCCACAAATTCGAAAACCTAGAGGAAATGGACAAATTTCTTGAAACACACTACCTACCTAAACTAACGCAAACTGAGGTAGAAAAACTAAACAGACCCATAACAAAACAAGAGATTGAAGAGATAATTTTAAAAAAACTCCCAACAACAACAAAATCCCAGACGGCTTGACTGGAGAATTCTGCTAAACTTTCAGAGAAGAACTAACACCAATACTACTCAAACTATTTCAGAACATAGAAAAAAAAAAAGAAAGGAAGGAATATTTCTGAACTCATTCTATGAAGCTAGCATAATCCTGATACCAAAGCCAGGCAAAGACACTACAAAAAAAGAAAGCTACAGAACATGAACATAAACACATAAATTATAAACAAAATTCTAGCTCATAGAACTCAATGCCATATCAAAAAATAATACCTCGGACAATTGATCAGAAAGACATAACCATATTAAATATTTATACACCCAATGACAGGGCTGCAAGATACATAAATCAAATTTTAACACAACTGAAAAGTGAGATAGACACCTCCACAATTATAGTAGGAGACTTCAACACACCACTTTCGGAGAAGGACAGGACATCCAGTAAGAAGCTCAATAGAGACACGGAAGACCTAATTACTACAATCAACCAACTTGACCTCATTGACTTATACAGAACTCTCCACCCAACTGCTGCAAAGTATACTTTTTTTCTAGCACACATGGGACATTCTCTAGAATAGACCACATATTAGGTCATAAAACAAACCTTTGCAGAATCCAAAACATCGAAATATTACAAAGCATCTTCTCAGACCACAAGGCCGTAAAAGTGGAAATCAATAACAGAAAAATTAGGGAAAAGAAATCAAATACTTGGAAACTGAACAATACCCTCCTGAAAAAAGACTGGGTTATAGAAGACATCAAGGAGGGAATAAGGAAATTCATAGAATGCAACGAGAATGAAAATACTTCCTATCAAAACCTCTGGGACACAGCAAAAGCAGTGCTCAGAGGCCAATTTATATCAATAAATGCACACATACAAAAAGAAGAAAGAGCCAAAATCAGAGAACTGTCCCTACAACTTGAACAAATAGAAAGTGAGCAACAAAAGAATCCATCAAGCACCAGAAGAAAACAAATAATAAAAATTAGAGCTGAACTAAATGAATTGGAGAACAGAAAAACAATTGAAAGAATTAACAAAGCCAAAAGCTGGTTCTTTGAAAAAATTAACAAAATTGATAAACCATTGGCTAGACTGACTAAAGAAATACAGGAAAGGAAACAAATAACCCGAATAAGAAACAAGAAGGGCCACATCACAACAGAACCAACTGAAATTAAAAGAATCATATCAGATTATTACGAAAAATTGTACTCTAACAAATTTGCAAACCTGGAAGAAATGGATGAATTCCTGGAAAAACACTACCTACCTAAACTAACACATTCAGAAGTAGAACGACTAAATAGACCCATAACAAAAAAAGAGATTGAAACGGTAATCAAAAAACTCCCAACAAAAAAAAGCCCTGACCGGGACGGCTTCACTGCAGAGTTCTACCAAACTTTCAGAGAAGAGTTAACACCACTACTACTAAAGGTATTTCAAAGCAGAGAAAATGACGGAACACTACCCAACTCATTCTATGAAGCCACCATCTCCCTGATACCAAAACCAGGTAAAGACATTACAAAAAAAAGAAAATTACAGACCTATATCCCTCATGAACATAGATGCAAAAATCCTCAACAAAATTCTAGCCAATAGAATTGAACAACATATCAAAAAAATAATTCACCACGATCAAGTGGGATTTATACCAGGTGGAAAAAAAAAAAATTTTTTTTTTTTTTTAATGCAAGCCTGGTTTAATATCAGAAAAACCATTAATGTAATCCATCACATAAATAAAACAAAAGACAAAAACCACATGATCTTATCAATTGATGCAAAAAAGGCATTTGACAAAGTCCAATACCCTTTTATGATAAAAACTCTCACCAAAATAGGAATTGAAGGAAAATTCCTCAACATAATAAAGGGCATTGATGCAAAGCCAACAGCCAACATCACTGTAAATGGAGAGAACCTGAAAGCATTTCCCTTGAGAACCGGAACCAGACAAGGATGCCCTTTATCACCACTCTTATTCAACATCGTGCTAGAAGTCCTAGCCAGGGCAATAAGGCTAGACAAAGAAATAAAGGGCATCCAGATTGGCAAGGAGGAAGTAAAATTATCTCTATTTGCAGATGACATGATCTTATACACAGAAAACCCTAAGGAATCCTCCAGAAAACTACTGAAAAGAATAGAAGAGTTTGGCAGAGTCTCAGGTTATAAAATAAACATACAAAAATCACTTGGATTCCTCTACATCAACAAAAAGAACATCGAAGAGGAAATCACCAAATCAATACCATTCACAGTAGCCCCCAAGAAGATAAAATACTTAGGAATAAATCTTACCAAGGATGTAAAAGACCTATACAAAGAAAACTACAAAGCTCTACTACAAGAAATTCAAAAGGACATACTTAAGTGGAAAAACATACCTTGCTCATGGATAGGAAGACTTAACATAGTAAAAATATCTATTCTACCAAAAGCCATCTATACATACAAGGCACTTCCGATCCAAATTCCAATGTCATTTTTTAAGGTGATAGAGAAACAAATCACCAACTTCATATGGAAGGGAAAGAAGCCCCGGATAAGCAAAGCATTACTGAAAAAGAAGAAGAAAGTGGGAGGCCTCACTCTACCTGATTTCAGAACCTATTATACAGCCACAGTAGTCAAAACAGCCTGGTACTGGTACAACAACAGGCACATAGACCAATGGAACAGAATTGAGAACCCAGATATAAATCCATCCACGTAAGAGCAGCTGATATTTGACAAAGGCCCAGTGTCAGTTAATTGGGGAAAAGATAGTCTTTTTAACAAATGGTGCTGGCATAACCGGATAGCCATTTGCAAAAAAATGAAACAGGACCCATACCTCACACCAAGCACAAAAACTAACTCCAAGTGGATCAAAGACCTAAACATAAAGACTAAAATGATAAAGATCATGGAAGAAAAAATAAGGACAACCCAAGGAGCCCTAATACAAGGCATACACAGAATACAAAACATTACCAAAAATGACGAAGAGAAACCCGATAACTGGGAGCTCCTAAAAATCAAACACCTATGCTCATCTAAAGACTTCACCAAAAGAGTAAAAAGACCACCTACAGACTGGGAAAGAATTTTCAGCTATGACATCTCCAACCAGCGCCTGATCTCTAAACTCTATATGAGTCTGTCAAAACTCAACCACAAAAAGACAAACAACCCAATCAAGAAGTGGGCAAAGGATATGAACACACATTTCACTAAAGAAGATATTCAGGCAGCTAACAGATACATGAGAAAATGCTCTCGATCATCAGCCATTAGAGAAATGCAAATTAAAACTACGATGAGATTCCATCTCACACCAACAAGGCTGGCATTAATCCAAAAAACACAAAATAATAAATGATGGAGAGGCTGCGGAGAGATTGGAACTCTTATACACTGCTGGTGGGAATGTAAAATGGTACAACCACTTTGGAAATCTATCTGGCGTTTTCTTAAAAAGTTAGAAATAGAACTACCATACAACCCAGAAATCCCACTCCTCGGAATATACCCTAGAGATACAAGAGCCTTCACACAAACAGATATATGCACACCCATGTTTATTGCAGCTCTGTTTACAATAGCAAAAAGCTGGAAGCAACCAAGGTGCCCATCAACGGATGAATGGGTAAATAAATTGTGGTATATTCACACAATGGAATACTACGCATCGATAAAGAACAGTGACGAATCTGTGAAACATTTCATAACATGGAGGAACCTGGAAGGCATTATGCTGAGCGAAATCAGTCAGAGGCAAAAGGACAAATATTGTATACGACCACTATTATAAGATCTTGAGAAATAGTAAAAACTGAGAAGAACACATACTTTTGTGGTTACAAGGGGGGGAGGGAGGGAGGGAGAGGGTTTTTTATTGATTACTTAGTAGATAAGAACTGCTTTAGGTGAAGGGAAGGACAACACTCAATACATGGAAGGTGAGCTCAATTGGACTGGACCAAAAGCAAAGAAGTTTCCGGGATAAAATGAATGTTTCAAAGGTCAGCAGAGCAAGGGCGGGGGTCTGGGGAACATGGTTTGAGGGGACTTCTAAGTTAATGGGCAAAATAATTCTATTATGAAAACATTCTGCATCTCACTTTGAAATGTGGAGTCTGGGGTCTTAAAGGCTAACAAGCGGCCATCTAAGATGCATCAATTGGTCTCAACCCACCTGGATCAAAGGAAAATGAAGAACACCAAGGTCACACGACAACTAAGAGCCCAAGAGACAGGAAGGGCCACATGAAGCAGAGACCTACATCATCCTGAGACCAGAAGAACTAGTTGGTGCCCGGCCACAATCAATGACTGCCCTGACAGGGAGCACAACAGAGAACTCCTGAGGGAGCAGATCAGTCGGATGCAGACCCCAAATTCTCATAAAAAAGACCATACTAATGGTCTGACTGAGACTAGAGGAATCCCGGCGGCCACGGTCCCCAGACCTTCTGTTGGCACAGGACAGGAACCATCCCTGAAGACAACTCATCAGACATGAAAGGGACTGGTCAGTGGGTGGGAGAGAGATGCTGATGAAGAGTGAGCTAATTATATCAGGTGGACACTTGAGATTGTGTTGGCATCTCTTGTCTGGAGGGGGGATGGGAGGATAGAGAGAGTTGGAAGCTGGCAAAATTGTCACGAAAGGAGAGACTGAAAGTGCTGACTCATTAGGGGGAGAGCAAGTGGGAGTACGGAGTAAGATGTATGTAAACTTATATGTGACAGACTGATTGGATTTGTAAACGTTCACTTGAAGCTCAATAAAAGTTAATAAAAAAAAAAAAAGAAATGAGATGTGGGACATTATAATGGACTCTACTGAAATAAAAAGAATCATAGCAAAATACTATGAAAAAGTGTATTCCAACAAATTTGAAAACCTAGAGGAAATTAAAAAAATTTATAGACACACGCTACCTACCTACCTAAAAAACACAATGTGAGGTAGAAAATCTGAACAGACTCGTAACAAGAGAAGAGATTGAAAGGTAACTGAAAAAGAAAACTCCCCCCAAAAAAGTCCTGGCCCGGATTGTTTCACTGAAGAATTCTACCAGTCAGAGAAGATTTCACACCAGTACTACTCGAACTATTCCAGAACATAGAAAAAGAGATACTCTGAATTCATTCTATGAAGCCAGAATAACCTTGATACCAAAACCAGGCAAAGACACCACAAAAAAAGAAAACTACAGACCAATATCTTTCATGAATATAAAAAAAAAACCCATTGCCATTAATGAATATAGATGCAAAAATTCTCAACAAAATTCTAGCCAATAGAACGCAGCATCATATAAAAAATAATAATAATAATACACTTCAAACAAGTGGGATTCATACCAGGTATGCAAGGATGGTTCAACGTTAGAAAATCAATAAATGTAATTCACCACATAAATAAAACAAAAGAATCACATGATCATCTCAATCGACATAGAAAAGGCATTTGATAAAGTCCAACACCAATTCCCTGATAAAAACTCTCAAAAAAATAGAAATAGAAGGGAAATTCCTCAATGTAATAAAGGACATCTTTACAAAACCAATAGCCAACATCATTCTCAACAGAGAGAGACTGAAAGCATTCCCCCTGAGAATGGGAACAAGACAAAGATGCCCTTTATCACCACTCCTGTTTAACATTGTGCTGTAAATCCTAGCTAGAGCCATAAGGCAAGAAAAATAAATAAAAAGCCTCCAAATAGGTAAGAAAGAAGTAAAACTATACCTATTCACTGATGATATGATACTAAACATGTTGTTGTTGTTGTTAGGTGCCGTTGTGTTGGTTCCAACTCATAGTGACCCTATGTACAACAGAACCAAACACTGCCCGGTCCTGCGCCATCCTCACAATCGTTGTTATGCTTGAGCTCATTGTTGTGGCCACTGTGTCAATCCACCTCATTGAGGGTCTTCCTCTTTTCCACTGACCCTGTACTGTGTCAAGCATGATGTCCCTCTCCAGGGACTGACCCCTCCAGACAACATGTCCAAAGTATGAAAGGCACAGTCTCACCATCCTTGCTTCTGAGGAGCATGAGCCCCCACATGTCTGTCAGTTTGTTGTACTGTGGGAGCTTGCCTGTTGCTGTGATGCTGAAAGCTATGCCACCAGTATTCAGATACCACCAGGGTCATCCATGAAGGACAGGTTTCAGCTGAGCTTCCAGACTAAGACAGACTAGGAAGAAGGACCCGGCAGTCTACTTCTGGAAAGCATTAGCCAGTGAAAACCTTTTGAGTACTAAACATACAGAACTCTAAACGCGCCACAAGAAAACTACTGGAAGTTCCAAATTCATGCGCAGGCATAGGTTTCTCCTGACCCACGGAGCTGCAGGGGCTGATGAACCCAAACTGGCAGTTTGGATCACAGGCTGCTGGCTCTCAAGGCTGTGGAAGCTGGCAAATCAGGTCACAAGATAGTCCGCCAGCCCAAGAACTGTGGAGGCCAGCGAATCCCAGAATCAACAGGTCAGACTTCAGGCCTCTGGGGAGTCAATAGATCATGAACTGGACTCAGGATTCAGATGAGCCCCGCCAGAACACACACATATATTTTAGATGCAGGCAACACCCCAGGGAAAGGCATAACTTTAGTAAGCGTGGGGCTTTCAAGGATTCAGCCCAAGACACACCTTACACCAATCCTGCCTCATCAACATGTAGAGGTCAGGATCCACAACACACAAAATGGAGGACAATCACACAATACTGGGTGTCATGGCCTAGCCAAACTGGCACATAACCCCGATCATCACAGGTACCATACACCTTATTTGCATAGTCCCACTCACTATTGTGTGTGAGTCACAAAGACCATGGCTACAAGGGCCATGTTAAGTAATTCATTTCACCACAGGCCACCCCCTGGCTCTTCTAGCAATTGATCCTTTCATACTTGAAGGATTAACTTTCCCCTCTCATTAATTTTACCAGTCCAAAACAATCATTAACGATTAGTCCTCAGTAGGACAAAAGAGTCCTAAGGTTGAAGTTATTCAGATAGCAGCCATTCAGGTTGGCTTCAGAAAGATTCAGTATAGTGGAAGGATACAAGATAAAGATACAAAAATAAGTTGGATTCCTATACACCAATAAAGAGAACTACGAAAAGGAAATCAGGAAAGCAATACCATTTATAATAACCCTTAAAAAAAAAAAATACTTAGAAATAAATCTAACCAGGATCGTTAAAGACCTATACAAAGAAAACTATGAAACACTACTGCAAGAAACCAAAAGAGGCCTACATAAATGGAAAAATACATCATGCTCATAGATAGCAAACTCAACACTGTGAAAATGTCAATCCTTCCCAAAGCAATCTACAAATACAATGCAATCCATATCCAAATAGCAACAGCATTCTTTAGCAAGATGGAAATATTAATCATTAACTTTATACGGAAAGGAAAGAAATCCAGGATAAGTAAAACATTATTGAAGAAGAAGGACAAGGTAAGAGGCCTCGCATTGCCAGGCCTCAGAACCTACTATACAGCCACGGTATTCAAAACAGCCTGGTATTGGTACAAGAACAGAAACATTAACTAATGGAACAGAATCTGGAATCCAGATGTAAATCCATCCACCTAAGGTCACCTGATCTTTGATGAAGGACTAAAGTCCAGTAAGTGGGGTAAGGCAATCATTTTAGCAAATGGTGCTGGCAAAACTGAATGTCCATCTGCAAAAAAATAAAACAGGACCCATTACTCACATCATACACTAAAACTAATTCAAAATGGATCAAAGACTTAAATATAAAGCCAAAAGCTATAAAAATCATAGAAGAAAAAATAGGGTCAAAAATATGCCCTAATATACGGCATAAACAGGATACAAACCATAACTAACAATACACAAACATCATCTAAGCTAGATAACCGGGATCTTCTAAAAATTAAACACTTACGTTCATTAAAAGACTTCATCAAAAGAGCAAAAAGAGAACCTACAGACTGGGAAAAAAATTTCAGCTATGACAAATCTAACAAAGGTCTAATCTCTAAAATCTATAAGAAATCCAACATCTCTAGAACAAAAAGACTAATAATCCAATTAAAAAACGGGCAAAGGATATGAACACACAGTTCACAAAAGAAGACATTCTGGCAGCTAACAGATTCATGAGGAAATGCTCAAGATCATTAGCTGTTAGAGAAATGCAAATCAAAACCACAAAGAGGCACCGTCTCACCCTGACTTTACTGACACTAACCAAAAAAACAGAAAATAACAAATGCTGGACAAGTTGCAAGAGACTGGAACTCTTATACACTGCTGGTGGGAATGTAAAATTGTAAAACCACTACAGAAAACGATATGGTGCTTCCGTAAAAAGCTAGAAATGAAATACCATACAATCCAGCTATCCTACTCCTAGGAATACATCCTAGAGAAATAAGAGCCATCACAAGAATAGACATATGCACACCCATGTTCATTGCAGCATTATTCACAATAGCAAAAAGATGGCAACAACCTAAGTACCCATCAACAGATGAATGGATAAACAAACTATGGTACATACGCACAATGGAATACTACACAACAATAAATAACAATGATGAATCTGCAAAAACTCCCACAACATGAACGTATTTGGAGGGCATTATGCTGAGTGAAATGAGTCAATCACAAAAGGATAAATACTGTATGAGACCACTATTATAAAAACCCATGAAAAGGTTTACATGAAGAAAGAAACAATAGTTTATGATTACTAGGGAGGGGAGGGGTGAGAAGGGAAAAACACTAACTAGATAATAGGTAATGGTAACTTTGGTGAATGTTAAGACAGCACATAATACAGCACAACTTTGACTCAGGAAAAGTCACAGACGCTTCATAGACACATCCAAACTCTCTGAGGGACCAAATTACTGGGCTGAGGGCTGGGGACCATGGTCTCAGGGAACATCTAGCTCAATTGGCATAACATAGTTCATAAAGAAAATGTTCTACATCTGACTGTAGTGAGTAGAGTCTGGGACCTTAAAAGCCTATGAGCGGCCCTCTAAGGATATCTACTGGTGCCACCCTATCTGGAAAAAAAGGAGAATGTAGACAAATTATTCCAAAGGACTGAGGAAGCACACAACTACCACAGCCTGCACCAGACTGAGCCAGAACAACTAGATGGTACCCGGCTACCTCCAATGATTGCTCTGACCAGGTTCACAATAGAAGGTCCCAGACAGAGCTAGAGAAAAAAGTAGAACAAAATTCAAAATCACAAAAAAAGACCAGACTTATGGCCAGAAAGAGACTAAAGAAACCCCAAGCGTATGCCCCTGGACACCCTTTTAACTGAGTACCAAAGTCACTCCTGAAGTGCGTTCTTCAGCCAAAGCCTAGACAGGTCTTTTTTTTAATAAAACGAGCAAATAACCCAAGAAGATGGACTATATCATTAATATCACACACAAGTAAAATTTTGCTGACAAAACAAGAAAAAAACAAACCCAATGCCGTCGAGTCGATTCCGACTCATAGCGACCCTATAGGACAGGGTAGAACTGCCCCATAGAGTTTCCAAGGAGCACCTGGTGGATTTGAACTGCCAGCATTTTGGTTAGCAGCCATAAAACTTAACCACTACTCCACCAGGGTTTGCTGAAGATCATTTAAAACGGTTGCACCAGTACTTCATCAGAGAACCGCCAAAAATTCAAAGCAGATTCAGAAGAGAGCATGGAACACGGGATATCATTGTTGATGTCAGATGGATTCTGGCTGAAAGCAGAGAATACCAGGAAGATGTTTACCTGTGTTTTATTGACTATGAAAAGACATTTGACTGCGTGTATCACAACAAATTATGGATAACGTTGTGAAGAATGAGAATTCCAGAACACTTAATGTGCTCATGAGGAACATGTACACAGATCAAGAGGTTGTCATTTGAACAGAATAAGGGGATACTCCGTGGTTTAAAGTCTGGAAAGGTGTGTGTCGGGGTTGTATTCTTTCACACTATCTATTCAGTCTGTATACTGAGAAAATAATCTGAGAAGCTGGGCTATATGAAGAAGAATGGGGCATCAGGATTGGAGGAAGACTCATCAACAACCTGTATTATGCAGATGACATAACCTTGCTTTCTGAAAGCAAAGAGAACTTGAATCGCTTACTGATGAAGATCAAAAACTGCAGCCTTCAGTACAGATTGCACCTCAACATAAAGAAAACAAAAATCCTCACAACTGAACCAATAAGCAACACCATGATAAATGGAGAAAAGATTGAAGTTGTCAAGGATTTCATTTTACTTGAATCTTCAGTTAATACCATGGTTGTAAATGGAATCTATGTACAGTTTCCTGCAGGAGCAGTCAAGAAGTCAAACGATGCACTGCATTGGGCAAATCTGCTGCAAAACACCTCTTTAAAGTGTTGAAAACCAAAAATGTCACTTTAAGAGCTAAGGTGCAACTGACCCAAGAGAAGGAGAAGTACAACCAGAATGCTCCTTAGAAACAAGAATGGCAAAATTTCGTCTCACATACTTTGCACATGTTATCAGGAGGGATCAGTCCCTGGAGAAGGATATCATATTTGGTATAAAGTAGAGGGTCAGCAAAAAAGTTGAAGTCCATCAACGAGATGGATTGACCCAGTGGTTGCAAAAATTAACTCAAGCATAACAATGATCATGAAGATGGACCTGGTTATGTTTCATTCTGTTGCACATGGGGTTGCCATGAGTCGGAATGGACTCAATGGCAACTAACAACAACAACAACATACCAAATGTTGGAAAAGAAGTAGAAAGAGTAGAACTTTCATACATTGCTGGTGGGAAAGTGAAATGGTACAACCACATTCTAAAACAGTTTGACAATTTCTTAAAAGGTAAAACATCTGATCAGTGGCTGATCTCTCAAATATACATGTTACTGCAAAAACTCAACAACAAAAAGACAAATAACCCAATTAAAAAATGGGCAAAAGATGTGAACAGGCACTTCACTAAAGAAGACATTCAGGCAGCTAACAGATACATGAGGAAATGCTCATGATTATTAACCATTAGAAAAATGCAAATGAAAACTACAATGAGATTCCATCTCACTCCAACAAGGCTGGCATTCATTCAAAAAACACAGAATAATAAATGTTGGAGAGGTTGTGGAGAGATTGGAACACTTCTACACTGCTGGTGGGAATGTAAAATGGTGCAGCCACTTGGAAATTGATTTGGTGCTTCCTTGAAAAGTTAGAAATAGAACTACCATACTATTCAGCAATCCCACTCCTTGGAATATATCCTAGAGAAATAAGAGCCTTTACACGAACAGATATATGCACACCCATGTTCATTGCAGCACTGTTTACAATAGCAAAAAGATGGAAGCAACCAAGGTGCCCATCAATGGATGAATGGATAAATAAATTGTGGTATTCACACAATTGAATACTACATATCAATAAAGAACAATGATGAATTTGTGAAACATTTCATAACATGGAGGAATCTGGGTGGCATTACGCTGAGTGAAAGTAGTCAGTTGCAAACAGACAAATATTGTAGTTTAAACAGAGAAAAAATATTCTTTGATGGTTATGAGATGGGGGAGGGAGGGAAGGAGGGGGGATTCACTAATTAGATAGACAAGAACTAATTTCAGTGAAGGGAAGGACAAACCACAATACAGGAGAGATCAGCACAACTGGACTATACCAAAAGCAAAGCAGTTTCCTGAACAAACCAAATGCCTCAAAGGCCAGCATAGCAGGGGCAGGGGTTTTGGGGCCATGGTTTCAGGGGACATCTTTTTTTTTTTTCTAGGTCAACTGACATAATGAAAACTATTAAAAAAATGTTCTGCAACCCATTTTGGAGAGTGGCATCTAGGGTCTTAAACGTTAGCAAGCAGCCATCCAAGATGCAACAATTGGTCTCAACCCACATGAAGCAAAGGAGAATGAAGAACTCCAAAGACCCAAGGTAAGTATGAGTCCAAGAGTCAGAATGGGCCGCAAGAATCAAAGACTAACTACATCAGCCTGATACCAGAAGAACTAGATGGTACCTGGCTACAACAGATGACTGCCATGACAGGGAGCACAACAGAGAATCCCTGAAGTAGCAGAAGAACAGTGGGATGCAGACCCCAAATTCTCGTAAAAAGACCAGACTTAATCATTTGATGGAGACTAGAGGGACCCCAGAGGTCATGATCCCCAAACCTTCTGTTAGCCCAAGACAGGAGCCATTCCCAAAGCCAACTCTTCAGACAGGGATTGGACAGGACTATAAGACAGAAAATGATGCTGGTGAGGAGTGGGTTTCTTGGACCAAGTAGACACACAAGACTTTGTGGGCAGCTCCTGTCTGGAGTGGAGATGTGAAGGCCAAGGTGGACAGAACCTGGCTGAATGGACACAGAAACACAGGATGGAGAGGAGGAGTGTGCTGTCTCATTAGGAGGAGAGCAACTAGGAGTATAGAGCAAGGTGTATATAAGGTTTTATATGAGAGACTGACTTGATTTGTAAACTTTCACTTAAAGCACAATTAAAAAAAAAAGTTAAACATACATACACTATATGATCCAGCGTTCCACACCTAGACATTTATCCAAGAGAAAGAGAAGCATATACCCACACAAAGACTTGTACATAAATGGTCATACAGGCTTTATTTGTGATAACCCAACACTGGAAACATCCCAAATATCCATCAAGAAATGAATGAATAAATAAATTGCTGGTGGGAGTGAAAATGACAAAAAACATTTATGAAAGCCAATTAGAAAATCTGTCTATGTATTAAAAAGCACATATCCTCTAATCTAGAAACAGTGCTTCTAAAAATTTAGGCTTCACATATTACCACACTTATACAAAATAATATTTCTAGAAGGATATTAATTGCAACATGGTTTGTAAAATAAGATTTGCAACAACCTAAAGGGTCTCCAATTGGATAGTAAATAAACAGATTTTGATACACCATAAAATTAATTCTATGCAGATCATAAAGGATGTGACACCTTTCTACGTAATAATGTGAAACAATCTTCACTCTCTACTGAGTGGAAAAAAGAAAAGCTCAGAGCGTATTATATTAATAAGGTAGAGTATAGGCTCTATTGGTATAAAAAGCATTAAAATAACAATGGTTTAAATAAACCATTACATAACACAACCATTAAATAAACTCTTACATAACAGTCCAGAGATAAGTATCCACAGCTAGTATCGTGAATTTAAGTGTCAGGGGTTCAGGTTCCCTCTCTCTTGTTGTTTTGTCATCTGTAGCATATGGCTCACTCTGCTCCAATCAAAATGGAGGGGGAAAAGAATGGGAGAGCATCAGCCTTATAAGAACACAATCTGGAAGTCGCACGTATCACTTTCACTCTAATTCACTGGCCACCACGTAGCCCTTGGCCACATAAAGATGTAAGAGAGGCTGGAAGTGTGGTCAATAACATGGTGGTCAATAATACATGTTTTTATATCAAAATTCAGGAATCTCATTACCACAGAAGAGGAGACAAAACATTATTAGAACTGTTAGCTGTCTAATCTGAAGTTATAACTGAGTTATGACAAGCTATAATAAAAAAAAAAATAATAATATTGAGTTATAATTTGGATTTAAAAAATAAAAATCACACGCAGAGACACTTATATGTATAGAATATTAACATGTGTGGAAGACACAAAGAATCTGCTAACATGGCTGCATCAGAGGAGAGAAACTGAGTAGCTGGGGCATAGGCAAAAGGAAGAATTAACTTTCAACTGTATATTTACTTTACCTTTTGAATGTTCTACTATTTGCATATGTATTACTTCGTCAAAAAATAAAATTTAATTTAAAAGAAAATTTTCCAACTTAAAGTAAAATTGTGTTTCAAAATATTACCAATAATTATACTCAAGATGCTCCAGGTAATAGTTTTGGAGTAAGGTAGAAAAAAGTATTATCTTTCTGTGCATATCTCCAAAGACTTGGCAAATAAATAAAGTTTAAGTCTGTCAATTGAAGATAAAAACCTTTAAAAATGAGAGTTCTCTAGGGGACCTTGGGGGGAGATGTGTCTTTCACATTCACATCTTAACACATAAATTCCTACTCTGAGACGATATTTCCCATATTCCTTAGTATGTCAGGATCAGCCTATGAGGATCCAGCAGGCTCACTTGTCCTGGTCAACCTCCCATCTTACCCACACTGGGTTCCAGTTATGCCACGCAAGTTCCAATTTTATCACTAGAGCAAGCCTTTTCTCATATTCTTCCTTAACACATATTTCCCTTCCTGGGACACCCCTTCTCCTCACTTTGTCAACTGGGAAATCTCACCCTTGGAGACTCACCTCTACATCATGTCCCCTTGGCATCCTTCCTTCCATTTCCAGACGCATTTAAGTCCTTCATCAACTCTATTTCTGAGGGCCCCTGTTAAGTACTTCTGCTTGAGCCTTCTTATGCTGCTTGAGCTTTCTTAAATGCTTGGTGTTCTCAGTAACTGTAGAGAATGTCCTAGAAGGGTTTGGTGCAAGTTTTGCATGGGATACAGTCCTGAATATATTTCCATTAACAAATTACATGACCTTAGGCAAGTTATCTAATCTCTGAGCCCAACCCTCCTTATCTATCAATAAGACTGCCAAGTGGCCTGTTTTGAACTGCTCTGGAAATATGTGCCAGCTATAAAAATGTCGGAGCCCTGGTGGTGCAGTGGTTAAGAGCTTGGCTGCTAACCAAAAGATCGGCAATTCAAATCCACCAGATGCTCCTTGGAAACCGTATGGGCCAGTTCTGCTCTGTCCTATAGGGTTGCTATGAGTCAACTGATTCGATGGCAAGGGGTTTTTTGTTTGTTTTATACAAATGTGGAAGAGTCCTGGTGGTGCAGTTGTTAAACACTCAGCCACTAACTGAAAGGTAGTCTGTTTGAACCCACCAGCCACTCTGCAGGAGAAAGATGTGGCAGTCTGCTTTTGTAAAGACTATAGCCTAGAAACCTATGGGGCAATTCTACCTTGTCCTATAGGGTCACTATGAGTCAGAACTGACCTGAAGGCAATATATAATGTGTCTATTCTCCTTTTACATAAGACAAAATTCGTAAGGAATTAGGACTCACCCTATTATGTAAGACTTTGTTAACCAAACTGACAAAATCTACAATGAAGTATCCTATTTCCCCAAGCAGGGCCACATTCACAGATACAGGAGTTAGGACTTCAGCATATCTTCTTTGGGGTGGCAACTTAATCCATAATACCTGCCTTATCTATTTCTGTAACCAGTATCACATTTATTCTCCCTGAACATGCCATATGACTTTATCTTCCTTTGTTTTTGTTGTATCCCAGGGTCTATTTGGGGTACATGGTGGTGGAAAGATAATTGTTCCTGGGGATTTTATTCAAAAAGTGTCTTACATTGAGGCTTTTTTATTATCTCTAAATAAACAGATGTTTTCAGCTGTTTCTTCTCATTTTGAGTCATGCCACATCAGCAAATGAAGGTCCCGAAAGCTTGACTTCATCCACATCATTTAGGTCCTCTTTACTTTGAGGAGGCAGCTGTTTCCCAGTAGTATTTTGACCACCTTCCAACCTGAGGGGCTCATTTTCCAGCACTATATCAGACAATATTCCACAGCTATTCATAAGGTTTTCACTGGCTTATTCTTTTCAGAAGAAGACCGCTGGTTCCTTCTTCCTAGTCTTTCTTAGTCTGGAAGCTCCACTGAAACCTGTCTGTCAGGTGATCCTGCTGGTATTTGAATACCAGTGGCATAGCTTCCAGCATAACAGCAACACTTAAGCCCCCACAGTATGTCAAACCAGACACATGGGAGATCAATAATCGGAATGTAGAATGTACCAAGTATGAATCTAGGAAAATTGGAAATTGTCAAAAATGAAATGGAACCCATAAACATGAATATTTTAGGCATAAAAAATAACTAAAAAAACAATTTTTTTTGACATGGAGTCAACTCTGACTTATAATGACCCAATAAGACAGAGTAGAACTGGCCCATAGAGTTTCCAAGTTGCAGCTGATGGGTCAGAACTGCTGAACTTTTGGTTAGCTCTTAACCACTAGGGCTCCAATACTGGTATTGGCGAGCTGAAATGGGCTGGTATTGGTCATTTTGAATTAGACAATCATACGGTCTACTATGCCAGGAATGACAACCTAAAGAGGAATGATGTTTCATTCATCATCAAAAAGAACATTTCGAGGTCTATTCTAAAGTACAACGCTGTCAGTGATGGGATAATATCCATATGCCTACAAGAAAGACCAGTTACTATAAGTTTTTTTTTTAATTTACACACCAGACACTAAGGCAAAAGATGAAAAAATTGAAGATTTTTAGCAATTTCTTCAGTCTGAAATTGATCTAACATGCAACCAGCATGCATTGATAATTACTAGTAATTGGGATGTGGAAATTGGAAACAAAGAAGAAAAATTGGTAGTTGGAAAATATAGCTTTGGTGATAGAAACCATGCCAGAGATCACATCACAGAATTTTGCAAGACCAACTACTTCTTTATTGCAAATACCTTTTTTAACCAACATAAATGGCAGCTATCCACATGGACCTTTCCAGGTGAAATACACAGGAATCTAATCGACTACATCTGTAGAAAGAGAAGATGGAAAAGCTAAATATCATCAGTTAGAACAAGGCCAGGGGTTGACTGCTGAACAGACCATCAAATGCTCACAAGCAAGTTCAACTTGAAACTGAAGAAAATTGGAACAAGTCTGTGAGATCTAGAGTAGAGCCTTGAGTACATCCCACCTGAATTTAGAGACCATCTCAAGAATAGATTTGACACATGGAACACTAATGACTGAAGACCAGACGAGACGTGGAATGACTTCAAGGACATCATACATAGAACAGAAAGTCATTTAAAAGACAAGAAAGAAAGAAACTTCCAAAATGGATGTCAGAAGAGACTCTGAAACTTGCTCTTGAACGTCAAGTACATAAAGTGAAAGGAAGAAATCATGAAGTAAAAAAGCTGAACAGAAAATCCCAAAGGGCAGCCAGAGAAGACAAAGTATTATAATGATATATGCAAAGACCTGGAGATAGAAAACCAAAAGGGAAGAACATGCTCAGCATTCCTCAAGCTGAAAGAACTGAAGAAAAAATTAAAGCCTCAAGTTGCAATATTGAAGGATTCTATGGTGAAAATATTGAATGATGCAGGAAGCATGAAAAAAGTTGGAAGGAATACAGAGTCACTATACCAAAAAGAATTGGTTGAAGTTCAACCATTTCAGGGGGTAGCATATGATCATGAACCAAATGGTACTGAATGAAGAAGTCCAACTTGAACTGAAGGTTTTGGTGAAAAACAAGTCTCCAGGATTTGATGCCAAGAAATTTGGAAGACAGCTACCTGGCCAACTGACTGGAAAAGATCCACATTTATGCCTATTCCTAAGAAAGGTGATCCACCGAATGCAGAAATTATCGAACATCATTAATATCACACGCAAGTAAAATTTTGCTTAAGATCAGTCAAAAGTAGCTGCAGCAGTACATCAGCAGGAAACTGTCAGAAATTCAAGCCAAATTCAGAAGAGCACATGGAATGAGGGATATCACTGCTGATGTCAGATGGATCCTGGCTAAAAGCAGAGAATACCAGAAATATGGTATTTCATGGATTGAATTCTGTCCCTCAAAAAATATGTGTCAACTTGGTTAGGCCATGATTCCCAGTATTGTGGTTATCCTCCATTTTGTGATTGTAATTTTACATTAAGAGGATAAGAATGGGATTGCAACACCACACTTACTCAGGTCTCCTCCCTGATTAGGTGTAAAGGGAGTTTCCCTGGGGTGTGGCCTGTACCACCTTTTATCTCTCAAGAGATAAAAGGAAAAGGAAGCAAGCAGAGAGTTGGGGACCTCATACTACCAAGAAAGCAGCACCAGAAGAAGAGCGTGTCTTTTGGACCCAGGGGTCCCTGTGCCTGAGATCCTCGACCAGGGGAAGATTGAGCACAAGGACCTTCCTCCAGAGCTGACAAAGACAGAAAGCTTTCCCCTGGAGCTGACACCCTGAATTTGGACTTGTAACCCACTAGACCCCCACGTATCTGTCAGTTTGTTGTACTGTGGAGGCTCGTGTGTTGCTGTGATGCTGGAAGCTATGCCACCACTATTCAGATACCAGCAGGGTCACCCATGGAGAACAGGTTTCAGCTGAGCTTCCAGACTAAGACAGACTAGGAAGAAGGACCCGGCAGTCTACTTCTGAAAAGCATTAGCCAGTGAAAACCTTATGAATAGCTGCGGAACATTGTCTGATATAGTGCTGGAAGATGAGCCCCCAGGTTGGAAGGCACTCAAAAGATGACTGGGGAAGAGCTGCCTCCTCTAAGTAGAGCCGACCTTAATGACGTGGATGGAGTAAAGCTTTTGGGACCTTCATTTGCTGATGTGGCATGACTCAAAATGAGAAGAAACAGCTGCAAAAATCCATTAATATTCGGAACCTGGAATGTAAGAAGTATGAATCTAGGAAAATTGGAAATCTTCAAAAATGAAACAGAATGCATAAACATAGATACCCTAGGCATTAGTGAGCTGAAATGGACTGGTATTGGCCAGTTTGAATTGGACAATCATATAGTCTACTATGCTGGGAATGACAACTTGAGGAGGAATGGTGTTGCATTCATTGTCAAAAAGAACATTTCAAGATCTATCCTGAAGTACAACGCTGTCAGTGATAGGATAATATTCATACGCCTACAAGGAAGACCAGTTAATATGACTATTATTCAAATTTACGCACCAACCACTAGGGCCAAACATGAAAAAATAGAAGATTTCTATTTTTCTGAAATTGATCGAACGTGCAATCGAGATGCGTTGATAATTACTGGCAATTGGAATGCAAAAGTTGGAAACAAAGAAGAAGGATCAGTAGTTGGAAAATATGGCCTTGCTGATAGAAACAATGCCTGAGAACTAATGATAGAATTTTGCAGAACCAATGACTTCTTCATTGCAAATACCTTCTTTCACCAACATAAATGGCGACTATACACATTTTTTTTTTTTTTATACACATGGACCTCACCAGATGGAACACACAGAAATCAAATTGACTACATCTGTGAAAAGAGAAGATGGAAAAGCTCAATATCATCAGTCAGAACAAGGCCAGGGGCCGACTGTGGAACAGACCATCAATTGCTCCTATGCAAGTTCAAGCTGAAACTGAAGAAAATCAGAGCAAGCCCAAGAGAGCCAAAATATGACCTTGAGTATATCCCACCTGAATTTAGAGACCATCTCAAGAATAGATTTGACGCATTGAACACTAATGACCAAGGACCAGACGAGTTGTGGAATGACATCAAGGACATCGTCCACAAAGAAAGCAAGAGGTCATTGAAAAGACAGGAAAGAAAGAAAAGACCAAGATGGATGTCAGAGGAGACTCTGAAACTTGCTCTTGAGCATCAAGCAGCTAAAACAGAAGGAAGAATTGATAAAGTAAAAGAAATGAACAGAAGATTTCAAAGGGCCTCTCGAGAAGACAAAGTAAAGTATTATAATGACATGTGCAAAAAGCTGGAGATGGAAAACCAAAAGGGAAGAACACGCTCAGCGTTTCTCAAGCTGAAAGAACTGAAGAAAAAATTCAAGCTTCGAGTTGCAATAGTGAAGGATTCCATGGGGAAAATATTAAATGATGCAGGAAGCATCAAAAGAAGATGGAAGGAATACACAGTCATTATACCAAAAAGAATTAGTCAATATTCAACCATTTCAAGAGGTGGCATATGATCAGGAACCGATGGTACTGAAGGAAGAAGCCCAAGCTGCTCTGAAGGCATTGGCGAAAAACAAGCCTCCAGGAATTGATGGAATATCAATTGAGATGTTTCAACAAACAGATGCAGCGCTGGAGGTGCTCACTCATCTATGCCAAGAAATATGGAAGACAGCTTCCTGGCCAACTGATTGGAAGAGATCCATATTTATGCCTATTCCCAAGAAAGGTGATCCAACTGAATGTGGAAATTATAGAACAATATCATTAATACCACATGCAAGCAAAATTTTGCTGAAGATCATTCAAAAATGGCTGCAGCAGTATATCGACAGGGAATTGCCAGAAATTCAGGCTGGTTTCAGAAGAGGACATGGAAACAGGGATATCATTGCTGATGTCAGGTGGATCCTGGCTGAAAGCAAAGAATACCAGAAGGATGTTTACCTGTATTTTATTGACTATGCAAAGGCATTTGACTGTGTGGATCATAACAAACTATGGACAACACTGTGAAGAATGGGAATTCTAGAACACTTAATTGTGCTCATGAGGATCCTTTACATAGATCAAGAAGCAGTTGTTCGGACAGAACAAGGGGATACTGATTGGTTTAAAGTCAGGAAAGGTGTGTGTCAGGGTTATATTCTTTCACCATACCTATCGAATCTGTATGCTGAACAAATAATCAGAGAAGCTGGACTATATGAAGAAGAACGGGGCATCAGGATTGGAGGAAGACTCATTAACAACCTGCGTTATACAAATGACACAACCTTGCTTGCTGAAAGTGAAGAGGACTTGAAGCACTTACTAACGAAGATCAAAGACCATAGCCTTCAGTATGGATTGCACCTCAACATAAAGAATAGAAGAATCCTCACAACTGGACCAATGAGCAACATCATGATATATGGCGAAAAGATTGAAGTTGTCAAGGATTTCATTTTACTTGGATCCACAATCAACATCCACGGAAGCAGCAGTCAAGAAATCAAAAGATGCATTGCATTGGGCAAATCTGCTGCAAAGGGCCTCTTTAAAGTGTTCAAGAGCAAAGATGTCACTCTGAAGACTAAAGTGCGCCTGACCCAAGCCATGTTATTTTCAATTGCATCATATGCATGTGAAAGCTGGACAATGAATAAGGAAGACCGAAGAAGAGTTGACGCCTTTGAATTGTGGTGTTGGCGAAGAATATTGAATATACCATGGACTGCCAAAAGAACGAACAAATCTGTCTTGGGAGAAGTGCGGCCAGAATGCTCCTTAGAGGCAAGGATGGCGAGACTGCGTCTTACATACTTTGGACATGTTGTCAGGAGGGATCAGTCCCTGGAGAAGGACTTCATGATTGTCAGAGTACAGAGTCAACAGAAAAGAGGAAGACCCTCAACAAGGTGGATTGGCACAGTGGCTGCAACAATGAGCTCAAGCATAACAACGATTGTAAGGATGGCGCAGGGCCGGGCAGTGTTTCATTCTGTTGTGCATAAGGTCGCTATGAGTCAGAATTGACTCGACGGCACCTAACAACAACAACAGCAACCTACTAGACTGTGAGAGAATAAATTTGTCTTTATTAAAGCTATCCATTTGTGGTACTTCTGTTTTAGCAGCACTAGATAACTAAGACAGTTGTTTACCTGTGTTTTATTGACTATGAAAAAGCATTCGACTGCGTGTATTACAACAAATTATGGATAACATTGTAAAGAATGGGAATTCCAGAACACTTAATTGTGCTCATGGGAAGCCTGTATATATATCAAGAGGCAGTCGTTTGAACAGAATAAGGTAATACAGCGTGGTTAAAGTCAAGAAAGGTGTGTGTCAGGGTTGTATTTTTTCACCACACTTATCTGGGGCCTCTTTCCTTTTCATATGAAGTTAATGATTAGTTTTTCCATCTCGTTAAAGAATGCTGTTGGTATTTTGAATCAGAATCACATTGTTTTTGTAGATTGCTTTAGATAGAACTGGCATTTTCACAATGTTGAGTCTACCTATCCTTGAGCATGATTATGTTTTTCCATTTATTTAGGTGTTGTTTAGTTTCTTGCAATAGCATTTTGTAGTTTTCTTTGTATAGGTCTTTTACGTCCCTGGTTAGATTTTATTTTTTTTAGGGGATATTATAAATGATATTGTCTTCCTGATTTCTTTCTTACAGTTTTCTTTATTGGTGTACAGGAATCTAACTGATTTTTGTATGTTTATCTTGTGTTCCATTACTTTGCTGAAATCTTTCTGTTAGTTCCAGTAGTCTTCTTGTGGAGTCCTTTGAGTTCTCTATATATAGTGTCACATCATCTGCAAATAGGTATAGTTTTACATCTTCCTTACCAATTTGGATGCCCTTTATTTCTTTTTCTTGCCTTATTGCCCTAGCAATAGATAGATTTTGTATCTACTGAGACTTTATGTTTTTCTTCTTTATTTTGATGAGTAAGTTTGTTAACTTTCTTTGTGGTTACCTTGAAATTTACCTCTAGCTTCTTAAGTTTAAACCAGTCTTTTATTGCTTGATAACAACTTGACTTCCTCTCCATTTGAAAATTCTATACCTACTTAGTTTATTCCCTCTTTTATTGTTGTCACTTTCAGGTTGACTTCTCTGGTTCCCTGTTGTAAATTTTTTAGTTTTGTTTTATCCTTGAGAGTTCATTATCTAGATTGGTATCTGGCTGATGTTGTCTTAGGTCCTAGATTCAAGTTGTTGTCTATGTTGGTTCTCTAACCAAAGTACTCCCTTTAATAATTCTTGTAAGTTTGGTTTGGTTTTTACACATTCCCTTAATTTCTGTTTATCTGGAAATGTCCTAATTTCGCCATCATATATGAGAGAGAGTTTTGCAGGATATATATTATTTTTGTTTGGCAATTTTTTTCTTTCAAAATTTTATATGTGTCATCCCATTGCCTTCTTGCCTGCGTGGTTTCTGCTGAGTAATCAGAGCTTAGTCTTATTGTTTCCCCTGTGTCTGTGGCTTTGCATTTTTCTTGTGCTACTCTCAGTATTTTGTCTTTGTCTTTGATTTCAGCAAGTGTGATTATGATAAGCTTTTGTGTTTTGGGGGGGGTTTATCCTATATGGGGTTCACTGAGTTTCTTGGATGGTCAACTTCTCATCTTTCATGATATTAGGGAAGTTTTCTGTCAGGAAATAGTCAATGATCCTCTCGTGTCTTCTATTTTCTCCCCTTGTTCTGGAATTCTGATCACATGCAGATTTTTGCTCTTGATTTTATTCCACATTGCTCTCAGGTTTTCTTCATTCTTTTCTCTGATTTTCCTCAAACAAAGTGATATACAAGAATTTGTCTTCAATTTTGCTGCTCCTGTCTTCCATTGTTTCAAATTTGCTCCTAAAACATTCTATTGCACTCTCCATTTCTGAAATCTTGTTGTTTATGTTTTGTATTTCTAATTGCTGTTTTTGTATTATTTCTAGTTGTTTATTTATTTTAACATTTTCTTCCTGTATTATTTTCCTGGAAGAAAATTTCAAAATAAATAAAAAACTAGAAATAATAAATTTGACATTTTCTTCCTGTATTATTTTCCTACAAAATCCTGGTGGCATAGTGGTTAAGTGCTATGGCTGCTAACCAAAGCGTTGACAGTTCAAATCCACCAGGCGCTCCTTGGAAACTCCATGGGGCAGTTCTACTCTGTCCTATAGGGTCACTATGAGTCGGAATCAACTCAATGGCACTGGGTTGGGTTTATTATTTTCCTGAAATCTTCCATTCCTTTTTCTGTTTTCCCTGATTTTGTTTGTATTACCCATTATTTTGTCTATTTTTACATATTTTTGTCTGCATTTTCCTTCATCAGTTGGAGAATCCTAAATATTAGAATTTTGAATTCCCTATCAAGTAGTTCCAGTGTCTTTTCTTCTACCAGAAGATCATCTGATGTTTTATTTTTGTAGCTTTCTGGAGCCAGCCTCTCCATTTTTTAAATATGTTTTGATATTCTTTGCTGTCTCTAGGACATTCAGGAATTATTTTCTTTGTTTTTTGATTGTAGATTTGATTGTTTCATCTTGCTTTTTTGTTTTATTTGGTTATGTCTGGGCAGGTGGGTTGGGCTTGTTTTGTTTCTTGCTCACCTATGAGCATGATACTTCTCACCACCTTGTCCAGGTGGACAGGGCCAGTCACTCAGCTATGGTGCAGCAGGATGTGTCCAGCGGGGGTTGAGGGGCAGGGATGGGTATTTTGTTACAAGGCCTGGGGCCAATGGGGCATAGCCAGGAGGCAGTGCAGGGTGGGCCTGGGGGACCACGTTGGTGCCATTCCGGAGCATGGCACTTGGCATATGGTGCAGACGGGCAGGCAGGAAAGGAGAGGATGCAATGTGCAGAGTGGGTGTTCTGTTTCCTGTTGGTAGCTCCATAAGTTGCCTTCCTATACTCCCTGTCAGTGGTCCTTGGTGGCTGAGGTTCAAGTGGCAAATCCAGGTGGCAGTGAGCTGGTGTCTCTCGCACCAAGTGACCATGCTTGTTGGAAAGAGGCAGAGACCACAAACAAGGAAGTAGGGTGGGGATGGGAAAGCATACATCCCTGGTTGTTGGTTGCCCTGTTTCCTTCTGGGAGCTCTGTGAAGTTGCCTTCCTGTACACCCTGCCTGTGTCCCTTGGTGGCTGTAGTCCAAGATGGAGACTCCGTGCTGTGTTAGCTGGCAGGGTACCTCTACTCCATAGCTCTTCTCATTCTCTCTTCTTTGTCAGTTTCTTATTCCATTTGGTGCTCGATCAAGTTCTCTATTGCTTCATGTGGTGCTTAATTCTCCAGGGTTGATGTTTATATTTGTTTTACTTAGTTTTTTGGTTTTTTGCTGCAGAGGGGTATCATGGTGCTTTTGTTTACAGCACCCATGTTGTCTAGGCCCTCCATTGTGATCCTAGTCAATTGGTTGGTAGAGGTAGCTGGGCATCATCTAGTTCTTCTGGTCTTGGTGTGGTGTAGGCTGTGGTTCATGTGGTTGACTTGTCCTTTGGACTAATTGCTCCTTTGAGTCTTTGGTTTTCTTCATTATCCTTTGCTCCAGATGGGAAGGAACCAATAGTTGTATCTTAGTTGGCAGCTCACAAGCTTATAAGACCCCAGTGGCAACTCGCCAAAGTAGGATATAGACCATTGTCTTTATGAACTATTTTGTGCCAATTGATGTCGATGTCCCCCAAGTTTATTGTCCTTTTCCTTTGAGCCTAGGAACTTCATCCCATGTGGTGTTTGGTTACATCTAAGAGGTTTCCTTGACTGTGCACCTTGTGTGCTCTATTGTCTATATTAATATATGAGGAGCACCTATAGTCGTGAATGTAGAAATATCTACCACCAAACCTGTATCTGCTGGTGGGTGTGCTCACTTACACTCTCTCACATCTTTTGGCATATCTATCTACCTATATATCCATTCATAAATTATCAGTGGTTAATACTATTGTTGCAGGATTATCTATGCTGTAGTAGTTACCTTAAAAAAAAAAAATAGTTGCCCTTTATTCCTGCATTCCTCTCAGTGCCCTCTCTTGTCCTGGCCATGTTGTGCTGACTTCTCCCACATTGTGTATTGCCTTTCCCTTCACCAACATTAACACATGTCGTCTATCTACTTGGTGATTTTTCCTCCTTTCCCTCGGTAAGCTTCAAATAATTTTTTTTTCTGTGTGTAAACTTTTTGTTGTTACTTTATAATAGTTATCTATATATGTCCTTTTATGACTGACATTTCACTCAGCATAATATCTTCCAAATTCATCCACATTGTGAGATGTTTCAAAGATTCGTCATTATTCTTTGTTTTTGCATAGTATCCCATTGTGTGTATGTACTACAATTTGTTAATACATTCATCTGTTAATGGGCACTTAGGTTGATGGGCATCTTTTTGCTATTGTAAATAATGATGTAATGAAAGTGGGTGTATAAACGTCTATTCGTGTCATGGCTCTTATTTCTTTACGGTATACACCTAGGAGTAGGACTGCTGGATCATATGTTATTTCTATTTCTAGCTTTTTGAGGAAGTGCCATACCATTTTCCATAGTGGTTGTACCATTTTATAACCACATTTTATCTCCTTATACTAGGCTGTAGGCTTAATGTAAGCAAGGTTCTTGTTTTATACTTCCACTATGTACTTAGTGCCTCTTAAAAAAAAAAAAAAAAATTTTTTTTTTTTTTTTTTTTTTTTTTTTTTAGTGCCTCTTAAGCATTCCAAAATATTGTTTCTGAATGGGAGTCTGTGATTGCTGTATTTTCTCAGTCATTGTTTATTAAATCCTCCCCTCCCCCCCCAACTCTGCTAACTAGAACCAAAATTGGGTGAAATGTTTTACATGTTGTGAAGGCAACATTTCTAAGCTTGGTGTAGTTTTCAGACTAGGGTATGGAGTTTGTTAGTGTAGATGTTAATATTAGTGTTCTCTTTATTTTCAATGATCTCCATTAGCATCACTTCTCTAATATCCGCTAATTTAGTATGATAACTCAAGAGGCCTCTACTTAACTAGAAAGTCATTCCTCTGGCCATATTCTTGGCTATTTGCGATGTAGTTAGTGATATCTTCACCTCGGTGGCAGAAAAAACATTCCCTGGAGCTCTCAAAGGTCATTAAGCACATGTCCAATTACTGCCTGGGTTATGTTTGGCAACATCACTATTAGATGGCTTCATTCTGGTTATCTTCTAATATTTATCTGTCTAATCATCTTTACTGAGTTTTGTCTACAGGAAACAACAATTATTCCTATAGTAAATCTTTGAATCCCAGAATGTATTGGTTTTGAGTTGGGCTTCTTAAAACAGTAATTCTAGCACATATGGCAGCTCTTGGTTATATAGTGTTGGTGGTGGTGGTACTGACTCATAGTGACCTCATGTGATGGAGTAGAACTTCCCCATAAGGTTTTCTTAGCTGAAATCTTTAAGGAAGCAGATTACCGGGTCTTTCTCCTGGGGAGCCACTGGATGAGTTTGAACCTCCAACCTTTTGGTTAACAGCCAAGTGTTTAACAATTGTGCCACCACGGCTCCTTCTTGGTTATATAGTTGAGATTTTCCCAGACTCTCCAAGTGTCAGGAAGGTGTGTGGGTGTTCTGAGTGAATTTCACATCTCCAGTGGGAACAGCAATTTCCCTTTGGATGAGCAAGTCAATTTGCCTTTCAGAACCCTGGAGAGATTGGAGAGATCAGATAATCCATAATGTAGGGGCAAAGTGGTATGTAAAAGGGCCCCAAACTGGTGAATTATTTAACAGTCTGTAAAAGGAGCAGCAGTTAGATTGCCATGGCCTCCTCTCCCATGCTGGCTACACAGGTTACTATCCTTTTCACTCTTATAGGAGCCTGAAGATTTAGTCTCTGGAGAAACTGAACCTGCAAAGGGTTTGTAAAATAGGTGGTGTACTGGATTTAGTTCCAGACTGTAGATTGCTGAGCCCAGAATTAACAGCTAAGGAACACTAGATATGTGAGAAAAGTCTTCTCATGAGAGACCAAAACAAACCAACATTAAAAAAAAAAAAAGAAGTCATTGGAGAAACAGAGATGATGCAAGGCACAGAAGAAGACTTTAGACACTAAACCTGTTAACCTGTTACCAGCCATTGTTTTTAGAAAGGTAAGAAAAGTACAACATCCATTACTCATGAACTGGATTCTATTTAAAAAAAAAAAAAAAATGGAGCATTCAGAATATAAATGAACTCTAAGAAATTAAAACTCTAAAGGCTAAATTAAAACAAATTCAAAAGAAACTCAAGTTGGCAGATAAAGTTAAGAAATTCCTAGAACAATTAAAAGACAAAGGAATGGATAATTGGAAGGAAAAGATAAAAAAATAAGATGATCAACCTTGGAGTTTCAACATCCTACCAATAAAAGTTTCAACAAAAGAGAATAGAATACACAGAATGAAAGAAATTAGCAATTAAATAATACTGGAAAATATCCCAGAATTGAAGCACTTGTGACTCTAGATTTTAAAAGCCTACCAAATTTCTGGCTCAAAAAAATTATAACAAACTCTTTCCAAGGCTAATTGTCATGGCTTTTCAATACAAGGGAAAAAAAATCTTAAAATTTTCCAGAGGGAAAAAAGTTTACTTACAAAGAATAGCATCAGAAAATCAAGTAGCATGAAACTTCTCAATAGGAACTTTGAAAGTTAGAAGACTTATAATTTTATACAGAACAGATTATAAATCAGGTGTTATAATGGAACAAAGTTGTCAAACATGTAAGCCCCCAAATCTTTACCTCCCATGCCCTTCCTCAGAAAAATACTGAGAAATGTGCTTCAACTAAGTAAGGGGGTAAACTAAGAGGAAAAAAAATATATATATATATATATACATATATACATATATTTTAGCTAACAGCATATCCAGAATGAGAGTGGTGAAGGGAATTTTCAAGATGCCAGCCTAAGGAGCAGTTGGTCTGGCCTGGAGGGGAGCTGAGGCCACGGATCTGGGAGACAGCTACAGGACTATCTCCAGCAAAACGTATGGAATTGAGGAGTTATCTGGCAAGTTTGGTCAAGTTCAAAATTGTATTGCATCGAATTTTATAGAGCTATTGGCGTGTGCTAGAAATGAAGCAAAGAAAAAAAATGAGGCTATCATCAATTCCTGGGAACACAGATTTGTGCAAGAAAGTAAACGTAATCATAATACTCTACTTGACTCAGCAGTGATGACTTTTTACATAATTATTATAATTAAAACTCTCCCCTTAATTTAAATGAGGGAGGGAGGAAATGGAGCAGAAAGAAAATAATTTTATAGGGAAGAATAAGAAAAAAATCATTTACCAGATTGGAAAGTTAGTAAATAACATTTAAAAACTAATGAATTGGGAGATAGTAATATATACATATTATTTAGAGATTTGAAAGTAAATATTAAAGAAATATTAAAACAAACAGGACAAGAAGGGTGGCAGGCAAGGAGAACATGGAACTGCTATTCCTTTTTTGTTAGAAGCCTTTTACAATTGCATAAATATAAAAAATGTTTATAAATGTAATACTTTGAAAAAAATTAGAATTAATCAAAGCAATCCACTGGAAAAAAGATCTGTGTATAATCTGTAGTTGAAATTCATTAAGGAGTCTTGCTGACTTCAAATCAGTTCTACCTAAAAGAGACAGTGGTAGAAATTTAGCAGTTATTCCAAGAATTTGGGTGTGAAGCACATATGATAATTGAAAATAAAATCTAGAAATCCTAGGAAAGTCGGCTTATAATGGAAAAGCTCAGAGCCACCACACAGTTTTCATGCCTTTTAACAGCATCCACTAAAATGATCAAAATCCTTACATATAAAATGACACAGTAGAACTAGAAAAGAACTAGAAAGGATCCAAGAAATTCTTTCTTATTTTATTGTTTCTCTTTCAAAATATTGAAAAAGAAGTCCTATTGCCTTGAATAAGATGTTTTAATTACATTTTGATTGTTTCACAGCCATAAATTGATACTATGAAGAAAGAAGCAGTTTGTTACATCAATACTTCTGTCACCAGACTGAGTTAATGTTGCCCAACTATTTTGTCCATTTTATTAGTTTATTTTATCTTATCTAACCCTAGGAGTCCCTGAGCGACAGTTTAGTGCTCAGCTACGAACTGTAAGGTTGGAGGTTCAAGTCCCCCCAGAGGCACCTCAGAAGAAAGTTCTGGGGATCTACTTCCACTGAAAGTCAGTTATCGAAAACACTGTGGAGCACAATCTTACTTTGCCATACGTGGGTTTACCATGAGTTGGAAACAATTTGATGACAACTGGTTTGGTTTTTGGTTTTATCTAATATTAAGATTGACCTGCTCATACGAGTTGTCACAACCATTGTCCCACACACTAGGATCTTACTTCAGTTATCTGAGAATTAGGGTTGATTTTTAATTTCAAGTTGTACTTATTTGGGTTCTTAGATCACTGCGACTAGTGTTTCAACTCCAAGGGCATAGCTCTTTAGAAAGCCTCCAATTGAAACTATTCCTCTTCCTCCCTAGAAAGCTGCATCAGGAACTTGGTTCCAGTACTAAAAATGAAGTGTTGTCCAGTGTCCATGTCCAACCGGCCAGTAGACTCCAGGGTACTGTGCAATCTGTGAAAAGACTGTGTTGTATTCTGCAAATTGGAGTTAATTACCTTTGACAGGGAGGTGCTTTGATGTTGCTGTATGAAGTCAATGCAAAGCATCTTGAAGCACCCACATGAAAGGATGCTTTTCTTCATCTTGTCTGAGCACACAGAAGTGTGTCTGCATGGGATTATTCATCTTCTTTCCCTGTGAGAACAGACTGTGGACTTCTGTGTCACGTGCAGCATGAATTTATCTTAACAGGGCTTACTTCCGAGTACAGCCACAAAGAGCAGCTCTGTGCTCACAAAAGCAGACATTTTTTAACTTTCTGTGAAATCTGGTAGTCTCCTTCCTAGGATACCCAGGCTTAGAATCATGTTGGTATGTATCACTTTTCCATTTAAGGACACAGTGATTTGAATTTGGGTTCTAGGTACCAGATCGAAAGTTTATCTATCTGCCTTCCTAAATAATTCTAATCCACTATGTTCTCTCCCCTTCTACACTTGTTTTGCAATTCATCTGCTATACTAGACATTGACCTTGTCTTTGTTGGGTGCTTTAGAGAAGCAAAATCAGGGAGATGTATATATATATACATATAGAGAGAGAGAGAGAAAGAAATTTAGTTCAAGGAATTGGCCCACACAATTCTGGGGCTGCAGGTCCAAAATCCATAGGTCGGGGAGTAGGCTAGAGACTTCTGCAGATTTACCTCCCAAGGTCTGTAGGTCAAGAGGACGGGAGAAGAGTGCAGTGTCAAAGAGATACAGAGCTCTGCCAGAATATCCGTTTATATTCTGGAGACAGTCCATGCACTATACTGATATAGTCTAATTTAAATAAATAAAATTCTATTTCTAAATGGGATCACATTCACAGGTATAAGGATCAGGATTTACTACACATATTCCTGGGGCGGGGGGGTGGAAATTTCAATCCATAACCCATTTCCTTCAAGTTGATTCCCCATCATAGCTACCCCAAGTGTTACATACAGCGTAGAACTGAGCTCCATAGGGATTTCTTGGCTGTAATCTTTACAGAAGCAGATCACCAGGCATTTCTTTTACAATATCACTGGCTGGGTTCAAACTCCCAATCTTTCAATTAGTAGTCAGTGCAAACCATTTGCATCACCCGGAGGACCTATATATAATTAAAAAAAAAACCCACAAACCCATTGCCGTCCAGTCATTCTGACTCAGGGCAACCCTACAGGACAGAGTAGAGCTGCCCCACAGAGTTTCCAAGAAGCGTCTGGTGAGTACAAACTGCTCACCTTTTGGTTAGCAGCTGAGCATTAACCACTACAACACCAGGGCTCTACATGTAATATAAACCAAAAAAAAAACCTAAACCTGTTGCTGTCGAGTTGATTCCAACTCTTAGTTACCCTACAGGATAGAGTAGAACCACCCTATAGAGTTTCCAAGGAGCGCCTGGTGGATTCGAACTGCCAGCCTTTTGGTTAGCAGCCATACCTCTTAACCACTACGCCATCAGGGTTTCCATATAAATAATTTAAAAAAAAAAAGACCTTAAAAGAGAATGAGTTGAAAACATCAGGCAAGAAATTGTCAAGAAACTGGAAGAAAGGGCCAGCAGAATCACAATAACAACAAAAAGCTCTGAAATAAGTTGGATGAAGGCTTTCCTAAATAAGAACTGATAAAAATTGAGCATTATGAATTCTATCTTAAAGCAACCAGGGCATCATTTGAAAGGATAGGTGATGAAGTTATAAATGGGCTAATTTTACACTGGCTTAAGTATCTATTTAAGTAATGCAGAACGGCTTTCCAATTTATCAGAAGCTTATTATTTTTTTTTCTTTTATAGACTATCTATACTTACTGGTGTTTTTTCATAATATTTATTTTCCTCCAATGGAGTGAATCTACAAAGACTGGTACTAGAATTATTCGTGGAGGATTCATAAGACAGATAAGTTTTTTTGTTTTTTAACATTTTTTGTGCTTTAGGTGAAAGTTAAACACAGCAAATTCGTTACCCATTCAATAATTCATACTCAAATTGTTCTGTGACATTGGTTCCAATTCTAACAATGAATCAACACTCTCTCAATTTCCACCCTGGTTTCCCTGTTTCCATCCTCTGGTTCCCCTGCCTCCCCTCTCTGCCTTTTCACCTTTGCTTTTGGGCAAATGTTGCCCTTTTGGTCTCACATAGTTGATCATTTTAAGGAGCACATTCCACGAGGAGTGCTTGTTTTAAAGGCTGCTCCATTATTTGGCCAAAAGGTGGCCTCTGGGAGTGGCTTCAGGTCCAAGTTAGAAGGATGTCTTGGGGCTATAGTTTCAAGAGTTCCTACAGTCTCTATCAGAACAGTAAGACTGGTCTGCTCTTTTTTATGGATTTCGATTTTGTTCTACATTTTTTTCCTATTCTAACTGGAACCCTCTATTGTGTTCCTGATTAGAGTGGTCAGTAGTGCTAGCTGGACACCATCTAGTTCTTCGAATCTCGGGTAGAGGAGAACATGGTTCACGTGGGCCATTTGGACTAATTGTTCCCCACGTCTGCAGTTTTCTTCACTCTCTTTTGCTCTGGACGGGAAGAGACCAATAGTTGTATCTTAGATGTCCCCTTGTAAGCTTTTAAGATGCCAGGCACTACTCACCAAACTAGGATATAGAACATATGTTTATGAACTATGTTATGCCAATTGACCTAGATGTCCCCCAAGACTGTGGTCCTTAGCCTTCAAGCCCAGTAACTTAGTCCCACGAAATGTTTGACTTTGTGTAAGATGTTTCCATTACGATGCTCCCATGTGCTCTATTATATGTATGAATATACAGGCAGCATCTACAAATATATGCATAGAAATACACATAACCATAACTAGATATGCATGCAGGTATACTCCCTTCTGACCTCCCATATCTATTTAGCACACATATGTATCCATCCACAAATTATTGTTTGATATTACTGTTGTTATAGGATCATATATGTTAAATACTACTATACTAGTACTACCAGTTGCCGTCAAGTCGATTCCAACTTGTAGTGACCCTATAGGACAGAGTAGCACTGCCCCATAGGGTTTCCAAGGAGTGGCTGGTGGATTTGAACTGCAAACCTTCTGGTTAACAGCTGAGCTCTTAATCACTGTGCCACCAGGGCTTCTGTATATGTTATAGTATTTACCATACCCACCCAAGTATTAAGTATTTACCATAAAAATAGTCGCCCTTTATTCTTGCATACCTCTCAGTGTCTTCATTTGCCTTGGCCACTTTCTGCTGATTTCCCCTTTATTGTGTCTGTCTTTCCCTTCACCATTTTTAAAACATGTCTACTGTTTAGTTTGTGATTCTCCCTCCTTTCCCCTCCCATCCCTGGTAATCATCAAAGAATGTGTCTTTCTGTATGTAAACCTTTTCTTAACTTTTTATAACAATGGTCTTTATATTTGTCCTTTTGTGATTGACTTATTTCACTCAGCATAATGTCCTCCAGATTCGTTCATGTTGTGAGATGTTTCCCAGATTCATCACTATTCTTTATCTTGATTAGTATTCCCTTGTATGTATGTAGCACAATTTGTTTATACATTCAATGATTTAGGTTATTTCCATCTTTTTGGTATTGTGAATAATTCTCCAATGAACATGGGTGTGCATATGTCTATTCGTGTCACAGCTTTTATTTCTCTAGGATATATGCTTAGGAATGGGATTGCTGGATCATATGGTATTTCTATTTCTAACTTTTTGAGGAACCACCATGCCATTTTCCCTAGTGGTTGTACCGTTTTACATTGCCAGCACCAGTGTTTGGGTTTTAATCTCTCCCACAACCTTCCCAGCATTTGTTTTCTGTTTTTGTTTGTGTTTTTTATGAGTGTCATTATTGCCAGAGCGAGAAGGTATCTCATTGTAGTTCTGATTTGCATCCATTTTGAGTTAGTTTTTGTCTATGTTGTGAAGTATAGATCCTGTTTCATTTTTCTGCAAATGACTATCCAGTTTTGCCAGCAACATTTGTTAAAAAGACTATCTCATCTTCATTTAATAGACTTCGACCCTTTGTCAAAGATCAGCTGTCCATAGTTGGATAGGTTCGTTTCTGGATTCTCAGTTCTGTTCCGTTAGTCCAGGCTGTTCTGACTACTGTGGCTGTGTAATGCGTTCTGAAATCAAGAAGTGTGAGGCCTCCGACTTTGTTCTTCTTCTATAAAGGTTTATCTATCCAGGCTCTTGTTCCTTTCCATATAAAGCTGAAGATTCATTTTTCTATTTTGTCATTGCTATTGTGAATAATGTTGGAATTTGGATTGGGATTGCATTGTATCTATTGACTGCTTTGGGTACTACTGACATTTTCACAATGTTAAGCCTTTCTATCCATGAGCATGGTATTTTTTCCCATTTATGTAGGTCTCTTTAGGATTCTTGCAAAAGCGTTTTGTAGTTTTCTTTGTATAAGTCTTTTATGTCCTACTTAGATCTTTGTATAAGTCTTTTATGTCCTACTTAGATTTATTTCTAAGTGTTTTATCCTTTTGGGGCCTATTGTAAATGGTATTGGTTTCCTGCTTTCCCTTTTGGAGTTCTCTTCGTCAGCGTAGAGGAATCCAACCGATTTTTGTATGTTGATGTTGTACCGTGCCACTTTGCTGAATTCCTCTATTAGTTCCAGTAACTTCCTTGTGGAATCTCTGGGATTTTCTGCTTATAGGATCATGTCATCTGCCAAGAGAAATACTTGCCCTTACCAATTTGGATGTCCTTTACTTCCCTTTCTTGCCTTATTGCTCTGTCTAGAGTTCCAGTACGATGTTGAGTAAGAGTGGTGATAAAGGGTATCCTTGTCTGGTTCTCATTCTCAAGGGGAATACTTTCAGTCTCTATCCATGGAAAATAATATTGGCTGTTGGTTTTGTATATATGCCCTTAATTATGCTGAGGAATTTCCCACCTATTCCTATTTTGCTGAGAGTTTTGATCAGAAAAGGTGTTGGATTTATCAAATGCCTTTTCTGTATCTATTGAGATGATGATGTGATTCTTTCCCTTTCTTTTATTTATGTGGTGAATTACATTGATTGATTTTCTAATGTTGAATCATACTTGCATCCCTGGTATGAATTCCACTTGATATGCTGTTGAATTGTATTGGCTAGAATTTTGCTGAGAATTTTTGCATCTATGTTCATGAGGGATATAGGTTGTAATTTTCTTTTTAAGTGGTGCCTCTGTGTGGCTTTTGTGTCAGGGTTATGCTGGCTTCATAGAATGAATTAGGGAGTATTCCTTCCTTTCCTGTGTTCTGGAGTAGTTGAAGTAGGATTGGTGTCTGCTCTTCTCTGAATGTTTGATAGAATTCTCCAGCGGAGCTCTTTGGGCTGTGGCTTTTTTTTTTTTTTTTTTTTATGACCTCTTTAATTCCTCCTTTTGTTATGGGTCTGTTCAAATTTTCTACCTAAGTTTCTGTTAATTTAGATAGTGTGTTTCTAGAAATTTGTCCATTCTTCTAGGGTTTTAGATTTGTTGGAGTGCAATTTTTCATAATATTCTCTTATGATCGTTTTTTATCTTGGTTGGCTCTGTTGTAATGTCACCCATCTCATTTCTTATTTTGGTTATTTGCATCTTCTCATTCTTTTCCTTTGTCAATTTGGCCAGTGGTTTGTCAACTGTATTGATCCTTTCAGAGAACCAACTTCGTCTTGTTAATTCTTTCTATATTATTTTTCTGTTTCATTTATTTCTTCTCTAATCTTCCATTATTTCCTTTCTTCTGGTGACTGTGGGCTTCTTTGGCTACTCTTTTTCTAACTGTTCAAGTTGTAGGGTTAAGCTATTGATTTTGGCCCTTTCTTCTTTTTTGGCTTCTTTTTTGATGTGTGCATTTATTGTTACATTATCCTCTTAGCACTGCTTTTGCTGTGTTCCTAAGCTTTTGGTATGTTGTATTTAAATTCTCATTTGATTCTAGGCATTTTTTTAAATTTCATTTCTAATTCCTTATACTCCTCAGTAGTTTTTAAGCAAGGTGTTACTCAGTTTCCATGTATCTGATTTTTTTTTCCTTGTTATTCCTGTTATTTGTTTCTAGTTTTGTAGTGTTGTGGTCAGAGAAGATGCTTTATATTATTTTGATGTTTTTAAATTTATTGAGGCTTGCTTTGTGGACTAAAATATGGTCTATTCTGGAGGATGATCCATGTGCATTGGAGAAAAATATGCACTGTGCTGCTGTTGGGTGGAGTGTTCTATACATGTTAATGAGGTCTAGTTGGTTGATTGTGTTATTTAGATCTGTATCTGTTTCTTTCTAGATGTTCTATCCTTCATGGAAAGTGGTGTGTTAAAGTCTCCTACTATTATTGTGGAACTGTTTCTCTTTTCAACACTGTTAGAGTTTGTTTTATGTATTTTGGAACTCTGTCATTGGGTGTGTAGATATTTATTATGGTTATGTCTTTTTGGTAGACTGACCTTTAATCACTATGTAATGCCCTTCGTTGCCTCTTATGATGGATTTTGACTTAAAGTCTATTTTATCAGAGACTAATATTGGCACTCCTACTCTTTTTTGGTTACTGTTTTCTTGATATATTTTTTTTCATTTTTTGATTTTTAACCTATTTTTGTCTTCTTGTTTAAGGTGTGTCTCTTGAAGGCAACATATAGATGGATCATGTCTTTTTTAATATGTTCTGCCACTCTCTATTGACTGGTGCGTTTAAGCCATTTCTATTCAGGGCGATTATGGATAAGTATGAATTTACTGCTGCCATTTGTTGTACTTTTCTGTGTGTGTGTGGTGTTGGCAGTTTCTTTGTTCCACTTAATTTTCTGTGCTGAGTTCTTTTTGTCTATGGAATTTCTTTTCATTTCCTTTATTGTTGTTGTTTTTGTGTTTACTGATTTTCTTCTTTTTTGTTGAGTAGGTTTATTAATTTTCTTTGTGGTTACTCTAAAATTTACCTTTATCTCCCTAAGTTTAAAACACTCTGTTGTTTCTTGATATCATCTTGATTTCCTCTCTTTATGGAAGTTCTTTACCTGTGCCATTTATTCGCCCTTTTTGTTTTGAACTCGTTTACAAATTGATGTCTCTCATTCCCTGTTTTCAGTTTTGCAAATTTATTTTACTTTTTTGAGATTTATCTGAGTTGGTATCTGGGTGGTGATGACGTGTGTCTTAACCTCAGCAGCTCCATGGGAGAAAGATGTGGCAGTCTGCTTCTGTAAAGATTATAGCCTTAGAAATTCTATGGGCAGTTCTACTCTGTCCTAAAGGATCACTATGAGTCAGATCAACTCAGTGGCAATGGGTTATGGGTTAGATATCATTACTGTCTTATTTTAGAGATGAAGAAACAGAGAGGAGATTAAGTAATTTGCCCAAAGTCATATCAGTAGTAAAACCAGGATTCAAATTCAAGCAGTATGGCTCTGGAAACCATACTCATTACCTTATTCTGTATTTGAAAAATGTATGAAGTATTCTAAAGATAGGCATAGCATATGAGGCATAGCACAAGGTATATTTTACAATACTACAAATATGTGGTTTTTCAACTTAAAATAATACCAAAAAAATCCACTGCCATCAAATACCAGTACACAATAATTATATTAAAACTGTTTAGCTCAATTCTTCCCTTCCATATTGGAAATAACATATTTTCCAGCAAATTGATGAGTGGGGCAATTAAGAGATTTCCAGGTCTGAGGGTTCTAATTTTCTCATTCCAGGTGTATCTACTTCTTCCATGAGTTTAGAAAATCTGACATCTGGCATCCAAGTTAGGGAATCAAGCTGATTGTATTTCAGAGTGGTTATCCTTGGAATCAATTAGACAGCAATAAATTTTATCCTTCACAAAAATTGGGGTGATGGTCTAAACAACGTTACTCCTTCCTACCACCAGGTTATATCCAGCTCAATACAGGGGGTGGGTCTGTTGCTGTAGATCTGAAGAGTAAGGAGGAACCCAAGGTCTGAGACAGATCTTAAGACTCAGTCACCCTTGAATATGACTAGGCGATAGGAAGGAAGAATGTTGCTGTAGACCACTGCCTCAATCTTGGTGAGGAATAACCAATCGGAAACATAATCAGCTTGATTCTGCAACCGGGAGACCAGAGTTCAGACTAGAAAGTATGCAAGTAGGTTGTAAGCCATTTCAAAAGAACCTGAAGATCTAGCACTGAGCCTACCCCTCATTAGCCAGAACTCCCATCTCTACTTTTGGCCAACAGTTTCAAGACTGCTAGAATACTCCTAGAAAGAGGAGGATCTTCAAGTGTGTAGAAGCAGCTATGTGATCAGGACCTCACCCTCCTGCTCAGGTAAGAACTTCTATATACAGGTATGAACTAATTTAAAAATTGTTTCTAAACTTGGGAAACCTAGGTGTTCCTTCTCCAAACCTTCACTACTTTTGTTCAACATTAGTTTCCATAAAATAAGAAAATGTTAGAATTGGAAGATGTGGTAGGCACAATAAATGGCTCCCCCAAAATGTCCATACCTCAATCCTCGGAACCTATGAATGTTACCTTACATAGCAAAAGGGACTTTGCAGATGTGATTAAAGCTAATGGCCTAGATTATCTAGTGAAGTCAGTTAAATCATGTAAGTCCTTAAAAGCAGAGAATTTTTTCCAGCAGGGTCAGATAGATGAGATGGAAGGCAGAGAGAATCAAAGCATGGGAGGGACTACACTCACCATTGCTAACTTAAAAGACAGTTCTCACTGGAACAAATTTAAATTGATTTTGCAAAGAATAAGTCAATATTGAATCAAAGTGTTTATTAGAAAAAATAAACAATCCTTTCCTCACCTAATCTTCAATTTCTCTCCCAAATGCAATTGCCTTTTTAAAGTAAGTTTGTAGTTGTATTATTAAGCAAATGGAATCAGGATTCTTTGGTTGTAAAGATGGAAATTCATTTTTCTTGTTGTCTTTAGGTAGTTCCTAAGATAAGTTTCCTTATTTTGAATGAAAATGCCTTTGCGACTCCTTGATGGCTTTTATTTTAACTATGTTTACCACTTTTTTTTTTTTTTTTGAATATTGGACTCCTAGGAGATTTGTAATGAAACATTTGTGTTCCCTTTTATGTTTTTCTAAAATACATTATAAGCTTTATTTCCTTTTCCTTGAAATTTTCCTCAGGTCCACTTGAGTAATGAATTATTGTATTATGCTCTATAAAAATTTCTCACTTTAAGAAAAATACAAAATAAATAAATAGATAAACCAAACAAAAAAAAACCCAAACCCGTTGCTGTCAAGTTGGTTCTGACTTATAGTGATCCTGTAGGACAGAGCAGAACTGTCCCTTAGGGTTTCCAGGGAGCGGCTGGTGGATTTGAACTGCTAACCTTTTGATTAGCAGCCATAGATCTTAACTACTACACTACGAGGGCTCCAAAATAAATAGATAAAAAGTAAAAATAAAATTTTCACTTTACAAAAATACAGGGTATTAAGATTTTCATCTCTCCGTAAAATAAATTTGTAGTCCCAGGCTGTTTTACTCCCCTGTTGTTAAAAAGAATGTCTTAATTTTTTCTAAGTACTCAAGATTTCATTGTTACTTTCTTATTCACCGCTCACATCTCAGAGCTTGTAGTAGTCTCTGCACAAAATTCCAAAATAGTGGACCATATTGTCCACCTTACCTATAAGAGAATTCATTGAAAATCTAAAAGCAAACGTACTATAAGAACACTGAGTAGAAGAATAAGACCCATTTTTTATCATGCTAATTGATACCAGCTAGAAGTCAGCTATGAATAAGTTCACAAGTACAAATACATGAGCAAACTGAGTCACAAGGAAAAGAAATAAGCTTATTACACTTTACATTCTCCATAATGAGGTCTTCTCTTAAATGTCATCTATCTGAATAAAACACAAACAATGCTGTGTGCCTCCTTAACACAGCACCCACTGGCTTTGGTATGAGATAATAATTTCACTCTTGGAATTTCAATAGTGAATGTAGTGAAAACAAGGGTAGGATGGAGTTTTACATAATGTGCCCTATAAAGCGACTCAGTTAAAACAGTGTTCTGGAAGCCTTATCTCATCTAACCTGGCTGCCTAGTGACATGCTCCTCTACAAAACCAGGCGTACTGTGAAGAGGATGTTTAAACACTCTGTGTGAAGTGTGTTAGTGGAGGCAGACATTATTGCAGATAGCCAAAAACCATGAATAAACTTCATAAACCCTAGGAAACATAATGATGCCTTCTTAGGCAGTGAAGGGCAGTGTCCAGAGCATGGTAGTTACTTAATAAAGGATTTATAGCTCATCAGATGCCCTCAGGTCCTGAGATGGCAAGAAATCAGGTCGGCCATAAAACACAGTGGGATATGACCTGCCTCAAGATGCTGCTGCCCACCCACAGAGACTGAATTTCCAGACTTGGTGTCCCTGAGGGATGCAAACAGTCAACACACTTGGCTGCAACTGCAGGACTGGAGATTTGAATCCACCCAGAGGCACCTTGGAAGAAAGGCCTGATGATCTACTTCAGAAAAGTCAGCCACCGGAACCCTATGAAGCACAGCTCTACTCTGGCACACACGGGACCACCATGTGTCAGAATCAACTCTATGGCAACTGGTTCTGGTTTTATGCACTTACTTCAGAATGTAGACAATATGTGAGAGTGTCGATTCTTAGGTACTATCCTCCTACACAGCACTGGTGTTAATCAGGCTCAGTGATAGGCTTCCTTTCACTGAAACAATGACAGCAAGACGTAATGTATACTAGAAGACTGAGAGCCTTTAGAACGATAACAGAATTTAAAAAATCTAAGTATATGACTTATGGCTTATTGACAATAAGTTACTATCAACTTAAATCAAACAGATTTGTTTTTAAACAGGCTCTCCTCCAGCCTCAATAAATTTAATGTTTTCAGATAAAAATACAAGAAGTAATATTTCTCTCTAAAAAAGTAGCCATTCTCTCTATGGAAAGTGTCATGTGCAAAAATTATAACTAATCTGCAAACACTAAGATTTTGGCCTGATAATTCCAATGATGTTATGAAAATTAGCATAAGAGGCTGAAACTTATATTTGGGAATCAAAAGAACCCAGTAATACAGATTAATGTCACATAATATCGGAATATCACCATGGGACAGATTTGATAACTAGATTTATTTTTTTGAAAAATATTAAGTACGAACTTAAATCAGTAGAATTTAACAGTAAGCTTTTCAAGTATTTGATTTTTGGCTTATGGTAATAAAGTGTAAACCATCGCTGTTTCCAACGATATGCAAAAATCACACCTGATTTAAGAACATGCATTTAATAATTTAAATTCTTCAGGAAACATCAAATATGAATTACCATTATATTGTAAACATGATCAAAATAAATCTTAAGCTATGAAAAAAAGAACATGATCACCAGAAGCAGTACAAATCTCACATCCTTCAAAGGCGAATGTGTACCAAAATAAAGAAAAAGGCATTAATAGCATTAACTTGTCAATTACAAGAAGAGAAATAAGAAACTGTTTTTAACAGAGATGAACTCTGGAAAGGTACAGTTTTGAAAGTAACAAGGTGCTTTAAAATTTTCACTTGAAAATTCACGTTCCATGTGATTATTCAGAAGACGTGATCTTCTCAAGAAGCAGCCTCCAACAGTAGTTCTGGAATGCTAGTTGTTACTTGGAGGATGCTGTATTAACATGGGCAAGAAAAGTATGTTATTAAACCTTCAGGCAAAGACTTCACCTCCTCCAAGAAGTCTTCTCTGAATACTACCAACCATTTATATAACCTGTCTATTGCAGGAAGAGAAAACCTTTGATGTTCACCATGAAATCATTCATCCACTCATTATCAATGTAGTGACCCTCCCTCCCAAGGTTCAAACACAAGCACACACACAAATAATAATAAAACTTACCGCTGCCTTCAGAGCTTGATCTAGATCTTCCAGTAGGTCTTTTTTATCCTCTAAGCCAACAGAGAGTCGAATCAGTGTGTCGCTAATTCCGAGGACATCTCTGTCACTCCTCGGCACAGACGAATGGGTCATGATTGCCCTGAAAGAAAGAGCCAGCATGTTCCTGATCACTATATTGGGTCCATGGATAAATATTTATGTCTCATGCACTGCAATTAGCTTCAATTCTTTTCTATTCCAAATAGCAAATGCTTTGTTTTCCCCTACATTTTTTCACAGATAAAAATGAGAAATTATGAAAAGCATCTCTTCTAATCACAATTCTAGGTGAAAACCAGAATCTTTCATCTGTAAGGCATGCTCAACCCAGGTGCAAAAGATGCCAATCAAGCGCCCCCATGCAGGGCGAGAAAGACACAGCCACCTGCGTGTGGATTTTAAGACCTGCCTGAAAGAGGGCATGGAGAGAAGTCATATACCTTACAACTAACCTGCTGGACAGCTACCTAAAACTCTGATTTACATGAGGCCTCTTAGACCAGGAGCCTGCCAGAATTAATTCTCTCTATATCAACGGAATCGACTTGACGGCACTGGGCTGGGTTATATCAACAGATCAATACAGAGCTGGACCTTCTGAGGCAGATCAGGGAAAGACCATCAGGGTTATCAGTTTGCATGAGGAATTCCAGTGTATAACCAATGACATAGAGACCGGGAAGGATTTTCCAAACTATCTAGCAACTCATTGTCGTCATTAACATGTGTAAAGGTAAAGCTCCTATTATGTGTCAAGCACTAGAGTAAGAATTCAGAAAATAAAAGGAATGAGATATTTTCTTTCCCCTAGTTTATGAAGCAGGAGCTAAAAGGTATGACAATTCACAATACAGAACAGTTGATAACAACTGACAAATAAGTTTGAACAATAAGGGATGCCAAATTTCAGAGGGAGCGGTCTCTGTGGGTAAAGAGATCATGGGGGAGAGGTTTGTAGCCTCACTAAGCCTTAACACGTTAATTCCTGCCAACACTCATCTTTTCCCTCCACACCACCAGCAAAACCACTGTCTAAGCTGCTTTCTCCTGTCTCACTTCAGACCCATGGGAAGAAAAGCTCAGCTGTGGTCAGAGTAAATGCATATCTTCTTTTATCATAATAAAGTTTTTACACACCAACGTCCTCCTTAAAATGTTCTGCCCTGATCAGACCCTAAATTCCTTTAAAGTGCACAGATAGAAATAAGAACTTAAGCTTCGGAGACCAATAGACTTGGGTATGAATCCCAGCCCTTCCACATACTGGTTATGAGGACTTGTAAAAGTTATCTGTCCTGAGAGCCTAATTGTTTATTGAAATAAAAATAGCTATCACTTATTGCGGAAACCCTGGTGGCGTAGTGGTTAAGTGCTACGGCTGCTAACCAAAGGGTCGGCAGTTCGAATCCGCCAGGCACTCAGTGGAAGCTCTATCAGGCAGTTCTACTCTGTCCTATAGGGTCACTAAGGGTTGGAATTGAGTTGACGCCACTGGGTTTGGTTTTTGTTTTGGTATCACTTATTGTATGCTTGGAGTCCCTGGGTGGTGAAAACATTTAAAATGCTTGGCTGCTAACAGAAAAGCTGAAGGGTCAAGTCCATCCAGAGGTGCCTTGGAAGAAAGGGCTGGTGATCTACTTCCAAAAAATCAGCCATTGAAAACCCTATGGAGCACAGTTCTACTCTGATACACATGGGGTCACCATGAGTCAGAATCAACTCAATGGCAGGTAGAGTTGTATCATGTGCTTGTCTTGAAGGCAGGTACTCTACCTAGGTGATTTATGTGCATTAATTCATTTTTGAAATGAATAAAAATTGGTTAATTAAAACCTATTTCAAAAATTTGAAACAAGCATTAATTTAAGGAACATGTATAAAGTACTTGGAATATAGTAGATGCCTAATAAAAATAATTCATTGTAGTAGCTAGCACTTACTGGGTATTTAGTAGAAATCAAGACATTAGTTTCAGGATTTTGTCCCCCATGTTCTCTTACAGTATTATCTACATTTGAGGAAACTTGGAAGTAGAGAGGACAGGTAATGTTTCTAAGGTCACAGAGCTAATATGTGCGGTTAGGCTCACAGACTGTAACTTAGTACATGTTGGCTCAGCTTCCTTCCTCCCTTATTGCAATGCTGCACTGGTTGCGGCAGAATTGGGAGACACAGAATGAAGGGTAATAGAACAGACAAGCCCTGACCTAAATTCACTTGTCCACTGGCATCTGGGTTATAGCCTAAGCTGGAGTGTCTGGGCCCGAGCAAGTTTAAGCAAATCCCTAAATAAGGCAGAAGAGAACCTTGAAGTTATTGTACATTTTATTGCTATGAAAAACAAGCCTATTTTATATGCTAACTGTGCCCTCTTGTGCATCCAGACTTACTAGCAGGAATCTTCTGGGAAGTATGATAGAAACCCCTATCTGTTGCTTAAATTATTCTGATTCATTCTTTGGGCATCTTATTTTTTTTTAACTATGTAAAATTGCGTGACCTCTCCCCATAAACTGTAAACTATTTTGAGAGGGCAGGAAATGTGCCCAAATTTTGGCAACACTCCTCAGCACAATGCTTCCAGAACATAATTATTTCATAAATGTTTATGAAAATTAAAACATAGAAACATCCCATGTGCATGAGTACAGATGAAAATTATTAGGTAATGGTGTTGATTTACCCTTGCAAAAATTACAATATATGGTCATGTTGCTGTTGTTGTTATGTGCCATCGAATCAATTCCAACTCATAGCGACCACATAGGACAGAGGAGAACTGCCCCATAGGGTTTCCAAGGAGTGACTGTTGGATTTGAACTGGTGACCTTTTGGTTAGCAGCCGAGTTCTTAACCACTAGGTTAAGAGGCATAGCAACATACAGTAAAGACGTAATTCAGGAGTGGTTGATGGAAAATGTAATCAGTAAATTATAATCATTATTTTTATTATTAACCCCATTTTATGGATGAAAAATTGAGGTTTAAAGCTTAAGCAACTGGTGGAACCACGTTCCAAATCCAGGTGCTGGCTCCTTTCAATGTTTGTGCCTCCTATCACTGTTTCTGATACAAAGCCTTAAGAATGAAGTTGCTAGCATACTCCTGTGTTATTTTTTATTTTTTAACATATTTCTGTGTAACATTTGAGTAAACCAGTTAACCTTTCTGGAGCTTTGTCTCTCTGTCTATAAAATAGGGTGTATGACCGCATGACCTTAGGCTGCTTTCTATTTCTAATATCCTTTGGTGCTTTGATAAGATTAGGTTAATTGACTGGATCAGACAGTCAAGGGCGTGGAATACCAAGATAGATTTTGGATTTACTTGATAGACAACAAGGGAGCCACGGCATATCCTTATCCCATGGAGAAGAGAAAATAAATGGGTTTCTCAGCATCTAGTAGGACTTTTCTCTGATAAGGAGGTATTGTATCAGAGACACAGTCTCTATTTCTCAGGGAGCCTTGAAATCAACTTTTACAATAGTCTCTAATCAAGCTGAGTGGGGTAGGGCATGTGGCCCTGGACCAGAGGTCAGAGATCACAGGCTGCAATTACTGCTGGGATCTCTTTCCGGTAGAACAGGAAAGCAAGCAAAACATGGAAGGATGCAGTTCGTAGCCCACCACTAGATTTGGTGGCATAGTTTGTGCTCAACTACTGACCTAAAGGTTGGGAGTTTGAAACCACCCAGCAGTACCATGGAAGAAAGGCCTGGAGATCTGCTTCTGTTAAGATTGTAGCCAAGAAAGCTCTATGGAGCAGTTCTACTCTGTAACACATGAGGTTGCTATGAGTCAGGATTGACTCAATGGCAATGGGTTTAGTTTTTTTTTTTTTTTCATTCTGACTGTGCTGGAGTCCATTCTGATTAGTTAGAGACATGCAGTTGTTAAATAACTTGAGTTGCCCCGATTTTATCACATTAATTTCCCAAACAATCGTTAAAACTAACATCAAAGTTAAAATACTGAGAAAAACAGAAATATACTCACGGAAGCTCAGCAAGACTTTCGTATCCTCCCAAGCTCTCAGCCAGAGTAAATATCTACAGCAAACAAAAGATTAATTTAGATCTTCCAGTAAAATAAAATACCAAAGTCTAAAAATAAAGATTTTAAATAAAGTGGCCCTGGAACAGGTGATGAGGAACAGTATTGATTATGAATACACTGCAAATTAAGCAAGAAACTCAGAACAAAAATGAGAATAAAATCTCTAACGATTTCACCAGTTAGACATATTATGTGTAAATTTTTAAAATATTAAAAGTTGATCAAAGTCAATTTGCTACATCTTCCTGACCTGGCCCTATTCGTAATATGTAACATGAGCTCTAAAAGCCCAGGATATTGCATCTGAAACCTAGCCCTGCAGTTACCTTTTAAATAAAAATCTCTAAATATCTATGAAATTATACATACTTGCTTGTTAATATGTATCACTTATTAAATTAATACATCCACTTAATCCTGTATGGGAGTAGCAAAAGAGACATAGTTCTTGTATTTAGTGCTACAGTGCCATAGAATTTTGCAAATGTTTTTAAAATGTCTCTCACAATTACATCAAATGACGTAGATATTACTATCATTCTGATTTTAGAGGTGGACAAATTTGAGACACCAGGGTGGGTTTGACTAACCTAGCAGCATTCTATTTATTCTCTTCATTACCACTTACCAGTTGTCGATTCTGACTCATGGTGACTGTGTGTATCAGAGTAGAACTGTGCTTAATAGGATTTTTAATGGCTGATTTTTTGGAAGTACACCGCCAGGCTTTTCTTCCTAGGCACCTCTGGGTGGACTCCAACCACCAACCTTTTGGTTAGCAGCTGAGTGCATCAACCATTTGCATCACCCAGAATTAGATCTGTACTATTTAAACCTGAGAGTCTATTGTAGGGATTCAAGATAAACCTAGATTATGAAGTTACATAGGCCTCTCACCCAGGGCCCTTGAGAGCCTCCTGCCTTTGTACAAATGAGAAACAAAACTTCCCTTCTCCAACCCCAAGCACAGGCAGCCTGGGAGCACAGGTTTTAGAAAGCCATTGCTCCACTGGATTTCAGAATAGACTTTGTACATTGCACTAATCACACAATACTTCTAGGTTTCACAAAATATTTTACTTGTAAAAAGGATGTACTTTTAAATAAATGTCAAAACCAATGTATTAGAATATGCCATCTCTCTCAAACTAATTATGGTATGTGGAGAATTAAGCAAATGGACATATTCAGATATCTGCTGCTGTGCCATTACTGTTTCATGCCATTATCTGACTCAATGAATTTCACGATAAACAGGTTTTATTAGTGTGAACTGTACATACGAAAACATTAATCTGAGTAGGATGGGAGAATGAATTGCTGTAAGAAAGTTAGGAGGTCCCTGGGTGGTGCAAGCAGTTTGTATTCAGCTGCTAACTTAGAGGTTGATGGTTTGAATGAACCCAGCAGTGCTGTGGAAGAAAGGCCTGGCAAACTGCTTCTGTAAAGGTTACGGACAAGAAAACACCATGATGCAGTTCTACCTCTCTAACACACAGGGTCACCATGAGTCTGAATCAACTCAACAGCAACAGGCTTGGGTTGGTTTAAAGAAAGTCTTACCTCTACAATTTAAAAACCTATTTTGAAAGTTTACCTTTAAGTTCTTGAGGAAAGCCTCAGCATGCTGAAGAGTGCCCTTAATATAGAAGGTGACCATCCCCGGGCAACCTGTGCACTGACGCTTTGCCAACTCGTATTGCGGATGAGAGGGTAGTCCTGTAATTAAGGCATAAGCGAAGTCTTATTTTAGCATCTGTTATGGATTGAATTATGTCACTCCAAAAATATGTGTTGTAAATCCTAATGTCTATGCCTGTGATTGGAGCCCTGGTGACACAGTAGTTAAGAGCTCAGCTGCTAACCAAAAGGTTGGCAGTTCAAATCCACCAACCACTCCTTGGAAACGCTGTGGGGCAGCTCTACTCTGTCCTATAGGGTCACTGTGAGTCAAAATCGACTCAACAGCAACAGGTTTGGGTTTTTGGTTTCTTTGCCTGTGGTTATAATCCCATTTGGGAATGGGTTGTCTTTGTTATGTAAACAATGCAGGATCTTGAATCAATCTCTTTTGAGATATAAAAAGAGATTAACAAGTGAGCAGAGAAAGAGATGTGGTAAAATAGATGCCAAGACACATGGAGATCTACAAGGAGCCAGGAAGCCGAAGTTGAAGAGACAAGGACCTTCTTCCAGAGCCAACAGAGAAAGAAAACCTTCCCCGTTTAGCTGGCACTCTGAATTCGGACTTCTAGCCTCTTAAACTGTGAGAACATACCTTTCTGTTTGTTAAAGCCAACCACTTGTGGCATTTCTGTTATAGCAGCACTAGATAACTAAGGCAGCATCAAATGTATGATTTCAGGTAAAAAAAAAAAAAAGATCCACTGTCCACTTAAGTAAACTGCAAATAAGCCTCATAATGAGATTTATGCTATACTCACAACTGACTACTTGCTCTGGCCCCTGGCTATTTCTCCAATTTCATTTTGATTCATCCTTTGTACAGTCACCACGCTCTAGTCACAAGGCTATCTTTTCACCACACTCTCATCTCAGGACTTCTACACATGCACATTCCTTTTAACCAGAACACTCTCCCCAACGGCCACCCTCCTTGTAAACTTACAGTTTATAATTATATCCTTCTGTAACGTTTTGCTTAACATCTGTCTCATATACTGCACTAGCTCCATGGGGAGATAACTATGTTTATTTTGCTAATAATTGGATCCCAGTTCCTAATACAAGCCTATCTCATTATTAACATGTAATAAACATTTGTTGAATGAATCTGAAATGCCTTGTCAATGTCCTTCTACCAAATGTCACCCATTCCTCAGGGCCAGCTCAAACTTCTTTTCTTCTCTCTATCTCTATTCAAAATATACCAGTCAACAGCTTTTCACACAGAGTGCAATAGAGCATTTAACCTCCCAGGTGTTTCTGCCTTGGCTTATCTAGGTTCCTTGAGGATAGGGACCAGTCTTAGTTCTCCTATATACCTAAGACCACATGGATAGATACCCCAAAAGAATCTAAAATAGTGATTGACTTCGGTACTTAGACTATCATAGTTTAAGGGATTTAAAAAATAAATCCCAAGAGTAACATGTAAGTCTGCTAACTCTTTCCACATGTGTATTTCCACACGCTGGGGGAGGTGCAGGAATCCAAAAAGAAAGGAGAGCTTCAGGAGAATTTAGAGGGTACATATCAAGTCTCAACTTGGGACAAACCTCTATCAGAAAACAATTACAGCTAATGCAAACTAGCAGATTGACAAAACAATTGTAAGCAAATCAACTGGAAAGTGGAATCATTGTAGCAATCTTAGAATAGGTGTACACAAGCTACAGGCTAGTTTTCTAGCATCCAAGCACCTACCAGACCATAGGCAACACAGGGCCAGAGACCCACCCTAGTGCCTGACACGCAGCAGTGTTTAATAGTAAACGAACAACATGAAATTATATGAAATCAAGTACCCAATTTCCAAATAAATGCTATAAAACAGAAAGCTTAGAATAATCCTTAAAATCCTAGTCCACGGCATATCTGCTTAGAAATCAGATTAACATACCAGGATAAACAACTTTTTCTACCCTAGGATTAGATTCCAGAAACTGAGCAACTGCCATTCCATTTTTGAAATGCTTATCCATTCGGATTTGTAGAGTCTTCAGGCCTCTATTACAGAGGTAACAGTCCAGAGGAGATGGAACTGCTCCAAGAGCTACAAAATGAACACAACCTGGGTTAGTCTTAGGGAGGGGGTAACTCAGAAAAATCTAACCCCTCTTCTTCATTGTTATGACTTTCACAAGGTAGCTACAAAGCCCAATATTTAAGTTTCAGAAGGAATAATTAATGCTTCAAATCAGAAGCATAACAATGAAGCATAAAATGCACTTAGAGAAATATCCTTTAAAATGGGAGGAGAAATGAATACATTAAAGCTAAATACAAACATTCAGAAGAAACTAAACACAAACACTTGCATTCTGCTTCCAAAGTATCAGCCACTGAAAACTCTGTGGGGCACAGTTCCTCTCTGACACACACGCGGTTGCCATAAGTCAGAATAAACTTCACGGGCAACTGTTTTTTGTTTCTTTAATACAAATATAAAGATATGAACTTTTCAAACATGAACATAAATGGTCCCTTCATAGTGAATATTCGATGATTTTAATGAAATGACATAGTGCACAGTTTAACCCTGCATTTCTTTGAAAAGGTATTAGAACATAAAGAGAAAAATGGCAGTTCAGTTCCCATTGTTACTAAATGTTCCACACAGCATTTAGCCTTTGTCTGAAGCAGTCTATGATTTCACATGCCTCCAGGCCTGTACGCCACATTCCTACTTTTTATAAAGAAAATGACATTTATTGAGCAATAAGCTTTGATTTCTGTCTTCAGTGTCTGTTTTACTTTAATTCCTATTTCCTAGGAGAATATTTTCATTCTTAATTATGTTTGTATCTTACTGTCAACTGCAAATTTCTTTAAATAAACCCTTATCTATACTTGAGAAAAGCCAAGCAATATAAACAGGAAATGCTGTTTAGACATCTATTGAAAAATGTTTTTACCTTAAGTACTATTTAAAATTAACGACCATTCCAGAGGAAACCCTGGTGCCATAGTGGTTAAGTGCTACAGCTGCTAACCAAAAAGTACCCAGAACCCAGTGCAGTCGAAAAGTGGGCATTTCAAATCCACCAGGTGTTCCTTGGAAACTCCATGGAGCAGTTCCACTCTGTCCTATATGGTCGCTATGAGTTGGAATCGATTCGATGGCAATGGGTTTGGTTTTTCGGGGGGTACCATTCCAGATATAAAAGGCACAGTACATGAAAGCCATTATTGCAATTTTTTTTAAAGAAAAAAAAAAATCCGTTATGTCTTAAAACTAAAAATGTACTTGAGTTTTACCATATTATGATCAAATTTAACATCGATTTGAAAATAACACAACTCTTTCCTTGTGTCAAAAGCCTTCTGTAAAAGTGTGCTTAAACTATAATATCTTTATTCAATTTTTTCTACTTTCTCTAAAATCAGAATTATCTCCCTCTATTTCTCATTTCTTCACAAAGTATTAGAATGCTAGCACTTCACAACACTTAGAGGAAATGTAAATATCAAAGATATTTATGAGCACGGAGGAACTGGAATTCTTAATACTTACAGTTTTGCAAGAAGCGGAGCCTTTTATGGAGATCCTCAGAATTAACAGACACCAAGCCCATTACAACATCACCATGGCCTGCAGCAAACAAGCAAAAAAAAAAGAAAGGTTAAACAATTTATGTTTATACTTCGTTTTATAATTTTTTTAAAAAGTGCCTTTCACTTAAAATTCTCAGAGAAAAAGCCCTATAAAATAAGGTTAAGTAAATTCAATTCAACAGTAGCAAGAGCAATACATAAAATGATAAAATAAAAATCACATAGAAAGTAAATGCTTCGTCATCCAGTTAAAAATATAACCTTGTATAGTAAATTTTAGTCTTCTCCTTATAAATAATGAGAATAGTTTTCTCTACTATGAGTGAAATCCTATATTTAATCAGAATTTTTTTTTTCTTTCCACATGAGGCACAGAGAAAATTTGAATAACAGTAGAAGAAAAGGGATCAAAATGTCAAGCCCTATGCTATTTTCATCTATCCGTGGAAAAGAACATTCAAAGCACAGGCCGTGTTGATCTTACTTACCGTTCATATATTTTGTTGCCGAATACATGCAAATATCAGCTCCCAGAGACAAAGGCCGCTGAAAGAAAGATTTTTTATTTTAAATGAAAAACCATTTGAAAATATGCTTCATTACTCACTTATTTGCTATTACAAATTCCATTCTCATTCCAATCAGTGCTACCTTTTCAAAAATAAATACACCTTAAAAATTTTCAGGATCTCTGATATTATCTTCCTCTTTTCTCCCCCCCCACCAAATAAAAGTATGGAGTATTGGAGTCAGTATTCAGTTAGCAGACACAAGTGTATTGAAAGAGCAGATAAACCCAGGTCAACAAGTCTCCTGAACCTGTTTATTTAGAACCTCTAAATTTATTACCTACAGCAGACACATGGGCATTTTATGACTCATTTAAACACATAAAATAGTCTACATAAACATTCACCAATTCTTATGTCAATAAGTATAAAACTAATCTGCTTAGATTTTTAATCTTTTAAACCTAACAACATATGCTAAGATTACTCACACTTGGTTTTCCAAGAACTTCATTCTTAATTACTCTTTTATTATACTAGTTTTGCCAAGGGTAAAGTCACTTATAAAGACATTTATTTGAGTTGTTTTCCCAGCCAATTTTTCTGCATCTTAAAATATCTTTGTTTACATCCATTAACCAACTTATGCACTAAACAATATATCATCGACTTCTTTCCTTTTACATTTTCTTTAAAACCAATTTGTGTGTGCGTGTGCGTGCCTGTGTGTGTGTTTTGGGAAGTTTCTGAAAACACACCAAAGAGTTTTCGGAAGTCTTTGGAAGGTATTAGTGTAGGGGAGCTATAGGACCTTTTCATTTAACATGTTTCAAACACAGGATGTTTTAAGTGAGGTATTGCCCAAAGCACTCTCTACATCTGTGTTTGCTCATCTCTGGGATCAAACTAGATAATATCTAAAGTCTTGTCTAGTTTTAACATTCTTTATGGCCAAAAGGGGCGGGGAGCGAACTAGATAGCAAACATCTATTGATCCCTGTATGTGCCCAAAAACATGCTAAATGCTGTACATAACTCAGTGAAGCACTATACAAAACACTTACCCAATAAAATCAGGACTTTTATGACACTCATTGTACAGGTGAGAAAAGGAGACCAGGAAAAGTGAGATGATCATTTAGATTAAAAAGCTGGTAGAGACAGGATTCACACCCAGACTACCTGACTCCAGAGACTCTCCTCTGAACCTTTACACTGGTATGCTCATTGTGTCTTTTGTGAGACTTACAGAAGGTCCAGGAGACAAAGGGCAAGGAAGAAAGAGAATATATTCAGTTTTCATGTGGGTAAGACAAAGAGAGGGCCTTTTCAGGTGAAGATTTTGTGAAACCAATATACAGAGTAGACAAGTGGCTACCAAGAGATGGTGTGGTTCTAATGAATTCAGCTGGAATGAATCAAGGTGAGATGAAGTAAATTCCAATTCCTTGCCTAAGATATGTGATTTGGGCTTCAAAAGGGCAGAAAAACTGAACCTATCTTAGTGACAGTAACAGGAGGAAGAGGGCTAAGCCTGATGAGTAACCTGGGCAGGACCAGGCTAAAAAATTCATGTGTTCTCTTTGGAAATGCACAGGACTCACTGCGACTCAGTTAAAGAGATCCTTTGATATCTGAGCTGGCCTAATGTAAGTAGCACATGGGATATGGAGTTGGAATAAAGAATTTAATAGTGAAAATCACCTGGGACAAATATATGATGCCAGGGGGTTTTCACTTGATAACAGACTGCTTTACCTGATATAAGAAGCAGTTAAAGATATATCATAAGCCACAGGCAGATAGTTCATGAAGCTTCTGAATATGATAAACCAGGAACTGTGTATCAGGAAAGGAAAATAAAACAAGGTAGTACCTTCCGAATAAAACAGAGGAAGTGAGAACAGGATTGCCCAAACTGTTCACGGAATCTGCCACTCACAGGGAGGCAGCAGCTTGTGCCAACTTCAAGACCCAACACAGAAGTGGGAAAATGCAAACAATTGAGCTTGTAAACACCTGCCAAATTGAAGAACTGGAGAAGATGAACAAGAGCTTTAAGAAGCCTGAAGAATAATGAAGAGCTATAGAAAGTATAATCAGAATGACCACAGAGTACAGGAAGGAAGAAAAGGGCAGGAAGAAGGTAAATTGTACCAGGGAAGGGAAACAGACTTAGGTTATTCAGAGCAAAGGGAGAGAGAAGACGCAGGAAAAAGTAGACAATAGATCAATTATAGAGAGATCCCAAAACAATCTACCAAAGGAGAAAAACAGGAAGAAGGAAGAATCAGGAAAAAAAGGAAAGAAGGAGGGTATATGGAAGGGTTGGGGCAGTGTATGCCAAAGGGCAGATGGAAAATAGATATATACAGTGAAACCTGTGAGAGCTGGACTGCCTTGTTTTTCCAGGCCTCACAAGCTTTCTGTCTTTGATAGGGTGTAGTCTTACCAGTTTTCTATTGCTTGCTTGTTTTGCTGGAAAATATTTTTAATTTTCCTTCTCTGACAGGTTTCTGCCTTACACAGGTTTCAGCTTTCGAACGTTTTACTGTACATACAGCTATGATGTAAAACATTGTAGGAATTCATAATACAAATAAGATAAAGATGCAGAAGGCTATGTGTAGCCTATGGGGCACTGAAAGAAAAGAAACTAGAAAGAGGGAAGAGAAATGGAGAAATAGTATGTGTGACATATACTGAGATGCTATGGCTTTTCCTTTTTTTATAGAAAGCTTAGCCAGATTAAAATACATACATAAGCATAAGTACATGAGATATCATTAAAAAACAATATAACTGACTTTAACCAATACCACCACCACCACCCACTGCCATTGAGTCGATTTTGACTCAAAGTGACCTCATAGGGTTTCCAAGGCTGTAAATCTCTATGGAAGTAGACTGTCACATCTTTACCCCATGGAGCCACTGGTGGTTTCAAACCACCTACCTTTTGGTTAGCAGTCTATAGTATTAATCACTGTGTCACCAGGACTCCTCTTAACCAATACGTAAGCACTGAAATCCCTACTACGTGTAAGGCATTGGCAGATGCAGTCACATAACAAGGTCATGTCTTTAGAGGCTACACATCCTAAGAGAACTTGAAAGCTTTAATTGAGAGAACATTTAAAAAACAAAGCACAATACAAAATATTAACATATGACTAAAACGATATCGACTCATTGTAGAAAAGATCCAATTTAATTCTTTGTCTCATCAATAATTATGATTAGATTTCACGAGTTTGATAGTGCTTTTGATGTAAATGAGTCCTTCCTTCCCTAATTACAGGCATCTGTGCAGTCTGCTAACAAAACGCCAAAGAAAAACGTTACTTTCACTTACTTGGAAATATGCTGACATAAAAGTGTTATCCACAACCAAAATAATGTCTCCTTGTTTATGGACAGTGTATGCACAGGCTTCAATGTCAACCATCTTCAAAACAGGGTTTGAGGGAGTTTCAATCCAAACAAGCTAAAAATAATTCAGCATATAACAACAGTTTTGTAAAAGTATACTTCACAAACATATATCCCATATATTTTAACCATCTGGGAGCTACATTATATAATTAAAAGTATAGATTACAAAGACATGAGGTTTAAATCTGTATCTTAGCCTCTCCCACAAATTTCTCAGAGGCCATAGCTAAGTACTTTACCCTCTTTATTCCTCACATTCTTCATCTATGAATGTGTTGACAATATTTGTCTTATATAGTTATTGTAAGAATCAAATGAGATAATATATATGGTATAAGAAAAAAAAGGAAACTCTGGTGGCATAGTGGTTAAGTGCTACGGCTGCTAAGCAAAGGGTCAGCATTTCAAATCTGCTAGGCGCTCCTTGGAAACTCTATGGGGCAGTTCTACTCTATCCTATAGGGTCACTATGAGTAGGGATCAACTCAACAGCACTGGGTTTGGTTTTTTTTAATGAGCAAAAAAGTGCTAAATTTAATTATTGTAATTCTTTTCCATAACAAACAGGATGTATCCCAAGATATGTTTTAGGGACTGGAATTTTCTTCCCAAAGATAAATGTCATAGGTGGTATAAAGATACATCCCAGAGTTTTCACTAAAGAGAATTATCCCCATGATAACAAAAATATCCTTGATAATAACATAAATAATTCTGATGTACTGTGCCGTTGTTGCGTGCCGTTGAGTCAATTCTGACTCATAGAGACCCTATATGACCATATGTGAGTAGAACTACCCCAAGCCACTGGTGGGTTCGAACAGCCAATCTTCTGGTTAGCAGCTGAGTGCTTAACCACTGTACCAACAGGGCTCCTTTCTGATGTACTGGACACTATAAAATAATGTACCTGAGACTTGAGGAAGAACAGAAGTTTTAGAATGAACAACAGAAACACCGGCTACAGCTCACTTAAGAAAGGGGCTGTATCATATTTATCTGTATGTCACCAAAACTTGGCACAATTCAGGCACACAGTAAGGGCTCAACAGTTAGCGAAAAGAATAAAGAAAAGAAGATATTTCTATTTGTTAATCAAGGTGTCACTGTATTGAATTACCTATAACATTCTTTTTAAAAGACTAATGATTTTTCCTTTTCTAAAAAGGTCAAGAGATCTGTTTTAATACTCTGTTCCTAGAGTTTTACTGTAGAAAAAGTAAGGTGGTTAGGATAATATATATCCTACAAGAATCTTGAGTTATTTAAAGAAGCTATAAAAATTACTCCTTGGCCAGAATTTATTGCCACTGATAATAAATAAATAAATAGTAGAAACGAAGAAAATTTTACACAGACTCTTTAAAATTCTACTTCAAATGAGGATTCAAATATTCCAGGAGTATTAATTCCAGTTGGTTAAGAGTTACAATAAAAGGTTCTGTTGTCAAGGCTTAATATTTGCTGTCCACCCTTAGACTCAGATCAGCCATTTTCATAACTGTCTTTCCCCCAAGGAAGATAAACGAGTTCCTTTGAAAACAAACCTGAACCACTCAAAGCGTACCCCTGTCTTAATATCCAAACTAATTATCTGTGCTCAAAAAGATTTTTCATTTTTAGCATCCACTGCAACAAAATTTTAAGTATAAGTCAAACCCTTTAATCATTAGCAAAAAGTTTGAAAAAGCTGCCTTATATAAGACACTGGTCTTTCTTGTACACACTCAGGATTTAAACGAGGTCTCAAGAATATCACATATGTCATTCACTGAGACACAAAACACCTTCCAGTGGCATACAAGCTTCCCAGGACAGAGGCTAAAGATCGCTTCTGCCCCACTCTCTACTTCTCTTATTGTGCTGAAGTATTCCTTACAACCCTTAAAATGTCACCGTACTTAGGGTTTGGGGGCTTGATAAGCTTCCTTTTCTCTAATGCCGTCTTTGGGATGACTTCCGGTTATCGGTACTAGCTGGGTAAAGCAGTTATGGGTTGCATCCTCTCCGCTAACAAATGTTTTAACAATTATCATGTATCAGGTAGTGTACAAAATATTTTACATGCATTATCTCATTTAATTTTCACAACCACCTTCCCATAAAGCAAGTAAGATAACACCCATCTGCAGAGGAAGAAACCAAGACTGGTTAAATAATTCTGCCAAGATACTTCACTAAGTATGATACAGCATTAAGGTTTCAATCCTATTCCAGAATTCAACTTATTAACAATTAGGCTTCACTGCCTGGGAGATGCCAGATTTCTCTTAATTTTGTTGATCAGTTCCAATGGCTTTTAACAAAATGTGTTATTCAGATTTAAATTATATCCTGTAGTAAAAGGGAATGAAGAAAACAAAACATTACAGGGAAAACAGACAAACCTGAAAATTAACTGAGTACCTTGGTTTCTGGTGTAATTGCTGCCTCTAGCAATTTGGTTTTGGAACAATCAACAAAAGAAATCTTCAATCCAAATTCAGATGCCACCTGCCTGAAATATCTGTTGGTACCTGAGGCAGAAAAGAATCAGATTAAATGGAGAACATTGTAGTAAGAAATGTTTGTTCCCGATAGGTATAAACATCTGAAACATACAAGGAATTCTCAATGCCCAATAAAAATAGATCTAAATGCGATTTTAGTTTGGTTAAATAGTTTGGCTGTCTTGCATAGTAAAGAAGATGATGCTTGGATTTTAAATTACAGGTTCAAGAGTCAAATAAAACACACCTGATATCCACACCAAATGGCATGGAGCAGAAAATGATTCTTAAAACACATCATCTCTACTATTTAAACATTAAGTGGCATGCTCCCTGAAACATCACTGTCTCTGTTAATGATTTCTTCCTAGTGCTTGAATCTAAAATAAATGAACCAATGTCTATAAAATGTTCAAAACAAATTTTTATTCTGTGTATACTTGGGTAATAGAAAAAAATTGGTCACATATTCTTTGTACTTTCTCAATCTTTTTATGTGGCTCTGAAATCTTTAAGATAAAATGAGACAATGTAAATCAAACTGCTAGGTTTTTAAACCAAAAGAAGATTAACCTTCAACTTAGAATCTTTATTTTTATAAACACTGCCCTGGATTTAATTTTTATATATGAAAATTTAAAGGGAAAATTGTTATTGATAATCAACCAAAAAACTGAATAACCAAAGATACACTGAACTTTTGATGTTATGTAGACTGACCCTAGTTTATATGAGATTTGATAATAAATATAAAGATGTATTGAAAACCTATAGCAATTTTCAGAACTTTGTACCTATGTTTACCATGAGGTTTTCATAATGCATTGTGTTGGTTCAAAGTAACTAAAGGGATTTCTTTCATTTCAATTCAATTAGTAAAACGATCTAAGTTAAATTATAAAGCTTGTACAAATTTCTCCAAAAAAGAAAATGATTAATAAAAGTGAGTCTGTTCCTTCAAAAAACTTACAGATTTAAAGTTTTGTTCAAATAGGAGAGATATAAAATGATAGTAACATTCCAGAAGCCACATTTTTTATTTGGGAGAGTGCAGAACATACGTGTATATTTACAAAATTCTTTGTTGTTTTGAACATGAAAATCAACCTTGCTTAAAGGTATGTACAAGCCTCTTTTCTTCTCCACTCACCACTCTAAATAACTCACATTTAAGCTCTTTAGAATGGAAGTTCTTAAACTTAAAAGCATGAGGGTTTCAAGGAGTCAATCTATGAGATCCCTGAAATTAAATGCTAAATGTTGTGTGGTTAGTCTTAGTACATTTTCCAAGGGGGTTTCAATGGATTTTCAAAAGGTCCCCTGAAACCTCCCCCCAGGAAAAAAAAAGAGAAAGAAAAGGAGGCAGGGTTAAGCTGTTTAAGAATGGCCCTTATCATAGTTCATCTTTATTGCAGATAAAAATTTTGAATTACACTAGAACATTCTCTTCTAAACACAATCTCCTCTAGAGCGGAATGATGATCAAGGTCTATATCCTCATTCCAAAGCATTTTAAATGAAATTCTTATTAAGCAATCTCTTGTTACATGCATGGATCCCAAGTAGTTATGCTCTTTCTTTGCCAAGTCTGACCAGCACAGAGGTACCCATCACACCTTTAAAAGACAACAATCAGTGATACTGGTAACATTATTAATATAATTCAGGACTCACTTTATTTTCTTTAAAATATCAGTTGAAACAATACGAACAAAAAGAGTCACCTACCTCCATATACATCATCCATACAAATAATGTGATCTCCTGCTTTTAACAGATGGGTGATAGTCACAGTGGCTGCTAACCCTGAAGCAAAGGCCAAACCTAAAATAAAAAAAACAAGTTAGAATAAACCATGAAGTCAGACCTATTGGAGGTTCAGTGGTAGAGTTCTCTCGCCTTCCATACAGGAGACCAGGGTTCGATTCTCAACTAGTGCACCTCACACACAGCTACCACCCACCTGTCAGTGCAGCCTTCCATGTTCCTATGATGCTGAACAGATTCCAGAAGAGCTTGCAGGCTACCACGGACTAAGAAGGAAGGCCTGGAAGTCTATTTCTGATAATCAGTTAATGGAAACCTCGTGGATCACACCAGTTTATGTTTTGCCGTGAGCTGAGGGATGACTCAAAAGCAGCTAACAACAACACTGGTTAAAAAGGTTCCATTTATCTCCTTCTTTCTGCTGATGGGAGAGCCATCTCTTCTGAGACTCCAGATGTCACCTGATTAATACCATTACAGAATCTCCCTTTTTATTGCAAAATTGAAAGGTCTTTAAAATAAAAAATACAATGTGGGCAGATATTTTTGTGTTATATCAATTCTGCCTTGTTTATAACATTTCTCTGAAACACTCTGAGGAAATAATTCTTTATAAAAGTCTGAGATAAAGGGCTACTGTCAATTAACTTACATTTTCAAAGCGTCAAATTCTAAAGAAATTTCAAACTTATGGAATGGAGCCAAGATATGATTAATTCACTAATTATACGAATATACAACTCAGAAAATATTTTTTAAAAACTCAAAATCAGACTTGAGATGTGGCCGATAAGTTTATTTAATAATGATGGACAAATAAGACTCTTATTTTCCATTCACTAACCAAAAAAAAAAAAACTAAACCCATTGCCATTGAGATGATTTCGACTCATAGTGAGCCTATAGGACAGAGTAGAAATGCCCTTTAGGGCTTCCAAGCAATGGCTGGTGGATTCAAACTGCCACTCTTTGGTTTACCAGCCAAGCTCTTAACCTCAGGCCACCAAAGCTCCACTCTGACCTTATTTAGAATCATTTATTTAAAAAAATGTATAAAGAAGATATAACTGCCAGTCTCTTCTCACCCAGAGCAAAAGAGAAAGAAGGAAACCAAAGACTCAAAGAAGAAACTAGCCTACAGGACTAAAAGTCTACACGAACCCCGGCCTCATCTACCCTGAAACCAAAAGAACTCGATAGTGCCCGCTACCACTAGTGACCATTCTCATCGGGGCTACAGTAGATGGATCCTGATGGAAGGGGGGAAAATGTGAAACAGAACTCAAATTCTTAGAAAGTCCAGACTTACTGGACTAGTTGACTAGAGGACTCCTCAAGACTATTGCCCTGAGATACTCTCTTAACCTTGAACTGAAACTACCCCTTGAGGTCACCTTTTAGCCAGCTAAATAACGGACTGGCTGATATGATAAAGAATATGATCACTGAGAACTGCGCACCTTTAAAAAATCATCTGCATGAGACTGAATGGTCACCAATTACTCTAAAGCAAAGTTTAAAGGGTAAGGGGACAGAGAAACAACCAAGTTACTGTACACAAAACATCCAGAATGGAATGAATGAGAATGTTGATACAATATGAAGAATGTAACCAATGTCACTGAACAATCTTTGTAGTAATTATTAAATGGAAACCTAATTTGCTGTGTAAACGTTCACTGAAAACACAATAAAACATTACATAAAGATGATTTCACTGCAATCTACACCCTTAATTAAAAAAAAAAAGAGAGATTTAATTAGTTAATCCCTAATCTCAAGAGCACATTACCAAGGGCACCTAGCTATTTAAAAATATACCTTGGTGCTATTCTCAGGCACAAATTATCAGAATGAATGTATCAGAGTAAGAAAGTTTATACTCTCATTGGTAGTGTTATAAAACTGAGTTAATGTTTATCTATTTATAGTGACAGTGTCAGATGAACAGTGTACTTACATGAATTCTAAATGGCAAATGCTGACATTTTACCTCTATTTGTGTTTGTTTTTACCTAATAATTACACTATGTATATTACACCAGCTGTGTGACATTAGACAAATGATTCAGTGTTTTGCTGAATGAAATAAGAGTTTTGAACTAGCCAATCTTTACTTTAAGATCCCTAGGTGGTATAAACAGCTTGCCCTCTACTGCTGACCAAGAAGTTGGCAGTTTCAACCCACCCACAGGTACCATGGAAAATAAGGCCTGGCAATCTGCCTCCGTTAAGATGACAGCCAAGAAAACCTTACGAAGCAGCTCTATTCAGATATATATGGGGCCGCCATGAGTTGGAATCAACTTGATGGCAACAAACGACAACAATCTTTATATTCTTCCAATTCTATATTCTGTGCTTCCATGATTTTCTCTACATACTTAAGAATGCATTCTAGACTTTACAAGCTTTGAAATGTAAATTACTTACAGTACTTAGCTCCATCCAGCGTTGCCACTGCTTTTTCCAAGCAATTCCTGGTGGGATTTCCAGAACGGCTATATTCAAAACCCTGAAGAAAGGAAGCTAAATTTCATCCTAAAAGACTTAGTTTAATACCAGAGTCCCAACATAGACATCTCCACAACTACCCTGAGATTCAGCCTGCCACAATGATACTCTACTGTTTAGTCATGGCATGTGGTGCCCTCAGAGCCATGACAGGGTTACAGCTGTAACGACAAGGAGAGGCTCTGAAGTCGACCAAACTGGATCACAATTTTGTGTCTGCCACGTAAGAGCTGTGTGCCAGTAGGTAAGTTACTTAATATTTCCAAGAGTCAATCTCAATATCTGTAAAATGGGAATGATAACACCACGTACTTTGTAAAATTGTTCTGAGGACAAAATGAGATAATGTATGATAAATTCTCTATATGGAATCTGGCAAATGGTAACCACCGGGTAAATGACAGCCTTTATTACTAGCATTGTTATTTTGTTAGACTCACCTTTACCCATTAATCTGGAGACATTAGGAAAAGGGGCACCACATGAGTTAACAGAGAACCTAATTCCAACCTGTATTTCAGGTCCTAAGAAATAATGCAAAGTTTTATTTAGCACACAACATGAAAAAATGAATAGAACCTTCAAATGCTCCAAGTTCAGGTTTTGGTTCTATAAACGTGACTAAAAAAATAGTAAGTAATTCTGAGCAAGGTAGCTCCACATAATACTTTTAAAATTTGCATTATGTTCCTTTCACATGTACGGTACTGTACTAAAAAGCTGTGCTCAAATAGTCGTTTTATTTAATCCTCACGACCTGCTTTGAGGAAACTGAAGCCAAACATCATAGTAACCTAGGGAGGGTCAGGGCCAGAATTCAACCCAGGATTTGAACACTGACTAAAAGTCCTATACTTTCCTCCCCCTGCTTCATATAAAGGGGTCCTTAGGTAGTGCAAACTCTATGGGGGCATTTCTACTCTGTCCTATAGGGTCGCTATGAGTCGGAATCGACTCGACGGCACTGGGTTTTTTTAGGTAGTGCAAAAGGTTAAACATTAGGCTACTAATCAAAAGGTTGGCTATTCAAACCCACTCAGAGGTGCCTTGGAAGAAAAGTCTGGCAATATGCTTCCAAAAGTCACAGCCGTTGAAAACTCTATGAAGCACAGTTCTACTCTGAAACACATGGTGTCGCCATGAACCAGCAACTGCTGTGTGTGGTATGCGCCTCATATAACACTAACACTAACAAAACAGAGCAGTTCTCAAGGTTTCTAATAATAATAATTTTAAAAAATGCTTTGTTGCTTTGTTTGTTTCCTTGTTTTTGTCAAACTGAATACTAAAACCAAAACCAAATCCATTCCCATCAAGTCAATTCTGATTCATATTAACTGTACGGGACACAGTAGAACCGCTCCATAGGGTTTCCAAGGCTATAAATCTTTATAGAAGCAAACTGCCACATCTTTTTCCGGAAGAATAGCTGGTGGGTTCCAACTGCCAGACACTTCAGTTAGCAGCCCAGCACTTTAACCACTGAGCCACCAGGGCTCCTTGTCAAACTGAGTAGACATATTTTATAGGAATCTAGGACATCCTTATCATACCCCAACATCACCTCTTTGGCATTACTTGCAGCTATATACCCTCCAGAGAGAAAAAAATGTTTGCATTCATATGGTGACTGCCACAGTAAGCTACCCATGTTTCTATAAATATTTATGGCAGATATTTAACTTTGTAGAGGGGCAGGAAAGAATATTTGAAGGTTCAGTGGCAAATGTCCACTCTCAGGCCCATTCAATCACTCTCTAAAACAAACAACAACAACAACAAAAATCTGTTGCCATGGAGTCAATTCCTACTCGTAGCACTTCAAATTCCCTTAACCCACTAAAAAACCACTGCCATCGAGTCAGTTCCACCTCATAGCGACCCTATAGGACAGAGTAGAACTGCCCCACAGAGTTTCCAAGGAGCACCTGGCAGATTCTAACTGCTGACTTCTTCGTTAAGAGCCATAGCACTTAACCACTATGCCACCAGGGTTTCCCAAATTCCCTTTAGGGCTATTAATTGATTTTTTAAAGCTATTAAGCATGGTCTTGTAGGTTTTACTAACCCTGATGGCTTTGTGAAACCATTATTTATTAATATCATGACTGAGGAAACCCCGGTGGTGGACTGGTTAAGTGCTACGGCTGCTAACCAAACGGTCAGCAGTTTGAATCCACCAGGCGCTCTTTGGAAACTCTATGGGGCAGTTCTACTCTGTCCTATAGGGTCGCTAGGAGTTGGAATTGGCTCGACAGCACTGGGTTTGGCTGGCGTGGCGTGGCATGGCGTGGCGTGGCTTGGTTTGGTTTATCATGACTGAATGGTTAACTTTTGTATTTAGTTCCAAAGTTTAGACTTACTTAAACCTTACACCAAGAAAAACTGCATGCTTGGAAGACAGGTTGTGTACATACTTTGATTCCAAAATACAGGAGCTAGGAGAATCTTAAACCAGCTACAGAAATGCCCTTAGAACTACACCTCACAAAACAAAGGGCTAAGTCTAAGAATTTTCCTGGACTTATGTAATATGTTAAAGAGGTTTTTGAAGCATAATAAAGGTTTGGGATCTACGCAGTTTAAATGATTTCTTGTAAAACTCAGCAACTTTTAAATACTTTAAGATTCTTTAAGTATGCCATAAAAAGGGGGCGAGGAAGCTATGCAATTAGTAAATGGGGCTCTCTCATAGGCCTGATCAAAACCAAAACCGTTCCCATCAAATGGAATCTGACTCATAGCGACCCTACAGGAAAGAGTAGAAGTGCCCCAAGGAGCGGCTGGTGGATTCAAACTGCCGACCTTTTGGTTAGCAGCAAAGCTCTTAACCAGGGCTCCCAGAGGCCTGGCACAGGTCATTTATGGGTGACTCCGAGTTTCCTTTTCTGTAAAAAGTGTCTAATACCTGCCCTGACCTCTGATCAGGCTGTTAAATACGACTTATGCACCATGCAATTTTATATTCATCTCAACAATTTATGTCCTAGGTACTATTATTACCCATTTACACAGGATCAAACTGAGGCTTGAGTAACTTGCTTATGGTCACCCAGCTCAAAAGAGGTGGTGCCAGAATTCAAACCCAGGTCTTCTGACTACATAATTTATACTCTTAAGCACTAAGCCACATTGCTTAAATGATGCAATGAGTTATATTATTGCTATTATTACTGGAGTACAGCCTAGTGGCTAAACGTGGACAGTTCTAGAAAAGAGTTTGAATCCCAGCTTCATCACTTACTAGCCATTTGGCCTTAGGCTAGTTACTTAACCTTAATCCTCAATTTTTTCATTGGAAAAATGAGACTGTAGTTCAGACTAGGGTTGTTACAATTATATGAGATAATACATGTAATACACAGGATATAATACATATAAGTATGTATCTAAAAAAATGTATCCATACAGTAAATACTCAGTAACTATTAATTACTCAATTCATCAATCGGGAATGATCTTCATTACAGGCAAGTTATCAGACCCTTAAATTTTTTATCTGACTCTTTACTAAAAAAACAAAAAACCAAACCCAGTGCCATCGAGTCGATTCCGACTAATAGCGACCCTATAAGACAGAGTAGAACTGCCCCAGAGTTTCCAAGGAGCGCCTGGGGGATTCGAACTGCCAACCCTTTGGTTAGCAGCCGTGGCACTTAACCACTACGCCACCAGGGTTTCCGACTCTTTACTACACCGCTATAATTTTTGCTGCTAATGGTAATTCTAGAACATTACGGCCCTTAGTTTTCAAATTGAAAATTTGCAAAGTTACATGAATTTCAAGCGCAACTATTTGACAAACTGTTCCCTCCGTCTGGTTTATCAAAAGATGTGATCGTTGGGCCATGCAATACAAAACTTCACTGCAAGGAAGATTACGAGTACAGGAAATATCGTTTCGAGGTGTTTTTCCAGTGTATAAAAATAAGCCATATTAAAAATTATTCGCTTGCCTTTCTACTTTATAAGCCAACTCTCTTTTCCCGACCCACCCCTAATGGCCCCAGGCCCAGCTCACCGAGTGTCTACCGGGCGCCCCCTGCTTGAACGTCGTGGACAGTGAAATAGGGGGCACCAAAGCCTTGGAGTTCCATTGCTCCGGTTCCTGACCCGCATGAATGGCCTGCGTAGCGAAATGTTGGAAGCTAGGCAGGAAACCCTGTGGGGAGACGTCTTCTTTCTGCATGTTGAGCTGCGAAGGAAGAAAAGAGGAAAAGAGCGAGGAAGGTAAAACTCGGAAACTAAGGCGTCAGGGTTGGAGAAAGCAGAATTAGGAAAAAAGGGAGAATAAGCACTCCCGCAAACCCAAACGCATACCGCGGCTCTGGTACTGAGACTTTAATAGCCACCCTGATGGGTGGTGGTTGTCGCGGGGCGTAGACATCTCGGCCCAATCAGCGAAGGCCCCGGCGCAGCTTCCGCTCCTCATTGGCTGGCAGCATAGGCGTTGCCTAGAGCGTCGCCGCTACCTCCCTTCCCAGTGCCGAAAGCCGAGAGAAGCCAGAGTCGGTGGGTTCACGTGGCTTTGGTCTCTGCGGGCGAAATTCCTGAGTCCTGCCCTACTGGGTGGGTCCTTGAGGAAGCTGCTGTGCTGGCTCCTGTGAGCCCCCAGGCGTCTGTGTGACCTCAGCGGGAGGTTCGCTCGAGAAGTGGAGAAAGGCGGGCTTGGTGTTGAAACCGAGTCAGCCCCTCTTACTTCATCCAGTGGCCCTGACCGGCCACCCTTTGTCCTGGGGGCGGTACTGACGGACGCAAACGACAGTGCCCTAAAACAAAATGGAAACTCCTTTTGACAACCGTGGCCCGAGCTGCCAGGTTTGCAGCTTGGATTCTCATTAATCGCAAGCAGCCTGCCTTTTAAGGTACACTGAACTCTGTAATGACTCAGTGCTTTTGATGATTGGAACCGGAGCGAGGGTGATACTTTCCTTAAGTAATAGCGAAGCTACTGTGGCCGAGGCGTCTAAGCAGAACTCCTGCAGCTTCCTTAAAGGCGTTCAAAGTTTGCAGTTTTTTCAAGCATCGTTATCTTTTGAAGTACTGGAAGAAATTCTCCCTGATGAGAAAGATGGTGTGGCTTTGTAAAACTTGATGGAGCCTCAAATCCTTACCAAAAAAGAAAATGTTTTACAATTGACAACAACATCCTTGTAGGAAAAAAGCAGCAGCCGGTGTCAAGGGTGTACCATATACCTGCACCCAGATCCCTACTCTCACAAGGATCACTCCTTGAAAACAAACAACAAAAAAAATCTTCTTGTTCCTTAAACAATTCAGACCTTGGCCTACTTACCATTGTGGCTATTTTTCAGGACTGGGGAATTTAGGAATATTTCTATTCCTACAAACTATCAGTTTAAAGACCTAAAGTTTTCTTAGACCAATTAAGAAAAAGGAGAATATGAAATAAACAGATCTTAACAATTTACAGTTTGAAAAAAAGGTGTGGAAAGAAGGGATATGGCAATTTGCTTTTTAAGTTAGCTTCAGAGACATTTACCCCTCAAGCACTAGCAGTGCCAAAGGGCCTGTGAGCATTCAGAAACCTACCAAAAATTTTATGCTTGGAAAAAAAAAAAATTCATGGAGTCCAAAACACTAATAGAAATTAATACATATTTAATATTTTAATTTAATTAATATGTTTCCAAATGTGTGTGTGTGTGTGTGTGTTTAAAACATGCTGTCGACTGCAATTCAGCTCAACTATGCATGGGTATATTTTTGATGTCACATGACACTCAGAGTTGAGGAGGAACTAAAATAGTCCTAATTAGTTTGCCTGAGTTGCACAAATATGGATATTTTATTTAGTGTTACTGTGAGCAAGAATTCTTGAAAAGGTAGCCACAATATAGATGCTCAAAATTAGACTTTTTTTAATCTCATAAATTGAGGAAGCTTTATTGGATAGCAACTTAGTTATATATATCAAGGATTTAAAATGCCCAGCAATTTTACTTTGAAGACTATCATTCAGATGTATTCCTACATCCATGCAAAGACCAGCAAGGATGTTCTTTGTACGAATGATTTAGGAAATAATATTGGAGTTATTATTCCCTATTCTTGAGCAAAGAGAATGTGACCCAACTGGAGCTGGACTCACAAGGACTCACAAGGACACGTCAGCTGGGCCCCAAGTTATAAAGATAGTAGCTAGGATAGTCTTGGAAAATATCTTTTAGGGAGCCTTTCCCATAAACCAATCAAACAGAACACAAAAGACTTTCCACTCTTATCTTTTTCTAGTAGTATTTGGTGAAGAGAAAATTTGTTGGACCAGTGAAGACTCTTATGACTGTCCTTACTGAAACCTGTACCAATGATTGTTAAGAAAAGCAATTCAAAATGTAGGGTCTCAGTTTCTAGCCAGTCTGTGCAAGGATGAAGCTTTCAATAGTTTTGCCCATGTTGCAATGTTAATATACACTGGCCATTCTGTAATAGTTCGGACAGACATGGCTGTGGCAGCATGCTTGTCTCTTTTCCCATTCTTGCCTCTTCCGTAGTATTTTCCTGGACTCGGGCACACGTGGCTCTAGTACAATGCTTGTCCATTTTCCCACTTTTGTCTATTCTGTAATATTTCCCTAGACTCGGGCAGATATGGCTGTGGCAGCATTCTTGCCAGCTTCCCACTTTTGCCTTTTTGAACATATGTCAAATAGAACTTTCTTTTTTGCTTTACTAAGCTTTGTAATTTTTTTCCCTACAACACCAATATTTTTCATAGCAAAAGAACGGAAAAAAACTTAAATTATCCATCCATAGGATACTGGTCAATCAGCTTTGGTTCAGCCATGTGATGGAGAAACTTTACCAGGAAAGGGAAAGAGATGATATATGCTCTGATATGACATGACCTCTAATTCCTAATAAAACTAGGTACAAAGCAATGCATGTTTTATACTTCTACTTTTTCTAAAGAATATAAACCAGTGCATTATTTTTAGACAGATATTTATGGTTTAATATGTATAACATCATTCTGCTGTACACAAGAAACTGGTGACTATGGGTCTGTAGTCAAAAGGTGACTTTCTTTGCATTTTATGTTCTTTTTCTTGTTCGCATTTAATACTATGGGCATATATTACTTTTTCGATAATAATAATTATACCAAAAAACCTAATTTAAAAAAAAATTTAAAGATTGCATTTAAGCAAGTTATTTAGAAAAAACTTTAAATAAATAAATGATAGTCATTTTAAAATACTGTAAATGCTATACAGTTTGGGTGTGTGCTAAAGTGTCATGTAAGTTGGCTTGTAAGCAACAAAACACAGCATTATAACAAAACACTGAAAAACGATTAATTCTTTTTGGGACTGGAACTGAGAAAGGAAAGATATTTTAGAAGAAATAGAAAACTTATTTTTTTATATTTCTTTACTGTTTACTTATTTTATAAAATGTGTAGTGCATTATTACTTTCACAATACTTTTTAAATACTATGAAAATAGAAGTGTACTTCTTGCATGTATGCACAAAGATTTCATTAGTCAGGCTATAGATGACGATATCATGACTGGACTAACCAGTAAGGGCCTGGGAGGTGTGTCCATAACTGCCCCATAGGGTTTCCAAGGAGCAGCTGGAAGATTTGAACTGCTGACATTTTGGTTAGCAGCCAAGCTTAGCCATTGAACCACCAGGGCTTCATTATGTATTATTGTTGTCAGGCAATGGTTAGTGATCTACAAAAGACTCAAATTAAGAACTTGTGCTGTAACCTCTTCCTCTCTCCGCCAAAATAAACTCTCTTCTCATAATTCCATTGGTAAAAGCTTAAGGATGAGAAAAACTTTTTTCCCCATTTGAGGAAAAACAAAAGAGATCTAATCATTACCTATACATGGAGTCCTTAAGGAGCCCTGGTGGTGCATGGTTAATCAATTCAGCTGCTAACCAAAAAGTTGGCAGTTTGAACCCACCAGCTGCTCAGCAGGAGAAAGACATGGCAGTCTGCTTCTGTAAAGATTCACAGCCTTGGAAACTCTAAGGGGCAGTTCTACTCTGTTCTATACAGTTGATATGAGTTGCAACCAATGGGTATGGAGCCCCTGGGTGGTGCAAATGGTTAAATCTTAAAGCTTAGCTGCTAACTGAAGGGCTGACTTTTGAGACCACCCAGAGGCACCTCAGAAGAAATGCCTGGGAATCTACTGTAAAAAAAATCAGCCATTGAAATCTCTATGGAGCACAGTCCTAGGCTGACACACATGGGGTTGCCATGAGTCAGAATCTACTCAACAGCAACTGGTTTGATTTGTTTGTTTTTTTTTATTTGGCAGATCACAATAATGGATCACTCGTGACACTTTCATTTACCAGTGAAAACAATTCTAAAAAATAACAAAAAGACACTGAGTCTGGTTTTAATACGACATAATTGAAAGTGATATCTCTTGAGAGTAAAAGTCTAAGTACTGTTGACAGGACTATCAAATTTAATATCAAGAGACACTGGAGAACCACAGTGAGATATTATTTCACTCCTACTAGGATTTTTTTTTTTTTTTTTTAGGATGGCTAAGATTAAAAATAACAAATGTTGGCGAGGATGTGGGGAAATTGCAACCCTTATCCATTGGTGTTAGGAATACAAAATGGTGAAGCTGTTATGTAAAACAGTGTAGCAGTTCCTCAAAAAATTAAAAATAGAACTACCATATGACCCAGCAATTCCACTTCTAGGTGCATAACCAAAAGATTTGAAAGCAGACACTCAAAAAGAGAGTTATACACCAATGTTCATTGCAGCACTATTCACAATAGCTAAAACGTGGAAACAACCTAAATTCCCATCAACAGACAAATGTATAAAAAAAAGTGTGATATGTACATGGAACCCTGGTGGTGCACTGGTTAAGGACGAGGCTGCTAACCAAAAGATCTGCGGTTCAAATCCACTAGCTGCTCCTTGAAAATTCTATGGAGCGGTTCTATTCTGTCCTATAGGGCCGCTGTGTTGGAATTGACTCAATGGCAAGAGGTTTGGTTGGTACATGTATATAATGGAATACTGCTCGGCCAGTAGTAGAAACAAAATCTTGATAGATGCTACAATATGGATGGGGCTTGAAAATATTATGCTGAGTGAAATAAGCCAATTACAAAAGGACAAATATTTTATGACCTCACTTATCTAAAAAGACCCACCACTTGTCTGTCAGTTTGTCATACTGTGGCGGCTGTGTGTATTAAGTGTTTAATAAGAAACTAATTTGCTCTGTATAACTTCATCTAAAGTACAATAAAAAAAGAAAAGAAAAAAGAGATAGATGAATGTGTAAATAAATTACTTGAATAAATGATAGTTAATGAAAAAAAATAGCCTGAAGTCATCTTATAACCAAACAATAGTGTAGCTTAACTAAAAAGTTCTGCCTTGAGCATTAAGCTCTTTTAAGAACTATCTATATGGGATCAAACTGACAACAGCAACTCAAAAGATTAGAAAGGAACCTCAAGGGGCAGTAAGTCTATGTTAATGAGGGAGGAACAACTCAGAAAAGGAGGGTGAGAATGGTTGCACAACTAGAAGACTTTAATTGATGTTGCTGAAATTGCACAGGTATAAACTGTTGAACTGATGTATGTTTTGCTGTGTATTTTCTCAACAACAACAACGAAATAAATAAAATATGGGGGAAAAAAGAGACACTGGAGAGCGAATTTCTAGCACAATTGCTGTATTTTGCTGATGAGATGCAAAGAAGGTAAGCGCTTTGCTTATACTAACATACATAGCCAGTGAGAGCCTAAGCTGAGAATTGAATGCGGAGTTTCAGGTATTTGGAATGAAGAGTAACTCAGGAATCATTAGGATACATTCCAGAATGACATAAAAAGAGCTATCTATGACGGAACATTATAAAGTACTATCTCAGGCACATTGGAGTAATGGTTAAGTAGCTGAGTTTTGAAGTCAGAATGTTTAAATTTAAAGCCTAACTCTAGAACCTGCTGTCTCTGTGGTCTTGAGAGGCAATTAACGTAGCCTTTATCATTTTCTGTTTTCTCTTCTGTAAAATGGGGAAGATAATAGTACTTGGCAGTCTTGGAAATAGGCCACTAGAAGCTCATGGCAAGCGAAGGAAGGAGTAGGTAGACTTCCCAGGAAACACTTAGATCAGGGAGCTACTCTGATATTTTGATATCTTTGCAGTGTTACACTATACTCAGGCCACATGGTCCAATGAAGAAAGTGCGTGAGATCGTTTTGCAGTGCTCATAAACTGTACACAGAACACAGAGATAAGCTATGAATGTGGTAGATGATTTGAACTATCCAGACATGCAGAAATCTTGTTCAACTAGTGGTACAGAAATTGGCAAGTTCTTGACTTGTCTTGCTGACAATTTTGTATCATAGAGGAAACATTTCAGGGAGAGCAATTCTCCATGTTGTGGGACTGTCTGGCTCACTGCAGGACAATTCCTGATGGCTAGCACCCTTCCAAACATCAACATTTCCAACTGCAGAAAGACCAACCCCAGTTGAGAACCATGATTAGAGAAACTATAGGGGCAGGTCTGAATCTAATCTTACAAACAAGGATAAGAGATTAGTAACATAGACATTTGGAGGTCTTTGAGATAAAATGACCTTATTATTAATATCTCAAAGATGACAGTATCTAGAAAAGGCAAGCCAGACCTATAAGACATACTAGGCCAACCTCACCAAACTGTTCCGAGGAATGTCTGTACAAAACAAAGGGTCTGTGGCTAAAAAATATTTGGGAAACACCATATGTTTATTAAGCCATCTTTAGGATCTTAATGCCCATTATTAGGATGATAACGGCTCAGAGAATTACTAGTATAAGCAACCAAACATAAAATATTTTCAAAAGAGAAGTTTTTTTCTCTTGAACCTATTAAAATGTTCCCTTCCTATGACCCCTTTTCCATTTCTGCTGTAACAGTTTTCTCTTTACAGTAATTCAAGAAGAGTTTCCCTAGTTTTCAAATTATTTAAGAAAAAATATAAAATAATTCTAGTGTGGAAGATAGATCAAGAAAATGATAAAGAGCAATTCCAACTTTTCCCAATATTTTTTCTCATCAGGAGGAAATTAGTACTACTTTAAGATTCTCTCTTCTAATTCACCTCAACACCAATCAAAAATTCCTTTGGATGTCCACAGTTGATCAGTTTCTTCTTTAAAAAGCCACTAAAGCTATTCTAAGTTTTCATCACTTTCCTATAAACCTGTTTCCCAGGACCCTCTTCCTCATTCTCTTCTTGACATCTTCACAGAAAAATATGTATAAACTCATTTAAGTTTCCCTTCTGCCACCCTCAAACCTTCTCCACCTCTTTATTGTATTTTCTCCTATCTGAAAGTCACATGCTTAAAATAATAACAACTACATTTTCAGGGCCTACTTATTCTAAATATTCTACATAATTAATTTCTAATACTTACAACAATTCTGGAGGATAGAAATTATCTCAATTTTACAAGTGAGTAAACTCAAGTTCAAACAGTTTATGTAACTTGCCAAGATCAAACAGCCAGTGAATGGAGAATCTAAACTCCAGATCCCATTCTTTCTCTTCCCTCCTCCTTTGTGTTTATTATGTACTCTCTGGCAACACCTTTCCCTCAGGATATAATCATGCTCAAGCCTCTCCTTATGCCAAGCACCTAGATTTTGGGGGGTCCTTCACAAGAAGAAAAGGAGAAGAAATAAATACAATGTCTCCTACTGCTCCCAAGTCTTATATCTTGATGTTTTAACTCCTAAAAATGTAACATTTAACTTAAATAATATCTTATTTAAAGAGCATCAACAAGACAAATTCTTCAAACTTAAAGAGCATTGAGTGATTTTATCCAATTGTACTTGAGCACACGAGTTTCTAGTAGTATCTTACTTCCTTACTGCTCCTGTAACGGAAATACCACAAGCTGATGGCTTTAAAGAACAGAAATATATTCTACTCACCATTTAGGAGGCTTGTTGTTGTTAGGTGCCATTGAGTAAGTTCCCACCCATAGCGACCCTATGTAAAACAGAATGAAACACTGCCCTGTCCTGCACCACCTCCACAATAGTTGCTATGTTTGATCCCATTTTTGAAGCCACTGCATCAATCCATCTCATAGAGGGTCTTCCTCTTTTTTGCTGATCTTCTATTTTACCAAGAATGATGCCCTTTTCCAGGAACTGGTCCCTCCTGATAACATGTCCAAAGTATATGAGATGAAGTCTCCCATCCTTTTTTCTAAGAAGCATTTTAGCTGTACTCCTTCCAAGACAGATTTGTTATTTCTTCTGGCAGTCCATAGTATATTCAATATTCTTCACCAATGCCATAATTCAAAGGCATCAATTCTTCGACCATCTTCCCCATTTATAGACCAGATTTCACATGATATGAGGCGATTGAAAATGGCATGATTTGGGTCAAGAGCACCTTAGTCCTCAAGGTGACATGTTTGCTTTTCAATACTTGAAAGAGATCTTTCGAAGCAGATTTGCCCAGTGTAATATGTCATTTGATTTCTTGATTTCTACTTCCATTGGTGTTGATTGTGGATCCAAGTAAAATGAAATCAACTTCAATATTTTCTCCATTTATCACGATATTGCTTACTGGTTCAGTTGTGAGGATTTTTGCTGTCTTTATGTTGAGGTGTAATCCATACTGAAGGATTTAGTCTTTGACCTTCATCAGCAGGTGCATCAAGTCCTCTTCGCTTTCAGGAAGCAAGATGGTGTCATATGCATATTGAAAGTTCTTAATAACTCCTCCTCCAATCGTGGCCCCATGTTCTTCTTCACATAATCCAGCTTCTTAGATTATTTGCTCAACACACAGATTGAATAAGTATGGTGAAAGGATACAACACTGATGTACACCTTTCTGATTTAAACTACTCAATATCCCCTTGTTCTGCTTAAACCACTGCATCTTGATCTATGTACAGATTTTGCAAGAGCACAATTAAGCATTCTTGAATTCCCATTCTTCTCAACGTTATTCACAATTTGTTATGCTCCATACAGTTGAATGCCTTGCGTAGTCAATAAAACTCAGGTAAACATCTTTCTGGTATTCTCTACTTTCAGCGAAGATTCATCTTACATTAGCAATGATATCCCTCGCTCTACATCCTCTTCTGTATCTGGCTTGAATTCCTGGCATTTCCTTGTCTATATAGTGCTGCAACAATTTTTGAATTATCTTCACAATTTTACTTGTGTGTGATATTAATGATATTGTTCAATAATTTCCACATTCTGTTGGGTCACTTTTCCTTGGAATGGGGTACAAATATGGATGTTTTCCAGTCGATTGGCCAGGTAGCTGTCTTCCAAATTTCTTGGCATGAACTGGTGAGCACTTCCAGCCTTTCATCTGTTTGTTGAAACATCTCAATCGATATTTTGTCAATTCCTGAAACTTTTTTGCCAATACATTCAGTGCAGCTTGGACTTTTTCCTTCAGTGCCATTAGTTCTTGATTATATGCTACCTCCTGAAACATTTGAACATCAATAAATTCTTTTTGGTATAGTGACTGTGTATTTCTTACATCTTTTTTCAATGCTTCCTGCGTCATTCAATATTTTGCCCATAGAATCCTTTGTCTCAAAAAAAAAAAAAAAAAAATCCTTTCAGTGTAGTCAGTGAGGCAGGAGCATAATATGCTGACCATGCTACCTGATTTTAATCTGGACTTCTAGTCTAACAGCTATGTTTTCGATAAAAACATGTTTCTCCTTGGTGGTCAAAACCAGGATGTGAAACCATATGCCCTGAGAGTCTTGACCAAGAGACCATCCATAACCCTCAAAATATACTTACTGAGGTAGTGTTGTCTGGGTGCTGTTGCCAGCAAGGTATTCCTACAAGATAGACAAAGAAAATACATGTAAGCATCTTGTGACCACTATCTAAGCATCCTGCGAGACTGTTTGTAATCTCTAATTATAGGTATTAATAACTGGTAACCAATCAGTGTTTCGCAGCTACACCCTCTGACCCAATAAGACACCTTTCCCCCACCTCAGCAAGATCCTGCCTCTGACTTCCCTAATCAGAGTTGCACCAAATAAAAATAATCTGATGCCTGCTGCAGCAGTATAATTATCCCTGATTCAGAGCCCCCACTTTGAACACCACTGTCTTGTCTAGAAGTACTGTACTGTTCCCAGTTCAAAGTGCAAACTTTGCTTGGAATAAACCTCTGTGATTTTGTCTTAAACAGACTTGGTTTTCTGTATCAGGGTGACATTTTGGCGGCGGTGGTGAAATCCAGAAGTACTGCTTAGCCTGCATTGACCGTATGTCTGAGGACTTGGAACACCAAGCGCCATCCAGAGTCTTTTTTGCCCCTTCTGCCTCCCCAGTTACTGAAGTTCGACACTGAGCCTTCCCATTCCAAACTCCACACTCCTTGTATTGCAGTTCACTGAGGTTGTTCCAGGCTCTTTGTATTCTCTTTTACTTTCCACTATGGGACCTTACTTATCAAGTGGAACTTGGAGTGCCTTTCTCTAGTCACTGTTGCTGGCTTTTGTTTCCCTAAGGAGCTCATTTAGGAATCTTGAGAACACCTTTTGTTGTCTCTAGAGCTTTAAAGATAATCTTTCTACCACACGTGGTAGCTATCTCGGTTACTATGTTTTACGGATTGAACTGTGTCCCCAAAAACTATGTGTCAACTTGGCTAGGCCATGACTCCTAGTATTATGTGATTGTCAACCATTTTGTGATCTGATGTGATTTTCCTATGCATTGTAAATCCTACCTCTATGATGTTAATGAGGCAGGATTAGAGGCAGTTATCTTAATGAGGTAGTACTCAATCTACAAGATTAAGTTTCGCCTTAAATCAACTCTTGAGATACAAAAGAGAGAAGCAAGTAGAGAGTCAGAAGGATCTCATATCACCAAGAAACGCGAGTGAGAAGAATAGCACATCCTTTGGACCCAAGGTCCCTGAGCTGAGAAGTTCCTTGTCCAGGGAAGATTGATAACAAAACCTTCCCCCAGAGCTGACAGAGAGAGAAAGCCTTCCCCTGGAGCTGGGACCCTGAACCAGAACTTTCTAGCCTCTTAGGCTGTGAAAGAATAAATTTCTCTTTGTTAAAACCATCCACTTTTCTGTTATAGCAGCATTAGATGACTAAGACGCTATGGGACAGGTCTGCTCTAAGGTACAGGGACTCCTGCTGGGTTTATGTTTAAACATTACAAGCCCGATTCCTGTTCATTTTTAGCTGAATGACAGAACATAGCCAGAGGTAGTGTTGAGAAATGTTGGCCAAAATGGGGAACTTTTGACATGTCAAAAATTGCCTTTCTACTCTCCAAATTGGTAAAACGGGGTGCCCATGTCAGAGAGAAGCAGTAGGACATCTTTTACAACTGGTACTAGGAATCAGCAAACGGGCAATTGGAAGGTAGGCTGGCTTCCCTCGCAGAGTCAGTATCCAAATTTAAAGCACAGAAACTTACTCCATCCCCTGACCTTTCCCTTACCCCTCTTGCTGCCTCCTCAGCTCCTCTGCAACCTGACCCCCTCCTCTTATTCCTACTGCCCCACTCCCACTCCCCGTTCTCCTTAACCTGTCTTGCCTACCTGCCCTCCCATATCTGTCAGTGCTTCCTTTGTACCTTACCTCCCTCTTACTGGTGCCCCCATGGGACCAGAATCCAAACCAGCCTTAGAAATCCCTTTTAAAATTCAGAAGAGGCTGATAAACTACCCCCAAGTAACCTTTGCGCTGTGGTCCTGGGCTGAGCTTTGTGCTATCATCAAAGATTTCTCAAATCCACGGGAGAACCCCCATAAATTTACCAGGAATTTCTTATTTTAACCCAAACCTATGGACCAGGGCTGGCTGATATGTATAACCTTATTTTTATGTTGGTTTGGCCTGGGGTTGCTTCCAGGAGAATGAAAGAAGCTAAATGGAAGTCCCCTAAGAAATGCTTAACTATAGACATCAAAGCTCCTGTGAATATACTTTTCTGAAATTAATACTCTTACTGATTCACTTATTCAGGCTATTCTTAAGGTGTTCCCAGGAAAATAAACTGGGCAAAAATTCAAGGTTGTACTCAAGAAAAAGGTGAAAGTGTTCATAGCTACCGTGACTACCTAACCAAAGTATTTGACAAACATTCAGGACTGAAAATAGAGGATACTGGCACGAAGATTGCTTTTAATTCTTTTTTTTTGTTAACAGCTTCCAACCAGAGCCCAGAGATCTGGTCAAATGCCACAAATTGGATTGAGAAAACTCTGAAAGTAGTAAATCGGTGACTTCAGCCTATAAGCTAAGCCAGACTTTAGAACAACCGGCTAAGGAAGCAGAGAAAAAAAAAAAAAAGAGCACGAAACAGACAAAATTGCTTTGCAAATGAAGCAACTACAAATATCCACTAGAGGTCAGCATCACAGAGTGAAAGCCCTGGAATATGTCATTACTGTAAGAAGCCCCGGCACTTCAAAAAGGATTGCATTGAGCTTAAAAAAACAAGGCAAGGACTTTGCCCTCGCCCCCTGTGATGACCAAATGATGGGGCTCCAAGGATAAAACGGGCTTTTTCTGTGATTCCCCTGTACTCACAAGGTGAAACTGCTATTAACAGAAGAAAAAAAAAAATTTTTTTTTTTTTTTAAATTAACAGACAGCCTTGCAAATTTCTGGCGGACACAGGTACAACGTTATCCACATTTAACCCCACAAGCCTTCAAAAGTTCCTGCACCAGAATACTAGAGTTGTGGCATTGCTAACTTAGAACACTCTCAACCGATAACTGTGTCTTTAGGACTAAATGAAGACTCACAGTCCTTCTTACTTAGCCCCAACATTCCTGTTAACTTACTAGGAAGAGACTTTACAAATGGAAATGCCATTTAGGGTTTAATGAAGAAGGGAAAATATTATTAAGTATACCTTCCCCTTTCACATGATTCTGAGGATGATCAGGAAGAGGCCTTGTGCTACACACATGCTCTTAATTTACCCAAACTCCACATTTTAACCCTCTGAATTTTCCTATGGACTACTTCAAGTCAGTGCCTGACTGTGAGCCATTTCGTCTGATACTAGGAGGGTCCATTCGGCTGAACACAGTAAGGTGCAAACAGATACTGCTAAACCTTTGCCCAAGATTCCCTAATATGCCATTAAGCCTGAAGCCCAAGAAGGACTGACTGTTATAGTTGAAGACATTTTAGAAAAAGGCCTCATTATTCCCAGCACTAGTCCATGTAACACTCCTGTGTTCCCAGTCCACAATGCCAGTAGTCAAGGTTGCAGATTTGTTCATGACCTAAGGGCCATCAATAAAATAGTGATTCCTAGATATTCTGTGGTCCTAAATCCTCACCCATTACTATCTAATGTTGCAGCAGAAACCACATATTTTATAGAAGATTTGTGTAGTACATTCTTCAGCATCCCCATCCATCCCGAGAGTCAGTATTTATTTGCATCCACTTGGGGTAATCAACAATACACCTGGATCATCCTTATCCAAGGCTTTACTGAGTCCCCCACCTATTTTTCACAGGTTTTGGATGTGGACCTACAATCATTAAAATATATCCATGGATTAGTCCTTCTCCAATACAGGGATGACTTGTTAATTTGCTCTCCCACTGAGGAATCCTGTTTGAAGGTTACCAAAAACGAAACCCAAACCTGTTGCTGTTGAGTCAATTCTGACTCATAGCAACCCCATAGGACAGAGTAGAACTGCCCCATAGAGTTTCCAAGGAGCTCCTGGTGGATTTGAACTGCCAACATTTTGGTTAGCAGCCATAGCTCTTAACCGCTACGCCAACCAGGGTTTAGCATTGCCTTATCAATACACTTAACAAATAGAGGTCACAAGGTTTCTAAGGAGAAACTTCAGATTGCTCCACCGTCTGTGAAATGTTTAGGTCATATATTATCAGCCAACATGGTGTCTGTTGACACTAAGAGAAAGGATGCTATTCTGGCCTTTCTTATGCTTAAAACAAAAAAGGAGTTAGGAGGATCTCTTGGCCTCTGTGGGTACTGCCAGACTTGGATATCAAATTTTTCCCTTCTAGGTCAACCTTTATCATTATTTAAAAAACTCTGAGCCAGACCCCTTTCAGCTTTCAGGAGAGGGAGAATCAGTCATCTACAGACTAAAAGGCTCTCTCTCTCACACTCCTGCTTTAAGATTTCCAAATTATAGCCTTAGCTTTTCCCTTTAAGAGATGAATGGATATGCTCTGGGGGTACTCACTCAGGGCACAGAGAACAGCAGAGACCAGTTAAACCCCATGCCCAGGGAATACCCATCATGCCTTGGGGCAGTTGCCTCCACCACCCTATTGGTAGAAGCCATTGCTGATATAGTATTGGAAAACAATTTAGATGTATTTGCCCCCCCACAGTCTCCACCAGTTTAAACTCAGGTTTGACCCAGCACATATCTGCCAGTAGAATGATGTCTTATGAAGTTCTTTTATTATCTGCTCCACATATACGGTTGCACACCATCTCAGGGATAAACCCAGCAACCCTTATGCCCCTGCCAGATGATGAAGAAACCATACCTTATGACTGTATTGATTTAGCTGATCGTTTATTGACTATCAGATCTAACTTACAGGAGACCCTCTTGACTATAAAGAGTTTAACTTATTTGTTGACGGCTCTTATTTAATGTCAGCCAGCCCTCGTTTCCAGGGAGGCTATGCTGTCACCATGTCCACTGAAGTTCTTGAAAGCAGGCCTCTCCGTGAAGTTACCCCAGCTCAGCAGGCTGAACTGATTGTTCTTGCTCAGGCACATAGATTGGTCTACAGATGATCGGTAAGTATTTACACAGACTTTCAATAGCTTTCAGGATTGCTTATGATTTGAGGGGGCACTAAGGAAGCCCCGGGGGTTTCTTACATCTTGAGGTACCCAGATAAAAAATGGTGCTTTAGTAGTAGACCTTCCGGAGGCCATGCTACTTTCCTCTGCAATCACTGCCATTAAAGTACAGAACCCATCAACCTAAGGACATTCTCAGATGGAAGAAATTAGAGGAAACAATTCGGCCAGTCAGGCAGCCAAATCTGCTGCCTCAACGAAATTCCAAGCAACAGAAATATCCATGGAGTACCGAGAATGCCAGTGACCTGATATAAGACATACAGATGGGGATCTTTATGTTCAAGACGACACCACTAGTGAGCCCACATAGCATGTGTCTGAGTCATCTAGTGCTGCTGTAACAGAAATACCACAAGTGGATGGCTTTAACAAAGAGAAATCTCTTCTCTCACAGTCTAGTAGGCTACAAACCCAAATTCAGGGCATCAGCTCCAGGGAAAGGTTTTCTCTCTCTGTCGGCCATGGAAGAAAGTCCTTCTCATCAACCTTGCCCCGGACTAGGAGCTTCTCCACACAGAAGACTTGGGTCCAAAGGGAGCACTCTGCTCCCAGTGCTTCTTTCCCGGTGGTATGAAGATTGCCTCGCCTCCACCCCAGCTTTGCCTTTTATCTCTTGTAAAAAGCGGTGCAAGCCACACCCCAGGGGAACTCCCTTTACATTGGATCAGGGATGTGACTTTAGTAAAGGTGTTACAACCCCACCCTAAGCCTCTTTAACATAAAATTACAATTACAAAATGGAGGAAAACCACACAATACTGGAAATCATGTCCTATCCATGTTGACACATACCTCGGGGGAACACATTTCAATCCATGACAGCATGAATCACCAACAGTTGGCTCCAGATGAGGAAAAAGACCAAAGGGAAGAAAAGGGCTGCCACCTTCATGATATCTCTCAGATCTGTGAAGGACCCAGTGCAAAACATAAGCCCCAATATTGGAAGCCCATACTCCCCAGGTCTTTATCTGTTCCCCTTGCTCGAACTTTCCATGCTAATAATCACTGGGGAAGAGACAAGCTTGTCGACATCTTATCAAAGGGGCATAGCTGACCATGTCACAGCTGACCTGACGTTGCTCCATATGCTCTTAATTTAATGCCGGTTGAGCCTGCAAACTTACCTTGGGGAAGTACCCCTTACCTCTTGGGCCAATGCTTAAAAGCCAAACTTTATTCAATTAGGCCCTTTTAACAGTGGATATAAATTTGTTTTAGCTACGGTTTGTAAATTTTCACGTTGGGCTGAGGCTTTCCCTAGGCAGAATGCCACAACATCATTTTTGGCCAAGGAACTTTCAGATAACATCATCCCTTCCGGGGGTGCCCCAAGAATAATTTGCAGTGATCAAGGTACCCGCTTTCCTAGAAAATCATAAAGGATTTATGCAAAAGTTTTTCCTATTTTTCAGAGGCTGCATTGCCCATACCATCCGTAGTACTCAGGTTTAGTTGAGAGGATGAATGACATAATTAAAAATCAATTAGCAAAATTATCACATGCTTTAGGACTGTCCTGAGTACAAGTGTTACCAATAGTGCTGTTAAATCTAAGATCAGCACCTTTTAGCCAAGCTGACCCCACATGAAATTGTCACTGGACAGCTTTTGGCACTTCCCTATGGGTCAGCCTGGGTTGATTCCAACTTCATACAAGTCACTTTTTAAAATACTGTAAGGCACTAATGCATTACACCCAAGTTCATAAAAATCTCATTAAAGAAGCTTATAATCAGAAAAAGCCTGTGAAGCCCACTGAAAGGGTTATCCAACCAGAAGATTATGTATGCTGAAAGAGACTCCAGCTAAAGAATTCTCTGGAACAATGATGGAAGGAATCCTATTCTACTTTCAAAAGCAAGCTTCAGAGTCTCTTCTGACATCCATTTTGGTCTTTTGGTTCTTTCCTGTCTTTTTAATGATCTTTTACTTTCTTCATGTATAATGTCCTTGATGTCATTCACAACTCATCTGGTCTTTTGGTCATTAGTGTTCAATGCATCAAATCATTCTTGAGATGGTCTCTAAATTCAAATGGGTTATACTCAAGGTCATACTTTAGCTCTCCTGGACTAGTTTTAATTTTCTTCAGCTTCAGCCTGAAATTGCATATGAGCAATTGATGATCTGTTCCACAGTCAGCCCCTGGCATTGTTCTGAGTGATGATATTGAGCTTCTCCTTTGTTGCTTTCCACAGATATAGTCAGTTTGATTCCTGTGTATTCCATCTGGTGTGGTCCGTGTGTACAGCTGCTGTTTATGTTGTTGAAAAGAGGTCTTTGCAATGAAGAAGTCACTGGTCTTGCAAAATTCTGTCACACAATCTCCAGCATCGTTTCTGTCACCAAGGCTTTATTTTCTAACTACTGTCCCTTCTTCTTTGTTTCCAACTTTCACATTCCAATCATCTTGATTGCATGTTTGATCGATTTCAGGCTGCAGAAGTTGGAAAAATATTCAATTTCTTCATTTTTGGCAAAAGGGCTTGGTGTGTAAATTTAAATAATAGCCTCATTAACTGGTCTTCCTTGTAAGTGTATGGGTATTATCCTATCACTGACAGCGTTGTACTTTAGGATAGATCTTGAAAAGTTCTTTTTGGCAATGAATTTGATGCCATTCCTCTTCAATTTATCATTCCTGGCATAGTTGATCATATGATTATCTGATGCAAAATGGCCAATACCAGTCTACTTCAGCTCACTAATGCCTAGGATATCGATCTTTATTTGTTCCCTTTCATTTCTGAAGACTTTCAGTTTTCCTAGACTCATACATTGTACATTCCACGCTTCAGTTATTAGTGGATGTTCGCAGCTGTTTCTTCTCATTTTGAGTCATGCCACATCAACAGAGGAAGGTTCTGAAAGCTTCAGTCCATCCACGTCATTAAGGTTGGCTCTACCTTGAGGAGGCAGTTCTGCCCCAGTGGTACCTGGAGTGCCTTCCAACCTGAGGGGCCTATCTTCCGGGACTATATCAGACAATGTTTCATTACTATTCATAAGTTTTTCACTGGTCAATTTTTTTTTTTTTTCTTAGAAGTAGATCGCCAGGTCCTTCTTCCTAGTCTGTCTTAGTCTGGAAGCTCCCCTGAAACCTGTCTACCACAGGTGACCCTGCTTGTATTTGAAATACCAGTAGCATAGCTTTCAGCATCACGGTAACACGCAAGCCACCAGAGTATGACAAACTGACAGACAAGTGATAGATGGTAGAAGTCCAAATTCAGGGCACTGGCTATAGGAGAAGACTCTTTTTCTTTTGGGTCTAGGGGAAAATTCTTGTCTCAGCCTCTACAGTTGTGGTGTTCCTCAGTTCCTTGGTAATCTCCACGTGTTTTCTATCCCCCCCCCCACTCCCACATTTGTGCTTCCCCCGGTATCTAATTTGCTCTTTTCATCACTCAGAAGTGATTGGATTTAGGACACACCCTACACTAATATGGTCTCATTAACATAACAAAGAAAACCCTAATTCCAAATGTAATTACATCCACAGGTATAGGAGTTAGGATTCCAACACATATTTTGAGGGGACACAATTCAATCCATAACAAGTAGAATAGTTTTTATTTAAAATAGTCTGAAGTTGTGTTCCCTTATTTATGACTCTATACTTACCTATTAAAAATTTCTTTAATTTTTGCAGAAAATATTTCAAGCACAGATACTTCCCTTGAGATATTTCTTCCCTAAGCAAAAATTCTAAGTCCATTCCCTTGCCTCTAGCTAAATGTTAACTTATTAACAAGCCTTAATGAAAGTTTTATGAATTACAACTGTTAAACTGGCTAATATCACCATCCAGTCATTCATGCAATATTTATTGAATGTCAGTCATATGTCAAACACTGAGGTAGATGCTGAGGCCATTGTAGTCAACAAGGCAAACTTAGTCCCTGACTTGGAGGATCTTACATGTCTCCTTCTAAGGAAAAATTCCTTCTAAGTGTTTCTAAGTTGGGGAATTAGACCAAACAAATGACTATAATATATGATGTCCTTTTTAAAAAGAACTGCATTCTTACTCGTTATGTTATTATCCAACTGGTATTACCCTTGATTCTTCCATTTAAACCCTGAAAGGCACAAACACCTCTGCTGCCTTCCACCACTCTCTCTCTCGCAGATTGCTGTGACATACCTAAGTAGCCTTTCTCTTTCCCCTCTGTCTTCAACACAGCAGCAGCCTGAGTGATCATTTTAATATGAGTCAGACCATGTTGCTCCTCCGTAAGACCCTCTAGTGGTAAAATTCAAAGTCCTTAAATTGTCCTACAAGACCTCCCTGATCCGCTCTCCTACTATTCTGCCCTCCATTCATAGTGGCCTACTTTCTTTTTGAATAAACCAGGCATGCTCTTGCCTTAGAGTCTTTGCACAGGCTATTCCCTCCTTCCTTCTTGTTCTGTATGTTTCTATAATTGTCTCAAATCCGATAAGTTATAAGTCACTATTATGCTTTCAAAGTACCCTGCTCGTGAAGTGGTTCAAAGCTCGGCTGTTAACCAAAAGATCAGCGGTTGGACTATATCAGCCGCTCCTTGGAAACCTTATGAGGCAGTTCCATTCTGTCCTATAGAGTCACTGTGAGTCAGAATCAACTGGATGGAAGCAGGTTTGGCTTTTTTTTTTTTTTTTTTTTTTTTGGAGAAGCACTCATATACTTAGAAATGGGAATATGTCTACCTTTGTGAGGCTGTCTAATATTGACTGTAGGTCATTAGTAACCTTAAGTCATAAGAAAGTTGTTTAGAATATTTCTGAATTTAGACACAGAAACATAGAAGCATGTGATGTATGTAAAGGATGTAAAAACCTTTAAGTTCACTTTGACCCTGCATGCTGTGACATAAGAAAACATAACAGAAATCTAAACAATCTCCCTAATTTCTAACCTTGAAGAAAAGATGTGCTTTTCAGCTACTCTCTGACCCTGGAGAAAACACATAGCATACTACTAGCCTTTGACTTCATACTGGCCCTTGTTATGTGGCACTAAGGTAATAAATTCATATATAAACCCTAAATCTTTGCTCATTCACTGAGAGAAGGCAGTTGGAACTGAGATTCTGTATGCTGCTGCCAACCTTGAACCCTAGCTACGAGGAACCTCTGCTGAGTTCTGAGCCATGGTTAAGCCTTCCTTCCAAGACCTCTTGTTAAAGGTAAAAACCTGAAGTCTAAAGATTTCTACTCTGACCATTGAACTAATATTGTAATAATAATCATTGATTCTAATTCTCTTGTTCTACATGAATGTTGTAAGGTCTTACTTGTGTGCCTTTCCATGACTTTGTTTTGTTGTTGTTAGGTGCTATTGAGTCAGTTCCGACTCATAGCAACCCTATGTACAGCAGAATATGCCCAGTCTTGTGCCATCCTCACAATCCTTGCTATGTTTGAGCCCATCGTTGCAGCCACTGTGTTACTCCATCTCATCGAGTGTTGCGGCCACTGTGTTACTCCATCTCATCGAGGGTCTTCCTCTCTTTTACTGACACTCTGCCTTACCAGCATGATGTCCTTCTGCAGGGACTGATCCTTCCTGACAACATGTCTAAAGTAAATGAGATGAAGTCTCACCATCCTCATTTCTAAGGAGCATTCTGACTGTACTTCTTCCAAGACAGATTTGTTTGTTCTTCTGGTATTTTTTGCTGACACCATAATTCAAGGCATCAATTCTTCTTTGGTCTTCCTTATTCATTGTTCATCTTTTGCACGCATACGAAGTCATTGAACATACCATGGCTTGGCTCGGGTGCACCTTAGTCCTCAAAGTGATGTCTTTGCTTTTCAACACTTCAAAGAGGTCTTTTGCAGAAGATTGGCCCAATGCAATACGTTGTTTGATTTCTTGACTGCGGCTTCCATTGACATCGATTGTGGATCCAAGTAAAACGAAATCCTTGAAAACTTTAATTTTCTCCATCTATCATGAAGTTGCTTATTAGTTCAGTTGTGAGGACTTTGGTTTTCTATGTTGAAGTGTAATCCATACTGAAGGCTCTAGTTTTTGATCTTCATCAGCAAGTGCTTTAAATTCTCTTCACTTTCAGCAGGCAAGGTGGTGTCATCCCCATATTGTAGGTTGTTAATAAGTCTTCCTTCCATCCTGATGCCACATTCTTCTTCACATAGTTCAACTTCTTCAAAGATTTGCTCAGTATACAGATTGAATAAGTGTGGTGAAAAGATACAAGGCTGACAGACACCTTTCCTGATTTTAAACCACAAAGTATTCCCTTATTCTGTTCAAATGACTGCCTTTTCGTTTATATATAGGTTCCTCATGGGTACAGTTAAGTGTTCTGAAATCCCCATTCTTCACAATGTTATGCGTAATTTGTTATGATCCATACAGTCAAATGCCTTTGCACAGTCAATAAAACTCAGGTAAACATCTTTCTGGTATTCTGTTTTCAGCCAAGATCCATCTGACAGCAGCAATAATATCATGTCCTCTTCTGAATCCAGCTTGACTTTCTGGCAGTTTCCTGTCGATGTACTGCTACAACCATTCTGAAATTATTATCAGCACAATTTTACTTGCATGTGATATTAACAACATTCTTCGATAATTTCCACATTCTGTTGGATCACCTTTCTTTGGAATGGACAGAAATATGTACTGTTCCAGTCAGTTGGCCATGTAGCTGTCTTCCAAATTTCTTGTCAGAGACAAATGAGCACCGCCAGTACTGCTTCCGTTTGTTGAAACATCTCAATTGGTATTCCGTCAATTCCTGTAGCTACCTTGCAATAAACTAAACAAGCTTATGCATGCCAAACTTGAATAACCATCAATTTTCTAAAATAAAATTCTTCACAACACCTCTACACAGAACACTCTTCCCCCAATTACCATATATCTTATTTCTTTGACTTCCCTTAGGTCTTTGTTCAAGTGTTACTTCCTCTTGACTGAGACTACTCTGACCAGACTGTTTAAAATCTCAACCCACTTCCTCCCAAAACCCTGCTTTCTCTTATTTTGCCCTAGTTTCTCCAAAGCACTTGTCATTTAGTAACTATGTAAATTACTTGCTTGTGTGTGTGTGTGTGTGTGTGTGTTTATTAGGTGTTATGTTTCTCCACTACAATTAAGTTTACCGGGTACAATACTTTTTATTTATTATGTTTACTCATACGTATTACGCACCTAGAACAGACTCTACTACATAATAAGTGTGCAATAAATATTTGTTAAATAAATGAACATAGAAGAACCTCTAGCTTCAGGTTGGACAAAAGTCAGGCTTATGTTTATCCATTTACTGAGCACAAGCTATGATTTAGACACTCTGTAGAAGAAGAATAGAACCGTGCCCTTGCCCTGAAAACATCTAAGACTACTGTGTGCCGTTGAGTTGATTCTGACACACAGTGACCATATACAACAGAGTAAAACTGCCTCATAGTGTTTCCAAGGCTGTAAATCTTTGTGGATACAGATTGCCACATCTTTCTCTCACAAAGTGGCTGCTGGGTTCAAACTGCCTACTTTTTGGTTAGCAGCCAAGCGCTTAACCATTGTGCCACCAGGGTTCTTTTTATAGACTAGTTAGGGAGATATATAAACACATAATTTTGTTTTGTTGGGTTAAGTATCATGACAGAGGAATATACAAGATACCATACCCATTAAAACCCACTGCCGTTGAGTCGATTCTGACTCATAGTGACCGTATATGACAGAGTAGAACTGCCCCATAGAGTTTCCAAGGAGCGCCTGGTGGATTTGAACTCCTAACCTTTGGTTAGCAGCCGTAGCTCTTAACCACTATGCAACCAGGGTTTACAAGATACCATAGGAGCATAGAATTCAGAGTAACCAAGTTTAGGAGAGATGCTTATAAGATGCAGAGAATTTTCTAGCTCATAATAATTGTAGTCAATGGGTGGCTATTTGTGGTTGGTAGTAAAAGTCTTGTTCTAGAGAGGCTAGATAGAATAGTGGTTAATCTACTGAGTCATCAACACACCTGGATTGAAATTCTAATTCTACGCTTACAACAGGTAGTCCTCAACTTACAACATATTCGAGTTACAATGATCCGCACTTACAGCCAGCTCTTTTTGTTTTGTTTTGGGGCATCCTATTGTACAATATGTACAATATACAACATGTGCAACATACAACATTGTGGCACATAATTTGCTGATGTTATCATCCTCAAGATGTTCAAAGATTGGATATATAAAGATACTGACAATGAAAGGCAATAATAATGAGAACAAAAACAAACAAAAAGATACTTGACTTACGTCAGAACTGACTTAAGATGGAGTTGTCCAAACAGAACCACATCGTAAATTGGGGAACTACCTGTAGTTTGTGATGTTTGGCAAATTACTGAACTTTCCCAATTATAAAATGGGAGTACTATTATTACCTATCTTTACAGCATAGGTGACGTTACAAAGATCCTTACATATTAATCAAAAATAAGGAATCTATCAAAGTCATAGATTTGCTTTGCCTTTATGCAAAAAAGATAAATTCCAGGACGCTTCTATCTGTAAAAGCAAGTAGACCAGTATTCATTCCTTTAGAAATTGGAGATGTTCGTTTGAATATTATTACCCAAGATAACCAATTAACAAGTGAAAGTGCCAATTCAATAAAGCAAAAAAAAACTAAAGTCAAACTTTCCAAAATAAAGAATACAGGTTTACAAGATGAAGCAATAATCTCTGAAGTGCAGGTGTCTTGAAATAACTTATTTTGCTGTTAATAACAAAAGGAGTCTTTATATATATATATATATATATGACTTAAAACAATGACAACAGTATTTATTTTGCTCACAAATCTGCAATTTGGGCAGGGTATTTTGAGGATAGATCTTCTCTGCTCCACATAGTTTTAGCTGCGGAGCTTAAAGGCCAGGTGCTACAATCACCTGAAAGCTTAAAAAAATACTCATAAATCTGACTGTTGACACTGCTTGTGTGTTAGGATCTTAGCTGGAGCCATCAACCAGAACATCTACATATTGCCTCTCCATGTGGCCTGGGCCTCCTCAAAATTCAGTGGCTGGGTTCTGAGGCAGTGTCCTGAGTCAGTCTGAAGCTGTATTGTCATCTCTATACCATCTCAGAAATCACAAAGCATCACTTCTACTGTTACTGATAGCTAGAAGCAAGTCACTAAGACCAAAGGGACATTTTCAAAGTAACAGAAAAATGAACAAAATGGTTATAGGTATAAATGTGTCTATATTAGAGGAAAGAAGACTGGAGTTCTTGAGAATGTTGTCAACTTCATACATTACTAGAATAATAGGCAGTTTAAACTAGCTTCATTGCTTAGAATTCTCTCTGCTCTCTGCAGACTCAAAAAAAGTAGCACTCTCTTCTATCTCTCTATAAATTCCTTTCACTATGGTCATTGTCATGGATTGAAATTCCAAAAATATGTGTATCAATTTGGCTAGGCCATGATTCCCAGTATTGTGTGATTGTCCACCATTTTGTCATCTGATGTGATTTTACTGTGTATTGTAAATCCTACCTCCATGATGTTGATGAGATGGGATTAGCGGCAATCATGTTAATGAGGCAGAACTCAATCTACAAGGTTAGATTGTATCTTGAGCCAATCTCTTTTGAGATATAAACAAGAGAAATGAGTAGAGAGACATGAGGGGCCCTTATACCACCAAGAAAGCCTTTGGCAAAACACACCCTTTGGACCCGGGGATCCTGCGTGGAGAAGCTCCTAGGCCAAGGGAAGATTGATGAAAAGGACCTTCTTCCAGAGCCAACAGAGATAAAGCTTTCCACTGGAGCTGGCATCCTGAGTTTGGACTTCTAGCCTACTAGACTGTGAGAGAATAAACTTCTGTTTGTTGAAGTCATTCACTTGTGGTATTTCTGTTATAGCAGCACTAGATAACTAAGACAGTCATTCACTAGGATGTCTTGTAATCTCAAAGGCCATGTATAGGAATTCCCTTTGTACTGGATGAAAAGTATAGACTTAAAAAAAACTAATGCCCCAAAAAATGGCAAAAAAAAAAATTTTTTTTTCCAACTTTTAATGGTTGGAACTTGTGGCATATAATACTTCACTTCTATACTGAGTTGTTGTATTAAATGCATTAATTCAAAAAAATTAAAAGAATGAAGCTTTTGGAACAGTAACTGGGATAGAATATATGTTCAATAAATGTTACCTATTGTAATCTGGGAGCCCTGGTGGCATAGTGATTAAGAGCTCAGCTGCTAACCAAAAGTTCGGCAGTTCAAATTCACCAGCTGCTCCTTGGAAACCCTATAGGGCAGTGCTACTCTGTCCTATAGGGTCATTATGAGTCCAAATCAACTCAACAGCAATGGGTTTGGTTTGGTTTTGGTTTATTTGCTTCTATAGTTGTACTTACCAAACTGTATTATAATTTACTTGTTTATACATATACCTTCCCTATTATATTGTGAGATCAAGTTGAAGTGCCAGGCCTTCCTTCGTATACTACAGAAGAAGGACTCAAAAGGCTTAGGGAAACTGGCATGTTAGAATGGATATATCAGGTTAGACCCACAGACCCACACATGGAGTGTCCAGAGGACACACCTTTTACCACAATGGTAAGGAACAAATTTGTGAAGAGAGTCCCAGCACTGTTAAAGACTGCTGTGATTGTTATTTTATGTAAGCCAAATTTGACAGTGGGAACTGCCGTAACTGAATTAAAACACCTAACTATAGTAGGACTGATCGAACCCCATTATAGGGACCAAGTGGCCTCACTCAATCAACAAAAACAAGTTGGGCATGGTTACCGTAAAGGACAGCAGAGTTAAAGCAGTGATCAGAATAGCCTGACTCTTACGGACTTATGCCTCTGGATCAACAGGCAAAGAAGGGAGTTATGGTATTGGCTTGTGTGATTGATCTTGATTACCAAGAGGAAATTGGATTAATAGTACATAATGGAGGTAAAGAAGAGTATGTCTGGAATACAGGAGATTTCTTAGGATGTCTCTCAGTATTACCATACCCTGTGATTAAAGTCAATGGAAAACTACAGCAACCCAGTTCCAACATGACTACTAATGGACCCAACCCTTCAGGAATGGTTTGGGTCATCCCACTAGGCAAAGAACCATAATCAGCTGAGGTGCTTATTGCAGATAAAAGGAATTTGGAATGAGTGGTGAAAGAAGGTAGTTCTAAATACCAGCTATGACCATGTGACCAGTTGCAGAAATGAGGACTGTAATTGTTACGAATATTTCTTCCTTGTGTGTATATAATATTTTTGTTTTCTTCACTTACATGATGTAAGATGCAAAGAGGGCTAGTGGATTTTCATTTGTACATATTGGTTGTATCATATTAGGTGCAAGTATGACTGTATAAGTTTTTTTATTTAGAGATACGTATGGGTGTCAAGTTGACAAGGGGTGGACTGTGATGGTTAAGGTTGTGTGTAAATTTGGCTGAACTATGACTTTCCGTAGTTTAGCAGTTATGATGTAGTTTGGCAGCTAGGAATGGTGTAATCATCTCCATAATGAGATCTGATATAATGTAATCATCTCCAGGATGAGATATATTATGAGCACCCAGTCAGTTGAAAGGAAGTTTCCTTGGGAGTGTGGTCTTCATCCAATATAGGTGGACTTTCTGGCAAAGTTCATGGGCTTCAGCCTGCTCTGGATCTGCAGCTGGCTCCTGTTCATCTGACCTCCATTTCTTGGAACTGACTTGAGCTAGCAACTCACCGGCCAATCTTGTCAATCTTCACAGCCTGTGAGCCAGAGGCCTGCTGTCTGACCTGCCGATCTTGAGTTCACCAGCCCCTGTAGCTACATGAGTTAGGACAAACCTACAGCCTGACCCACAGACTTGGAACTTTCCAACCTCTACAACTGCATGAGCCATTTCCTTGATAAAAATCTCTCTCTATATATATTTATATGCTTCACTGGTTTTGCTTGTCTAGAGAATCCAGCTTAAGACAGCAACCCTATAGGACAGAGTAGAATTATCCCATAGAGTTTCCAAGGTTGTAATATTTATAGATATAGACTGCCATACCTTTCTCCCACAGAGTGTCCAGTGAGTTTGAGCCACTGAACATTCAGTTAGCAGCCAAGCACTTAACTACTGTGCCACCAGGGCTTCTTCTAAAAACAGCATATTTCTGGAAATATGGTGACTGGAATGGGGTTCTTGACTCCCACTCCCAATTCCTGTCCATATTCTTCTCCTGAACCAAATGGTGACACGTGGCCTACAGGAAATTGGAAACCAAAGAGGGAGTGGCTAGGAGAGTGTGGAGATCAGGGATCATAAAGGCAGTCAGCCCACACCAGGTACTGACAGCTTACTGCCAGTACATGCAGGTAAAGATAGTCTTGCCTTCCTCTACCTGCAGTATTGCAGTCTCTCAGACTACCATTACATCTAAATCTAAGGCCCAAAGCTTACAAAGAAAAACTCAACATATCCAAGGGGCCATGGTATGTCAAATTCCCCAGAAAACAGTCTCTGAGACTCTGAGATTCACTTATGTGAGTGTTCTTGGGAATAATACTTGTGACAGATGAAGAAAAAGAATTAGACAGAAGAAGTTGAACTGCTATGCAGTTGCAACAGATACCTTAGCAGTACCTATGGTGCTCACCACCAAGAGCCTGTCAGTTTGTTATATTTTGATGGCTTGCATATTGCTATGATGCTAGAAGCTATGCCACTGGTATTTCAAATACCAGGAGGGTTACCCATGGTGGTCAGGTTTAGCAGAGCTTCCAGACTAGAAAGATAGACTAGAAAGGCCTAGTGACATAATCCCAAAAATTAGCCAGTGGAAACCTTGTGGGTCACACAATAACATTGCCTGACTCACTTGCTTTGGACATATTATCAGGATCAGTCACTGGAGGAAGACATCACGTTTGGTCAAGTAAACAGCCAGCGAGGGTCAGAGAGACCCTCAGTAAGATAGATTGCCACAAAGGCCACAGCGATGGACTTGAACATGCCAGCAATCATGAGGATGATGCGGGATTGGGCAGTGTTTCCTTCTGTTGTATGTAAGGCTGCTATGAGTTGGAGGTGACTTGAAGGCAGTTATTTATACATATGGAAGTCCTCATGATGCAGTGGTTAAAAGCACTTGGCTGCTAACAGAAAGGTCAGTGGTTCAAACCCACCAGCCACTCTTCAGGAGAAACATGTGGCTGCCTGATTCTGTAAACATTTACAGCTTGGAAAACCTATGGGCAGTTCTACTCTGTATTACAGGGTCACTGTGTGTCAGACTCAACTTGATGGGAGTGGGTTTGGTTTTTGGTTGTTTGGTTGGCTATACATACATGTGAAAGGAGCTCCAGTGGTGCTAATGGTTAAGTGCTCAGCTGCTAACTGAATAGTTGGTGGTTTGAACCTACCCAGCAGTCTGAGGGAGAAAGAACTGGTGATCTGCTTCCATAAAGATTATAGCCAAGAAAACCCTACAGGGAAGTTCTACTTTGTGACATTGGGTTGCTATGAGCTTAAACTGACTTGACGGCACCTAACAACAACAACATATATACATATACATGAGTGCTCAGGATCTGGGATGGCCTTTCAGAGTTGTCCTACCTTAATGCAAGAGGGATGCTTTTACACACACCCCTACCCAAGCACCAGTCACTAAATGTTGTCTGTTCCCCATGGAGGAGGTGTCACCTTGGGTGAGGTGCTTTTATTTGGCTAGGTGCAATTACCAGAGAGAGTCTAACTTGTGAATCACCAGCCAACACACCTAGCAGCTGGGAAGTGAGTGCCTCAGGCCTCTAGGGGCACCTGGGTAGTGCATCATAGCATCCACTTCAGGGGCCAGGGAGATAAACAGAGCAAGATCAGTCTGATCAAATAGGCTATTTAGTGAGACAGAGTTGCTAAAGAAGCTAGGTATCAACTTAAATGATAGAACTATAACCATAAATGTAGGAGAGGTTAAAATAATTGTAAGAGGATGAGAACAGTAACTATGGCAACAGACATGATAAGACAGAAGAAATGGATAATATCCTAACAAAATGTGCATTACTAAAATTAACTTAAGGAAAGGGGAGAAACTTGAATAGACCAAATAAGAAAGAAGAGATTAGAAAAGTGACTAAAACTCTACCACTGAAAAATGATCAGATACCTAGCAGGTCAGATCATTTCAGTGTTATTTGAAACAGTGCTTCTGAAACACTAGTGTACCTATAAATCTCCTAGGGATCTTGTTAAATGCAGTTATTGATTCATTAGATCTAATCTGAGGTCAAAGTTTATGTACTTCTAACAAACTCCAGGGGATGCTAATACAGCTGGTCCATGGCTCACACTTTGAGTAGCAAGGATTTAAATTACTCTAGCTCATGAAGGCAACATAACTTTAATATGAAAACCTGACAATAATAATACAAAAAGGAAGGAAGAAAAAAAGAGAGAGAGGGAGGGAAGGAAGAGGGAGGAAGAGAGAGGAAGAGAATAATCTCTTACTTGAAAATAGGCTGCAATATATCAAAAGAAAGATACAGTATGACCAAGTGTGGTTCAAGATTAATCAACCTAATCTATTAAAGCATATAATCATAAAATCTTTGATTATAACAACAGGAGATGAAAAGGCATTTAATAAAATATAGTAGTTATTCCTAATAACTCTAAGTAAAATAGGAAACTAAGGGAAGGAAATAAGGAAAATACTTAAATCTAATAAAGAATAGATCCAACGTTAAATTCAATTATTAATATTATCTTAAATGGTAGAACATTCAAACCATTATATTAAAACATATTCTAAATGGTTAAACCTTAAAATCATTTTATTAAAATTTATTTTGGCAGTTTTAGTGAAAATAAGAAGACAAAATTAAACAATTACATAAGTAACATTGAAAGAAAAGAGATAACAATATGTCTTTTGGCTCATAATCTGATAGTATTCCCCAAAACACATAAGACTGGTTAAAAACAAAAGCAAACTTCTAGAATGAATATTATAAATTAGCAAGGTGAATGAATAGGAGAAAATGCACAAAAATCAATACCTTGCCACCTAGATAAGCACCTATGGAGGACATGGGAATTGTTCCATTCACAATATGAACAACCATAAAACATGAAATGTTTAGGAGTAGGTAAGATAAGAACAGTAGAGGAAGAAAAAAATGTAAATATTTTTGAAAAAATGCCATGTTCTTGGATTTGATTTCATAAAAATGTCACCAAATTAATATTGCATTTTAATTCAATCCAATAAGAATCCCACTAGTGGTGTTTTTTTTTTCTGTTTTCTTTTTTTTGGGTGGGGGAGTGGGAGAAAATTAAAATAAACTTAAAGGAATAAGTACCTGAAAATAACCAAGAAAACTATAAAAAAGAACAACGAGGAGACATTATTAGATATTTGAACACAATTTAAATCTAAATCTATAGTAAATGGAAAAGAATGTTAAATTTTACTTAGTCTCTATCTCAAAGGTCCAAAATGATAGGTGCCAGGTCTATTTATGCAGGACAATATAAGAGGCTGTAAAATCAGTTTTGCAAACCTGTAGTCCACCTCCCTGCTTGTAAGAGGAAGCGCAGACATTGACCTAGAGGCAGGTAGTAAGGCGTTTTTTGAACAAAATGTCAATGTGCTGTGTATTCATGGTCCCCCTCCTTCCTAAAATGGAGAAGAGGCAGGTATTTCCTGCATTTTCCATGCCTGAGCCAAATAATTGGGATTTGAGAGATTTCGACATGGGTCCCCTGGAGTTTAGGGAATACAGGGACCATTACATGATACTACCTGAAAATTTTTAAAGAGAGTGGCTGGTTGGTATTGGACCCAATGGAAGAACAAAGAAAGAAGGCAACAGTTCAAGCAAAATGCATTTTTATAATAGACAGGCAAAAGTAAATATTTCTCAGAGCCTGATGTAGCCCGCTTCCCCAGTCCCTGGGTGGTGCAAACAGTTAAAGTGCTAGGCTGCTAAAGGAAAGATTGGAAATATGAGTCCACCTATAGGTACCTATAGGGTCACTATGAGTCGGAATCGACTCCACAGCACTGGGTTTTCTTGGGTTTTATAGGTACCTGAGAAGAAGGCCTGGCAATCTATTTTCAAAACTATAGTGACACACATGGGGTCGCCATGAGTCAGAGCCCATTCATCAGCAGCTGCTTTGGTTTGTTGTTGTTTTCATTGTTTCGTTTTGTTTTTATGCAGTCATTACAGAAAGGAATGATAATAAGACGTCTTGAAAAAGGATCCCACCTAAGAAGCCTTTCTAGAGGTATGAGAAAGAGCCTACGTGTAGGTTGTACCACCAGAATCCGCAAGCTGAGAAGTCCTAAGTGGCCAACAGAGGATTGTCTACATCAAGGAAACTTAATTGGACAATCTTTAGTGATGTGTACATTGGGACTACTGATAAAAGATCCTCGGAGACAATTAACATTTGGAAAACTACCAAGACTGACTACATTTGAAAGCCAAGAGAGGACTGTAGATGGCAGCATTTACATAAGGCCTTCCACAGCCCCTCCAACACTGATTATGCTCATCGACCCCAGAGGAGCCGGAATTGGCAAGTGAAGAAGAAACAAATGCAGGGCTCAGAGGAACAGTGATAAAGACAGAACATGTTCCCCCCGACCCCTCTGACTTCCAAGCCTGAGTCAGGCTTCAATTAAACATTGTATCTGACCTAGATTTCACGAAGGTAGGGGGGTAGAAGTGGGAGCTGGGAAGGGCACCATTTGGCATAGTGGGTTTAATGGCGTAGAGATGTGAAAAAATAAATTTGCTTCAGCTTGCACCTTACAAATGCAGTTCGTTCAATAAATTGCTTATATGATTATATCAATACGGTATTGGTTTCATTGTTAAGTGATATCTCACAACCCTGTGTGTTACAGAGTAGAACTGCCCCATAGGATTTTCTTGGCTGTAATCTTTATGGAATAAGATCACTAGGTCTTTTTCCTGCAGAGCCACTGGGTGGGTTCAAACTGCCCACCTTTTGATTAGCAGCTGAGCTCTTAACGGTTTGTGCTACCAGAGCTCCTTTTATAAAATGCAAATAGATCAGTGGGCAGAAGTGAGAGTATAGAAACAGATGTATGGTAAAATGATGGATTATTTAGTAAATTATGCTGGAGTACAATCTAGGAGACCAGAAATACAGTCTTGGAGTCAGAGAATCCTCCATCACTAACCTGGAAACTCAGAAACTAAAAATATATTTGACTATGTATATAAAAAGAAAAGAATTTGGTATGGCAAAAGAAATTACAAAGGTCAATAGACGAATGTTTGGGAAACAATTCTCAGAATACTGCCAACAAGGGCTTAGTATCTATAATCTACAGCGAGCTCTTATACAAGTTGGTCAGAAAAAGGAAAACAACATCCTCCTCCTAAAAAAAAAAAAAAAGGACAGAAATACTGACTAGGTAATTCATTGAAGAGAAAATTCAGAAAACCAATAAGTACATGAAAAGTTGTTCACATTTTTCACTAGTGGTCAGAAATTTTGAGTTACAGTGACAACAAGGTATCATTTTACACTAATGGAGATATCAAAAGCCAAAAAGAAGACAACTTTTGGGGAATATTGACTACTTACTTTATACCAAACCCTGTTCTTTGTGATTTGCATGTATTGGCTCATTTAATCCTCAGGACAACCCTATGAGGAAGGTACTAGTATTAAGATCCTCATTTTATGAATAAAATAACATGGGCATAGAGAGTTGGAGGAATTTGGCAGTGCTCACCCAGCTAGTCAATGACAGAGCAAGGATTCACGCTCCAGCAGCTAACTCTAGTGTAAACACTGCTATCCACTACACTATTCTGCCTGGCCCATATGGGAAAGGGCAACCACATTACTCACGTAAATGCGATTACAGCCTTTTTGGAAAAACATCTGGCAACACCTGTTAAATGTAAAAATATATGTAGCCTTTGACACTGCAATCCCACATCTGAGAATCTATCCCATTTAAGCAGCCATCACGTAAAGACATATGTACAATATTTATAAAGCGTTGTTAGTAAAAAAAAATTTTTTTTTGTTAGTAGTAATGAGTCCTGGCGGTGCAGTGGTTAAAGCCCTCAGCTGCTAAATGGAAGGTCACCAGCTGATCCACAGGAAAAAGACATGGCAGTTTGCTTCCGTAAAGATTACAGCCCCCAAAACCCCCTGGGGCAGTTCTACTCTGCCCTTTGGGGTTGCTATGAGTCAGAATCAACTGGGCAGCAAAGGGTTTGGTTTGGGTTTTTTTCGTTGTTAGTAGTAGCAAGGAAACCCTGGTGGCGTAGTGGTTAAGTGCTACAGCTGCTAACCAAAGGGTCGGCAGTTTGAATCTGCCAGGTGCTCCTTGGAAGCTCTATGGGGCAGTTCTACTCTGTCCTATAGGGTCGCTATGAGTCGGAATCGACTCGACAGCACTGGATTAGTAGTAGCAAAACAATAACAACGACAATGGAATGCTCATCAGATGAGAATTGGTCAATTAGATGACAGTATATCCAGACAATGGAATACTATGATCACAGTAAAAAACAATGGTTTGTCTCGGGGGACATCTATGTCAATTGATCTAACACAGTTCATAAAGAAAATGTTTTATAGCTTACTTTGGTGAGTAGTGTCTGGAATCTTAAAAGCCTGAGAGTGGCTATCTAAGATACAGCTACTGCTCCTATCCCAAAGGAAAATGAAAAAGTCCAAAGACGCAAGGAAAATATTAGTCCAAAGGACTAATGGGCCACATGAGCCACAGCCTCCACTAACCTGAGCCTAGAAGAACCGAATGCTGCCCAGCTACTACCACCAACCCCTCTGACAGGGATCACAATAGAGGGTCCTGGACAGAGTGGGAGAAAAATGCAGAACAAAATTCAAATTCACACAAAAAAACCAGACTTACTGATCTGACAGAGACTGGAGGGAGCCCTGCAACTATGGCCCCAGGACACCCTGCTAACTCAGAACTGAAGTTACTCCCAAGGTCCCCCTTTCATCCAAAGATTAGACAGACCTATAAAACAAACAATAACACACATGAGGAAGCTGCTTCTTAGTTCATTCAAGCATACAAGACCAAATGGGTAACCTCTGCCCAAAAGCAAAGACAGGAAGGCCCCGTAAGGGACAGGAAAACTGGACAAATCGACAAGGAGAGCCCAGGGTTTTCAAAAGAGAAAGGAGGAGAGTGCTGACACATTGTAGGGATTGCAACCAATATCACAAAACAATTTGTATATAAATTTTTGAATGAGCAACTATGTAGTAAACTTTCACCTAAAACAAAATGAAGTTAAAAATTAAATAAATAATGGTTTAAGCTATAGCAATTAACTTATAAAATGTCTTTGAGGTATTGTTGAATGAGAAAAACAAGATGGAGATAAGTATATATGTAATATAATACCATACTTTTAAAAACTGACAAATAAAATCTATATGCATGTATGTATATGATAGGTAATAAAATCACAGGAGCCTGGAAAAAAAATTAACCAAAGAAAGCCATATAAAGTCATTGTAAAATAATGGCAAGGAGCTTAAGTTTAGAACCAAACTTTTTGAGTTTGAACACAAGATGTACTGCTTAATGGCTATGGTGCCTTAGGCAAGTTACTTAACCACTTCATGCCTCAGTTTCTTTACCTGTAAAATGGAGATGATATTGGTATTATTAAATGAGTTAATGCACATAAACAGACAGTGCCCGGCACAAAATAAGTCATCAACAGCGGTTAGCTATGTTACATTCTTATTATATTGGATTGTTAACGTGGGCAGTAGGAGGGACAGCTGATGTACTTTAAGAGAAAGAAGACAAGCTAGCCAAAGGGAATTTTTTTAAAGGCTGACCTAAAAGCAAAAGTATGATACAATTGAATTTACATAAAATTGTACATGTATACATGTTTTTAAATTGTTTGATGCTATTTTTTCAAGAGCCATGTTATATTTGAATCTATTTCTTGAGAATTTCTCTCTCAAATTAGAAAGAATTATATAAAACTTTGAGTTTTATATAAAATTCCAAATGTTCATCAATTTCTAATCTTAAGAAAAAGTCACAGTAGAAATGGGCCACAGTTAGATGATAATCATTTAACGTTGATTGCTCAACCTGACCAGCTCTGTCCCATGCATCTCAAAAGAAGGCTGGATGTGGGTCAATGACAAAAAAAAAAAAAAGATAAGCTTACGTTTTCTCAACATTTACTAATATGAAATTACATGATATGCTTCATATTTTCCAAGGGAGAAATAATTTAGGTCATTGCAGAACTCGTTGTTCTTGTCAAATGAGTCAGTAGAGATGAGCTGTTAATTTATTTGAAAAAATTTGTGTCAGCATCAACCTGGTGTCTATACTGATACATACAGGGTTTTTGTTGTTGTTAAAGCGCTGTCCATTAATTGCAATAATAACTTAAAGACCTAGCCTTGTGTATAGTACTCTCAATTTTCAAACAATTCTTATGCACACTGTTTTATATAATTCTTACACCAATCCGTTGTTATTGTTGTTAGGTGCCATCTAGTCAATTCTGACTCATAGCAACACTACGTACAACAGAACTAAACACTGCCTGGACCTGTGCCATCCTCACAATCACTGTTACACCTAAGCCCATTGTTGCAGCCACTGTGTCGACCCGTCTCAATTGAGGGTCTTCTTCGCTGACCCTATACTTTACCTAGTATGATGTCCTTCTCCAGGGCCTGATCCTTCCTGATAACATGTCCAAAGTATGTGAGACATAGTCTCGCCATCTTTGCTTCTAAGGAGTATCCTGGTTGTATTTCTTCCAAGACAGATCTGTTCATTCTCTTGGCAGTTCACAGTATATTCAATATCCTTCTCCAACACCACAGTTCAAAGGTGTCAATTCTTCTGCGGTCTCCATCCAGCTTTCACATGTATAGGAGGCGATGGAAAACACCATGGCCTGGGTCAGGCACACCTTAGTCTTCAAGGCGACGTCTTTGCTTTTTAACACATTAAAGCGGTCTTTTACAGCAGATTTGCTCAATGTAATGTGTCTTTTGATTTCTTTTTTTTAATAATTTTTATTGTGCTTTGAGTGAAAGTTTGCAAATCAAGTAAGTCTCTCACGTAAAAACTTATATACACCTTGCTACATACTCCCAATTACTCTCCCCCTAATGAGAAAGCCCACTCCCTCCTTTCACTCTCTCTTTTTGTGTCTGTTTTGCCAGCTTCTAACCCCCTCTACCCTCTCATCTCCCCTCCAGGGAGGAGATGCCAACCTCGTCTCGAGTGTCCACCTAATCCAAGAGGCTCACTCCTCACCAGCATCCCTATCCAACCCATTGTCCAGTCCAATCCATGTCTGAAGGGTTGGCTTCAGGAATGGTTCCTGTCCTGGGCCAACAGAAGGTCTGGGGGCCATGACCACGGGAGTCCTTCCAGTTTCAGTCAGACCATTAAGTATGGTCTTTTTATGAGAATTTAGGGTTTGCATCCCACTGCTCTCCCGCTCCCTCAGGGGTTCTCTGTTGTGTTCCCTGCCAGGGCAGTCATTGGTTGTAGCCGGGCACCATCTAGTTCTTCTGGTCTCAGGATGATGTAATCTCTGGTTCATGTAGCCCTTTCTGCCTCTTGGGCTTGTGATTACCTTGTGTCCTTTGCGTTCTTCATTCTCCTTTGATAGAGGTGGGTTGAGACTCATTGATGCATCTTAGATGGCCACTTGCTAGAGTTTAAGACCCCAGGCGCCACTCTGCAAAATGAAATGCAGAATGTTTTCTTAATAGATTTTATTATGCCGATTGACTTAGATGTCCCCTGAAACCATGATCCCCAAACCCCTGCCCCTGCTATGATGGCCTTTGAAGCATTCAGTTTATTCAGGAAACTTCTTTGCTTTTGGTTTAGTCCAGTTATGCTGACCCCCCGTATTGTGTGTTCTTTCCCTTCATCTAAAGTAGTTCTTATCTACTATCTAATTAGTGAGTACTCCTCTCCCACCCTCCCTCCCTGCCTTGTAACCACAAAAGAATGTTTTCTTCTCAGTTTAAACTATTTCTCAAGTTCTTTTAATAGTGGTCTTATACAATATTTGCCCTTTTGCAACTGACTAATCCACTCAGCATAATGCCTTCCAGGTTCCTCCATGTTATGAAATGTTTCACAGATTCATCACTGTTCTTTATCGATGTGTAGTATTCCATTGTGTGAATATACCATAATTTACTTATCCATTCATCTGTTGATGGGCATCCTGGTTGCTTCTATCTTTTTGCTATTGTAAACAGTGCTGCAATAAACATGGGTGTGCATGTATGTTCGTATAAAGGCTCTTATTTCTCTAGGATATATTCCGAGAAGTGGGATTGCTGAATCATATGGTAGTTCTATTTCTAGCTTTTTAAGGAAGTGCCAAATCGATTTCCAGAGTGGCTTTACCATTTTACATTCCCACCAGCAGTGTATAAATGTTCCAATCTCTCCACAGCCTCTGCAACATTTATTCTTTTATGTTTTTTGGATTAATGCTTTTGGGTTGTTGGAGTGAGATGAAATCTCATTGTAGTTTTGATTTGCATTTCTCTAATGGCTAATGATCGTGAGCATTTCCTCATATATCTGTTAGCTACCTGAATGTCTTCTTTAATGAAGTGTCTGTTCATGTCTTTTGTCCATTTTGTAATTGGGTTATTTGTCTTTTTGTGGTTGAGTTTTTGCAGTATTATGTAGATTTTAGAGATCAGGCGCTGATAGGAAACGTCATAGCTAAAAACATTTTCCCAGTCTGTAGATAGTCTTTTTACCCTTTTGGTGAAGTCTTTGGATGAGCATAGGTGTTTGATTTTTAGGAGCTCCCAGTTATCTAGTTTTTATTCTGCATTCTTAATAATGTTTTGTATACTGTTTATGCCATATATTAGGGCTCCTATTGTTGTCCCTATTTTTTCTTCCATGATCTTTATCATTTTAGATTTTATGTTTAGGTCTTTGATCCATTTTGAGTTAGTTTTTGTGCATGGAGTGAGGTATGGGTCTTGTTTCCTTTTTTTGCAGATGGATATCCAGTTATGCCAGCACCATTTGTTAAAAAGACTGTCTTTTCCCCATTTAACTGTTTTGGGCCTTTGACAAATATCAACTGCTCATATGTGGATGGATTTATGTCTGGATTCTCAATTCTGTTCCATTGGTCCATGTATATGTTGTTGTACCAATACCAAGCTGTTTTGACTACTGTGGCAGTATAATAGTTCTTAAATCAGGTAGAGTAAGGCCTCCCACTTTGTTCTTCTTTTTCTGTAATGCTTTGCCTATCCGGGGCCTCTTGCCCTTCCATGTGAAGTTGGTGATTTGTTTCTCCATCTCATTAAAGAATGTTATTGGAATTTGGATCAGAATTGCATTAAATGTACAGATCTCTTTTGGTGTAATAGACATTTTTATAATGTTAAGTCTTCCTACCCATGAGCAAGTTATGTTTTTCCACTTATGTAGGTCTCTTTTGGTTTCTTGCAGAAGTGTATTGCAGTTTTCTTTGTATAAGCTTTTTACATCTCTGGTAAGATTTATTTCTATTTTATCTTCTTGGGGGCTACTGTAAACGGTATTGATTTGGTTATTTCCTCTTCGATGTTCTTTTTGTTGCTGTAGAGGAGTCCAACTGATTTTTGTAAGTTTATCTTGTATCCCAATACTCTGCTGAACTCTTCTATTAGTTTCAGTAGTTTTCTTGAGCATTTCTTAGGGTTTTCTGTATATAAGATCATGCCGTCTGCGAATAGAGATAATTTTACTTCTTCCTTGCCAATCTGGATGCCCTCTTTTTCTTTATCTAGCCTATTTGCTCTGGCTAGGACTCCAACACAATGTTGAATAAGAGCAGTGATAAAGGGCATTCTTGTCTGGTTCCCAATCTCAGTGGGAATGTTTTCAGGCTCTCTCCACTTAGGCTGATATTGGCTGTTGGCTTTGTATAAATGTCCTTTATTTTGCTGAGGAATTTTCCTTCTATTCCTATTTTGGTGAGAGTTTTTATCAAGAATGGATGTTGAACTTTGTCAAATGCCTTTTCTGCATCAATTGATAAAACCATATGATTCTTGTCTTTTGTCTTATTTATGTGATGGATTACATTAATTGTTTTTCTAAAGTCGAACCATCCCTGCATACCTGGTATGAATCCCACTTGGTCATGGTGAATTATTTTTTTGATATGTTGTTGAATTCCATTGGCTAGAATTTTGTTGAGGATTTTTGCATCTAAGTTTATGAGGGATATAGGTCTGTAATTTTCTTTTTTTGTGGTGTCTTTACCTGGTTTTAGTATCAAGGATATGCTGGCTTCATAGAATGAGTTTGGGAGTATTCTGTCCTTTTCTGTGCTCTGAAATACCTTTAGTAGTAGGGGTGTTAACTCTTCTCTGGAAGTTTGGTAGAACTCTGCAGTGAAGCCATCTGGGCCAGGGCTTTTTTTTGTTGGGAGTTTTTTGATTACCTTTTCAATTTCTTCTTTTGTTATAAGTCTATTTAGTTGTTCTACCTCTGTTTCAGTTTAGGCAGGTAGTGTGTTTCTAGGAAACCATCCGTTTCTTCTAGGTCTTCAAATTTGTTAGAGTACAATTTTTCATAGTAATCTGATATGATTCTCTTAATTTCAGTTGGGTCTGTTGTAATATCACCCATCTCATTTCTTAGTCAGGTTATTTGCTTCCTGTCCTGTTTTTCTTTTGTTAGTTTGGCCAATGGTTTTTCTATTTTGTTGATTTTTTCAAAGAACCAGCTTTTGGTCTTGTTAATTCTTTCAATTGTTTTTCTGTTTTCTATTTCATTTAGTTCTGCTCTAATTTTTATTTTCTTTTGGTGCCTGAAGGTTTCTTTTATTGCTTTCTTTCTATTTGTTCAAGTTGTAGGGATAATTCTTTGATTTTGGCCCTTTCTTCTTTTTGGATATGTGTATTTATCGGTATAAATTGACCTCTGAGCGCTCCTTTCTCTGTGTCCCAATGGTTCTGATAGGAAGTGTTTTCACTCTCATAGGAGTCTGAATTTCTTTATTCCATCCTTAATGTCTTCTACAATCCAGCTTTTTTTTAGCAGGGTATTGTTCAGTTTCCAAGTTTTTGATTTCTTTTCCCTGATTTTTCTGTTATTGATTTCTACTTTTATGGCCTTATGGTCAGAGAAGATGCTTTATAATATTTCGATGTTTTGGACTCTGCTAATGCTTGCCGTATGACCTAATATCTGGTTTATTCTAGAGAATGTTCCATGTGCACTGGAAAAGAAGTTATACTTTGCAGCCGTTGGGTGGAGTGTTCTGTACATGTCTATGAGGTCAAGTTGGTTGATTGTGGCATTTAGATCTTCTGTGTCTTTATTGAGCTTCTTTCTGGATGTCCTGTCCTTCACCAAAAGTGGTGTGCTGAAGTCTCCTACTATTATTGTGGAGCTGTCTATCTCACTTTTTAATGCTGATAGAGTTTGTTTTATGTATCTTGCAGCCCTGCCATTGGGTGCATAAATATTTAATATGGTTATATCTTCTTGGTATTTTTTTTTCCTTGATATATCGTCCCTTTAATCATTTTATAGTGTCCTTCCTTATCCTTTATGATGGATTTAACTGTAAAGTCTATTTTGTCAGAAATTCATATTGCCACTCCTGCTCTTTTTTGATTGTTGTTTGCTTGATATATTTTTGTCCATCCTTTGAGTTTTAGTTTGTTTGTGTCTCTAAGTCTAAGGTGTGTCTCTTGTAGGCAGCATATAGACGGATCTTGTTTTTAATCCATTCTGCCACTCTCTGTCTCTTTACTGGTGCATTTAGTCCATTTACATTCAACATAATTATGGATAGCACAAATTTAGTGCTACCATTTTGATGTCTTTTTTTGTGTGTTGTTGACAGTTTCTTTTTCCCCCTTAATTTTATGTGCTGAGTAGATTATCTTTATGTATTGTCCTTTCCTCATATTCATTGCTGTCAATTTTTTTTCTGCTGAGTCTCTATTTTTTATAATATTTTATTTTGTTGAGTAGGACAGTTTATCTCCTTTGTGGTTACCTTATTATTTACCCCTATTTTCCTAAATTTAAACCTAACTTTTATTTCTTTGTATTGCCATATCTTCCTCTTTTTATAGAAGATCTATGATTACATTTCTTAAAAAAAAAAAAACTCCCTCTTTATTGTTTTAATGTTATCTTCTTTTATATAATAACAGCACTGTTGCCCTGTTTTGAGCTTTTTTTTATATATATATAATCTTTCTTTGTTTTTTTAATTTCCCTCTCTGGGTTGACTTCTGATTGCTCTGCCCAGTGTTCTAGTTTTGGGTTGATACCTGCTATTATTGATTTTCTAAACAAAGAACTCCCTTTAGTATTTCTTGTAGCTTTGGTTTGGCTTTTACAAATTCCCTAAACTTCTGTTTATCTGGAAATGTCATAATTTCACCTTCATATTTAAGAGATAGTTTTGCTGGATATATGATTCTTGGCTGGCAATTTTTTTCCTTCAATTTTTTCAATATGTCATCCCATTGTCTTTTTGCCTGCATGGTTTCTGCTGAGTAGTCCGAGCTTATTCTTATTGGCTCTCCTTTCTAGGTGACTTTTCGTTTATCCCTAGCTGCTCTTAAAATTCTCTCTTTATCTTTGGTTTTGGCAAGTTTGATGGTAATATGTCTTGGTGACTTTCTTTTAACATCTACCTTATGTGGAGTTCGAAGAGCATCTTGGATAGATATCTTCTCATCTTTCATGATATCAGGGAAGTTTTCTGCCAACAAATCTTCAGCAATTCTCTCTGTATTTTCTGTTTATCCCTCCCTGTTGTGGCACTCCAATCACTCATAGGTTATTTCTCTTGATAGAGTCCCACATGATTCTTAAGGTTTCTTCATTTTTTTAAATTCTTTTATCTAATTTTTCTTCAAATATATTAGTGCCAAGTGATTTATCTTCGAGTTCAGAAATTCTGGCTTCTACTTGGTCAATTCTGCTCCTCTGACTTTCTATCGAGTTGTCTACTTCTGTAATTTTATTGTTAATCTTCTGAATTTCTGATTGCTGTCTGTGTATTGATTTTTCCAGCTTATTACATTTTTCATTATGTTCCTGAATAATTTTTCTAATGTCTTCAGTTGCTTTATCTGTGTGTTCCTTGGCTTGTTCTGCGTATTGCCTCATTTCCTTCCTGATGTCTTCAAGGGTTCTATATATTAATCTTTCATATTCAGGCTCTGGTAATTCCAGGAAGGCACTTTCATCTAGAAAATCCTTGGATTGTTTGTTTTGAGAGCTTGTTGAAGTAATCATGGTCTGTTTCTTTACGTAACTTGATATTGACTATTGTCTCTGAGCCATCTATAAGTTATTGTATTAGTTTATGCTTGCTTACTGTGTCATAGCTTCTTGCTTTATTTTGTTTTGGTATACCCAAATGGGTTGCTTGAGTGAGCTAGCTTGATTATTTTCACCTTTCGAGTTCTGACATCCTGTCCCCAGATGGCTAGAGCTGTTATCAGGTATATCAGTATAGGAGTCCATTCACTTTTCTTGTATGAATTCAGCTCAGGTGTCCAGGTAGCTGATCATCAAGTGTGTGGTACAGGCTCTGTGCTACAGTCTTAGAGGGGCAGGGGAGAGTCATGTATGTACCAGTATCTGATTGCAGCAGGAGGTCACCCTCTGAACAAGGCAGGGGGCTGAGAACCAACCCTCGAGAGTGTCTCTGAAGAAAACAAGTCCCTGTTCCCTAAAGCGTGCAGGTGGGTGGGTTCTGCAGATGGACCATGGGCACCCAGTGTTTTTGGTTGTAAGGACTGGGAGGTACCAGTCATCCTTAGACCCCTGTCGTGGGTGGTTGGATGACCTGAGTGAAGCTACCAATCCTTAGGTCCCTGATGTGTGTAGGTGAGGACCTTGTTTAATAGGGAAAGCAATGTCAAACATCATGTACCCACCTCTCCACCACGTACCTGAAATGGTTGGAGTCTGCCAACAAGGGCCTATTCTCCTGAAATAGGTCTACACAGGTCTGTGCAGAAAGGAAAGGTGCTCAAAGTCCATGGGCTGTTTATGCCCGGACAGGAGCTGCTTCTGTCCCGAGCTCCCCAGTTAGTAGAGCTGGCAAATTATGTTTTTCCCGAATTGCAAATTTTTTCCTTCTTCAAGGCCAGAAGGGTGGCCCTAGGTGCTCAACAGGGCCTGTCTCAGGTCCAGGGAATTCAGCCACTGAAGCTGGCTTGGGCTTGCAGGGGTGCGGTAAAATGTACTCAAGTACTTAGGTTTGGCCGTGAGCTCTGTTCTTCTAGGTTCCAGAGGTGTGAGTAGCCTCTGTGGCTGGATGCTTCTCCCTGAGGAAACTGCAGCTGAACACCAGTACCAGCCCGCTGCCACTGCCGCTCTGGGAATGGTGCCTGAGTGCTCCCCGTGATTCAAGTCTGGTAACTCCTCTCCACTTCCGAACGGTTTCTTCCTCCCCCTGCCCCTCAGTTCGTTTTCCAAGCTTGCCTTTGAAGCTCAGGGCTCCCAGCTTGTCATAAATGTAGTTGTTTCACTTGTTTTTTCGGGTCTTTGTTGTAAAGGGGTCTCACCGGAAGCATCTGTCTATTCCTCCATCTTGGCTCCGCCTCCGTCTTTTGATTTCTTGACTGCTGCTTCCATGAGTGTTGATTATGGATCAAAGTAAAATGAAACCCTTGACAACTTCAATCTTTTCTCCATTTGTCATGATGTTACTTATTGGTCCGGTTGTGAAGATTTTTATTTTCTTTATGTTGAGCTGTAATCTATGCTGAAGGCTGTGGTCTTTGATCTTCATCAGTAAGTGCTTCAGGTTGTTTTCACTTTGAGCAGGCAAGATTGTGTCATCTGCATAATGCAGGTTGTTAATGAGTCTTCCTCCAATCCTAATTCCCCATTCTTCTTCGTACAGTTCAGCTTCTGAGATTATTTGCTCAGCATACAGATTGAATAGATATGGTGAAAGGATACAACCCTGACACACACCTTTCCTGACTTTAAACCATGCTGTATCTGCTTGTTCTGTTCAAACACTAATCCTACGATGTTAATATTGTCATGATCCTGTTGTATAGATGAGCCTTGGTGGTGTACTTGTTAAGAGTTTGGCTGCTAAGCAAAAGGTTGACAGTTTGAATCCACCAGCCACTCCTTGGAAACCCTATATGGCAGTTCTACTCTGTCCTATAGCATCACTATGAGTCAGAATTGACTCGATGGCAATGGTTTTATTATTATCATTATATAGACGGAGCCCTGGTAGCACATTGATTAAGAGCCTGGCTGCTACCCAAAAGGTTAGCGATTTGAATCCACCAGCTGAGCCCTGGAAACATTATGGGGCAGTTATAGATGGTATAACTGAGTTTGAGAGTAGTTAAATAGCTTGCTTGAACTTATGCAACCAATAAATAAATGAATGTGCCTGACTCAAAACCAGGCTTTTTGATCCCAGATTCTAACTCTTACTCATTAACATCTGATTCGTCTGTAAAAACATTATAGAAAAATAGAAAGAATGAAGTAGAAAAGCATTCTAACAAAATGTATAGGTAGAAAGTGGAGGTTTCTATCTTCTTCTTACCGTAAATGAAGACATCAGAGGAGAGTGGATGGGAAAAGGAGCAGGACAGGGATAGTTTAAAATATGTCTGCAAATTCTTTAACACTCCTCACTTCAAGAGATGGAACTTAATTCCTCCCCCCTTGAGTGTGGACTGGATTCAATGACTGGGTTTTAACAAATGAGTAGAATGGTGTTGTATGACTTTGAAGTACTAGGTTATAAAAGACACTAGGGCTACCTCCTTGCTCTTTCTCTCGTTTGGATCAGTTACTCTGGGAAAAGCCATGTGCCATATTATAAGGATACTTTGGAGTCTTATGGAGAGGCCTCCATGGTAGGGAACTGAAGCTTCCTGACAGCAATCAGCACTAACCTACCAAATATGTGAGTGAGTCGTTTTGAAAATAGATTCTCCAGCCCCAGTCAAGCCTTCAGATGATTGTGGCCCCAGTGACATCTTGACTCCAAGCCAAAACTACCTAGCTAAACTGCTCCCAAATTCTTAACCCACTGAAACTGTATTAGATAACACCCACTTGTAGTTTAAATCACTAAGTTTTGGAACAATATTTCACACAGCAATAGACAGCTAATACAAGGATTTTGGCATCAAAAAGTGAAAGTATAAACTAGGACACCAAAATGCTTCTAGAAAATCAGAGGGGCCAAGCCAGAGGCTATACAGTAAGAAAGATGTTGTTTAGGGTTCATATCTTACTTGTTAGGGCTGCTATGAGTCAGAATTGACTTGAGGGCAATGGGTTTGGTTTTTTGTTTTGTTTGGGTTAAGAGTCAGCAGGAAATTATATATGTTGAAAATACCATGTGAGTCAATTTCATAGGTCACTGGGATAGCTATTCATCACATTCCCTTCTGGTTGCATGCTATGAGTCATTGTCCAACAAGCGCTGGCCTCTTTCCAGTCTGGAAACTGAATTACAAAACCATGTTAGTTATTTGCTCTTTTCAATGATCAGATGGGCTTTTTAGCCCTAAGCCTCTTTACTGCTTCCATGCATTCCCTACATCTCTATTCAAAGCATACTAGAAATAAAGGGTCACACTTTCAAAAATTGGCAAATACTTGGACCAAGCTGAGAAAAAAGAGGTATGGTAAAACTTTCAAGGGTTCTTTCCATTTATCTAGTCTAATTCATTGGGTGAGTGTGGAGAAATGGCAACGGATGATAATGGGTGTGGTGTTCCTCTGTGGAGAGTCTGTTAATTATGGTGATGGCTGCACAATTCTGTGAATATGCTAAAACCATCAAATTATGCACTTTAAATGGATGAATATATGGTATGTGAATTACATCTGAAGGCTGAAATGAAGGAGGAGGAGGGAGAGAAGGAGGAGAAAGAGGAGGAGGAGAAAGAGGAGGAGGAGTCAAAAGGACACAATCCTGAATACCCAGTGGTCAAAAACCCTACTCTGACTTTGCAGTGACTTCATTGCTGATCTAAGAAGGCACAATTTTTGAAAATATACTCTTAGTTACTATCAATAAAGACTCAGCTAAATTTATTTATAGCCCTGAGAAACAAATAGACACCTGAATGATGCATATGTTACTATTTGAGGGAGAGAAGGAAATGAATATTTATTCAGTGACTGCTATGGATCAGGCAGTCTTTGACACAGATTATTCATTTAATTACTGTACAAACCTATAAGTATTATTATTATTCCCATTTTAAAGCTGAGAAAAGTAGAGCTCATAAAAGTTAGGTGTCTGTTTATAGGTTTAGTGTTCTTCCTACAAGATTATAAAAGTACCATACAATTTGTTTAGCTGTCATATTCGGCTAACTTCAACAGCATTGCTTTTATTTATTTATTTTTTTAATGTATGTATTCTCTCTCCCTTACTAAATTTTAAGCATCTTTATTGGAAGAAACCTTTTTTTTGTGTGTGACTTTTATAACTCTTTTTATTCTAAACAATTATCCCAATGTCTTGACCACATAAATATTGACCTATGATGATGAAAACTCTAAGTTTGGAACAATGATAATAAGTTTGGGATGCTGATTTACATATGTATTGTTACGGATTGAATTGTGACCCCTGAAAATGTGTGTCGGCTTGGCTAGGCCATGATTCCCAGTAACCCACTGTCGTTGAGTGGATTCTGACTCATAGCGACCCTATGGGACAGAGTAGAACTGTCCCATAGAGTTTTAAGGAGTGCCTGGTGGATTTTAACTGCCAACCTCTTGGTTAGCAGCTGTAGCACTTAAGCACTATGTCATCAGGGTTTCTGATGATTCCCAGTATTGTGTGATTTTCCACCATTTTATCACCTGATGTGATTTTCCTGTGGTATAAATCCTAGCTCTATGATGTTAATGAGGTAGGAGTAGAGGCAGTTATGTTAATGAAGCAGGACTCAATCTACAAAATTGGATTGTGTCTTGAGTCAATCTCTTTTGGGATACAAAAGATAGAAGTGAGCAGAGAGACAGAGGGAACTCATACCACTAAGAAAGCAACACTGGGAGCAGAGTGTGTCCTTTGGGTCCAAGTTTCCTGCACTGAGAAGCTCCTAGACCAGGGAAAGATTGATGACAAGCACATTCCCCCAGAACCAACAGAGACAGAAAAACATCCCCTAGAGCTGGCACCCTGAATTTGGACTTCTGGCCTCCTAAACTGTGAGAGAATAAATTTCTCTTTGTTAAAGCCATCCACTTATGGTATTTCTGTGTATATGTAAAACCAAAAAACCAAAACCGTTGCCATCAAGTCAATTCCAACTCATAGTGACCCTATAGGACAAGGTAGAACTGCTCCATAAAGTTTCCAAGGAGTACCTAGTGGATTTGAACTGGTGGCCTTTTGGTTAGCAGCTGTAGCTCTTAACCACTACGCCACCAGGTTTATATATCTAGATCTAGATATACATATTGGTGATACATAAAAAACCAAAACAGAATCTGATATATCGATACTGAGAACCTTTACAATCTAAAACATTGTGCCATAAAAATAAAATAAGATTGGGTAGACGACTCAAAATTTAAGCAAATCTATGACCAGAGTACTGTAAAAAATACAATTGGTCCCTCAAGAGAAACTTTGGACAGCCGAGACTGTCAACTCAGTGTGTCTGGAGGATGGCTACTTCAGGGGACCTTGAGAATGCAAAGGCACTATAGAGTAAAAATGCTGGCATGAAGGTTCAGAGATGATAAGAATAGAAAAAAGAGTTCTGAGCTGGAAGGGTTGCCATTAAGGTGGGCAGAGGAGAGAATTGAACTTGCCGTTAGTTGATATCTGAGCAAAAATAGAGATGCACCTCTCTGGGAGGGAGCTATGGGAACAATAAAAAAGAGAGCTGAAAGGGCTTCTGCCTAAGTAGTGGCCAGGCTGAGGAAATTTCTCTTTCTTGCTGTAGGTTATAATTCTACTAATGTTATCCAGCTCCCTTGCCTAAGAAAGTTGCTCCAAACAAACCCAACTTACAGTTTATACTGATGATATTCCCTATGTACTAAATGTATAGATGCTATATAAATACATGCTATAGCAGAACAGACTGTACCTTGCTGGTATAGAGACAATTATCAGCACATGCTCTGAACCCAGGCTGCCTGGTTCCAAACCTGGATCCACCATTTATACCTTTTTGCCTTGGACAAGTTACTTAATTCCATGGAACCTCAGTTTACTCAACTGCAAAAGGGGCTAATTCTAGTACCTGACTCATAGGGTTGTTATAAGGATTAAATGAGTTAATATACGCAAAACCTATATCCCATTACCCATTTTGACCATAGCCACCCTGTAGTGCAGAGTAGCATGACCCCACAGGATTTCCAAGGCTGTAAATCTTTACAGAGCAGACTGCCACATTTTTCTCCCACAGAGAAACATTTGAACAGCCAACCTTTCGGGGTAGCAGCTGAGAGCCTAACCACTGTACCACCAGGACTCCTCAAAGCCTACATAGTAAGATCTAAATAAATGTTACTAGAGCCCTGGAATAACTGTTAAGACCAGCCAAAGATACAGAACCTGAAGTAAAAGCAGCACTTTTCTTCTGGGCCCTGGATGAGGGTAGGCTCCAGAAACAAGTGGAGAATAAGAATTTGATCTAAAGTGGAAGGTCTTTCAGAGAGAACAAGCAGGTTTGGGAGACAGATCCTGGAAACATTCCTATAGGCAACAGTAAGTTTTAAAATAGAGCTTTTGGGATGTCAGTGGGAATGAGCAAATGAAGGGAATTTTATTCTTAGTTAAACCTTCTATGTGTATTTAGCACAGAATCCACAACCCAAATTCAGTAAACAAAGATTGGTCAATAGCTGAATGAGAGTAATATTTTTATTTCTACAAACAACAATAACAACAAAATTTCCCATGTTAAAGAAAGGCTAAACCAAAACAAAAACCAAAAAAAACCCAAATCCCTTGCTGGTCCTGTGGATTCTGACTCATAGGGATCCTATTGGACAGGGTAGAACTGCCCCATGGGGTTTCCAGGGTTACGTTCTTTGTGGAAGCAGAATGCCACATCTTTCCCCCAAAGAGCAGCTGGTGGATTTGAACCGCCAACATTTCATGGCAGCAGCGGAGTGTTCAACTACTGTTAGGGGTTTCCATAGTCCAGTCTTTTTGGCGTGGTTTCATTGAGAGTCTATCATCACTTTGTTTCCTTTAAATTCCTGCAATTAAATACTACTGGATTTAGGGTAAAGAATTTTACCCTGGAAACCCTGGTGGCGTAGCAGTTAAGTGCTACAACTGCTAACCAAAAGGTAGCAATTCAAATCCACCGGGAACTCCTTGGAAACCCTATGGGGCAGTTCTACTCTGTCCTATAGGGTCGCTATGAGTCAGAATTGACTCGATGGCAATGGGTTTGGTTTTCTTAATTTTTTTTTTTTTTTTATTTTACCCCGATCTGGTAGTTTTTACTCAGATGAAGAACTCTTGTCAAAGTTAGCTAAATTCACTGTATATGTGGTCCGGAGTTCCTGAGTGTGCAGAGGGATGGGGGAGCTAATTCCTGAGAAAGTAACCCAAGATAGGGAAAAACCTCCTGAAGGGACAACCTTTAAAAGGCATACCAACAGCTTTAAAAATTATATTTGCCCTCTCAGTTGGCCCCTAGTGTTGGATTTGGGGATGCGCTATGCACTGAGTCCATTCAAGCAACAGTTAGATCCCAGAACCAAAAAGTGAACCCAATTCCTATTTTCACACTGTCTAGGGTTGCAATAACCTTATATTCCTTTTCTTTCCTCACACTGCCAAACTCCCAACCCTCTAAAGGCCTCAACTTCCTATCACAGGATTTAGGTTGTTGAAGGATTGTTTCTTGGTCTAGATATGGAATTTGGTTGTATAACCCAGGGGAACTCATATCTAAGCTATGGTTGTTAGACAGCAACCCTTTTTAACAATAAAACTTCATATGTCACCTTGACGGAACTTGCAAGTCTACATCTTTCACACAGATTTTAGTCTTTCATGAAACGAAGTGTTTCCCAGAAATTACAATAGCATTTACTGAGTGCCTATCATGGGCTAGGCACTGTTCTAGGTGCTTCACATTTATTCATTTATTTAATCCTCTTAACAGTCATATGATATGGGAACTATTGTAACTCACATTTTAGCGAAAAGGAAACAGATACTGAAATAAACTGCCTAAAGAAAGTTATTTTGAATCCTAGCTGTCTGACTCCAGTGTCTTCTTCATAACCACTAAGCAACCACGCTCTTTGACATGATGATGTGGTGATAGTAGGTCTAGTCTGATACTAATACCGGAAATTTTGTAAGTCATACGAGAATCTCATTTATAAGTAACTGAGTAGGGTCATTTAAAGGTTTTTTTCTACAAGGATATCAGTAATCCACTCTTCAGTTAAATTTTACATTTAGCATAGTTGGTTGTTTTATTATTTTAACATATTTTGAACTTTCTTTAAATGATTATAGTATATATAACCAACAGTGGGAATCAACTGCTAAATACGCTTTCTGGTTAATTGTTATATATGACTGATGGGGCCAATCAGTCTGTTCAATTCTGACATGGAACCTACTTTTTCCAGAAGCATTTGCTTCACTTAATATTCCCTATGTATGTTATGTCCTGCTTATACAGACAGAAAACAAAAGTATATTTTTATATACATATATTTTTATAAAAAGACACATACTTAACACAGTAAAAAATATATAGCTATATTAACATCTATTTATATTACAATCAATAAGAATTGAACATGTCCTATTATACACACCCTTTTATATTAAAAGTACCTTTTTGCACAAAGTATATTAATCTTTCTTTTTTAGTATCATTACTGAATTCATGAGCTTTCATACTCAATTTGTTCCAAATAATAATAATGTCTTAGGCTGGGTTCTCTAGAGGAGCAAAACCAGTGAAGCATATATATATTATTTTATATATACAGAGAAATTTGTTTCAAGGAAATGGCTCATGCAGTTGTGGAGACTGGCATATCCCAAATCTGTGGGTCAGGCATTGGGTTGGAGGCGTCTCTTACTCACATGGATACAGGGGTTGACAAGCGAATCCAAAATTTGAAGGTCAGATGCCAGGCTGCTGGCTCATGTCCCGAGAACCGGAGGTCAGAGGAAGACAGAATGTATGTGGGATCTAGAAAGAGGGAGCTTTGCCAGAACATACATATATATTGGATGCAGGCCACACCCCCAAGTAAACTCCCTTTTCAACTGATTGGCTGCTCACATCAGATCATAAAATGGAGGGTGATTACATAGTATCTGCCAAACCACTAATAATCATGACCTAGCCAATTTGACACATAACCTTGATTGTTGTTGTTAGGTGCCATCGAGGTGGTTCCAACTCACAGTCACCTTATGTACAACAAAGCAAAACATTGCCTGGTCCTGCACCATCCTCACAGTTGTTGTGGCCATTGTGTCAATCAGTCTCTTCAAGGGTCTTCCTCTTACTAAGCACATTGTCCTTCTTCAGGGACTGGTCCCTCCTGATAACATGTCCAAAGTATATGAGACAAAGTCCTGCCATCCTTGCTTCCAAGGAGCACTCTGGCTGTACTTCTTCCAAGAAAGATTTGCTTGTTCTTCTGGTAGCCCGTGGTATATTCAATATTCTTCATCAATGCCATAACTCAAAGGCATCAATTCTTCTTCAGTCTTCCTTATTCATTGTTTAGCTTTCCCATGCATAGGAGGAGATTAAAAATATCACAGTTTCAGTCAGGCTAACCTTAGTTCTTAAGTAACATCTTTGCTTTTAAACACTTTCAAGAGGTCTTTTGCAGCAGGTTTACCCAATGCAATATGTCATTTAATTTCTCAGCTGCTGTTTCCATGGGCATTGATTGTGCATCTAAGTGAAATGAAATCCTTGACAACTTTAATATTTTCTCCGTTTATTATGATGTTGCTTATTGGTCCAGTTGTGAAGATTTTTGTTTTCTTTATGTTGAGGTGCAATCCATACTAAAGGCTGTAGTCTTTGATCTTCATCAGTAAGTACTTCAAGTCCTCTTTGCTTTCTGCAAGCAAGACTGTGTCATCTGCATAACACAGGTTGTTAATGAGTCTTCCACCAATCCTGATGCCATGTTCTTCTTCATATGGTCCAATTTCTCAGATTATTTGTTCAGCATACAGATTAAATAAATATGGTGAAAGGATACGACCCTGACACACACCTTTCCTTGTTTTAAACCATGCAGTATCCTCCTGCTAGGTTGGAATGCCTGCCTCTTAGTCTATGTACAGGTTCCACATGAGCACAATGAAGTGTTCTGGAATTCCCATTCTTTGCAATGTTGTCCACAACATCGTGTTTTATAACACACACAGTCGAATGCCTTTGCATAGTCAATAGAACACAGGTAAGCATCTTTCTGATAGTATCTGCTTTCAGCCAAAATCCATCCAACATTAGCAATGATATCCCTCATTCCACAGCCTCTTCTTAACCGTCATAAATAATAATTTGGATACTCTAATTGTTACAACTTGGTCAGTAGGAACCCCTTTAAGATGGCTCTGTTGTCTTATAAAAAATTGCCCCAGAGTTCTTGAAATTATCCTTGTTTTCTGATAATGACAGATGTTCTAGACTCATTTTAGGTTTTTTTTCCCCCATCCTTAGAGTCAGAATCAGCCATCCTTTATTATTTCATTATATATGATGTATTGGAGGTATCATATATACAACACATGTATATTGCATTATTATAAAAATTTTATGTATTTTTTCCTAAGTAGCCTTAGAGACAAAAATCTGAGCTGCTAGGGGTGCACAGGAATTTTGGTGATAGGCAAAGGGGCTACTGCTGCTATTACCGCTGGGCCACTTTTAGTATAAAAATGAAAAAAGCTTTGTTTTGCAAGTTTATGAATCCACATTGGTTTTTCCAATTCAACATTTTATGGTGTGGTATACTATTTTTTGGAAACCCTGGTGGCATAGTGGTTAAGTGCTATGGCTGCTAACCAACGTATCAGCTGTTCGAATCTGCCAGGTGCTCCTAGGAAACTCTACAGGGCAGTTCTACTCTGTCCTATAGGGTCGCTATGAGTCGGAATTGACTCATTGGCACTGGGTTTGGTTTTTGGTTTTGGTATACTACCTTTTATAATACCAAGTTTCAACAACCACTGAGACATTCTACTTTGCTCTAACACTCTGAAGCCTCAGTTGCTTCAAATCCTTCATTTGTAAAATTGGCGCCTTCATAGTACCTACTTCAAAAGATTATTCGGCATACTGGATGAGATAACGCATGTAAAGTAGTGTACAAAATGTTAGGTAGGTAGCAAACATGCATCAAACGTTGACTATATCTATAGCTGCACCCTCACAACTATTTCCTCTTCCTTGTAACTGCCCTTCTCCTGCTCTGCAGGGTGTGCTACAAGCAGCCGTGTTAGTACAATGTGGCCTCACCACTGACTATAGTTGTTTGAATTGGGCTGAATATTGTAAGATACTTTTTATCAAATTCTTTGTTATGGGCCTTAATGTTTTCTTTCCTCTTGAGAAACAAATGGTATTAGTGAATTCTGAATGCTTGCTATTTCGTCAGTGTAAGTCATTTTAAGACCTGTGTGCACCTTCTTCTAAAGAGAGACATTTATCTGGTTTGGCTTTAGTGAGAAGCCCACAGCTGGTCCAATGGCCATGTCTGGAGTGGTCAGTGCCATGAAGGATAAAAACTATCTTGTTTTGTGGATCAGGAATGAGGGGCCAGGTCCTTGAAGAAGGAAGGAGGAGGTTATTGAGTGCCAAGCAGACAACCCAAAAGTGTCTAATGCTAATTTAGAAAAGAAATAAATGATATCCAAGAGGAATTGTTGAAATTCTAGAGCAGCAATCTTCAATAGAACTTTCTGTGATGATGCCAATGTTCTCTCTATCTGTAGTGTCTAATATGGTAACCACTAGCTACGTGTGGCTTTTGAAGAATTCGGATGTCAGTAGAGCAACTGAAGAACTGAAGAAATAAAATTAATTTAATTTTAATTTATTGAAATTAATATTTAAATAGCCACATGTGGCTAGCAGCTACCATATTGAACAGTACCATTTTAGAATTTTAGCTTAACCACAATGAGACGGTATATCTTACTGATTTAAAACTTCAGAATTTGGAATCAATCCTGAATGCAAATTTGGTGTTTACAAGTAATTACCTGCATGACTTCAAATAAGTTATTTTACTTACCTAAGTCTCAGTTTTTTTTAAGAGTAGAATGGGAATAATAATGCCTATTATAGGATAGTACTTTCCTTCAAAACGTGGACTGTGGATCAGTGTCAGTTGGTGAATATTTGTTGCCAGTCAGAAATTAGGAGTCAATGTTTAAACCTTTTATAGAAAATGGACAGAGTGATTTTATATATTTTGAATCTAATAGTAAATATAATGATGAAATAATCTAATAATAAAATTTTGCATGACATTTAATATTTTCATTTTTCTGCCAATTTGTTTTTATTATATTTTACAAAAGTATTAGTCTGCAAATATGCAGATTACAAATTAAAAAAAAAAAAAGCTCGTTTTCACCACAGATGGTTTGAGAAGCACTGTCAGAGATTCGCTGTGAAGGTCTGGAATGTTATGTAGCAAGGACTGGTAAGTGACTATTACCATTAAGTCAGCTTTGTAATTTCTCAGTGTCTAAAGCCACAGAATCAGCTTCTCCTTTGGGCTGCTCAGAATACAATCCCATTGGTTCATTCTGTGAGCTGGCTAATCACATCCATGCCTATGTGTCTCAGCTTCTCTGAACACCAATGAGGCACAATGAATTAGAGCCTCTGTGAGTTAACAGGGTTCTGGTGACATAGTGGTTAAGAGCTCGGCTGCTAACCAAAAAGGTTGGCATTTTGAATTCACCAGCCATTCCTTGGAAATCTATGGGGCAGTTCTACTCTGTCCTATAGAGTCACTATGAGTTGGAACCGACTCGGCAGCACCTAATAACAACATGAGTTAGTAGCAATGTATTTCATTCTAATGATTGATTGCTCTTTTGATTTAAGACTGTGTTGTTAATAAAGTATATAAGAAATACTGTTTTTTACTCCTCATGCTCAAGGAACAATATGTACTTGAGTGAGTAAAATAGATTACTGTAACTGTATAAATGAAATATATCCAATCAAGAGGTTTTGATTATAAAACAGTCACTCAGAGAACATATGTGCGTGATAAAATGCTTGAGTGAAGAATCTTGGAAAATAAGGAAATGCTGAAGTAACTTAATTTGTAGATAAAAAAACATGTACAGATATACGAAACAAAACATATGATAAATAGTCAAAGCTTAAAAAAACTGGAATTAAGTTCAAAATTAAATAATCTTTGCACAATGAACAATAGAGCATTCAAACAAACATAGCTCTAGGACTCGTTGAAAATTTAGGAACACATACCAATAGGAAATGCCTGCGATAGCAAAGGATACAGAAAACATGTTTAAAAAAAAAAAAAAAAAAAAACAGGGAAATTAGAGACTGTCATCAAAATGAAGCTTCACATATGTTGCAACGTGTTTTGTTTAAAATTAATCTGAGTGATTGAGTTTTTACTCTTTTCCCTCCCCCTTCTCTCCTTCCTTTTTCTCTTCCTGCCTAAGAAAGCCAAAAACCAAACCCAGTGCCAGCGAGTCGATTCCGACTCATAGCGACCCTATAGGACAGAGTAGAACTGCTCCGTAGAGTTTCCAAGAAGCGCCTGGAGGATTCAAACTGCTGACCCTTTGGTTAGCAGCTGTAGCAGTTAACCACTACACCACCAGGGTTTCCATAAAGTTCCCAAGGAATGCCTGGTGGATTTGAACTGCCAACCTTTTGGTTAGCAGCCTTAGCACTTAACCACTACACCACCAGGGTCTCTTCCTGCCTAAGAGTATTTAAAAATGATTAGAAAAGCTTAAAGATCTAAGTATAATTTTCCAGACTCTGTATGTCTGTGTGTATACATGTGTACATGTGTGCACATGCAGAAGAGTGATTTATAATGTCTCATAAATATTTCAATTGGTAAATCACATTTGTAGTTATCCTAATTCCTATGTCTAAGATGAAACATTAAATTGTTTTTCCTTTTTATTTTATGTTTTCAGTATATAGACACCACAAGAGGCCTTCCCGAAGCATAATAAAATAAGCAGCTATTTGAAAGTCAAAGTTTAAAATCACCACACAGTACATTGGAGTTGTTGTTAGGTGCCATTGAGTCAATTTCAACTCATAGTGTCCCCAGGTGACAGAGTAGAACTTCCCCCATAGGTTTCCTAGGCTATCATTTTTAGAGTAGATTGCCTGGTCTTTCTCCTGTGGAGCTGCTGGGTGGGTTCAGACTGCCAACCTTTTGGTTAGATGTGCAAAGCCACCTCAAGAGGCATAATGGCTTCCTGGGTCAGACTTGGCAATAACCGTGGTGAATGGTTTAACACATCTAAAGGAAAATAAAACTAACAACGAAAAAGAATTCACATGGAGGATAGGGATGTTAACAATCCAAGAATGCACAGTAAAAGGAGTCATTGCAGTTCCCATGCAAGCACGATGTGATAGAACTGGCTGGTGCTCCTCAGCTGTTGTGAGTCCCCATCTGCCTCACACACAGAAAGAAATTTTGCTCCTGTGGAACAAGACACACCAAGCTTCCCAAACACGATGCCGTTAAACATTAGAATCAAATGACTGACTCGCTTCCTCTGGTTCTACGCTCCCCAAGCAGCCTTCTGTTTATTTGGCTTTATTTGCAGTTTGTGTGAAATTATTTTGGCTTTACTTGCAGGATGTGATGATGGGTAATTCTGTCCACTTGGCCAATTATATTTTTTGTTTTAGATTAATGGATTGGAATTTCGATATTTCAGTCTTTTATCTTTATCTATCTGAAGTGCATCACTGGGAAATTGACCTACTATCACCGTGCTGACAAAATTAGATTTCTTTACTTGTATGCCTGAGGACCAGCTCACCGACTATGCTAAGTGTCACCATATAAGCTTCTTGACTGTTAGCACTCTCCAAGAAATACCTTTTTGCAGTCCTGGGACAAATGGGACAAGTCAAGGAAACACATTAGGTTTAGATTTTAGCAATAGTTGGTATCAATAATTATGTGATTGCTTGGTTTATTTTTACTTTTTACTCCTACTAGTGCCTCAACATCTGGGAGATGATACTATTTCGGAAGCAGGAGAAGTATAACAGGAGAATCAGGATCACCTAAGAGAGCTGGAGTTAGAAAGTTGGAGAAAAGATGGCATCCTCCTTATACCTGTCTCATGTACTCTGTTCCTCTCTGTGTCAACTGCTTCAGCCTCAACTCTTCTCCAGTAGAGGATTCCACTAAGGAGAGTAAGGAAATGCTGAGGGGCAAAGACTTTAAAAAGCATTTTAAAATCTGCATTGACAGAAGAGTGTTGGTAAAATTAATGCTAATGATATGAAGAAAGCAGATAAACAGGAGAAAACTCAAGGAGGCAAACACATAGAGAGGAAATTTGTATTATTTATTAAGGTATAATGTTTTATTTTTATTTTTTTATTTTGGGTTTTTCATATGGGGTTAGGAACTGTTAGCAAATCAAAATATTTAGTTAGCATCACGTGGACTCTAAAGGAAATGAAGAAAAAGCAGACTGTGAAGAAAATATCGGATACAATGAAATTTTTATTATATTCCATAAATGCAAGTGGTATCAGCATATAATACCATATAATAAAATTATATATGCTGTAGTCATCAGAATTGAACTTAAGAAGCAAAAAGGCAATTTTAAGAACTTTGTTTACTACATATGTGGAAGAGTGGTTTGTACACGCTAATGAACTTGCTGTGTGTTCATCCCAAATAAATCCTGCCCCCCTGAAAAAAAACCAAGACCTAGTTTCAACATTGACGTACAATGTTGAATGCAAAATTTGCAATCTGAATGACTGAAGAGAACTTCTTTCCAGGCAATGACTTCTAATCTACACGCTATGGGGTGGTAAGAGTTTACAATTTCATCTAAACACTGATTATAAAACAAGGTTCACAGTAGAAATAAAATTATAGCATATCTCAAGAATGTTAAATAAAAAAGTCCGTCATTAATTAACCAATTAATTCCTATGGCAAAAATTTAATGAGTGTCCACTAGTACCAGGCAAATAGCCAGAGATATTAGGGTGATTATGACATAGTCTCTATACTTTTGGCATTTCTAGTATATGTGTTCACTATGAGTCAGAATTGACTCGATGGCAGTGGTAAAAGTATATACGGATGTACAGAGAGAGAAGTAAGCAATTACAATGTGGTGTAAGTGGTAAATGATGAGAGAAGTACTGCATGTTCTAGAAGTACATAGGAGAAGTATCTACATAAGGTACCAGAGAATTTTTGCTGAAAAATTGACAATTAAATTGAGACTTAATAACAAGGGGAAGGAATCGGGGTGGGCGAATGGATGTTCTAGAGAAAAGGAATAGTACAAACAAAGGCTTGGAGGTCTTTTCAGGAAAATTGGTCAGCATGGCTCGACTGTTTTGTAAAAAGGGGAAGTGGAAAAATCAGAAAAGGTAAACAGAGAAACCATGAAGGTGTTTGTAATCTATTTTAGCTTTATCTAGAGGGCTACTAAAGGTTTGAAAAATATTTACTACAATAAAGCATAGTAATATAATAAACATCTACAGGTATACCATCAGTTCAAGAAATAAAACAGATATGTGCTTTTTAAAAAGGAAGGGAAAGCCCCAAAAGCAAAACTTAAAAATACTTACATAATACAAACACATATATGGCTGTATTTTCCTGTATAACTCTAACTGATGGCATTTTTCTCCTTCCTGTTCCATAGGAGCCACTCTTGGGTGTTATTATTCCTACAAATTTGGCTCTATACTTTCACTACATATATAACTCTAAAGAACATAAATAAATGGTTGAGGGCAGAGTAGAATTGTCTGATAAAATATAAGATGCCCAGTCAAATTTGAATTTTAGACAACAAATACTTTTTTAGTATAAGTATGCCCCAGATATTATATGGATATTTACAATATTGTCTCATGCAATATTTGGGACATACTTATACTAAAAAATTATTTGTCGTTTATCTAAAATCCAGATTTATTTGGTTGTTCTGTAATTTTGTTCAATAAATCTGGCAGTCCAAGGGCTGAGTATCAGGATATGGAGTTCTGTGTACACATACGTGAGTGAAAAATGGGATCTAGAGACAGAACAGTTTGGAGGCAGTTTCAATAACCTAGTGAGCCACAATAGTATGGCCAGTTGAAAATCAAGAGAAATGGTTCAATTTGAGAGCTGTGTAGGAGTTAGAAAGGTTATAATTTGGTAGCTGGTTGAATGTGGGTCTAAAGGAAAGCGAGGAGTTAAGGATAATGAAGGAGTCCCTGGATGGTACAAAAGTTTAAGGGCTCAACTACTAGCCAAAAGGTTGTTGGTTCATAACCACCTAGAGGTGCCTGAGAAGGCAAGCCTGGTGATCGGCTTCTGAAAGGTCATGGCCTTGAAAACTCTATGGAGCAGCTGTATTCTGCATGCATAGTGCCTCCGTGAGTCTGAATTAAGTTAACAGAAACTGACAACAAAAAGGATAATTAAAGTGAAATACAGGTTTGGCGAGTTGGATTACTGATTAGGATGATTCCATTTTGGACATATTGAATTGGATGTTTTTGAGAAATATCTCGGATAATTGATCTGCCCATAATTGAATGTATTCTGGGCAAGGAAGTTGTAATCTACTAGCGTCAGAGCCAATCTACATTCAGGAGGAGAGATGAGAATCAAGATCAGCATAAAGCTGATTCCTACAAGGTGGAGTTCAGACATACCTCTACTCTCCGACTTTTTCACTATTTCTGACACTAGCTGTCCCTGCCATGGTACTCTCTACTCTGCTGGCTTCAATTAATTTGTTGCAATGGCCACCGAGAACTCACAGATTATGTGGTTTACAAGGCTTCAAACCAGTTTGTTCTGGTTTGAGCCCTTGCTGAGAATTTGCATTTCCACTCCAGATATACTGAATCAAAATCTACATTTTAACAAGATTCTGAGGTCATTCTCACATATAATAAATTTTGAGAACCACTGCTCTAGTAGTGGTTCTCGGAATTGGTCCCTAACCAGGAGCATTAGCATTGCCTTGTTAGAAATGCAAATTCTCATCAGGAGTTTGAACCTGGACAAACAGATTAGAAGCCCTGGTGTTTTTTTATTGAACTAACAGGCTACAACTAGGGATTAGGATCAACTTGGAAGTAACAGGATACAATTCAGGAGACAGGATACAGTTCTTCGGTCAGGGCAGCTTACAACCAAGACAGCTCTCAGTTTCTTCTTGGCAGTGCCCATAGGCAGGTAGCCCTTCTCTCAGCTGTGCAAGCTGATAGGCCCTTCTCTGGGCCTCTGCTCTGTGTGGGCAAGGGTTACAGCTGTTTAGCTCCACCAACCAGTGCTCAGAAGGCACTCAGCTCTTTCTCTCTCTCACACTTGTTCGCTCCATGGGTTGGCAAACCCACTGGAGCCACCTTGCACTGGTCTCCTGGTTTCCACTGCTCATACTGTGCTGCTGTTTCTCTGCCACTGGGCTCCCTGCTGTGGTTGCTCCCATTTCTTGCCATCTGCTGCCATCTTCAGTGTTACAGTTCTCTCTGTCCTGTGTCTAGGCGGTTCTCAGCACAGGGACACCAGGTCCAAAGGACATACTTCATACCAGGCTCTTCTTGGTAGTAGTAAGGTCCCCCTAGACCTCTGTGGGATTGGCCCTTAGATTCAATTTCAAAGCGTAGTCCACCCAGACAGACCACAAACTGACCAATTCCCTTAGTAGACGACAATTGCTTAATTTGCATAGTAATCAACCAATCCCCTCTAGATCACTTAATCTTATTGAGTGGTTTTCACACCTTATTTGCATAGTAGACTAAGAATCCCTTGCAAGATTGTGCCCCAGTTAATCATGTTTAGGGTCAATCACATAAGGTTTCCAAGGAGTGGCTGGTGGATTTGAACTGCTGACCTTTTGGTTAGCAGTTGAATGTTTAACCACCGTGCCACCAGGGCTTCATATGTGAAACTGTAGAAGCGATTGAAAATAAAACAGAAACCACTGACATGTGTACTGACACTTACCCATATACATACACCATTTAATCTCTTACATACTTACCTATTGTATCTTAACTTCTTCTTTCACTGAAAACTCATTTTTATCCCTGTTCTAATTCTCTTGTTCCAAACCTTTGTAAGTGATCTAAAAATAATTGCATTTATAAAGGTTGTACTTTGTGTTTTCATTCAGCTTCATATTGACCTCTCCTCTCATTATGTTTCTGCCATCTTTTTTCCCTATTCCCTCGTATCAATCTGTGTTTTATCTGTCTCAGAGGAACTGCTTCCTTCTAGAACTTCTGAAGCTATTGGTTTTGGTTTCCTTGGCAACCCTTTTCTCTCAGTTTTTTTTTTTTTTTTCTTTTCTGATTACTGAAGAGAAACCTTACTAAATCACTAATGAGAAATTGTGGAAGTAAAGCAAAGTGCTCAGCATTGCCTCTCAGAAAGGAAGTGAGCAGATTTAGACGGAATAGAAAATCATTAAACCTAAGCAGATGGATGTAAATTGTGTGAAGAAGGAATCGATTGACATGGTTTGTTATTTTCATTTGTCAGTGGACTGTTGTGAATGTTGTCAGGGTATGTTGAAGAAGATAACCTCATCAGCCCGGCAGCTCTATCACCTATTCAACCAAAATGCTCCTAGGCCTGGTCCTACCAATATGGAGTGTAGGAAACATACTCTAGATTATTGTGATAGTATGAAATACAAACCTTCAGAGAAGGAAGAAAAAAGATGTAGGCTAAATTTGTATGAATGTTTACATTAGAAATATGAGTATACAATGTAAGGAGAATTAGATTAGAAATTCTCAACTTTAATGGTAGGTCTGTTGATGCATTTATAAAACATAACTAGTGAGATTTTACTATTTTGTAGAGTGTTGCTATACTTTATCACATACTATGATACTCTTGCTTTTACTAAACTAGTAAATAGAGGGAGAAATTAGGTGCTTTGTCTAAGGAAAATGCAGATAAATAAATTTCTTCTAAAATCCAGAAATACTAATTCTTAGAACCAGGCTTAATCTATAAGTCAATACTGGGTGTTAATGAACACGTAATTCAACAAAATCCTCATTAGAAAAAGTTGAAAGGCACCAATTTACCAGAAGGCACTTCTTTCTGCTATTAAAGCCCAATCAAACATTATTTGGATTCTTACCCACACTAGAAGGGAAAGTAAGATGTGTTTCTCTATAGAACCAGATCTAATAAATACTGTAGTTAAGCTGTTGTTGGTACATTGAATAAAAAGTAAATATGTTGTTTGTCAATGAATTATATGTCATTACATATTGATATAATTGATAATCACTACATACTTCGTTGGAAACACTGGTGGCATAGTGGCTAAAAGGTACAGCTGCTAACAAAAAGCTCAGCAGTTCGAATCCACCAGATGCTCTTTGGACACTCTATGGGGAAGTTCTACTTTGTCCTGCAAGGTCACTATGAATCAGAATCGACTCAACGGCAACGGATTTACATTTAATCCATGACACTGGTATGAACAGGAAAGCTTTTTTGCCCCCCCCCCCACCCCCAGGAAATATCACTAAGTTTCTGGATGCAGTATTTTTGCAGACCCTTCTTGTATGTGTCTTCCCAACATCTCTCCTACCTCATTGCCATTATGAATTAGTTTTGCAGTTTGGAGGTATTTGCCTCACCCCTGGCTTAGGGATGAGTCCTGATTAGACAAAACTGGCAGGGCAGTCACTTCCTTCACAGGGATAGCTCAGGTAACCCACCCTGAGTCAATTAGCATTCTCCTGGGTCTTGGACAAGGCTGTTTTATCCATGCCAAGCTCCTGACTTCTGTGGTCACAGGGTCTCTTCAGGCCTGAAGGAGAAAGCACAGTGACCCACGTTACCGCTGGTAGTCATTCTGTGTCCTTGAGGAGGACACTTCAGCGGGGAAATACATACAGAGAGTCATGAAGAAACTGAAATAGAGTCTGGAAGGAGAAGTTTTATCTCTGTACCTTTTTGATATGTAAGTCAATGTTGTTTGTTACTCTCATTAGGTGCCATTAAGTGAGTTCCAACTCATAGCTACCCTATGTACACCAGAAAGAAACACAACTGGGTCTGGTGCCATCGTCAAAATTGTTGCTGTGTTTAAGCCTGTCGCTGCAGCCACAGTGTCAATCCATCTTATAGAGGGTTTTCCTCTCTTTCACTGACCCTCTACTTTACCAGGCATGATGTCATTCTCCAGGGACTGGTCCCTTCTGTTAACATGTCCAAAGTAAGCAAGACAAAGTCTCACTATGCTCACTTTTAAGAAGCATTCTGGCTGCACTTCTTCTAAGACAGATTTGTCCTTCTTCTGGAATGCACTGTATATTCAATATCCTTAGCCAAGACTATAATTCAAATGTGTTGATTCTTCTTCTGTCTTCCTTATTCATTGTGCAGCTTTCACATGCATATGAGGTGACTGAAAATACCATGGCTTGGGCCAGACACACCTCAGTGCTCAAGGTGACATCTTTGCTTTGTAACACTTTAAAGAGACTTTTTTCAGCAGATTTGCCCAATGCAATATGTCATTTGATTTCTTGATTGCTGTTTCCATGGGCATTGATTGTGGATCCAAATAAAATATAATTCTTGACAACTTCAATATTTTCTCCATTTATTATGATACGGCTTATCCATCTGGTTGTGAGGATTTTTGTTTTCTTTATGTTGAGGTGCAATCCATATTGAAGGCTATAGTCTTTGATCTTCATCAGTAAGTGCTTCAAGTCCTCCTTGCTTTCAGCAAGTAGGTTGTGACATCTGCATATCGCATGTTATTAATGAGTCTCCCTCATATCCTGATGCCATGTTCTTCTTTATATAGTCCAGTCTCTAGAATTATCTGCTCAGCATACGGATTGAATAAGTATGGTGAAAGATACAACCCTGATGCACACCTTTCCTTATTTTAAACCAGGCAGCATCCCTTTGTTCTATTTGAATGACTGCTTCTTTGTCTATTTACTGGTTCCTTATGAGCAGAATGAAGTGTTCTGGAATTCCCATTTTTCACAATGTTATCCATAATTTTTATGATCTACACAAATGCCTTTGCATAGTCAAATAAAACATAAACATCTTTCTTGTATTCTCTGCTTTCAGCCAAGATCCACCTGACATCAGCAATGATATCCTGGTTCCATATCCTCTTCTGAATCTGGCTTGAATTTCTGGCAGTTGCCTGTCAACTTACTGCTGCAACCATTTTAAAATTATCTTCAGCATAATTTTACTTGCATGTGATGTTGATGATATTGTTTGATAATGTCCACATCCAGTTGGATCACCTTTCTTGGGAATAGGCATATAGATCTTTTCCAGTCAGTTAGCTAGGTAGCTGTCCTCAATATTTCTTAGCATAGACAAGTGAGCACTTTCAGCGCCGCATCCGTTTGTTGAAACATCTCAATTTGTATTCTGTCAATTCTTGGAGCTTTGTTTTTTTGCCAATGCCTTCAGTGCAGCGTGGACTTCTTCTTTCAGTACCATCAGTTCTTGATCATATGCTTCTTCCTGAAATGGTTGAATGTCAAGCAATTCTTTTTGATACACTGACTGTGTATTTCTTCCATATTTTGTGTATGTGCGTGTGTGATTTAGGTGGAATTTTACAGAGCAGATTAGTTTCTCATTAATTTTCTTTTGATGCTTCCTGCTTTGTTCAATTTTTCGTCCACAGAGTTCGTCAATATTACAACTGAAGGCTTGAATTTTTTCTTCAGTTCTTTCCAGCTTGAGAAATGCTCAGGGTATTCTTCTCTTATGGTTTTCTAACTTTAGGTCTTTGCACATTTCGTTATACTTTACTTTGTCTTTTCGAGACACCCTTTGAAATCTTCTGTTCAGCTCTTTTATTTCATTATTTCTTCCATTCGTTTTAGCTACTCTACAACCAAGAGCAAGTTTCAGGATCTCTCCTGACATCCATTTTGGTCTTTTCTTTCTTTCCTGTCTTTTTAATGAGCTTTTGCTTTCTTTCTGCATTATGTGCTTGATGTCATCCCACAACTCATCTGGTCTTCGGTAATTAGTGTTCGATGTGTCAAATCTATTCTCGAGATGGTGTCTTAGTGATCTAGTGCTGCTATAAAAGAAATAACATAAGCAGATGGCTTTGATAAACAGAAGTTTATTCTCTCACAGTCTAGTAGGCTAGGAGTCCAAATTCAGGGCATCAGCTCCAGCGAAAGGCTTTCTTTCTCCATCAGCTATGGAGGAAGGTCCTTGTCATCAATCTTCCCCCGGACTAGGAACTTCTCAGTGCAGGAACCCAAGGTCCAAAGGATGCCCTCTCCTCCCGGTGCCGCTTTCTTGGTGGTATCAGGTCCACCTGTCTCCCTGCTCACTTCTTTCTTTTATATCTCAAAAGATATTGGCTCAAAACACAATTCAGTCTTGTAGATTGAGTCCTGCCTCATGAATGTAACTGCCTTTAATCCCATTTCATCAACATCGTAGAGAAAAGATTTGCAACACATAAGAAAATCACATCAGATGACAAAATGGTGGACAGTCGCAAAATACTAGGGATCATGGCCTAGCCAAAGTGATACACATATATTTTGGAGGACACAATTCAATCCATGACAGTGTGTAAATTTGAATAATAGTTGTATTAGCTGGTCTGGCTTGTAGGGGTGTGGATATTGCTCTATCACTGACAGTGTTGTACCTCAGGATACATTTTCAATTTTTTTTTTTTAATGATAAATGCGACACTGTTCCTCATCAACTTGTCATTTCCTGCAGAGCAAACCATATAATTGTCTGATTCAAGTTGCCAATACCAGTCCATTTCAGCTTACTAATGACTAGGATACTGATCTTCAAGTGTTCCATTTCATTTACGACAACTTCCTGTTTTGCTTGTATACTTTGTATGATTCACCGTTTGCGTGTCAGTTCGTTACACTGTGGTGGTTTGCATGTTACTGTGATGCTGGAACCTATGCAACTGATATTTCAAATACCAGCAGGGTCACCTATGGTGGACAGGTTTCAGCAGAGCTTTCATACTAAGACAGGCTGGGAAGAAGTACCTGGCAATCTACTTCTGAAAAAATTGGCCAGGGAAAACCTTGTGAATAGCAGGAGAAAATAGTTTGATAGTGCCGGGAGATGAGCCCCTCAGGTTGGAAGGCACTTAAGACACGACTGGGGAAGAGCTGCCTTCTCAAAGTAGAGTCGACCATAGGGATTGCATAGAGTCAAGCTTTTGGAACCTTCATTTGCTGATGTGATACAGCTCAACGCGGGAAAGAACAGCTGCAAACACCCCTTAACAATTGGAACATGGAATGTACGAAGTATGTAAGTCAATAAATTCCTTTCATTTAAGCCAATTTCAGTTTAACTTACTGTTATTTATAAGTGGAAAAAATTATAAATTCTTCTCCTGCGCCTCACGTAAGAATCCAAGAACGTATAGCTTCAGTGTCATCAGATTAGTGTTATTAAATTCATTTAGCATCTCAACAGTAAATTTGCAGTTGTCTTATTACATCGTAGATACTTTGGGGTTTTATGTCCTAACTGACCGATTAATGCAACAACTGTTCATTATTAATATTAAGCATTCACTATCTGTAAGACAGTGTGCTTGTTATTTGGGATACAGCAGGAACATAGTCCCAGGCCTGAGAAAGCTCAGGGTACTAACTGAGGAGGAGGAGAACAATATCAGGAAGATGTGCAGAAGTTATAATGGGAAATCAGAAAAAGGGTGAAGGAAGGACACCTAATTCAATCTGGTGGGTGTGGGATAGGAATGCTGGAAAGGAAGGGGTATCTGTCATTAAAGACTCCTAAGGAAGGGTTTACTATTTTGTTTTTGTATGTTTGTTTGTCTGTTTGTTTTTTTGGTGCCACAACCTTATTGGCAGTGTGGTGAGGCCTGGGACCCATTTTTCAGTACAATGTTTTTAAATGCGTAAAATAAAATACTTTGTATTACAAAAGAAACACAGTGTACTGAAATAGCTATCAGAACATTTAAAAAACAAAGTAATATTTGTACTTCTTTATTAACACATTGAAGAACAAGGTCTTGCAGTGGGCATAATTCTTAACATGATTTTGTGGTAGTGATGAGTGTAAATAATATTTTGGATTTTCTGTAGCAACTCTAAAGTGACATGAAAATATCTGTGGTTTCTTTTGGTTGCAAAGTCACAGGTACTGTTAATACTGTTGTGGTTTGTGGCCTATTTTTATAATAGAAGGATGTACTAAATTTCATTTAGAGGTTTACTTTGATATAATTTCTTGGACCTCTGAATTCTATGCCAAGTAAAAACTCTTGTGCTAAGAGATACAGTTTGAACTGATCCTTGATGGTTTGAAGGGGTTATCTAGGTGGATGAAATGGAAATGAGTTCTGAACATATGGAACAGTATGTACAAAGGCATAGAGGCATGAGAGAGGATAAACAACTGCTAACAGGTTAGAACGAAGAGTGAATTTGGCAATGTGGTAGGATGTGAAGCTGGAAAGATTCTGTCTCTCCTGTATCTGAAATCTGTTCGCAAACTTCTATTACTTAGCATCTATAGTACAAGTTTCTTGCAGTTGCTTGTTGTGATTCAGCTCCTGCATTCCTTTCTAAGTCTCATTCGCCCCATGTGCTATGATGATTCTCATATACCATGCTATATTTATACATACCATTCTCTGTACCTCTACTTATTACCTGGGTGATCCCTTATTGTGTCTTGGTTTTCTCATTTGTAAAATAGGGACAATAAATACCTCATAAAATTTTGAGGACTAATTCAAATAGTTCCTGAAAAGTGCTTGGCACAACACCCAACAGATGATAAGCTATCAATAAATGATAGTTGTTATTACTCTTGTTATTATTATTACTACCTATAATGTCTTTTTCCCCTTTCCAATTGGACAACTGTTATATATTCTTTAAAACTCACTGCAGATATCACCTTCTAGAAAGATTTCCTCATCACCTGACTTTCACTTCCTCTGAATAGAATTAATAACTTCCTCACCTATCCTATATTGGGATCTTACAAAATTTCAGTTCTTGTATTTTTCACAATGGTACTGTAGTCATTGTAGTCTTACATTTCTATATTATCTTTCCCTGTTACACTGTAAGCACTTTAAAATTAAGGGCTTACCCATTGCCATTGAGTCGATTCTGAAGTAAGGGTTAGGTATTATGATTTTTGCCCTTGGTATTTATTTATTTTGGTGAAAATATATACAGAGAAGCTTAGGGGCAGTGAGTTTATGTCAATGGTAGTGAAATATTTTGGAAAAGGATAATGAGAATGGTTTCACAACTTGTAATCAATGTCACTGAATTGTATATAGAAATCATTGAATTGATGTATGTTTTGCTAGGTATTATTTTTTACATCTATGGTGTTCGATTTTACTGAGGGCACATTTAGGTGCTTTAAATTCATCCTTGGGTTGTAGACACTAACAAAAAACCTAACCAGTTGGTGTGAAGTTGATTTTGACTCATAGCAACCCTGTGGGACAGAGTAGAACTGCCCCCATAGGTTTTCCAAGGAGCAGCTGGTGGATTCGAACCGCCAACCTTTTGGTTAGCAGCCAAGCTCTTAACCACTGTACCACCAGGGCTCCAGACACTAATAAAGTACTTTAAAATCTAGATCTCATGATAAGGTACTTCACAGGTGTAAAGGTAGGATATTTGGTGTGGGATTGTTGATAACAGGATGACAGCTAGTCTTCCTATACACACTTTAAATACTGGTATTTTCAAGGTTTTGTTCTAGACTAGAGTGTCTTAATTTCTTACTCCTTGCACTCTTCCTTTGGGAACTCAACCACTTCTGGAACATCGATTATTGTGTAATGATAACTCCTGACTCTAGATTGAACCCCGATCTTTGTCTTCTAACATTTATTTCCAAATACTCAAAATTTATACCATCTAACTTCCTCTGGATGAACAACAACCTGAAACTCAAGATGCCAAAATTAAACTCATTGTTTTTAACTCTTAAAAGTTTTCCAGCCCTACCCTTAGTAGGTTGTCTCTCACGTGAATTACTGCATATTTCTTTTAAAAATTAATCTATTATTTTTTTCTGCTTAATGAAAAATTAATACTTGCTCTTTGTAAAAACAAATTCAAACAATGCAGGGAATATGATTTAGCAATTCCATCTCAGAGAGATAACCACTGTTAACTCTATGTGGTGTATATTCTACCAGGCTTTTATATGCATATATTTACACTCTCATTATTTAATTATGCAGCTGTCTCTTAGTGTAATTCCTTGTATCCTTGTTACATACCCAGAGCGAGTTACTTTTCTAAAAAACCAATCTCATCCTACTATTCTCCTGCTTAAAATCCCTGGAAAGTCTAAATTTAAAATGACAAATGAAGACCTGCATGAACTGGTCCTTTCCTATCTCTCTAGCCGTGGAATCTGATAGACGTAACTTCGCCACATCCTAGCTTTGAGGCATTGGGCATGTTTTTTTCCCTGTCAAATGAATATAAAAATAATACCTATCACAAGGAGATAACAGCATATAAAATGCCAAGAACAGTGCCTGGCTTAGAGTTAACAATAAATATTAGACACTGTTGAAGAACAAAATGTTATATAATGTGTTCAATCACTCCTGCTTTCTGAGAAGCTTCATTTGATGTGCTGATTTGGTACTGTTGGAACATAGTTGGACACCCTCTCCAGCCTTGTCTGCCCACCCAAACAAACCAAGAGCAAGAAAGAAAAGAATGAAAGGAAGAAAGACAAACGGATTGATTTGAATAGACTGGGAAGAAGATGGGAGGTGAAAACCTGTGTGACAGGAGAGGATGAAGAGAGGCCAGTTCCCGCAGATTATTATTATTTTTTTGCGGAGGGGGATAAAGCCTGAAGAAAGATTTGAGAGAAGCAGCTATCTAGTAAATGGGTCTTAAGGAAGATAAATGGTGAAGATCTTTGGGAGTTTTATAAATGCTCTTCCCTCCCCTATTCCCTGCAGCTTTAATTACTTTATCAAGCTTTACGGATATCAGATATAAGTTTCTTTAGAATGTAATACTGGATTGAGGTTGGCCATGAAGGGTCCAGTGATACTCCAGTTACACAGTTATTTGCCTTCCATGAGCACACACTCCCCTACATCTTATCGTAACCTGACCTTACTAATGACAGTAAATTTTTATTGGTTCTTGAACTAGCTCAAACCAGATTCGGCCTCCACCGCATGCGAGAAGGGCCAGCTGTAACTGCTATTGACCTCCACAGAAGACCCAGCAACAGGAGGAAGGAATCGTAAGGAAAATCACAACCCGGACCCTATTTTGAAGCAAGAGGTCCAACAAGATCCACGTTATGTCCTGTTTTCTGACCACCTTCTACAGTTTTCCCTCCCCAAAACACCTGTGCGCTGCCATTTTGCTGCCCAAATCACTTAAGCCCGGCCTACCCATAGCTGGAGGAGCCCGGATCCAAGGAACTTCCTCCTGACTCCTTGTTCTGCCCATTGCAGTACTTCCTTTGTTAAAGACCAGTGTCCAGATAACTGGCAAGTCTGAGTGCTCCGGACGGTGACCCTCCCCGCTTTCCAGGTTCCGTAACATTAACTCTGACATCTGTTTGAAATTCATTCATTCAGCGAGAATATTTGAGTGCTCTTCTCCCCATGCCTGCTGAATAGCTCATCGTTTTCCAAGGTCAACCCGTAAACTCTTCCATAATGACTTTTCTGACATCCCAACAAATATTTACCCCAACCCCTCTTTTTCTTTTGGTGCAACCTGTATCCATTTCATTCGTTGCAAAGTTAAATATTGTACCCAATTGTTTGTCTTCTCTACTGACTCCTTGGAATCAGGGGTGGTTTTTGTAAATCTACTGGCTCAGCATATGGCACGAAGTAGATGCTTAGTAAATATTTATTGAATGAGTGTCCCGTGTCCCTCAGTGACAACACATCCTGCGTGCACTGGCGTCATTCTGCACTGGGAGGCCCAGGGGACACAGGGTTTAAGTCATTGTTTATAACGTGCACCGAATATCTCCAACGCAGCCTGAGGTTTCAGTCCGCCCACCACAAACGCATACACAGGGAGGGTTGGGTCTCCGTCCTTAAACAGTCGTCTAAAATGCAGACTCCAACTCCGAGCGGAAGCTAGCTGTCTAGTAGGCGCCAGCACTCAGTTACTATCTGGGAATAGAAGGAGCGAGAGTGGGGAGCCCGGAAACTCACTTATCGCGGTGTTTCTTCCCTCTTCACTCCCGAGGGAACTCTCGCGAGAGGAGCTTGGAGAAGATGGCGGTCGCCTGTTTTTCGGAGTGAGGTAGAGGTGGTGGCGGCGGCTGCAGGAACTGGGATCCTGGTGTCGTGGGCACTTGAAGCTCTAGCTCCCCCCAGCGAGCGCGCCTCCCTTCGTGCCTAGGCGAGAGCCGGCTCTTCTTCCTCTGGGAGATGCGTTTGTCCCGGGCTAGGGGACGCTCTGGGAGTTCATGCTGCGCTGGAGGCTCCTGGCCGCCGCTCTAATCGTCTTGTGCCGCCGCAGCGCCAGCTCGGTCTCCGGCGGTGAGCCTCCCGGATACTCCCCCTGCCCCTGGCGGAGGCAATGACCGGGGAGAAGATCCGCTCATTGCGGAGGGACCACAAGCCCAGCAAAGAAGAGGAGGGGGACCTTTTAGAGCCCGGGGATGAAGAAGCGGCGGCTGCCCTCGGCGGCACCTTTACGGGAGGCAGGATTGGCACAGGCGGCAGCGGCAAGGGCGGCAAAGCCTGTCATAAGATCTTCAGTAACCATCACCACCGGCTACAGCTGAAGGCAGCTCCGGCCTCCTCCAATCCCCCCGGCGCCCCGGCTTTGCCACTGCACAAGTCCTCCGTGACTACCACCTCCCAGTCCCCGGCTGCTCTAGCGGGCACCCATCCCATTGCTGTCGTCGCAGATGGAGGTAGTTGTGCCGCACACTACCCGGTGCACGAGTGCGTCTTCAAGGGGGATGTGAGGAGGTTGTCCTCTCTCATCCGCACTCACAATATCGGGCAGAAAGATAATCACGGTGAGGAGCTCGCCCCTCTCCACCTCTTCCTCCAGCCTAGTGTGTGCCCACCCACGCCTCTGGTATCCTAGGCTTCCCTCCAACAGACCCTTCTTTCCTTCACTTTGTTCATGATTCGGGCCAAATGCCGGATCTTCACCAATTCAATAATAGCGTGGTATTGGTTGGGGCCGGGGGGTTGCGGGGGGAGTTGATTCCCGTGGGTGCAAAGGAATGTTTTCTTTCTTGTCCACTTGAAAGTTTCCTGTGAGCAGCTGTTTTATCTTTGAGACAGGCTTTCAGTGTGCTGATTCTCGACTGTAAGAAATTTTAGGTTTTCTCTTATCCAACCTAGCCTTCTTCCTTTGTTTATGGAAGTGTTTCTTTTCATCTTCCTCCTCCCACCCAGGAATGTTTAATTTTGAATACATACATTGCCCTCTTCCCTTTATTACTCACGCTCAGATCCCAACTTGACTGCAACTGGTTGTGATTTCCGCTTGCCTGTTGTCTGTTCCTTTGCTTGCAGGAAACTTAGTTCGATGCAAGTGCCTACAATTTTCATTTAAGATGAATTATAGGATGCTTCAATTTCTGAAAGCCACACAATAGAATTTGTTGGTGTTTGATATCTAGGACAACTAAATGATTTCTGAGTAGCTAAATTTTTGTTGAAGTAGAGTTTTGAGTTTTTTTGCCTGTTTTGGGTAGTTAATTGGCTAGTAGTAATGTCTTGATGACTATGACTAAAAATAGTAACTTCATCATAGTTTATGTGGCAAGGTATAGTATCAGTTGTTATTGAAGGACTGTGTTTCTACTTTTTGTTTTGTCTTAATATAACAGCTGAGTTTTTCCCCCGTTTCTCTGATTCTAATAACATGTGATCAGGTTGACTTTTAAGCAACAGTAAACTTATTAATGAAAACTAATTTGAACATACGACTTATTTTCAATATTTAATAGGCCATGTTAAACTGAGTAGTTGGCAGATATTGTTGATAGCTGTGCTTTTTAACATAATTATTGTATACCCAAAAATTATTGTATACATTCTTTTAAAACCCTGTGCTCAAAATGATGTAAGACATTGATTGAAATACTTGCCTATGGAATAAAAAAAAAATAATAAGCTCCCTTAATTCCTTTTGATTCTAGGTTTTTCTTATAAAAAATTAGGACACAAATTGATATTTAGGAATTGAGTAAGGTTCTTATTGGTTACTTAATAACTGCCTTGTTTTCTGAATTTACAGTATTGTGATAATTGTAATACCTGTCATTTATCACTATTCCCCAAAAAGTTCCTCAAAGCTCCACACAATTTTTCATCTGCTTTTTATTTGTTTCATCATTTACTTTTGTCATAATAAGGATAACATTTATTGATGGTAATTGTATTCTAACCTTTGAGAAGCAGTCGCTAGTAGGATGTGGGTTGTAGCCTACAGTTATTAGTCAATTATTAGGAAGTTTTTCAATTTTGTCTGCATAGTAGCTATATATTTTATTTTATGACCATTGCCTTTAAAATACAGAGTTATATTACCTTGAAATATTCCTGAAAACAGACAAAATGCTCCTTTTGAGAGTAACTCTCTTTAAAAGAGGAGAAAAGTGCGTATGACTGACAAAGTACTAATAGGAAGGTAGTTTAGAACTGATTTTCTTGGCTGATCACAGAAGGTGCTTTTCATATTTGTTAATCCATGGACTACATGTGTTAAAGAAGAAATTCTGTTCAGTGTAATCAGAGTCTTAAATATTCTTAGTTCTCTGAAATTTATGTGTTTAAACGACTCTGATATACCAAATGTTTACATTGTACTTAAAAAAAAAAAATTAGCTGCACTTATATTGCCGATACTTCTGATAAATGTAACCGGTGGTTCACATACCTGTGGAAAGTGTAATTGGAGTTTCCCCCTCAGTATACGTTCTCATCTCCTACACCGAAGTCTCCTGTGAAGAATAGTTTCTGTTGCAGGTGCTGCTTCTTTAGGCCCCTCTTGTCCCCTGTAGGAGCCTTGGTGGCACAGTGGTTAAGAGTTTGGCTGCTAACCAAACAGGTCAGCATTTCAAACCTACCAGCCAGCTCCTAGGAAACCCAGTGGGGCAGTTCTACAGGATCGCTATGACTTGGAATCGACTTGATGGCAGTGGGTTTGGTTTTTTGGTTTTTCCTCCATAGGAGCCCTGGTGGCACAGTGGTTAAAGCACTCAGCTGCTAACCAAAAGTTCTGTGGTTCAAACCCACCAGCTGCTTGTGGGAGAAGGATGCGGCAGTCTGCTTCTATAAAGATTTACAGCCTTGGAAATCCGATGGGGCAGGTCTGCTGTGTCCTGTAGGGTTACTGTGAGTCAGAGTCAGCTTGACAGCAGTGGATTTGCTTTGTTTTTTTCCCCTATTGCTTCATATTTTCCCCATTACATTATATTACTTTCACTCTTCATATTTTACTAACCTGGATGTTTTCTTTAGATTTTTAGGATATTTTTCCGTTCAAATTACAAAAGACACATGTTTTTAAATCACCCAAACAAAAACAGGTTACATATTATATTTGGATTATTGTAACTTGATAGGTTCTTAGCAAAATTATATACTCATAAAGGTTCACAACTGCCGTATAGTCATACCACATCATATCACATAGTTTTGTATTCACTGTAGAAATTTTTTCCACAGCATGATGGAATATCATTTTTCCAAAAAAACAAAAACATTGCTTTTAAGTCGATTCTGACTAATAGCAACTCTATAGGACAGACCAGAACTGCCTCATAGGGTTTCCAAGGCTGTAATCTTACAGAAGCAGATTGCCACATCCTTTTCCCATGAGGTATCGTTATAGATACAATTTATTGACTGTGTCAGCGTTATGATAAGTAGTTACATAGATTATCCCATGTAATGCTCGCAGCAACCCTGCAAAGCAGGTGCTTTAATCTTCATTAAAGACAAAGAAAGTAGAGCCCAGAGACACAAAGAAACTTTGCTAAAGTTGTATACTTAATATAAGTGACAAAGCTAGGAATTGAATAATGGCTAGGACTCCAAAGCCCATGATCAACCTCTTTGTAAATATTTCTGCTGATGAGAATCTACTGTATTGTAAGGCATCAGTTCTAGTAATGTATGAATGTTGTGGTTTACAGAAAACAAGGTTGTTTTATGCATTTTTCTTATCAGTCCATATATTAGCCTTGTAGAGAGATTCTGTCCTTGGACAGCTATCAGTTTTCTGTAGACCCCAAATCTCACACTCTGTTTTGTTCCATTTCTGTTTTATGTAGTGGCATGAATAAGTGGGCTGTGTTGTCCGCACAATAACCCTTTAGATATTTGACAAGAGCTATCACGTACCTCTTACCTTCAAATGAAACATTCCTAACTTCTGTATCCATTCTTCATATGACGTGGTTTATAAAATGTTTAGGATGTTTTGGAGAGCATAGTAAATGCTATATAAGTGTGTTAAATAAATAAGAATATGAAAATCTTAATTTTCTCCTTTTAGTAAAATTCTTGTCAGTTCTTTGCTTTGTTGGATGGTGCCCAGAACTAACCCTAGGGCTCAAGCTATATAGTAGCCTAGTAAGCATAGACAACAAGGACACTATCTTCATTTTCTAAAGTTTACCCATTTAATACAACAGTGCAGGACACTGCTAATGTTTTCATGTTTTTTCCCAAATGGTAGATTGTCTTCCCGTTCTATCCCTTTTTGCATTTATTTTTCTAAACCTATTTTAAACTGTTTTTTCAAAACAGGACTTTATATTTAGTAAATTTTATCTTGTTGGATTTTGATCTTTCATTTTACCTACCTTGAGAGTTTACTGAATCCTAATCTGGTTACTATTGAATTTATTAATCACTGGCTCTTTCGGCTTTTGGTGATCTCTGACTTGACAGACTTGCGTATGTGTATGTGTTTGCACATTACTGATTTCAGTTGAATAGGAGCAAGGACAGAGTTTTTTCTTTTATGGTAAAATCTTGTATGAGTAGGAATTCCTTTTTTTCAACCATCAGTTATTTTGAGAAGTGTTGTATCCTGGGTGCAAACACACCTCCTGAAATGTGGTTTAAATACATTAACAGCCTGGTCTCACATGTATTTACTATGTTCATGTGTGCCAAATGATTGTGATTCATCATTTATTTCATCGATTTTCTTTGAGTATAGAAAAGGGAACATAACATTAAATGCACACAGGTTTATTAAGCTTTGTATCTGTAATACACCTTTAGTTACTTACCTTTTTTTCCCCTTTAGTAATTGAAATTTGAGTCTAAATCTTTTTTCACATTCATCATGTAAAGATTTTTTAAAAATTTTTATTGTTTTAATTGAAAGTTAATCAAGTCAGTCTCTCATACAAAAATTTATGTACATCTTGTTGTATACTCCTAGTTGCTCTCCCCCTAATGAGACAGCCCACTCCTTCCCTCCACTCTCTATTTTTTGTGTCCATTCGGCCAGCGGCCAGCGTCTGACCCCCTCTTCCCTCTCATTTCCCCTCCAGACAGGAGCTGCTCTGTCATGTGTCTCCTTGATCCAGGAAGCTCACTCTTCACCAGTATCATTTTCTATCCCATAGTCCAGTCCAATCCTTGTCTGAAGAGTTGGCTTTGGGAATGGTTCCTGTCCTGGGCTACCAGAGACCATGACCTCCGGTGTCTTTCTAGTCTCAGTCAGATCATTAAGTCTGGTCCTTACGTAAAGATTTTTTTATGAATCACTTTTGCCATTGGTGGTTAGGCATCGTGATGACATGCCATTTTTTAAATAATTGATACTAATTATTTTTACTTTAGGATTAAGTGTGAAGTGCACAGAAGGCTGTTGGTTTTTACTGCATTTCCTATTTGTAAAACTTTTTATTTTTTTCCTTAATTAAGTAAAATACCCTTAGAAGTTAAAAAGCTTCTTTTGGACATTAGTTAGAAGCGTTTAGGTACTGGAGTGATGATACTCCTCCTTGATATGTGAATTGCTAGAACAGTCTTTCTTAGATATGAAAAATTTCTGACCTATTGGGAAGGATTCGGCAGTTTCTACTGCCTTCAATTATATTGCCAGGCATGTAACAAGCCATCTTCTACATACACAGTTATTTTTTCATTTTTACTGAAACTTCTTGAACCTATTTCTTAAAATGATCATTAGAGATTTCAAATTTAAGTTAAGTTCAATGGAGGGTATTCCTGGCAATGCAGATAACTCAGTGAAGTGATGTGAAATGGTTAATATGTGTAACATATGTGCCTGGTGGCTAGCAGGTTTCTTTAGATAGAGATTTTAAGGCATACTTAATTTCAAAAAGATTGAAAATGTGTATCTAAAAGTTGAGGAAATAGGTTTATCTGTTTGGTGACCATATAGTATTTTGACTTATTCAGTATAAATCTTTTAAGTTTTGATATTATTTTCTCTACCCACTGTTTTGTCACTAAAATCTTCATGATAATTGTTAAAAAGAATAATATATAATAGGTCTGTTTGAGAAGAGGCAGATATAAAGCTAAACTCTGAATGGGAAAAACAATTTTTAATTAATTCTCCATTGAACAGTTTTAGCCAGGAGAGAGTTGAAATGATGGTTAGCCTTTAGAAGAACACTAGTAGTTTTATATTTGTTTTTCTCATATTTTGTCATCTTTCAGTACTTTGTTTTTGAAAGGTAGACTTTAGTTCCCCTTAGGAAAAAAGGGGTATCTAGAGGCCCAAGATAATCCACTAACATGTGTTATGCACCTTTGCTGGGTGATCTGGCAGAGAAAGATATCTCACTCCATGGATGTACCAGGGTTGATTCAGTTGATCTTTATGACTATATGAATGAGATCTTCCTTGCTTCTTTTTTGCTCCATGTGCATCTCCAACCAAGTAGGACTGTCCTTAGGTTAAGTGGCTGTGTTTCTGGATGGCATAGTTATTAACACTATAGAACTTGACCCACTATTATAATATTGAGATGTAAAAACATTGACAGAACTGCCTCATAAGAAGAAGGAGGTCCTCTTCTCCTCTTTCCTGCATTGAGCTAAAATTGGAGTAGGAATTCTGACTTCCCAACTTTGGCAGAAAGGCAGGAGAAAAGGGTAGTTACTGATGATGGTGAGCCCTGGACATCTTTAGGCAGTATAATTTTGAAGGACTCATTTGAGAATTGAGTTTTAGGCAGTATGGCTGCCCCAAGTTAATATCATTCTGAAGTCATGGGCACTCCACATTAATACAGTGTGGTTGTAAAGATGCTTTGGGTCATAGAAAATAAGTGCTCTTGAAAACTGGGATGAGAGCAGGGCAGATAAACATGTTCCTATTCGTAAGATGAGCAAATGAGGAGAGATGGGAGATCAGTTTTTGTTTTTGACGGGAGATCAGTTTTAAACCAAGACTGAAGTGTGTAAAATGTGGTAGGAAGATGGGAAAAGGTTGTTTTTCTGCTTGAGGATTATGATTGGTTTTTATTTATCAGGATACGTGAAGTTTAACTGTTGAATTTCTTCTGTTGAGCCTGTTATTCTTGTTGCAATCCCAAAGATCATCTGCAAAACTAAAATGCCATTTCTGTGTTTGGAATGAGATCTGAGCTTGACACCATGTTGTTAGGTGCCTTCGAGTTGCTTCTGACTCATAGCAACCCTATGTACGATAGAACAGAACAAAACACTGCCTGGTCCAGCCTCTTCCTCATAATTGTTGCTATGTTTGAGCCCATTGTTGCAGCCACTGTCAGTCTGTCCCCTTGAGGGTCTTTCTTTTTCTCCCTGACCCTCTACTTTACCGAGCAAGATGTCCTTCTTTAGGGAATGCTCCCTTCTGATAGATAACATGTCCAAAGTATGCGAGACAAAATCTTGCCATCCTCACTTCTAAGGAGCATTCAGACTGTACTTCTTTGGAGACAGATTTATTAGTTCTTCTGGCAGTCCGTGGTATATTCAGTATCCTTCACTAACACCATAATTCAAAGGCATCGATTCTTCTTAGGTTTTCCTTATTTATTGTCCAGTTTTTGTGTGCATATGAGGTAACTGAAAACACCGTGGCTTGGGGCAGGTGCACCTGAGTCTTCAAAGTGACGACTTTATTTCTAACACTTTGAAGAGGTCTTTTGCAGCAGGTTTGCCCAGTGCAATGCATTGTTTGATTTCTTGACTGCTACTGCAATGGGCGTTGATTGTGGATCCAAGTAAAATGAAATCCTTGACAACTTTAATATTTTTTTCCGTTTATCATGATACTGCTTATTGGTCCAGTTGTGAGGATTTTTGTTTTCTGTATGTTGAGGTGTAAATTCATACTGATGGCTGTAGTCCTTGCTCTTCATCAGTAAATGCTTCAAGTCCTCTTTGCTTTTAGCAAGCAAGGTTGTGTCATCTGCGTATTGCAGGTTGTTAATGAGTCTTCCTCCAATTCTGAAACCACATTCTTCTTCACATAGTTTAGCTTCTCAGATTGTTTTCTCAGCACACAGACTAAGTCTGGTGAAAGGATACAACCCTGACACACATCTTTCCCGATTTTAAACCACACAGTATCCTTTTATTCTGTTTGAAAGACTGCCTCTTGGTCTGTGTACAGGTTCCTCATGAACACAATTAAGTGTTCCGGAATTACCATTCTTCCAAATGTTATCCATAAATTCTGATGGTCTGCACAGTCAAATGTGTTTGCATAGCCAGTAAAACACAGGTAAACATCTTTCTGGTATTCTCTGCTTTCAGCCAAGATCCTTCTGACATCAGCAGTGATATCCCTTGTTCCATGTCTTCTTCTGAATCCGGCTTGAATTTCCTGCAGTTCCCTGTTGATGTACTGCTGCAGCTGTTTTTGAATTATCCTCAGTAACATTGTATTTGTGTGTGATATAAATGATATTGCTCAGTAACTTCTGCATTCTGTTGGAATGGATACAGACATGGATCTCTTCCAGTTGGTTGGCCAGATAGCTGTCTTCCGCATTTCTTGGCATAGATGAGTGAGTGCTTCTGGCGTTGTATCTGTTTGTTGAAATATCTTAATTGGTATTCAGTTAGAGCCTTGTTTTTTGCCAGTGGCTTCAGTGCAGCTTGGACTTCTTCCTTCAGTACCACTGGTCCTTGATCACATGCTACCTCCTGAAATGGTTGAACGTCAACCAGTTCTTTTTGATACTGACTCTGCATTCCTTCCATCTTTTGATGTCTCTTGCGTCATTCAGTATTTTGCCTATAGAATCCTCCGGTATTGCAACTGGAGGCTTGAAGTGTTTCTTCAATTCTTTCAGCCTGAGACGTGCTGAGTGTGTTCTTCCCTTTTGGTTTTCTGACTCCAGGTCTTTGCACATTTCATTATAATACTTTGTCTTCTCGAGGCCTCTTTGAAATTTTCTGTTCAGCTCTTTTATCTCATCATTTCTTCCATTTACTTTCGCAACTCTGCATTCAAGAGCAATTTTCAAGTCTCTTCTGGCATCCGTTTGGGCATTTTCTTTCCTTTCTGTCTTTTTAAGAACATTTTACTTCCTTCATGTATGATTTCCTTGATGTCATCCCACATCTCTTTGATCATTAATGTTCACTGCATCATATCTGTCTTGAGATGGTTTCTAAATTGAGCTGGAATATACTCAGGCTCTTGTGGACATGTTTTAATTTTCTTCTGCTTCACTTGAATTTGCATATGAGTAATTAATTGTCTGTTCTGCAGTCAGCCCCTAGCTTTGTTCTGAGTGATGATATTGAGCTTCTCATCGCCTCTTTCCACGGAGACAGTCGATTCGATTCCTGTGTACTCCATCCAGCAAGATCCATGTGTATAGTCTCCATTTATGTTGTTGAAAAAGGTATTTGCAACGCAGAAGTCATTGGTCTTGCAAAATTCTGTCATCCGATCTCAAGCATCATTTCTATCACCAGGGCCATATTTTCCAACTATTTATCCTTCTTGTTTCCAACTTTTGCATTCCAATCACCAGTGATTATCAGTGCATCTTGATTGCATGTTTTATTAATTTCAGACTGCAGAAGTTGGTAAAAAATCTTCAGTTTCTTAATTTTTCACGTTAGCAGTTGGTATGTAAATTTGAATAATAGTTTTATTAACTAGTCTTCCTAGTAGGTGTATGGGAATTATTCTATCACTGACAGCGTTGTACGTCAGGAGACATCTTGGAACTATCTTTTTGATGTTGTCTGTGACGCCATTACTCTTATATTTGTTATTCTCTGCATAGTACACCATATGATTGTCTGATTCAGAATGGCCAGTATCAGTCCATTTCGGCTCACTAATACCTAGGATATCGATCTTTATTCATTGCATTTCATTTTTGATGGCTTCAGTTTTCCTAGGTTCATACTTTGTTCATTCCATGTTCTGATTATTAATGCATGTTTACAGTTTTTAACTTCTCATTTTGAGTCCTGCCACATCAGCAAATGAAGGTCCCAAAGGCTTGGTTCCATCCACGTCATTAAGGTCAACTCTACTCTGAAGAGACAGCTCTTCCCTAGTTTTGAGTGCCTACCAATCTGAGGGGCTCATCTTCTGGCACTGTATCAGGCAGTGTTCCACTGCTCTTCATAAGGTTTTCACTGGCCAGTTTTTTCAGAAGTAGATTGCCCTGTCCTTCTTCCTACTCTTAGTCTGGAAGCTCCACTGAAATGTGTCTGCCATCCGTGACCCTGATGGCATTTGAAGTACTTGTGGCATAGCTTCCAGCATCACAGCAACATGCAAGACCACCACAGTATGACAAACTGACAGATGAGTCTGAAATAAGTAGATATACTAACACCTACCTCTTGGGACGTTATGGTCTCATAGGAGAGTGAAGTTGAAAATATTTTATTAACCTTGAAGGGTGATACAGTAATGCTAAGAGTATTAATATCTTGCTCTCACCTTTCGTATTAAGTACCTTCCAGCCATTCTTGCTGCTGAGGTTTAGATAGGACTTTGATTAAGGTTTTATCTGATGCTTGAACTCATACTATCTCTGTTAGGTAGTTAGGTTTAGGGTTAGGGTTAGATTTAGTTGACTTTCCTGTAAGTCACTTTTAATCTGCTAGTGATCAATGCATTTGAATTCTTGGCTGTAGATATCTATCAGACTTGTTAATGCATGTTCTCTCTTACTCAGCACTGCACTGAGTTCTGTAAAACCGTTCATGATGTGGTGCATATCCTCTTATGCATATGTATCTTTTGGCTGGCTCTCACAGGGTATCATGTGGAGACCTGCATTGTCCTTGGGTGAAATGGTTTCTGGGAAGTAAAAACAAATTTTGGCATTGTTCTTCTGGTTTTCTATAGCTTTATTTTCTTTTTTCATTCATTCATTTGTTTAACAGATATTTACCGAGCTCGTAATATGTGATAGACACTGTTTTAGGTGCTGCATTATAGCAGTGAACAAAATGGACCAAGTCCCTGCTCTCATGGAGCTTATGTTTTAATGGCAGGTAGACATAGTAAACAAACAAATATACGGTATGATTAACTGAAAGGTTCGTGGTTTGAATTCACTCAGCAACGCCTCAGAAGAAAGGCCTGACAGTCTACTTCCATAAGATTTCAGACGTTGAAAACAGTGTGGAATACAGTTCTACTCGGACACATGGAATTGTCAGAATCGACTTGATGACAACTTTTTTTTTTCCCTAAATAGACTAAAATAATGCAGGGTAAGGATCCCTGGTGGCGCAATGGTTAAGTGCTTGGCTGTGAACTGAAAGTTCGGCACTTCAAACCCACATCCTGTTATTTATCAATCAAACCCATATTTATCAATTGAAGTAAAAAAAATAAACTTTTGAATCTTCTTTTGCAAAAGGAAGCTCGTGCTTTTATTTCTCCTGTATACCTGCATTTCTGTTTCATCAGTTTAATCAGTGGTTAAAAGTCTTGACCTCTTTCTAAGAAATGTCTTTATATAAGAAATCTTTTTCAAAATTTGAGGCAAAAAAATTGGCTTTTGAAAATCTGCTCTAAAGATTATAACCATATTTGTTATGATTATTGGATTTATCTCTGGCATATTTAACTAGTTTCCATGTTCACTATCAGCCCTTTTGTGTCATAGCTTCTTTCCTGGGTTAAATTCATCTCTTATGACATGGGGGATACTTTGAATAATATTTTTCAGGAAAGCTACCATGTGGTAAGAAGCCCTGGTGGTGGTCCAGTGGTTAAGCATTTGGCTGCTAACCAAAAGGTTGGTGGTTTGAACCCACCAGCCACTCCGTGGGGGGAATGATGTGGTAGTCTGCTTCTGTAAGAATTATAGTTTTGGAAAATCTATAGGGCAGTGCTGCTCTGTTTTATAGGGTTGCTATGAGTCAGAATTGACTTGACGGCAAGGGGTTTTGGTTTAGCAGTATGCCTAGCATAATATCTATGAGTGAAAATGAATGGTAAGATGGAAGAGAAATAACAGAGCCTACAAACTCTTTTCTAACTTTATGTTGAAGTACTATAATATGCTAGAGTTAAGTAAACTAGATTATGAACATTTTTAATAATAGTAAGGCAGTGTAATTATATATAGAAAGTATATTGATGACTGACAGGTGTTCTGCCCTCAAGGCAAGATAATACAACATGAAACCCTTACTCATTAGGGCATGGATCTGCAACATTTTATTAAAGGGCATGATTGTAATTATTTTAGGCTTGCAGGCCATACCATCTTTTGTGTATAAGCAGCCATAAACAATACATAAATGAATGAGAGTGGTTGTGTTCTAATAAAACTTAATGTTGTATGTAGGTCCCTGAATTAGAGAATGAGAAAGCTTCTAACATGAAAAACAGATGGCACGAGCAAGTTCATGTTCTACAGCAAATTTACTCTTTCCTTTGGCCTTATTTATTGGTATCATTAGAATTTTGGTATACATAAAACTAAAAATAGAACTATCATATGACCCAGCAATTCCACTCTTAGTTATATACTGATAAGACTTGAAGGCAGAGATTCAAAAAGAGTCTTGTAGACCAGTATTCCTTGTAGCAGTATTCACAATAGCCAAAAAGTGGAAACAACCTGAATGCTTATCAACAGATGCATGGGTAAACAAAAGGTGGTACATGCATACAATGGAATACCACTCAGCCAGTTGGAGAAATGAAGTCTTGAGACATGTTACAATATGGATGGAGCTTGAAGACATGCTGAATGGAATAAGTCAGTCACAAAAAGCCAAGTACTGAATGATTTCACTTACATAAAATGACAAGAAAATGCAAATGTATAGAGACCAAAGTTTATTAGTGGTTACCAGGGGTAGGAGGGAGTGAGAAAAGGGGAATTAATGTGATGGAAGAATCCCATTAAGCATAGCGTTGCATAGCCGTTTATTGTAATTGCTGTCAATAAGTTGAACACTTGTAAAAAGTTGATTGGCAAAAGTTGTGTGAGAGATTCATTTACAACAATGACAAAAAGAAAAAAAATGTTGAGGCTGCTTATGTGCATTCAAATACCCTAGGGGATTTGGTTCCTTGGTTTGGAGGTTTAGGGTCATGGTTTCATGGGACATCTCAGTTAATTAGCCTGCTAGCCTGTTTGGTTCTTTTGTTTTACCTCCTAGTTCATTGTGTAGTGCCTGGAGTCTTAGAAGCGTGCAAGCAGCCATGCAGGGCACAGCAGTTGGTCTCTTCACCTGGAGCAATAGAGAAATAATGAGAACCAGGAATAGGAGGACGATATGGAATGTGTGGCTAATTGCCTCAGTGAACAACTGCCTCCTTTGCCATGAGACCAGAAGAACTGGATGGTGCCTGGCTGCAGTTACTGAACATTTTGATAAAAGATTCCATAGAAGAATCCTCATCAAAAGAGGGAAAACACGCAACAGAATTACAAATTCTCATCCACTCCAGACTTTTTGGAGCCGATGAGGGTGGATAAACTCCTGAAACTCTTGTCCTGAGATTAACCCTTAAACCAAAAATATCCCCTGAAGTCTTCTTTAAACCTAATAATAGTTAGCTTAACTTCTAAAAAATGTCTGCCCTTGATCATTATGCTCTTTTAAGAATGATATAGGATCAAATTGAAGACAGCAACTCGATAGATAGGAACCTTAGGAGTTAGTGAGGTTGTGTAATGGGGGAGGAACGTCTTAGAAAAGGAGGGTGAGAATGGTTACACAACTTGAAGAATGTAATCAATGTGTCACCAAATTGTACATGTAAAACTATTGAATTGATGTATGTTTTGCTGTGTATATTCTCAACAACAAGAAAGTAAATTTAGAAAAAAAAAATTCTTTCTAGCCAAGTATTCATATGTGAAAGCAATAGTGATGTTCTGGAAAATACAAAGCCTCAGAAAATACACCAACTACATGGTTACCAGTTACCCTGGAGTTGATTCTGACTTACGATGATCTCCTGTAATGTCAGAGAAGAACTGGTTTTTCAGAAGTAGGTTGCTAGGCATTCTTCTGAGACACCGCTGGATTGACTCTAACTTCTAACCTTTTTGTTGCCAGCTGAGCATGCTAGCCATTTGCACCACCGAAGGGTGGTTGTGTGTCCCTTTGTTTTGATTCTGAGTTATAATGACCCTATAGGATAGAGTAGTACTGCCCCATAGGGTTTCTGAGGCTGTAATCTTTATGGAAGCAGACTGCCACATTTTTCCCCCATGGAGCGACTGGTGGTTCCGACAGCTGACCTTTTGATCAGCAGAATGCTTAACTACTGGACCACTAGGGCTCCTTACCAATTTTTCAAGTAGCCTTCCTGAAAAATATTATTCAAAGTATCCCCCCATATTGTAAGAGATGAATTTAAAATAAATAACCCAAGAAAGGAGAAGTTGTGACACAAAAGGGCTGATAGTGAACATGAAAACTAGTTAAATATACCAGCGATAAATCTAATAATCATAGCAAATATGGTTATAATCTTTGGAGCAAATTTTCAAAAAAATTTTTTGCCTCAAATTTTGAAAGACAGCCTGCACTTTTTTTTTTCAATTGTGCTTTCAGTGAAAATTTACAAATTAAGTCAGTCTCTCATACAAAAACTTTTACACACCTTGCTATGTAACCCTAGCTGCTCTCCCCCTAACGTGACAGCGCACTGCTCCTCTCCACCCTGTGTTCCCTGTGTCCATTGAACCAGCTCCTGTCCCTCCCTGCCTTCTCATCTCACCTCCAGACAGGAGCTGCCCTCATAGTCTCATGTGTCTACTTGAGCGAAGAAGCTCACTCCTCACCAGTATCGTTTTCTGCCTTACAGTTCAGTCTGACCCCTGTCTGAAGAGTTGGCTTCAGGAATGGTTCCAGTCTTGGGCTAACAGAACCTCCGGGGTCTCTCTAGTCTCAGTCAGTCCATTAAGTCTGGTTAAAGACATTTCTTAGAGGTCAGGATTTTTAACTACTGATAAAATTGGTGACACAGAAGTGTGGGTTATACAGGAGAAAATAATAGCACTGACTTTTTGCAAACGAAGAATCAAAAGTATTTCATTTTTTTTTACTTTGATAAATATGGGTTTATAAATGTTTTTTACAAAGTATTAATTTGCTACAAATAGAATTTAAAATACACCTACATTCTGTATTTTTGTGTAAGATAAAAAAATAATCCAAATAAGAAAGACTAGAAAGAAAAAGCAAAAGCACTTAAAAAATGTGAATCCTCCAAAGTATGATAATGGCAGATGAAGCTTTATATTCCTGTATTGTATTAGTAAGAACTTTTACAGTTATAAGTAATAGAAACTCATTGTAAACTAGCTTAAGCCCAAAAGTGTTTATTGATTCATATGACTGGAAAGAGTAGGGTAGGAGCCAGTATTCGCTGTGATTGTACTTGGAGCTCCTATAGTGTGGTCAGGACTTTGTCACAATCTCTCAGCTCAGCTGTTATGGAGAGCTTTATTTGTTCTTACTGCGGCTGGGCAGAGTATGCCAGAGTTTTTCAGACTTGCCACTTGACATTTCGGGCTGGTTAACTTTGTTGTGGCAAGCTGCCCTGTGCACTGTAGAGTGTTTAGCAGCATCGCTGCCCTCTACTTGCTAGATTTAGGCAGCGTTTCCCACCCCCCAGCTGTGATAACCAAAAATGTCTCCAGACATTGCCAAATATCCCCTGGGGGACAAAATTGGGCTGATTGGGTACCACTGGCCTATGTGATAGAGAACATAGAGCACCATACTCAAAACTTTGGGGCACTGGGATTCCAGTGGCAAGAGCACAGTGGTCCTTACCAGCTTAACAACAAAAAAAATACCCTGTTGTCGTCAAGGCGATTCCAATTACAGCGACCTGATAGGACAGAGTAGAACTGCCCATAGGGTTTCCAAGGAGTGGCTGATGGATTCCTATTGCCGACTTTTGGTTAGCAGCCGTAGCTCTTAACAACTGTGCCACCAGGGTTCCCACCTTAAGTACTCCCCCGTCCAAAAAAATGCAAAGAAAGTCCTTTCTCCAAAACCAAACCAAACCCACTGCCGTTGAGTGGATTCCGACTCATAGTGACCCCATAGGACAGAGTAGAACTGCCCCATAGAGTTTCCAAGGAGCACCTGGCGGATTCGAACTGCTGACCTCTTGGTTAGCAGGCCTAGCTGTTAACCACCATGCTACCAGGGTTTCGGGTCTTTTGTCGGGGCGGGGGTGGGGGTGGGGGTGGGAGGGATGGGGAATTGTGCCCTTCCCTGAAACGATCTTGTGGTCAGGTATCAAATGGCTGAGTTTGGGTCATGTGTCCACCTTTGTTCCTGTACTCCAGGTATGGGTTTTGTTACTAAGAGAAAGGAGTAGGGAAAAAATGCACATGGCCAAAAATAATAACTGGACAGGACTTTCATAGATAAACCTGAAGCAGAATGGTAAAAAGTAAAATGAAAATTTCATTCCTGAGTCAGTGATGGAATGGCAGGACTAATGACTGATAAAATTGAATTTAAGGCAAAAATGATTTAAATATGCTAAGAATAATTTTGGTAATAGGTATGATCATTAATACTTACGAAGTTATCACATCTTTATGCACGGGATAACAGAATCAAGAAATAGAAAGCAAAATATTACAGATATGGAGAAAAGTTAACAAAATTAATTAAGATTTCTGCCTTCAGTGATGGTGGACTCTAAATCATTAGGATCGGTCTTACTTAGTAGAGAACAGGAATAAAATTTTTTTATTTAAGGCTTTGGAGAGCTGACAAGGTAGGAAGGAATTCCTGGGCCAAGATCTGGCAGAAGATGATACTTCAAAGATGTGAACCTAGCCTTTTTTTTTTTTGTTCTAGTAGCTTTTGCCAACCCAGAAGTCGCTGAGAGGCAGCACTTTTTTTTTTTTATTAACTTTTATTGAGCTTCAAGTGAACATTTACAAATCAAGTCAGTCTGTCACATATAAGTTTATATACATCTTACTCCATACTCCCACTTGCTCTCCCCCTAATGAGCCAGCCCTTCCAGTCTCTCCTTTCGTGACAATTTTGCCAGCTTCCAACTCTCTCTATCCTCCCATCCCCCCTCCAGACAAGAGATGCCAACACAGTCTCAAGTGTCCACCTGATATAATTAGCTCACTCTTCATCAGCATCTCTCTCCTACCCACTGTCCAGTCCCTTTCATGTCTGATGAGTTGTCTTCGGGAATGGTTCCTGTCCTGTGCCAACAGAAGGTTTGGGGACCATGCCCCCTGGGATTCCTCTAGTCATAGTCAGACCATTAAGTATGGTCTTTTTATGAGAATTTGGGGTCTGCATCCCACTGATCTCCTGCTCCCTCAGGGGTTCTCTATTGTGCTCCTTGTCCGGGCAGTCATCGATTCTGGCCGGGCACCAACTAGTTCTTCTGGTCTCAGGATGATGTAGGTCTCTGGTTCATGTGGCCCTTTCTGTCTCTTGGGCTCTTAGTTGTCGTGTGACCTTGGTGTTCTTCATTCTCCTTTGCTTCAGGTGGGTTGAGACCAATTGCTGCATCTTAGATGGCCGCTTGCTAGCATTTAAGACCCCAGACGCCACATTTCAAAGTGGGATGCAGAATGTTTTCATAGAGAGGCAGCACTTTTGATAGCCTTACAGAGCTAAGAGGATAAAAGATGGAGATCAGGGCCTCCTAGGTGTGGGAAATCTGGTAAACACACTGCTCTTTGGGCTAGAACCTTGAAGGGCTGAGTCTTAGGAATATGGGTGAATAGAAGTAAATCATCTCTGGTATATACAGTAGTGTAGCTCTGAGTCATTTGTGAGGTCCAGAAGCAATATAAATCCCTAGATTAGGTGATCCTGGAGTCTAGTACCCCAGATACATGGCAAAAAAAAAAAAAAAATTCTGAGGGATTTATTTCTTAGGCATCAAAATTTTTATACAAAGAGTTAATTAATGGACAGCCTCATGTGGAAACTGGGCAACATGAATGAGAACCAGGGAGAAACAAGAGAAAATGGGCCCACTAGGGCTCTATTTATTATACTTACTAGACAAAGACTTAAAAGCTCATGTATACTATGATCTGGGGGGTAATTTAATATTTTAGCAGAAAACTGGAATTGAAAAAATTGAAATTGCAGATTGGAAAAACAACTAAATAGAAAATCTCAAAAGGAAAAATACAATAAGTAAATGGGCTTTGCAGTTTAGACCCTGCAGATGACAGAACTTACGATCTAGGAGATAGGTCAGAAGAAAATAGTTACAGTGAATGATACAGAAAGGAATTAAAACAAAGCCAACAAAGAAAATAAAAGGGAGAGAGGGTAAGAGAAGTTCTACATTAATTAAACCCCAGGAGAGAAGAGAGAGAATGGGTGATAAAGCAGTATTTGAAGAGATAATTGCTGAGAATTTTCCAAAATTGTCGAAAGACACTAATTCAGAGATTCAAAAAGTCCAACCCAAGCAGAATTTTAAAAAGGAATCCACATTGGAGTGAACTGACTGAAAAAGTTAAAAAGAAAATCTAAAAAGCAGCCAGAAACAAAAGTCACATTACTTTCAAATGGGTCAAGATAGAACTATTGCTGACTTCTCAACAGAAACAAAGGAAACTATAGACCATCTAGAATGCTCAAGAAAATAGCCAACCAAGAATTTATATATCCAGTGCAAATACACTTCAAGATTGAAGTTGAGATAGACATTTACAAACAAAAACCTGAGAAAATTTATTAGTTAACAGACTTGCACTAAAAGAAATATTAAATGATGTGCTTCAGGTAGAAGGAAAATGATTCTGAAGGTTAGAGATGTAGAACATCAAAAATGGTGGGCAAACCTAAATGAATTATTGACTCTATAAGACAAAAGTAAAAGCTTATTGGGACAAGATAACTATAGCATGTAAGCCTGGATGGAGGGAATAAATTTAGTGTTCTAAGGTGTTGCATTGCTCCGGGAGGAGGGGTAAAATACCAGTTAACATTAAACTTTAATAAATCATGGACGTGTGTTGTAAATTCTAGAATAGCTCTGTATAATAGAAATATAATGCAAGCCACATATGTAATTTAAAATTTTCTAGTAGCTACATAAAAAGTGAAAAGAAATGGGTGAAATTAATTTTAATAATGTATTTCATTTAACCCAACATATCAAAACACCATTTCAACATGTAATCAATATAAAACGTTATTAATGAGATATTTTACATTATTTTCATACTAAGCCCTCAATCCTACTTACAGCACATCTCAATTTGGACTAGCCGTGTTTCATATGCTCACTAACAATATGTAACTACCATGTTAGACAGCGCAGCTCTTGGGTGACCACTAAAAGATTCGGTATCTTCCATCTAACAGATGAAAAAACAAATGAAATAATAAAAATAATCTAGAAGAATGTAAGAAAGGTGAGAAAAGGAACATAGGACAGAAAAATTATAACAAACAAAACAGGATGGTGGGGTTAAACCCCAATACATTGGTAAGTACGTTAAATGGAACTGGAATAAATGCGGAGCCCTGGTGGCACAATGATTAGGAGTTTGGCTACTAACAAAAAGATCAGAAGTTCAAATCCACTAGCTGCTCCCTGGAAACCCTGTGAGGCAGTTCTGCTCTGTCCTATCTGGTTGCAGTGAGTGGGAATTGACTTGATGGTAATGAGTTTTTTCTTTTTTTCCTTGAGAAATGAATGCTCCAGTTAAAAGACAAATATTGTCGTACTGTATGGAAAAACATCCAAACTATGTGTACCTAAAATGGTACAGAAAAATTGAAAGTTGTTGTGGTTGTTAGGTGCCATTGAGTTGGTTCTGACTCATACTGACCCTGTGTACAACAGAGCGGGACACTGCTCATTGTGCACCATCCTCATGGTCATTGCTATGTTTGAGCCCATTGTTGCGGCTGCTGTGTCAGTCTGTCCCCTTAAGGGTCTTCCTCTTTTTCGCCGACCCTCTGCCTTACCAAGCATGATGTCCTTCTCCAAGGACTGGTCCCTCCTGATAACATGTCCAAAGTAAGTGAGACAAAGTCTCACTATCGCTTGCTTTTAAGGAGCATTCTGGCCGTACTTCTTCCAGTACAAATTTGTTCATTCTTCCATTAGTACCTGGTATATTCACTATTCTTCACCAGCACCATAATTCAAATGCATCAATTCTTCTTTGGTCTTCCTTGTTCATTGTCCAGCTTTTGCATGTGTATGAGGCAATTGAAAATACTGTGACCTGAGTCAGGCACAGGTTAGTCCTCAGTGTGACATCTTTGCTTTTTAATACTTTAAAGAGGTCTTTTGCAGCAGATTTGCTCTATGCAATATGTCCTTTGATTTCTTTTTAATTTTATTGTGCTTTAGATGAAAGTTGGAGCCTTGATGGTGATGTGCTTAAGAGCTCAGCTGCTAACTAAAAGGTCAGCAGTTTGAATTCACCAGCAGCTCCTTGGAAACCCTATGGGCCAGTTCTACTGTGTCCTATACCGAAAAAAAAAAAAAAAAACCCAGTGCCATCGAGTCGATTCCGACTCATGGCGACCCTATAGGACAGAGTAGAACTGCCCCATAGAGTTTCTAAGGAGCACCTGGTGGATTCGAATTGCCGTCCCTTTGGTTAGCAGCCGTAGCACTTAACCACTACACCACCACCGTTTCCCTGTCCTATAGGGTCACTAAAAACCCTATAAAAGAAACAATAATGCATATGTGAGGAACATGCTTCTTAGTTCAATCAAGTATCCAAAACCAAATGGGCAACACCTGCCCAAATGCAAAGACGAGAAGCAGGAAGGAACTGGTAAACTGGATGAATGGACACGGGGGAACAGAGTGGAAAGAGAAAGAGGGAGAGTGCTGACACATTGCGGGGATTACAACCAATGTCACAAAACAATTTGTGTATAAATTTTTGAATGAGGAAATTAAAATTTGCACTGAAACTTTTACCTAAACCAAAATCAAGCCAAACCCATTGCCATCAAGTCAATTCCAACTCTTAGCAACCCGATGGGAAACCCTGGTGGTGTAGTGGTTAAGACCTACAGCTGCTAACCAAAAGGTCTGCAGTTCAAATCCCCCAGGCATTCCTTGGAAACCCTATGAGGCAGTTCTACTTTGTCTTGTAGTGTCTCTATGAGATGGAACCAATGGCAGTGAGTTTTGATGGGTTTTCTGTGCCCTATAGGGTTTGTTTGCTTTTTTAACTTTATTTTACTCAAAAGTAGAAGGAAGGATATAATTAAAGAGCAGAAATTATTGAATTATGAAACAGAGAGCAGCAAAGCCAAAACTTTGTTCTTTGAAAAGACCAGTAAACCTCTGATAAGAGAAAAAGGAAAGACACGACCAGTCAGGAATGAAAAACAGGATATTAGTACAAATGTTTATGTCATTAATAAATTGTAAAAGGATATTGTGAACAAAATGTATGCAAATAAGTTTGAAATTTTAGATGAAATGGAGAGAATATTAGAAAAATATAATTTGTCAAAATGAACACAAAAAGGAATTAGAAAATATAAATACTCATAATTATTAAAGGCAGTGAATACATAATAAAAAATTCTGTCAGTGGAAAGTTCAGGACTAGATGGTTTTACTAGTGCAGTCTTATAAACATCATGGAAAAATAACATGAAAACCATCCCACTTCCATGACCTAACTTGTGAAGCAATTGAGTTTGTAACTTTTGTCTAAGAGAATTCCTGTTGCATTTAATTATCAGGTTTATGTAATTATTGTTCAGATCGTTTAATATGATGAGTCTTAAAATGAGAGTTTTTTTCTCATTCTTCCTTCATAAATGCTTATTGACTGTCTTTTGACAGATGCTGTATATGAAGCATTTGATATTCATAGATGAACAAAATATGTAACTTGTCATCTTGAGTTTAATATTAATGAAGGAGGCAATTGTTTATGCATAAAATTACAACTACAGTTCAGTCTGAAAAGTGCCGCAATAAATAGACGGAAATAGAGGACTTTGGGAGCAAAGAATGGGGCATCTGATTGCCCTAGGACAGGCCAAGGAGGACTTCAGAGAGAAGGCGATGTTTAATTTGAGCCCTGAAAAGTGAATGTTGATGATACTGAGCAGATGGCGACTAAACATTTAGGTAGGGTTAACAGTATGTGTAAAATCATGAGAACCTGACTTATTGGGGAATTTAATTTTTAGAGTCAGTATAAGAGCCCTGGGGTGGCGCAGTGGTTAAGAGCTTGGCTGCTCACCAAAAGGTCGGCAGTTTGAATCCACAAGCTGCTCCTTCCCTATGGGGCAGTTCTGCTCTGTTCTGTAGGGTCGCTATGGGTTGGAATTGACTTGACAGGAACATGTTATGAGAGGTAGGAAGAGGCAGGAAATAAGAGAGGAAAGGAAGGTAAGGGCTCATCATCAAGAACTTTTTATACCATGTTGAAGAAAAAATATCTTTAAGGCTATGGAGAGTTTCTAATCTTTTAAAAGAGTTGCAACATGTTTAAGTTTTTATTTTAAAATGATTATTCCAGTAGCTTTAGATAGGAGATTGAAATGGGGGCATGACTGGAGGCAGGGAGACGATTAGAAAGATGTTGCGATAGATATTCAGGTAGGAGATGATGGGAACTTAAACTAGGACAGAGGCAATGGAAATTAAGAATGATGTCCTAAAGTAAAGGCATCGATTGGTTTCTGACACTAGTCTTCAACAAGTTTACTTTTTATGACTACTTTTTGATCTTGGTAAATTGTAATGGGATATGCTGTCATAGAAGGTGAATCTAAACTTATCTAAAAGTTATGAAGCTTAGTTCAATATTTTGAACAGGGAGAAGACTTTATTCTAGACCAGTTAAAATTGGGTATTGATACTTATCCATTTTTTTTTTAACCTTAATATTATGGTGAAGGCTTCGAAGACACTGAGCAGTTTATTAATAAGCTGACCCACAGATGGTTCCTAGTATGATGTCATTGTATGACTGAGAGTCGGTTAATTCTTAACTCATTATTCAAAGTTTAAAGTTTGTCATAAGCATTTTCGTTTAATGTTTGAACTGAGCATAATATTGGTCAATAGTAGAAAAATTGTGTCTTACCAAGAATTCTTTATGCAGTAAATTCAATTGAGAGTCACCCTACAGGTTTTTTTTTTTTTTTAAAGAAAATAGCTGACATAGAGTTTTTTTTTTCCCCCACCCAGGATTTTTCTTTAGTGTCTTTACGAGATAGGTGTGTGATTTCAGCATGGGACAAGGAGGAAATCAGTTTTACTATCTTTGTATATGAAGATATCTGCAGTGAAAAATACTTTTCTTTATTGCATATTCCATATTAAACTAGCTATCTACAATGCTTTTCTAAAACCAAAGTACTTTTTAAGTCTGCTTTGTCATTTTTATACTTATCCATGTAAGTTTTATTAGCATTATGGCATAGAATTTTGAAGAGACAGCTAGATCACGAAAGGTTCTGAAATTTTGGGAGGACCAAAGATTGTCTTTTTGGAAAATATCTTGTACCAATAACTTGGCAACTATTGAGGCTCGCTTCTTAAATATCATGGGAAAAACTTTTCTGCCAGGTAGATGAAGTAGAAACATTTAGATATGGTTTTTTAAAGTATGATTATCAACAATGTGTATTGTAGTGGTTTTCATATCTCAACTGGAAGAATTCTGAAATCTGAAAACTGTGGATATGTGTATATATCCCAAAACCTTAGGATTAGCAGTTATCATTTGTCAAGTCACTAATAGAAATTTGTACTTATGAATTTTGAATTCTATTTCTGAAAAACATAATGTGAGATTATATCCCCAAATCTGTCTGGCTTTTTTGTTCCGAATAGTTAAGCTCAAAAGATTTACTGTAACCTAGATTTTTTTTTTTGTAAAATTATTCTTAGAGGGAATTTAAATTTCATCTGTTTATTTGTCTTGTAATTTTTGCTCAAAATAGTATTTTACTGGCTTTGCAACAATCCCCATTCCATTTTGCATTTATTGAGCAAAGTATGTGTGTATGTGTATATTAATCATCTTGGTAGGTTTTGTCAAGTTAAGAGATTTGAGTAGATGAAATACAGGTTTCTTAGTAAATGTAATCAGGTCTTATTGTAGCCTGCTTATGATCTCTTGTTAAGATTATTTTATTGGCCAGGAATGTTGATGTGGTGACATACTAATATTTCTAACCTGAAAATTAGTGTATATATAGCTTGCATTTTTTCAATAACTTGTTTTCAAATATTTTTATAAGTTTGTTTTCTTTTATAGTTTAAAGGCTTTTAGGCTATAAGTGGACACGCTGGTGGCGTAGTGGTTAAGTGCTATGGTTGCTAACCAAAGGGTTGGCGGTTTGAATCTGCCAGGTGCTCCTTGGAAACTCTATGGGGCAGTTCTACTCTGTCCCATAGGATCACTATGAGTTGGAATCGAGGGCACTGGGTGGTGGTGGTGGTACGCTGTAAGTGTGACTTGAGGTATTCTGAAATGAAATTAGTCATTCTAGAATATCAACTATAGGTTAGAGTCCAAACTCTATAGCATAGCCTACAAGTCCTGTTTAATTTGCTTTTGCACATCTTTCCAATTTCATTATTTACCATTCTTCTACAAGCTTTTTTACCCCCAATAATCATAACATTTATAAAAAACAGACTTAATATTTTAGAGCAGTTTTAGGTTTGCCAGAAAGTATAGAGTTCCCATATATCCTTCTCCCTAGAGTTCCTGTATATCCTTCTCCCTCCGTGTCATTTCTCCTATTAACATCTTGTATTCTTGTGGTGTATTTGTTGCAATTGATGAAACAATATTTATACTATTATTAACTAAAGTCCATAGTTTACATTAGTGTTCTCTGTCTTTGTCGTATGTTCTATTGATTTTGGCAAATACTTACATTAGAGTTCACTTTTTGTGTTGTACAGTTCTTTGAGTTTTGATAAATGCTTAATGAAAAATTTCTTTTTTGTGGGGAGGAGGGGAGGCTTCCCAAATATAATACTTCTTACATTTGAATGTGATTTTGGAATTGTCCCTCCGCCACCCCGCCTCACCCACCGCCACCCTCACATTTGGATGCAAATCAGTGTTGCTTTGCTCACTTACAAATTCCTCACTTATTTTGCCAGACTCATTTCAGTGTGGTCCATCCTTCAATATTTAACTCTGTCCCCTCAGGCAAAATTAGGAGCCCTATGCTCTGTGCACCACTATGCTATACCACTTTCTATTCTAAGAAGTGATAATTATAACTTTATTTCTGTGTCAGTCTCTAACAGAAGGCTTCTGAATAACTTCAGGGCTGGGATTGAGTTTCATTGATTTCTACCCCCAAGGCTTAATCCATAGTAGGTATTTAAATTGTTGAATCAACAATTTATAGTAGAGAAATAAGCAACAAAAAGAACCTTTGAAATCTGTTTGGAGGAGAAATTCCAAAAGCAAAATGAGTGCCCATTTTTGAGGGGAGGGGAAAGGAATGGGATACATTGTGCTTAGAAACCATGGCATCCTGTAATTTAGAATTTGCCATGTAAGTGGTGCATTTTGCAGTCACGTTAACTTTACTTAAAACCTGCCAGTGAAATTTCTGAAGGAGTTGAAACCACTTAAAAAATTTTTTTTCTTACACCTACTAATTTAATTTTTTTAATTTTAGGAAACACTCCTTTACATCTTGCTGTGATGTTAGGAAATAAAGGTTAGTAAATATTTTCTTATTTATGTTTAATCTCACTCATGTATAGTAAATTTAAAAATTTGAAGATGAATTTTGTCTTTTGAGTCTTTTTAGATTAGCCTGGTTATTTTATTTGCTAATTGAGCTTAGGATTCAGTATATTAAAACTAACATGTTTTCTCATTTTCCATTGCACTTTTTTTTTTTTTCAGAGTCAGAGGAAATTTGGTACTAACTTTCATGCCTTTTAAAGCTATGTTTTTTACTTATTTGGTTATTTTTATCTAGAAAGTATTCATAATTTCAGGGGACTCTTATTTCTGGATATTAAGGATTCTTAATTATGATCTGTAAATACAGGTAGTCCCCCACTTTTGACGTATTCGAGTTATGACGAATCGTGTTTACAACTATCCTTTTTTTTGATTTGTGTATTTTTTATGTTTATGTGTAATGTTTCCAACCCTTAGAGACAAACATTAGATTTATAAAGATACTGATAATAAAAGGCAATGATAATGAAAACTAAGACAAAATGACGTACTGATTTTTGGGTGTGGTTGGCAAACAAATGTAGAAGGTGCACGTTATGTGTGTAAAAACATGGTATTTGAGCTATATCAGAACCGATTTATGACTGAGTCATCAGAACAGAACCCTGTGGTAAGTCAGGGTCTACCTGTATTAGAACAGTTTTATAAGATTCTTTTGTATGGAGTAATTTGCATATCTAAACTCATAAGTCTAGCCTTTTTTATGGTATAGAATTTGAAAAATTTTATACCTTTTTATTCTTTTATAATGCTTTTTTGTTCTTAATTAAAAAAAAAGACTCATAGGTAGGTAATATAAAAGATCTACTTTTTGGGTTATTCCTAGATGCAATAAAGTCTCAGTTATCTGGATGCCCAGTTATTTTGGAAAGTGAAGGTTGTAGATAGCTGATTAGTAACCTTTTGAGTGCCAGATTTTTTTTAGAAACATATACGCCTGCATTTTTAAACAGGGTAGTGAATTTATGTTAACATTTTTCTTTCTGTTGATCTAGAAGTATCATTATAAACATCTTTTATTGTTATATGCTGTAATGTAGCTGTATAAATGTCTGATGTGAATGTATACTAATCCCAGGGGTGCCACTAGAACTTGTTTAGTTGGAAAACAAAGTTCTGCTAGTTTGGTTTTTCAGTTCACATGCTTAGGTGAAACATATGATCTATAAAATAATATAATTGCAGTTGCATTTCTATATCGTTAATTTGGTGACTCAAATCTTCAGCGTTCTGATTATGCAATTTTTTTCTCCTTTCAAGGAACAGACTCACTCCAGTAACTTCTAAGTAAAGAGAGAGTCTTTAAGAAATTACATATTACAGAAACTCAGGAAATGAAATTAGCCAGGTCTCAGAAAGGGCAGGAACCCAGACAGTTTGGGGGATCAGCCATTCCTCTCTCCTCTCTCTCTCTCAGTGTGTCTACTATTTTTTTACATATGTGTGATATTCTTTTAGAAACCCTGGTGGCGTAGTGGTTAAGAGCTGTGGCTGCTAACCAAAAAGTTGGCAGTTTGAATCCACCAGACACTCCTTGGAAACTCTGTGGAGCAGTTCTGCTCTGTCCTGTAGGGTCACTATGAGTTGGAATCGGCTCGGCAGCAACGGGTTGGTAATATTCTTGCCTTTCTAGACTGACTTTCTCTCTTTATTGAAATTGAACATGACCCGAAATAACATGGCAAGCTCATGAATTATCTGATCTTGGCATAGGCATTCACTTCTGTGAAATTAGCTTTGGCTAGGCTGGCTTGGGTTGGGAGTTGGGTGTAGGAGAAGGAATTATGAATACACAGAAAGTATAGCAGAAATGTGTTTAGTTTAGCAGAAATATGGGCAGGGCAAGGTATGATAACCATCTCTAATACAGCTACCTTGGGGACATAACTATAATACATTATCATGCCTAAGAAAATAATATTGTTATAATATCATCTGATATCCAATCCATATTTAAGTTTCTCTAGTTGTTTCCAAAATGTCTTTTATAGTTATTTTATACTGAATGAGGATTCAATCAAGGTTCATTACATTTGTTTATGTCTCTTTAGCTTATTTTAATCTAGAATAGTTTGCCCACTTATTTTTTTTTTTTTTCCTTTGTGACTTTTTCAAGAGTCTTGGCCAGTTAACTTGTAGAATGTTTCTTATCCTGGATTTGTCTCATTATCTTCTCATGATTTTTTTTTTTAAACTTATTCCTTATCCTCTGTCCTTTCTGAAAGTCAAAAGTTATCTATAGAGGCTGATTAAACTCAGGTTAAACATTTCTGGAAGGAATACTTTATAGGTGATGTTATGAGCTTTATATTGCATCTCATTAGAAAACACATAATTCTAGGCTATCCTACTGTTTACAAATGCTAAGTTGGATCACTTATTTAAGGTGATGATCTCCAGATATTTCCACGTAAAGGAACATGGTTTTTTCTTTGCAGTTATTAACTAATCTTGGGATGGTACTTTGGTGCCATGTAAATATCCTATTTTCTAGCAAATAGTCTTGTACCTGATGGTTTTGACATTTATTGAGGACCTTTGCCTACATGAGTTATTATATTGAGTGTTGTAATATATTACAATATTATTCCCTCTATATTTTTAGCTGGTATTTTATAAATTAGAACTCACATCCCATCCTTCCTTCAAATTTTTGATGCCATTATGAGCTTATTGATTATTTTTTTCAATGTGTTATGGCCAGTCTTTTTGATGCTCAATTTTCCAGTTTCGGCTAGTGGCTGACCATACAAGCTGGCCTCTGTGTGCTTTTGATATGACTCTGTTCTTCAAAAATAGCTGCTTGTTACTCCAGTGATGTAGATGTACCATAGCCTATAATTCCCCATGATTGACATTGACTTTCTTTCTCAAATTTTTGTCACTACAAACAACATTACGATAAACATCCTTGTACATCTTTTCCTATCTACTACTAGCAGACTTTCTTAAACATCTTTGTGAAATTTCTATTTATTTTACTTTAATAAAGATCCCTGCTAGTATAGATATTCCTTCTTTCACTAGGAATAATGACACTACTGACTAGGAATATTATACTGTCTTAACACCCTTGTTTCCTTCAGAGCACTTATCATTATCTGAATTTCTCTTTTTTATTAGTTTACTTATTGTCTTCCAGCATAGGGTATAAGCTCTGTGATACATGTTGCTGTTGAGTTGATTCTGATTAATGGCAACCCCATGTGTTATAGAACTGTTCCATAGTTTCTTGGCTGTAATCTTTATGGAAGCAGATCTCCAGGCTGGGTGGGTTTGAACTGACAACCTTCTAATTGGTAGTAAAGCCAAAGCTCTTTGCGCCTCTAAGGGACCCTTAAGCTCTCTGATAGCAAGACCTTATCTTTCTTTTTCATTTAAAGTTTCCTCGACCTGTAGAAGGGACTATATACCTTAAACTTATTTTGATTACTTGAAGACTCTCCGGGTTTATCCTTATAATATAAACAGATTCTTGCTCCTTTTCTGAATTAAAAAATAATAATAATAAATTTGAAAAATACTGGTTTATAGAAACATTACTGATATTTTTTTTGAAAACACGTTTTTAAATGTCTGTATAATAACCCTTCTATTTGACATTATAGAAGTACAAATGCTCTTTCATATCTTACTAGGTGGTAGATATTTTGATGTAAATTACTCTTGATGTTATTGGGTTTTCTTTTAGAATACGGAAACTCTCAAAATACTCTTTGGAATAATTATTAGAGAAAAAATATTTTCTTTGAAGACAGATCCAATTTATTTTTAGGTAGCAGAATGGATACTTATTGAATCTGGGGATCTGAAACAACCTGGTTTAGATACACAGGAATTTTAAAAGTTAAATTTAATTCTATAATTAGCACACTGTCTCATAAATCTGTTTATATTAATTTTGTTTCTTGTCTTTTTATGTGATTTTTGTATTTACAGATTCTAAAAATTGAATGACATTTGATATTATTACCACTTTATGTTGCAGAATGTGCCCATTTACTTTTGGCTCACAATGCTCCGGTAAAAGTGAAAAATGCTCAGGGATGGAGTCCTCTGGCAGAAGCCATCAGCTATGGAGATAGACAAATGAGTAAGCATTATAAATCACTGTTGTTAATATGTATTCTAAAAATAGGAAGTGATACTTTTGAAATGTTTTTCATTTAGTATAACTTCCCATACTATGAAACTTTGAGGTTGTTCATAAACTTACATATTAATTATTCATGATTTAGGAACTTGAACATTGGGTAGGGCACAAAAAGAATTGAGGAAGCATGTTTAAAAGTATGTTTATTATTTTTTCTGTTTTCAAAGCATCTGCCTTACTAATATTTTTAGATTTTTTTTTTATTCATCCAGAATAAAGTTGGTACCTGTCTCACTTCTGGCAACTGCTTAATTATTTGGAATGGGAAATAATTACAATGTGTTACAACAAATATCTCTTTAATTGATGGCTATAGGTTTTATTAGATGTGAGGAGCAAATCTGTTTCTTTTGTTTTAGTCTTTAAATGAGTATTTCCCAAAAATGTCACATACTTCTTCACAATATACAGTGTGTTCAAGTACTCCACTCTCCTTCCCACTAATTTTTTTCCAATTTCGCTTTCAGGCCTTATTTTTGTCAAGCACATCTCAATATAAAAAACTTGTATCTGGATCTGAATCTTATATTATCAGTATTATCTTTCTGACATTATTATTTTACCTTTTTAAAGTTTGAGCCTGAAAATAATCAATTAAATCTAGACTTGTAGAAGGAACAATAAAAAATCTTGGCAGTTTTATTAAAGAAATGTGTGGCATTGAACATTCCCTGCATGTTACAGGGATCTATCTTATTATTTTGATGCTAAGTTTTGAGTTCTTCTGGGCTGTTTCTAATGTTTTAGTTTTGTGTGTAATACATGAATTATATTTTTGTGGATTTTCTGAACATATTTGATAACTTAATGGTGAAGTTAAATTTAATATTAAATACTAAGATTTAACATGAGATAAAATGATTTTTTTTGAACAGCTGTATGAGTGTATATATATATTATGTTATTCGTTGACAATTAGGGAGCCAGATGCTGAGGAAATTAGATGGACTCCTGGGTTTCTGATGCACAGTGAGGCTTTTGTTACTTTCAAGAATTCTCTTTTTTACTGAATATTTACTGAGCCCTTAATATAAGGCATGTGTATATAATAAGGTGTAAAGAATAAAGACAGTCTCTGTGCTTTAGGAGTTCGTAATCTATTGGGAAGGCCAAGAAACAGTTTTCCTGGAAAATCAGTTACAGGATATTTAGCAATACATTTTAATGTAAAAAAGTGAAGTCCCTAGTGGTTGAGATATGGTCTTAAAGTGACTTTCCTGTATTGGGTGATATTTTAGAAAAGTATCCCATTATCAGCTATGTATCCATAATTATTTAGTGCTTATATTTTCATTACTTCCCAGCACATGAAACAAAACTATTCAACCATTAATTTAAAAGGTAATTAATGCAACAACTCTTATGATACATACTTAGAAATGTTAATGTAAATGTATTTATGATGGTGTTAAATGTCTATACTTTGAAATTATATTTTAAATGACTATGATTTAAGTTTTTGATTGTCTAGCTTGTGTTACATTGAAATTTTCTGGACAGAAGATTACAAAAATTGGAAAATCAAACAATCTAATATTGTAGATTATTAATGAAAACTTTGTGAACTATTTGTCTTTTTTTGTCATATTTCTGACAATTTCATTAGTGTTCTTATGCTACAGAACAGTGAGATAATACTAAACTACTCATCAGACACTATTTAGAATTACTTCACTTTAATAAAATTTCAAGATTATGTTGCTTTTTTGCCTTACAGTGGTTACCTGGTGGACAGAGATCAGCTCAGACCAGGGAGAGATATGGATAGAACTAAAAAGCCTTTCCCCAGCCTGTTCCTCACCATGGGTCCCCAGTTTTGCTCTGATCTATACAGCTTTTTTTTTTTTTTTTTTTAAATCTACCCTGGGATCTAGCTATATTTTGTTTCCCAGGAGTTGCTCATAGTTTGTACAGATTTATGTTATGATAGTTTTGGGAATTCTGTCAGCCTCTGTCTTATTTTTGTGGTGCCCTTTATCTCTGGCTCCTAGAGCAGTATTTGGCACATTATTATTTGTTTAGCACATCAATGAAGAAATGAATAAAAAAGGCAAAATTTGAGACTGCTTATTAAGAATTAATTCTTTATTAAAAGTATTGTATCAGAATATTTATTTACCACAACTCACATGAGTTGTTCAAAACTGTTTTGGATTTCACAGAAATCCAGAGAAAAAAATTTTATTTGAGGATTGACCTAAGGTATTCAACTTTTCTCATTTTAACATGGTTATCATTTCATTTAAAAAAGATTATTTTGAAACTAAAAATAGTAGGAATAGTCTTTAAATTGAAAATTCAGCAGCCCTTATATTGAAGGAAAAAATCTATTTCCTAATTTTCCTTCATATCAGGGGAAACTTGAACAATTGGGCACTGAAGTATAGGCTAGTATCTGGGAAGTGGAGCCCTGGTGGTGCAGTGGCTAAGAGCTTGGCCGCTAACTAGAAGTTCAGCAGTTCAAATCCACCAGCTGTGCCTTGGAAACCCTATGAGGCAGTTCTGCTCTGTCTTTTAGGGTCACTGTGAGTTGGAATTGACTTGATGGCAACAGGTTTGGTTTTTTGGTTTTACCTGGGAATTACAGATCTGGGTCAAAAAGCTAGTTAGTAGGATAACTGAGACTAGGCCCCAAGTTTCCTGACTTTTAGGTCTCAGCCTCTTCTACTGTTTTAAAACACCTTTAGTAATTTAAACATTGCTACTCAGATTTTTGGGTAATATTTAAAAATTATTGGAGTTGTAGTGACACCTATGGTTTAAGATTGGAATAGATCCTTCTGTTTTTCATGTTCTTTGGGCTTTTCATCATTTGGCCTATGTGTACAAAACAATCTGGCACGGTATTTCACTACCATCTTCATTCCTTTTTTTTTTTTTTTTCATCTTCCACTTGTATATTCCACATGGAGCTTGAAGTGGTTTATAAGAATGCTAATGTAAAATAATTAAAATAATAATAAAAAGAACTGCAGGAGGTATATATATATATGTATAGGAAAAACACGTCAGGTCCAGAAGAAAGTCAGCATACATCAGTGTATGCCTTTCTTTTCCTACAGCAAACATTTTGCATTCTCTGTCTTATTTTCACCAAGTCTAATGTTTTTCCGTATTTTGATTAATGTTAGGGATTAATTGATTGATTTTTGACAGCCGATTTTAGACCTTCACTCTAGTAGATAAAAATTGTATTTACTTAATTGCAGCCATAGTTATAAGCACCTTATATTCAGTCTTTACAAAACCCCTGTGTAGTAGATTTTACATTGTTATTACTTGCCAAATGAAACATGAAACCCAAGTTTAGGGAAGTAACTTATCCAAGGTTACACACAGCTAATAAGTAGCAAAACCGGGGTCAAAACTCAGGCACTGTGTCTAAAGCTCAAGCTCTTAACTATTGAGAAAGTACTATGGAAGGCTTTAGGTTTTCTTTTAAAAGTTAGAAGTTCTTTCAGTTGATCCAAATAAGATTCATTTTTGTATTGTTTAATACTGTGTTGGTTTGTGAGGGTATAACCTCTAGTGTAAAAGGAACAGACATGCCTGATAACAGCTGCAAGGTAATTGTATGTTTTTTAGAAAAGTGGTATCCAACGGGACTTTTGAGATCACTGTCTCATAGTCTTCTCTGAGATTAATGTTACATCATTGGACTGAGATTAGTAGATCTTGGCACAATCAGGCAAATTAAAAACTGGGAAAATGGGTGTGAATATGTTATCAGTTGATGTGAAATATCTTTTCTTAATATTCCTCGGGGATCATATCAGTTTTCCTAAATAACTTATTCACCATATTGCTTTACATGTATCTGTCAAGCCTATGATATTTTTTAGCATGGTGAAAATGACTTTAATTTTTTTTTTCCGTTTAAACTTTAGTTACAGCACTTTTAAGGAAGCTTAAGCAGCAGTCCAGGGAAAGTGTTGAAGAAAAACGACCTCGATTATTAAAAGCCCTGAAAGAGGTAGGCTATACTTCTTTACTGATTGTGTATCTAAAGTGTAAGTTTAAGCATTTTTTATGTAGTCTAAATTCTCACTGTGTGCTATTGTAATGTTTTAAGTAATAACCATATTATTGTTCTCTTTCTAAAACTCCAAACATTGAGATTAGTTTTTTTAATACTTCCTACCTGTCTGTAGACCTTTGATAACATTTTTTTTAAAGATAGTAAAAAGATATAAGAACTGTTAACTAAAATACATATAGTAATTATTCACATTTCATTTCTTAGCTAGGTGACTTTTATCTAGAACTTCACTGGGATTTTCAAAGCTGGGGTAAGTATGCCTTATGTTTTACTATAAGATATGTATTCATGCAGAAATGCAAGTACAAAAATAATTATGTAGAAATATTAACATTACAAATTTGACACTGGGCCTAAAGAAGTTGAAATAGTTTTTATAATGTTGAATGCAGTAGTTACTTAATTATCCGAACTTGATTAGTAATTTTCAAAATTTTTATTTCTAAGGCTGGAAACGGCTTTTTTTTTGAAAACAAAAATCAAATTAAAAATTATAATAATTTAACATAAGGCATTTTTAGAAGGAAGAATAATTATGAAATTACTGAACTACTGAATTTAAAGGAGTTTGAAATATAGTGTTTAGATCCCTGAATGTGAAAATTAACACCATTTGTATATATTCATTTTATAATCTTTCAATCATTTTTGCCATTTTTTGGGCATACTTCGTAGCCACTGTCTTAAAACACTATTTAGTTGCAAACTGTTAGTAATTTATGAAAGCACTTAATTTCTAGATCTTCGCAATCACTTATTAATTTACTTTGGCAAAATAAGTTTCTCTCATCTTCATTTTAAACGTGAGATCACTTAGGGCAAAAACCTTCATGTCCAAATAGGAAGTTTGATCCTTGTGAACTTTCCTTTAGTAATCTTTATACTTTCTCCATAGTTCATAATTTAATCATCTCTTTTATAACATATTAACCTCTATTATATATCACTTACTTCCAATGAGAATGTAAGGAGCCCCAAGCCAAGCCCAAATGTAAGGAGAGGAGTATATAGTAACTGTCATTATATTTTTGATATATGATTTAATCATTATACATATTCCTAAATAACTTAAAGATAAAAAATTCAGTTATAATTTAACTTATTTCCAACAGAAGAGAACTAGTTTTCATTGCAAAATATTATATATACACCTGACTAGATTTTATTTTTTAAAGTTTTTTTTTACTGTAATACATAAAGGTTTGCATATAATGAGTTTACATGTGTTTTTAAAAGCATCTGAAATCTGAGTTAATTTTTATGATATGAAAGTGTTTGAATGCTCATTGATACTTATCCCCAAAATAATCATAAAAACAAATCAGATGTTGGACAACCATGTGAAGTATATTGCATTTTATATAATTTTTTAAGTTATATGATTGTGTGCGCATATGTGTGCATAATTATACATTGTATATATTGGACTGTTGCAATTAGGCATTTCTAGTTCCTACCACTTAAATAAAAATATTAATTACTATTAAAGAGTTAATAGAAATTTCACAGTTTTTGGCCCACTGTAGGTAAAAATCTTGGTGGCATACAGGTTAAGTGCTATGGCTGCTAACCAAAAGGTTGGCATTTCAAATCCACTGGGTGCTCTCCTTGGAAACTCTATGGGGCAGTTCTACTCTGTCCTATAGAGTCACCGTGAGTTAGAATTGACTCAACGGCAATAGGTTTGGTTTTTGATAGATTAACAAATGCACCTTAATGTGAAACAGATACATCCTGACATTCGTTGACCTGTAATGAAGTTATGATATTCTCAGGTTGTTACTGTATGCACTTGGGTTTGCAAATTTAGCTTCAAAATAGAAAATAGAAGTTGTATACTATAAAGTTTTATACTGTACAACCTGGCATGAATTGCTTGCCAGGTTACCAGTTTTAAACTTTAAATAGCTGGTCATACTTGTCATTTATTTCTTCTCATTCTTTCTTATGTCCTCTGATTTCTTCTTCTGAAAAAGTAAATCAGTCTGAAGTCCACTAACACGTTTCTCTTTACCATATCAAAAGTTAGTAATTTCATGCTGTCTTTAGAAGGAAGTTTCTGTCCTTTTCTCAAATAGTGATATCTAGTTTTTCTAAAAATAATATTTTTGATAGACTGCCTTTTTTATTTGGAGTTTTTAAAAACATATCAGACTTCTTTCTAAACTTATGTAAATTAGAAAGTTACTGTTTTTAAACACCAAGAGATTTTATAAAGCTTTTTTTTTCAGTTCGTATATACTTCTAAAGAATTTAGTACCTTTTTTAGTAATCTTTGACTAAGGTAATTCATAAGTTACTACTAATGTCAGTCTCAGGTTTCAAGATGTTTATTTTTTATAGAAATACTATAAGAGTTCTTGAACATTGTAGGAAATTATCAAGTATTTTTAAGTTTCCTCATTACTACTTTCCAGAGGCAACCACTGATTAAACATTTCATGTGAGTACTTTCAAACCCTTTCCAGGGTTTACAAACATGTGTGTGTACCTCAGCTTTAGTTTAAAAATTTTTTTTTTTTTATGGAATTAACTATTATGTCATTATGCAATTTTTTATTTTTACTTAATATAGCGTGGACATCTTACCATATTAGTCCATTGTTATCTCAGTAATTTTAACAGTTCATAATATTTTATAGTATGGATATTTAGAGTATTCCTGCTGTGTTTAATCCTCCCATTTTTCCCAGTTGCAGTCAAGTTGATTCTGATTCATGGCAACCCCATGTGTTTCAGAGTAGAACTATGCTCCATAGGGTTTTCAGTTGCTGGTTTTTTTGAGCTGGAACTCCAGGCGTTTCTTCTGAGGTGACTCTGGGTGGACTTGAACTTTTAACTTTTTGGTTAGCAGCAAAGTACGTTAATCATTTGTACTACCCAGCGACTCCATTTAATTCCTAAGTGTAGTGTTTTAATTCGTAAAGGTCATGAATTTTTAAATATATTGTTAAAACTCTAGCTCATTATGCTAATTTTGGCCCTATCAAAATCATTCATGGCCTCATTACTCTGATAGTCCTGCTTTGCCTAATAGATTATTCGGAATGCCTGATGTCCTAGAACATAGAGAGAAAAAGAGGTACCTGTAGGGTCGCTATGAGTCAGAATCGACTCAATGGCAACTAGTTTGGCTTTTTTGGGTTAGTAGCTCTGTATAATTGAAGAGCTCTAAGTCCCATTCATCTAAAGTCTGAATGTTATTTTTCCCCTGGTTTATTTTTTATTTTTTCCATCTGCAGAGACCCCATTCCTTCTTTGATTTTATCCCTTGAATATATTTGCTCTTTAACTGATTCTCCTAGTATTTATTAAAAAAAAAAAAAAAAAAAAATATTTATTTATTAGTTTGAATTAAAAAATAGTCCATTTTTCTTGCTGAGCTAAATGTTTTAAAATATTTTAAAAAGGTATTTCAGTTACATGAAGAGATAGAAATAGACGTAATCACTCTTGAAATTATGTATATACTTACAGTTAAAAACAAGACATTATAAACATCACATAATGAAATTCGTGAGGCAGCCACTGAGGTACTTGTTAAAAGTATTCCTGCTGTCAAACTCGAATTGACGCAAAACAAAAAACAACAAAAGTCAGCACATCTGTTCCCTTGTTGATAAAGGATTTTACTGATTTACAGTCAAAATTATCAGCATCTCTTGGTGAGATGTCATATGTAAGTCTAAAAAAATAAAACTCATTGGTTTATATTTACCCTGGACACTTGGATTAAAAAAAAAACAGTGAATAGTATCTATTATTAGATTTCATTATCAAGCTTTTTTCTCTAAAGGTTAGGCATATTCCTCCCTTTTGTCAAGATCCCTAATATTAAAAAGAAAAAAGCAAATCAAAAATACGAATATTGAGACCCAGGGTAAGTTGAATTTATAGGTAGTACTCTTCATTCTCATGTTCTTATAGTCCATCTCTGGCTGAAAATAGCTTCAGATTTAGAGTCTGAAGGCAGCTAAACTACTGCAGCCTGGGTTTTTAGGTATAGAAGGCTTTGAACTGGAATCAGAGTACTGGTTCTTAACTATTTAATAAGGCAAATTATATCTCTTCTGAGCTTCAGTTTTTGTTTTTTAATTTTTTTAAAGTGGAGGTAATAATGACTGCCACATTTATTACCAAGTTTTGTTAATGAAATCATGTTTTTGAAGGGAGCCCTTTGTATACTGTAAAGTGTTAAATAATTTATATTTCAATCATTACCTCAAGTTAGCATTGTGCATATAGCACATTTCAACTGCAAAACCAATAGTTTTTTTTCTTTTTTATCTTTTTATTCACAGAATCTGTCCTGTATTAGGGACTATTATTTGCATATTATAGATGGAAAACATCAGGCTCAGAAATTCTTCATAGGATCAGGGAGTTAGTGGTAGCAAAATAAAAATTAAGGTACAGGTGACTCTTCTCATTACTTAGTTCAGTGAATTATGCTACCTCTGGAATAATGTCTTAAATTCTCAGATTATGCTGAGATAAGATATAGAGAGCTTAATTGATCCATTTACATGAGTGAGAAAACAGTCATTACAGAACTGAAAAAATGTAAATTGATATATTTTTGGAATGCTTTAAAATCTAGGAGAAATCTTTTTTGCTCATGAGGATTTTTCTTTTTTTCCTTTTGTTGGTAGCTTTTGCTCCTCAGTCCCAGTTTCTTATCTTCTTTCTGCATTCCCGTCTTCCTCTTCCTCTAATTTATTTACTGATTGGGTATTGATATATGATTCTAAATTTTAGTTTTGTAGGTTATTATAACCACTTCATTTGGCTTTAATCATTTTTGGCTCATGGTTTGCCAAATGCTTAACTACAGGAAAGCTGTGTGTCAGGTAATGAGCATGGAGGAAGATCTTTGATTGTTTATGTAGTTTGACACTACTCTTGCTTATTCCAACTTGCATTGTTTCTTATAAGGAAAAATTTAAAAAGTAAATTATTTCTTATGTTCTTTAACTAGGCCAACTCTTAGTTGATATTCCCTCTAGGCAATACATTTTTCTTTTTTTTATACAATAATATGTCATTCTAGAAAACTATTTTCAAGGGTGGAATTTATTTTGGATTGAATGACTTCTGAAGCTCTGGTTGCATAGTGGTTAGGAGCTCGGCTGCTAACGAAAGGTCAGCACTTCAAATCCACCAGCCACAACTTGGAAACCCTGTGGGTTGGCTCTACTCTGTCCTATAGGGTCACTATGAGTTGGAATTGACTATGAGTCAACTATGAGTCGGTATCAACTGGTCTGCAATAGGTTTTGGAGTCCTGGCGGTGCACCGGTTAAGAGTTTGGCCACTAACCAAAAGGTTGGCAGTTCGAATCCACCATCCACCATCCACTACTTGGAAAGTCTATGGGGTAGTTCTACTCTGTCTTATAGGGTACCTACAAGTCGGAATTGATTTGACGTCAACAGGTTTTTTTTTTTTTTAAGGATCTAAACTAAAGGTTGGTGGTTAGAACCCACCCAATGCAGCCGCAAAAAAATAGGTTGGCAGTCTGCATCTGTAAGAATTACAGCCCAGAAGACCCTGCGGAGCAGTTTGATTCTGTAACACATGGGGTCACCATGAGCCAGAATTGACTCGACGGCAGTGGATTTGGGTTGTTTTGAAGGATCTGAAATAGACATTGATGATTTGGCATACCTTTAAGTGTTAATTAGAAAATATTGATGCTTTTGAAAATGTTAACTCAAAAATTAGCTTTTAATTTTCTCGAAAGTTTTTGTTTCTTAAGTTAATTTTTTACCACCCATTTTTAAAACAGTTTTGTAAGACATGTATCTATTTTAGACATACCCACAAACATGTACACATGTATTCATAATACACATATACGAGTGACATGATCTTAATTTCAAGAATTCTTAACTTTACCTTTTTTTGGTAGTTTATTATGACCTGTTATGCAGATTTATTCATCCATAGAATAACTAATATTCTCCAAAACTCAGCAGATAATAAATAATAAAAAACCATTAGAATTTAGCTTCTGCTATGAATATGAGTTATAGCTAGTGACACTGCAATGTAGAAATCTATAGGTAAATAGTATGATTAACATTTTACAAATTTTGAAGCTTGAGGTCCAGAAAGCTTAAGTTAACTAAGGTCATATATTTGAGATTCAAACTTGAATATCACTATCTAGCTTCAAAAATTGTGCCCTTTCTATTATACATTACTTTTCTGCCATTTTATTAAATTATATTTAAAGGATCAGATAGGATGCAGGTCCATTTGGTTAACCATTCAGTACAGTTTTGTTACTAGAGGGCATTGTTTTCTCATCTATAATAACATCCTGTAATTCGTACCCAGGAGTGGCCTTGAATTGACTTTGCTACTTTGTATGTGGTGAGGGTGGAAAAGAGGGAGATATAGTTTACTATACAGCAATTACAATTATTTTAAGATGATAAAAAATGCTTTATATATTATTTTTTAATTGGAAAATACCATTTTAAGGGAAATTATTACAATTCAGGTCAATTAGTGACTTACTTTACTGTTCTTAAATTTTACAAGTTTGTCTCAGAACTTTAAGTAGTTTTTTTTTTTCTTACCTTCTAAAAAATGCAGTGCCTTTACTTTCCCGAATTCTGCCTTCCGATGCATGTAAAATATACAAACAAGGTATCAATATCAGGTAAGATGATTTGATTCTTTTCTGAGTAACAGAAAATTGAGATTTAGAGGAAGCTTCTTTCTGTAATAATAGCTTACACTTATATGAAGTGTTTTATAATTTTAAAATGCTGTGATATAGTCACCGTATGTTATCTCATTTGGGACATACTCCGTATATGGAACCAAAGGCATGAAATTTTGACTAAAACAAAGATATTATTCTCATACAACTACAGGCAAACAGTGAGAATCATGGTATAATACTAGGAAGAGTTAAGATGGTCACATTCCTGATTTTGGATTTATTAAGGAATAAGGGACTCATAGGGAAGACCCAACTCTTATCCTTTTTTTCTACCTCTCCTATACTCTTCCCTCCTGTATTCATCCATCTCTGTATCCAGCCATTCATTTATTCAGTTTTCTATCCACTCTGATGAGCACCTTTAATTTTTTTCTGTTCCCTTTTATAACTAAGGTTGAATGTTTGGATCTGATGGGAAATTAGCCTATTTATTTTACTAATTGCAGAATTTTACATTTTATTCTTTTTATCTTTACTTTATATTAGTATATATTAGTACAGTTATATATTTAAAATATAATATGAGTGACTATGCCAATAATATCTTTATATTAATATTTTTATAAATTATATATGTTTTGTATATCTATATATATCTCTAGAATTTTATTTTGAATATGTAAGGCTCTAGAACTAACTTGAAAGATTATCTCATATAAACTCTTCAATTCAATAGATGAGAAAGCTCAGAAAGGTGAAGTAAGTTTTTAAAAGAGCATATTGTAAATCAGTAGCTGAGCCAGGATTTCTGACTTCCAGTCTTTTCTTTTTACCATGTCACAAGGTGGAATTTTTTAAAATATTAACTACTTATAAGAAGATTTATTATACAATATGTTGAATTACAGCAAAGAGATAACTTTCATTTGGAAGCAAGCCTAGGAAAATTATCCTCACGCAGTAGAATTTGATTAAGGTGGAAGTTTCTGAGTTTTTTGTTTTTAAAAATAACCCCGTCAAGTGTTTCTCATTATGAAAGTGCTTGTGGACATATAATGCATGTTTATTATAGAAAACTTGGAAAATGAAGAAAATTAAGTAGGAAAGAATTTGATACAGATGTAAACTTAATTCAGCAGTCATTTTTAGGAGTATATTATAATTTTATCATTAAAACCATTAGTATAGACGTTTGCCAAAGGTAGTCAATGATTTTGAAGAATGAAATAATAGTATTACTTTCCCTGTGTTATTTTAAAAAAAGGTTAATTTTAGTTCTTTTTTCATTCTTAGGTTTAGGTTTTACTTAACCTAAACTTCTTTCTGTTAAAAAAAAATGGTTTCACATTTGTACTTAGCTTTTAAAATTAAATGGTCTGATCACATTACATAAAAATCGTAGATAATAAAACCCCATAATGGTTAATACAGGGGCACAAGAATAAGAACCTGGGGGAGAATAATTGCTTGAGGTAATATAGGTTAAAGGGAAGCTACTGGGCCTCTTGTCAGCTGAGGGTGAAGGCAGGAAATCATTAAAGTTTACTTTATCATGTCAGCCATATGATCATTTAGTATATCATCTCTGGTGTCAAGAAAAAGTTTATATTTCAGTAGAAACAGGAGAGTATGAGCAACATTATTGTTTAGAGTATTAGCATGAACATTTTCACTATTAATAACTATGAGGTAATCTATAGCCACTGATTGAAATATTCGTTGTGAACTTTGCCTCATTTCAGGCTTTTCCTGTCTGAAAAGAAAAAACAAAAAAATCTAAAACCCGTTGCCGTTGAGTTGATTCCGACTCATAGTGACCCTATAGGACAGAGTAGAACGGCCTCACAGGGTTTCCAAGGAGCAGCTGGTGGGTGTGAGCTGCCAACCTTTTGGTTATCAGCCAAGCTTTTAACCACTGCACCACCAGGGCTCCTTCCTGTCTCAAGGGAAGGCTATATTTCCTTTTTTCAGTGTTACTTGGCATTTTTCAAACTTCTATCTTAAAGGAGTGTTTTCTATTAAAATCTTCTCATTGATATAAAGAACTTTTTGTTCTTCATGGCTGATTGCATAATAAAAATTAAAAATATTTTGACTCATAGACTTAGAGCCAAGGGCTAATTAGTGCATTAAAGTACCATCATGAAGAATTATATCATTTATAAAGCATGTATGATATAGCTTACTAGGCCACTTAATGTCAGGGAAATTGCAGAAGCTGTGCTAGATAGTCTTCTTTCAGTTGCAAATTATAGAAACTCAGATGAAATAAAATTGACTATATTAACTTTTATGTTAATTTATATAATTGGGAAGTTTCTATGACTGATTTTAGGTTTGGCTAGATCTAGGAGCTCAAATGTCACCATGTCAGTCTGTCTTTCTCTTTCTTTGTTTCTGTCTCTCTGTGTACCTCCTTCCTCACTATTCCCAACCCCTACCCCTGTCAGCTCAACACCACTGTCACCTAGGATGGGCAAGAAGTGAGTGAAGGCAGAAGACTGTTAATGGCCTATTGCTTGTTTTATGGGGAGCATAGAGTTCCTTAGTAGCTGAAGTTGGGAGCCCAAATAGGCCACTTATATATAAAAGGATCTGTTCTTTTTGATAATACCAGGAGCCCACATCTTATAGAGATAGGGAATGAGCCCCTGTTTTGATGGCATTATTTCCTCTTAGACCACAGGCATAATCCATAGGCCAAAGATGTCAGTCATAGGCATCACACCACTGGGAATGTACCAGGAGCTAGAATTTAGCTGTATGGCAGTAGGCTGGGTCCACACTTACAGGAGTCTATGAGCTGCTTTTCATTCTGAAGACATGTATATATTTTATGTGGCTTAGAAAAGAGCTCCTTAATACATGGGCTAAAAGTTAATAATTGTGGAGATAGATTATATGTAACCCTGGCATGTGAGATATGTTCCATTTCTCATCTTGTCCTGTGTACGGAAACCAAGGATGCCCTTGTCCGTAATGAGAACTGAAAAACCTGTAATGAGTTCTTATAGCTATGTTAGAAATTCTAAGTAGCCAGGGTGGATCTTTCATAAAGGCTTAAAGAAACTTTCTGCGGTGTGATCAGTGTGACTGCTGGGCCAACCACTTTCTTGGATTAAGTACTATGTGTTTTGAGCAGCAGCCAGTTAAGGTGATTCTGATCTGGTGATCTACAAAGCCTTGTGTAAGACTGAAACACTTCAGGAACTTGTGAACTTTTACATTACTGTATTCTCCCAAATTACAGCAGGTAGTGATTTGTGGAATGCTATTTGAGACCAGCTTATTGGGCTAGATCATGTCAGGTTTGTGTTACTAAAGAGCACAGTAAACACACAAGGGTACGAATCCATGAGTATTTGGCACAGAAAATGATCCCTAATGTTTTCAGACTGTGCAGATATTGGCTGGAAAGAGAATGCTAGTCTTGAATCTGGAAAGTCAAATAGAATTTGGAATAAGTTAAATGGTTTGTCAGGTTGAAGGCTTGGTACTGAATGGTTAGGCCTAAGGCATGGAACAAAAGGGCAGTTCTAAATCTGAGGCTGTGGTCCAACCATTACGGTACCCCACTTATACTTCACTGAGCTATCAACATACCTTAAAGGGTCAAAGAGTATTAAATAGATCTGCTTTCCTTTTCTGTGCTTTCCTGCTTGAGTTAACTTTTATTGAGTAGCCATAGTAAAGAAAGTGGCATACTTCAGTAATGGGAAAACTTTTTTTTTCTTGCTGTGATAATGAAGTATATGTTCAGAAAAGTGAAATATTGGTAAAAATGGAAGAACTTATTTAAATATTGTTTTGGTGTTTCTTAATAAACTATTTTAAATATTGCTTTTATCTATAAATTTCACTTTGACATGGTATTAGCATCTTGGTTTGAGTTTAGAAGGAACAAAGCATTTAAAATTATTAATGGAGTTTTATTGAAATTTTGTGAGAATTTCTCATCTACCATTTTTCACAGGCTTGACACAACTCTCATAGACTTTACTGATATGAAGTGCCAACGAGGGGATTTAAGCTTCATTTTCAATGGGGATGCTGCACCCTCTGAGTCTTTTGTAGTATTAGACAATGAACAAAAAGTTTATCAGCGAATTCACCATGAGGTGAGCATGTGTCTTGTCAATATTCCTCTGAATGGTTAAAAAAAAAACTGTGTATGAAGCCACACCTCAGTGTAAAGGTTTCCCCGCTATCCGAAAATAGATTGTTCCTATGGAAACTTTCATAAGCCGAATGGCCATAATGTGAAGTAATTATCATTAATTTATAAGGGAGAATTTTTTGAGTGTTCCTAGACCCAAAATATAACCTACCAATCATACCAAATAACATGTAAAACCCAGGTGGGAGCTAGGGAGGATGGTCCCGGCGGGCAGGGGCTATCCTGCAAGGATCGGGCAGCCACTACTGCCTCATGCTGTGTGAGGATGAGGAGCCAGAAGAAGAGGAGGAGGAGATGGTGGCATTGCAGGAGGAGCTCCTGGGCTTTCTGACTGAGCTGGCCCCTGGCCCCACTGGCCTTGACTGCAGCATCCTGGACCATGACTTGGACCTGCCACCCCCTTCGGGTACATTACACTTTGAGTTCCCGGATTACTGCACCTACGGGGTCACCGAGATGAATGAGAGGGACTGGCACTCAGCTAGCACCGCTGACCTGGTTTTCACTTACTGAGTCGACCATCACTGGGGCATACAGGCCCCTCAACCAGCTGTTTACATACAGGAACACTATTTTCCGCTTTTCGTCTTTTTTCGTAAGGAGATCTGTCTGATTGGAGTGAAGATTACTCTTATTGAGCAATGGGAAAGTAGTTTATGGAAGGCCTTAAAAGTCAGGTAAGATAATTTAGGATTCTTTGCCACTGGCAACAGAGAATCATAGATTCTTAAACAAGGTATTGATGTGATGCAAAAGTAGTTTAAGTGAATTAATCTTACGTGTTTCTTTTACTTTCCCTCCCTTTCTCCCTTCCTTCCTCAGACATTTATTGAAGAACCTAATAGAAGCTAGACACTGCTAGGTGCTGTGAATTGTGGTATTGTAGTAATTGTTATTGTTGCTAGATATGGTTGCGCCATCCTCACAATAGTTGTTATGTTTGAACCCACTATTATACCCACTGTGTCAGTCCATCTTATTGAGAGTCTTCCTCTTTTTCACTGACCCTCTACTAAACATGATGTCCTTCTCCAGGGACTGGTCCTCCAGAAAACACGTCCAAAGTACTTAAGATGAAGTCTCACCATCCTCACTTCTGAGGAGCATTCTGGCTATACTTCTAAGACAGATTTGTTGTTCTTCGGGGCAATCCAGGGTATATTCAGTATTCTTTGCCAACACATAATTCAAAGGAATCAATTCTTCGGTTTTCCTTATTCCTTGTCTAGCTTTTGCATGCACACAGGGCAACTGAAAATACCGTGGCGTGGGTCAGGCATACCTCAGTCCTCAAAGTGACATCTTTGCTTTTAACACTTTAGATTTAGAGGTCTTTTGCAGCAGATTTGCCCAATGTAATACATCATTTGATTTCTTGACTGCTGCTTCCATGGGCCATGATTATAGTAAAACAAACAAAAACCAAACCCGTCGCTGTTGAGTCGATTCCGACGCATAGCGACCCTGTAGGACCGAATAGAACTGCCCCATAGGGTTTCCGAGGAGCAGCTGGTGGATTCAAACTGCCAACCTTTTGGTTATAGTGAAGTTGTTAAGAGCTCAGGCTGCTAACCAAAAGGTCAACAGTTTGAATATACCAGTTGCTTCTTGTGCTCTTCTCCATGGCACAGTGCTTCCAGTTGAGAAGAGGGGCAGAGGAGTACCCATGGCGCTGGTGCCGCTTCCCCCTTAGGCTATTGAAGTGGTGGGAGCTGAAAGCTAAGCTCAGAGCGAGGGTCCGTAGCCCTGTGATCTGACTGGGTTTCCACCCTGAGACCCCCCACCCCGACTTGGACATGGTGATGGGGTCTCAGGTGTACCCACCTTCATGAGGCCTCGGGGAAGATGGTGGCCCTAGGGGACAATCTGGAGTCCCCTCCTGCCACACTCCCTGTCAGTCTCTCATCACCGGGGACACCTCTGGAGCCCACCACCACCATGAGGCCATGTTTCACCTCTATGATCATCAACATGACACCTCTCCCCACCCCAGCCACAGCCGGAGGAGGAGCTGTCCGACCTGGGTCCTCAAAATGTCCAGAAGTTGACAGTGAGAGAAACACCACCAGATCTGATTCTGAGTTGGAGCCTGAGAAGGCTTGATCGACTCCCAGCCAAATGTTCCTGAAGTGGGGGTAGGCCAGAATGCAAGGGTGCTGAAGAGCCTGCTGTAGGCTGGTCCCCAGAGGTCCAAGTGTGGGTACAACTTTGGCCCAGCGGCTAGCTTGGAGCGGCTGGGGGGCCAGTCACCAGAGGCTGGATGCTGCATGCAGAAGAGGGGTGCCTGGCACACGTGGGGAGCCCTCGGGGACTGTGGCGGCCCCAAGTGGGCTGAGCTGGGCAGCGGCTTTGGCCTGGGTGTGGGCTTCAGGGACGGGCAGGGTGGTACGCTGGGCCTGCTGTGAGACCTGCCACAGCTGTAAGAGCTTCAGCTGCAAGAGCTTCAGCTATGACTTGTTGCTGCTGAAGCACCATCACATCCTCATGGGCAGGAAGCCTTACTTCTGCCATGTGTGCAGCAAGTGCTTCCACAGCTGGCCAGTGCGTCAAGACCTTCAGCTACAGCTCACACTTCATGCAGCACCTACACACCCACAACAGGGAAAAGCCCTACAAGTGTGGCTAGAGCTTGCAGCTCATCCAGCAGCAGAGGAGCCACTACCTGGAGCAGATGGGGCAGCCGGGCAAGGCTCCGAGGAACACTGGCCCACATTAAGGCTCCAGGGGGAAGAGCTCCTGCCCACCCACCCTTGCACGCAGCCGCCCAGCTCCGCATGCCCAATGTCCCTGATAAATCCTTTCTGGTTGCTGAATAAAAACTTTAGGGGCCCACAGATGTATATGTGGTGGGATGTTGTTCCAACGGACATTGTACGTTGCATACCTGTATACCTGAAAGCTCTTTTAAAACTTAACTCATTGTTTTACCCCCATTCCTTCCCGTTTTTCTGCTTTCTTTTTATGAATGACATCATTCTTTATTCAGCCAGAAAGCCAGGAATTATTTTCCTGTACTCTGTGTTTCCTGACTAGAAAAAACATCTGGCCATTTTAATTTCCTTAATATCTTATATGGACTTTTTTATTCTCATTGTTACTGCCATATTTAGGTATTTGTTGTCTTTCAACTGGATTGTATAAATGTCGTAAATGATCTTCCTGGTTCCCTCCTTGTTGACTTGCAAATGACATATTGGAACCAGACTGAACTTTAAAAAACAAGCTCCTGGTGCGCTCTTTATTTAAAGACACCTTAAAAGCCTAAGGGGTAAAATTCCAACTTAATATGGTATGGTTCCTTTTGTGATCTGGCATTTGTTCACTTTTGCAGCCTTCTGCTTACCTTGCTATTTTAGATACCCTTATGCTGAACTCTTGGCAGTTTGTCACATGTGCCTTCCTATTCACGCTTCATTCCTTTGTTTGTTTTTTCCACTTCCTAGAATGCTCTTCTTACACCTTCACACCTGTTGGGTGCTTAAATCTCCACCCCTGCCAGGTCAAAGTGACCATTGTGTTTTTTATGCTACCGTAAAATCTGGACCCATAGAGCTTTTAATTCCAGATTTAGCTTCTCCTTCTATTAGATTATGCTCCTCAAGGGCATGGGTTCTTTGAGTTGTATTCTCTTCAGTACCTCGTACAGCACCAGCACATACTAGACCAGTGGTCAGCCAGGATTTTTTGTAATGGGACAGATAGTAAATATTTTAGATATTTAGATATATTTGCAGACCTTTGGCACAACTACTAAACCCTGCCACTATTAGCATAAAAGAACCCGTAGATAATACATAAATGAATGAGCATGGCCATATTCCAATAAAATTTTATTTATAAAAACAGTAACAGACTGGATTTGGCTTGCTGGCCATAGTTTACTGACCCCAGTTCAAGACTCTGATATATTTACTAAATAACGTGACCTACTGCATAACAAATGACAATAGGGTAGCTAACTAGGCAACAGGTAGGTTGAAAATAATGGTACTGAAAGAAACCAGAGATGATGGCTAGTAGCATAAGTATTAGCTAATATAGTATTGATGAGATCACCAAAAGACAGATATTTAGGGTAGTTGTGTGAATTTGTGTATCTTGTAGTGCCTAAACCCAACCCAACCAAACCCAGTGCCGTCGAGTCGATTCCGACCCATAGCGACTCTACAGGACAGAGTAGAACTGCCCCATAGAGTTTCCAAGGAGCGCCTGGTGGATTCGAACTGCCGCCCTTTGGTTAGCAGCCGTAGCACTTAACCACTACGCCACCACGGTTTCCTTTTGTAGTGCCTAAGATACAGAAAAGGTAGATTTTGAGCAGTACTCCTCAGGGCGGGAAATACTTGTTGTTTTTCCTAATATGCATATGTAAACAATAACAAGTAAATGTTATGCAGCTTACAGCAGTTCTTTTTCAGTAATGTTAGGAGGTGGTCAGTCTCTGATTTATAGAAGAGTTCTGTCCCCAAAGTTTATTTGAAAGTAGGGTATTTGGAACTTAAGGCAAACTTTGATAAATGGTATTATATGGAGTGTTCAGTTCTCAAGCTAATCCATAAAATCCTGGTTGATTCGTAATGTATTTGAAGTATAATTTTTAATAGTCTGTACAGCCTAATTCAGCCAATGTTTTTCTTCAGAAAATTGTGTACAGAATTAGTTTGGGTTACCAGGAATACAGTTTCACCAATTAGTGCCTTAGGTGTAATGTCAGGATTTTCCATCCCTCACTTGTAATGGTGGAGGAAATGTATCAGTGCAACTTTTGCTGTTTTCTATAGATTCAGAGGTTGAAGAAGGGACTGTATCTAAGTGAAAGTTTGATGGTGAAGAATAGAACAGGATGGGGGAATAGAGCCTCTAGCCAGTGTCAGGCCTGTGGACAGTTCTTTTTTCCAGATTCTGCCTTTTTTCCCCCTCTTGCAGGGTCCTAAAAATTGGAGTCTCTCCTGGCCTATTATGAAATAGAACTATTATACCTGTTCCCGTTACCTTTCTGTACTTGATCATTTATTCTTCTGCCCTTGAAGCAATCACAAAGCTGCTCTTCTGTTTCTCTCTCATTTCACAAATAATTATCGATAGTTATTATATATCAGCCTTAGGGATTATGTAGAGGGTAAACATGCTGAAGTAAGGTTACTCATTAAAGGTTAAAAACTGTGGGTTGATATTCTTTCCTTTCTGTAAGGAATACAAAGAAAATCTTTCCCCCTCCCTACTCTTCCACACCCTTCTCCACTCTTCTCCCCTCTTTTTTCACTCAGAACTTATTTGGGAAAGAAAGGTTCAAGTGATAATGGTGGGTCTTTGGATTGAAAAGAACTAGAGTGAGATTGATCTATGTTAAAAATAAACAAACAAAACACCATGTAGGTATTTTGTCTCAGGTCTGTGAACTTAATTCTTAAAGTAATCTTTTAAAATTGTTCTACAGACAGACTGCGTATTTCTGTAATGGAAGTCTAGTATTGTTTCCATTACAGATCTTTAACGTAAAGGAGTTCTCTGTATTTCATGTGTCCTGCTTTATAGATTCAGTCTTTGAAAGTAAATAAATTCTAATTTTAACTTATGTGAGAAGATACTAGATATGTGAAGTTTAAATTTCTGTATTATTTTTATACTAAGTGGCACTTCCTATTTTTTAGAATTTGTCTTTTTTTTTTTTTTTTTAATCTGTAGCATTTTAATTGTTGGTATTTTCATACGTAGCATGAAAAACCCAGATTCATACATTGAACTTTTGCCCCCCCTTCCACCCTAGGAATCAGAGATGGAAACAGAAGAAGAGGTTGACATTTTAATGAGCAGCGATATTTACTCTGCAACTTTATCAACCAAATCAATTTCTTTCACACGTGCCCAAACAGGATGGCTTTTTCGGGAAGATAAAACAGTATGTGCAAATCTAGATTTTTAAACTTAAAAATTTGTTTAGTATTTAATGTCACCAAATAATGTGATGAAAATGTTAGGAGAAGTAGCTTACTAAATTATCAGTTTATTCTCTCTTCCTCGGATTATAATCACAATTCAGATAGATAATTATAATGGTTAGGTACAGAGTTGGGATGTATTCTTAGAGAAGCCAAGGGAGAGAGTTTAGCTCATATGAATTCTATGCTGAAAAGGATTCTTGCTGTCACTTGCCTTGTTGTTATACAGGAAACGGTGTCTTTATATGATTCCATTACAGTTCTGACGTTCCATAAGAAGACCCTAAAGAGGAATGCACTTGAGTTTATTTTCCTGGACCTTTTTGTATCTCTGCTTTTAGAGTTTTAAGGCATTTATTTACTCAGTATCTGTTTGTCAGTATCCTGTGTATAGGATTCAGATTAAATAATCTTACATTTCTATAGCACTGTCATTAAATTTAATCTCAGTGGAGGTTTCCCCATTAGTGAATTGTAAAATGTTCCTGTAATTCCCATTTATTTCTGTCAGCAGCCGGTTATTTAAGAGTGTTCTAAAATATATTCAAATATTTTTAATTTTATGTATGAAGAAGCATTTTTATAAAATTTTAAAGTCAAGAATAAGTAACCGCATCAGGTAAGGGGCAGGATTTATTGGTGTAAAAAATTATATTTAATAGACACGGTAGACATAAATATATTTCCATTGAAAAAACCACCTTACACATAAAACTAAAAACTACCCACAATCCCAGTGCCCCTCCCAGAAGGTTATCGGTTTGTATATCCTCAGGCCTTTTGTATGCTTTACATACATAACTGTATACCCATAGTAATCTGTATCTTTTTTTGGTTTTTATTTGTTTATTTTTACATAAATCGTGTCATGTTTTATCTACTATTTTACAGCTGGCTTTTTTTCTTTTTTAAGTATGTCTTAGTAGCCTTTTCTTGTCAGTGTATATCTTCTGAGCAACAGCATAGTGTTCCATAGTATGGATATACTGTAATTGATTTACCCAGTCCCTTATTTGTAGACATTTAAATTATGTCCAGTTTTTTTGCCATTATAAGTAATGTTGTGTTTACCATCCTTTTACATGTCTTTGCATGAGATATTATCTGTGATAGATAGCGAGAAATGGAATGGTGGGGTCATAGAGAATACACACTTAAATTTTTAATTTTTATGATAATTCTTAATGTTTTTTCATTGTAAGGTTTGAGAAATGGGTAATTAACAACCAAATATCTCCCAGCCACAGAAAAATTCTGACTATGAGATTTAGGCTTATTAAATTTTGTCTCTAAGCCTATTTGGCAACAAATGGCATTAAAGGATTCCCAGTTGTGAGATCCTACATTGCAATCCATTTGTTGGCTTTGAAGTCTTACTCGTTTGTACTCTATTCTTCTGGACAGCATTAGATGGATCACTTCGAGAGAAGATAAAAATTGAAACTGCTATTCATCTAGTGCTACTGCTAAGCAGCTTAAAGCTCTTGAACAGCATCTAGGTGATCTTCTTAAATCTTTGACAGGTAAGGAGGGAGTCAGTAATTCTTATGGTTCCCATTTTGTAGGTAGAAACAGGTGAAGAATTCTTTACTTTCTGGTGACCTGTACAGAGGCCACCGAAAGCAAGGTAGACATGGAAACAACTCTAAATACGTAGTTTTGAAATGCCAGAAAACAGCAGCAGGATGATAGCCAGGTGATTTGCAGGCAGGTAGAGATGGAAGGTTTTCAGTGAAGTTATTGATGACTTTTTTTCCTAAGTATTTCAAAATCTTACCATTTGTAGGTCTGAAAAATGTTAACATTAGTGTTGAAGAATTAGGAGGACTTTATTGAAAGAAAATAACTATTTTCTTGATACCCTTTATTCCACTTGGGTTTCCCCATGCCCAGCTTACCTCCTCATCCATGAATGTAAATACTTAGTGATATTGGTGAGGAAGAATCTTCTCTTGTTCTGCCTTCTTTGTTGAAAGCAGCAAACAACTTTAACTTGAAGTTTAGTCCTATTAGAGAATAGAGTATTGAAACAGGTAATTAACTGTAAATGTAATAGAGATTCTTGTGTAACTTGACCATTTATTTCTATACCATATTTTTTTTTTCTATCTATAAAATGGGAACAGTAATTATCCCTGACCCCTCCTTATTACTCGTATTTGACTATCAACTTAATAAGATAGCTTTGTGCTATTTGGGAGTAGATTCTAAAAGAATATTATGTGGTATTTTTATTTAGTTCTAACTCACTTGCTGAGTAATTGTCATACTTCTTTGTGCATTTAAAATTTTCCTTTAAAATTTCAAGTGTAAAAACATATGTATATATATATTTTTTTCACTTAATAGAATGCATAAACAATAATTTAAAATACTAAAGAGATATTTCTTTTTACCTAAGTGTTACGTGTTTATGGAAAAATATATTTGAAACTTTTTTTTTTTAATCTAAGGGAAGCTTACCTTAAATTTCATTGTTTTGAAATATTTGATTTTGTTTTAGGAAAGAGTAGGAAACTTTTTGGCAGACTTTTATCTGGTGAATGGACTTGTTTTAGAATCAAGGAAAAGAAGAGAACACCTCAGTGAAGAGGATATTCTTCGAAATAAGGCCATCATGGAGAGTTTGAGTAAAGGTGGAAACATAATGGAACAGAATTTTGAGGTATAATTAATTTATATATGTATTTTTTAACTTCTCCTAATTTATAATGTTGTAAGGAGAGAGGTGGTAGATTTCATTCAGTGCAATTTATATCAGTATACTCACAGGTTTTGTTTACTACGATTACCTTTTATTTTTCTGTGGATCTTTATTTTCTTGATGTCATCGTTATGGAAAAAAAGAAAATAGGGCCTTTTGTGATTTTTTTGTGAGTCAGTTTTTGGTCTTATAGCTTTCATTTATTAATAAGTAGATTAAAGTCATTTTGTAAGCTTGAAATCCAGCATTAATTTTTAAAATCCATGTCTTTGTATTTATCCTTCCTGCTTTACCAAATGAAAGCTGCTCCTGTGAAGGCCCAGCTAAGGATCCACCTTCTTTGTGAAATCATCTCTAGCTTATACCTTCCCTTTTAATTTGCCATGTGTTCATGAATTGAATACATCAGCCATAGTTTAGTTAAATAAGTACAGTATTTAAAGTGTTCTAGAAGCTCTATTATGGTAAACATTTATGTTAAAATTGTGATCATGCCAGTTTACAGTAATCTTATCCCCTTCCTGCTGAATTCTGTTTGTGCTTCTCATTTTTTTTTTCTGGCCTTAGGGTAGAGCCCCACCAGACTTCACTTCCTGGAAGCCCCTTGTATTTACTGATCTCTTGGTCGGTAGGAGATACAGGATATGACTGCTCAGGAGACAGAAACAGAGATCAACTTGAGAGAGGGAATGGGAATGTTGAACTCAATCCGTGTCAAAGCCTTTCTGTCTTCCATTGCTGACCAGACAGAAAGACCTTTTTGTAATTCTATTGTGATTTAAGTTTTACTAGTGTTCTTTTAAAAATTATTTTATCATTGTGGTGGTTATTGCTGCCTTCGTCAGTCAACCATTTTGAGTTGAGTACGCACAGTTTAAGCAAAACTTTATAGCATGGGTCATTTGTTAGTTGTTTCTAATTGTGTGGTGTGTAAATATTTAAACTTGTTAGACAACTTGATTTCTTTAAGGACAGAGATTGAGTACTTCAATTGTGAGAGGGGTCTTTAATATTTTAAGGATCTATAGTTTTTCAAGTTGAAATTAATCCCAGGTAACTGTATAAATAGAACAAAATAATATGAATTGAAATAAATAAGCTTTCAACTTCTGATCAGAAATTAAAATAGACAGTTCCTTTGTGAATCATATAGTACATTGAACTTTATCGTGTTTGGTGAATATTTTAGAATCAGTTTACCAATTTCTACTAAAGAAAGAACACCCTGGTGATATTTTGATTAACGGGATGTTGGAGCTATAGATCAATTTCTACATGAAAGCCTACTGGAGTCTTTCTTTTTTCTTTTTTTTATTGTGCTTTAAGTGAAAGTTTACAATTCAAGTCAGTTTCTCATACAAAAACTTATACACATATTGTTATGTGACCCTAGTTGCTCTCCCAACAGTGTGACAGCACACTGTTTCTCTCCACCCTGTATTTCCTGTGTCCATTCAACCAGCTCATGTCCCCCTCTGCCTTCTCATCTTGCCCCTGGATGGATGTCTACTTGAGCTACGAAGCACACCTCTTACCAGTATCATCTTATGTCTCATAGTCCAGTCTAATCTTTGTCTGAAGCATTGGCTTTGGGAATGGTTTTAGTTCTGGGCTAACAGAGAGTCCGGGGACCAGGTCCTCTGGGGCCGCTGCAGTCTCAGTCAGACCAATAAGTCTCGTCTTTTTATTAGAATTTGAGTTCTGCATCCCACTTTTCACCTACTCCATCAGGGACTCTCTGTTGTGTTCCCTGTCAGAGCAGTCATTGGTGGTAGCTGGGCACCTTCCAGTTCTTCTGGTCTCAGGCTGATGGAGTCTCTGGTTTCTATGGTCCTTTCTGCCTCTTGGGCTCATATTTTCCTTGTGTCCTTGGTGTTCTTCATTCTCCTTTGTTGTAGGTGGGTTGAGACCAATTGATGAATCTTAGATGGCCACTTGCTAGCTTTTAAGACCCCAGACACCACTCATCAACGTGGCATGCAGAATGTTTTTTTAATACACCTTGTTATGCCAGTTGACCTGAACGTCCTCTGAAAGCATAGTCCCCAGACCCCCGCCCCTGCTATTCTGTCCGTCGAATGTTTGGTTGCATTCAGGAAACTTCTTAGTTTTTGCTTTAGTCCCGTTGTGCTGACTTCCCCTTATTGTGTTGTCCTTCCCTTCATGTAAAATAATTCTTGCCTGCTAATGTGTTTAAACCTTTTTTTTTTGAGCTCTTATAATAGTGGTCTCATATAATATATGTCCTTTTGCAACTGACTAATTTCATTCAGCATAATGCCTTCCAGATTCCTCCATGTTATGAGATATTTCGCGGATTCATCATCATTCTTTATCGTTGCGTAGTATTCCATCATGTGAATATACCATAGTTTGTTTATCCATTCATCTGTTGATGTGCACCTTGGTTGTTTCCATCTTTTTGTTAATGTAAACAGTACTGCAGTGAACATGGCTGTGGATATATCTATTCATGTGAGGGCGCCTATTTCTCTAGGATATATTCCAAGGAGTGGGATTGCTGGAGCCTGTTGGAAACCCTGGTGGCGTAGTGGTTAAATGCTGTGGCTGCTAACCAAAGGGTTGGCGGTTCAAATCCGCCAGGTGTTTCTTGGAAGCTCTATGAGGCAGTTCTACTCTGTCCTGTACGGTTGCTATTAGTCGGAATTGACTCGGCGGCACTGGGTTTGGTTTTTTGGTTTTGGTTACACATCAAAATAAAAAAGAGAAAAACATAAAGATGCAGTAAATACAAAATCAACAACAATGAAAAGGATGAAAAAAAACTACGTAAAGAAAAATGACCCAGCACAAAAAATTAAGCGGATCGAACGGTCAACAACACACACACAAAAATACATCAAAATCAAAACACTAAACTCATTTTTCACAATGCATGAACATGCTCCTTATTTCTGTTCTGGCTGTTCTGTTTCTGTTAATCTAGTTTCCCTGCCACCTTACATTCTCATCTTTGTTTTAAACTAATTGTAGATAGAATTTTTTTTTGTTGTTATTCTTTTTTCCTTTTTAAAGAATATTTTACTATGTTTTCGGTGAAAGCTTATGTAGCAAATTAGGTTCTCATTTAGCAAGTTTTTGTAAAAATTGTTCCTTAACATTGGTTACAATTTTTGCAGTGTATCAGCATTCTCATTGTTTCCATTCTGTTTGTTCTGTTTCTATTTGTCTAGCTTCTTGGCCCCTCCTTTCCTGCTTATCTTTGTTTTTGGTTAAATGTTGATTGTTTGGCCTTGTATAGTTGATTGTTTAAGGGAGCACATTCCTCATGGTGATATTGTTTATTTTATAAGCCAGTCAGTTATTTGGCTGAAAGGAGACCTCCGTAATTGGATTCAGTTCCAAGTTAAAAGGGTATCTTAGGGCGATAGTTTTGGGGATTCCTTTAGTCTCTATTAGTTTAGTAAGTCTGATCTTCTTTTAGGAATTTGAGTTTTGTTTTACATTTTCCTCCTGTTCTACCTGGTACCTTCTATTGTGTCCCTAATCAGAGTGGTTGGTAATGGTAGCCGGGCACCATCTAGTTCTTCTGGTCTCTGGCTAGAAGGGGCTGTGGTTCGTGTGGGCTGTTAGTCCTGTGGACTAGTTTCTTCTTTGAGTCTTTGGTTTCCTTCATTCTCTTTTACTCCAGACAGGAGGAGACCACAGCTGTATGTTAGATGATCACTCTCAAGGTTTTAAGACCCTAGCTGCTACTCGCCAAACTAGGATGTAGAACATTATCTTTATGAACTATGATGCACCAGTTGACTGAGTTGTCCCATGAGACTATGGTCCCGAGTCCTTTAACCCAGAGAACCAATCCTGTGAGGTGTTTGGATATGTCTAGGGGGTCTCCATAACTATGTCTCCATGTGCTTTATTATATATGAATGTATATGTAGCAACCCGGACATGTATATACTTATGCCTACAAATATACCTATATATGCACATGCGTGTGCTCACATATACCTTCCTATACACATATTAGGGAAACCCTGGTGGCGTAGTGGTTAAGTGCAACGGCTGCTAACCAAAGGGTCGGCAGTTCACATCCGCCAGGCGCTCCTTAGAAACTCTATGGGGCAGTTCTACTCTGTCCTATAGGGTCGCTATGAGTCAGAATTGACTTGACGGCACTGAGTTTGGTTTTTTTTGTACACATATAGGAGTCCTGGTGGTGCAGTACTTAAATGCTTGGCTGCTAATCAAAAGGTCAGCAATTAGAATCCACCAGTTGCTGTTTGGAAACTCTGTGGGAGAGTTCTGCTCTGTCCTATAGGGTCACTATGAGTCAGAATCGACTTGACAGCAGTGGGTTTGGTTTTGTGTTTTATACACATATGGCGTATACATCTACCTCTGTAGCCACACACGTATTTTTTGGTTGTTATTAGTGTCGTTGCAAAATTGTATATGTTCTAATAGTTACCATAATTGTCCTTTATTCTTGCGTATTTCTCATTTACCTTGGTCAGGTTGTGCTGACTCCCCCCATATTGTGTATTGCCTTTCTCATCACCAGAAAAAAAAATATTTTTTATTTTTACTGTTTAGCAAGTGATTCCCACTCCCTACCTCTCCTATCCCTGGTAACCACCAAAAAACATTGCTTTCTGTGTGTATACCTATTCTTGACATTTTCTAAGTGACTCCATTCAATGTTTGTACTTTTTTTTTTACATTTTTTTTTTTTTTATTAACTTTTATTAAGCTTCAGGTGAACGTTTACAAATCCAATCAGTCTGTCACATATAAGTTTACATACATCTCACTCCCTACTCCCACTTGCTCTCCCCCTCTTGAGTCAGCCCTTTCAGTCTCTCCTTTCGTGACAATTTTGCCGGCTTCTTTCTCTCTCTATCCTCCCATCTCCCCTCCAGACAAGAGTTGCCAACACAATCTCCAGTGTCCACCTGATATAATTAGTTCACTCTTCATCAGCGTCTCTCTCCCACCTGCTGACCAGTCCCTTTCATGCCTGATGAGTTGTCTTCGGGGATGGTTCCTGTCCTGTGCCAACAGAAGGTCTGGGGACCATGGCCGCCGGGATTCCTCTAGTCTCAGTCAGACCATTAAGTTTGGTAATATTTGTACTTTTGTAGTTAACTTATTTCATTCAGCATAAAGACCTCCAGGTTCATCCATGTTATAGGATGTTTTGTGGACTTGTTTTTCTTTATAGTTGTGTAATATTCCATCATATGTTTGTACCACAGTTTGTCTTTCCATTCATCCATGGATGGCCATTTAGGTTGTTTCCATCTTTTTGCTATTGTGAATAACACTGCAATGAATATGGAACCTTGGGTCCAATGGACACGCTCTGCTCCTAATACTGTTTTCTTGGTGGAATGAAGTCCCCCTGTCTCTCTGCTCGCTTCTCTCTTTTATATATCAAAAGAGATTGGTTTAAGTTGTAGATTAATCTTGTAGATCTGAGTTTACATAGCTGCCACTAATCCCATTTCATCAACTTCATAGAGATAGGATTTACAACACATAGGGAAATCACATCAGATGACAAGATGGTGGACAATCATGCAATACTGGTATCATGACCTAGCCAAATTGACAGATATTTTGGGGGACACAATTCAATCCATGACAACACGTCATTTGATTTCTTGACTGCTGCTTCCATGGGTGTTGATTTTGGATCAAAGTAAAATGAAACCCTTGACAACTTCAATATTTTCTTTGTTTATCATGATGTTGCTTACTGGTCCAGTTGAGAGGAATTTTCTTTTTCTTTATGTTGAGGAGCAATCCATACTGAAAGTTGTAGTCTTTGATCTTCTTCAGTAAGTGCTTCAAGTTCTCTTTGCTTTCAGCAAGCAAGGTTGTGTCATGGTCATATCTCAAGTTGTTAATGAGTCTTTCTCCAGTCCTGATGCCACATTCTTCATATAGTCCAGCTTCTCGGATTATTTGCTCAGCATACAGATTGAATAGGCACGACGAAAGGATACAACCCTGATGCACATCTTTCTTGATTTGAAACCACGTAGCATCCTGTCTTTCTGTTTGAACAACTGCCTCTTGGTCTATGTACAGGTTTTGCGTGAGCACAATTAAGTGTTCTGTAATTCCAATTCTTCACATATTATTCATACTTTCTTATGATCCACGCAGTCAAATGCCTTTGCATAGTCAACAATACACAGGTAAACATCTTTCTGGTATTCTCTGCTTTCAGCCACGACCCATCTTACATTGGCAATGATATTCCCCATTCCACGTCCTCTTCTGAATCCAGCTTGAATTTCTGACAGTTCTCTGCCAGTGTATTGCTGCAACCTGTTTTGAATTATCTTTAGCAAAATTACATGTGATATTAATGTGAGATAATTTCCACAATCTGTTGGATTGCCTTTATTTGGAATGGACACAGATATGGATCTTATCCGGCCAGTTGGCCAGTAGCTGTCTTCCAGATTTCTTGGGTTAGACAAATGAGTACTTCCAGCGTTGTATCCGTTTGTTGAAACATCTTAGTTGATATTCTGGTGCCTTGCTTTTCACCAGTGCCTTCATTGCAGCTTGGACTTCTTCCTTATCGTCGGTTTTTAATCATGTGCTGCGTTCTGAAGTGCTTGATTGTTGCCCAGCCCTTTTGGTACAGTGGCTCTTTGTATTCCTTCCATCTACTTTTGATGCTTCCAGCATCCAATATTTTGCCCATAGAATCCTTCACTATTGCAGCTTGAGGCTTTTATTTTTTGCTTCAGTTCTTTCAGCTTGAGAAATAACGAGAGCGTTCTTCCCTTTTTGTTTTCCAACGACAGTTCTTTGCACGTTTCATTATAATACTTGACTTTGTCTTCTCTGCTGCCCTTTGAAATCTTCTATTCAGTTCTTTTACTTCATTTCTTACATCCACTTTAGCTACTGTGCATTCAGGAGCAAGTTTCAGAGTCTCTTCTGACATCCATTTTGGCCTTTTCTTTCTTCCTTCCCCCCTCCCCTCCCCTCCCCTCCCCTCCCCTCCCCTCCCCTCCCCTCCCCTCCCCTCCCCTCCCCTCCCCTCCCCTCCCCTCCCCTCCCCTCCCCTCCCCTCCCCTCCCCTCCCCTCCCCTCCCCTCCCCTCCCCTCCCCTCCCTTCCCCCTCCCCTCCCCTGTCCACTAATGCCTATGATATAGATCTTTTTGTGTTGCATTTCATTTTTGACGATTTCCTGTTTTCCTACATTCGTACTTAGTGTGTTCTGTGTTCTGATTTTTGATGGATGTTTGCAGCTGTTTCTTCTTATTTTGCATTGTGCCATATCAGCAGTTGAAGGTCCCAAAAGCTTGACTCCATCCGCATCCTTAAGGTTGACTCTGCTTTGAGGAGGCAGCTCTTTCCCAGTCATATTTTGAGTGCCTTCCAACCAGGGGGACTCATCTTCTGGCGCTGTATCAGGCAGTGTTCCATTACTGTTCATAAGGTTATCACTGGCCGGTTTTTTAGAAGTAGACCACCAGGTCCTTCTTCTTAGTCTAGTCTAAACAAAAAACCAAACCCAGTGCCGTCGAGTCGATTCCGACTCATAGCGACCCTGTAGGGCAGAGTAGAACCGCCCTATAGAGTCTAGTCTAGGACAGCTAAATATATCCAGTATTAAATTCAGTGGAACTAAGAGCAGACAGATTTTATCATCTGCTCTTAGTTCCACTGGTCTGAATGAAAGATTGATAATGGCCTGCTTAGTAGATAGTGATTTGGATAGAGGTGGGATTAGCTTTTGTTCTGGTTCGAGCTTGAAGTAACACTCTTAAATTTTTTAAACTTTTTCCCTAAAATTACACGTGCTGTTACCATATGTCTGCCTTCTAGAGCATCACCAGCTATCCTTTTACCTCATGTTTTGCTACAGCATTAATGAAGGTCACTAGTTTTTTTTGTCTGCTTGCCATTCTATGATTAAGCCATTTCTACATGATTTAGGCTCTATTATGTATATAATCCCACCATAGGTATTAAATTTAATATTGTTTATGATATAAGTTTGATCACTTGTAAGAGATCCCGAAATAAGAATGGCTTAAACAAATAGAAGTTATTTTTCTTTCTAGTAAAAATCTTGTCTTGTTTTCTTGTCCTGTGGGTTCTTTTCATCCCAGCCTTTTTGTCTTATTTCTCTGCTATTTGTAAGGTTCCTTGGTGGCCATTCTTAGGTTGTAGCCCTCATCTTCATTGTATAAAATGGTTTATCACCAATTTTGTATTCCAATAGTAATTTCTGATAGTAATTAGGAAGGAGAAGATGTGCCTTTTCCATTCAAAACCCAACCAGAAGCCACACATGTCAATTTGCTTACATCCCATTGATTAGAACTTCATCACGTGGTAACACCTAGCTTCAAGAATGGCAAGAAAAGAAGTTTTTATTCTGTGAAGTCATGTACCCAGTCAACAATTTTACAAGAAGAGTGGGAGAACAGATATTGGGAAGATTACTAGCAGTCTCTGAGACCTCAGTTACCACATAAGCACTTGTTACTCTTACCCAGATATATACCTTCAACTCTGATCTTTCTCCTAAACACCAGATCTATAGTGCTTTTGTCTGCCTCCACTCAGATAAACATGTTAGGTGCCATCGAGTTGGTTCCAACTCATAGTGACCTTATGTACAACAGAACAAAACACTGCCGCGTCTTGCATCATCCTCACAGTGATTGCTATGCTTGACCCTATTGTTGCAGCCACTTTGTCAATCCAGCGTGTTGAAGTTCTTCTTCTCTTTCGCTGACCCTCTGCTTTATCAAGCATGATGTCCTTCTCCAGGGACTGGGCCCTCCTGATAACATGTCCAAAGTATGTGAGACAAAGTCTCGCCATCCTTGCTCCTAAGGAACGTTTAGGCTGTGTGTCTTCCAAAACGGATTTGTTCATTCTTCTGGCAGTCCATGGTATATTTAATATTCTTTGCCAACACCATGATTCAAAGTCACAAATTCCTCTTCTGCCTTCTTTATTCATTGTCTAGCTTTCGCATCCGTGGATAAATATAGGTGTTTAAATTTAGTATGCTTAAATTTGATCAATTTCTCTTCTCTTTCTATATTGTGTTGAGAAGTGGCACTACTCAGTTACCCAAGCCAGCAACCTGAAATTTTTCCTTAGACTTCTTAGCTTTCACTTACTCTTATATCTGACCAGTCGTGAAGTTCTAAGATGCCTTGAATCTCTTTCTTTCCATCTATTTCCAAACAACGTGTTCTTTCCATTTTTCATTTGAATTACTGAGATAGCTTTCTAATTTACACCCTGCTGCCAGAATGACCTCCCTGAAATAGATTGAACCATGTAATGGCTCTGCTCGGTAACTAAAATATAGAGTACTTACTGTGTGTAGGCACTGGTTTAAGGATTTTAACAACACAATTTTATTTCACAACAACCCTATTATATTGTTCCAAATATTTGAATGTCTGTTGCTTCCTGAATAAAACACAATCTATTTAGTACACAAAACTACTCTACTGTATCTTCCCACTTACTCTCACCTTTTGCTACTTTTCCTTCATACATTTAGTCATATGAACAGGGTATGCTAAATTTATAGCTCTCTAGTACACCAAGATTTAAAAAAAAATTTTTTTAACCATTGTGCTTTCCCCCCGTTTCCTTCAGCTGGTTATTTTGGCGTCTTCTTTTAGGCCCATTTAATGAAGAATCACTATTGTGGGTGCATCTTTCTGGCTCCCCAGTCTGAGTCAGAAACCCCTTGTCTGTGCTTTTATGCCGTCCTCTACATCCTTCTACATCCTTCTATCATAGCCATAGCCCCTGTCATCGTGATTATCATCGTTTACTTTCTATGTGTCTCCTTGTAAGCTTCTCAAGGACAGGAATGTTGTCTCTCATAATGCCTGATGCTGAAAAACTGTTAGTATCCTTTCTTCCTGTGTCTTTCTGCTTCTACTTAAAGATCATCACTGGCATCTCATCAACAGGGTTTTGTTTTGCTTTTTTCAGACTTCTTTCTCTTTTTCCTAATGTATGTCGTTTCTGGGACTCAGTCATCAATGCTCTGTTACTATTTTTCCTCTAGTCAGAGAATTCCTAAATCTGTATCTCTAATTCTGATTTCTTCCCTTTTTTCTCTGTAACTGCTTTCTAGGAGTTTCTTAGTGTGTAATAGTTACTTAAAACTTACTGAACCCTTTTTTCTGTGCCACATACTAAGCTCTTTACATACATTATCTCCTTTAATACTTAAAAGTATGAGGTAAGTGATAATTTTCCCATTTTGCAGGTGAGTTAAATTGATGGAATAGAAAGTAACTTGCCCAGACTCAAGCAGCTGCAACGTAGTGGAGCTGGGATTCTGTTTTGTGTCTTCAAAATCCATGATTATTTTTTATTGTGCTTTAAGTGGGAGTTTATACTTCAAATCAGTTTCTCTGCATACAGAAACTTCTACACACGTTATGTGACCCTAGTTGCTCTCCCTGCACAGTGACAGCACACTCCTTCTCTCCACCTTGTATTTCCTATGTCTGTTCAGTCAGCTCCTATCTCCCTCTGCCTTCTCATCTCACCTCCAGACAGGAGTTGCCCACATAGTCTCATGTGTCTACTTGAGCTGAGAAGCACATTCCTCACCAGTATCATTTTATGTCTTATAGTCCAGTCTAATATTTGTCTGAAGAGTTAGCTTCAGGAATGGTTTTAGTTCTGGGCTAACAGGGAGTCCAGAGGCAATGACCTCTGGGGTCCCTCCAGTCACACTCAGACCATTAAGTCTGGTCATTTCACTAGAATTTGAGGTCTGCATCCCACTTTTCTCTTCCTCCATCAGGGACTGTCGGTTGTGTTCCCGTCAGGGCAGTCATTGGTGGTAGCCGGCACCATCTGCTTCTTCCGATCTCAGGCTAATGGAGTCTCTGGTTTCTGTGGGCCTTTCTGTGTCTTGGGCTCATATTTTCCTTGTGTCTTTGGTGTTTTTCATTCTTCTTTGCTCCAGGTGGTTTGGGACCAATCGATGCATCTTTGATGGACACTTGCTCTAGTGTTTAAGACCCCAGATGCCACTCGCCAAAGTGGGATGCAGAGTGTTTTCTTAATACACTTTGTTATGCCAGTTGACCTAGATCTACCCTGAAACCATGGTCCCCAGACCCCCACCCCTGCTACTCTGTCTTGAAGTGTTTGGTTGCATTCAAGAAACTTCTTAGCTTTTGGTTTAGTCCAGTTTTGCTGACTTCCCCTGTATTGTGTGTTGTCCTTACTATCTATTAGTAAATACCCCTCTCCCTCCCTCCTCGCCCTTGTATCCATCAAAGAATGTTTTCTTCTGTGTCTAAACCTTTTTTGAGGTCTTTTAATAGTAGTCTCATACAATATTTGTCCTTTTGCGACTGACTAATTTCACTCAGCATAATGCCTTCCAGATGCACCCATGTTCTGAGATGTTACACGAATTCGTCAGAGTTCTTTATCGTTGCACAGTATTCCATTGTATGAATATGCCATAATTTGTTTATCCATTTGTTGGTTGATGGGCATCTAGGTTGTTTCCATCTTTTTGCTATTGTGAACAGTGCCACGATAAACTTGGGTGGGAATATATCTATTCACGTGACTGCTTTTATTTTTCTAGGATATATTCCAGGGAGTGGGATTGCTGGATAATATGGTAGTTCTATTTCTGGCTTTTTACGTAAGTGCCAAATCGATTTCCAAAGTGGCTATACCCATTTTACATTCCCACCAGTGGTGGATAAGTTTCTAGTCTCTCAACAACCTCTCTAACATTTATCGTTTTGTGTTTTTTGGATTAATGCTAGCCTTGTTTTTTTGTTGGGGTGAGATGGTATATCATTGTAGTTTCGATTTGCATTTCTCTAATGGCTAATGATCTTGAGCACTTTCTCGTGTATCTGGTAGCAGCCTGAATGTCTTCTTTGGCGAAGTGTCTGTTCATATTCGTTGCCCATTTTTTTTTTAAATTGAGTTGTCTTTTTGTTGTTGAGGTTTTGCAGTATCTTGTAGATTTTAGAGATTAGACACTGATCGGATTTATCGTACCCAAGCATTTTTTTTCCCAGTCTGTAGGTTGTCTTTTTACTCTTTTGATGAAGTCTTTTGATGATTTTTAGGTGTGTGATTTTTAGGAGCTACCGGTTGTCTAGTTTTTTTCCTGGTGTTTGTGCATTATTAATAATGTTTTGTATTCTGTTTTTGCCATGAATTAGGGCTCCTAGCATTGTCCCCAATTTTTCTTCCATAATCTTTATCATTTTAGATTTTATATTTAGGTCTTTGATCCACTTTGAGTTAGTTTTTTGCATGGTGGGAGGTATGGGCCTTGTTTCATTTTTTTGCATGTAGATATCCAATTATGCCAGCACCATTTGTTAAAGAGACTGTCTTTTCCCCATTTTATGGACTTTGGGCCTTTGTCAAATATCAGCTGCTCATAGGTGGAGGGATTTACATCTGGATTCTCAATTCTGTTCCACTGGTCTATGTATCTGCTGTTGTACTAGTACCAGGCTGTTTTGACTACCGTGGCTGTATAATAGGTTTTAAATCTGGTAGCGTCAGGCCTCCCACTTTGTGCTTCTTCTTCAGAAATGCTTTACTTATCTGGGGCCACTTACCTTTCCACATGAAGTTGGTGATATGTTTTTCCATCTCATTAGAAAATGTCCTTGGATTATGGATTGGGATTGCATTGTATCTGTAGATCACTTCGGGTAGAATAAACATTTTCACGATGTTAAGTCTTCCTATCCATGAGCAAGGTATGTTTTTCCACTTATGTAGGTCTGTTTTGGTTTCTTGCAGTAGTGCCTTATAGTTCTGTTTTTATAGGTCTTTTTCATCTCTGGTTAGATTTATTCTTAAGTATTTTATTTTCTTGGGGGTTATTGTAAATGGTATTGCTTTGGTGAGTTCCTCTTCAAAGTTTTCTTTGTTGGTGTAGAGGAATCCAACTGATTTTTTATCTTGTATCCTGATACTTTGCCAAATGCTTCTTTTAGTTCCAATAGTTTTCTTGTGGACTCCTTAGGGTTTGCTGTGTATAAATTCGTATCATTTGCAAATACAGATACTTTTATGTCTTCCTTACCATACTGGATGCCCTTTATTTCTTTTTGTAGCCTAACGTGCTCTGGCTAGGACCTCCAGCACAGTGTTGAGTAAGAGTGGTGATAAAGGGCATCCTTGTCTGGTTCCTGTTCTCAAGGGGGATGGTTTTAGACTCTCTCCATTTAGGGTGATGTTGGCTGTTGATTTTGTAGAAATACCCTTTATTATGTTGAGGAATTTCCCTTCTATCCCTATATTATGGAGAGATTTCATCATGAATGGGTGTTGGACTTTGTCAAATGCCTTTTCTGCATCAATTGATAAGATCATGTGGTTCTTGTCTTTTGTTTTATTTATGTGATGGATTCCATTGATTGTGTTTCTAATATTGAACCATCCCTGCATACCTGGTATGAATCCCACTTGGTCCTTGTGAATTATTTTTTTGATACGTTGCTGAATTCTATTGGCTAGAATTTTGTTGAGGATTTTTGCTTCTAAGTTCATGAGGGATATTGGTGTGTAATTTTTTTTTATGGTGTCTTTACCTGGTTTTGGTATTAGGGTTATGCTAGCTTCAGAGAATGAGTTTGGGAGTACTCTGTCCTTTTTTATGCTCTGAAATACCTTTAGTAGTAGTGGTGGTAACTCTTCTATGAAAGTTTGGTAGAATTCTCCAGTGAAGCCATCAGGGCCAGGGCTTTTTTTGTTGGGAGTTTTTTAGTTACCTTTTCAATCTCTTTTTTTTTTATAGGTTTATTTAGTTGGTCAATCTCTGTGTTAGTTTATGTAGGTAGTGTGTTTCTAGAAATTTGTCCATTTCATCTAGATTTTCAGATTTGTTAGCGTGTAGTATTTCATAGTAGTCTGTTATGATTCTCTTAATTTCGGTTGGGTGTGTTGTGATATCACCCATCTGACTCCTTATTTGGGTTATTTGCTTCCACTCTTGTTTTTCTTTTGTCAGTTTGGCCGGTAGTTTATCAATTTTGTTGATGTTTTCAAAGAACCAGCTTTTGGTCCTGTTTAACGCTTTCAGTTGTTTTTTTTTGTTCTCTTATTTCATTTAATTCTGCTCTAATTTTTATCATTTGCTTTCTCTGGTGCCCGAGGGCTTCTTTTGCTGTTCGAGTTGTAGGGTTAATGTTTTGATTCTGGCCCTTTCTTATTTTTGGATATGTGCATTTATTGCTATCAATTGAGCCTTCATTTTGCTGTGTCCCAAAGGTTCTGATAAGAATGTGTTTTCATTCTCATTTGATTCTATGAATTTCTTTATTCCATCCTTAATTTCTTCTGTAACCCAGTAGATTTTGAGCAAGGTGTTGTTCAGTTTCCATGTGTTTGAATTTTTCCTTGCTTTTCCTATTATTCTGCTTTTATGACTTTACGGTTAGAAAAGATGCTTTGAAATATTTTGATGTTTTGGATTCTGTTAAGGCTTCCTTTATGGCCTAATTTGTGGTCTCTTCTGGAAACTGTTCCATGTGTGTTGGAAAAGAAAGTATGCTTTGTTGATGTTGGGTGGAGTGTTCTGTATATATCTATGAGGTCACATTGGTTGATTGTGTTATTTAGATCTTCCGTGTCTTAATTGAGCTTCTTTCTGGATATACTGTCCTTCACTGGAAGTGGTGTGTTGGTCTCCTACTAATATTGTGGAGCTGTCCATTTCTCTTTTCAATACTGTTAGAGTTTGTTTTATGTATTTTGGAGCTCTGTCTTTGGGTGTGTAAATATTTATTATGGTTATGACCTCCATGTGTGTTGACCCTTTAATCATCATATAGCATCCTTCTTTATCCTTTGTGGCAGACTTTATTTTGAAGTCTCTGTCAAAAATTAATATTGCCACTCCTAGTCTTTTTTGATTGTTGTTTCCTTGATATATTTTTTTCCATCCTTTGAATTTTAGTTTATGTCTTTAAGTCTAAGGTGTGTCTCTTGTAGGCAGCATATGGATGGATCATGTGTTTTTATCCATTCTGCCACTCTCTGTCTCTTTATTGATGCATTTAATCCATTTACATTCAGTGTAATTATTGATAGGTATGAGTTTAGCTCTTTCGTTTTGATGTATTTTTGTGTGTGTGTCGGTGATGGTTTGTCCCACTTAATTTTCTGTGCCGAGTTGTTTTTCTTTATATATTTTCTTTTCATTGTTGTTGATTTTGTATTTGCTGAGTCTTTATGTTTTTCTTTTTTTTTTTAGTTTGATGTGTAGGATCATTAATTTCCTTTGTGGTTACCTTAAAGCTTAGCCCTATTTTTCTAAGTTTAAACCAATCTTTTATTTCTTTACATTGCCTTAATTTCTCTCCATATGAAAGATCTATGACTACATTATGTGGTCCCTCTTTTTTGTTTTATTGTTGTCTTCTTTTGCATATTGTCATCTCTCTTACCCTATTTTCAGAGTTTTAACTTTGATTTATTTGTGAGTTCTTTATCTAGGTGGATATCTGGTTGCCCTTTCCTGTGTTTTAGTCTTGGGTTGTTATCTGATGTTACTGATTGTCTAATCAGAGGACTTCCTTTAGCCTTTCATGTAATTTTGGTTTCGTTTTTGCAAATTCCCTAAACTTCTGTTTATTAGGAAATGCCCTTATTTTGCCATCATATTTGACAGACAGTTTTGCCTGATATATAATTCTTGGTTGGCAAGTTTTTTCCTTCAAGGCTTTATGTATGTCGTGTCATTGCCTTCTTGCCTCCTTGGTTTCTGCTGAGTAGTCCGAGCTTAGTCTTATATTGATTCTCCTTTGTAGGTGACTTTTCATTTATCCCTAGCAGCTTTTAAAATTCTCTCTTTATCTTTGGTTTTGACAAGTTTGATTATGATATATCCTGGCCACTTTCTTTTGGGGTCTTCCTTGTATGGGGTTTGATGAGCTTCTTGGATAGGTATCTTCTCATCTTTTGTGATATCAGAGAAGTTTTTTTGCCAACAAATCTTCAACAATTCTCTCTATATTTTCTGTTATCCCCCCCTTCCTGGTACTCCAGTCATTTGTAGGTTATTCCTCTTGACAGAGTCCCACATAATTCTTAGGGTTTCTTCATTTTTTTTTTTAATTCTTTTATCTGATTTTTCCACAAATAAGTTGGTGTGAAGTGCTTTATCTTCAGTTTCTCTAATTGTGACTTCCATTGTCTCAATTCTGCTCCTCTGACTTTGTCTTGAGTTGTCTAATTCTGAAATTTTTTTGTTAATCTTCTGGATTTCTGTTTGCTGCCTCTGTGGATTCTTGTAGTCTTTTAAATTTGCCATTGTTCTCTTTTATAACCTTCTTTAGTTCCTCTATTGTTTTGTGTTTTTGTTCCTTGGCTTGTTCTGCGTGTTTCTTGATTTCCTTTCTCATCTCCTGAAGATCTCTGTATATTAATCTTTTGTATTCTCCCTCCGGTAATCCCAAGAAATTTCTTCCTCTAGAAGGTTTGTTGATTCTCTGTTTTGGGCATTGCTGCAGCCACCGTGGTCCTCCTGTTTATGTGATTTGATATTGACTGTTGTCTCCAAACCATCAATAAGTTATTATATTTATTTATTTTATGTTTTTTACTGTGTCCTAGCTTCTTGTTTTCTTTTGATATGCCAGATAGTTTGATTGTTGGTGCCTTTGAAGCTCTCACGTCGTGTCACCAGGTGATTACAGCTGTTACTAGTATGTGAGCCCAGGAGTCTGTTTAGTTTTCTTGTATGGATTCAGCTCAGTTGCCCAGGTAGTTGTTCAACAAGTGTGTTGTTTAGGATCTTACCTACAGTCCTAGATGGGGAGGGGTGATTGAAGTAGGCATAGGTATCTGGCTGCAGTAGGTAGTCATACAGTGAGCAAGACAGGAGGGTGACAGCTGCCCCTGAGTGACTGGGAGGAAAGCACATCCCTGTTCCCTAGAGTGCGTAGGTGGGTGAGTTTTCCAGCTGGGACTCTGGACAACCAGTGCTGTTGGCTGTAAGGACTGGGAGGCACCGCATATTCTTAGACCCCAGTCGCAGGTGGCTAGGTGGCTTGGATGAAGCCACGAGTCCTCAGGCCCCTGATGTGGGTAGGTGAGGACCCTGCCTAAGGTATAGAACAGTGTCAAGTGCCACGAATTGGCCACTACACGTTATAGCTGATGGAGTTGACAGTAGGGTTCAGGTATATACGCTGTTGTACTGTGCTAATGAGGACCTGTACTGTTGAAACGGGCCCACACAGGTCTATGCAGGGGTAGAAGGCATTCAAAGTCTGTGTACCCCTTATGTCTGTGCCTAGGCAAAGAGGCTGTGCCTGCCCTGAGTTTCTGGCTTAGGGGAGCTGGCAGATTATTTTTTTCCTGTTTGCTAATTTGTTGCCTCTCCAAAGCTGGAAGAATGGTTCAGGGCACATGATACATCCTACCTCCGGTCCAGGGGATGTGGTAATCGCTGAAGCTGGCTCAGGACCCTGTGCAGAGCAGGGAGGGGACAGGTAGATGGGAGAGAAGGTCTTCTCAAAGGGGGTGTTTTTTGATCTGCGTGGTAGGTTAGGTGCACGCACTTATCTTTTGGCGATTTAGGCCTGCTTTTCACTGGTTCTGGAGGCTTAAGCAGGCTGCCCTCCTCTCGGTCTTTCCTGATGTAGAAAACGTGTCCCGAGCGCCACTGGTTGCCTCACCGTGCACGTCAGCCAGTCCAGCCTGCAGGGTGCCGGTTCCTGCCATGTCACATCTGGCAACTCTTTGCTGCTTCTGAACTGTCTCTCCCTCCGCCTGCCACTCAGTCCAGTTCCTCAACTTTGCTTTTGATGTTCAGGGCTCCTAGATTGTCATATATAATTGATTCCCTTGTTTTTTGGGGTCTTTGTTGTAAGACGGACCACAGGAAGCTTCTGACTACTCTGCTATCTTGGCTCTGGCTCCTTCCCAAAATCCATGATATTTAGTAACTCTGATATTTGGTAGGAAACCCTGGTATCCTATTGGTTAAGAACACAGCTTCTATCTAAAAGGTTGGCAGTTCGAATCCACCAGTCATTTCTTGGAACCTCTATGGGGGAGTTCTAGTCTGTCTTATAGGGTCGCTGTGAGTCGGAAGTGACTTGATGGCAACAGATTTCTTTTTTTTTTAAATATATTATCTGTTATGCTCATACCCAAACTTCTTTGATGCCCCTCTTTCCTGGTATTGCTATGTATCTTGCTGTTTATATCAATTATCCACTTATTGCCCTTTTGCTCCCCAGTCTGTCCTGTTGGTTTTTCCTTAGTAGTTTTCCATTTCTATTGTCACTCCCTAGTTTAATACCTTATTGCAAATTTATCCTATAGTGATCCAAATTCATATTTAACAAAGACAAAGTGCAAGCTTTTAGATCCAACATGTAAGGTCATTACTATGTATTTTTTGATCTCCCTTTTGAACTTCCCTTCCTAGTTTAAGTAAATCAGTCCACTTGTGTTTTTTTTCCTTTGTGCATGAAATTTTCCATGCCTTAAATACTTTTTATTTTGTCTTCATTTAAATCTGAGCTCTTATCCCGTAGTCTCAATTTACTGATGTAGATGATTGCTACCTTTTCTGAACTCCTGAGCTACTCAGTTTTTGTAAGCTCATTTGGCCTTTATTCATATACTTATGTATTTCTGTTTAACAGTTTATATCTGTATGTTTTATTTATTTATTTTTGTTTCCAACTGAGTCACAAACTCCTGAAGTCAGAGTTAGTTTTAATACTCCCCCGTGGCTCCCATGTCTGGCATTTAGTATGATGTGAAGAACATTTTAGATAATTGATATATTGAATGAGTGGATTACTTTGGTACTTGTCTTCTTATTTGGAATTTAGAAAAAAATTGACAAAAAATGTTACTGGTATTGCTAAAATTACCAAGGAACTGTTCTGCAAGGAACCTCTTAAAGTATGATATAGAGGCAATTAAGTAGATTGGTAGTTTAAATAGTTTTTTAAAAATATTTTTAAAGATGTGACATTTTTCTCTTCTTGATTTTGGTTTTTTGGCAGCCGGTTCGAAGGCAGTCCCTTACCCCTCCTCCTCAGAACACTATTACATGGGAAGAATATATATCTGCTGAAAATGGAAAGTAAGTGTTTGTTTATATACAGTTTGTTCTTTTACAAAGAATGATTTGTAAACATTTATATATGAATCCTTAGGTGTAGTAAGTATTTTTAAGAGAAAATTATTAGTATATTTTTGGCTGGAGCAATTTTTTTAAAGAACATTTCAAAATATGGATTAAGCATGATGAAGAAGAGGAACCCCAAATTATATATACTTTTTGAGTAAGGCTATAGAGCCTTCTTTTACATTCCTCCTGCCAATTTACACACAGCAAAAACCTATAGGATATTGTTCTCAGTGAGTATATATATGCGTATATATATGAAAAACCCACTGTTGTCAGGTTGGTTCCAACTCATAGCCACCCCATAGGATTCCCAAGGCTGTAAATCCTTATGGAAGCAGACTGCCACATCTTTCTTCTGTGTAGCTGCTGGTGGTTTTGAACTGCTGACCTTTTGGTTAGCAGCTGAGCACCTTAATCACTGTGTCACCAGGGCTTCTAAGGAAATAGAATATGGAGAATTACGCAGTACAGTCGCTTCTTTGTAAGCTTCCATTTATGATGAACTTTTGTATCCTGTGATTATTCTGAGTCTTTAATTGGTATATAAGGCCATTCACTATTTGTCTCCTCTTTGCCTTTCAAAGTTTCTATCCTGTCATTATCTTTGCTTCAGCCTCTGCCACACCCCTTCTCACCATCCTACCTCAGAACTTTTGTTTAATGTTACATTACTAATACTTAGTGGAGTGCCTAGCACATAGTTCACGTTCAGTAGATATTGAATAAAGGGTCAACAAATGAATGAGTGGATAAATGATTTAGTTTGAATGAATGAGTGAATAAAATGCTCTGGTCAACATGTCAAGGGAAGTATAGACTTTGTCAAAAACATTATTTCCTTCTGGTGCGGAATAAAATATTAATGAACCCCCATTTTAGGAAGTTGTCATGATTTTTTTATTTTTGAAAGGTTCGTTATATTTTTCTAACTTCTCCAAAAATCTTTTCGTGTTAATATTCTGCAATTAACATGATTGGAATTTATGTCTGATTCTTTCTTTTCATAACGCTTCTTATTGATTAGTGCTGAGATTGTAGTAAAGGAGTTTGAATTGAATAAGTGATTTTAAAGATATACAATGATGTTTTTAACATTTATATTTCTAGCAACTTGCTTTGTTCCTAAAAATAGTGATAATTATAATTATATTCAGTGTGAAAGTAGTTGAGTTCTAAAAATTTTTTTTTTCTGAATCTTTACACTTTCTGTTTTCTTATTTTTGTTACTTTTGTCTTATTTTTCATACATGTCTAATTCCTTAGCATAATTTTATTTCTATACACAGAATAAGAAATACTGGAATATTAATAACTGGAAAATGATAGATTCTTCTTTAGGAAGGTGATAGCATGTGAAAAACTTGCTAACTTTTCCTTTTTTTCCCATTTTAGAGCTCCTCACCTGGGTAGAGAACTAGTGTGTAAAGAGAGTAAGAAAACATTTAAAGCGACAATAGCCATGAGCCAGGAATTTCCCTTAGGAATTGAGTCGTAAGTTTGTAATTATTTATACATGTTTATGAAAGAAGCTACTAAACTTACAGGCTAATAATGTTTTCAGATGAGGGGTGCATATGAGGCTTTTGAAATGTGAGGGCAAATAATCATTCCTTTTGATAGTCTGTACACCCTTCTAGACATTTTCTGATTCACAAAACTGTTACTATTTTTACCAGCTAAATTTTTGAATAGTTTTTTTTTTTATTATAAAGTAATACATGGATACATGTCTGTTGTGAAAAAGAAGTCTAACAGTGTAGAAGTTTACAAATTAAAAGTGACAGTTTTTTTTTTTTTTTCCACTGCTTAATAGTTAATAACAGTTTGGTGTACTTATGTCTAGATTTTTATCTGTGCTTTTATAGTTTTTATAAAAATGAGGAAATAATCTGTTTTATTCTGTGAGTTCCTTTTTTTCCTCTTAAACATTTTTATCGGAGTTCTTACCATAATGACATTTTTATCTTTATTTTTCTTTTTTCTTTGATATTTCATAGTATGGATATATTATAATTTCTTTTATTGTTTCCCTACTGATAACCATTTTGGTTTTACAGTTTGTCATGCTTATAAACAATACTACAGTGAACATATTGAATATATCCTGTCAAATCTGTACTTACCAGATGTTTCTTTTTCTAAAGCTTAAATTTGGAATGATGTTTAGAATGAGTAGTATGTAGCTGGTACTGACTCTGATTTGAAGTCCCAGAGTATTTTCTCTCTCTGTATTCTTCCTCTTCCAATATGGCATAATACTTTAAAAAAAAAAAAAATTCCAACGAAGAGAGCAGGACCTATATTTTTTAAGTCCACACATGGAGCTGAGCACTATCCCTCACCTCTGCTCTGTACCCAAGCTTTAGAAAAGTAGATAGAATGCCCCGTGCAGTCACAAACTATAGCTCAAAGAGGGAGATGGATAGGTCTCAGGAAATGTGGACAGAGAGTGAGCCATACATACAGTCTGTCACAATTCATTATATCTAGCACCCCATTGACTCAAAGATGTATCCGTTTTATATTCTACTGTGAAAGAAGAATTCAGCTAATTATATAAGGTGTCATCAATTTTAGCAGTTATCCCATTTCAGAGATGTTATATGTGAAAAAATGGATATCTTAGAATTGATAAAATGTGGCAATTATAATCATTCTCTCTGAAAAAAAAACGTAATTAAAGGAAACATAGCATGTGAAAGCGAGACAAAGAACTCATTTTAAAATAAAACATAGGCAGAAAAGAAAGGAAAATTCCCCTGTAAATGTTATAGAAAACCATGAAAAAAACGTGAAATCAGTAAACTCAAATATTTTAAGATGAACTGAAAAAACTGCAGAATGAAATGAAAAGGAGATTGCAAAAGTAAGGAGATAAATTGAGTATAAGCAGAATTATTACAAAACAAATACATTTGAAATGACAATGAACAGAAGAGATGTGGCTGAAAATTAAATTTTGACAGATCGTAGTGAAGGCAGAACAAAAAGAGATTTTATAAAAGAATTAGCAGTAATAGATATAGAGGACAAAGATAGCTCAAATTGAGGATCACTGGTGTCCTGAACTAGAAAGGCTCCAAAATGTTAACCAAAATAGTTTTCATAATATCATAAAAGAAAATTTCTCTGTAATGAGAACTAGATCTGTAGGACAACATTAGTTTCTAAGAAAAACTGATACAGAATGATCAGGTATAAGAATTATCTTGGTTAACTTACTAGGCAGAACAAAACAAACGCCAAGCATGTTGCCGTCGCTTTGATTCTGACCCATAGCAACCCCAGAGGACAGAATAGAACTGCCCCATAGGGTTGCCAAGGAGCAGCTGGTGGATTTGAACTGCCTACCTTTTGGTTAGCAGCCATATCACTTAACCACCATCCCACCAGTGAATAAGGAGGACCGAGGAAGAATTGAGGCCTTTGAATTATGGTGTTAGTGAAGAATATTGACTATACCGTGGATTGCCAAAAGAATGAACAAATCTATCTTGGAAGAAGTACAGCCAGAATGCTCCTTAAAAGCAAGGATGGTGAGACTATGTCTCACCTACTTTGGACATGTTATCAGGAGGGACCAATCCCTGGAGAAGGACATCATGCTTGGTAAAGTAGAGAGTCAGTGAAAAAGAGTAAGACCCTCAATGAGATGGGTTGACACAGTGGCTACAACAATGGGCTCAAGCACAATGATTGTGAGGATGGTGAAGGACCAGACAGTGTTTTGTTCTGTTGTACATAGAGTCGCTATGAGTCAGAATTGACTCAACAGCACCTAACAGCAACAACAACAAATTGCTAGACTTCAGCTGTTAATGAGAATATCTAAAGGCGTTCATGTAGAAAAGGCAGATTGGTTGCCAGAGGGATAATCAGTCTGCCTGTACATTTTTTCACATTCTTGACACTTCTGAGGCAAACAAAGTGTGAGCTGATAGGATGTCTAGCTAAGATGGCATCAAGGCAACTGAAGATAGACACACAAGAATTTAAGAAATATAGCTGCCATTGGCCTTTCTTGTAAGAAAATTAAAATTACTTGAAAATGAAATCTGTCTAATCACAAAGATTAGAAAAGTTGTTTAATGACTAGTGTGAAATTAAATGCTAAAAAAAAAAAAAGGAGGTATGAAATTATAACTTGGTAAGTTTGGAGGGAAATATAGTATAACCTGAAATTTTATGTCAGCCAAATTTCCCTATAAGTATAAAGACAAGAAACACTTGTCAAATGTGTAAGAATTTAAGGATTGCTGAGCACATCAGAACCCTTCACAAATAAAGAAATTGACAATGAAATCCAGCCAACTAAATGATTAGTCCAATTAAAGAAAGCAGGAATGTGTATACTTTAGTAAGAAGACAGGCATAAGCACTGAGTCTATTTAAATACAGAACTAAAACAAAAGACTGGAAATTATGGCTGCAAAATTAAATATAAAAGTTATAAACCTCAACATAGAGGAATAATAAAACAACAACAACAAAATCAGAGGAGGAGGAAGGAAGTGTGTCATTTCCTCATCCTCAGTAGCTAAAAGTCTATAATATTGTCTGAAGTTTGAAATGTAGTTAAAAAATAAGGACACAAAGAAATCAATTTAAACCATGAAAATGTTTTTCTTCCATTTTTCAGATTGTTGAATGTTTTAGAAGTAATAGCTCCCTTCAAGCACTTTAACAAGCTTAGAGAATTTGTTCAGATGAAGCTTCCTCCAGGCTTTCCTGTAAAACTAGGTAAGAGAAGAATTTAGATGTATATTTAGTCACTTTGAAATATGGAGCTGTTTATTGTTTAATAAGAAATATGCTTTGAAGGAAAATAGATTTCCTAGTTGCTTACATTTTCATAAAGTTTTTCTGTAATTATATGCGTTAGTACTCTTGTTAAATATATAAGTTGCCTTGTCAGAGTACTGAGGAGCCCTGGTGGTGCAGTCGCTAAAGCACTTGGCTGCTAATCAGAATGTCGGTGGTTCCAACCCACCAACTATTCCGAGGGAGAAAAACGTGGCAGTCTGCTTCTGTCAAGACTTACAGCCTTGGAAACCCTATGGGGCAGTTCTACTCTGTCTTAGACAGTCGCTATGAGTTGAGATTGACTGGACGGCAGTGGGTTTGGGTTTGGTTTATGGGAGTACTAGTTGTACTTGATTTTAATTAAACGTAAGGAATATGAAAATATCTAACACAAGAGAGTGTGGGTGAACTAATGATGTACCATGGTAATGTTTTTAAGGTGAACTAGGGAGATTAGAATTTAGCCATAATTTTCAGAAATCTCTTGAGTTTCTGAATAATAAGAATGTTTCTGGAACCTACCATCATTATGCATGGATAAAGGAATGTCTGTTTATTTTATTTTTCAGTCTTAAGTGTTTAAACTTAAATTTCATTTTAAACAATGTTCTTTAGAAACAGTAAACTGTCATTTTTTGCACATATTTATCTTTCTAATTTGTATTAGAGAACTGGGAACAAGAGAATATTAAAAGGTGTTTTGGTTGTTTAGGCTTAGATTTAGCAGTAAGATAAGCTTCAGGACAGTCCGTAAACAGTATTCATCCATCCTGATATTCATCCAGTGTCTTAGTTATCTAGTGCTGCTATTAATAGACAAACCACAGGTTAGTGGCTTTAATGAACAGGAATTTATTTTCTCACAGTTTAGGAGGCTAGAAGTCTGACTTCAGGATGCTAGCTCTAGAGGAAGACTCTCTCTGTCGGCTCTGGTGGAAGGTCCTTGTTCCTTCGTTCCTTGGTGATCTTCATGTGGCTTGACATCTTTCTTCCCCCATCTCTTCTTGCTCATTTTATCTGCTCTTTTATATCTCAAAAGAGATTGATTTAAGACACACCTGACACTAATACTCTTTCATTAACATAACAAAGAAAACCTTATTCCGAGATGGGATTATAACCACAGGCATAGTAGTATTTACAGCATGTGTTTTTGGGAGAACACAATCCATAACATCCGCCTAGTATTTTATCAGTGCTTGTTATGTGCTTTCTATGTGCTAGATGTTCTTATAGGGACTGGAGACTGAGCAAAAGCCCCTGCCCTCGTGGCATTTACATTCTAGTGGGGGAGATAAATAAATATGTAGTAATAGTGTAGGGTATCTCGTAAGTCAGTCTCTTTCGAGATATAAAAGAGCAGATTAAGCAGGTAAGCAGGCAAACACAGAAAGAGGTGAAAGTACGTGCCATGTGATTGCCAAAGAAGGAAAGCTGAAAAAAGACAAGGACCTTCCCTCAAAGTGGACAGAGAGAGAGAATGTTCCCCTAGAGCCGGCACTCTGAATTTGGACATCTAGACTCCTGTGAGAAAATAAATTTCTGTTCGTTAAAGCCACCCACTTGTGGTATTTGTTATAGCAGCACTAGATAACTAACAGAGCAATGTATCAAAATTTGTGAAATATAGCTAAATAAAGCAGTGCCAAGAGGAAAATTTATAGCACTTAAATGCATCTCCATCAATAAAAGAAGAATAATCTCAAATCAAGAACCTAGAAAAAGGAGCAAAATAAACCTAAACCAAGTAGAAGGAAGGAAGTAAATAGAAATTAATGAAACTGAAATCAGAAAAAGCATGAAGTCAGTGAAATGAAGAGCTAGTTCTTTGAATAAATCAGTAAAATTGACAAACTTCTAGTAAGACTGATGAAAAAAGAGGGAAAACAAAGATTACCAATATAAGGAATGAAACAAGATAACAACACAGACCCTGCCAACATCAACAGGATAATTAGAGAATACCATAAACATTTCTACACACATAAATTTGATGACTTAGACAAAATGCACCATTTCCTTGAAAGACACAAACTACTACAACTCCCTCAATATGATATAATTTGAATAGTACTAGAGTGATTAAGAAATTGAATTTATAAGTTAAAAACTCTCCAAAAAGAAATCTCTGCCCAGATAGTTTCACTGGAGAATTCTACTAAATGTTTAAATTTATACACTCTTTTAGAAAATGAAAGAGGGGAGGGAACACTTCCTGATTTATTTTGTGAAGCTAGTGTTATCCTGATAGCAAAACCAGTCAAAAAACAGCACCAAAAATGAAAACTTCAGACCAATAACCCTCATGAATATAAATGAAGAGTCCTTAAAAAAGTAATAGCGCGTAGAAACCAGCAAGGTATACAAAGAATTAACACACCATTATAAAGGAGGCTTATTCCAGGGACGTAAGTTTGGTTCATTGTTTGAAAATCAGTGTGATACATCATTATTAACAGACTACAGAAGAAAAATCACATGATTATGTCAGGCAAAGCAGGAAAAGCATTTGACAAAATTCAACATCCCTTTATAATAAAAGTCTCAGAAACTTAGGAATGGAGGGGAACTTTCTCATTTTGATAAAGAGCACCTGTAAATACATATTTAATGGTGAAAGACTAAATGCTTACCTCTAAGAGTGAGAACAAAGCAAGGGTGTCAGCTCTCAGCATTCTTACTCAATACAGCTTTAGAAGTTCTAGCCAGTGCATTAAGGCAAGAAAAGGAAATAAAAGGTATGCAGATCAGAAAGGAAGAAATAAAACTTCACAGTTTGCAGATGATATGTCTCTAGGTAGAAAATCCTAAATATGCTACAAAAAACAAAACAAAACAAAACAAAAAACTCCTAGACACTAAAAAGTGAGTTTAGCAAGGTCAGAGGATACAAATTAAATACAAAAATCAATTGTATTTTTATATACTATTATTGAACATGTAGACACCAAAATTAAAATTACCATTTATAATTGTTCACAAAAAAAAAGAAAATACGTAGGTGTAAGTCTAACAAAACATGTGCCGGGCTTGTATGCCAAAAACCACACAACACATAAAAGAAATCAGAGAAGATCTAAACAAATAGAAACACCATGTTCATGAATTGGAAGACTCAACATAATAAAAATGTCAGTTATCTACAGATTGATACATGGGTTTAACATACTTCTTACCAAAATCCCAGCAAGATTGTTTTGTAGATACAGACAGGATTAAAATTTATATTGAAAAGAAAATAGAATAGCTAAAATAATTTTGAAAAAAAGAATAAAGTGGGAAGAATCATTGTACTTGATTTCAGGATTTATTATATAGCTACTATAATCAAGACTGTGTGGTATTAACAAGAAGGATAGACATATAAATCAATGTAACAGAACAGAGACCCCAGAAGTAAACCTACACAAATATGTCTAGCTGATTCTAGACAAAGGTGCAAAAGTCATTCAGTGATAGGCTTTTCAAGAAATGATGCTAGAATAGTTGGTGAAAAAAAAATGAAACTTGATCTAAACCTTACTACTTTATAAAAACATTAACATAAGATGGATCATGAACTCAGATATAAAATATGAAACTATAAAACTATTAGGAAGAAAATAGGGGAAAATCTTTGGGATTATATAAAGAGTTCTTAGATTTCACACCAAAAGGATTATCCATAAAAGGAAAAATCAATAAATTGCACTTCTGCAAAATTAAAAACACTTTGCTCTGTGGAAAGACCTCAGAAAATGAAAACTTAATCTGCACAAAGAGAGAAAATATTTTCAGACCATATCTGAAGAAGGTCAAGTATCTAGAATATATAAAGAACTCTCAAAATTCAAGAGTAACTAAATAAGCTGTTTAGAAAATGGGCAAAAGACAAAGACAAAATTACACTAAAGAAGATATTGTTGTTGTTAGGTGCCATCAAGTCTGTTCCAATTCATAGTGAACAAAACACCTCCTGGTTCTGCACCATCCTCACAACCGTTGCTATGTTTGAGCCCATTGTTAGAGCCACTGTCTGTCCATCTCGTTGAGGGTCTTCTTTTTCGATGACCCTCTATAATAACCAAGCATGGTGCCCTTCTCCAGGGACTAGTACCTTCTGATAACATGTCCAAAGTATATGAGACGAAGCCTTGCCATCCTTACTTCCAAGGAACACTCTGGCTGTACTTCTTCCAAGACAGATTTGTTCATTCTTATGGAAGTCCATGGTATATTCAGTAGTCTTCACCAAAACCGTAATTCAGAGGCATCAATTCTTCTTCTGTCTCCGTATTCATTGTCCAGCTTTCCCATGCATATGAGGTGATTGAAAATACCATGGCTTGGGTCAGGTGCACCTTAGTCCTCAAAGTGATATCTTTTGCTTTTTAACACTTTAAAGAGGTCTTTTGCAGCAGATTTGCCCAATGCAATATGTCATTTGATTTCTTGACTGCCGTTTCCATGGGCATTGACTGTGGATCCAAGTAAAATGATATCCTTGACAACTTCAATGTTTTCTTCATTTGTCATGATGCTGCTTATTGACCCAGTTATGGGGATTTTTGTTTTCTTCATGTTGAGGTGCAGTCCATACAGAAGGCTGCCCTTTTCTGAATCTGGCTTGAATTTCTGACAATTCCCTATTGATGTACTGTTGTGGTCATTTTTGAATTATCTTCACCTTTCTGGGGAATGGGCACAAATATGGATCTCTTAGTCAATTGGCTAGTAGCTACCTTCCAAATTTCTTGACAGAGACCACTGAGCACCTCCAGCACTACATCCATTTATTAAAACATCTCAGTTGGTTTTCCATCAACTCTTGGAGCCTTGTTTTTCACCAATGCCTTCTGTGAAGCTTGGACTTCTTCCTTCAGTACCATATGATTCTTAATCATATGCTGCCTCCTGAAATGGTTGAATGTCACTCAATTCTTTTTGGTACAGTGACTCTGTATATTCCTTCCATCTTCTTTTGATGCTTCCTGTGTCGTTCAATATTTTGTCAATCGTTCAAAATTGTAACTCAAGGCTTGAATTTTTTCTTCAGTTCTCTCAGCTTGAGAAATGGCGAGTGTGTTCTTCCTTTTGGTTTTGTAATTCCATGTCTTTGCACATTTAATTATAATATTTAAGTTTATCTTCTCAAGCCGCCCTGTGAAGTCTTTTGTTCAGCTCTTTTACTTCATCATTTCTTCTGTTTGCTTTAGCTACTCTGTGTTCCAGAGTCAGTGTCAGAGTCTCTTCTGACATCCATTTTGGTCTTTTCTTTTTTCTTGTCTTTTTAATGACTCTTGCTTTCTTCATGTATGATGCCCTTGATGTCACCCACAACTTGTCTTTGATAGATATACGGAGGATATACGGATGGCAAATAAGCCCTTGAAAAATGTTCGGTATTTTTAACCATTATGGAAATGCAAATTAAAACCACCGGACATCCCTGGACACCTACCAGAATGACTAAAATAAAAGTGACAACACCAAATGTTGGTGAGGTTGTGGAGAAACTGAATCGTTTGTATATTGCTGGTGTAATGTAAAATGGTACAGCAAGTCTGGAAAAGTTTGGCAGTTTCTTAAAAACTAAACATGCAGCTATGTATGATCAAGCAATTGTACTCTTAGGTGTGTATCCCAGAAAAAGGAAATTATATGTTCAACAAAAACCTGTATACAAATATTCATTTTATAGCAGCTTTATTTGTAATAGCCCCAAACTGAAAACAACTCAGGTGTCTTTCAACAGGTGAGTGGTTAAACAAATAGTTGCACATTCATGCCATGGAATACTAATTAGCAATAAAGAGGAGTGAACTATTGATACATGTAACAACCTGGATGAATCTCCAGAGAATTATTCTGAGTGAGGAAAAATCTCAAAGGTTATATTTTGTATGATTGCTTTTATATGAAATTCTTGTAATGACAAAGCTGTAGAAATGGAGGACAGATTAGTGGTCGCCGTTTTATTTGCAAGATGTTACCATTGGGGGACACTGTTGGTAAAAGGTACAAGGGATCTCTCATTTCTTACAACTGCATGTGAATCTACAATTACCTCAAAGTAAAAATTTTGCTCATCTCCACAGCCCATTGCAGATTCTCTTTATCTCTTCCTGCTCTTACTAAGTTTATTATTGATATTCATAACGTGTCTTTGTGGCACAGTGGTTAAGAACTTAACTGCTAACTGAACTTGTTGGCTTAAACTCAACTGCTAACTGAAAGAAAGGTTGGTTTGAACTCACCCATCCGCTCTGTGGGAGAAAGACTTGGTGGTGATCTGCTCCTGTAAAGATTACAGCTAAGAAAACCCTGTGGCTTAGTTCTACTCTGTCGCATAGGGTTGCTATGAGTCAGAAATCAATTCAGTGGTGCCTAGCAAAAACAACAAACATACTGGGCACTTTTCTGTCTTTATCTTACTTAATCTCTTCAAGATTTGACCTCTTTTGTGGGGCGGGGGGGGGGGATTCATTGTCTCAATGAGTGATAGCAATTTTTCTTCAGATTTTCTCGGACATCTCTGATAGTGTTCTTTCTTGGTTTTGTTTTCTTTCTGGCTGGTCCTCCTGGAGCACATCTTCCCTTCCACACTTATCACTCTATTTTATAGTCTCATTACAGCTGATAAAACTTAAGTTAAATATGTCACGCCTCTGCTCAAAATCCTCCATTGGCTTTCTGTCTCATCCAGAGTAAAAGCCAAAGTCTTTTTTTTGACCCAACCCCACGTGATCTGGCTGCCTCTGATATTTGCTCATCTTCCACTCATTCAGGTGCAGCCACACTAGCCTCCTGCCTTTTCTCAGGACAAATCAAACCCTCTTTAAGGCATTTGTGTTTGCTATTCCCTTTGAATTATCTTCTTCTAGATAACTGCATGATTTGCTCTTATGTCAGGTCTTGGCTGAAAGGTCACTTCATTCAGGGTTTCCTTTGACCATCGTTTTCAGTAACTCAATGCAACTCCCTGTTCCCCCAGCATACTGTACTTTTCTCTGTATGCTTTCACCATGATATTATACTTACTTATTGCCTGTCTCCCCCAACCAGAATGTAATTTCCATAAATGCATGAAGTTTTTCTCTTGTTTGCTGATGCATATCCATTGCTCAGAACGGGAATCAATACACTTTTTCTGAAAGGCCAGATAGTAAAATATTTTGCATGAGGCCTCTGTCACAAGTCCTCATCACTTCTGTTGGAGAGTGAAAATAGCCATAGATAAGAAGTAAATTGGGTATGGCTGTGTTCCAACAAAACTTATTTATGGACACTAAGGTTTGAATTTCATGTAATTTTCACATTACAAAGTATTATTCTTTGGCTCTTTTCCGAACCATTTAAAAAATGTGAAATCCATTCTTAGATCAGGGTCCTTACAAAAACAGGCCAGGCAGTAAGCCATAGTTTGGTGACCCTGGATTAGAAGAGCATCTGCACATAGTAGGCACAAATAAATGATTCTTACCCCAGAAATAACTGGGGATTCTGCAATTTTTATGTTTACTTCGGTTTGAGTCTAAGTTTTTCTTTTTTTTTAAACAGGAAAATATTGCTTTCTGAAATAAAAACTAGGATTGTAACAGAAAATAGACTTAACTTATTCTGTGTGTTTATCCTAGGCAGGTACTCAGCTTTCATAGAATCATCTTAGCTTTAAGGGAGCTTCAGATTTTATTTTACAGATGAAGTCTGTGAGGCCCACCGAGGTAAAATGACTGGTAGGAATTAGCACTCAGGTGCATAGTGTATGAGCCTGCGGTGGGGTGGCATTACTCCAATTCTGAGGAGACTGTTTTTATCCTACTTATTTAAGGGATGGATTGTTTTTAGTGTTGTTTTAAAATAAAAAAGGTTTACCGTATTTCATTTGGATTAATTAGAATGAAAATAGAGCTTGGCTGAGAGTCAAAATAACCTGTGCACTATAGTGTGAAGAAAAGATGTCAGAATGTAGAAAGTGCAAAAAGAGCTGCTCTCCTGCCACCCAAGAAAAAGACTGTGGAATCTGACATTATACTTTTAAAATTAAAAAGAAATGGAATTGTGAGCTTTTGATGTCATTCTTGATGCCTAGGTCTTTCCCTCCTCATCTGCAACCAAACCCTCACTTGAAACACACATATTCAGTATTAGACATATATTACGGTTGGTCTGGTATTTGAGTAATGCCTTGTTATATTTCAAGTAGTATGGACATATAGTAAAAATCTATAAATAGACCCACATTTGATTTTACAGTGTTATCAATGATTGTTCTCTCTCTGTAGATATACCTGTGTTTCCCACAATCACAGCCACTGTGACTTTTCAGGAGTTTCGTTACGATGAATTTGATGGCTCCATCTTCACCGTACCTGATGACTACAAGGAAGATCCGAGCCGCTTTCCCGATCTTTAACTGACCTGGAAAATGATATCTCTTACCAATGAAAGCAAGAGAATACAGAGAACCCAGAACTGGATCCAAATAGAAGGGATAAATGGTTTCAGCAAAGAAAAGGGAATTACACATTGAATTGATACATCAGTTATATAATATAATGAAATGGGCATCTAATAAGAATTTCAGCATTTCTTGATGTGCCATTTTCAGTCTTTTTAAAAATATATGTATTGTAAGTATAATAGTTTGACACCTTAATGACCCTAATACCTTCTCATGTAAAACAGCTATGAGTGCTGTGATTTGTTTTTAAAAATTTTTACACTTCTTGTCGAAATATATATGCATATAAATATATATATATATCTATATAAAAAACACTCCTGGACCATTAACATAAATTAAATGTCTTAAGAGATATGAAGTCTTTTTAAACTTGTCATCTTATATTCAAGGTGACATTTATAAATATTCCTTCAAGCTTTGTTTTCATAAAATATAAACTATGTAACATTATGTATAGTTCAGTAATTTGAATGTTCAATATAATGAACTAGAAGGAATGCAGTTTTCTGTAGATGAATGAACCAAATGGTAACCATTAAACAATTGCATTTATACGTTGCAATACATTTCAGAAGGAGTGTTCACTCTGCAGGGAATAAGGTACCTCCTTTAGCACCTTAGTGCAATTCATTGTGGTGCTATTTGTTTTTACCTGAATTCTTTATTCAGTGGAAAATGTTTGTTACTAATCTTCCTTTCATAGAACCTCTCTCTCTCTTTTTTTTAATTTCTGAGTTTAAAAGTCCTTGTTATATGTTCATAAGGTATGGTTAGCATGCTTAAAAATATTTATCATCCAAATCATAGCACTTTAAAAAAAATTCCAAATTTTTTAACTTGCTTCTTAGTAAGTGCACATCAGTCTTATTTTGTATATAGTGGACTGTCAATGGGTTGGTGTCAATTAAAAAAAAAAAAACACATATTTTGGACATCCCTACATATTTAATGCTTTCAAAATAAGGTAAAAAACATTTTATATGCTAACAGAATGTATTTGTTACAAGTTAAATTCCAGAAACCTACATAAGAGTGACAATTCCTATTGTTTATTTTTTTAAGTCACAGGGAAATATTAATTTTAATTGTCTCCAAATGTTATAATCATGCATTACTAATTTTGCACTTAAAATATTTCATGTTTATTCCAGTATGGTTTGAAGGTCCAATAATGAAAATAAATTAGGGAGAATAATGTTTAACAGTCATTAAGTGTCACGTTGTATTAAAGAGTTTAGTTAATTTTTAAAAAATGTATCCTGATGAGTTGTCAGAATGCATCTATCAAATTTTTTAGAGTGACCAGCAGTTTAAATGGTTCCCAGGATTTTAGAGAATTTGAAATGGGTTTAGAGACCTTTATAGTATCTTTAAATATAACAATTTAATAATAGACGTCTTTAAAGTTGCATAATCCATGCTGATGCATGCTACATTATATATGTTGATATTTTATCAAATACATTTTATAATGAAGAAAAATAATCATAGTTAACAATTCAGAGACCTAAATTTGAGGAAAAGTTGGTAAACTCAGACTAGCTTTTATTGCATAGAAAGTTGGTCCCTATTATTTTGGGAATAGTTGTTAGATCAAGTGAGTTGGAGACTGAATTATCTTTTCAGGGGTTCTATGAAGTTTGAGACACTGAAAGCCTGATCGCTGTTGCCCTTAGGCTCCCTCTGTGGTAACAGAGGACTAAATCTCCGGACTATACTGCAGATTTTTTCGTAAGTGCTGACACCCAGAGGAGAAAAAACACGGTTAATTGCACCTGAGATTTATTGACTTTGCTGTGATACCCCGGAGGTAGGAAGACTACTGACAACTTCTGCACTTGGATTTTATTTTTCATACCTTTTCTTTCTAAACGAACCTTAGGAAGAGATTACCCATTCCAAAATGTTTTTTCTCTGGTCACAAAGGACAAACAAATGTCAGTATCTCTTATTATGGTGACTATAAGGAGATAATGCAAATAAACTTTTCACATCATTAGATATTTCAAAATGTGCCTTTTAATCCAGTTAGTGAATGAAGCTCTGTCTTGTGTTTCAAATGAGCAGATGGGATGACCATGCATTTTGGTAATCTTACATGAAACGCTAGATTTTGTAGTGTAGATCATTCTTCCGTTTGTGATTGAAAAAACTAAGTTGGGGGAATCATAAGATCATTTAGTGGCCATTTAGAAATGCTGAATATTCCTGCTGCCAGTATGGGATCAAAAAGATATTCCTGTCTTCAAGAACACTGTTCTGTAGACAGAAGTTGCCTCTGTCTGTAGACATTCATATACAGGAATTGTCAAACTTGATAAAAGGGAAGCATAAAGCAGATGCCCCAATTATTGTGAATGTAAGTAATATGATGGTCTGGAAATTGACATAGACTTCAGCCCTGGTGCTGTACAGGTTAAGTGCTACGGCTACTAACCAAAGGGTCGGCAGTTTGAATCTGCCAGGGGCTCCTTAGAAACTCTATGGGGAGCAATTCTACTCTGTCCTGTAGGGTTGCTATGAGTTGGAATCGACTCGACAGCACTGGGTTTGGTTTTGGTTTTGGTTATATCCCTGATAGCTGACAGAAGGTGAAAAAGTAGCTTTCCCATCCGGCTTCAAACTGGTTATTGAATCCCACTCATGCAATTAAAAGTGAGTTTTTGTAATGGTACTCATATAATTTATTATTCACACCTCGTGGGAAAGTGGTGGATGACTGTTTATAAGGCCTGCTCTCTAGTTTTGCTAATTCTGTAGCAAAGATGGAAGGAAACCCGGTGCCATAGTGGTTAAGTGCTACAGCTGCTAACCAAGAGGTCGGCAGTTCAAATCCGCCAGATGCTCCTTGGAAACTCTGTGGGGCAGTTCTGCTCTGCCCTATAGGGTTGCTATGAGTTGGAATTGACTCGATGGCAGTGGGTTTGGTTTGGGTTTTATAATAAAGACCCTGTTTTGAGGTAATGAAAGTAATGGAGTAAATTCTGTCAGTAAATACAGTAAATGCTTCCCTCTGCTCAGAGCTAGTGGGTAGTACAAATATGCTTGGCTGTTAGCTGAAAGATTGGAGGTTTGAGTTCACCCAGAGGTGGCTTGGAAGAAAGGCTGGTGATCTAGTTTCAAAAAATCAGTCACTGAAAACCCTGTGGAGTGCAGTTCTCTGCACACATGGGGTCATCATGAGTCAAAACTGACCTGACGGCAAGTAACAACCAGTGATAAGCAAGCTTTAAAAGTTGTTACAGCTTTATAAATTTTTTAGCCACATTGGCCCCTAGGGTACATAGAATTACATATTTCATTTTTGCCATGGCTGCCAAAAATATTGAAGCAAATTGTTTAGTTTTCAAGAAAGGTACTTATCAGTCAGTGCTGGTTCTGATCATGGTTTGCAGATGAAAGAAAATTACTTTAAAATAGGAACTATTAAAAAACCAACGAACCAACCCACCAATTTTACCTGTACCTGCCGTAATTAGAGTTCTTGGTCACTAAGGGGGAATGACAACTAGGTGGGCTGTTTTAAAGGGAAATAATTAATGCAGGTGGTGCAGGAGTTTTGGGATGCAGAATGTTGGCGAAACCATTTTGTGGCTTATCTGCTGGCTCACCTCATTGGGATGAGAAAGCAGCTGGGCCTGCAACATTCCACCTTCCCCTGGAACCTCCTTCAGCTTCTCAGACTTCTAGGCTGCCTATTGAAGGATTCCCTGGCCAAAAAGCTTAAAAAGCATCAAGACCTGACCCAGGTTTCAGTCCATCCTTGTGGGCTCCAGCTCGTGCTGTGGTTCCAGGTAACTGTTCTCTCCCACCAGTCATACATCTTCCCTTCCCGACTGCCTGTGGACTTCAAGTTCCAGCTTCAGATGCAGACTGTTTAACCAGCTCCTACAGTTGTTAATATCAAATCTCTTTACCAGTCTCTCCTAGTGATTCTGCTGCTGCGATGAAACCTGACTGAACAAATTTTGCAGAAAGAAAAACGTTCTCACTGTACATGTTTGTCTACCACAACTTGGCATTTAAGCAAACCTAAGTTTGTGAGCTTGTTCACAGTGAATGAAAAGGTTTTACATTTAGTGTATCATTAAAATTAACATGTTTCTGCAGAAAGCACATCTGATTTACTCAGGATACTAGGCAGAAATATTCTTTAAAAATTACATCTTGGGGTAACTGAACAATAATATTAAACATCCTTTGGAACATTCCATTTGTGGCCATCCAAAGATCTTAAATATCTCACGCACAAAAACTTTTAGCTAAGTAGCTTTTAAAAAAAATAAAAGGCATCATGATACTATAAATTTTAGCGGCTCTGCACTGGGAAAATGATTTTTGAAAAGGAATTGTTTCACTTTTGTTATTTTTGTGAGGACACTACTGGTTATTTTAAAAGGTTTGGTTAATTAGTTCATATCCATTCTCTGTGAATTGTCTTAGATTATTAGTAATTATGTTCAAAGAAACACCCTAATATATTCTTAAGTATATTCCCAGTGGTAAAAAATAGCCATGGTCAACATCTAAGTTAGTCTGCTAAGTAACATCTAAGTAAATTTTACATATACTTACTGTGACATAACAAAATGTAAATGCGAATAAAAATGAGAATACCAGAGTACACATTCACAACTTCAGAATTAGCTCTATTTAGAAAATCGTTAACTATGTCTACTAATAAAGCCTTAATAGTAAGACATATTCTGGATGCTCTTCAAGTATCAGTAACCACAGTGTCACATCCACATTTAAGTAAAAAACTACATATACTTGATTAGAGAAATATTTTAAGTAGGGTAGGGATAAAATACATTAGCTAGATTTGGGAGAGACTAAGGAACAGGAATTTCAATTCCAGTTTAAAAGATAAACGTATCAATCTTCAAAGACAGACGAGGAAGGGGCCCTAAACACTTCTGGTGCCCAACTGAGGAAAGTGATATTGCGTGATATTATGTGGGCTATATGTTGCCCACATGACCCAGTTGTTAAGGAGCAACATCAGGTTAAAATCAGTTTTTACCTTTCTAATGGAAGACTAGTTTCTCTTCCTCCAAGTGCTTACTTCTCCATGTTTCTACCTCCATATAATTACTAGTAGGAAACTTATTACCAAAAACAGTCTTCACAAAAATGGAAAGGACAACATAGCCTTCTCAAAGCTTAATACGCACACAATTTCCCTTAGTGCTTTTAACATTACCCCAACAAATTGTTTTAAAAAGCCCCACAATCCAATAATAGCTACCATTTATTGATTCAGGCATCGTTACATTTTTTTTTTCCCTAACTAGCAAATTGCAAAGTAGGTATCACATTTTGCAGACAGGAAACTGAAGAAACACGTCTCTCAGCTCTAAAAACCCAAACTTAACTTCCAGTTTAAAAAGGCTTGTTACCTGGCCACTACCTCTCGTTCATTCCTGAAGCATTTAAGCAAATAAATAGGGCAAACGTTTTTCTAACAAAACCACTTTTATTTTTATTTTTACTACCAAATACAGAACAAAACTCATTGTGGAGGCAGTTAACTTGATTTCAGCTGGTTACTCTGTATGTGTTAAAAGCTTGTGTCCCAACGCAGCCCTACCTTTGTGCAGAAAATGTTCACTGAAAATACCCAAAGTATAGATTCCCTTCACTGCAGCATTTTAAGTCAGTGGACTATTTTACAACCAGTTTTTCAATTCTTTTTAAAAAGTATATTTGTAGTCAGAGGTTACAAGTGAGAGAACAGACTAATAATAGGTTTAACCACATGAAATTGCCAATATATTCGATTTTGACTTACAAAAATGGCAATCTTGTATGGTCCAACCTTTTATCTACTAAAAAAGCTTAAGTTCAAATAAATGTCATTTGTGTTCAACTTCGTTTTTACAATGCAGTGATTATTAGGACTATTAACTTCTTATACTATATAGACAAAATTCCTTTTGATAAAATCTCTAAAAAGTTACTATAAACTGTAAAAACACTGTTACTTTTGTATACGGCGTTTCAGTTTTAAAAGTTAAAAAAAAAAAAAAAACTGTACTCAAACCTGGATAAAAGCTGCAAGTTCCAAGTCTTATTTTCTCTTAATCCCAAGTATCCAAACACTACTCATTTCATAAATGAATAAATATACTATTTAGTACTTTACAGTAGATATATACCATTGACAGCTTTGATACTATTCCAGAAAAAGCATTTATATTTTGATGAAAATATAAACTTACTAGATATAGGTGGGGTATTTCATTTATCCTAAAGTTTATCACTTTATTCAACCCCATTCCCACACCCGAAATATAAAATTGCACTAAAAGAAAAATTAGAAATGAAATCAACTTTGACAATTTTGATGGCAACTCATCACTACAGTGATGGATTTCATCTTGCTACCGTATTTAAACGTAGATAGAACGGGGAAAGAAAAATGAGGTAAATGCCATACATTCAATAGCGTAAATAAATACAAGTAGTTTTACAGAAACATGAACATAAGTTTAAGGGTTTTATTATCAAAGTCTTGTAAAACAATTTCAGAAACTGTACATCAAGATGGCACAGACCGTAGCCTACTTTTGTTTTCACTGCACAAAAGTGAAGCTTGAAACTCCTGTAACTAAGAAAACAGTTGCCTACTTTGCATATAACATGGAATCACTGTGCATTAAGATTACTACTGCAGTAACACAAATTTATTGGTTTTATACAACTTGAGATCAAATAAAAAGTACATTATCAAGTCGATTTGTCTTATTTTAAAAGCATATGAAGGTCAATTTAAAATGCACTACCGCTTTTTTCTAACACTGAGCTTAAAACAAATGAATAAAAGTGGAAAACTGAAAATCAGGACAAGATATAACTTTCTTTTGCAGAGGGATTAAGGAGAGGCAGGCAGCTTTCACTGATGTTGATGTGGAATAAGTCATTGCAGGAAAAAGAAAATCCCAAACATTTTATGGAAAAGCATACAATGCTTATTTCAAAATATGCTGCTACTCAGCTCACTGCCAAAAACATTTTGTTTGAAATCTTGTGTTTCTGTAATTAAAGTCTAATTAGCCATCAAAAATGGTTAGTGCATTTATAACCTTTCGAAGTTAAACAAAAGCCACAAAAATTCAGCCACAAGGCTTAAAAGGATTATCTATTTCAAATGTTCATTTTCAGATATAACTATAAGAATGTTAATTTGTCATGTCAACAAACAAGACCATAAATAGATCCATCATGTTGAAGGATTTTAATGACATTTAGGATATTCCTGCCACAATTAACATGCAATCAGTGCATTCCCTACATGGCTCTATTACGGCAATGAATCAAGTTCTAAAAATACTATAAGTGAACTTACTTAATAAAGAAGATCATACAACATAAACAATCCATGCCTGCTGTAGATGCATGCAGCTTTTCATTTTTGTTATGAAGCAGCACCAGAATAGTAAGACTGCTTATTTACTCAATCAGATTTCACCATGACAAGAACTGGTTACCCATGTACCATTTTCTAAAAGCTTTTGATGTGAATAACTAAGTATCAGTATCAGGAGCTTTATATAACCATTTATAACTCAGAGCTGTATACATCTAGATTTGAGATGAAGAAATACAGCATTAAGAAATCACACAAAGGAATGACACCGATGCATGTATACAGTTGGATTCCTGTAGAGGTGATACTCAGTCACTCATATCCATGTCTTCTTCATGATGATCATCCCCGTTCACTTTGGATTCTCTTAATGCATCACCAGTTCCCTTTTCCACAGAACACTCCTTTGTTTTAGGGGAACCTGGTTCTGTTGGCTTTTCTTCTTTTTTCTCTTTCTCGCTGTCATACCCCTGTTCCTCTTCATCGTAATCTCGTGTAACCTGCTTTGCCAAGGAGAATAAACAACGTAAACTTCTTCAAAGAAAAATGACTTCTTATAAGTACCAACTCACCCAAAATACCAAAATAAGTTAGTTTGTAAACATACTTTTACATCTTTATCACTCTCTGATTTTCTTTCCCGATCTTTTTCCTTATCTTTACTCTTCTTCTTCTTGCTTGTTGATCGTTCTCTTTCATCTCTACTTCTCTCTTTGTCTTTCTTCTTCTCCTTTTTATGTCTAGGAGGACAATAAAATGTGCTCAAAAAAGACGCTTTAAAGAAATTTCTCAAGAGGTTTCATTCTGAAGTGTAGAAATAAGTTTTGACTTGTTTAGATGGAGAGCTTGCCCCAAGTTCACATACTATAAGCAGGACAGCAAAGATTAAATCTCAAAACAATGGACAATAAAGGTACAAGCTGTGCTTGAGAAATACAGGCAAGATCCTAACTTGGGTAATCCTAAAACAGTTTTTATTAACAATGTCTCAAATCGTAAAGGTAATGTGTTAATATACTCTTAAGCACTTTTATTCCTGAAAAGGAAGACAAAGTATAGAGCAGTATTTAAAATATAAACCCACAACTTCTGAAAAACGAAAGGACAGATCTGAACGGTTAATGTTCTTACCTCCTAGGTGATGGTGAGCGAGACAACTTTCTTTTAGGAGACCTGGGCTTCTTAGGAGACCTTGTTCCACTCCGGCTTCTTCTTCGTCTTCTTTCTCTAGAACCACAAAGGAGCAAACTGGGCTTTAAAATACAGCATCATCTCAAATATGCAGATACATGGTAACATGGTAAAGAAGCACCACGTGGAACTCCCACAACATTCTGATAATGAAAGACCTGTTCTCACAATATTGCTCTGAGCTAAGAATCAAATGTATAATGAAGAAACAACTGGAAATCGCTAGCATAGTGTGCCTTTCCTTTATTGCCCTAAAAAAAAAAAAAAAAAAAAAACCTGGCAATTTTTCTTAAAGACATTATGATGACATCAGGACATCAGAATCAAGACATTAGAAATACTAAGCTTGAGAGCAAACTGATTAACAAAAGCGCTCTCTAATGCAAGAGGAAAAAACAGCTTGAAGTATATTATTTAAGAAGCTGGTTTTAGATTTAAACATTTAGTGGCCAGAACAGATACAGGATAATTCAGTAATTCTCTGACATGGAAGGCATTTATTAGTAAGATATCCAGAAATAACTTCTTGATCATTAGGCAAAATACAGAGAATGAGTGTTAGTGTTAAGGTAGAAATGAAACAGATTCCCTATATTCTAGCAAATACCTGCCCCTCAATCATGCTGTGAGCAATTTTTAGTTTTAAGAGATACAAGCCTCTCCTCTATCTTTAAGTTATGCATCTTTTTGTTTTGTTTTGTATCCTGCTTTGTCACTTATTCTCAAAAGTTCTTAAGGACCTGCAAAATGACCACTATGATTTAGGTGCAAATGAATCAAATAAATAAAACCCTAAACACATATGCACATGTACTTTCAGTTGTCCAGTTTCCAAATGAAGCTTTTTTCTACCCCTGCATCTGTCTGACCTCCTCTCCTGGAAATCTCAGCACAGCAACACTCTTCATCAAATTTTATGTTTGTCAAGACTGTATTTTATACTTTTTGCTACAGTTTTGTGTGACTAATGCTGCAAATTCCCTAGATGCAAAGATGTTTTATACTCCACTTCTATACCCCTCCAAAGAGTGTATCACAACTGCAAACACACAGTAGTTATTCAACAAAAACCCAGAGAACATGCCTTAATTTTGAATGAGCCAATAATCCAGCAGGTGCATGTGCTCATAAATAGGTACTTTAAAGCAACAAGCATGAAAATGACTCCAGTTTTTAATGTTAGGAAAATATCTGTCACATTTCCATCTTTCATGCCCTTTTGCCATCTATCCCTCAGACCAAGTTTGGTATTCTGTTCAGTATGTATACCTGGATTCACTTTATTTCTTAAACGCTTACTTAAAACTTTTCTCCTGGTGATCTTCCCACCCCCAACTCCTTTAACGTATGGTACAATTCATGCATTATATAATTCACCCATTTCAGTGGTACACTTCAAGGGCTTTTAGTATACTCTGGTTGTGCAAACATCACCACAACCAACTTTAGAACAATTTCATCACTCCCCCAAAAAACCCTGTGCACTTTAGCTTTCACCCTCCAATCCCTCCACCCTCCCACCCCTCACACATACCCCAGCCCCAGGCAACCAGCTAATCTACTTTCTAGTCTACAGATTTGCTTATTCTGGACATTTCCTATAAATGGAATCACAGAATACCATCTTCTTTCAGTCAGTATGTTTTCAACGTTCACTCATGTAGTAGCATATGTCAGTACTTCATTATATTGCCAAATACTACTACCTTGCATTTTATTTATCCATGTATCAGCTGATGGAAATCTGGGTTGTTTTTGACTTTTTGGCTATTCAGAACATTGCTGCTACTGACACTTGTATACAAGTTTTTGTGTGGACATGTTTTAATTTTTCTTGGGCATTTACCTATAAGCGACATTGCCGGGTCAAATAGTAACTCAGTTTAATTTTTTGAGGAACTGCCAGACTTTTCAAAAGTGGCTACACCATTTTACATTTCCATCAGCAGTATAGGAGGATTCTAACTTCTCCACATACTCAATTAAGACTTACTATGTATCTGAATTCCTTGTGGGCATGAAATGGTCTCTCATATTGGTTTTGATTTGCATTTCCTTGACGACAAATGATGCTGAGTATCTTTTCATGTGCTTTTTTGCGATTTGCATAGCTGTAGTGAAATGTCTATTCAGACCCTTTGCCCATTTTTTAATTGGGTTGTCTTTTTATTATTGTAAGAGTTCTTTATATATTTCTGTTCCTTATTAGACATATGATTTACAAGTATTTTCTATTGCTCTGTGTCTTTTCAATTTCTGGCTAACAGCCTTTGCAGCAAAAGGTCATAATTTTGATAAAGTCCAATTCACCTGTATTTTTTTGTTGTTGTTGTTGTTGCTTGTGTTTTGGTGTCATATTTAGGAAATTGTTTACAAATCACAAAGATTTATTCCTATGTTTTCTTCTAAGACATATATAGTTTTAGCTCTTTTAGGACTTGTATCCATTTTGAGCTAATTTTTACAAATGGTCTGAGCCTCCCAGTGAATTTAAACATGCTACATAAATAAATACTGCTGCCAAACATGTATAAATAAGATTGAAAGAAAATGGAAGTAAGTATGGTCAGCCCTTACATCACGAATTTCACGTTAAATATAAAAGTATTTTTTCTGTGGAGTAATGCTTGCAACACTGTTTGAATTTTACTATGAAAAATTAAAGACAAAATTACTACTCTAAGGATGACACAAATCAGAACTTGAATTGCTTCCCATTAATATATGAATAAACCATAGTATGGAAATGAAAAATTATTCTGAATATTAACATGTGGATATGTTAAATATAACTTACTACAATAAAACCGATTTAATGCAACAATTCAGTATGCTTTAGCCACCAAAACTTAACTGTTAGAATAGGAAAAAACAGAATGTGGGAATGCATATAGCAAAAACAGAAACTGACCTCGGTTGAACTCCGTGTTGTTTCAAATACCCTCTACACCATAAAATACTAAGTAAAAAGAGAGATGAACCTCAGGTTATTCTTTACAAATTGCCTTTAAAAAAAACTTTCAATGTAACGGCAAAGACTAACTTCTTTCAACACTGAATTATGTATCTATGTTCTGGAAAACACTTCATGTTCACAGGCTATCGATATTCTTGCAAAGTTTAAAAAAAAAAAGCTGAGAAGTCATGATGCTACCTTACCTGCTTGCACTTCTAGAACGTCTGGCTGTGCTATAACTTTTTGGTGGTGTTTTGGAACGTTTCTTTTCTTTGTCTTCTTTCTTTTTGTCTCTAACAAATGAACACAACTTATGAATTAAAAGACTCAGATAATATAAATTTATGTAGTGCTACAAATAAAAACAAAAGTACAGTTAGATCTAGTTTTATACTTGAAAACACTAACGTTATCCTGACATAAATCGTTTAGATATAACAATGTTGTTTGTTGTTAGGTGTTATCGAGTCAGTTCCAACTCAGTGACACAACAGACGCAACAGAAAGAAACACTGCCTGGTCCTGCACCATCCTCACAATTGTTGGTTTGTTTGAGTCCACTGTTGCAGCCACTGCATCAAACCATCTTACTGAGGGTCTTCCTCTTTTTTGCTGATCCTTTACCAAGCATGATGTCCTTCTTCCAGAGACTGGACCCTCCGGATGGTATGTCCGAAGTATGTGAGACGAAGTCTCGTCATCCTCTCTCCTGAGAGTATTCTGGTTGTACTTCTTCCAAGACAGCTTTGTTCATTCTTCTGACAGACCACAGTATATTCAGTATCTTCACCAATACCATAATTCAAAGGTATCAATTCTTCTTCCATCTTCCTTAATCATTGTTCAGCTTCTGTATGCTTATGAGGTGACTGAAAATACCACGGCTTGGGCCCTGCGCACATTAGTCCTCAAGGTGACATCTAATGTTATTCTGACAGAAACGGTTAAGCTCAAGAGGCATATCTGTGGTAAATGACTTCTTTAAAAGTCCTATTTTCCTAGTACGCCATATAAAACTTCCTCCTGTAGAGCAAAGTAGACTATGTAATGAGAAAAGAATTACGATGTTGGCCAGTTTCTTGGTATGTTAGGTGGTGAACATCAATAGGTTTAGTAACTGTCTCTAGGCCTTGAACACTCTTTTTTCCCTCTCAATTGATTATCAGTTTCCCAACTCACGATGGTCAAAATTACTCATCAGCATCACCCTAATTATTCTTCCAAAGGAAACATTCCAAGTTAACCAGGCCACCTTTTTACCTTTTATCTGTTGCAACATATTCTAGACTATTCAATGTTATTAGAACTGTATTTCATCATGATGGACTGATACTACGACCATAGCTGAGCTCTAAATCTTTTTAGATTCCTATAAAATTACTTTTACTACCCAGAGCACTTTCCCAAGATTACCATTCTCCTCAAGATCCTAGGCAAAAAGTAGGTGATCAACATGTATTTGCTGAAGGAGAAGTCCCTTCATCCACAAATATATACCCCCATCTATCCTCAACCATTCTATAATTTTAGCACGCTTTTGTTGTTCTAAGCTAAACCCTCTACCCCATGTTCTCTACTCTACCCCCCGCCTTCTCTCATCAGCCTATTCCATCAGTTATCCTCCCTCTTCATTAAGTCTTTATCATCTAATTCCTAGCTTACTGTCATCAGCCCTTTAATGAGTCTCAGTCGTGTCTTCCACAAATTAATTCTGAACCCTCTGTCAGAAGCTTTTAAAGTGCAAACCTGAAAATATTCCCCCTTTCAACATTTTTCAATGCCTTTCCATTGCTTCCTGGATCAAATGCAAACTCCTTAGTATGAACTACAATGACTCCTGAGATCCATTTCCTTTTCTGACCTCATTTCCCGGCACTCCTACATCAAAACGTAGAATTCATGCTAACTTTTTTTTTTTTTTTTAATTGTGCTTTTAGGTAAAAGTTTACAGCTCAGTTTCTCATACAAAAATTTATACACATATTATTATGTGACATTAGTTGCAATCCCCACAATGTGACAGCATACTCCCTGTTTCCACTCCAAGTTTCTTGTGTCCTCTCCATCAGTTCCCATCCCTTCTTGCCTTCTCATCCTGCCTCCTAACAGGAGCCGCCCATTTGGTCTCGTGTACCTGCTTAAACCAAGAAGCACACTCTTCACGAATATGATTTACAGTCTAGTCTAACTTTAGGTCTGAAGAGTGGGCTTCGGGAATGGTTTTAGTTCTGGGTTAACAGAGCATCCAGGGGCCACGGCTTCGGGGCAAGCTAACTTTTGTAAACACCATTCTCTGCCTGAAACCATGTCTTGACTGAGTCTAGTCAAATCTATCAAAATACAGCAGTCAATTCTCAATAAGTCTCTTCCATACATAAGTGGTAAGTCAGGTAACAATGGTCCTTCCCTTGTAACCACATTCATCTCTCTCCTAGCACACAGAATGAGGGAAGGAATGCCTGATTCCTCTTTGCATGACTCATTAGCACACAACAAAACAGATAATCCATTGAACAACCTTGTTTGTCTGATTAACTGGTGATTTCCTATGCAAATCATAATGACTAAAAGCCCCATAATAGGCTGAATACTCACAGACAGCAAAGCTACCCGAGTACCTCTGTTCCCATCAGTTGAGTTATATACTTGCCAAGAATAAATTTTGAGTTCCAGCTGCACTTATTTTAACTACATAATAAAATAAACGGACAAGCTAAAAGTATAAAGCTGCTTCTAGAAAATAAGATATTAGAAATATTAGAGACAAAGGGTAACTGCTAAAGAAAATATGCACTGTTAATATCCGTGTGTGACAACTGTAAATAACTGAGAAAAAATAAAAATCTAGGTAGGTACTGCTTAAATGACAAAGTTCCCAGGCCACTTTAAAAATAGACTAAGCGTACTAATTTAAAAGATTTTGGACTTATAATAAAAGACTGGGTATTGAGTGTATGTTTAAGTTGAAATAAAATATGAACCTGTGTTTGAATTTTCAGGAATACTCAACTTTTTAGTTGTCCCAAATCATGGGACAAAAGCCCCTCTTGGATGGCTCTGAATGTGGCATATAAAATCCAAACCAACTGCTGTCAAGTCAATTCCGACTCACAGTGCCCCTGTAATACAGCCTAGAACTGCCCCATAGAGTTTCCAAGGCTGCAAATCTTTACAGAAGCAGGCTAATACATCTTTCTCCTGTGGAGTGTCTAGTAGGTTTAAACCACTGATCTTTAGATTAGCAGCTGAGCGCTTAACTGCTGTGCCACCAGGGCACCTGGGTGGCATACAGTGATCCTAATAAAGACTTGTTAAGTTGCTTATAAAGAGAAATATAAAGTGAATAAAGCATGGTTGTCTGCCTTACATTCTTTGGCATACCATGAGAAATTCTTAGCAGTGGTTGAGGGAAAGAATTTATACTTACTAAAAAATTTGACCTAGGCCTTCAGCTTATAGCTGAAGATTCAGTTTACAAGGGAGGACAAGAAAACAACCCCCGAAAATTTCAATTAACTTCTTCGCAAGTCCAGCACTATCCGCCAACCGCCCCCCTGCCCCGTCCACCTCTTTCATCATTAAGTAGCAAAGTGTTTGGGGTCATAGAAGCTCTGAAATTTGTCTCCTCACTCAATGTTAAAAATCTGCTATACCTGGTTTTTGATGTACTCCTTGACCTTCTACCTCTTTCTCTGGAATGAGATCTTCTCCGTCTTGGACTTTTGGATCGTCGCCTACTCCTTGACTTAGAATGTGATCTCCTCCGTGATCTGCTTCTTGATCGCCTAATGATGTAAAAGTGCAATACACATATATAAACATAAAAAACCTGTATCTCACTTTGTATCAAATTAAGAGAAAAGATTCAGATATACAGGCTAGCCACCAATAAATGGGAAAAATTTCCTTCCAGTTGCTACCACTGTTCATTTATTCGATATGATAAAAACCTTTGATATACTAGAAACTAGCAATACTTTTTAACATCTTTATTTTTTTTTACCTCTTAATCTTCTGCTTAACCTGTCACACCAGTCCTATGTCCACTCTCCATTTATACATTTCTGAATTCTAATTCATGTACTACGTTACAGCACTATTTACTAAAATGTTTTTTATCTAGGAACTAGTGGATTAACAGGTAGCAAATTAAGGATGTGATAAACAGAAATTATCTTTGTCTAAGGTACAAATGCATACAAAAAGTAATCTAACCTGTGCCTTGAAGATGAGGGAGTCCTCCTTCTCCTAGAACGTGATCTTGACCTTGAATGTCTTCGTTTTTCTTCTTTTTTATCTGGATTTAAAAGAAATCTGGATTTAGAAATCTTTGAACAAATAGGAAGATCATTCCAGTTCAGGAGTTATTCTAATAGTTCATTTTATTTCAGTTTTTACATATTTCCTTCAACATAAGAAGTGATTATTTTCCCTTCAGAATGTTCAAGTTACTGAAGTGATACAAATCATCCAGGCTTTCAGCAGACTCAAATTAGACTTCTGATTCTCAGCTAAAGGTTCTTTTCATTAACAAATGGTGCTGGCAAAACTGGATGTCTATCTGTAGAAAAACGAACAGGACCCACATTTCATACTACACATAAAAACTAGCTCCAAACAGTTCAAAGGTCTAAATATAAGACCTAAAACTATAAAGATAAGGGAAGAAAAAACAGGGACAATGCTAGGGCCCTAATATATGGCATAAATCAAATACCAAACATAACTAAAAATATACAAACAGCAGAAGATGAACTAGATGAATGGAACCTCCTAAAAATTTAAACACATGCTCATTGAAAGAATTCTCCAAAAGAGTGCAAAGAGAAGCTACAGACTAGGAAAAAAGATTTTGGCTACATGTAAAAGACAAGGATCTAATCTCTAAAATTTACAGAAAACTTCAACACATCAACAATAAAAAGACAATCCAATTAAAAATGAGCAGAGGATATGAACGGACATTTCACCAAAGACATTCAGGAGGCTAACAAACACATGAAGAAATGCTTGTGATCATTAGCCATTAGAGAGATACAAACCAAAACTATAATGAGATACCATCTCACCTGGACCATATGGCACTAATCAAAAAAACAGAAACAACAACAAATGTTGATGAGGCTGTGGGGAGACTGAACTCTTAGTACATTGCTGGTGGGAAAGTAAAACAGTACCACCACTAAGGAAAACGATATGGCGCGTCCTTAAAAAGCTAGAAATAGAAATGCCGTATGGTCCAGCAATCCCACCCCTAGGTATAAACCCTAAAGCAATAAGAGCCATGACATAAACAGACATATGCATACTCATGCTCATTGGAGCATTATTCACAGTAGCAAAAAAGACAGAAACAACCCAAGTGCCCGACCGTGGATAAATGGATAAACTGTGGTACATACACACAACGGAGTACTATACAAGATGAAGAATAATAACAAATACATAAAAACATCGCACAACATGGATGAATTTGGAGGACATTATGCAGAGTGAAATAAGTCAATCACAAAAGGAAAATACGTTATGAGACCACTATTATAAAAAACAAGAAAAAGTTTACACACTGGAAAAAAAATTTTTTTTTGACGGTTACCAAGGATGAAAGAGGTAGAAGGGAAAATTACTAACTAGATAGAAACACATGTTAACGCTGGTGAAGGAAAACAATACACAATCTGGGGGGAAGCCAGCACAATGTGACCAAGGCAAAGGAAGACACCGAGAGGAACACAAGAATAAAAGGCAACCATGGTAATTATTTTAACACAGACAATTCTGCAACAAGAGTATTAACAATTTATGAATGGATACATAGGTAGATAAGTACGTTAAAGAACTGTGGAAAGGTATAAGGGAGCATACCCACCTGCTGCAGATAGAGGTTTTGCTGAAGATATTTCTACATATATAATTGTAGGTGCTGCATGTATATTAATAGAGATAATACAGCACACCAGGGGCACAGCCATGGAAACTTCTTAGATACAACAAAAAAGCTCACAGGACAATGTTCCTAGGCTCAAAGGCAAAGGACCATAGACTCGGGGGACATCTACATCAACTGGCACAATATAGTTCATAAAGATAAAATTTTACATCCTGCTTTGACTTTGGAGAGTAGCGTTGGGGTCTTAAAAGCTTGTTAACGGCCATCTAAGATATAACTGTGGGTCTCTTCCCATCTGGAGCAAAGCAGAGTAAAGAAAACCAAAGACTCAAAGGACTAATGGACCACATGAACCACAGCCTACACAATCCTGAAACCAGAAGAGCTAGATGATGCCTGGCTACCACAACAGAGGGTCCCAGAGAGAGTGGGGGGAAAAATGGAAAAACAAAAAATCAAATTCCCAAAAGACTGGACTTATTGGTCTGACAGAGACTGGAGGAACCCCTGAGACTATGGCCCTAAGACACACTTCTGACCTGGAACTGAAGCCGTTCCCGGACACCTTTCAGGCAAATAATAGACAGGCCAAAAAAAATAAACAACAGTACCTAAGAGGAACATGCTCCTCAGAACAATCACTTATATGATTGATCAAAAGGACAACATTTGCCCAAAAGCAAAGATGAGAAGGCAGGAAGAGAAAAAAATCCATACAACAGGAAACATGGAAACTCCCAGGGTGGAAATGGGGAGACTACTAACACATTGTGGGGAACGCAACCTATGTCACGGAACACTTTATGTAGAAACGATGGAATGCTCTGTAAACTTTTACCTTAAGCACAATAAAAAATTTTAAAAAATAAAGGTTGCTTTTACTTGCCAGGCTAGGGAGACTATGAAAAGTTGCCTATAAAACAACCTATGAAAAGGAGTATTTTTCTCATTCTTCAGATCTGATTTATCCTTCAGAGGGCTTTAAAGGAGTCACTTTCTCCTTTCCCAGGTTCTGTTGTTGTTACGTGACAGTGAGTCAATTTCGGCTCACAGTGACCCATGTGACAGAGGAGAACTGCCCTGTTTGGTCTTCTTGGCTGTACTCTTTATGGAAGCAGATCACTGTATCCTTCTCTGACTGAGCCACTGGGTGGTTTCAAACAGTCAACCTATCCGTTAGCAGCTGAAGATTTAACTGTTTGGGCCACCAAGGCTCCTAGGTTCTACCTTCCCAAATGTAGCTACGATTTAGCCAGATTGACTTTTAATTTTTATGATGATGTATTAATAACATCTTTCCAGTCAGCATTTAACCATAAAATGTATAATAAGCTTATAATAAATATTACATTCAGCTGCCATCCAGCAGGCCCCCAAATCATGGCGACCCCGTGCACAATGGAACAAAATGCTGCCTGATCCTGCATTATCTCCATGACGGGTTTGTGGATTGGACCATTGTGATTCATGGGGTTTTTACTGCCTGATTTTGGGAAGTAGATCACAGGGCTTTGTTCCTAGTCTTAGTCTGGAAGCTCCGCTGAAACCTGTTCGGTATCACAGCAACATGCATTCCTCCACTGACATATGGGTGGTGGTGCGGGCTGTGCATGAGGTGCAATGAGCAGGACTCAAACCACGATCTCTTGCATGGAGGGTGAGAATTCTACCACTCAACCAACCAATCCTCCAAATAAAAGCAAATTTTAAACTCTTGGTCATGCAAAATGTTTCTTACCATGCATGTATTTGTGTGCACATGTGCATGTCTGGGGGCAGGACAGGATAAGTCTTCTGTGTTCTAATAAAGAGGCTCAATATTTGGCCCCCAAATTCTAGAAAGTCTTAATTCATTCACTGTTCACTGTACTTCTGATACAGAATTAGCTTTAAGTACGCCAGCTCTCTTCTTGAAATCTACCTCTTGTTGTTCTTCCCTGCACAATTATCAACTGTGTTAAGGACCAGATCTAGAACTGAATTCTTATTTCCTGGGTTTTAAACAACACGGAAGAAATTCCTTTAACTTAGGACCTAATGAAAGAAATAAAGTCACTGTATTCTTCATAACAGACTATGATAAAAATGAGATTGAGTTTCTTTCACATTTAGATCATCTCATTAATATGATCCAATTTATTGTGAATGTCATCATCGTTAACAAAAAACTCAAAAAACTAACAATTCATAAACTACTTTCAGGCAAGAGTTTTCAATGAAAATTAAAAAAAAAAAAAAAAAAGGCATAGTGCACTGGCTTTGGAATTACACAGATCTAGTCAGGTATAGTTGCTGGAGCCCTGGTAGTGCAGTGGTTACAAGCTCAGCTGTAACCAAAAAGCTGGCAATTCAAATTCACCAGCTGCTCCTTGGAAACCCTATGGGGCAGTTCTACTCTGTCCTGTAAGGTCACTATGAGTTGGAATCAACTCAGTGGCAATGTGTTTGGTTTCTTGGGTTTTAGCTGGGTATGTATTTAAGTTTAGGGTCACTGTGAATCGGAACTGACCCAATGGCAAGGGGTTCAAAGAGTTCACGTTAGGCGTCTGGAGCCCTGGATCTTGGCTGCTAACCAAAGGTCAGCAGGTCTAATCCACCAGCTGCTCCTTGGAAACCCTACGGGGGTAGGTTCTGTCCTATAAGGTTGCTGCGAGTCAGAGTCGACTTGAAGGCGACAGATAGTTAGGTACTTAAAAGCTTCTACCACTTGCTGGTTATGTGACCTTGGGCAAATTAAACTTCATTAATTAAATGAGATAACACACATAAACCATTTTTTTTATTAGTTCATCTAAAATTATAACCTAAGATTATTTCCCTAATGCTAGGGCCCTGGTGGCACAACGGTTAAGCGTTTGGCTGCTATCCAAATCATAGCCAGTTCCAACACACGCGCGTGCGCGCTGTTAACCGAGAGGTGAGTGGTTCAAACTCACCATTTGCTCTCTGGGTTAAAGACATGGCAACCTGCTTCAGTAAAAATTACCTACAGCCTTGGAAACCCTGTAGGATAGTTCTACTGTCCTATATGGTCACTATGACCTGGAATTGACTCAACTGCACACAACAAACAACATATATACCCTAAAAACAGTCCAGTTTATTAAGAAGAGTAAATCAGAACACTTAATGGGAACAAAAATCCAAGACCCAAAATATGCAGATAACGGGATAACCAAAGACAACATGCAAATAAAGTGTTTGCTCTTCTTAAACAAATGGCATTAAGAGAAGCATCTTTACTAGCTTCCCTAGGCCAAATAAAAGGCAAAAATCAATCAGGCTATCTCAACTATGCAAATACGAATGATTATAAACAACCAAAATATGATCCCAAGTATTAAACAATCCTAGGCACTACTGACATTTTGTGCTGGATTGTTTTTTTGTCGTGGGGAGCTGTTCCATGCATTGCAGGATATTTAGCAACATCCTTGGCCTTTACCTACTAGATGCAGTTGGTACCAGTGTAAGAACCTAAAATGTCTCCAGACATTTCCAAGTATGTCTCTGTGGTAACCCTGCCCCAGTCCAACTGAGTATCACTGTACCATGTGATTTTTATATATTGGAATTTAGAAATTCAGAAAATGATTTACAGTATTTGGTAATACATCTCCTCGTGCACGTCAATCATTTTTTGCCAAGAATCATACTTTGATTTAACACAATTGCATGAACACATTTTACCTGGTTCTATAGCAGCAGAAATTAGGGACTGTGCTTCTCGTACTCTTTTCATGGCTTCCTCTATTTCTTTACTAGAGGTATCTGATTTCAGACTTGGTGAAACGAGACCAGCAGCTACATGATTCAACCTGAAACAGAACCAAGAATTGAAATGTGAAGTTTTTTTTTTCAGATACCAAAAAAACACACCCACTGCTATTGAGTCGATTCTGATTTACAGAGTAACATGCCCCATAGGGTTTCCAAGGAGCACCTGGTGGATTTCAACTGCTGACCTTTTGGTTAGCAACCTTAAGCTCTTAACCACTATGCATACCATGATTTCTAACGTAACATAAATACAGGATATTCAAAGAACTTCAAGAGTACTGGTGATATTTTACAAGCTAAGTGGTGGCTACAGGCTTGGTTTTTATCTTAATTATAATATAAAAAAGGGCTACTAACCATAGTTGAATGATTTTGTCCTTCCTGCACCTGCCTGGCCCCTCCCCAACTTATCGATAATGACTTTCATCAAGTTAAGGGGAAAAAAAGCATAAAGTTGAATATACCAAGGAATCACCTATTCAAAAATATCATGAATTTATTATATATTGAGTAGGAGACAGTTTTGATTATAGCATAAACAACACTTATCATCAAAGCACCTAATAGAATATGTTGGCTATTATTTTGTAATATGTACACTTTCCCTCACCTCTGACTAGCTCTTATTTATCCTCCAGAGCTCAGCCTCTTTGATCTTCATACTGATTTCCATAGTTCTTCTGTACTTTCCCTGAGTATACGTGCTTTACTATACAGTAGTCCCTTGGAGGCCTGGTGGCCTAGTGGTTAAGAACTTGGCTGTTAACCAAAAGGTCAGCAGGTGGAATCTACCAGATGCTCCTTGGAAACCCTATGGGGCAGTTCTACTCTGTCTTATAGAGTCACTATGAGTCAGAATAGATGGCAACCTCTTATTCATGGTTTTGTTTTCTCTGGTTTCAGTTATTCTTGGTTAACTGCATTTCGAAAATATTCAATGGAAAACTCCAGAAATAAACCGTACATAAATTTTAAATTGTGAGCCGTTCTGAGTAGCATGATGGAATCTTCTGCCATCCTGCCCAGGATGTGAATCATCCCTTTGTCCAGTGTATCCACGATGTATATGCCTCTAGCCTATTAGTCACTTAGTAACTGTCGCGGTTATCAGATCGACTGTGTATCCCAGTGCTTGTGTTCAAGTTAACTCTTATTTTACTTAATAATGGCCCCAAAGTGCAAGAGCAGTGATGCTGGCAATTTGGATACGCCAAAGAGACACTGTAAAGTGCTTCCTTTAATTGAAAAGGTCAAAGTTCTAAAAATAAGGAAAGAAAAAAAATTGTATACTGAGGCTGCTAAGGTCGGCAGTTAAGAAATAATCTTCTATCTGTGAAATTGTGAAGAAAGAAAAACAAATCTGTGCTAGTTTTGCTGTTGCACCTCCAACTGCACAAAGGTAAATACAGTACAGTAAGATTTTGAGAAACTTCGTTCACATAACTTGTTACAGTATACTGTTATAATTATACTGTTTTATTGTTATTATTGCTAACCTACTGTGCCTAATTTATAAATTATACTTTATCATAAATATGTATGTATAGGTAAAAACATAGTATATAGAATTCGGTACTATTCTTGGTTTCAGGCATACACTGGGGGTCCTGGAATGTATCCCCGCACATAAGGGGAGGGGTGCTAGTGTATTTAAACTTTTAATGTTTTTCTTTCAAAGTATAAATCATGTGGTGGTAAGGACTCATAAACACTCGATATATGTATTTTTTAAAATGAATATACTAAAGATAATACTCTTTTCCTGTCATCCTGAAACAATGTATGTACAATTTTTATAAAAACCCCAAATTACATTAAAACAAAACCTTTATAGGTGGAATTACTTTTCCTTGTTTCTAAAGACAGAAAACAATATATTGCATGCTTGAGACTAGGTAACTTTCTTTTTAGTTGAAAAAATTGGCTCTCGAGATACTGAACACCCATATCCATGTAATCCCTGGAAACAGAGAAAAACCCTTACTTGGGATCGACAGTACTCATAAGCTTCAATAATTGATCTGCGGCAAGAGACTGCAAAAACAAAAATACAAGAACAGTAATAATACATAAAACAATATATGACTGACACTTTATTTCTCAGTATGGTGAAATGTCTGTAGACAAGCTGCTGAATCTACAAAAAGTAGCATACTTTAGAGTGCAACACTTTCCAAAGGACACATAACAGAAACCACACTTGTCATACTGAATTTTCCAGTAGCCACATTTTAGAAAGTTAAAGAAAGAGATAACATTAGTGGCTATGGTACTGGACCATCTCTATTAACTTACATCTGAACATTATGAGGCTGAACAGTCTAGATGTTATAGAACAATTACCTCTTGCTTATTTTAAGACTTTCTGAAGATGTTTGAAAAAAATGTAAAACAAAAATACGTAGCCAGTACATCAAAAGGCCTCTACAAAGACCACCCCCCCCAAAAAAAGCTAAATTGCAACAAAAGAAACATTTCCAAGTGAGTCAAAGATAGGAAAACAAATTACAAACCTGCTTTTCCATTCTTTCATGCCTGTTTTCTCTGACTCCATGACATACTGATGTGCAACTTTTATATCTACCGTGAACTACATAAAACAAACTCTTTAAAGAGAAAATGACTAATAATTCAGCCACCTTTTAAAAATTCTTTTTAACAAGTTTACAGTAGAATAAATTACTTTTCTTGAAATGAAAAAGAATAGTTATTAAAATCTACTCTTTAATTATACAAATGCGCTCAAAGTTGAAGCGTAAAAAGTTATACCTGAGAGTTCAAGTTTGCTCCAGGAAGCCCAAGTGCAGCAAGGGCAGGATCAAGAGTAGGAGCCCCCAAAGCAGCCAATGGAACAGCGCCAATCTGTGAAATTTCACATTTATTAAAACTTCATTTCTATTCTCTACACCAGAGGTCAGCAATTTTTTCTGTGAATGGCCACACAGGAAAGTTTTTAAGTATGCATGCCACGCAGTCTCTGTTGCAGCTACTCAACTCTCCCATTATAGCTCGAAAGCAGCCACAGACAATACATAAATGAACACGCACAGTTGTGTTCCAATAAAAATTAACAAAAATAAGTGTCTGGCCCCTAGGATGTAGTTTGCTGACCCTTGATCTATACAGTGGAAGCCCCATTTTTTTCACTCACTGGAGAACATTTTATCCCTAAAACTAGATTTAGGAGAAAAAAAAAAAAAAACTTCCAATATATTTTTGTGCCAATTATAAATAAATATTGCTTTTCACTTCCAAATACACCCTCTTTGCCTTGCTTTGTGATACTGGAGGAAGGACTCTATAAACATTTTTCCTTTGACAGCTGGCATAACGATAAGCTTTGTCTGGTTCCTGTGTTCCATTTCGGTTTGTTCCTGAAGCAACAAGTGGGACACTCGGTAGCCTTCACCTCTCAGTGCTTGCCAGTGACATCGTTTGGGCAGCTTCCTAGCAAATTATGTGGACGTCCTGAGAGCTTTCCCACTATCCATTCTTTCAAAGGAGATCTAAATTTAAGCCTTGAAGGAGAACTTCCTCATCTAAATGGGTTTCTTCCTTGTGTTCTTTCTGTCTCAGCCCTAGAGATAGTGGTTGCTTTCTGTAACTGCTATTTATATATTCTTTAGCATTCCCGATAGTTAATATTCTGTTAACCAAAAACTAAACTCACTGCCATCGAGTTGATTCCGACTCACAGCAACCGTTTAGGACGGAATAGAACTGCCCCATAGGGTCTCCAAGGCTGTAAATCTTTATAGAAGCAGACTGCCACATCTTTCTCCCCCAGAGTGGCTGGTGGGTTTGAATTGCCAGCCTTTTGGTTAGCAGCTGAGCACTTTAACTATACCCTGTTACTAGTTTATAATTCTTTATATATCACACTTTCCGTGTTCAAATTACTATGCCGTTGTCTTCTGATACAATTCTTGTTAATGAATAATTGGTATAAGCCATGTAAAATCCTAGCTTTAATAGAGACAGTCTGCCGTACTACACAAGCACTTTTTCAATTAGTGTAAGATACTATAAGGTATCAAAGTTTCTGTGATTTAACTATTAACTGATTATAGGAAAAATACTGTGGTAATACTACTATAAAGATGGCTAAGACTATTTTATAGTTATTATACCATTCTATACATCAAAGGATCTAGAAATCATCTAGATCTTTATTCTACAGGTAAAACACTAAAGATTAAGAGATAATCAACCTCATACCCAAAAACGTGGGAACGCCTCACCTCATGTTCTAAAAAGCTTGGGAACCCGATGTCACGCTTTTTCCATTATATTGCATCCTACCATTCACTTAAGAGTTAACATAACTGATTATTTACACAGGCATGATGACATGATGAAAACAATGCTGTTATAAAATTCTAGTTGAGGCTCTTTATTCACTATATTTATTTCACTTTGAGAAACCTCTGACCAGTACCACTTATAATCTCTTCGACTGGTTAGAATGGATGATATTTAAAATGCTCTTTTGTTTGAAAATCATACATTCCTTACATTTTCAGGGTTAGAAATATAATCCAGTAGTAACTTCCTCCAACTCTATTTCCTCTCTCCATATCATATACACCCACCAAGAATCTATCTTTATTTTAAAGCCACATACTTAATTCAAACCCCAAGATACAGCTGAAGATCAAAAGGCTCGGGGGGAGGGGGAGGGGGAAAAAAAAAAGGCTGTATAGAAAGCATTCACTTAAGGTCTGAACTTCACCTTTATTTACTTTCATGGTCCTAATGAGCATGTTATTTTTAACAACCGCAAAAAGTGCAAAGTTCCAAGAGATTTTAATTATTTATGACTACAACTGTTTATAATACTGTGCACATGTGACATTGGTCTATGAAAAACCAGAATCACAATAGCAACTGAAAAGCTCAAACAGGTTTAGCTGTATCCACAACTTAAAAACTTCATAGAACTTATACCTGGGTAAGTGGGTTAGGAGTAGGCAGGAGTCCACCACCAGGCAGAAGACCTGCCACTGCATTAGCTGGTGCCAACAGAGACAAAGCCTTAGTCTCATCAGGAATAACTCCTGCAGAGAAACATCCCTGCATTAGAACACATTCTTTTGCAAGACAGAAAACACACAAAAACACCCAGAAAATGTCTCCCTGATACACCACCTGAGTTTGCTGAAAGTACTTATGTTCGCTAAAATATAAAGCTTGATTTCTATGATTATTTATCATTAATTTTATGTCAGAATGAAACTTCAATGTGTGAAAATTTGTTTCCTTTTTCTCTACAATGGTTAAGTTTCTAGAGTAAAAAAAATAGCACAATACACACTACTTTTTTGTTAACACTGCCAAGATTTCATCACCTGTACTCGATTTTTAAGTCATGAACCAAACGTAAGCAAGCACAGTCGGTTCTCCAGGGGTGTGCTCTCAACTTTCAAAAGCTGTTTTATGAACAACGACTCGTGTCGGCTGCTTCACTATAAAGCACACAGAAAAATCAAGATACACAAGACAAAAAAAGTTTGATTTAGGGGTTAATAATATGGTACAATAACTATGATTTTTTTTTTAAACCTACCATATAAATTTTGTAAAAATTAAGAGAAGAAAAGTATGTAAAGGAAATACTCTGTTGGAATCAAGCGTAGGGCTTTTGCTGACTCATGAAAATGAATTATGAATGTTTCTGAAGGTCTCTGAATACACTCGGGATGCGTGTGTGGGAGTGAGAGAGAGAGAGAATAGGTAAAACAACATGGCACATTCCTTACCTGTACAGTAAAATGCATTATGTTCCATTATGTGCCATGCTAACCATACCAAAAAATGCTGCTATATATAGTCAGTTCAAAAGCTAACTCAGCCAAACTCCTTAAGCCAAAAAAGACATGTATGTCTGTTTTTAAAAGCCTAATGCTGTGTGTATTCAGATAAATCTAAGGGTCCTAAGACAAATATTTATGCAGACAATTTAAATTCTATCCAATAGCAAAAGCCCTATACAGATGGATTAATCTGTTAATGTGCCCAAGCCCCCAAAATGAGAGTTCATAATACAATTAAACTACATATTTGCAAATACCAGTAGTATTTCTGTAATACATATTAAGAAACTGCATCTCATCATAAAACATACAATATGTACAGGGCACTTAAGAGAAACTGGATAAGCTGCAGAAGAAAACTGTTGGGTGGTATTTTCAGCAGGGCCTGGTATATAGTTCAGGCTGAACCAGGGAAAAGAACTGTAAAACACAACAACAAAAAAGAAAAACCACTGTTAAATAAAGGTAATGGTTCCTTCCACCTATACTGAGAAGTGCCGATAATATAAACAAATGTATACTACACAGCACTGTTATCTTGCTTGTGTCAGAGCTGTCATCAGTTTAGATACCAAGAGTTATGGAGGGGGAGAGGGGAAAAGATAATTTAGATACAGGGCATTAATGCATCAATATTAACAAACCTACAAAGATTATGGGATAATTTTGCATGCAAAATTATGTCAAGAGGATATATCAACATCTTACTCAAATTAGTGCATTTGCAACATTTCTGACAAACTAAAATCCTCTTGAATTTATTGTGAAACACTTGATAGAAGATCTGCATCCATTAAAAAAATCATGCATCTGATCCTCTGATTAAAAAAAGACTATTTAAAAATAAAACTACAATTTAAAAAATAGCAATGAGGCCCCTCACCAGTTAATTTTCATGCGTCAAGAGTATTTTTTTTACTGCTGCTTTGATAGAACCATGAAATACTGCATGAATGTGTAGAAATGAAAGGAAAAGAAACAGACAAAAGAAACAAACATTAACCAAGGAACCTAAATAACCCCCAAATCCATTACTATTAAGAGTTCCTTCCAAATCCAGCTATCTCAGTTAAGACTATTCTTTACCAGATACTTTGTGTTTATTATTCTAAAAACACTAACCAAGAGCCAACACCAAAGTGTAGAAAAGCTAAAATTTAGTGAATGGGTGATAAAGGGACTGAGTATATTATTTAGTAGATACAACATTAATACAGCATATCATACCAGAAATTAAATACATGAAAGCAGATTTCTGTACTAAAGGTATCTGTAATTCTCCATTTACTCCCAAATATTTCACTTTCATAAACATATCTAGAAAATTACAGTTTAAAAATATTTATGAAAGTCAGTTATGATATACTGTACTATGTTCAAGGTATGTGAACTATGACATAATACTTAGCCAATACAAATTCTTTAAACTTAAAGGCTAAAATGTTTTGCACATTATTTATATGATCTGACCCTTTTCCCAAGACCTATCGTCTATTTTACTCATCCTGAATTTAAATTTTATATATTTTTTCTTGGTGACATGTCTTATCCTCCAACAAGCATACTAGTACAAAAGAAACTGCTTAATCAAAACACATTAACTCAAAAGTTTGTTTTTTCTTTTTTTAACTTTAACGCTTGGCCCATACACTTTAAGACGGTGGAGACAGATGTAGTTACTCTATAGCATGCCTTAACCACTCTACGAATATTAACTTCTTAGAAAACCACAGAGGCAATTTCTCTACGTTTTAAGGACTAGACATTTCACAACTTTTACAAGGCATGGTGTTTAATGTTCACATTGGTATTCAAAGATCTATGATAGCATCTAAAAACAGTAAGTATCGAGATTCAGCTTCCAATGACCAGTTCATTAAGGAAAAGGAAAAAGCATTTAAATCCTGGTCAGTATATTTATTAAATTAACTTAAAATCCAGTAATTCCATCATATTTAAGTGATTTCTTTGATCAAAATTTATAGTTACCAAAGAGCAAATCAAGTAACAGTACATTGGGAACAAACTAATTATAAAATATGCCTTAGAAAATTTTACAAAATGGCATTAAAATAGTGCTGTCTTGTCACAGTGGCTTTTTAGATCCAAAAAACCTGCTCATTTTTTTTCTGTCAAATTACTTTAACAGCCTAAAATGTAAAAAGAGAGAAAATGTAGTTAACAAATGGTTACACCAGGAAAACACTTGGGGGGACTTGAGTGCTTGCTGGCCTTTAGTTAATGTCTAGAATCCCCTGTAGCTGCAGAGGACCCACTGTTTTTCAGTCATCTGGAAGGGTTTTGCATTTGCCTTCTCCACTACAAAAATCACACACACAAATAACAGAGAGAAGAATTTATTATTTAGAGATTCTAGAAAATATAACAAGAACGAACAAGAAAATCTGGCATAAAAACAAAATACCCAGTGCCCATCTGGCACCTAAGCTATAGGAAATATTGAACTTTTTGCAGAAACCAAAACATTGCAACCCTTGGTATACTGGAAAAATTTAATGCAGGACTTTTTCTTAAGTTATTAGGGAGAGGGTATGCTAAAAAAAAATGAAACTAACTTATTTATTTCAAACAGAGAAAACAGTCATGCATTTATTTGAAGGTTTCTGTATATGCAAACCATCTGTATGGAGTGAACCATTTGCCATCAGGACTTATTTCATAAAACTCAACATTAAATTTACTAAATTGATACATCTTAAAGAATTACAATTAGGGACATGGTTTTAGCGAACTTAAAAAATTTTAAAAGAAAGCAAAAGTTAAATATCTTATAAAAGCAGATCTGATTTGTAGTTTTTAGAATTAAAAAAAAAATCTGCAGGTAAAAATTACAGACCACAGTATAACAAGGGTTTCAAAATGTTAATAACTTAGATTTTTAACATGTGACTAATGCTCACTCTATAACTATACTGAGGTAGATTAGATGGTCATCATAGGATGCCCACATAGGTAGTTAAACAAAGCACAAACCTTCTGCATATGGTACGACTATCAAAGCTCTGTCAACGAATACAGTGTTTGTCAGATGCTGTGCCACAACTGCTGAGTCGGGATCATGGAACTTAACAAAGCAGACGCGGGATGAGACTGGCAAAGGTGAATCACTAAAAAATAAACAAATAACATGAAAGAGAAAAAGAATTATCAGCTATAACACAAACCATTAATTCACAAACCAACACTTGCCTTCCAAAAGTAGAATGGACTGATAAAAACACATAATTGCACATATAATAATGTAATTAATTAGATCAAAAGAAAATGGCACTTCAATTAAGGTACTGTCCACTGAACTCATGTAGAAATTACAGCATGAACACTTGTAATTACTGTTTACAGTGTATCAAGTCAAAAAGAGTTTGAAACTGAAGTCTCATAGTTTGCACAAATTCTAGGTATTTATCACCAGATGGTCAACTTTTTTTTTTCATAATACTAATACCAAACATTTTAAAACACAAGTAACTAGTAATTAGTTTTGGCTTAGAAAACTTACTATAGCTCACTTTCATCCTCTCTGCCTTGTCTATTTCCCTAAGTTCTCCAGAAATATTCCCTAAGTGGAAGCTGTTGTTAGTTGCCACGGAATCAATTCCTACTCATGGTGACCCCCATGTGCGTAGATAAGAACTGCACTGCCTCAGATGTATTACAGCTAACGTTTCAGAGTTAAAAACATGAAGAGTTTTCCACTTCAGGGACAAAAGAATACCCTAGCAAAGTGCATTTACTTGACAATCAATGAGTTTTCCTGACCTGCATACTAGAACTCTTTCACCCACAGAATGTAAGAACTCCTAGGCTTTGAAAATAATTAAGGCTTCCTGACTTAAAGCACTTTCAGAGAAAAAAAATTAAGCACATATGGGGATACTACCCCATACCCCTAGTACTACTTTGTAGAATTCCCAAAGCAAAAGAGCCACTTCCCTCAGCAAATTGCTTCTTTGGTTAAGACAAAAACATATGGACGACACGGCAGTGTAAGTGGATAGACAGTGCGGGGAGTCGGGATGTTTATATGTGGCAGTGAAAATTTCTGCCATGAAACTGTGAAAAGAAAACATTAAATAAAGGGAGAGCATGGGCCCTAACACCTCACCAAATGTTATTTGAAAATCAGTGCCCTAAGGTAGTAGTAATTACCCCTAGTTGTACATTTTAATTATCTGTGGGAAAAAAATATCTAGGCTCTCTAAAAAAGGCTCTCTACTCCACATCAATTAATCAAGATCTCTGATGGATCGGAGGCCAAGCAGCAGCTTTTCTTAAATTCTCCCTGACAGTTTTTATATGCAACCAGGGTAGAAAATCACTGCTTTAAGGAGCTTGAAAGCCTTATCACAACAAGCCTAACTGTTAAGTCTGAATAGTGAAATGAGAAATCCAATATTTTAATGCCATTAGAATGAGGTTTCATTGATAAGTTTTCTAACAAATAAGACATTTTCACATGTACATAAAAATGTAATTACATCAGATTTGGTTCACTAGGTTATTTCAGAGATACATATTTGTTGATACAAAGATACAATTTTTTTCATCATTTGGGTACTAACTTGAAATTTTTTCCTCATAACCCGAAGACTAACAGGCACATATGGCCTGAGAACTCAAACTCCTAAGAACGTCTAATGCAAGTTTCTCTAAAGACATCTCCCTTAATGAATACAGATTCTAATCTAATTTCAAACCAAAGGTGACAATATATCCAAGTCGGATTTAAGCCACTTTGTTACAGGTACTTAGTAATAAATTATTTGAAAAGATGCAGTGTGGTATATATACATACACATTTTTAACGTGAAGCACTACCCGTCTAAAATTGAAGAATATTACACCCTGAATTAGAGATACATGGAAGTAGTAGGAAAAAGGCTGTTTTAGCAATTCTAGTACTAAAGCTATGGCATTGTTTATTTCTTTTCTGACATCCACTTTTTACCACTAAATTAAAAAGTCCTTTTTTTTTTTTTAAATGTGAGTATCGTCTTACGTTCTTATTACCTAACACAATGCCTTGGGAAATAGTATATACCTAAATTTTTTTAAAGAAGTGATCTCTACCAATTCTTTGACATTGTCTATTGTTATATGACTGCAATAAAACATGACTCAAATATAAGGTTCTTCAAGACTATAATGAATAGCTCTTTCAAAAAATTTTAAACACACCATCTTCAAATAAGTCATGTGATTACAATGTATTTTCATTCACTTGGGAAGATTAAAATTAATTCATGTTTTGTTCTACTCACTCATGTCCTAGGAATGCTACATTATTACTTTGGCTACATAAAAACCTAGAAGTAGCATGCAGGTGGCAGAGTTAAAGAGAAAATATGAATAATTTAAATACTATGGAAAAATTAGTGACAGAATAAATTCATCTTTCACCTCACTGCAAATGGTCTCATTTAAACAGGTTTTTAATGAGGATTTTTTGTTGCTGTTTAGTCCAACACAACTATATTTTTATAATTTCTCAGTTAAAAAGATTTGCTAATGAAAGACACATGCTAATATAAGACAGAAGATTGTTGCATGAAATCAATTTTCATACCCCAGAATTGTGTGCAAGTAACACTTCTAAAAATGTATATTCTATACTCCCTATCTTTAAAAATTAAGAGATGAGGCAGGGCAGTTGGAAAGAACTGCTGAGTAATACAAGGAAAAGGGGTCCCTGAACGACACTTTTGCCCTCCACTTAACGTGTGGTGGTATTATTTCCAATGTTTCTTAAAGTGTCCTTTGAGAGCTGTCTGAGACTTCTATCTCAAGCCTACTGAATTAGGATGCCTTTTATAGGAAGAGGACCCTGATTCTTAACAAGATCTTCAGCTGATATTTATGCCCACGAGAATCTCTGGTTTAGGCCACTGATGATCACTTTCAGCTCCCATTTTAATACTGTGCTAGTAACTTCTAAGAATTCTGAGCTTTTAATCAAATATATACCCTAAACTCAAATATGCAGCAACTGTATGACAAAGGAGATTTTCACTGATAATTTGACTTGGTGTACCTCACATGTTCCCTCCCTCACTGTGTTGTGTTCTCTTTATTCAGTCCTAAAAAAACTGCAGTAAAATGTTACATTTATTTTTAAAAATATTTTTTAAAAGGTGAACTGAGGTTCTCCCTTACCTAATTACACTGCTATTTATACATATGTGACCATTAAAGTCTCTATTTTTTGTCACTGAAAAGTTACTAAAGAATTTTATTTATACTCACACAGTAGATTTCAGTTACTGTGTAACTTTGACATATGCTTTACTGGGATCATTACTGGATGAACAGTCCAGTTAGTCTCCATTCTGAAATCCCATTAAAAACAAACGTTTGAAGAATACTTACTAAGCGTAAAGCATAATGCTACTTAGGAGTTGGTTAGCTAAACTAAAAAACTCAAGTGGTAAAAGAGAATCAGAACACAGGTTCAAGCACCAGTTCTGACACTTACTGGTAGTGTGGCTTGGGCACACAAAACCACCTATGTGAATTTCAGTTCATGATTCGACACCACCTAACAACAACAATAATCTGTAAAATGGGGTCAAATACACTCTTCCTCCAAATTTGAAGAATTGGATAAAATAGGAAAGCACCTATCCTAATAATGTTGACTTTCCAATATTTTTTAAGAACAACTATAATCAAAATAACTATATTTTTTTCTTTAGAAGAGAATAAATGTGAGGGACACTGTTAGCTGCTTTCAAGTACATGCAGGGCTATCACACTGAAGAGAAGGTTAGATATATTATGTAGTATGAAGACAGACAACACCTACACTACTGGGTGAAATTACAGGTTAGCATATTTGTATTTAAAAGAACCAAGAAATAGATGAATTCAATGAAACAAAGGTGGGAATCCTCTTGAACAGACTGTCACCGAAATATCTAGCATAATTTAGGGGATGTTTCCCCGCAAAACACACATTTAGAATTGAGACCAGAGATTCAATAGGTGTTGGGTGGGGCTCAGACATACAGGTAACTTTAAAAAACACCCTTCAGGTGATGCTGATGCCCCTAAAATTTTTTTTTATATTCTGCAGAAGAGAGGGACTTAACCTGTCAGTTGGTGACAGGCACTACAGAGAAAAACAAAGCAATGTAAGTATGCTAGAGAAGGCAAGAAGTAGATATGTTTTATTTTTATATGGGGTAGCTAGAGAAGGCTTCTGTGATTAAGGTGACATTTAAGCAGCAAAAGGAAGCAAGCAGGTCATGCAGGTATCGAAGGAAAAAAGTGTACCAGATGGATAAGAATGCCTTTTGAGGCAGGAAAAAAATTCAGGTGGCAAACGTATTTAAAATACAATTTTATGTAACCCGATCCATTCAAATCTTGTGTAAGAGGGCAATGTTTTTGGAATGACGAACCTTTTCTGGACCACTAGAGGTCCACAGCACATTTTTCCTGGCAAACTAATGCTGAAAACTAGAGTTTATAGAAACCATCAATAAGGGAATAATCACAATATTCCCAAATTGTGTAGGTCATATCAGCTATTGAGATTTAAACTAGTAAAGATAAACATTAAATGAACAAAATACACATTCAAGTAAATACTGTTCAAAACTACAAGGCCAGTAAAGGTACTGTAACATTCACTATACTGTAACCTTGTTATACTTTCAGAAGAGAAAATGACCTGTTCGTGGTAACACAGACAAAGAAGCCAAAAACCAAAGGGTGTGGTAATATTTATCTCCTCCTCCCAATGCATGGAAAGAACTCCTCTTAATTGTAGATCATGTATAAGGACGAGCAGTTCTCCAGTGCACATCAGATATCCTGGTTATGAACGAACTACTCTGACTACAAAGCTAAAAGCCAGACTCTGATTAATAACTCTCAGATACTGCCCACGCGTGACATAAAGGATAAATCACTAAACTGCCTACGCCTCTCTGTCTCTTTATAAATGCATCATAAAGAGAGTATCTTCAGAGGATAAAAGCAACATTTTAAAGTCAGCAACTGTAAGAATAAAATTCTTAATTTGTGGGATTGTAAAGAATTATGTCATAAATAAATCTAATCTCACTTAGGGTAATAAAATGATTTCAATCAACAAATGCATCATTGAGTTGCTCTCATTTTCTGCTATTTTATTATGTATTAATTTTATAGTCACTTAATAAAGAGTATCTTGTGAGAACATTGAACAGCACATCTACTTCTGTATGTTCATATCATGCAAGCTATTTCGTCTTTTATTACCAAAGCAAGTCATATATCTGTTCAAAATAACCAAATTAACACAGCTGTTTTTGCCAGAACTCTACACCAGATGCAAACAGTATCTGAAACTTCTCTCCCAATGCATGTTTCCTTAAAAATTAAATACAGCATACCAATTTGAAAACATTAATCATTTAAAAATATTTTAAGTGAAAATGACAAAATATGCTAGATGTTTATTAACCAACTTTTAGAAAAACAGACTAATTAAATGATTACATCTACCAACAAATCCTTTAGGATTTCAATTTCCTGTTTTGTACTTAAGTGACATCATAAAACTCTCAACATACAGTGGGCAACCAGTTGCCATCTAGTTGAAACTTATAGTACCTACTGAGAATTTTCACCAAAAGTCTTCCCAAAGAACACACTAGTATTTTATTATTTCAATAAGGTTACTCTAAAAATTTTTTACGCTTTATCTTTTACTTCATAACTTCTTTATTTTTTCTTAAAGTCTAATTCACTCATTCAGTACTTTTACAATAAAAATAACTTTTAAGATGAATGTAAGACAGGATAAAAACAAAAACCATACACTCTAGCTCAAAGTTTAACATTCTATAAAATTCCTTCTCAAAAACAATAGTGAAATAGGATAAATTTGCACATTATTTTAAAAAAGGAAAAACCCATGTTTCAGCTATAACCTGTTTTTGTCATTACAAAAACCAAGCATTCAGATTCATTGAAGAGCCTGTCAAGAGAGAAAGATCTCTGAATTGCATTCCACGGTCCAGAATCATTGAAAACAGTATTTAGCAACAAGTGAACCACCGCCTACGTTAAACACCAAATTAACAAAGAGGTGGATAATTCTGTTATTTTTCTTTCAAAGAAGGAAAAGAACATTTGATTTCTTTCTAAAGGGGTTAAGCCTACATAAAAAAAAACAAAAGGTGCAGTTTTTAGTTTTACCTGCCCAGAGTTAAACGACCACGTCGACACAATTTTGAGAGAGGGGGAAAAATTTCTGACATCAAGAGCCAGTGTCTGCTATTCCCCAAAGGCCCTCGCTCTGCCTTTCTACATGATTTGTAGGCCTAAGACGCAGACTGTTGCAGAAGTAAACGAACTAGCCTCAAAAAGGCAACCTGGCACAGGGGACGCAAAGGCAAGGGCCTAGTGAAATGGTGTACGGTAGGCCCAGGCTGGGGCGACGTTAGCAAAAACGGTGATGGTGGGCCATACTCACTCCGGCGGGAAGAGGCGCAGTTCGTCGATCTTGCCTAGGAAACCGAAGAGGGTCCGCATCTGCTCAGAGCTAGCGCTCGGGGAGACATTAGTCACCTGGATTACCTCGGTGCCGCCGCCTCCGCCGCCGCCACCTCCGCCACCAGGCCCGCCGCTGGGGCCTGGGCCCGCCGTGCTGGGGACGACGGTGGTGTTGCTCATGGCGCTGCTCGCGTTCTCGCTCCTGCTTTAACACATCAAACACACAACAAACAGTGAGAGGGAGAGGGAAGAGGAACCCGTTCGCGGGAGAGAAAAGAAAGGAGTGTCCGCTGCTAGAGCCGCTACAGCCGCTGCCGCCGCCACCGCCGTTTTTCCGCCCCGCCGCTCGCTGGGGGGAGGGGAAGAGAGCGCGCGAGTTCGAGATGGCGAGAAAACAAACGGCCGCCCCCACCTAACCTACAACCACCTCACTAGCGGGCCCGAGCTCCCCACAATGCCTTGCGGCACAAGGGCGCGTCACCGCCGGCCCGGCCCCGCGCAGGCCCAGTTGGCCTCGCTGCAGCCACAGAAACGCGCGGGCCACAGCGGTGTGGTGAAAGGCGTCATTCTCCCCTCCCTCTTTTTTTCACTATTATACAATTTTCTGACACTTTACTATACATAGATTTTGGTAGCATTAACCAATATGTTTCTCACTAAAGCCTTCGGAAAAGATATAAGTTTTTTTTTTTAATTTCACAGTAGTTGACTTTCAAATAGCACATTTTACAGCAGCCTGGAGGACATCCTGCTTAGTAATGTGGAAGGTCAGCGAAAAGGAGGAAGACCCTCGAGGAGATGGATTGACACAGAGGCTACAACAAATGGGCTCAAACCTAACGATTGTGAGGATAGTGCAGGACTGAGCAGTGTTTTGTTCGGTTTTATGTAGGGCCCCTATGAGTCTGCACCGACTTAATGGCACCTGACAACAACAACGAGTATATTAAAGTACATGATCTGAACTTTTCTAGAGAAAGGTTTGCTTTATGTGTATATTCTTGCTTAAAATAATTTTGAAACTTGGGACTATAAAAAATTGATGCTTGCCTATTCAACCTCATCTGAATGAACTATTCCCACACCTTCATCCAGTGTTATTCAATGACATGTAGTTGTCCAACAGGACAAAAACCTTCCATTTCGTTGTGCAGACAAGTTACCAAAGCCCTCCATTTTATCCAACTGACATCCTCCCGTGGAGCTTTCTTTCACTGCCACCATTCTCAGGTAGAGTACATACTACCATGTAGAGTTAGAACTTCCTCTTCTCTGCAGGATAATAGGTGATACGTGTATGTTATATTGACCTCAAAAAACCGTGAGCTTTCTGGGTCAGTCCAGAACCTGGCATAATGTCACACAGTTAGTGCCCAATAAATGTACTGAATACATTGCACAAATAGGCCTTAATGACAGTCATTTATTCTAAGATACTTGCTAAATAATTTACTTCACCCCATATATTTTTTGGGAGCCCTTGTGACGCAGTGAGTAAGCAAGCATTTGACTGCTAACCAAAAGGTCAGCTGTTGGAATTTACCAGTCACTCCTTGGAAACCTTATGGGACAGATCTACTCTGTCCTATAGGGTCGCTATGAGTTGGAATCCACTCGACAGCAAGTTTTTTTTTGATGTATATTTTTGGAGACTAAAACCTGAGGCCTTGTAGAATATCTGTGATGTGAATTCCTCTATGGCATAATACAGTAAAGAGTGTAATTTTTGAGAGATTAAAGCACATAGTTATTGAGATTTGGGTGTGAAGCTAATCAGCTAGGTTGTGCAAATGGTGGACTACTAGTTGAAAGGTTGGCAGTTCAAACTCACCCAGAGGTGCCTCAGAAGACAAGCCTGGCAATCTGCTTCTAAAAGGTCACAGCCTTGGAAACCCAAAGAAGCAGCTCTTCTCTGGATACGCAGGGTTGCCATGAGTTGGAACACAATGGCAACAAACAACAACAATCTATTAGCTAAGTAACTTGTTAGTTCCTATACAGAAGAGGGATGGGGTGACTGAATGTAAGCCTCAGCAAAATTACAAATTACTAGTTGCTTGCCAGTCATAAATGTGTATCTGTGAATATAAAGAACGTCAGGTAATTTATTGTCTCATTTTGAAATCAAACGTGTAACAATCAGTTAGGCACTCCTAATAAATACCCAACTGTGAAAATATCAAATTAGAAAAGCCCTGAATTTATAAACAAGTTTAGAGTTTTTAAGAAACATTAAGAACAACATGGTTGAATGAATGATTTCCAGGTTATAATTCAGAGATGGACTTATAAAGAGTTCCTGTCAATATAATATAGAAAATAAAGTGAAAGTGCACAGGGATGGGTCATTTAGCTCATCCTGGGGAGTTATATCTTGAATGGTAAATATTATCAGTGTCATGGATTGAATTATGTCCCCCCAAAAATGTATGTATCAATTTGGCTGGGCCATGATTTCCAGTATTGTGTGGTTGTCCTCCATTTTGTGATTATAAATTTGTTAAACAGGATTATGGTGGGATTGTAACACCCTTACCTTTCCCTAGGGTGTGCCTTGCACCACCTTTTATTTTACAAGAGATAAAAGGGAAGCAAGCAGAGTTGGGGGACCTCATACCACCAAGAAAGCAGCACCAGGAGCAGAGACCGTCTTTTGGATCTGGGATCCCTGTGCTGAGAAGCTCCTAGATCAGGGGAAGATTGACGACAAGGAATCTTCCTCCAGAGCCAACACAGAGAGAATGCGGTCCCCTGGATGTGACACCCTGAATTTGGACTTGTAACCTACTAGACTGTGAGAGAATAAATTTCTCTTTGTTAAAGCCATCCGCTTGTGGTATTTTCGTTACAGCAGCACTAGATGACCAATACAATCAGTGTTACTAAATACAATTTCTAATCCAGAAAAAAACCCCAACCGTCATTTTGGCCTATATAGTTATATTATGGGAAGTTAAATTATTTCTGATAGACTTTTTGAAATACAGAAAACAGCTAACAGGCCCTCCACAGTACTTTCAAGATCCACAGGGTCCTACTTATCATAGATACTCTCAGATTAAAAGGACTAACAAGAATCTAAACTGGTGCTTGATATTGACAGAAAAGTCTGTCAGAGAATATTAGAAAAAAATGCTTCATACAAATCCTCAAAAGTCATACCAATCCTCTCAGTCATAAAGGGAACAAGACTTAGTTCTTTCCAGTCTCAAGTTTCTAAAAGCTCTCATACATTTAGACAGAAATCCTTCAACAAAAGAATGGGCACACAATACAATCACTCTACCTAAGAGACACCAAGTTTTTGGTTGGATATGGCAAGTCACCGTGTTTTTTTTGGCCATCTTTATTCACACTTAGGGAAAAGACGGTGGAGTCGTCTCAGCTGATACAATTGTGCAAATCTACACAAGCATCAAGCTTCTGTCAAATTAGCTGTTAAGCAACTCTTCAGCCAGTATATCAACTTTTTGAGGAAGGGAAAGGAATGTATTAATCTTTGTATTTCTAATGTCAAACAACATTATATTGAAACAGTCAGCATTCTGACAAAAATTTACTATCACTTATGCACAAGAAACTTGACAAATGCCTCATGTAATCTTCTCAACTCTGTAAGGCTATTACTGAAATATACACCAAGGTATGCACACAAGTGGGCAGTGGTGGTTCAGTGGTACACTACTTACCTTTCATATGGGAGCCCAAGGTTTGTTTCCTGGCCAGTGCACCTCAAGTTCAGCCACCACCCCTCAGTAGAGGCTTGAGTGTTGCTATGATGCTGAATAAGTTTCAACAGAGCTTCCAGACTAAGCAGACTAGGAAGAAAGGCCTGGGGATCTACTTCAGAAAAATCACCCAAGGAAAACCCTATGGGTCACAATGAACTCATCCTGTTGTGCACGGGGTCACCAAGAGTCATTGGCCCATTCAAAGGTATAACAACAACATGCATGTAAGAAATGCTTGGAGAATGAAGACAGCAATGTATTTGTTATATCTGCAGGGAATTTGTTTGAGGTAAACTCTCAAAAGTATTTGGCTTTTTTTTATCCTCTATAGCCAGAGGGAGCAATAAGAAAAACTTAGAAAATAAATTGCTGTTTACAAATATACATCTTTTAAAATATTTATCTGCAGATCTGTTTTAATTTCCTATGTGTTAATTAACCCACGTGTCTGTCAGTTTGTCATACCGTGGGGGCTTGTGTGTTGCCGGAAGCTATGCCATCGGTATTCAGATACCAGCAGGGTCACCCATGGAGGACAGGTTTCAGCTGAGCTTCCAGAATAAGACAGACTAGGAAGAAGGACCCGGCAGTCTACTTCTGAAAAGCATCAGCCAGTGAAAACCTTATGAATAGCGGCGGAACATTGTCTGACATTGTGCTGGAAGATGAGCCCCCCAGGTTGGAAGGTACTCAAAAGATGACTGGGGAAGAGCTGCCTCCTCAAAGTAGAGTCAACCTTAATGACGTGGTTGGAGTAAAGCTTTCGGGACCTTCATTTGCTGATATGGCATGACTCAAAATGAGAAGAAACAGCTGCAAAAATCCATTAATAATTAGAACCTGGAACGTATGAAGTATGAATCTAGGAAAACTGGAAATTGTCAAAATTGAAATGGAATGCATAAACATCAATATCCTAGGCATTAGTGAGCTGAAATGGACTGGTATCGGCCATTTTGAATCGGACAATCATATAGTCTACTATGCTGGGAAGGACAACTCGAAAAGGAATGGTGTTGCATTCATCATCAAAAAGAACATTTCAAGATCTATCCTGCTTGAAGTACAACGCTGTCAGCAATAGGATAATATCCACACGCCTACAAGGAAGACCAGTTAATACGACTATTATTCAAATTTACGCACCAACCGCTAGGGCCAAAGATGAAGAAATAGAAGATTGTTATCAGTTGCTGCAGTCTGAAATTGATCGAACATGCAGTCAAGAAGCATTGATAATTACTGGTGATTGGAATGCAAAAGTTGGAAACAAAGAAGGATCAGTGGTTGGAAAACATGGCCTTGGTGACAGAAACAATGCCGGAGATCAAATGATAGAATTTTGCAACACCAACAACTTCTTCATTGCAAATACCTTCTTTCACCAACATAAACGGCGACTATACAAAAAAAAAAATTTTTTTTTTATATACACATGGACCTCGCCAGATGAACACACAGAAATCAAATTGACTACATCTGTGGAAAGAGATGATGGAAAAGCTCAGTATCATCAGTCAGAACAAGGCCAGGGGCCGACTGTGGAACAGACCATCAATTGCTCATATGCAAGTTCAAGCTGAAACTGAAGAAAATCAGAGCAAGCCCACGAAAGCCAAAATATGACCTTGAGTATATCCCATCTGAATTTAGGGACCATCTGAATAACAGATTTGACACATTGAACGCTAGTGACCGAAGACCAGACAATTTGTGGAATGATATCAAGGACATCATCCATGAAGAAAGAAAGAGGTCACTGAAAAGACAGGAAAGAAAGAAAAGACCAAGATGGACGTCAGAGGAGACTCTGAAACCTGCTCTTGAGCGTCGGGCAGCTAAAGCAAAAGGAAGAATTGCTGAAGTAAAAGAACTGAACAGAAGATTTCAAAGGGCCTCTCAAGAAGACAATGTAAAGTATAATGACATGTGCAAAGAGCTGGAGATGGAAAACCAAAAGGGAAGAACACGCTTGGCGTTTCTCAAGCTGAAAGAACTGAAGAAAAAATTCAAGCCTCAAGTTGCAATAGTGAAGGATTCCATGGGAAAAATATTAAACAATGCAGGAAGCATCAAAAGAACATTAAAGGAATACACAGAGTCATTATACCAAAAAGAATTAGTCAATAGTCAACCATTTCAAGAGGCGACATATGATCAGGAACCGATGGTACTGAAGGAAGAAGTCCAAGCTGCTCTGAGGGCACTGGCAAAAAACAAGGCTCCAGGAATTGATGGAATATCAATTGAGATGTTTCAACAAACAGACGCAACGCTGGAGGTGCTCACTCGTGTATGCCAAGAAATATGCAAGACAGCTTCCTAGCCAACTGACTGGAAGAGATCCATATTTATGCCTATTCCCAAGAAAGGTGATTCAACCGAATGTGGAAATTATAGAATATCATTAATATCACATGCAAGCAAAATTTTGCTGAAGATCATTCAAAAGCAGCTGCAGCAGTATTATCGACAGGGAAGTGCCAGAAATTCAGGCCGGTTTCAGAGGAGGACGTGGAACCAGGGATGTCATTGCTGATGTCAGATGGATCCTGGCTGAAAGCAGAAAATACCAGAAGGATGTTTACCTGGTTTTTACTGACTGTGCAAAGGCATTCGACTGTGTGGATCATAACAAACTATGGATAACATTGCGAAGAATGGGAATTCCAGAACACTTAATTGTGCTCATGAGGTACCTTTACATAGATCAAGAGGCACTTGTTCAGACAAAACAAGGGGATACTGACTGGTTTAAAGTCAGGAAAGGGGTGCATCAGGGTTGTATTCTTTCACCATACCTATTTAATCTGTATGCTGAACAAATAATCCGAGAAGCTGGACTATATGAAGAAGAATGGGGCATCAGGATTGGAGGAAGACTCGTTAACAACCTGAGTTATGCAGATGATACAACCTTCCTTGCTGAAAGTGAAGAGGACTTGAAGCACTTACTAATGAAGATCAAAGAGCACAGCCTTCAATATGGACTGCACCTCAACATAAAGAAAACAAAAATCCTCACAACTGGACCAATGAGCAACATCATGATAAATGGAGAAAAGATTGAAGTTGTCAAGGGTTTCATTTTACTTGGATCTAGAATCAACACCCATGGAAGCAGCAGTCAAGAAATCAAAAGACGCATTGCATTGGGTAAATCTGCTGCAAAGGACCTCTTCCAAATGTTGAAGAGCAAAGATGTCACCCTGAAGACTAAGGTGAGCCTGATCCATGCCATGGTATTTTCAATCGCATCATATGCATGTGAAAGCTGGACAACGAATAAGGAAGACCGAAGAAGAGTTGACGCTTTTGAATTGTGGTGTTGGCGAAGAATATTGAATATACCATGGACTTTCAAAAGAACGAACAAATCTGTCTTGGAAGAAGTGCGGCCAGAATGCTCCTTAGAAGCAAGGATGGCGAAACTGCGTCTTACATACTTTGGACATGTTGTCAAGAGGGATCAGTCCCTGGAGAAGGACATCATGCTTCGCAGAGTACAGGGTCAGCGGAAAAGAGGAAGACCCTCAAAGAGGTGGATTAACACAGTTGCTGCAACAATGAGCTCAAGCATAACAATGATTGTAGGATGGCGCAGGACCGGGCAGTGTTTCGTTCTGTTGTGCATAAGGTCGCTAGGAGTCGGGACCAACCGGACGGCACCTAACAACAACATCAACAACAACCACAATCTGTTAACTAAAAATGTAAGTCTCATGTCCCCCTGTTCAGCCCCAATTTAAATGAAGGAGAGAGACTAAGGAATGAGTTAGCACTAGGAGACATGGGACACATACCTACACCAGGACAGAGAAGAGTCTATTTAAGGTTATTTTCAAATATTTATTTTGTATTGTTTAATCTATATTGTCTGTCTATAGCAGGGATTCTATACCTACTTTTTAACTAGATACCAAATGATCTGTGAGCACCTTGAAATTATAAGCAAAAATCTATAGGTGCCCATATTTATTTTTCTGGGGACATTCTCTAGCTTTCATTAAGAGTCTCAAACCTAAATCTAAAAAGAATTAGTATCTAAAAAGATTAAGAACACACTGGGTAAGGGGCAGTGTTGGTTTAGTGGTAGAATTCTCACCTTCCACATGGGAGAGCCAGGTTAGATTCCCAGCCAACGCACCTCATGTACAGCAGCCACCTTTCAGTGGAGGCACGCATGCGGTTATGGTGCCGAACAGGATTCAATGGAGCTTCCAGACTAAGAAGAAAGGACTTCCAAAACTCAGCCAATGAAAATCTTACGCATGATCTGTAACTGATTGATCATGAGGATGGATGGTGCAGGACCAGGCAGCATTTTGTTCCACTGTGCATGGGGTCACCACGAGTGTAACTATGTGGCAGCTAGGAACAACAACAAGGTGGAAGGCCTAGGAAGACAAAGTTCCTTTTTCAAAGTTTTGTTTTTATGATTAACAGAGGAAAAAAGCAGTAGCTTGAGCGTTCAGTGACTGTTGCCTATATCCACATGCACAACATCCTTAGCTACTGTACATATGTATCACTTGGAAAATCAGTCCATTTATTTGTACAGATTTGTTAGGCTTTTGGGATTCAATGGGGTCAACAGAAAGCTAGCTGGGAACATCAGAGGCACAAGTATTCAATATTATTCTCAATGCTATATAATGATTATTTTGCAGTCTCAATTGAGAAAAGGCCATTTGAGTCAACAGTTCACCACCTTTTTTAAAAAAAAAAAAATCAAGTTGAAAAAAATCCAGTAATCTATTTTTAATACTTTAAAGCACTTTAATATTTTTTTCTTAATCAAGAAATTAGCTATTTGTACCACTTCAGCTTTAGCTCTTTTTTCTATGTTGTTACATTAACTTTTTCATTATAAAAGAAAATTATTTTCAAAGAGTCATAAAACTAGAAAAAATGAACATATACTCAAATCAGAAATATATATCTATATTAACTGAATGCTTCAAAAAGTCACATTTAATCCTTACAATACTTAAAAGGTGCTGGAGTGATTGAGAATGCTGGCCCTAGAGTGAAACTGAATGGGCTCTACCACCAGTTAGATAATCTTGTGACCTTTGACCTATCACTTTATACTTCAATTTCATCATCTGAAAATGGGGATAACAGTAATTCTCAACTCACTAGATTGTCGTGAGGACAAAGAATATTAACACAATTGCTTAAAAAGATAAACATTAGCTACTACTATTATCCCTGCCGTACAAAAGGCTTAGACAAGTTAAGTAACCTGTTTAAGGTTATAACAGCAAGGAATGGTGGGGCAGTCTGGGGTTAAAAAAACAAAACTGGGTGTCTGACTCCAAAGCTCAGATCACCATTGTGCTGACATTGTTTTCTACTATTTTTTGTCATAATAAATCCAACACAAATTAAACTTGTAAAATGGGAATGATAAATCTCAGGTTCTCTATTATTTGATCTCCTTTCATTTTAAAACTAAGCTCCATTTCATACCATTATTCTATTTTAGATTAATACCCTGGACTAATTCTATTTCATCATTCACAGTAAAGATATGAATCAGAAGAGTTAATTAGTGAGAAGAGATTCTTATCTTAGATAGTATACCTTGACATAGGTTTTCTGTGACTTTTTACAATTTTTTATTATAAAGTAACACACCCACTCATTTATCGACATGGTTAGGTTCCAAACCAGGTCATTATGTTAAAATCGGCGTTATGCAAAAATGGAGAACGACCACATCAGATCACAAAACATAGAATGGCTACAAATCATTACCCGAAATCAAAGAAACCCACTGCCGTCAAGTTGATTCTGACTCATAACGACCTCATAGCGTTTCTTAGGCTATAAATCTCTATGGAAGCAGGCTGCCATATCTTTCTCCTGTGGAGCCGCAAGTGGTTTCGCACTGCCTACCTTTCAGTTAGCAGTCAATCGCTTTAGCCACTGCGCTACCAGAGCTCCTTATATCGTTACATAACCATCAAATTATATCACTACGTAACTGTCAAATTACATCATTACCTAACTGCCAAACCACTAAGAATCATGGCCCAGCCAAGCTGACACATAACCTGAACCATCACAGCCAGTATTACTCTCCTCATGTGTCGATGTTCGTCACTGCCAGACGTACCATCGTTAATGTAAAAATAGTCGGACAGTAGATTTTTTACTATTGCCGTAAACATGAAATGTCAGATAATGAGATAGCCAATAAGTGAGGAGTAGGTATAAACGATTAGTGTGAAATATTTAAACTATATATGTGGAAAAAAATAAGTAGATGCCTCCCTTTCTACCCCCAAACCCTGGATTAATCCTGACAATAATATTTTTGTCTTTTCTCATAGCATTATTGTCAAAATTAAATTGTCAGGTGCTGTCAAGTTGATTCTGACTCATGGCAACCCCACCAGTGTTAGAACTGCCCCATCGGTTTTCCATAACCGGCAGCTTTGCCTTTTGTTGTACACAGGGTCACCATCAGTTGGAACCAACTAGAAGGCACCTAACAATAACAGTCTTTACAGGAGTAGGTCACCAGGCCTTTCTCCCATGGAGTCGCTGAGTGGGTTCAAACTACCTACCTTTTGGTTAGCAGCCAAGTACTTAACCATTGTACCACCAAAACCACCCACTGCCACTGAGTCAATTTCAACTCACAGTGGCCCTACAGGACAGAGTAGTACTGCCCATAGTGTTTCCAGGGAACAGATGGTGGATTCAAACTGCCAACCTTTTGGTTAGCAGCCAAACTCTTAACCACTGCACCACCAGGGCTCCTTAAAATTAAAGTATACTTTGTAAACTGTTAGTAAACATGTGAATTATACTACTGCTAGATGCTCCTTCTCCTTTAAGAGCCCACTGCAATGCAAATATGACACCAATGTGAGCATACTTCAAATTTCTTAGTCATTTTTGACCCTTAGGTAGCATGTTACCAATAGCATACATAGATAGATGATGGCTCTGCATTCTTTTTTTGATAAAACACAAACGTTGCCATGGAAAACTCCTTCTAGGAAGGCTAGCAATTGTTACCTCAGTCACTTGAAACTAGGAACTGCAGTTAGTTTCAAGCCATGATTAACTCATATTGACATCTAAAGCACTTTGAGACAATAATCAAGTAAATTTTTTTACAGAGGGAGGGGGTAGAGGGGAGTAACATTTCTAGAAAATAGAAAAGCAAAAAGGTCAGTACCTCTGAAAAGAAAAACAATCAAAGCTGTATTAACAGCAGATAAATTTAGTGCTAAGCACAAAACATGTACCTCTTGAATGATAAACATGGCTGGGTTCACAGATTTGCACCACAGGTACCAAGGATTTAAGTGTTCACTTGCGCTTCAACACCTTCAAAATTTCTTTCGAATTATGTAAAATGTAACCGTGATATTTTAAAGGATGGGGGGGCCCAAGTAGAAAAAAAAAAATGGCGCAGTCTGGAAGGTATTAAGATAAACTACCATTTATCTTAATTGCAATTCAAAATATAAATATTCCATCTCAAAATTTAAGTAGCAAATGCTCCATTAACAATCTATTGATTATCAATAAATGTAAATTTTTCTCCTTTAGCAACTTAAGTTGACATTAAAGATAAAGTCTCAAGGACTGTATGGTGTCTTACTAAAACTGCAGGGGAATTTTGCCCACACAAAACAATTATTTGCCACTTTAAAGTACTGAATAAATGAAGTTGCGAGCTGAATCCACCTCAACAAAACTGTTGGGGATGGGGAGTGATATAATGTAAATTTTTAAAATAGTGAATTTTGATTAAAATTTATTTTTAAACATTTACTTGATTATGCTTTTTTATGTGTTAGCACAATTAATGATAAAATGATATTCTCAGGCGTATCCTAGGGTTTGGTACACTAATTTTATCTTTGTGTTACTTTACTAATTTAAAGTAAAAATTTTCATAAAATATTAAAATGAAGACTTTAAGTCACAGAAAACATTAATCTTAGGAAAAAAGAGTAAGGAAAACTGCACCAGCTATTAAAAAATAGGAGTAAGAATAGCTGGGAATGATAGGAGAGATTTTCAGCTTATCTTAAACAATAAACAAATCTCAAAAGCACAGCATTTTTTATTTTTAATGAAATAAGCAAGATTGCTTTATAACTACTCCTGTTGCAGCTTTCTTTTCCCAATGGAAAGAAAATAAATGAAAAATAAAACATTAAAGCACTAGGTATAAAATCTTCTTTACTAGGTGCCTCCACTTTAAGTGAAAACCACTAGTATGTAAAAGTATCTTTTTGGTAGAAGAAAATGCAAATGAAATGTCCCTAATGTTAGTGGACTAAAGTTCTTTTGTATTCAAAGTAGAGAGAAATATAAGACTCAATATTTGAATCAAGTGTTAAACCTCTTAGAGCAAGGTCACTGCTTCATGATTCAAAAGCTTGATGAGAGAAGTGAATTTTTCAACCACAGAGAGCTGACAAAGAATACACGAATAAGTGCAAAATTATATACTGTCCTCACAAAAATAGTATAGAATGTTTTGTCAGTTACATGCCTGAACAGAAACCTAATGTGAAATTGCAAATTGAAATTTTTGAAGAAAACAAAAGACGCGTGGGAAATACCTTCAAGGTTGAATATTTAAAACATAAAAAGCCTGTTTCCTGGTAATTTTGCTCTAATTCTGATAATTTAAAGTAACATATTGTTGATACAATAAGGGACAGACATAGAAACATTATTTGAGTAATAAGTGGGAACGTAAAAAAGTTCAACTAAAAAATGATTTAATAAGCATTATATGTTGAGTCCAACAATTCCAGTAAAAAATGAGCGTTAAAACATAAAATTGATTCAAAATAGGCTGTTACTTTATATAGAAACCTAATGTTTGCCTAACAAATTCACTTTGCTTTTATTCAATTGTTTTTAAACAATTGTACTTAAAAAACAAACTAAGTCTACTTCCATATATTACAACTTCTCACAGGTCTCCTTCAAAAAAAAATCTTTCGGCTTCAGAAAAAAATCTAACAAGAAACAATGTTCCTAAGAGTAATACAGCTATGTTTGAAAATGACTTATTTTAATGATAGCCAAGCTACTCTAACTTTGATAACAGTCTTACTTTCTGTTATGAGACAGAATAGCTTTCTTTGGCTGATTTAATAATTAGGCTCGACTTTCTTTTTTTTCTTCACTTTCTTTTTCATTTAATAAAGAAGCTGTTGTTGTTGTATATCTTCCAGTCAATTTCAACTCATAGCGACCCTATAGGACAGAAGAGGACTGCCTCATAGGCAGGGCTTCAAACCAATTCAAACTGGTCCAGTCAGCCAACGAAAAGAAAGGAACAGACCCAAATTTTTACAGTTTGGGTGATCTGGGACGATAACCGGAATGCGAAAAATTACAGGTCAATTCTCTGGAATGGGGGACTTAGAAGATGCATAGTAAGCCCCTTCAGCAGCCTCATGCGTGAGACCAGATTATTGGCAGGACTGTAGAGAGTGACACACACTCAAAGCAGTTCTGGTCGGCCACCATCTTTGAACAGAGCACCACTGTTTCCAACTCAGCTCAAAATTCCACAGCAAGAGATTGACTGCTTATGCAACACGTATGCTGCCCTTTTTTCTAAGACTAGGTTTCCAGCAGGGCTTCAACCCATAATTTTTCCCATTCCAGTTATCACTCAGTTCACCCAAATTTTTAAAAGTTGTGTCCGTTCCAGTTTTCTTGGCCATGACTGAACTGGGAAGAACCAGTCCGAAGCCCTGTCCATAAGGCTTCCTAGGTTGTAATCTTTAAGAAAGCAGATGGCCAGATCTTTTATGCTGTGGAAAGGCTGGTAGGTTCAAACTGCTGACCTTCTGGTTAGCAGCCTAGCACTTAACCACTGCACCGCCAAGGCTCCTTTAGCAAAGAAGCTAGAAAAGCTAAAACCTTCTATTACATAAATAAAATGAATGTAACAAAGAGCTAGACAAATTCAGTTATACAGGCAGCCTTAGTCTCCAGATTCTACACATGATACGCTCAACCATTTTATAGTGTTTTAATAATGTATATCAAGTCCATTTTTTTAAAAAAGCAAATCCTTTGGCTTAAATGTCAGTGTTGAAAAAAAATTTTTTTTAACGCATTCTTCTTAAAGTAATAAAATTGACCTAATAAGCTAATTCACACTAATATAACTCCTATTTCATAAAGAAGTTCAATTGAAGTTGATTATCTTTTGGAGCTCCCCTCAAATTAAGATATAATCAAAACCAAACCTGTTGTCATCAAGTTGACTCCAACTCATAGTGACCCTACAGGACAAAGTAAAACTGCTCCAGAGGGTTTCCAAGGAGTGGCTGGTGGATTCCAACTACTGACCTCTTGGTTAGCAGCTAATCTCCTAACCACTGTGCCACCAGAACTCAGTAACCATTAAATACTTGGCCACCATGGAAGCTTGTATTCATTAAGAAAAAAATATTTAAGCCTCTGTGAAATCTCTAATCCTGGGGAGCATTTTTTTTCTTCATTTTCCTTCATGCAGGGAGGTTTGCACTCCTCCAATTTGCAGAGTGCTTAGTAAATCGTGAAATAATCAAATACTACTGTTTTTAAATAATTCAAAGATTTATTTTTTAACAATTGAAACTAGTCCAGTTTGAGCCACTTGTTTTCAGAAACAAAGTAATCTCCCTGAATGCATATAGAATGACTGCTTGGAATAAACATCATGTTTTAATTCCTTTGTGTTTTGATTATTTTTAACAAAAGAGAAGATCACAACAGCTTTTGCAGGGTCACCAATGAGACCAGTCAATTTGTCTAGACAATAATAATAGCTACCTTATTAAGCTCTACGTCAGGCTCAATACTATTAATACCTGTATTTGTGATCTCTTATTTAACACAATTACCCATATTGTAGATGACGAAACTGAGGCTAAAAGGGGTTAAGAAACTTGCCCAAGGTCACAAGTGTTTATAAGGGGCACCACCAGGTATTTCATCCTAGGTCTGTTGCCAAGACCCTTCTTGTTAAGCACTGTAACTTGTGTTAAAAAAACAGGTTATGTCTAGTTGAGTTCAACTTGACTCTGACTCATGCAAACCCCATGTGCATTAGAGTAGAAGTGCTCACTAGGGTTTTCAGTGGCTGATTTTTTGGGAAATAGATTACCAGGCCTTTCTTCCAAGGTACTTCTGGGTGGACTCAAACCTCCAACCTTTCGGTTAGCAGCCAAGCAGTTAATGCTTGTACCACCCTGGGATGCCATGATTTGTACAGTGGCTTTTATTTCATAAATTTCAACTTGCTTTTATCCTGGGAACCATTTTAAGGGACAAATCAACTGTGTTTTTAAGGAGATTAGAGAAAAAACTTTTCTCTTTCATAGGAAACAACAGTCTACCTTTGAGGGGGAGGTAAATTGCCCAGATATCAAATTTTACAGTAGGTCTTTCCCTACAATGAGTTCGTTAAACATTTTTAAAAATAACCTTAATGTGTAACTTCCCTATTCAGTGTGCTTCCACTTGAAGTTAAATATTTCATTAATAATGTTTAATTATAATATTACATCAAAACATTGGTTTATTTTGTATAAGGGAAGCATATTCTGTTTAATGGCAAAATTCTGAAAAAATTCAGGTGGCCATATACTCTCAGTGAACGTCAATAAATACAGACATATGTAAGAATGTTACTAGTACATATCAACAGTACACTGTATATTCTATCTATGTAGTAAGTGCAGATGGAGCAAGCGATGGTGAAAAATACTACCTCATGCAATTAGGAAACTTAGACGATTCATCTTAATTTAAGGAGCCCCAGTAGCACAAACCCTGGTGTCACAGTGGTTAGGAGTTCAAATACTAACCAAAAGCTCGGCAGTTTGAATCCACTAGGTGCTCCTCAGAAACCCTTTGGGGCAGTTTCTGCTTTGTCCTATAGGGTCGCTGTGAGTCAGAATTGACTCAATGGCAACAGGTTTTGTTTTTGGTTTGGTGGTGAAGTGGTTAAGAACTCGGCTGCTAACCAAAAGGCTGGCAATTCTAATACAGTAGCCACTCCTTGGAAACTCTATGGGGCAGTTCTACTCTGTCTTATAAGGTTGCTATGAGTTGGAACCGACTCAAGGGCAGGGGGTTTTTGGTTTTTGAAGTTAACACTAAAAAGTAACTGCTGAAAATTTAACCCTTTACCCATTTGTAGCTATGAGACCTCTTGAAATTAAATTAAGGAAGCACACACAGTCTTTTTCTTTGAATCAAAGTAATGCCTTTGTTACTGATTTTTTTTTTTTTTTTTTTTGCCATAAACACAAATTTACATACTGCAGAGCAGTTCCTGTCAGGTTTTTTTTTGTTTTTTTCCTTATGGCTAACTTTTGGTTTCATGAGTAAGAAAAACCTCTTAAATATCAAAATAAGACGTCTGCTATTAATTTTTTTTGCCCTTTAAAACCGCTCTTCCCATGCTTAGTAGGGTAATACTGGTACTATTCTGTTCACTTCTAGTGTAAAGGATTTTACATATCCAAGAAGAAAAAAAAAAGAGAAGAGGGTGTTAAAAACCACATTTTACAGGTATCAAGAACCTGGACTCATGCAAAACTGTGCAAGGCAGGATTTTTCAAAGGATGGTCATCCTGTCTTTCAAGTATCCTACCAACTCCCACCAGACTTGATGAAGATTCCGACGATATTTCCTGGTATGCACATGTTTTTTAAAACGAAATCGCTTGAGCAAATTTGAGCATCCCAGAACCCAAGAACTAAAGAAGGAGAACTCCTCAAGATTTGCTGAATGAATCAACTAACATATACGTTTCAGAGTGGGATTGTAACTTCCAGGAAACACCGACTCATTGAATGCAATTTTGATTTTCTCTTCCGAACTTAAGTCCAACCCCTCCGCCCCCGCCAGCAAGATTTAAAGGCAATTTTTATCTTCACTTAATTACTTCAAAAACCTTATGAGGTAGGAATTATTATCCCTAAACTAGTGAAAAAGAAGTGAACTGTAAAAGCGGTCGAGAAAATTGCCTAAATTTACAGTTCGTAAAGTATAGAAATAACTAGAATTCAAATTCACATCTCTAGGGCTCCAAAGCCCAAGCTGTTTACTCTAAAGTCGGTGCTTCCATGTGTCTTCCTAAATCGTGCAGTAGAAAAAATATTTATTAAATCCTACGCTTTTCTCCCCCCTTCTATGTTGCCAAGCCTTCTATTTCACACTATCTTCTGCGCTGGGCTATAAATTCAACACAACGACGGGGCAAGGTGCATAATTCTAGGAGTCAGAGTATAGGCTAGAAGAACAGGAAATCTGTTTTACTCCTCTACGTCTGAAAATCTAGCGCCACCACCACAAACGACAAACACAGGCTCTGGTCCAGAGAGGCTGCAAACCGCGCCCAGGTCTCAAGTTAAGGCCTGGGTTGAGGCCAGGCGAGGAGAGACGAGAGGGTTATCCTTTTCCCACATCCTCGCCAGGGCGGGAGCATGGAGAACGTTGGTGTCGCAGTAACAGGACACAACATACACTCTAAAGCCCGCCTTTTGCCCGTTAAACGCACTTACTTGAGCGAATTCCAGGACACAGGACCGGCACCGGCAACCGGAAGGCCTCCTCTGTCCTCCAGCTTCAGGCGCTCACGATGACGATCACTGGGCAGCGCCGCAAATAGCGAAGGCCCAGCGCTGGGCCACCAGCTCTGTGCACGCGGGAGGGGCGGGGCGCGCAGCGGCGCTTCCCTTAAGCGTCATGGGCTGGGCTGTCGCCTCTGAAAGCTGAGGTTTGAACATGTCGCGCCTGAAGGGAGCCGCGGGGCGGGATACCCGGGCAGGTTTCAGAACTGAGCCGAGGGACTGCACTACCTCAGTACCCCAGGGGCTGTTAAAGGCGGCTAGGAAGAGCGGCCAGTTAAACCTGTCTGGTAGGAACCTTAGTGAAGGTAAGATCCCTCTTCCTGTCAGAACCCCTGGCCCCAGTTAGCCTCCCTTTTCTCTGGCCATCTTTGTCTCAGGATCCTAGCCGGTATCGCTGCGCTCTAATCCAGGCATTCATTACATTTCACCTGGCTTGGTCGTCCGGTTTCGATCCTCCTTCGCTTCAAAGTTTTCTGATCAAGGGACCCTGCTGGGATTATGGCCAAAATTTAAACGGGTAGCTTTCTGCGATTCTCTTAAGGGATAAACAACATAATGTGTAACTAGTTATCAGATGCTAGGCAAATTCTTTGTTTCTTCGGCCCTCAATTTATCCTCTCAATTTTAGAGGCTTGGACTGATCCCTAAGAGCACTTACCAACGCTAAAGTCTTATTTTAACTGCCCCTTTGTTAGCTCTGAGTGAATGCCAGATATTCTCTGCCGAGACGTTCTTCTGTATGCTACTGGACAGAGTCCTAATTAAAAGAATAATAAGTATATTTCCTAAATCGAGGCTCCGTATAGATGCAGTACAAAGTATTTGAATTTCAGGCCTTTCTGGAAAACCTGGTAAATACCATGAATGAATGACTAGACGCTCTTCTGATCATCTGTTGTGTAGGAAAAAGAGAATAGCATTCTTCTCTAATGTTTTCCTCTACTCATATTCAGGTTTTTAGACTATCTGTGATTAAAGCTTTCCATTTTCCTTCTAATATATCTAGTGATACTTTTTTACTATGCCATGTGTAAAGTACTTCATGCAAACAAATACTGGTTGAATGAATGAAAGGATATATATGACATAAAATCTCAGCTCTACCTTGAAGAGTTTTGTTTTTGTTTCTTTTTTAATCAATGGGAACATAGATGGGAACCCTGGTGGCGTAGTGGTTAAGTGCTACAGCTTCTAACCAAAGGGTCGGCAGTTCTAATCCGCCAGGCGCTCCTTGGAAACTCTTTGGGGCAGTTCTACTCTGTCCTATAGGGTCGCTATGAGTCGGAATCGACTCGACGGCACTGGGTTTTTTTTTTTTTTTTTTTTTTTTTTGGTTTGGTGGGAACATAGATATTTAAAACTACAGATGTGCATATGCACTTGCCTTTCGCAAAGCCTGGAACACTTTTCCTGAGATACCTTCAAAAGGCTCACTTGTTTGCCTCCTTACAGGACTCTGCTTAGGGAGATTCTTCTTAACTACCCTATCTAAAAATACCGTTACTGTGTCCTCTTATCTGTTAAATTATTTTAATAGCTTTTGTCACTGCCAGAATTTGTTGTTTGTTTGCTTATTGTTTTTGCCGTCCTCTAATTGGAATGTTAGTTCTAGGAAGTCAGTTCTTTGTTTTGTTCATATTCCTAGCACCTAAAATAGTGCTTGGTATATAACAGTTGCCCTCAAGTTGACTTCGACCTATGGCAGCCCCATGTGTGTCAGAGTAGAACTGTGTTCAATAGAGTTTTCAGTGGCTGTTATTTCAGAAGTAGATCCACAGACCTTTTTCCGAGACACTCTAGGTGAACTTAAAACCCCAACTTTCTGGTTAGCAGTTGAGTGTGTTAACTTTTCACCACCTAGGGACTCCGATTAGTTTATTAAAAACAACAACAAAAAAAACAAACCTGTTGCCATGAAGTCCATTCCGACTCATAGCGACCCTATAGGAGATGGTAGAACTGCCCCATAGGTTTCCAAGGAGCACCTGGTGGATTCAAGCTGCGAACCTTTTGGTTAGCAGCTGTAGCTCTCAACCGCTATGCCACTAGGGTTTCCTGGGCAGGTAGTACATAGTCAAACCCAGTGCCGTCGAGTCGATTCGGACTCATATTTGTGGACGGAATAAGGAAATGAATGAATATTCCCAAATGCTAAATGGTGTATGTGTTGGAGTATACTTACAGACTGGACCCAGGTGATTTAGTCTATTAAAGTTTTAGGAAGCAAATGAGTTTTGACTCAACTCCATGACAACACGATCAGGGCTATTTAGGTTATTACACTATAAATAGCCCAACACAATACCCAGCACATCCTAGGAACTCAATAAATGATCTTGAATGAGTGAATACACAGTATTTCACAGAAGGGAAAAGATGTAAATTTGAGAGATTTGTGGTATTTGTAGTTTATATATTTGTACATTTTTTCAGTGTCATTTGAAAAAGCTGATTATTTTTAATGGCTGTCTAATATTCTATCATATGACTACTATAATTTACTTAAACATTCCAGTATTGTCAACATTTTTTAAGGCATCATTTTGAGTGTCAGTTCCACAATTTATTTAGAAAGGTGTACCGAAAACAGAAATAACTGTTAATAATCAACTTCAAGAAAGAATATTGTAAATATTCTGGAAATTTTAAGTGACAGCTCATTTTATGAGCAGCAACATGAAATATATTACCCCTTGGGTTCAATATAAATATTGTAGCTTTTTTTCATTGAACCAGATAAAATCAAGATTGCATAGAAAAAGAAGCATTAATTGTTGTTCTGTGGTTGCCTGACCAGGGCAGAACAATAATATAGGAATATTTCTGTATGATTCATCAGAAACTGAAGAAGAGTCAAAGGTGTCAGAGTATGGAACAAAACCAAAACCCAAACCCAGTGCCTTCGAGTCGATTCCGACTCATAGCAACCCTATAGGACAGAGGTAGAACTGCCCCATAGAGTTTCCAAGGAGCACCTGGTGGATTCGAACTGCCAACCCTTTGGTTAGCAGCCATAGCACTTAACCACTACACCACCAGGGTTTCCATGGAACAAAAGAATGCTGTAAATTCTAAAGAAGCCACACTGTTGAAATGGCAGGAAAAGTGGTTAAGTAGATAATTTGTTAAACATGCCAATTAAATTAGCTTGGAAACAATATTATTTGAAAGAGAAATTTTTTTCCCCTTTCTATTTATTTATTGCTCTTTAAGTGAAGGTTTACAGTTCAAGTTAGTTTCTTATACAAAAATTTATACATACATTGTAAATGTGACCCTAGTTGCTCTTCCTATAGTGTGACAGCACACTCCTCCTTTTCACCCCGGATTTCCATGTCTCTTCAACCAGCTTCTGTCCGTTTTTGTCTTCTCATCTCACCTCTGGACAGGAGCTGCCCATTTAGTCTAATGTATCTACTTGAGCTAAGAAGCACTCTCTCTACAAGTATCATTTTATGTCTTATAGTCCAGTCTAATCTTTGTCTCAAGAGTTGGCTTTGGGTATGGTTTCAGTTATGGGCTAACAGAGAATCCAGGGGCCATGTCTTCCAGGGTCCATTCAGTCTCAGTCAGACCGTTAAGCCTGGTCTTTTTATGTGAAATTGAGTTCTGCACCCCAGTTTTCTCCTGCTCTGTCAGGGACTTTCTATTGTGTTCCCTGTCAGGGCCGTCATTGGTGGTAGCTGGGCACCATCTAGTTCTTCTAGTCTCAGGCTGATGGAGTCTCTGGTTTATGTGGCCCTTTTTGTCTCTTGGGCTAATATTTTCTGGTGTCTTTGGTGTTCTTCATTCTCCTTTGCTCCAGCTGAGTTGGGACCAATTGATGCGTCTTAGATGGCTACTCGGTAGTTTTTAAGACCCAGACACCACTCACCAAAGTGGGATGCAGAACATTTTTTAATAAACTTCGTTATGCCAGTTGACCTAGAAGTCCCCGAAACCATGGTCCCCAGACCCCCACCCCTGCTACTCTGTCCCTTGAAGTGTTTGGTTGTATTCAGGAAACTTCTTAGCTTTGGTTTAGTCCAGTTGTGCTGACTTCCCCTGTATTGTGTGTTGTCCTTCCCTTCACCTAAGATAATTCTTGTCTACCGTCTAGTTAGTGAATGGCCCTCTCTCTCCCTCTCTATCCTTGTAACCATCAAAGAATGTTTTCTTCTGTGTTTAAACCTTTTCTGGAGTTCTTATAATAGTGGTCTCATAAAATATTTGTCCTTTTGTGACTGACTAATTTCATTCAGCATAATGTCTTCCAGATTCATATGTGTTATGAGATGTTTCGAGAATTCTTCATTGTTCTTTATTGTTATGTAATATTCCATTGTGCGAATATACCATAATTTGTTTACCATTCGTCTGTTGATGGGCACCTGGGTTGTTTCGATCTTTTTGTTATTTTGAAAAGTGCTGTAGTGAACGTGAGCAGGCATATATCTATTCGTGTAACGGCTCTTATTTCTCTAGGATATATTCGAAGGAGTGGGATTGTTGGATCCTATGATAGTTCTATTTGTAGCTTTTTAAGGAAGCACCGAATCAATTTCCAAAGTGGTTGCACCATTTTACATTCCCACCAACAGTGTATAAGTGTTCCAGTTTCTCCGCAACCTCCCCAGCATTTATTGTTTTGTGTTTTTTGGATTAATGCTAGCCTTGTTGGGGTGAGATGGTATCTCATTGTGGTTTTGATTTGTTTTTCTCTAATGGCTAATGATCGTGAGCGTTTCCTCATGTATCTGCCTGTTCATATCCTTTGCCCATTTTTTATTTGTGTTGTCTTTTTGTTGTTAAGATTTTGCAGTACCTTGTAGATTTTACAGATTAGACGCTGATCAGGTTTGTTGTAGCGAAACATCTTCTCCCGGTCTGTAGGTTGTCTTTTTACTCTTTTTGGTGAAGTCTTTTGATGAGCATAAGTGTTTGATTTTTAGAAGCTCCCTAGTTTCTCATCTGGTGTTTGTGCATTGTTAGTTATGTTTTGTATTTTGTTTATGCCATATATTAGGGCTCCGAGCATTGTCCCTATTTTTTCTTCCATGATCTTTATCATTTTAGATTTTATATTTAAGTCTTTGATCCATTTTGAGTTAGTTTTTGTGCAGGGTATGAGGTATGGGTCTTGTTTCATTTTTTTGCTGATGGATATCCAGTTATGCTGGCATCATTTGTTAAAGAGACTGTCTTTTCCCCCAATTAATGGGCTTTGAGCAGTTGTCAAATATCAGCTGGTTATACGTGGATGAATTTACGTCTGGATTCTCAGTTCTGCTCCATTGGTCTACGTATCTGTCGTTATACCAGTATCAGGCTGCTTTGACTACTGCCGTAGTCTAATAGGTTCGGAAGTCAGGTAGTGTGGGGCCTCTCACTTTGTTCTTTTTCTTCAGTAATGCTTTCCTTATCGGGGCCTCTTCCTTTCCATATGAAATGGGTAATTTATTTCTCTGTCCCAGTAAAAAATGTCATTGGAATTTGGATTGGAATTGCATTGTATCTGTAGATTGCTTTGGATAGAATTGACATTTTCACTATGTTGCTTCTTCCTATGCATTAGCAAGGTTTCTTTTTCCACTCACTTAGGTAGTGTGTCTTGTCGTTTTCTTTTTATAGGCCTTTTATGTCTCTGGTTAGATTTATCCTTAAGTATTTTCCCTTCTTGAGGGGGTATTGTAAATGCTATTGATGTGGTGATTTCTTCTTAGAAGTTCTCTTTGTTGGTGTAGAGAAATCCAACTGATTTTTGTATGTTTATCTTGAATCCTGATAATTTGCTGAAATCTTCTGTTAGTTCCAGTAGTTTTCTTATGGGTTCTTTGGGGTTGTCTTTGTATAAGATGATGTCATCTGCAAATAGAGATACTTTTTCTTCTTCCTTACCAATTTGGATGCCCTTTATTTCTTTTTCTAGCCTAATTGCTCTGGCTAGGACCTCTAGCACAATGTTGAGTAAGAGTGGTGATAAATGGCATCCTTGTCTGGTTCCCATTTGGGAGAGAAATATGGATGTAAGGTTATCTTTCCTTATCTTGAAGAGAGGGGTTTGGTTAGTTTCCACTTGTGGAATTAAGTACCTGAATCTAGGGCTCCTAGGCCTCAAGAAGGCATGACATCTGTTTTAGCGTAATAAGAGTTTACCTTATTCAGTTTATACTATTTGTGATGACAATAAAAAGTGTAACACAAACCATATGTTTACTAGAGCTTTAACTAATCTTTAAATCCGTATAAACCATGTTCTGATTTACTCTGTAACTTGATTCTGTATCTTGACTGCTGGTTGTCTGAATGGAATTCATTGTGATATTTCTAAACAAGTAATTAGAATTAACCAGCCAGAGTATCCAGATTATTTTAATAATAAATAATTCCAGAAAAAAAAAAAAATGCTTCCAGGTGAGTAGATTTGTCAAAACAAGCTAATCCTTAAGACAATTCTTAGAAATGGAAGCAAAAAGAAAGTGCCTTAATCTGTTTTTAATGACAAAACCTTGAGGTGAACGTTTAATTTTTAGTGTATGAAATCCAAGGAGGTCTACTTGTGTGGATTATAAAACAAGGAAGTAGATAATTGAAAAATCCCATTCCTGTTTCTTGATCCATTAAAATAGTAGTTTTCTAAACTTCATTGTCTTGATTTTTTGTGATGTATATCAAACTTATTTATTATGAATTCCAGTTATTTTAAAAATTGCTTAATGAATTAGGGCAAATATAAATATGAATTGAGAAGTGAATGTCATCTGTCAAAAATGTTGTCCCAGAAAAAATACAAAGGGTGAAGAATGGCGTTACAGTTTCGGTGAGGTATATAATATTTACTGTAAAGCTGAATGTACTCTCAAGTTGGAGCAAGAAATTCAGATGTATTTTTCTTCCAAAGAGATTGGTAAAAATGCTTCCCTTTCATTTCTTAAACCTTTTATTTTCCTTATAGTATTCTCACTGGGGAAACCCTGGTGGCATAGTGGTTAAGTGCTCCGACTGCTAACCAAAAGGTCGGCAGTTCGAATCCACCAGGCACTCCTTGGAAACTCTGTGTCTTATAGGGTCACTATGAGTTGGAATTGACTCAACAGCAACAGGTTTGGTGTTTTTTTTTTTTTTTTAATTCTCATTGGACTTCAGGAGAGAACAGTTCCCTTTATGCTTTCTAACCTAACACTGGTTTTCTAACCCACAAAGATATACCCTTTGAATCAACTTCAAGCTGCAACTGAGTTGTTTTTGTTAGTTGCTGTCGAACTGAATTAATGCCTTCCATATAATTCTTTAACTTTCCTCTGGTGTGTGTATATATATTTTTCTTATTAAACTTTAAAGAGAATTGAAAGTGACACTGCAGTTTGTGGTTTGTCATTATGGAGGCTCTTGGTCCTCAGGTGGTATAAGAGGTTTGCTCTTGACTACTAACATAAAGGTTGGCAGTTTGAACCCACCCAGCAATGCTGCAGAAGAAAGGCCTGGCAGTCTGCTTCCATAAAGATTACAGCCAAGAAAACCCAATGAAGAGGTTCTACCCTGCAACACATGAGGCCACCATGAGTCGAGCCAACTTGGTGGCAATGAGTTTGGTTTGTTTTTTTTTTGGCTTTATTTAGTGTACAGAGGCTATTGTGGTCATGAATAAACTACTATGAAGAAAATTGAAATGTTTTCCATGGAGCTTTTCCTGGTCCTTCACATGGTACCTTATTTCTTGTCTCATGCTTTTGAAGTGCTCATAATTAGATAGACAGTTCAGTGGATGTTGGATAGACTTATAAAATATTACCCTACACCCAGTATATAGCATTTTTGTATTACTGTTGTTGGATGCTAGCATTCAAGTGATAATAAGGCCCTCTCATTTAATCAAAAAGGAAATTGGGGACTAGGGATACTAGGTTACTGGCCAGTTTGATTAGTTGGACAGCTTAAGCCAGAGCCTTAGATTCCTGACTCTTAGGTCAACGGTCTATCCATGATGTAACACTGTGTATCATAGTTTTAATATTTATCGTTTTTTAGAAGACAGGAGTTGACTAGGATACAGACCTTAATAGAAGTGATGATTTTCTGCCTTAAGGAAACAATTACTACTGTATACCTTGAGTGATCAAGTGGTATATCTGTGTAGCTGGTCAAAACAGTCAAAAAATATTTTTAGATCACATCTTTTATTGTGCCTATAGTTTAATGACTATACATTTTTATCCCTCCATGTAAATTTTTAAATTAATATAAAGAAAAAAAATTCCATAGTAATTTTTTTCATATTTGCAATACATATTGAAATTCATTTTTACTTAACAGTTTCTGTCTTATAGTTTGGTAAACTACTTTTAGAAAGATTCCACAGAAATCCTCAATAATTAAGATCATATTTATACCTTTTAGTTGTTCTGCAGATTTTTATAAGTGGCAAAGATGACATGAATCTTGATGCTATGAGCTCTAGAGCAAATTGGGATACAACGATTAGTGAAGAATGACCAATAAGTCATTGCCTAGGGAAAAGCAAATTGGTACCTGTCCAATAAAAGTATATCAGCAGTTCTCCATCCATTGATAGTTCCCACCGATTTTGTTAACAAAAATATATGAATAGTAATGATAAAATGTTAACATTCATTTAGTGTGATTGATGGGTACCAGGTGTCTGTATTGTGTCCTGTATCAATGTCTCTTGCTCCTCACCTTCCTTTCCCCAAAAAAGGCAATTTGTTAGATTGTTATTTAAGTGTAATCACCTCTATGTACCAAAATTTAGGTGTTAGAGAAAAATGTGTGCAAAAATTATCTACTTATCTTCTTTTGAAGCAGAATTAAGCATATCAGATAGTTTCTTCCATACATATTCTTTTTCTATTTTGTATTGTCTTTTTTGTTCTGGAGCCTTTTGTTGGTGATGACACAAAACTATATGGCACACTCCTTTATTAAAAACAGTGACATTGATTTTTAGTCAGATACATTAAATGTCCCCATTTCTACTGATTTCTTTGGTGTCAAGTTCACATGGCAATTGCTAGGTTGGTCTGTGTTTGTCATTTCTACTGACCCATCCATACCTATACACCAAAATAATAAATATAATAATAACAAATTTTATGGTGCTACCGTTCTCAAGAGTTGAAAAGAGTGAAGTTTTTGTTTTGCTTTGCTTTAAAAATAAGCCTCCATCACAAAGAGAAACACAGGTTGATTCACAGTCTGTGTATTTATATTTGCTGGAGATTCAGTGGTAGGAGAACAGAGAAGTGGAGAGTACCTGATCAGGGAGAAAAAGTGAAAGAGAGGTCTTATATTTTATCCTCATGTGAATATAGATACCTCGTTTTTTGTTTTTTGTTTGGAACAAGTGTAAGTCACATCTTAGGAACTTTGCTTCTGTAAAACCATTCTAATCAGATTACACATCCTAAATTTTACTTCAGTGTTCTAAACCTGAAACTTTGACCACACCTTTCCATTTCATCTCTGATGGTTTGGAAATGATATACAGTGGCAGTGGACTATAACCGATGATGGCCGTGCTCACAATTTTAAATCATACCTCTGTGTAGTCATATTTTAATCAAGGAATTGAAGACTTTTTAAAAAATAGTTTTGCTGCAGCATACTAACTAGTAGCTTTTGGAGCTTCAAGTTTTACAGTGACAGCATGGACTGACCCTGTTCAATTTATATAGTCTTATTTGCCATGTTACAGGAATTGCTGTCATTTGCTTCCTAGAATAACACAATGTTGTATAGTGTAGTAAGAAATAAAATTGTGTAGCAGGGAAAATACAACAGAGTAGCTACCAGAGTCAGATATTCTTCCTAAATATTATCTAAGAGTGATGGTAATATAGCATTACTAGAATTTGAATCCCATTTTCTGCTACTTAGTAGCTGTATAACCTGGGGCAAATTATATTCTCTCTGTGCCACATTTTTCTCATCTATAAGATGGGTGTAGTTATAGTACATACTACTTCACAGAGTTATTATAAGGTTTAAATGGGTTAGTATGTTAGAAGATTGCCTGATATTTTTGTGTTAGCTATTTTTTTTTTATTATTAGCTATTTTTATTATTACCAGCCCTCTCTCAGTCTTAGTGTATATTTCTGTTATAAAAGTTATGCCATTACATTATAAATGTTGATTTCCATGCCGTCTTCATCATTCTGTTAGCTCCAGGGTAGAGTCCATGTTTTATTTGCTTTGTATGTTTACCACAATGGGCCATGCAGAATGCATACCTAATGTAGTTGAATGAAGTTGAAAAGTGTGATCTATTATGTAAAATGCATATTACTTATTTGGTTCTTTTAAATAAACTTTCATTCTGATCTAGCCTTAGTTCATTGCTGTTTGATTTATTGACAGTTTTAAAAAAATGTTTTCAGTAACATGAATTCTTTCAGTAGATAAGCAATGATGTTTTAAATCACTATTATCAGAGTATATCACTTAATATCTCACTTCTTGTTTTCATCTTTTTTGCGGGGGTGGTGATGGTGGAAATAGTGCCTCAATGTGTCTGGAGAATAAATGTGGATATCCCTGAGGAAGCTAATCAGAATCTTTCATTTGGTGCTACTGAACGATGGTGGGAGCAGACGGATTTGACCAAACTAATCATATCAAACAATAAACTTCAGTCAATTACAGATGACCTCAGACTCCTGCCTGCACTGACTGTTCTTGATGTAAGTTGACTGATAATAAATACGTATCATTAGTTTAAGAGACTACAAAAGTAAATTTAGACTTCGATAAGCAGAAAACCTTCAAAGTTCAATTGGTAGAATGCAAGGGAAAAAAAGGCATAGCATAATGGTTAGAAGTGCAGAATCAGTGAAAACACCAGGGTTTAACTTCTAACTTTATCAACTTGAAAACAGTTTGAGTCTGTGAAGATAAAAACGTTCCCTTCTTCCTTTTCATATATATTTTTTTGTACGTGTTGGCAAAAAGCATACCATGAGTGCTGTTGTTAGTTCCTAAACCCCTCATCTCTCATTTGAAGTAAAAATTTCACCCAATGAGGTACATTTTTTTTTAACTGTAATATTTAAAATTGATGACTTATAGTTTCATGATTTCTGAACAGCAGTTTGGTCACGTTCAAACTCCTTTCATCTTCTATAGGCAGAACTAATTACCAGTAGTAGTCCAACTTGTTACCAGTGAGTTCAAATAACAGAATTATTGTTGAAGAATTTGGTCCAATACAAAATACAAATATTGTTAATTATAAGAGTGAGAATTTTGACTTTGTCTTTTAATGATTTTTAGATACATGATAATCAGTTGACATCCCTTCCTTCTGCTATAAGAGAGCTAGAAAATCTTCAGAAACTTAATGTCAGGTAAATTTTAAGCTTACTTATTTCTACTATTGCTATTTTAAGAATGTAAATCTAATATTCTTTAAATGTTTTTTCTAGCATAAGAAAACACCTTCATATTATCTCTGAAAGCATTTAAAGCAGAGTAAGAATTTTAAGTTTTAAATCACATATTATTTTTGGTTTTAGAATTCTCTACATGTTTTCTGGTCTTGTGAATTTAGGGCCGGTTGATTTTTTTAAAAAAATACTTTTTCTTTCATTTTTATGGAATACTTTTTAGTGGTTCTTATTTTAGAAAACATCTTTTTTGACATCTCAAATTTTAAGTTACATTCATCTTCTAAAAGACATCTAAGTGTTTTTGTTGATAATGAAAAATTTTGTAGTTTTTATATTAGTAGTTTTTAGACTTTTCCAAGGGTTCCTCGGGTTCCATGGATTTGCTTCTAATGCTATTATGGACAGGCACATCAAAGGCCAGGTGTCTAGGCTCTAGGTGACTGTTTCTGCCCCCAATACGCACTTAGATTTTCAATAAAGATTGACTTTGTCTTCTCTGTATTATACACTGGGGGATTAGGAAAGATTTTATTTAGGAAAAAAAAGGTTTAAATGCTTTAAACATAGTTTGAAAAACCTTGGCTTATAAAGTAGATATATTGCAGACCTAACAGTCAAATCTCAATGTCCTGGAGGTGAGTTAACTGGTTTGAGGGAAAACAGTCCCTCAAATAACAGTTCTCATTTGATGAAAAACTTCAAAGTACCATAAATCAGCAAAAATATCTGTACATAAAATGGTGCTAATTGTTTAGAACTGTCAGAACTTCTTTCCTTTCCAAGTCAGAGGTACACGCGTGGCCTGCAAAGGCAAGATCAGATAAGGCTGAGAAGAGAGGGAGCATGAAGTGGATGTGGCTTTAGTTTTAGATTCTAACACTTTGACCCAAAAGCCAAACCCATTTCCTTAGAGTCGATTCCGACTCATAGCAGCCCTGTAGGACAGAGCAGAACTGCCCCTTGGGTTTCCAGAGAGGGGCTGGTAGATTTGAACTGCCGACCTTTCGATTAGCAGATGTTGCTCTTAACCGCTGTGCCACCAGGACTGCCCAACTAGATCCCTATTAAAAATTTCAGCTAAGTGATAGACAGTAGTAAACAACTTGTAACGACTTTTAGTGGTTCTTATTTTAGAAGATATCTTGGCTTTTTTGTTCCAACTAACTGTATTTAATGTAATTTAGGGTCGTTGTAAGCCCACCCCGCCATGCCCCATTTTTTTTCCTGCTATTTGTGAACTGTATGTGGCATGAAAATAGAGGGTAGTTGATAGGTGAATAGTTAAGCTGGGATAAACCTAAAAACACATTCTGCAGTCTCTTAATTTTCATCCTCAGTGAATTGAGACTTCCCTTGAACCGGGGTGCTGAATATATTAACGAAGGGCTGAGTTTTTTGAAAAGTTAAGGCCAAGTACAAAAAATAATGAAGTGGCATATTACATCCAACTTGATATGCCATGTTCTAAAACAGAAATAGCTATTTGTGCCTTCAGTACTAAGTTTAGAACCTAATGCCTGCATAAAATGTGACTCCATTGTAGTGTGTATGTACATATGTTTTTGTCAAAATTCTAAAAGTCACATATGATTAAGAGTTTAGTTTGTTCTTTCACATTACACAAAAAATCAAGAATTGAGTATAAGCAACTGATCGCAAATTCACAAATTATTTCTGTTTGATTTAAAGCCTTTTTTTCTTCCCTCCCTCCCTTTCTTCTTTCATTTTTCTTTGAAATTATTAATTTGATTACTCTAGATTACCGTCATTTTCATGAGTGTATACTTTTGGGGTGTGAAGTTTGATAAGTACTTAAAAATTAGTAATCGTATTTCATTTCTTAAATGAGCCCATGTAGTTGGTTAGCAAAAATGCCTCTATGACTTTGATAAATATTGTATTGTCACCAAATTATTCAACTTTTATTTTATTAACCAATAGCCATAACAAACTGAAAATACTCCCAGAAGAAATTACAAATCTAAGAAACCTGAAGGGCCTGTATCTCCAGCATAATGAACTAACTTGCATACCAGAGGGATTTGAACAACTCTCCAGTTTAGAAGATTTAGTAAGTTGTGGTTTTCCAATTTTTATGTAATTTAGGGCTGGTGAGATTTCTCATCAGACTGAGGAATCAAATCCTAGGAACTTGGCCAGTTGAGTTTATAACTAGCTTATCAGAAACTTAATTTGAATTAGATTGCTAAATTAGCAATTTGAGATTTCTTGTTATTAAATCAATTTAAGTTTTAATTCAGGAATAGGGTTGGGGAAAGGGCAGTGAGGATGACTTTGTTATTCAGAGGCTTTTACAGCATAGCAGGGTAGAGGAAGTTGTCTTTAGCATATAGCAATTCTCTTTTCTATACCCAGTTTCATTTTCTCCCTTGAGGCATCTCTTGCCTTGTTTTCTGAGTACTACAAGGCCTGCCTTTTCTTCCCTATTTCCCAAAATGGCCACATTTCCTGGCAAAATTTTCATTTTGTTTCTATTAAATAGAAATAACTGTAAAGCAATAAAAATATTATTTCAATCATATTCTTAAGAATAATAGGAGCCCTGGTGGCACAGTAGTTAAGTGTTGGACTGCTAACTGGAAGGTTGGCAGTTTGAACCTACCAGCCACTTTGTGGGAGAAACATATGGCAGTCTGCTTCGATAAGGATTTACGTACAGTCTTAGAAATGCTGTGGGGCGGTTCTATGCTGTCGTATAGCGTTGCTGTTGTTGTTAGGCACCGTCAAGTTGGTTCCCACTCATAGTGACCCTGTGTACAACAGAACAAAACACTGCCCAGTCCTGTGCCATCCTCACAGTCATTGTTGTTCTTGAGTCCATTGTTGCGGCCACTGTGTCAGTCTGTCTCATTGAGGGTCTTCCTCTTTTTTGCTGACCCTCTACTTTGCAAAGCATGATGTCCTTCTCCAGGGACTGGTCCCTTCTGATAACATGTCCAAAGTATGTGAGACAGAGTCTCGCCATCCTTGCTTCTAAGAAGCGTTCTGGCTGTACTTCTTCCGAAAGAGATTTGTTTGTTCTCCTGGCAGTCCCTGGTATATTTGATATACTTCACCAGTACCGTAATTGAAACGCTTCAAATCTACTTTGGTCTTCCTTATTCACTGTCCAGCTTTCACATGCATATGAGGTGATTGAAAATACCATGGCTTGGGTCAGGCGCACCTTAGCCCTTAAACTGACATCTTTGCTTTTTAAACTTTAAAGGGGTCTTTTGTAGCAGGTTTGCTCAATGCAATGGGTCTTTTGATTTCTTGACTGCTGCTTCCATGGACATTGATTGTGGATCCAAGTAAAATGAAATCGTTGACAACTTCATGAGTTGTCATGAATAGGAATTGATTTGATGGCAATGGGTATCAAGAATGGGTATAAAAACAATAGACGCTTTACTTTGTGGTTTATTTATCTCAAGTAGTTTTTGTTCCCCTAATACATATAAGAAACTAAGGCTTATAAAAGAAAAGTAAGTTATATGAAGGCATGCAACTAAAAAATAACAAAGCCAGGATTTGAACATAAGTCATTTGGAGCCCATCATGTATCCTTTTTGTTTTCACTTAATCACAAAAAGAGTAGGATTCCACTATGTGGTATCCCCATCTAAAAGGCTTTAGCTGTATTATATGAAAAAGATTAATGATCTATGAAATTGTCAATGAGTGTAACTTATAAAACTCAACACCTTTGAAGTTGTCTTTTTTAATGTTGCCATTCCTTCAAAGTTCTGAAATGTGGAATACCCTTTAGAGAGATAGAGAGAAGAGAGATACCATTCAATTGACTGATTCATGACGCCCTCTTGTACAACAGAACAAAATGTTGTTTAATCCTAAGTCATCCTCGTGATTGCTGGAATGTTCAAGTCCGTTGTTGAGGTTATTGTGCCAAAAATCTCACCGAGGGCCTCCCTTGCTCTTGTTGGCCCTCTGCTTCACGCAAATGATGTCCTCTGCTAGCAATTGATCCCTCCTGATGACGTGCCCAAAGCAAGGAATACAGACAGTGCCTTTTTGTGATATATAAGGTTTGCATTGACTAATACTCGGTAGTAGATCATTAGGCCCTGCTTTCTAGTCGGTGTTAGTCCGGAAGCTCCATTGAAACCTGTCCATCATGGCTGACCTGGCTGGTATTTGAAATACCAAATACTGGTGGCATGGCTTCCAACATCATAGCGACATGCAAGCCACCACAGTATGATAAACTGATGGATGGGTGGTAGAAAATACCCCTTAGGGACGATTTATTTATTTATCTGTTAATTCATTCATTCTTTCTCTCTCTTTTTAAAGGATCTTTCCAGCAATCATCTTACAACTGTTCCTGTTAGTTTTTCTGCTCTGTCCAGTCTGGTGCGGCTCAATCTTTCCAGTAATCAGCTGAAGAGTTTGCCAGCAGAAATAAGTAGAATGAAAAGTAAATCTTCTTTATTTTTAAAAATATACAAATTTGAAATTGGTACTACTTACATTTAGAAAAATACTTTTTAACATAGTTACAGAGAAGTGATTGATTTTATGGTAATAAGTGCAAACAATAGCAACTAGTCAGATTTTTTCCAGACCATTATTATTTACCTGAGAAATCGATCAAGGTTTTGAGCCAGCCTTCCTTCATTCCTTTCTTCTACCCACATTCACCACGAAATTATTCCCCTTTCATCAGTGACAGTTTAGATAATGTTCGTATTTTATAGTGGTTATGTAATACAAATAGCCTCCTGTGGTCTATTGTAACAACGTGAAGAGATAGTCTTTTTTTATCTGAGGGCCCAGATTGTCAGCACTTACTGAAAAATTAAAATGTCAAAGTTTAGTGGATTTGTATAAGTTTACTGTCGAAGTATCGTATTCAAATTATTGTAGAACTGATATTAAGAGATTAAAAATTATTAAGGTACATTTTGGTTATTTTTAAGTAAATATACTTCATCATTTTTCTTAGAGTCCAAAACCGTAGTGATTTTTTGTGTAAAGGCCAATTGTTATTATCTCTTGGTTGATGGCTATACTCCGTGTCAGCTGTAGACTATCAATTTGCCTTACCTTTGTTTTTTGCTAGTCCTATGTAAGGTCGCTTCATTTTTTAAACCTTTCTTCTGTAGACGAAGCCATAGAAGTGATTTCCTGCAGTTGATTGCAAGATTATCATGGGGTGGATTTGTAAACTCTGTTGTTTTACTTTAGATTAATAGTTGTCATTTATGAGTAAATCTGTCATAAATTAAATCTGTCACAAAGCAGCTTTACCTGGGGAGCCTTTACCTGGATACCAACAATTAAAACTGCTTGTCTTTGCCATTTTTCAATAAAGATGCCAGAAACTACAGCTAAACATAAGACGTGATATCTAGAATGAGGATATAATATGAGAAGCATGGCCTTTTTTTCCCCCAAATAAATTGAGCAGTGATTTTTTGAGAGAGAAAACATATACAGAAATCAATAAAAATAAGTTTACAGCAGTTTTTATAATATACTTTATAATTAACGATAAGATGTTTTCTGTCCCTCAGCCATGACAGTGATAGTTTTAAGGTCTCATCATTAAGACATTTAGTTGTTATTTCACTACTAAGGACTAGGTTCTAAGAACAATGTCTTAGGTTTATATGGTCTTTTATAATGCAAAATGGTTTTATGTATACTATTTTACCATCACAAGGGATCTGTGAGTTTGTTGCGATCCTTATTATTTCCATTTTAAAGATTCATAAACCTGGGCTTAGAAATTACATAATAAATTATAGAGCTAGGTCTTGAATCCTTTTTACTCTATTCCCATTGTTCCTTCTAGTACATACTGCTTGTATTCTCAATCAATATTCTTAAATGCAAACAATTGCAAAAATTATAGTTTCTAACTTTATGATGAACTTTTCTTTATAAAATTTATTGGATTTGGAGTTGGTCAAATCATGATATTTTTCTCAATGCAAAGTCAAATAATATGTTATACTATTAGTTAAAAGTAATACTAAACTGCATTTGTTCAAAAGCAGTTAGGTACTTCAAATACTAAAAGAAGGCAGTATGTTAACCCAGACTTAGATTACATTAAAGTTGACAGATTTAGAGTATAGGGGAAAAATGTAAAATGCATATTCCTTATTCAAATTAGATGATTGAGAGTAATTTTGTGGAAAATATATGGTGGCTATGGTAAGTGACACCACTTTTCTATTAGTTTTTCGTACTGTGATGCTGGAAGCTTTGCCACCTGTATTTCAAATACTAGTAGGGTCACCCATGGTAGATAGGTTTCAGCGGAGCTTCCAGACTAAGACAGACTAGGAAGACAGACCTGGTGATCTACTTCTAATAAAATTGGCCAGGGAAAACCTTGTGTCTAGCAGTGGAACATTGTTTGATACAGTGCCAGAAGATGAGCCCTTCGAGTTGGAAGACACTCAAAATACAACTGGTGAAGAGCTGCTTCCTCAAAGTAGAGCTGACCTTAATGACATGGATGAAGTCAAGTTTTTGGGACCTTCATATGCTGATGTGGCACTACTCAAAATGAGAAGAAACAGCTGCAAACATCTGTTAATAATAGGAACGTGGAATGTACGAAGTATGAATCTAGGAAAATTGGAAGCCATCAAAATGAAATGGAATGTTTAAAAGATCGATATCCCAGGCATTAGTGAACTGAAAAGGACTGGTATTGGCCATTTTGAATCAGACAAATCACGTTGTCCACTATGCCAGGAATGGCAAATTGAAGAGGAATGGTGTCACATTCATCATCAAGAAGAATATGTCAAGATATATCCTGAAGTACGAGGCTGTCAGTGATATAGTGATATACATAAACCTACAAGGAAAACCACTTAATATAACTATTCAAATATATGCACCAACCACTAATGCCAAAGATGAAGGAATTAAGATTTTTACTAACTTCTGCAGTTTGAAATTGATCAAGCATACAATCATGATGTGTTGATAATTACTGGTGATTGGAACGTGAAAGGTAGAAACACAAAGAAAGATCGGTAATTAGAAAACATGGCTTTGGTGATTGAAACAATGCTGCAGATCGCATGATGGAATTTTGCAAGACCAACGACTTATTCATTGCAAGTAACTTTTTCAACTGTGTAAACTATAACTATGCATGTGGACCTCACCAGATGGAATACACAGGAATCAATTCAACTACATCTGTGGAAAGAGAGGATGAAGAAGCTCAATGTCATCAGGCAGAACAACAAGGAGCTGACTGCAGGACAACCATCAATTGCTCATATGTAAGTTCAAGTTAAAGCTGAAGAAAATTAAAACAAGTGCACAAGAAAGTATGATCTTGAGTATATCCCATCTTAATTTAGACACCATCTTAAGAATAGATTTGATGCATCGAACACTAATGACCAAAAACCAGACAAGTTGTGAGAAGACATCAGAAACATCACACATGAAGAAAGCAAAAGGTCATTAAAAAGACAGGGAAAAAAGAGAAGACCAAAATGGATGTCAGAAGAGATTCTGAAACTTGCTCTTGAACATAGAGTAGCTAAAGCGAATGGAAGAAATGATGAAGTAAAAGAGCTGAACAGATGATTCAAAGGGCAGCTCAAGAAAACGAAGTAAAGTATTATAATGAAATGTACAAAGATCTGGAGTTAGAATATCAAAAGGGAAGAACACATATGATATTTCTTAGAGAACTGAAGAAAAAATTCAAGCCTCAAGTTGCGATGTTGAAGGATTCTGTGGGCAAAATATTGAATGATATAGGAAGCATCAAAAGAAGATGGAAGGAATGCACAGAGTCAGATTGTACAAAAAAGAATTGGTTGATGTTCAGCCATTTCAGGAGATAGCATATGATTAATAGTTGTTGGTATTGAAGGAAGAAGTCCAAGCTGCACTGAAGCCACTGGAGAGCTGCAAGAATTGACGGGTTACCAACAGATATATTTCAGCAAACAGATGCAACGGTGGAAGCACTCACTAGTCTATGCCAAGAAATTTGGAAGAGAGCTACCTGGCCAACCGACTGGAAAAGATCCATATTTGTGCCCATCCCGAAGAAAGGTGATGCAACAGAATTTGAAAATTGCTGAACAGCGCTATTAATATCACAAACAGTCTTGCTGAAGATAATTCAAAAACAGTTGCTGTAGTACATTAACAGGAAACTGCCAGAAATTCAAGCTGGATTCAGAAGAGGACGTGGAATGAGGGATGTCAGATAGATGTTGGCTAAAAGTAGAGAATATCAGAAAGATGTTTACCTCCTGTTTTATTGACTAGAAGAAGGCATTTGACTGTACAGATAACAACAAATTATGGATAACATTGTAAAGAATGGGAATTCCAAAACATTTAATTGTGCTCATTCGGAACCTATACATAGACCAAGAGGCAGTTGTCTGAACAGAATAAGGGGATACTGCATGGTTTAAAATCAGGAAAGTATGCATCAGGGTCATATCCTTTCACCATAATAATAATATAATAATCCAAGAAGCTGGACTGTATGAAGAAGAATGTAGCTTCAGGATTGGAGGAAAACTCATTAACAGCCTGGGATATGCAGATAAAACAACCTTGCTTGCTGAAAGAGAAGACTTGAAGCACTTACAGATGAAAATCAAAGACTGCAGTCTTCAGTATGGATTGCACCTCAGCATAAAACAAAAACAGAAACCCTCACAACTGGACCAATAAGCAACATCGTGATAAATCGGAGAAAATATTAAAGTTGTCAAGGATTTCATTTTACTTGGCTCCCTAGTCAACACTAATGGAAGCAGCAGTCAAGAAGTGAAGTGATGTATTGCACTGAGCAAATCTGCTGCAAAAGAGCTCTTTAAAGTGTTAAAAAGCAAAGATGTCACCTTGAGGACTAAGATGCACCTGACCTAAGCTATGATATTTTCAATTGCCTCATATGCATACGAAATCTGGACAATGAATGAAGAAGACTGAAGAAGAGTTGAAGTATTTGAAATTTGGTGTTGGCAGAGAATATTGACTATACTGTGGACTGCAAGAACAATGAACAAATCTGTCTTGGAAAAGGAGAGCCAGAATGCTCCTTATGTGCGAGGATGGCGAGACTTTGTCTCAAGTATTTTGGACAAGTTATCAGGAGGGGCCAGTTCCTGGAGAAGGACATGATGCTTTGCAAAGTAGTAGGTCAGTGAAAAAGAAGAAGACCCCCAACAAGATGGATTGCCTGTAACAATGGACTGTAACATAGCAATGACTGTGAGGATGGCGTGAAATGAGGCAGTGTTTTGCTCTGTTGTACATAGGGTTGCTATGAGTTGGAATCAACTCGACCGCACCTAATAATGTAGCAACATTAATTTAGGAATCTGTGATATGGATTAGGGAGAAAACTACTTATTGAAGTCATAAGAGAAGGAATACCTTTACTCTTTTTCCATTTTTATTTTGTGTTCTGCCTTTAAGAAAGATCCACAAGGTAAGGACATTCTATTTGAGCTATAGTAGACAGTCTCTTCGAGAGTGTTAGTTTAGGCATTAGGGAAAGCATGTAATTAAAATAAAGGAAGGAAGTAAGACAGGGAAGGAGGAAGATCATATGGAAAGATGGAAGAATGGACAATGCACAGAAATCCAATGCTTTTTGGCAGAAAGTCAACTTGCCTGGAAATACAGATGTTTCTAAGCTACTACTAGCCAGAGTTACTAGACATCGATTTATACAACTAGTGTGCATGTGTGTTTATGTGTCTCCAGCTACATTAAATTTTTTCATTTTAAAGATGCATAATAACTGAGAGAATAATATTTCAGACTGTATAGTTTATACATTTCAAAATACTTTAACAGAGTACTGGAGTCCTTTATTTTTAAATCTACTGCAAAGATGACCTGGACTATTAAATATTAATTTTAGTATCATTATTTCTCTGTAAGTATAATTAAATGTAAAAATACTTATTTTATGTTTATTTAGTTTGATGGTATTGTGGTACTGTTGTATTCCTGATTATTAGCAGTATACAGTGGCATAAGTTCATAAATCCTTCTTGATTACTTGCACAATCTTAGAAGGTGTATATGACCATAGGCCATTATTTTTTCTCTATTAAAGTATTTTTATTTTCCATTAATTATCTATTACAGAGTTAAAGCATTTGGATTGCAATTCAAATCTCTTGGAAACTATACCTTCTGAATTGGCTGGCATGGAATCACTAGAATTGCTTTATTTGCGGAGGAATAAATTACATTCCCTGCCACAGTTTCCTTCTTGTAGACTACTGAAGGTACTAGTTAGTTGATTATTAAGTTACTGTATATTTTTCAAAAGTTAATTATGAAAATGAAATTTTTAAAGTTAATCTTGTTTAACTTTGGGAATATGTATTAGTTATATGTACTGTATTTTTTTTATCATAGTATTTTTAAGAATTTTACTAAAAGTATGATATTAAGAAAAGCTCTTGTGGCAGAATGGTTAAAGCACTTGGCTGTTAACCAAAATGTTGGTGGTTCAAACCCATCAGCTACTCTGTGAGAGAAAGATGTGGCAGTCTACTTCTGTAAAGATTTACATCTTTGGAAACCTTATGGAGCAGTTCTACTCTGTCGTGTAGGGTTGCTATGAGTTGGAACTGACTAGACAGTGGTGGGTTTGTTTGGCTGGAATATTAATGGCACTATTAGTAATAGTTATTTTTAAAAGAAATTATTAACTTAAGAATAGGAAATTGCCCATTTGGCTGATATTTGTTCTGATGAGTAGTTTATAAGTGGAGAAATTGTTGATGATACAATTAAAATGGTAAGTTGGGCCCATACTCTAGGGGACCTGGAATACCAGTAAGGAATATGTATCTAATTCTATAAGTGGTCACCTCTTACATTTACCTGATCATAAGCAGGTCTGTTTAAAATCAATTGCTTTCCTTTGTTTTTGAGTATATAGCACTAATATTGTCTTCTAACTTTGCTGTGCTTTGCTTTCTTTCATATATACCTTTATGCATCAGTGTCAAAAGAGTTTCTTTTAAACAAAATGATGACCAACCAAAAACCAAACCCAGTGCCATAGAGTCTATTCCGAATCATAGCGACCCTATAGGACAGAGTAGAACTGCCCCATAGAGTTTCCAAGGAGTGCCTGGCGGATTCGAACTGCCGACCCTTTGGTTAGCAGCCATAGCACTTAACCACTACACCGCCAGGGTTTGCCAAAATGATGACAGTGAATAAAAACTGAATAAGTTATCCTTTACAGAGTTTAATGATCAGTCTGATAATAATAGATTCTGTTAATGGGAAATCATTATAATTTTCAATAAGTAATAAAATGTTGAATAACAAATTGGTATAAAATAAAATAAAATAACTTTTTAACTGATAGTGTCTTATTTTGAAATTTTAATTTCTCATCAATATAGTTCTTGGATTTGTAGCTTTTTAAATTCTGTACATGACCACTAAATCATTTCCCTTCTCTGCCCTGGTTTGTAAGCTTGAAATTTGTACCAGATTAAACCTTTAATGATTTTTAAGTTGCCAGGAATTCCTGATTTTTTTTTGTCGTATTTCTTTAGCTGTAAGATAGCTTTAATGTTATTGAAAATTTAAGCACAGTAGTAATTAGGAAGTTTTTTTTTTTTTTTTCCCCGTGTGTTTTGAATGATTTGAAATTAAGAGTATGAACGATTCATTTTTTATTACCTGGTATAAAATTGAATACAGGAATACATCTAACTGATCTTTGGTTTTTTAGGAATTGCACGTAGGTGAAAATCAGATTGAAATGTTAGGGGCAGAACACCTTAAACATCTGAATTCTATCCTTGTGCTAGAGTTGAGGGATAACAAATTGAAATCTGTTCCTGATGAAATCACACTACTGCAGTCTTTGGAAAGGCTTGACCTAAGCAACAATGATATTAGTAGGTAAGTTTAAAGGTCAAATGAATAAAAATGCTGCCTGTATTCGATTATAATTTATAAGTTAAAATAGTTCTAAAAAGTATGCAGAGACCTCTTTTTTTAAATTGAATTCTATAAATATATGTTGTATGTTTACATGTACAGACATAAAAGATTAATTAGATTTTGTCCTTGGTAGCTAGCTTAATATGCTACTAGAATAAGATATATTTACAAGTTACTTTAACCCACTAGAACATAAACTCTAGGAAGGCTAATTTTTATCTGTTTTTGCTACTCTATCTCCATCTCTTAGATCAGTGCCTGGCGCATAGAAGATGTTTGATAAATACTTGTTGAATTTATTAAGTGAATATAAAGCCATAAAAGAGATATAAAATGCTTTGGGGGCTTACTTGAGAGGAATCAGGAAAGACTTCATGGAAGAAGTAATATTTTTGGACCATCTTTAGGGCTGGGACTAGGATGAGTCAGGTTAATTGCCTACAGCACGAAAATTGCGAAGGCATCACTCTCAGGGTTGTCTCTCTCCCTAGTCCGCAGAATGGTAATCTTTAAAAGATGATAAGGATTTGCAAATGCAGAGGTAAGGTGGTGAGAATGATCTACTAGATCCACTCTGTAGGGGGAAGCAGCACAAACAAAGCTTTAGGAGTTCAGAAAATTGCAGGGTATATTAAGAGAGGAGCAAGCAGTCGAGGTGAACTGGTAAATAGGGTGCAAATAGGGAGGTTGTGAAAATTTAGGGCTTGAAAGGTAAGTTGAAGTCATATGGAAAAGACCCTTGAAATGCTTGTGAAGAGAGTTTTCATTAGTTAAGAACTAGGGAGCTTTTGAAAGACTATGAACAGAGCCAACTTGATCATCTCATTAAAAAAAATAAATCTGGTGGTAGTGGGTTGCATACATTGAATTGGGGTGGTTTTGTAGGTGGGAAATCTAAATAAAACTTTATTAAATCGACCTAATAATATGTATCACTACAAGAGAAAAGACCTGGCAATCTGCTTCCATAAAGATTGCGGCCTCGAAAACCCTATGGGGCAGTTCTACTTGGTCATATAAGGTTGCTCTGAGTCGGAATTGACTCACGGCACACAACAACAACAAAGCTGTTCACTGTCATAAAATTTAGTCAAAAAGACAGCTAGGTCAGGAGACATTCCACTATCATGGTTCATAATATTCTCTAAATGCTAGGGAAAAACTGGCTCCAGTATCCTTTAAATTCCATGCCTGAAAACCACTGCTGCATATATATTTTGTATTTTGTAGTCAACTGTTAATTGAAGCTTTAAAAGCATATATGAAATGTATAAATTTAAGATGTATAATAAAATACACTGTTGACCCTAAAAATAATATTTATCACTAAGAAGTACTTGTTATATCCAATTCACTACATTGACAGCTTTGCAGATTTATTTCTTATGTGATGAGGACCTGTACTGTGGTGACAAGGAGAATGGAAAGAAGAGCACACATGTGAGAGGCATGATGACTTAGAATAAGTAGCAATTTTGCAACCGATTGGCTGTGTTGCAGATGGGGGGCAGGAGGGTAGTGATCAAAGAATCATAAAAAATTATATAACCGTAATATTTAGAGGTGGAATTATTTTACTGTTACAAAAATTAAACTCAGACTTACGCAGGTTTTGAGCTTGGATGCCAGAAAGGTAGAGTGCTATTCACAGAAGGAGAAAAGTTAGGCAAGGCAGAGTTTTTTTGCGTGTATATATGAATAAATATATTTTTTAATCAGAATTGTTTTCACACTGTACATATTGGATATGTTGTCTTGACCATAGCTTTGAATACTCCTATAGCAGCCAGTCTTTTCACTCACCCTTATGTATGACAGCATTAGTAATTGACCTGGATGTCCCTAAAAGTGCTTTATTTAACAAGTAATGAATGAAATAGTGTCTTGCCTGTTATAAATATTTACATACAAAATTTTTCCCCATGGAAGTTTTTTTAATTGTACTGAATGAAAGCGGTAGAAAGCAAACATTTAAAATAAAAATGAAACTCAAAATTAACTAAATAAAGTAACTGATACCGAAAGAGGAAGACCCTCAAAGAGATGGATTGACACAGTGGCTGCAATGATGGGCTTAAGCGTAGCAACGATTGTGAGGATGGTGCAGGACCAGGCAGTGTTTCGTTCTGTTGTACATAGGGTCACTATGAGTTAGAACCAATTCGATGTCACCTAACAATAACAGTATCTCACAAGGCCTGGAACGTAAGTGCACTTAGTTTCTTTCCTCTTCCTCAGTCCCCTACTGCCTAGATACTAGATAATTTGAGCCATTTTGCACCCCCTCTAGGATCTTCTGTAACTAAAATATTGTTTCTCCACATGCTACCAGATTGTTTTTATAAAATATAATTATCAGGTACTCTTCTACTTAAAAAGCTTTGTTGGTTTTCTATTGCTATAGCACTATATCCCAAATAAGGCCATAAATCACAATCACTTGAAAAGCTTTAAAGAAAAACAAAAAGTACAGGTTCTGAGGCCCCAGTGAATCAATGGGGCCCTAGAATTTTTTTTTTTTTTAATAATTCCGAGATTTTGATGCCTCTGGTGTTCCAAAGAGCAATTGGTAACCACTATCTTGCAAGATAAAGTTCACACTTCTTAGCCTAACATTCAAGGTCATCTCACAGTCAGACTTCAGTCATTCTCTCTTTATCATCTTTCACTTTCCCATAGGCATCCTGCTTTTTGACTACACTGAACTATAAAGATACTGAGTCTTTGTTTTTTTAACCCTAGAATGTCCACTTCCTGCTTCACTGTCTAATGGAATCTCATTTATCTTTTTAGATCCAAATCCAGGCTTTGCTACTCTACTCCTCTACCCGTCATTTCTACATCTTTACTCTAAAAGCAACTTTATTAGTTTACCCTTTATCTTATGTTTTTATGTCATTTTATTTGTTGATGTGTAATTTACATACAATGGAATTCACCAATTTCAAGGATACAATTCGATGACTTTTGACAAATGTATACATTAATGTAAATCTTGCCACAGTCGTATAAAACATTTCTATCTCCTCAAAGTTTCCACATGGCCTTTGCAATCAGTCCCTTCCCCATACCTCAGTCCCCTAGCAATGTGCTTTGTCACTGTAGTTTTTGCCTTTTCCAGCATTTCATATAAATAGGCTCACACAGTGTATAGATTTTGTATTTGGCTTCTTTCATGTAGCGTAACGCTTTTTAGATTCATTCGTGTGGTTGTGTTAGTATATTCATTTTTATTTCTATGTAGTATTCCATTGTACAGGTAAACCACAATTTACTGATCTTTTCACTAGTTGAACATGGACATTTGTGTTGTTTTCAGTTTTTTGGCTATTATCAATAAAGCTACTATGAACACTTGCGTATAAGTCTTTGTGCGGGCAGTATTTTCATTTCGTTTGGGTAAATACATAGGAGTGGGATTGCTAGGTTATATGGTAAGTGTATGTTTAACTTTAAAATATACTGCTTTCCAAAATGGCTATATTATTTTCTGTTCTCACTAGCAATGTATGATAATTCTTGTGTATTATATGCTAGTTAGAACTCTTTGAAGGCAAGGACCTTGATATCCCTACACCAATGTCTAGTGCATTATAGGTGCTTAATAAATTTTATTGATATTGAATATACTTATAAACACAGGTTATTTTTTTTTGTCATCAAGATAAAAAATGACTCTATTCAATGAAAACATGAATTGGGTGATTGAAAATAATTTTGTTCTTTTCTCTTGTCATCTTTATTCATTTACAAAGAATTTTGTTTGCTCAAAAGACAAAATTAAAACATGTAGTGTCAGTGGGGCATGGCCATCTTGAATCACTGATTTGTTCAAAATTATATTTTAGAACGTTTATTTATTAGCACTGAATACAGTTTAGCAAATATTTTACAGCTCAAATGCTCTTAGCAAGTCAGTATGACAATTTCAAAAACAAGTCAGATTTTTCTTTTACATGTTCAGCATTCATTTACAAGAGAAATATTTTAGGACTACTTAATCTGGGCCCCCTTTGAGGCTATTACATGATACATAATTTGTTCTACATTGTTAGTTTTATAGTCAACAATTTGGTTGAATTATATCTAATGTTTTTCTTCAAATGAATTTAATCTTCTGAAGTCTGCCCTATTCATTGGGAAACCTTCACTTGAAATTCTTGGCGCTAGAAGGAAATCCTTTGAGAACCATTCGAAGAGAAATTATAAATGTAAGTATATTTAGAATTCAGCTCTTTGTTTTTAATTCAAAATTCAGACATGCATATTGATCTTGGTGAATATGTGTCTTTTTCTCCACCCTTCCAGAAAGGAACCCAAGAAGTCCTGAAATATCTACGAAGCAAGATCAGAGGTACTTTTTTATCTTACCCAATATTTTGAAGGATAACATGAAGGCTGGTAAAATGTTAATAGTAAATCAATTTAAATGTACTTTGAGTATAAATATTTAGAGGAAATGGTCTGTGAAAGGTGTGGCTCTAATTCTGAATTCATCCAGGCAGTAAGTATACTGAAGTTACAAAACATCATTAAATTCACAATGATAATGTTCTATGTTTAATTTCTTAGATTTGTGTTATAGTACTTCTCACTTATCTATAGGGTATCAACACGGTTAGGTTCCAAAGACTAGGTTGTTGTGTGAAAGGGCGTTATGTGGAAATGGAGGATGACCACATCAGATTACAAAATGGAGGATGATCACACCATTACGTAACTGCTGAATTACATCATTGCATAACTGCGAATCATGGCCCAGCCGAGTTGACATATAACCTTAACCATCACAGCCAGTGTTACTCTTCCCTTGCATCTCAGCATTTGTTACTGTCAGAAGTACATTGTTAGTGTACAAAGTAGTCAGATGTTATATTTTTTAGTATTGTTATAAATGCGAAATGTCAGATAAGGAGATAGTCGATAAGTGAGGAGAAGGTGTACATAATAACAGATTGAATAAGGACCTAGTGCTTTGATTTTGAAAAAGGAGCAAAATTTGACTTTAATGATATATTTATGGGTTCTATTAACTGGGCAGAGCCTTGGTGGTACAGTGGTTAAGAGCTTGGCTGCTAACCAAAAGGTCAGCAGTTCGAATCTACCAGCCACTCCTTGGAAATCCTATGGGGCAGTTCTACTGTATCTATAGGGTTGCTGTGAGTCAGAATCGACTCATCAGCAATGGTCTTGGTTTTTTTGGATTATTGACTGGGCAGCGTAATAATAGGTATTTAGCATGAGCATGCAGCAAAAGTGAAAATAATACTATAAGTTTAATTTTTAATACTTCCCATATATCCCAATTCTTACTTCATGTTTATTATTATAGTATAAACTAAAGCATTAAGACAAAAAATTAGTTACACCAGTATATTGCTGCTAACAAACCACTCTAAAACTTAGCAGCTTAATACAATGGCTGTTTATTTAGCTCACAATTCCAATGATCAGTGGTTTGGGCTGGATTCCACTGGACAGTTATTCTTCTGGTCTGGGCCAGACTTCACAGAAGTTTACTTATACATCTGTGGTCATTTGGTGTTGATGGCTTCATTCACATGTCTGGCAGTCAACTGGCCATCAACTTGAGTGTTGAGATACATGTGTCTCATTATATAGTCCTAGCTTATTCATGTACAGTGGTCATAGAGCCCCCAAGAGCAGCATGAAGGAGGGCATGTATCAATGCGTAAGCACTTTTCACATCACATTTGCTAATTTGGCCAAAGTGAGTCATAAGACCAACCCAAAGTCAGTGTGGGAGAGCAGGGTGGAAGAAAAATAAGCAATATTTTTATTATTTGTTTTAGAGATAAATTGTTAGGTGCCTTTATTTTACAGAATTCAGTTGAGCTCATCTTTCAAATTATTGCCTTGAAGCAGGTTATTGGAAATACTTAAGTATACTCTATTGCAGTTTGATCTTACTTGCCAGAATATAAGGGCCTGGCTCATCTTGGGCATTTAGTAAATACTTACTGATTGGTTCATTAGATGAAGGATAGATGGATATTGCTCTAGCTTCAAGAACGTCTAAGTTCTTTTAAGTTAAAGAAATTAAATCCAAAACAAGCCTGTTATACGTATTATTTCACCAGTGTATGTTTTTATTATTTTTTGAAAATTTTGAAGTTTAATTTTAATAATCTTCCAAATGTATGACCCCTTTTTTTATATTCATGGTATTAGCATGGAACAGTATCATTGTCCTTTTTTATTGTAAGATTTTTGGGGGACTTTTTCGAGATAGTAAATTACATGCTATCAGTTTTTCTTGTAAGGGTATTTTTTGTTCCTGACCAGTATTCCTTCATCTTCCTTGGCCTTCAGATTTTTTTTTTTTTTTAAATAAAAATGTGATGATGTCAGTTCCCTGCTTAAAATCCTTTAATGTTAATGCGGCACAAAGAGAGTACATCTAAACAACATAATGTAAAAGCATCAGGTTCTTCTTACCTTTTTAACCTCTTTCCTCTGCCAGAGCTGTATCTGACTACTTACAGTACACTATACAGCTATGCTCTGAATTTCACCTCTACCTGAAATAATTCCCTCCCTGCCTACTCATTCTTTGAAAGTGTTTAGAAGCTGTAGGTATTTTCCCTAACCTCTTTTCCATTTCCCTAGCACAGTTTATTTCTTCCTCTGTATCCACTTTGCTTTGAAAGTTTCTATTACTGTTTTTGTGCAGTATTCTAATTATTACTATTTAAACTTGTTTCTCTCCTCATAGGCTTGTCAGGTTCTTGATGGTGCCATCGTTATATATCTACCACCTAGCCTAGCACCATATTGTTGGTCTGTCAGTGTTATATGAATAAGACAATTGCAAGTTCAGAAGTTTTCCTTTTTTATCTTGCCCTTCAAATATATTGTCAGAATGATTTTTTTGAGACTTATTCCCTATCAATGCAAGTTTTCTTTCTTCTCCAGAAATTTTGATTATTCTGACATGAATTAGTTAGAATAATCAAATTCTCATGGACCCCAAAAACCAGGATGAACTTCATATGTACAAACATTTCTGCTACACAACCTCTGTGCAAAGATGGCAGGTTGAATTCATGCATCTAATTTCATTCGTTCCAGAAACCCTACTAAATCTTATTAAAGGGCCCAAGGATTTTTCCTTATTAAGGCATAATTTTCTATAAGCAACAAAGCATTTTCACAGTGAAAAGATGGTCAGTGAAAGAGTATCCTGCATACATCCTGAGAGGCCCATAAGAATCAACTGTTGAGCTTTTAAAAAATACAGTGTCCAGGCTAGACTTTAGATCAATTGAATCAGAGTTTCTGGGGGTTGGGGTTTATGATGGTTAAGGTTGTGTGTCAATTTGGCTGGACCAGGATTCTTAGTGGTTTGGCAGTTATGTAATGATACAGTTTGGAAGTTATGTAATGATATAGCTTGGCAGTTATGTAATGAGGTCACTTGGCAGGTGTGTAATGATGTAGTTATCCTCCATTTTGTGATATAATGTTATCACCTCCATGATGTGATCAGCCAATCAGTTGTCAGGGGAGTTTCCTCAGGGGTGTGGCCTGCATCCAATATATGTGGACGTTCTGGCAAAGTTCGCTTTCTTTCGTTTGCTCTGGATCCTATATCTGGCTCGTCATCCTCTGACCTCCAGTTCTTGGGACATGAACCAGCAGCTTGCCATATTGCCTGGAGATTTTGAAATTCATTGGCCTCCACAGCCTGTGAGCCAGCAGTCTGGAATCTTATTACCAGTCTTGGATTCATCAGCCCCTGCAGGTACATGAGTCAGAAGAAGCCTCCAGCCTGATACCTAACTCATGGACTTAGGACTTGCCATTCTCTACAACTGTGTGAGCCATTTCCTTGAGATAAACCAATCTCTCTCCCTGTGCCTTTCTCTCTGTCTCTGTCTCTCTCTCTCTATATGTGTGCGTATATATACATATGCTTTACTAGTTTTGCTTCTCTAGAGAACCCAGCATAAGACAGGGTTCAAGCCTTTTCAGCAACAGAGTAGAATTTGGTTTAATTGCTGCTATATCTCCTAGAGCTCTGAAGACAAAGTTGGACCACTTCATTGCTACCTTTTTTTCCTCTTCAGCTCTTCTCTCCTTGTTCTTACTAACTTCTCTCTTTGAATTTTAGAGGTAGAAATTGAGTAAGTGGAAACTAAAAACATACTGATTATTTTATTCAAGCAAAATTAGTAGATTAAGATAAAAATTTTATACTGAAATGAGAGGACTTGACAGTAGAAACTGATTATTTATTTTGAGAACACTGAACAATCCAGGAGCATGAAATTACTTACCATTTTAAAATAATCTTAGAATATTTGAAATTGACTAAAAGGCAGCCGTTTGTGATTCTTCTTGTCTGTGATGCCTCAGATATAGAAGAGTGGTGTAGGACAATATGTCCTGCTCAACCTTGACAGATCTGTAAGACAACACTCCAAATCTGCATGGTGCTCACAGGTTGTACCCAAATCCTAGATAGCCAGGAGGCCATTAGAAAAAAGGCACCACTAACTAATATGGATTGCTCTGTAAATATTACATCCTTCCTGTCTATCAGAGCCTGAACACATCTTAGCGTATGAAAATCGCTTTTATTACTTATAAGAATCTGAGAGCGTACAACCAGAAAAGTTCTGCCACGAGTCTTACCCCCTCGAAAGCTTTCTGGGCAGAATGACCACTCTTCCTTGCATACCCCACTTTGTACCGTGGATGAGGGGCTTAAATGGGAACCTACCTACTGTCAGTCACCTGCTGGCCAGGCATGCCTGCTTAGGTAGACTGTTAGCTAATACTATATAGGCCTAACCTGCAACATAGCTGAGGATACTCAGAAAACCTCTTCTCCCAGCTATTTTATACTCCAGCCTAAGTGACTAATTGTATCTTTTTAACCCTGGTAACAAACATCCTACTCCATCACACCCCCCTGACTTCCTGAGGAGGGGGGATGGTTTAGCCCAGAACTGTCTTTCTAACCCTGCTAACAAGTAGCAGGCCTCAGTGCGAGTGGTGGTTTGTTCTGAGGCCCAGCAAGGAGAGGAACAGAAAACCATGGCTGTCTGGCTTGTCCGAAGGACTATATTCCTCACAAGTCAATTAGTTTATATTCTTCCTGGAGTTTATGCAGAAGCCCAGTAACTCACCTGGAATTAGGATAAACTTTCTGTAAGGTGCTATTATTTGTTCTTTGGTAGGAAGAATAAAGTAAATGTACAAATCCCACTTGCTTTACAAATATAATTATGAAACTAAAATCATTCTTTTAAAAATCAATGTTTTTAAAGGTGATATATTTGTTACATTGAGCCTACATTTCTCTGTCTGTAAAATGAAGATAAAACTCTCTTTGAAGGCCTGTTTTTTTTTTTTTTTTATTGTGCTTTAAGTGAAAGTTTACAAATCAAGTCAGTGTCTCATACAAAAACTTATATACACCTTGCTATATACTCCTAGTTGTTCTCCCCCTAATGAGACAGCACACTCCTTCTCTCTACCCTCTATTTTCGTGTCCATTCAGCCAGCTTCTGACTCCCTCTGCCCTCTCATTTCCCCTCCAGACAGGAGCTGCCCACATAGTCTCATGTGTCTACTTGATCCAAGAAGCTCACCCCTCACCATTATCATTTTCTTTCCAATAGTCCAGTCCAATCCCTGTCTGAAGAGTTGGGTTTGGGAATGGTTTCAAAGGCCTATTTTTAAGGGTCAAAATTTCTTGAGGTGGCATGTGTGAAAATACCCTACGATGTCCTTTACATGTCTAGATACTGTTTCACATTCTTATTGATAGATGACTCCTGTTATTACAGACTTTTGAATAGCCCCAACATCTGTTTACTTTAAAAAATGTTCATTGTTCTGCAGGTAAAAATCAGTATCCTAAATATATATCAGTAGGCTATAATTTTTTTTTCATTGTTTATAAAATACCTTCTTGGGGATTAGGCTCAAGGCTTGCAAAATTAGCACTCTTGACATGCAAACCTTACACTAGTCACAGTTTGTAATAAGCTCAAAGGATGTATTTTAAGTAAGGATATCAGAAGACCTCAAGCTAGAAGATGTTAAGTGAGTGCAGCTTCCATAGTCTCCTCAGTTTATTGATGGGAGATATGTTTCAGTGGTGGTGATATTATGCCTGCCCAGGGTGAGGTCCTGCTAAGTCACTAGAGCTTTCAAATGGATGCTTACTACAACTATGTCATCATAAAACTTAAGCTTGTTTACTTAATTTGATTGCAAAAACTGCCCTTGCCCAAGCTGCATGACCTGATTCTAATGTCAGGGCTCTGTGTTAAGTTTCTTTTTGTGCTACCAAGGCCATCTTGCTTTGTTACCTGTGGTAGATAGAATAATGACTCCTTCAGCCTAAATTCCTACAATCTATGAATATATTAAAATTAAGATTGCAATGGAATTAAGATTGCCAGTCAACTGACCTTAAAATAAGGACTTTAACCTGGATTTAGAAATTCCTAGGTCGCACAAATGGTTAAGTGCTGCACTACCAACCGAAAGGTTATTAGTTCAAGCCACCCAGAAGTACATTGACAGACAGGCTTGGTGATCTGCTTCCGAAAGGTCACAGCTTTGAAAACCCTATGGAGCAGTTCTACTCTGTACACATGGGATTGCCATGAGTCAAAATGGAACTAACTCAGCAGCAACTCACAACAATAACAAAGCCTGGATTTATAAGTGGGCCCAATGTGATTACAAAAAAAAATAAAAGGACCCTTAAAAATGGCAGAGAGAAGAGGAAATAAGCATGATGCAATCAATGTGAAAAGAACTCAGCCCACTATTGCTGGCTTTGAAGATGGATGAAGAGGGCTGAGAGCCAAGGAATGTGAGTGGCCTTTAGAAGCTAGAAAGGGCAAGAAAATTGATTCTTCCCTAGAGAAAGGAATGCAGCCCTGCCAACACTTTGATTTTAGCCAATGAGACCTATTTAATGCTTCCGAACTACAGAACTGTAACAAATTTCTGCTGTGTTAAGCCACTACATTTGTGGTAATTTGTTACAGCAGCTATAGAAAGCTTATACACTGCCCATAAATTATATAATAATGAGTTGGTATCATATGGAGTTGTTTTGCAAAGCAGCTCTGGCTGGGGTCTACCACAAGGTCTCTTACTTATTTCTCCATCCCAAACCTGGAGTTTAGTGACTACCGCAGATGCACAGTGACAGTTGGTGAATTAAATGAATAAATTTGTTGTGTGTAATTAGATTTAAATCTAGGAATGACTGCTGGTTATGTATCATCAATTTATGGTTATCATCTTTTGTGTGATAAAAGTACAGGTCTTCACTAGAGAAATGGTGAGTCTCAAACTTTAGTGCGCATTATAATCACCTGAAGGGCTTGGTAAAACTCAGGTGCTGGGCCTCACTCATAGTATTTGGTTCAGTAGGTTTGGGGTTGAGTCAGAAAATGTACATTTCTAACCAGGAAGGCTGTTGCTGTTGTTCTGGGGACCACGCTTTGGGCCATTTTACTCCTAAGCCCCTCTGAGGTGCCCTCTTAAATACCAAACCAGTCCCACATGTTCTGCAAGGGCTTGGCCAACTTTTCTCTCCCTTTGTAGCCACCCATTCTGTTCTTCAAGTTTGTACTCCTGATAAGCCTGGCTGATAAATGAAGTAATTACCCTAAAGTAAACTCCCTTCCCCAGCAGCTCCCAGCTTTGTTTACCCATAAAATAAGCAGTTAGTTCCTTTCATTCTAAGAGTAATAACCCGTTGCCGTGGAGTTGATTCTGACTCATGGCTACCCCATGTGTTACAGAATAGAACTGAACTAGTCTGTTTTCTTCATTGTAATCTTTATGGAGGCAGATCCCCAGTACTTTCTTCTGCAGAGCCCCTGGCTGAGTTTGAACCACCAACCTTACAGTTAGTAATCAAGTGCAGATTGTTGGTGCCATCTATGGGCTTTAAGAGTAATAAAACCCCCACTATTAAGAGTAATAGTGGATGGTAAAACATAAAAATGTTAAAAAATGAAAAGGAGAAATTTTAAAAAGTGACAAAACATTATAAATTCTTTCTATTATTGATAAGAACCTTCTGAGGTGGTTACTCTCTTGGCCGCTTTACCTGACACTTCTAGATTGTATCATCCTCCCACCTACCTTCAAACCCACCACTCTTAACAAATACCTTTAATATGCCTCTATTGTCGTACTTACCATACTGTTTTGTGATATTCTGTTTATTAATGTCTGTGCGTCTTATGTCTCCAACTCTTCCCACACTACTGCCAACCAGTTAATATGTGTTGGATAAATGCTGTAGAAAAAAGGAACAGACAAATGGACTCTAGTCCTTTGCTTTTATTGCTGAGTGACAGCAGGACTCATCAAAGTTTCTGGCCCTGTTCTCTCTTCTACTATACAAAGTTACTGGCGATGCAGAGTAATAGGTCTGTTTGCTTCAAAGGGATAAATTGTAGCTCTGACACTTCCTGACTGAGTGATACTCATTCAACTAAGTCACTCACCATGCTCTGCTAACCAACCAAATGAATATATTTGAGATTTCTTAAATAGTACAATTGTTTTTTAAGGTTTTATCACTTCCTGCTTTATGTGATTGACCTCATGTTTGGCTATGTTCCTGTCAGTCACTCGCACAGTCAACATGTGGAAAGTGTTTGTTTCTGTCTAGAAACTTATAGTATCTTTCTTTGTTACAACTCTGAAATTTCATAACGTACCTCAGTGTGGTTCCACTTGTGTTTGGTGCTCATTGGGCCCTTTTAATTTGATTTATTATTATTATTTAAGTTTTTTGATTAAAAAGGTAATAAATGCACATGGTTTAAAAAAAAAAAAAAATCAACCTAAGTAAGAAGATATGTAAGGAAAAGTAAATCTCCTTTCACGCCAATTCCTTTTCCAGAGCTAATAGTTTCCCTCTTTATATTCTCCTTGATGCTGATTATTAAAAGTATCTCTTTGGAAAAATGAGAAAAATTCTATCTTAGTATATAATCATGGCAATATTCAGAGCATCATGTTTACTTACAATATAATGCTGAATTTTGTTGTTAATTTACTAATGTCCCTGTTTCTATGATTTAAAATAGTCAAACTACTAGGGAACTTCTAAATATCAAAGCTTTCACTTGATCTTAGTATTTCCCTTTATGTCTTTTATTTTTATTTGATATTCTGCCATTTATTGTGTCCTACTTCTGTGATTAAAGTATTCATATAATATTTGCATCGGGAAAATAGTTTAATCGTTATTGATCCAATGAGCTGAATGCAAGAGAAATATACTCAGATATAGTCAACAAATGTTTATTGGATACTTGCTGGGCCTAAGCAAGATGAGGGATATTACTACTTCTTTGTGGTCTTTTGGCATGCTCTCATCTATGAATTCTGGGACTGTTTCATCTTTTCCACATTGCTTAAAATTAATAGTATTATTTTACTTCTCTAGAATGTCGAAGTCTTTTTTTGTAAAGAAATCACAAAGCCACTTCCTTTAAATATGTATTGTGTTTTGTTTTTTTACACCATACGATGGCAGTATTAAACAGTCTCTGGAGATTAGTAAGGGGATTGATTGTCTCTGTGAATGTGGTGTGTAAACGTGTGGGTATACAGGCATGTTAAGAAAATGTCTATTAAAAATAAATTTTTGCATTTGATAAGAAAAATTTTTAACATGCATAAGCACCAGAAGTTCACTTGATTATGCAAATTGCCGGATTTTTAAGTGTTTGGGAATAATCAGCTTCATTGTATCCTAAACTGAAAAGATAGGCATATGCCTTTTCGGTAGGCATCTGTGGGAAATAATATATTGTTCCTTTGCTAACAAATTCCTTCTAATGGACCCTATTATTTTGTTTAAAAGGAATGATTGGTTATCATGTTTTCTTCTAAGAAATTACAGTTATTATTTGAATGTTCTTTCCTACTCCTAAATTTCCTTAGAGCAGGATTCAATAAAAGGGCTTGAAGCCATAATATATTATTTATTTTCTCAATTAAATATTACATTTCAACTCAGATTTATTGAAAATAATGCAAATGACTAAAGGTTTTCTCTCTGGTAATATCTAGAAATCGTGTGTACTATTTATACGTATTATCAAGAACTCAAAAAAAATATTTTATAGTATAAATATTGGTTTTATGTAACTTTTTCTCTTGCCAGATGATAGGCCTACCCAAAGCGACTCTGTTACCGAGACTGCCATGACGCTGCCAAGTGAATCAAGAGTCAACGTACATGCCATAACCACATTAAAAACACTAGACTATAGGTATGTTCTCTATGGGGGCAGTTCTACTCTGTCCTATAGGGTCGCTATGAGTCAGAATTGACTCGACAGCACTGGGTGTTTCTGGGTATAGGTATGTTATTCATTTTTTAAAAAACATTACACAGAATGTGAGAGACTTTTCTAGAAATAATCTTTCAGAAAAAGGACAGTTGGTGAGAAAGAATTCATCAGATTGCAGTAGAACTTGATTTAAAATAATAGCAATTGCAAAAACAATAAGATAAAAGCGTACTAAAAGTACAGTGAGCTTAACCATTCTTTAGGTGATTTGTATTTATTATGCTTACTAGATGGACAGATGGTTATTAATACTATGATTTTTATAATGAAGGGCATTTATTATGAAAATGAAATCTTACTGGTAATAAGATTCTTTGAATTAGTGATCAGCACTCAGAAAGAATTTTATATTGGGGTTCTATGTTAGTAAATAAGAAATTAGTATTATTTAGTTAATGAAAACTTGAATAGCAGGCAAAGCATGAGAGGTTATACCTTGCCAATTTATCTAAATACAGAGTCAGATAGTATAATAATAATGCATTCTGATAGCAAAATATATTAAAACTGAAACAACTACAATATTAGTATGTAAATTAAGACAAAAGCCTAAAACTTTCATATATCATGAAAGTGCATTGGACTGGGGAAAGAAAATGCCTATGCAGAGATTGGAGGTAGTTGCCAAGTGTTCTTTCGGTACTTTTTGAGGCAACAATAATAAAAGTAACAGATATTGTCAAGGCTCTTGCAATGATTTGGTCATGTCTGGATGTTGTAGCGAAAATACAAAAGAATGCAAACTCAAGTTAGTTGGCTAGATTTATTTAAGAATCTGCACGCCCAGCATCAGCATCTGGCCTCTGATCCTTAGTGTGTCAGTAGAAGCCACTTCTCAGCAGCCTGAATATAGTCTCCATTTCAGATTGGTGTGTTTCATTCACATGGTTTTCACCTCTTGCCTGCTACCCTTTCATCTATATAGATATCATCTAAGCTGGGTTACTTTTGCCACACTGTAACACAAAGTGGTATCCTTCTGAATTAATATTTTTATCCTCTCCCCTCCAGTACAGTATGGCAGCTTGATATATCTTCCACATAATATGTCCGTTTATTCAGTAGATATTTTTGGAGCCTACTAAGTATCAAGTTTTATGCTAGTCATCATAAGTACAGTGATGAGACCAACTTGATTCCTGTCCTCATGGAGTTTAGAATTGTTTTCATTCCTGACCACCATTCCTTCTACCCTGAATGGATGCCACTTATTTAATCCCTGTTTTGTTCAGGGTACTGTACTAGGTGATTTACCTGTGCTGTTGCTTTTAATCCTACAGACAATCTATGAAGTAGAATTAATCTAACTTTATTTGAGATAACCATTCCTACTCCTTTTAGACACAGATATCACAAAAGCATAATAAAGATAGCTCTTAAACCATGCATCTTAGGTTGTTCTGATTCTAAATTTATTGTAATTTGTTTTTCTCCGAGACATTAATTGAAAAGGCATATCCTATTTAAAATACAAATTAATAGCCAACCTCAAAGCATAATTGCCTTTGACTAAACTTGAAAATTAGCATGAATGTTCCATGTTTGATTAGGGTAAATCAGTTTCCCAGGACTTGATCATTTCTGATTGAAAAGATAAAAATGCTACATCTGAACTCTAGGAAATAGAGCCCTAAAGCAGAATTTGAAGGCATAATAACTGTGAAATCCTGGGAAACAATCCTTTTGCCTATCTGCATTATTCTGCCTGTCATACATAATTTCCTCATGTTATATATTATATGTAATACTGTTTTCTTAGTTGTGCGGTCATTCATTTGCCATCTCACTGATGTTTCCCGTGAATGAGTGACACTGTGTTGAGCATTAAAAACAGTAAAAAAAGAAAAAAGAATGTAAGGATTATTATAACATCAAGAAAGTGTTATATCTGCAAATGTCAAAGTTCAGTTATATTTTGTGTAAGATTAAGTTTATATCTGATTGAAAATATTACTGAAAATGTTAATGAAAAGAGATTTATTTATATTTACATTTGCAAAAGATGTGGTATAAATTCAGATCCTAATTTCACAGAACTAAGGTTTAAAAAAAAATTTTTTTTTTTACCTTGTTATGTATTAAATAAGGGAGAAATTGGCTTAGGTTATGAGATAAAATTAGCTTAGTTTGGTATAATGTTGAACTTTCAAAAATTGTTGTTATCTGGCAGTATACTATATACTGCCCAAAATTGACTAATAACCCCTTTTAAAGGTTTTTACAAGAAAAGGGCAATATCCAGCTTTTAAAAGTATAAATTTGTCCTACTCAGAGATAGAAGGATGGTCTGTCCATGTACTATATTACTTCTAGACACCTCTGAATGCCAAGAAGTGGTGGCATAATGTGTTACGGCATAATATGTTGTCTGAATTTCTAATGGTGAACATTTTATGGATTGGTGGGTTTGTATGGTATTCCACAAAACTTAATAATAATTCAGCTGCTTTGAAACTTTCCATATAAAATCTTTAAAGGCCTTTACAAACTAATAATCCTGTCTTTCTGGACTGCTGAAAATGATGCATTTTTAACCACTTTTCATTTAGTGATAAACAGAAAACTTCGATTCCTGATGAAGTGTTTGATGCTGTAAAAAGCCATATTGTTACATCTGTTAACTTCAGTAAGAATGAGCTGTGTGAAATTCCAAAAAGGTAGGAACTGTTGATGCTGCCATTTCCATTAAGTTGTGACTCATTTTCAATTGTATTGATATGTTAGTTGCAATAATAATTATTTTCCATGGTTTTTACATTTTGAATAATGTAAAATAATAGTTGCAAAATTTCTTGCATTATGAATATTAGAGGGATTTGGCAAATATCATTAGGTATTTCCTGACACAATTTTAACATTTGTTCTAAGCGGTACATAGTGCTAAAGAAATTTTGTTTCTTTTTCTTTTACACTTTTAACTTAGAAAATAGATATTAGGATATTAAATATATTATTTTTCCCATATATAATTGAGTTTTAGAGGAAAAATTTTAAAAGACTGTCTAGAACTGAGTCTATGTGAATTAATAAGAAATTTTATTTTGGGTTTTATATTAATGAATTGCCAAATCACTGAATTTTTCAACTGATAATGAAAGCAAAAAAAAAATTTTTTTAGTTGAACCTTGTTAATATTTTCCTTCCAGAAAAGGGTTCTGCACTTGCAATGATTAAAAATAGTTTGCGTTATACCTTGTACTATTTAATACGTTTTTGTTGATGCTAATTATAGTAAAATTTTACCTTGTAATTGAACAACTGTATGTGAGACAGGAAAGGATAATGATGAAGAACTTAGACACTAGAGTCAGTTGCTTACATTTATATCCTAGATCTACTAGCTGTGTGATTATGGACAGGTTAAGTATCTGCTGTTAGTTTCTATACTTGTGAAATAGAGATACTAATAGTACCTATTGATAGGAATTAAATTAAATGACATAATTCAGATAAAACATTTAACCAGTGCCAGTGCTTCCAGTCTACCCAGAGGTGCCTCAGAAGAAAGGCCTGATGATCTACTTCCAAAAAGTCAGCCATTGAAAACCCTATGGAGGGCAGTTCTACTCGGATACCGATGAGGTTGCCACAAGGTGGAGGAGATCTAGTCCATCTCCTAGTTCTCTGGGCTTAGAGAATATTTGATAGAATGGTTAACTGTTCAGATTTGCTCTTAGATAAGTTTGTCTTGAGGGATCCTGTATCAAACCAGATATTTAGGATCATCTTAAAAAGTACCTAATCTCTTTGAAAATGACTTAATGCCTCTGGACATTTATAATTACCCTATCCTGGAACAAATATTTATCGCTGGACCTATTCTGAAGTTTCTTGAGGTTTTCTCACATAACTAGGTCCAGAAGCTAGTTGGGAATGAGGATAGAAATCTTAAGAGACATTGCTTTATTTACTTTATTTTTATTCCCACAACCTGGTTCTTCTCATGCAAAACCATTCGTTACTCTGTTATCACAGCCATTACACCATATTTCTAGCAAGTTAGGAAGCCAGAGAAGAAAGATATTAATGAAATACCTTGCCAGAGAGTTTCTAAACAATTTTTCCTCTTTCTTAAATTTTTTATTTCACAAGTTGTATGTACTTTTCACCACGTTATTTTCTGATTATAAAATAATACTTATTCATTAAAAATCTGGACTGTATGAAGGGAAATATCACTTTTAGTTACATCACTGAGTTGTTTTATTAACTTTTCGGCATATTTTGCTTCAAGGTCTTCCCCACTGGAATTACACCATACATAAAATTTTGTTTCTTCACTTGTTTGTCTTTGGTATTTCCCCTCCTTTTTAGGCACTACTCTTAAAATCTAATTTAATATATGGCATAAAGTTGATTATGGCAATAAAGTCTTCCCTGTATTTTGTATTGTTTCTTGAGGCCAGATTTCCAGAAGAGTTACTAAGTCAAAGGGTATGACTTGATACATATAGCCAAAAGCTTTCCAAGAAAGTTTTATCAGTTACATAAACTTGTTGTGTCTTTTACTGCATCTTCTCCAGCATGGTATTTGATACTCTTTTTCTTGCTAATGCAATAGACTAAAAGATTTATTGTTATAAATTAATTTTCATTTCTTTGCAATTCAGACATTAGCATTTCTTGTTCTCGTAGTTAATAACATTCTTAAAGCTATGAAGCTTGGTTAGGCTTTCTTAGACTAGGTTCTTTAGAGAAGCAAAACCGGTAAAGCATGTAAGTATACATAGAGATTTATATCAAGGAAGTGGCTCATGAGGTTGTAGAGGCTGGAACATTCCAAGTCCTTGGATCAGGATAGAGGCTTCTAATTCATGTAGCCATAGGGGCTGGTGAACCCAAGATGAGCAGGTCAGAGAGCAGGGCTCTTGCTCACAGGCTACGAAGACTGACGAATCCCAAGATCAGAAGGCAAGACTACAGGTAAGCTGCTAGCTCAAGTCTCAAGAACCATAGGTCAGACAAAAAGGAGCCAACTGCAGAATCTAGAATGAGCAAAAGCCCACGAGCCTTGCCAGAATGTTTGCTTATATTGGATACAGGCCACATTCCAAGGGAAACTCCTTTTCAACTGATTGGCTACTCACAGCAGATCCTATTATGGAGGTGATCACGTTATATCAGATCTCATCATGGAAGTGATCACAGCATCATATGACTGCCAAACCACTGAGAATCATGGCCCAGCTTAAAAAAAAAGTTTTCCTCAAGTTGATTCCAATTCATGGCAACCCCACGTGTGCCAGAATAGAACTGTGTTCCAGAGGATTTTCAGAGGATGATTTTTCAGAGGTAGATTGACAGAACTTTCTTCCAAGGTGCCTCTGGGTGGATTCGAACCTCCAGCCTTTCAGTTAGTACCCAAGGATATGAACCATTTGTACCACCCAGGGACTCATTTACTTCTTTAAGTCTTTACATAATCTACTTAGTGGTGACATTTGCCAAATCTAGTCATGCTTTAATGCAATAATAATTTGGATAACAAATAGTATGCTTTACTTTGAAAAGATTGACCATATCATAGTAACTGAAAAACATTTTAAAAGTACCTAGATATACATGGTATTATATAGTCTAAGTAGAGACCTGTTACAGGATATATGTCTAACTATTTATTTTATGGCTTTAAGTCATTAACAGAATTAGTTATAAACATTGCCTAAATTTTATTTTTCTCCTTTGTGCCTTAATTGGTTTAAATAAAAAGTAATGTGGTTGCTTTTTTTTTTTTTTAAATCAAACTTCAATATATATTTAAGATCAAAAGAAATTTTTGAACAGATAATAGCAAGGCTATTTTGTTTAAAGAACATTATTGGCATTTTTGTGGAAAAAGTAAAAGTTACAGAAAATCGAAACTAGAAGAATATAGGATTTTTCCCCTTATAGTCTGCTTATGGAAACCCTGGTAGCATAGTAGTGAAGTGCTACGGCTGCTAACCAAAAGGTTGGCAGTTCAAATCTGCCAGGTGCTCCTTGGAAACTCTATGGGGGCAGTTCTACTCTGTCCTATAGGGTCGCTATGAGTCGGAATCGACTCGACGGCACTGGGTTTGGTTTTTTTGGTTTTAGTCTGCTTATAGTTTTGAAGTCCTGACAGTGAGTTTAAGTGCTAACATCTTAAAATTATATTTGTTTCAGGATTGTGGAACTGAAGGAAATGGTTTCTGATGTCAACCTCAGTTTTAATAAGCTTTCCTTTGTTTCCTTGGAATTATGCATGCTTCAAAAATTGACTTTTTTAGATCTCAGGTATTTACTCATACTATCACTCAAGTTTTTTCGTTATAACTTCTCTTTGAATTTGCCTAACTTTTGCTCTTTCCTTCATATTTTTCTAAGTAAATAATATTTCAGGAGAAATGTAACATTAAGCATATAGGAAATATTTTAATCAGAGATTGTGTATAAGCAGTTTATAAGTTATGTGATAAGGAGACAAAAATTATAGAAAATATTAGAAATTTGAAATACTAGAAAATACTAATACATTCATGCCTAAGCAAAATTACAAATAAACACATCATAAGCATTTAGGGTAAATTACAAATAGTTCACATTTTGGGTGTTAAAGCTGCAAATGGCAGTAGTATGTTATATAGTTGCAGCTCAGTAACTGATAGGGTTACTTTAGAATAGGGGAATAGTATTATTCCTTATGTTTTGTGCTGTTTATGTTTCCTTAAAGAACGTGTTTGTTTCATGCTGTTTTTTTCCTGAAAGTGAATAGGATAAAACTGTCACAGTCCTTTGCAGGACCAACAGCTTACATGGCTTCTCTTTAAAGAATGTACGTAGTTTCAAAATATTATATTAAACATGCAAGGCAAGAAGGAAAGAAACAGAACACTAAGAGGGCAACAGAAAGAAAGGAATTTGTGTTTACGGCTCTGCAGACATAATAAAAAGTTTAAGTATGTCCGAGTTGAAGTGACAGGATCAGACATTTCATAGTTCAAGGGTAATAGCATTTGTCTCAGGGTTAGGGTTATTTGTTTGCTTGGGCTTTAAAATTTTGTCTGTAAACTATATCTACTGCCGGGGCTTCGTAGTGCTTACATATTGTTACTAGGTATGTTTTTAGATTATTTAAAGTATAACTCCTCTTGCCTCTGTTCAGACAATAGTCAAATGGCATTAAGCTAAGGATTTGTTTTTCCCGTAGAGACAAAATTTTTTCACTTATGGAATTAACGCATATCTACTAAAACCCTTCTCCTACTAATATGAAATTGCTTCTGTTTTCAGGTGGCAGCTATACTGACAAAGCAGTGTAAAACCACATTTTAGTTTAGCACTAATGGAGCAGAGAAGATGAATCCATGTCTCCATTTCTGCTGTTTTATTTCCTTTTGTCCCAGTCTCCTCTATATATATGCAGGCCTCTATCTATAACTACACCTGGGAGTTTCTAAGTCAGTGATCAAAATCTGCTTCCATGTCTATTATTATTAGGTTTAAGACTTTTGAGGAAAAGAATGGAAACCAGCAGTAGGTGATTCAACACAGCTTAAGGATAATAACTGAAACAAAGCAGAGAAAAGTAAAAATATATATTACACTATAGAAAATATGACCCTTACATATTAGACTTGATATCTGAACCCAAAGCAAGAGGGTAGAGAAAATTATTCAGTCATTAAAATGTTTCATTTATAAGTAGCCATCTAGTTGGCAATTTTCTCGCAAATACATTCTATTATTAGGTAGTTGTATTGCCTCTAGAATCTTTTTTGCTTTATTGTTAATCTTTCTTCTAACATTGCTCCCAGATCCTTCCTGTGGTAAATGAGATTGTGTTCACTTCCATGTCTCATTGTGTGATCCAAAAAATATGCGTTGTACTAATTGAAATTCTAAACTTAGAGTAGAAATGAACTTGCTTAATACCTTTCAAGTAGAAAGCTCCAAGTTTCTAAGCATACGAAGGCTCTTTACCTTCCTGTTTCATTTTTGTCCCTGTAATTTTAAAATTCTACTTGGAGTAGAATTTCATGTTTATATGTGAGGCATACGTACTGACACCAATTGAATATTTAATGTAGTATTATAGACATGATCTAAAGGCCCTGTCCTAGAAGTATTGCTGAGCCAGTTTGAAGGAGGTGTGGGATTTGTTTACAGTCTTTACCTTGTTAAATCTACTATTAAAGAGTTGGTTTCATTACCAGTTGGTTGCATATTGGTATTGTCGAGGACTTGGCATGCTAATCAGATTCTTGAGGCAGCTGACTTATTCAGGATTCTGAGAACTTACCCTTATTGAGGTCAGATCAAGGATTGAAAAAAACAATTTAAATAATTTGTGTTTGTTGTATAATATTTTAATAACAAAATTATAAAAATTTTCAAACTTTCTAAATCATCTATTTTTTCCCCAATTTAGAAACAATTTTTTAAATTCTTTGCCTGAAGAAATGGAATCACTGATAAGACTACAAATGATCAATCTTTCCTTTAATAGGTAAGAGACAGAAGAGACAATTCTCTGTTAAAATCTTTCTTACTAGAGAAAAACAATGAAAAGAGCCAGATAAACAATAAAAAAAAAAAAAAAAAAACCATTGTTTGGACCCTACAGTGTACAAGGTACAGAAGCAGAAGTAACAAATGCGGTTGATCATGTATGCAGTAGCTGGCCCTTTCTGAACTTTCTATGCCGAATGAAACACCAAAAGAAAGCAAACCTGTTGCTGTCAAGTTGATTCTGACTCATAGTGACCCTGTAGGAAAAGTAGATTTTATTCTGCAAACCCTATGAAAATACTGCAGATAATCAAAAGTATCTAATATTTATTGGGCAGTTACCTACTGACACTATGGTAAGTACTTTACATGTATTATTTAATCCTCACAAAAACCCTAAGTGGTAGGTTCTGTTATTATGTCCATTTAAAAATTGAGGATTAAAAGTTAAGTAATTATGGTTCAAACTCATTCAATTTGGTTCCAGAGTCTGTGTCCTTAACCATTGTGCTGTCTTGCGTCTCAGAGATGAAGGATGGATTAGAAAGTTTTATGACTAGGCAGGAAGGCCATTGAAGAGATTCTAGCAACACGGTGCCAATTCTCTCTTCCTATAAGGCAGCATTTGCTGAAACCAAACCAACTAGAGCTGGGACCTTTAGCTACACAGTTTATAGCCAAGTATTTGAGCTGTTAAACACTGTTTGTGCTATACATTCCTATAAAATCTAGACAGTGATCACAATTCAAGCCCCATTTAATTTTAGTCTTTCATTCAAACCTAAATGGTCTAAGCTTATTCAGTTTTAACTCCTGCAAGGATTAACCTTCCCATCCTTCAGTTCATTTTTTCTAAGCTCTCTAGAGTCTTCTTTACCTGGGAGACAACTCCTTCTCATATCAGTGCTACAATGTACCTTCTGTACTTCTACCAGGGAAAGTGAATGTTAATCTTGAATATTGGTGTCGGTATAAATTCTTGACACCCAACCTCAGTTAACTCTCTAGTGCCAGCCTTATCTTGACCCTCTTACTCACCATAGCTGTCTGTTCCTTCTCTTGTCATCCTGTCTTCTGAAAAGACTAAGAATCTTCCTGATCTACATCTTTATCCCTCATCTGCTTCCAGACCCACAATTATCTGCTTCCCACTTGAACTCTTTATAGTTAAACTCTAAAGTAATATGTAGATATCTTTTGGAGTACTTTCCCAATTCTTTTTTTTTTTTTTTAATATTGTGCGTTAGGTGGAAGTTTACAGAGCAAACTAGTTTCCCATTCAAAAAATTGTACACAACATGTTCCATGACATTGGTTGCAATCCCCACGCTGTGTTAGCATTCTCCCAATTTCTGCTTGGGTTCTCCATTTTCTTTCATCTGGTTTTCCTACCTCTTCCTGCTTTCTCATCTTTGCTTTGGGGCAAATGTTGCCCTTTGGTGTTGTATAATTGTTTGTTCTATGAAGCAAATTCTTTTTGGGCATTATTGTTTATTTTATAGGCCTGTCTATTGCTTGGCCGAAAGGTTGTTCCCAGGAATGGCTGCAGTTCCAAGTCAGAGAGGTGTCTTAGGGTCATACTCTTGGGGGTTCTGCCAGTCTCTATCAGGCCAATAAGTCTGGTCTTTTTTTATGAACTTGATTTTTTGTTCTACATTTTTCTTCCGCTCTGTCTGGGACCCTCTATTATGATGGGTTATGGTAGTTGAGCACCATCTAGTTCTTTTCGTCATGGGTTCATGGAGATTGTTGTGCATGTGGTCTTTTAGTCATTTGGACTAATTGCTCCCTTGAGTCTTTGGCTTTCTTCACTTTTCTTTTACTCCGAATGGGAATGGGAAGAGACCACTAACTGTATCTTAGATGACCGCTCACAAGCTTTTAAGACCTCAGACACTACTCACCAAAGTAAGATGTAACCCAACCACTGCCGAACCAGTAAGTAAGATGTAGAACATTATTTTTTTTAATTAATTTTTATTAAGCTTCAAGTGAACATTTACCATTCCAATCAGTCTGTCACATGTAAGTTTACATACATCTTACTCCCTTCTCCCACTTGCTCTCCCCTTATTGAATCAGCCCTTTCAGTCTCTCGTGCCAATTTTGCCATTTTCCCTCTCTCTCTATCTTCCCATCCCCCCTCCAGTCAAGAGTTGCCAACACACTCTCCAGTGTCCACCTGATTTAATTAGCTCCCTCTTCATCAGCATCTCTCTCCCCGCCGCTGACCAGTCCTTTTCATGCCTGATGAGTTGTCTTCGGGGATGGTTCCTGTCCTGTGCCATCAGAAGTTCTGGGGAGCATTGTCTCTGGGATTCCTCTAGTCGCAGTCATACCATTAGGTATGGTCTTTTTATGAGAAATTGGGGTCTGTATCCCATTGGTCTCCTGCTCCCTCAGGAGTTGTCTGTTGTGCTCCCTGACAGGGCGGACATCGATTGTGGCCGGGCACCAACTAGTTCTTCTGGTCTCAGGATAATGTAGGTCTCTGGTTCATGTGGCCCTTTCTGTCTCTTGGGTTCTTAGTTGTCGTGTGACCTTGGTGTTCCTCCTTTGCCTTTGCTCCAGGTGGGTTGAGACCAAATGATGTATCTTAGATGGCCACTTGTTGGCATTTAGGACCCCAGACGCCACATTTCAAAGTGGGATGCAGAATGTTTTCATAATAGAATTATTTTGCCCATTGACTTAGAAGTCCCCTCAAACCATGTTCGCCAGACCCCAGCCCCTGCTCCGCTGACCTTTGAAGCTTTCATTTTATCCCAGAAACCTCTTTGTTATTTAGTCCAGTCCAATTAGGCTGACCTTCCTTGTATTGAGTGTTGTCTTTCCCTTCGCCCAAAGCAGTTTTTATCTACTGATTGATCACTAAAAAACCCTCTCCCTCCCTCCCTCCCTCCCCTCTTTGTAACCACAAAAGTATGTGTTCTTCTCCGTTTTTTCTATTTCTCAAGATCTTATAATAGTGATCTTATACAATATTTGTCCTTTTGCCTCTGACTCATTTCACTCAGCATAATGCCTTCCAGATTCCTCCATGTTATGAAATGTTTCAGAGATTCGTCACTGTTCTTTATCGATGCGTAGTATTCCATTGTGTGAATATACCACAATTTATTTACCCATTCATCCGTTGATGGACATCTTGGTTGCTTCCAGTTTTTTGCTATTGTAAACAGAGCTGCAATAAACATGGGTGTGCATATATCTGTTTGTGTGAAGGCTCTTGTATCTCTAGGGTATATTCCGAGGAGTGGGATTTCTGGGTTGTATGGTAGTTCTATTTCTAACTATTTAAGATAACGCCAGATAGATTTCCAAAGTGGTTGTACCATTTTACAATCCCACAAGCAGTGTATGAGAGTTCCAATCTCTCCGCAGCCTCTCCAAAATTTATTATTTTGTGTTTTTTGGATTAATGCCAGTCTAGTTGGTGTGAGATGGAATCTCATCGTAGTTTTAATTTGCATTTCTCTAATGGCTAATGATCGGGAGTATTTTCTCATGTATCTGTTGGCTGCCTGAATATCTTCTTTAGTGAAATGTGTGTTCATATCCTTTGCCCACTTCTTGATTGGGTTGTTTGTCTTTTTGTGGTTGAGTTTTGACAGAATCATGTAGATTTTAGAGATCAGGCGCTGGTCTGAGATGTCATAGCTGAATATTCCTTCCCAGTCTGTAGGTGGTCTTTTTACTCTTTTGGTGAAGTCTTTAGATGAGCATAGGTGTTTGATTTTTAGGAGCTCCCAGTTATTTGGTTTCTCTTCATCATTTTTGGTAATGTTTTTTATTCTGTTTATGCCCTGTATTAGGGCTCCTAGGGTTGTCCCTATTTTTTCTTCCATGATCTTTATCATTTTAGTCTTTATGTTTAGGTCTTTGATCCACCTGGAGTTAGTTTTTGTGCATGGTGTGAGGTATGGGTTCTGTTTCATTCTTTTGCAAATGGATATCCAGTTATGCCAGCACCATTTGTTAAAAAGACTATCATTTCCCCAATTGACTGACACTGGTCCTTTGTCAAATATCAGCTGCTCCTACGTGGATGGATTTATATCTGGGTTCTCAATTCTGTTCCATTGGTCTATGTGCCTGTTGTTGTACCAGTACCAGGCTGTTTTGACTACTGTAGCTGTATAATAGGTTCTGAAATCAGGTAGAGTGAGGCCTCCCACTTTCTTCTTCTTTTTCAGTAATGCTTTGCTTATCCGGGGGTTCTTTCCCTTCCATATGAAATTAGTGATTTGTTTCTCTATACCCTTAAAATATGACATTGGTATTTGTATTGGAAGTGCGTTATATGTATAGATGCCTTTTGGTAGAATAGACATTTTTACTATGTTAAGTCTTCCTATCCATGAGCAGGGTATGTTTTTCCACTTAAGTATGTCCTTTTGAATTTCTTGTAGCAGAGTTTTATAGTTTTCTTTGTATAGGTCTTTTACAACCTTGGTAAGATTTATTCCTAAGTATTTTATCTTCTTGGGGGCTACTGTGAATGGTATTGATTTGGTTATTTCCTCTTCGGTGTTCTTTTTGTTGATGTAGAGGAATCCAAGTGATTTTTGTATGTTTATTTTATAACCTGAGACTCTTCCAAACTCTTCTATTAGTTTCAGTAGTTTTCTGGAGGATTCCTTAGGGTTTTCCATGTATACGATCATGTCATCTGCAAATAGTGATAGCTTTACTTCCTCCTTGCCAATCTGGATACCCTTTATTTCTTTGTCTAGCCTAATTGCCCTGGCTAGGACTTCAAGTACGATGTTGAAAAAGAGCGGTGATAAAGGGCATCCTTGTCTGGTTCCCATTCTCAAGGGAAATGCTTTCAGGTTCTCTCCATTTAGAGTGATATTGGCTGTTGGCTTTGCATTAAAAAAAAAAATTGTAGATGCCCTTTATTATGTTGAAGAATTTTCCTTCAATTCCTATTTTGGTAAGAGTTTTTATCATAAATGGGTGTTGAACTTTGTCAAATGCCTTTTCTGCATCTATTGATAAGATCATGTGTTTTTTATCTTTTGTTTTATTAATGTGATGGATTACATTAATGGTTTTTCTGATATTAAACCAGCCTTGTATACCTGGTATAAATCCCACTTGATCAGGGTGAATTATTTTTTTGATGTGTTGTTGGATTCTATTGGCTAGAATTTTGTTGAGGATTTTTGCATCTATGTTCATGAGGGATATAGGTCTATAATTTTCTTTTTTTGTAATGTCTTTACCTGGTTTTGGTATCAGGGAGATGGTAGCTTCATAGAATGAGTTGGGTAGTATTCCGTCTTTTTCTATGCTTTGAAATACCTTCAGTAGTAGTGGTGTTAAGTCTTCTCTGAAGGTTTGGTAGAACTCTGCAGTGAAGCCGTCTGGGCCAGGACTTTTTTTTGTTGGAAGTTTTTTGATTACCGTTTCAATCTCTTTTTTTGTTATGGGTCTATTTAGTTGTTCTACTTCTGGATGTGTTAGTTTAGGTAGGTAGTATTTTTCCAAGAATTTATCCATTTCTTCTAGGTTTTCAAATTTGTTAGAGTACAATTTTATGTAGTAATCTGAAATGATTCTTTTGATTTCATTTGGTTCTGTTGTGATGTGGTCCTTCTCGTTTCTTATTCGGGTTATTTGTTTCCTTTCCTGTTTTTCTTTAGTCAGTCTAGCCAATGGTTTATCAATTTTGTTCATTTTTTCAGAGAATCAGCTTTTGGCTTTGTTAATTCTTTCAATTGTTTTTCTGTTCTCTAATTCATATAGTTCAGCTCTAATTTTTATTATTTGTTTTCTTCTGGTGCCTGATGGGTTCTTTTGTTGCTCACTTTCTATTTGTCCAAGTTGTCGGGACAGTTCTCTGATTTTGGCTCTTTCTTCTTTTTGTGTGTGTGCATTTATCAATATAAATTGGCCTCTCAGCACTGCTTTTGCTGTGTCCCAGAGGTTTTGATAGGAAGTATTTTCATTCTCGTTGCTTTCTAAGAATTTCCTTATTCCCTTCTTGATGTCTTCTATAACCCAGTCTTTTTTCAGGAGGGTATTGTTCATTTTCCAAGTATTTGATTGCTTTTCCCTAGTTTTTCTGTTATTGATTTCTAGCTTCATTGCCTTGTGGTCTGAGAAGATGCTTTGTAATATTTCGATGTTTTGGATTCTGCAAAGATTTGTTTTATGACCTAATATGTGGTCTATTCTAGAGAATGTTCCATGTGCACTAGAAAAAAAAGTATATTTTGCAGCAGTTGGGTGGAGAGTTCTGTATAAGTCAATGAGGTCAAGTTGATTGATTGTTGTAAGTAGGTCTTCCGTGTCTCTATTGAGCTTCTTACTGGATGTCCTGTCCTTCTCCGAAAGTGGTGTGTTGAAGTCTCCTACTATAAATGTGGAGGTGTCTATCTCACTTTTCAATTCTGTTAAAATTTGATTTATGTATCTTGCAGCCCTGTCATTGGGTGCGTAAATATTTAATATGGTTATGTCTTCCTGATCAATTGTCCCTTTTATCATTATATAGTGTCCTTCTTTATCCTTTGTGGCAGATTTAAGTCTAAAGTCTATTTTGTCAGAAATTAATATTGCTACTCCTCTTCTTTTTTGCTTATTTTTTACTTGATATATTTTTTTCCATCCTTTGAGTTTTAGTTTGTTTGTGTCTCTAAGTCTAAGGTGTGTCTCTTGTAGGCAGCATATAGATGGATCGTGTTTCTTTATCCAGTCCGTGACTCTCTGTCTCTTTATTGGTGCATTTAGTCCATTTACATTCAGCGTAATTATAGACAAATAAGTTATTAGTGCTGTCATTTTGATGCCTTTTCATGTGTGTTGTTGGCCATTTCATTTTTCCACATACTTTTTTGTGCTGAGACGTTTTTCTTAGTAGATTGTGAGATCCTCATTTTCATAATGTTTAACTTTATGTTAGTTGAGTCGTTACGTTTTTCATGGCTTTTTTCTTGAGTTATGGAATTGATATTCCTTTTTGTGGTTACCTTTTTATTTACCCCTATTTTTCTAAGTAAAAACCTAACTTGTATCGTTCTATATCGCCTTGTATCACTCTCCATCTGGCAGTTCAATGCCTCCTATATTTAGTCCCTCTTTTTGATTATTGTGATCGTTTATCTATTGATTTCCATGATTCCCTGTTATGTGTATTATTTTGTTTATTTATTTATTTTTTAGAATTAGTCTTAATTTGTTTGTTTTTGTGCTTTCCCTATTTGAGTTGCGTTGATATCAGGACGTTCTGTTTTGTGACCTTGTATTGTGCTGGAACCTGATATTATTGGTCATCAGGCCAAACAATCTCCTTTAGCATTTCTTGCAGTCTTGGTTTAGTTTTTGCAAATTCTCTAAACTTGTGTTTATCTGTAAATATCTTAATTTCTCCTTCATATTTCAGAGAGAGTTTTGCTGGATATATGATCCTTGGTTGGCAGTTTTTCTCCTTCAGTGCTCTGTATACGTCGTCCCATTCCCTTCTTGCCTGCGTGGTTTCTGCTGAGTAGTCTGAACTTATTCTTATTGATTCTCCCTTGAAGGAAACCTTTCTTTTCTCCCTGGCTGCTTTTAAAATTTTCTGTTTGCCTTTGGTTTTGGCAAGTTTGATGATAATATGTCTTGGTGTTTTTCTTTTTGGATCAATCTTAAATGGGGTTCGATGAGCATCTTGGATAGATATCCTTTCGTCTTTCATGATGTCAGGGAAGTTTTGTGTCAGGATTTCTTCAACTATTTTCTCTGTGTTTTCTGTCCCCCCTCCCTGTTCTGGGACTCCAGTCACTCGCAAGTTATCCTTCTTGATAGAGTCCCACATGATTCTTAGGGTTTCTTCATTTTTTTTAATTCTTTTATCTGATTTTTTTTCCAGCTATGTTGGTGTTGATTCCCTGGTCCTCCAGAAGTGCCAGTCTACATTCTAATTGCTCGAGTCTGCTCCTCTGACTTCCTATTGCGTTGTCTAATTCTGTAATTTTATTGTTAATCTTTTGGAGTTCTACATGCTGTCTCTCTATGGATTCTTGCAACTCATTAATTTTTCCACTATGTTCTTGAATAATCTTTTTGAGTTCTTCAACAGTTTTATCAATGTGTTCCTTGGCTTTTTCTGCAGTTATCCTAATTTCATTTGTGATATCTTTAAGCATTCTGTAAATTAGTTTTTTATATTTTGTATCTGATAATTCCAGGATTGTATCTTCATTTGGGAAGGATTTTGATTCTTTTGTTTGGGGGGTTGGAGAAGCTGTCATGGTCTGTTTCTTTATGTGGTTTGATATGGACTGCTGTCTCGGAGCCATCACTGGGAAACTAGTTTTTCCAGGTAATCAGCTAAAAAAAATGCAGTCAGATTCCTATCTGAATTCTCCCTCTGGCTCAGGATATTCGGATGTTAATGGAGCTGCCTGGGGAGGGTGGGGGAGGTATCAGAGAGCTAGGAGTGTAGCACCACAGAATATAGAGCTGATACCCGTGTTCACGCCCCGCCCGCGTCTGCTAAATACCTGGCGGGACGGCTCCCCGGCTGGGACGCTACTCTCCCCGCTCCAAGACCTGTCACTTCCTCTCAGGGCCTTCTCCCTCCGGCGCGCCGCTCCGCTTGCACGTACGGGTGGGCCCGCCCCCGGGGTCAATTCAGGGAAATATAACTGGTCCCTGCGCTCACGCCCCACCCGCTCCCGCCAGAATCCCAGCGGGACGGCTCCCCGGCTGGGACGCTGCTCTCCCCGCTCCGAGACCAGTTACTTCCTCCCGGGGACTTCTCCCTCCGGTGCGCCGCACCGCTCACACGAACTGGGTCGGCGTCTCCTGCACGAATGGCTGGGGCTGCCCCCAGGGTCTATTCAGGGGAATATAACTGGACCCCGTGCTCACGCCCCACCCGCTCTCACCAGAATCCCAGCGGGACGGCTCCCCGGTTGGGACGCTGCTCTCCCCGCTCCAAGACCAGTCACTTCCTCCCGGGGACTTCTCCCTCCAGTGCGCCGCGCCGCAAGCGCGAACTGGGTGGGCGTCCCCCGCATGAATGTCTGGGCCCCCCCCAGGGGTCGCTTTAGGGAAATATAGCTGATCCCCACGCTCGCGCCACGCCCGCTTCCCCCCAAACTCCCGGCGGGACGGCTCTCCGGCTGGGACGCTGCTCTCCCCGCTCCAAGATCTGTCACTGCCTCCCGGGTGCTTCTCCCACCGGCTGCGCCGCTACGCCGCCTGCGCCAACCAGCTAGACTCCCTACTGGGATGGGTTTGGGGGGGTAGGGCTGGGCCCCTTGTCTGTGCCATCTGCCCCCCTGGGCTCTGCCCCAGATCGGGCTCCGAAGGTCACCTGCCTGGTACGCTGGCTCCTAGTTCTGAAAACGATCGCTGTCTGCCCGTATTTGTTCGTTCTCCGTCTCGAGGTCTGTGTTTGTTGTTCATAGTTCGTAGATTGTTATGTATGTGATCGATTCCCTTGTTTTTCCGAGTCTTTGTTGCAAGAGGGATCCGCGGTAGCGTGCACCTAGTCCGCCATCTTGGCCACGCCTCCTAGAACATTATTTTTATGGACTATATTATGCCAGTTACCATAGCTGTGCCCCAAATCTATGGTCCTTAGACTTCAAGCCTAGTATCTTTGTGCCAGGAAGAGTTTGGTTGTGCCTAAGAAGTTGCCACCATTGTGTCCCTTGTGTGTTTTATTGTCTGTATTAGTATACATGCAACATCTACAAACGTGTGTGGAGATATCCAGAACCTAACCTGTATCTTCAGGTGGGTGCACTCCCTTACATCCTCTCACACTTCTTTAGCATACCTATCTACCTGTGTATTCCTTTGTAAATTACTGTTTGTTGAGACTGTTACTGCAGAGTTTTCTCTGTTGTAGTAATTGCTGTAGTTGCCTTTTGTTTTTGTGTTCCTCTCAGTGTCTTCCTTTGTTTTGATCATGTTGTGCTGACTTCTCCCAAATAGTTTATTGTCTTTCCCTTTACCATATTACTGTGTGTCTTCTATCTATATAGTACCCTCTCTTCCCTTCCCTTCCCTGCTAACCATCAAAGGATTTTTTTTTTCCTTCTATGTGTAAACCTTTTCTTTTTTTATAATAGTGGTCCCATACAATTATTTGTTCTTTTGTGATTGTCTTATTCCACTCAGCAAAATGTCCTCCAAATTCATCCAAATTGTGAGATGTTTTGCAGATTTGTCCTTATTCTTCGTCGTCGTGTAATATTCCATTGTGTATATGTACCATAGTTTATCCATTCATCCAGTGATGGGCACTTAGGTTATATCCGTCTTTTTCCTCTTGTGAATAATGAACATAGGTGTGCATCTGTCTATTTATGTCACGGCTCTTATTTCTCTAGTGTATGTACCTAGGAGTGGAATTGGCGGATTTCTGGCTTTGTAAGGAAGCGCCATATCATTTTCTTTAATGGTTGTACTATTTTACATTCTCACCAGCAGTGTATAAGAGTTCCAGTCTCCCCACAACCATACCAGCATTTGTTGTTCTCTGTTTTTTTTTAATAGTGCCTTTTATGGTAGGTTAAATGATATCTCATTGTAATTTAAATGTGTATCTCTTTTTGAGCTAATAATCGCATTTCTTCATGTGCTTGTTAGCCTCCTGAATGTCTTCTTTGGTGAAGTATCTGTTCATATCCTTACCCAGTTTTCAATTGAATTGTTTGTGTTTTTTGGCATAAGGTGTTGAAATTTTTATAAATTTTAGAGATTAATCCCTTGTTGGATATGTCGTAGTCGAAAGCTTTTTCCCTGGTTTGTGGGTTCTCTTTTTACTCTATGGAGAAGTCTTATGATTAGCTCAAGTGTTTAACTTTTAGGAGATCGAATTCATCTAGTTTATCTTCTACTGTTTGGGCATTTTTAGTTATGTTTGGTATACTACTTATGCCATATATTAGGGCTTCTAGAATTGTCCGTATGTTTTCTTCCATGATCTTTATAGTTGTAGGTTTTATATTTAGGTCTTTGATCCATTTTGAGTTGGTGTTTGTGTATTATGTAAGGTATCCTGCTTCATTTTTCTGCAGATAGTCATCCAGTTTTGCCAGCACCATTTGTTAAAGAGATTGCTTCTTCCCACATTTAATAGTCTTTGGCCCTTTGTCAAAAATCAGCCATCCATAGGTGGATGGGTTTACTTCTGGGTTCTCAATTCTGTTCCATTGGTCTATGTGTCTGTAATTGTACCAGTACCAGACTGTTTTAACTATCGCGACTATGTAGTAGATTCTAAGATCAGGTAGTGTGAAGCCTCCTCCTTTGTCCTTCTTCAGTAATGCTTTATTTATCCGTGGCCTCTTTCCTTTCCATATAACGTTTGTGATTTGTTTTGCTGTTGGAATTTGGATTGAGATTGCAAGGAATTTGGATTGGGATTGCATTATATCTATAGATCACTTTGGGTGGCGTGATAAAGTTGTATGTCAACTTGGCTGGGCCATGATTCTCAGTGGTTTGGCAGTTATGATGTAGCTTTGCAGTTGTATAATGATGTAATCACTTCCATGAGATTTGATATAATGTGATCACCTCCATGATGGGATCTGCTGTGAGTAGCCAGTCAGTTGAAAGAGAGTTTCCTTGGGGGTGTGGTCTATATCCAATATGTATGGGCTTTCTGGCAAAGCTAGGTGGCTTTTGCTCTGCTCTGGATCCTGTATTCAGCTTGTCAGCATTTGACCTCCAGTTCTTGGGACTTTGCCCAGCAGCCTGCTATCTTATCTGCTTATCTTGAATTCCTCACGCTTCGAAGCTATGAGCCAGCTGCCTGCTGTCTGACCTGTGGATCTTGGGCTTGTCAGCCCCTGCAATTATATGAGTCAGGAGAAGCCTCCCAGACTGATTGATGTCTGACGCCTGAACTACGGACTTGGGACTTGCCAGCTTCTACAACCTCGTGAGCCATTTCCCTGAGATAAATTTCTCTCTCTATATAGTATATTCATATATATATATAATATATATATATACACACACATATGCTTCACTGGTTTTGCTTCTCTAAGAGAACCTAGCCTATTACAGGTAGTGTTGACATTTTCATAATGTTAAATATTCCTATCCATGAGCATGGTATGTTTTTCCATTTATGTAGGACTTTTTTTTTGTTTTTTTGGCTTCTTGCGGTAGTGTTTTGTAATTTTCTTTGCATAAGTCTTTGACATCCCTGGTAGATTTATCCCTAAGTATTTTATTTTGGAGCAGGTGGGTGTGCTACTGTAAATGGTATCATTTTCCTGATTTCCTTTTCAAAGTTCTCTATGTTGGTTTAGAGGAATCTAACTGATATTTGTGTGATCTTGTATCCTGTTACTTTGCTGAATTCTTCTGTTAGTTTCAGTAGCTCTCTTGTGGAGTCTTTGGTATTTTCTATGCATAGGATCATATCATCTTTGAATAGGGATAGCTTGACTTCTTTCTTGTCAATTTCAGTGCCCTGTATTTCCTTTTTTTTGCCTAATTGCTCTAGCTAGGATTTCCAGTACAGTGTTAAATGGGAATGGTGATAAAGGACATCCTTGTCTAGTTCTTGTTTTCAAAGGGAATGTTTTCAGTCTCTTTCCATTGAGGACAATGTTGGCTATTGGTTTTGTGTAAATAATAAATATACAATAAATATATAATAATAATAAATATAATAAATTCCCTTTATTATACTGAGGAATTTCCTTTCTGTTCCTGTTTTACTGAGAGTTTTTATCAGGAATTGGTGTTGGACTTTATCAAATACCTTTTCTTCATTGATTGAGATGATCATGTGGTTCTTTTGTTTATGTGGTAGATTACATTGATTGACTTTCTAATGTTGAACCATCCTTGCATACTTGGCATGAATCTCACTTGGTCATGATGTGTTGTTTTTTGATATGTTGTTGAATTCTATTGGCTAGAATTTTGTTGAGAATTTTTGAATGTATATGCATGAGTTATATTGATTTATAATTTTCTTTTTTGGTGATGTTTTTGCCTGGCTTTGCTTTCAGTGTTATACTGGCTTCAGAGAATGAGTTTAGGAGAATTCCTTCCTTTTCTATGCTCTGAAATAGTTTGAGTAGAATTGGTGTGAGCTCTTCTGAATGTTTGATAGAATTCTCCAGGGAATCTGTTCCGGCCAGGACTTTTTTTAGTTGCAAGCTATTTAATTACCTCATCAGTTTCTTTTTTTGTTATGGGTCTTTTCAGACTTTCTACTTCAGTTTGTGTTAGCTTAAGTAGGTAGCTTGTTTCTGGAAATTTGTCCAATTCATCTATGTTTTCATATTTGGTGGAGTATAATTTTTCATTGTATTCTGTTATGACCCTTTTTATTTCAGTTGGTTCCATTGTAATGTCACCCATCTCATTTTTTATTTGGGTTATTTGCATTTCCTCCTGTTTTTCTTTTGTCAGCTTGGCCAATGGTTTGTCAATTTTATTGATCCTTTCAAAGAACAAGTTTCTAGTCTTGTTGATTCTGTTTTTCTGTTCTGTTTCTTTCATTTCTGCTGTAATCCTTATTATTTCCTTTCTTCTGGTGACTAGGCTTCTTTTGCTGCTCTCTATTTGTTCGAGTTGTAGGGTTAATGCTTTGATTTTTGCCCTTGTTTTTTGATGTGTGCGTTTATAGCACAGCTTTTGCTGTATCCCAGAGGTTTTGGTATGTTGTGTTTTCATTTTCATTTGATTCTAGGGATTTTTTTTAATTTCATTTTTGATTTCTTCAGTTACTCAGTGGTTTTTAAGCAAGGTGTTACTCAGTTTCCATTTATTTGGTATGTTTTCCTTGCTCTTCCTGTTATTTCCCAATTCTTTTGCCAGCTTCAATGAGAAGACCCATGAAAGTGGGTGAGATCCCTAAGAAAGAGTGTACACAAGAGGGGAAATAGTGAATAAAGGATAGACACTTAGAAAACACTCACGTATCCAGAATGAGTATAATAGGAAAAGCCCCTGAGTGATACTAAGTAGAAACAGCAGAGGCATGAGTAGATCTAGAAGAACATTTTTCCATGGAATTTAATGAAGAGAAAGCTACAAGAAGATAGATACTAGGTGTGTTAAATGCATCAGGAATGCCTGGGAAAATAAGGCCTGAAATGTGCCAGGTGAATTAAGAATTAGGATGTTGTTTTCTAGACATTCATGGGTATAGGTAACAGAATTTTATCTAATCTAGTTTGAGCAGGAGCGATAGATTCATAGTCTAACATGATTTGATTTGAAAGCAGGTCTTTATTATTAGAAAATCCATAGGTATTACTGGTTGATTGAATAAAGGAGGTAAGGAAGAAGAGGGAATTAAGAACAGATTCTGGGTTTTAGGCTTGAATAGATAGATGACAGCGCTTTTCATTTATATGGATATATGGCCCAAAGGTTCGGCAGTTTGAATCCACCAGCGGCTTCTTGGAAACCCTCTGGGGCGGTTCTACTCTGTCCTGTACAGTTGCTATGAGTTGGCATCAACTTGACAACAGTGGGTTTGGTGTTTTCTTTTGGTTTGTGGCCAGAACCTTCTGTTGTTCTAGATCAATTACTCTTCTGCAACAATTTTTCAGTATTATCCAGACCTACAGTTTACTGATGCTGTTACATTTTCCTGTCCATCACTTCCTTACAGTCTCTGCTTTTTTCTTGTCCAGTTTAGACTTCATGGTCCATCATCCAATTATTCCATTAGCTTCATCTCTCTTGTCCCTCTCTCCATCTGTCATACTCTGCCAGAAAAACTCCAGTCATGATGGAATCCAACTATCAGTATTTCCATACTTGAACCTGACTTGCTCAACATCGTTGAAGATATTCAAATATTTGTTACTGGTTTCATTTCAAAATCATGACCACAAACCTCAGTCATATACTCATCATTGCCTTCTGCTTTTCCATAGTAAATTTGCTTTCCTATTTTCTAATACTACTCTTAGATCCCCTACATTTCTGTCAGTTTGTTGTACTGTGGGGCCTTGCGTGTTGCTGCGATACTGGAAGCTATGCCACCGGTATTCAAATGCCAGCAGTTTCACCCACGGTGGACAGGTTTCAGCTGAGCTCCCAAACGAAGACAGACTAGGAAGAAGGACCTGGCAGCCTACTTCTGAAAAGAATTAGCCAATGAAAACATTATGAATAGCACTGAAACGTTGTCTGATATAGTGCCAGAATATGAGCCTGCCAGGCTAGAAGGCACTCAAAAGAGCTGCCTCCTCAAAGTAGAGTCAACCTTAATGATATGGATGGAGTCAAGCTTTCGGGACCTTCATTTGCTGATATGGTACAACTGCAAATATCCATTAACAATTAGAACGTGGAATGTATGAAGTATGAATCTAGGAAAATTGGGAAATTGTCAAAAATGAAATTGAACACATAAAGATTGATATCCTAGGCATTAGTGAGCGGAAATGGACTAATACTAACCATTTTTAATCAGACACTCATATGGTCTACTCTTCCAAGAATGACAACTTGAAGAGGAATGGTGTCGCACTCATTGTCAAAAAGAACACTTTAAGATCTATCCTGAAGTACAGCGCTATCAGTAATAGGGTAATATCCATACACCTACAAGGAAGACCAGTTAATACAACTATTATTCAAATTTACACACCAACCACTAAGGCTGAAGATGAAGAAACTGAAGATTTTAACCAACTTCTGCAGTCGGAAATTGATCAAACTTGCAATCAGGATGCAATGATAATTGCTAGAATTCCAAAGTTGGAAACAAAGAAGGATCGGTAGTTGAAAAATATGGCCATGGTGATAGAAACGATGCCAGAGATCGCAGGATAGAATTTTGCAAGACCGGCGACTTCTTCATTGCAAATACCTTTTTTCAACAAAATAAATGGTGACTATACACATGAACCTCACTAGATGGAATACACAGGAATCAAATTGACTACATCTGTGAAAAGAGACGTTGGGAAAGCTCAATATCATCAGTCAGAACAAGGCCAGGGGCTGAATGCAGAACAGACTATCAATTGCTCATATACAAGTTCAAGTTAAAATTGAGGGAATTTAGAACAAGTCCATGAGAGCCAAAGTATAACCTTGAGTATATCCCACCTGAATTTAGAGACCATCTAAAGAATAGATTTGATGTGTTGAACACTAATAACTGAAGACCACATGAGTTGTGAAATGACATCAAGGACATCATACATGAAGAAAACAAGAGGTCATTAAAAAGGCAGGAAAGAAAGAAAAGGCCAAAATGGATGTTAGAAGAGACTGCTTTTGAATGTCGAGTAGCTCAAGCAAAAGAAAGAAATGATGAAGTAAAAGAACTGAACAGAAGATTTCAAAGGGTAGCTCAAGAATACAAAGTAAAGTATTATAATCACATGTGCAAAGAGCTGGAGGTAGAAAACTACAAGGCAAGAACACACTCAGTGTTTCTCTAGCTGAAAGAACTGAAAAAAAAATTCAAGCCTTGAGTCGCAATAGTGAAGGATTCTACAGGGAAAATATTAAATGACTTAGGAAGCATCAAAAGATGATGAAAGGAATGCACGGAGTCATTGTACCAAAAAGAATTGGTTGACGTTGAGCCATTTCAGGAAGTAGCATATGATCAGAAACCAATGGTCCTGAAGGAGGAAGTCCAAGCACACTGAAGGCATTGGTAAAAAATAAGCTCCAGGAATTGATGGAATATCAATTGAGATGTTTTGACAAATGGATGCATCGCTAGAAATGCTCACTCCTCTTTTCCAAGAAATTTGGAAGACGGCTGCTTGGCCAACTGACTGGAAGAGATCCATATTTTTGCCTTTTTCCAAGAAAGGTGATCCAGCCGAATGCGGAAATTGCCAAACAATATCATTAATATCACACACAAATAAAATTTTGCTGAAGATCATTCAAAAGCAGCTGCAGCAGTATATCGACAAGGAACTGCAAGAAATTCAAGCTGGATTCAGAAGAGAACTTGGATCCAGGGGTATCATTGCTGATGTCAGATGAACCCTGTCTGAAAGCAGAGAATACCAAAAAGATGTTTACCTGCATTTTATTGACTATGCAAAAACATTCAACTGTGTGGATCATACCAAATTATGGATAACATTGTGAAGAATGAGAATTCCAGAACACATAATTATGCTCATGAGGTACCTATATACAGATCAAGAGGCAGTTGTTCCTACAGAACAAGAGGATACTGTGTGATTTAAAGTCAGGAAAAGTGTGCACCAGGGTTGTATCCTTTCACCGTACCTATTCAATCTGTATGCTGAGCAAGTAATCCGAGAAGCTGGACTCTATGAAGAAGAATGGGCATCAAGATTGGAGGAAGATGCATTAACAACCTGTGTTACGCAGATGACACAACCTTGCTTGCTGAAGGTGAGGAAAACTTGAAGCACTTCCTGATGAAGATTAAAGACCACAGCCTTCAACATGGATTACACCTCAATATAAAGAAAACAAAAACCCTCACAACTGGACCAATAAGCAGTGTCATGATGAACGGAGAAAAGATTCAGGTTGTCAAGAATTTCATTTTACTTGGATCCACAATCAACACCCATGGAAGCAGCAGTCAAGAAATCAAAAGATACATGGCCTTGGGCAGATCTGCTGCAAAAGACCTCTATAAAGTGTTGAAAAGCAAAGATGTCACCTTGAAGACTAAGGTGTGCCTGACTCACGCCATGGTGTTTTCAGTTGCCTCATATGCACGGGAAAGATGGACAGTGAATAAGGAAGATGGGAGAAGAATTGACACCTTTGAATTGTGGTGTTTCCGAAGAATATTGAATATGCCATGGACTGCTGAAAGAATGAACAAATTTGTCTTAGAAGAAGTACAACCAGAATGCTCCTTAGAAGTAAGGATGGCAAGACTATGTCTTGCATACTTTGGACATTTTTTCAGGAGGGATCAGTCCCCAGAGAAGGACATCACACTTGGTAAAGTAGAGGGTCCTCAAAAAAAGAGGAATACCCTCAATGAGGTGGATTGACACAGTGGCTGCCACAATGGGCTCAAGTATAGCAACAGTTTATGAGGATGGTGCAGGATTGGGCCATGTTTTGTTCTGTTGTACCTAGGACACTATGAGTCAGAACTGACTCAATGGCACCTAACAAGGACAGGAACAACTGTTTGATGCCTTGTCTGCTCCATTGTCAAATTTTCCATACCATCTTCCCCTGTCTCCTCAGCTGATTGTATTTCAGTGAAAAGATAGAAATCTTCAAAGTAGAACTTCCTTTTATTCCCACTACCAAATCTAAATACATATTATGGCTATAGACATCTTTTCTACCTTTCATTCGGTCATTGTAGAAACAAGTCCCTGGTCATTTCAAAAGCTAGTCATGCCAGTGGTTTTTCAATCCTAATCCCTCTTGTCATTTTTTCCTTTATTCTTGTCATCTCTCCTGTAAGATATCTCTGCTATTAGATTCATCTTAGCCTTCAAACATACCATAAGATTCCATTGTAGGGTCAACACCACATCCTCTTTCAGGTATATTTTGCCGCTCATGTTCATAAAGAACTTTAATTAGTTCTTTACACTCATTGTCACCATGTCTATACTTTCCAGTTAGCTCTTCATTCTGTGCATCTGGCTTGCAACTGTTTTTATTACTAAATCTATTGGCTACATATCTATTCTCATTTTATCAGCCACTCAACAGTATAGTTGACCACATCTTACTTTATAAAACACTTTCCTCTTTAGGCTTCCTTGACACTGCACTTTGCTGATTTCTTTTCTACCTCAATGGCATTTTCAATTTTTTGTTTTGTATTTTGTTTTATGTTTGGATTCACTTAATACTATTAATGGTGGCTTCCATTTCAAATTTTTCATTTTTTAGTCTTGATACAACTATTGCAGTTTTTCTTCCTGTAATCTATTAACCTCATCACTGGTTTCTACATTTTTAACATGTGATAACTAAAAGTTATTATTATGAAGTTCAGGTATATAAGAAGGTATACAGGATAATATTACACCTCTGTATACACCATCTTGGTTAATAAACCATATCAAGCCCGTGTACATGAGAGTGAAACTGTGCTCCATAGAGTTTTAATGCTGTAATCTTTTGGAAGTAGGTCACCAGACCTTTCTTTTGAGGTACCTCTGGGTAGATTCAAACCACCAACCTTTTGGTTAGTAGCTGAGTGCTTAACTGTTGGCACCACCCAGGGACTCTTAGATTAAGAAATATAATATCATTAATTAAATGCTTTTTAGGGTTTTTTTTTTTTAATGTAATTCCTTTTATTTTTGTTGTTGAGAATATACACAGCAGAACATATACAATTCAACGATTTCTACATGTACAATTCAGTGACATTGATCACATCCTTCCAGTTGTAGAACCATTCTCACCCTCCTTTTCCAAGTTGTTCCTCTCCCATTAACGTAAATTCACACTGCCCCCTATATTTCCTATCTGATCTTTTGAATTGCTGTTGTCAGTTTGATCCCATATAGACAGATCTTAAAAGAGCACAATGCTTATGGCTGACATTCTTTATTAGTTAAACAGGTTTTGTTGTGGTGATGGTAGTTTTTTTTTTTTTTTTTCCCCCTGGCTACTTTCCCTCTAGCAGTTCTCTAGGTATTGGAGTACTCAGGGCTGTTTTGAACCTTCTGCATCATCTAACACGTGTTCTCTCTTACTGTGTTCCAGCCAACTGGCCACCTCACTATTCCCAAGTATGAAAAGCCCTTTCCTTTCTAGGGCTTTTTGCACATGCTTTTCTGTGCCAGGAATGCATGAACTGGTCTTCTATTCACATGGCCACCTCCTTATTATCCTTCAAGTATCACTTAATTGTAACTCCTCAGAAAAACTTTCCCAGACCATTTTTTTAGAAGTAGCTGAAAATTCTACTCCTTTTGCCTCTTGGTTATTCTCTGTGACATTGTCCTATTTTTTTTTTTCCTTCACAAGCTATAATTATTTTATTTGTTTATGTATTGTCTTTGTTGTCATTAGGTGCCATTGAGTTGATTTTCAACTGATAAAGTATACCTCCCATTAAATAATAAGCTCCATGAGGGCAGGGACTATGTTGTTTTTGTTCACCATTTTATCCCTGACACTTCTGTTGAATGAAATTTAACTATGAAAGGAAATAGAGGTATACACCTAAGCTAAAGGAGGACATGGATCAAGCGGGTGTGGGGAGGAAGGAGATGTGTATATTAAAAATGGAAAAGGCATATATTTATATGCTGCTGGCAGTCCAAATAGAATGAAAGAGGATGAAGTTACGTGATAGAGGATAATTAATACAGCATTGTCATTTCGTAGATTGGCAGTAATAGAATTTAGAGCATCAGCCTCAGATAGAAGGAAGGATAATTTTTACTTTGAGCCAAGTTCAGAAGACATAATAATGATAGGTGCAGATGCAGATTCATTATGGGTAGGAACAAGAAATTAAGGGAGTGGATGCCTAATGTCCTTTAATTTCTTGGTACTTAAAAGAAATAATGTTATCTTCTGAGGAAGAAAGGGACAGGAGTTAATCAAAACTAGAAAAGACTTGTGAACCTTTGGTAAAGTGGCTGAGGAAAAATGGAAGGAGGAGCTGACCAAGCATATTTAATTGAATTGCTGTGTGATGTTAAAGGATCTGCTGAGATGGGAAATGAAGAATTATAATTTTGTTCATTTATTTGTACTTTCATCATGTATTTATTTAGTGCTGTTTTTAGACAGTTCTTTGTGGGTCACTTGCATTTCTGCACACCTTTGAGTGAGGCATTAACTGCCCTTTCTTCTGGCCTATCTTTTCAAGCATGCTTGCATTGCCAGCAGACTTGGAAGATAGACTTATGTCTCCCTACAGAGCAAAGAGCAGGTTTGCCTTGAAGATACAGGGGCAGGCATGCCTACTGCCCATTATATAAAAGATTTCTTAAACTCAGGGTTTCTCACCTATGACATAACCCACTATGTGTTTAGGCATTTACCTGGGTGATCCACATCCTGATGAAACTTGGGGGCAAGGGACTCTGATATAAATATACTGATGCTCGTTCTGATTACTATGCTGGGGATAACGAAGTCCTTTTTCTCTAACTGAGGAGCTTCATGTCTTCTGCCACCGTCCACGAAACTGTGGCAGGCTAACTTGTTAGCATGAAAGAACCCTTCACAGTTCTTGACAAGAATGTGCTATATGCCAGGCCATGATACCAGTCAGTATTGATGGTTAGCTAGAAGAAATCTGAGAAAAAGATTTTCTCAGAAATTGAGAAAAGAAACGGCCTCCACTTGAGAACACTGCAGTGATTGGCAGCAGGTATCTTCAGGCAAGAGCCAGCTTTCAGTTAAGACAAAGATCCCCTGTATTGCTTTGGTCTTCTGTTTCTTCTGCCTCACATTTCTTTTCCTTCATTCTTTCATTTTTATAAATAACTGTAATCTTATCAAGTTAATCTCTTTGTCAGAATTCTTTATACTTACTCATCACCAATATCTGCCACATCATTTGTAAATAAGGACAGTTTGCCTCTTCAAGTCATATGTCTCATTTCTTTATTATCACTTTCTCTAGTACTGTATTGAATTATGTAATAGTGGTATCCTTGTCTTAATAATAATTTAACATTTCTCCTTTATGTATGATGATAGCTGTAGCTGTTTAGCTACCAACCTTTATAAAGTTAAGGGCTATATAATATATTCCATCGAGCTCTAAATAGTTTACAGTTTTAGATTTCCTCTTTAAGTGTTACTTAGTTTTGTGGGGTTTTTTTAACTTCCAATTTTTTTTGTTGTTACTGATAGCTTTTTGTTACTGATATCTGATTTTACTGCAGTACCACTATAGAATATAGTTTGCATGATGTTGATTCCTTGGAATTTATTGAGATTCACTTCATAGCCTATCAAAGAATGTCTGTTCTCTATTTGTTCAGTATAATTTCTGTCAGTGTAACAGATCAGATTACCTCAAATCAAATCTTAAATTTGGTCAACTTTTTGCTGCTTTTTCAGTTTTTGAGCAGACTGTTAAAATCTCCAGTTACAGTTGTAGTTTTATCATTTTTTTCTGTATAGTTCATAGTTCTGTCAAACTGTTGCTTTAGATTATTTTGAAGGTTTATTGTAAGGGTGTATGTGTTCCTGATTGCCACCTCAGCTTGATATTTTGCATGTATCAACTTTGTCCCTTATTAAGTTTTTCACTTTAAATTCTATTTTTTTTTTCTTCTGATAGTCAAATGACTATGCCAGATATCTTTTGGTTCATATTTTCCTGATGTGTCTTTTTTCTATTCCCGGATTCTTAACGTTTCTAAATTGTTTTGCTTTAAATATAATTCTTGCAGTTAATATATTGTTATCTTGCTTTTTAGCCTAGTCTCAGAATCTGTATTTTGGGTGGTTAAGCCCATTACATTTAATTATGTCTATGGAAAAAAAAAAAATTTTTTTTTTTATATGATACTACCCATTTTTACCATCTTATTTTGTTTCATAATTACCTTCTGTGTTTCTTTTTTCTCCCTTTCTCCTTCTATTAGGTTGATTGAATATTCTTCTGCTGCCTAGACACAGTAAACTTTACTAACTTCTTTCTTCATCCTTACTTCTATGTTTCTTCTTTCTGGATTCATTTTTCCTTAGCTGAAAAACACCCTGTAAGTAGTCCTGTGAAAGAAGTCTTTGTATGGTAAATGTTCTGAAACCATAAATCACTGAGAATATCTTCTCTTTGCCCTTTAATTTAAACAGTTGAGTTCTGTGGTCAAAATCATTTTGTTTCCACATACTTAGATAGTTCATTATTTTGTTGCTCTAGAGAAGTCTGGTAACCTGATTATTATTCCCTTGTAGGTAGTCTGTTTCTCTGGAAACATTGGTAACAGCAGTTAATAGTTCACACAAACTTTTTAAAAGGACCTTAGATGTAATGTGTCTGCCAATTTTTTTTTTTTTTTTTGTAGTTGTTTAATCCATCCTATTGGCACACTAATTAACCTTTTCAATCTTCTTTTGTAATTCTGAAAATTTCTTGATCATTACGTTTTCAAATCTTTCCTTATTTATTGACTTATTTATTTATTCTTTCCTTTCTTTATGGGAGTCCTTTTAGTGAATATTAACAGGCCTACTTTTCTCATCCATTTCATTGACATTTCTCATTCCTTTCACCCTTTTTTCTTTTTCTGAAGCAGTCTAGGAAAATTTTTCTACCCAGTTTATTCTTCAGTGATGTCTATTATGCTGACCAACTTTCCTTTTGAGGTCTTTATCTCAACAATTTTATTTTTATGCACTAAATCTCTAGTTAGTTCTTTTTATAATTGCTTGTTTCTGCTTTGCGTTTGTCAAATTCTGTCTTATTTTTCTTAGGATATTTACTATGCTTATTGTAATTCTCGTTCTGTCTGCTCCATTATTTGTGTTTCTTGTGCATAGGTTATGCCATTGTTTTCTTTAGTTCAAGATATATGCGCTTCTCAGATCTCTCCTCATTTTTATTTGTGAGTTCATCTATTTGTCTATTGACCTATCAGTTGCTTTGGTAAGTAATGTCTTTGGGTTGGGGGCAAAAGCTAATCATAACTTACGTTTTAACAGCTGAGCCATATCTTTTAAAATTACCCTGGAAGAGGGGAGAAGAGAAGAGAGTATCTAGGGGCCGTTCACCTCATCTATACTCCTGATTATTGGTGCTTCATTCTCTCTGGAAAGTCAGAGCTGCCTTGAGTTTACCTTTCACTATTGTTTTTGTGCCAAGGAAGGGCAGCGTGAGGCAATGAAAAGGCCACAGCTAAAAGGCTCTCTTTTACTCTATCCTTATCTTTTCTACTCCAGGCTACAGTTTACCTCACACTGAAATCTTGCCAGCCCCTGTCCCCCAAGGGGTCCTCACAGATTTTGTGTTAATTTCCAAGTACTGCTCTGAGAGCCATCAGGCTTCCCATCTCTTATGGCATCTTCAGGGTCACTTTGGACAAGCAAGCTGGCAACCTGCGCTAGCTTGTCAGCTTTTTAAGAGCCAAAAGTACATTCATTTTGGAAGCTTCAAAGTGAAGTATAAAACTCTCATTTTACTTATTAAAATACAATAATTCGGTTTCATAAGAAGTAAGAGTGAACTGAGAAAGAATACATACAAGGAGATATTACATAGAAAATCTCAGGAGGATTTCTTATCTCCTGAATGTGAACAAAAAAGCATGGGAGAATTTAAACTTTTGTTTTATTTTCTAAAGTAAATAGAATCTATTAAAAGTTTGTCCACTTAACATATATTTCAAGTTTTCCAAAATTAGTCCATTTTCTTTGTTTTCTGGAAAATTTGAAATACAGGACTTATAACAAATATAAAATAATGTACACTAAAGAAAACGTTATCTCATTATATCAAACTAAAGATTATCTATTTTAAGAAATTATTTTGACCTCTGATTCCAGTATATTTAGGTGTTCTGTTTATGTTTTAATAGGTTCAAAATACTGCCTGAAGTTCTGTATCGTATCCCCACACTTGAAACAGTTTTGATCAGTAACAATCAAGTTGGATCTGTGGACCCTCAGAAGATGAAGATGATGGAAAATCTGACCACGCTGGACCTTCAAAATAATGACCTCCTACAAATTCCACCAGAGCTTGGTAATTGTGTGAATTTAAGGTAACTATGCCTTCTGAGTTTTTCCTTTTATTTGATTTGTTGAAAGTGTTTTTTGTTGTTGTTATTTGTTTGTTTCTTGTTGAGGTGATGTTGTGGGAATTTGAAGTAACAAATTTAAGATCATATTAAAAATAATAGATAACAAAACCTAAAATCCCAATTCTGATTTTCAAATTTTACCAAATATATTTTTTAGCTTTGTTTATATGATATATGTGTAAATACAGTAACTGGTTGTTTCTACCAGTATTTTTCTCTTCACTATATATATCTGTATATATCTGTAACATGAAACTCTACTGCATAAAATCATCAGGAAATACAAACTCCTTGGCTTTTCCTACAGAGTTTTTCAAAATATGATTATAGACCACCACCATTCCAAGCCCAGCATGATCTTTCTTGTGCTTTGAGTTTGCTGTCCCCTCAACTCTGCTTTCATTAATAATGTACTTAAATATTACCTTTGAAAACTTTCCTGATTCTCCAGGCAGAGTTAGTCCCCTTTTGATTTCCCCTCATTTTTTGTTTGGACTCATTTGTATTATCTTTTTTGTCTTCCTTTAGAAAAGTGTATCCCAGTGCCTGGAACATAGTAAGCACCCAATAACTGCCTGTTAAATGAACATAAATTATTTCGCATTTTCTCCTTTATGGGGGCAGCACTGGCATCAGCCCTGGTACCTTACAGTAGTAAATTATAGGAGACAAATAAATAACTCCTTTTTCTAGAAATTAAGAAAATCAGTCTTTAAAAGAATTCCCAAAGGCACATAGAAAGCTGTGAAGATATCATTTAGATGTAGTGTGTAACAGGGTGTGAGTCCTTTGACTTTCATTTAAATAAACACTTAAGCTATTAAAAATTAATGTAAAAGTATCTTATAACTGAAGATATTTCATTAATTATATAAAGAAACAAAATAAGCTGTTAAATCTTAAGTCGAACCTCATTTTAGAATGCAGATAGATTTATACATGGATATCTGGTCAGGTGAGGGAGGCAGCAGAAGTGTGTTAACATTTTCCGGGAGAGGGGATACATGGATCACATTATGACCCTAGCACTGATAATTCTCAGTTCGCTCATTCTAATACTTGTGTAAACCTAATTCGGTCACATTTAATATGTGGTCTTTATAAGATTGAGAAAAGGCTGGGTATAAAGGTGATTCAAACCACAGCTCCACCATTTAGTAGCTATGTGATCCAGGAAAGTTTTCTTACCTTCTTAAGTCTGTATTTCCTCATCTGTAAAACAGAAATATTAATGGTACCTACATGGTACTGTTGATAAGAGAATTAAGAGAAACAATGAATGTAAATTACTTAGCATTGTACCTTTCACATAATAAGCATTCAATTAATGTTGTTTTGGTTATTATTGTAGCTATGATCCCAACTGTTTAAATGCTCAGATTTGAAAAGAATAGAGAAAAAAAAAATTATTTTTCATATTGCAAATGAAATTAGAAGAAAAGCTTCTCTAGCAGAAAATGTTTAAATTCTTAATTTCTCTCTTTTGTTTAGAACATTACTACTAGATGGAAATCCATTCCGAGTTCCTCGAGCAGCCATATTAATGAAAGGAACAGCTGCTATCCTGGAATATTTGAGAGACCGAATTCCTACTTAAATTGGAGTTGCTTTGTAATCCTGGCCAAGTTAATTGTTAGGAGGATTTAACATTTTCTTGTAGCATCATCCTAAAGCTGATTGCTGTAATTGATCTTAGTTTCCTAATATCACCTAGCCATTGGTATAATTGGCCTGGCCATAGTCACTGCCAGGGAATATTTTTACATTGACAACTATTTAACATTTTTTCTAAGATACTGCGTACATTTATAATGGTGATCACCGTGTATAGTGTCCATACTCCATACGTTTGTTCTGAGTATTTTGCACAGGATTTATCTTCCTTGCTTTCATTCCCTTATAACATAGCAAGCAGTTTCTTCAAAAATGAATTTTTATTTAATGTGAATATTTTTATAATTACAAAGGAATTTTGTAGAAGTGGGTTTTTTTTTTAATTTCTACTTTTTTTTTTTTTTTATTTGTATTACATATAATATGACCAATTGACTTGAATGTGACTACCCAATTTCTACCTTTTTATTAGATATAAAATTGAATTTTACTGAGTACTGTCCTTTGACCCAAAAAAATAAGACTTTTCATTATCCATGATAGAACTTTTGTGATGTGGTTGGTCTTGGTACAAGTTTTTAATCAACATTCACTGTTTTGTTTTAATGTATTAAGCTGTTTCTTTTCTAGCTATTGCGTAGGTCTTTTTTCCCTAGTTTATGAAATCATTTTATCAGGACTGCTAATATCACAGAAAAGCCATACAAGATAAAGTTATTGAAGGAAAAAATAGTGAAAGTGTTGTTATAATTGCTCTCACAATTTTGAATTTAAAACTTGACAAGTTTTATGGTATCTTAGTATTAAGTTTCCATGTGATAATCTAATACTTTTAGATTCAAGAGCATTAAAGAAATTGGATCTGCATATTTTTCCCTCAGCTAGAATCTGAGCATTTTAAATTCCTTTTATTCCTTAAAAAAATGTGTTGAAGACTTTATCTTACTAATTCTATCGGTAACAGAAACTGACAACAATTAATAACATATATTGCCTAGAAATCTTGAAATGTACTGTGTTTAAATACTTATTAAGCAGGTATTTGTATACCTAATCTTCTGTTTTAATCCAACCTGTGTGTCTTTTTATTTCTAGTATCTTAATTTAAAACTTGCTTGCAGTCTCAATAAGGCCAAACTTGTAGTCATATAGTAATTTTCTAAAATTACTTGATTTTAAAAGTAAATTCGGAATTTGATATAGGTAAACTTAATTTAATGAAAACCAAATATAAAATTTTTTGTTTATGCCAAAAATATCAGAAGTAGGCTGATTAGTGATTATAAAACTTATCATTAAATTCTATTAAGTAGTCAATTCAGTAGTACGTATATCAGTAGTATGTATATCAATTTAGATGGCTAGCTAGATAGCTTTTGGATGATTGACGCATGCTTATATTATGAAAAAATCAGTGCTAATAAAGATAAATATACATGGTCATAATTATTTTCAAATATTTGATTCCAATGTTTGTTTTTGAATAAAAGAAACATTCCCTTTTCATACCACAGCTCTGTGATGGATTAAGAAGTCTGCTTTGATAATTAAACAAAAGACACTTTACAATAAGGTGACATTTTATTATTTATACAATAAAGAGACTTTTATGTTATTCAAAACACTTTTTTTTAAATACTGAAAAAGTTGAGTACACCAAAGCCGAAAAATGGCTCTGCTATACACTGCACAGCATTATTTTAGTCCCTGTGTTTTGTATCTGTACAGAAAGCATCTTCAAAATGCATTCTAATCACATTGTACACCTTTACCAATTAGTGTGAATACAGAAAATAAAACTGGAAGAGTACAGCTTGCATTTGCAAATTAACTGACAAAGTAATTAATTCCACTGATTTGGTCAATTTAAAATATAGATTCATAGGACTTCTTTGCACATAAAATGAAGCAGCTTTCAAGGTCATTATGGTCTCATACTGCAAAAAAAAACCATTAAGTACATTCACAACCTATGTTAATAAAGTAGTAAATATGTCTTCATTCAGTTTTATTTACATCAATATGTAGTTCAACTAAAAAGTACTATTGTGATACAGTAGTCTTTAACACATACAAAAATGACATTTCTTTATATATAATTTAAGCTCAAAATCACAATTATCTCAAAATATTACTTACAATACAGCCATTTCAATTAAACATGTCATGATTTAATTTTTCTTATAAAATGGTAAAATTTTTTATTAAAGTAAGCAATTTGTTTTGAATTGGCTAGAGTACACCCAAGTAGAAAACCTTAAATGTTAAGAGGTGTTTCCTGCCTCCTCCCACTCGAATTTCTGTATAGCCACCTAGGCTAGCAAAGAGACAGAAAAGGCCCCAATTTATAAAGATTAAGTCTCTTTTGCTATACTGCTGTGGCTTGTTGGTAATTCCATAAAAGCTTTACACGGGGAGTGTCAACTATGCAGTGAAATGCATGCATTAATTTACAATATGTCTATGTAAAATGTTAGTGTTTCCTAATGCACATTAAAAATGTCCACAAAAACTGCGAAAGAAGTCTTTAATAAAGAAGCACTTATCAATCAGAAAGATCTATCAATCGCATATTGTAAACTTGAAAACTACTTGATAATATAATGGACTTTCTTTGAGACGAGATCCCAATTCAAGTTCTTTCTCTAGCTAAAGGAGCTCTGGTTACTTGGCCTTAAGATGTCACTGTTGTGCTGCACATATGGTAGTAAAGTCAGATGTTAAAAAGAATAGGAGTCCAGAGACTGTCTTCATTTTTCAAAAACAATGGCCCGAAGTTGCATTACTGCTTAGGAATTTTACCTAAACTTAACGGGAGAGTGAAATATTTCACTGAATGAATTATATGACTTCAAATGGGCAATTGTGTGTTTAGCATACGGGAAGAAATTTTACGTAGGTGAAATTAGAACTTCTTTATATAGTAATAAAAGGATCATGTCCCAAAATAACTGAGGTCAAAAGTAATCAATTATCAAATAGTTTAGGATGAAAGAATAGTTTTCATGGGTACTTTAAAAAAATAAATAAACTCGAAAACTTAATATCTAGTATCCTTTTACCTGTAATTCTTAACAAATCAATTAAAGATCTATCACATTCTTGGTTTAGAATTGCTGCTGTTAGTTTAATGTATCTTTTCGGAATAGAAAGACTACAGTTCATCTTATGGTTTACTATATACATCTGGGTCGGGGTGTATAAAGTGAGAAAAATGAAATTACAGTACTTACAAACCTTACTCTTGCAAGGTTAATTGTGGTGGTCTTTGAAATTTACAGACAGAATTCAGTAGCTTTACTTTTGATTTTCAACTAAACTTTAGAAAAATTCTCTCTCATTTGAAGACAATGTCATAGTCCTTAAGCTACCTTTTAGGCCATTATATACACCGAGAACAAAGAGAAACTTGATTGGCTCTTCAAACAAAAAGAACCTGGTTTATCTGGCTGTCAGATATCGTTTTCTTCATTCCAAACTGAAAATAGTAAGGCTTGCATTTTCAAGAAGGAAACTATAGTTGAGGATGTTGAAGGGAAATGCCTAAACGTCATAAAGCATTAAGTATTTAAACATTTATTGCATTCCACTGACACTAGGTGTCATCAAAGCTAAAACAAAATTTCCTAGAATAAAACTTTAACATACAACATTCCTTACAGACCTGAACAAGACGTCTTTCCACATTCAAGGCCAGTAAGAATCCTCTGAGTGGACAGACTCTTCAAGTATTGAAAATAAAATTTATTTCAACAATGCATTCTGAAAATAAATTTCTTTTTTAGCAAATATGGTAGCTGCTTTATGCTCTGTCTGCCTGAGAGTTTCATCTTGATTTTCCCATGGACTTTCCAAAAAAATTATATCAGATTTCCTAAGAGCTGTTTTTTTTGTTGTTGTTGTTGTTTGTGTGTTTTTTGTTTTAGTAGAGGGCTGGGGTAGGGGAAGAGAGTCAGAGAATCAAAGAAATATGTGATTTCTTTTGTCCATTTGTCAAATGCTTTCCTTAAAATCTAACTATCAAAAAAAGGTCAGTTGACCTGCATACCTGGGCATTGTTTAACTTCATTAACTGTGCAAAACAAATGTGCAAAGAAAAACACCTATGTCTGTTGTGTCTATATAGACACAGAACCTGAGTTACAATAAAAGTTTTTAATACACAAAAACGTTTCTTAATGTAGGAAAATAACCTTTAAAGGGCCAAAAATACCTTTGTACAATATAAGCAGCTAACTTTAAAACTTCAGTGTACTTAAGTATGACATATTTTATGAGACCCAGCAAAAAAGGGACATTTACATTTGATAATTTAACAATAGCTGAAATAACCAGATTCTTACTTTGAGTATCTATTATTTTCATTCCCCTGGATTCATTAACTTTTCTAAAACAAAACAAAAAGCACATTCAAATATGTGTCTGCTTTTATTTCTGATGAACAGTTTCTGTTTTTTTTCTAAATATTGAGGACAGAGGAGATTTGGGGTTGCTAGGCATATGACTTAGTGCCAGGCTATAATGGAATTCTAAAATTCAAGCAAATAGAATATATAATCTATTATTAAGAGAAATATTACTTAAAAAATATTTGGTAGACAAGTCTTGGGTCAAGGCCTGAATGAAGCTAGTCTTTCATCTGCAGGCTCCCCTTCTGCAGAATGTTAACTATTAAAAATTTTCTCCACACTTCATTTCCTTAGTTTGTGGTAGGTTTCTTAACCTTTTCATATTTGAATTGTCCCAATTGAAGCTCCCTTGCTTACATTCCACTAGTTATAATGTCCTTTTTGTATCTTTCCTATTGCTTGTTTTTCTTCAGGAGCTTAGTTTTCTGGGATGACTTCTTGGTCTCCCCTCATAAGCCCCATAAATACTCGTTAGGGGAAAATCTACATAAATGTTTCCACTCTCTTCTTAGACACTGATTGAAGGCAGAATCCAGGACACACTTATTCCCTGGGCCACATCTCAGATGCATACTGAGGAAATTTTATAGAAAAAGAGTGCAAGTTGCTTCTCTGTGCTGCTCAGGTTGGCTCTTGTAATTATGCATTTATGGCAGTAAAGTCGTAGCTGCTTAGAAAGAAGGGAAAACCAACTGAACCAAAATGTTCAATCCTTGCATCTGCAGTTGGGTTGGAGAGCCCCTTGACTACTTGTGTCAGTGGTGGAAGGGAGTCTGGTCATTGTCTGAATGCTGTTTTTCCTCACTGGGGTCATGAGCCTGGTTTGAGAATAGGTTTAGGTGTTAGAGTCATCAGCCAAGAGAACTGCAGTCTCTTCCAACCTTTTTATATGATACTTGTCTGAGGATCACTACAAGGATTTTGTATTGTGCAGAAGGCTAAAAGAGTCACGTTTTATCTGCCAACAGATTTGTTGCCATGGGAACCAATGCAGGAAAAAACGAAAATAGGACAAAAAGCTGAGGATTAAATGTGGAGAATATTGATAAGGAGTTCTTTTCTACATGGCAATTTGAGCATTGGGGATTAAAAATATATATATATTCCTTATGTAGCCAGATCAGTGAAAATGGACAAAATGACTTGCCGGCGGCAGCTGATGTGGGCAATGCAGGGAGAAAGTAGTAGTTTTGTAGTTTAGATGAGTGGAATTCTGGAAAAGTCAGCCCTATCCCTGGTAAGATAGCTCTTCAATTCCAGGTGTTAAATTAACCATATGGGCAAAGGTGCCCTTTGGAAAGGTATGTCCATGCTTTGCTTGACAAAAGCAGTCTGTTGTAATTACTCTCACCCCTCCAGAGGTGGGAGACACCACCTGACAAGATTATTGCACACATAGTATATTATTGCTTGAAGCATCTTTCTGATAATTCCAAATAAACCCCAGATCCTGCATATATGCATCCACCCTTTCCCCCCCTTTCTCCCCTCAAAGGCAGCTACTGCAGGTAACTCATTAGGAAATAGTTACTTCATTGCACCAGATACAAGTCTTCCCCGTGTACTCTTTTCTGCCATTTTGGAGTTGATAATAAATTGATGAAACCAGAGTGTAGGATTCCAGGAAAATCCTTAATCTGAGAAAGGTAAATTTACACATTTATTTTCAGATGTTCCAGGGAGAATGCACCCACCTTATCCACCAAGCTTCCCAAAAGGCTGTTTCCTGAAATCGTACAATTAATGTCTAGTTCCTATAACTTTTGGCAAATACATAAAATGCAATTGCCCTGAGGAGATAGGGGAAGGTCACAGTATAGATGCCTACTACATTTGACCATTCCTGGAGAGCTATTTTTCAAATAGTAGTGACACTCTTCACCTGCTATTCTTCTCCCACCCTCCAAATATGCACAAAGAAAAAACTAGAAACACACAGGTATGGGGCCCTGGTCGGGTTGAAGGCCAGGAAGTGGGAGACACAGCCATGTTGGGTAGTTCTCTTTAGAGTACGTCTAACTACAAATGATTTGAATAAAATAATGTCCTTGTGCAGTGTTAAGAACAGTGGACATTACAAGTGATTTCACTAGAAATGCTTTGATTTCACTAGAAATGCTTTGATTTCACTAGAAATATTTATTTCCTTTTTTCACTAATGACTTCTTGTTCTATTAGAGTTCCTTACTGAATCCTTTGGCAATCCCAACAATGACTTCTTGAAATACCAAAAGCCCATGAATTGCTATTCTCTGGAGTGCTCAGGGAGTTCTGGAATCTAGTAAAAAGGCCACCTGACACTACTCTACTTAATAGGTTTACCACATCCATTCATTCCTCAGGCAAGAATTTGGAAACTGTTAAGACAAAGTTCATAATGTATTGAGAATTTAAATTTGGCTTCTTCGAATTTTTTAAAACAATTTGATTCAACCTCTCGACCTTCTGTGGGGTTGTATAAGTGATTCCCTGCTACATCAGGTATACCTTAAGGAATTATAGACATAACTTTCACCTGGTTTTCTCTAGTTGATCAGATAGCACAGTATGCAATTCACAAAAGAACCAATCTTGCCAATATTAGGGCAATTACTGCCACCAGCTACTGTCTGTATTTGGAAATCAGAAAAATTAACTTATGGAATAAGGATGTCTGTGTAGTATGCATTATGCTTTGCAGAACTGATTTTAGGTGTTGGCCATTGAACATAGGTAGATGTCGGGATTTTTTTCAATACGTTTCAACCTTGATCTGCTGCAGTATGCCCGAAATGACCTTTCCCTCTAAAGTATTTAAAAAGCACAACCTCATTTTGAAATGTAAGCATGCTGCACAACCCATTGCAAATATTTTTTTTTAAACTCACATTTTTTTAAGCTGATGCACAAAGACACTAAGTTGCTCTGAGATAAAATCCACCACCTCATCACAAAGTGGCAACTAATTTTCCAGACTAAGGTTGAACTCACACATTTTTTAAGCCCACCTTTATTATACTGTTGCTGTTGCACCTGCCTCTATGCTAATCCTAGCCTGAGTAAAAATCCTTTTAACTTCAAAGAGCAAACAAAAACTCTGGGGTTTTGTTGGAAATAAAACCACATCTGCTATTTCTCCTGCCAGTGGACCCTCTGAAGAAATTCTTCCCTTGAATTAATTTCTGGGATGTTACATGGCTACCATTTCTTAGTGCTTAGTGATGTTGCTAGGAGTCCCTGGGTGGTGCAAATGGTTAAATACTTAAGCACTTTGCTACTAACCAAAAGGTTGGTGGTTTGAGTCCACCCAGAGGCACCTTGGAAGAAAGTCCTGGCCATCTACTTCCAAAAGATCACAGCCATTAAAAACCCTATGGAACACAGCCCTACTCTGAAGCACATGGGGTCTATGTGAGGTGAGAATCAGCTCTATGGCAATTGGTTTGTTTTTCTTTTTTTACTGATGTTCACAGGGTAGGTGAAGTTGTCAGCATTGGAGGACCATTAGAAAAGGGTCTGGTGGGACATACGTAGCCGGTATTTCAGCGGTTTGTTTAAATTGCATGTCGTGAGGCTTGATCTGTGTCTGTATGGTTCCTGGCACTCCTTAGTGTTTCACCTCCCGAAAATTTTGTCTGAGATGCTGTTCAAGTCACATTTCTCACTGAACTCTAATGGGGTCCTGCTCTGTGATTAAACACAAAGCATCCCCACTAGCGGGGCATTTGCTAACAGTAAAGAGTGTGATCTTTTTTTCCTTGCGTGTAGGTGCACGATAAGTATTAGACTGTGCATGTCCAGCAGAAGTATGTACATTTTTCTTAGGTGTTTAATCAAATTAATCCCATTAAGTGGAAGGGTGGGCCTTTGCTATCAAGCCTTGAGATGTCTGCTGGGTCTTCAGGGACCTTCTTCTTGACCCCTGACCTTGACCCCTAAAGGCCAACCACTTGGAAGGACAAATTCAAAGGGAAGTGGAGAGCTAGAGCCTAGCTAGTGATTCTGTCCCTCCCTGATATGGTTCATTCAGAACTACCCTGCAATTATCTATGTCCTCACTGTAATCTGAGACTCGGTCTTTTTTGGAAGAGAACATATATGAGGGGCAGGAGCCTGCCATCCTATAAAAACAATAAAGCCAAAAGGAAGCATTTCCCATTTTATTAGACTATGAGAGAAAGTGGTAACACAGTTTTCTGTGCTCATACTTTGTACCTATACAGTACAAAATACATTACATTTATTGGACTTTCTATGTGTCTGTCCCCCCACTAGACTGTGTTTCTTGAGAGGAGGAACCATGGATTATTTAAATTTGTATCTTCCACTGTTCTCGTAATAGAACTTTGAACGTAATCCTATGTGCATTAACAGTTACTGAATAAATTGAATGTACAGTAAGAAATAGGTGAATTGTCTTAATCACTGCTAATTTTTTTTTTTTTAAGAATAAACAGATTAGCTGGAGAATAAATTTTAGGATGATCCAGAGGAAACTTGGGAGAGAACTATTTAAACAGTCTCGCTAAGTAAACCTACAAGCCTGGACGAATGCTCTAAATATGAGTATATGTTATTCTAAGGGTATAGATGAACATGCTGGGGATATTTATGGAAAGATTTAAAAAAAAAAAAAAAAGACATAATCCTTTACCTTTGAGTAGTTTATGATGATGTAATTCACTAGGTCACGAAGATAGTGACTATCATTTTTGGGAATTATGTGGAGGCTTAAAAAAGGTGATGTTGAAGCAGAGAGACAGGGAGAGAGAAAGAGATATAGTGATTGGTTCCCAAGTTTGAATTTCTCTGGGAAATGGTCCATAAAATAGATTTGTAAATGTTCTCAAGAGAGTGAGGTGTTTGCTAGCAACACTCACGGTTTTAAAAAGGACATGTCAGAGTGATGGCCTGCTACAGAATCTGTCTTGATCATAAGAAGACTTTGTGATCCCATCAAATGCAAAATATTTAGTGCCAAGTTGAACAGACCACAACTATGGTTGAAGAATAATGTCAAAGATGGGCTATCAAAAACAGATGGTTGAAAACAAACAGAAGGACAGTCAGTAAAGACAAATGTTGCAAGTCGGGAACAGTTTGGATAATGATAACATAGAGGACAAATTACATTTGGAGAACCTGCCCACTCCCTAACAACCTTTTCTTTGCAGGTGCCTTCTGGCTGAATGCATACCAGTGGGAGTGGAATCTTGAGTATGACTAGCATTCACTCATTTCGCAGGGAGCTTACACAACTGGACAAAGGCAGTGAAGGAGGACAAGTGGGGGTGCAAGCAGTGTTTCAAGGGGATCCGATGCATTGTCATTAATAGCTCCTCTTCTCCCTCAGCTGCTGAGGGCCTCACATTCCAACCCAACCCAGGTGGATCTTCCCATTTGTTGCACCTTAAAGCAGAGCTTCCTAAGCTTTTTCCGTCTTAACACAGACAGAAAATAATGTTTATTCTGTACAATGGGGTGGTTGAAAGAATAAGGCTGCTCGAGGTCCCAAGTGAAAGCGATAAGCCTCAAGTCCCAGCTCTGAGAGGATCAATAATATCTCAGCACATGGGGGAAGAATGCTGGCTGCTGGATTGGAAGCTCTGACCTAGAGATCACCCCCAGGAAGAAAAAATTAAGATTACTTATGTATGACAAAAAAGAAAACAAAACAACCCTTTACTAATAGTTGATACCAAAAATCCAGAGGCAGTGCATGCAGTACCAGCATTAGTAAATAAAAAGCACTATTGGAATGCGTAAAAACAAACGTTCAAGTAGTTTTCCCATCAGTCGCAATACAAAGTTTTCCTAGCTCTCATACTAACAGTTCTAGATTCTAGATTCTCATATTACTATTCAGTTTTAGATTCTAAGTTCTACAAGCTTTCATGAAAAGCTTGGGGAGGTCTGAGAAGGGGTGAAGAAGAATGATGAAATAGAAAATGAGGCAAATAAAAAAAGCCAAAAGCTGTATCCAAGAAAATGAAATGATGTTCTGTAGGTGAACACCCACTGTATTTGCTTTAAAATGTGTGGGCATGTTATGTGCAATTTTAATTTGTTCAGGAGATATGTATCCCTAAAAACAGAGTAAGCAACCACACTTGGTAAGCAAAACAAGATGGTGAACTGAAATTGGCAGGCTTGAAGAAATTACGAAACACCAACCCCCAAAGAAGGTCGAAAGGAATTTGATAAGATCGCACTGTATCAGTAGCTGATGATCATACGGCTAGAAGGAAACTGTTTTGTTTTGGAGTAAAGCAGAGGATTTAAATAGTTTTACATAGATTTAGGGAAAGTCTTATTTTCTCTCCATCTTCTTTTGCTCTGGGTTGGACAAAATGAAGATTAAATGGTTTGGCAGAGAAACACCATGAACTCACAAATAAATAGGACCTTGATTGAATTAGTAGAGAAGAGGGCCAGATAAGGGTGCTGGCTAAGCTGAGAGGGTAAGGACATAATTAGCTTAGAAGTAATAAACAGAAACATTGCAAGCAGAGACTCTGAAATTCCAGATATCTAAGAACCAAAATAGCTTGAGGACACATGTGTGCCTTCAACACCTAGACATTCAGTCTGCAGGAAGGGAGGGGGGATGTAAACTTCCCCTGGAGTCTGACGATCACTTTATGAGATACATTTTGAAATACATTCCTTTTTCACTTCATAATAAGGTAAAATCTGATTATGATACTATGCTGATTACTTGTACACATAAGATAAAATGAAAAATTAGGAGTTTATACCAGACGCCTATTTACTGCAGGATGCCAGCTGGAAATAAAGCTAAACACAGATATACACGTATTCAGATTTGACTAGTTTTTGAATTATATAAGGAAGGTCATGCTAGGCAAACTTAGTTCCAGATGTTTAAGTTTTAAAAAATAGATTTCAAATTGTCGCAAATCTATTCCCGCACCCTCGGAATCTGCATACTGGAAGGAAGCTTGGTTAAAATTGTGGCAGGCACAAAATATTTGGGAAACACAGAAGAGCTATTAAACTGGCTGATGCAATAACTAAACTGAACAATTAGGAAACATCAAAACGTTAAAGCAAACATTCACCCAAGATTTAGAGAGAGCTCTCTCTATGATTGGGTCACAGGGTAGTTGATAAGAGCGAGAGGTTTAGTCAAAAAATACAGAAACTGCTTAAAATAAGCTCAAATGTTCTTATGTTTTTTCTTACATTGTTTAAAATTTAAAATTCTGTTTCAAATGAATTTTTAAAAGTATGGAGTTTTAGTTTTGGAACATACATTGTAGTCCTATGAAAAACTTAATGATTCTTACTCACCAATTAAGTACAAACAGGGTGACCATATAGTTCATTGCCCAAACTGGGATCCTTTTGAGAATGAAAGAGGTGCTACGAACAATTACACCAGCACAACAGGTATAATAAAAATGACTTCTCAAATGTGTGTGGTCACCCAGGCTGGAGAACTGAAAGTCCAGATACAAAGGGCTCCATCTAGTGGTGGCTCTTCCAGACTGTAGACCAAAACCCATTGCTATCAACTCAATTCTGACTCACAGCGACCCTATAGGAGAGAGAAGAACTGCCCCATAGGGTTTCCAAGGAGCAGCTGGTGGATTTGAACTGCCGACCTTTTGGTTAGCAGCCAAGCTCTTAACCACTGTGTCACTAGGGCTTCAAACTATAAATACAGGTTCCTAAAAGGAACTTGCTAACTTATATATGGGGATACTATATGTCAGACTTGGACCCAGTAATTTAAACTGAGGGTTTCATTGTGATGAAACACATAACTTGTTGCTATATAAGGGTGAGTTAGTGAGGGGAGGGGTAGCCTCTTCTCTGGAGGAATTTTAAAAATAGTATTCCTTCCTGAAGGCAGAGACATGAACCAGATTCCCTCAGGGTCCTTTTCTGTCTTATGATAGAACAACAATTTTCCTCATTTTTCCGCAGACCTTTTACCTATGGCTGTACTGTTTGATGTTGGACTTTACTTCAGGAAAGTGTCCTGTTAATTTTTGATGTGATACCTTTGAGTGAATTTCCTTGTTCTGAGAAGTTACATGACTAAAATATTACCTACTACATTAAAAAAAAGTTTCTACAAATTAATAGCAACTGAACAAAGTATGACCCTAATACATGCCTTATTTTTCATTTTGAACTATTTCTGCTTCTGGAAGAACAGGAAGAAGGCCAGTCATCAAGAATTGCTGAAAGATCACTCTTTTGGCCAGGAGAGCAGAGAGGGAGAGGAGAGGGATTCTGGGGCCGTTTTTCTCAGTCAGCAGGGCCAAGCGACCAGAGGATGTGCTTGAATCTAAGTCTGATTTCTTTTACCCAGTGTCTCACTCTGTTCCTCTTTGTCAGTCCTTTGTCCCGTTTCTTTTCCCTTTCTCATTCTTACTCCCTTAAAAACTTACTAATTTCTATCCTTCATCTGGCCTTCAAGTCCATTCTTACTCTTACCCACTTACTCTAAAGTAATGGCACTTCCTTGGTTATTATTTCATTTCATTGTGGACATTGGCATTCTTTTCCTGATGTAAATATATAGACAACAGGCTGTAAGACCAAATAGTAGCCCTTGAAGTTTAGAACATGACCAGGATCTAGTTGTTTAAAAGTAAAGGTGAGTATGCTAACTATCCCCAGAAGGCATACTTGCACTGATTTGCTGACTTCCACACATGTCAAATGCTTTATAGTTATAATTTTCATTTCCTATTGTGAAGTTCATGAACTACAGTACATGATAACTAGTATGGCTTTTTGTGAGGTTGACGATGATAAAATTAAACTCCTTGGTAAACCTCTCTAACAAAATGAATTTGTGTCCCTGGAACCAACATTTTACATTTTCATAAGGTTTTCTCCTGTGATGAGTAAGTATTACACTAAAACAATCGGTCATGGAGTGAAAGACAAGGAGACAGACCAAATGGCAGAGGCGGAACAGGGCATTGAAGAAGCCACTTTTGTGTTCCTAAAACATTTGAGAAAAATGAATGACCAATCACCTAGAGGAGGCTAGTAGGGGTGGTGCATAAATTGTCCAGATGGCTTCAGGTTAGCAGGTGATGCATTTTGATGAAAAGATTAGTTTCTGTTCTCTAGAGGATAAAACCACACGCACCTTCTCAAATTTGAAGGTCCTACGAGCACAGTATTAAAAACCCCAGTGAGTGGGCTTTATGCTTTTTTTTAGACATAGAGTGTACTTATATGTAATAAGTCCAATGTTACACACATCCCTCTATGCCACGACTTTTATAAAGGCCCACACCAAAATATTACTTGAAGAACACAATCAACCATATCATAGAAACTAGGCAGACTATCCTGTCATTCAGGAAAAGTCAACACTAGGATTTATTCTGGAGAGTTTGAGGCATCATACTATCAAAGGAAATGATGATCGAAGTTTCCTTCAAGGTAGCCTCATGACTTCTCAATCAAAAATGTAATGTAAAGAAGCCATAATCAGTCAATACAGACAGTGAGACCTCCTTATAGAAAGAAATTCAAAGGCAGAAACAGGGTGGAATAATTAGTATTATTAGAAATCATAAGCAAATAGTAGATGAGAAATGGATTTAATGTTGCAGAATATATCACTCAATTCTGGAGTCAGTTTGCTTTGAAACCTTAATAGAAAAACATTGAGAGATGTTTTTGAGAAAAGATTAAAAAAAAAAAAGTTTTACTTGCAAGGCAATCAACAACCCATGAGATATTAAAGGGATTGTTGTTAGAATCTTATCTACCTGAGTTCTATCTCTACTTAGATACCATTTTTCTTTTAAGCAGCTGGACTCCTTTTTCTTTTCTCACACAAGGGAAGGGTCTAATGAAGCTAATGCTAATGGCAATGCAAAGAGCATACCCCCTTTCTTCTTTAAGATCAGCAGGTCAGATTCTGAACTCTATAGAAGTTTGAGAAAGGGCATGTGGTTTTACAAAGGTAACCCTGATTTTCTATGTTCTGTCTCAATAGCTGGAGTACCTGTGTGGTGCAAACAGTTGAGTGCTTGACTACTAGCTGAAAGGTGGCAGTTTGAACCCACCCAGAGGTACCTTGGAACACAAGCCTAGCAATCTGCTTCTGAAAGGTCACAGCCATGAAAACCTTACAGAGCAGTTTCATTCTGCACACACGGGACTGCCATGAGTTGGTATCGACTCAATAACAACAACAACAATCTAAATAGTCATTTTAATTCTATAGTTTTGCAACGGCTTGAGAATTATGATGGGAGTATATGGCATTTTCACTTTGGGGATATAGGTGATTGGATCTGCTGATGAATTAATGCCAAAATGCTGTCTGTAAACATCGTCATGCTGACTGTGGCCAGTAGCCTATGGACAGACTATTCTTTAGCTAAGAACAGGTAGCATGAGGCAGCAGGTTTGATTAAATTTAGAATAGGGGTTTGGAGACTCTCTCCCCCAAACCAGTGCTCCTTAGCTCCATCCCTCTTACGACACCCTTCACTAGTCCCCATGCCTCCAAATTTTACAGATGGCAGAGACAAACATACCAAATTGCAATGTACAGGGAGAAGACTCTTAAATAAAAAGGGGGTCTAAAACCAGACTCAAACGTGTAGTTTTGCCTCTTTAGTTTACAGTCACTTACTTCACTTCTCCAGGCCTCTGGTAAAACGAAGGGACTGGGCTTGATTATCTCTAAGATACCTGTAAGACCAAAACCACGATTCTGTGAGTTCAGCCATTCATTTCTCTGGGAGATTCTGACATCTGTATGCATGACTTCTTCCCACAAGAGAAACAAGATCCTTACAGACCAGAAGGATAGATATTATGAACTCCAACTAAATGAACAAAATACACTTCTTAAACTCCTTGGACATTGCTAAGATCCTCAGAAAACATAAAAGGGAACTTAAACACAACTACTAAAGCACAGCATAAAAGACCCAGAAGTTTTAGAAGAAATGCCAAGGAGGGGAGGAGTTTCAGGTGAAAAGGGAGAATTTTTTTAAATTTAGGAATGGTGAGTGACACTGAGAGGGTGAAAAAGGTTTGTGGTTTAAGGCTATGCCAACTGAACATCAACCTCCTGTTTAATTCAATATTTATTCGGTGTCTTTACATGTCAGGCCTGTCACCCCTTTAATCATTTATTGAGCACCTACTATACTTCTAACACTACAACAGGCACTAGAGATACATGGTAAGCAAAACCAGATGTGCCCTCTTCTGTTTAGATGGCCTCTGTTAATACTGTCTGATCCTCTCCCTCAAGGAGCTTACAACTGATAGGAGAGAAAGAGCAAATACCAAATAGCTATGACTTCAGGCATAATATAAGAGATAATATAAAAATATACAATTAATACAATGATGCTAAGGAAATTTCTTCCCATTAAGATTGGGGTTACTTGAGCTGAACCTTTAAGGGTGCACATGATTTTTATAATATAGAACGGGAATGGGGAGAGGAGGCATTCGGGTAGAGAGAGCAGTGTGGCCAAAAGCTGAGACAGAAATGCACAGGAAGGACTCAGAGAAAAGTAAGGCGCTCTATGTGTTTGAGATACAGGGTGTGTGTTTTTACCTCAGTAGGGTGAAGAAAAAACAAGCAATTCCTAGATTCAGAAGATCAAAATTTCCTTGGAAGAATAAATAGATGTTCGTGATAGGTGGCGAGCCCTGGTGGCACAGTGGTTAAGACCTTGGCTGCTAACCAAAGAGTCGGCAGTTTGAATCCACTAGCCACTCCTTGGAAATTCTATGAGGCACTTCTACTCTGTCCTATAGAGTCAGTATGAATTAGAAACAACTTGATGGCATTGAGTTTGTTTTTTTAGGTTATGATAGGTAGATATGTGTGATCCAACCTCATCAAACAGTATTTTCATGTGATGGGTTGAACAGCATGCAGTGACAATGTTCTTCACCCCACTGAAGGAGGTGAAGTAAGCAAATGTGAAATGCAGCCAGTTGAACAACTATTCAACTCACTGCATTTCTGAATGAGTCTTTCTAATATTGAATCCAATGAACTCCCATGCTCTCGACAGTCTACAGAGGCAGTGGTCATAGAATGGACCCTTTCGGGACACTCAAAGTAGGAGAATCTCTTCAACCATGTCTTTTAAACTACTGACTTCCATCTTTGCCCCATCATGTCCCAGACACATAGACATGGTGCTGGGCCAGGTGCGGGACACCATTCTTCACCATGTATCCCTCTCCTCTGTAGAACAAACAAACTGTCAAAATTATTGCCCCTTTTCCAGAACTTCAAGAAATTCTGGTTGCTATTTATCTTGTCCAGTAAGGTATCCACTCTTGCCACTTCTAGTACATGAAATGTTGCCCTAAATCCTAGCAAGATTTCACAATAGCCAAAGGCCACTAGACCCAATAGGAAGACCTATCTGTAGCTCCACATAGAACCACCATGCTCCGCCCCAAGGAGATCTAACTAGAAAAATATGCTAACTCCTTTGGCAGTAGGGTGGGCTGAGGCCAGGTACAAAGGGACTCACCACATTGCCTCGTACTGCCTTTGTTCTGGAACTTCTCTCATCTTTCCACTTGATTGTGAGGTTCTGTACGGAGCAGACCGTGTAATATCCCTCGAAGTGCTGGGTGAGTAGTTGATGCTCAACAAATATTTATTTTATTATTTATAAACATTCATTTAACATTTTTATTATATTCTTCAATAAAGTCTCCCAGAATGTTTTGAGTTTTTGAATGACATACCTTAGGCATCTGAGATTCAGCTACAGTAATTATTTTTCTGTGGAGGAAATACAGGAATTCACTGATGAAAATAAAAGTCCCTGTACTAACATATCTTACTCTAGGTGTAGAGATACCTGGCTATTTGTAGACTGCTTACTCATGTTATTTTAAAGAAGGAACAAAACTGGCAAAGAAAAAAAAAAAAAAAAACCTTGAGCAATAGCGACAGAATTAAGGTAAACAAAATGAGAAAGATTGCCTGATTGACCTAACTTTTTTTCTGAATACCAATTCTTACACCCATTGAAATTATGCCAGCTAAAAAAAAAATTTAAAGGAGAAAAGAAAATCATTCTAGGTTTGAAAATCCCACCTGTGGGAATTTGACCATGGTTTTTTCTTTGGGTCAGGCCTATACTGGTTCCAACCCCAGAATAGCAAGAATCACAGGATTTGAGTGCATTCTACATACACACTGCCTGAACTTCACAACCTTTCATTCTTTCAGTTGCTACTATTAATTAAATTGGGGAGAAAAAAGTGTTCTACAGCCCAGAATCATTTGGGAAGATATTGACACAGCTGCAGAGCTACCCTTCTCATCTGTTCTGCTTAACATTCAGGCCCACTTTTCATCTTGTTTAGTGCTCAGTGTGTACAGAAAGCAGGAGCTGACTGTCTTAAAGCAGAATCCAACTGGAAACAGTCCTGCCAGAGGAAGAAACTGCTTCTACAGTTGGAACGAATAGATTGTTTCCCGTCAGGTTTTTTTCTCCTTACTTTTTTTCACATAGAAACGCTCTTAGCTTAGATGAAGATAATCATATAGTTAAAAGCCCAGGAGATTCAATATTCCTATATTTTATTGTATTTTTAAAAAATAAAAGCTTAGAGTGGATGCTCCCCTCCATTTTTCGGAAATCTCTGTGAATTCTCCAACGTAGAAGTTGGACACTTTATACCCTTGCAAGAGAGTTTCCAGACCATTCTCTCGTAGATGGTGTTATAGGTAAGGAAGATTGGAACCCATTCCAATCCCACTCAGCTGGGAGGCTCACAGAAATCCCCTCATATGGTGAAATCTAACATTTTAAAAATGGAAGTGGAAACACCATTCTATTCACGCATTGCCACCCACAGCCTTGTACATAAGCTTTGTTCGCTGTTGTCTGAGACCTGGTAAGTGCCCCCTTTTTGGCCCTTGGGCAATTCTACTACTCCAGATTCCCTGATCACTCAAGAAAATTGCACTCAAACTGGAAACTAGAGCCATCAGTTGATACTCAAGGGTCTCAGAATATAGATAGAACTCTAACAGGGCTCTTATCCTTGTCTCAGCAGGATAGTAGTGGACATCCACTGCCTTTGGAGCAGTATGGGGATAGATTTATAGCAGCAACAGCTGCAAAGAAGAGAGGTCAGTTTTACATACTAGAAACAGAAATGCCCCCAGAAGGTTCAGCATATTACTAGGAAGCTCGATTGCATCTGCCTTAGTTTTCAACAGCAGGATGGCTCAGAAAATACATTATATCAACATTTTAGATCAAAATGGAGCTAAGAAGATGCACAGAAGATCTCCTATAATATTAATCCATATGTTTTCTATAGGCTGTATCTTCTATTTTTCCACCGCTCGCATTTTTTTTTTTTTTTCCTATAACGGTCTTGCTGGTTGATGGGAAAATATCCTGGAATGGAAAGCAGGTGTAATGCTAAGGAGAAAAGTTTATACAAGTGATCACAAATCTGAAGATCTCCCTCCATTCCTGGAAGATCAGGTGGCTCCAACCATCAAAGAGGGTACATCACCGACTTGATGTTTGATGAACACTTTATTAGGCCTCACAAAGATTTAGCATTTCTGTGAGATGAACTTTGTTCTCTAACTGGAACTTCAACCCTGCTTTTCTTGACCCTAAAAAGGAACCATCTTCTTAACTTACTGGGTTTTTTTTGCCTTTTTGACTGACTCAGTATTTTAATAACCCTACTGTTTGCTCGGTATGTCAGGAATCAGTCAAACACATTGTATGACCGAATTTACCAGACTTACAGTGGTAGTCCTCTACCAACATGGCTTTTTATCTGGTTATGTTGTATTCTTGCCTCTTGAGGACAGTGTATTCATCTTCATCAGAACAGACACTTTCCAGCTGTGTGCCAACAAGGTGCAGAAGCTCATTAAATGCAACATTAAAAGCCAATGGGAAGTCAAGCTGGCTAGTACACTCTGTTTTCCAAAGCTCTAAACTGTAGTGGAGATAGTAAATAGACTTTTTGGTTAAACATAAAATATTTTTCTGGTTTCTTTCCTCTAAACATTTTAGAAAGTTCAGATATTTTTCACTTCATACTTGAATATGGAAATCTAATTTCATCAATCTTTCCCTCCTCTGAATCTTTCCTTTTCTCTTTGAATCCACTAGTAAAAGACATTTTAGTCCTACTTTTAAATAAGTCATTATATTAGTGATATGTTTGTAAGCATCTTTAAGATTAAAAACAAATTAATGTTGGTTTGTCACCCTCTCTTTAAAGCTAATTTGCATTTTGAAGGTGGTAGTCTAAAGTGAGGGCCAGGAACAACTGTGATTGTTTGATATCGATGTGATTACCATTCCAAGGAGCTGGGACACATTTTTTTTTTTTTTTTTTAATATAGGCTTCAATGAGCAATGAATTAGTATAATGTATATATTGTATATTGTACTGATTTTGAGTATACTTGTCAAAAATACTTTTATAGTTTGAAATTATTATTTTTTTTAGGTGACTCGTATTGTCTGCAAGGCTGGGATTATCATAAAAGAGCCTTTGTGACACAATAGTATATGCGTTTTTTTTTTTTGCAAAAAATGTTCCCACATAAATAATGCCCATATAACACGAAGCATCCAAAAAACTCATTGCCGTCAAGTCGATTCCAACTCATAGTACCCCTATAGGACAGAGTAGAACTGCCCCATAGAGTTTCCAAGGAGCAGCTGGTTTCCTTCCCAAGGAACTGCTGGCCTTTTGGTTAGCAGCCGAGCTCTTAACCACTGCACCACCAGGGCTCCTAACCAGCAAGGCACAGAGCTTACGAAAATAGTATGGGGGGAGGTAGGCTGCACCACTGGCCAAAAAAAAAGCATAATGTGGACATTATTTGCATAAAATTTGCATACAGTAAGCCTTGTAAATAATTCTAAAAATTGTCCACTAATGTCTATTTGGTTTTCACAATTATGAGCAATTCTACTGATAATTTTCTATTCTGCTCTTCCCCTCTCTAATCTTTCTCAGTCCCCTCTGTGGCATCTTACTGATCTACCAGTTATAAGCAACTTCCTCATCGGGAAGTTTCCAATAAAAATCAAAGACCAAGAGGTAGAGTATACTGGAACCATCATGAATTACACTTCTTTTTTGTTGTTGATTTTTCTTCTTTAAAAGGCACACTCTTAACTTTTTTGTTTTGGTTTTTGTTAACATGAGCCAGATTCTAATTTCAGGCAGCAGCAAAAACAGTTACTCCAGAAAAATTAATACTAAAAATTCAATGAATTATTAGTTCTTGTCATCTATAGTATCAATTAGATCTTTTCCTTCAAGTGATTAATGATTTTATTCAGTCAATCTAAAAAAAAAAAAAAAATGCCTCTATTCATTAATACTTGTCTTTTTTTCAGTTTGCAGCATGTCAGTACAATTGACAGCGAGGTACTCTGGCACATCACATTTCTTTTCCAGTGGTCAGTGTTCCCTTTTCTCTTTTCCTCATTCCTGAACTACAGAACAGGAAGGATTAAAGCACTGGCCCACGACAATGTTGTACCATCATAAGTGGCAGAGGTGTCTACTAGAATCATGATCCTCTCAGCTCGGTGCCTCAGAAGCATCTCCTGAAGACCTGGGTTGACGTAGAAACTTAACATAAAAAAAGACTTGGGGAGTCCCATATTTCATTCTTCTCTTACCTCTGCCATAAAAGATTAAACAAAAATGATGGGATGATTTGAGATGCTTCATTGACACCAAATTAAACCCATGAGTTTCTTGTTTCCTTTAAGTGATCTTATGAGGCCAGTGAGGTCCTCCATCTTGATTAATGATTATCATCCTGTAATAGTGTCTGGATACTGTGGTTTGGAGTGAGTTTTGAAAAAGAAAATTAGGCTCTGAAAGACATTTCTCATCAGAAACTGTCAATATATTAAAATGCATTTAAAAGCTGCTTCTGGGAAACATACTGAATAGGCCAACCATTTAATCATTTGTTCAGTGTTGAACCCTATAAAATCACGGTATAATGTCATTCTGACATAAAGCAACATCAAAATTAGTGCATCATCTATAAAGTGAAGTATTATTTGTCTTCACATGACAAATTCTATTGCCAAAAAATACCACTGCACTTCTAATAAGTGTCACTCATTTTAATATACCCTACAAAAATACAATATTTTCAATGTCCCCATAAAACAGTTAACTTACAAATATTATTCTCAGAGCTTTGGTAACATCAATATGTGATACTGCTGTGAAAATTCTAATACCCCAAATTCCAACTCATAGCACCTGACACACTAGCATGTAAAGTAAATTCATTACATAAAAAAGAACTTTGTGGAAATATGAGAAAGAAAATGAATACAATGAACTCTGGGGAATTATTCTGGAATTTAAAACTAACATTTTAGTAAACTTGATGACTACTATTACAAAGAAACATTTAAAGGATTATAAAATGAATTCTGATTATTTATAATGGAAAATTGTTCCAATATACTAACAGCTAACTCTACGTTAACTATGCTTGTTTTTCCCTCCAGTTGGACAGATTCAAATTTCTATTCCTTGAAATTTCATTTTGAGAAAAGAAAGCATTTGAAATATTTTCTCTATTTCTTTCCATGAAACAGGTGCTAAATAATACAGGGAGATCACAGCTCTGAGAACATATATTTGAAGTTTTGTATTTAAATACCAAAGTTTTTTTTTATATACTCCCCCATAAATTTCTAACAACAGTATTTCTTAATGATAAATTTTATCAATTCCCAAAACCCATTTTGAATGATTTAAAAGTAGCAAATTAGATAAAGCAACACACAAATAAATGCCACATTTACAACTAAATAAATTACAGAGGCTACAGGATATAATCAACATAAACTTGAAAGAAATAAAGCAATACCTTTCCTGCCACCCATCATTCACTGCTTAAATTTGTGGAGAAAAAGATTTATCTACATTTACCTTTAGTCCATTTCTTAACTCTGCATGTATTGTAATTAGCTAAAGGCATTGAACAATTAATTAGTTTGTCCTGGCTATCTTTATTCAGGTCCCAGAGATGAATGGCTGATTTATGAAATATTTCACTCTGTATTATGAGAATTTAGCAAATGAATATGGAACCAAATATAAACACTTTATACCATATGTACAGTTACTTTCATAAGGCATTATCATGTAATTTTTATTGAAAAAGATTCAATATAGTAAAGTCTTATTTTAAGATATATTTTCTTTCTCAATCCGAGATGTTTAGTTTATGAAAATATTGTTTTTCTCTATATTCTTTTTGTATATATGCCAACATATACCTTGTGCTAGAAATATTTTATGGGAATTACAACTCTTTATATTTGTATTTTCTATATAAAGGCATATACAACTTTGAGGCAGTGTTTCTGATGGAGAGCAGAATCTGTAAAGAGCTTGTGTGTGCTTCCGTGCTCCGAAATTATATGAAATCCACTTTGAGAAGAAACTAATTTGATTAAAAAAAACAAAAACAAAACAAAACTGCACCAATGCACAGCCAGAGGCTGACAATTAAAACTAATACATAACCACATGAACATCATATTTATATAGTTAACATTTTTAAGGATGATCAGTGCTAACATATAGTATTATACATTTGGCACTAATGTTTGCCATTGGTCCAGCAATTGGCAAAATTTGTTTCTATGTATAAATTTATTTTTGAACATTAGATCTGGCTAGACGTATCTTCACTATTTATAAAAAATATTTAGACAGTAAGCTCACGTTGAATAACTAGGTCTACTGTGTTCTGGAAACTCTTCAGTAGTAATACAGCTTTTTCATGTTCCATATGTACAAAACTGTGTCCATTTGCCTGTAAACACACATAAAACAGAGCAATCAGTGTAAGGAATCTGTTGATCACTTTACCATTGTTTCCAATCATAAGACTCAAGGGAGTATTGAGCAACAGAAAATTAAACCAGTTTTTAGAAGCCACAATGGAATTGTGATCATGGGAGCAACTAATCGCTTTCACCCAGGTTCAACTCTATTTAGCCATTCAACAAGTATCTATCAGGTACCTAGTATGTCCTTGCCACTGTGCTAATCACAGAGATACACTAGTGAATAACAGAAGTACTAGAAATACAGAAGTTCAGCTTTGTGTTGCTGTTGTTTTGATTTGTTTTGTTTTGCAGGAACTTAGTTGAGATGGCTTGAAGGGTGCACAGGACTATCACTTTCTTGTTATATAATTATTGATACATTAAAACCTACGAAAGCCAGAACCTCTGTAAGGCAGAAACCTGTCAGAAAACCGAACAAACTTGTTGCCATTGTGTCGATTCCGACTCATACTGAGCCTATAGGACAGAGTAGAACAGCCTCATAGGGTTTCCAAGGAGTGGCTGATGGATTTGAATTGCTGACATTTTGGTTAGCAGCTGAGCTCTTAACCACCACGCAACCTGTCAGAGAAGGGACACTCAAATATTTTCGACTAAACGGAGTGATGGAAAAGTGGTAAGACTGCACCCTGTCAAAGTGGAAAACTTGCAAGACCCTCCCAGAAAAACAATGGAGTCCTGTCGAGTTCTGGCTGTCATAGGTCTCACTGTATAAACCTACTGGAATGATTAAATATTTCAGTCATGCCAAACATGCCAACATGACTAGACACATATATCGTATAGCCAAATCGTATTATGACTCACTTTAAAGTCCTTAGTTTATAAGTTTTTATATCAGAGAACTGAAAACCCGTTGCCGTCAAGTTGATTCTGACTCATAGTGACCCTACAGGACAGCGCAGAGCTGCCCCATAGGGTTTTCAGGGGCAGCTGGTGGATTCGAACTGCTAAACTTTTGGTTAGCAGCTGAGCTCTTAACCAGGACTCCTATATTACAGAAGTTATTTTTATTTCCCCAATTCTAAATGCAAGTATATTCATTTTCTATACCAGTGTTTCCCAATCCAATCCAATATACATAAGGGGTAAAGTACACTGATATTACTCACAGTGGACATGCCCACTGTCTTCTAGTTAAACTCACTGCTGGGGAGTCTATTGTTACTCATAGCAACCCTATAGGACAGAGTAGAACTGCCCTATAGGGTTTCCAAGACTGTAAATCTTTATGAAAGCAGACTGCCATATCTTTCTCCTGCAGAGCAGCTGGTGGGTTCGAACCACCGACCTTTTGGTTAGCAGCCAAGTGCTTAATCACTGCACCACCAAGGCTCCTGTCTTCTAGTGAGGAATCATTAATTTAAGCAATCATAATTCGTTTTAAACATAATTAGCCTAAGGTTACAATTTCAAGATTCCAACAGGCTATTATTTGACATTGATATCTCTAAATGTACACATTTCTTTGTAGTAAGGGTTCCTTAGTCTTTGGTTTTCTCTACATTAAATTGCAGATTGTCTTCATTGGAATGCTTTTTTATTATTAATAGAGAAGTGGGTCCCATAAATCTTCACTGCCATGAGTATATAAAAATAAATACAACCTTATTGAAACCTTATAGGGATAAATCTTGGAAATGCAATGATTAACAGTTATGTACCGGTTTGCCTTGCAGTCTAAGACTCAGTTAATTCAGAAAAGAAGCAACAGTCAAACTGACTGCTTGGCAAAATACAGGTAATACACTCGGTTAATTGGTTGAATTTTTCAATTTTCCATTGGTTTATTTTGGATACATGTTGCTTTGATTATTTTATTTACTCTTTTTTTTATTTCTTAAAATGTAAATAATATTTCAAATAACCAATCATTTAGAATGTTTCACTGCTTTTAGCTTTTTAGAATTTAAAGCAGCCGTACATCTCTAGCAAAACTGTACAACCTTTGTAACTTAGATGAAAGTCATCTGATACCTTATAGTTTATCACAGGGTCATTAAAATTGGTTGGCAAATAATGTGATATGAGAAGGTCCTAAATTATTGCATTTTTAAACCATAGTACATCTACCAATGAGGAAATATTACCCAAAAAACCAAACCCATTGCTATCAAGTTGATTCTGACTCATAGTGACCCTATAGGACAGAGAACTGTCCCACAAGGTTTCCGAGGAATGGTTGGTGGATTTGAACTGCCGATCTTTTGGTTTGCAGCTGTAGTTCACAGCTACTGCACCACCAGGGCTCCATAAGGAAATATTAGGAAACAAAAATGTAAACCCATAGAAATCCACATAATCAGTATAATGTTGAATTAAACTATATGGATTCCTTTGTTGCTGCTGTTAGTTGCCGTTGAGTTGATTCTGACTGATGGTGATCCCAAGTGTGCAGAATAGAACAGCTCCATAGAGTTTTCAGAATCGTGACCTTTCAGAAGCAGATCACCAGGCCTGTCTTCCAAGGCATCTCTGGGTAGGTTCAAACTGCCAACTTTTTGGCTAGTAATTGAGCACTTAATCATTTCATTAATGAAAATACCTATCAAATTTGAGATTGACTTCTAGAATGTCATGAAATAGTAGATGAGTAGAACTTTGGTGTATTACACAGCCCAAATTTCTTGCTTTAAGTTGTAGTGAAAACCAGACAGCTACATCCTGTTCAATGTTTTTTCCGGTGGTAGTGATGTGGGATGCAGAAAACAGCATATGGTACATTCGCCTCTCTACTTTCATCTATTTTTGACATCATGTGTCATAGCAAACAGGTGAAATATATGCTTCTTTCACCATAATTTTAAGGCAATACTAAAGAGCTTATTAAGGAGCTCTGGTGGTGTAACGGTTAAGCACTTCACTGCTAAACAAAAGGTCAGTAGTTCAAACTCAGCAGTGGCTCCAAGGGAGAAAAGACTACTCCTGTAAAGATTCCAGCCTAGGAAACCCTGTGGGGCAGTTCTTCTCTGTCCTTTAGGTCACTATGAGTTGAAATCAACTTGTCAGCGCACAACAACAACTATCTTAATGTCTTCATTTGACCTAAAGGCATACCTTAACTGCGAAATTAAAATTTGACTTTAGTAATGGAGTTCTTGAATATCAAACCTTAAAAATAACTTTATGAGTGCTCAGAGTTTGTGTCTGTCGACACAAACCTAGAATTGCAATGAACCCAAAACTCTCCGAGAATTTTCAGGGATTTACATGAAACTTATATATCCCAGGTTTTCAGGGAAAAGTTATGGTATAAGATTTGGAGGATACATATAGCATGTTATCCATTATCACACTCATTCCTGGGTGGTGTAAACAGTTAACATATTCAGCTGCTAACCAAAAGGTTGGAGGTTCAGGTTCACCCAGAAGTATCTTGGGAGAAAAGCCTGGTCATCTATTTCTCAAAAATCAATCACTGAAAACCCTATGGAACACAATTCTATGCTGACAGACATGGAGTCACCATGGCTTGGGACTGACTCGATGGCAACAATTTTTTTTTTTTTTGGTAGGCACTGTGGATTTAAAAATAATATCAGTGTCAAGCAAATGAGTAATACAAAACCCAGATAGCAAATTAATCATAGCTGTTAATTAATTATAGCTGTTACGTAGCAAGAGATCTTTAAAGAAAGCTGGACTACTTCCACCGTGATTATTTCTTTATTTATTCAATCAAAAATGTGTATTGTGTGCTCTGTCCAAGGCATTGTGCTAGACACTGGGGATTGGAGGTAAGAAAAAGATGAAACAGGGAGGCTTCCATGAAAGAGCTGACCATCCAGAACAGGAAATAAGCCCCAGACATACCCAAAAACAATGTAGGAAATGCCTTCCCTACAGTAAACACTCAAAAAATGTGTGTTGGATTAAATTAGCATCTTAAGAGGTAAATAATAACGTGCTAGGGAAGCGTTTTTTTTTTTTTTTTTTTTAGGGAAGCTTAGGAGAGCTTGGGGAGGGCAAAGAGAAGGGGGAAAACATCTGAGGAAGCTGTTTCTCTGAGGCACATAGAAAAGTTTCCTGGTACTCACACCTAGCAGAAGTGTGATTAGCAGAGGAGTCCAAGTCCTTGTCTTGTCATATGCCTGAAGTCTCCTCCAGCCCTCCAATGTGAACAGTTGATAATTTCAGTTAATATGGAGGGTCTTTATGGGAGGTGGGATTGATTTGCAGAAACTTGTCTTCAAAATGAAAATCAATAGCCCAATATGAAAAAATTTAAAATTAAACAGAGTGTTCTGGAGACAGAGACAGAAGGACAGAAAGAAAGAGAGACAGATGTATGGGGACAGGAGGGGGCACTGCTTACTTGACACCACGTTCCAACACCCCCCGGTGCAAGTTGATTCTGACTCATTGTGACCCTGTGAGTGTCAGAATACAACTGTGCTCCATAAAGTTTTAAATGGCTGGTTTTTTAGAAGTAGATATCTAGGCCTTTCTTCCAAGGTGCTTCCAGGTGAACTTGAACCTCTAACCTTTCAGTTAGCAGCTGAGTGCATTAACAATTTGCATTACCCAGGGACTCCTCCAACCCTACAGTGCTCCTGAAAACAGTGTGAAAGCTAATGATCTAGATTAAGCCTGTCTTTTTATAAATAAAACAGCTATACCTCAGATAGATCAAGCCACTTGCCTGAGGTCACACAGCAAGGAAAAGGGCTAGGGTAGATCATTTGATACCGTAATATCCCTTTTCATTATATTGCTCAAAACGTGGTTGAAATAATAAGACTATGATCACTTCAAGTGATTTGAACTGACATTTCATTGGCTACTACAAAATAATGAACACTTTTTCCCTTAGAAATTGTTGCTATATCACCTCCTAACATAATTCTGTTCTTTACAGTGGTTGCAAAGCTGTGATTCCCATTCAGATTCTTCTCAGAGTTAATTTAACTTATTCTAAAAATACTGGTGGAAATAACATTTAGTCCTAAATTAGAATCTACAGAAATGCTGAATTGCTCATTCTTATTTTAGTTCAACTTTGGGTTGTTGTAACTGTATGTGAGCTTTCTCTCTCCAGAGTAGAAAGACTAAGTCAGTCTATATGCTAAGGCAGTGCCAGGGGACTCAAGAGGAAATGGATTAAATAGGAGGACATTTTTAGTAGGTATAATCTATAAATTCGGCATCTGATTGGATAAGGGAGTAAGCAGGAATCTACTTGTTATGTTATTAACTGAAAATGAGCTTATTTGGGAAGATAATGGATTTTGTGGAACTGGTGAAGCATGCAAGAGGAATGTTGACCATGTATTTGGAAATGAGAGGCTGCAGGTTAGGAAGGACATCAGAGTTGCCTCATTAGCAACAAGGGTTAGATCTTACCAAAGCTTGGTACTGACCACATGGAAAACTAAGAGACTTGTTAGAAAATAAGATTAAAAGAGAGCATTGTGAAAGGAAGGACATCAAATTGGAAAAGGACGGTGATGCAGCTTTTTGTAAGATTAAAGCAGAACTGAAAGACAGCGCTTGCTACTGACCTAGACGTTTTGAAAAATGAGGATGGGAAAGGTGAAAACAGGGCCCAATCCTTTCTGCCAAAGGATGTCAGAAAGTTAGCTTTAGCCAGCTGGTTGAACTGAAAGACAGAGATTCTCATGGGCCCCAGTGTGCTGAGAGGAGGGGACATGAAACTCTGCCTAAGAGACCCAGGCAGGAGAAGTCATCCTTGAAGGAGACCAAAATGGAGTGTTCAGGAAGGCAGCAGGAAATCCAAAATAATCAAATACTTTCTAGTGGTACCAATTAACTCTAGCCTTCTGTAGCACACAGGAAAGGGCAGGGTAAGAAGAGAGCTGGATTGACTCTAGACTTGAATCTGAATCTGCTTGCAATAAACCACACGCCAGTAGGGCTAATCTCCCAGAAGGAAATAAGCAGATTGGTAAATTATATCATTGAGCCAAATGAACACTGGGGCTTTACCTGTAATTCTAGTCCCCAGAAATGTTTTGAATCTAAATCAGAGTTTTGGTGAGCCTCGAGAGGCCTCTTCAAAGGACCACAACCAGAGACTGCCTGGGAATGGCTTCAAAATAAGAGAAGGATCCTGAAAGTCTAGAAAGTACATTATTTTAGAAAGTTCATTAAAAATTAAATAATTTAATATGTGTCAAGTGCTTACTACAAGGCCTGGCATACTATAAGCACTCAATAAATAAATGTTAGCTACTACTATTAATATTTCTTTATTATTACTATTAATTTTCTTCTGCTTAAGAAATATAGTTTTCATTAAACCAGAAGAACAGGAGAGAACATAAAAAGGAAGGAATTTCTGCTTTCATTTTTTTTAGTTAACCCTAATTCAAATATATATATATATATATATATTATTGTTTTTGGTGAAAATTTACACAGCAAATTAGGTTCTCTTTTAACAATTCCTATACATATTGTTCAGTGACATTGGTTACATTTTCCACATTGTGTCAACATTCTCATTATTTCTATTCTGGTTGTTCTGTGTCCATTAATCTAGCTTCCCTGTAGCCCTAATTTTTTTTTTTTAAAGACGAAAATGTGAGGACCAGAGAAAGAACATGAAATATTGAAGATCACATAGCTGGTGGCTGGGTAGGTATCTTGGTGTATCTTGGTTTCTCAGGGATGTTGTGCAGTAAATGTTTTAGGTTCACTCAATGAATTATTATTTTTTTTTTAATCTTAATTGAGATACTTTTTGATATGCTGCATTATGTTATGCCTGATGCCAGGGGACATAAGGAGAGAGAAATGCTTGAAGAGGGGTTTGAATGGAAGGAGAAGATATAACCTCAGTTCTAGAGAATATTCTTCCATTCTTAAAACAGAAGAGCAAAAAGAATTGCCATTGTATCTGTTAAAATGAATATGACTTACTGGCACTGAAGAATTATGTTTCTCCATTTGCGTAAACATTTTCCAATGAAAATGAAGACCAGAGGAATCATGATATTTCAACTCTTGGAGTTTTGTGGTTGTTTAGTGTATGTGAGTGGAAGAAAAGGCTGAGGAAATACAGGCTGATGCTGTGCAATGGTAATTGCATAGTATAAATGCAATGAAGCTTGGAAAATTAATGCTAAATGAATGAAATTTAAAAGTATTTTGCCACATTTGGCTACTTATGTTTTATATAAACACACTATCATGGATTATAATAAGATATGTACAATTTTGAGAAAATTGCAATTTATGAAAAATGAGACATAAGTGAGTGGCTTATTAAGTTGAAACGAAGTTAATAAGAAAACAATCTATGAAGTGAAAAGGTTATGAACATTTTATGCTTCAAGAATATGTAGTTAATGGGTTTCTAACATTAGCTCATTTGCAAATATAAGGGAACATTTTACTATAATCTTTATGCTATTTGCTGAAAATATCCCTCCTTATTTTCATTCCATTTGACATCTTCTGTACCACAAATTATTAATTGCCCTTTTTTATGATTTAAACATGAAATGCTAATGGTTAATGAAAATAATATTTGCGATTGCAAAAACAAGCAGAGCTTTTCAATTTCAGAATATTATCCCACTCATTAATTTACTGTAAAACACACTGGGTTTCTGGATTTCCTCCTCTTGGTCCTTCCTGGATAAATCTTTGATTCACTTCTGGTAAATTGTTTTGTGAAATTGATAAATTATGTATGTTTATACCGTAGAAATTCTCCAGATCCTGCTGCAATCCTACTAGGAACTCTGTTATAGCCTTATTATCCAAAGTGTTAGACTTAAAGCTAGCATCTGAGAAGCCTTGGCCACATGACTGGTAGAATTATCCACTGCGAAGGGCAGCTCCTTTTTTAGACTTCAAAGGGGAAATCGGGTTAGGGACATGGGCACGTGATTTTTGGTTGATTTAAACTCACCCTCAAGGGACAAACATATTCAAAGAACCTGTACACAGGCATTTTGTAAATTAAATAAATTAGGTATCCATCAAAACATTAATATGTCACATTTAAAATGCTTCTAGCTATTGGGATAAAGGAAAACTAAAAAATGCAGCAACCAAATTAGAGCTATAGGGGAAAGCCTTCACGGTGTAGAATCCTGACAGCTACACGTTATGAGAAACCAGGGGAATCTCGAACAATTGTAATTGTGCTTCGCTTTAACTAACAGGAATTAATTCCCATTTCAGAATTTGAATCTCAGGGAGTATTCTCAATAAATATTGGGATATATTTGGGTTTGGGTAGGCTGCATAATCAATACTAAATTGACTGTAAACAAAATCATTTACAATTTATTCTTTTCTATAAGAAATATGAACTACAGACCTTAAATTTATACAGAGTTCATGTGAAAAATTTACATTACACTTTTTATATTAAGAAACTTTGAAGTCTTAATGGCTTGTACTGTAGTATTAAAAATAAACTTCACAGAATAAAGATTTTGTCTTCTGTCTTAAGTGTACACATATACTGCAGCTTGAAATGTTTCATGAATTCAGGCTTGTAAAAGACATGGCAAGATAGAATAGACTCAGCTACAGACTTTGTGAATTATTTGTATAGAAACTCTGGCATGCAACTCATACTGAATAGTAATCCTGAAGAAATTTACTTATTTGCTGTAATTTTAGAATGTCTGTTTTCTTCTTGGAAACCCTGATGGCGTAGTGGTTAAGTGCTATGGCTGTTAACCAAAGGGTCAGCAGTTCGAATCTGCCAGGCACTCCTTGGAAACTCTATGTGCAGTTCTACTCTGTCCTGTAGAGTCACTATGAGTCAGAACCGACTCGGAGGTACTGGGTTTGGTTTTGGTTTTCTTCTTGTCAAATATGTCAAAGGATCGTCTTTAAGGAATGAATTAACAAAGGAATTTCCTACCTTGGTTTGCAAAGTGGTTCCCCAACAAATCACACCTTACTCCTTTTACTTTTGCTACGAGAATTACTGCAAAAATCAATACCTTGTTTTCAGGGGATTTCTTTACAGCAAGGTCAGTCTCCATTTTGGTGGACAGCATTCTTTTAAGAGAAGACAGACTAGGGGTTCATTTTATTAAACATTTGATATTCAGCTCTTTCCTCTTTCCCTCCTTCATTTTCTGCCCTGCACAATTTGGAGCAGGTCTACATCCTGGCTGATGTGGTGTAAAGGCAGGAACTAAGTTATAGTCATCTGTTGCATCCTTTATATTGCTTGGCACAATGCTTTGTACATTTAATGCAGATTTGTCAAATAAATAAATAAATAGAAAATGTGATGAATATGATAAGTCAGTAAACTTTGCTCCAGTAGAATCAACATTGAAAAATAGAAAAAATGCAAACAAGTTATTTAATCTCTGTCAACAATGGATACCTTTCAGGGTTGTTGTGAGATTTAAATGAAATACAGATGCTTAATTAATGTTATTTTCATTTCAACCAAACTAGGAAAGTTAGAGCCAGCCTAATATACTTGGCTTGTCTTTGTTTTCATGTTTTAATTCATACTTAACAATATTAGTTTTGGGATTTCCGAAGTGTTTTCTTGATGCTTTTATTAGGTGTCTGCTGCTAGAACTTTATACTTTAAGAACAAAACTAAATGGATACAAATAGGCAATAAAACCCTGATAGACACAAACACATATTTTTAAAATCTGTTTTTGGTTGCCTTCTAATCAAACTGTTCTTTAAAAATATCTTATTCTCCAAATGTATTATATCATTATAAGAAATAATTTTCCTTAATACAAAAAGTTACATGATTACTGTCCCCCTCCAAAACCTCTCTGATGTTTTTGATTTTCAGCCACCAAATAAGATCAACTATAGAAGAGCTTAACTCATCAGGCCTTGCTGGGTAATGTCTTAGTGAAATTTCTTTACCGGGCAACATTTTGTTCTGTTGTATGTAAGGTCGCCATGAGTAGGAGTCTACTTAACAGCAGTTAACCATATGTCTACCTATCTATCTCTTTCAGAAAGTATAATTGCAACTTGTGCTTTTTAAACTAGTATGACTAAAACTGTAAATACAGTAATTTATTTGATTAAAGTTTATTTCCTTTTTTCTTTTACTGATGATGGACTTTGATTTCCTTGCATTAGATGAAAATGAGTTCTATAGAAAAAATAAAATGTATGTCCTAGATATTCATTTGTGGAGAGAAGAGACATCCCAGGTGAAGTTCTTCTGTGTTATATCTGGCTTTTTATTGATGGAGTTTATAATTCCTTCCTACTTCTTTCATTAGGAATTCGTTCCTCTGTGCCCTTTGCTGTTGCTGTATACCTCTTGGAGCCCTGGTGGCACAGCAATTAAGAGCTCAGCTGCCAACCAAAAGGTCAGCAGTTCTAATCCACCAGCCACTTCTTGGAAACACTATAGGGCAGTTCTACTCTGTCCTAGAGGGACACTATGAGTCGGAATCGACTCAACAACAACGCGTATATACCTCTCAGGTAGGAGAAATACTAAACACTTGTGTTCCACATATAACTCTTCTAGAATATATATATATGTATATATGTTTATATTCTTTCTTTTCTGAATATCAGCAGGAGAGAAAAATCTTCCTTTTGCTACCTCCGTTACGGATAAAGGCAACTTCCTAGTCTTAACTGGCTAGTTTTTTTCTTTTCCTTTTTCACACTCTGAGATTCAAAATAATTTCTTTGAAATCAATAAAGAAAAAATTAGCCATTTCCTTTGCTAATGATCAGTGTTTATCAACTGTCAGAGAGTTTCGTTATTAGTTCATTGTTGGCTGTGTTTCATGGCAATTCATAAAATTACTGAACAGCTGAATTTTTGTTCTTGGAGAAACCTCAGATATAAATCTCAGTTCATTTTACACATAAAAAATTTGAGACCTGTAGACATGATGTGGAGCCCTGGTGGCACAGTGGTTAAGAGCTCGGCTGCTAACCAAAAGGTAGGCAGTTCGGATTCACCAGCAGTTCTCTGGAAAGCATAGGGGGCAGTTCCACTTCGTCTTATAGGGTTGCTATGAGTTGGAATCAACTCGACGGCAATGAATTTTTTTAGACATGATGGAAAATGCTTAAGATCATAGGGCTAGTTAGGCTATCCAAAAACCTGGAACTTCCACAGTAAAGTGGTAAAGAAAAATCTAAAATTATTTTCTGTGTCTTTTTTGTTTCAATTTTCTAACTCAAAAGACCAACTACTAATTTGATCTTCTGCCTCCATGGAATGGATTTCAGCCTGTTGGATGGTGTTTCTACTACAGTTTTGCCACAGGTTGCAGCAGCCCATAATCTTTTCCAAGAGTTATCATTTTTGAAAACTTGAGTAGCTGATTATGGTCTTGCTAAATAGTTTAAAACATTTCTGAGAATAAACTATTGAAGAAATCTTGCTATATATATTAGACTATATAGGGTTTCATTTCTACTTTTCTAAGACTTTCTGAGAGAGTTCTGAAAATAGGAGATAGTAAATCTCCTCAGAGCTGAGTTGAGTGGGGCCCTTGCATTCTTGTGACTATCTTTGTACAGCAGATCTGACTAGTAGGTCCCTTTCTAATACTCCCTGTCTTCTGAGTTCCTCTAAATCTTTAATTTATTATGTGGAAACATTTAGTAATTGCTCCAAATTATCAAATATCAGCAATCTCATTTAGTTCCAAATAATTAAACAGTGGGAAATTTCTAAAATTATAAGTTAAAATACTGAATCTCAAGCACATTGACAATACTTAAGAGGCTTACTCTGTGATGTAAGAAGTGATTAAGAACCTCTTGTATTCCCATACAAGTGAATTCAGAGAGAATGACAAAGAAAGCAAAATAAATGAGGTTATATCAAGCATTTGCCCACCTGTTTACTGGAATGACCCTTTTCTGACATGTGGAGTTTTAGGTGAGAGAAAAATCTTTTTTCCATCAGACAACATATTTATTAAAATCACCTTATATACAGCCATAATTTTATTTATCTGGGCAGGGGGAATAGAAAGATATAACCATGTGTTTCACAGGTTTCAAATGGTAATAAGCTTACTGTTGAGAAATTAAATATGGACCAGTCCCTTCTTCCTCACCTAAAGTCACAAAGACACACTATTTGGGCCCTTCCATATTCTTAATTATATTTTATAACTATGTATAAGTTCTTGTATTTGTCCGTTATTCTTATGTTACCAAGTAATTCTATTCCATTCAATAAAAATATAAAGAACACCTATCATGTGCTAGGTAGTGTGTAGGTGCTGGGGATATCGCCTTCTGTCAGACTGACTGGGTTTCTGCCCCTCCCCTCAATTCCAAATCAATAAAGGTGAATAAAAATGTGAGAAGCACTTGTTTTCAATCATTTAATTCAACTCAGTTCAGCTTAATAACATGACTGTATAGTCATTTCAGTGTTTGTATTTGCATGTGTTGCTTTTATCTGTCTTACCTGAAGGATCTTATCACCAGGCTGCAGCAGGTTGGACGCTGGCCCATCAGGCTGAACCCTAGTAACAAAGATACCCTATAAGTCAGAAGTAACAGAGGTTAGGATTCTATTACCAAGAACTAGGTATACTTAAAAAATTTCATTTTTATAGAAAAAAGCAAAAACATTTAAAGTTTACACATGTAAGCTTCTAAGATTATATTTTAATCAAGGCACTATTCTTCAAGCCAAGTTTAAGAAAAATAACATTACTTGCATTAAAAAAAAAAAAGAGCTCATCTCGTTTTTAAAGTGTATTTGTGATTTATGAATTAATCTCATGGCATATTCTTAATCATTTCATTCTTAAATCATTCGAAATATGGTACTGAATCATTTTCATGTATGTTAATTTCTGGATCTGTTTTGTTATTCTGCATTAGAAACATCTAGGTTGTAAATTCAATGCACATTTTAAAAAGCTTAGTAGAATTGTACATACATACTTATTTAGTTTAATGAGCATTACTTTGTATGTTACTGAGAATTTTAATATAAAATACATATGAACAAACTGAACAAAAACACTGTATCATGCATTTTATATAAAGGTTATTTAAATCTTTCTACATAGTTACAAAATCTCTAACTTGATTCACTTAATTTATAAAATATGAACTTAATTTTTTTTATCATGTAGATAAAGCAAGCATTTTTTGAGTGTCTGTCACACCTTGGGCTTTTATTTCTAGAGATACAAAGATATACAAAATATAGTTTCTGACTTCAATGAGCTTGCAATCTAGTAGGTCAAGAAAACAGGCAATTATAAAACAGTGTGACAAGTGTTGTGATAAAGGTATAAAACGTTGTAAAAAAAACATTGCATTTAAGTTACCCTTGGTGTGTCTAGACTCCCAAGAGGAAGAGATTCCTGACAGTTGAATCATAAAGGTCAAGTAAAAGACATCCATACAGATAAGAAAAGGAAGGATATTCCAGATGGATGCAGCAGGCACATTCAAAAGTGAGAGCACATGTTATATTTGGGAAACTGCAAATAGTTCCATTACGACTGGAGAAGTGGGAGCGGATAGGTTGGGAAGGTGGCAGAGGATCAGGCCACAGAGAAGGTTGGGGCCAGATCAGTGTGGACCTTTAATAGAACTGTTTATCAGTTTGATGAGCTAGTGAAGGATTTGAAACATGATGGTGACAAAATTTTAATTAACACGCAAAGAATGAATTGAATGGTTAAATAAAACGTGCTATATTCACTTTTTTTTATATATATTCAAACGGAAACCTTGGTGGCCTAATGGTTAAGTGCAATGGATGCTAACCTAAGGGTCGGCAGTTGGAATCTGCCAGGCGCTCCTTGGAAACTCTGTGGGGCAGTTCTACTCTGTCCTATAGGGTTGCTATGAGTCAGAATTGACTCAATGGCACTGGGTTGTTTATATTCAAACAGTGGAATGTTATTTGGCAATAAAAAGGAATGAAGTGCTGATTCATGCTACAACATCGGTAAACCTTGAAAACATTACATTAAGTGAAAGAAGACAGTCAAAAAGGTCACATATTTTATGATTCCATTTATATGACATGTCTAACAACAACAACAACAAACTTATTGATTGCAATTCATAGCAACCCTATAGAACAGAGTAGAACTGCCCCATATCGTTTCCAAGGAGCAGCTGGTGGATTTGAACTGCTGATCTTTTCGGTTAGCAGTTGAGCTGTTAACCACTGCGCCACCAGGGCTCCATGAAATGTCCAGAACAGGCAATTTCATAGAAACAGAAAGTAGATTAGCAGTCGAAAGAGGCTGGGTGGCAGAGAAGTGGGGAGTGACTATTAATTGTTATGGGGTTTCTTTTTGGGATAGTAAAAATGTTCTGAAATTAGACAAGGTGATAGTTACGCAACTGAATATACTAAAAATCAATGAATTGTACACTCTAAAAGGTAAATTTTAAGGTACGTGAATTGTATGTCGATACAGCTACCAAAGCGTACTTTAGCTCCTAAAAATTAATAGAATAAAACCAAACTCGTTGCCTTTGAGTCGAGTCGACTGGACTCATAGCAACCCTACGGGACAGAGTAGAACAGCCCCGTATGGTTTCCAAGGAGTGGCTGGTGGATTCAAACCACCGACCTTTTGGTTAGCAGCCGATCTCTTAACCACTGTGCCACCAGAGCTCCTATTAATAGAAGAAAATATTTTAATATCTTTTCCTATTATTGTGTCTTACTTGCTGATCATGGTGTGTGGGGCTGTGTGTGTGTGTGTAAATGGTTTAACAGACAGGACCAAATTAAAATACTTTCACCCGGGTTTTCATTTAGCATTTCAGATCTTTATGAAACTTATTAACTTAAGGTTGTTAATGATTTCTATCTTTCCCATTTTAATCTGTTTCCTTCCCATTTAAAGATGAAACTATAGATAGGCATCAAAATCTCTAGAAATCTGCATAATTTTTAACTTAGTAATTTGACTTCAAGATCTTAAGGAAATCACTGGACAAGTAAGCAATATACATGTAATTTGTATCAAAATGTTCATCACAGTGTTCTTTGTAATAACAAAAAATTTCAAACCACATTTAAATGTCTAATAATAGGGCACTGTTTAAAGGTAAATCCATACAATAGAATATGTGTCATTTAAAATGAAATGCTTCATGGCTGATATAGAAGGACATGAATGCTTAATGAAACAAACAGTTTATAAAATACTGTGTGTGGTATGATACTACTTTTGGTTAAGTATGTTTATATGTATATTTGTGTGGGAATATATCTGGAAGGAGATATTCCTGAACATTAAACAGTGGTTATACATTTTTTTCTTTTTGCTTATCTATGTTTCCTAATTTTTCTATAATGATTATGTAGTACTTGTAGAATTAAGAAAATAATAATAACAACAACAAAATCCAAGTTAATGGTGGCACTATTAGGCATGATATAATAATCTTTAAACAGCCTGTTGCTTTGGTCAATCAGTCATGCAAATGACCAATTCAGAAGGAAAAATGAAAACTGGTTATTTGAAAAGAATGGTTAATTCAGGCACAATGATTAATCTGTCAGATCTGTGAAAATAGCAGGAGACAGCACTGATTTTGACAACAAATATAAGCCCTGCAGTCCTTTCCACACTGAGCACAGAGCTGTCATACTTTATCAATCCAGGAGAGTGTATTAGCCCCTCTTGTAGCCCCCCCTGTTTGTTATTGGGGTCTCTGTACAATAGACAAATGACACTATTGCCACATATTAGCCACTGCATCTCTGATTGATGAAGGTGAAGTTGTTTTGACTATTATTTTATCTCAGCAGTCAAAGTCTGTACTACCCAGTTAATTTTGATTGCCTTTCTTCAGCTCATTGTACAGGAATGGTTTTAATAATGTTCGTATGAATCCAAGCCATAGGAGCTGAATTATGGCCATCATGTCTGCAATGCTGGGAGGAACTAGCAACACTCTACAACCTGACTGCTGAAAGAATACAAATGTGGTGTCTGTGGCAGGTTTTATTTCATCCATCACATAGCTCTGCAGGATTCAACTGCTGTTCTGAAGACTTGCTTTGAAGCTTACTACTATGGTGGCTTGAGTCTTCCGAAGCATTTATTGTTTTTTTTCCTAAAGCTTTATTATTTCCTTTCAAATATGAACCTCATTATCTAAGAAGCTGCTCATTGGTGTAGTTTCCTTTTTTCTCTCTCTCTGTATATCCTATCAGCCAGTGTGCTGCTGTGTTAGTCAAAATAGCAATGAATCCTATATTTGATTCATTATCTGTGGAGGTGGAATGTTTCCCAAAAGACTTCCAGCAAAGGCCAGCACCCTAATTTCTCATTGTGTTTATACATATAAACATTGCTATATGAAAGAGACCAAATGAATCTGAACCCATTATGTGGTCTTTATTATGATGCATACTAATGAGAAATATGAAAACCTTGATACTGTTTTGAAAAAAAAAAAAAACTCATTGTAGCAATGTGTCAAAGACCTCATCTTATACGGAGACTTCAAAGAATATTTTGGCACTGATGACAGAATTTTGTGGGCCATCATCTCAGTTTGTATTCTGAACGTTAGAACAATAGCCTCCTACTCTTTGGTGAAAAGCCATCTCCTAAGTTTCAAACAACAGGAATCCATCTTGGGTATGTCAAAGATCCAAATAATAGCAACTTACCGATCTTATAACTCTGCATTTCAGCTTCTTGCAATATTTTATAGCATGCAATACAATACACTCAAGCCTTGTAAAGTAATCTATAATTTTGCCTAAGGAAGGAAAATACCTCAGTAACTCTTTTTCAGTGTTGCCACGTGTATTAGTTTTCTATTGCTACTGTAACAAATAGCCACAAACCTAGTGGCCTAAAACATTACAAATGTATTATTTTATAGTTATGTAGATTACAATCAACAGAGGTCTCACTGGGCTAAAACAAAGTTGTTGAGAGGGCTGCATTCTTTTCTTGAAGATCTAGGGAGAATCCATTTCCTTGCCTTTTCCATCTTTTAGGGAGTGTCCATGTTCCTTAGCTCATGACCCCTTTCTCCATCTTCAAAGGCAGCAAGGGAGCATCTCTCTGATCATTCTTCCATAGTCACGTGTCCCTCTGACCACAACTTGGAAAGATTTTTCATGTTTAAGGGCCCATGTTATTAGATTGGGCTCATGCAGATACTCCAGGGTCATCTCCCCATTCAAGATTGTTAACTTAATCGCATTTATAAAATTGCTTCTGCCATGTAAGGTAACATATTCACAGGTTTTCGTTAGTAGTATGTGGCCATCTTTGAGGGTCATTTTTCTGCCTACCACACAGTGTAAGAAGTGGTTAAGGGCATCATTCTGGCATTAGCAAGTCTGTGTACATCATTTACAAACTGGTGACTTTGGGAAAGTTACTTAACTTTCGTGTACTTGATTTTTCCTCCTAAGTAAAATGGGTATAATAATGGTACGTATCTCATAGAGTTATTAGATTTAGTGTGTAAACACACAGAAATACTTATAACAGGGGATGGTACTCAGTAGAGGCTTAATAAAATTATTTGAAGTCTGAAAGTTGAGCTACTTATGCAAGGTCTTTTCATCCTGCAAAGCTCATACTAAGAGTTTCACAGTCTCCAAAGGTAACAAATTTACTGGCAGGAAATTATTCTTTTTCCTTTCAGTGTGCAGTACATTGAAAGGCCAACATTTGCCATCTTTTCCTTGAATTCCCAACAGAAAAAAACATTGACATCCTTACTGGGATGTCACCCCAGCTTCATCTGTGGTTTCTTAGTGGTGGCTGTCAGTGATGATGGCTCCCATTAATATTGACTCTCAGTGGTGGACATGGGTCCCATCTGGAGGGCTTCTGTCTCAGTAACTCTCAGGGGCCATTTCCTTTGGCAGGACCAAGTTAGGACCACTAGCTTTTTATAGTAATGGCTGCTAGAATCTACTCTAATCAGTGGTTTATAGTTTTACTGATGCCTCTCACCACTTGAAAAACTCCAGGTTCCTTAGTAGCATGAAAGCACAATAGTATTCCCACAGCATCACCTCTAGAGGACATCCCACAATGGCGCAACATGGTAGGTGCTGCAATGTCCTTTCAAAAGGAAATCTAAGCTCTCCTCAGACACCAGTGTCCAGATGTGGTTGAGACAGGCACAGACCCCATGGACTCATGCATCACAGAAATACTTCCATAGGTTTGAACCAAAACTGATACAGAAAGGGCTGGCTGGGTGCTAACACAGGCATGATATACTGTTATTTCATATTTCGTTACCATTTTTTAACCATCTTTTCTGCAAGTCACGTTTGGTTATTCCAAAGGCACACATAATGGGCTTATAAAAAGTTTTGCTTTTCACAAATAATGTTGAGAAAGAATGAGTTTGGGAGGTTTCTCACAGTGATAAGACCTGACCTTGTCTTGCTGAATACCTAGACTCTATGCTTTTGGATGCAACCCTTAAAGGACTCAGCAAGTTAGTCTCTCAAGGCAAACATTTAGAATCCTAACTTTAGAGGAGAAAGGAACTTTATATGGCTTCTTAATGATGAAGGTGAATGACTGTGACAGTCTCAGTTATTGTAAATGTAGACACCAAAATAGAACCTGTCTTAAGGGAACTACAACTGCAATTTATGAAATATGCTTTTCTTTAAGATTCTGAAAAGTCTTGGCTCTAGCTGATGCTAAGAAATTGTTTTCTAGGAAGGGTGTATCTAAATAAAAATTGCATGCAATGACAATTACAATTCAGAACAAGGTTAACACATTATAGAATATAGTGTTTTATGCTTTCCTATAATTATGAAAGTTCAAAGAGTGTTTCTGGAAGAAAAATGGATTCATGAAAAGAGCAAACACAGATGTAGTTTCAATAGCTTTTATGGGGAAATGATCTCTTTGCCAAAATCATGGCAATATTAATTTCCTTTCACGAAGTGGGCAAGTTCATATGAAGCTGTATTATGGCTCTTAGAAGCAACATTAAACATACATAATAGGCTATATTTACTTAGTCCCTGTAGTTATTAGAAGACTTGATACATCAAGAATAAAGGTATTATCAATAGTGTTTCTTTCCTTGAATCAAAAGGATGATGACAAAATATTTTAAGGGTAATTGCTCTGCATCAAATTTTAGGCTTTGAACAAATCGCTACCTTAGCAACTGATGAATTTATATGCAGTAAGAGAAAAGATTCATCCCTCAGCCATTAGAAAGGAAAGGACAGAAATTAGAAGGGAGGGAAGAAGGGAAGGAGACCGAGAGGGAGACACACAGAGAGAGACAGAGAGAGGTGCTGGCAGCTGAATATAATGCTTCAATATATAAGTGAATTTTAGTTCATTAAACAATGAAATGCAAAAGCTATAAAACATGGACAGAAAGGAGAATTGCTTTAGAAACTTAGAAAATTTGAGCCTCAAAAAGCAGAGATAAAAATAAAAATCCTGCAACTGACCAAAGCTCATAAAAATTTAAAAGTTGCACAGACATTTAATGGAATTTTAAACTTCACTAATTTTTTTATAAAGTAAATATTAAATTGGAAACCACTTGGTTATATTTGTAAAAAAAAATTATTAATAATGCATTGGAGCAACAAGAAGACCCATCAAAATTGACTATGTGATTACAAATACCTTAGTGGAAATTATGCTAACAGAAGAAATAACACAGTGTTCAGTCTTTAGGCTCTCATCATTCTTTTAGATCATTGTAAAAGTCTGTTTGTTGTTGTTGTTGTTAGGTGCTGTCCAGTCAATTCTGACTCATAGCAACCCCATGTGACAAAGTAGAACTGCCCTATAGGGTTTTCTAGGCTGTAGTCTATGAAAGCAGATAGCCAGGTCTCTTTCCCCATGGAGCCACTGGGTGGGTTTGAACCACCAAGCTTTCAGTTAGCAGTTCAGTGCTTAACCATTGTGCAACCAACCCAAAACCAAACCCATTGTCATTGAGTCGATTCCAACTCATACCAACCCTATAGGATAGAGTGAAACTGCCTCATATGGTTTTCGAGGAGCGGCTGGTGGATTCAAACTTCTGGCCTTTTGGTTAGCAGCCAAGCTCTTAACCACTACACCACCAGGGTGCCATTGTGCCACCAGGGCTCCTTAAAACTCTGTTTAGTAGTATATGTGTGTGTGTGTGTGTATATATATATATATATATATAATTAAACCCATTGCTGTTGAATCTATTCTGACTCATGGCAACCCCGCATGTTACAGAGTAGAACTAGTCCATAAGGTTTTCTTAGCTGTACTTTTTAAGGAAGCAGATCACCAAGACTTCCTTCCATGGCACTGCTGGGTAAGTTTGAACTGCCAACCTTTAGGTTAGTAGTGAAGCGCAAACTATTTGTGCCACTCAAGGACTTTTATGTATACATACATAAATATATACACATATATATGTATATATATATATTACACACATATTAAAAAAAAAACAAAAACCATTGCTGTCGAGTCAGTTCTGACTCATAGCGACCCTATAGGACAGAGTAGAACTGCCCCATAGAGTTTCCAAGGAGTGCCTGGTGGATTCGAACTGCCCACCTTTTGGTTAGCAGCTGTAGCACTTAACCACTATGCTACCAGGGTTTCCACACACATATATAACATATGTTTTATACATAATACCCAAAAACACAAGTATATTACATATATACTATATGTTGTTGTTGTCACTGAGTGGATTCTGACTCATGGTGACCCCATGTGTGCAGAATATAACTGCTCCATGGAGTTTTCAAGGCTATGACCTTTGGGAGCAGATTGCCAGGGGTGTCTTCGGAGGCGCCTCTGTGTGAGTTTGAATCACCAAGCTTTTGCCTAGTAGTCGAGCGCTTTATTAATCATTTGCACCACCCAGGGACTCATATATGTTAGTTTCAAGACAATGTTCTTCTGACTTGCTAAAAGCATCCAAAAACTAAGCTATTTATTCCCTTTTCTCTGGGACCACTGTTAGAAATGACAAATTGACTACTAGAATATTTTTTACTATTTGAGGCTGATCATTACAGGCTGTTCTTTTAGGGAGTTTAAATGTAAGAGCTAAGATTGTGTTTGGCTGTGTTACTTTATAATTTTCTTTTTATTAATTGTTCCAATATTCCAATTGTTATCTAACAATTAAACCTCTCTTTGGAATGTCTGTCTATTTTGACTGAAAGTGCATTTGCATCCTGTTTATTTCTTGATGAAATTCTTGAGCTTAAAAATAATTTTCCCGCTTAATTGTCATGTCTTCTTTTAAAGGTAAATGATCATACTCCTTCACAAACGGTCTTTCCAGATTTCTTGCCTCTTTGGGAGAAAGAAAAAAATATTTTCCATTTCTTTATTTTATGTATCTTTCAAACTCTGCATTTAATATGAGACCTCAACTAGTGGTGAATATTTGGATTGCTGAGTTTTGTACAGTTTACTGGCTCTTCTCCTCAGTTTCATAAATAACATAAAATAGTAGAAACCACTAAAAGCAGGAATGGGTAACTAGGTGGCTGTGGACCCTCCTTCCTAGCTATTCCTAAAATAGTGTCTGTAATCACCTTTCTGATTATCATCCCTGAAGGGTCCCTCAAAGATCCTTCAGTTGTATAAGTTTTTGACACTACCTGTATCATATCAAAAATAATGAACTGAAAAGTGAAGAAGTCAGTGAAACCTTTTTTTTTTTTTTTGGTCACTTATGCTGAAAAAAACTTTTTGAAGTGCAAAATCTTTTTGTTGTAAGCCATATGCAGTCAAGCCAGAAGATTCCTACAGGTTTAATATGGCTGTATTTAATGGCTAGCATACTGTTGTATCATCAGACCATGCCAGAAATATTTCTTAAATGTGCCATGAAATTAGGTGGATTAAAAAGACCAGTAGCAAATGCCCAAAAAGACATTTAGTTGTGAATTCCTGATAAAGTGAATCTTAGGCCAAGATATATTGGCAGTATGGGGTGGAATGCAAAAAAATTCATTTTTTTCTCACTTTTTAATCTCTATATTCTCTATATTTCTATAGTATTTGAATTTTTGTAGTGAGAATGTTTTCGTTTATTACTTGTGTAATATTTTAAGAGATGTGGATTAAAGAAAAAGGACTTTGAAATTATATACATCTGAGACTGAGAATGTATTATGGTTTTAAAGGATGTTGATTATGTCTCCCAGAGTAAAAGCATTGAGATGGCCCTGTGGCTGATGAATGAATGGGAAAGCGGTTCGTGCCCAGCAGACAGTTCCTAAGTAAAAGTGGTTCTTGATTCTCTGTCTCTTTGACCACTCTCGCTTTATGGCCCAGAGATGGAATCTTCCGAGAACTGAAGCCACCCCAGATGCTCTGTGCAAGTCACACAAAACTGAACATATCATGGGGTCCTTCTTGTAGTATGGGAACAAGCAAATCTTCCAAGTCATTCAAAGTCAAGGTGGAAACGTTCCTTGACAAGTGGGGGAAAGGGACACATTATTTTCCTTTCTCTCAATAAACAAAGTGAGAAATTTAAGATATGATTTTTAAAAATCACTTTAATGCTTAGTCCAACACCAAAAGAGGTTACTTATTTCCTATTGATGAATGCCCTTGGGGTTAAAGGATATTGTCTTGTAAGGGGAGTGAGGTTCGGGTTTGGTGATGGGGTTTGAATAACTGGGTTTCAAATATGAGAAGTAGCTGTCTACTTCAGTACGTTTAAGAAAATAGAATTAGTTGTTAAGAATGTGTATAGTTTCATTAATCGTATTTAACAAATATGTATGTGTAATTTGGCACTTTATACAGCAATCCTAAACTGTTATTCAAAATCAAAACCAAACCTGTTGCCATCAAATCAATTCCAACTCATAGCCACCCTATAGGACAGAGTAGAACTGCCCTGCAGGGTTTCCAAGGCTGTACTCTGGAAGCAGATTGCCACATCTTTCTCCCTCAGAGCGCCTGGTGGGTTTGAACTGCCGACCTTCAGATTAGCAGCCGAGTGCTTAACTACTGTGCCACCAGGTCTCCTTAAACTGCTACTACTCATGGCTTAATCTAACTCTGAATTTATCTTTAAAGTTAATTTACACATATACACAGGCATACCTTTTTTTTTTTTTTCATATTCCACTAGAAATCCATATCTACTAGCCTCTTTCCAGCATAGGGCTTCAGATTAATTTGATGTCAAAGTCTTTCCTGGAAATCTAATCTAATCTGCTAACTCACAAAAAGGATTTTAAGGAGGGGGATTAAGTTTGTATTACTAGAATTTAAGAATCAACTCTTTAAGTTCTCATAAACTCATAAATTCTCATAATCTCATAATTTCTTCACATACCCAAAAGGGAAAAATGGTACAATAAAAGTGAAGTGTAGTTACCTGAGTTTCTTTTTTGTCTTAGATTACTCTTGTCTTGACACCTATCTGTTATCACTTTTTTCATCTGATAGAGTGGACTCCAAACTTCCCTGCTCCTTCTGATCAGTACCTAGTGGTTCAGTGAGGATTACTTTCTTTTGGAGGGACTAGGGCTCTATTTGTGAAATATGGAAGTATTTTTTTTTTTTTTTTTAAGAAAATCACAAGGATTTAAAAGCAGATTTAAATAGGTGTTACTGCAAAAAATCAGACATACCCAGTTTCAGGGTCCACAGGGAAGTATCAGTTTCTTTGGCAATCCCTCTCAGTAAGAAAGCACTTGGGCTCTTTTGTTGTTAGGTGTCATTAAGCCTGTTGCGACTCATCGTGGCCGTATGTACAACAGAACAAAACAATGCTTGGTCCTGCACCACCCTCACAATCGTTATGCCTGAACCCATTGTTGCAGCCACTGTGTCAATCCATCTCATTGAGGGTCTTCTTCTTTTTTGCTGACCATCTACCTTACCAAAGTTGGTGTTCTTCTCCAGGACTGGTCCCTTCTGACAACATGCCCAAAGTATGTGAGATGAAGTCTCACCATCCTTGCTTCTAATGAACAGATTTGTTTGTTCACCTGGCAGTCCATAGTATATTCAATATTCTCCATCGACATCATAATTCAAAGGCGTCAATTCTTCTTCAGTCTTCCTTAACCATTGTCCAGCTTCCACATGCTTATGAGGCGATTGAAAACACCTTGGCTTGGGCTCTGGGGCATTCATTCTCTTAGGTGGAGGTATATCAGAATCTCTGGTACTCAAGTACTTTTTTAGTTTGAAAGGTGAAAAAAAAATCCATTGTTTTCATAATACTGTATGGAGACTGTTGGTAACCTTCCCAGATTCCCTTTATCAGACTAGTGCACTCACCCCTCAGGTGCTGCTAGCAGCTCACATATGCACTCTTCTCTTGAAAATTACTCAGCCTGGAGCCTCCTCACTGGGAAATGCTTGGAAGGTTACACCCTCCTCCCAGGGGTGGCCAGCCAATGACTGACTCACACCAGGTACAAAAGACTGCTTCCCTCTTCGAGGTGAGACAACTCATGGTGCTGTTCATGTTCTGGAGCACCCTGTGGGATCAGGCTTCCACTACATTTTTTTCCCCTGGGCCCTATCCTGCTTCCCTCACTTCTGTACATATTTCACCTGAGAGCACAATAAACCACATGGACAAAAATCCCCATCTGAGGCTCTGCTTCTAGCGAAACGGAATTAAGACTATTACAAACTACAAAGGTTAAAGTTCTACTGTGTCTTCTTGCCAGGAAAGGAGATATAGATTCTACGTTTTACTTACTAGTGATTCTTTGGGGGACTGGGCTAGGGGATAAAATGCCCACGCTTTCCACTTCCTGGCGCATAGAGTAACTTTAAGGGTAGGATGGGGAAAAAGTGAATGGTAATGATATTGGAGATAAATATATGTATCTTCAGATGTTATATGGGTAAAAAAAGTTAAACAACACTTCTGTAGGTAGAGATCTAGCAGGTATTGTATTTTTGGTTTTAGTTTAGTTAATTTGGCTTCATAATATTCCAAAGAATTGTAGTTGGTTATAAAATTTTCAAGGAATAAACTGGAGATATTATGGGGTGCCTGGAATACTACGACTTAAAACATGTGGTATTAACTTTGTAAATAGAAATTTCACACCCTTCTCAAAGATCTATTTGACTCTGTAATCATCTCTTATTGATGGACCATCAATTCTTATTAATAATTACATAAGATGTTATTTATAAGCTAATTTTAAGTGCTTTCTTATTTGGACTGAATAGTGTTTGACATTTTCCCAATGAATAACAAAAATTTTTTTTTTTAAAGTCTAAATCCTTTTCCACACTATTTTTTTCCTTGCTTATTTTGTTCCATGCTAAGTGGCTAAATTATGTAGCAGAGAGAACATAAATAATCTGTGATCCCAGCAATTAATATAGCTGGCTATACACTTGGGCTTTAATTTTAATGAAAAACTATTGTACTGATTAATTATAAAATATTACACAGAAAATTATACATAATTCCAGTAATTTCCAAGTATATTGTTGAATTTTTTTTTTTTAAGCAATGTTTGGAAACTCTGGTGGTGTAGTGGTTAAATGCTATGGGTGCTAACCAAAAGGTCAGCAGTTTGAGTCCACCAGGCACTCCTTTGGAAACTCTATGGGCAGTTCTACTCTATTCTATAGGGTCACCATGAGTCGGAATTGACTCTATGGCAATGGGTTTGTTTTTTTTTTTGAATCGATGTTTAGGAGACCTGGTGGTATAGTGGTTAACAGCTCGGCTGCTAACCATAAGGTCAGCAGTTTGAATTCACCAGCCACTCCTTGGAAACCCTATAGGGCAGTTCTACTCTGTCCTATAGGGTTGCTATCTAGGCTTGGTTTTGTGTTTACAGAGCCCGGTGGCACAGTGGTTAAAATGCTTGACTGCTAACCAAAAGGTTGGTAGTTCGAACCCAACAGTTGCTGTGCATGAAAGAAATGTGGTAATCTACTCTCTTAAAGATTACAGCCTTGGAAACCCTCTGAGGCAGTTCTACTCAGTCCCATTGGATTGTTATGGGTCGTAATTGACTCAGCGGCAACAGGTTTGTTTTGGTTTTGGTTAATCAAGGTTTTTATTTAAAATAGTACTTTTTAATCACCTTATTTTTCAGATGTGTGTCCTAGTGATATTTCCCTGAAGAACCTAGCCTGAGTTAAATGGCATTTGATTATATGCTTTTATAAGCTGAAATACATGTTTTCTCTATATTAGAATGTCTAGACACTGATGTTTTCTGACTGGCTAAAGCACACTGCCGTATCTTTTTAAAAAGCTTTGTATAAGTGGTCACATTTGCAGGAATGCTATTAATAGAAGATTGTGAAGACTACATTTTTACCAATGTTTCTGAATAGATTTAAATTTTTCTTTTTCTTTTTTTTTTGGCCTACATGAGACAAAGAACAGAATAGGCAAAAATACTTCTAAAAATACACATGTACAGTGAAACCTGTGAGAGCTGAAACTTGATGAACTGCTTTGTTTTTCTAGGACTTGCAAGTTTTCCACCTTTGAAAGGGTACAGTCTTACCACTTTTCTATCACTATTAGTGGAAAATATTTGAAAGTTTTCCTTCTCTGACAGGTTTCCTGCCTTACACAGGTTCAGGCTTTCGTAGGATTACTGTCAAACACTTCATCTCACTTTTAATCTCCTCAGACAACCAAGTGGCATTCTGAACCTCAAACTTCAATGTGACTGAGATGCAGCTGAAGTAATCAGTTGTATTATAAAACACTTTATGCTTCAAGTTTATTTTTATCCCTCCCTGTTCTGGTACTCCAATCACTCATAGGTTATTTCTCTTAACAGAGTCCCACAAGATTCTTAAGGTTTCTTCATTTTTTGAAATTCTTTTACCTGATTTTTCTTCAAATATATTAGTGTCAAGTGATTTATCTTCAAGTTCAGAAATTCTAGCTTCTACTTGCTCAATTCTGTCTGACTTTCTATTGAGTTATCTAATGCTGTAATTTTTTTGTTAATCTTCTGAATTTCTGATTGCTGTCTATGGATTTTTCCAGCTTGTTAAATTTTTCATTATGTTCCTGAATAATCTTTTTAATTTCTTCAGTTGCTTTATTTGTGTGTTCCTTGGCTTGTTCTGTGTATTGTCTCATTTCCTTCCTGATGTCTTGAAGGGTTCTCTATATTAATCTTTTGTATTCCGCCTTTGGTAATTCCAGGATTGCACTTTCATCTAGAAAATCCCTTGATTCTTTGTTTTCAGAGCTTGTTGAGGTGATCATGGTCTGTTTCTTTATTTGACTTGATATTGACTGCTGTCTCTGGGCCATCTATAAGTTATTGTATTGGTTTATTTTATGTTTGCTTACTGTATCACAGCTTCTTGCTTTGTTTTGCTTTAATATGCCCAAATGGGTTGCTCCAGTGAGCTAGCTTGATTATTTTCACCTTTGGAGCTCTGATGTCCTGTCCTCAGATGGCTAGAGCTGTTATCAGGTATACCATTCTAGGAGTCCATTCACTATTCTTGTATGAATTTAGCTCAGGTGTCCAGGTAGCTGATCGTCAAGTGTGTCGTACAGGCTCTATCCTACAGTCTTAGAGGGGCAGGGGCGATTAGTGTAGGTACCAGTATCTGGTTGCAGCAGGGGGTCACACTCTGAACAAGGCAGGGGGCTGAGAATCATCCCCCACGTGTCTCTGAGGAAATAGTGTCCCTGTTCCCTAGTGTACACGTGGGTGGGTTCTGCAGATGGACCATGGGCACCCAGTGTTTTTGGTTGTAAGGACTGGGAGGTACCAGTTATCTTTGGACCCTTGTTGCAGGTGGCTGGGTGACCTAAGTGGAGCTACCAGTCCTTAGGCCCCTGATGTGGGTAGGTGTTTCATAGGCAAAGCAATGTCAAACATCAAACACCCACCTCTTCGCCACACAGCTGAAATGGTTGGAGTCTGCCAAAAAGGGCCTATTCTCCTGAAATAGGCCCACACAGGTCTATGCAGAGGGGAAAGGTGCTCAAAGTCCACAGACTGTTTATGCCTGGACAGGAGCTGCTTCTGTCCTGAGCTCCCCTGGTTAGTGGAACTGGCAAATTATCTATTTCCCCTAATTGCAAATTTTTTCCTTCTCCAAGGTGGGGAAGATGGCTCTAGGCACTCAACAGGGCCTACCTCAGGCCCAGGGCATTCAGCTGCTGAAGCTGGCTTGAGGGGGCGCGGTAAAATATACGCAAGTACTTAGCTTTTGCCGAGAGCGCCATTCTTCTCTGGTTCCAGAGGTGTGAGTAGGCTGTGTGGCTGGCTGCTTCTCCCTGAGGAAACTGCGGCCCGCTGCCGCTGCTGCTCCAGGAGTGGTGCCTGAGGGCTCTCTGCTTCTGAACCGTCTCTTCTCCCCCTGCCCCTCAGTTCGTTTTCTAAGCTTGCCTTTGATGCTCAGGGCTCCTAGCTTGTCATAAATATACTCGTTTCACTTGTTTTTTTCAGGTCTTTGTTGTAAAGAGGGCTCACCAGAAGCATCTGTCTAGTCTGCCATCTTGGCTTTGCCTCTGCTTCAAGTTTATATTTAAAAAGTTCCAGTTTATTTATAGAGTTGTCTGTTTCATTCCCTTCCTAAATTTAATCCAAAGAAGAGTCTATGGACAATATGACTGATCTCCTTTGCTTTTGAATGTTACTATTCTCACATAAATCATAGATTCTCCAAATTACTTTGTAATACATAGCCACTTGAAGTAGAATTAAGAATAGGATAAACATTTAAATTATATTACTTGTAAAAATAAATTTAGAAACATATAAAATAAATCATTTGTCTAGTATGAAATATGCTATATGTAATAGTATTTGTATTTGTGTAGTAAATATAAATCATATGCTGCATGGAGTTCTAGACAAATGCCTTTGGTGTTCTTGATTTTTATATCCTTGGGGAATACGTGGCAGAAAGTAGACATATGACGTGTACCTTTTCCATGAGTCAAAAGCATATCTTTTGCAACCTTTTTTTTATGAATCACACAACGTCATGAGGTTAAGCAAAAACTAGAAAATTTTCGAACTTGCCATTACCAAGTATGCCTCTGGGTATTTTTTTTAATCCCTGGCTAAAAGCATCAATAAATGCTTTGATTCTGCATGTCTAATCCTCCTTCCCTTCTTGATACTGATCATAGAAACACTTTTCTTTGATGCGATACCCGTGTCTACAAATAAAATGTCATATTTTTTCTAGAAGTGAAAGATGGGGTGAAAAGAGGAGGAGTTTAAGTTCTGTTGCAGACTATTTTGGCATCTTGAGTTGATAAAGTTAGAGGTAATGTAGAATAAGTTGTAGTAATTTATTCTAAAATTCTGGAACAGATACTTAGAGTTTATTGATGGTTATATTTTACATTTTCCATGTCCCCAATATGCTTTCCCTGGCTAAGAATGTTACCTGTAACATAGTCAAGTTAAGGTATTTTAAAAACAGTATGCATTCATTTCTTCAATCATTTCTATGGCTACATCTAGATTGCACAAATAAGTGGAAATACGAGTGGGCTCGCTGGCATCTGCTGAGCTTGGATGTTTATGATAAACTGTGGATAATAAGAGATCCTTCAGCCCTAAAGCCCCTATATGTATGTATATGTGTGTGTGTATATATATATACATATGCATATATATACACACACACATACACTTCCTACTGTCACGTCCTTTGAGGATAAGCTGAATCCATAGGGTAACCTTCATTTTGATCTTATGACTGGATAATTGTTCATCAGGCTGTCCAGTGTTATACCTTTAGAGTGTATAAAGGAGTTATGAATCATCTTTAATATCTTTAAAACCCAGGAGTTTAGCCCTCCCTTCTCCAAATGGGGCAAGGAGGGATAATAGCCCTTGAGTGATGAACTCTGTGAATGCACATTAACAGTTCTTTCATGTGCAGAGTCCTGGATTGCCTGATGAATCACTACAACAGGGAATCAGTCATCCATTGATTCAGTTTCTTCCTTCTGACAATATCCTGTGGAAATTAAATTAATAAATTCCTTGAATTTTGAGGTTGTGAATTATTATTTTATGAATGTTTAAGTATAGGCAAAGAATACTGCGACTTTCTCCATCGTCAGAAGCACCATTTTATTGATACCTTAGTTCACAAGTTATAAAATTGCTTAGCAAGCTACTCCGCACACTTATGCTCCTAATTATCTAGGTTCAATATTGAATCCATGCTGACTTCCAAGGACTTATTGAAGCAAATATCCAGACTATGACTAATCAGAGGGCTCTTTAATACTTTTAATATGGAATATCACATTAGTCTAAACTCTACAGGGTATAAATTTGTCATGTGGGTCTTCTGCTAAGTGGCATTTGCCGATAGAGGAATGTATTAATAGTGCTTATTAAGAGAAAAGAATTTGAAATCAGATCAATTTGGATTCAAATCTTTTCTGCCATTGATCAACTATATGACCTCGAACAAGTTATTAACCCCTTGAGGTCTCAGTAAAATAAATAATAATAATACTCAACTGAGAGAGGTTATGGAACCCTGGCACAGTGGTTAAGAGCTTGGCTGCTAACAAAAAGGCTGGCAGTTCGAATCCACCAGCCACTCCTTAGAAACCCTATGGGGCCGTTCTACTCGTCCTATAGGGTTGCTATGAGTCAGAATTGACTTGACAGCAATGGGTGTGGTTTTGGTTTTTAACAGAGGTTGTTATGAAGATTAACTAAATTCATGCATATAAACAGCATGTCTAGCACATTGTAGATGCTTAATAAAAGGCTACTGCTTTTATTGCTTCTATTATCATCATGTTTGTTGGATCAAAATCTTTCATCTCTCTGAAGAATCTTTGCCATCTTGACGGCAATGTTTCTCTCTGTTATAATAAGTCAGAACATGGTTACCATCTATTTTATTGGAAGGGCAGAGGTAAGTATTGCACAGGGCATTTCTATCCAGTGTTCTAAGGTTTTTTCCTTCCAAGTAGGTAAGAACAATTTTCACTGGACAATGAACCCCCAAATGATGAACTACATAATGAATGAATTGATTTGTTCCACTACTAAACATTATCCTGACAACGATGTGAGCATTTTTAGGTAAATTACAGGGCTAATTGGGCTCTATTCCTTCCACCCGTAGCTGCCGCATTTGATTAGGACTACCTTGGTGTCTTGAAGGGGGTTAAGTTTGCTAGATAAGATGTTGTTCTAAGATCCCAATATCTGGTATAAAACAGTTCCCTAAATATGGCTTAATCCTGAACCCATCCTAAAGCCTCAGTTAACTTTTGGGCTGTTCCAAGTGTCTTCCTCCAGTAATGTCACACCACCTCATTACTTAGATTTCAATTTTTGCCAGACTGAACAACACAGATCACTTTTGCTGCAGTCTCATACTCTCAGCCCTTTGGAATCAGTACTTCAGGCTTTCCCTATCTTGGTATATACCAGGTAATTAGTTTGGATGCTATCTCACACTGCCGTTCAGCATTTGTCTGAAACAGTGGTTCCCATCATCAATAATAAAGACAGTGGAATAAATCTACTGGCCACTTTAATATAGAAAGTCCTCAATGCCTTTAAGACATTCAGATGTTCTTGATACTTAGGATTTTGAGTGGCATCACAAAAGCTTCAAACATCCATGAACAGTAAGTAAAAAGAATACAGTGTGGTTCTGAGAATGTTTCTAATTCACTACTTGTTTGTTGGAAGACAGTATGTTTCATATTAAAGTTCGAGCTTTTACATGACTGGGAAGCTTATAAAGCATCTACCCCAGACTTAGGCAATATCTGTTGAATTTAAAACCCATTGCCATCTAGTCAATTCTGACTCATAACGACCCTATACCCAATGCCTACACCAAAACCAAACCAAAACCGTTGCCGTTGAGTTGATTCCGACTCACAGTGACCCAGTGCCTATTCTTAGTCCAAAATACCAAAGAAGAAGAAAATGAAAATGAACTAAAATACTCTCTCCAAAGCTGAAAAACAGATTGTTGGCTGTAGATAAGAAGAACCAAATTATTTATAGCTGGGGGTAAGAAGAACCAAATTAAATAGATGTTTAAGTTTAGCTCAACTAAGAGTTGAGCTTAATTTGGTTCTTCTTCAACTATGAGTTGAAGAATTCAACTATGAGTTGAGCATTGGAGAAAGGAGTATTTTAGTTCATTTTCATTTTCTTCCTTTTTGGTATTTTGGGGTAAGTACACTGGGTTCCAGTGTAAATCTTATGCAAGCCCTACAAGAATGAAGCACCAGGGCTAAACAAGTGCAACTCAACTTCCAAGAGATTAATTCCCTTCTTTGTGAATGGACTAAAATCTGTAAATTGTCAGGGTCAATGCATTTAGATCCTCTGAACACTGTTAACCATGTCTTGTTATATGTTTGATGTAACACCAAAGTGGTCTATAAAATTAAGGGCAGTCTTGTGAGTCTTCTGTAGATTTGGAACTTTTAATTACTACCATTAATTTTGCAATAATAGAGACCTGCTTTTCTGATTTTGAAGTGTTTTACACAGTAATCAGGCAAAAATAAAAGTGCTTTTATGGGGAAATCTTTCAATGGACACATTATATAATTCAATCTCTGTACCTGTTCTATTTAATCAAAAGAGCAGATTTCAAGACCATGCAAACTGTTCAGTATCACTGGAGTCATCAAAATGTTACAAATGAGAAATTAAAATAATAAATATAAAATATTATTTTTCAGTGTAGCAGAAGAATTATGGCAACAATTTGAAAGTCTTAGTTAAAAATAACAGCAGAAATGCAACAGTATTAAAACATCTTGACTATTTATAAATCTATTTGTCCTTAATTTAAAAATATTTATTGCCCCATGCATTCCAAATTATAGTAACATTTATATGGTGATGAGACAAAATTTGTATGCTGATGAGATTAAAGAGAGAAACATGACTTTTGAATTTCAACTACTTAAGAATAATAAGGTTATTAACTTTTAGAGGAAATGTAAAACCAAAGACCAAAAAAAACTCAGTCAAGAGGAGTAAGACATAATGATTTGGAGCAATTAAAAATACCATCATGTTTCTGATAATTTTGAACTTTTATTTGTTTTCAGATGTATTAATTTATCGAAATTCAGTAAACACTTTGATAATACTAAACCATGAATATTTTAATTCTACTAAATCAAATATTATCTTCGACATCATTTTAAATGGAAATGCAGTGGTTACTTATGAACAGCCATTTCTAACTGGCAAAATTCCTCTGTTGAGAGAGGGCTGCCTCTATGCCTTCCTTACATGTGAATAACTGCTCCAGTCAGTTAACCAAGGAGCTTCCATCTATGGTCACTGATTTCTCTGAAGTTTCTTCCTTCCTAATAATTAAACTGTGAACAACTCTTCCTTTTAGTCCAACTCCTTCCCTTGTTCTTTTCTCCAGAAAGGAAAGAAGGAGGGGCAGAAAGAATGTAAGAAACAGAAAGATTGGGAAGAAGTAGAGAAAAACAAGGAATTAAAGACTCTGCTTCCAGTACAGAAATCTCCCGGGTAAGGGTATCAAGATTTTTTAGAGAAACAGGTTTCATAATCAGAAATTGATTTGTGGTTTATTTTTTCACACAGTGGTTAGTTAAAAGGGGTAAGGACCAGGTTGTGACTCAAAGGAAAGTTGAGAGCCTGTGGAGGTTTTATTCATATCTAATGTCTGTCTTTCTTTATCACCCAAAGTTTTATGATGTCACTTAATACAATTAACTTTGATGAGGTTGAAAGTAAATAGCTTCAATAATCATTGAATTATAATTAATAATTGACTCAAGGCCAAAAACATTAAACACTGATGGCATCAGAACAGGTAATATAGCTCAGGGTAAACTTTTTTTTTTAATAAAACTTTCAGATGGCCTACACTGGAATAAGGCAGGTCACCCGCGAGTATGGGCAGCATATTGGGTGTCCAGGCAGTGACTGAGGTTAGAGTTGGGGTGGTGGTGTACCTTTATCCCATGGTTTGACAAGCAGAGATGAGCATGGGAAGGAGGGCCTGATTCTTCTGCCAATGCTAACTCTGATTTTTTTCATAGAAAATTTGTTATCCATGGTTTTCAGTTCTGCACTTTTGTTAGTGAAATACTTCACTTTAGGAACATGATGGGTTAAAGAGATGTCAGTCAGTGAGCCCTGGTATCGAACCACTATTCTTCTAGCTCTGAGAAAAACATTTTCCCCAAGAACTGATTTACAAGTAAACTTTTGGAAACAACTTGTTAGGAATTGTTTTATTTATAAAACCTTATATTCAGCTTTATTTATAAACATATGTGATTGTGAGGTAAAAAAAATACTTTTTCTTTCAAATAGAATGCTTAAATATATTTTTTCTTATTCTCATGGTTTGTCAAGCACTGGAGTGAATTCTTATTTCCCTGTGCTGAAAATGTTTCTAATTGGCTTCACAGCTAGCTTATTAAAGCACAGTAAAAATACTTAAAATTTTTTCTGCCCAACCTTTGTTGCCGCAGTGGAAGATGGTGTTTTTCTAATTAAAATTGTCAATAAGAAATTCACTGCTTACCTTGTCAGAAGGTTTGAATGGATTTCCTTGTCCACTAATTCCACCACTGATACTAAATCCAAGGCCAGGATTCTTTTCTATTCGCACACAAAACTAAGTAAAGAAATACATAAAAAGGCAGTCAAATATCTGAAACAAAGAAAATATCTTCAAGTAACTGCATCACAGTAGAAAAGAGTCACAATCCTCTGGTAAGTTCTCAGGGTTAGCCCACATTGACTTGGTGTATAAAGAACATAGAGTATAAACACTGACAAAATGCTTAGTGTTTCTATAGGTATCAGTTATGATTGAAACTAGCTTAAAATTAACTGGGCAAGCAAACATTAATCAATACTTATTACCCTGTAGTGGCAAGGGCACTGGGTTGGGTTATTACCCTGTAGACTAAATTTTGGTTAACAGTTGTCATGGATTGAATTATGTCCCCCCAAAACTGTATGTATCAATTTGGCTGGGCCATGGTTCCTGGTATTGTATGATTTTCCTAAATCCTACCTCTATGATGTTAATGAGGGAGGATGGTTGGCAGTTGTATTAGTGAGGCAGGACTCAATCTACACGGCTAGACTGTGTCTTGAAGCAATCTCTTGAGATATAAAAGAAAGAAGCAAGCTGAGAGGCAGGTGGACCTCAGGCCACCAAGAGAGCAGTGCTAGGAGCAGAGCGTGTCCTTTGGACCTGGGTTCCTGTGCAGAGAAGCTCCTCGTCTGGGGGACAATTGATGAGAAGGCTGACACAGAGAGAAGGGCTTTCCCTAGGGCTGACACCCTGAATTTGGACTTTTAGCCTACTTTACTGTGAGAAAATAAACTTCTCTTTGTTAAAGCTGTCCACTTGTGGTATTTCTGTTATAGCAGCACTGGATAACTAAGACAACAGTTTTTTAAAATTGAAAGTCTTATAAACACTTAAAAGTTTGTGCATTATTTTAGCTATCTATCATAAACGCACATGTATTCAGACCAATTAGAAAGAACTACATGAATAAATGAAAGAAAACTTTCAAAATATAGTGTGAGAGAAAAAAATGGCTTTTTCAATAGTTTTCCCTGCTTTCTAGGAGAGTACCACAATTCATCTCTACAATTCCACTGTTTATAAATAGCAGGTTCTTTAGTTTGAAAAAGGAGAGAATTTCTGGCCATAGCTTCATGGTGAGAAACAAAGGAAGAATGAATTTCTCAGTATAATATAGCTCTGAGTTTGGCTGCAGCATCTAGAGAGGGAGGTATGGGCCTTAGAAGAAAGAGGAGACACTGTGATCAGGTCTAGTTAAAGAAAGAGGTCAAGAATATGGTGGAAGGTCAGCTTGGAATAGGGGGCAGGGAGACATGACCAGTAAGAAATAGTTTGTGACAGGGAACAGCCAATACATTTTTAGGACTGTGAGGGCTAACATTCTATAGTTCTGTGTTGTATTGCCTCCTCAATACTCCAAATTATCAGTTAAAGTCTGTTAAACACAAGAGTTCTTGATGAGCCTGAACTGGAGATGTGTGTGTAAATGATGGTGAAAATGCTAGTTTTTCATGTAAAGTGGAAAAGCGTGACCCCAGATGGCTGAAAGATTTGTGATACACAAGCAGCATACACTTTAGTTATTAAAAACAACAACAACAACCAAAAAACCACTATTAGAACTTTTAAGTACAGAATAAGCACTGGAATTAGGTGAGCCAAGTGTTACCAAAGGTTAGCAGGCAAAATATTAATAGTTAAAAAAAAAAAAAATTAAAAGAATGCATTAGTATATATTTTGTATTTATGTAAACATATACTGGATAAGTTCTTAAAGATGCTTGCAAACATTTTCTTTCTTAAGTAGCTTAATGTTTTCCTCAGCAATCTTACTTAGCCTATTAATTTGCCTACAGGCAAATTAAATGTCCCAAATATTATCTACATTTTAATGTTCAAGGTGCCTTTAATCCTTTCCTCTTAGATAGTTCAAGTCAAACTAGAGTCCTGTTCCTGACTTAATTATCACATATTGTGAGTCATTGGAACCTGTATTAATTAGGCTTGGCTGTTTAATAGGACTATCTTTAATTCAGTCTCATATTTCATAATAGTAAATACGATGTTTAACATATAGCTCACTTACAACACAAGGGTAAAAAAACAACTATTCACTAATGTGATTTTTATAGTAGAGTCATTAATGAATAATTTCTGAATAAAGGGTAAATGCAATTACCATAAGTACTCACCCGTATTTTTATTATAGATATGTTTAATTACAACTTTCCCCCTCAATGAGCCATATTTATCAAAACTAGCTATCATAACATGGTAGCAACTACAGTTTTGTATTTATATGGATCACTGTCTGTGGATATGAATGTATTATAGCTTGATGTAGCTGGAAGGGATATTTTAGCTTTATTCAGTAAGTCATTTTTGTTATTATTGATTAATAGAAAATGAAAAGAGTGTAACCAATATGATTAAAACATTTTACCTTTGTTTTTTTCCCACATATCTATGAGTTTTCAGTTGAATTATTTAAAATTGGGGTTGAATCTTTCTCATGTGTAAATTTTATATTGCAGAATGTAATATGTAAAAGGTATATGCACTTCTGGCTTTCCCCAAAACCAAACCCATTACCATGGAGTTGATTTTGACTCATAGTGACCCTGTAAGACAGGGTAAAACAAACAAACAAACAAAAAAAAACAAAAAACCCGCTGTCGTTGAGTAGATTCTGACTCATAGTAACCCTATAGGACAGAGTAGAACTGCCCCATAGAGTTTCCAACAAGTGCCTGGTAGATTTGAACTGTCAACCTTTTGGTTAGCAGCCATAGCACTTAACCACTATACCACCAGGGTTTTCAAAGGACATGGTAGACCAGTGTAAAAACCAAAAGGAAACCAACGCACCAGATTTTATTTGCAAATTAAATTTCTGAGAGTAGTTTCCTGTGATTCTTTTTTAAGGTAGCAGCTATATCTATTTTATATTATTGTCAATATGGAAAACAGTAAAAATCTAAGGGAAACAAATCACATATGTGCCAAGCACATGAAGAACTGCTTCAATATATTTTTAATAACAGAAATAATAAAGATGACACTGTGGTTTTATAAATGTGACGAAGAGCCATAAATTCCAATCCGAAGCTAGACTACCCTTGGGCATGGTATGGCATGGCTAATAGATTGTGCTGTGACTGTTGTGTTTCATAAAGCATGTCAGAGACAGTATTCATCTCTCATACAAGGAATTACACCTGGCTGTAAAGGCACAAAGAAGCCATAAAATCAGAGGAGAGAACACCTCACAGCCAAGAAGTAGTCTGAATTAAGCTACAGGGGATTAGCAAAAAGGAAATGTAATGTTCTCTGAAAAGGTCAGATCTAGGAGATTGCTGAATCACTTATATAATGAGAATTGGTATTTTAATTTTCTTTTAAGAGACCGATTTCAAAGAATGAAATTTCTGGCTGAAGACATAAGCAAAAGCCTGGATGTCAACAGTGAATTTCCTTCTTTCAGAGTCTCTTTCCATTGTTTGGCTTTGCTTGATACTTCTAATCTGTTTTAATCTCGTTCTAACTAAAATGCTAGGTCTTGTTTTATAGAGACCTTCATGAAAGAATGGATTGTTATGTAGCAGTGAGGCCTTGTGAGTCATAATCTGTAGAAGACAGTATTCTGACTTGGTCCCACATTGCCCTAAAATCTAGTAGCAGGAATAAAGGAAAGGGCTATGTGCATGTGTGTGCATGTGCACATATGTGAGAACGTGTATAGGGGCATAGTTGATGCAGGATTAGGGAGTAGCATTGCAAGAAAATCCTTGGTGATGCTGCAACTAAGTAATTGACCATGGCGTGCTCTAGTGACCCTTCTCTTTCCTAGCAGCATATATTATAAGGCTTTCACTGGATACCTGCTATTTTTAATGCCGAGGATCCATTCTTCTTTTGGTAGCTCTACTTCAATTTCTCTTTGAAGAACACCCACTCCCCTAGTCTCAGCCTGTATATATCGGTTGAGGCATGTTATCTAGGTCTAAAGCAAAGTATTGCATCCCCTAAAAATGCAACTGTTTACTTTACAGGATGAGTAGGTAACCCAATCAAAAAGGAGAAATGGCATGTCTACAAAATTTCCAGCAAAGAGACTCTTGCACCTTCTTACTAATTTTAACTATGAAAGGGTCTGGAGCTCCTACAGCTATTTTTCTACTATGACGGGAAAGTCTTGCTGAAAGAGAAACCAACCCAGAGGAAACAAAACCACGTGATGGGGAAAGGAGCCAAAGCTTCCACTGAGCCCAGCATTAAGCTTTATCTGAAGCTTGACTCATCCCTGGACTTTCTGCATATGTGAACCAAATAAATTATCATTTTTTTTTTTTTAAATCCAATTGGGCTGAGTCACTTGTGATCAAGGGTCCTGGTCAACCAGAAATTAGGAGAAATTTGCTTATTTGCAAATACAAAAGAATTTACTTTTCTATTATAGTTTATTATCAAAAGAAAATCGATTATACACTTGTTTGAAAATTCCCTTGGGAACTAAAGCAACTAGAACCTAAAATATTCTATACTGTGTTAAATTCAAGGTAAGGTCTTGATCTCTTGGAAGGTTGTTAATTGCTGAAGCATCAAGAAAGAACCTTGTAACCAAGAAAGTTTCACTTCTAAGGCCATGTCCAGGCCTGAAACCTGAGAAAATTTATAAAGAAGCTCTGATGAACAGGTATCCTCATGGGTTTTTATGCAAGCAGGGCACCTGAATCACTTCCTTATATTTATTATGTTATCTTCACTGACTATCTAGAACAATGGATGTCTCATAACCGGCACTCAGTTAACTTTTGGTTGACTGAATTAATGGATGAGTTAATGTGCATGTGCAACCAAAGATACTCTCAAATATGTATTCTCAAAAGCATATGATGGCCCCTTGTTAAAATACATGATGAATTGTTAGAAGGAGTACCAATTTTTTTTTAAAAGAATGCTTTAATTATATAATCAACTACTTTGGAATAGCTATTTTGGTGTTGAAAATGAAAACTGTTATAGAAATCATGATTCAACCATTAAATCCACAAATATTTATTGATTCCCTGCTAAGTGCCAGGCGCTATACCAGACAGATAAAAATCCTTACCTCATGGAACTTGCATTCTAATGGGGAAGACAGATAGTAAACATGTAAACAACAAATCAATAATTCTAGATAGTAAGATGAACTGTAAAAAATAAAGCAGGAAAGGAGTGAGGACCTGCTTTAGGAGAAGGACACAAGAAAGGCCTCTCTAGGGATGTGATATTTAACCAGAAAAGTGAATTATGTAAAGGATGAAGAGATACACACTAGGAAAATGAGAAAACTATAACAGCAACTAATAATGCCCTAAAGATGGGTGGGCCTTTATAAGGTCAAGAAACAACAAGATAATATAAACAATAGAACACACAAGGGGCACAGTCATGGAAACCTCCCAGACATAACCAAACTCCTCACAGCGCAGAGTTACTAGGCCTGAAGGCTAAGGACCATAGACATCTATGTCAATTGGTATAATATAGTTTATAAAGACAATGTTCTACATCCTACTTTAGTGAGTAGTGTCTGGGGCCTTAAAAGCTTGTGAGTGGCAATCAAAGATACAGCTATTGATCTCATCCTATCAGGAATAAAAGAGAGTGAATAAAACCAAAGATACAAGGGAGCAATTAGTCTAAGGACTGACAGACCACATGAACCACAGCCTACATGGTCCCAAGACCAGAAGAATTAGATGGTGCCCAGCTACCACTACTGACTGCTCTGACTGGGATCACAACAGAGGGTCCCAGACAAGTGGGAGAAAAATGTAGAACAAAAATCAAACCCATAAAAAAGACCAGACTTACTGGTGTGATAGAGACTGGAGGAAGCCTCGACACTATGCCCCTAAGACACCTTTCTAACACAGAATTGAAGGCATTCCTAGAGACCATACCTTTCAGCCAAACAATAGACAGGCCTACAATAACATCCAAGAAGAATGAGTTCCTTAGAACAGTTAATTATATGATACCAAAAGGGCAACATGCACCCAAAAGGAAAGATAAGAAAGCAGGAAGGGGTAGGAAAAACAGATGAAAGGTAACAGGGAGCCTGGGGTAGAAATGGGGAGAGTGCTGACACACTGAGGGGGCTGAGACCAATGTCTTGGCACATTCTGTGTACAAGTCATTGAATGATAATCTATTTTGCTCTGTAAACCTTCACCTAAAACATAATAAAATGTTTATAATAATAATAATGAAACAACAAGATAACATAAAGAATAGACATATAGATCAATGGAATGGAATTGAGTGTCCAGAAATAAATTCTAACACTTATGGTCAATTAATTTTCAACAAACAGTCCAAGATAATTCCATGGTGAAAGATTAGTCTTTTCAACAAATGCTGCTGGACAGCTGGATATCCACATGCAAAAGAATGAATCTGTACCCCTACCTCACACTGTACACAAAAATTAACTGAAAGTAGAGCACAGACAAAAACATAAGAGCTAAAACCATAAAACTCTTGGAAGAAAACACGGAAGCAAACCTTGTGGTTTTGAGTTAAGCAGTGGTTTCTTAGATATGTAACCAAAAGTGATAAAAGAGAAGATTGGACTTGATCAAAATTAAAAATTTTTGTGCCTCAAAGGACACCATCAAGAAATTGAAAAGACAACCCGCAAAACGGGAGAAAATATTTGCAAGTCATATATCTGACAATAGTATTATATCCAGAATATATAAAGACCTTTTACAATTCACCAATAAAGAGAAATAATCCAATTAAAAACTGGGCAAAGTATTTGAACAGACATTTCTCCAGAGAAGATGTACAAATGACTAATAAACACATGAAGAAAGCTCAACATCATTACTCATTAGAGAAATACAAATCAAAACCACAATGTGATACTACTTCACTAGGATACCAAAGCAACAATAACAACAAACAAATCCATTGCAGTTGAGTCAATTCTGACACATAGAGGCCCAATACGTACAACTGCCCCATAGGGCTTCCAAGGAGTGGCTGGCAGATTCAAACAGCTGACCTTTTGGTTAGCAGCCGAACTCTTTACTATTATGCCACCAGGGCTCCCCCACCAGAACAGCTATAATAAAAAAGACAATAACAAGTGAGAAAATGGAGAAATCGGAATCCTCATTCATTGCTGGTAAGAGTGTAATATGTTGCAACCACCTTGGAAATGATGTTTCAATATGATTATGATGACGATGTTGCAAAATGGTGTAAATCTACTAAAAATCATTTAATTGTACAATTTAAACAGGTAATAAGGCTGTTAAAACAACATTCACTACCATATCACTGTGACTAGAGAGAAAATAGCTAAGGAAAGAGCGGAAGGAAAGGCAGGCAGGAATCCTAGTAAGGATTTAGAATTTATTCAGAAATTTTGAAAGCTTTTAAAGAAGAGTGATGTGTTTTAAAAAGATCACCCTGGAAGTGGAGAATAAACTGAAGGGAATGAGAGAAAGCAACCAGGAGGCAACTAAAGTAGTTAGGGGTGAGGTGATCGCTGACCAGGGTGGTAGCAGTGCAGACGGTGAGAACTGGTGGATTTAGGATGTATTTCGATGCAAGAAGCCTGTGTCGGAATAGGCTTGCTAGCAACTGGAATGGAAATCAAGAATTCCTTCTGACTATGCTAAATTTGAGAAGTCCATTGAATATATATATATATATATATATATATATATATATATATATATATATATATATATATATATGGAGTGCAAGGGAGAGGACAGTACTAGAGATATAAATTTTGGAATCATCCAGTCTGGAAGTGAATGAGATCATCCTGGGGTGACGGTGTGGATAGAGAAAAGAAAGGCCCAAGGCCTGAACACTGAATCACTCCAATGAGTCAGGTAGAGAAGAGAGATGAATAAAGAAACCAGGAAAAAATGGCTAGAGTGTTAGGAGGCAAACCAGTAGAATAATAGTAGCAAAGTGAAGAGAATGTTTCAACAGAGAACTCAGTCAAGCCACGTGGCTGAGAGGCAAATGAAATAAGGATGAAGATTTAATTATGGGTCTTGACAGAAGCAGAAACAGTGCTTCATGGTTTTTAAATTAAACTTGACACTCAGCTTCTGTTAAGGGCGATGGAAAATTTTGAAAACAAATACTGGTGATGGTTGAATAACATGATAATCATAATTAATGTCACTAAATTGTACAGGGGCTCTGGTGGCACAGTGGTTAAGCATTTGGCTGCTAACCAAAAGGTTGGCAGTTCAAATCCCCCCGCTGCTCTTTGGAAACCCTATGGGTCAGTTCTACTGTGTCCTATAGGGTCGTTATGAGTCAGAACCGACTTGTCAGCAATGGTTTTTTTTTTAGTGGGTAGATTGTACATATGCAGAATGTTGAAATGGCAATTGTTTTGTTACATATATATTTACTAAAAAAAAAAAAAAATCGAACTTGAAATTAAACATGCTGCTACTTTTAGCTCCTGGTCTTAGGAGTTATTATGTAACAGTACTTGTAGGATGAAGAGCACTATGCAATTGTAAGGTATTGGTGTTTTTTGTTGTGATTACATTATATGTATTACAAGGCCAAATAAAATCTATATAAACTTTCTCTGAATTTTCCACAATTTCTAATGAGCCTGTGTAACAAGGTCAAAAAAGTGATTAGTATTATAAAAATAAATGTTAATACTCAAGAATATAGTTTTGAAATATTGATCCTTGTTCACTTGCATACCTTTTCCTATTGTGAATGAGAGATGAAAGTCCAGATAAAAGCCCTATTTAAATCTTTTGAAAACACATACTAATATCAAGAACTATGAATAAAACTCCCTGAAGTAGCATTTTCTAGGCTTTTCAGAAAAAGTTAGCCAACTCTGTATCTGCATGTCTGAGAAATAAAACTCCCATGCCTTTTTATTCTGGGGAAAAAAAAAAAATTAAAGTTATTTATTTCATTTCCTTGATTATTTTATTTTGTTTATTTTATACATTTAGGAAACCAACAAGATCTTGTAGATATTTGGTGAAACAGTGACCGAGGGCACACTGATTCCCACCGCAATATTTACTATGCTCTACCATGTGACCACACTCAACTTGTAAAGTCGATTGTTAGAATTTGTGTATCGAGGTACACATTATTTGTGTCAAACTATGAATTATAAATTCAGTTTCAGTATTACATAACATCATTTTGATGACTGAAGAATAAAATTCTATGGGGAAAATATTTACTGATAGCCATACTTCATGTGTTCCTGAAGTCATCTGAGTAAATAACATATATTCAAAACCATTTTAACACCTGTTTTCTAACTACCTTTATTAAATGATTTCCTTTTAACTACATAACCCACAATTAAAAAAAAAAATCTTTCCAATTTCTTTTGTCTTCTCATATTAAGTACTCAGCATAATGTAGTTTCCATCACCTAGCCCCATAGGATGAAAGCCTCACCTGAAAACTTGTGAGCCTTTCAGGCAGCTGACCAGAGCTTCTGGTCTAAAGAAATGCCTGAAATTGTTTCTCGGGCCGCTGCTCTGTGTACTTCACAAATTGTTAAGTATTAAAATGATGTCTTCCTAACATCTCCTTCTGGGAGGGTTTTGGAGCTCTGTTTTTTTCTTGAATATGATAGATACTCATCAGTTTGTATAACTCACAGAGGCTGACTCTAATGTGATCTCACAAGTTCTCTTTCAGGCACAAACTTCAGTCTGTGTGGAAGGAGGCAGCTATGGAGTGCCACCATTCTGATGAGTTAGGTCAATTAATGAGTATGGCCTCTTGTCTGGGCTAGATGTGGACTGCAGGTGTATTTCTCCAGTGTTCCAATCTTCTGATGTGGCCTTTCTCTTGACTTGTATATTTGGCTATAGTGCAATAGGCTGCAACATGTAACACTGTGGATTCATGATGACTGGGTTCTAAATTCAGTTCAGCTTCTAAATTGTTTGTGATCCAGGCAAGATACAACTTCTCTGAGTCTTAGTTTTCTAACCAATAAAATGGAAACTGCTCTACCTGTATCACAGCATTATTGATGAGATTAAATCAGTTAATACACATGAAAGGGTTTTGACAGGTTCTAAGCATCATGCTGGTGTTTTTACTTCTTATTTCTACTTTGGTATCTGTATGCATTTAAATATATCCTGTCTTGGACTGTACACTTGCAAGGGGTAAAAAAAAAACTAATGTTTCTTTTGACAATATTCAATAAGTAGTGGGCCATTTATGTGTACTTTTAAATAGTGATGATAACAAGACACCCACTCCTCACTTATAGCGACATGGTTAGGTTCCAAAGACCAGGTCATTATGTGAAATTGGCATTATATGAAAAAGGGGCGTGACCACATCAGATCACAAAATCAGATCACACCATTATATAACTGCCAGATTACATCACTGAATAAGTGCCAGACCACTGAGAATCATGGCCCAGCCAAGTCGACACATAACTTTAATCATCACAGCCAGCGTCACTCTCGCCTCACACCTTGGTGTTCATTACTGCCTGAAGTAAGTTGTTAATGCACAAAATAGTCCGGTAGTAGATTTTTTACTATTGTCATAAATGGGAAACGTAGACAATAAGTGAGAAGAAGATGTATATAATTATTACTTAGTAAGGAAATTTGCTGAGCTACAGAATATCTAAAGCAGTGGTTCCCAACTTTGGTTACAGACTATACTCACCTGGGGAGTTTTGAAAAATTCCATTGCCAATGTTACAACCAGACTAATGTTATCAGTTTTCTTTGGGATAAGGCTCAGGCATCAATATTTTTTAAAGCTCTCTAGGAGATTTCAATGTTCAGCTGAGGTTCAGAACAACTGATATAGAGTGCTGTATTACTATATTGTGAAGGCGAGATGAGTAAATAGGATCTTTAGGTTCCTTCACTTGGATTGAGGAATGAACAGCAAAGTTAACAGGGTGCATATGATGGTCAAGCGTTCGTATCACGGAATGGTAGTCAAACCTTCAATTTTTGACTGTTTTCTTCATTCCACTACTTAATACAACTCAGACTCTTATCCTCAATTATGTTTGTCAATAATCCAAAGGATTGATGCATTAAAATCCCTTTTGCAAGTAACATACTCTGATAGTGAACTTCAGGTGACATGCACATGGTTTTCTGTTGCAGATAATTTGTTAACAAGAACATCGATTGTTAGAAATCAGATTTCTAGTCTACAGAAATTAATACCTTGGATCTGTGTAGCACTTTATGGTTTAAGAATCACTTCCATATATTTTATTTCACTTAATCCTAGAGTTGAAAACAGACTCGATACTCATTCTCTCTGAAAAATAAACATGTGAAAATAAGTGCATTAAACTTTACACTGGTTCCTGGAATTCTTGGATTTTTTTGCCCTGTTTTGTTGTGATGGGTGGTTTGAAAGTTTAGAGGATTTCACCACTGAGAAGGAACATCAAAGTTAACTGTTTCTTTATGTTTATACAAAGTTAAATACTCTGCCTAGATCACAAATGACATGTATTCTAATTCACTCAATGCCATCAGTGGTAGCATTTATTATATATGTTCATTGCTATATGGAACTTATTTTAATTGGATTAAAAATGCATTATTTCTTTAGGCTACTTTAAGGGATCAGAGGTATGCTTCTGTTTTATTCAGTTCTTTAGTTCTGCATGGAAGCTAGAGCAGATTTAATTAATACCGTTTGACAGAAGAGGACACTGACCACAGCAGGCAAGTGTCTGAGATCACATAGTTAATTTAATGGCAAGATTGGGACACAGAACTTAAGCTTTGGGTCAGACAAACGGGTTAGAATTCCTGCTTGATCAATTATACCTGTTGCCATCAAGTTGGTTCCAACTCATAGCGACCCTATGGGACAGAGTAGAACTGCCTCATAGGGCTTCCAAGGAGTGGCTGGAGGATTTGAACTGCCGCCCTTTTGGTTAGCAGCTGTAGCACTTAACCACTGCACCACCAGGGCTCCTGATCAATTATACCTTGTATAATCTACTACTTATTTTTTTCTTAGCCTTGGTTTCTTCATTTGTAAAGAAGAGAATAAGATTATTTTGAGTATTAAATGAAATATATGCATAAGCAGGACCAGCTACATAATTAGAGGGGCCCAGAGCGAAATCAAAATGTAAGGCTCCTTGTTCAACATTTACTAAGAATTACAAGATGGCAACAGCAGAATATTAAACCAGGATGGGGCCCTTCTAAGTGGGAGCCTCTGTGAGACTGCGCAGTTTGCAAGTCCCTGAAGTCAGGCCTGTGTGTAAGATATATAAACCAAAAAAAAAACAAAAAAAAAACCCTGTTGCTGCGGAGTAAATTCCAACTCATAGGGACCGTATAGGACAGAGTAGGACTGCCCCACAGAGTTTGCAAGGAGCGGCTTGTGGATTTGGACTGCCGACCTTCTCGTAAGCAGCCAAACTCTTTTCCGGCACACCATCAGGGCTCTGTTATATATAGATATAGATAGAGACAGAGACAGAGATAGATAAATATATATATCTATATATGTATATGGAAACCCTGGCAGCATAGTGGTTAAGAGCTACAGTTCGAATCTACCAGGCGCTCCTTGGAAACCGTATGGGGCAGTTCTACCCTGTCCTATAGGGTCGCTGTGAGTCAGAATAGACTCGACAGCAACGGGTTTTATATACATATAGTAATGCCAAATGCATAGCAGGCACTCAATTCTCAATGTATGGTAACTGTTGTCTCCTACTTTTCTATTTTTCATTCAGGCTTCTTTTTCCTAAATCATAAAATGAACATTTGTTGTAATCAGATTTTTTTTTAACCTGTAGTATGTCAATAAGCACTTTTTTACTGAAGTTTTATTTTAAAATAAATTGTGCTTTATCATGCTGTATAATCTTTCTTTGTGCTATGTTGTTGTTATCTCCTTGCTCTTTAAAATTATGAATGATTTATGTTTTTTCCATGTTGCATTTAACCAAATTTAACATTGTTTTGATCATTTAAGTGGGACTTTGTTTTTCTATTTATGTTTTTTTTCATGCACCATCAGAAATGCCTTATGAAACCACAGTGTTTGTTTTGATTGATGTGCCTGAAACCCATACTAGAAGTTTTCAGTTACCCCATTGGTCTTTGCCCTTAAATCACTTGTCTGTAATTTTGATGTGAAAGTTCATGCAGTCTTCAGATGTTTTAAATCATTTCCCCATTTTTTCCTTATTAAATTGGGGATAAAAGTCTTGCTTTAACACACACACACACACACACACGAGGGATGTGAATTTTCAAAAGAAATGTAATTAAAAAAATTCCTACATGAAATTTTTTTTTTATGAGAATGAATTACATAACCTCTTTTAGCTTCTCTTTTTGTTTGTTTTGTGTTTGTTTACTTGTTTATTCTGTCACCCAAGGAGGTTGGGATTGATAATAATTAAGATCCCTTCAGTATTTTAATTCTCAACATCTTTAGCTTATCTTTGGATTTACTGGAGAATGAGTGAGTGCCTCAGGGAATCTCATGAGACTACGTATTTGTATTCCACTCTTTAGCTTATACAGTGATTTGAAGTATTGTATCTTCTTTTATCTTCTATTTATATTTTCTTAGTTCTAGGCTTACTCTGTGTGTGTGTGTGTGTGTGTGTGTGTGTGTGTAGAACTACGTCACTTAACTCTCACAAAAGTCTTTTGAATGTTGTGGGTAGTAATGTTCTCATTTTATAAGCAGAGAAATAGACCTCAGAAAGAGTTAATGACTTGACTAGGGTCCATAGCTAACAAAAAGTAAACACGACAAAAAAATGTTGAAATGGCCAGTGTTTTGTTATATATATATTTACCACAGTAAAAACAAAAAAGTAAACATGATATTAAAGCTCTAAATTCTGATTGCTAACACTATTCTCTTTCCTTTCATGCCATAGAGATAAATGAAGATGTGGAGAAGTTAGGGAAAGAAAAAGAAATAAGCAAATCTATTTTTATGTAGTCGGTAAGTGTATTGGAAGGTGTTTAACAGCTGGTTGGGGGCTGGGGGAGTCCTAATTTGTACTGATCAATGATTTCCATAATATAATTATTCCCCCAGTTTTAATCTACCAATGTGATGTCATTGAAGGTGGAGTTGGGAAGAGATACACACAATAATGGGCCGGTATGAGCCACGCTCCAGCACACCAGTGGTAGTAGATAGATATTATGCTGAATTTTGAAAAAAGTTACGGGAAACTCTCTGAAGCTTTATAACTGAGTGGTGGAGGGGAGAGGAACATAGTTCTGGTGCCAGTACTAGTTGATTTAATGTTCCTTAGGCTTGTTCCATGGAAACCCTGGTGGCGTGGCGGTTAAGTGCTACGGCTGCTAACCAAAGGGTCGGCACTAACCAAAGGGTCAGCAGTTCGAATCCGCCAGGCGCTCCTTGGAAACTCTGTCGGGCAGTTCTACTCTGTTCTAGAGAGTCGGTATGAGTCAGAATCGACTCGACGGCAGTGGGTTTTAGGCTGTTTCCTAGTCCCTTCAAAGTTTTTATCTCAACATTCCAAACTATTACAGCCTGAAGACAAGGCAGAAGCCAGGAAAGCAAAAGGTATTGTCTCTAATTCCCTTCATTAACATAGCCACACCCCTTAGTTTGGAAGGCATCTAATGTCAGAGCTGTGAAACGAAACACTGAAAACTGCTATAAACATTCTCTAAAAAAAAAAAAAAAAGCATGCTCTTTTAAATTTAATAAGTACATAAACTTTAAAACTTAGTAATCCTCTCATTAGTCAAACTATAAAATTATGTATTTTTTGAGACATAGTGTCAAAAAAAAATTTTTTTTTTTTTCAAAGTGGCCTTTAAATTTAGGGCATTCCGAGTAACTGCAGCCTATACTAAGCCTACTATTCAAAGTAGTTGAAAACATTTATCTTAATGGATTTTTAAATGCATTGATTCGGAGAGGAAAAACAAAAAAATATGTAGCTACTAACGGGATGGCGCAGGACCAGGCGGCGTTTCATTCCGTTGTACGCAGGGTCACTATGAGTCTGCACTGACTCTATGGCACCTAGTAACAACAACAACGCTAACAGGAAGAAGTCTGGGTGGCACAAGTGGTTTGCAATTGGCTGCTAACTGAAAGATTGGTGCTTCAAACCCATCCATCGGTCCCACAGAAAAAAAAGGCCTAGTGATCTGCTTCTTTTAAGATTACAGCCAAGGAAACCCTATGGAACAGTTCAACTCTGTAACACATGGGGTCGCCATGAGTCGTGGGCAGACTCTAGGGCAGCTAACAAGAACAGCAGCTACTACTAAAAAAAAAATTACTAATAAAAAAAGGAATAACTAAATCAGAGAACAGGGTTTATGTTATATTTGTTGGGTGGGATATGAACAATTTTTAACCTTCCAAAATGCCTTTGGGAAAGCATAATGTAAAACTTTATTAACTCGTTAGCCTCTGGAGAATTAAAAACCTCACATCATTATATTATTAAAGGTAACTGTTCAGTTTATTACAACTTTAATCCAACAGTTGGCCTAGATTAAGGTAGGAGAGGAAGAGCATTCTCTTGAAGCTGTATCCGTGATTCTGGAATGATTAATTTCTAATCTCAGCTTCAAGGAAGGCATTAAGAAATAGAAGGGATGTCTAGAGCAGTTGAAATCCAAATGATAAAGGGCTCTTAACAATATTAAGGGAAAAAAAAACCTAGCAAATGAGGATATGTCTGATACGTTTAGAAAATAAGGTGGGGTGATATGTGAAGCTATGAGTAAGCAATATTAAAGTGAAACCTTTCCTTTATAAACTATATTAAGGAGTTCATTAAGTTAGTGCGAGCTTTGCCTGATGATCAGAGAAGCATCTGAAGTATGAAATGAGAGAAATTAATTTTATGAGAATATTGGGATCTTAATATCTTACTTTCTGAGCCTTATATAATTCAATAGATGAGATTCTATTCAATTTTCTGATCCTAAGAAAGAAAAACAGGTTCTACATTGGAAAACCAAATCCTATTTCTAGGTAGCCCGTAAGAGAAGCAATTTTTTGGTATGTGGCAGTTGTCAGTAGCTTTTGGAGCATTTCAGAGACATTTCTTATTTACTATTTTCTTCATAGCAAAGATTTATCTCTGTGCCGTTCAGCTTTAAAAAATGTCTTCCTACAAATAGAAGGGAATAATACTGTTTACGCTTCACACTGTCAGCTTCACCAGAGGCCTTGGTAAACACACCTAATCCATTGGAGCTCTCTGTAACATTCAAAAGCTGTGCTGTAGAGCTAAATTGGAGTTGGGAGTGAGTAGGAGAGGGTGTAGGATAGTACTAGAAAAACTATTCTGATTCATTAATTTTTCTTTATGTGAAATGGGCTTTTCACCAATCATCGCATCATACATGTTGTGTTCCTTAACCACCAAAGATAATGATAAAATCCTCACAAAGGTTTATATACCACTGTGTATAAGATATACAAATGCTCTACCTCATTCAACATGGTGATGATAATACCATGTCCCAGGCTTTGTTAATGAAGGAAAGCAAACCATGGACTCTGGACTGTCCTAAACATTTCCTGAATATTCATCAATTATAAACAACTCTTACCTGCTCTGGATATCCATCCATACTCCTTTGCCCTTTAGTTTGAATTAAGCACCGTCCAGGCTGAGGTCCCCGGGTGGCCTGTGAAGAGGGGATCTGAATAGGCAATGGTGACTGAAATTGTTGGATGGTCACTTTGTTTATATTTCCTTCATATGGCTGCTGTTCCCGGCTGCGATGCTGAAGGCTTTGAGACCCCATCAAGGTCTGGATGTGGCTGCCTGCCTGTGGAGAAGATAATCTGTCAGGCGAAGATTCGTGGTGCTGAAAGGATGTGATTAAAGCAGAGAACACGCACAGAATACCTCTTGGGTAAAGTGGTATCATTTGGGCTTTCAGCCACGGCTGGAAAGGATAATGAAAAAACAGTAAGGGTTTGCCTACTGTGGTTTGTGAAAATGTTAATATTGGAGCAAGGTTGCATTAAATACATTCATAGTCATTTGGTGGCTTGCAGAGATTATTTTAACCCTTGTTTTAGGGAGCAATATTCATCCTGAAAAATTTCAAGAAGAAAAAGAAGTCACAACTTAAATATAAATTGCAGTCCTGTCCAGCATTTGATTTTGAACAATACCAGGGGGAGAAAAGTAATATATGAAATATCAAGGGGAAAAGAACCTGGTTCCTAATTCTGTGGCAAAATAATTGCTTATTTTCTTTTATGCCACAGGTGTTTAGTAAGCTTGTTCAGGTGAATATAACCAATATTTATTACTTTTCTACATTACTAAATCAAGAGTATGAGCTTTGGGATCTCTAAGTTACATTGAATAGTCAACAGGTATGAAAAGGTCTTCAAAGTAAGACCTGCATGCAGATCATCAGTGTGAGCTTTCAGAGAGAGACGCATTAGTACCTCTTATTGAAAGTGATAATGATCATTTCTCAGTCCTCAAAGGCTCGGAGGAGAGACGGCATGCTCACTGGAGTCTCCCATTTAAAAACCATACACCTGTTTCTTTGTTCACTCTGATTTTTTCACCTTTATTCTAGCACCAGATGTCTTTTCCACAAAGTAAGCAGTTATGTTTGTAAGCTGGTAACCTAGAATATGTCTTTTTATGTTAAGCATGTTTTAGCAGGGAGGCCTAACACAGGGGGTGAATGCTTAACATTAATTCTTTTTACATATACATTTTAGTGCAATGCTTGGCACTTCACCCATTACTACTGAGAGATCTAAGAATTTACTTTCAGAATTCATTTTCTTTCTTGTTGCTCTTTTAAGGATAGGTAATTTGGAATTCAAAAGCAAGTTTTACTTTAGCATTCATTACCTAGAAAAGCTTGTAAATTTTCCTGGCTAATCAAGATTCTTGATTATTGTGGAAAAGTCAATTTGGAGGAATAAAGGAGTCATTATTAAATGGGTATTCAAGGAAGATATTATTTTTAATTATTTCTTTAAGAAGAGCAACATAAGAAATGCAAGGAACCTAAAATGATAATGGAAAAAAATTTGAAGAGGTGTAAGGCATATTACTGTATTCCAAAACAAGATGTAATTTCAGTGAAGAAAATATTCAAAATTGTTATTTAATGATATGAATGATGATATGTAATAAACAACCTTTGTTTGATTATATTTTTAGATTTCCAACCGACTGTCTTGGTATCATGTACCAAGATTTTTACATTAAAATACAGTAAAGATATCTGAGTCATGAAAAATAAGATGAAAATATATAAAAAGAATTTCAAGCTCTAACAGCATAATGTGAAAACAATTATCAATCCAACACACTTAACCAGCAATCACAAAACTATAACCTCACAAATAAAACTAAGATAACTTAATAAAGGGAGAATGTCTATTTCTCTGTTATTGTATCTATAACCTTCTCAGAAATCTTAATAAAAGGAGATGCCACAAACTTCTCAGCCATTCTTGAAGTTTTAGCACACATCTCACCAACTTTCTCCTTATTGTGAATTCAATTCTTTCCTGCTTCCATAGAATTTCATGTTTTCTTGTCTGGTAGGAGAGGAAAGCCACGATAAACCTAGCATTACATTTTGACCTGCTATACTCTGAATGAACCCAGAAGTGTGCTTAGTTACATACTTAGAGAAAATGATGTCCTGGAGTCAGAGGGGCTGGGGTGTACGCTGTTTGACTGAAGCTGACTGGTCTGGCTAGTGATTTTTACATTTATGCCTGCCTCTCACCTCCACTGGTATAACATTCATGTTTATTCAGTCAGAGCTTGAGCCAGTGGGAGAGAGGAAGACTGGCCTTAAATGAAAGTGACCATATAGATAAACAAAGATTGTTTTTTTTATACCTGGAAAAACTTAGAGGGATCCAGAATATAGTTTTGGTTCGATGATATGTAATCTACATGAAAGAATCAATAATGACTGCTTAACAATTACTTTGTTCATTAGTACATCTCGGTAATGATCTATCAAGGGCAAAAAATTAATTCTATATTAATACAGAACTATAATAGCCTCCAGATTGATTTTTCTCTTCCCTCCCCTACGGGACAGGGTGAGCTCAAAATTATGCTTTGATTTGGAGTTCCTTGAGGGCAAACACCATATCCTCCTCATGCCTTTAGTGATTGACACACTAATAGACACTGAACCAATAATAGCTACCATCAAATACCAGACAATGTGGTAAAACACCTTACACGAATTAACTCATTTAATCCTCACAAGAGCATTAAGCAGTGATTATTATTATCCCATTTTACTGAGGAGGAAACTAAGGCTGGGAGGGGTTAAGTAACTTGCCCAAGTAATTTAAACTATGGATAACTGGCAAGACCAGGATTTGATCTCAGGCATCAAACTACTAAAGACCATGCCTCAAATACTACATTATACTGCAATCCCCAACTCCATAACTGAATGAATTGAAAGGAATCATGGTGGTAAAAAACGGACCAGGATGTTGTGGAAGGATATATTAAATTCTTTAGCAGCTCTCTAATTTGCCAAAGGACCATTCCCTACTTACTGAACTAGGTTTATTACCTATTTTAGATCATGACTTACAGCTTTATAGGTAAGCAAATATGATGATGCTCTGTGTATTTATTAATTTTTCCATGACTGTGAAGTAATGAAGCTCATGCTCTCGGATGGCAAGGCCAAAAAAAAGTAGTCATGAGAGGCACATGCTGTAAAATGACTCAGTAGTAGCAATAGCAGCAGCAGCGGCGGCAGCAATGCTTTCACTATCTCCCCAGTTATAGGCTGTGCTGAATGGGCATGGAGAGTGATGGCTGTAGAGAGCAATACCAGCCTGTGACATTTTCTACATTTTCATCATTCTTTTGTACTTCATCATGAGCATCCTTTTTCTCTCTGTAAGCCTTTGTGCCAGTCAAAAGAATAAACACTAAATTTTGTGTGAGCTTAAACAAATGACATAAGACATCTAAAAGAACAATTATGGTACAGAAGAAATGTAAAGAATAAGTTTTTTTTTGACTGGCGCAAAGGCTTACGGAGGTAATAAGGATGATCACAATGAAGTACAAAGGAATGATGAAAACGTAGAAAATGTCAGAGACTGGATTTCTTCCAGGAGAGGGTTAGCTATGAGAACACAGACTCGTACTGAAGGGGAATTTAATTTGAACACAAAGGTTCCTGTCAAGTCTATGTTACACATTTTGAATGATAAAAGAAATAGAGAAGATTTGACATTTGTTGAACTTTCAAGGAGGGTGGACAAAATAATATGTCTTTGAGGAGAATAGTCATGGAATATGGTGTTTTAATGTTGACCCAAAAGCAAACTGTCAAAGTTTACAGGGAAAAACTCCAAAACCATAGGACTAAAGGAAACATTTATGTCAAAACCATAGAGGGGAGAAAAAAAAAAATTGACTTGATGCCAAATGTCACTGTTCATATCCTACAGCTAATCAGGCTTATTATGTGGAGATTTGAACAGTATGGGCAATTTTGTGTGATATAAAAAAAAGCGTCTTTCTCACTACAACAATGCTTTGGCTCACACTGTTCACTTAGAAAAGAATGTTTGATTGAGTATTATTCAATTTGGTTACTACCTATCTTGCCTCTTGAGCCACATGGGGTACTTCCAGAAATCAAGCACAGTCTCAAAGGATGACAATATATGTGACTGAGAAGGTTCAAAAGAACATGATTCAATCTCCAAAATTAAGTCCAAAAGAGTTCTAAAAATGCTTTGAAGCAGTGTCAGTATAGAATCATCTCCAAATGATAACTCTGTAACTGATTTCAAGGAGTCAGCAGCACTCATTCAGATGAGTCAGATTCAGTGATTTTATATATAAAAAAAAAAAAAAAAATTGCAAAAAAACAAAACCAAAAACCAGTCCTATCAATTTCTATTCCCACCATGTTCTATGCTGCCTCTTTTTTTTTCTTTTTAAATACAGGTTAAATTTTAAAAATTATGGCAGTGGAACTTATGCTTCCAGGAAGATGGAGTAGATATACTTTCCCCTATTTCTCCCACTAAACACAACTGAAAACTGTGGATGTTATATATAAACAAACATAAGAAGACTTGGAAAGGTGGAGAGAAGAAGGCAGATCAGCTACACCTCAGGGCCTGAGTAATGACATGGTGATGAGTTCTCTGAGTTTTCTTCTTGCTTCGTACATGCCAGTCTTGGAGTTGAAGAAGTAGGAAGCCTGGAAATGCCAATAAAAAACCAAAACCAAACCCATTGCCTTCAAGTCAATTCTGACTCATAGCGACCCTACAAGACAGAGTAGAACTGCCCCACAGGGTTTCCAAGGAGTGCCTGGTGGATTTGAACTGCCAAACTTTTGGTTAACAGCTGTAGCCCTTAACCACTATGCCACCAGGGTTTCCAGAAATTACAATTAGTTGCAGACAGAAAAAGGCCCCAGCAAAAGCCTGCTCTCCACAGTCAACAGACTGGGAAAGGGACAGGCTAGGAAGACAGAGAACTTATAGACAATAACCACTCTACTATAATCAAACACCATGGAAAAAAACTACAGCCCCACACCAATAATGCCAGCAGTGACAAATTGGGGAGCCTAGACTTCCACCATCTTGAGGATGTAACAAGTCACCCCAACACCCATTCTGGGCTTTGTCAGAGAAGGTCAAGTAAGGAGCTAGGAATTTCATCCTTACAGGCTGATAACAAGTGCTCCCTTACCCCACAGTGTCAGTGAAGACCATGTGAAGAAATTGGACTTCTGCTCTCACCTGGCAATAATGAAGCACTTTTCTTCCTTCTCACTGGGGAGGTGTCAGAGAAGGTCTAGTAGAGAGTGAGGACTTTCACCATCGTGCAATGGTAATGAACTACCCACCATAGTATCAGTGGAGACCATGAGGGGAGCTGGAACTACCATCCTTGCCTAGCAGTAATGAAGATTCCTTGCCTCAAGTGTGTAACAGGCACTGAGTGGGAAAACTGGTCTTCCACCTCCAACTGTCCATAGTGAGACAGCATCTCATCCTTCCTCTACTGGAGTGGTATCAGAGAAAGCTCACTAAATCAGAAGGTTTAAATAAGATCCAGAGTCTTATAACATAATATGAAGATGTCCAGGTTTCAACTGAAAACAACTCTTCATACTAAGAACCAGGCAGCTATCAAATGGAATATAAAAAGACAATCGATATATGCCAACACTGAGAAGACAGAGATGTTAGAATTATCTGAAAAATATTTTAAGGCAGCCACCAAAAAATGTTTCAGTGGTCAACAATGTGTATGCCTGAAACAAACAAAAAAAAGGAAACCATTAGCAAAAAATAGTAAAAAAACCAAACCAAACCCATTACCACTGAGTCGATTCCGACTCACAGAGACCCTACAGCAAAGAAATAAAAGATGTATGAAAGAAACAAATGGAAATATTAGAAAAATGTAACTGAAACTGAAGCCCAATGGATCAGCTCAACAGAAGAATATAGAGGACAGAGGAAAAAAATTAGTGAGCTGGAAGAGAATAATAGAAATTACCCAACCTTAACAACAGAGAGAACAAAGACTGGGAAAGAAAGAGAATAGTCTCAGGGACCTGTGGGACTATACAAAATATCTAACATTTATGTCATATGAAGGAGGGGAGAAAAGGGTGGGGCTAAAAAATAAATGGCTGAAAAATTCTGAAATTTGGCAAGAGAAAAAAACTTACAGTTTCAAGAAGCAGAGTGCACTCCAAGCAGTGTAACCCCACCCCCAAATTCATGTACAGACACATTTTAATTGAACTTCTGAAAACTACAAAGAAGAAAACCTCGAAACACCTTATGCCTATAAAAAAAATAGGAGAAAACAATTCAAATGACAGTAAGTGTCTCATCAGAAACCATGGAGTATAGAAGTAAGTGGCATAATAACTTGCAAGTGCTGAAGGGAAACAAAAATAATTTGTTGCCAGCAGATCTACCCTAAGATAATGAATGGGTAAAGGAAATTCTTGAAAATGGGAGGTATCATGGATTGAACTGTGTCCCCCCAAAATATCTGTCAACTTAGCTGAGCCATGAGTCCCAGTATTGTGTGATTGTCCACCATTTTATGTGATTTTCCTATATGTTGTAAATCCTATCACTATAATGTAATAAAATGGATTAGTGGCAATTGTATCGATGAGGTCTACAAGATAAGGTAGTGTCTTAAGTCAATCTCTTTTGAGATATAAAAGACAGAAGTAAGCAGAGAGGTATGGGGACCTCATACAACCAAGAAAGCAGCACTGGGAGCAGAGTCCATCCTTTCGACCTGAGATTCCTGAACTGAAATGCTCCCGGGTGAAGGGAAGACTGATGCATCACAAGGACCTTCCTTCAGAGCCGGCAGAGGGAGTAAGCCTTCCCCTGGAGGTGGCTTCCTGAATTCAGACTTCTAGCCTACTGGACTGTGAGAGAATAAACTTCTCTTCGTTGAGGCCAGCCACTTGTGGTATTTCTGTTATGTTAGATGACTAAGACAGAAAGCAAAAAAAAACAAAGAAGGGATCTTGATCATCAAGAAAGAAGAAAGAAAATGGCAAGCAAAAATATGGATAAACACAATAAGCTTCCCTTCTCTTGAATTTTTGAAATTATGTTTGATGGTTGAAGTAAAAATCATGGCACTGTCTAATGTTCTAAATGTATATAGAGGAAATATTCAAGACAATTATAAGAAGAGGAGGTAGAAAAGACATAAAGGAAGGTAAGATTTCTAGACTTACTTGAATTGATAAAATGAAGGCACCAGTAAACAGCTGAGAGATTTTTGTATATAATATGATATTGAGAGCAATCATTAAAAAAGCTTTATGAAGAGATCCTCAAAAACACCATAGATAAATAAAACTGGAATTTTAAGAATTTTCAAATAACCCACAGGATTTAGGAAAAAGAAAATAGAGAAACAAAAAGAAAGAAAAACAGAAAACAATAAATTAAATTGAGACTTCAGCCCCAACATATCAATAATTACATTAAATATGAATAGCCTAAATACACAAATTAAAAGGCAGAGATTGGCAGAGTAAAGAATATTATCCAACAATATGCAGCTATAAGCATAGAAAGTAAAAGGATAGAAAAAGATATATCATACAAACATTAATAAAAAAAAGAAGTGGCTATCTGCTATATTAATATCAGATAATAAGTGTGTATCCACCAAACAGAGCTACAAAATATGTGAAACTTATAGAATGAAAGAGAAATAGACAAATCCAAAATTATAGTTGGAAATTCCAACTCTCTTTTCTCAACAATTGATTGAACAACCAGGCAGAAAAAAAAAAAAGGAAGAATATAGAACAACTCAACAACACTATAAACCAAAGGGTTTAACTGGCATTTGCAAAACACTCCTCCTGACAATGACTGAATACACATATTCTTTTCAAGTTACCATGGAATACTTACCAGCACAGAACATATCCTGGGCCATGAAACAAACCTCAATAAATTTAAAAGAACCGAAATCATACAAAGTGTATTCTACAACCACAATGGAATCAAGCTATAAACCAATAACAGAAAGATAACAGGAAAATTTCTAAACACTTGGAAACTAAACAACACACTTTTAAATAATCTACACGTCAAAGAGGGAAGTTGCAAGGAAAATTTAAAAAAATACATTGAACTGATTGGAAATCAAAATTTGTGGAACACAGCTAAAGCAGTGCTGGGAAGGAAATTTATAGCACTAAATGAATATTAGTGCTAAAGAAAAGGGCAAGTCTCAAATCAATAATTAAACTTCCTCCAAAAGAACCTAGAGAAAATAGAGTAAAACAAACTCAAAGCAAGCAGAAGGAAAGAAATAATAAAAATAGCTGTAAATCAATAAAGTTGAAAATAGAAAAAAACAAGGGAGGCAATGGATGAAATGCTCAGCTGTTCTTTGAAAAGATCAATAATAGCAAGAAACTTATAGCAAGACTGAAAAAGAAAGAAGACACAAATTATTGAAATCACAAATAAAGCAGAGGATATTACTACGGATCTTACAGACAACATAAGGATTAGGCAATACCACAAACAATTTTTACACACATAAATTTGACAACTCAGATAAAATGAACCACTTCCTTGAAAAACACTAACATAACTCTTCCAATTTGAATAGTCCTACAACTACCAAGAAATTGAATCAGTAATTAAAAAAAAACTCAGAAAAGTGGTTTTCAGGTCCATATGGTTTCACTAGAGAATTATACCAAATGTTTAAAGAATTAATACCAATTCTACATGATCTCTTCCAAAAAATGGAAGAAAAAGGAATACTTCCCAGTTCATTTTATGATGCTAGTACTACCTGTAGCCCAATGTCTCTCACAAATATAAATGCAAAAATCCTTAACAAACTATCATCACATGGAATTGAGCAGTATGTAAAAAGAATTATATACTCCAGTGGTATTTATTCCAGTGATACAATGCTTGTTCAATATTTGAAAATCAATCAGTCTAATAGACCGTATTAACTGGCTACAGTAGTCCCTGGATGATGCAAATGGTTAGGCACTTATCTACTTTCCAAAAGATTGGCTGTTCAAACACACCCAGAGGCACTTCAGAAGGCAAGCCTAGCACTGTGCTTCCAAAAGGCCACAACCTTGAAAACCCTGTAGAGCAGTTCTACTCTGCACATGTGGGGTCGCCTAGACTTGGAATCAACTCAGCAGCAACTAACAACAACAATAACAAACTGGCACAGAAGAAAAATCATATGGTCATATCACTCAAAGCAGAAAAAGCATTTGACAAAATTCAACAGTCATTCATGACAAAAATGCTCAGAAAAATAGGGATGGAGGGGAATTTCCTCAACTTGATAAAGAGTGTCTACAAAACACCTTACAGCTGATATTATACTTACTGTGCAAAACTGAATGCCTTCCCCCTATGATCAGACACAAGGCAAAGATGTCCACTCTCACCACTATAAGATTTCATTTATATAACATTCTTGACAAAATTAAAGAAATGGAGGGGCCACAGAAATCCCAGGATAACCCATGATGGACAGGTTTCAGTGGAGCTTCCAGATTAAGACAGACTAGGAAGAAGGACCTGGCCATCTACTTCTGAAAAAGTTGATGAGTGAAAACCTTACGATCATTGTCTGACATAGTGCGGGAAGAAGAGCCCCTCAGGTTGGAAGGCACTCAAAATAAGACTGGGAAAGAGCTGCCTCCTCAAAGTAGAGTCAACCTTAATGATGTAAATGGAGTAAAGCTTTCATCTGCTGATGTGGCTCAATTCGATTAGAAGAAACAGCTACAAATATCCATTAATAATCAGAATGTAGAATGTACAATCAAGGAAAACTGAAGGTGGCCAAAAATGAAATGGAATGATTGAAGATCAATATCCTAGGGATTAGTGAGCTGAAATGGCCTGGTATTGGCCATTGTGAATTGGATGATCATATGGTCTACTACGCTGGGAATGACAAATTGAAGAGGCACAGAATCAGATTCATCAAAAAGAACATTTCAAGATCTATCCTGAAGTACAACACTGTCAGGGACAGCATAATATCCATACTCCTTTTTTTTTTTTTTTACAAGGAAGACCAGTTAATACGACTATTATTCAAATGTATGCACCAACCACTAATGTCAAAGATGAAGAAATTGAGGATTTTACTAACATCTGCACCCTGAAATTGATCAAACATGGAATCAAGATGCAACGATAACTACTGGTGATCGGAATATGAAAGTTGGAAAAAAAGAAGGATCAGTAGTTGGTAAAAAATGGTCTTGGTGATAGCAACAACACCAGAGATCTCACGATAGAATTTTGCAAGACCAATGACCGACTCATTGGAAATAGTTTTTTTTCAATAACATAAATGGTAACCTTGCCAGATAGAATACAGACAAATCAAACTGAATACATCTGTGGAAAGAGACTATGGAAAAGCTCAATCACATCAGTCAGAACAAGGCCAGGGGTCGACTGCAGAACAGTCTATCAATTCCTCTTATGCGAGTTCAAGCTGAAGCTGAAAAATATTAAAACAAGTCCACGAGAGCCAAGTACAACCTTGAGTATATCCCACCTGAACTTAGAGACCATTTCAAGAACAGATGTGACACTTTGAACACTAACGAAAAAAGATCAGATGAGTTGTGGGATGACATCAAGGATATCATATATGAAGAAAGCAAAAGGTCATTAAAAAGACAGGAAAGAAAAAAGACCAAAATGGATGTCATGAGAGACTCTGAAAGTTGCTCTTGAACACAGAGTAGCGATAGTGAACAAAATAAATGATGAAATAAAAGAGCTGAACAGAAGATTTCAAAGGATGGCATGAGAAGATAAAATAGAGTATTATAACGAAATGTGCAAAGGCCTGAAGTTGGAAAACCAAAAGGGAAGAACACGATCAGCATTTCTTAAGCTGAAAGAACTGAAGAAAAAATTCAAATCTTAAGTTGCAATATTGAAGGATTTTACGGGCAAAATATTGAATGACTTGGGAGGCATCAAAAGAAGATGGAAGGAAAACATAGTCATGGTACTAAAAAAAAAAGTTTGTGGACGTTCAATCATTTCAGGACATAGCATATTGATTAAGAAACAATGGTACTGAAGGATGAAGTCCAAGTTGCACTGACGGCATTAGTAAAAAACCAGTTTCCAGGAACTGACAGAATACCAATTGAGATGTTTCCACAAAAGAAAAAAAAGCAACACTGGAAACACTCGTCAATGCCAAGACATTTGGAAGATAGCCACCTGGCCAGCCGACTGGAAGAAGATCCATATTTGTGCCTAGACCAAAGAAAACTCATCTATCAGAATGAGGAAATTATGAAACAATATTACTAATATCACATGAAAGTAACATTTTGCTGAAGATAATTCAAAAATGGTTGTGGCAGACAGAGAACTGCCAGAAATTCAAGTTAGATTCCAAAGAGGAGGTGGAACGAGGATTATCATTGCTGATATCAGAGGCATCTTGGCTGAAAGCAGAGAATACCAGAAAGACCTTTACCTGTGTTTTATTTACTATGGAAAGACGTTTGACTCGTGGATCATAACAAATTATGGATAACATTGTGAAGAATGGGAATCCCAGAACACTTCATTGTGCTCAGGAGAAACCTCTACAAAGACCAAGAGGCAGTTGTTTGAACAGAACAAGGGGATACTGTGTGCTCTAAACTCAGAAAAGGTGTGCAACAGGGTTGTATCCTTTTACCATACTTGTATGCCGATCAAATAATCAGAAAAGCTGGACTATGAAGAAGAACGAGGCATGAGAATTGGAGGAAGATTTATTAACGACCTGTGATATGCAGATGATACAACCTTGCTTGCTGAAAGCAAAGAGAACTTGAAGCACTTATTGATGAAGATCAAAGACAATAGCCTTCAGTATGGATTACACTTCAACATAAAGAAAACAAAAATCCTCACAACTGGGTCAATAAACAACATCATGATAAATGGAGAAAATACTGAAATTGTCAAGGATTTCATTTTACTTGGATCCACAATCAATACCCATGGAAGCATCAGTCAAGAATCAAAGTACATATTGCATTGGCAAATCTGTTGCAAAAGACCTCTTTAAAGTGTTAAAAAGCAAAGATGTCACCTTGAGGACTATGGTGCCCCTGACCCAAGCCATGGTATTTTCCATCTCCTCATATGTATGTAAAAGCTGGACAATGAATAGGAAAGAAAAAAGAATTGATGCATTTGAATTATGGACATGGCGAGGTATATTGAATATACCATGGATTGCCAGAAGAACAAACAAATCTGCCTTGGAAGAAGTACCACCAGAATGCTCCTTAGAAGTGAGGATGGCGAAACTCTGTCTAATGTACTTTGTACATGTTATCAGGAGAGACCAGCCCCTGAAGAAGGACATCATGCTTGGTAAAGTACAGGGTCAGCAAAAAAGAGGAAGACCCTCGGCGAGATGGATTGACACAGTGGTTACAACAATGGGCTCAAGTGTAGCAATGATTATGAGGATGGTGCAGGACCAAGCAGTATTTTGTTCCATTGTACTTAGGGTCACTATGAGTCAGAACTGACTCGATGGCATCTAACAACAACATAGAAATGCCAGGGGTTAAGGAGTGAATGAAAGTGGGAGTGAAGTGGGTATAGGTATAATAGGATTATACAAGGAATCCTTGTAAATAGAAATGTTCTGTATCTTGACTTTATCAATGCAAATATCCCAGTTGTGATATTGTACTTTTTTTTTATTGCAGAGCTTGTCTCAATACTCAGTTCAGTTTTATCACTGTTCTGTATATTTGAATAAGTCACTATTATTCTTTAAAATATATATGTACAATCACTCATAATATGAACTTAGAAGTAAAAATATGTCTACCTTTGTGAGTCTCTCTAACATTAACTATAAATCATTAGAAACCTGTACATCATTACAAAAATATATAAAACTTCTGAACTTAGAAGCATGTGAAACGTGAAGAATGTGGTAAACAACTGTTAAGTTGACTTTGATCTGAGATGCTGTGATAAAAGAAAACATAGCATACTTAATCTTTGTAAACTCTCCTTGAGACATAAATCCACACAACCTCCCGAATCTCTAATCTTTAAGAAAAAAGGTGACATTTAAGTAATCTCTAACCCTGGCGAAACAACATAATTTACCAGTCTTTGACATCACACTGGCTCTTACTGTATGAGGCCAATGTGAGAATTTCACATATGTTATGAATTGAATTGTGTTCCCCAAATACATGTGTGTCAGCTTGGCTAGTCCATGATTACAAGTATTCTGCAATTGTCCACCATTTTGTCACCTGATGTGATTTTCCCATGTGCTGTAAATCCTACCTCTATGATGTTAATGAGATGAGATTAGGGGCAGTTATGTTAATGAGGCAAGACTCACTCTACAAGATTAGGTTGTGTTTTAAGTCAATCTCTTTTGAGATATAAAAATATCTGTAAAAATACTGGATCCTTTGAACCCAAGTTCCCTGCACTGAGAAGCTCCTTGACTGGGGAAGATTGATGACGAGATCCTTCCTCCAGAGCCAACAGAAGGAGAAAGGTTTCCCCTGGAGCTGGCACCCTGAATTTGGACTTCTAGCCTCTTAGACTGTGAGAGAATAAATTTCTCTTTGTTAAAGTCATCCACTTGCGGTATTTCTGTTATAGCAGCACTAGATAACTAAGACAACATATAAACCCTGAGTTCCTGCAAACCTTGAAACCCTGAATCACTGAAAGAAGGCAGTAGCAAAGTGACCTTTCTCTAGTCTCCTACTCTCTCTGAAGGTGGATAGCCTGTAGAAACTCTCCTTGCCACCGCTGACCTTCTACCTTAGCTACGATGGACCTCCTCTGAGTTCAAGCCTTCTTCCTGAGACATCTGGTAAAAAGTAGAAGCCTTAAGTCTAAAAATGTGTACCCTAGCCATTTAACTAACATTGTAATTGCAACTGTTAATACTGATTCTCTGTTTCTAAATGAATGTTGTGAGGTCTTGCTTGCCTTGCTGTGTCTACCTCGCAATAAACTAAATGAGTTTATGCATGATAAACCTGAATATCTCTCTACTAATTTTCTAAGATTAATTCTACATGAAAATCACTTTCACAAGAGGTTTTGGTGACAAGACTCAGGTTCTTTTGAGGAAAATGGAGACAGCAACAAACAGAAGGGATGGAGAAATATTAGATGATATATACAGGAAGTTTGATGAACTATCACCGGGGAAACTGGGTAATGGTTACACTGATCTCTCTGTATTATTGCCTATAGCCTGGATTTTATCCTTTGCTCTGTCATTTTTAGTTATGCAATCTAAGCTCTCTGCTTAACACATGAAAATTGAAGATAGTAATAAATGCTTCATAGCACATTGTGAGGATTAAAAGTGATAACATAATAATACATTGAGTGTATTGCTTGGTACATAGTAAGCATTCAATAATGACAACAAAAATAAAACATTATCTTCTGAGTAAAGGTCTGATTGTTCTTTGGGTATTACAACAAATAACCGGGCCAGGGCGGGAGCGGCGGGGGGAGAACAGGTTTTAAACCTGTTTTAATCAACAACAATTTGCATTAAAAAGTATACCTGAAAGTTGTCCAGTCAGTAATAGCTCCTCACTTCCCAAAGTTAGTCAGTCACAGTCCCACTCAAGTAACCATGCTACCCCAGTCAAAGGTGAAAACAAAGCAAAACAAAACAAAACAACCTAACCTGTCCCCTTGAAACCAAACCTGTTGACCCCGTGTAAATTCCGACTCATAGCGACTCCATGTGTTGCAGAACAGAATTGAGCTTCATAGGGTTTTCTTGGCTGTAATTTTTAAGGAAGCAGATCACCAGGTGCTGTTGGGTGGGCTTGAACTGCCAATCTTTTGATTAGTAGCTGGGTGCCACCCAGCGACCCTAGTTAAAAGGTCAACCAACTCCTAAAAACTAACTTCTGAAAATATAATAATTCCTGAACTTCATACTTCCTCAAACCTTCTGTTACTCAGAGAAATTGTGTTTTACAGATTATTTGCTAACAACCAATAAATTAAGCATTTCTTTAAGATATTGAGAAGTGGCCTCTTTTATGGAGGGGGAGGGCAGAATATACAAATAAAAAATAAAAATTCTGCTGTAAGTGAAGATTGTATACCTACTCTTCACTAATATGGCTAATATTTTACATTGCTGTGATTCATCTTCATTTTTCCCCCTAGATAATTCCTTGTCCATCACAACATATATTTTCAAGACCACTGTCCAGGTGAAAGAGTACAGCCTGCGTTCAAGGACAAAAATTCATAAGGGATGTTAACCCAAGATGCTGGTCTCATTAATGCCCTACTGTTAGCAACAAAGCTAAATGAAGCATTAGCTTGTCCATAATTAGCATAGATTTTTACCCAAAGTAGTATTATAATACCCATTGCTGTCAAGTTGATCTGACTCATAGGGACCCTATAGGTCAGAGTAGACCTGCCTCATCAAGTTTTCAAGGTTGTAATCTTTATGGAAGAAGACTGCCACATCTTTCTCAGGCAGACTGTCACATCTTTCTCCCATGGAGTGGCTGGTGGATTTCTACTGCCCACCTTTCATTTAGCAGCTGAGTGCTTAACCACTATGCCATCAGGGTTCCTAAAAATTATAATAGCTATCGTTAATTAAACGCTTATATGATAGGCCCTGTGATAAGTTCTGGGGCCCTGTGGTGCAGTGGTTAAGAGCTAACCAAAAGGTCGGCAGTTCTAATCCACCAGCTGCTCCTTGGAAACCCTATGGGACAGTTCTATTCTGTCCTAAAGGGTTGCTATGAGTTGGAATTAACTTGACGGCAATGAGCTCTTTCTTGGGTGATAAGTGCTTGACATCCATGATCTCAGTTAATTTTCAGAACATTCTTTTCCCAAGGCAGACTTGTTTGTTCTTCTGGCAGTCCATGGTATATTCAATATTCCTTGCCATATCCATAATTCAAATGCATCAATTCTTTTTTGTTCTTCCTTATGCATTGTCCAGATTTTACATGCATGCAAGGTGATTGAAAATACCATGGCTTGGGTCAGGGGTACCTTAGTTCTCAGAGTGACATCTTTGCTTTTTAACACTTTAAAGAGGTCTTTGCTTTCCTGGTGAAGAAACTGAGCAGCAGAGTTAAATACACTCATGGGTCAATTAAAACAGTTAAGGCTAAGTTTTTCCTGCACTCCTACCTACAGAAAAAGAGAAGCAAGATTTTAGTAAGAACTAAGAAAGAAGTTGAGATAACATAAAGATAAATTTATAAGATAAATCAAGAATAAAGCAGAAGATATCACTACAGACCCTACAGACACCATAAGGATAAGGTAATATCTTCTATATTATAGAAAATTAGTTTTTTTTTTTTTTTTTTTGTATTACAGCTTTTATAAGGGTCATTCACTGCATAGTCTTGCTTTACGTGTTCTTCTAATTATGATTTTGCAGGGCTTGTCTCAATACTCATTGCAGTTTTATGACTTTCACAAGTGGTTTTGTTAACAGAACTCAGGTTATTTTGTGGAAAATGGAGATAGTGTCATACAGAAAGGGATGGTAGGAATCTTAGATGATACAATTAGAAAGTTTGCTGAGATAAATTACTAAGAAACAAAATAAATAAGATGGACAAATTTAATATGATGGAAGAATCTCTAGGTAGGCATCAATCATGCTTAGAGCTCCTGACTCTACTCATACTGGGATTCATAAATATTAGTAAAGAATTCGTAAATGTTTCAAATTAAAGACAATGAAGGTTTTGGAAAATGAAGAAAAATGGAATATCTAAGAATTTTGATTTGTGTAGGGTCAAGAAGAAAAAATTGATGAGGACTAAAAAATTCTTTGTTAATATATGCCTGACGCCACAGTTTCTCTCTTTTCTGAGAATTGAACAGAAGAACCAGTACCAAAAAGTACTAGATACATATATATCAAATCTGTTTTTGATATTAAGGTTTATTTTATACTTCAACAGGACTATGCTATAATGTTTTCTGAAAAAAAAATTTTTTTTTGGTTGGGTAGGGTAGAAGAGATACAGTATGTTAGTAGTATAACATAGTGGTTGAGTAGGCTGTAGAATCAGACAACTTTGAGTTCCAATCCTGATTCTGACACTCACTAGCTGTGTAATTTTGACCAAGTTCCCGAGGTGCAAGCCCCTATCTCCTTGTTCCAAGGGTTGCTGTAAAGATGATATGATAATGTCTATGATTTTTTTTTATGTTAAGTATCTTAGTACAGTGCCTACTACATATTGTAGATATTCTATGACAACTAAACTATTAAGTTGAAACATTTTTCTTGTCTTTTTTGTGTTAAGCTAGGCCAGTTTTGATGCCCAAATCTATATTCTCCCATTTGAGCATTAGAGGACTAACTTGCACAAGATCATGAAGGGGAGCTCTGCAGTTTAAAAGAGAAGGGGCAGGAAGATGTTTCTTCTCCTGCCCTAGTGTTTTAGTGGCACCACCTCATGCTGGAATAGTGCAGTTTTTTTTTGGAAATTAAAAAAATTTTGCTGATGTTGAATTTTTTTTGAGTCAAGTGTTAGTGCTATACTCCTCAAAGGATAGATAAAAAGATGAGGCAACATATGCGCACCTATGTTCATTGCAGCACTATTCGCAATAGCAAAAAGATGAAAACAACCTAAGTTCCCATCAATGGATGAATGGATAAACAAGGTGTAGTACGTACATACAATGGAATACTGTGCAACCATAAAGAATAATGATGAGCCCTCGAAACATCTTATAACATGGATGAATCTGGAGAACATTATGCTGAATAAAATAAGTCTATCACAAAAGGGCAAATATTGTATGATCTCACTTTTATAAAAAGACAAAAATAGGTGTATGTACAGAACCCAATGTTCATTGGTTATTACCAGGAATGAATGGATAGGTGAGGTAATCACTCTTTAGATAGTAGACACTTGGTATTTTCGGTGATGGGAAAAGTGACATCCAATGCAGGAGAAGCACGCACAACTTGACCAAGGTAAATAATGTCACTAAGAAGTCCACACACACACACACACATACACAGTCATTGTTGGTAAATGATAGGACATATATAATTTTCCAACAACAACCAAAACATATATGTGGTTACACATGAGTATATGCATGCATATATGTGTATAGGTATGCGTATGTGTGTATAAGTGTGTGCATACATACATGAAACTATATGTATATGAAGGAGCACTGGTGGTGCAGTGGTTAAACTGCTCAGCCGCTAACTGAAAGGTCGGCAGTTTGAATCTACCAGCCACTCTGCAGGAGAAAGATGCGGAAGTCTGCTTCTGTAAAGATTTATATCCTTGGCAACCCTATGGGGCAGTTCTACTCTGTCCTATAGGGTCATTATGAGTTGAAATCTACTCACTGGCAATAGGTTTGGTATTATACGTACATGTATGGACATACATGTTTGTAAGAATGCATGTATACTCATATATATTTATACATATATATAGCAAAGCACACAGAGGGCACAGCTATAGATACTTTTTAGACATAACCAAACACCTCATGGAATTGCTTTTATGGGTTTGAAGCCTCAGGACCATAGTCTCATGGGACAACCTGGTCAATTGGCATAATACAGTTTACAAAGTTTATGTTCTACAGCCTAGTTTGGTGAGAGGTGTCTGCTTGCAAGCAGCTATCTAAGATACATCTACTGGTCTCTTCTCATCAGGAGCAAAAGAGAAAAAAGGAAACCAAAGACTTAGAGAAGAAACTAGTCTAGAGGACTAATGGTCTACAAGAACCACAGCCTCATGAGACTACCCTGAGACCAGAAGAACTAGATGGTGCCAGGCTACTAGTAATGACTGTTCTTATCAGGGCCACGATAGGGGAGAAACGTGTGGCACAGAACTCAAATTCTTAGAAACTTACTGGACCAGTCGAGACTAGAGGACTCCCCAAGATAATCGCCTTGATATATTCCATAAACTTTGAACTGAAACTACACCCTGAGGTCATCTTTTAGCTAAATACCAAATTGGCTTATAAAATAAAGGATATTACCAATGAGTACTGAGCACCTTTAAAAAAAAATCATCTATATGAGACCAAATGGCCAACAATTACTCTAAAGCAAAGATGAACGGATAAGGGGACAGGGAAGCCAGATTATTAGAAATGGAACATTCACAATGTAATGAGTGAGAATGTTAACACATTGTGAAAAATGTAACCAATGGCACCGAACGATTTCTGTAGTAATTGTTAAATGGGAACCTAATTTTCTGTGTGAACTTTCACCAAAAACACAATAAAATATTATTAAGAAAATAAACAAATAAAGGTGAGGCAACATGGCCTTTCATCTCAGTGCCTCTGCCCGAGGATGGCAGCAGGCAGACGTGCACAGGCAGTCATCTCTGGCTTATTGAATCCCTATAAGCACATTCTTCTGTGATAAAATGTCAACCTACAAAACAGCTATGAAACTGGAAATTATTAACTGAAATGAAAAAACAACGGAGGATGCATGATAGCAGAGTGATGAAATTAAGGCTCAGTCTACACATTTCAGCCTGAAATTTGTTTTGGAATGATACTGTCATACATTTTGAAATAAAATGAAAAGGAAAATGTTAACAATAGCAGTAAAAGTTTGACAATCATTTCTTTCACCCATAAGAATTCTAAGAAACTTTGAGTAGTAGAATAAGTCAGTGGCAAAAACCAAGTGGCAAGAAAGGGAGTCTTTTCACTTTGACATCCTCTATTTGCCAAAAATCCTTGATCAGCTGCCAGTTGTCCGGTTATCTAGCTCTTCAAATTGCATACCCAATCACAGACATTTTTATTGCCTTGGGTTAGTTTTGTACTTTTTCTTTTTTGCTTTTAGATTTCTTCCAAAAAAAAAAATATATATATATATATATATATAAGTAAGTAGCTTTAATCTGCCACTCTTTCTATTGCTTTAATCTTTGGCTAGTTTGTTTTCTACCTCTGACTTAATAGCCATTTGATAGACACTCTTTGGGTTTGTACTTTTAGTAGAGAAATAATTTAGAGTCTGGATGAGAACAATCCCCTGATTTTGTGACAGTGACACCCTTCACTACAGGAGAAAACTGCATTGTTGGACTGGTATTAGCAGATAAAGTGATGTGTCTTGCAAGTTAAAGAATGTTGTATCAAGAAAGAAAATCCAATACAAAAGGGACTGCGAAACTAAACAATGTTTTATTCATCTGTCACTTCTGCTTTAAGTTCAAGAAGAATTTTTCCATTCACATTTCTCTATCTGCATTATTTCTGAGAACGAATCTCATTACATAATAGAACTCGAGCGTGTTTTAAAATTATCTATGAATTAAATAACAATAAAATCAATTGATTAAAAATAAATCATCCTGGTTCTTCAGATTAATGCAATAAATACTTGAAATTTTATACTGAATCATTAAATAGAAGAAATTATTTCATTGATTTCTTTAAATCTCTTTTCCTGATTTGGTTACTATTACTAAGTGCACTGAAGGGCCTTATTTTCATGGCATTTTTTACTTCTTACAGGACATGTACTCTTGCTTTGGTAAATAACTCTTGTTTAACAAGTTAGTCTTTACACACAACACACACATTCAGCCTTCTCTACCTTATAAAATAATTTGCAACTAGGGGGTCACTGAATTCTAATTGGATGTATTCATTCCTACTTCCCTAGTAAAGCATGGCCACATTGATTTCCTGGAGAAGTAACATGATAATCACTTAAGCTATGCTTTAAAAGAGTACAGTTAATTCAGCCAAATACTGCTTACCTGAAAGGAGTGCACTTGAAATTCTCAAGACTAGATTTGAGCCCCTAGCTATTTCTCTAATTGTTCTTTGGATTGTTCTAGATAACTTGTACAACCTCATACAGTGCATTTTATCCTGTTCCAGAACAATAACTGAGTTTTTGCCATAAAGACCATGCTGAGGCTATAAGGAATGTCTCTCTCGGGGCTGTAGATTGTGCTTAAAGGTTTTTTTTTTTTTTTAATTTAAAAAATCTATAATTGTATGATTTCATCAATCTGCCCTTTTGCTGACTCATTTCTTATGTTTGGGCAGAGCTCAACGACAGTGAATGCATTTGTCTGCTATTTCTTCTTGAAGTTACTTTTCCTTAGCAGTCTCAGTAGCATCTGTCGTTTCCACTGCTCTGGATGCAGTCTTTACATCAATGCAAAGTTCTAACTGACAACACTGCCAAGAGTGGGGGTGAAGTGAAGAGGATGAGGGATGCAAGAAGAGTCTCAACCTACCAAATGATACAGAAAGATCTCTTTTCCTAATGTTTAGAAAATGTTTTAGGTTTGAAATGACTCTATATAAAGAATTTCAATCTGCTTTTGAGTTTCAATGACTGCTCAGTCTACCAGAAGAAAAATTTACTCGTACCAGTGAAAAATCTACTCCTATCAGAGGAGAAAAATGAGGCTCGGTAAAGAGTATCAGAAAAGAAAGAGACAGGATTGAGCCTGGCATTACTCACAGTGATAGAGAAGATTGTTCTTCTCATTTGCTTACAGACTGATGAAGTCAAGGCATTACCCCTGTGGGCTCTTCACCGTTAATAATGTATGTTGCTTTGGGAGGGAAAAAATATAAAGCCTAAGGCAAAACATATTTCCTTCTGTACAAAAGGAGAGTTTAGCTACAGCGCTGACAATCACTCAGGTTTCAAAATCATTTTTCAATTTCAATTTCACTTTAAACCAGAATAGATAATCTCGACTTTGCTGTTATTGATAGAAGTAAGAAATACTTCTTTTTTTTTTTTTTTTTAATATGATGTGGTTAAGTGCTACAGCTGCTAACCAAGAGGTCAGCAGTTCAAATTCACCAGGCACTCCTTGGAAATTTTATGGGGTAGTTCTACTCTGTCCTATAGGGTCGCTATGAGTCGGAATCGACTCGAAGGCAGTGGGTTTTTTTTTGTTGTTGTTTGTTTGTTTTTATATGATTGATTTTCATATCCGCTTCATCCAAATCTTGACTGGTGGTGTCTTATAGCCTCAAAGTCTGCTCTACATTCTGCCATTCTTACTTTTTCCAAAATTTAAATCCTCATCTCTCTTTCTTATCTGTTCTAGACCCTTCCTCTATTTCTATGTAAATGGGCTACTTTGCCCCTGCCCCCGCCTTGATATAAGGGATTCCAACAGCACTATTACCAAGTCTCAGTTACATTAAAAAAAACAAGAATTATAGTCACTTTTATTCCATTTCCACATACTGATTGCAATATTTCTTTTTACTGATAGCAACATTTCTTTTTAATAGAAATTGATTTTGAGAAAGTTACTTTTCAATGACTATAACTTAATGATTATATATTTTATAATGTAACAATAAAAGACTTCCATTTAAATTCCTAAATGTATGTAGGTCATGGTGATTTTTCTTATATCATACTTTTAAACATCCACTTCTGATTTAAAAATAACATCGGTTTATTCTCTCACCCTCTAAAAAATTCTTCAACAGACTGACCTTTGTTACCAGGTAAAAAATAAATTCTGGTAGATGTCTAATTTGGTTGTTTTAAAACACAAATGATAGCTTGGCCATATGGCCACCAGAAAAATAATTCATGACTTTCAAAAGGTATTTTAGATCTTACCTTTCTAAATTTGCTTTAATTCATTAAAATGTATTATATGAAAAACATAACGAATGCCAAGATTAAAATAAGGAATGAAATACTTTTTCCCAGAAACTTAGCACAATTTTCTTTTTAAAAATACTTTTTAAAAAGTATTTAAATGGTTCTGAAAAAACAAAAGTTCCAATTTGTGTGTGTGTGTGGCGGGGGGCGGGGAGGAAGGATAATAAAACCATGAAGATGACAAAATAAAAAACAAAACCACGTAATTTCTTCTAGTTTCTCTTGCTGAGTTCTAGGGCACGCCTCAGAGATGGCGGGCATCTGGCAACACTGAAGCCCTTAATGGCTGAGCTGGTATCACAGATACGAGAAAATCACGGGTTAAGTCAGCATAAGGGGTAAGCTTGTGAGCAAGACTAAATTACCCAAAATTTTACACTTTTCAACTGTGTCCATCCTGATGTTGACCCTTGTTACCAGTCTTTGTTACACTAAGTGCCAAGTCATTACGCCCTTACCCTAGAGTAACACACACTCAGGGAAGAAAGAGTCACGGATGCTAAAAGAGACCTTTAAATGTGTAGTCTTTACATATTAAAGAGTTTTCAGATTTAATATTGTTAGGATTTTAAAGTCTCTTGGTTGCTCATTCCAGAAGGGAGGTGTTTGAAATGTCCTTTGCTTTAATAGGTCACTTTAATCTTTTTGCTACAATTCTGTTCTACTCCAACATTTAAACATATCCTTAAAGGTATTAGCCTTCAATATAAATCTCCTCAGGGATATTCTAGCTATTTAAGACTCTCAATACTTTTAAAAGAGTTGGTCATTTTAGAATTAGGGAAGAAACAGTCTTGTGATTCTACGGAGATTTGTACCAAATGATAGACTCATGTCTGATTTTAAAATAACTTTTTCCTTTGGATTTATCTTTACATTATGACCTTCATATATACATATACATGTACACACACATACACACACGCACACAAAAAAACAACCCAGTGCCATCGAGTCGATTACTACAAACACACACACACATATAACTTTCTGTTACATATAGGAGGGTAATCTAAAATGCTTAGTCCTTGGTGTAACCTTGGCAAGTAACCTAAACTAAGTCTTAGTTTCTTATTTCATTAAATGGATAAGATAAGAGTGCTTACCTCATATAGTTATTGAGGCTTAGATGAAGAAATACATTAAAGCGTTTAACACAATGCTTGACACAGAGTATTTAATACTTAGTACCTACCTACCTACCTAATGGTTGTAGCATAGTCCAACACACTGCAGGAGTGAGAGCAGTACTGTGTTAGAACTCTAGAACAAATACTCCTTCTGAACCTACTATTATTTTCAGCCTTTGCAATAGTTTTTAATAACATTCTTAAAGTGCTCATTTAGGACTGCCTGAATTCAGGGAGAGGTTTACATAGCTGTGACATAATTTTTCTAACAGTGATTCCTAGACTTGTTGAATTAATGGACATCAAACTTAGAGATTTTGGGGTTTGACATGGCAAGAGGGAATTTAAAAAGCTACTGCCAACTATTACATCATTACAAAAAGAAGACGGGACATTTTGACACCCTCAGCATTTTGCCACTCTAGCGTACACAGGACAGTGACAGTAGAAATAGGAGCAAGGTTGTTCCTGAGAGATGAACACTTTTTGTCTAATTATTTTATATTTCCAAATCTCTGGGTCCATAATTTGGAGTGCCTGGAGCACTACTAGGCATGGCCATCAGTATTACCAATATTAGTTCAATCAAAAATCTATGATAGCCACAACAGAGAGCCACAAGTTCAAAGTCTTTCCATAAAACTTATTTCCCACCGAATTTCTGCAGCATCCCAGTAGTTTCTGGTGACCTGGGCATAGAGATAAGATTAAAAAAAAAAAAAAAAAACTTCTGCAGAGACTTTGAGAAACAGACTTGAATGGGACACTGGCTAAGACTTCTTCACCACTTATACTTTTTTGATTCTCTATTCCATTTGTAGTTCATTTTCTAGTTTTCCATTCTCATTCTTTCTAGACTAAGGCCTACTCATGTAATGATAACTGCATAAGTCATTAGCTTTTAAAAACATTTGTTGTAGGGTGCAATGTGAACCCAATAACAATGATACAATTATCACACGTATTTCAGCAAATCCTCTAGCCCAAGCTAATACTTCTATTACCATGTTCATTTTCTTAAGTTGATTCTCACTGAGTATTAACTAGAAACATTTGACTACTATATAATAAACTAAATTTGAATATTTAAAGCATTAAACCTTAAAATCTCAGATTTTAGGCAAAAGTGCTATAACAAGGGGTAGTCAGAAGATGCTTATCGTGATTGTAATAAGAAGATATAAACGACTTTGCACATTAAAGACATGATATGATTTTAAGGCCAAGTTACATTATTTCACATTTGACAAGAAGTATAACATTTTAACAAAGTTTTCAGACAAATTCCACAATTATCTTAACCTTTAATAAGGTTAACCAGTTCACAAATGTTTAATCAATCACAGGGTTCCATCGGGTTCTTAAAGTAAGTAGGGAGATAGGCAAATGGTCATCATAATTAGTATTGATGGTGTGATTAAACATAATATTATGGACTTTGAAAATTGATTTCATGTAAAATGGATGAATGGATGGATAATGTAAACATCTGTTAGTTCCATTTAGGGCAATAAATGAATAAGGTTTTTCCTTTTAAGAAAAAATGAGAGTAACCCTTTGCAACTATATAAGTGAATTGTGGTTCCTTCCTTTGATCAAGCAACCTAACCTTGGCTCTGATAAGTCCTTCCTCAATTTCTGGCCACCACATTCATCCTCTATTCTTTCCTCACAAAGGAAGAAATTTCTCTCCTTATATCTAAGGCTAAAGCCTCTTATGGTGCTCTGGATCCTACAGTCTCCTGCCTTTTCATGACCCTTGATTTCCAACTTCCTTTTCACTAATGGCGTCTTCCCTTCAACCTTTAAACACGTTCAAGTGACTGCCATTTTAGATATTCCTTCTCTCTTCCTTATATCTCTTTCTAGATCCTCCTGTAAGCCAGTTCTTCCTTTGAAAAGTGAATGTCTTGAGTTTTCTGTTTCAATTTACTCTTCAGTGTAGGTTTATATGGATTCTACTTCTATCATTTAAGTGAACTGCTTTTGCCAAGACAACCAATGACCTCCTTGCTGTGAAATCTAAGAAGCCTTTCGTAATGCTTATCTTGCTTCATGCTTTTAGCATCATTTGATGCTGTTGAGCACTCCCTCCTTAAAACATTTTTTTATTGATTTCCAAGATGCCACCTTTCTTTGTTTTTCCTTTTACTTTTTCAGTAGTCACTGGAGTTGACCACCCATCTATTCTACTCCACTGATTAGTCAAATCCAATCACATAACATCAATTCCTCTTGTGGGAACCCCTTAGCTATTTTGGATCAATGTGATGTAACGAGAGGCTTGTTGAAGAATTCAGGGAACAAAGGCCTTGGTTTTAAGAGACCACTACCAGAAGCTCCATTCTTTCTCCTGATGGATTTGAGAAAGGAAAACTATATCACCAATTGTCACTGTAGTCATCTTATAATTATGAGAAGAACCAATCTTAAACAAAGCCACCAGTGTGAATGGCAAAGTGGAAAGATGGAAAAGCCTAAGTATTAATAATTTAGATCTAAGGACTAAATCTGAGGCTTACCCTAGATAGTGACTACTTTTTATGTTAGCTAAATAGTTCTTTAATGTTCAAGGCTATTTCTGTTGTATTTTCTACAACTTGTAATACAAGGCATCCTATTGATAAACTCTTTGATTATTCTTTCTCAATGTCCTCTTCCTAAGCATATCTCTTAAATGTTGATGTTCCTTGAGGTTCTGTGTTATCCTTCTGTCTCACTCATGGCTTAATTATAATTTATGTTCAGATGATTCCAAAATTTGTCTTTCTAGCTAAGATTTTTCTCAGATAAATTTGTCTGAGATAACTTTCTCTCAGATAAATATATCTAAAGATCCACTAAACATTTCCACTCTAATGCCCTAAAGTTAATGCAAATCAACATATTAAAACCTATCTTTCCTCTCTGACTTCTACCTATTATTCTTGCTATATTTCTCATCTCAGTGAATGGGACATCATCACTTGGTTGCCCAAATTAGAAACCTTGACACTTCTGAAACGTCAACCTTGAAACCTTTATCTATATTTTATGCTTTATGAACAAGATCCTTTTGGATTTATCTTTTAAGAATACACTGTTTCCATCTAGTATCCCTTGGATTACAATAAAAACTTCTTAGCTGGTTCCATTGCCTTCGGTATTTCTCCTGTCCAATTCATTCTTCAAAAAAGCTCTCAGAGTACTCTTTAAGTGAAAATTTAATCATGTCCCTCTCCTGTTTAAGAAACGTCAGTTTTCCCTGTCCCACTTTCCTCCATATAAAGTCCAGCATGATCTGGCTTCTGCTTACTCCTCCAGCCTTATTTGACACCACTCTTCTCTCCCACTCCAGGTCACTACTATCCTCAACTTCCTTTAGTTTCTTGACTAAACAGGAGCTCTTTGAAGTGTTCTCATAGTTGTGCATTCTATCTTCACAGCACTCATCATACCATATTGTATCGCATTTACCTCAGTGTTGGATATTACCCAATAGGCATATTAATGACATACTTAAAACCTGCAAATCAGGGGCATTAAAAATTCTTTTGGGTAAAATAATTTGGTATTTACTACATATTTTAAAAAGCACTGAGGTAGCCATTGGGGGAAAATCATCACCCAGGATATAAAGAATGTATGTAGTTATGTAGTATATATCTGAGTTATGAGCCACGATTATAAAATGAACACTCGTGCACTTAAGAGCTGGAACTGCAATTCAATTTAAGAATGAGAACATTACCACTAATAATACTAGCTTTCTCTCAGGTCCTACTTCACCTCCTGATTTTCCTCTACAGGTAACCATAATCCTAAACTTTATGTTTACCATTCTCTTAAAAAAAATAGTTTTTCTACTTATGTACTTTTGCCTAAACAGTATATTTTTAGTTTTGCTTGTTTTTGAGCTTTATAAATCTGGTATTCCTGATGTGTCTCATCCTTTGCAACTTTTTTCACTCAACTTATGTATCTAAAGTTTATACCTTAAAAAAAAAAAGTTTATACATATTATGTTTAAATATGTTTACAATATTATTTATAAATATTATTGTAATTATAGCTTACTAATTTTCATTGCTGTAAAATATTCCTTTGTGAGAATAATAGTATTTATTTACATACTTTCCTGGTAATAGACATTTGGATTTTTCCAGTTTTCTGTTATTGCAGACATTACGAATATAATGTACACGTACAAGAGTTTTTCTAGGATAATATTTAGGGAGGGAATTTCTAGAAGTTGGGGTATGCTCATGTTCAGTTTTACAAGATAATTTGTTATCAGAATTGTTGTACTTTATATTCTCACAAGAAGTATAAAAGAGTTTCCATTGCTCGTATGCCTGCAAAAAACTTGTATTTTTTAGACTTCTGAATTTTTGACAGTCTAAACCCAGAAAAGAACCCAGTGCTGTCAAGTCAATTCTGACTCATAGCGACCCTATAGGACAGAGTAGAACTGCTCCATAGAGTTTCCAAGGAGTGCCTGGCAGATTTTATAAAATGGCACCTCTTTTCATTTCTCCGGTTGATAACAGATTTTGTTTTTTAAAAAAATGTTTATTCACCATCCTAATTCTCCTTATCTTTTATCAGTTTTTAAGTTGTGTTGTATGCCTTTTCTTATTGATTTGTCTTATTATTATTATTTTTTAATATTCTGGAATACCAATCCCTCGTTCGTCATATATGTTGCAAACATCTTCCTCCAGATTGTGGTTTGTCTTTTCACTCCCTTTATGGTGACTTATCATGTAGTACTTTAATTACCTATTTATCACTCAGCCTGCCTAATTAGACCACTAGCTCTTTGAGGTAAGAAAACTTATTTTTTTCTCCAGCATCTAGCAAGTACTCAGCATGTAGTAGTGCTCTGTGGCACATACAGTTGGCCACTAAATGTTTGTTGAATGAATGACTGGATGAATGAATTGCTATGGCTTTAGAAATGGTAAATCAATCTTTTGCAGTCAACTTTAATTTTAAACAAATTGGCTATGGTATATTGTTGAAGTCAAGAGAGTCCGAAGTATATACATCACACAACTTCCTGTATTTGCACTTCAGAGGTGGGTGGCAAACTACTAAGAGGCAGTAGTATGTGCAGAGAAGTGGCAGGATATTGTTTATAAACATTCATTATCAACTCTGAATTTTGGCAATGGTCATTTTCCATTTTTTGCAATGCATTTACAGTTAACCAAACTCCCTATATTGGGATAATATTTTGCCTAAATTTATCACAAAGTTGGAAATGATGTCAAGACAGAAGATATGGATTACATATTACAATGGATGCACAAGGTTCATGGTTTTTGTTATCAATTTGAAATTGGTTACCTTTTTAGTAATGGTGTCCGGAGGTACATCCCGCCTCCCAAGTGGATAAGGATTCCATTGGCCACTAGGAGATACATCTTCTTGTCCATTGTCTAAAATGTTGCTTTGCTGGGACGGGGTCTATTGCAAAAATGGTATGGCATTCTTTAGTGATGTAATAGAAGTTTACCATAGTTTTCTGAAAAGAGTCCCTAATGATTATGGTAAAATTAATTTTATTTAATTGTAGAAAAACATTTATCCTGGACTTGAAGTATTATACACTATTTACTGGGTAAAAATTCTAAATTGAGAGCTTTTCAGAGCAGTGAGAAATATAATTAAAATAACCATCTTAGAGTTATTTACTGGATTTTAAAGAAAAGTTTAGATTACTTATGGCACCTGGATAAAAATAATCAGAATAAAATTAATCAATTATTAAAAACCACAACATTTAAAGCTTGCTTATCTTGGTTTCTTAATAGGATCTTACCATTTAGAATATAAATTGAAACCATGTAAAACATAATATGTATCTACCAATAATCCAAACCATACCTAAAACATGTTTTATAAGCCTGTATTGATTCTGAGTGAATGCCTTGCACTAATCCAGATCAGTGTCAATGCTAGCGTAGCGCAAGACTTATGGCTCTAGGACATTATCCACAGATAGCTTTGAGGGAAAAATTAAAGTAACATCAAAATTATGCTATTAGAATCATAGTGTGAATAATTCATGACTGTTTTGATTATCCAAATTTATTTAATGACATATATTACTTATGTATTAGAGTTTAAACTCTTCATATGTATTTTATTTTTTACTGATTTTCTACTTAATATTATTATTTTTTTTAACAAATAATAATGCCAGTGTCTTTATAATTACTAGTATCCAATATTTTGGGAGGCCACAGTAAAAAAATATACCATTACTACATCGTTTCAACTCCAAGCAACCACACATCCTCAGAAAGAAGGTCTCTAGGTTTGGCGTTGAGGACACATAGCAGTGGTATGCTTTTCCTGTGGAAGCAAATGAAATTTTTGCAAAGGCTTTCTGTTCCTCTAGTATATAAGAGACAATGGTACTCCTTGAGTTCCTGGGAAATTCTTATGTGGGTGAGATATTATGCCCCAGTGTTTCCTATGACATTTCTGTACATGATTTGAAGGATCTGTCCTGATAAATAAAGCTGATTAAAGATTGTATGTGCATCTCCACTTTGTGTGAGGAATTGTCCTCCAACTCCAGAAAGGGATAACTGGGCCCATGTCTTTATAACATGTCCCAGATTGGCTGCTGGCCAGGCTCCATCTGGTTCTGCTGAAATGGAGAGTGGTCCTATTCTGTACTCCTTTAAAAACAATTCCATAATCACCCTACCTACATTTTGACCACAATTACTTTTTTAAAGCATTGTTTAGAAATATTTTAAAATTGGATTTACTATGACACTAGATGAACATTTCTTAGAGTTTAACTGATATAATGAAAAGTAAGAAGGTAACTCAATTTTCTTCTTGAACTTTGTCCATGTGACTCCTTTTTTCATAAGCTCATCAGAAAGAGTGAAAAAAAGAGAAAAGAGTTCCTGAGTTTAAGCTCCTGGGCTAGTTAGAAATGAATTTACTTGTTTTTGCTTAAGACCTCAAGCATTTAAAGTACATGCTACTTGAAATAGCCTAGCTATTCAATGCCTATCTGTCTGCTTGCAAGTATTATTTTTTAGTCTTTAACTTTTTCCGATTAATGTGTTTGCATATGTCCACACACAATATCCATACATTAAAATATGGGAAATCAAATCATTAAAATTAAGCAGTTGAAACATAATTATGCAGGTTAGACACTACCAGTCAGTGTTTTCTTTTTACATTTTTAGTGCCCATGCTTTTTCTGGCTTGGATTCTTTGCCAGTGAAATGGGCTAATAAATATGTTTATTTGGGTAGGCCTGTAAAACATATTTTTTGAAAAGCGGACAGAATTTAACGCCGGTTTCCTATTTTTTCACCATATCATCCCTATCTTCATCTTTTGCTTCCTCCACCACACTTGCTTCAATTGTCGAATCATGACTTCCATTCAGTTAGAGAGCAATTGAGAATTGCAACATTCTTTTTTGGTGTAAAATATGGCTAAACCTTTTAGTCAAAATCCTAATATCATGATGGCCTAGGCTCCTCACTAGTTTCTAAATTAATCCCTCTCTTTTTAAAATTAGAATTAACCACCATACCAATTCCTCTATATTACAGGGATCAAAGAGAACATAAACATGCAGATGAATTAAAAATATGTTTTCACTAGATGGTGAAATGAAAGGAAATTCCTGAAAGAAATTTTATTCATTAATTTCAAGAATGCTCTGGCTTTTTTTCCCCCTTATTTTTTTTTTTGAGGGAGACACTTAAGTCTTCAGAAAAACAAAGAGCGTGAAAACAAGTTCTTGATGTTTGTGGTGAAAACAAAGCAAAAGAGAACACTGCAGTAGATTCTCATTCTTTCCCAAATGAGTATGGCTGTTTATAAAAATTGTGCTTTTGATAAATGGTCGCTAAATGTATATAAATGCAGTTGCTTACCTGTTAAACTTCTATAAAAGGTTAAAAAAGAGCAACTGAAAAATGTAAAAAAAAAAAAAGTCATGAGGGTATAACTGTAAATTTATTCTTTTTGGAAAAATAACCAAACTGAGGTTTAGTTATTCATTCAATTATCTGAGGTACCTTTATAGATGTTCCGTTTAGATTCTTTAAAAGAGTAAGAATGAGTCTAATTTCTCCACCATATATAAATTAAAGATGAAAGACATGTAAAATCACCACAACTCAGCATTTCCTCAGCTCCTAAATTCTGCAGATCTTTCATATTTCAAAACAAAAGAGAAAATGGCCAGTGTGATTTAGTGAAACATCAGAAATTATTATATTTGATAATAAATGTAGTAATGCTGAGTAGAGGTCTTGCTGAACAGGCACTGGCCCCAAAGACTACTCTAGACTTAACATTCATGATTTTGACTACAGTGAAAGATCACAAATGTCTATTGGAAGAAGTAATTTCTAAGTTTGCTGAGACATAAATGTGTGTGCATACATGTATTTCCCTGTATATGCCTGTGTGTGTGCACATGAATATGAGTGTGTGCATGCATGTGTTATGTGTGTGTTCACATGTGAGTATATGTATGTGAACAGAACTCAAACCGGGTGACTAAATGAATTTAGCTAACCATCCAACAGCATTGCTCTTATTTGCTAATTGATACACAGTATTCTTGTGAAATCATACTTGCTGCATTTTGCTGGAGATATTATTTGAGAGTGGTATTAGAATTTGGTATTTTGCAAAGATCTTGGGATGTATTCCTTAAGAACTGAAGGATATTTTGCTTAGTAATTGGCGCACAGTTCACAAAGGACATTGCCATAGATTTAAAAAAGTGCAAAGATTTTACCTGAAGTATTTCTAGCAAACTTATTGTAATATTCTTTCTCAGCATACCTTTTGGAAAAGAATAGGAATTACAAATATAAAAGCACCAGGCTTAGCTCTAAATGATTGTGATTTCATGAGGTTTAAAACTGAAGGTGGTAGTGCAATACTCAAACAATTTTTAAATCCGCATTCCACTATAATGGTGAGAAAGCATCCATGTGAGTACTAACGTTATGATTTTGGTAATTTTAGCCAAATTATGAAGATATGTGGATTTACAAGCTGAAGGCTTTTTTCATAATTAGAAAGGTAAGCGAATCCTTCTTGAGGGATATGTAGCCAATAATAAAATTGATAGAAACTCTAAACATGAGATGCCCTGAGGTGTCGTATAGATCTTGCTTTGCTTTCAGCAGGAAAAAAAGGCATTAAGTAACTAACCCTTGACAGTAAGGTGAATAAACGCATACCAAATGTTGGTACTATTTGATCTGGAATTACATGCATATAGCCAGTAAGAAAGGACATGAGAAATTTAAAAATAGCTTAGTTGCAAACATTGCTATCTAAATTTTTCTAATTCAAAAGATAGCGTCACTAGTATCAAATAATGAAACAGATAGTGAGGCCATCTTCTCCCATGCAAAATTCCATGAAAAGATTACTATTACGTATATTCCCATCACTTTAGGCTCCCCTCCCCTGAAATTATGATTAATTTGCAATAGTTTCCATTTCAATTGGCCAGTAAGCAGTAGATACTACAGTATGATATATGGCAATAGAAGTTAAAACAAAAACCCATCAATTTCTCCGGTAAAGAAAAGGCCACACTATTCAGATAGGCAGCTGGATACCTGCAGACAGGAACTTAGAAAAGGCCAGTGATTTCTTCCCCAACCCTGCTTGCCTCTGGGATTGCAGTCTCGTGAATGATTAACTTGGGATGTTTTTGGATCCATAACTGGGTTTTTTTTTAACCTTCGGTCTTTCACTGCTACCAAATACACTTCTTGGTGCTCAGGAAATGCAAGTGGATCATAAAGAACACAAGATAATCACTAGCCTTTATTGACCTCAGCCAGATAAGAGAGCACATGAGGCTGAGAGCACACAGGAAATTATTTGGGTGATGATATGTTTTGGATTAGTTAATATACTCAACCTATGTATCCTTTTCTCCATCTCATAATAGAAATTCTCTTTCTGGACTGTTGTGAAAATGTTGTGAGATCATAACGCATATGAAAGAGCCTTACCAACTATTAAGAATTATATTCTATGAAAATGTCAGGTTTTATAAACATTTGAGAAGGCACCAAGGTAGAGTAAAACAGTATGGGCTCGGTGCCAAGCAGATTCAGATTCAAATTCTACCACTGTGCTAAAAGCAGGGGTTACAATAGTAAAACAGTAAAAATATAGATGAGGTCCTTGCCTTTGTGTGACATCTGGGCTTCAGGTTCCTTATCTATACAATGGAGATAAATACTTACTTTTGTGAAAGAACATATTTAAAGTAATTTGTGGTATCAGGTACATAATAGACTCTCATTAAATCCTAGTCTTCATCCTCTTCTCTAAGGAACCATTTATTCATTCTACCATTAGTCTGCATAATAAAAATGGTAGCTTAAACTGACATTTTAGGATATTATATTTCTCTCTGGTAACACAAAGTTTTAAGACATAGCTATGCTCAGTTACAACAGACCACATCCAAAGAAGCACACGGAATCATTAATCACATCATAGAGAGTTGCCTTAAATGCTTTTTGGAAAGGCAGTAAATAAATGAATAAATGCACAAATGAATGAATGAATAAATAAATAAAAATACTAATAACTTCATAATTTAATAGCTAATTTTTATGTGTTAATAAATGTTCTGGTGTTTACTGTTAAATCTTCTAGGAAATAGAACAGGCATCAATAGATGAAAATATAAAATTAAATTAAATTAATTAAACTAATTTTGTGTATTTGCTGGCATTTTCTTAATAGCTTAAAAGGGTTCCATTAAATTTTCATAAAAATGTGATTTACTGTTTGTTTATAATATAGAAAACCTATACTTAGTTTGTAATTCATGAAAAGTGTATAATTGATTTGGCATGTAGCAAAAACCAAAAACCTGTTGCCGTTTCTGACTCATAGTGACCCTATAGGACAGAGTAGAACTGCCCCATATGGTTTCCAAGGAAGAGCTGGTGGATTCGAACTGGTTTAGTAGCCAAACGCTTAACCACGTAACAAGTATGAAAGAAGTAGAAATATTCAGAACATAGCAAAATCTGGGAGATTCTTTCCTTTCACCCACATAAATATTCACGATATAAATTATCAAGTGCAGAGTTCTTCAATCATCACTCACAAATAGTTATATGCTTTATGTAGTTTATTACAAGTTTATAGTTTATTACAAGTTTAATAGAAAATTGAGAAAAAAAACTAACCAGATATGTATTTGTTGTTGTTGTTAGGTGCCCTGGGGTTATTTTTGACTCATAGTGACTCCATGTGACAGAGAAGAATTGCCACATATGGTTTCCTTGGCTGTAATCTTTATGGAAGCAGATTGCTAGGTCTTTCTCCCATGGAGACCCTGGGCAAGTTCAAACCACCAACTATATGGTTAGCAGCCTAGCTCTTAACCGTTTGTGCCACCAGGCCCCTTAGATATGCATAAACCAAAAAAACCAAACTCACTGGCATTGGGTCGATTCTGACTCACAGCGACCCTATTAGGACAGAGTAGAACTTGCCTCATAGGGTTTTCAAGGAGCAGCTGGTGGTTTCCAACTGTCGACCATTTAGTTAACAGCCGAGCTCTGAACCAATGTGCTACCAGGCTCCATCAAACCAAACCAAACCCATTGCCATGGAGTTGACTCTGACTCAGAGCAACCTAGGTAACCTTAAAAAAAAAAAAAAAAAAATTGCTGAGTCAGACCTCAGCTAACACAAATGGCGGGAATGGAGAGAGAAGAATCACAGAGTCACTCCTGGGCATATAATTTATAAGAAGACAACCTATGTGGGGCAGAAAAAATACAAAAAGGCACTCCTCTTAATTGCAGGAAATGAGGTTTGGCAATCAGAGAGGTTGGGGATATAATCTGGATTTCAGCCCCTGCGTGTTCTCCAGAGAAGGCACCATCTGCACAAATTTATGCAGCAACTCCATTCCCAGTGCTAAACTTTTAATATTTGACAACGTTAATTTAGATTCATTAGGCAACTTCATTCATTCCTCCTAGGCCACCTCAGTCATTTGCCACACACTTAACAAGAAATAGCCCATACATCATTAAGGATTTTTATGAATAAAAGAGACAATTTCAGAATTTGCATGGATGGATGAATAGTTTTGCCATTTGGTTAAGAGCTTAGGCTGCTATCCAAAAAGCTGGCAGTTTAAATCCACCAGTCGTTTCCTGAAAACACCAGTCGTTTCCTGAAAACACTGTGGGACAGTTCTATCTACTTTGTCCTATAGGGTTGCTATGAGTCGAAATCAGCTCAAAGGCAATGGGTTTTTTTTTGGCGGGGGGGGGGGGGTGGGTTATTAACAAACATTTATCTACTTAAAATCTTTATAAGTTGGTCTTCCCCTATATTTTAGTGCAATTTTCACGGCTAAGGAGCATGTAGGGGCTGCAAAGATACCTTAAGTAGGTGACAATAATTTATAGTAAAGCAAAAAAGTTGTAATAGATTGTTACACGTTTCTGGATCAAAAAAAAAAAAAAAAAGATCTTTGCTTAATTTCTCTCCTGGAAAGAAGGGTTCAGGAAAACTGAGCCTCAGTCATGGTTATAACCAGTGGAACCTAAAAAGGATAGCCTGAGAGGTTGCATCATAAGAGTGGGTAATTTTAAAGTTTGGCAGATTAACCAAACAAATGATCAGATCAAAGAAGCTGTAAGAGACAAATCTAGGCACAAAGGGGAAGGGACAGAGACTTCCACTGGAATTCAGGGGAGGATGGCAGAGCCTGGAGCTATTCTGGGAGCTGGCTGAGCACCCACCTCTGGTGTCTGATAAGGTTTCTACAGTGGTGGTGTGGTAGGAAAAAAAAAAAAAAAATTGCCGTCGAGTGGATTTTGACTCATAGAAGGTGTCCCAAATGCCTTAATCCTTAGAGTTTATAGGATTTAAACTGATTATAAAATCTTTGGGGGGTAATGGAGTATTTGCCTGGCCTGTGTGCCTTTTTCCATCCCTTGCCTTATCTCTTCTCCTTTTTCTGGTGTAAATAATCAAGTATTGATGTTAACTCATTGTGAGGTGGAGTCTTTCAATACTTGAATTATTCTTGGTCTGCAAATTAATGTTCCTTCTAAAGATAATTCCTTCAGGTTATATCTGCTCCCAACTGAGGATGGTTAATAAGTCTCAAAATATTATAACTCTGCATTATTTCTGTTATAAATCATTCTTAAAGTTATAATGACAAACAATGAATCCATTCTCTAGGGTAGCCAAAATGACATCAGAAAATTAATGCTACATACACAGGTGCCTAATTTATACCTGGAGAATAATTTAGATGCTGAGAAGCACCGTTCAATGTGTGTTCAGACACTGTTCAGACACTGGATACAGCTTTATTAATCTACAGACTGAGGAGTAAATAGGGCCAACCATTAAGCAAAATAAGAGACTCCATATGATATGATTTCAGAAGTTTCAGGCAATAGCTTCCTTCATACCAAAATCTCTCCACTCCGCCCACTGAACTTTGAAATTTTGTTATGTTAGTTTAAGGATTTGGTTTCTATTTAATTGTCAAGCCCACAGTAGAGGTGTCTATGTAAGTTATAATATCTCATCTATTCCTTTATATAGATAGAAGTTTCAAGACCTTTTTGAGAATTGATTTTATTAGGGAAGAGGTTGAGAGTCCCGGGCATCTGAGGGGAGTTGAAAAATGGATTTCATTGATGTAGGAATTCATGTAAAAAGGGTCTTGCTGTCAGTGGTGTTCTGGAGCCCTCATACTGCCTCATAAGAGCTACATACACACATCTCTTCCCAGTTCTGGGTTTAGTGACCTTAAGTTGACAGCTTGATATTGGCCATGGTGGGAGTATTTATAATCACTGACAAAAAAAAAAAAAAAAACTTACAAATCTGGGATTTGTTTTTTTCCTCCTAGAGAGAAAGTTTACCAGCATACCATTGATCCTGCACCAGGAGACTGAGGACAGGAAAAATGACATTCAAGGTTCTTAATTTAGTTCTTTTTAAATTTTTTTAATTAAGTGATGGTAGGTGATGAAAAAGCTGTGGGTATAAATATCTCTTTGTTTTAATATTCTACTCACAGTAGGAATCAAGCCATCGAGAACTAGGGATTGTTTTTAAGACAATTTGATAATGAAACATGAATTTAAGGTCTTATGATCCGCATTTTGCTGGGATGGGAGTTTGTTCCATATGTTCATTAATTTTATTAAGGGAGAAGTGTTTGGAGGATGCTGGCATTCTGTTGTCCCTACTTTATGTGCTTGCTTTCTTCATAATAATAATTTACTAAGCTAATGACTATATGAACATACAGTTATAACAACATCTTGCGTGAAAATAACTCATTAGCCTTCACCAAAATAGAACTAACACGGAAGATATTACTCTATTCAAAAAAGGTAAAATATGCATTCTCAGTTTTGACTGAATGAAACAAGCAAGAAGATTTCTTTGACAATGGAAATGTTTCTTCTAACAGTATATTAAAAAAAAAACCCACTGCTGTCGAGTTCTAACAGTATATTCTTTTTCAAATGCGCCCATATTTTCATTTAAAACTATGTAAACTTGCTAGTTTTCCATTATCCTAGAAAGAGTAAGGAGACCCGGTGGCGCAGTGGTTAAGCATTCTGCTGCTAACCAAAATGTCAGCAGTTCAGAGCTACCCATCACTGCTTGGAAACCCTGCGGGGCAGTTCTACTTTGTCCTATAGGGTTGCTTTGAATCGAATCGGCTAGAGGGGAGTTGGTTACGGGAGCAAGAGTTAGCTAAATCACAAACTTGTTCCTCACACTGCACTTTTGTGTAACATCTTCTACCAAAAAAAAGGGGAGACGGTGGAAGCTGGAGAAGCATTTAGAAGTGCCACCGACTTAATTTCTGCTCTGATTTAGGATACTATGACTTTTCCAAGGAACTAACTGAACTCCAATAATAATTTCCAGCTCTGTTCTCAGAATATATCACCACAAGAAAATGGGGTTATCTCCAAAATAAATGAATACATAAATAAACTCAGAGGAATAAAAAAAAAAAAAAAAAAAAAGAAATAATAATAAAAATGAACCTTAACACGAAACAAAAAGCCATGTACCTGCTCAATCCAAAAGGCAAGGCTGTTAAGCAGGAACCCGATAATCAGTCTAGCTACAAATACTCATTAAGCACCTTAGAGTTTGGGCTCTACATTACTTGCCCTTGTGCTTTTTGGACTCTTGAGAGTATAAGCAGAGGCTGTATGTACAGCCTAAACACATTAGGTGAACAAACAACATTAACTGCTTTTGGTATGCTGACACATGTAGGGCAGTCCATACTTACTTTCTGAAGAGGTAGTTCTTGATGATCAAATTTAGACTTAGTCTGCAAGTTTAAAGTCATGCTTCTGCCTGCATGCATTGATGAAATACCTCCATAGGGCAGCATGCCAAGGTTAACTGTGTTGTGTTTGTAAGCAGCATTCTGAGTAGAGGAAATAATCATGTGACAGGATGTGAACACATGCTCCACAAACTGATTATTACATGAACATGTTTAAATTTATAACATTTAACTTTAAGCAGGCAAACAGTAACTTTCTTTTTAAACATGCACTTGATCAGACAGAAGCATACACTAAACAGTGTTAGTTATGCACGTAATGAATACCATCCAAAACTACAGAAAAGACAAAAAGCAAAGAAGGTACATCCTATTTTACACTGGCTGCTAACTCAAAGGCATAAAACCTCTCTCTTACAGATCACGATAACAGTGACTTTGGACCAGCATTGTTCACCTGGGCAGAGTGTAAATTTTTTAAATTCAGACAGTGAGACTGTAATCACATTTTATCACCTGCAGGTGTCATGGCCTCTTTCACACTGGGAGATCATCCCACACAAAAGACAAATACTCGCCTCTATTTCTGCCTAAAGCTAATACATTGGAGTGTTTAAGCCGAAATCAGTCTCCTTTATTGCTCAGTCTATAGGCATAATTACAACAACTCAGACAAACAGCTGGTCAAAAAATAATTCATTTGATCTGACCATCGGCTTGATTGAATTTACTGATTAATTCAGTTAAACCTATCAAATGAGTTGTATGTGAACCCCAATATGCTAATTTTTGTTTCTTAAAAAATTACATGTCTGGAGAACTAGAGAAAATTCATAATGATGTTAAAGGAATTATCATATGTTGACTTCGACAACCCTCTGGAGATAAAGTGTATTGTGGCTATCCTTCAACAGGTACATCTCAGGTTATTCCAAGTGTTTTTATTATATGATACAAATCTTTTATTTCTACTGAACTTCATTTAAAAATGGAATCTTTCGGATGCCCTGTCAACAAATATCTAGTCTCTCTCAATACAATCTTTAGTTCCCACCTACAATGGAAATGTAGTCATCAGCAGCATTTACCTCCTTTAATTCTCTTACATTGAAAAAAAAAAAAAAACTACAGAAATTAACTTAATATTTTTTTTTTAACTGAAATTGTTGAATATTAACAGCACTTAGCCATTCTATTCTGAGGGCATTATTTGAGGAGTATTGATTTTTAGCATCAAGTTTCATTGAACTCAGCTGAAAGACTATTTTACTTCTGATGGTGTGCTTGTCTACCAATCATATCTGTTACTGCTCACTGATTGTTTCATCCAGAGATTTTTCAGTGTTATTATACCAAAATTGAAAAGGCCATCAAATATTTCAGTCAGCACTTGAATGACTCCTTAAGGTTTTAAAAGTAGTCTAATGCTCTCACTGCTCCTGTGAAGAGTGGCAGTCTCAGACATTAAGGGCTAATGTTTTAAATTCTTTCAATCATGGTGAGGCTCCATAGTGGAAGGATGAGCCTTGTAGTTAAACTCAAGGAGAAAACAGGCATCTTTTTTCTAGGGTAGTACTTGGAATTGACTTTTCAAGGTAAACGTTGAGATCTTTTACCAACATTCTGTTGGACTGGTCAGTATACCCACTATCTGGGGGTCTAGGCAGTTCTTTTCTAAGTTTCAAGTTCTATTGTAGTTTCTAGTGTAAGTTTCTTTTCTGGTTGATTGCGGGGTGCAAATGGCTTGACTAAACTTTGCTGGGAAGCTCACCATGTCTCTGGTACTGTCTGGCTTTGGACAGAACGTTAGCACAGCTATGTCAAAACTAGTTTTACATAATAAGCCATGCTTTAGTACCCTGAATTCATCCTGTCGAGTAGCTGGGAAGTTTTAAGCAAGATATAGTCTGAAGAGCACAGAAACTCGATTTAGACAAAGAAAGAAATGTTTACTTGGAGAAAACAAGAGAGAGAGCTTCCAGGATCCGGTGGCTTGAAGCAATACTTTAAGGTAATTAAATTTCTTGGAATTAAATAAGAAGCGATTGAACAGACATTAAAAACTGCCATATACATTGCTATTGAATGCACATTGAAAGACAGGTCCAAAGAATTATAAACAAAGACAGCATACATGGGGACTAATAAAAAGGAATGGGAAATCATAGCAATGGGAAAAACACATGAATTCAGTTTTAGTGATCTGGGACAGGCAGGACATCCAGACTTCTGCTGATCCAAATCCCTCTCCCCCAACCTCTGTCATCACTCCTTTCAAATTCCTGCTCCATCTAGGGAAGTCACCTACTTTCCAGCAGCTCTGATTAATGGAGAAGAAGCATTTATCTGGGAAACCAGTTGATAAATGATGGTACAAAGTTTTAGGATTTTCTCTTTTCTTTTTCATTATTTGTTTTCACTCATTCCTGTGTTGCCTCAAATAACTAGTCATTGCACATATGCTCCGAAAACTTCTTATAACCTTTCTTGACTAGTTCATCTTACCCTGTTACGTATGGTCGTGTCTACACGAGGCCAGAGTTCCCAAACTGTACTGTATTATTTGGCCCCAAATATTTTCGCCCTCCAAGTTATCTGTCTACATGGAGGGTGTAACTTGAGGTAAGGCATGGTGACAACTGACCAGGTGTCTCCCACTGACAGCCAGTCATGAGGCTTTGATGAGGCTCCCTTCAATGGGACTGAGCACACCTATTTGAAACAGACATTCTGATGAAATATTTTGCAAGGCAGAACTGATTTCCACGTTGAGAAAATAACACCCACACCCACATTTATTAGCTCACTTTTTTAAAAAATATTTGTTTTCTTGTCATGTAGACACGACCTACAAACAATAGAATTATTTAAAAAGAGTAAACCTGAAAACACAAAGTTCAATATTAAGGAAATACATAATAAATGCAGTGACCTGTGCTTTTAGCAGGACACCAAATAAAATAATAAAACCATTGAGCGAAGCATTCTAAGGGTAATTATTTCCCAGGTCCCCGATCTATACTGAGCATTCAAACTTAGACAACAAGAACAAAAGGCCCTATTTTCACAAAAAGGATCTTTAAGTTTCTAATGTCAGTGCAGAGTACACAAAGCCCTCTAGACCAAATCCACAAGGAACACTGAATGATGAAGGTCAGTTGATAATAGTGTCTAGAAAATGACATGCCAGATTTCTCTTAGAGAGATCTGAACAGGCAACACAAAGTAATTCTAGAGTTTTTATAATTTTTTCATATTCCCAAGTTGTACATTCCATGCTTTATTGTGACTCAGTTTTTAACTGAATTGGAACCAATTTTCCTTTTGTGGCTATATGGGCACTAATGCGTTGGTTTCTAGTCTTCATAAAGACATAATCTATTTTTGTTGTCTGAAATATTTCCTTCCATATAAAAACCAACATTCTAAATGGCAGGGTTTTTATTAAATGAAATAATGTGTGGGAGGGCATTCAATCTCTGCTTATTTTATTTTTCTGTTTCTTGCTTGGAAGATTATTGTTCATTAGAAGTAATAATGTTAGTAGTCCCATAGCAGTAACTATGTGCAAATCTTATAAACAAATTAGGCTTGACTTAAATATAAGTGAGTCTGTGCAGAACAGGGAGAAACACTCACTTTTTATAGATTCAGTAAAGTCAGACTCCTTTGGTCACTAGAGAACGGCTCTGTACCCTAGAGGAGGCATTTTACCTTTATGGCTAGAAAGCAATTGAAGCACCATCTCATCCCATAGAGTTGAATTCTTTCCTACCGACAATATTTACGCTAGATTTGAGAAATAATTCACCTATATGTTACGAATTCTCAGCATTAAGCAATATCCATGAAAAACTTAAGATCAATTTCCCCACAATATAAAGGTAAATAAAATGCTAATCATCTACTCATTCACGTAGTTCATGCTTCACTACATGTGCTTAGAGATGCCAATAAAGTTAAACTAAAGGCAGGAGGGATATTCTTACAGAGAAATGCCAAACATACCCTGTCTAACCTTCTAGCTTCTATATGTCTAAGCAGCTGTTGTCTCCAGTCTGCAGGCATTTTACCACAGCTCTCCTCTCCCTTCATAGGAGTAGGCCTCGTCTTTATATCACTGTTATCTGATGGCTTGTCACCATAGTTACCCAAGTTATAGTCAGATGGTATTTTTTCCAAAAGAGCTGCCATTGTAGGCCTAGCTGAAACTGGCCTGGTTTGGGAGGCACCGTAACTCTCTGTACTGTAGCTTCTTGCAGACAATGGCCTTCTCTGGGTAAGGTTTTTAACTGGAAAACTTCCCGCCTGAGCTTTCACTTCTTGATATGAAGGGTGTTCATCTTCATACCTGCCATTCCTTTTCAGGAACTGGGACTCAGTCACTGAAACGCTGCTTTGGCGATCCAGACCTCCTCTATACGGAGGTCTGCTGTACCTATCACTCGGAGGCAGCTCGTGAGGTTCACTGACCCTTCTAAACATGGCCATTTCTGTGGAGCTCACCAGGGAGTCGGCTCTTCTCAAGAAGCCTGCCCTGGAACCTTGGCTTGCAAACTGGGCATTTACCACAGCATCCTCATTAACAGATGGCTGAGAAAACGAAAATATTTGCTCCATGGGTGGGTATCCTCTGTAAGCTCTAGGACTAACCAAATCCTTGGCGATGTTTTTGCTGGGCTGTTGCACGTACTCAGAATTGTGTTGAAAAGGGGGTGGTATTCTCTTTTCGGCTTTAACTTCCACCGCTCCTGTAGGATTGAAGCTTTGGTCAAACTGATAGACTTTTTTCGTCATGGAAGCTTTTTGTTGTTGTGGCCCTTTACTACCGCCGTAAGTGAGCATCTCATCATCCAGCATCGGGACTGACTGACTTCGAGACATACTGGACATACCATGCTCTGGTGCCAACATTTTATCTGGTCGCTCATGGCTTCCCAAATGATCGCTCCCAGAAGCATAGTTTTCTAATGGTATATTATAAACCTTGTATGTACCAATGTCAATCTCATCAATACTCTGTGATTTTTTGAATTTATTGGACTTGATATCTTTCATTAGTGGGGAAAGCCTCTCTGTGCTTTTGCTAATTGAAATAACACCTTTAGAAGATTCTGGGCGGCAGTGGATTTGAGAAAAGACATTACTAAGACTCCTGTTGGGATTGGAATCATGATACTCCCAAGGTACTCCTGGAGAAAAAGGACTAGGTATCTCAGTAGATTCTTTTATATGTTCTTTTCTTTCAGGCAAGGGGCTGGTGGTGGGGGTTGTCTCTAATTTGGAAGGAAAAGCAGTCCTATCTTCAAAAGGACTAGGGGTTCTGGTCCAATTCTGCCAAGGATTGGAAGGAGGCACTTCTGTTTCTGGCGTGTGTCTGTGTGTAGACTGCTCAAGTTCCAGGGGAACACCAACAATCCTATCCTGCCTAATCAAAGGCCTGCGTCCATGAGAAGATGCGCTTCTAGCTTTTGAACTTAAAAGAGGATTACTGTTGGCATTCTCAGCTGTTGTTTCCTCAGCAACGAACCCTGTGTTATCATAATGCGAGCCGTCAGTCCAGTTGTCAGTGAAAGTGTCACTCATTGGCAGCCGCTCAGGACGCTGTGGTAGATTTCCAGGGGGAACAGCCTCCCGTTGGCTGAGTAATGGCTTTGAATCAAGAGGCTGTGGGAAAGATTGTGTAATCCTGTGAACACAATGGGAAGAGGAAATACAAAAATGAGGAAGAGTTGGGTCTTTCTAAGAAAGAGAATAAGCAACAAAGAATACCCCATTCTTTGTTTAACTTTTCATTCATCTACACCTCACTTATGATTAAGACAATATTATTTCACTTCCTCAAAAAAGAAAAAATGTACTTTTTTAACCTGCTCTACTTTTTATTGCTTTTAGTAATCATCACCTTCTAATATATTCCTGCTTTACCATTTATTAATCAGGTTACCTTGAGCAATTCAGTGTACCTCTCGGGACCTTTTGTAATTTATCAATAAAATGAATGTAATAGATAATAACAGGAATTAGTACTAATTAATTCATGAATTAATGTGCACTAATTTTTTTTAACATTTATGAATCTGACTATAACTTATTTGTTGAAATAATAATTTAAAAATAAAATATTCTTAGAACACCTAATATAAAGGTATAGGAATTTTGTTTTAGCCCAAAACAAAATAAAACCAATACATCAAAATATACAAAAAAAAAGCAAACCAAATAGTTGTACAAGCACAGAGATGTAAATATAATTACGGGTTTCACATATATCTTTTTTCTTCTCATAAATAAATGTATCTCATAAATGTTAGGCAAACAATTTTTTCATTACAGATTTTTTTTTTGTCCTGACTGCAATGCTATCTTGTTAATCTCCTACCATCTCTCTATGAAACGAAGGCTTTGCCCTTAAAATGGAAGCTCTTGGAAGTCCTAGGTGGACTACATTTGCTTACCTGCCCCTTCTGTCTTCTCTGCCACTCGTGCTGAATACAATTCCAACAATAAGAAGATTTTTTTTTTTTTTAATGTTGCCGAGAATAAGCATTGGGAACAGAAAAGAAGGAATTCTAAACCCACCTGTTACCCCACAAAGAGTTATGTACTGCATCTTTAGCTGTTGTCTGCAAGGACCCCACTTTAACCCGGGTGTTAGAGGATCCTGAGGAAGCCTGGGAAGGTGAGTAATCTGAGTAAGTGCCTGAGGAAACACTGTTATTCAGACAGTGAGTTTTATCAGCTTCAGACTCATCTGTTGATTCTGAAATTTAAAGAGGACAAATGTTACAATGCTGTGAATATTGGCAATTACAAATACAGAAAAGCAAATATGAAAAACAGATAGCATACTGATTAATGTTAGAAATACATACTTGTAAGATTTTTTATTAATAATTGATGATTCATCATGCACATGCATTGTCAACATATTTTCCACATCCAGTTCACAATGTTACCTTTTTTGTCCTTCCCTAGCAGAACAAGTTTGGGTGGGTAGAGAGGGGTCTCAGCTAATGAAGGGTGAAGTTCCCCAATCCTCATTTCATTAGCTGGATGAACAAAAGAATCCTGAGAGATATAATAATATAGGACAAGGAAAGTAAACATTCAAACAATGGTTAACCAAGATGGCAATATTTTTATTTGGCTTAGATTCAAATATGGGAATCTAGGATTTATTCACTGTGGAGAACTAGGAGAAAGGAACCATGTGTATGTCTGAGGTAAGGGCTAAAGTGCTTTTTTTTTTTTTCTTCAATTAAGTGAGTCCATTTATTCATCAGATATTTGTTGAACACTGTGAGTATGCCTGGCACTGTGCAAAGAACTGTGGAGGTTCCAAGGAAAGACAAAATGTGGCCCCTGCCCTCTGGGAGCTTACAATCTAGTTGGGGGGATGAGATACAACTCATAACACGGGATAGAATTATGATAAGCCACATAATGGGTATATGATATATATCATATTTATATATATGTATGAATTCTAAGGGATGACCTCTGTAAGAGTTTGAAGAGGAAAGCATATTGCTAACCAAAGAGACTTTCTTTTTTTTGCCTTACCAGTTACATTAATGTACTGTTGGGTCCTTTAACTCCTGTTCTTTCTGCCACTTTCCCTCTTAACTCTTACTATTTTCCAAGCGATTGCCTCAGTTGTCTAATTCTACTATGCCTTCTTCCTAAGATTCCTAGTCTTTCTTAAGACCAATCTAGCCTGCTACATCTTCACTCTACATCCATGCATTGAGCAAGGAGTAACACCGGTATAAGGATATAACTTCGTAATCATTGAGAGTAAGGAGTAACTCTTTTATAAGAACATAACTTCATAATAACGAATGTGTAAAAAGAAAAAAAATGAATTTTAAACTTCCTTAACTCAAACTCTTATTCTCAATTAACCAGGTAGTGGGAGTGCATTAAGGAAGGCAAAATACCAAATTTTCACCTTCGACATGATAATGCCCATGAGTAAGTAGTGATATACATTTATGCATGGAAACTATATGTCATTTTTTTCTAAAAAATTAATTTGAATTCAAAGAAGAATTTTCAATATTTTTTTCAGTTCTTTTTATTCATTTTGAATGAAAAATTCATTTTTTGGTTTGACACTGGTGAGACACAATTAAAAATATTTTGCTTAAATCAAAAGTAGAAAAAGAATATTCTTGAGGGCAAAAATACTATATGCAAGTCTTGCTTTAAAACTAATTGGCTAGAGTAATGATCAGACAGAAACTCTTACTATAAATATATATGCTGGCAAAGTCTTCCCTAGTAAGTGGCTCAGGTCTTTGGGTATTGCATAGAAACATTCATTGCTTTAACTCTTGGCTTCAGTTCTGTCTTTTGGTTTGTTTTTAGCTAGATTTGTATGGGAATATTTGTCTATGAATAATCTGGGGATACAGTACCTGATGGAGCCCTGGTGGCACAGTGGTTAAGAGCTTGGTTGCTAACCAAAAGGTTGGCAGTTCAAATCCACCAGTTGCTCCTTGGAAACCCTATGGAGCAGTTCTGCTCTGTCCTGTTGGGTCTCTACTAGTCGGAATCAACTCAACAGTAATGGATTTGGTTGGTTTTGATATAGTACTTGATATTTATTAATTAAAAAAAAAAATGCTTCAATGTAAGAAGACTAAAAGATCATCTAGTGCAACCCTTTCATTTTGCAGGGCAGGAATCTGAGATTCACCAATGTCCAGGGTCACACAGATAATTAACCAAAGATCGAGCATAAGGGCAGGAATCTCTTGGCTTCCAGTCCAGTTATTTTCCCTTATATTGTGATGACTTGTGGTGAGGTTAGCTGTGAGCACACACTGGTGTTGATAGTTGCCATTGAGTCGATTCCAACTTATGGCGACCCCATGTGTATCAGAGTAGAATTGTGCTCTACAGGTTTTCCAAAGCCGTGACCTTTTGGAAGCAGATCACCAGCCTATTTTCCAAGGTGCCTCTGGATATGTTTAAACTGCTAACTTTTCAGCTAGTAGTCGAGAGCTTAATCATTTGCACCACCCAGGGATTTCAAATGTAGTGTCAGATTTGAAGAGGGATAGGAAAGAAGGAATAAGGAAAACCCTGGAGATGAAGAACATTTGTATTTTTATGGATTTTGAAAGTTATTTGAAAGGTTTATTAGCATAAGAAATTTATCATGATAAAATTTTAAGGTGATTGAATAGAGAATAAAAAGACTTACATACCTTTGGAGAAACTTGTAAGTAGAAGTAGAATCAAGTTTGAGAAACAATAATATGAAAGGTATAAAATATGTTAAGTAAAACTTGTCAAAATTTTTTCAATTACTAGATGTTAGATTTATATTCTAAGATCCCTGGGTGGCACACATGGTTTGCACTTGTCTGCTCACTTAAATGTTGGTGGTTTGGACACACCGAGCAGTACCACAGAAGAAAAGGCCTGACAATCCGCTTCTGTAAGAAAACCCTGTAGGGTGGTTCTATTTGGTAACACATGGGGCTGCCATGAGTCTGAATCACCTCGATGACAACTAACAACAACAACATATTTATATTCTATTCCTGCTTTACCATTTACTAATCAGGTCACCTTGAGCAATTCAGTGTATTTCTCTGGACCTTATTTATTGCATCAGCAAAATGAAGGTAATAGATAATAATAGGAATTAGTGTTAATTTCCATCCAGCACTAACATTTATGAATCCAACTGTAACTTATTTGTTGAAATAATAATTTAAAAATGACATATTCTTATGACACATAATACAGAGGTATAGGAATTTTATTTTAGCCAAAAATGAAAACAAAAAGACAACAACAAAAAATCAAAACATACACACACAAAAAAAACCCACAAAAACATAGTTGCATAAGCACAGGGATGTGAATAGAATTAAAGGTTTCACTTATCTTTTTTTGTTTTCCTCATTATTTCTAACATTCTGTACTCAAGTTACCTGTCTGTATTGATTAAAATTTCAAACTTGTATCACAAATGTTGCTGGAGCTCTGCATGGTAACTATGGTCTGATTCAGGTTCAAGTTTTGGCCCTGATTAAGAACTTCTGATCTGAACCAAAAAGAACTTGAGTGGCCAGGAAGAGAGAATGATATCAGCTAATCATGAACTTGCATCTCTTCTCTAGACTTCCATAGCCCTCCACATAGGAGAATGACACTATAGAAGCAAGAATGATGGATTTGCACTAATTGAGGTGGACTCTCTTATCTTTATGAGCAAATAATATTGATGATGATGACAATGATGATGATGAAAATGATGATAGTCATCAGTTATTGAAAATCTCTTACATGTCTGCAACTGTACTATTATGCCAAATACTTTATACTGTTCCATTCAGTTATTTAAAAGATAACCTGTGAGAAGAGTATTATTATAATCGTCTCTGTTTTACAGATAAGGAAATGGAGGCTCAGAGAGGTAAGTACAGTCATAATTTCAAGTCACAAATTTAATAAGTAGTGGAGCTAGGATCCGTTTTACTTGAAGGTCTGCTATATGCTACTGTGTACGCTACATTGTCTACCCTAAGCAAAGCTCATTTCTCAAACACAGGACAATTAGCTTTGCTTGGTTTGTGAATCTCATTTGAAAAATGAGTGTTCCTTAGGGTAAATAATATAGCATACACAGCATCACATAGCAGACCTTCAAGTAAGACTTTGTCTCCATACATTTTTTAGAGAGGCAGGAGGAATCAAGTTCCTGTTGGAAAAGTGGGTGACATTTTTGGGACTACTTCTGTGGGTGAAGACAGTGGAAATTACTGAAAGCGAATGAAGTTTAGTGGAGGTCTTATTGTAAGCACATTGAAACTTAAGTCTCCTAACAAAGGGAAAAGCGAACATTTATGACATTTATGAACATAGTGGGCATGGTGAGCAGGTATACAAAAAAGCAGTGAGAAGCTGTTTGTAATACAGCACAATGATTCACAGAAGAATTAAAGGAGGACATGACAGAAATTGGCACATCACTCTCGTGGAAGAGGAGGGAATTATTTACTCCGTGACTGGAAACACTGGTGGCCTAGTGGTTAAGTGCTATGGCTGCTAACCAAGAAGTCAGCAGTTTGAATCCACCAGGTGCTCCTTGGAAACTCTATGGGGCAGTTCTATTCTGTCCTATAGGGTTGGTATGAGTTGGAATTGACTCAATGGCAGTGGGTTCGGTTTTGGTTTTTTGGTAATGTGTGACAAGAACAGTGCTGTATATAAACACCTGTGTTCATTTCATTTCACCTAAACAATAACCCTGAAAGAGTGCTATTATTATCTGTATCTTTAATGCTATAGAAACCAAGGCTCAGAAAGGTTTAAGTGACTTGCCAAGGTCATACAATTGGTAATAAGGTAGAGGCACGATTTGAATTCATGTCTGCTAGACTTCAAATTCCTTCTCCTTGGTTGCCAGACTGTGCTCTGAGGACACCATGGGATATTGAGAAACAAAGCAATATTGACATCAGTCAGAAACTGTGAACCACTAGCCTGAGGAAGTTCTCAGTTTCAACATTAGATCCTATCACATTTCTTTTGATGATATATCGTTGTGATGCTGGGTTTGGTGGTTGCTATGATCAGAAAGCAGGTGCCACTTGAAAATCAACATGAAACAGAAATTAGAGTTGTGGTGTCTACTATGATTCCAAGTTTTGAGAAGGTGGTTGATGTACAGCAGGAACACACATTCTATTAATAAGTAGTTGTGGCTATTTAAGGATGAAATAAAAAAAAATTTTTTTAATTTATATGTATTATTTTTTTCAAATGACTACAAAGTAGGGCATAAATGTTTAGTAAGTTGTTTGTACCTATTTGATTACGTTAAATGGCATCTAGGGCACTGTGACAAATTTATTGAGACACTCGTTGCTGTCAAGTCGATTCAGACTCATAGTAACACTACAGGATGGGTAGAACTACCACATAGGGTTCCCAAGGCTGTAATCTTTATGGAAGCAGACCTCACATCTTTCTCCCATGGAGCGGCTGGTGGGCTCAAACCACTAACCTTTTGGTTAGCAACCAAGCACTTAACCACTGAGACACTAAGGGCACTCATATACTGTCACAGTGTAGAAACCTCTAGCCTTTACTCATTTTATGTCTGAGCTTTACTGTACCATCCTCCCTCCCTTCATTCCTTACTCCATGATATTCCCCACCTTAATTTATTATCCTTACTCATAATGTTATATTAATGTATCAATATACATTAATGTATTAATATATATAATGTAAATGTATTAAATTGAAGTAAAAAGAATTTAACTGTATTGGCCATATGGTGAATTGTTATGTTAGAGTACATGTCATTGAATACAGAAGTGATAAAATGTGGATAGGTAAGGGAGCCAATAATCAATTAATCATTAATTCAACAAAAAATAAGAGAAATTGTTCTTGCCTTCAGTGAACATCTAATTGATGGAGAGACAGACACTGTCAAGTTGACTCTGACTCATAGCCACCCTCTAGGACAGAGGAGGACTGCCCCATAGTGTTTCCAAGGCTGTAATCTTTATGGAAGCAGACTACCACCTCTTTCTCCCAAGGAGCCACTGGTGTATTGGAATTGCTGACTTATTGGTTAGCAGCTGAGCACTTAGCCACTGTGCCACCAGGGCTCTTAAACATAACATATAAAGTTTATATGTATGCACTGTTTACCTGCTAAATGTTGATTTTTTTTCCTTCTTATGCTGTTGCAATATCTTAAGACATAAAAGAAAAGTCTAATGCTTTGCTAGAGCATATCACTAATATTTTGGAAAGAAGAAAGTACAATGATACTGATTTTATAAGGAGAAAGTAAAAAGCAATGGATATTAACACTTACCTAGGAAATATTCTCCCCTAGCTATCCAGCTGTATTCCACTCTTTGGGGCAGGCTGGTACCTCCAGCTGACTGATACACCAACACACACCATACTTATTTTTGCTCAAGCCTTACCTTGCCCCATGTAAATGTTTTTAACTGGTTGTCAGTGATTGCTTATTCCTCCATTTTCTTACAGCATTGTATTCTCCATCACACAAACAAGCATGTGATCATACTTTATACAGTATGTTTTCTAATTACTCCATGTGGGTTAGGCTTAGGTTTGTCTGGCTAGACTCTAAATTACTTGGGGACTATGCACACATTTTATGTTTCTCTTCTTTCTCTCACAGTGTTTAGCACAGTGCTAAATATACACTTGGTATTTAATAAATGGAACAATTGATGCTTTGAAATGCAGATTTGTAAAGAGCTTTACCAACCTGGATTTTTGAGAAGTAGGTATGTGAACTTCTAGACTACTCATACCGATTATGTTTCTAATGAAGATTAAAAATAGGTGATAACCAAGTCAGCTGAAGAGTTGATGAGATAGTACAGAGATGGAATAAATGTAGTTGAATTCTTTTCAGACCATACAAATTGAAAATGATAAATTTGTAGCTCATTGTAAAATATAGGAATCAAGCTTTACATGACAAGAGTCCACAAAGCTGAATTTTAAAGTTTATCTCCCCCTTTTGTTGTTAATAGTAGTATTTTCTATAGAGGTTGTTGTACAAATACAAAAACATTAAAAAAAAAATCACTCTGAATATTATCAGTTTGGGAGTTTAAAGAATAGTAGGAAAAAATACTCATTTAGTCTTTTCTAATGACTCCTACAATGAAAGTTTGGGGTAGCCAAAAGAATGTCACTAAAATGAGGTAATTCGCCACTGGTCAGGCCTAGCTGGGTAAGCAAACTATTCCTTGTGTGTGTATTGGAACTTTTGGAGTTGTATTGATGATTTTAGGCCAAGAGGGTGCCATTTATCTGTGATTTATCAAATGCAACCCTCATAGCTTGAAAGAGAAATTCTTATTTACATTGTAGGGAAAATGTACTTATCAAGGAAGATCTATTCCATTAAAAAAAAGCAAGGTAAGATAAAAAAAAAAAAAAAATTTAGTAATTCCAAAAAATCCAAACCACACTGGCAATTACCAATAACCTTGAAATACCTCCACTGTAATCTCCTTTGGGGCTACCGGCCACTTGTGTTCATATTTTTCTTTCACAGTTTGCTCCGTGTTAGCAGATGGATTTGAATTCTCAACACGCACTCCATGGCTTGGCTTACCCACCAGATTTTGAACAGATTTTACCATATTCTTTAAATCCTCTGGGTAAGGAGTTGGATATCGTTTTAGGTTTATTTCAACCTAGAAGTTTATAAAAAGAAATTTAACATAAAAATACCTTCAGCAAGCACGTTCATAAAACAACTCCATTTTATGTGCAGTAGTATAACCAAATGCAATATAGTGAGTGTTGAGCTGTTTGAGAAACTGTGCTATATAGAACAGAACACATTGTGTTCTCACATTCATCCGAATGGGACTTCTCCTGACCTCTCCTCGCCCTTGTAGATTATAAATGATTTTTGGATTAGACCTACCCTGTAGATGACTGAAATAGCCGTAGGTCGAGCACTTAAGTGACTTGTAATCTCTGAAAAATTTAGTCATGTTACTATCAGCTGCTTTCATGCTTTCGATGGTCTTCCTTTATCCATCTTAATTATTTGTAAGTAATAATTTTGATGTTGAGGATATCTTTGGAGTATCGATGCAGGTGATGGGAGGAGACCCCAAAAGATTCACGAGTTGTCATGTATAAGAAAATGAGGAGACAATATCTGTTTCTCCAATATGCATCAGCTCTATGTTAATTAGCAAGTTATCAAAAGGTAAGGTAGCTAATTCTTATAAATACCTAAGAAAAAATGCTTCAGGGGTGACTTTTATAGTTAATTTTCACCCTGATAAAGTAACATGATTTTTAGGTAACATCTTACACTAAAAATAAATAAAAAGTTGAGACCATTTTCTAAGATATTCTAGGCAAACGTGTAAATTTTGGCCTATATTTATCCAGATACCTATTTTTATCCTTGAATTCATTTTTGAGTTATCAATCTGACTTTAAGGAACAAGTATTAATGGCTACTCTGAGTAATTTTTTTTTTGGGGGGGAGGGATAAAATATCCTGCAATCAGAGTGTTTATTATGGCATATTTAAAATAGAATAAATATAAATTGTCCATACCGATTAAAAGAGAATGGAAGAAAAAATAAAGTTGCAGGTTTACTTGGCCTAGCTTGTTCCAACAATTATGACTTTTGGCATCTGAGTAGAATCAACTTTACAAAATGGAATGGTTTATGTGATTGTGGCATGTGTGAGTGTGTACGTGTGCATGCACCTGTGTCTGTGAGGTGGAGGAGAGAAAGTAGAAAAGAAGCTGAAAAGGGAAGAGGAAGAGCAGAAAAGAGAAAGAATAAAAGAAAAAGGGAGGGGCACACACATACCTACTCACACACACCCACGTAACCCATGGGATGTAAGAGACTATGATAGTGGGTTAGATCTGAGTGTTATGACTATGAGTCCAAACACTTTTCCTCTTCTGCAGTTTTAGCAAATCCACCAGCTGTGTTACTCTTAGTATTTCATCTCCCTCGTGGCTCGTTTTCTTAATCTGTCAAATACTGGGGTTGGACTTTACTAGATGATTTCTAACGTTTCTTTCAGTACAAAAACACAGAATTATTTTTCCAACTAATATTTGGAAAGATGAACAACCAGATAATTTTATCAGATTAAGTATTGTTTAAATGTAGTTTTATCACTTCAACACTATCAGATAAGTAAGGATAGAATTGATAAAGTATAGAATATATAAAAATAAAGCTACAAAAATCTAACCCAAGAAAAAGTTAGACTTTCAGGAAAAAAGTGTAAGTTGTTAGTGTATAATAAAGAAATATCCCAGGGTATTTAATGTATAATAAATAAATATAAAAAGAGTGATCTCAATGTTAGACAAAGTCCGTTGGGATGCATGCATTCTTTTATCTGCTGTTTAAATTGGTATTCGCAATGTTATTCTCAAATTAAATTTAATTTTAAAATTATATCATTGAAGCTGTTTTAAAATATTTGGTATTTAAGAACTAAAAGTCAAAAAACTACATTTTGTAAAAATGTAAGTTGTAGAATAGTAAGACTAACATGCTAATTAAGTTTTTTTTTATATAACCAGTGGTATATGAATGAAAAATAATTGTCCAGTAACAAAATAAATTAAAATTCTATGCACCTTAAAAATCCTCAACACTAAAATTACCCTTCTAAATTGAATCAAAAGCAAAAACAAACAAAAAAAGTGAGGCATTTGTCATTAATCGAATTAAACACTTCACTGACTAATCTATTTTTTGTAGATGCTAAGTCCCATCTGACATAATTCGATGACTGTTTACTGGAACCAATATTTTCTGGTCATTTTATAAGCAAGTTGATGTGGTATTTTGGTCACATCAACAAGTATGTTTGGGTATTTTATCTCTGTAAAAAATATTTAAATCTAGAAACAGAGGTGTATTAACTATGAAACTGATGAAGCTTAAACTTTAGGGTCTGACCCCTTCCAAAGCTCCATGAGGGGCTTCACTTATGTATCATTTGGGCATTTTATGTTCTTTTCCTTAAAGAGGTCCCTCTCTCCCAAATTCTGTAAGCTTTGGGTCTCAAAAATTGATCTTTTCTACCTAGAAAATAAGCTCCTAGCTTCCTACTTACTAGTCTGTTAGTAGAATTCACGGGACTTGGAGTCAGAAGACCTAAATTTAAGCCACAGATTTACCCTCAACTAGTTATCAGTCACTAATAGTAGAATCAGTCTGTGCAGTTCCTACTCAAGCGGGAACGATAATCTCTCTCCCCCATACTTGCGTTAATTGAGAAATAAAATGAGACGATAAATGTGACAGTCCTTTGAAAATTTTTAAGTTTTAAGAAGAGATTAGATCCTGTTTTTAATGTCAGATTTTATGTGTTTATTTTTTAAATCTGGATTCCTTTGGCAATCTAGATTCTACTGCATATATCTAACCATAACAACTGTAACTGTCTGGATTTTTTCTTTCCAGATTATATGTAGCTATAACCTACCCACTGCCGTCGAGTCGATTCCGACTCATAGCGATCCTATAGGACAGAGTAGAACTGCCCCATAGAGTTTCCAAGGAGCGCCTGGCGGATTTGAACTGCCAACCTCTTGGTTAGTAGCTGTAGCACTTAACCACTACGCCACCGGGGTTTTCATATGTAGCAATAGTTATCAGTTATTCAGGATCTGCGATGTGCTAGGCACCGTGCTAAATGCTCTATAGTATTTAAATTTCACAACCTTATGCAGACACTCTTTTGTTCCCCTTTCACAAAAAGAAAATTGAGGTTCAGACAGTGTAAGTTAGCTGCTCAAGGTCACACAGAGAGTAGGTACCAATGTCAAGATTCAAACCCTAGTCTTCCTGACTCTAAGGTTTATGATTCACAAGTGTTGCTTAGCTCAGAACTATTCCCTGCTTTAGGTGCAGCACCTATTTGTCTGATCTTGTGGGAGAAATACTATAAGTCTAAAATATAAATTTCCTGGCATTAAATAAGAAGTTAATTGTAATTAAAAAAAATTAAGCTAAGTAACAATATTTTATAATTTCTTTCTAAATGAAACTACAATATTTTATAATTCCATTATGTTTATAGGCTCTGTAAAAGCATCCTTTATACCCCTTTACAGATTGTTTTACTTTGCCACTTTTCATCTCAGTAAGCAGTGCTTCAGAAATGAATAAACATGATAACAAATCTAGTTACATTCATAGTTCGGTAATGCCAAAAATATAAAAGCAGTTCCTTTAGATTTCTAAATAAACAGATTAGAAAAGTCCCCTTATTCTAATATGGAATGAAAAAAAAGATATGAATTAATTTATTATAAACATAGGTGGAAAAATTTATCAAGTATATGCATATCAAAGTATTGTATTATTTCACTCACCATAAAGTATTTGCTCATTTCACATATACATTTTATTAAAATAAATGCAAGATGTTTACCAAAATATTCTTTTCTTTTAATTTTTGAAAATAGAAATATTTCACATCATTCTATATTCCTCAGATCTAAATAAAGTGTAGTAAATGCAAATAGCAGCTGCAAGATGTTGGAGACACCCAAAAACTTAGCAATGGAAACAGAATTACTTAATGTTAATAGCTAGGCATTTAGAAACGATATATTGAATTTACACAGAACTATGGTTTTCTTATGTAATGATTAAATTCTGATTTGATTATAAATTCCAGTAAGAGAAATAATAGTTAATTATTTTGTTCTTTGATTGTTAAGTGTCCTCTTATTCAAGGAATTAATTAGGATGTCTTACAAAAAAGGAAACCTGTAGACATTTTAGTTAGAAAAACGCATTCTCAGCTTGCCTTATATTGTAGAAAAAATATAAGACACAGAATAGCAATCTAGTCCATTACATGTGTATGGTCAAATTTACAAAAAAAAAAAAATGCAGTGTTCTTTCACACTCCATAAAGACATTTTTTTTTTTTTTTTAATTAAACTCTTAAACATCCAACCCCCTGAGATAAGGAAGCCCTATGAGCCACAACTCCCAAACCAATCTTCTCTTACAGGAATTCTTATCATCTGTGCCTTCAAACGAAAGGAGAATTGATGCTTTTTAACAGATGTCCAACTTGTGCTCAAAGTCCACTCTCAGCAAATCTCAATTCAAATCCCATGCTATTTTTGGAATTAAGTTTGAGTTATTTAATCTCCTCCAGAATTGACAGTACAAAAAATGTGTTTGCGGGGGATGGGCGGGGGAGGAAAATTTAGATTGTTTCAATAATGTCATCAACATTCTGCCCGACTATTGGTATTCCCACACTTAAAAGAAAAAGAAAAAAAACATCAAAATTAAAAACCTAAATAAAAATGAAACACCCAACTCGAAAACTATGTCAGAAATCCCACCAATAGGCACCTCATAATGATATCCCTCCCCTCTGACTCAGTCCTCCCTAACCCATTGCCAAAGTTAATAAAAAAAAAAAAAAAAATTAAATTGGGATCAAATATTCGCAATTTGAAGATTTCTATGTGAACATTTCTTACCCCAAATCATGCAGAACATACCCCATAAACCACTGTTCCAAAGTTGCCTCTACATGGGGGATTCTCCTACCCCAAACACCTAGGCCTACCTGTCTGCCACTTAGAGAGGGAAGAGTGGTAGATTGTGCTGCAACTGGCAATGGAGTACACATGCTCCTTTCCTGCTGGAGGCCACTTATACAACCCCATGCCAGCTGTGGGTCATTCTGGGGGACTGGCATATCTTGGATCTGCTGATCACACCTGGCCCATGGTGTGCAGCAATCGCCAGACAGTCTGGCAGGTTGGAGAGTAATCCCACGCTGGCCCCTTTCCCAGGGGGCTTGGCAAGAGTGATCCTGTGGGAGAAGGAATCTCCATTTTCTGGGAGAAAGAGGAGCACTGTAGCAATACTTTCACTTTATCATTTTTCTACTCTAGATTTTTTTTTTTTTCACTCTGGGTAATGCATTTAAAATAACCATAGAAAATCAGTTTTAACTCTATCAACCATTGATTCAATAAAACAGCACCAATAGCATGTGAAACTAGCGGGTCACAATTTCTTCACACAACGCAGCACTCATACTACACTAAACACACTGTAAGTAGGGCATTATACTCTAGTCAATTTGAAAGTTGATGGCATAGGTCAATGGTTCCCTTTTAAAGTTTATGTAAATTTAATATACATGTAATGAACCAGAAAAGTGTGATTAATTTAGTGTAAGATTTCAGTGTATTCCATTCATCATGCTTCCATGATGATATATTTAGAAGTTTGTTTGTGTTCTAATTTGTCCAATAGCCAAAGGCATTGGAAATATTCAAATTAGTCAAAGCCAAGTGGTTCGTGATTTTGGAAACACACAGTGTTTCACCAAGGGAAAACAAAAATATAAATAGAAAAAAAATACACTCTAAAGTATAATGAACCTACTATTATTATAACAAACTTGATTACATAACACACAAACAGGGCTTCTAAATAACTGTTTGCATTTACTATTTTTTTTGTGTTCACTGACACATATACCAGAGTATATAAAATGCGCTATTTTCTTCTTGGATCCTTAGAGTATAGATTTCTAGGAAGAAACATGTCATTTTGACAACTCAATAAACTGTAAAAATGACCCAGAGGTCCAATATAGAATGCATCATCCATTGGTTCTGAATTTAACATAAACTCCTATTAAAAAAGGAACTAAAGACTTAAGTTTTTTTTTTTAATTTAGCATTATTTTTTCTAGGAATTTATGAGCAAAAAATGTTTCTTCAGTTATTAGAGAGCATTAGTTATCCAGAAACATATTTTTTTTAACCCAAATCTTTAACAAAACTGTCATTTTGAATTTGGGAATCCATTTAGAGTTCTCCATAACGGTATAGGTAGGCCTCGTCACTAAATATTCAGTTGCTTTACTGAGGTTCTAGATTATGTAGTTTTAAGAAATGAAGTTTAGAAAATGCAGAAAGGTAGGAACAAAGAAGAAAAACACATCACACCATCTAGAATTATTAAGAAGATGCATATAAAATTACTTATTTAATTAGTCACTAAGAGTGAAAACTGTTAGTACTCATAATGGTAAAAGTACACAAATAATACTATGAGAAAATTAATGAGAGATTCAAGATGTTGCAATGATGATAACCTGACAATTCGATGCTGATAAAATCAATTCTGAAGATATTCTGAAATTTAAATAATGGAAATATATGTATTTTAAAATGCAACCTTGTTATTTGACTTAGATTAATTCCAGTAAGGATTTTTTAAAAATGTGTTTTGAGGTGAAAAAATCAAAGTTCTTTTCCCTAAGGAACATCATCTGCCATTAGGCACTCACCTCCTTTAAAACTTGTTTTCCTATCCCTTAAGGAAGCTCATAAACATTTCTCAAATATCCCAGGGACATAAAGACCCTTCAGATATTTTAATGATAAAATAGTATATTAATCAGTTGGCCCTTCCATAAATGTGTATTTTGGCCTTACACAGTCTGTATGATTTCTTTCTCAGTCAGTGATTAAAGGAAAACCATTTCACTGTTTCGAAGTCTATCACCTAGATTTTGTTTTTTCTTTCTGGCTGTCTCTCAGCTTGAATCTCTCTTGGGTTATTATTCTGTAGGATTGAGCGGCATATCAAATTTGCTCAGTCAGAGTTGGGACATTAGTTTGATTCTGAAGCACACCAATGCTTCCAAAGGTACTAGCCTGCTGTAACAAAAGGCATCACTATGAGACTGGAAGATGTATCTGATCTTTTGGCAGAGGTCACTCAATTCGTCCCAAACTCTGAATAATAACAATGTATAGACAAAAAAGAAAAAGAAGAAAGAAAAAACAAAACACCAAAAGTTTCACCTTAACTTTCCCAGCATTTTCATCATCTTCCTTTTTTTCTTCAAATTCAAAGGCAACAGTCATGCGTTGTTGTCTCTGCTCTTCCCACAGTGTAGGGTTAAAGCTGTCACTGTCTGACTGGAAATCTACAGTTAGATTCCAAAGTATTATTGCTTTTTTTTTTTTTTTTACATAGAGTGTTATTAATAGAGTATTAATACACTATGCAAAAAATGGTGATAGGTACTACAGACAAATACAAAAATAAAAACAAAAGGAAAAAAGGAAGAGAGAGAGAAAGAGGAAAGAAGAAATAAAAACATATTGGGATTGGGAAGATTTCCAATAAAAAATGTAAAGAATGGCCTTTCCATAGGTCAACAGAAATAGTAATAATAAAAAAGCTGGGTTAAGTACTTTAAAAACATACCTTTCAATCTTCACAATAGCACTAACTTTGTCCCCATTTTACTAATGAGAAAACCAGCTGAGTTCTAAGAGGCTTGCTCAAGACTTTTCACACACTCTGGCTAATGCAGGATTCTATTCCATGTCTGTGTGATGCAGAGCCCAGACTTAAAACAATAAATCCTATGAGGATTTCTTTTATAAAACACATTATTACAATAAGGTATCTAGAATTACAACCTTTTTTTAGGGGGTGGGGGTGGGAGGGAGGAGGGACCATGGAGAGGAGCTTGCTTTTACTTGAGAACATGTGAAAATTTAGTCTAACATTAAAGTTTCAATTAGTGCAAATGTGCTTCAGATTAACAGAGAAATGGCTTATAAACCTTTAACTTACATCAAAATCTTGGCTAAAGGTAAAATCTTAATTGCAATGTTATTGTGAAGATCACATGAAAATGTAATGAAAGTAGTACTTAATAGAGACTAAATTCTTTTCTGAAGGATGGCCTTTCTTGTTGCAAACAAAGGATTCTGGAAATTCATTTATTACATTCTTGCCTGGAAAACTAGAGGGTGACTTGTTAGTGCCCATGAAAACTTTTCTATTCCTTCCTTAAAGGAAAAAGAATTAGGATAATTCTTTAACATCATACCTTATCTAACTAGATGTACCTCACATCCTGGAAAAAACTTGGGTTTAATCAGTAAAATTGAATCTCAGAAATGACCAGAGACCATGAAACATATTTCATTTTTCCTTAGGTCCATTTGAAATGAAATATATTTATATCTAGGGATGTTAAAATGAAAATATAAGTAAAGCTACATAAATAAAAATATAATCCTTACTTAAGATTTTTCTTATATCGCATGTAAACATGTTGGATTTTCTCTCATAAATTCAAAAGACCGATTTTATTAAAGTCTGAAAAATATTTATGAAAATAAACTTTCCTTTTCCTAATTCTATAAGCCAAAACTTGAATAAAAATATCCCAAAATGATTCACTTATATTTGTAAGTCAAAAGACTAAAACAATTTTGTATAATTATCCCTGAATATAAGAAATACATAAGCAAAATGGTTTACTTTAAAGTTTGGTCTCATTCAAGTATATAAATCAGTACCAGTTGCTGTCGAGTAGATTCTGACTCATGGTGACCCAATGTATGTCAGAAAAGACCTGTGGCCCATAGGACTTTTTTTTCCCTAACAGCTGATTTTTCAGAAGTAGATTGACAGGGCTTTCTTCCTAGGTGCTTGTGGATGGGCTCAAACCTCCAACTTTTTGGTTAGCAGCTGGGCATATTAACCACGTACATCACCCAGGGACTCTAGTATACCAGATAAAAACACCAAACCAGTTGCTGCCGAGTTGATTTGGACTCATGGAGACCCCATGTGTTGCACAGTAGAACTGCACTCCATAGAGTTTTCAAGGCTGTGAACTTTAGGAAGCAGATCGCCAGGCGTTTTCTTAGAGGCACCTCTGAGTGGGTCCAAATCACTAATCTTTTGGTTAGTAGTTGAGCATTTAACTGTTTGAGCCACCCAGGGGCTCCTATTCAAATGGGGGGATTAAAATGGGTTCACTCTTCCAAGGATTACTGAGACCCTAGAAAATGTGCATGTCAGCCATGCTGGCTTAGGCTCAGGAGCCTATGCTAACTTCCAAATGGTACAGGACAAACTGCTTTTAAAAGTTTTATAATTAGTGTAATCATAGGATAGAAGATTTGATTTAATTATGGCAATAAGAGGTTTTTCAAATAGCGTCCCTAATACAGCCACTGATGCTACTTAAGGAAAGTCAACTTGAAAAAGAAAGAATGGTCATTATTTGTAAATCATCTCCTTATGGTTGGCTCATCACATGAAATGATTTGGGGCTTGAGGTCATTGGATTGAATGTTTAAATTGTGCTGGTGAAATCAGAGTGTACACGAAATAAACCAGCTCAGTGTTTATTGCTTCCTTAAGATCCGAAGGCTCTAAGCTCAATTCAATAAGCTCAGTACCACGTTTGGTTAACTAGTCCTGAGCCTCGCAGTTCTCCAAGAGAAGTTGTTGCTCTTAAAAGTCAACGTAATTTTCTTTATGATATAAAGAGGAAGAGTTTTGTTTTTGGAATCTTACTAAAATAATGTAATATGGAAGAAAGGAAAGATTTATTCTTTGAGTAAACCCCCAAATGATTTTTGTGTGTCATATAATTATCTATATAGCCTTGCCCCTATGCCAGTCCTCCTGGCCAGAGATCAGAACCAAAATAATCTCTTTTGTCCATAGTCATCATAAATGTAGAAGAAACGTCTACTGACAATTTACCTTCATCACCACGAGGTTGTTGAGGGAACATGTAGTTAGTCAATACTCTTTGTTTTGTTTCTGGATGGGCTTCAGTTTGTAAAGGGATAAGGGCTTTGGACTGGAAACAAAGAATATAGAAATTAGACTAATAAGACTGCAAGAATATTAATTTTTATAAAAGATAATGGTCAATAGTCTGGCTTTCCCTAGCTGAAGGAACAACTAAAAGAAAACAAATGAAAAAATATATGAACTAAGAAAGTATAGTAAAACTTGCAAAAGCCAGAAACTTTATAAGGTGGAAACCTGTCAGAGAGAGAAAACTCAAATATTTTCTACTAAAAGAAGTGATAGAAAAGTAGTAGGTAAGCTCACACCCTGCCAAAGGCAGAAAACTTTCGAGACCTGGAAAAACAAGGCAGACCTGGCTCTCACAGGTTTTATTGTACGTCTAATATAAGACTATTATTAAGGAACATTTTTAAATTCCAAGGTTTTCATAATGAGATTTTTTTTTTATTCTCTAGTATTCCTAACAAAATTTACCAAAATCCATTTATCTTGACTAAACCATGCTAGTTTTAATCCTGAAGAAACCAAAATGTGTTAGATTATTTCAACTAAGTAAGCTTTTAGTATGGTTCTATATGCCTATTCATTTTCACCCAGTGTTGCCCCAGAAAGACAAATGGAATTTGCTATCAAATTCATGCTATGTAAGAGTATCTGTGAATTTAATTAGGTTAAAACATAAGCCTTTACTTTTAGGAGATACTTTTGTAATCAAAGATAGGGTCCACATACAGATAAGAGGCTGTACTTGTATCTAATATAACACGATATATTTACCTTTAGCCATATTTTATTCTATATTATTAATCTGATAATAGAAATAATTTTTAGGAGTTTTTAGAACTCATATCATCTACCAGATACATCGGAAATGATTCTATTGTTTAATGTTTTCAACAGCCTGCTTATTTCATGACATTTATTAATAGGAGTGCAGCAAAAAGGGGATTTAGGATACCAGCTTGTCTCGTGGAACTGAGTCAGAAACACGTTAAACCACTGTTTTCAATGAAAGTTAAATGATACAATCATTGTTCTGCCCATACGGCCACAAGAATAACAAATCATGACACAAGGGGATCTTTTTTCACAACACAAGACTGTAGAATAGATTGTCCATTAGCCTAGTTCACATGGATTTCAACATGATTTATTAATAATGACATATTGATGCCTAGAAAATTCTATCTTATTGATAAGATTTGAGTTTTGAACAACAACCTAATTTTTACTTAGTTGGTGAAAGCGGCACTGTGATGACTGTAAGAACATATAAAGAATTCGTACACTTATGTTTTGTCCAGGTAACATATATTTAATTTTTCACAAAAGTACCCAGATGTCTAGGGGTATGAACAAATAATTTACCAGTACTGCTGCTTTTATGATCAGATATTTCAATGATAACGAGCAAAATTTAAAAGGGATTGTTTTCATTTGGCTATTCATTGTTTGGAATAGGTGCTTCACAATTTTAGGGTTATAAGAAGAGTAAGAGAAAGAGAAGACTGATAAACTGTCAAAATTGTCTGTCACCAGTTTCGTTGATGGCAAATCAGATGTCTTCAACTGTTTTATGTTATTTTCTAGTTAATAAAATTATTAATTAACACTCAATCACTGATTCAATTATAGTCTATTTTCACAGGTATAAAAAAGAATATGAAAATAATTTCACATAAAATACCATTAAGAATTGTTAAAAGAAATCTACAAAGTTTTTGAATAAAGTTTTAGACGTAAGTTGATTTATGACTAAAAGCATGAGGGAAAAAGGAACATGAAGGATACTGTTAATTCCTTCTCGTGGGGATTGTGGGAATAATTTCTTATGCTTTGCCTTCTGAGATCTAATTAAAGTATGCCCTCCAAGGACATATATGTACCACTTACAGCTAAAAAGCTATAAAAATGGTCATTTTGTGTGTAAGCTCGCTAAGAATGAAGTACAAAGTATTTAAAGAAGGTGAAGACTGTGATTTTTTTTTTTTTTTTTTTGTCTACAGCAATAAAATACATATTTGAACTGCCCTTTCACAAAACCTTTCTTCCGGGGGATAAAGAATATTATAGTTTGTTGTTGTTGTTGTTAGGTGCCTTCCAGTTGATTCCAACTCATTCCTATGTACAAAAGAATAAAACACTTCCCTGGTCTTGTGCCATTCTCATAATCATTGCTAAGTTTGAGCCCATTTTTGGCAGCCACTGTGTCAATCCATCTACTTGAGGGTCTTCCTCTTTTTCATTGACCCTCTATTTTACCAAGTATGATGTCCTTCTCCAGGGACTGATCCCTTCTGATAACATGTCCAAAGTATGTGGGACGAAATCTTACATCCTGGCTTGTAAGGAGCATTCTGGTTGTTCTTCTTCCAAGACAGATTTGTTCGTTCTTCTGGCACTCTGTGGTATATTTAATAGTCTCCTTTGGTCTTCCTTATTCATTTTCCAGCTTTCATGTGCATATGAGGTGACTGAAAACGTTATAGCTTGGGCCAGGTGCCCCTTAGTCCTTAAAGTGACATCTTTGCTTTTTAAAACTTTAAAGAGGTCTTTTGCAGCAGATATGCCCAGTGCAATGCATCTTTTGATTTCTTGACTATTGCTTCCATGGGTGTTGATTGTGGATCCAAGCAAAATGAAATCCTTGGCAACTTCAATCTTTTCTCTGTTTATCATGATGTTGCTTATTGGTCCATTTGTGAGGATTTTTGTTTTCTTTAGATTGAGGTGCAATCCATACTGAAGGCTGTGGTCTTTGATCTTCATTAGTAAGTGCCTCAAGTCCTCTTCACTTTCAGCAAGCATGGTTGTGTCATCTGCATAACACAGGTTGTCAATGAGTCTTCCTCAAATCCTGATGCCACATTCTTCTTCATATAGTCCAGCTTCTCGGATTATTTGCTCAGCCTAAAGATCGAATAAGTATGATGAAAGGACACAACCCTGACACACACCTTTCCTGACTTTAAACCACGAAGTATTCCCTTGTTCTGCTCGAAAGACAGCCTCTTGGTCTAAGTGTACGTACCCCGTGAGCACAACTAAGTGTCCTAGAATTTCCCTTCTTCCACGCAGTTGAATGCCTTTGCATAGTCAATAAAACACAAGTAAACATCTTTCTGGTATTCTCTGCTTTTAGCCATCCATCTGACATTAGCAATGATACCCCTAGTTCCACGTTCTTTTCTGAACCTGGCTTGAATTTCTGGCAGTTCCCTGCCAATTTACTGTTGTAACCGCTTTTGTATGATCTTCAGCAACATTTTACTTGCATGTGATACTAATGATACTGTTTGATAATTTCTGCATTCTGTTAGATCTCTTTTCTTTGGAATGGGTACAAATATGGATCTTTTCCAGTCAGTTGGCCAGTAGCTGTCTTTCAAACTTCTTGGCATAGATGAGTGAGCACTTCCAGCGCTGCATCTGTTTGTTGAAACACCTCAATTAGTATTCTATCACGTCCTGGAGTCTTGTTTTTTGCCAGTGCCTTCAGTACTTTTTTCAGTACAGCTTGGACCTCTTCCGTCAGTACCATCAGTTCTTGATCATCTGCTACCTCCTGAAATGGTTGAACTGTATTGAGCTTTTCCATCGCCTCTTTCCACAGATGTATTCAGTTTGATTCCTGTGTATGATATCTGGCAAGGTCCATCTGTATAGTTGCAGTTTATGTTGTTGAAAAAAGGTATTTGCAATGAAGAAGTCGGTCTGGCAAAATTCTATCATCTTTGGCGCCATTTCTATCTTTAAGGCCACATTTTCCAACTACCAATCCTTCTTTCTTTCCAACTTTTACGTTCCAATAGCCAGTAATTATTAATACATTTGATTGCATGTTTGATCAATTTCAGATTGCAAAAGTCAGTAAAAATCTTCAATTTCTTCTTCTTTGGCCTTAGTGGTTGGTGTGTAAATTTGAATAATAGTCATATTAACTGGTCTATCCTTGTATAGATGTTATCCTATCACTGATAGTGTTGTACTTCAGGATAGATCTGGAAATTTTCTTTTTGACGATGTATGCAGTGCCACTCTTCTTCGATTTGTCATTCCCAGCATAATAGACCATATGATTGTCTGATTCAAAATGGCCAATACCAGTCCATTTTAGCTCACTAATGTCTAGGATATTGACATTTATGAGTTCCATTTCATTTTTGATGACTTCCAATTTACCTAGGTTCATACTTCGCACATTCCACGTTCCCATTACTAATGGGTATTTGCAGCTGTTTCTTCTCATTTTGAGTTGTGCCACATCAGCAAATGAAGGTCCAGAAAGTTTGACTCTATACACATCATTGGGGTCAACTCTACTTTGAAGAGGCAGCTCTTCTCCAGTTCTATTTTTAATGCCTTCCAACCTGAGGGTGTCATTTTCTGGCACTATATCAGACAAACTTTTTTTTTTTTTTTATATATATATATATATATCAGACAATGGTCTGCTGCTATTCATAAGGTTTTCACTAGCCAATTTTTTCAGAAGTAGACTGCTAGGTCCTTCTTCCTAGTCTGTCTTAGTCTGGAAGCTCAGGTAAAACCTGTCCACCAAGGGCAACCCTGCTGGTATTTGAAATACAGGTGGCAAAGCTTCCGGTAGCACAGCAATAGGCAAGCCATCAAAATACAACAAACTGATAGATGCATGGTGGATAGTTCGTAGTAATAGTCAAAGGTATCTATTAGGAATAGGTTAGTAATTCAAAGTTTTAATTATAGTCATCTTAATAAACAAAATGAAAGAGAATCTTAGAAGTTCTTACCTGATTGTCAGAAAGCCACAAAGCTGCAAGCTCTTTAAGCTTGGTAAATGAGAATGGTAAATTCTTCAACCTGCCAAAACAAGAAAATTCTAATAGAATGGATAAAGTTCATTTTTTAGAAGAACTATTTAAAATACTCTAACTTGTTGATTTCATTCTTTCTCTCCAATGAGCAGCCTGAGCTATCTTAAAAAAATTTAAATCTGTGTACAATCCTGCAAATGCTTTCTATTGTACCTAGGATATAATTCAAAATTGTTAATATGCCTTGTCAGGTCTTAAAAGATCTGGCCCTTAACAACCCTTCTAGATGCTTCTCCTACTATTTTTCCCTGACTCAGTCCCCACATATCCACAGGCCTTCTATCAGTATAGGACAAGGAAAACTGAAGCTCCTTTCTCTGTCTAGGATATACTTTCTCCCACACTTCACTTGGGTAAATACCACATACTCTTTAACTCTCAACTTAATGCCATTTCCTCAGAGGCTTTTCCTGACTTCCATTTTAATTACTTTTCCTGTTCTAGTCTCAAAGTATCTTGTATTTTCTTTTGTGGAATATATCACACTTTGTAACCATGTATTTGTGTGTGTGTGTATGTATGTGTGATTATTTGGTCACTGTCTGCTATCCCCACAATACTGTAACCACCATGAGGGCAAGGGGTCATGTCTGTTTTACTCACTACTGAAGGAACTTACAGCTCTCAATGTTATGTTGATCTCCAGAAAGTATGTACGTTTGTTTTTTCAGCCTTTTGTATATTGTGTGGTAGATATTCAAAGAGGGAATCTTTAAGCACAGCATTCTTGAGAGATGGATGTGAAGTTTGGCATCTGCTTGGTATTCAGCCCCAAATCATCTATTTAGCTTTGGCATAAGCCTTTGGAGGGCCAAATAGCCAAATGTCTACTTCAGCATAATATCTGAGATCCTGGAACTTCCATGTGATTCATAAATTTTGATCACAATTAAATTACCATTGCTAGCTAGTCAGCAAAATCAATAATACAAACAAGGCTTGCCAATGAGATTTATTGTTAATTTCTGAATGATCACTTGTGGATATAGGTAAACATTTTAGGTATAACCTGGAATGAAAATTCCCTTGTTTTCCTTTTGTTGAAATTCTGTCAACCAATTGATGAATGAAAGTATTTTGATAATAAAAGTGGAAAGTGCTACAATAATTAATAATAACTGTGGAAGCAGTTAATTTTATGTGTTTATGTATAAAAGCAGTTAAGTACTTTCAAACAGTTTAACACATATGAAAAGAGATTGACAGCCAATACAGATATTAAAAGAGTATACATTAGCTAAATAACTTAAAGAAAAATATAATAACATTTTGAGCTTAGAAATAATTATAAAACATAATCATACAAAGAAGAGCAACAGAGGTTTAATTCTATCATAATTCTATTTTTGTAGGATTATTTGTTATACTAGTATTCATAACATTAAACCAAATTACCCATAAGAATTGTTTGTCAGTTTTAGCTATTTAATAATGAAATTAAATAAATAAGTTAGAAATTATTGGGGGAATTTTTCACATCATGTGGGGATAAAGTAAAAGCAGAATTTCAACCCTGCTGTGTCAAAATTACGCTAGGGGAGAATTCTCCAGAAGCATGTACGACAATGTCCGTGGTAAATCATCATCAATCCAATCATAAATGTAGCATCTGAAGAAAAGAAAGAAGTTTTTAGAGATGAATGTGGTACCCTAATTTTTCCTTGCTCTTCTGCTGACCTCCTATGAAAGTAAGCCTCTATTTAGTATCACAGATGTGTAGTGAATTGGCCACAGGCACAACCTTGGAGCTGACAATGCAGACAAATAATTGTTGCTCAAGTGTAATGTCAAAAGTTTTAAAATCTGACAATTGTATTTTAAATATGAAACTGTAAACATCATTAATTGTGGATAAAATTTCATATTTAATCTTTCATCCAGACAGTTCAATCTCTGATGGTAACGTTTAACTTGGGCCTTGGCTTTGGCTGACTTTTGGTTTTAATCTCAGGTTATGATTCATTGATTCATTAATTTAAAAATATTAAGTTAGCTCCATGCTGTTCCAGATACTACACTAGGAGATAAATTAAGCTTATATTTCTGGTCCAATAAAATGCTTTAAACTCCTAATATTGTGAGCTCCACAATGTCTTACTCATATGTTTTGCCCTAGCACCTAGCAGTGTGTATTGACCCATGGTAAGTACTCAAGTATGCTATGTTTGTTGAATAAATAACTCTGAAGTACTGGTAGCCCCTCCAACTGAGTTATTTGTAATATTTGATAAACATATTTTGTATTTCATCATGTAGATTTATAATGAAGAAAAGTTAAGAGACTTCCGTAGCTCATCATGAAAACTCTCTCTCCAGGTTGACAGTAACGGCTCTCAGTCCCATTAGGCGCTGTACATGAATCCACTAGGAATCCACTTTCCTATGATATTCTCATGACCATATTTCCTAATTTTATTCACAAGAATATAATTAGAGATCTAAAAAAAAAAAAAAAGCCTTGCTGAAAGTCAGGCACAACTATCAATGTATGTCCCTCATTTTCCATGTGCATTTCTGGTAACCCAATCAAAAGAGGAAATGAAGTCAGTTTGACATGGCTTACTATTGATGAACAAAGCTATTGTGTGTCCCCATCAACCTGATTTTATAAATAAAATACCAAAACTTTTAATAAAATGTTTTTGTCTCATGCATAGAAATATTATTGTGCTACCAAGGGAATAGTTTTTTTTTTTTTGATTTTTTGTAATTCACAGTATGTTTTTTTCTTGAACAAATAAACCAGAACTTCCATGCTTTTCCTGAAACTTTCAAAATCTTTACGATTTGAAAAAAGCCCATCTTTGACAGTTTCATTGCAAGATCTCTCAGTTCCTCATATTATGATTTGTTTGATTAAAACTTATTGATAACATAGACTTCATGCATTCTAATCTGTAATTACTTTATCCACTTAGCAGTTATTGCAGGTCAGTATTTCTTTTTATCCTTTCCTGTTTGAGTATGACTGTCTTTTACAGAGTAGGTAGAAACAAAGCTGAATTGCAGTTTCACATTTATGTAGCCATCTACCAATATAACATCTTTGTTCCAATAATATGACCTATCCTTTCTTTGTTCTTTCTGCTCTGAATATAACTAAATAGCTTTTTGGTTGTCCTTAGCGTAATGTGCAAACTTTATGAGTTTTGAGTATTAGCTCTCCGGCAGTATTCTCACTGGTTCCCTGGTGCAGTTGAAAATATGCACCTTGTCTAATTAATTTGCTGGAGACACAAGTGTATACATAGAAACACATATGTGTGTATACATAAATAATATGTACCTGAATTTTTATTAATAAATTCATAGCTTTTTATTACAACTATTTTTCCATGTCTTCATTATATTATGCTTTCTGGGACGATTCTGCTGTATAAATTGTATGTAATTTGAATATCATCAAAATAATAAAATTTAGGGATAGTTTAAAAACATTTACAATTTCTATATACAACATAGATATTTACATTTCATATAATTCGTAAGAAACAAGATTTTCCCAGAATTATTGACAAAGGAACAATTTGCTTTTATCAAGTAACTATCAATATGTGATTATGAAATATTGCAAAAATACCTGTTGTCACTCAAATTTAAGACTCTTAGTTTTTGCATCTGTCCAATCTCTTCAGGAAGAAATTCCAGTTTATTGGAACGTAGAGACATAACTGTGACATTCTTACAGCTTCCAATCTATGGGTGACAAAAGAAAATAAATAATCACAGTGTGATGCTATTTTCCATATTATTTGTCCTAATCTATAAAGCAATTTAATTAACTCATAGATTTCCTTGTCACTGTGAACACTTTCTCTGGATATGTGTATTGTTTTATTTTTAATCCTCTCTCTTAAAATATGTATGTATTATTATACTCTTTTAGAAATTAAGACATTTTAGACCTCATGTTCCTTTATGTATTAGCAAGACACTTCTTTGTTAAAATTTTGTTTATCATTAAAATATTCATTAACATCATTGTTTTCATAAATCTTATTTTTTTCTGGCCATCAAAGTCAGTGCTAATATATCTGGATTTATAATGGAAAATCATATATATGACGTTTGCTTGGCAAAGTCAGTTTTATTTCACATTACAGTGGCATTAATCATTTTTAGTCAGAGCTTTTTGCTCTAAAATAAGGATGTATTGATTATTGTTACTTCATTATGGAAATGATTAGTAAAAAATGTTGACTTGAAAATACACTTCACACTTTTTTCTTGAAGCTAATAAATTAAAATTCCATTGAGAAGTAAAAATTAAAGAACCTCTAGGTGGATCCTGAAGTTCAAGTAATACTATTATATGAGATTAAAAAAAAAATATTTACATTAAAGAAACATTTACTTCAGAAAAGGAGACGTAATTATCCCAAAAAGTTATAACTGTTCTTGGTAGCAAAATACATAAATTAAATGATATAAAATTATATTGTTTGGCATTGATTAACTAAAACTATTTTATTACTTTTCTTTGCATGCAAACTTTAAGTCAAATTGATTTTCTTGATTAAATATAAGAAACTGTCACTTGTTTAAAATAGAATAATTGACAAACAAATGTATAGATAATTCCAAAATACACTTGCAGTTCAACTCATGAATCTACACTGCTATTTCACCTGTTAAAATTTAATCCCAAAACAGATTCATTAAAAGTTAATTAATAGAAATAAATTTATTCCTCACTTCTCTTGGTAATTCTGGAAGGAAATTCTCATCGACCGCTAATGTTCGAAGACTATGTAGGTAGCCAACGGTAGAAGGTAGTGACTCCAGTTCATTACAGCTACAGTCAAATTCTTCTAATAAAGATAAACTGAAAAGTTAAATACAGTAGTTAAACATTTTAAAAAGTTAATTAACAAAGAGGGTTTTAAAAATTCACATATACAAATTCACCAAAAAACTAAGGTTATTAGTCTAGTCACTGCATACTATTATATAATTTATCAGTTCAGTCAAATGGTTCAATACCGTAAAATAAATGATTCAATTTAGTAAAATTAATATGGTTTATTTTTCCATATCTGTATTACTCGACATTTAGTAACCGAGCCATTGAAAATGATAGAGGTTTTTTGTTCGTTTTTATACCACTGAGGTATCGTTCACAGCCAGATGTTCAGAATACATATCCTTGGAGAGAGTGCATATAATTGGCATTGGTAAGGTAGAAGGGTGTAGTGGGCAGGTCTTTGGAGGGGACTATAATGGGGAGAAAACAATAATAATAAAGACACTAAGTGCTAGGTATCTTACTAAGCATTTTAGAGATAAAAATAACTAATCTTTTAATATAAGAGCTCTGTAATATATTTATTATTTTTAAAACAGATTTCATAGATAAGAAAATTGAGGCTTAACAAGGCTGAGGCCACACAAAGCAGCAATGCTGGGAGTTAAATGTAGGCAGTTTGGCTCTACTATATGGTCCTGTCTCCCACTCTGTGCACCTGGAGCAGAAGCCACAGAGAGGGCTCATTTTAGTCTGCAGATGTGTTTTGATTGGTTTACACAGTATTTTAAAGAGTGGTAAATTTTACACAATAACTCAGATGTTTGATACCTCTTGGGAAAGAGCAATATCTGGCGATACAGTGCCTATATTCTTTCATGGCAACAAGTAATGGGAGCTGAGTAATGGCTGCTGCCTTCAGGTGGGCACTTGTTCTCGTTTGTCACAATCCTCACCACTCCGTACTTAGCCCACTTTATCCCTGATCTTTCCCTGGGTGGTACAAAGAACTGAAAGGTTAGTAGTTTGAATCCACTCAGAGGCACCTTGGATGACAGCCCTGGCAATCTGCTTCCAAAAGGTGGCAGCCTTAAAAACCTTATGGAGCACTTTCACTCCGCGCACATGGAGTCGCCATGAGTTGGAATGGACCTGATGGCAACTAACGGCAACAACAACAACTCCTGATCTACAGAGAAGAATCATAGGAATACAGATTAAGTTATCTCAAGGGAACAAGTAATTTCAGTGCCTGGTTTGAAATATCTGGGAAACAAAAAGCACTTGGCACAGAGTAAGCACTAGACATATTTAAGTTGTCATTGATTTTATTGTTAATGTTATTACACTGTTATTGTGGTTCATACTATCGTCATTACTGTAATTGGAAGTTTGATGATTTCTGCCATTATAAAGAGAAGAATAAATTAGAGTGAGCTGCAGTAGGTTGTAGAATCAGCTTCCTTTTTTACATCTTGGAACTAGCTAGCTTGAATGCAACTTGCTCCCATCAGTTAGCTAAGCAGTTAAGTTAGCACAGAGGTTAAGCATATCAGATTGGGATCAGAAAGGATTTGCATCCTAACTCTGTCGCTGATAAGATGTATGATCCTAGGTATCAAAAAAATAAATCAAAGGCCACCAGAGCTCAAAAACAAGGCTCTGTTAGTATTAATGGAAACCCTGGTGGTGTAGTGGTTAAGGACTACAGCTGCTAAACAAAAGGTTGCAGTTTGAATCCAAGAGGCACTCCTTGGAAACCCTATGGGGCAGTTCTACTCTGTTCTATAGGGTCACTATGAGTCAGAATCGACTCAATGGCAATGGATGTTTTGGTTTTTTAGTACTAACAAACCCTGATAAATTTGGCTCTAAGTCCTTGGAGACCCCACATGATTTTCTCGCTAGGGTGTCAGATGTGCATGCCTGTATGATCCTCTTTGTGTGTGTGTGTGTGTGTGTGTGTGTGTGTGTATGTGTTTTGGGGGCAGGAATCAATGCATGTGGGAAATCCAGTAAGAGTGCTTATTTATTTCTTTGAAAAAGAACACCTCGCACTGTTTCTTACATATAGAAGGCACTTAGTAAATTTTGTGGAAGTGAATAAAAGGTTTTTATCAATGTTTTGGGGCCATGTACTTATCAAATGGTCATATTAGTACCAAGTACTTTTTTAAAATAAAAAAATCCAGATGTTGCATGTTCAAAGATTAGAACTGAAAGAAGGTACTTAATTAAAAAATACATAATTAAGGTTTATAATTTTTGTTAAATAATAAAGATCCACCAAGAATATGGAGTCCTGGTGGTGCAGTGGTTAAGAGTTCAGCTGCTAACCAAAGGATTGACATTTCAAATCCACCAGCCACTTCTTGGAACCCTATGGGGCAGTTCTCTCCTATAAGGTCACTATGGATTTTTGTTTTTTGTACCAACAATATGATTCAAATCAGTTCCCAAGCTACATAAACTGTGAGTAATTGTATAAAATACAAATTTTGCTTTTAACTCTTCAATCCGCACAGCATGACATAAATAACACATGTACATCATGATCAGTGAGCAGTCCCATTACTAATTTCAAAGTCTGCCAGTAACTGTCACTGCAAGTCTGTTACTTAGTTCACATGCAGACAGCAAAGCATGTAGTTGTGTTGCCTCTTTGTCTCCCAACATTGGACAGAAACTCTAGGAAAAATAATTTAAACTTTAAAGCATTACTACCATTGGATTATGTTCTAACAGAAAAACAAAACAAAACAAAAAAACCTAACTGGTTGCCCTAGAGTCAGTAATATCCTCAGTCACCCTAATTCTCTTGGGGACATGAATGATATTGTGAAAATTTGTTTTTTTATGATCAAGAACAAGTAGTTAATGGGCCAAGGAGTGATTTCAACTTCTAAAGCCTATTATTTTAACCAGGCTTTTAACAGGTTACTGGTGTTAAAACTAGACATCATGTAATTTCTTTAGCTGAGTTTTGGAAAAAATATGACACAAAGCATACAGTTGAAAACATTCAAGCATCATGGCAGGAAGTAACAGCAGGAATATATATGTGTGCAGTATAGCAGAAACTTGTAGTATACTGTGCACATAACTTTGCAAGACTTGAATTGAACCTAGATGGAGTTATAGAAGAAATAGACAACCATGTGAATGTTGATACTGCTGTTATTCACTAGACTCAGATGTGATGACAGAAGAACTTAATGAAGCCAAACTTACTGAACTAAATGAGGAAAGTGGTTGTGATGAAAAGAATAAAGAAGTCCCAGAGGAACTGACCCCGACAATGAATGTCACATTAAAGGAACTCTTGGAGATACTTCAAGACATTGAAAGAGCAAAGAGTAAAATTCTGGAAACTGATCCACACTTAGATAGGAGTATGACAATTCACTGTAATACTCTACAACATAAGTTACACAATGAAAAGAAGGCAGGCACTATTCAAACGGTTCTGGATAAGTTTTTTACAAAGAAATAAAGCACTTTAATTCATAATGCTTCTAATGTTTAAAATTTACAGCGTGCTAACTGAATATCAGTGCCCTGAGGCACAGTGGTTAAGAGCTCGGCTGCTAACCAAAAAGATGGGCAGTTTGAATCCATCAGGCGCTTCTTAGAAACCCTATGGGGCAGTTCTACTCTGTCCTATAGGGTCGCTAGGAGTTGGATTTGACTTGATGGCAACGGGATTTGGTAAATGAATATTAGTTTTAATACTTTTCCATTTCCCTATATATTTATAACCAACAGTAAAAGAGTTTTTTGTTTTGACAAAAATTTTTAAAAGTCATGGAACTATCATAATTTTTCCCATTGATTATTAAGATTGCTTTGCATGGTATCAGCTCACACAGTCACTTTTACAGTCTCACACTACCATGAAAAATGAGGACTGCCTGTATTAAAACAAAATTTTTTAATGCACAATGGGCTACACTCAATAACTTATAGACAGAAAGTATTTTACATGGCTGGAGTACAGAGAAGAGCTAGTAGGTGCAAACACACACATTCCTCAGTGATCTGTGAAATTCCAAAGACTGAAACTCATAACCTACAATTTCGGCTGACTTTCTTGATGGTTATCATGTTAGAAATCACTTAAGGTGTTCTAACACAGGATCCTGTACGAAATCAAGTTATATTCAGTCGGATTATTACTGGCATTTGTAATAATTAAGTCAAAAGACAGAACGAGGGTTGCCTTTTATTTTAGAAGTATATCTGTACAATTGCATGCATTAAAAATCAAAACAAGTTGCAAAGGAAATTTAATGTACTTCACGGCAGTGCTTGCCAAACTTCAGAGTGCACACAAACCGCTGTGGAACTTGCTAAAACGTAAATTCAGAATCAACAACTTGGGGTGGGGCCCAAACCCAGCATTTGTAACAACCTCCTAGGTGATGTAGATGCTGCTAGGATCTAGGAGTTTCAAAATTTGCAACTTTGAGTGGCAAAATTTAATGTCCTTGAAAGCATTTAAACATACACAATAGGTGTGCCAATAACAGATAAAACACGTAGAAATACTACCAGAGTTGTGCTTAGTAAGGCTTTGCCTTAGGTGATGTATCAGTATAACTGATGCTATTGGAGATAGTAATGCTTGAAATCATACAACATCAACCTCATTTCCTAAAAATAATCTCTACTTTATAATTTTCTCTAATCCAATTTGGTCTTCCTGAATTACTCTTGATTGGGAAGATGTTACTACACCATTAACCCTCAATTACTTAGGCTAATAGGGAAGAGGAAGCTTGAATATATTACACAGACACTCTATAATTTCACTTTTATGAACATTTATGAACATTAAAAAAACATTAGATATCATTAAATCTTCTATTAGTGTAGCTATTAATAAGCATAAACATAAATGGCTTCAGGCTTTACCTTCCTAATTCAATTTTAACTTTAACAGGAAATAATGTAATTTAGTGGAAAATATTCAGACAGGCTTGAGTTCCAGTCCTAGCACAAACTCTTACTAGCTGAATAACCTTTATCTACTTTTGATCCTTGTTTTATCACCTATATAATAGGTTGATGATGCCTAACATACAGTTTCAATAGAGATTAAATGAGATAGTGTATACTATGCCCCTGGTATAGATATTCAGTCTATAGGTACTCCATATAGACTGAAACATGTGAGAGCCAGAACTCAACAGGACAGCCTTGTATTTCTGGGTCTCGCAAATTTTCCACCTTTGACAGGGTGCAGTTTTATCACTTTTTTAATGCTCATTTTCATGGAAAATATTTGAGTTTTCCTTCTCTGACAGGTTCTGGCTTTCACAGGTTTCACAGTATATTGTCAATGATTAAAACGACCATTACGAGGTAATGGGAGAGTGGCCTGCAATAAACAAATCTTGCAGTCTGTTCCTGAAATTATCCTGTAGTATTTCTTTTTAAAACAGGTTGTGTTGTACAAATAAAACTGCCTTCCAATCAGCAAAGTATAAAATTAATTACATGTGAACCAGAAAAATTTCATATGATGGTGAAGATTTGTTATTGTATTAGGAGACATTTAGCAAAAAGGAATATATTAATGAGATAGATATAAAACTTGTTTGGCAAAGCCAAGCTGTTTAAGCAGCCACTGCCTAAAAGTAACAGTATAGCCACAACATCGGTTAAAAAGTCAAGCTCTTAGGTCAGAGAGCAGGGGTTCAAGTCTGAACTCTTAACGCTTACTAGGGGCAAGACTCCAATCAAGTTACTTAATTAATCTGTACCTCAGGTTCATCACACTGAGAAAGGTGGTGAAAACAGTACTAACCATGTGTTACAAAGACAAAAAACAGGTAGTCCCTGATTTACAACATTTTAAAGTTATGACGAACTGGATTTACAAATGTCTTTTTTTTTTTTACATCATGTCATTAGTATTCAATCTGTAAATTGAGCAAATAATCTGAGAAGCTGGAATGTATGAAGAAGACTCAGCATCAGGATTGGAGGAAGGCTCATTAGCAGCTTGCCATATGCAGATGACACAACCTTGTCTGCTGAAAGCAAAGAGAACTTGAAGCACTTGCTGATGAATATCAAAGACTACAGCCTTCAGTATGGATTGCGTCTCAACATAAAGAAAACAAAAATCCTCACAACAATAAGCAACATCATGATAAACACAGAAAATATTGAAGTTGTCAAGGATTTCATTTTACTTGTATCCATAATCAAAGCCCATGGAAGCAGCACTTGAGAAATCAAACGACATATTGCATTGGGGAAATCTGCTGCAAAGTCCTCTTTAAAGTGTTAAAATGCAAAGATGTCACTTTGAGGGCTAAGGGGTGCTTGACCCAAGCCATGGTATTTTCAATCATCTCATGTGCATGTGAAAGCTGGACAATGAATAAGGAAGACTGAAAAAGAATTGACGCCTTTGAATTAGGGTGTTGGCAAAGAATATTGAATATACCATGGACTGCCAGAGGAAAGGAAAAATCTGTAGTGCAAGAAGTATAGCCAGAATGCTCCTTACAATCAAGGATGGTGAGACCTCATCTCATGTACTTGGACACATTCTCAGGAGGGACTAGTTCCTGGAGAACGACATCACGCTTGGTAAAGTAGACAGCGAAAGAGAGGAAGGCCCTCAGTGAGATGGATTGACACAGTGGCTGCAACAATGGGCTCAAGCACAGCATCAATATTGAGGATGGTGCAGGATTGGGCACTGTTTTGTTCTGTTGTACACAGGATTGCTATGAGTCGGAAGTGACTCAACAGCAGCTACACGTCATTAGTTATATGTACCATATACCACGTTGGAGCACATAATTTGCTGATGTTATCCTTCTCAGATGTAATGTTCCAACTCCCAAAGACAAAGATTAGTTTTATAAAGATACTGATAATAACTGGCAATAATAATGAGAACTAAATAATAATAAAGTATTCAACTTATGTTAGAATTAACTTACAACAGAGTGGCTGTTGGAACAGGAGCCCATAGTTGGGGACTACATGCAAAGGGGTTAATATACATAAAGGGGTTATATACATGTAAAGGGGTTAATATACATAAAGCACTTAGAACAGGACATATTGAACACTATGTAGTTTTTGTCATTATCCTCAGTTTCAGAGACTATAAGATCAATTTTCACTTAAGGTACAAATCAAGTTTTAGGTTCCATATTTTTTTTTCTCTTTAACATTAGGTAAGTCATTTGGGCTGCTTTTACGAAATGACAAGGAATTAACAAAATTTAGTCAGACATTCTTTTTTCTATTATGGAGGCATAGATTATTTATTTTTTATTATGCTTTTTCAATTTTTTTTATTATCCTTTAAGTGAAAGTTTATAAATCAAGTCGGAATCTCATGCAAAAATTTATACACATCTTGTTATATACTCCTAATTGCTCTCCCCCTAATGAGACAGCACACTCCTTCTCTCTACTCTCTCTTTTTGTGTCTATTTGGCCAGCTTCTGACCCCCTCTGCCACCTCATCTCCCCTTCAGACAGGAGATGCCAACATAGTTTCACGTGTCTACTTGATCCAAGAAGCTCATTCTTCACCAGTATAATTTTCTACCCCGTTGTCCAGTCCAATCCCTGTCTGAAGATTTGGCTTTGAGAATGGTTCCTGCCCTGAGCCAACAGAAGGTCTGGGGGCCATGACCACTGGGGTCCTTCTAGTCTCAGTCAGACCATTAAGTCAGGTTTTTTTTTTTTTTATAATTTTTATTGTGCTTTAAATGAAAGTTTACAAATCAAGTCAGTCTCTCACACAAAAACTTATATACACCTTGCTACATACTCCCAATTACTCTCCCCCTAATGAGACAGCCTGCTCTCTCCACTCTCTCTTTTCGTGTCTGTTTCACCAGCTTCTAACCCCCTCTACCCTCTCATCTCCCCTCCAGGCAGGAGATGCCAACATAGTCTCAAGTGTCCACCTGATACAAGAAGCTCGTTCCTCACCAGCATCCCTCTCCAACCCACTGTCCAGTCCAATCCCTGTCTGAAGAGTTGGCTTTGGGAATGGTTCCTGTCCTGGGCCAACAGAGGGTCTGGGGACCATGAGCACCAGGTTGCTTCTAATCTCAGTCAGACCATTAAGTCTGGTCTTTTTATGAGAACTTGGGGTCTGCATCCCACTGCTCTCCTGCTCCCTCAGGGGTTCTCTGCTGTGTTCCCTGTAAGGGCAGTCATTGGTTGTAGCCGGGCACCATCTAGTCCTTCTGGTCTCAGGATGATATAGTCTCTGGTTCATGTGGCCCTTTCTGTCTCTTGGGCTGGTAATTGCCTTGTGTCCTTGGTGTTCTTCATTCTCCTTTGATCCAGGTGGGTTGAGACCAATTGACATCTTAGATGGCTGCTTGCTAGCATTTAAGACCCCAGACACCACTCTTCAAAGTGGGATGCAGAATGTTTTTTTAATAGATTTTATTATGCCAATTGACTTAGATGGACCTGAAACCATGGTCCCCAAACCCCTGCCCATGCTACACTGGTCTTTGAAGCATTCATTTTATTCAGGAAACTTCTTTGCTTTTGGTTTAGTCCAGTTGTGCTGACTTCCCCTGTATTGTGTGTTGTCTTTCCCTTCACCTAAAGTAGTTCTTATCTACTCTGTAATTAGTGAGTACCCCTCACCCAATCCCCCCTTGTAACCACAAAAGAATGTTTTCCTCTCAGTTCAAACTATTTCTCAAGTTCTTATAATAGTGGTCTTGTACAATATTTGTCCTTTTGCGACTGACTAATTTCACTCAACATAATGCCTTCCAGGTTCCTCCATGTTATGAAATGTTTCACAGATTCCTTATTGTTCCTTATTGATGCGTAGTATTCCATTACGTGAATATACCATAATTTATTTACCCATTCATCCATTGATGGGCACCTTGGTTGCTTCCATGATTTTGCTATTGTAAACAGTGCTGCAATAAACATGGGTGTGCATATATCTGTTCATGTAAAGGCTCTTATTTCAGTAGGATATATTCCGAGGAGTGGGATTGTATGCTAGTTCTATTTCTAGCTTTTTAAGGAAGTGCCAAATTGACTTCCAAAGTGGTTGTACCATTTTACATTCCAACCAGCAGTGTATCAGTGTTCCAATCTCTCCACAGCCTCTCCAACATTCATTATATTGTGTTTTTTGGATTAATGCCAACCTTGTTTTTTTTGTTTTTTTTTTTGGTTGGAGTGAGATGAAATCTCATTGTAGTTTTGATCTGCATTTCTCTAATGGCTAATGATCTTGAACATTTCCGCATGTATCTGTTAGCTACTTGAATGTCTTCTTTAGTGAAGTGTCTATTCATATCTTTTGCCCATTTTTTAATAGGGTTATTTGTCTTTTTGTAGTTGAGTTTTTGCAGTATCATGTAGATTTTAGAGATCAGGCACTGATCAGAAATGTCATAGCTAAAAACTTTTCCCCAGTCTGTAGGTAGTCTTTTTATTCTTTTGGTGAAGTCTTTGGATGAGCATAGGTGTTTGATTTTTAGGAGCTCCCAGTTATCTAGTTTTTCTTCTGCATTCTGAATGTTTTGCATACTGCTTATGCCATGTATTAGGGCTCCTAACCTTGTCCCTATTTTTCCTTCCATGATCTTTATCATTTTAGATTTTGTATTTAGGTCTTTGATCCATTTTGAGCTCGTTTTTGTGCACGGAGTGAGGTATGGGTCTTGTTTCCTTTTTTTGCAGATGGATATCGAGTTATGCCAGCACCATTTGTTAAAAAGACTGTCTTTTCCCCATTTAACCGTTTTGGGCCTTTGTCAAATATCAGCTGCTCATATGTGGGTGGATTTATGTCTGGATTCTCAATTCTGTTCCATTGGTCTATGTGTCTGTTGTACCAGTACCAGGCTGTTTTGACTACTGTGGCGGTATAATAGGTTCTAAAATCAGGTAAAGTAAGGCCTCCCACTTTGTTCTTCTTTTTCAGTAATGCCTTATTTATCCAGGGGCTCTTTCCCTTCCATATGAAGTTGGTGATTTGTTTCTTCATCTCATTAAAGAATGTTGTTGAGATTTGGATCGGAATTGCATTCAATATATAGATTGCTTTTGGTAGAATACACGTTTTTATAATGTTGTCTTCCTATCCATGAGCAAGGTATGTTTTTCCACTTATGTAAGTCTCTTTTGTTTTCTTGCAGAAGTACACTGTAGTTTTCTTTGTATAAGTCTTTTACATCTCTATTAAGATTTTATTCCTAAGTATTTTATCTTCTTGGGGGCTACTGTAAATGGCATTGATTTGGTGATTTCCTCTTCGATGTTCTTTTTGTTGGTGTAGAGGAATCCAACTGATTTTTTTATGTTTATCTTGTATCCCGATACTCTGCTGAACTCTTCTATTAGCTTTGGTAGTATTCCTGAGAATTCCTTAGGGTTTTCTGCATATAAGATTCATGTCGTCTGCAAATAGAGATACTTTTACTTCTTCATTGCCAATGTGTATGCCCTTTATTTCTTTATCTAGCCTAATTGCTCTGGCTAGGACCTCCAACACAATGTTGAATGAGAGCAGGGATAAAGGGCACCCTTTTCTGATTCCCAGTCTCAGTGGGAATGCTTTCAGGCTCTCTCTACTTAGACTGATATTGGCTGTAGGCTTTGTATAAATGCCCTTTATTAAGTTGAGGAATTTTCCTTCTATACCTATTTTGCTGAGAGTTTTTATCATGAATCAGTGTTGAACTTTGTCAAATGTCTTTTCTGCATCAATTGATAAAATCATGTGATCTTGTCTTTTGTTTTATTTATGTGGTGGATTCCATTAATTGTTTTTCTAATGTTGAACCATCCCTGCATACCTGGTATGAATCCCACTTGGTCATGGTGAATTATTTTTTTGATATATTGTTCAATTCTATTGGCTAGAATTTTCTGGAGGATATTTGCATCTACGTTCGTGAGGGATACAGTTTTATAACTTTCTTTTCTTGTGGTGTCTTTACCTGGTTTTGGTATCTGGGATATGGTGGCTTCATAGAATGAGTTTGGTAGTATTCCGTCCTTTTCTATACTCTGAAATACCTGTTGTAGTAGTGGTGTTAACTCTTCTCTGAAAGTTTGGTAGAACTCTGCAGTGAAGCCGTCCGGACCAGGGCTTGTTTTTTATTGGGAGTTTTTTGATCACCTTTTCGATCTCTTCTTTTGTTATGGGTCTATTTAGTTTTTCTACCTTTGTTTGTGTTAGTTTAGGTAGGTAGTGTGTTTCTAGGAATTCATCCATTTCTTCTAGGTTTTCAAATTTGTTGGAGTACAACTTTTCATTGTAATCTGATATGATTCTTTTAATTTCAGTTGGGTCTGTTGTAATATCACCCCTCTCATTTCTTATTTGGGTTATTTGCTTCCTCTCCTGTTTTTCTTTTGTCAGTTTGGCCAGTGGTTTATCAATTTTATTGATTTTTTCAAAAAACCAGCTTTTGGTCTTGTTAATTCTTTCAATTGTTTTTCTGTTTTCTATTTTAGTTAGTTCTGCTCTAATTTTTATTATTTGTTTTCTTCTGGTGCCTGTGGGTTTCTTTTGTTGGTCTCTTTCTATTTGTTCAAGTTGTAGGGATAATTCTTTGATTTTGGCCCTTTCTTCTTTTTGGATGTGTGCATTTATTGATATAAGCTGGCCTCTGAGCACCGCTGTTGCTGTGTCCCAAAGGTTCTGATAAGAAGTGTTTTCATTCTCATTGGATTCTATGAATTTCTTTACTCCACCGTTAATGTCTTCTATAATCCAGTCTTTTTTGAGCAGAGTATTGTTCAGTTTCCAAGTGTTTGATTTCTTTTCCCAGCTTTTCCTGTTATTGATTTTCACTTCTATGGCCTTATGGTCAGAGAAGATGCTTTGTAATATTTCAATGTTTTTGATTCTGCTAAGGCTTGCTTTATGACCTAATATGTGGTCTACTCTAGAGAATGTTCCATGTGCACTAGAAAAGAAAGTATACTTGGTTGCCGTTGGGTGGAGTGTTCTGTACATGTCTATGAGGTCAAGTTGGTTGATTGTGGCATTTAGGTCTTCCATGTCTTCACTGAACTTTCTGGATGTCCTGTCCTTCACCAAAAGTGGTGTGTTGAAGTCTCCTACTATTATTGTGTGGCTGTCTCACATTTCAATGCTGATAGTGTTTGTTTTGTTTCTTGCAGCCCTGTTATATTGGTTGCATAAATATTTAATATGGTTATATCTTCTTGGTGTATTCTCCCTTTAATCATTATATAATGTCCTTCCTTATCCTTTCTGATGGATTTAACTTTAAAATCTATTTTGTCAGAAATTAATGTTGCCACTCCTGCTCTTTTTTGATTGTTGTTTGCTTGACATTTTTTTTTCCATCCTTTGAGTTTTAGTTTATTTGTGTCTCTAAGTCTAAGATGTGTCTCTTGTAGGCAACATATAGATGGGTCTTGTTTATTTGATCCATTCTGCCACTCTCTGTCTCTTTATTGGTGCATTTAGTCCATTTACATTTGGAGTAATTATGGATAGGTATGAATTTAGTGCTATCATTTTGAGGTCTTTTTTTGTGTGTTGTTGACAGTTTCTTTTTCCCACTTAATTTTATGTGCTGAGTAGATTATCTTTATATATTGTCCTTTCCTCATATTTATTGCTGTTGATTTTGTCTCTGCTGAGTCTCTATTTTTATCTTGTATTTTATTTTGATGAGTAGGATAGTTTGTCTCCTTTGCGGTTACCTTATTATTTACCCCTATTTTTCTAAATTTAAACCTAACTTTATTTCTTTGTATCGCCATATCTTCCTCTCCATATGGAAGGTGTATGATTACTTTTCTAAGTCCCTCTTTATTATTTTATTTTTTTCTTTTATATAATAACATCACTGTTCCCCTGTTTTGAGGGTTTTTTTTTTTATATATATATATATATATAATCTTGCTTTGTTTTTTTGGATCTCCCTGTCTGGGTTGACTTCTGGTTGCTCTGCTCAGTGTTCTAGTCTTGGGTTGATACCTGATATTATTGATTTTCTAACCAAAGATCTCCCTTTTGTATTTCTTGTAGTTTTGATTTGTTTTTTACGAATTCCCTAAACTTGTGTTTTTCTGGAAATGTCTTAATTTCACCTTCATATTTAAGAGACAGTTTTGCTAGATATATGATTCTTGGCAGGCAATTTTTTTCCTTCAATTTTTTCAATATGTCATCCCATTGCCATCTTGCCTGCCTGGTTTCTGCCGAGTAGTCCGAGCTTATTCTTATTGGCTCTCCTTTGTAGGTGACTTTTTGTTTATCCCTCGCTGCTCTTATACTTGTCTCTTTATCTTTGGGTTTGGCAAGTTTGATTATAATATGTCTTGGCGACTTTCTTTTAAGATCTACCTTCTGTGGAGTTCGATGAGCATCTTGGATAGATATCTTCTCATCTTTCACGATATCAGGGAAGTTTTGTGCCAACAAATCTTCAACAATTCTTTCTGTATTTTCTGTTATCTCTCCCCATTCTGATACTCCAATCGCTCATAGGTTATTACTCTTGATACAGTTTCATATGATTCTTAAGATTTCTTCATTTTTTAAAATTCTTTTATCTGATATTTCTTCAAATATATTAGTGCCAAGTGATTTATCTTCGAGTTCAGAAATTCTGGCTTCTACTTGCTCAATTCTGCTCCTCTGACTTTCTATTGAGTTGTCTACTTCTGCCTTTTATTGTTAATCTTCTGAATTTCTGATTGCTGTCTATGGATTTTTCCAGCTTATTAAAGTTTTCACTATTTTCCTAAATAACCTTTTTAATTTCTTCAACTGCTTTATCTGTGTGTTCCTTGGCTTGTTCTTCGTATTGCCTGATTTCCTTCCTGATGTCTTGAAGATTTCTGTATATTAATCTTTTGTATTCTGCCTCTGGTAATTCCAGGATGGCACTTTCATCTAGAAGATCCCTTGATTCTTTGTTCTGAGAGCTTGTTGAGGTGATCATGGTCTATTTCTTTTTGTGACTTGATATTCACTGTTGTTGCTGAGTGATCTATAAGTTATTGTATTAGTTTATTTTATTTTATGTTTGCTTACTCTATCGTAGCTTCTTGCTTTCTTTTGTTTTGATATGCCCAGATGGGTTGCTTGACTGAGCTAGCTTTTGTCCTGAGATCCTCCATTTAGTGGAGCTGACTAATTATCTTTTCCCTCAGTTGTGAATTTATTCTTTCTCCAGGGCCTGGAGGATGGCTCTAGAAGCTCAACAGGGTGTATCTTAGGCCCAGGGGAATGAACAGCCACTGAAGCTGGCTTGGGTGCAGGGGGCGTGGTAAAATATAGGCAAGTCCTTAGCTTTTGTTGAAAGTGGCATTCTTCTCTGGTTCTGGTAGTGTGAGTAGGCTGTGTGCCTGGCTGCTTCTCCCTGAGGAAACTGCAGTAGAACGCTAGTACCAGCCTGCCACAGCTGCTCCCAGTAATGGTGCTCAAGGGCTCCCAGCAATTCAGGTCTGGTAACTCTTCTCCCCTTCTGAACCATCTCTTCCTTCCCCTGCCTCTCAGTTCATTTTCTAACCTTGCCTTAGATGTTCAGGGCTCCTAGCTTGTCCTAAATATACTCGTTTCACTTGTTTTTTTGGGTCTGTGTTGTAAGAGGACCGGCTGGAAGTGTCTGCCTATTCCACCAACATGGCCCCGCCTCTCCTCAGACATTCTTTTCTATAGTTTTTACTAAACTCACCCAGTTATTGTACTGAATCCTATGGTCTAAGCAGTAGACTAATTTAAGAATTGAAAAACATCAAGTTAGTAGTGTTTGTCTAACTTATATGTTGTTGTTAGGTGCTGTGGAGTTGGTTCTGACTCGTAGTGACCCTATGTACAACAGAATGAAACACTACCCAGTCCAATTTATACACAGAGTCTCAAAAACTTATTTGTCAATGAAACCTGCTTTAATAATACACCTACAAATATCTCAGTATCTAATATCTCAAGTGAATGTTCTAAGGAAGGTAATTTTGGAATTGCTGGTCTAGTTTACAAGTGGGTTAGAACTTTTAGAAGAAGAAGCTTCAGAGGTCTGCGTGGGTAAGACAGAGAGGAATGAAGTCTTAAAAACAGTAAACAATTTCTTGGGTCCAAATCCCAGGAATTCAAATTCACTAAGTCAACAATCTTTTACTTTATTGGGTTTTATTTTTTCTAAAACATCCATTGATTATGTGTTGTAGTGCTAGGTACTCTTCTAAAACTTTTTTTATTTACTAACACATTCAATGCTCACAACATCCTCATAAATAGATTTTTCATTTGATTAAGGAAGAAACTGAAGCTCTATGTTATCTAATAACACACAAAAGAGAGACGTTCCAACCCACAGGGTCTGGCTCCAGATCTAAGGCACCTAACCAGTTTAAGCTAAATTTCCTTTCAAAGGAAGCTTCCTTTGCAGGAAGTACTGCAAGTAATTTTGATGCAGGCACAATGGAATAGGGTTTGAGAAGGGAGTTCGCTGAAAATTGTAAAAGAAATCTGAATCTAGACCTGTGGTTCTCAAACTTTATTGTGCATCAGAATGCCCTGGGGGCTTGTTGATACCCAGATTTCCTGGTCAGATGTCCAGTTTCTGATTCAGTAAGTCTGGGGTGGTTGCTGAAAATCTGCATTTCTAACGAGCTCCCAGGTTAGGCTGATGCTGCTGGTCTGGGGATCACATGTTGAGAACTACTGGTCTAGACTATGGAAAGGCTTGAATATTCGTGCAAAGGAATTTGGGTTTTATCTAGTGAAGTGTATGTTTTGTTTTTAATTTTTTTACTAGGTAACAAATACATTTACATGGCACAAAATTCAGAAAGTACAGAAGGACACATGATGCAGCAAGTTCTCCAACCTCCAAGTTTTCCTCCCCGAAGTCATTCATCTACATTAACCATTTCTTGCGTGTTCTTCCATGCTTAGGCGGCAGAAGGAAGCAGGTGCTTAGCATTCATGTATCTAGAATAAAATTTACTTATCTCTTGCTATTACAACAGTATATCAAGTAGACTACTGGAATTTACCATCTAGAATATTGACATCGATTATACAGTATACATCCCGATCAAAAAAAAAATTTTTTTTTAGATGTAAGTGGAAATTATAAATGTGGAAACTGAATCATTGAAAGCTTAAATAATTTGCCCAAGTTCACACAGTAAGTGGCACAGCCAGGGTTCACACACACTCATGCTGTTTGGTTCCAAAGCCAGTGCTCCTTGTACTAGCCCTCATGAGTCTGAGGCCCATACAGAAGAAGGGACTTACCCAGTTTTGCACGGCTACTTAGATTTTATAATTCTCAGTTCATATACTTCATGACAGAAGGCATTTTTAAAATATCTACTCAGATTTCTGAGTTTTCATTGTTTTTGTTGAAGACCACAGCTAAGAATGAGAAGGCTTAACACGCAGTTTCTCATCTTATGGAAGATCTTTTGCCTCTAGAGCAATAAAACACCAAAAAACCCAAACCCATTGCCGTTGAGTCCATTCCAACTTATAGTGACCCTATAGGACAGGGTAGGACTGCTCCATAAGGTTTCCAAGGAGCACCTGGTGGTTTCGAACTGACGACCTTTTGGTTAGCAGCTGTAGCTCTTAACTACTACACCGCTAGGGTTTCCTCTAGAGCAATAAAAAATTATCAAGTATGAAAAGTCATTTGTGACGTGTGGGAATTAACTATCACATATACCAAGAGGCAACATATATAGTCTAATTAACAGCTTGGCTTTGAGGTCTGGTATCTTCTCTCAGCCTCAGTTTCTGTATCTGCTGGTAGGGAGATAATATATATCAAATAGTGCTAATGGGCCTTTAACTAAATAAGAAAATTCATGTAGAAGTATCAAACGTGGTATCTGGAACAAGGCGAGCATGCACAAAAAAAGTTGTTTATTATCATTGCACATTCAATTCTCAGAGCTACTAGAAACAACAGAAATAACCAATTTGACAAGTTGTATGGCACAAAAGACAAGGAATACATTTCAATGGAATGTGAAAAAATGTTGAAAATAACTTAATCTAGTAATTTTTAATGGTAGTGCTATTAAAAATGACCAAAGACAGGAGAAGTATTGCTTACAGGGCTACTGGGTGTGTGTTAAGTGTGATGAAAAAAAGTTGGAAACTGATGGTGATGATGGTCACACAACGTGGTGATTTCGGCTAATGTCACTGAATTGTACACATAAGTGATGCAAATGGAAAATGTTTTATTATTTGTATTTCACAATAAAATTTAAAAAACAAACTACCAAAGGCAAGCCCAACATAGTGAAACAATTTACCTGTAGAAAGAGGTTATTTCTGATCACTGCAGCTGGCTTAACATTTCTGGGATTTTGAGGCCCAGAGTGTTACGGAACATGTTTTATAATAAATGACAGACTATTCCACCATTTACAAAACACTTTCCTCATATGATCTGGGGTACCATTTGATAGGATCATAATCAAATTTTATCTCTAGCCCTTGAGCTAAACCTCTGATCTAGCAATATATAAATTCTCTAAGGTAAACAAAGTCATTATAAAATATTACTGCTTTCTTCTTACTCTGCTTTTTCTTTTATTGGTCTATTCCTCCAATACTTCCTTTGCATCTTCCCTGAAACAATAATCAGAGGAAGACAACGGCATTGAAAAGTCACTAAAAAATGAGACTTTATGATGGATTCTTAACCTTTATCCTTCTAAACCAGTAATCAACCTTTGAACTAAATAGGCCCATTTATCTTTGATAAATCTTTTTCATGCTTTTAAGGGCAAGAAGATTAGCATTTTAAAAAAAGAAAATGAATATAAAACTAAGTATGTGAATGAGAACTAACTTGGCATCCATATTCACTTGCATAATTTCCCCATTTTTCATTTTGTATTTTCAGTTTAAATCAAAGCATTTAGTGGAAAAGTAAGAGCATAAGAGTCTTAGATATGCAGCCATACTCATTGCAAACATCATTAATCTTTGATAATCTCATCCTCTTACTGAAGAACACTCATTAACCCAGAACTGTATAGGAATCAAAACCAAAAGTAAACCAGGATCCTGTGCTTGTAATTTTTAAAAAGCTTTTACAATTTTGCAGCTGCGATGCAGAAATCATCTTAATTAAGCTGTGGTATATGCACTTATGAGATAGAATAAAGAAATGAGATGACTTGGAAAATATATAATTGTAAATTCTGAAAAGTGCTCTAAAGGAAATATAACAAGAACAGAGAAAATCTGCCAGCGTTCGTGATGGTAGAAGAAAATTCGACAGGACGTTCAGGAAAAGCCTCTGTGTAGAGGTGATATTTAAATCTGGACATGTTGTTGTTGGGTGCTATCTTGTGGATTTCAACCCTTAGGGACCTCACGAGAGTAGAGCTGTCCCATAGGGTTGTCTAGGCTGAAATCTTTACAGGAATCGATTACCAGGTCTTTCTCCAGTGGAGTGGCTGGTGGGTTCTAACCACAGACCTTTTAGTTGACAGCTGAGCACTTAACCATTGTGCCACCAGGGCTCCTTAATCCAGACAGAGAATTTAGTCACTCAAAATGTTGTCCATGAATCTGCAGCATTGACATTACCTGGGATCTTCTAATAAACGCAGAACCTCAATTACCTCAGGTCCTGGATCTGCTGGATCAGGATCTGTCTTTTAAAGAAGATTCCCAGGTAATTTGAATATACACTAAAGTTTAAAAACGTGGACCTAAAAGATGAGAAGAAGTCAGCTTTGTAAAGAGTCAGAGAAGAATATTTCAGGTAGCGGTAACTCCAAGTAAGAAAGTCCTGAGGCAGGAAAAGTCTGGCTTATTGGAGGCACAGAAGGGCCAGCGTGCAATGTTCAGATATAAAATTAAATATAAGATACATTTTAAAATGGTCTAAAATAAGTTGACATATCAACAGGATTATTCGGATCTCATGTAGAAAATACATTGAAGTAGAAAAAGCAATACACCCTTTCTTTTCTGGCTTGAGAAAGACTGACTGGTATGAAATGTTGGCACTTACTTTCCGATCGTATTGGGTAGCATTGTAAGTTGATTGTCATCTACTTTTAGAGTAGTTAGTTTTTTCAATAGTCCTAAAACAGAGAAGAAGGTTTATTAATACATGAGAGCAGATTCATGAAAAGAAATGAGATATAAAAAAAATAAATAAAAATCACTCGTGATAAAATTCTTGGCATGCTACCTGGCTGTACTCGGCTTATATAAACCTACAAACTGGTATTTGAGTACAAGCTGGTTAAGACCTTCCAGTTGCAAAAAACTTGCATACATTACTTACAGTTCTGGGTACAGACAAGTAAAGAAAACATAGAGCACAGAGAAACCTGAGTTGACACTAAAAGTAGTCTAACACTTCTCTCTTCTATCCTGCCGTAAATGAACCAGTTGAAAATTTTCAAGCCAGCCGTGATTTAATATTTAATTAACTCCTAAGCACTAATAACTAACATTCCTGTTGTGATACAAATTGAAAACAAATCTGAACTAAGCATAATAATTGATGAATGGATACCGTGGTATTGCAATGCAGTGGTTATAATTATGGGCTTGGAAAATTACAACATATGAGTTCATACTCTTTTCTGTATCATAAATCCTTGACTTGGATCAGCAGTAAGCACAAAAACTTGTGATCTTTAATATACCAAGTAGAACTGGCCAAGAAATAAAGTTACAACTATTTATCCTTCACTGGATGATTTATGCCCTCCATTTTTTTTATAGCCTTACCTCTTGCTCTCCTCTTGGGGTTGTGAGGACTAATAGCCACAGGGTAATTCAAGAACAGCTGCATTGAGCATTATTAACTTCTTTACCCAGCTATAACATAACCAAATGGCATCAATTTGACTGAAATAGCCACAATCCAAGGGTAAAACGTTGACTTTTGAATACAAATTTCCTTTTATTGTTGATTAATTTTGTTTTACATTGGATCTAGGAATATATGCTGTAGACTACTGTGTTCTGCAGAAAACTTGTTCTGATATACAAGGTTCCATGGTCAAATGTGTTTGGGAAATGCCAAATTAAACTTAATAAATGGATTTCTTTAATGTAGTTTTTCTAGGGGCTTTTAATACACTAATGAACTAGTGTGACTCTCCAAACATTTTTGTTGAACTTGTGAGTACGTGCACGCGTGTGCGTGCGTGTGTGTGTGTGTGTGGTGTGTGTACATGTGTAGAGTATCCTGGAATGCTAGTGTTTTTTGAACACGCTTTGACAGGCTCTACTATAGATTATGACCCTCCTCAATTATTTTGAGGGTTCTTTAAAGTCATAGAGCAAGTCATGAAAAGTTTGAAATAAAAGCTGTTTTGCACTTTAAATTTCAGTATGCCATTACGTATTCTGCAAAAGCATTCAGGCTCTGTACTCTAGTGAAGAGAAATGTTATCACTATCAGACTTCTGTAAGCAAATGCCTACAATATTCTGAGCTAATACATCAGCTTGTGGCCACAGGACGCACTGCTGAATACAGTAGCACCTGGGAAAGAGGGTAATTAACATTACTGTAATTTATCTCTAAAATTTGAACACCCACTTCCATATTCATGTATGTTCAAAGGATGATTGAATCATTTTAGCTTCTCTAGTTTGGATGTTAAAATATTAACCTTGGAAGTATAAATGAACACCTGAGTTTATTCATTAATTGTAACAATTAAAAGGAGGAATAAGAATTACAACTAAATTTCTTTTATGACTTGGTGGCCCTGATCAGACTATTATTACTGCTCACCAGTCAAACTAGAGGGGGGTGGACAGTCCCACAGTCACTTGACTGGATCACAAGAAGTTTTTGGCTGTGCCGCAGATGACTGGACAAACAACATTAAGCCAGGATGCAGAGCACCCTTTAAGAGGATCGGGGTCCCTGGGACCAAAGTAGTGCTGAGAAAGCCACGAGGCAAGTTGGGGATTGAGGCCAAAAGGATGATGCAACAGATTTTTCTGTTGAATGGAATAGTGGCTCTGAAAAACGACAGAAGCTTTAAAAAAGTTGAAGACAGTTGGGCCTCCAGGCTCAGCTCCAAATCTGTGAATTTAAAGAAACTTCACTCATTTGTGATGAAGCTGCTTTGCTATTCACATATTCCATCAAAAGGAATACTCTTTGGACAGAGTCTGGAGGTTCTGTAGAAATCTGATTGTCCCTGCTGTGAAATTAGGCCACCAGCCTCACCCTCATTGCTCATGTCTTCTTTTGACAGATAATTGCTACATTTCTATATTATGTCTGCTTTAACGTTCTTTTCTGCTCTACAACAGAGGTATTTGATCGTGTTCCTCCTCTCTACTTGCACACTTTCTCAATTTCTCACCCCTTCATCTCATACTCGCAACTAAGAAGTTCTAGAGATAAAGAAAAAAGAAGCTTTTTCCAACAATTTCAGTTATTTATATATAAATATACAATTAGCATCCATGCATTAAACATTAATATAATTTATTATTAAAATAGCTAATATTTACAGGGCATTTACATATTTCACAGAATTTTGAAAACCAAATAGATATACACTCATCAAATCTAAGTTTATAATAATAATGATCATATTATTATAATAGCTAACATTGATTGAGTACTCATCATGTGCTAGGTTCTAAGCAATTTTACATGTATTAACTCATTCATTCCCCAAAACAATCCTATAATGTTAATATCTAATTTAATATATGATGAAATTGAGGCACAGAGAGATCAAGTAACTTGTCTAAGGTCACACAGTAAGGTAGAAGAGCCAGCGAGCATCTGAACCCAAGTAATCTGACTACAAAGCCTGTGCTCTTAACCAATGAATAAGAGAAATTATTTGGGGAAAAAAAAACTTTCCCTAACTGAGTCTCTCTTCTGTCTACAAGAGGACTCTCTAACCAGAAGAAGAGAGAAGGAGTCCCCTTCATTTTCCCTGGGACCAGCTAAAGGAAAGGCAGTCAGCACACGGAGATTGCTGTTGCTGTATCACTCCTTTCAAATACCCTACAGCTGCTGAGGAGCTAAATTAAGTATGACGAAACTAAAGATTTTACTTTAGTTGCTACCAACTAAACCAATCCATGCTCAAACAAGATGCAATTTCCCACCCAATTAGCATCAATGAATTACATTAGAGTCTCAGAACAGAGTTCTTAGTCCCTTATCCCAAATATTGCTCTTGACAAAGAAGGAAGTTCTCTGAGGAATGTCAGCCATTCTACTCCGTAATCGGTGACTGTGCAGATGCATAAATTCAATATTTCCGGACAGGTCAGTAACTTCCAAAGATAGCTCAGAGGAATGAATTACTATAACAGTGATATTTTATTATTTTCAGAACTATTCAGATTCTAAATAATATAATACCATTTGCCTGTCCTAGTCTGTTTTTTGCCAGCCAATTACTTAGTCTGACGACCTCTATATACTGCCTGCCCTAGATCAGAACGGTTAATTTTCTAGTCTGCTTTCCTGAAAGAAGATATTTTAAACAAATAAATATATCATGTCAATAACATTGCTTCCATTTTTAGCATTCTTTCTTAAATCAATATTTCTGTATTTTTTTTAAGATGTGTCTCATAACTAGAATATAGCTAAATTAAAAAATATCCAGTCTGAAATTATGGATCTTTTAATAAATAAAATTCATTTAAATCCTTTACATTATTATGATTTATGACAAGTATTTTAATTTATTGTTTACTATATTATTTTGTTTTTTATTTCTATGATATTTTTATTTTATATTTTGCTCCTTTCCTTTCTTGCACTGTATGAATAATGTTTTCTTTATTACTTCTTTCCCCCCTGTTGGTTTTAAAGTATAGATCCCATTTGTATTTAAGTAGATACATTTAAAATTTTAATATGTCTGCTTAAATTTATATTTCCTATAAATTCTAAAGTTATTCAGTATCTCTAGCCGCATTCCAAATAAGATGAGAACCTTAGCACTCTTTAACACTAACAACCCTCTTCCACATTTTTTATTTCAATATTTTAAATAAAAAAGGTGATTTTTTTTAATAGTCACTACTTATTTAAATAATTTTTTTTATTTTTTACTTATTTAAAAAGGAGCCTTGGTGGCTCTGTGGTTAAGCACTTGGCTGCTAACTGAAAGGCCAATGGTTCAAACCTACCAGTCCCTCCATAGGAGAAAGATGTGGCAGTCTGCTTCCATAAGGATTACAGCCTTGGAAACCCTATGAGGCAGTTCTACTCTGTCCTATAGGGTTGCTATGAGTCAGAAATGACTCGATGGCAATGGGTTTTTAGTTATTTAGATCTACTAACCTAATGTACCAAATTAGTTGCTCCCATTGCTTAAGCATTTACATTCTTCCTTCTGGGCTTGATTTTCTATTTTCTGAGCAAAGTACATCTTCTAAGAGTAGATTTCCTTGGTCTTGGTATATGCTAAAATATATTTATTTGATCCTTACTCTTGATGGAATGTTTAGCTGGGTATGGAAATCTGGTTGGCCTTTTTAGGTCTCAGTACTTTGAAGATATTATTCCACTGTCTAGAATTTATTATTCCTGATGAGAATTATTCCATATCTCTAAATACTATTTTGTAGGTAAATTCTTTTTGCTCTACAATAACTTTTAAGATTTTTTCTTTATCACTGCAGTTTGACAACAATGAGCCTGAGGGTAGGGGAAGGAAATTACTCTTGTTAGCACTACCTGTGTGCTTTTAATATAAGAAATTACTAGGGTCCTTAATTCTGAAAAAAAAAAAAAAAAAAAAAACTATTTTCTCTCTAATACTTGTTCTGCCATCCGTTTTTTTTTCTTTATGCCTGTAATTACTGAATATAAAAAATATATATATATAAGAGTAGTTGCAATTTCCATTCTATTCTCTGTGTCATTTAACTAACTTTTATATTTTCCATTAAAAAATCTCTATGTTCTTGTTCTGGGTAATTCCTCAGTACTATTTTCCAGTTTAGTAATTCTGTATTTGACTACATAATCCTCTCTTTATCATAACTGTTGAATTTTTTATTTCACTGTGTGACATTTTCATTTCTAGGATTTCTAATTGGTTCTTTTCCATAACCACTGTTCTTAGTCATAGCTCCTGTTTTTACTTTACACATTTTTATCATTTTTTATGAGTATTATGCTTACTTTTATCTATTTGAAGATTTTACCTCAAAGTTATTTTTATACTGCTTGATAATTTGTTTGCCTAGTAGTAAATTCTCTCTCTTTTTTTTCTTTTTTTGAGACTTTTTTGTAACAGCATCAGTTTTCCTTTGAAATGTTTGTTTGCAAGCTTAATTGTTAGGGTGAACATTTTTTTTTCTTACCTCTACTCATTCCTTACAATAACATTTTACAACTTAGGAGATCTGAAAATTTTTTAAATATGTCAACTTAGTAGGATCATTTTAATTCTTAAATTTAACAACTACAGATAACATTTCATTTTAAGATATTTTTAAAACACTAGTTTATTATCTTGAATAGTGAATGAGATAATTTATTACTATATTCCCCACATCAACAGAAAACAATACCACCCAAAAAGAAAATGGTGTATTTGACATAAACATACATGACAAAATATTAGGTTCTCACCTATAGAGTCAGGCAATTGTTGCAACATATTGGATGACAGTAAGAGGTCCTCAAGGGCTTCGCATCCAGAAATTTCCATGTCAACAGTTTCTATTCTGTTTTTTGACATATCCAGGTATACGAGCATCTTTAACTTCCCTATAGACTTGATGACATTGCATAAACTCAGGGTTAGTTGAGAAACCTTCATACTACATTTTAAAATTGTAAAAATGGCAACATTGTAAAACCAATTTTTAATGGAACCATAGCAATAACAAGTATTGTCCAGGATGTAGAGAAATTGGAACCCACAGACATTGCTGGTAGGAAAGTAAAATGGTGCAGCCATTTTGAAAACAGCTTGATGGTTAAAGTGTTTTCAAAATGTTAAGCATAGAGTTACTATATGACTCAGCAACTCCCAGGTATATACCCAAGAGAATGAAAACACAAGCCCACAAAAAATCTTATATGAATATTCGTAGCAGCATTATTCATACTAACCAAAAAGTTAACTTAATGCTCATCAGCTGATGAATAGGTAAAAAAAAGTATGGCAGATCCACACGATGGGATATTATTTGATAATAAAAAGGAACGAAGTACTGATACATGCTACAACATGGTTGAACCTTGAAAACATTATGCTAAGTGAAAGAAGACCTCATATTGTATGAATCTATTTATATGATTGTCTAGAATAGGCAAATCTATACAGGCAGAAAATAGACTAGTGTTGCTGGGTGCTGGAGAGAGGAGAACACGATGAGAGACTGCTAATGGGTTGGGGGGGTGGGTTCCTTTTAGGAATGATGGAAATGTTTTAAAATACAGATTGTGACGATGGTTGCACAATTGTATGAATATATGAAAACTGCTGAATTTTATTATATGTGAATTATATCTCAATGAAGCTGTTAAAAGAAAACACAGTAATAATCTCAAAGTTTATATTGAATAAAAAAAAAATGCCACTGAAACAATGCATGTTGACATATTGATCCTTCCAATTTCAAATGTTTAAGAAAGGTTTTGAATCAAGATGTGGACTTTGTCCCACTAAGCAGATTCAATGTTTTTTACTCCACAGTCCTTTTTGAGGCCCTGTGTTTTATGCTGGAGAACAGTCATGAATAACCCAAAGTCTTTATCCTTAAGGAGCTCACAATAGTGAAGGAAACAAATAATTACAATACTCTGTGATATAAGCAATAAAAGAAGCATGCGGGGAATGATTTAGAAGCACAGGGGAGGGACCACAAATTGCTGGGGAAGACATGAAAAAAGAAAAGGAGAGCCTGTACGTGGAAGAGAGAGTAGCACGTATATTCATGGCACATTTGAGGAAGAGTGGAAAATTCAAAATGACTGAATATAGTGATGAAGTTGGGATTATATAAAAATAGGAAGAAGCCAGCTATTAAAAGGTCTTTCAATCACATGTTATGTGAGGAGATGTGAATTTTATGTTCTGGGCAATGAAAGCTATTGAGGGCTTTTAAGATGAGGAATGACATGATTAGATTTATGCTTTCAAAAAACAACTTCAGGGCACTGTAAAGGGCTGATTTGTGACTGGACAGACTGGAGTCAGAGAGACCAGTTAGAAGGTCCTTGAAGTGGTTTAGCTGAGAGTTGAGAGGGATCTAAATTAAGGCATAAGGATGAAGAGGGGTTGGATTCAAGAGATATTCAAAAATGGAATGGCTGGATCAGTAACTAATTGCTGACGACAGGGAAGGAATCAAGTCATACACTGGGCAAAGAGCAAACAGTGATCACTTAGCTGGGACATGAACTAGAGGAGTTAGAATAGGAGGAAAGTCCTCATTTCCCCCCCATTTTTTTTTTTTTGAGGGCATGTCTTGCAGATAAATGAATATAGATATCTAGGGTTCAATGGTTCGTCTGTCTGTCTAGTGTACTTGTGTGCACTTTACTACATTGTCTATAGTTATTTGACATGCTATATAAATAATAAGCGAATAATAAAAACATATTTATAATTTATTACGCAACACAAACACCTGGCACTGTGCTAAGCACTTTGTAGATATAATTTAATACTTTATATTCTCACTACTCAAACTGTGTTTTGCAGACCAGCAGCACTGGTGAAACATGGGAGATTGTTATCTCAGATGAACCTCTTGAATCTCAGAATTTGCATTTCAACTAATCTTAAAGCATAGAAGTTAAGTAATGCCACACATTGGGTGGGAAGCAGAAGCAAAAACAAGTTTACGAAAGTGTACTCTTAGGATAAACATCTGTGGAAAGGAAAGGCCAGAAAGGGCAGCAAGCAGAATTGGGCAGAGGAAGAAGCTGGGCTGTGAGGAAATCTTGACGAAGTCCTCAGCTGACCCTTCAAGGAGCATGAAGCTGGAATTGCCAGCAGTTTTCCTGAATACGGATGAAGGGGCCAGTTGTTATACCCTTGCATAGATAGGTCATTGGATGCAGGTTGCCCAGAAAGACGGTATAATCCTGGATGAAAAGGCTACCTTCAGCTGAGGCAATTCTTGAAGAAAGTGGACAGTTGTGAGCTGCACTCCCAGAAACTGAGAAATAGAGTAAATTCTTCATTCCTGAAGGAGGATGCATGAGAACGCCCACCTCAAATAACAAACCAAGATTCCCCAACTAATAAAAGGAGACGATGAAGTTCAATTCATTTTTATCAGGCTACAAAGCCCACTTGATCATGTTGCCAGTTCCTGACCTCCAACCCCCTGATAAATCCAGCACATTTCCCTAGCCCTGCTGCCTCAGCTCGGTGTTTGGGCAGTGGGTGTGAGCACGGTCTTGAAATAGCCGAATAGTTGCCAGGACAGGAAAAGAATACACTGGGTGAATACAGCTAGAGTGCTGAGTCTCCCTTATACTCAAAATATGTCACTTGGAAAAATACTGTCATTTTACTTATAGTTTTTCACACAAAGGAACAATTATGTTAGTTTAGCTCACTCTTCTCTTCTGGTGAGCAATAAAAGAATGCTATGTGTGTGCGTTTATTTGCTTTTCCCTTTATCATGAGAATATTTCTTTACTCCTTGAAGATTCCTTCATTACTACCTCCAGGGTAACTCAATATTTTGGTTTGCGGTTTCTAAGCATTCCTTCCGGAAACAAAATAACAGTTTGTTCTTTGTATTTGTGTTGTTCTAAACCTTCATTTTCAAAAACATTATAAAGGCAATAGTAGCCTGGTGTGATAAAGGCCTCAGAGGCACAATGTCTCAGAGTTCTTGAGGATATAGAATGCTGCTCCAACATCCCTATGGGTATAAAGAAGTGTATAGGTGAGGAGGGGAAAGCAACTGAAAAGAATGGAAGCAATAACAAGAAAAAGAAAATACTAGAGTTTGCTTAAAAATAAATATGGATTCAGTACACAGTTTAATATTTTGGTTGATTAACCTTAGAGTGATGGTATAATTTGTAGTTTGGTCACAAGATAAGCCATTATAGAAGGTTAATTATTTGGTCATTACTTATTTGCTTCTCTGATTTGTGAAAAACAGAGGGAAAAATGACAGCTCAGCTTTCCAAACGTATTTAAAATGTATATTATTTTAACCCATGATGATGCGTGAACTAAGAAAAATGGAAACTTACTTTATCCTGGGCCTTATGGCACTACATCGTTAGGATTAATCACTCTGTGACACTGAGATGTGGTGGGCTGCAGATAGCACTCAACATTAGCCTCCCAAATTCATGTGTTTCTAGGTAACTGCATGACAACTATATGCTAGCACTGATGGTCAGAAAACCATGACTATTTACAACAATGAGGCATGGAGTATTCCCATGTGATATATAACAAAATATGAAATTCAAGCTTACTAACTAAGGTAAGAAATCCAAGTAAGAAATGCTACGTAAAGCTGGCAGTCTAAACAAACAAACAAAAAAATCCAGTGCCGTCGAGTCGATTCCGGCATAAAGCTGGCAGTCTAAAAAAAAAAAAAATCCAGTGCCGTCGAGTCGATTCTGGCAGTAGATAGGAAAAATTTACTTTTAAAACAGACAAATTAGGTACCATTATCTGTTTTATGGAGCTCTGGTAGCGCTGTGGTTAGGCTTTTGGCTGCTAACCAAAAGGTAGGCAGTTTGAATCCACCAGCTGCTCCTTGGAAACCCTATAGGGCGGTTCTACTCTGTCCTGTAGGGTTGCTATGAGTCAGAATCGACTTGACGGCAACAGGATTCATCTGTTTTACAGAAGATGTGCTACGGCTGCTAACCAAAAGGTCGGCAGTTCGAATCTGGCAGGCACTCCTTGGAAACTCTATGGGACAGTTTTACTCTGTTCTATAGGGTCACTATGAGTCGGACTCAACTAGACAGCGGTGGGTTTTTGGTTTTGGGTTTCTACTTAATTAATGTTTTATTAAGTAATTCGAGGTGTGAGTTGATTCACTAGGTTAGATTTTGGGAATGTAACCATTGTGAAAAGTAAGATGGACCTAATTCTCATTTGTGCCTTCTATTGGTTCTACAGAGACAGCATTTTGGAGCATCATAATGATGAACAACAGCCTCTGTAGCACGTTTGAATTACGGTGCCACCATTTACTATGTGACCTTGAGAATGCAGTTTACTCTTTCTGTGTTTGTTTCCTCACCTATAAAATGGGGTTCGTAATAGAACCTACTTTATAGGGTTGTTATGAGGACTAAATAAGTCAATATTTGTAAAGCACCAAGGCAGTCCCTGGCACATGGTAAATACTAGGTAAATGTTTTTGAATACGAAAATATATTGAAGAAGCAGGTATGAGTTTTTCCAACTCAGCATACATTCTGATGCATTAAACTCTTTATTGAATGCATAATAAATGCATAGCCCTGGAGTAAACCTTCCGCAATCCCCACACGGGGAATCCATCCCTCAGGATTTGTACATACTTCAAATATGGCACAAATCAGGCCGCACTACGTGCAGTGGAATCCAGATCTGCCCTCCTGCTATGTGTGAGCTCCTTAAACACAAGGTCATCGTATATATTATCTTTGTAACCCTACACCTCACATAGTTCCTGATTCATAGAGGTGTATTGGTAACTGGTCTTTGAATAACTCAATAAATGGATGCAAATGCTTTTCTGTTTTGTATCTGTGATGACAGTACAAATGTATCCTCCAATAAGAGAAAAAAGTATTTTTTCCCCTAATCTTTTCTCAGACTTTCTACCTTATGTGTCTCATGCTTGTGCAAAGAGAGCACGGGCTTCTTGCTCTTGCTGCTTTTGGAGTCATTTTAAGAAATTTTTAATGTCAATTCAGAAAAGGAATAAAATTGGCTTTGGAAGCATGCATCCATAGCGTCTATGTTGGCTGAAGATATTATTACATATCCAGCTGCTTTGGATAGTCAGCCTAATGCAAGGGGTTTGGAGTTGACCATCACAACCAGGAATCTTGCGGTAGCCGTGTGTGTGTGTGTGTGTGTGTGTGTGTGTGTGTGTGTGTGTACATGCATGTGGCTTATTTAAGGGCATGTGTTGTGGGCAATGAGCAGCAGTGTTTTATGGGAAACTATTATTTTACTGGATGGAAAAATAAGGAATAGTTACACTCAGTGACTTGACCGATAAACCTATTCCTCAGGAGATATTACTGGATTGTCCTTTACTTCAGGAAAGAACCTGAATCTAGTTTAACTTTCTGTTTTTAATACTTTATGATCTTTTCCATTCTCAAAAATTCAATTGGGTTTTATTGGAAATCACCTGAACTGAAAGGCTTTTACTTTGTGGAAGAATTCTAACAGGATGAACAGAAACCGTTATCTTGTTTAATGTAAGGATAAGGTTGATTTTGCAAAACTAAATCTTGGCGTTTATATAGCATTTTTTTTTAAATACAGCATTATGAACACTTCATCTTTTTAAAAACAGTAAATATGGAAAGAGATGACAAGAGAACAACAACAAAAAAATCTTTCAGATGGTTTTACACATTCACATATACACAAAAGATGTATGAAATACTCAAAAACAAAACAGTGAAAGACGCTTGGAGACTGAACACTCCTAAAAAGTGTCATTTTATTTTAAACTTCAAACACTGAGATTTAAGATTAAGTATTGTTAACTGAGATCAATATTTAGCACAATATTTACCATAAATGTTAAACAACATGGTGTAATAAAACTTACATACCCCAGGTAGCACTTGCAACGCATTGTTATCCATCCACAACTCCCTTAAATTTTGTATTTGATCCAGAACTTCAGGCTGAGAGAAAAGTAGAGAGAAAGTAGAAAAAAAGCCAAATTAACTTCTTTTTATCACAAATATAAGATGGAATTTTTGGTTCTTAAATTTTTATTTGTGAATCTAGTGTTAATCCTCTAAGAGCTCTACCACAAAATTGGTAGTCCCTGAGGTAGCCAACCTAGAAGTTATCTGAAATCAATCAGAACAATAAATAATAAAAATTAAGATCTATTACCCAATACGTTCTCCCTTAAAACATTACAATTATCCTTTGTAGCATTTATTATACTCAAAGTGTTTTTCTTCTTCATATAAGCTTTTGAAGGGCAGAGTAAAGTTTGTTTTGTAAATCATCAGAAGCCCTTGTGGCACAATGGTTAAGAGTTTGGCTGCTAACCAAAAGGTCAGCAGTTCGAATCTACCAGCCCCTCCTTGGAAACCCCATGGGACAATTCTACGCTGTCCTATAGGATTGCTATAGTCGGAGTAGACTTGACAGCAAGGGGTTTGGTTTGGTTTGGTTATACTGATATCTCTATTGCTTACCATGGTATTTGATACATAGTAAGTTCTTTTTTTTTTTTTTAAGTCTTATTATGTGTGTATATTAGCACTGATGACACACACACACACACAGGCATTATAGCACTGTGATGTGGTAACAGACTGAATGAGGCTCATTCACTCCTTATTCCTTCATTTTTCAACAAATAATCATTTGTTGAATAGAAGGGATGACTACTGTGTGAAAGGCACAATGCAGAAGCCACAGTAATATTAGACCCACTTCCCACCTTGAAGCAGCTGATGATCTAGTTGAAGAGACAAATGCTTATAAGTTAACTAAAATACAAGGCAGCATATGGGAGAAAAGAATAACTTAAGTTCTGAGGAGGGAGAGCAAGAATATAAACAAGGTGTACCCCGTACTGCATGACAAAACACTTTCATCACCTGATGGAAACTTCTATGTTCTGCCTCCTGGGCAGCAGAATATTTGGAGAGAAGAGATGTTTCTATTGTTCCCAAGAATCATTTCCTTCCTGTGGTAACCTTTCTCTAATTCCACTCCAGAAGTTATCCTCTTCCCCACTATTAACCCATAGGCTTCCCTTGAAGTTGATACCTTTCTGCTGCTGCAGGGAAGTGACTAAGACCTACAGTAATTAATTCATTGTATTTATCTAGCCACAGGACTTGGTTCAGGGATGGAAACATGACCTGTTCAGAGCCAATAAGAAAACAATGAATCTTTGACTGGAACATCTGGGAAAAAGACCCTGGCACTTCCCTGTTGTTATATACCATTGAGCTGATCCTGACTCATAGCGACCCTATAGGACAAGAGTTGTTTTCTGTGGGATTAGAAACTGGAAGTTCTCACCATTGGGAGCTTTAGTTGTGAAGAAAAGGAGTGAGCCTGTCTGAAGATGGAGCCTTCCCAAAGAAAATGGACTTAAAAGATGGATCCTTGTTACATCATGTTAGCCTGGAACTAAGACACACCTGAAGCCAAATTTTCTGTCTTTTCTAACTGAAGGAATTATTACTGAAACAACAAAATAAAACCATAGTTCAACAAAATTTGGAACATGATTAAGAAATCCAGTGTATTTTATGAAATTTTATGGAAAAGAATGGAATCGTACCACTCTTACTGTAAGAATATTGATAATTTTGGGTCAGTGAGTGGTATATACACATCACTTATATATTAGGAGGGCTCCAGAAACTTCCAGGACCACTTTGGACATAATCTCTGGTATCTTTAGCCTGCTACTGCAATGGAAAGCGGTGCTACCTACTGGGAGAGGTTTCATTTATAACAAGGATCAAAATCTAAAGTTAGAGAAATGGCATTCTGCTGTAGAATCAGAGGCATGTGTGAGTAAGTGTGGGGAATTCTTTTGTGTAGGAAAATATCCTCATTTTCACTTACATCATAGGCAGCAGGCAGCAAACTACTTTGTCTGTATGTTAGGCTAGGCGAGGATGGAAAACACAAAGCAAGTGTAGGAAGCACACCCTGATGTGCAGAGCTTTGAGGTAGAGTGCTGGTTAGCAATAGGCAGGTCAGCTGGAAAACATCAGTCATGCGTTGCAGCTTTTTATAAGCCTAGGCATTACAAAGACTTTACCAAGAAAAGATAAATTCGCACACTGGGTAAGGATGGTGTGGCTTAGGTAAGCACGTAAGTGGGCAAAAAGGAGGGCCTGGAAGCTGAGAAAAATGACACCTGAAGGTCTAAAATGTTTTTGATGAAGTGAAAAGCAAGGTGTTCTGTTGAGCAAGCAAGGGCAAAGCTTTTGTTTACATAGGGCACTTGGGGAGGGTGGTACATACTGGAATATTTTGAGGGGAATCAAAAAAGGAGCTAAGGACAATCAAAAGAGCTCAGTAAAAACCAAACCCATTGCCACAGAGTCAATTCCAACTGACAGCAATCCAACGGGACAGAATAGAACTGCCCCACAGGGTTTCCAAGGAGCAGCTGGTTGATCCAAACAACTGACCGAACTGCTGACCTTTTGTTTAGCAGCTGAATGCTTAAGCCTATATTTGTTTTCAATTTTTGAAAAACTACAAAAGGATCAGAAGAAAGTATATCAAAATATTACTTTTCAAACTCTCAGAAGTGGGATTATGAATGATTTGCATGTTTCTTCTTTTGCATATTTTTATTTTCCAAATTTCCTATAGTTTGTATGCATTACTATAATCAGAAAAAAAATCACAGAACATTATAATGCCTTTTCTTTAAATTCACTGTTTCAAAATCTTTTTGATGTGGTCTAATATAATTAGCTGAAATGAGTAAAGAAATGGTTTTATCCGTATTAACATAAAACATATATTTTGCTGGAGTGTAACAAATTCCAACAACTCATGCATATATACACAATTTCAGCCTGTTTCATTGATTTTACTGTGTTACTTTTTTCCTACTAGTTTGGATAATAGAGTCTAATTATACTTATTTCTACTCCTGCTAAATTTTTTCTTCCAATGATGTTAAGAAAAATATTAACTGAGAGAAACATAGCATCTACCATTTACCTTATTTTGTCAAAATCAAACTAAGGAAATTAGAAGATAACTTTAAATTTTAAGTGTTTTAAGATTGTATGAGACTATCTGGAAGATATTTTAATAACAAAAACTTGTTATTCTCAGAAACTATGCAGTACTGGGAGGCAATAGAATGAAACCTGTTTCAAAATGCAGCTAAATAAATGTGAGGGTGTTTTCACATATCAATAAATATAAAGCAGTTAATGAAAAATTAAAAAAAAAAAAACTGTATTCTTCAACCAAAGTGACATAACAGTTTTTCTAAATTTTGACATCATAGTTCAAGGTACTATTTTTCATTTCTTTTTACTTTTACCACTTTTGTTTAATTATGTTTAGAGGTTGAAATCCACCAAGGAAGCATGGTTTCATTTTAAGAACTGTCTCATTTTTCTTTAAATCTTTAACAACACACTTGGTTTATAACTAACATTTTAGTTCTCACAACTGGGAAATCTTTATTCACGAACTTCATAGTATATGGTTTAAATTTTTTGTGATACATCAAATTGGATGACTAAAACTGTCCAGCTCTTGATGACAAGCTTACTTGCTCATTTTCTCAATTATTTTGTACTGTATGTCATGAGACCCTTTCACTTCTTTAGTTAATTTCTTTGGCGATGAAAAGATAAGCTCCATAGAGTCTGAGCCTATTTCCTGTTTACAGTTGTTATAAGTTTCTCAATTTTATTTCAGACATTAGTCCCTAAAATGTTCATAAAATTTTAAAGTTTTGTTTTTAACTTAAGTACTGCAATTCGTAGGGTCACTACGAGTCAGAATTCACTCGATGGCAATGGCTTTAGTTTTTTTGGGGGGGTAATATTTAAATACTTTTTTATATTTTAGTAACTGCTGAATGAATAGATATCCTTAATGATAATAATAAAATGCACTGCTAAGAAAATGTAATTTATAACTAATTAAAAACTTGAAGCCGTTAATAGCTTATGAATTTTTACTGTGAATATCAGCATAATATATTTCATTTAAGCACTTAAAAGTGTACATTGGTGGCACACAGGATAAATCTATAGATGACATGATTCTGGGAGGGAAAGATAATACATAAATCGACAAAATTAATATACAAAATGATCTCAAAATTTTGGGAGATTTGATAGCTTTAACAGTATGAAATGTAATAGGAAAAAATCGACAGTCCTGTCTTTATGCTCCCTCAAACCAACCATACAAGCATCGAATCAGAAGTAGAATAGGTATAATCAAAATTGAGGGTTTAAGTCAAGAGTAAGCTTAGCATTCATTAATCCATTCATTTATAAGTATATTTATTAAACCAAGAAATATTTATAGGTCACCTACTCTATACAAGAATGGTACCATAATGGGCTCTGGGAATCTAACTCAGACTGCGATAGGACTGTTCCAAGATCTTTTCTGTCAATGTCCTGTTTTATATGGAACCATTAGCTCACATATGGATGACAATATAATCTTCTCCTCCAGGTGCCAAAGTGTAAAGACATCATCAACAAACCAGGGCTTATTCAGAAGATTTGGAAACCACGTTGCAGGGCAAAGGACCTAGTTTCCCTCTCAGTAAGGTAGCCATTGTCCTTGGTTCCTGAGAAATAACCCTTGGAGTAATTGGAGTTCCTTGGTCTGGGACTTCTGGGCCATACTTGAGGATTTGTGCTGGTGAGTGGGGCTGGTCAGACCAGAAAGACTCACCTAGGAGGCTGAAATCAACTAGCCTCAGGAGGCATGATTTAGCCTATCATACGGAACTGCCCAATAAAATTTCTGAGCACAGAGAGTCAAAGGACTTCCTGGTTGACAAGGACATGTGCTCTTGGGAGGATAACATGTCCCTTGGGACATGGAAGCTTTGCATTGGGAACCCTCCCAGACAGCTTTATGTATCTCTTTTTTGTATCCATTTTGGCTATAATAAATCTGTAATTGTAAGTATGGTATACTCTCCTAGAGCTCTGTGAGTCATCTAGCAAAGCATGAAACCCAAAGGGATAAAGGGAGCCAGAAGGTCAGAAAGTAAGGGTGTCACGTGAACTCCCCAGACTTGCAGCTGCCATCTTGTTCACCTCTGTATCCTCACCTCATATTAACTTGTGAGCTCTGATCTCACTCCAGGTGGCTAGGGTCAGAAAGAGGGAGTGCTATGGGGGCAGCTGGGTACCAGGATAGAGAACAGGGAAGATGGGGACTGGATCAATCTCTACATTTTGGAGACTGGATTCATGCTGATCCTTACCATGCACATGCCATAAGAGAAATGGCTAAAATCACTTGAACTATTTAAGTTAGAGAATAGAGGATGTAAGTGGCAAAGACGCTTGTCTTTAGATATCTGAGGATTGTCATAAGGAAAAGAGGTTGGATTTGTTCTATGTCCATCCCAAGTTCAGAACTAGAATCATTGAGGGAGGTTGCAGGGGAATAGACAAAAGTTAAGTATCACACAAGAAATGACTTTTTTCACAGTGAAAACTGGCTAAAATGAAACCATCCAATTTCCTTTGGGAGATACTGACTCTTTTATCAAATAGATACATCATTCCCTTAAAACCCCAAAACCCACAGTTGTCGAGTCAATTCTGACTCATAGCGACCCTATAGGACAGAGTAGAACCGCCCCATAGAGTTTCCAAGGAGCGCCTGGCAGATTCGAACTGCTGACCTTTTGGTTAGCAGCCGTAGCACTTAACCACTACGCCACCAGGGTTTCCACCATTCCCTATGAAGATAAAAATAATGAGAGTAAAACCATAACAACAACAAAAGCTAACTTCTATTGATCCCTTATCACAGTACAGGCACTTTGAAAAGTGCTTTTACATAGGTTATTCTCACTGAATCTTCACAACTATCCGATAAAGTAAGTACCATTATTGGACAGACAGTAAGCATGGTGGTTAAGAGCATGGTTTCAGGAGTCAGACTAAGTTCAAATTTGTCATTTACCTGCTGTGAAATATTGGGTTATTTGACCTCTATCTGCTTCAGGTTTCTCACCTATGATAGGTGGGTGGCAATGGTATCATCCGTATGGGGTAATGATGAGGAGTAACAGTGTTACAGTGCCTGGAACATAGTGCTCAATGAGTGTTAGGTATCCCCATTTTTTAGAGAAGATTTAGGTATAAAGAAGCAAATTAAATTGTCCAAGGTTGTATGGCTAATATATGGCAAAGGCAAGAAGCTGATTTTGAGGTTTTGTAAGATATGATGAATAAGGTTCAAAAGAAGAGGAGTATTCCTGGATTATTAGTGGTTCACAGCTATCATGATGTTTCTTGGGTAGGGAGGGCCTTAGAATGAAGGTGCCAAAGGAGGAGAGCAGATGCTAAAGACAGACATTACAACTTTTATTTATTTATTCAACAATTTTATTCAATTAGTATTTATGTCCCAGATACTGGAGAAACCGTAGTGAGCAAAAGCCCCGAAGGAGACTAAGTTCTGGTGTTTCATGTTTCCTAGGCTTGGTCCTACAAAATGCTAACAATGAGACAAGGGAAGCAATTCTGGTTTTATGATTTCCACTTTAATATATGACTCTTCATCTAGATTGCAAACTTTAGTGGCCTTGTCTGAATCTAAATTTAAGAATGAAACTAGTATAACACATACACTCTCATCTCATAATTCAAACTGTTTTTCTTGCCCTCTTTCTCAAAAAAAACAACTGCAGCCACTTTCTTTCTCCATGCTCTGCACTCCCTTCACTGGATACTTTCATCATTTTCATCTTGCTTGAAACAAAGTCTTCCTATTACCCAAAGAATACAAAGTCATACACTTTTACCATATAATTTTAAGTGACTCTCATCTGACCTTTGATAATTCTGAAGATTCATCTTTCACTGTACCCTTATTCATACTCTAACCTCCAGGAAAACTGAACTTTTAAATGCAGTTTAAAGAGGCATCATAAGATTGAGGTAGAGCAATGGTTCAGTGCTCAGCTGCTAACTGAAAAGGCAGAGGTTTGAAGTCACCCAGTGACTCTGCAGGAGAAAGATCTAGTGATTTGTTTGCGTAAAGATTAAAAAAAAAATCAGCCTAGAAAACCCTGGGGGCAGTTCTGCTCTGCTGCATGGGATTGCTATGAGTTGAAATTGACTCAACTGCACCTAACAACAACAACAACAAAGGCATCAGGCTTTCTCTGCCAATACGGCCTTTGCAAATGTTATTTTCTAAACCTGGTCACCTGATATCTGATGGGGTTAGGTACACTTCCTTCTGTGCTCATATCCCTACTGTAGTACTTTTCATATTATATTGTGAGCTCCTTAAAGCAGAAACTTAATCTTGTTTACCTCTGTATCACCACCTCCTGCCATGGTAACTCGTGCTAGTGCTGCAAACATTCTACCTGAATTGAACAAAACAAATAATCCGTGTTCATTATCTATCTTTTCTTCTACTCCATATTAGTCGCCTACTCCCAAGGTGACACTTGGACTTTGTCGTCACAAGTATCTTTATAACCTCTGAAATCTCAATTGCAAACATGCCCCTGACTGACCATCTCCTCCTACACTTCTTGTTCACAGATTCCAGTGCCCTAGAATGCCCCTGCAGTAGTTATTCATAAGACATCTCACTGACATGCTAAATTTGCTTTTTCTCTAATCACATATCTTTCCTTCCTTCCTAAACTGAGATTCATTATAAAGTCTATCATTATAAACATTCTTGCAATCATCATTTAGCAAACCCACCCTCTCTCCTTTTGTTATATTCCTTAGCTGAACTTAACCTTGGTTGAATACAGCTTTCTGTCTTTTCTGCTACTACATCAAACTTGGTTGAAGAAAAATCACAATTTGGTTGACTGGTTGCACTCACTTTAAATTCATGGAAAATACTTGAAATGGGGACTGACTCCTGCCTGACAACCTTGCTACTTTTCCCCAAGAAGTTGCTGCAACTCTCTGAGACTATTTCATAGTACTTACTATGGTGGCATAGTGGTTAAGTGCAACGGCTGCTAACCAAAAGGTCAGCAGTTCAAATCCACTAGGTGCTGCTTGGAAACTCTATGGGGGAGTTCTATCCTGTCCTATAGGGTCAGTATGATTTGCAATTGACCGGATGGCAGAGGGTTTTTTTTTTTTTTTTAACCCAGCTCGTAACTTACTTATTGTTCATTCAAAAAAAAAAAAACAAAGAAACAATCAGAGGTAGATTTATTCCAAACCTAACCAGAACCAGCCAGTTGCCATCAAGTTGATTCTGACGCATGACAACCGCATGTGTGTCAGAATAGAACTGTGTTCCATATGGTTTTAATGGTTGTGACTTTTCGGAAGTAGATTGTCAGGCCTTTCTTCTGAGGTGCCTCTAAGTGGGTTCAAACTGACAATCTTTCAGTTAGTAGCTGAGCATTAAACCTTTGTGTCACCCAGGGATTCTACTACGCAGCTGATGAAGCTTATACTTCAGGCGCCTCCCTTCCAAGGGTCCAACCCAAGGCTCTGGGAGTGGCTCTAGCAATGTGTTCACATGGTCATATGTTAGAAAAACTTGTAAAAAGAACCTATTTTAAACACAATTGATGAAGACTGCTGTCTCTTGCTATTTAGACATTTCCTCCACCATACTTCTTCAGGTATAATGTAGCACATTTGGGTTCTAGCCAAGTTGATGTTGAATTGGGGATACATTTAGTTTGGATTTAGTGTAATATATTTATGTCACTTCTGTGGTTCTGTTTCACTAACCACCTCCGTACCTTCCAAATTTGTCCCCTTCCTGTCCATTTGGGCTCTAGATGACATCTCTTCTTGTCCTTGCAGGGACTTCTGGCTTTTCCACACATATCAATCTCTCTCTCTATCAGGTCATCTCTGTCAGCATATAAAAATGCTGCAGTTTCTCCTATCATTAAAAAAATACTATTTTCATTGACTCTGTAGAGTCAGTATGAGTCGGAATTGACTCAGTGGCAACGGACGGGTTACAGCCTCTTCCAACTACTTCCTCTTTTCTTTGCCCTTCTTCACAGAAATACTTTCTAAAATAGCTTAGTCATTTACTGCCTCTGCTTCCTCATCTCCTATTCGCTCAGCTCGTTCTGATATGGCACTAAAAACTTGTCACAGTCATCACGACCTCCATTTTGGAACTGGGTAGAGTAAGACAATAAAGGATAAATAGAGAACCAGGGAAGAAAAATAATTTTAAATGTGGACATGCCAAACTGACATTAAAGCCCAATTTACTAAAGGTAGTTTTATAGTTGTAAGTATATTCAAGGTAGATAGAAAATTTGCAGTTGCCAATACAAGTTTTCTTCCAGAATCTTTAGATGATGTATGAGTATTCATTAAATTATTGTAAGTTATATAATTTCTACATTATACTCTATTTTATCTATCTCTTCTTAACATTTGAAATGTTGAAAATAAATACACTACACTTTTATATTCACTGGATTTTATAATTACACATTCTTCTGAGCTAAGATAATGAGGGATATCATTGTTGATGTCAGATGGATGTTAGGCGAAAGCAGAAAATACTAGAAAGATGTGTACCTGTTTTACTGACTATGGAAAGATGTTCAACTGTGGCGATCATAACAAATTATGTATAACATTGTGAAGACTAGGAATTACAGAACACTTAATTGTGCTCATGTGGAACCTGTACGCAGACCAAGAGGAAGTCGTTTGAATGTAACAAGTGAATACTTTGTGGTCTACACTCAGAAAAAGTGTGTGACAGGGTTGTATCCTTTTACCACACTTATTCAGTCTGTGTGCTGAGCAAATATCTGAAAACCTAGACTATATGAAGAAGAATGGGGCATCAAGACTGGAAGAAGACTTATTAACAACCTGTGATATGCAGATGACACAACCTTGCTTGCTGAAAGCAAACAGTACTTGAAGCACTTCCTGATGAAGATCAAAGACTACCCAGGCTCCAATATGGATTATATCTTAACGCAAAGAAAACAAAATCCTCACAACTGGACCAATAAGCAATATCATGATAAACGGAGAAAATATTGAAGTTGTCAAGGATTTCAGCTTACTTGGAACCATAAACAATGACCATGAAAGCAGTAATTAAGAAATCAAAAGACTCATTGTATTAGGCAAATCTGCGGCAAAAGTCCTCTTTAAAGTGTTAAAAAGCAAAGATGTCACTTTGAGGACTAAGGCACACCTGACCCAACCCATGGTATTTTCAGTCTCCTCATATGCTTGCAAAAGCTGGACAATGAATAAGGGAGAGTGAAGAAGAACCAATGCATTTGAATTATGATATTGGTGAAGAAGAGTGAGTATGCCATGAACTGCCAGAAGAACAAACAAATCTGTCTTGGAGAAAGTACAGCCAGGATGGTTCTTAGAAGTGAGGATGGTGAGACTTCTTCTCATATACTTTGGACATGTTATCAGGAGGGATCAGTCCCTGGAGAAGGACATTATTCTTAGAAAAGTAGAAGGTCAACAAAAAAGAGGGAGACTCTCAACAAGATGGATTGACACACAGCAACAATTGTGAAGATGGCACAGGATCAGGCAGTGTTTCGTTCTGCTGTACATAGGGGTTGCCATGTGTCAGAACCAGCTCGATGGCACCTAACAACAGCAACAATGTGAGCTGAGATAGTCTCTGAAAATACCTAAAATTTTTATTTCTTCTGTTGAAAAACCCGTTGCCATCAAGCTGATTCCGACTCATAGTGACACTATAGGAGAGAGTAGAGCTGCTGGTGGATTTGATTTGAACTGCTGACCATTTGGTTGGCAGCTAAACGCTGAACCACTGTACCACCAGGGCTCCATTTCTTCTGTACCAGATATATAACTTTTCCAATTTAGAAATTTCACTGAATGAAAAACAAATACGAGTCATTGCTTTTTATTTACCACTGTTAATCAAGGCTTTAATGTGGATTAATTTATTTACAACAGTAGTGAGAAATGTTTCTAATGAAACTGGTGTACATAAGAATCCATGTAGTGTGTTGGTCTTATTTTCTACAGACAGTGGGCAAGTTCTTTTTACATTTCTGCTTGATGATAATGTTGGTGGATTTTACTTATTTAATACAGTGAAACCTAGTTTATCTGGCAAACCAATAACCTGGATCCTTTTTTAACATCTCTAAATCCCTGGCACTTAGAAGTGTGCTATTGAAAAAAATACCTGCAATGACCCTTGAAGGTTAAAAAAACTGAAATATCTTTTGAATCATTAAAGACTACTTCTGTTCAGAGTAACTGCAATGTAATTCAAAATTAAAAATCTTTGGGAATCAGTAATCAATACCTAGTATATAAATCATTCATTCTTTATTAATCTGTATATTGCCCGATAACCTGAACAGCAAGAAAGGTAACAGAGAAATTACATCTCACCAATCTGCTAAAAAGTAAGAGTTGTATCAAATAAGGAATTAAAATGTCTAGTATGTATGCATTACCTTTTCTGCCTGAAAGTCACTAAATGATAAGGCAGAAAGTCTACTGCTTATGTCAGTATCTTAAATTTGTTCACTACAAGTGAGTCCCTATATTAAAAATTGTAAAATTTCCACGTGAGAGCCATTTCATTGTATGGATTCATAGTAACAGTAGCTTATTAGACAGGGAGCCAAGAACTGAGTCATGGCAAGGCCCACTTGTGTTTCGGTTCCAAAGTTATCCTGAGATAACTTGTGGCACTTAGAAAGTGCTAAACAAAGTCATCACCACTGTATTCTTACCTCCTTGTTTAGTGGGTACACGGTGGATGCTTAATAAATAACTTGTTAAATGAAAAGAGAAAAAGATGACTTTTATCAATAGAAGCTTTGCTTTAATTTCCCGTTAGGGTAGTGGGGATGCTTATACTTCTATTTTATTGCATATTCATGTTTTGTGTATGAATACAATCTGTGTGTTACATATCATAGGTTTGTAAACTACATTTTGAGGAGCATACATATCTTAAAAATTACTAGAGTTCCACGAATTATTTTAATTGGAATTTGAGTTATTAATTTTGCATATTTATATTGTTATTCCAGAATATTTTATAGTTTGTTTTGTTTATTAGTCATGAATATATTTCCTTCTATTTTTGCACTGTTTCTAATCTTTATTCTTCAGCTGCGCTTTTATCTCAATTAAGGATCAGGTCAGGACACAAATGGCATAATATTGCTGAATATTATATTTATTTTTACTATATCCCACATAAACAATATAATCTGGCAAGAGAAAATTTATGCCATGCTACAACATCCATTCCTAAACCTGGGTACTCTAATACTTATTATCCAAATAATAATAAACTAAAGCAAACAATTTATTATACTTCTCATCATTGCATCAAAACTTATAATATTTATCTCTAAGTATTCTAACTGGTGACTTCTGAAAATGTAACATGTATTTATCAAGTATCAGTCTCATATCCAGCACTGCATTGGGGCTATACGTGTATATGTATGTGGGGGATGGAAAACTCAAATAATATGATTTCAGACAAAATGGAGACACATGTTAATGGAACGATATATATGATCTAGTGCTAAATACTGTGGTAAAAATTAAAATAGTACACAAATCCCAAAGGAAAGGCTAAATGGGTTAAGTAAAATAATGTTAGTATAAAATAATATTAGTCTACCTGACCAAATCTTTTATCATAACTAGTGAGAGAGTAAAGTCAATTATTTCTTTGGTCATATTTTAACATTTCATTGTTTCTATATTTGCCTTAAAGCTCTTAAAATCTCAGCTTTATTTTTCTCTGCATAAATTCTATCAAGTAAACTACGTCAATAAATTATATTTCTTGATGAGTTTTATACAACAGTTGAATGAGCTGTTTGTCAGGGTATATTAATCTGTCGACATAGTTCTACATCAGTACACCCAAATTATTCTTATGGTACTGTGTTGATTCCTTTATTAACCCCCATTTGAGGGCTAATTGCTGCTGTGTAATTTAGCAAAATTATAATATTTATTGGTGCAATTTAGAAAAGGCAGGGTTGTGTAATTTGAAATTACATGCTCAGTTGTTTTGCTGGTCACTATAGAAAATCTGGTATGCTTTGTCAGAAAAAAAAAATTATTTTATATTACAAATAAGTATTGGGTTTTAAGGTGTAATTTTGACCAAAATGTCTGTCACAAAACCACTGATTTCATCAAACCAATTTGTATTAACATTAAATGAGAGATTTCCTTAACTATATAATCTTGCCTAACATTTGTAAGGAGCCCTGGTGGCACAGTGGTTGAAAGCTTGGCTGTTAGCCAAAAGATCAAAAGATAGGCAGTTTGAATGCACCAGCTTCTCCCTGGAAACCCTATGGGGCAGTTCTACACTGTCCTATAGGGTCACTATGAGTTGGAATTGACTACAAACTCCCTAAGAATGATCTCCCCATGGTTTCATTTCACCTATCTAGCTTTCCACCCACGTTTTTGTGACTCACTACCTCTTAATTTCTAATGCGGCCAACATGGCCCTCTTTCTGTCCCTTGACTTCCCATGCTCCTTCCTGCTCCCTCCTCTGCCTAGAATGCTTTTCCTCATTTTTGCTTAGCTAATTTCTACTCATTCTTCAGATTTCAGTTCAAGTATCACTTCTTTAGCAAAGTCTTTGCATGCTATCCCAAATTCCCTTAGAGGTTCTTCAGCAGTTGTCATGGTTGAAATTTTACATTTCTGGGTGTGAGTATTTGATTAATATTTGTCTCCATTGCTAGACTGTAAATTCATGAGGGCAGGGATGTTCTCTGTTTTTACCTTACTTTTCTGAAAGCCTGACAGAGTCATCAATAAATGTATTCATTCAACAAATATTTATTAGGCAATTATTATGTTGCTCAGTGTGGGGTATACAATAGAGAACAAAACAAAGTCATGGAGCTATATTCATTCATCAAATAGTTTTTGAATGAATAATTACTTACAAGTACTAGTTATTCCAAATCAACCTCTCTTCCATATAAGAATGAATCTTTTGATTTGTATCATGCACACGGGGCTTTGCCATTAGCATTTTATGTACAGATCTTTACAAGTAGTAGATCCCTAATAACAATTTACCTGATTGGTGAATTAATTAATGTCATAGAAATGAATTATAGATGTATAGGTTGATGTTGACTATTTGATAAGACTAAAGGATATATTCTAAGCGCAAATTTTTATTCACTTCGTGACAAGTTCATATTTTCTTTGTGAACGGACTGCTTCATTTAATAGCTTTTTAAAAATCATTATTGTGGTTATTTCACATTCAAGTTGACATTAGCAAGTTAATAATGAATTTTGCTAAAAATGTGAATTCCTACTCACATGATATGGAGGAAAAAAAAGCCCAGACTTCAACTTGCAGCATATGCTTTGGTCTATTTTTCTCTTTTTCACATGGAGTTGGGAACAGATGTTTGGGCAGGTTGATTCTGTACTAACTCTTGTACTTTTACACGTGCCATGGAGGAGGATGTGTGCCAAGTCAGCACAGAGGCTCCCTTGCTAGTCATTAATCACATCAAAGCCACTTATTTTTGCTTTTATTAAATTAAAATGAAAATGAGAGTTCTGCTAACAAAGGTTTATTTTATACAGTGGGGGAGGTAGCCTCATCTCTCATTCCTTTGCTACAGGAGCCTTTTGCTCTTGTTAAACTAATCTAATTGCCAACCCTCGGCATACTTTGTATTTTCTCTTCTCCATCCGTTCCTTTGATCATGCTAATCTCCTGGCCAGAATGCTCTCCTCCCTCGACCCCTCCCTTCCTACCTACCTACTCAAATACAGCACATTCTTCAAGGTCCAGCAAACCTCATGCCAAAGTATAGGGAAAGCTATTCTTTATTACCATATATTTATGGAAACACAAAGATGAAGTTGTCGCATGTCCTTCCTTCTTTACTATACACTGCTGGGCACAGAGTTTACTGAGATGAATGCACAGATTCCTTGCCCTCAAGGAGCTCACATTCTATTATGGGTAGGTGGTTAATTACAATACAAACCAAATTATGTTAAATATTACATTTTAAAAAATTAGAAAAGATTTGTGAGGTGGTTTCAGGAACCACAGGGGACAACCACAGGTTAGCATTGCTGAGTTCCGAGGGAATTAGAATCCTTTTATGGACATTATTCACCAAGCAGTAATGGAGGGAGAAAGGAAGGCTACGTCCTGTGATCATGTACCTACAGGGTGCGGACACCTACCACGTAAGGCAGAGAGTAATGTGTGCCTGACAGACCTCTTTTTAGAGGAGCTTAGAGGAAGGGAAGATTACTTCCAGCTAGTAAAATTAGGGAATTTTTGAGGAGACGTATGTTTGAGCTGGGCCTTGAGGGAAGGATGAGATTGATGAACTGTAATCTAGAGATGGGGATGAGGGAAAACAAGAATATTACAGAAGGAAGAATTAGTATAGGCAAGAAAGCAGAAGGCACGTATGGAGAATAGCAAGTAGTTCAATTTGGCTTTAGTGAAAGACATGAGAAGGATAATTTTACTTGTAGTTGTAGACTGGGGAAATAATTTAGAAAGATAAACTGGGCCAGATCTTAGAGAAGACCGTGAGTACAAGACCTCAGAGGAACACTTATTCCTTGGACAACTATTTGACATTCAATACATACCTCTGTTCACGCTTCATCTCCCCAACAAGCTTATATATTTCTTGAAAGCAGGGGTATGTCCCTCAGAATATAGCACAGTGCCTGGCACATAGCTGGGGTTAAAAATTCTGTTCACTGATTGAGAGAAATTGTTTTTGTTCTCAGGAGGGGGGATCCATAGCATGAAGGACGATCTTACACCACTGGGTTTTCCCTACTCCACTGACACCGTATTAAGCATATGAGAAGACTGTCACTGTTGAAAATCAGAGGCCGTGCTCTTCATATGTTGGCGGTGTCTAAAAATTGAATGATGCAATTCCAGCCCAGCAGGAATCTTACTACTAATGTATGCTTCTTTTCTGTTTTCTCTATGTTAACTGCAAATACTTTCTTAAATTTGTATTTCTGTCTTATCTACATAATATAAAAACAGGTACCTGGAATGTGAAAAGATATTAACTGCCCTGAAAAATCAACTATTTGAACATTTAAGAAGTGATGGCTGCTTGCTAGAGGTTTAAAACTAAGGGAGAAGCGTTTTTGGGGAGTTAAAGAGTTGGCCCTCAAATTCTACCTAGATTGTGTGGCTGGTGGAGAGAGTGGCTAGAGGTTGCATCAGGAGAAGTCATAATCCGTAATCCACCCCTACAATAAACAGATGTTCAAGATATAATTCAGACAAGCAATAAATGTTTGCTCAACACCAACCACATGCTCTATAATGCGCTAGGTTCTGGGATACACTGGCAAGCAAGGGGGACAAATTTCTCAATTTTGTGCAACTTGAATTCTAATGAGATCTAATAGTTTGGTTCAATTGTTCCAATAATAATTAGAAGAAGTTACATTTCTGTAATATCTTAAAGTTTGTAAAAGTTTCACATATTTGTTATTTTCCACTACTCCCTTCTTTTTTGGTTCTATACACTTTTGCTCTATTTTTATCCATTTCCACAGTGTCAGCTATGCCACTATTCTCAAATATTTATCTCTAATGCAGGCACAGTTACTACATCTGTAGTTTAACTATATTTTAGACATTTCCACCTGTGTGAATGCAGTGTAACCAGAACTGTTTTGTCTTCCCCTAATTAACTTCTTTCTCCTCCTATAGTCTTCTTATTTCAATTTATAACATTATCCATCAAACCATTCCAACTAAAAGCAGCGTATCTGATTCTTTATGTACTCCTCCCTCTTTTTACGAGTTCTTTATTTCTTGAATTCATCCTTTTTTTTTTTTTATCCCTTTCTTCATTTCCTCTGTTTCTACCTTAGCTCTGGTCATATAATCTGTCTCCTAAACTATTATAATAGTTTTAATTATCATTGTTTTTAGACTGGTCTAGCTCCTATCACACACACAAAAAAATTCATTAAGTAATTCATCATTCACACCAGAGATAAATTTGAAAATGCAGACTTGAATATATTGTTCTCCAGTTTTAAATTTTTCTGACTTCTGTCATCCATGGCATAAATATCAACTTTTTAGCATGGCCAACTGATGATCTTGCTCCAGTTTGGCTTCCTAATATTGCTTCACTTTATTTTACAAAAGGATCTATTCTCCAGTCATATTTAACCACTTGAAGCTCTCCATGCCTACTCTTCTCTTTCACCCCTTTATGACTTCCATGAGCGGTCCTCTCTTCCCTACTTACATTTGAAGTCTTCCCTTACCCTGAGCTTCTCTGCATTTCTCCTCAAAGTCCCTCTTCAGTTCTCCAATTCTATTATCTATCTACATAGCTATCTATCCACCCATTCATGTGGTAATTATGACGCAATCATTTGCATTACTCTTATTAGGCTTGACTTTCTGAAAGGTAAAATGTGTTTATTCATCTTTGTATCCTCAGTGCCTGCTGAGTACCTACATAAACATCAAGAAAATGTGCAGTGAATGAATAAATAGCAAGGTGACCTCAGGTGTCAAATGGGTTTATTTCTCATCTCTCTCAAGTTGCCTTGGGATGAAAAACTAAAACAAAAGCGGGGGGGGGGGGGTGGATCCCACACTGTTGCTGCTAGTAAACAGAAAGGGTAAAGTCAAGAAACTAGAATCTTAAAGAATTTTGTAAAAGATGAAAAGTATACTTAATTAGATTTTTTAAAGAGTCAATGCCAATCACCTTGTGACTTAACATAAAGCAAAGGAGTCTATCTGGGAAGTCAGAATTGCTTAGTTTTCCTAACGAGCTCCAGAAGTTTGTATAAATTGCTACCACTTTTGGGAGGGAAAATTAGCAATTTATATTAAAATAAAATGTGCATACCCAATTATCCAGCAATTGTACCTCTATGAATCCATTCTTTAGGAATATGAACATACATATGTTAAAGTGTTGGCCATTGAGTCATTATAGTAGCAAAATATTGAAAAGAACATAGGTCTCATTAATAGGATATCGATTAAATAAATCATGGTATGACCATGATATGAATATAACTTTAAAAAAAGAATAAAAGATCCACAAGGTCCATGATATATTCTTGAGTGAAAAAAAAAGTGCATGTACGTGGATGTTTATAAATGCACAGAAAAAGAAAGGGCATGACAGACATTAAACTGCCAGCTGTGCTGACCTCTAGGGAGTGGGACTGGAAGTCTGTGAGGGAAATCTTTCTCCTTTCCCTTTTTTATGCTACTGTGTTATTACAATTACTTTTGTAACTAAAGAACAATATAAACTGTTCAATAATTTAAACAAACAAAATCTCTGAACTTGGAGCAGCAGGATTTGAGAGCAAAACAGGCCATAGTTGGTCCGTAAGGAGCAACTGAAAGCCTTCTAGATAGTCAGGGCTTAGTACTTCACTAGCTGGGACTGCTCATTAAAGGCTTGCCCCATTGGTTTCTAGTATTAGTGGTAGGGCCAGACAGAGAAGAAGGCAGTATTTCAGCTAACTTCAGACTGGCACAACCAAAACAGTAGTGAGTTCCATAATGTGTTTGTCCTCATCAGTAACTCTTCCTGTACATCTCATTGCCAAGTACAGCTTTAACCCCTGTAAGAACGGCTGGAGGAGATGTTAGGTTGAGAAGCTCTCTGTAGTCTTTGGAACTCAGCTAGAGTCCTTCATACCAGGTAGCCGACCACAGCCTTAATTATCTAGGCATGAACAGCATACCGTGAATTGAGAGTTTTGTCACCTAATGACGCTCTGCTGCCATTCACCTTTCTAGAAGAGCCCAAATGACATCTGTTTGCTTGTCTACCTGCTTGCTCACTCACCATAGCCAATATGTAGCAACCTGCTTGGGGATCTGGGGACAACGGGGTAGAGGAAAGTCCACTGAAGGAAACAGAACTGTGTGGGATAAAAGCATTAGAATAGTTCAGTTCTATGCTTATCTCTGAAGACCCTGGTTCAAGAAAAGGGCAGTGGGATAACTAATGATTTATAATGTACTATTTAGCATATGAAATTTTCTTGGCATCACCCAGGGCTGGTTGGTTTATTGATGGCTTATACCTAGCATCACTGGTTAGATAGCCTGGCTGGCTACACGTACAGAGGTGCATGAAGGACCCCAGAGAAAACTTTTAGGAAGCTCTCCTGAAACTAAGAAACAAGTCAAATATTTACCTCTAGCTTAGGTGTATTTACTATATCTATAGTTTAACTGAAAACCCTGGTGGCGAAGTGGTTAAGAGCTATGGCTGCTAACCAAAAAGGTCAGCAGTTCAAATCCACCAGGCTCTTCTTGGAAACTCTATGGTGCAATTCTTCTCTGTCCTATAGGGTCGCTATGAGTTGGAATCACCTCCACGGCAACGGGTTTGGTTTTTTGTTTTTTATAGTTTAACTATCTTTGGCTGGATCCAAAGATGCAGTATATCCTTGTGTGAATAAGAAGGGCCTCTGTAAGCTGCACTTGGAAGTCTCTTGAACCCCTGATAGTTGCCTGCGTTCTTTCTCCTCTTCTACTGTATCCTTTGTCTTTACTAAAAGCCTTATGTGAGGAATTTTGTGAGTCCTTTCAATTATTCTACTTGCTGTAATCTTTGCAGGAATAAATCATAGCTGTTAATTTTCTAATGATGTGTAACAAATTATCAAAAATTTAGAGGTTTAAAACAATACCTACTTATTAGCTCCCAGTTCTGTAGGTCAGAGCTCAGAACAGACTGTGGGTAAGTTCTCTGCTTAGGGTCTCATGAAGCTAAAATCAAGGTACTGGCCAAACTTCATTCTCATCAGGAGCTTGGGATCTCATATGAATGTGGTAGGTTTCAGTTGCTTATGGTTATACAACTAAAATCCCTGTTTCCTTGCTGGCTCTTGGCTCTTTGCTGGAGCAGCTCTGAACTCCTAGAGGTCACCTGCATTGCTTGCAACATGGCCCCCTCCATTGGCCCTTTTATACTTCCAATCTCTTGCATCCAAAAAAACTCATTCCCTTTCAAGAAATCATTTAATTAGGATAAACTATCTTAACGTCCCCTGATCTGGGATCTTAATTACATCTACAAAATCCCTTTACAGTTACACTTGTATTAGTGTTTAAAAACTGGAGGTGGATTTTGGAGGCCATTTTAGAATTCTGCCTACTACAACAAAACAAAACAAAAATAAAACAGTTGCTGTCAAGTGGATTCCTACTTATGGCGACCCCATGTGTTGCAGAGTAGAATTGTGATCGATGGGGCTTTCAAGGCTGTGACGTTTGGAAGCACATCTACAAGCCTTCTTCCAAGGTGCCTCTGGGTGTGTTTGAACAGCCAACATTTTAGTTAGTAGCTGAGCACTTAACTGTTTGTGCCAGCCAGGGACTCCTTAGCATTTTCACTTTTAGTTTTTTTTTTTAATGAAACATGAAACCAAATAACTCTTTACTATTAATTCAATCGAAGAGAACACAACCAGATATTACCATTCATCATATAAGTGAGGAAGATTTAAGTTTGAATTTGATTACCTTAACTACAGTTTTGTTCACTTTTTAGGTGATTCACAACCCCTATTTGAAACCCTTGTGGCGTAGTGGTTAAGTGCTACAGCTGTTAACCAAAACATCGGCAGTTCGAATCCACCAGGCACTCCTTGGAAACTCTACAGGGCAGTTCTACTCTGTCCTACAGGGTCACTATGAGTCGGAATTGATTCGATGGCAGTGGGTATTTGACAGCTCAAGAATATTCCTCTTAAGTTTACTGCATAATTGCATAATACTCCTATTTTCTTTGTAAAGTCTTGATTATACAATTGAACTCTTATTTAACAGTTTATCCTGCTTCAATCAGGGAACTTTTTTTTTCTTTCTTTAATTTCTCTGATATAAACTGTTGACAGAATCACCAGGGTACTTGACTACATTGAGACTTAGCCATTCTTAGAAGAATTCCATTTATGGAAAGGCAAAAGGAGCTAATTAATTTCATTCATAGTGCCCAATCATGATATTGCAGTAATGAGAAATAGCAATGATGGAAGAAAACAAAACAAACCCTGCTTCCTTGAAAAAAAGAGGCAAAAAGTGTTACTTATTAAGGCCATAGGTTGTAGGAGTTGCATTTATAAAAGTAGAGACCCCAACTTGCTCCTTCTCTGAAAGAAAAGCCTCCATGATTACTTTTAGTCAGAAAATATATTTTAATTGAATTCTTTATCAAGAACTCTTCTCAAATTGCAGAGTTAGTGGGGTTAGTGGAAATACAGTTTGTTTACTTATTCATTCATTCATTGGTCACAGTTCCAAATTTTGTACTTTAAAGTTTCATGGAGAAACCCATTTGTAAATATGTTGCAAGGTGAATTAAGACTGATATCTCAGAAAAATGAAAATATTCCCTTCACCTCTATTAATACTTAGTCTGAATTAAAAATTTCCACTTAAACATTTCATATATTATGTAGGGTTGATTCTGAGAATTGGCTGCTCACTTTTAAAATTAAAGGATTCATTTATTCATTCAAAAATATTTATCAAGTGCCAGTTAGGAGCTGGACACTCTTCTAGGTAAGGGAAAGCTTTCTGAAGACGATGCCAAAATTGAGTTAACAAAAACAAACTTTTTTTTTTGTCTCTTGTATTTAGGACACAGTACTAATTTGCAGATTATTAAGCTATTGTTGGAAACCCTGGTGGCGTAGTGGTGAAGTGCTATGGCTGCTAACCAAAGGGTCGGCAGTTCGAATCCACCAGGCACTCCTCGGAAACTCTATGGGGCAGTTGTACTCTGTCCTATATGGTCGCTATGAATCGGAATCGACTCAATGGCACTGGGTTTAAGCTATTGTCTTTCAGCTGCAAGCCCACCCTTCTATACTCTTTAATTCTGGGGCTAGAGTGCTGCTCTGCATTTGGTTGTGTCAATTAGGGGTATTGGAGAGAGAATGAGAGGCTGGAAGAGGAAGAAATGATTTGCTCCTTCTATTTTATTTATTTCCTGGTCCTGTTAATGTCTCAACAGCAACAGTGACACTAAACTTTGGCAACAGTGGTTGGTTCCACTTTGTAGTTTCTCCACTAGAACAAGGGGATGCTGCATGGTTTAAAGTCAGGAAGGGTGTGCATTAGGGTTGTATCCTTTTACCATATTCAATCTGTATGTTGAGCAAATAATCCAAGAAGCTGGACTATTTGAAGAAGAATGAGGCATCATCAGGACTGAAGGAAAACTCTTTAACAACCTGCATTATGCAGATGACACAACCTTGCTTGCTGAAACTGAAGAGGACTTGAAGCACTTCTTGATGAAGACCAAAGACCACAGCCTTCAGTAGGGATTACACCTCAACATAAAGAAAACAAAAATCCTCACAGCTGGATCAATAAACAACATCATGATAAACAGAGAAAATATTGAAGTTCTCAAGGATTTCATTTTACTTGAAGCCACAATCAATGGCCATGGAGCAGCAGTCAAGAAATCAAATGATGTATTGCATTGGGTAAATCTGCTGTAAAAGGCCCCTTTAAAGTGTTAAAAAACAAAGATGTCACCTTGAAGACTAAGATGTGCCTGACTCAAGCCATGATGTTTTCAATTGCCTCATATGCATGAGAAAGCTGGACAAGGAATAAGGAAGACCGAAGAAGAATTGACGCCTTTGGTGTTGACGAAGAATACTGAAGATACCATGGACTGTCAAAAAAACAAATCTATCTTGAAAGAAGTACTGCCAGAATGCTCCTTAGAAGCAAGGATGGTAAGACTTCATCTCACATACTTTAGGACTTAGTACAGTGGCTGCAACAATGGGCTCAAGCATAACAACGGTTGTGAGAATGGCACAGGACCAGGCAGTGTTTCATTCTGTAGTATGTACGGTAGCTATGAGTTGGAACCAACTCCATGGCATCTAACAACAATAACAACTAGCACCAGACTAATCACACTCCCTCAGGGACAACTTAGAGGTCTGAGTGTCAGCTTCAAATTTTAATAACTCCTTGCACTGCCCTCTTCCCTTTGATCCTCATCCTAGGGGTTTTAACTGTTTCCTGGAGATACCACCTCTTTGACACTTCAGTGTTCTCTTTTTGTGCTTTGAGTTCTTTAATGCATGATTAACCATTCTTTATATTAATGTCTTTGTTAAATAATTGGTATAGTACTATCTCCTGATTGAACCCTGACTGAACCAAAAATTAACGTGCCATCAATAACTTTAAAAATAAGTTTCATTTCTCAAGTTCCTCATGATAAATTAATGATTTCTGGCAATGCAGTGATATATATATAGTCTATAACCTAGGTAGTTTTACAAATGCAGGAAAATGGAGCAGTTAATAATTAGAATGTCCCAAATATTTTCTCTAAAAATGAAGGGGCCAGTTATATGATGGCAAATTGAATTTTATTATTTTGATCTCCTTTAGAAGCTTTATTTGAAGAATAATTGACAAAATTGGATTAGCAGGTGTGGCAAGCCAATGTTGTAATTATTTATAAAGAAAAAAATTACTGGATAAGTAAGTGTAGTGCTTGCCTTGGTAATTAAAAATGAGCACACCTTGGGCCAGCTAGGGAGGTCACACTACTGACTGCCATGCTTTTATGCAGAATGAGTTTAATTTAATTCTAATAATTTTAATTACAATTTAAAACATTAGCATAAGTACTCAACTGTATCAAAGTTTTATGAAAACACATTCATATTATTTATATAGCCTAAACAGACATTCAGTACATCATTTGGCTTTTTTTTTTTTTTTCAGTTATATCTGAGAAATATAACTAAAAAAAAAAAAGCTAAATGATGTATTCTCAGGGTATCTTCCATTCCAAGATTTTCTATTTATCTATTTGAAATTTTAGTTTGATTCTATGTAGTAAGCGGAAAGAAGCCAACGGAAACAAATTTAGTTTGACCACTGAACTAAAAAATTCTTGCTTATTGTGATCTTTAGCCTTAGTAAGCATTTAAAATGGTGATTTGTTGAGTGCAGAGTATTTTTAACAGAGAAAATTTATAGAATATAAGTTCTCTGATATACTCCATTGATGGCTGAATTTATGAAATACATTTATAAAGAATTCCTGACCTACTGCCTCAAATATTAGAGTTCAAAATGATACTATTCATTTCTGATGATGTCTCTGGCCTTTTAAAGTCAACCTATCTTTAAATTGTGTTTAGAAAATATTAATTTTTTTAGCCACACAGAATAATTTTTCTTTTTCTTTAAATATTTTTGTTGCTGTCATTTAGGTGTCTTGATTCTAAAATCTGTGTTTTGTTGTTTAATTAAAAAGTTAAGTAGTATATAATTTAGAAATATCTGTGTTAGTGTCACATAGTTCAAAAAAAGTTGAAAATCATCTTAAGGTGATATGTCTCTTACCTAAAATTCTGGAAAATAAATACTGGATAAATTAGTTTTAGGTAAGGAGGCAAATAAACTCTAAGGATACAAAATAAATATTTTAAAATTATCCACTATATGATTATTTTCAGAAAAAAATTACAGAACAATTAACAAAAATAGCTAACATTTCTTAAGTACTGGTGATACCACACTCATATTTATATTTAGTCCAAATTCCAGCAAGAAAGACAGAATAGATAAAAGGCAACATCTGAGGAAATAAGGACTGAAAACTGCCCAAAACTGGTGAGCAATATGAGCCCACAGGTAGAGAAGGTGCACGGGAATAATGTATACAAATCTCACTTATAAGCACAGGTTTTTTTTTTTTTTTTTTAAATTGTGCTTTAAGTGAAAGATTACAAATCAAGTCAGTCTGTCATACAAAAACTTATACACACCTTGCTATGTAACCCTAGCTGTGCTCCCCCAATGTGGCAGCACACTCCTCCTCTCCACCCTATATCCCGTGTCCACTCAACCAGCTGCCGTCCCCCTCTCCCTTCTCATCTCACCTCCAGACAGACGCTGCCCACATAGTCTCATGTGTTTACTTGAGCCAAGAAGCTCACTCCTCATCAATATCATTCTCTGTCTCATAGTTCAGTCCAATCTTTGTTTAAACAGTTGGCTTTGGGAACGGTTCCAGTCTTGGGCTAATGGAGGGTCTAGGGGCCATGGCCTCTGCGGTCTTTTCAGTCTCAGTCAGACCATTAAATCTAGTCCTTTTATAAGAATTTGAGGTCTGCATCCCACTGTTCTCCGGCTCCATCAATGATTCTCTGTTGTGTTCCCTGTCAGGGAAGTCATCGGTGGTAGCTGGGCACTATCTAGTTCTTCTGGTCTCAGGCTGATGGGGTTTCTGGGTTATATAGCCCTTTCTGTCTATGAGCACAGATTTTAAAAACCCCAAACAAAATAGGATTGAACTGGATATACCTGTGTAAAAGGTTATGATCATGATCAAGTTGAATTTACTTCAGAGTTGTGGAGGTGGTTTTACATTAGAAACTCTATAAATATAATGCACAGTATTAAACAAATTAAAGGAGAAAAAAATGTGATCATCTCAATAGATGCATGCATTGAGTTTAGCATCTCTTCCTGATAAATGCTCTCAATAATCTATAAAGAGTAAGAAATCTTTTGAACCTGATAAAGAGTATCCATCTAAAAGTATAGTAAAGAACATTCTTAAAGGACAGAACATTAAACACATTCCCATCAAAATCAGGAATTAGACAATGACACTTGCTTAACACCACTTTTATTCAACATGGTAGTGTAAGTCAAGAAAAGGAAATAGTTTAAAAACTGGGGAACAAAAAAGCAAAGTGTGATTATTTACAAACTGTATAATTAGATATCCTTGGGGCTGCCACGAGTCAGAATCAACTCAGTGGCAATGAGCTTGTTTTTTTTTTTTTTTGTGATGTCATAAGTAAAGTTAACCCTGGAGGAGAGTGGGTCCTAACCCCTTCTGAGTGGTGTCTTATAAAAGGGGAGAAGGAACAGAGTCACACAAAGGGAGAAGGTGCCATGTGAAGATACATCTAGAAGCAGCAAAGGAATGCCAAAGATTGCCTGCAACAACTAGAAGCTAGGAGAGTGGCATGGAAGAGTTCCTCTCTCAGAATCTTCACAAGGAATCAACACGGCCAATACCCTCATTTGGACTTCTAGCTTGCAGAATCATGAGACAATACATTTCTGTTCTTTAAAGCTGCCTCCTTTGTGGTATTTTGTTATTGCAGCCCTAGGAAGCTAAGACAACATAAACAATTTACACGTTTGATTATATTATATTTATATTATACTCTGTTCATCCAAAGACTCAATGAAAGACTAAAATAATGCTGCAGAGACTGGCAGAAGATACATGTATTACTTATAATTGACAAAGGATTAGTATCTAGAATATATAAAAGATTCCTGTAAATCAACAAGAAAAAGACAGCCAATAGAAAAATGGGTAAAAATGCATAGACAGGCATTTCACAGAAAAGGAAACAAATCAACACAAATATATGGAAAAATCATGAGTCTCATTAAAAATTAAGGATATGCAAATTAAGATCATAATTAGGTGCCATTTTATTGCCATTATATTGGCAAAGGAGCCCTGGTGGTGCAGTGGTTAAGAACTCAGCTCCTAATCGCAAGGTCAGCAGTTCAAATATACCAGCTTCTCCTTGAAAACCCTATGGGGCACTTCTATTCTGTCCTATAAGATTGTTATGAGTCAGAATTGACTCAATGGCAACAGATTTTTTCTGATATTGACAAAAAAAAAAAAAAAGAAGGCTGATAATACCAACTGTTGGTGAGGATGTGAAACATGGAATTCTCATGCATTGCTGGTAAATGGGTACAACTATTTTGGAAAAAAAGTCATATTTTTAGAATTGAACATGTATAACTTATGATCAGGGAATCCTAATGCTAAATATATGCCCTACAGAAACTCTTGCACATGCACACTTTTAAGAATATTCATAACAACTATGTTTGTAATACTAAAACACTGGACAAAAAAAAGGTCCACAAGGAGAAAAATGTGATGTAGTCACATTTTTAGAACACTCAAGAACAAGAAAAGTGAAAAACATAATGTTTAGGTGCCATTGAGTCGGTTACGACTCATAGAGACCCTATAACAAAAGAACGAAACACTGCCTGATCCCGTGCCATCCTCACAGTAGCTGTTACGCTTAAGCCCAGTTGCAGCCACTGTGTTAATTCATCTTGTTGAGGGCCTTCCTCTTCTTTGCAGACCCTCTACTTTACCAAGCAGGGACTGATCCCTCCTGATATTATGTCCAAAGTAGGTGAGACTCTGTCTGGCCATTCCTGCTTCTAAGGAGCATTCTGGTAGTACTTCTTCCAAGATACTCAAAAGAGTCACTCATGAGAAGCAAAATGAACTTCTCTGCAAGCCAGAAAGAGAGAAGACCAAGCCCAGAGGAGGCTAACAGTAGACTGGACAATGGTCTGTGGGTGATTGACAGTTGAGGAATTCAGAGGAGGAAGGCAGCAGCCTGGGCAGCAACCCAGTGACAATGGTGATAGGAGAGGAAGACAGGGATTATAATGGTCATTGGAGTAGCATCTCTGGTTATGTGGGAGGTTCCCCTAGGCCCCACCTCCCACAAAGGGACTCCTTTAAGGAATAACTGAGGGGGGTATCCCAGGAAAGACCCAATATCCTGATCTCCTGCTATTCAAGCTGGAGGAAGGTCAGAGATACATACAAATGTGGTAAAACTATCATGAAAACATGGGAGTGTTAAACACCAAATTCAAGTTTGTGCTACCTTGGAGGATGAGGCATACAAGTAGCTGCGGTATGGCTGTCAACATTCTAGTTCATAAGACCATGGTGATGGAGTCACAGGACACATTTTATTATGCTTCTCAACTTATATATATTCTTTTATATGTATCACATTTGACATAATGAGATGCTAAGCCTCTAAGATTTTATTTTTTTCTCTTAAATTTGAGTTTTAATTCACTATTTGGTTGCTTTTATTAGACAGTCTTCCTAATTCAGCTGCAAAGAAAGCTTATAATTTATAAAGCCTGTAAGGAATCTCATTATTTTAATTTGATGACCATGCATCAATACAAAATAGAACTCACTATAATTCCGATTTGGCAAATAGAAATATCTATATATAGATATATCTAACCAGTATATATTATGTCATATTTACATTAAAATTTCAAATCTCATTTCTCTGACCTTCCTCCAGCTTGAATAGCAGGAAATCAGGAAATTGGGTCTTTTCTGGGACTCCCTCCACCCAATTATTCCTTTAAGGAGTCCCTTTGTGCGGGGTGGAGGGGAGGCTAGGGGAACCTCAGACATAACCAGAATTGTGATTCCAATGATAATAATCTCTGTCTTTCCCTTCCATCACCATTGCCACTGTGTTGCTGTCCAAGCTGCTGCCCTCTTCCTCTGAATTCATGAACTGTCAATCATCCACAGACCATTGACCAGTCTGCTGTTAGCCTCCTCTGGGCTTGGTCTTCTCTCTTTCTGGCTTGTAGAAAAGTTCATTTTGCTTTTCTAGTGAGTGACACTTTAGATGGAGTTTCCCATAGCAGAGTTGTTAGGGCTCAAAGTGACTCCTTATACCACAGTCCTTGAGAGATACAGTGAGGGAGGCTGGGAGTTGAGAGCTGAGGTTGGATTCGGAATGATCCGTAATGGCTTCACACTGTTTTTGGATACACCAATCCCACCATCTTCCAGGCTCTGATATTCAACCTCATCCATTTTGGATTTGTGAGTCTTCTCACTCATGGTGACTTGCTTTTGAGGACTCTATTATTTCCTCCACTAGTTCAGGCCCTTCAGAGACACTTAGTTTATTGAATAAATCTATATATACTTTAAACATATACTACCATAGGGTTTCTGGGCTTATTAACAATTAAAGAATCTGTTCTGTTTCAGTGTCCCTGGCAGTTCTACCACAGTTGGGAAGTTGCTGATTGTTCTCTAACAGTTAAAAGGCTGCGCTGCCCAGAGTACACAGAGGGCTTTAGGGGTTGATGTGATCCAACACCGCCCATCAACCTAATAGTGTCCTGGCTCTGACTCAACCCCGGGAAATTCTCATTTACCTTCATAAAAAAAAAAATGAGAAAAATGGATATACCACAAAATATTAATAATGGTAATATAAGGGGGGAAACCCTCGTGGTGTAGTGGTTAAGTGCTAAGGCTGCTAACCAAAGGTTGGCAGTTCGAATCTGCCAGGTGCTCTTTGGAAACTCTATGGGGCAGTTCCACTCTGTCCTACAGGGTTGCTATGAATCAGAATTGACAGCATTGAGTTTTTTTTTTTTTAATATAAGGGGTAAGATTTCAGGGTTTCTTTTTTTTACACATCTTTTAACTTTCTAAATTCGCTTACCTGAACATTTGCTAATTTTATATTCAACAAGATAAGCCATGAAAGAAACAGAATTAAAACAAACTAAAATCTTTTAAGAATTTATTGGATTCCTAGAACTTTGAACACAATATCTTTGGTTCGTTGTTGGTATTACAGCCATGAGGTAATTACTTTTATTTAGAATTTTCCATTATTACAAAGGCATCCCTAAGTGCATCTTTCTATTTCATACCTTATTTGGGATATTTACATTGTTTCTCAAGCAAGTAAACTTCTGTTCTCATTGGATTTTCATATCTAAGTTTTGTTTACTTATAGTAATCTACTCTTCACATGGAGACTCTGTTGGTGTAGTGGTTAAGAGCTACGGCTGCTAACAAAAAGGTGGTCAGTAGTTTAAATCCAACAGGTGCTCCTTGGAAACTCTACGGGGCAGTTCTACTCTGTCCTTTAGGGTCGCTACGAGTCGGAACCGACTCGATGGCAATGGGTTTGGTTTGGTTTGACTCTTCACATTTGTCTCTTTACCATGTCACACAAAATGAATCATCTAATGATAACCCCCAAAGTATCAAAATCTAGCTACGGAATGGAATTTGAGCCCCTCCCCCTACATGGCATTGTTTCTAGAGGCCTCTTATCAGAGAAAATCATTTTACTGTCTCATTAAAAGTTGTCACTGCCAGAGAAATGACAGCTAATTCCACACATATGAGTAATAACAGCCAGACATTTGATTAAAAATGAAAAACATTAGAAATGCGAAGTTTTATAATTGTACCCTCCAAATAATTGAGCATTATCAAATAAAGCCTCCCAGAAAAATCGCAAAAATATGGGAAAAGAGACTTACTTTATGACTAGCATGGAATATTAGGAGTTCAAGTAAATAAACATGGTTTCTGTTCAGATGATGACATCTTAGACACCATTTTTTTTTAAAGTACACATTAAAATTAAAATGGTGTAAACGGTTAAGGACTTGACTACTAGCTGAAAGGCTGACTGTTCGAACCCACCCAGAGGTGCCTTGGGAGTCCCTATGGACCAGTTCTACTCTGCACACACTGGGTCACCATGAGTCAGAATCGACTAGACAGCAATGAGTTTACCCCATTGTTATTAGTGAATTAAAAAATTGTCCATTTCTCTGTGGCTCGATATACTGTCAAACAATCCCATTAACTCCAGACTTTATGGTATTTTTTATATTTGGCAAACCCAAATGGGGTTACAAACACAGAACAAAAGAGATAATCTCCTGTGGTGTATTTATCAAGTTTAGAAAATTTATTTGCTTACCAGCTCACTGAATTCATTATTGCCTAGGTCAAGTCTTTCCAACTGGGCCAGTTTGTGCATTGACCTATAAGAGATGGAGAAAAATACTACTGTGAGGCAGTCCATGACACATTGGTTCGTAAAACATTCTACACATCCTCTGTCAGATTTACCTGATTGTATAGTGTTTTTTATAGTGAACAGAAATAGGGGTATTCTTCAGCAACAAGTAAATTGCATATACACAGAATTGTGTGCAAACTGCCACCGGAAAACCTTTAGTAGCTTACCATGATTTACAGCATTGATTCTTAAATGCCAGTCTATGGTTGGACTAAAGGGCTGGCTGTTAAACAAAAAACCTGGGGAGTTTGTTAATACCTTTATACCAGTAAGAGGTATAGGGTGAGTCCCCATGATCTATATTTTTAGTAACCTCTATAAGTTTGGCAACCAATGGATGCACCCAATTCTAGAAAAGCATTCTAAAATCCCAGGATAAGGCCACAATTTCATCTTCAGTCTTACCTTTCATCACTCCTCTAAATAAACTTTCATTATAGACAAACTCTTGCACTTAATTGTCTCCAAAACACATAAGCTTGAATGCTCTTACTGCTCTTAATAATTGTAAACCTTAGGCAAGAGTTGATGACACAGGCGAAGCGTGCCCTAGCACACCAGAGATACAATCAACATTCCTCAAGCCACTCTCAAGAAGACACAACATAAGAAAAGATTATATTTTTCTGAGTTTTAAGTACTTTTATCTCCCCATTAAGCAAAAGGCTGTCCTTAAGTCCTGCCTATACAGAAATTCTGGAGATATACTGACTCAAACCTTATAAATTATAGCTTCTTTTTTAGATCTAAAATTGTTACAGTAATTACCTTACAAGGCTTTTATGAGCATTACATGAGGTGGTACTGTAATCCAGACAGGGTCGGATACCCAGAAATGTTAACTTGTGTGTGCTGTTTCTTCACTCAGTAAAAGTTGCAGAGAGATTATGTGTGACAGGCAATCTTCTGGGGCCTGGGTACAGCAGTGAACAAAACAGGGAAAAGATCTTGCCTAGAAGAACTTTAAACTTCAGTGTGGAGGGGAGGTGGGGAATGGGGAGGGATGGAAGGGGAAAGAGACCCAGGAAAGACGCATAACTCGAATGTAGCCATCATCCAGATGACATACGATGGAGTCTTGAGAGTATGAGATGACCAAGGGAGTGAGTGTAGATGGAAAAGAGAATAGGTCTAAGGGAGATAAGAATGAGCTGACAGAGAAAACTGAGGAGTGCTCAGGGACACAGGAAAACAAAAGAAAACAGAAGAATGGTTTTGTCCTGAAAGCCAGGGAAAGAAGCTATTTCAAGGTAGAGGAAGGACAAATTGTGACAAAAGCTGCTGATAGATCTGAGAATTTACCACTGGGTTTTAACAATATGGAAATTAGTGGCAAATTTGAGAAGGGTAGTTTTCTATATGTGGGAGGAAGGAATTAAAGATGATTTCTATATTGGGTAGCACTGTGGGAATACAGGAAGAGAATATAAATAAGTTGAGATATAAAGAATTCTATTTTAAATACTATTATTGGCTTTGAGGTGAATGTGAGGCACCCATACTGGGGAAAATGTGAGTGTGTGTGTGTGTTTGTGTGTGTTTGTGTGTGTACGTGTTACCAGAGCTCAGGTAAAACATCTTGGCTGGAAACAAATATTTGAGAAATAAAGAAGTGACACTTCTTATATATTCTACTTGAAGATGATTTCTCTTTTTAACTCGTGTGCCATTGGCTTTTGTTTCCACATTTACCTGGCATTTAACACTTACTTCCTTGAATTGTTTCTTTTTTCACATGTACATGTCCCCTTTCCCCACCCAGATCTTAAAATATGCTTCAAGATGCCCAGAAAGGCCTGTGTGGAACCACCAGGATTTCAAATACCATCGTGAAACCTCTGCCAGTATTGTAAGGAGAACAGTTGCCTCATTTCTTAGCAAATCTATGACATAGTTTCCTACCACTTCTTGCAATACTCTTCCTTTTACTTGCTCTGAAGGAAAAAAAAAAAAAAGATTTCCAATTGGGTTTTCTGAACTATTTCTTTAGAAGCAAAGATGGTGAGACTCTGTCTTGTTTACTTTGGACATGCCATTGGGAAGCCCCAATCACTGGAAAAAGACATCATGCTTGGTAAAGTAGATGGTCAGGAAAAAAGGAGACCCTCAACGAGATGGACTGACACAGTGGCTGCAACAATGGACTCAAATATAGTAATAATCGTGGAGTTGGTACCAGATTAGGCAATGTTTCCTTTTGTTATGTGAGGTTGCTATGAGTAGGAGCCAACTCGACGGTCTCTAACAACAACAGCAACAACAGAAATTCTGCTTCTTAAAATCCCTTTTCTTCTACTTTAGTTTTATTTCATTTTATTTTTATGAAGCTAGTTTTCATCAATTTTTAATTACTGTCACCATAGTTTCCTTCCATCATTACATTCTGACTTCTGTTTTTGAAGTTGTTTTTCCAATATGCTGTTTTATATTTTATACCTTTAAAATTATTGCATTTTTTATTTCTGCTTTTGAAGATTTCATTCCAGTATGATTCCTTACATTTTACACCTTTAAAATAGACTGCTTTCACTAATGCACCAAGCTTTAGATCATCTGCAACACAGCCTATTGCTTTTCTCGTTTATGTGCTAGCTGCTAAACTATATTCTGTCAAATTTTCCAAAAAAATGTTTCTTTTCGGTGAACATATGTAATAGGATTTTAACTCGATCAGGATACAAACAAATAAGAATCTGTCAAAAAAATAAAATAAAACTCATGGTATTTTTGTCTGCAATGTTCTTTGCGAGCATTCATTCACATAGTTTGTGCTTCTTTACGACAGGCACTGGATTTATAAAGATTTCTGGGATGCAATCAATTCCTCAGTGTAGGGGGCTATCTATCACACGCATTGCAGGGTGTTTAGCACATCATACATAGTCTTTACTCTGAATGACCCATATCCTAAGTGGGAGTGACCTTTAAATGAATAATAATTTCACAGGATAATAAATACCATAATATAAGTATGTACAGATTACCATAAGAAGCCCTGGAGGTGCAATGGTTAAGAGGTCAGCTGCTAACCAAAACGTAGGTGGTTTGAAGCCACCAGCAGCTGCGCGAGGGAAAAGAGCCAGTGATCTGCTCCAGTAAAGGTTTCAGCAAAGGAAACCCTGTGGGGCGGTTGTACTCTGTCCTATAGTGTCTCTATGAGTCAAAATTGACTCGAGGGCACACAACAGCATCATAAATTACCGTAGGAGCTCAGAAGAAAGAACAACTAGCAGTTCAGTATTACAGAAAGCTTCAATACATTTCAGCTTAGTCTTGGAGAATCTCGTCATGTGGCTCACATATATTTGCACATGTAAAAAGGAACAATGAAAATACTGAAAGAGTATTTATGAAGTTGAGGTTTTTCTGAGATTATAGATTAAGTTCAGAATATTAAGATGTATCCGGAAAGGCTGTAAAAGATTTTTATCTAACGTAAAGAAACTCTAAAGTTTCCCATTAGAGTTTGTTGCAGGAAACCCTATTGCTCTTACCCTTATGATTCGGTAAAGTGACTTCTGGAACGCAGCATTTCTCATCCTCCATATTATTGATATTTAGGGCTTGAGCTAGAATCAACTTGACGGCAGTGGGTTTGGTTCTGGTAATTCTCACTGTTGGGGCTAACTTGTGCATCGTAGGATATTTAGCACCCTGGTTTCTACCTACTAGATTCCAGTAGCAGACCTCCAGTTGTCACACTCAAAATGTCTCCAAACCAAACCAAACCAAACCCATTGTTGTTGAGTGGATTCCGATGCACACTGAACCTGTTGGACAGAATAGAACTGCCCCATAAGGTTTCCAAGGAGTGGTTGGTGGATTCGAACTGCCATCCATTCAGTTAGCAGCTAAACTGTTAACCACTGCTTTGTTAAATGTCCCCTAGGGGCAAAATTGCTCCAGTTGAGAACCACTGCACTAGAGTAATACCTCCAGCCTTTCTCTCCTCCCCTTATTGATTAGTAGGGGGGCGGGGTGGGAATCTTAGCACCACTTGCCTACAACCTTATTCTACTATTTAGGTTTCCAGGTGGTCTGCCTGTACGCTACTCAAGCTAACTCATTTGAGAGATGCATTCATTTGGCTCTGCTCACTCTTCTTTTAAGTAAGCATATGTAGGTCTAGGGTTTATCTCTCTGTGGCTTATACAGGAGTTCAACTAATGTGATTCCCCTTGCAACTGGTGGGCTCTGAAAATATGATTAACACCACAGGTCAAGGAGCATACATTAGCCCTTGGTCACAGGTTTGGGCCATGTTCTCTGTCAGTAATACTGGCAATTTGATCTCCATCTGTCTGAATCAAATGTCCTATACATTGTTTGGATTCATTTGTCCACTTAGTTACCTGAAGAAGTGAGTTCTAGTGAAATCAGTACCAACCTATCGTCATATCATATTTATAAATATTGTGTAAATGTGTAAAATTTCTGATTGTCACTTTTATTGTTGCTGTTTCTCTTGCCTAGGATGTTTTGCATGTAAATCTTCTCATAGCTGGCTCCTTTTCTTCATCTCAGCTCTAATGTCTCCTTCTCAGATAGTCCATCCTCCATTATAATCCTAGTTTTCATCAATTTTTAATTACTAACACCAAAGGTTCCTTCTATCATTATATTCTTACTTCCATTTTTGAAGTTGTCCTTCCAGTATGATTTCTTACATTTTCCCTCCTTCACATTGGGTCACTATGAGTCTTAATTGACCCAACAGCAGCTAACAACAACATATTATATATACTACCCTGTTTTATTTTCTTCTTAACACTTACCACTAAAATCATCTTGTTTTTTATTTGTTTGCTTGCTAATTCTTTGTCTCCCACCACTAGATTTAAGTTCCATGAGAGCAAAAGATTTGCTTGGCAACCTATTCACAGAGTAAATAGCTTCTCAACCAATGTTTGTTAAATGAAGACATTCATACATGCATAAATGAATGATTCTTCCCTACTAAGAAATTTGAATATTTAAAACTACAAACTGCTCTATTTCTATCAGGTATCTACAATTAGTTACAGTTGTCAAGCAGACAGCAACAATTAATTAACTGTTGTCAATGAGATATTCTGATAGGCCTGTTTTAATGAGTACTGTAATGAACATATATTGACTCACTTATTGTAGAATATGCATGCTAGATGAAGGAAGACATGACTGAGGTTTGACAGCCCTGGATATCTACAACTTGTATTAAGCTAACTTTCTGACATTTCAAATGATCCTTTTTTAATTAAAACAATAAAAGAAATGCTAGGTGAAGAGTTTAGGTAAGTTTTTTTTTTTTTTACTTCCCTAATACCTTTTTTTTCATACCTTATTTATCCACTGCATATGAGTTGGAGTCGACTCGACGGTACTGTGTTGTTGCTGTGTTGTTGTTGCTATAATAGAAATACCACAAATGGATGGCTTTAACAAAGAAAAATTTATTTCCACACAGTAAAGTAGGCTGAAAGTCCAAATTCAAGGTGTCAGCTCCAGGGGAAGGCTTTCTCTCTCTGTCGGCTCTGGAGGAAGGTCTTTGTCCTCAATCTTCCCATGGCCGAGGAGCTTCTCAGGTGTGGGGAACCCAGGTCCAAAGGACACGCTCTGCTCCTGGTGCTACTTTCTTGGTGGTATGAGGTTCCCTGCTTTCTGCTTGCTTCCCTTTCCTTTTATCTCTTGAGAGGTAAAAGGTGGTGCAGGCCATACCCCAGAGAAACCCCTTTACCTTGGATCAGGGAGGTGACCTGAGTAAGGGTGGTGCTACAAGCCCACCCTAATCTTCTTAAAATAAAATTAAAATCACAAAATGGACAAGCACACATGGCCTAATCAAGTTGATGCACACATTTGTTGGGGGGGGGGGAGCGTAATTTAATTAACGACACCTGGTTATCTAAAATATAGAAACAAAACTTTCTGTTGGACAGTAGGTACAGGGGTTAAGAGCATAGACTCTGGATTGAGACTACCTGGGTCCGAATCTTGATTCTACCACTCACTACCCGGTTAACCATGAACAAACTAAATCATATCTTTGCACTTTTCTCCTATGTAATACGAGGATGATATTAAGAATTTCTACATCATAGGGTTATTCTGATGATTAAAACAGTTAATACAAGCAAAGTACATAAATGGTGCCTGACAAGTGGTAAGTGCTTTATAAGGTTTAGCTATTAAAATATTTAGGAAAAACTTTCCTAGTTGGTTATAATATAAGAGGTTGTCTAACTCAGTATTTCCTAAAGTTTTCCTAAGGACTTATATATATTTTATGATTTTAAACAATTTTCAGATGGCCAGTGTAATTGGCAAGGTTTGTTGAAATCTTAAATAGATTTCTTATTGGCAAGACTTCTTAGATAAAATATAAAAATATTCATTGCGATTCCCTAACAGGTGGAAATAGTGTAGATTATTTCCTGTTTATGTGACAAAGAAATAACTTCTTTTTCTTACCTGCAGGTTATTTCTTAGAGTAGGAGAACACTTTGAGAAACTTCTATTTTTACAGATGAAGAAACTGAGTTTTTGTCCATCTCAGTCCATGAAAATACAAATTTAATCCATGAAAACACAGGCATAGGTGTGTTTAAGTTTCTTATTATGGGTATTTAAGTTTGATCAGATCACCTTCATTTGTCTGCTTGAAATTTTGACCTGTTAAGTTCTGCACCTCAGCAACCAGTACTCACTTCAGGTTCTCCTTGCTTTTATGACTGTTTTGGAAGTGACATTTCCCTTAAAAAACACGTTGGTTTTGCCATTTGGCCTTGTGCACTATAAGTTCAGTAAAGGGGAACTCTTTCTTCCTACAAAGGGAGGGTTGGTGACTTGCTCAAGGTCACCCAGAAAGTCAGTGACAGAGCTGAGATAGGATCTTCATCTCCTTTCCCAGCACTGGCTAGCCATCTGAATCTGGCTTATTTTGTTTAGTTTAACCATTGTTTGAATGTGAATGTTTTAATGAAAACCATATGCTCTGTAGCTCACTATAGGTTTTACCAGAGGTTGGCAATTATTTTTTTCTGTAGAAGGCCAGATAAATATTCTAGGTTCTGTGGTTCATATGGAAACCCTGGTGGCGTAGTCGTTAAGTGCTAGGGCTGTTAACCAAAGGGTTGGCAGTTTGAATCCAGCCAGGTGCTCCTTGGAAACTCTATGGGGCAGTTCTGCTCTGTCCTATAGGGTTGCTCTGAGTCGGAATTGACTCCACAGCACTGGGTTTGGGTTTGGCTTTAGGGGTTCATATACCTGTTGCCGTGGAGTTGATTCTGAATCATAGCGGCCCCACACTATAGGACAGAGTAGAACTGCCCCACAGAGTTTCCCAGGAACACCTAGTGGATTTGAACTGCTGCCTTTTGGTTAGCAGCCGTTGCTCTTAACCACTAAGCCACCAGGGTTTCCGCGCTTCATATACCAAAAAAATGAAAATCAAACCCCTGCGGTCGAGTCGATTCCGACTCATAGCGACCCTACAGGGCAGGGTAGAACTGCCTCATAGACTTTCCAAGGAGTGCCTGGGGGATTCAAACTGCTAGCCATTTAGGTTAGCAGCTGTAGCACTTAACCACTACGCCACCACGGTTTGGTACTTTGTGTAGCTTGTCTCAACTACTCAACTCTACCATTACAACACAAAAGCAGCCATAGCTGATACGCTAGCTCGTGGGCATTGCTGTGTTCCGGCAGAGTTTTCTTTACAGACATAGAATCAGATTTGGACTGCAGGCTATAGTTTGTTGACTTCCGTCTTTACCAATTTTCAAAGTTTTAAATCTACATGGCTGTATGGGTTTATAATACCTGCCTGACTCCTAAAAATATTTAAATTTTCAACTCCTTGAATACAGATATGACCAATAAATTAAGGACTGAGAATCTTTATTGTTAGAGAATGGCCACTAGATAACGATTTATATTTATGTACCATTCGATAACCTCATTTCTTGGGATACACGTTACATGTTACTGGAATCTAGAGACATTTGCTTTAAATACTGTCATTTTGGTTGCATTTATAAAAATTAAGTCCTTACTACCAAGCAACGACTTCATAACATTTATCCAATTCAAAAAAACAAAACCAAACCCAGTGCTGTGGAGTCGATTCCGACTCATAGCAACCCTATAGGACAGAGTAGAACCGCCCCATAGAGTTTCCAACGAGCGCCTGGCGGATTCGAACTGCCGACCCTTTGGTTAGCAGCTGTAGCACTTAACCACTACGCCACCAGGGTTTCCATTTATCCAATTACAGACCTGGAAAATGTTCCAGTTGGAGCAGTGATGGAAAATAATGTAATGGCTTGATGCATCTGTCACTCAGATAAAATTGTACAATTTACGATTTTCTTTTTATCAGATTCAGGGGTTTTATCTATTTAAATGTGCAATTATCTCAGAAGCCACATAAAGTTGGCGGGATTGTTGTCTCCCCATAAATTCCCAGTGCAGTAATTGGGGTGTTTGCTGACTGTCGCAGGATTCTGCAAATTTTTGGCATGAGCTTATGCATTCCGGCTTTTAACTTTTTTTTTTTTTTTTTGAAGTGTGCTCAAATACTCTTTCTAATTAGTGGCTATTCGTGGCACAAGAACTGGAAAATTCTTAGTAGTTACTGGTGATATTTCTCTTTTTGATACTTAGAGAATACAGTGTATTCACTCTACTTGTGTCTTATGTTTTAACGGACATTTGCATTTTTCAATTTATACCTGTCAATTTTACCACATTATCACTTCCTTGTTAATAATCTGTCTATTAAAATAAATCTCATATCATAAATTTTTTGAAAGAAATAGCTTTTCTTTACAGCACAGGTATAAAGACTAGATGATCCAGAAATTGACATACTTTAAAAACTCAACCACTGGAACACCTCATTATGAAGAAATATAAACTTATATTTTTACACACCAGGAAACATGTTAAAAATCTAGTGCCTGATGGCCAATAAAACATAATTTCTATGATCAAATATTATATATAAAAACCCTTTCTTATTTATTACTATATCTTAAACCAATATCCCAGCTATGATTTTTATTTATACTCCATCAATTAAACTAAATTCCCCCTTACAAACAACAACGACAAAGCCAGACTGGTTGTCTGGCTTCTTCCATGGAGTTTCGTAGGCTGATTTCCGTTAGCAGCTGAGCACGTAGCAAAGATATGCAGCCAAACAAAGCACCTATTATTATCACATCGAATGATTTTATGAAGCATTAATTTTTCAGACCAAGTTGTTAATGCTTATTAATTAAGATGCTTTTCTTTGCAAGATTTAAATTATTAGAATAAACATTTAAAATACATAATTTGTATATACTGTCACATATTTTGATTACTTCCTTAGGATTATTTTTTCTTTTAAATATGTAACATTTAAGATTTTAGGTTTATTTTGTGATATCTTATTGGAATTTTTTTCTCATCTATAATTACTTAGCTCTAATTTAACGCAAAGGACTCCTGGTGATACAATGGCTAAGCGCTCAGCTGCTAACCGAATCTGGCAGTTCGAACCCACCAGCGGCTCTGTGGGAAAAAAAGACCTGGCGATCTGCTTCCGTGAAGATTACAGCCTAGGAAATCCTATAGGGTGGTTCTACTTTGTCAAATAGGGTGGCAATAAGCATTAATCAACTCAAAAGCACACAGCAACAATCTAAGGCAGGACTGTGAAAAAAGATACTGTGTGAAGAAATAAACACTGACAACCTCTGAAGAATTGCTGTTATCGTTAATACCACACGCAAGTGAAATTTTGCTGAAGATCATTCAAAAGTGCCTGCAGCAGTATATTGACAGGGAACTGCCAGTAATTCAAGCCAGACTCAGAAGAGCATGTGGAACCAGGAATATCATTGCTGATGTCAGATTAATTCTGGCTGAAAGCAGAGAATGCCAGAAAGATGTTTACTTCTGTTTTATTAACTATTCAATAGCATTCGACTGTGTGGATCATAACAAATTATGAATAACATTTCAAAGAATGGAAATTCCAGAACATTTAACTGTGCTCCTGAGGAACCTGTACACAGATCAAGTGGCAGTCGTTTGAATAGAACAAGGGGATCTTGCGTGGTTTAAAGTCAGGAAGAGTCTGCATCAGGGTTGTATTCTTTCACCATACCTATTCAATCTGGATGCTGAGCAAATAATCCGAGAAACTGGACTTCGTGAAGAAGGGGGCATCAAGATTGGAGGAAGATGCATTAAAAAACTGTGTTACGCAGATGACACAACCCTGCTTGCTGAGAGTGAAAAGGACTTTATGCACTTACTGATAAAGATCAAAGACTACAGCCTTCAGTATGGATTACACCTCAACATAAAGAAAATGAAAATCCTCACAACTGGACCAATAAGCAACATCATGATAAACAGAGAAAAGGTTTAGGTTGTCAAGTATTTCATTTTACTTGGATCCACAATCAACACCCATGGAAGCAGCAGTCAAGAAATCAAGGGATGCATTGCACTGGGCAAATCTGCTGCAAAAGACCTCTTTAAAGTGTTGAAAAGCAAAGATGTCACCTTAAAGACTAAGGGGCGCATGACAAAAGCCATGGTATTTTCAGTCACCTCATATGCATGGGAAAGTTAGACAATAAATGAATAAGGAAGACTGAAGAAGAATGGATGGCTTTGAATTGCGGTATCGGCAAAGAATATTGACTATGCCACAGACTGCCAAAAGAATGAACAAATCTGTTTTAGAAGAAGTAGAACCAGAATGCTCCTTAGAAGCAAGGGTGGAGAGACTACATCTCACATACTTTGGACATGTTATCAGGAGGGATCAGTCCCTAGAGAAGGACATCATGCTTGGTAAAGTAGAGGGTCAGGGAAGAAGAGGAAGACCCACAACGAGATGGATTGACGCAGTGGCTTCAAGAATGGGCTCAAGCATAGCAATGACTGTAAGAATGGCGCAAGATGGGGCAGCATTTTGTTCTGTTGTACATAAGGTCACTATGAATTGGAACCGACTTGATAGCACCTAACAAGAACGACACTTGTTTTAAGTGTAAAATTCTACCTTAAAGACAAAAAAAAAAAAAAACCCAAACCCTTAGCTGTTGAGTCGATTTCGACTCATAGTGACCCTATAAGGACAGAGTAGAACTCCCCCGTAGGGTTTCCAAGGAGTGACCGGTAGATTCAAACTATTGATCTTTTGGTTAGCAGCCAAACTTTTAACTACTACCCCACCAGGGCTCCACCTTAAGGACGGCAGCCAGCTATAGAACAAATTCTGCAGCACTTTTAAGGAAAGGTCTAATTAGATTGAGGGGAAGGCTGCATTTATTATTAGTCTCTCTATAGGTTTCTTGCATTTAAAACCATAAGCAATCATTCATTCACCCTGTCTATCATTTTCTCACCAGCCAAAAATTATTGTGCATTCCTAACTCATGGCAACTCTGCTAAGATGTAATTGCGCTTGCAAGGTCTTTTGAGCTCTTCGTGGGGTAAAAAAGGTGCCATAGATCAGGAACTATGACGATTATCTGTGTGGATGACTGCATTGCAGGAACTGAAGCTCGTAGCTTAAAGTGCATCATTCTAACCAAAAGATTATGAGAAACATAATCAGCTATGAAGGTTTTCACTAGAACATATTGCAACCTATACTATATGCTCATGAAGAAATTTTTAATGCTACCGAAAAAATACCTAAGCAGAGTTAAGCTGTTTTAAAACTCCTATAGATCACTGGGCAGGGAAAAGGAACACAAAAAGGAGTTCTTTTAATGTGTGTGTGTGTGTGTGTGTGTGCCTGTGCATGCATGCCCGCACACACACACACACACATACAGATATCTGTTTCCTGGATTCACTTCATAGAAAAAACTTAGTACTTCTTATATTGGGTTTTCTGCTATTAATTCATGCACATGTACATAGATTTGGCCTTAGATTGTGGATACCCTAACTGATGTATAATATTGATGCAACCCGATTACTAACAAGAATGTGAACTTTAGAAGATAAGGGCCTTTGAAGATAACCTTCCAAGTTCGCATGACTGTTTTCCTGTGCAAGAGTTATTTCCCTCCCCTTTCTTCCTTGCCAGCAGAATATTCCCTGTGTCGGAGACTGGAGATGCCAGATAGTCACTGTTTCAGTTATCTAGTGCTGCTATTACAGAAATAACCACAAATGAGTGGCTTTAAAAAACAGAAATTTATTTTCTCACAGTTTAGGAGACTAGGCATTCGAATTTAGGGTGCCAGCTTTAGGGGAAGACTTTCTCTCTCTGTCAGCTCTGCAGGAAGGTCCTTCTCTCTGTTAGCATCTGCTCTTGGGTGATCTTCATGTGGCTTGGCATCTCTCTTCCCCCATCTCTGTTTACCTAGTCTCCTCCTTCTATCTCTTAGGAGACTGACTCAAGACACACCCTACACCAATCCTGCCTCATTAACATAACGGAAAACTCATTCCCAAATGGAATTATAACCATAGGAATAGAGGTTAGGATTTACAATACATATTTTGGGGGGACACAATTCAATCCATAACAGCCACCCTCTAAACCTTCCTGGCATCTAGTACATGGGCATATGACCCAGTTCTGGTCACTAGAATAGGAAGGGGAATCTTTTGGGGAAATTCTGAGAAATATTTTCCTCATTTAAAAAAGAGTAGAGGGTAAAGCATGAGACCCTATTTTCCTGTTATCATTTCTTTCTGTCTTTGCCATGGTTGGGTAAGAACATGATGTCCAGAGTTGCAGCAGGCCTTATGAAACCATGGACATAAGCCAAAAGAATGAAAAGTCCAACAATGAAAGCCAGCGTATTGGGGATAGTGGTATACCAAACCAAACCAAACCCAGTGCCGTCAAGTCAATTCCGACTCATAGCAGCCCTACAGGACAGAATAGAACTGCCCCATAGAGTTTCCAAGGAGCACCTGGCAGATTTAAACTGCCGACCTCTGGGTTAGTAGCTGTAGCACTTAACCACTATGCCACCAGGGTTTCCATAGTGGTATAGAAAGATGGAAAAACTCTAAGTCTTTGATAAAATCAGTTAAGCTGCTGGAACTGTTTACATTAATACTTCATTACAAGCAACAATATAAATACTGTTTTAAAAAGTCCCTTTTACTCAGAAGCCTGTTCCTTAAATCCCAAAACATACTTACTAATATATCCTTTCTTGAGTTCTAAGAGTGTCACATTGTTGGTGGCAGAAGTAAAGCAAAAATAAAGGTCTTTTAAGTCCCGGAAGACACTGACACATCACACTTTTTTTTTCTCAATCCTGACTTAGTTTTTAAGGTTTAGTCGATTTTAGGCACAAATAATAATAAAAAAAATTATATAATTTAACACTTTTGTTCTTAATTAGAAAAATTACTTTGATAAAGCCAAATTATTTGGTCTGTTAAAACCAGAGCAAATAGACAAGAAATAAAAGGCATCCAAATTGGAAAGGAAGAATGAAAACTATCTGTATTAACAGGTGACATGATCCTATATTTCGGAAATCCAAAGAATCCACAAGACAGTTACTGGAACTAATAAACAAATTCAGCAAACTTGTAGGGTACAAGATCAATACGTAAAAATCAGTTATATTTGTATACACCAGCAATGAGCAAGCTGAAAAGGAAGCTAAGTAAACAATTCAATTTACAATAGCATCTAAAAAAAACAAAAACTAGGAATAAATTTAACCAATGTGAAGTCTTGTACACTGAAAACTACAAAACATTTCTGAAAGAAGCTAAAGAAGATTTAAATGTATGGAAAGACATTCCATGTTCATGGGTTGGAAGGTTTAATATTGTTAAGGCTTCAATACTACTCAAAGTGATCTGTAGATTCAGTGCAATCCCTATCAAAATTCCAACAGCCTTTTTTGTATAAATAGAAAAGCCAATCTTCAAATACATATGTAATTGCAAAGGACACTGAATAGCCAAAACAATCTTGAAAAAGAAGAGCAAAGTTGCAGGACTTACACTTCCTGATTTCAAAACTTATTACAAAGCTACAGTAATCAAAACAGCATGGTACTGGCATAAGGATACACAACCAGACCAGTGCAACAGAATTGAGAATCCAGAAATGAACACGTACATTTACGGTCAAATTGATTTTTGACAAGGGTGCCAACTCCCATCAATGGGCAAAAGAATAGCCTCTTCAACAAATGGTGCTGAGACAAATGGATTTCCACACACAAAAGAATAAACTTAGAATCCTAACTCACACCTCACGTGAAAATTAAGTAAAAGTGAATCAATGACCTAAATATAAGAGCCAAAGCCATAAAATTCGTAGAAGAAAACATATGGATAAATTTGTATGACCCTGCATTTGGTAATAGGTTCTTAGACATGATACAAAATCATGAGCAACAAGAGACACAATAGATAAATTAGACTTCATTAAAATTAAAAACTTTCACAAGAAACTGAAAAGACAATCTACAAAATGTGAGGGGACATTTGGGACCCATATATCTGATAAGGGTTTTTTTTTTTTTTTTATATGTAAAGACCTTCTACAACTGAACCAGGAAAAGATGAACTATCCAATTAAACATGGTCAAAGGACCTAACTAGACATTTCTCCACAGAAGATGTACAAATGGCCAATAAGGACATCAAGAAATTCTCAACTTCATTAGTCATTGGGGAAATGCACGATATCATTTCAAACTCACTAGGATGGCAATTATAAAAAACAAACAAGTAAACAAACAAAAATCAACAACAATAAAGAACCCAGGAAAATACAGTTGGTAAGGATGTGGAAGAAATCAATTTGACCATAAATGCACGTGTTCATTTCTGGAACCCTCATGGATTGCTGATGGGAATGTAAAATGGTGCGGCCACTGTGGAAAATATTTTGGTGGTTCCTCAAAACATTAAAAATAAAACTATCACATGATCCAGCAATTCCACTCATAGGTATACACCTAAAAGAATTGAAAGCAGGGACTCAAACAGGTACTTGTACACCAAGGTTCATGGCAGCATTATTCACAGCGGGCAAAAGATTGAAATGGCCCAAGCATCCATCAACAGATAAGTGGGTAAACAAAATGCGGTATACACATATAACAGGTTTTTCATAGAAGTTGTGATACATGCTACAATATGGATGAACCTTGAAAACCTTGTGCTAAGGGAAACAAACCAGACACAAAAGGACAAATATTGTATGATTCCACTGATATAAAATGTTTAGAATGGGCAAATTCACAGAAACACAAAGTAGGTTAGGGTTACCAGGGGCTGGGGGTCAGAAGGAATAGGGTATTATTGGTTGATGGGTACAGAATATCTGCTTGGTGTAATGAAAATATTTTAGACATGGATAGTGGTGAGGATTGCACAACATTGTGAATATAATTAATGCTACTGAATTGTACACTTAAAAATGGTTACTATGGTAAATTTCTTGTTATACATATCATACCACAATGAAATAAATTTTTTTAAAAATCATAGTGAAAGCTAAACTGTGATAAGAAAGAAATGAATAACTTACTGCTTAATCAAATTAGTATGAGGATATTTTTGGAATCATGAGAAATAACACAAAGCACGTTTTAAATAAATTAAAAATAGATAACACATGACAAATTTATTTGCTTTGTCGCTGTTAGGTGCTGTCAAGTCAGTTCTGACTCACAGCAACCAGAATGAAACACTGCCAGGTCCTGTACCATCTTCACAATTGTTGTTACACTTGAGTTCATTGTTGCAGCCACCGTGTCAATCCATCTTGTTGAGGGTCTTCCTCTTTTTTACTGACTTTCTGTTTTACCAAGCATGATGTCCTTCTCCAGGGGCTGGTCCTTTCTGATAACATGTCTAACATATGTGAGATGAAGTCTTGCTGTCCTTGTTTCTAACGAGCATTCTATGTATACTTCTTCCAAGACAGATTTGTTTGTTCTTTTGGCAGTCCATGGTATAGTCAATGCGCTTCTGCACTGCTCTAACACCATAATTCAAAAGCATCAGTTCTTTGGTCTTGCTTATTCATTGTCTAGCTTTCCCATGCATATAAGGTGATTGAAAACACCATGGCTTGGGTCAGGGGCACTTTAGTCCTTAAAGAGATGTCTTTGCTTTTTAACACTTTAAAGAGGTTTTTTTTTTTTTGCAGCAGGTTTGCCCAACGCAATGTGTCATTTGATTTTTAACTGCTGCTTCCATGGGTGTTGATTGTGAATCCCAGTAAAATGAAATCCTTGACAACTTCAATATTTTCTCTGTTACCATGTTGCTTATTGGTGCAGTTGTGAGGATTTTTGTTTTCTTTATGTTGAGGTGTAATCCATACTGAAGGCTGTGGTCTTTGATCTTCATCAGTAAGTGCTTCCAGTCCTCTTCACTTTCTGCAAGCAAAGTTGTGTCACCTGCTTATCGCAGGTTGTTAATGAGTCTTCCTCCAATCCTGATGTCATGTTATTTTTCACATAGTCCAGTTTCTCAGATTATCTGCTCAGCATACAGATTGAATAAGTATGGTGAAATGATACGACTCTAACACACACCTTTCTTGATTTTAAATCATGCAGTGTCCCCTTGTTCTGTTCCAATGACTGCCTCTTGGTCTAAGTATAGGTTCCTCATGAGCACAATTAAGTGTTCTGGAATTCCCATTCTTCTCAATGTTATCTGTAATTTGTTGTGATTCACACAGTCAAATGCCTTTGCATAGTCAATAAAACACAGGTAAACATCTTTCTAGAATTCTCTGCTTTCAGTCAGGATCCATCTGACATCAGCAATGATATCCCTTGTTCCACACCCTCTTCTGAATCTAGCTTGAATTTCTAGCAGTTCCCTGTCGATGTACTGCTGCAACCACTTTTGATTGATCTTCAGCAAAATTTTACTTGTGTGTGATATTAAGGACATTGTTTGATAATTTCTGAATACTGTTGGATAATCTTTCTTTGGAATGGGTACAAATATGGTTCTCTTCCTATTGGTTGGCCAGGTATCTCTCTTTCAAATTTCTTGGCAGAGACAAGTGAGTGCTGCATCCGTTTGTTGAAGCATCTCAGTTGGTATTCTGTCAAATCCTGGAGCCTTGTTTTTTGCCAGTGCCTTCAGTGCAGCTTGGACCTCTTCCTCCAGTACCATTGGTTCTTGATCATATGCTACCTCCTGAAATGGTTGAACATTGACCAATTCTTTTTGGTTGAGTGATTCTGTGCATTCTTTCCATCTTCTTTTCAGGCTCTCTGCATCATTTAATATTTTCCCCGTAGAATCCTTCAATGTTGCAACTCAAGCCTTGAATTTTTTCTTCAGTTCTTTCAGCTTGAGAAATGCTGAGCACATTCTTCGTGTTTGGTTTTCTATACATTTTATTATAATACTTTACTCTGTCTTCTTGAGCTACCCTTTGAAATCTTCTGTTCAACTCTTTTACTTCATCATTTCTTTCTTTTGCTTTAGGTATTCTATGCTCAAGAGCAACTTTTAGAGTCTCTTCTGACATTCATTTTGGTGTTTTCTTTCTTTCATGTCTTTTTAATGACCTCTTGCTTTCTTCATGTATGATGTCCTTGATGTCATTCCACAACTTGTCTGGTCTTCGATCATTAGTGTTCAATGTATCAAATCTATCCTTGAGATGGTCTCTAAATTCAGGTGGGATATACTCAAGATTGTACTTTGGCTCTCGTGGACTTGTTCTAATTTTCTTCAACTTCAACTTGTATATAAGCAATCGATGGTCTATTCCACAGTCAGCCTCTGGTCTTGTTTTCACTGATGATATTGAGCTTTTTCATCATCTCTTTTCACAGATGCAGTCGACTTGTTGATATGACTGTTATTCAAATTTACAGAACTCTGGCAGCACAGTGGAAACCCTGGTGGCCTAGTGGTTAAATGCTACAGCTGCTAACCAAAAGGCTGGCAGTTCAAATCCACCAGGCGCTCCTTGGAAACTCTATGGGGCTGTTCTACTCTGTCCTTTAAGGTCACAGTGACTCAGAATCGACTCAATGGCTACTATGAGTTGGAATCAACTCGACAGCAATGGGTTTTTGGTTCAGGCGGCACAGTGGTTAAAAGCTTGGCTACTAACCAAAAGGTCAGCACTTCAGATCTACCAGTTGCTCCTTGGAAACCCTGAGGCAGTTCAACTCTGCCCTTTAGGGCCACTGTAAGTCAGAATTGACTTGATGGCAATGGGTTTTTTAATTCAAAATTACTCACAAACCACTAAGGCTGAAGATGAAGAAATTGAAGATTTTTATGAACTTCTGCAGTGTGAAATTGATCAAATATGCAATCAAGATGAATTGATAATTACTGGTCATTGGAATGTGAAAGTTGGAAACAAAGAAGAAGGATTGGTAGTTGGAAAATATGGCCTTGGTGATAGAAACGATGCCAGAGATCATATGATAGAATTCTGCAAGACCAGTGACTTCTTCATTGCAAATTCATAATATTTGCATAATGTTATATAGTAATTATAAGATTAAAAAAGCATTTCCACTAATCATTTAAAGTTTAGAGTACTATTTATGCTTTTTCCTTCTCACATTTGGGTAGAAAGTCATTTTGACTTTTCAATAGTCTAGTTTTCTACTTCATTTTCTTTTCATAAACTGTTCTATGGAATCAGTGTGATTTCTAGCATTATTTGTAATTTCAGATTTTCAAAAAGGATGATACTATATATTATGTTCCTTTTACATTTATTACTTTATGATTTTATAAATCAAGTTAAAAGTGCTAAAATTTTTCAAGTATATATTCCTCTTGTATTTGATACTTATTATATCTCCAAAGAAAATTGACATATCTTTTTCTCTAAATTTGGTTTCTGCTTAAAATAATATTTATTTGCATTAGACTCACCAGATACTTTTCTTTCTATGTAAAAGTATTATTAGAAATTCTTCCCCACTATCTGAATGCTGAAACCTTTATTAGCAGTATATCTGTTAGTAGTATCTGTCAACTTATCAATAGGATCTAGTGACAATATCAATAAAAAAAATAGTATCTATTTATCTAGCAATATATAATAAGAGTTAGATTTTATTTAATAATTGAAATTATGTGTTCTTTAAGCTGTATATGTTAATTTTAAATAGCAAATTAAGAACATTCTGCTTAGGATAACTTTCAGATTGACCTTATTCATGACTAAACTTTCCACCAGGGATATAATTTAGCATAAAGATTATCATGCTAAAATATGATTGAAATAATCAGGACTTAGAAGTCGTGAAATAAAATATAATCAGATAGCTATCAGAAATAGTAGACTGTACAATAAAGATAACAATGGGTAAGAAATATACTCTAAATGAGACCATCGTGAAATGCGCCTTGTAATGAATTCAATTCAATCAAAGAATTGCAAAAGACACTGAAATCTAATTGCATTATTTTTTATGGATAATTGTATTAATATAAAGTAAGTCATTTTAAGATAGTAATTACATTAAACTTTGCTTCTCAATCTACTCTTAACAAAAACTATATTTCTGAACCTAAACTGTATTGAGTAAGGATTAATTTGTGTCAATCTGATGAAACACTTGGCTAATTGTCCAAAGGAGAAAAGGTGCAGTTCCTCAAATTGTCATCATCTTGGAGAAAACAGCAAGTTGATTACCTAAAATATTTACTTTTATACTACATCGATATTTCAATTTATAAAATTTATAAATTCTCCATAATTATGTTTTAATTCATTTAATAGACATTTATTGAGCACATATTAAATACTAGGCACTGGGTTAGGGGCTGGTGATTAAGACATAGTTCTTTCTTCAGGTACCTCCTAAACTGGTGGAGTAGTCATAAAAGCTTCAAATTAGTAATAACAACAGTTACTCTGAGACTAGGTATCTGACAGTGTTTCCGGGATTAACAAAACAGGCACAGTCCCTGCCCTTTTGGAGCTTACATTCTATCTGAAAATTCTGAAGTAAAGCAATTATGCAGTTAATTCACTAATTTATCATAACTGGGATCCACGTTGCACAGAAGTCAGTGTTGTGAGAACTTTTAATTCAGAGTCTGACCTAGAGATGGCTTCATATCAGATAATACTGGAATTAGATTTTAAGGGATGAAGAGTTCACCAGGTAGAGAAGGCAGGAGAGAATTTCAAACAAAGTCAATGATATGAGCATCAGCATTCACCTCAGTGTTAAAATATATGGCATGTTCTAGAAATAGCAAAGCATTTCCTCAACAAAGTGCTTTGGAACACAGAGGGGATCAGAACAGTCTTTGTTTCCTTAGCATGAATGCCTGAAGAAAAGACAGCAGGTTCTTTCTCATTAACCGTTCATGGAGAAGACTGGTTCAGAGGAGCACTCCCCTGCCAGGATGGAATATGCTGTGTTCCCAGAGTAAAACTTTACTTGGCTTTCCACTGCTGAGCCGGGGCTCACTCTTAGGGACAGAGGGAAATTATCAGTGCCAAAACCATTAGATGGAGCCCAATTTCCCAATAAGGAAAGGAATGACTGAATGTCTCAATGAAGTAATTGCAAAAAGAACTTGCCTCTTAATTTGATATTTTTTATTTTGATTATTGTCACTGCTGTTCTCCTAGTAGCCTAAAGTAGAAACCTGGAAACCATTCCAAATTTCTCTTTCTCCATCACCCTGCAGATTAGTCAGTTATATCTCCATCGTATCTCTTGAGTGTATGCTCCACTTTCATGCCCTTTGTGTCTCTTTCACTTTAGCCCTTCTCACTTCTTGGACTTGAGTAACCCAGGCCATTGTAACAGCATTTTTACTAGTTAATCTGCCTCCAGTTTCAGCTTGTTATAATCCATTCTTATCACAGTCACCAGAGTAATCCTCAAAATACCTTAGTCATGTCATTTCTGGGTTCAAAAATCATATGATTTCAAGTGCCCAAGTTCCTTAGTATTGCATTCAAGATCTCTTACGATTTGACTCCAGCTTACCTTTCCAGTATTATTGCCTGAAAAATCCCTATACACATTATGATCTACAGTCATAATGAGCCATTTGTAGTATCCTAAATGAGCAAGGTTCCTTATGGGAGACATTGCCTAGTAGATTTAGCCTTGAAGGTCATGAGGCTAAATGTAGTCCTATTAAATACGTTCCAGAGGATTCCTCAGATTAAAAAACAAGACACAATTGAGAATAACTGCATTTTTATAAGGAATTGTTGGGGAAAATAGCTCTAATGATTCAGACTTAGAACAATATTTCTATAATTTCATAATTTTTATACATCAAAACTAAGGCTCTTGGATTATATGCAACCAATATGAGGGCTCTCATGTGAAGCTGACCAGTAGATTATGATTTAAAAAAAATCTATGTGAAGAAGTTTATCCTAGAATTTCAATAAGAAAAAATAAAATAGTAGGTAAAGTTTGCCACTATTTCCTATATTAAAATAGAAGTAGATTCTGATGTTTATGATAAGAACTTAGAATGAAGCTGTTATTATGGTGACTTCTCATTCCATATCATGTGTTTTTCTGAGTCAATCAACACCACTGATACTTCTGTCTCCATGTCATTCACATGGGCAACAGATTCTTATCAATAACATCACTTATTAGTTAGAGCAAGAGTCATGAAACTATGGCTTACAGGCCAAATCTGACTTGCTGTCTGTTTTTTATGGGTGGCCTACAAATTAGGAATGGTTTTTACATTTTTCAGTGGTTGAAAAAAATAAAAAAATAATAATATTTCATGACATATAAAATGATACGAAATTCAAATTTCTAGGTCCATAAGTACATTTTTAATTATTGGAACACAGCCATGCTCATTTGTTTACACATTGTTGATGGCTGCCTTTGCCCTATGAGGCAGAGTTGAGTAGTTGCAAGGAAGACTGTATGCCCCACAGAACCTAAAATATTTGACCTGATGCAGAAAAAGTTTATGGAACCTGAGCTAAAGTTGTGATTGTGGGCATAACTAATTATCTTTATTGGCTTCCCAATACCTGGCATTTCAGAAATTCCCCACTTTAGGCGTCTTGGTAGGAGGCAAAGCTTACTTTCTAAGAAAACAAAAAGCACCCCTGAAAGCTGATAGCTAATACTGCAACCACATAGGCCGTGGTGTTTCTCTGTTTCACAAAATAACAACTTCACATGAGGACTCTTTGGGACCATAATGGAACAAAACAAAACAAGGCAACTCCATAATCATGCCTGAATAGAGAGAAAAACAAAGACCTCGTGCTTCTGCTAATTAAGTGACTACTGCTTCTTCTCCAAGGACTAATTGAGTGACTACTGGCTTCTCTCCATTCTTCCATCTTGGAGACAAAAAATTGTTAAAATATCCAGTCACCGAATACCCCATTTTCAGAGAATACTCAATTCAGAAAACACAACCCAAATCACCTATAACTATTCCCTCCTAAGTCCCTCTTACAGAGATGCCCATGGTTCTCCCTGGTATGCTGTTTCCCTTGCTGTAGCAATTAACAAGCCTAACATGAACAGGTATTCCTGGTGGCCTTTGGCTGATTAACAGAAACCTGACACCTGGTTTTCAAGCCTCTTTGGCATCAGGGGATTGAGCACCCAGGTTACACAAGTAAAATACACATGCTCATTTTGCTCTCTACAGAAGCTACTGACCATGGAGAATTTATTATGGTTGTGAGCAGCAGCAGCAATTGATCAGAGATTGCAGGGTGATTGTGCAGTAGGAATGGTCAGTACCCATTGTTGCAAGGTGCCAGTGAAAACTGGCATTCAGCATTCAGAGGTGGCAATAATAATATTACATGGACTGTTTTGTTTTTTTTTTTCCATTGATTTTCCTTTTTCTTTTAATTCTTTCATTTATTCAATTTCTTACCATCAAAGTATTTTTCAGTTTAAGTCATATGGAGTTGATTTTTGTGCAGTTAGCTAAGAATCCATTGATGCTGGAACAATAGTCCACATATTATCTGTCTTAGTCATCTAGGGCTGCTGTAACAAATACCACAAGTGGATGGCTTTAACAAAGAGAAGTTTATTCTCTCACAGTCTCATAGACGTTCGAATTCAGGGTGCCAGCTCCAGAGGAAGGCATTCTCTCACTGTCGGCTCTGGGGGAAGGTCCTTGTCATCAATCTTCCCCTGATTTAGGAGCTTCTCTGCATACAAACCCTGGGTCCAAAGGAAGTGCTCTGCTCCTAGCACTACTTTCTTGGTGGTGTGAGGTCCCCAACTCTCTGCTTGCTTCCCTTTCTTTTCATGTCTTGTAAGATAAAAGGTGATGCAGGTCACAGCCCAGGGAAACTCCCTTTATATTGGATCAGAGAGGTGGCCTGAGTAAGGGTGTTACATCCTACTCTAATCCTCTTTAACATAATCTAATCTTGCCTCATTAACCACAAGAAGAGATTAGGATTTACAACACATAGGAAAATTACAATCGCAGAATGGAGGACAACCACACGATACTGGGATTCATGGCCTAACCAAGTTGAACACATTTTTGGGGGACATAATTCAACCCATGACACTATCCCAATACAACTTCATGCATTCTGACCACTGAAATAAAACTCTCCAGACACAGATCCTATTCTAATTTCTAGGTCTGGCTTTCTTACTGTTTACTAAACAGTTCCATTTGATACACTACATGCACCAGCAACTTATTATTGTTGAAAAAAATCAGTTATCTTTCCAGACTTCCTCTACTTCCTGTTCTGTAGTTGGCACTACCTAAAACAGAAACCTGGATAGTATTCCTTCCCTGTGACTAATCATTCACCAAGTCCTGTAAATTCCACTCTTTCTGATGTCATTTCTTCTCACCTCTGTAGTTACTTTCACAGCTGTAGTTCAAAGTTTTAATTGGTTAACCTGTGAATTACCTCCATGGCTTCCTTAAATGGTTATCTTCCATTATGCCCTCTATAATCTCCATACAAAAATCCATTGCTGTTGAGTCAGTTTTGACTCAAAATGATCCTATAGGACAGAGTAGAATTTCCCCAAAGGATTTCCAAGGAGCATCTATTGGATTCAAACTGCCAAGCTTTTGGTTAGTAGCTGAGATATTAACCACTGCACCACCAGGGCTTCAAAAATCTCCCCATAGCAGTCATAAAATCTTTCTAATATGCTAGTAATAAATGTCATATAAAACTGTCCATATAGCAATAATCTCCATATAGCAGCCATAAAATCTTTCTAATATGCTAGTAATATAATGTCATATGAAACTTTCCTTTGGCTCTTTTTTTGCCATAATAAAGTAGCCTCCATAATAAAAATCTAAATGATATTGGACCTTCAAGGAATTTTGAGAAATGCTCTTGAATTGAGATTGCCAAGGCATCAATTGTGCTATATGAGAAGTGTAATGGTGTCCATGTTTCTGCCTAATGGAGATCCTTTTTGATTTCTATTCTAAGCAGGAACTGACTCTGCTAAAAAGAATTTGTAAGTCTTTGCGATTACTGTAGCGCCCCAGAGGTACAGCATAAGTTGATTCTATGAAGCTTCCACTCATTCATTCAACAAATACTTATTAACTATCTACTATGACCAGACTTATTGTAGCAGGTAGGAATACAGCAAAAGTAAATAAATAAAGTCTCTGCCCTCATGGAGCTACCAATCTAGTGGGGAGAGACATCCAAGAAGGAAATAAATGAAATGTATATCAGAGATGGTAAGTAGTATGAACAAGATAAAACAGAGTAAGAAGGATAGGGTATTGGGAAAGTTGCTATTTTATACTCTAACATCTTAGCAGAGACAGAAAGGAAGTGAGGAAATGTAGTGTGATGCATATAAGCACAGAAGTCTATTAGTGATTAAAATAATGAGTTCTAGAGCCAGACTGGGATCAAATTTGAGATCTGTCATTTATATTGGGAAAGATGCTCAACCTCTCTGAATCTGTTTTTGTAATATGGGATCAATATTAACACCTACAATGTTGGGCTGTTGTGTAGTTTAAATGGGTTAGTAGATATAAAGTGCTCAGAGCTCATCGTAAGTAATAAGTAACAAGAACTATTATTTCTTTGAAAAATGGATGCTAAAACAAAGCATTCAGGTTAAGAAGAAAAACTTCCAATATTATAAAACATACCCAATAATCTGAAGACAACAGGAAAAGCAAAGTCTTTAGTAGAAACCAAAAACTCAGAGGTTAAAATGTGAGCAGGTGTTGAAAAAAATTAGTTATCTTTCCAGAAATCTGGGAAGTATTCCTTTCCCTGTGACTAATTATTCAAGGAGGGTTTTATATCATTCATCTAACAACTATTCACTGAGTATCTACTATGTATGGGCACCAGGCTGGACACTGGACACAAAGGTGAACAAGTTAGACATTACCTTTCTTTCAGAAAGTTTATAGTGTAACAAGAAAGACACAGAGTAAAACAAACAAATATAGTAAAAGGTATACATAAAGGCAACTGCATGGAAAATATAACTGGAATAGTAATAAGGGCTATGAAATAAGAAGTGAACATACTAGTTAGAACATTTATAGAAAATCATCAAGATTGTATCATAACCTTTTAATTAGCCTAACTTTTATTTTAACTTTTAGTTAAAGTATAACATACCTATAGGAGTTGTTTGAACAGGAAAAGGGGATACTGCATGGTTTAAAGTATAGAAAGGTGTGCATCAAGGTTGTATCCTTCACCATACTTTTTCAATCTGTATGCTGAGCAAATAAACTGAGAAACTGGACTATATGAAGAATGTGGCATCAGGATTGGAGGAAGACTCATTAACAACCTGTGATATGCAGATGATATAATGTTGCTTGCTGAAAGTGAAGAGGACTTGAAGCACTTATTGATGAAGATCAAAGACTACAGCCTTCAGTATGGATTACACCTCAACATAAAGAACACAAAAATTCTCACAACTGGACTAATAACCAACGTCATGAGAAAGGGAAAAATATTGAAGTTGTAAGGATTTCATTTTACTTGGATCCGCAATCAACACCCATGGAAGCCGCAGTCAAAAATCAAATAACGCATTGCAAAAGACCTCTTTAAAGTGTAAAAAACAAAGATGTCATTTTAATGACTAAGATGCCATGGTGTTTGCAACCGCCTCATATGCATGTGAAAACTGGAAAATGAATAAGGAAGGCCAAAGAAGAATATATGCCTTTGAATTATGGTGTTGGAGAAGAATATTAAATATACCATGGACCGCCAGAATAACAAACAAATCTGTCTTGGAGGAAGTACCGCCAGAATGCTCATTAGAAGCAAAGATGGAGAGACTTCATCTCACATACTTTGGACATGTTATTAGGAGGGACTAGTCCCTGAAGAAGGACATCATGCTTTGTAAAGTAGAGGTTCAGCAAAAAAGAGGAAGACCCTCAAGTAGATGGATTGACACAGTGGCTGCAACAATGAGTTCAAGCATAACAATGGTTGTGATTTTGTGCGCAGGACCAGACAATGCTTCATTCTGTTGTACATAAGGTCATTATGAGTTGGAACCGACTTGATGACACCTAACAAGAATAATACCTTTAAGAGCCCTGGTGGCACAGTACTTAAAGCATTCGGCTGTTAACCAAAAGGTCAGTGGTTTGAACCCGCCAGCCTCTCTGCAGGAGAAAGATGTGACAGTCTGCTTCTGTAAAGATTTACAGCCTTGGAAACCCTATGGGGCAGTTGTACTCTGTCCTATAGGGTTGCTATGAGTTGGAATAGACTTTATGGCAGTGGGATTTTTGGTTTTGGTATACCTATAAAAAAGGCTATATATCTTAATATGCACTCCTGCTTTAAAATCTTCTTGAATTCAATAAATATTCAAAACTCAAAAAAAAAAAAAAAATGATTACATACCCTCAAAACTTCAACCTAGTTTGGGTGGACTCTACTCTGTCATGTCATGATAGTTAAGAACAAGACTTCAGAGCCAGGCTTCCAAGGTTTAAACCTTTCCTCCACACCTTAACCAGCTATGTGACCTTGGGCAAGTTATGTCTTTGTGTTTCAGTTTCCACATGTATAAAATGAGTATAATAACAGTACCTATTTCAAAGAGTTAAAGGAGCCCTGGTGGTGAAATGGTTAAGTGTTGGGCTGCTAACTGAAAGGTTGGCAGTTAGAACCCACCAGTTGCTCAGTATGAGAAAAGTCCTAGTGATCTGCTCCAGTAAAGATAACAGCCTTAGAAACCCTATGGGGCAGTTTTACTCTGTCCTATAGGGCCATATAGGATCCCTATGAGTCAGAATCTACTCAGCTGTAACAGGTTTGTTTGTTTTTTTTTTAATCGTGTCATTGTGAGTTGGAATTGACTCCATGGCACAACAACAACAGCTTCAAAGAGTTACTGTAAGAACTATGAGTTAACATACATAAAGATTTTAGAATGCGATAAATAGCAATTATATCACCATCAGAATTAAGATTCTGATGCCCCGGTTAGGTAAAATCAAATCAGCACTTTACTTGAATAGGATCTGGTCTACTTTTCCAGCCTTATCTCTTGATATTGTGACCCCAATACTCCCCAGCATGTTTTCTCCTTTTTCAAAACGGGCAACTGAGAGCTTAACATAACTAAGGCCATGATAAACCTATAAGCTGTTCTTCCTCTGCCTGCCACCTTCACATACCTCTGTTAATGGCTTTGTTTTGGCCAAATGTTAATGATTTTGTTCTTTGTTTTAAATTGATGCAAATAACCTTTTGTTCTGTCCAGACTACCTGCGGCATACAACCCCCACAGGAAAGTTGGAGCCCAGGTATCAGATATGTATGTCTTTAGCCTAATAAAGAAATGTCTGGCGGGGGCTACAAAGACACTTGTAACCCTTGTAAGATTCTGTATAAGCTCTAATGCTGTTTGGGACTTCATTTTTTTTTTTTAGAGACAGCCTGTGTTGCTGCTGGGTCCCCGGTGATGTATGCATCTCCTTAATAAGCTTTCTCACTCTTTCTGACTTGGAGTGTGTTTCATTGGCTCGACTGCTCCAGGGCACGGACCTTAATCAGGTAACAACACGTACAAGCCAATGCATCCTACAGAAATAAATCTTCCAGTATTTTATATAATTCACCTGTTTTTCACTTGTTCATCTCTCTGTTTTCCACGTGACTTTTCTTGGCCAAAGTCTTTTCCACAGAAGCAAAAGCTCACTGAGAGGATCAAATACATCTATGAAATTTTCAACATCTGGTGTAGTGTTCAACACAAAGTTTTTGACAAAGGTTGGCAAGTTGTCCTTGATTCTAATTTTTATTCTCTCATTGAATCTTCTGCCACTAATACTAAACATATTTATTCCATACCCTATCCTAAGGTTGATGTTTACTGAATATACCATTTTGCTCTTCTATAAGAACCACTAAATGACAAAACTTAGATGACAGTTTATAGATCTCTACCTTAATATATTCATATTTATTGTGCCTTCTTAATCCTTTTTGTTTCCAAGTCTTCCTTTACAATCATAAATGCCTGCACTAGCCTACTGATCTAGAGTAGGTAGATAAGAATACTTATCTGTCTTATGTTCTTTTGCTTTTACTAGAATTTTATCCAGTTTCTTTACACTTTTTTCCTAAACAGCAAAATGCATATATATTACCTGCATCAGAAAAAATAAAGTTTGCTTTTCAAGTATAAAAAATTTTATCTTACGAAGTCAATTTAGAAATCCTTAGAATAACAAAGGCCTTCATAGACATAAAAAACTACTTAGTTTCTGTATTTATTTACTACAGCTGCTAATCAAAAGGTTGGCAGTTCAAATCCACCAGGTGCCTCTTGGGAACACTGTGGGGCGTTCTGTTCTGTCCTACAGGGTCGCTATGAATCAAAATCAACTTGACAGCAATGGGTTGGGTTTGGTTTTTTAGCTTTTCATCGTCAAGAAATAAAACCCCTTTATAGGCTAATCAGTGTTGTTTGGATTATTTCGGGAGGAGGGGAGTCAATCATAGTAACAGTTACTCAAAAGGGGGTTTTAAAATGTATTTTATACTGCATTTAATACATCATTTGTTTTATTTGTGGGATGTTGCTCTGACATTTATTTTCTCTCATTTGAGTTTTTAATCCCTACCTTGAACACAGACTCTGTCCTTGTTTCTCATATAGTCAAGAATCTTTAATAGCTACCAATTACATAGGTCCATACTCTTCAGCCTACCTTTCTATTTTTTACTCCCACTACTCATTTTGCTAGTCTCTGGCTGGTGCAAACAATTAACGTGCCAGGCTGCTAATTGAAAGGTTGGAGGTTTGAGACCACCCAGAGGTGGTACCTCAGAAGACAGACCTGGTGATTTGCTTCTGAAAAATCATCCATTGAAAACCCTATGGAGCACAGTTCTACTCTGACACACATGGAGTAGCTGTGAGTGGGAGTCATTCGACAGCAACTGGTTGTTTGGTTGTTCAGTATTTATTTTAACTTACTTCAGCTTTTAGCAAAACCAGATCATTCTTTGTTTCATAAACATGCCATGGACTTTCTTATATCTGCTATTTCCTCTGTTTGGTACACCGCTGCCCTCTTCCCACTAGTTAAAATATAACTTCCCCTTTAAAGCTGAGATCAAATGTGTGACAAATCAAATATTGTCCTCCCTTCCTCCTTGCCTGAAGTAATCTAGTTTTCTCCAAGCATTTTTTTTTTTGTACTTCCCTTCCTATATTTTCTTTCTTTCTTCTTTATTAGTTTTGAGTACCATTTGCATGTCACCATACTAGATACTCTAGAGGATGAATAAAACACCACCTTGTTCTCAAAAAAAAAAAAAAGAAACAAAAAACCTTACAATTTAGATTGATACAGAAGGCATATATATAAATAAATGGAAAGGACAGACGTATATAAATACAGGTCTTACACACTGAAAGATCCAATGATGAACATGATAACAACCAGCCAAGTAGCTAAAGTTAGGTGAGAAAGATCAGAAACATCACCTTATTAAAAAAAAAAAACAAGGATAATTTGTATAAACTTTAGCATGATGGACTAAAACTATGTTTTAGTAATTCAAAGGGAAGTGTCAGCTATATGCATACTAGCCAAATGATCAGTTTCAAACTCACCAATGTTCTAGTAGCACTATCGATTGGGATTTGTAGTACATAAAGGTATTGTTTTCACTAGCAGTTTTGATCAGAATGATTCTTGGAATAGAAGCATTCACAATTTTCTGAATGGACACAGGGGATACCTATAGAAATTTTGATTTTGTTGTTTTTAGTATATGATAGTACTTAAACACTCAGCAGAATATTCCCCTTGCTCTGATGACCAAATTTCCCCTATTCATCTAATAAACCTGACTTTGGGCAAAGCACTTTACTAGGCACTAGAGATACAGCAATGACTAAGACGTCCTGTCTTCAAAGAGCTCAAGGAAACAGACCCTCAGACAACTAACTACAAAAAGATAACTTTTTAGCAATATTATACACAAACTGGTATATACATGTGTGGTAGAATGATTGGGGTTAACCAGGGAAGTCTTCACAGAGGTATTGACATTTGAGTTTAGTCAAACTAATAAAGGGAAGCAGAGCTATGATCGATTAAAAACATATTAATGCATGATGATGCATGTTTGGCTTTGCAGTTTGTTATTAATCACATCTGAACATGTCTGTGTCTGTTTCCTGGAGAACTCTTTTCAAAACAAATCATAAAACCACAGAGTGAAGTCCTAATTTAAGGAGTAATCCAGAAGCAATTTGATTTGATCAGTCTTTTTCCTGTTTTCCTTATACACGTCGAGAAAAAACTACACTCTGGTTTAAGTCCTTTGAATTTCATTTCCAAAAATGTCTCCCAATTCAATTTACTTCTCTTCATCCCTGTTGTCATTGTCCTCTTCTTCTCTTGGCTGGATTAGAGCAACTGGTCTCTCCTATAACACTGGGAAAGAGAAAGTGCTGTTGCTATCAGGTAGATTCTGACTCATAGTGACCCTATAGGACAGAATAGAACTGCCCCATCTGATTTCCAAGGAGCAGCTGGTGGATTTGAATCGCTGACCTTTTGGTTAGCAGTCTGAGCTCTTAACCGCTGCACCACTAGGGCTCCCTTAATACTTACTGTAAGGTTACTTAAAGAAGCAATTTCTTTCCTCAGGTTATTTTCAACATTTAATGGGATTCAATGGCTTAATTCACTGAACTTCTTGTTGATATTTTCTGTCCTACTCTATAGCACTATATACGGTCACTATGAGTTGGAATCGACTTGACGGCAGTGGGTTTGGTTTTCGGTTTTTACTCTATAGCACACCAAAACTCCCAGGAAAGTTTTACTCTACAGAATGCTCTTATTCCTGTAATCATGATGTCCTCACTATCTTCTACCCGCCATCATGATGTCTTCACTATCTTCTACCCTCAATCATCTCATTGCTCATTGTTGGACAAATCCTCACACTGTGTGCTCCTCCTGTGTCATGTTCCCTCACCTTCAGCTTCCACATATAGCCCCCACACACACACACACACAAAAGTCGCCATCAAGTCGATTCTGATGCATAGTGACCCTATAGGACAGAGTAGAACTGCCCCAGAGGAATTCCAAGGAGCAGATGCTGAATTCAAACTGCTGACCTTTTGTTTAGCAGCCATAGCTCTTAATCAGCATGCCACTAGGGCTCCATATAGCCCACCCCAAAAAAACCAAACCTACTGCTGTAGAGTCAATTCCGACTCATAGCAACCCTATAGGACAGAGTAGAACTGCCCCATAGAGTTTCCAAGGAACGCCTGGCTGATTCGAACTGCCGACCTTTTGGTTAGCAGCCGTAGCACTTAACCACTACGCCACCAGGGTTTCCATATAGCCCACAGGGGAGTACAATTCTCCTTCTTTGAAAAATTTTCTGGAGAAACACTTCCAGTAACAATTGTTTTTTTTTCCTCTCAGCAGAGGTGGAGGAAGAAGGCAAGCAAGCAAAGAGGGAGGAGAAATACAAAAATCTCCACCTTATTTCAGTGCTCCTCTTTAATGTGCAAATACTTCTCCAATGTCTCTGAACATTTCATGAATGGCAACTTCCTTACCTTTCAAACATATTAGTATTGGTAGTTAATCTCTCTTTTAAGGCCAGAGTCTATATTTTGCAGCTTCTTGATGCTCCATATTACTCTAACAGAAGCAAACAAGAGATCACACCAACCTTCAGAATTCCGGGTTTGGCCCATCTAAAAAAAAAAAAAAAACCCGGGGCCAAAGCAGTGAACCTCAACTTTGTGGCTTTGAGATTGTGTTTCCAGTCCTTTCCCTGCTATCACTCCACAGGGTCTCTGACCAGGGCTGAGGAGCCTCTAAAGAGTCCTGCTGTCACCTCAGGTTGGGGGTTGGAGAGTCCCTGAAAAGAGCAGAGCTTGGCCGAACCACTTCCAGCTTCCGGGGCCTGGGAGCAGGGCTTCCAGTGGGCTTCCAGGGCCTCTTGGGAGCTACTGGGAAAGCCTGCCTTGGTTTCTGTTTTGTGAAACTCCAACTTTTATTCCCTGGCAAGGTTCTTAGCCTTGAGATCAATCCTGACATTAAGCCTTGGGATTTTTGTCTTTGTCTCCTACTTTACTTCTAAACTTGTACTTTCTTGGTACACCTAAATGGCAAATTCCAGCCAACACTCCAAGTTGTTTTATTCCATCACTGACAGTGTACAAACTTTGACAAGGAAACCCTGGTGTGGCGTAGTGGTTGAGTGCTACAGCTGCTAACCAAAGGGTTGGCAGTCTGAATCCGTCAGGCGCTCCTTGGAAACTCTATGGGGCAGTTCTACTCTGTCCTTACAGGGTCGCTATGAGTTGGAATCGACTCGAGGGCAGTGGGTTTGGTTTGGTTTTGGTTTAGTACAAACAATTCCAAAACTTGCTTTATCTTCAGCCCTATAGTAACAGCCAAATCAGCAAGGCAACCATTCTCAGCTTGTAAGATGGAGCTTGAAAACAGACCAAGAAAATCTGCCAATAGCCTTGCTCTTTCTTGCAGAAAGAACATTTATTTCTTTATGACTTAGGTTGTCTTATAATGCCTCCTATCTCTGCTTCTCTAACTAAATAAGCATTCTTAAACCAATCCTGCATTCTCCAAAAATTGCACCAAGATTGCAATTCCAATCTCAGTGTGATCACCACAATGCCTTCCTGGCTCAGAGTGGTTTTGCAGGACAGCAAAGCTTGCTCTAGATTCACCTTTGCCCCTTTGAATTTTAACTGCAGGTGTCAGTCAGTCATGATTTAAGTACACTCTTGACTTTCTCAAAGGTAACGTATTCTTTAGAGAAGTAGTCTTCATCTAAGAAGCTGACAAAGTTTGTGATACCTCTAGAGTAGTCATCACCAACAGGAAATCCAGTTTATACAAACATCCATCTTAAACTTTTAAGGTGGAAAGGGAATAGGAAGTTCAAGATTTTAGTCTTCAGAAAGTTTTATTAAAATCTTTTGACATGTTTTCTTCTACTGTCTCATTACCGGGCACTTCCAATTCTTTCTTTTACTACAACTGAACTCTCTTTCTGTCTCATCCTATCCTCATTATCTTGCTCCCATGATTCCTTGTCTCCTCGACACCTTGTCCAGGCTCACATAACATCTTTCTAATATGTCTTTCCCCCCCAGTGTTCACAGTCTCTTTGGGAGTGAAACATATGTGCTCTATTTTTCTCATAAAAACCCAACAGAAACCTCAAAAAAATTATGCTAAGTGAAAGAAGTTAGACTCCAAAGACTACCAGTTATGTGATTCCGTTTATATGAAATGTCCAAAAAAGGAAAATCTATAGAGAAAGAAAGCAGATTAGTGGTTGCCTGGGGTGGGGAAGGTAATGGGGATGGGCACAAGGGACTTTTGGGGGGTGTGATAAGACTGGAATGTTGTGATGGTTGCACGGCTTGATAAATTTAGCATATTTTCAGAACTATATATGTGTGTGTGTATGTGTGTATATGTGTGTGTATTTTTTTCAGCCCTCTCTATACTCAGGAGTATGTGTGTGTGTGTGTGTGTGTGTGTATATATTGTTTGCTGTTGTCTGATCCTTTGGCATCCTCAGAATCATTGCTATGTTTGAGCCCACAGGTGCAGCCACTGTATCAATCCATCTCCTTGAGGGTCTTCCTATTTTTTGCTGATCCTCCACTTTACTAAGCATGATGTCTTCCTCTAAGGATTAGACTGTCCTGATAACATGTCCAAAGTAAATGAGACAAAGTCTCACCATTCTTGCTTCTGAGGAACACTATGGCAATACTTCTTCCAAAACAGATATGTTCGTTATTCTGGCAGCCCATAGTACATTCAATATTCTTTGCCAACACCATAATTCAAATGCATCAATTCTTCTTCAGTCTTCCTTATTTATTGTCCAGCTTTCCCACGCCTGTGAGGTGATTGTAAATACCATGGCTTGGGTCAAGTGTACCTTAGTCCTCAAAATGACATTTTTCTTTTTAACAATTTAAAGAGATCTTTTGCAGCAGATTTGCCCAGTGCAATGTGTCATTTGATTTTTGACTCCTTCTTCCATGGGCTTTGATTGTGGATCTAAGTAAAATGAAATCCTTGACAACTTCAATATTTTCTCCATTTATCATGATGTTGCTTACTGGTGCAGTCGTGAAGATTTTTGTGTTCTTTATGTTGAGGTGTAATCCATACTGAAGGCTGTAGTCTTGGTTCTTCATCAGTAAGTGCTTCAAGTCCTCTTCACTTTCAGCAAGCAAAGTTGCATCATCTGCTTATCAAAGGTTGTTGATGAGTCTTTCTTCAATCCTGATGCTGCCTTCTTCTTCATACATTCCAGTTTCTCAGATTATTTGTTCAGCATACAGATTAAATAAGTATGGTGAAAGTATACAACCCTTGTGCACACTTTTCTGATTTTAAACCACACAGTAGGCTGGAATGACTGGTTTTTGGGCTATGTACATGTTCAGTATGAGCACAATTAAGTGTTCTGGAATTCCCATTCTTTGCAATGTTATTCATAATTTGTAGTGATTCACACAGTTAAATGCTTTTGTGTAGTCAATAAAACACAAGTAAACATCTTTCTGGTATTCTTTGCTTTCAGCCAAGATCCATCTGACATCAGCAATGATATCGCTGGTTCTACATTCTCTTCTTGAATCCACGTAAATTTCTGAAAGTTCCCTGTCAATGTACTGCTGCAACCATTTTCAACAAAATTTTACTTGCGTGTGATATTAATAGTAGTTTGATAATTTTCATATTCTGTTGGATAGCCTTTCTTTGGAATGGGAAAAATTATGAATCTCTTCCAGTCAGTTGGTCAGGTAGCTGTCTTTCAAATTTCTTGGCATGGACAAGTGAATATTTCCAGTGTTGCTTCCATTTGTTGAAGCATCTCAGTTGTTATTCTGCCAATTCCTGGTGCCTTGTTTTTTGCCAATGTCTTCAGTGAAGCTTGGACTTCTTCCTTCAGTACCATTAGTTCTTGATCATATGCTTCCTTCTGAAATGGTTAAACATTGACCAATTCTTTTTGGTATAGTGACTCTGTATTCCTTCAATCTTCTTTTGATGAGTGGTTCTAATTTTTGCCCATGGAATCCTTTGATATTGCAGCTCAAGGGTTGAATTTTTTCTTTAGTTCTTTTACCCTGAGAAATGCTAAATGAGTTCTTCCTCTTTGGTTTTCTAACCTAGGTCTTTGCATATTTCATTATGATATTTTATCTTCTAGAGCTGCCCTTTGAACTGTTCATCTCTTTTACTTCATTTCTTCCAATCGCTTCAGCTACTCTACATTTAAGAACAAGTTTCAGAATCTCTTCAGATCTCCATTTTGGTCTTTTCTTTCTTTCTTGTCTTTTTAATGTCTTTTTGTTTTCTTTATGTATTGTCTTTGACATCATCCCACAACTTGTCTGGTCTTTGGTCATTAGTGTTCAGTCCATAAAATCTATTCTTAAGATAGTCTCTAAAGTTCATACTTTGTCTCTCATGAACTTGTTTTAATTTTCTTCAGTTTCAGCTTTAATTTCCATATGAGCAATTGATGATACTTTCTGCAGTCAGTCCCTGGCCTTGTTGTGACTGATGCTTTCGAACTTCTCCATAGTCTTTTTCCACAGACATGGTTGATTTGATTCCTTTGTACTCCACTAGAGACACCGAAGTGTATAGATATCCTTTATGTTGTTGAAAAAAGGTTTTTCTGATGAATAAGTGGTTGGTTTGCCAAATTATACCATGCAATCTCCAGCGTGTCTTCTACGACCAAGGCCACATTTTCCAACTACCAGTACTTCTTTGTTTCCAACTTTCATATTCCAGTCACCTGGGATTATCAATGCATCTTGGTTGCATGCTTGATCAATTTCAGACTGTGGAAGTTGGTAAAACTTCAATTTTTTTCATCTTTGGCATTAGTGATTGGTGGGTAAATATGAATAATAGTTGTATTCATTATTACATGAGTATCTCTCTGTATTTATATATATATACATATATATATATATACAGTGAAACCCATAAAAGTCAAAACTGGATGGACTGCCTTTTTTTTCCAGGTCTTGCAGTATTTCCACCTTTGACAGTATGCAGTCTTACCGCTTTTCAAATGCTGTCTACTTTTAGGAAATTTTTTAGCTTTCCTTTTCTGTCAGGGTTCTGCCTTACATAGGTTTTGGCTTTTGCAGGTTTTACTGTACTAAGGAATATATATTCCTGAGTATAGAGAGGCCTGCATACTCTTTGCTTTGTATCAGGATACCTAGGTGTGGGATTGGTTATACTATGACAGTGGTGTCCTTGTATCAAATTCTGATCCTGAGTTCTCACCATTCAAATTATTTCCAATTATATTTTTTCCAAAGTGTTTTTATAAATGTTAGCAAACATGTAATGGTTATTATTTTCTGAAGTGGAAGAATTATGATTATGAAATTGGTGGTGCAGTGGTTAAGGGCTCAGCTGCTAACGAAAAGGTCAGCAGTTCATATCCACCAGCTGCTCCCTGGAAACCGTATGTGGCAGTTATATTCTGCCCTCCAGGGTCGTGATGAATTGGAATTGACTTGACAGCAACAGGTATTAATGGTGAAAGTATAAATACTTAACTTCATAACTTTATCTGGATATTGGAAATTTTGTTTTGTGTCTGCGATTCATTTTCAAACAGACATCCAGAGAGAGCTTAAAAGTGTTTTCTGGTAATAGGTTTCTCTTTCTTAGTTATTAGTTCCTGGAGGATAGGCCCTATTTTCTCACTGTATATAATTGAACATAACCACTACATACTTAAGTACCTAATTTACCTGATTCATGCTTTGTTATTTTGACAAAAGTTCTCCATTCTTAACAGCAAATTACATTAACTCAAATACTTCCTGACATCTTACATAGACCCTTTAATTGATTATGTTTCTATAATGGGTAGAGAGTGGTGACAATTATTAAATCTAAGAATAATTATTTTACTCTATGTTTTTCTTGGAGCATGGATAAACATGTAGTATTACCTTTTTCTTAAGGGATACTTTTTGTTTTTATTTATTAAGGATATTTAGTCAAATTCTGGTTTAATAAGCATATCACACTACCCATGAATATACCCATGAATGTACAGTCAATAGATTATTTCTAAACAGCAGTTAAATAGGAAATTATTATTATTTCAATAACAATGGATGTATATAACCACATTTTATACACCTACAATTTTACATAGTGTATTTAAATATATCTAAAAAAAAAAATAGAGGCTGAAAATACATAACATTACAAAATCGACACATTTAATATTTTTGTTAAATTGGTATGTGAAATTCTTCTCAGAATAAGATTAGTAACATAAACATTGTGAATGAGTTTATAATAATTTATGCTTGCTGGAATATTAACAGTGGCATACAACATTTACAATGGGCAAAAGGAATCAAGTATTATATTCAGTGGTATTTAGTTTAACTTTTTACTTTGATAATCGCTTCTGCTGATGCAATTTTAAACCATCCCAACTTTGACAACAGTTATTCAAGGTACTTCTTAATTTCTTTTCATTAAAAAGTTTACTTTTACCCTACATACAAGATCTCAATTGTAAGATGCTATTACAAGACCAGGAACATAATATGGGTTACTTCAGTAAGGTCATGCCAACCACATAATTATCTAACAGGACTACTGCACCTTGCTGCAGACTTTCGTTGCATTTCATGACTTTTAAGCTTTAACGTGCAAAGCCCAGTTTCTTACTTGGAATAATAGAGGCAGAACAGCAGTATTTCTTTAATCGGTAAAGCTACTTTTATGCAGACTGTAGTAATCTCTAAAATGAATTTTAGAAAACTAAGTAAATGGGTGATATTTCAAAGATATCATGATTTAATAAGAACATGTTATGAAACTACATTAAAATAATCCAAATAATTTTAAAGAAGTGTCCGATTTACTTTTGTGTTCCTAGAATAGCATACATCTTTCGGAATACAGTTTGTATGAGATATATGCAATGTATGTAAAAATGACAGGGGTCAATTAGCCTAAGGCACACAGAACTCAAAACAAAACAATGTTGTATTATCCAAACACAATTAAGTAGATTTATGAATTTTTGCATACATGTCATCATAATTACCCATGGAAAAAATCAGCATTTACACCATTTTAACTTAAAAAAATAACATCACTTTTCATAAATATATGTGCTTTTTTCACAAAAGGCTATGTATCCTAGGACAAAATTTCATATATTATATATTTTATGTAACTAAAATACATTAAATCAGAATAGAAATACTCAGAAAAGTACACTTTAGCTCTGTAGAATATGTTTTAAATAACATGGCATAGTTTGTAATTTCCTAGATAGTGAAATGAAAGAGACAAAAAAACTAGAAAAAACTATTAAGCACCATATATCTGGCTAATATCTGCTTTATAAAAAAGGGCTTTCAAAGAATATTTAATCAAGTAATAGCTATTTTAAATACTATTTTGAACCCTTTTCATCTTCCCTTTTCCAAAAAGGAGTTAAGATGCGGTAAAGGAGGAATATACCATACTGCGTGAGCCATCATCAATATGATTACCTTTCTATGGTGAATTTCAAACTCTTCAAATTTTCAGTATAAGACATATCCTACTTCCAAACCATATGCACAAATTGTTAGCAGCTAATGCACCAATGATGTCGATTGTTATTTATTTTGCCAAAACATCATTACAGAGATTCATTTTACATGCAAATTAAAATGCTATAAGCCATTGAACTGTGCAAATAAAGCCATGTGGTTAATTAACAAATGTGCTTTACAGCTACAAAATAACTGTTTCACATTAAAATACATAAGATGAAAGGATACGTAAAACCCATCAATCACCGGCATTTCATATTTTGATTTGGGTGTCATCTGGGAATAATCTTTCACTCTGCAAAATAAGTTTACAATGGAACTTCATCAGAGAGTACTGGGCAACTGTGTTCAATCTCTCAAGGATTTAACTGACTTGAGAAATTTGCTTCTACACTGCATTAGAATTACTTTTCAAATGATAACTTGTTCTAATCTATTTTAAAAAATATTTATATACAAATTATATGTGACAGCAGCTTTGCATAGCAAACAGTAAAATAAATTTGACAAAAACATGAATATTAATGTTTTTCTGAGACTGATAAAATTTCATATTCACTGAAAGTTAAGGCCGTGAAGACACTTGGGGGAAAAAAAGATCAGGTTTCTCTGTATTAATCAGAAAATTCATTGTTAAACTTTAACAAGGACCAAACATTTTGCACAACGCTAGGCAGGAAGAAGGCAGCCCCCATCAGCAGGTAGCACACCAAAAATGTTTGGTTTCAGAATATAGTTTGGGAGAACTACCTCTACAAAGTCTATTCGTGCTGCTGCTCCTGACGCTGCCATTTCTGGTGCCCGAAAAGCTGCTGCCTCCACATCCTCTGCTGTAGGTGTCACTGTATAGCCTCAGGCGATTGGGCAAGGGGCACACTCTGGATCTTCAGATGCTAAGATGAAAAAAATCAATTTCAATGCCCAAAAGATGGAACTCCTAATGCAGAAGGTGACTAAAATATTTACCCATTGGTCTATGGTACAGGGAGATAGAATGTTTGTTTTAATGTAACTCTCTAGAAACAGGTTTTAAATAAGATTTCTATAAGAAGGTATAGCCCTAGAATTAGATAAAATATTGGATAAAATAGAAACAGAAAAATTAAACTTGGGATGGAATCGAACCAGATGACTAAAAACATGCATACCTCCTTAAGGAGAAAGCAAAACCTTCATATAAAGATCATCTAGTGATAAGCCGTTCTCATGAAAATGGTTTGCTTAAACTAGCACTTCTAAGGTTATTTCTGCTTATTTAAATTAACTCTACAATAGCATGTATTATTGATGCACGCTACTGAAGGCAGAATAAGAATACCAAAAGCAAAAACAAAAAACCAAACCCATTGCCATAGGACAGAGTAGAACTGCTCCATAGGGTTTCCAAGGAGTGGTGAGCGACTGGTGCATTCAAAATGCCAAACTTTTGGTTAGCTGCCTAACGGTAGCTCTTAACCACTGCAACACCAGGGCTCCAGAATAAGAATGGACTCATTGATAATTTACCCTGAGTTCAATGTCCGTTTCTCTCTCTGGAAATAAAAAAATACATGATTCTTGAATTTCCCCTATTTTGTCAAATTTTCTTCTCAAATGTATCAGTTGCCACCATCTATAGAATAACTCAACTTATTCTGTATCGTGCTTGAAGAACACTATGAAAAATTGTCACTGAAAGACACCAGTGAGAGATATATGTGTAAACAGCACATACTGTAGGAGAATACACTTAATAATATTAACAGAATTTTGGTTGGAAGAGTGTTTTAGGTTGTAAAAAAAAAAAAAAATCATTCTCCCCATTTTTTATCTATTAGATATTTAAATAGCAACTTTTGCTTGGGATCTTTTTGATTCAATAAAAATGTGTAATTTGTATCGAGAAATAATTTTTAAAACCATTGACTTGACTGCAAAATGATAAATGCATATATTAGAAACAAATCATTACAAAACCATTTACCATCTCGGGAAACACAGTAGTAACTGAAATTAATATGTCATGCCTATTTCAAATTAAACCAGTTAAATAATGATCTTTTTATTAAAAAATTGGCATTTTTGACAGTCTTTTTTACAGCTTTTGCACCTGAATTCATTATATTTGATACATTGTAAAGTGACAAATGATCACAAATTGTAATAACAGATTCTTATTGAACATAATTTTTCAGCAGGAGCCATCCTGGATCAATTAATCAGGCTATTACTCTTAATTTTGCTCCCAATTTTTTTCCAGAAAAGCCACCAATCATATATTTCAATTAATAAGCTTTATGTATTTTGTTTACAATCTTTGATGTGCTACATTTTATTCAAATTAACAATGCTCTGATTTTCCTAACATATAATAAATTAAAAATTGGATATACTTAAATAGCAAAACACAAAGCAAATTAGAGTTTTTCAGATAAATGCAATTATGGTTACACAGAATAGTAAATGACGATCAAATACCCTGGCTTGATTAAAAATTTCTCTTTGCTCCAAGTAAAGAGACTTTTATATTTTCAATTTAAAAAATAAAAATGTGATATTTCACTACTATATTTTTTGCATACAACTGAAATTAGTGCATATTAATCTTAAAGCATTTTTGCAGAAGGCGAGAAGTGTAGTCTTCAAATCCATGTAATTATTAATTACATTGGAAAAACTTAGCAAATGTTCTAAAAGTCAAACAATTCAATGCATGCAGTAGTTCCATTGGGAATGCACATAAACTATTCAAACAAGAATTACTTCTCTGTATGTTTTAATTGACAGGCAATACATACACAGGTTCTTTGTAAGGATAGTTTACCACAGATTTTGCTAGAAGTTTAGTTTTATTTATTCATTTTGGGTGTGATATTAAATAGCCATTTAAAAGAGGTGCTTACTTATAAGTCAATACAACTATTTCACATGATTGATAATTTCCCAATGTATGTTTATTAAATTCACATTCTTATTTTGCTGATAGAAGGACAATAACACCACGTGCCAAATATTACAAAGAATGTTTTATTTTTAAATATCCAACTATATTTTACAAATCAGATGTGAGTAATGCTAAGTAGTTCAAATTCAAGCTAAAGTTAAATATAATTATGTATTTTGTGCATTTTTCTTGGATAATTTTGAAGTATGAAACGGTTTAGCTGCCAAACTCAAAACAATAAAATCTTAGCGTTTTTTCTCTAGCCTCTTTGTCCTTGTCATTTTGCCATCTCATAGGGCATATTGATTATTTAAGAACGGAATTGTCTAACAGAACAGCAATGTAGCAGTCAGTATTCTCATCGGACAATTGAACCAGCCAAGATTCAACATTAGCTAACAGCTTAGAGCATTGCAGCATCTCATTCAGCTTTGAAGACAGGGCACAAGCACAAATCATTTTCTTTAAATATCAAGCTGATTAATAGATAAATCTTTACAGTGGCAAGCAACATCTTATTCTTCAAGCCTATTGTGTAAATTTTCCCAGCATATGTGTCATTTTCAGTACGAGATTATTAAAGCTCAATGAATTAAGAATGTTTTTATTACAAAATGCAATCATCTTCCAGAGTAGTTTTCAGCTGACCAGCAAGAAGATTTAAAGCATGTAATTTTTTTTTGTATGTAAAAGGTTGAACTAATCAAATGTAATTGTTTTTGAGCTAAATCAACTTTCGAATTGCTATTGCTCTAAAATATACAGTTATGTGTCATTTAATGTCCATGATACTTTCTGTGAAATAGGACATGATGTGATTTGGACGTTGTGGGAACACTATATTCTATACAGGCAGTCCACGGGTTATGAGCATCCAACTTGCTTACAACCTGTGGTTACAAACCAACTCCTGTAAAACCTACTACATTAAAAATTGGAGGTACGTACAATGGTTACTAATAACCAACAGGCTTCAGGCAGCACAAAGGCTTTGTATGCAAAAGACATGAGATACATGTGTTGTATGTGGATAGTTGTTGCATTCACTGTGTCAGGTTATAGGTATGTCTGCTATGTCCTGTTCTCCGATAGGGATTTCTGAACTTACAGGACCATGAAAGTATATGTGGTCAGATGTTGCCCGAACGGACATTATTTGGCGCATGACTATGCCTTATAAGATTTGCAATATTTTATTGATAACCTAAAACAGTTCAAAGAAGTTTAACAAATAAATGGAAGAGTGCTTTGTCTGTGGCTTCCAAGTCACTCAGAATAAGTGAGTGTTTTAAGAAGTCAAAGAGCTGGAGTGACCGATTCTGTCTGGAGAATACAACAAATGATTTTAAGGAATAACCTGTGACCTGTAGAAATACAACCAGAATGCTCCTCAGAAGTGAGGATGGTGAGAATTTGGCTCACTTGTTTTGGACACAGGATCAGGAAAGATCAGTTGCTAGAAAAGGACAGAATGGTTGATAAGGTAGAGGGTTGGGCCACCGGGGCTCCTAACTGTTTTCTAAGTATCTTTAATTGAATCCTCCCAAACTTAATTCACCATTTCCCCTGTAAAATAGCTCCTTTGTCTTTTTTTTTTTTTTTTAACCTTCATCGATGGCATCACCATCTATTGGATCACCTAAACTAGAAAAATGGAGACTTAATTAGGCCCTTTCATCTCATTTCTAATGCCCGATAACCATAAGACTGTGCCAACTTTATTTCCTAAATATTTCAGGAATCATCCCCTTTCTCTACATCTCTGTTAACACGGTCCTACATAGTATCCTAATTTCTTATCTGGATTATTACCAAAAAACCAAAACCTGTTGCTATCGAGTCAATTTCAACTCATAGCGATGCTAAAGGAGAGAGTAGAACTGCCCCATAAGGTTTCCAAGGAGCTGCTGGTAGATTTGAACTGCCAACCTTTTGGTTAGCGGCCAAATGCTTAACCACTGCACCACCAGGACCCCTGGATTATTATAACCCCAAAAAAACCCACTGCCATCGAGTGGATTACGACTCATAGCGACCCTATAGGACAGAGTAGAACTGCTCCATAGAGTTTCCAAGGAGCGCCTGGCGGATTCAAACTGCTGACCTTTTGCTTAACAGCTGTAGTACTATGATTATTACAGCAGCCTGTTAATCCATCTCTTCGCCCTTAAGTCTGTACTCCACATGGGTACCTGAGGAAATTTACCTGTATCACTCCCTACCTATACTTCAACAGTTGCCCATAGCGCATGGGAAAGCATCTTAGCAAAACAAACTCCCATAGTGGTATCCCATCTCGCTATCCAGCCTCCTTGACCACTCTCTGCCATCACATTATGTTCCAGCAACTCTGAACTGCTTATAGTTCCTTGCAATACTATTTTTCTTACCTTCTGCTATTGCTGTCCTCTCTGCCTATTTCTATGTCTATCCAGCTCTTTAGACACAACTTAATCATTACCTTTCTAGGAAATCACCCCTACCCTAAGCTGATTTTTAAGTTATGCACATAGAAAACGTGTAAAATATAGATACACAAAAAGAAGAAAAAAAACACCAAAAACTTTTACCCTAACATAACCATTATAACTTTTGAATGCTTTTTCTTCCAGCTATCTAAGGTGTATTTTTTTATACAATTGCAATTTTACCGTACAAGCAATTTTGTGTTCTGTTTTCATTTAATATTATTATTTAAACATTTTCCCATCACTTAAAAAAACACAGTTTAACTGACTTCATAAAATATGCCACCTGGCTAACTTACCTTAATTATAATGTTATTATTTAAGCATTTTCCCATCACTAAAAAAAAATACAATTTAACTGATCTCATAAAATATGTAGCTTAGCTTAATTAATTTAATCATTCAACTATAACTAGAAAATCAAATGTGATCAATTGTCCTCGGTTTAATAATGAGCCATATGTTATGATACCCAAACCTCTAATTCTAGCTTGACCTCTCTCCTGGTCTCTGGATCTGTATACTTTGTGGACTCTTCACCAGGACATTTTTCTAATACTTATTAAGTCCAAAACTAAATTCATTATTTGTACTTATCCCATTCTTCCATCTCTTTCAAGCTTTTTTCTATCGCCCAAACTAAAAACCAGCAGTCTTCCCTGACTTTTTCTTCAACCCTTCACAACTCAAATTCAAGCATTTACTAAAGTGTTTTGATTTTACCCGCTAAACAAATCTTGTGTCTTTCCTCTCCACTCCACTGCCATTTTTAAAATTGGTTCACATGGTCTCTAGGCTCCTGAAATGATCTCCAAACTAATCTTCCTATCTTCAGACTTTTCCTCAAATTTGCTCCATAACTGTTGTTGTTAGCTGCTGTCAAGTCAATTCTGATTCATGGTGACCCCACGTGTGCAGAGTAGAACTGCTCTGTTGGGTTTCCACGCCTTGACTTTTCAGAGGCAGAATGTGAGGCCTGTCTTCTGAGGCATCAATGGATGGGTTCAAACCACTGACGTTTTGGCTAGTAGTAACCATTCGTGCCACTCAGGAACTGCCATCGTTACCTTTCAAAAAGGCCAACCTAATTATGTCACTCCTTGGCTTATAGTTCTTCAGCAGATCACTGTGCTCTACAAAAGTAACTTCCAACTCTTTGGCGTAGCTCTGTAGCTGATGCTTTATATACACTATTTCATTCTAAGGAATCCCTTTAAATAAAATATATTTTCACATGTTGAATAAACTACAATTTTATTCAAAGGGATTACATTTATGAATTCCTTTAGTATGGCAATGTATGATTGTTTTGTAAAATTCTATATGATAAAACCTTTAATAAATTGATTTACTCACACCAGTGATTCAAAGAGCCTGAAAAATAAATGTGATGTATTACTCTTACTTAGGGGTTAAAAATATAAAAACTTTTCAAGGCTTAGTCAATTCATAATGGTTGAGAAAACAGTAACATATTGCTACAAACATTATTATTTTAAGAATAATTCACAAAATCACAAGCAGTAATCGATAGAGGCACACATTCATCATTTCAAACATGGAAACTTAATGGAGCTTTGAAGGTAAGCAATAATTACCAAAGGAGCACTAATGCAGAGTTTATATTCAGTGCTAACAAATTAATTTTAAGCTAATTAAAAAGAAACTGTGCTTTGAATAAGACAACAATGAGACATCTTCATGATTTTTAAGACTGTTCTGATGAGGTTCGTTACGTGAAATACCTGGTAAAAATATCTGCATAAGTTTTTTTTTTTTTTAATTTCATTTTGTTGTTGCTGTTGAGAATATACACAGTAAAACACACACCAGTTCAACCATTTCTACATGTACGATTCAGTGACATTGATTACATTCTTTGAGTAGCACAGCCATTCTCACCCTCCTTTTCTGAGTTGTTCCTCACCAGTTAACATAAACTCACTGCCTCCTAAGTTTTCTATCCAATCTTATGAATTCCTGTTGTCACTTTGATTCCATATACCCGTCGCTGTCAAGTTGATTCTGACTCATAATGACCCCATATGGATAGTTCTTAAAAGAGCATGATGTTCAAGGCATTTTTTTTTTTTTTTTACTAGTTAAGCTAAACTATGATTATTATTTTAAATTTAATTGTGGTAAAATATATGAAATATATGTAAAAAAGTTTGCTGTTTTAATCATTTTTAAGTGTACAATTACATGACATTAATTACAGTCACCATACTGTGCAATCAACACATCTATCTGTTTCAAAAATGTTTCATTACCCCAAACAGAAATTCAGCGCCCTTTAAGCGATAATTCCCCACATTTCAGTACCCCCTGCCCCTTGTAACCACTAATAAACTTTGTTCTCCATGAATTTGCCTATTTTGGATATTTCATGCCAGAAGAATGAACCAATCAGTGTTAGAAGAAATACAACCAGAATGATCCTTAGAAGCGAGAACTGAGAGATTTCGGCTTGTTTACTTTCCACATGTCATCAGGAAAGACCAATCACTAGAGAAGGATGTCAAACTAAACTAGTTTTTGATTTTAGAAGACTCTGGGGATATTTTTGGTTTAAGTTTTAAATATTATCTCAGGGCAATAGTTTCAGTGGTTTATCTAGCCCCCTTGGCTTCAGAAAGTTTGGAGTCCATGAGAATTTGAAATTCTGTTCTGCATTTTCATTTTTTGATCAGAATTCTTCTACAGAATCTTTGATCAAAATGTTCAGTAATGGTTGCTGGGCACTGTCCAGTTCTTCTGGTCTCATGGCAAAGAAGGCATTTAGCCATATGTTCATGGAGGCATTTAGCCATGTATTCCATATCCTCCTCCTAGTCATGACTCTCCTCCCTCTGTTGCTTCACGTGACGAGAGATCAGTTGTTGTCCTGTGATGGCCACTTGTAAGCTTTGAAGACCTCAGACATTATACAACAAGCTAGGAGATAGAACAGAAATACTAAACACATTATTAGGCCAATTAACTGGGATGTCCCATGAAACTCTGACTGTAAACTTCCAAACCAAGAAACCAAATTCCATGAGGCTTTTGATGGTACACCAGAAGCCTCAGAAGCTAGTCTTTTCTTTTTTTGTCATTGTAAACGTATCTACCACACAACTTTTGCCAGTTCAAGTTTTTACAGTTGTGCAACTTATTGACAGCAATTACAATAATTGGCTATGCAACTCTACTCTCTCTCAAGAAGTTTTAGCAATAGAAAATGATTAAAAAAAAAAATCTTTGGAATCTGAATGTCTATGTATATTGAAAAATCTGGATACCATCAGAATTCTAACCTCTAAAAGTTCTAGGAAGAAGGTCCTGGCAGTCTATTTCTAAAAAAATATTGGCTAGTGAAAACCTTATGAATAGAGGTAGAATATTGGCTGGTATAGTGCCCAAGGATGAGTCCATCAGGTTGGAAGGCACTCAAAATATAATTGGGAAAGAGCTGCCTCCTCAAAGATAGAGTCAACCTCAATGATGTGGATGGAGTAAAGCTTTCAATACCTTCATTCACTGATGTGACATGGCTCAGAATGAGAAGAAACAGCTGCAAACATCCATTAATAATCAGAGTGTGGGACGTACAATGTACAAATCCAGGAAAATTGGAAGTTGTCAAAAATGAAATGGCACACCCAGGTTCATTGCAGTATTATTCATAATAGCAAAAAAAGATGGAAACAACCCAAGTGCCCATCAACAGATGAATGGATGAACAAATTATGTACATACACACAACAGAATACTAGGAAAAGATGAAGAACAATGATGAATCCGGGGAGCGGGGGCATCTCGCTATGTGGGTGGATCTAGAGGGCATTGTGTCGGGTGTTGTGGGTCAGTTACAGGAGGATGGATATTGTGTGAGACCACTGTTATAAAAACCCAAGAAAAGGTTTACACGCAGAAAAAAAAAAAACTTTGATGGTTGCATGGCAGGGGGAGAATTGGGGGAAACCACTAACTGGATGGTGGATGGGTGCTGACGTTGGTGGAGGAAGGGACAGGATATTATGTGGGGGGCTCAGTGCAGTTTGACCAAGGGAAAGCCATGGAAGCTTCCTGGACGTGGCTGGGCATCCTGAGAGACTAGGTTGCTGGGGCTGAGGGCTGGTGACAGTGGTCTCAGGGAACATATGGGTAAATTGGCACAACCTAGTTCATAGAGAAAATGTTCTGCATCCTGCTTTCGTGGGTTGCATCTGGGGTCTTAAAAACTTGTGAGAGGACATCTAACATACATCTATTGGTTCTCCCATGTTTGGAGCAGAGGAGAAAAAAGAAAAACAAAGACAAAAGGAAAATATTAGTCCAAGGAACTGATGGGCCACATGTGCCACAGCCTCTACCAGGCTTAGCCCGGGGGAACTAGATGGTACCTGCCCACCACTACTGACTGGTCTGACAGGGATCAAGATAGAAGGTTCTGGACAGGGAAGGAGAAAAATGTAGAACAAAATTCAAATTGACAGAGAAAACCAGACTTACTAATCTGAAACAGACTGGGGGAACTGAGACTGTGGCCCCCAGACACCATACTCCCAAGGTCTTCCTTTTAGCTGAAGATTGGACAGGCCTATGGGATAGACAATGACACACATGGGGAATGTCCTTCTTGACTCAGTCAAAGGCACAGGATCGGATGGGCAACAACTTGCTGGGGGCAGGGACAGGAGGACAGGAAGGGGGAGGGCTAGACAGACGGACTTGGTGAGCCTGGGCTGGAAAGGGGGAGCGCTGAAACATTGTGGGGATTTCAGTCAGTGTCATGGAGAAGTTTGGGTATAGACTTTTTAATGAAAGCCTAATTTGTGCTCTGGACTTTTGTCTAAAGCACAATAAAATTAAAAAAAAAAAAAAAAAGGAATGCATAAAGACAGATATTCTAGGCATTAGTGAGTTTAAATGGATTGATATTGGCCACTTTCAATCAGACAATCATATGATCTACTATGCCAGGAATGACAAATTGAAGAGAAACAGCATCATATTCATTCTCAAAAAGAGCATTTCAAAATCTATCCTGAAGTTCAACGCTGCCAGTGACAGGATAATATTCATACCCCTACAAGGAAGACCAGTTAATATGACTATTATTCAAACTTATGCACCAATCACTAATGCCAAAAATGAAGAATTTGAAGATTTTTACCAACTTCTGCAGTCTGACATTGATCAAACATGCAATCAAGATGCCTTGATAATTACTGGTGATTGGATTGCAAGGGTTGGAAACCAGGAAAAAGGAATGGTAGTTGGAAAACATGGCCTTGGCGATAGAAATGACACTGGAGATCACATGGTAGAATTTTGCCAGACCAATGGCTTATTCATTGTAAATACCTTTTTTTTTTTTTTTTTTTTACCAACACAAGTGGAGACAATATACATGAACCTTGCTGGATGGAATGCACAGAAATAAAATTGACTATGCCTGTGGAAAGAGACAATGGAGAAGCTCAATATCATCAGTCAGAACAAGGCCAGGGGCCAACTGCAGAATAGACCATCAATTGCTCATATGCAAGTTCAAGTTGAAGCTGAAGAAAACAAGTCCACAAGAGCCAAAGTACAGCCTTAAGAATATCCCACCTGAATTTAGAGACCATCCCAAGAATAGATTTGGCCCATTGAACATTAATAACCAAAGACCAGACGAGATGTGGGACAACATCAAGGACATCACACACGAAGAAAGCAAAAGGTCATTTAAAAGACAGGAAAGAAAGACCAAAATGGATGTCAGAAGAGACTCTGAAAATTGCTTTTGAATGTGGAGTAGCTAAAGTGAAAGAAAGAAACGAAGAAGAAAAAGAACTGAACCGAAGATTTCAAAGGGCAGCTCAAGAACACAAAGTAAGTATTATAATGAAATGTGCAAAGACCTGGAGTTAAAAATCTAAAAGGGAAGAACACACTTGGCATTTCTCAAGCTGAAAGAACTGAAGAAAAAAATTAAGCCTTGAGTTGCAGTATCGAAGGATTCCATGGGCAAAATATTGAACGACGTAGGAAGCATCAAAAGAAGGCGGAAGGAACACACACAGTCATTGTACCAAAAAAAGAATTGGTTAATGTTCAATCATTTCAGGAGAACCGATGGGATTGAAGGAAGAACTCCAACCTGCACTCAATGCATTGGCCAAAATCAAGCTCCACGAATTGACTGAATTGATGTTTCAACAAACAGATGCTGTGCTGGAAGTGCTCACTTATTTATACCAAGAAATTTGGAAGGCAGCTACCTGGTCAACTAACTGGAAGAGATCCATATTTGTGACCATTCCAAAGAAAGGTGATCCAGCAGAATATGGAAATTATCAAATAATATTAATAGCATATGCAAGGAAAAGTATGCTGAAAATAATTGAAAAAACAATTGCACCAGTGCACTGACAGGGAATGCCAGAAATTCAAGTTGGATTTAGAAGAGAATGTGGAATGAGGAATAATCCTTGCTGATGTCAGATGCATCTTGGCTGAAAGCAGAGTATATCAGAAAGATGTTTACCTGTGTTTTATTGACTATTCAAAGGAATTCAACTTGGTGGATCAAAACGAATTATGGATAACATTTCCAAGGATGGAAATCCAGAACACTTAATTGTGCTCATGCAGAACCTATACTTAGAACAAGAGGCAGTCATTCAAACAGACCAAGAGGCTATTTTGTGGTTCAAAATCAGGAAAGGTGTGTGTCAGGGGGGTAACCTTTCATCATACTTATTCAATCCGTATGCTAAGAAAATAATCTGAAAAACTGGACTATATGATGGAGACCTGGTGGCATAGTGGTTAAGTGCTATGGCTGTTAACCAAAAGGTCAGCAGTTTGAATTCACCAGCAGCTCCTTGGAAACTCTATGCAGCAGTTCTACTCCGTAAGTAGAGAATTGACTTGATGACAATGAGTTTGTTTTTTGGTTTTCCACTTTATGAAAAAGAGCAGGGCATCAGGTTTGCAGGAAGACTTATTTACACAACCTGTGATATGCAGATGACACAACCTTGCTTGCTGAAAGTGAAGAGGACTGGAAGCACTTACTGATGAAGATCGAAGTCTACCACCTTCAGTATGGATTACACATCAACATAAAGAAAACAAAAATCCTCCCAACTGGACCAATAAGTAACACTATGATAAAAAGAGAAAATATTGAAGTTGTCAAGTATTTCATTTTACTTGGATCCATAATCAATGCCCGTGGAAGCAGCAGTCAAGAAATTAAATGACTTATTGCCTTGGGAAAATCTGCTGCCAAAGACCTATTTAAAGTATTAAAAAGCAAAGGTGTCACTTTGAGGACTAAGGTGCACCTGACCCAAGCCACGATATTTTCAGTCGCCTCATATGCATGTGAAAGTTGTACAATGAATTAGGAAGACCAAAGAAGAATAGATGACTTTGAATTATGGTGTTGGTGAAGAATATTGAATATATCATGAACTGCCAGAAGAACTAACAAATCTGTCTTGAAAGAAGTACAACTGGAATGCTCCTTGGAAGCAAGGATGGTGGAACTTTGTCCCATGTACTTTGGACATGTTATCAGAAGAGACGAGTCCCTGGAGAAGGGCATCATGCTTCGTAAAGAAGAGGGTCATAAAAGGAGGAAGACCATCTATGAGATGGATTGAAGCAGTCGCTGCAACAAGGGGCTCAAATACAGCAATGGTTGTAAGAATGGTGCAGGATCGGGCAGTGTTTCATTCTGTTGTACACTGGGTTGCTACGAGTAGGAACCGACTTGACAGAACCTAACAACAACAATAAAAACAACAACACTTGGTCAATGAAATACATATTTAAGTGTAAAATTCTACCTTAAGGGCCAAAAAAAAAAAAAAAAGCCCAAACCCTAACAACAACAAAAGTTCTTTAAGTTCACTTTGGGAGGTTTAAAGGATACACCTTTCTCTGTCCTGCTTTTCCACCATCAAGCCTGCTGTACGTTGTCACACATTTTTTGTTCTTCACATTCTCTCCAATTTTATGTTCCACCTCCAGACTACCTGGACCCTACAGCAATTCCATCTTTAGCACAGCAAACTTGTCTCTTTTGAAACCCACAGCTCTCATAAAGAACCTTTAGCTTTAGTCATGACTAAGTAGGGAGAAGATTCCACTCTCATTATCACCATTTATTCTTTTCTTCTTTTTAAACCTATTTAAAAATTAACAAACATTACAACCCTCCTTTGCCTTTGCCTCCAGGGCCTTTCTATTTCAACCTTTCACTGCTAGAATTACTAATAGATTTACAGTCCTGTTGAATTTACCTTCAGTTTAATTCTTTTGTCCATTTGAAAATTTGCCATCTTGTCAAATGCAAATATCCTCATTATTGAGAGTCAGATGAAGCACAATTAGACATACATTCCTTTCCAAACATTCAGTCTGCCATACAATTCTCTTCTCCATTTGACAGTAGCTCCGAGAAGCTGTGTCTTCACTAGTACTGCTGGCGAATCTGAATTTATCTGGGTCACATGCCGATTGCCAGGTCACCCTTGAGGTGTCTGATATTTCTTTCAGTAGCTCTGCCTCTCTGTCATTTATACAAAAGGAGCTATCTTCCGTGGCTCTCTTGTTCTGCTGCTTTCTTGGCTGTAAGAATCTGTTGGCTATCAGTTTTGACACATAAAAATCACCTTGTCTCCATTCCTTCAGTTACCCTTAGCTTTTCCTTCTGATAATTAGGCTTCATGGAGCCTACTGCCTGAAAGATAGTAGGTATTTGATGAATATCTGCTGAATTATTGGATGAATGTTTTGCAGATGGTCTCCTGAAGCCTCAACTAGATCCATAGCTGGTATGTAAGTGCCTGAATCAGTGCCTCCACAAACCCACTGTTGTCGAGTCAAAAGAATCAGTGCTTAGGTCATCCTTTTCAGGCAATGGAAGTCGTTTCCTCCAGATTTGTAAGATAGAATAATATCTTCAAGCTCCATCCATATTGTAACATGTATCAAGTCTTTATTTCTCCTATTAGCTGAGCTATTAGCTGAGCGTATTCGGCAGTATGGATGTACCACGTTTTGTTTATCCATTCATCTGCTGCTGGGCATTTAGGCTGTTTCCAACTTTTGGCTCTCATGAATAGTGCTGCAATGTACATTGCTGTACAAGTTTCTGCTTAAATCTCTGCTTTCAAATTTTGCGGGTAAATACCGAGGAATGGAATTGCTGGGTCATATATATTTTTTTTTTATGGTATGGTAGTTCTGTTTTTAGTTTTTTTTTTTTTAGGAACTGCAACTCTGTTTTCCACAATGGCTGTTACTATATTGTAACCATTTTGTATTTTCGCCAGTAATGGATAAGTGTTAAAATTTCCCCACACCCTCACCAACATTTGTTATTTCAGATTTTTTTTTTTTTTATCTTAGCCATCCTAGTGGGAGTGAGATGCTATCTCATTGTGGTTTTGATTTGCATCTCCCTGATGGCTAATGACATTGAGCATCTTTTCATGTGTTTGGTGGCCATTCGAATGTCCTCTTTTGGTGAAATGTCTGTTCAAGTCTTCTTCTCATTTTATAATTGGATTCTACCACATTCTTAACAGTATATGTTTGGAGTTGTATTGTTGAGAATCATTCTAGACCTTTATTTTTAATTTTGTCAAGCAAACTCATCTACCTATCCATCTATTCAACCATTCATCCATTTATTATGCATATATGTTACTGCTCTAGGCAATGGAGATAGAAATGCAAAAGACATTTCTGCCATAGAAGAACTGATAGGTCTATGAGGAAAACACGCAAGTAAATAAACAATGACAACATAATAGTATATATATATATATATTTTTTTTTTTCCATGAAGGCACAGAAAAGTGACAACTGAGCCATTCTGAATGGGTTCAGAAAGCCTTTTTGGAGGAGCTTATCTTCACTGGGAAACCCTGGTGGCGTAGTGGTTAAGTGCGATGGCTTCTAACCAAGAGGTTGGCAGTTCAAATCTGCCAGGCGCTCCTTAGAAACTCTATGGGGCAGTTCTACTCCGTCCTATAGGGTTGCTATGAGTCAGAATCGACTCGACGGCAGTGGGTTTTTTTTTTTTTTAATAATCTTCATTGAGTTATAAAGGATAAGTAAATTACTCAATCAAAAGAGAATGGAAAAATTTTCCAGGTTCAAGGAACAAGATATGCAAAGGTCCAGAGATAAGAGTGGTAACTGAGGAGAATGATTGTACAGCTTGAGGAATGTAATCAATGTCACTGAATTGTACTTGTAGAAATTGTTGAATTGGTGTATGTTCTGCTGTATCTTCTACAACACAAAAAATAAAGTTAATTATTTAAAAAAAGCCTATTAAGGTGTGTTAGGCAGTTTAATTAATAAAAATATATCATTTTTCTGGATTCTGCAATGTTTATATTTGTCAGGTTATAATAATTTGTAATTCATTGTGATTGATTTTCTAATTTATAAATATTAATTTTATACCTCCCCCCCAAAAAAGAGTTATAATTCAGGGTGACCGTACCTGGCACACAAGTGCCTAATAAATATTTGCTAAATGCATGCTATAGTGAATTAAAAAAGTACTTTTATATTAAATGCATATTATATACCAGGCAGTATAGTTGGCAGTGAAGATACAATGGTATGAGATGGAGGGAGTTTTTAGGAAAGGAAGGAGAGGCAGATAAGAAGTAGGTCATAAAAAAAAAAAAAGGTCATAAAGCCCTGATTATTTTAAGGTGTGTAGATTTTTTTTTTCTTTGAAGTCATTGAAGTTATGAAATATTTTAAGCCAGGACATAATGTCATGTTTTCATTTTAGTTGGAAAAAAAAAAAAAGGAGTGGAGGGTGGCAAGAGTGGAAGCCTGGAAATAGGAGGTAATTTTAACAGCTGAGGCATGAGATAACGATCACCTGAACTAAAGCAATGGTAATGGAGATTAAGAGCACCGGAAACAGATTTGAGAGTAACTACTCACAGTTATAATTTTACATTTATGTATGTGATTATTTGATCAGTAGCTGCTCATTATTACATATAAGCTCCATGAAGATGTGGTCAGGGCTTATTTTGCCCACTATCATGTCTCTTATGGCTAACACTGTACCTGGCACACAAGTGCCTAATAAATATTTGCTAAATGCATACTATAATGCATTTAAAAAATGTATATATTAAATGTATATCATGTACTGGGCAGTATAACTGCCAGTGAAGATACAGTGATGAACAATTTAGGCAAGATTACTGTTCTCAAGGAGAAATTTTAGAAAGGGGAGAATAAGTAATAAATAATTTGCAATAGTAGTCAGGGTAACAAAGAAGTTAATGTAGGCGTTTTGAAGAGTGCCTGGGGTTGGAGTGGCTACCTTTGTTTGGAAGGTCAGTGGAGATCTTTTGGAGCAAGTGACATTTGACTTGAGATTTGGATGATAAAAAGGAGACAGCCATGGATGGATCTGGGAGCAGAGTGTTCCAGACAGAAGGAAATGAATAAGCAAGTTAGATTTGAAGAACTTGTTGACTGATCGGATGTGGGAGTAAGAAATAGGCCTAGGATGATTCACAGGATCTAGAAGATGTTATTTCTATTAACTGAGCTTGGGGATACTGGAAAAAGTACAGTTAGTGACGTAAACAATGAGCTCAGCACTGGAAGTGTTGACTTTAAGATACCTGTGATGCAGTGAAATAGGTGAGACGAAGTCACCTTTAAGATATGCTTGCTCTCTTTCTAAGAACAGGAAGGATATGGACCACAACGCTGAAGGATTGCTCTAATAGTGTTCTCCAGATGAAACTCCTTAACTGACAAATATCTTCAGCTGACTCCATTTGTTTTAATTTCCAAATACCTGCTGTTATTCAGGGCCAGTAGACTCTGTTCTGATGATTCAGAATTTTCTGTTAACTTGGACATTTGAAGGTAACATGAATATTAATTAGTGGTAGTCTTTAGAAATGTAAAGCTGGAAATCTGGATGTTTCCCTCGCTAAAATGCTTCAGCCCCCCCCCCCCCCCCCCAGTGAACTCCACTCAGTTTTAATTTCTGATTTTCTCATAAAAATACTTTTACTTTTGTTGGGATAGGCCAGATTCTTCTGGGGTCCCATCTACTACTTTTACTTAGTAAAGTAACCTACATGTCATTTATAAGGATCTTCTAACAGCTTGCCATGTCCAACCTAGACTTGGGGGCCTGGTTCAAAGCTATATTGTATACTCCAAATGTTCTTCATTATTGCCTTGAGCCATAGATTGTTTCTTTTGTGTCACGGATGAGAAGGGCAATAATTAGACTTCTTTATTAAGGATATTTTGTGATTAACTTGTCGTTGAGTAAAGGATCCTGGTGGTACAGTGGTTAAGCACTCAGCTGCTAACACAAAAATTGTTGGTTCTAACCCACCATCACTCCACAGGAAAAAGATGTGGCAGTCCACTTTGTAAAGATTTACAGCCTTGGAAACCCTATGGGGTAGTTCTACTCTGTCCTGTAGGGTCACTATAAGTGGGAATCAACTCCATGGCAACAGGTTTGGTTGCTGGCTGAGTAATGACTATTGAAAACAGAAAGTGCCCTTTGTGTACAGACCATGCCAGAGACTGCCATGCTACCTAGATACACAGTTACTGTGACTTCACAACAAAATATCCTCTCAATAGAGAAGGCTCAATTACAAGGAACTAACCTGATAAATGTGAACTGCTTGGCAGATAACTTTCAAAAAGTGCCAACAAGCTAGCTTTTACAGCTAATCCCCTCAAGTATGGGTAGGATCTAATAGACACATGTCTCTTTTTGGACTGCAAGAACACTGATGATTTCCAGCTCCACCACTCATTATATAAAGCATATAAAGCAAATAGCCTCTGGTCTGGAATTAAGGTTCTCCTTTAGCCTCATGGAGCCCTGGTAGTGCAGTGGTTAAGAGCTACAGTGTGCTATGTGCTAACCAAGAAGTTGGCATTTAGAATCCACTAGCCACTCCTTGGAAACTCTGTAGGGCAGGCCTACTCTGTTCTGTAGGGTTGCTTTGAGTTGGAAATTGACTCCACGGCAATGGGTTTTTTTTTTTTTTTTTTTCCTTTTGAGCCTTATGGCATAGCCATGGCTATACTAGCTGAATAAATTCATTGATAGCCATATCCTGCCTGCTTCTGTGTATCATACCAGCTTAACACTTCATCCCTAGCAGACATCCTTGAACCTGATTTTCCACCTCCTTGTATGTTTTTTTTTTTTGTATGTACTCAACTTTTGTCAGACTTATTTGCTAGGTTCCTCTTCTTTAGCCTGATTTCTGCTCCTAGTTCTTTGTAAGGTGGACCTATTAAATTGGTTGGCATGTCCAGCAGGACTGATAATGTAGTTTATATTTTTGGAGTTAAAGTTCATTAAAATGTATTTGCAATTCTCAAGTTACCATGGCTAGATTCTTACTAAAAAATTTTCTAAGGCAATATGTTGACACAAAGTCATATTAAATTGTGTCTATTGAATATTGTTTAAGAATATTGAATATTGTTTAAGAATGTTGGTTACTGGATTTACCTAAAGAATGTTATCTATGAGCTTAGAAAAATATCAGCACTGTTGATGTGGAAAATTACATCTAAGAATGTAAAAAATCATAAATTGTCAATAGCAATTAAAGTAATTAACTGTTGGTCTTTTCAATTTCTTTTCTACTCAGTAATCTTTACATACCATATTTTTATGCCAATAATGCCTATTTTCTACTTTGGTTGCCAACTGCCCCTATGAGATGTTTTTGTAAGTGCCACTATGTCAATTTTTGTACATGTTGCTATAAAAGAATTATCACAGTATGCTTTCAAAATACTTGAGGTGGGGCGTGGGGGAGTTGAGGGCATGGTTGGCAAACAAACGTAGAAGGCACATGTTATTTGTATAAAAATGCGATATATACAATATATTTTTTTAGAAATTTATATAATGTGAATGTTATATATACTTCTTCAGCATAGTTTTTAATTTCACTTCCTTTTTTGCGTGTCTTCTTTTCCTGTCTCCTCTTCTTCTTTATTCACTTTCGTCCTCCCTGAGCTTCAAGTTACCCAAATACATAACCCAGTAGGTTTCCTACCTTATTTTTTTTGATGCTTGTGTAACACAAAGTATATACAGATACAGGGATCATGGCATTGTTTGTTTTATAAAAATGTAATTATGTTATAAACAGTTTTCTGTTTCTTTTCTCCTTCAAGAAAATCTTGTTGAGGTCATTATTTTAACGACTTTATGGTACTGGCATACTATTATTTGTTCAATTTCCACACTGTGGATGAATTTTTATTTTTTCTAATCCTTTTTTTTTTGTTTGTTTTTTGGTCACTACAAACAAAGCTAAAGTCCACCTTATAAATTAAGTAATTCACTTGACAGTTGTTTTCATATGTGGTGTAAACCAGAAAGTCTAATTCCATTTTATTTCAGATAGATCACCAATTGTATCATTGACATCTATTAAATAATTCACCTTTTACCACTGATTTGAAATACCAACTTTATCATATTTTAAATTCTTATACACACTGAGATGAATTTCTGACTTTATATTTTGTTCCACTGACCTTTTTTTTCTTTTTTAGTTTTATGTAATACCAAGGGACTCCTTACTGGATTACAGTTCCTAATAAGTTCTGATATCTGATGTGGCTATTACCATTCTTTTATTTTTCTCATATAACCCTTAAGACTATTTTATCCAATTCAGAATCCTTTGAGATTCTAAGTGGAATTAGGGTAAGTGAATACTGAATTTCAATAATGAATTATTTGGGGAGAAATAGCATTGTTATGATATTAAATTTTCCTGTATAGGAAATGATACGTCTTTTCATTTATTCAGATCTTTTATGTCCTTCGGTAAGAGTTTATAGCTTTTTAAATGAGCATTATGTCTTTCTTACTAAATTTATTCCTAAGTATTACTTGCTTTTGTTGTTATTAGTAATAGAATATTTATTTTGGTTTCTTATTATCAGTGCTTTTTTTCTAGAATAGAAAAAAATTGATATTCATATATTTATTTTGTCCCCAATTATCTTGCCAACACCATTATTCATTTTAGGAGCATATTAGGATGTGAATTTGCTAAGTGTACGCAAGTATGATTGTATGGTCAGCAAAAAATATGACTACTAATATCTATTATCCCTACTTGGATTCATAAGTCAGACAGATCTGTCTTTGAATTGCTCATCTACCTTTAATATCGGTGTAATATTGGGCAAATATCTCGACCCCCTTAAGTCTCATTTTCCTCATTTATTAAATGGGAACTGATAATGGTACCTATATTACAGTGATGCCAAGTGGATTAGATACATTGAAAAATATAAGGTACTTTAGTACCGTGCCTGGCAGGTATGAAACACTGTGAAATGATAGCTGCTATTATTATTATAGCTGCTGAAGAACTGATGAGACAGAGATCCAATTTAAGGAGTAAATGTAAATTGTCCAGAAATAAGCCTTCATAACAATTTTGGTTTTTAATGTAGAATAAATGCAAAGTTTTAAATGGATAAGCTAGAAAAGATTGGATTCTTTCTCTGGGTAGCAACAGATTCTCCAGGCAATGTGGAATAAAAAATGATCCAAACTAAAAGTACAACAGTCGTCTGTTTGATAAAATACAGCCCAACAAAGAACAAGTATTTTACCTACAATCTTTGTAAAGTTAAAAAAAAAACATAGCAATTAAAAAATAACTTGATCAGAGAATTGATGTCCGTAAAAACAAAGAAAAATCAATGCAAAAGAGAATGGTAAATTAAATGTTGTAAATTGTGAGGATGCACTTGAAAAGAGAATTGAGTTCATAAATTGGTTGTAGTAGAAATATATAGATTCAGTGAAAATGTCTGCTCACATCATTTCGTTCAATTTAACTTATTGACACAGAAAGATTAATAGTTTCTTCAAGTATTAACACATCATATTAAAATTTGAATTAATTGGTGTAGGTTCTTTAGAAAAGTTTTTTTTTGTTTGTTTAGAATGGGTCAAGAAAGAACACCTCACATTTATCAGTTTAAAGAAACTTTTCCCCATATATTTGAATTTCTTTCTGAACTTTGCTAGGTCTTAGATAAAAGTATTAAATTTAGAAGAATGTTGACAACGTTTACTTTTTCATAATTTAGCTAAGAAAAGCTTCCCCCAAAATGATTCACACTTGTCAATTAAAGAGTATCAGAATCCAGTAACCCTGACTGCCAATACAGAAGATAAAAGGGAATAAAAATTCTTGACTTAGCTTATAATAAAGGCCTTTACTAACCTAAATCAGAAGAAAGAATATTTAGATCACCTATCAATAACATTAGATTTGCAGCTCATGGCTGAATATTACAGTTTTGATTTCACATATGTAATAAATCTATAGGTAAAAAAAAAAAAATACATAAGAAAAGCTACTGAATGAACATTAATCTGAATCATCCAGAAATCACACTGCACATATTTTATTGTCTGTAAACTGAAAGTGTTTGCATTTGTCATCATTTTAACTGCTGCAAATAATCCAAATTGTCAATTCTAGTACATTTGTTATAGTGTTCTTCATAGATACGTATAGTATATACTGAGCCACTCTCAGCAGAAATACACAGTATTATGGGTTGTATATAAAGCAGTGTATTTGGATTGATCCAGCCAAACTCTTGGAGGGGGGGTGGATTTGCGGAGGGAGGGAGATTGTTTCTGTTTTTGAATAATGATGCTCATTTTCCCATCTACTCTTGGAGCAGAGGGCGCAATTTATAGTTGCAAGTGCATTAGTTAAAGTTTACCCTTCCCATATCTCTACAGAAAGTATATCTTCACTTGCCTTAACCCAGTGCTTACCTTATTAGTGTCATTTTCTATTAAACACCTGATTAGAATATAAATGCAATCCAGTCCAAATCTTACATCCCTTATTTCTTGTATTAAGGAGTTCTTTGTTAGATACCAACTCAGAAACTCAGCTAAAGTGCATTTTTTTTTTTTTTATGTTGACGGAAAACAATTACACCCTCCTTATGAAAAAGAGCAGGAAATTATGTTGCTTATTCAAAGCTCTGTTGGGGCAGGATCATCATTCAAGTGGCTCTCTTCTGTCTATGGCATAGAATCAGGAAAAAGGTCCTTTGCTAAATCTTTTCCTTTTCGCCTACGGAAATATTACATGCTCTCATTCCTAACGGGGAAGATCACTAAAAAAAGAGTTGCAGTAGGGGAGAATTGGATTATTAAATTAAGTCAAGCATAGAATTACTTCTTAAATTCTTATCAGTTCAAATGGTTTATTTTAAACAGATGTTCTTAATTTTTGTGTTCTTTACAGGTTTTCATAGACTATAAAATCTCATGGCACATTTTGGAAGTATTAAAAGACTCATGTCAACATGAAACAAGCCAGCAATAATTCAATGCAACAGCTATGATAGTATAATATCACATAATATTTATGAAAGCATCCATAACATTAAATTATTTCTGTATTCGTCCTTCTGTACTTTTTGGTTGTTTGAATTATACTGCTTGCTGCCTTTAAAAAAAAACTTTACCTGGACTAAAATATATTCAGGAAAAAAGCTACCACTTGCTTCAATAAGCATGCCATCTTCCTCTGGTACTGGCTTGACTTTTTACATCCTTCTGAACTTTTATTCACAGCATACTGTAACCTTTTCTCCCCAGTACCACAGCCCCCACTCAGGGAATCTTTTTCCTGATACTCACTGCCATGACAATATGAATGAGCAGTTGTAGCAAAACTAACATTCTTCACGTAAACTGGAATTTGGAGGCATGCTTGTGAAGCATTCGAGGGGTTCCCATATTCCACAGCATTCTAGATAAGAACAACGCTTTTAAATTGGCAGGAAATTATTCTAAAGGATTCAAAACTGATCTTTGTATGATTTTCATAACTATTCAGAAAATAACAGTTTTATTTAAAATAAAAAATCTCTGAAAACATCATTAAAATAGCTTGTAGTTTAACATATGTAATTAAAAATACTTTGAATAAAATAAGTTAAAACTATTATGTATATATAAAAATTATTATGTATATAATATAAAAATTATTATGTATATATAAAATATATACATAACATATATATATACATATATGTTATGTATATATTTTATATATACATAATAGATTATAACCCTGGCTTAAAACATGCTATTGCATTTACTATTAAATAAGTACACAAATAATAAGGAAAGTTAAATATTTGACCTTAAAAATATCATAAAATGTGTGTTATCAAATACCAAAAATAACAAGTCTCCACTGTCCACAGAGCTAACAAAAAAAATACTTAATTTGATATTATTTGAACATTGTTTCTAACAATAAAGAAAAGCATTTTTCTTCAGTCACAATAAGGACCCATTCTGTCTACTTAAAGCTTTGACTAAATCATTATGACTTGGATAAGTATGGCAGATTTCAGTATTGAGAAGAGCAGAAGCACAAAGTCTGATTTGGAGTGTGGCAAAGAGTGGTGCACATACAGTACTGCCTTGCCACAAATATGCTAAAGGTGTTTTGTTAGAACTTCTGAACCCAAGGTAAAATATGTTAAAAAAAAAAAAAAATGACATTTATTTCTTCATGAGCAAAGCAGGATACCAGGCATTGAGGAGGAAGAATAATATAAAAAGGACTCAAGGGACAGTTTGTCAGGAAGTGGAGGTCAGAAAGTTCAGGAAATGCACCATGGATACTTGCTCCATGAACAATCTAGTGCAAACATCTTGTGACTCATGGCTTAGTATTGATTCTAATGTCAGTACTTTGGCTCCCTGAGCAGCTGTTTTCTGAATCCTGCTGTGTAAGCAGACAAAGCAAGGGCAGAACTGGTAAACTTGAACCCAGAATTGTGAATGTTTTTATTGTATAAATGCTGTTAATATTTTTTTAACAATAAACAAAAAGTAAAAAAAGAAACAACAAATCAAATAAAACCAAACCAAAACCAAAAAAAAAAAGGCTTGAACCAAGAGACCTTGCCAAAATTCCCAGTTTAAAGGTTTAAAAAGAGAACATACACTTTTCAGCGTGGTAATGTTGGCGTAGTCTAAACAGATACAGCACGTTCTCGCTGAATTTCCCTTTATCTTGAGCGCTAACTTCTGTAATATTTGAGTCTCTCTGAGAAGCTTCTTTTTTGTTCCCTCCCTCTGTAACCTTCATCACCACTTCTGTTTACTTGCATCAACCATGCACTATTTGGTGCAATATACATATTGTATTATATATAATGCCTAGTACCTATGAGAAACAAATTCGGAGAGGCTAAACGACTTGTTCTGGGGTATGCAGCTGCTAAGGGGTGAATGCAATTTGAATTCATGTTTGCCCCCACTCTGAAGCCCAATACTCTTCCACCTGGCCATGATGCTGCTCCTTCTCCTGATGTAGGTGTGGAACCATAATTTGAGTTAAGGGAAAAGAACTAGATTTTATTTTGCAAATTTAAAACAAATTCTCAATAGCACTATAAAACTTTTTTACATACTGGAATATTTTCAAAATACGTTTGTTGCTGTTGTCAGGTGCTGTTGAGTCAGTTCCGACTCACAGTGACACTATGCACAACAAAACGAAACACTGCCCGGTCCTGTGCCATCCTTACAATCGTTGTTATGCTTGATCTCATTGTTGCCATCACTGTGTAAATCCACCTCGTTGAGGGTCTTCCTCTTTTCCGCTGAACCTGTACTCTGACAAGTATGATGTCCTTCTCCTGGAACTGATCCCTGCTGACAACATGTCCAAAGTATGTAAGATGCAGTCTCTCCATCCTTGCTTCTAAGGAGCATTCTGGTTGTACTTCTTCTAAGACAGATTTGTTCCTTCTTTTGGCAGTCCATGGCATATTCAATATTCTTCACCAACACCACAATTCAAAGGCTTCAACTCTTCTTCGGTTTTCCTTATTCATTGTCCACCTTTCACATACATATGATGCAATTGAAAATACCATGGCTTGAGTCAGGTTCACCTTAGTCTTCAGGGTGACAACTTTGCTCTTCAACACTTTGAAGAGGTCCTTTGCAGCAGATTTGCCCAATGCAATGCATCTTTTGATTTCTTGACTGCTGCTTCCATGGCTGTTGATTGTGGATCCAAGTAAAATGAAATCCTTGACAACTTCAATCTTTTCTCCGTTTATCATGATGTTGCTCATTGGTCCAGTTGTGAGGATTTTTGCTTTCTTTATGTTGAGGTGTAATCCATACTGAAGGCTATAGTCTTTGATCTTCATTAGTAAGTGCTTCAAGTCCTCTTCACTTTCAGCAAGCAAAGTTGTATCATCTGCATAACGCAGGTTGTAAATAAGTCTTCCTCCAATCTTGATGCCCCGTTTTTCTTCATATAGTCCAGCTTCTCCTATTATTTGTTCAGCATACAGATTAAATAGGTATGGTGAAAGAATACAACCCTGACACACACCTTTCCTGACTTTAAACCAATCAGTATCCCCTTGTTCTGTCCGAACAACTGCCTCTTGATCTATGTAAAGGTTCCTCATGAGCACAATTAAGTGTTCTGGAATTCCCATTCTTTGCAATGTTATCCATAGTTTGTTATGATGCACACAGTCAAATGTCTTTGCATAACCAATAAAACACAAGTAAACATCCTTCTGGTATTCTCTGCTTTCAGCCAGGATCCATCTGACATCAGCAATGATATCCCTGGTTCCATGTCCTCTTCTGAAACCAGCCTGAATTTCTGGCAGTTCCCTGTCAATATACTGCTGCAGCCATTTCTGAATGATCTTCAGCAGAATTTTGCTTGGGTGTGATATTAATGATATCGTTCTATAATTTCCACATTCAGTTGGATCACCTTTCTTGGGAATAGGCATAAATATGGATCTCTTCCAGTCAGTTGGCCAGGAAGCTGTCTTCCATATTTCTTGGCATAGATGAGTGAGCACTTCCAGCTCTGCATCTGTTTGTTGAAACATCTCAATTGATATTCCATCAATTCCTGGAGCCTTGTTTTTCACCAATGCCTTCAGAGAAGCTTGTACTTCTTCCTTTAGTACCATCAGTTCCTGATCATATGCCACCTCTTGAAATGGTTGAATATCAACTAATTCTTTTCGGTATAATGACTCTGTGTATTCCTTCCATCTTCTTTTGATGTTTCCTGTGTCGTTTAATATTTTCCCCATGGAATCCTTCACTATTGCAACTCGAAGCTTGAATTTTTTCTTCAGTTCTTCCAGCTTGAGAAACTCCAAGCGTGTTTTTCCCTTTTGGTTTTCCATCTCCAGCTTTTTGCACATGTCATTAGAATACTTTATTTTGTCTTCTCGAGAGGCCCTTTGAAATCTTCTGTTCAGTTCTTTTACTTCATCAATTCTTCCGTTTGCTTTAGCTGCTTAACACTCAAAAGCAAGTTTCAGAGTCTCCTCTGATGTCCACCTTGGTCTTTTCTTTCTTTCCTGTCTTTTCAGTGACCTCTTGCTTTCTTCATGGATGATGTCCTTGATGTCATTCCACAACCCGTTTGGTTTTCAGTCATTAGTGTTCAATGCGTCAAATCTACTCTTGAGATGGTCTCTAAATTCAGGTGGGATATACTCAAGGTCATATTTTGGCTCTCGTGGACTTGCTCTGATTTTCTTCAGTTTCAGCTTGAACTTGCATATGAGCAATTGATGCTCTGTTCCACAGTGGGCCCCTGGTCTTGTTCTGACTGATGACATTGAGCTTTTCCATCGTCTCTTTCAACAGATGTAGTCAATTTGATTTCTAGTGTTCCATCTGGCGAGGTCCATGTGTATAGTCGCCATTTATATTGGTGACGGAAGGTATTTACAATGAAGAAGTCGTTGGTGTTGCAAAATTCTATCATTCGATCTCCAGCATTGTTTCTATCACCAAGGCCATATTTTCCAACTACCGATCCTTCTTCTTTGTTTCCAACTTTCGCATTCCAATCACCAGTAATTATCAATGCATCTTGATTGCATGTTCGATCAATTTCAGACTGCAGCAGCTGATAAAAATCTTCTATTTCTTCATCTTTGGCCCTAGTGGTTTGTGCGTAAATTTGAATAATAGTCGTATTAACTGGTCTTCCTTGTAGGCGTATGGATATTGTCCTATCACTGACAGTATTGTACTTCAGGATAGATCTTGAAACATTCCTTTTGACTATGAATGCAATACCATTCCTCTTCGAGTTGTCATTCCCAGCATAATAGACTATATGATTGTCTGATTCAAAACGGCCAATACCAGTCCATTTCAGCTCACTAATGCCTAGGATATCGATATTTATGAGTTCCATTTCATTTTTAATGATTTTCAATTTTCCTAGATTCATACTTCATATATTTCAGGTTCCAATTATTAATGGATGTTTGCAGCTGTTTCTTCTTATTTTGAGTCATACCACATCAGCAAATGAAGGTCCTGAAAGCTTTACTCCATCCACGTCATTATGGTCAACTCTACTTTGAGGAGGCAGTTCTTCCCCAGTCATCTTTTGAGTGCCTTCCAACCTGGGGGGCTCATCTTCCAGCACTATATCAAACAATGTTCTGCTGCTATTCGTAAGGTTTTCACTGGCTAATGCTTTTCAGAAGTAGACTGCTGGGTCCTTCTTCCTAGTCTGTCTTAGTCTGGAAGTTCATCTGAAACCTGTCCTCCATGGGTGACCCTGCTGGTATGTGAATACTGATGGCATAGCTTCCAGCATCACAGCAACACACAAGCCCCCACAGTACGACAAACTGATAGACACGTGGGAGTTGGAAATAAGTGTTAGTTTTTTTTTTAAGGGTTTTTATTTTGCTATTAAATTGTTGGAATAGCTTATCTATGCTTTTTTTTTTTCCAGAGGAATAGTTCCTTCTTTATTACAAAGTTTTCAAACAATAACTTCATTCTACATGACAGTAATAAAGAGATCTGGATTCAGATTCCATCAGGCCATACCAAGTAAGACGGTTTAAAAATAGTTTATGATGTACCAAAAAATTCATATTCCTGTTTCATCTTACTGCTCAGTAATCACAGAGGGAAAAGTCTGTGCATTTCTGTTTGAAAAGTACAGATGGAAAAAAGGGGTCAGAAGATAATAGAATTTTTAGGGAAGTTATTTATCCTTGTTTCAATTATATCCCAAGTTCTCAACTCAAACCAAGTCAAAGTAAAACAGAACCATGCCGATTTACATATTTAATACTCATTTTGTGGTTAAAATAGAATAGCAAACATGATTGGATTTTAATGGGAATGACTTTGTGTCATCTATTCAAAACCTTATAAATGGACTATCTGTCAGAAGTTACAAGGTAATAAATTTTACTTACGGCCCAATACTGAATGGTAATCTTTACATTTGATTAAAATATATGCAAAATTATGTAAGGTTACTGAATTACTGAAGCAAGAATTTCAGGTCTCTATTTTTTTTTTTTTTTTATTGTTAATGTAAAATCTAATAGCTATTCACTGCCCTAAATCAACTGAGTTCCTATTTCCTACCTGCTTTTCTCCAAAAAAAAAATTTTTTTTTTTCTTTTTTTCTCCCACAGTTTGCTTAGTTTCCTTTCTGCTTCCATTTTGAATTAAACTCTTTCAAGCTGTTTCTTTCTATGACAATCCGAACACTTATTTCAAGTGCAAAATTTTTTTAATCAGGCAATATATCTAAACAAACAAAAAGGGTGCTAAGTTCTTAATGATAACTCAAGTAGAACAGAATTCCATTAAAATATGGCTTATTTAACAAATTCAGATAAATCACAAGTCAGGTAATGCTTCCTTCAGTACAACTACGGATTACACAACATATCATTTATTAGGTTCTTTTTTTTTCCACGATACCAGTCTTATCAGGGTGATTTTCAGTAGTCGCATTTGGACATCAGGGCTGACTTCAAGATTTTATAAACATTCCGAAGCAGAGTGAATATGTTGCTGTTAGGTGCCTTAGAGTTGCCTCTGACTCATAGCAACACTGAATTATAGAACAAAACGTTGCCTGGTCCTGTGCCATCTTCACAATCATTGCTATGTTTGAGCCTGTTGTTGCGGCCACTCTATCAACTGAATGCCTTTAGTAAGTTATAAAAACTTGGGTAAACAATATCTATGGCCTATTATAATCACATTATGTATACTCCAATACAAACTGTTTTAAGTTATTTGCTTCCCAGGCAACATTTGGCAACGTAGGAGAGGCCATATTGCCCCCCAATACACAGTACCTTCAACATTTCTTTCTTTAGGACACATTTCCATTTTACGTATTACAGAAATTCAGTCCACACGAAAAAAAGGAGTATGCCAAATTTTCGTATAGGGAAACATAATCTAAGAATACACCCAGAATTGACATTTATATTTTCAGTTAAAATTTATCATACATTAAATTTGCGAATTTAAAAAAACTAAATAAATGAAGCCAATGGATAAACAGTAGTGTCAGTTTAAGCTATGCCATCATATTGTCAACATTTTTTTAAAAACTAAGGGTATCAACAAGAATTGGACATACACAGTGTACTCTTTCCAAGGGTAGTGATTAGTGGAATGACTAAAAGTTATGCAAGTGGAATGAGAAGACAAAAAATGTACATTATGCCTGGCTTATTAATTTTTTAAAGAGTCATCTGCAATCAACAAGTTATTTAATGAGAAAATATCAGAAAGCTGACTGATATTCATTTCTAGTCCCAACAATCAATCAAGTATTCACCAGGTGCCCATCCAGTGCTCAGCATTGTTCTAGGCACTGAGGCACATCCTTCCATCCTGCACTGCCCCTTAATTCAGTGAGCATTCTCTGAGAACCTGCCTTACGTCCCACAGTGCTGCCAATAAGTAAGATATAGTTTATCACTTTAAAAAAGGTTCACAGTCTTCTTGGGCATATACTCATAGACAAAAACTCTAATATAATGCAGTAAATGCTATGATAGATGAATATGCAAAATGCTATGTTGATGAAGAGGAAGGAATAAACTGTGTTTGAAAACAATTTATAGAGAAAGTGACACTTGGATTGTATTTTAAGGATTCATAGTGCATGGAAAAGCAGAGAAGGACAAATAAAGCATTACTTCCTCATCCTCTCCTAGTCTCACTTCCCTCTACCTTCTATCTTAGATTTTGTAGTTCCAGTCTACAGCCATTCTGGTGTAAACAGCCTAAGTTCCTTTGCCCCTCTCCTCCTCTATCCAGCTTGCCTGGCAATACCCAGCCAACTGTCTCCTTCTTCCAAGCCTGTGCCCAACTATCTTGACTGTTTCTGAAGAAAATTCCTTAACTCTGCTGAAAGGATTTTCTTCACATACATAACCTGAAATGTCATGGGCACTCAACACTGCCAGATGACTCCAAAACATCTCCCTAGGATAAGAACTTTTCTACCTCTGAGACATTAGAAGGATCCCTGATTCTAAGGCCACATTTTCCACTTGTGCTCTGCATTCCATTCCATTCCATCACTTATTTCATGAAGCATTTGTTCTTGAAATTATTTCCTTTTGCTTCTGCCTCTCTTTCTGTCAACTGGATCAATTCCATTAACTTTCAAATATACTTTAATATCATCCATCCTAAAAACTCTTCCATGACATCAGGCCCCCCTCCAGTTGCTACCCACTTTTCACTGTGCCATTACATAGTAAAATGCTTGGAGGAGTTGTCTGTCCTTGCCATCTGCTTTTGTTAATCACTATTCTTTCCTGAACCACTCTAATCAGGCCGCATATAAGACACCACTGAAATAGCTCTTATTAAGCTCTTACCATTGACACATCTTTTGCTAACATCAATACTCAATTTTTTTTTGTCCTCATTTTTCTTGACTTCTCAGTACTCCTGATACAATTGAGTCCTCTCTCCTTATGAATCATTTCTTTCCTGCACATCCATGGCACTAACCACACTTGGTTTTGCTCTTAACTCTCTGGCTGCTCACTCTCAGGGTCTTTTTCTGGCTCCTCTAACATGCTCAAACTATAAATGTTAAAGCATTCCAAGGTCAATTCTGAGTCCCCGTCTTCTATATTTATATTTTCTCCCTAGGAGACTTCAACCAGTGCCACGATTTTAAATATCATCTATACACTGATGACTCTTAAATTTCTATCTCTGCATCTCCAGAGCATATGATTTATGTATCCAACTGCCTACACTTGATTGTCTGACAGATATTTAAAACTTTCCATTGCCAATATCAAATACCCTCCATCTGCTCCTCTTCAAATTTTCTTCCTGTATTTCCCTCTCACTATACATTCTATGGAAACCCTGGTGGCATAGTGGTTAAGTGCTACGGCTGCTAGCAAAAGGATCGGCAGTTCAAATTCACCAGGTGCTCCTTGGAAACTCTGTGGGGCAGTTCTACTCTGTCCTATAGGGTTGCTATGTGTCAGAATCGACTCGACGGCACTAGGTTTGGTTTGGTATGCATTCTGTCAGCAAAGCTTTTCTACCAAAATGGATCCCAAGTCTGACCCTTCACCATCTCCACAGTCACAATCCCAGACAAAGCAAAAATCATTTCTTGTCTTCACTGTTACAGTGAGCTCTTAATTACTGTCCCTCTTCCAGTTTTTGCTTTCCTATAACCACTTCTCTGCAGAGCAGCCAGACTGTTTGTAAAACATAGATGAAATCACATGTGTCTATTGCTCAAGTTCTCAAACGTCTTCTCACTACAATCAGAACATAATCTAAATTATTAAACGTGGCTCACGAGGCACTTCATTATCTTGCTCCACCTGCTTCTCTGGAGTCATCTCATACTCCTTCACCCCTTGCTCACCATGTTCCAGCTACACTGACAATTTTGGTTTTCAAACACATCAACCTTGCTCCTATTGCAAGTATTTTACACCTGCTATTCTTGATTGTTCTTCTTCCAGAAGGCCACATTATTCTCATCTTTCAGATCTAAATACAAACATTCCCTCTTGGCAGAAGACTTTCCTGACCAGCGGAGCCAAAAAAGAACCTAAATGTTTCTATATCACTTCACCCTGTTTTGTTTATAGCAATTACATTTCTTATCCATTTATTTATGTGTTTATTGTCTGTCTCCCTCCTCCGGAATAGGAAGTCATTGAAGGATAGAAAATCTACTTCTATTGTTCATTGATATATCCTTATCCCCTAGAATCATATCTCACACATATTAGGCACATTGCAGGTGCTCATTTAAACATTAAAAAAAAAAAAAGCTGACTCATTCATTATATGAAGTGAGAACTTATTAGTAAATGTACAAATGTGCACACCTGCAAGTCATATTCAAGGAATTAAGCAATGTGTAATGAGAGGGAAGTGGTAGGCGGCAGACCGTGAAGGAACTTGAATGCCATGTTGAGAGGTTTAGATTTTATTGTATGAATAATGGGAAGCCAAATATTTTTCATTTTACAACCTTTCTTAAATAGAGCCTTTAGGTATGAACTTTTTCTCTTATAAAACTGAAGTCTATAAACATATTTTAAAATAATACACATTTAGGTGGATCTAGTAATTTAAAAAATACTCTTGAAGATTCTATTTAGAATAAGAAATGCTCTCCCTTTTTCTGTTGGAAATTGCATGGGACATTTAAGCAAAATGAAGTTATTGCTTTTAAAAAGCTATTTAATTTAGAAATGTTTCATTATAATATTTAAAGTCAATAGCCTTAATGACTTTTTTAATTTACTTAAAACAGTACATTTTTTCTTAAGTGCCACTTAAGTTTTCCTAGAGAATGAATTATTTTTACTCTTTAACCAATTCATGTAGCATAATATTTTCTATTCCATCTTTTTAGAGTGAATATAAATCTATACAACAAATGTTTGATAACAGTCACAATATTTTCTTCTGATTGATTTTATTTCTAAACTTGCTCATAAAATTATGGGGAAGTTATTTTATAACTAGAAATTATTGTTAAATTGCTATTATGTACTAAATGTGAGTTGAAATATTATATTAAAGTACTACATGAAGTGATTGAAGCAATCGATGGCTAACTGAAAGGTCTGTGGTTCAAAACGCTAGCGGCTCCTTGGAAGAAAGATGGGGCAGTCTGCTTCCATACTTATAGCTCTGGAAACCCTGTGGGGCCGCTATGAGTTGGAAGCCACTCAACAGCAACGTGATTAACGCACTGAATGAAGTTCAAATTTAGAGAAAAGGAATAGAAATACAAGGCACTCAAGTAAAGGTTTGGGGTCCTTTTGAGTATAAAATGTAAAACTAAGTGTAAAGGAGTCAGTAGTTAGGCAAGGAAGAAGTCATACTTTTTAAAGCCATTAAAGGGCAAGCTAAAATTTTGTGTTACTAAAAAGAAATATTAAGTATGCTTCTGAGGAAACTGTCACAAAGTTAATATGTTATGTGAATTTTTGTTTTTAATATTGCTCAGGCACTGATCTTAAATGTCAGGAAAACTGTGGTAACTATAACAATTTATTCCTCTTGCTTCTGCTCAACAGAAAATCAAGCCTTTTTCATTTATATTTTGCATATTGAAAGACATGAATTAACGCTAACTTGCTTTAACTAAAAGGTCAGAGGTTTGAACTCACCAGCCACTCAGTGGCGGAAAGATTTGGCAATCAGCTCCCTTAAAGATTTCACCTCGGAAACCCTTGGGGCAGCTCTACTCTGGCCTATAAGTTCTCTACAAGTTGGAATCAACTCAGTGGCAACCGGCTTGGTATTTTGGGTTTTAAGCATAGATGAGAGTGGAAAAATGAAGAAAGCAGAAAATCTTGACAGTCAGATACATTCTTCTGTTTTAGTATGTCTTATCCAATTAACTTTCAGTAATAAGGGAGTTTGTGAAGAGTGCTTTTTAAAAGTATAAACCAAAACTTGGGTGGCATGGAAATCACTCAAAATGCTGAGACTCAATTTTTTTTCTTCACTTACCAAAATACTATTGAGAGGTCCTGGTGAAAATCAATTCATAAATGCTTGTTTAGTGTTCACTGTTGCTGAGGTTGTGACATTACAAAATCCATAACTGAGGAAGCAAAGGCACACAGCCTAGAAATTCCTTACTTGACAGTTGGACTATAGAGCTGGAGCTTCAGACAATATATTCAAGATGACAAACACACATACACATACACACACACACACATACACAATTACGCTTGTTAGATTTCTAACTCACTCTATAATTAGATCAAAATTTCTATTGAAATTTTGCATTGAATAAACTCTAGAGGAATATCTAAGCTACCACTCTGATAGCAGGATATATGGCTAATTTGATGGAGAAAGTGATGAGAAAGTTAAGAGTTGATTAGGAGTTTTCCAGACAGAAAAGGAGAAGGTCCCAAGGAAAGATGCTTGGAGTTGTAAAGGTGGGTTGTATTTTTTTTTGTTTGTTTTCCAACTGTCAAGTCTCTGGTAGCAGAGAGACTCTGTTAGATGGTGAAAAATCATGGGAGGTAATGAAGTTAGAAAGGTTGAGTCCAAACTATGAAGAGTCTTGACATGTTTGTCTTCCGTAAGCTGTGAGCAGTCATTTCAAGATTTTAAATTGAAATGTGCTATGTTGTGTTTTAGAAAGAAACTTGTGACAACAATATGGAGGATGTATTCAAATAGAGGAAGTGAAGAAGAGGGGAATTGTTGGAGGCTAAGGCAAATACTAAGGATCTCAAGTAGGTCAATGACAGTGGTAACGGAAAATAGTACTTAAATGTGGTGTAAATTGATGGCCAATGGATTTGGAGGTACAGTAGAGAAAAGAAAATTGAAATTTCTAATTTCTATGATTAGGTGGATAATAGGAAGCCCAGAATTTCATTTTGTTTGATTTAGTTTGGTTTTGCTATGGAAGTGGTGGGTAGAGGACAGAGAAGAGGATGATTTCAGTTACGACATGTGAGCTTTTCATCTGAGATCTGGCTATTAGAATAAAGAATAGGAATTTAGGTAAGAAGTGCAGCTTGGAAATGAATAGTTGCAATTCACCAACACAAAGGTAATATCTGAGACCATGGGAGTTCACCTGTTCACTAAGTTCTTTGTATATTGTTCTAGCAAAGACTCTGAGACCAAGGTCAATACTGGTATTATGTTTCAGAACATACCTTTAGAAAAGATACTATATTTATATAAAAAAAAAGAAAAAAATAACTTTTTTTTTTTTTTATATAGAGACCATAAAAGGAAACAGAGTCATCCACATTAAATTGTTTGAACTTGAAAATCTGAAGCGAATCAATTCATAAAGTATACGACATTACAAATGGTGGATATATGCCTTTCCTGATTGCTTGTTGAGTGTTTTGGTTTATTTTTGTCATATTCTTCACTATCCAAGTTCAATGTTTACCAAAAAAAGGTATCCATTTTGAAATAAAAAAGTCTTTAAAAATAAGTAGCTAGATATTTAGTGACCCTTTTTACATACTTAAAGATGAGAGATAATCATTTGTATAGGATTTCTCATTACATTACTGCTTAAAAAATAAGGTTATATTGGCACCAAACATTATTTTTAAGACTTTATCATTAAGAAAAAATGTGAAAGACATCATTCCCTTTCTGATAAAGATTTTTATGAGATAAAATGAAAAAAAATATGTAACTCCTGCAGATCTTCTTTAACACACTCCCAAATTTTCTAAGTGCCAGTGTATACCATTTTGTTTAAAAAATTTCCTAGCTCTAAATGATAGCAAGGCTTGTTTTGAGAAACTATTAACCAAAATATATTTTCCAGCTTAAAGGAGGTAATGAACCTGCAGCATTTTTTATAAATACGGAAACTGAGACTCAAAGAAGTTAAATAACTCATAGATAAGCAGCAATGCCTGAATTCAAAGTAAGGCTGGTCTGACCACAAAGTACACACTCATTTCAGTACATTATGGCTCCTCTCAGGTGAAACAGGACTAAAAGTGCAGGCTAATTATTTCATGAGAGACAAAGTCGTGAGCTCTTATGAAACTGGAGCCACAGTGCTTTCAACTTCACTGTTATTTCAGGCAGTTTTCATTCTTTGGTAAACTTAATCACCAGGGATCAGAGTGGTTGTTGACTGAAAGTACTCTGAGAAAAGAAACTTGCATCACCACAGTGTTATTTGGCTTTCTTCCTTCTCCTTAGTTTCTCACTGGACTTGACACTTCCAATAATATTCTCAATCTTAATGTTATGTTGAAAATATTGAAGGTTAAAAAGAAATACGATTAGTTCCCAAGACAGAGAGTTCACAGTCTTTGCTTTTGTGAATCTTTGGAAAGTATAGATTTGGTATTTTAAAAAGGAATCTAATAATTACATTGTTACAATACATAATAATTTATAGAATGCTTTAAAATATATAATGTCATACTTATTTTTTTTTAATTGAGAAATATAACACTGGATGAGAGAAAGTAAATACCTAATTATAAATACAGTTCTCTAAAACCAGAGGGCACTAATATGCTAATATGGGTACCCTTAGTTAGCTAGCTTGTCATATTATCACTTTTGATAAAGATAACCTAGAATGAGTACGGTACCATGGGTTCAGCAAAAACAACACACCTTGTAAATTGGTATACTTTGGTAAAAACATACAGTACCGTGATTATAAAAACACATTATATTCAATTATGTACTACAGCCACAAAATCAGTTAATAGAAATAGAAACACTATACAGCTACTTGGCAAGCTGTTCTTGACAATGGGGATTTTTTGCTATAATGACACTAAAGAACCTATTGATGTAGTTTACTGAAATAACAAGTAAAGTGTCATAATGCCAAATGAGATAAATTCATTAAAAGGATGCTGAAATGGGAATTGAAAATGGCTTAATGACACCTATCCAGCTGAGAATACCTATTGATTGATAAAAATTACACTTACAATGATAACTGGTAGTAACACTGATACCAAAGGAAGAGAAACACAAGTGCATTATATTTTAGATAAGTCTACCAATGATAATCAAACCCAAAATCAAACCCGTTACTGTTCAGTTGACTCCGACACATAGTGCTCATAGGACAGAGTGGAACTGCCCCATAGGGTTTCCAAGGAGCGGCTGGTGGATTTGGATTTTTTGTTAGCAGCCGTAGCTCACCATAGCTCTTACCCACTGCACCACCAGGGTTCCATGATGATAATATTCAAAAAGAGTAAATGAACTTACATGAAAATTAAAAACATGTTATTTAGAAATGAATATTTTAGAAGTTTTAGAAATAATTACAGAGTATTAATTGTCATTCAAGGTAGGAGAAAATACTTAATACATATATTATATATGTAGAATCTGATTTTTATAAATATTTAATATTTATAAATATTTAATATTTTATTAAAATGCTGATTTTTAATAAATATTTAAGCATCTTGGCACATCAATGCAAACTCTCCTCTCGATAATCTACAAGTAGTTCAGAAATGAAGCTGATAATTTTTCTTATTAATAGTGTTTTTTATTTTTTAAGAATTCATCTTTGAAAATAGCTTTTTAAAATAAATTTTTATGTTGAAACAATCATTAACTTATAAATATGTTCAAATAACTTTTTTTGTGAACCAATTAAGAGTAAATTGCCAACCTGTTACCCTATCATCTACAATACTATACAGTGTATTTCTTACAAATAAGAATGCTTTCCTATGTTTCCACTGTAAAAACTAAACCACTTGCCATGGAGTTGTTTTTGACTTATGGTAACCCCATGCCTGTCAGAGGAGAACTGTACTCCACAGAGTTTTCAATGGCTGATTTTTTTTTTTTTTTCAGGAAGTTGATCACCAGGCCTTTCTTCTAAGGTGCCTCTGGGTGGTCTCGAACTTCCAAACTTTTTGTTAGTTGCCAAACATGTTAAACATTTGCACTACCCAGGGACTCCATGTCCAGATATAATGTATCGATCCCTTCTGTGAGTATATGTGCGTTGGTGCAGGTCTTTAGACATTCACAGAGGGGTAATACCGTAGGGTTTTGAACCTTTATTTTAGGGAGAAAATTACTTACTAAAGGCAACTATGTTTAAGGAATAAAATCATGCAAATAATACACCGTCAATTAGTTCTCAAGCAAGTCTTGTTTAGTATTTTAAAATTATCCGGAATATTTATACAATTTGTACATTCAGATATTTTTCCTTAAAATTATTCCTTAATGATTGTTATTAAGGAGAGTACAAAAAAGTTTTATATGATAATGAAACAGGTGGGAACAAACTTGCCATGTTTAGGAGGAAGACTAGTATAGCTGAAGAGTTCTGGAAAAACGGGAAAATTGTACCAAGATAAGGTCTTCCGTGAATTTTATTTGTGTGAGTCAGCTTCTTAAACCTGAGGCATTATTCTGGTTCACTGTTGAAATTGAATTTCTAGACCTGAAGTGCTAAGGACCAGACCTGGTGTGGTGGGGAACCCTATGATGGCCTCCTCATGATCCTTCACTCCTGGCATTCACTCTTATGCAGTCCCCTCCCACATTGTACCAGGTTTGGTCTATGTGACCAGTAGCATATGGCAGAAGAGACGGCGTGGCACTTCCAAGATTACATTATAAAACGTTTGGCTTTTGTCTTGGGCACTCTTGCTCTTTCTCTCAGATCACTTGCTCTGGGGGAGGCAAGCTGCCAAGTTGTGAGTAGCCAGATGGAGAAGCCCATGTGGCAAGGAACCAAAGCTTCCAGCCCATAACCAGTGAGAAACTGAGAACTGCCAACTACCACCTAAATGAAATTGGAAGCCAATTTCCCAGCCAAGTCAAACCTTGATATGATTGCAGCCTAGCCGACAGCTTGACTCACGAGACACCCTGAGACAGACCTACTCAGCTAAATCGCTGCTGGATTCCTGACCCTCAGAAACTCTTACACACACACACACACAAAAAAAAAGTAAATAAATGAATAAGACTGTTTTCCTTGTCACCCAGCATTCATCTGAGGGCTGTCTACCATTCCACGTTTTCTGACTATTCCTAAAAAAACACAATTAAGAGAATAATTCTGCTATGAGAAAAATTGTATCATGGAATCTAAAGGTTTTTCTTTTTGGTTTTCTAGTTTTTCAGATGCTCAACGTCTTCAGTTATTACAAACAACCAAGACCTGACTGTTTCAGCGATTTTTAAACAAATGTTTTTCTGAGGAATTTAATTTTCTTGCTCTTTGATATATCAAGAAGGATTATTACAAAGAAACAGTGTATGAAAATTTATAATAATAACTTTTATGTAGTAACTTAAAAAAATTTTTTTTAGTAACTTAAAAATTGATCTAAAATCTGCACAAATCATCTACTTAAAGGATATACATTTTAATGTATGTTCTGCCATAATTCCAATGCATTTTTTACATTTTGTACTGACCACTAAGCATATAGACTTTAAGACAGAAGAGGAAAAGATCACCGATGATCTACTAAAGACCCAGCATCCTCTCTGTGTCCCTGAGGAAATCACGAGCTATCTCTCCTTGGAGTACGTTATTATGAAACTAAAATTGTTTTTCTTAAAACTACATTTTTTCCTTGATTTTTACTGGTGGAGGGGGGAAGGAAAGTCAAAAGCTTTCACATAACCCTAAGTTGCAGGTCTTGATTGGTGATCCTGATGTACTATGTATTAAGAGATTGACCTCATAAAAACACACTTATCTTTATTCAAGACAGAAGTTCCTTCTGCAATTCCCATTCTAGAGACACCAAAACCTAAACACAGTTCTTCATATTTTATGCCTGTCCTTAGTTCTTTAGAACTTGTCTGTAAGTTGTAAAATGAACATATTATATTGAAAATAACTTTGAAAATATTTCTTAAAATACAAAAGCTATAACAGATATTCAAGTTATACATGCATAACAGTCTACTAAGTCATTTCTGTATACCTTTACAATGTTTTTTGATGTCAAACATGGTCTGCACATATTATTCTATTTATTTAATTCTATCTAATACTATGCCACAGTCTCAAAACCGTACACCAATTACGAGCATCGTGACTCGTGACTGAAATATTCACGCAGCTATCTCTATATAAAGTTCCTAGTATAAATCTATGCCAGCTTCAACTTTATATTTGACATCAGAACCATATTTGAGAGCAGAGGGGAAATAATTCTCCACACATTCAATATGCTTTCTTGACCTGAACGTAAGTTTAGATGAAGGGGACAACTGTTCTTTCACCATGGTTTAGCTTCTACTCATGCTATGTTTCCACCTTACTTTCAAAGTGGCAAACAAAGCATTGGGGATGGAACTGGTGGTACTAGCAGCATCTGCAGGAGATTAATACTTGAACAAGTAACACTCTCAACCTTGTTCCCATATCTGTTTATGCCTCCAGCCCAAGCAAGGTCTCTTCGATTAGTTCCATGTATAATGCTTTGACTTAGAGAAAGGCATTACTCAAAAGTGCAGAGTACATACATATGGGGACATTTCCTCCTCTCCTGTCTCCTTGCCTTTCATTTACGGAGGAGTGAGTGAATGTTTTCTCTCTTATGCGTATATTTAGGTATAATTCATACCATTATTGAAAATTTCATATTGCATTGACAAAATTTTCATATATAAAGTCATACATAAAACATACTTGAAGGCATTTTACTGAGACATTGGTAAAAAGAAAAATTCAGTTGCTTGCTTAGGAAAAGAATTTTAAAAGTAAAATTTAGTTTAGGTTCAGCAGAAGAAAGATCTCTAAGTTTAGCAGATATATTTGAAAAATTATTTACTGTAGTTGATATTTTTATGCAATACTGATGGAGAATAATAATAGCAACATAGTGCTTTCAATATTTTAATTATAATTTATATACAAGCTATATTGATTTGAGTAAAAAACTTCCACACATCTTAAATAATTCTTGACTTTCAATAATATAATTATTTCTGTGTAACACAAAATTTTATTATTACCCATGAATAAGGCAAGGCAGAATGAAACAAGAATTTTATTAAATTAACATTGGATAAGATTTTGCAAATTAGTTTTTATTTAAAACATATCTGGAGTTTTTATAGAAACCAAATTTTAAATAGACCAGTAAAAGGGGACGACTTCGAGGAAGGTAGAAATAAAACTTTTTGCCACACCATTTTAGAATCTCTAAATAATTTTTAGTATTTTTTTCTGAGAAATTTGGACTTTGTTTGTTTGTTTAAAAACTGAAAAATATCACAGTCTATAAATTACCTTGAAGGATAAGCATCCTATTAGGTTGAATCATTTGAAATTGCCTGCCTTTTTGAACAATACAAACGGAAATTTCATATGTTTCAAAGAAATAATTTCTGGGTGTACATCTTCAGTCATGAGAAGAAATTCAAGTGAACTCTTCCCCATGTTACTTGTAATGCTACAGTTTTATAAAGATACATTCTTATTTAATTCGCACGTCTTTTAGTATACCATACTTTTCAGCCTCTAAGAAAAACTAGTAGAAAAAGTTACCTCAATCAAAATGCAAAGCATAGCCAAAACAAAAATAACTACTCCTACTAGTGAAAAATCACAATTCAAAATTTAGAAAATACACAGCCACTTACTTTGGTAGAGTTTTCAAGTGATTTTCTCTTAACTCCAAGATCCGCAATTTGACAAGTCTGCAGAATGAATTATGAATTATCATAATCAGTAATCAAATGCCTCTGCCCAAACAACTACACACTACGGTTACAGGCTTTAAAGAAACATACAGGTTGATTATGAGTAGGATTGCATTGAAGGAGCCCTGGTGGTACAGTGGTTAAACTCTCAGCTGCTAACCAAAAGGTCTGTGGTTCGAACCCCCCAGCTGCTTCGCAGCAGAAAAATGTGGCAATCTGCTCCTGTAAAGATTTACAACACTGGAAATCCTATGGGGGCAGTTCTACTCTGTCCTATAGTGTAGCTATGAGTTGGAATCCACTGATGGCATGAGTATGGGTAGGGTTGCATCAACATTGGACAATGACAAAATATCAGTTCCCTAAAAATGATTAAGATCTTTCAAAGAGTGTCATTGATTCCAAGTCTTCTAAATTTTATATATTTATAAAAATATTTTCATTGTTGTTTCATTTCATGCATTCAGTAGATATTCATTGAACATTTATTAAATACCATGTGCTGTGTTCAGTGGAACATGGCAATACTTTCCCTCAAGAAAGTGTAAACAAACTTGTAAAGCAAATAGTATAGCCTAGTAGTTTGGGATTTGAAGTCAGACAGATCTGGGTTACATCCAGGCTCTTTTGCATTCTATCTTTGTGATACGGGGCAAATTAATTAACTCTTCCTAACTTCAGTTTTATTTTCTATAACAAGTGTATGACAACAGTGCCAAATTTATAGGGTTTTGAATATTAAGTGATGTAACACATGTAAAGCATAATGTCTGACATCATAAATTATAGTAAATATTAGATATTATTATTATTAATCAGAGCGCTGGTGGCACAGTTTCTAAGTGTTTGGCTGCTAACCAAATGGTTGGCAGTTGGAATTCACCAGCAGCTCCTTGGAAACCCTATGGGGCAGTTCTACTCTGTCCTTATAGAGTTGCTATGAGTTGAAATAAACTAGAAAACAACAGGTTTTTATTATTATTAATTATAAAATAAGAGAAGTCTATAATACATCATATTTAATTGACTCTAAGTTGCATATCACACTTGTGAAATGGGTGTGCTTTTAAAAATCTACTCTGCACGCGTGGGATTGCCACGAGTCAGAATCAACTCTATAGCAACTAACAACAACATAATGAATTACAACAGTGTGTCCGAGATTGCAAAACTTAACAAGTAATTAAATACGAAATGCAGTCCTAATCACAAATGTTACCCAAGCAACAGAAACTGAACATCCTTCCTGTGACATCACTGGGGCTAGGAAAATCACACGAAGAGGATGAGAGGCGTTCAGTTTCTGTTGCTTGGGTAACATTTGTGATTAGGAATGCATTTCATATTTAATTACTTGTTAAGTTTTGCAGTCTGGGACTCACTGTTGTAATTCATTATGTTGCTATTGTTGTCATTGCTGTACAGCTGATTCTGACTCACCACAATCCCGTGTGTGCAGAGTAGAACTGCTCCATAGGGTTTTCAAGGCTGTGACCTTTTGGAAGCAGATTGCCAGACCTGTCTTCCGAGGTGCCTCTGTTTTCTGAACCATCAACCTTTCAGCTAGTTGTGGAGCATTTAACCTTTTCTGCCACCTACTGAACTTTAAAATGTACTTCTTGTTAGTTGCTGTCAAGTGGATTCCAACTTATGGCAATCCAACGTGACTAGTTGAGGCTATTTTAAAACAAATATTAATTTGATTCTCCAAATTCTTAATGTTTGGGAATATTTTACTATTTGTACTATCTCATCTACAATCTCTTATATTTACTGTGTTTTTAGGTATTCATCTGTCTAGGTCTCTTTCCCTTTTGTTTTGCTTCCTATCAAATCTCCAACTTAATTTTAACCTCTATGGGAGATAAAGTGATTCAGTTCTTCAGTGCATGGGTGTATTACTAGTAAAAGAGATTTCTTAAATGTTTTTATGTCTTAAATCTTCTCAATACTTGTCCTAGTAATGATGATATTTTGTGACTTATTTTGGGGCTTTTAGGAGCACAAAATCTCAGGTTTTGAAGAGACTTTTAAAGTCCTTTTGTTAAACTACCTAACCGAAGGTTTAAAAAAAAAAAACTTTTGAGATTAAAATAATAATAGAATATATTTTGGCAGACTATTTACATAAAACAGAATTCTAATTCCTAATTCCAAGCAGTTTTTGTTTTAGTATGTTTTCTGTTTGCCCAAATCTATTTTTTCACTTTAGGACTACTAAAAGAGAATGGGCAAAATTCAAGCCAAAAAAAGTGTAACTTAGGGTAATAATTAAATATTTTCTGATTCGATAAATCAAAGGGATACTTGTAGTTTTGTGGTCAGTATCAGAAGGACTACGTTAGTTTATATAAATGACTGGTGAAATGCCAGTTCATTTAGAAGTCAGGCTGGAGTTCTTTTGAAGACTTGTGAATTAAAAAAAAAAACCGCCTACGTCTCTTGCGTTCATAGGTGCTGTGAGGTCATGTAAAAAGTAAGGGAGTTTGGTCAGTGTTGCTTGTGTGCTCTCAGTACATAATGAAAGCTGCTATGTGGTAAGCGGTGCTATTATTTCATTGAGTTTAATATCATTTACTAGCTTCTGTCAACAGGATGGTGTTAATTAACACTCAATTTGAATAATTTTAAAGATAATCATTTAGAAAAATGCTGTAAACAATGTACTTAAAATGCCTTAATTTTTAAGATATATATTTTATTAAAAACATACAGTGAATCGAAGGACGGATAGAATATGCTGAAAAATATAAAGACAAAAAAAATTACTCAGTATTCTACTTCCAAGGGAACCAGTCTTTTATCTCATGTATATTCACATTAATATTGATCCATAATTTATTTATTTTGTTGTAATATCCTTTTGAATATAATGTTTCAGACATTTTTAAAAAACTTCTCTCTAAATCCAGGCTATAAAATGCTACATAGTTTTGTCATATGGATATACCATTATATATTTAACCAGTCTCTTGGATATATGCTTCCACTTTTTCATATTGTAAATAATGTCCATCAATCCGAGAGTCATATCTGATGACAGTGTGATACATTTCTAGAAATGAATTATATAGGCAGTGGCTGTAAATATTTTTAAGGCATGACAGTTGTCATGGATTGAATTGTGTCCCCGCCAAAATATGTCAACTTGGCTGGGCTGGCCATGAGTCCCAGTATTGTGTGATTGTCCACCATCTTCTGTGATTTCCCTATGTGTTGTAAATCCTATCAGTACGATGAAATGAGATGGATTAGTGGCAGTTATATTGATGAGATCTACAATTTTAGATAGCATCTTAAACTAATCTCTTTGAGATATAAAAGAGAGATGCAAGCAGAGAGACAGGGGAACTTATACCACCAAGAAAGCAGTGCCGGGAGAAGAGCGTGTCCTTTGGACCTGAGGTTCCTGTGCTGAGATGCTCCCAGACCAAGGGAAGGCTGATGACAAGGACAGAGAGCAAAAGCCTTCCCCTGGAGCTAGCATCCTGAATTCAGACTTTTAGCCTACTGGACTGTGAGAGAATAAACTTCGCTTTGTTAAAGCCATCCACTTGTGGTATTTCTGTTATAGCAGCACTAGATGACTAAGACAACGGTCATAACATTCTGCAATCCTGGTAGCGGTGGGTGAGATGATTTTATCTCGCTTCGTAAACTCTAACCAGTTTTTGCCAACATGCTAGCAGGCAAAAACCTTTTATTGTGGCTTTAATTTGTATTTTTTTTTTGTGTGTGTGAGTATAAACTTATTTCGTGTGTTCATTGGCCATCTGTATGTTTTATCATGAATCACTTGCTTGTGTCGTTTATCCATTTTTTTCTGAGATCTTTGTCTTTACATTCATTATTAAGAATTCTTTATATGTTAAGTATATTAACAATTTGTCTTTCATAAATATTGGAAATATTTCCTAGTTTATTATTTTATTTTAATTTTTTATGTTTTTGATTCTTGTTGAGTCTTTATGTAGTCAAATCTATCCATTTATATTTTCCTTTGCATATATGCTTATTAAGATCTTTCCTATTCCACAGCCTTAAATATCCATCCATATTTTTTCCACACATCTCTTTAATGGTGTTATTGTTTTATATTTAACTTTTTAACCCATATAAAAAATACTTGACTCTTAGTGAGGTGAAATCATTTTTTGATTTTACTGTTTTATATTTAACTTTTTAATTAATCTAGAATTTTTTTATTAGTGTGATATAAAGATATGTTTACCCTATTTTTTGCAAAAATTTCATTAATTAACCAAGCCGCACTTACTGAACAATAATGGGATATCTTTCACCACAACTCCCACTTTTAAAGTCTTACTAAATGGCACTGGTACTTACCTACAATGAAATAAAATTGCATCATTTAAATTTGTTGTTCTTACCTTCCAAAATTAGCTGGAAGAAATTCCAGAAAGGCGTCATTCAGGTAGAGCTGGGTCAGGTTTAGAAGCTGCGTGAAGCCATCAGGGAGTCTGGAAAGGAATTAAAGATTTAGTCACTGTGTTCATGTTGCTATGGAAACAACAAAAATATAAATCTCTAAAGAGAAAAAATAGAAGTGCAAAACATTTTTCAACTCTCCTTTGGTATCACAGTAATGGGAGAATTTATTGAGCATGTTGTTACAGCTTGAAAATTTTGCCTGTTGTTATAATAAATGGCATTCACCCACCTCCACGCTGCTCTCAGGGGCTGGGATTTATGTCACTGCCAGAGTCGGCGGCATCATTTTTTACCACTGCCCTAACCCTCTACATGCCAGTGGAGGCACGTTTTATGGAAATTTCAAGCTGTATGCTATGTTTTGTAATTCTAAAACTAACATTCTTTCTCAATAGAATATTCATGTACATAGTCAGGTAAGAATATCTACCTACTATTTCACTTAACCATTAAAATTTACCTACAACTTGTTGCAGTGTTAACTAAAGCTGTCCAATTTGTAAAGGGAAGTATTTTGTCCCATTAACTGATAATTTCTTTAATGCAGGCTCAACATATATGCACATTATGATTGATTCAAATCGGTCCAATTCATGCTTATTAAAACTAACAAGAACATTGATACAATAATGATACTGAATCCGAAGGCTATAAAGAAGCATTAAAATTTTGAGGAAAAAAAATCATTTGTGGAAATTTTTACAAATTAGATAAAAATAATTATTTGAAGTATTTAAACCTTTTTTTATCAGAAAGATTTAACTCATTGATTTTCCAGGAAATTTTTTCTTAAAAGTATACTGAATATTTCCCCTATGATTACACTTTTATTTAAACTTTTTAAAATACCTTTCTCTATGGTTTAGTCCAGACAATGTTATTCTATAAGATACTTCTAAATAGCCTTCAGATTTTCTTTCCCCTCAAGTTATAACCTATCTCCCTCCTTGCATTTATTGCCGAAATTAAAGAGCCGCCTATACTCACTGCCTTTTACCACTCCTCAATCCACTGCTTTTGGGCATCTACCCCAACTGTATTACTAAAACTTCTCTCACCAAAGACTCCAGTGACCTCTTAAGTCTCAACTGCATTAGCTTCATTTTATTTTGTATCCCACAGTGCCTAGCAACAGTTGCCATCATTGACTGTTTGCTCCTTCTTGGCTTCCAGTAGGCTACTTTTGCCTGCTTCTGCTTCTCCTTCTCCAGGACATTATATATGAATTGCATTCCATGGTTTCTCTTCCTCTGCTCACTTTCTTGTTACAGAATGTTTTGTACATGTAAAAGAATCTATGTGTACCCCCTAAAGATCTCAAGCAATAGAACCAGCACTTTGAAACCCCTGGGTGCCCCTTCCTGACAGCATTCTCCTATTATTTGTCTCACTAATTCCTGAATGATGTTTATTATTCTGTTTTGTAAAGAATTTTACCAAACATGGTCTAATTCCTAAACAAACGAACAAAAAACCATGTTGTGTCATTTTGCATTTTTGAACATTATATAAACCAAATCATTAAGTGTACGTTTTCCTGAGATTTTAAAAAATCAGCATTACATTTGAGAAATTCATCCATATCATGTAGGTGATTAGAGGGACCTGAATGCTAGACCCAAAGACTTGAACTTTTCTCCATAGGATTAAGAAAGAAAAATCCATGATACATTATTGTTGTTCTCTGTGTTTATCTTTGTCGTAATACATTAGAGTTAACATGCCGATAAAAATAAATAAATAAACTCATTGCGGCGGAGTTGATTCTGACTCATAGCAACACTATAGGACAGTAGAACTGCCCCAAGGATTTCCAGAGAGGGCCTGGTGGATTTGAACTGCTGACCTTTTGGTTAGCAGCCAAACTCTTAACCACTACTCCACCAGGGTTTCCATATTCTGATAGTACTATAGTTTTTATATTGGCATAGGTGTTAAATAGATTTTAATCCAAATTAAACCACTAACCAAAAAAAAAAAAAAAAACCAAACCCAGTGCTGTCGAGTCGATTCCAACTCATAGCGACCCTATAGGGCAGAGTAGAACTGCCCGGTAGAGTTTTCAAGGAGCGCCTGGTGGATTTGAACTGCCGACCCTTCGGGTTAGCATCTGTAGCTCTTAACCACTACGCCACCAGTGTTTCCAATTTAACCACTACCTTATTTTAATGTCTTGTTTGGTCTGTCAAAAGAAGGAATCATTTAAAACTTTCCAAAAGATTAATATGACGTGTAAAATTAGAAGAATATTAAAACCATTGATCTGATAATTGACTTTAAAATTGTCACTATTAATAAGTGAAAGGCTTTAAAGTACATTAATTTTGTAGTTATAGGACAGTTTGAACTCTCTGGCTTCCCTCAGTCCTCTTTTCTCCATACGTATGTATTATTGTATCACATTGTACTATTCTCTGATCAAAGATCTATTTTTTTATTGATGCTTCTCTGGCAAAGCTCATACTGTGGGAGAATCTGGTGTATTATATTGAGTATTTCTTTAAGGGTTTAAGAATTGGTCACATTCTGCACATTCCAATTGCAAAATTGAACTGCCAAAAATAAGTTACATGAAAAACCAGAATACAAAATAAGATAATAATTTTCTAGCCTGGTTATACAAAAAGATGTGTTGGCATTTTATATTGAACTTTCATTTTAAAAATTGCAAACTTGAGCGTATATTTATATAGTATGTCTTATTTAATAGCATCTGTATTTTTTATTTCAATTTACTTCAACATGAATTTATTGAATGGTTTCTCTATGCTTAGATTCTAAATTAAAGTCTTCATCCTCTTGTCCCCCATAGGACTCTGCACACAGATATAGTAGAATGCCCATGCCGATTCTACTTTATACAAATCTTGACTATTTTTTTACTCCCAGGATAAATTACAAATTCTTTGAGGACAGAGGACAGGACTTCTTGCTTTTTAAAAATTTTCTAAAATGATCTAGCAATACCGTGCTTTGAAAATAAAACACAGTAAAAAATGGATTAGATTTTACTTGAAAAATATATATAGTCAGTAAGTCTGCTAAAGAATATATTTAAAATTCTTATTAATGTTATAGCATAATTGTATAGCTTTTTAGTAGGGATGAGAGTTTCACTTGTCTACATCACCATTTCCAGAAGAATGTATAAGCCCCCGCCAGCTTGAGGAAGAAGATAATCACTAGCAAGTGAAATCGACTTGGTGAAGACAACAATCATAGGCTGCCTTTCTCCTCCTCCAAACTATTCTATGAAATCCAATATTTTACATTAAGTAAAGGAGCTTTCATTAATGAAATGATTTTGCTACCCTACAATAACTAGTGATTTTCTATATTCGACAGATGTATTAAAAATTTCAAAGAAAATATGCTTTATGTATTGTTAAATAATTCTTACTATGTTAAATATACTCTCATTGTATTCATCGCTTATATTAAAACTTACATATCCTGACAGAGAACACAACAGAGAACCCCTGAGGGAGCAGGGACAGTGGGATGCAGACCCCATATTCTCATAGAAAGACCAGGCTTAATGGTCTGACTGAGACTAGAAGGACCCCAGCGGTCAGGGTACCCAAACCTTCTGTTGACCTAGGACAGGAACCATTCCCGAAGCCAACTCATCAGACATGGATTGGACTGGACAATGGGTTGGAGAGAGATGCTGATGAGGAGTGAGCTACTTGCATCAGGTGGACACTTGAGACTGTGTTGGCATCTCCTGTCTGGAGGGGAGATGGGAGGGTAGAGGGGGTTAAAAACTGGCAAAATGGTCACAAAAGGAGAGACTGGAAGGAGGGAGCAGGCTAACTCATTGGGGGAGAGTAAATGGGAGTATGTAATAAGGGGTATATAAGTTTATATGTGAGAGACTGACTTGATTTGTAAACTTTCACTTAAAGCACAATAAAAATTATTAAAAAAAAAACTTACATACCCAAAATACGTCAGAGAAAAGGTAATCATAGACCAGATACTCATATAATGAAGTAGTTAAGCAAATGGCTATTGATGTCAGAAGACCTGGATTTGAATCTTCCACAGTCCTTTTTTCTTTAGCAAATTATTCAACTTCTGCAAGACTCAGTTTCCTTATTTATAAAGTGGAAACACTTATACCCACTTCTTGGAGTTGCTCTAGTGATTAAATGATTATCTGTCACATGGTAAGGACTACGGAAAAATTATACTACGTTTCCTTAGTATTCCTTTTACTCTGATCTCTCAGTATTAACTAGAATATTATTTTAAATAATTTCATTATTGTTAAGGGTCATTGTTGGAAAAGATAAATTAAGATGGGCTGCAGACACTCCTGTTGGAATCAACCCTACGGCAATAGGTTTGGTTTGTTTTTTTCTTTTTAACTGCATTTACTTTGGAAGTTAAACGAAAATATGTTGCAGGCACCTGATATCTGGTAGAAGAGTTAAACCATATAAAATTACAGGTTTTATAAGTTACAATTAAGAAGTCAATATAAAAGAGCCTACTTTAACTGGAAATGTGTTTTACATCTAAATACCTTCATTTATATGTCTTAAAATTATAATATTAACATAATATTACAACACATTTAGAAAATAAACTGGAGCCTTGGTGACACAGTGGTTAAGAGCTCAGCTGCTAACCAAAAGGTCGGCAGTCAGAATACACCAGCTTCTCCTTGGATTCTATGGGGCAGTTATACTCTGTCCTACAGAGTTGCTATGAATCAGAATCGACTCCACAGCAATGAGTGTTTTGGTTTTGGTTTAAAAAATAAAGAGAAAACAAAAAATACTGCTCATAATTTTCTACCTCCTTAACACCAACCATGATTACCATACCATATTTTATTTCTTTATAATCTAATTTCCTATTAACTGTTTTAACATTATTTCTTGTATCATGATTTCTCACTTTACAATAATCTTGCAATTTTAATGTAAAACTGAAGTGACTACATAATCTGTCATTCAAACTAGGACACTTTTGAGAGTGAAAGGTGAGCTGTTATTAGCTATGCCACATCGAGACGTAAACTGGGATGGCTTAGGTAAACAAAGACATATGGTCACCCTATATATAACCTTCATATCCATCCAGTAGATGTACCATAATTTATTAGCAATTTCTTTATAGTTGAGCTTTATGAATGTGTCACATTTTTAAAGTGTATCTTTTCATTTAAACCAAAATAAATATGCTTCTTCAGAATGTTTTAAATATAGTGAAAGAAATTCAAGGGTTCAAAATACTGGTTTCAGGAGTTTCTATCAGTAAAAAGGTAATAATACTGATCTACATCAAAAGGTTGTTGTGAAGGTTAAAATGAAATAATTTCTCCAAAAGCCTGAGGCATGGTAGGTTGCTATGTGGTCGCTATGAGTTGGGATCAACTCGATGGCAATGGGTTTAACCTCTCACGTCAAGCCGATAACCACGTTTTGACTTGACTCATACCATCTTGGGTAGATGATAAATTGTTCTTGTTTGTAATTCTTCAATTCTAACCAAATAAATTTCCTTGAAAGGATTATTAGATGGCCTAAGGAATCTATGAAGTATTAAGTCATGAAAACCCTCAAATATAAAAGTTATACTTCTGGTGCTATCATTATAGTTTTAGTTTTAGATGTGAACTTTATAGTAGAACCTGAATGCCATAGCCAAATGTTGGTGAAAATTATCACAATAAAATTGAAAATAACAATTATTCAAAGAGAAAAGCAAGGACCAACATTTATTGAGACCCTACCATGCCCCAGGCTTTTAGATACATGATTTCATTTTAACCTTCACAGCAACCTTATGGCGTAGATCTACATTATTACGTTTTTGCAGATAGAAATTCCTGAAGCTAGTATTTTGAATTCTTGAGTTTCTTTCACTATTTGTTGAGGAAATGGCATTATGGCCTAAGAGTTTTCGTAAAAGCTTCTCAGGGTTTTGTCTTTTTTTCCTCTCCACATGATACCTTTGAGGTAGAAAAGTTGTAGCTTTCAAACATTTTATTGCTTGATGTTCCACTCCGTCTACTAAAGGACTCAAATAATTTTCCAAAATGTTCATCACAAGGATCTCCATCTAAACTTCTACCCCATTCTTTTACATTCTATTCCATTTTTGGTGTCATCTACAGCCTCTTCCCACTATCCACAGAGTAATCACCCTGACTACTTCCTCTTCTCGTTTTTATTAGAGAAAATTTCTTTCCTGCTTCCCTTTGACACACTTCCTTTTGTCTTCTGAAAACACTCCACTCACTAAATGCCTTTCTAGTGGGTTTCAGTTTCTTTCAGTCTTATCAACACCATGTGGACAAAGGACTGAAGGGTTTTCTCAAATCCCAGGGTCAGTTTTGTATAATTAATGTGCCAATCTTACTTAGAAACCAATTATCTGCATCCCAGTACAACTGATTTGTTTCAACCTCATCCAAATACTACTTCAACTGTCAATAGCCTTTCTAGATTTTATTCCCACTTCTACTGTTAGACACATTCACATTCAGGCTCATGATCATCCAATCCATTCACTGTATGGGTTCTTGACCTACTTGACTCCAAGACTTCTGTCACTATATCGTACCTGCAATTCATCAACATGGTTGCATGCTAGGTGTCATTTTCCCATGGCATTTCTCTACCAACAGACTTTCAACCACAAATACCCTTTTTTCTCATCACAGGATCATTATTGTCCAAGTCTTCCATTTTACTGTCTTCATAGGGTTATTTCTTTGTTCCTCCTGTAATCTCCAGTACACAAATACTCTCTATTTCTGGTTATACCAAATTCCTTTTCCAACTCGAACTACATAGTCAGCGCCTTAAGCCCTTGCACTCCCTTGAACTTCTACCAGGTCCTTGTTGCTAACTTCCCACTGTAGCTACAACTTATAACTGTTTTTTTAGTTCCTGCTTTCTTCCATGGAATGTTGCCTAAGAGTCATTGAAAAATGATGACATAGTTTGCTTCAAAGTAATTCCATCTTGTGCCAATTGAGCCTTCATTGATACTCAGCAATGCTTTCAATCATCTTTTGTTCAACTGCTGTGGTTTGAAGTAATCTTTCAAGATACTTCTTTCAAGAAGTATCTTTCCTGTCATTCTGCTAAGTTGAATTTTAAATGTAACATTTAAAATTCATTTGTTATGCAAATTTTTTCTATCTTGGTACATTATTATCCAATAGAAACATAAGACTAAATAAAATTTAATCACTAATACTTACTTAGAAATGGGATTGACACTGGCTTCAATTATTGTTAAACACTTACAGCACTTTATGTTTTCTGGAAATTCTTGTACACCTAAAATGTAAAAAAAGAAAAATTATGAAAACGTTCCAGCAAAAATTCCCTAAACTATAGTTTTAAATATTAAGAATAGCTAATACACAGTGTGAACATCATTAGGCTAATCATTTAAGAATGATAACCTAATATATTCATATTATATAATATATATATACACATAGATGTATATTTCTAATACAACTGGAATGTTAAATAACATTTTAAAATAGTAATAGTTGGAAACTGGTTATAAAATTTGTTGTAAGATAGATCTTGGGTCTTTATAACCTAAGGAAAAAAATAGTTTAAGTTATTTAGTCAACAACATTATAGCAGCAATATTTGAGGGGTAGGGGTGGGGGACAGGAGTCAAATGATATAAGGAAAATAGAAGATAAAATCTTTGCTCCTAGCAAGTCTTCAATACGATTGGAAAGACAAAACATATATATCTAGAAAATACCTAAGGACACATCACAAAAACAATAGATATTCCCAAGCTAACGTGGGGGACTAACACATTTTACGTGATTCTTTCTTGTTGGCTGCAGAGAGAGATGCTTTGCATCTGCCTGAAAGTGTAAAGAGGTGAACAGCCTTTCCTGAGGTCCTCCTTGGAGTCTCTGAGGTAGGTAACCAGCTTGGCTGATTGCTCTCAGAGAATTGCTCATCTGCTGTCACAGCTGTGCTGTTGGCTATGTGACAGAAAAACACAGGTTTTTCTATGAAACTGAAAATCAGGAAGCTATAAAACCAATTCATAAATGTGGGGGCCAGAGGCATAAAAGATGGTGGGGGCATTTCCATCAATTGATAAGAATGAATCAAATATAACAGACCTTGCAAATGTTACAAGACAGCTAAACGAAGCCATTTCTACCTGCCTGCAGTACTACCACTCCTCTATTTTTGAAACTATTATTAAAGACATAAAAAATTCCATAAAGAACTTGTTCTGTACAGTACTTCATATCTGATAGAAGCATGATGAACATCTTGTTCCAAGATATAGTTGAATTTTTTATGATAATAATCAAGAAACAAAACCTTCCAACTTCCTAGATTCTGCGCACCTGGGCCACCAAGTCCACAGGCCCTCCAAGCCCAGTGAGGTAGTAGCAGGATGGCCAAATCCCAGATCATTCATTCACAGCAAAGAAAGGGCTTAGGGATATTTCTCACCCATTTCACCTTATGTGAAATTTCACCAGAAACTATGCTGTCTTTAAATTATTGTTGAAGCATTCTGACTTCTTAATAAGAACCCAGGAAAGTTTAGGAGCTCTGTTATGTATGAGTTTCATAAGAAAGGGATTTCCTGGTTGATGCAAATGGTCTCAGCTGCTAACACATTCAGCTGCTAACCATAAAGATTGGGTGTTTGAGTCCACACAGAGATGTTTCAGAAGAAACGCCTGCTGATAGACTGAAAAGTCAGCGGTTGAAAACTCAGTGGAATACAATTCTACTCTGATACACGCAGTCACCATGAGTCAGAGTCAACAGCATGACAACTGTTTTTTTGTTTGTTTTTCATAAGAAAGGCCAATTCTTACTTTCCAAACAGCTGTAATGTTTAGAGCTGCCCTTATTAACTAGATTTTAACAAAATGGCAACACACAAATGGCAAAGAGGTCTATAAATTAATCCTTGAACCATCCTCAGTGCTTCCTCTTAGCATTCATATTTATTTTGAATATTTCCAATCAACAGGGGTGTAAGGAATCTTCTCATCTCTCCAGCTTTTTCTGCGTGGTCTGCAGTCTGGGCTCATTACATGCTGGCATGGATGCCTTATCTCTACAGGTTCCAGCCTTAGAACAATATTTCCTTAAATTATTTGTAAACCAAGACATGGAAGCAGAAGTAAATTAAAATGCAATTTTAAGGAAAGAACTGTATCTCTTTATCTTCTACTTAAAATGGAATTGCCTGCTGTGGTGAAAATGGTACTACATTATTTGTTTTAAAAACTTGCATAATGTTTTTTACAGTTTAAATTTAAAAGTGTTCAAAGAAGACGCCATGAGCTTAAGACGGAATCTCAACTTGATCATTTACTGGTTAAATAACCTTAGGCAAGTCACTTAAACCCTCAGTGCCTTAGTTTCCTATTCTGATAGTTACCATAAGAATGCAACACTTCATCATAAAGTTATAGTGAGGATTAAAAGAAATAATACAGACAAACCAACTGGCACAAAGCACTCTATAAATGTCACTTATAATTATTAGAAATAAAAAGAAAGAAATGGAACTTCCAGCCTGAAATGCAAAGAGATTGGAAGTCATTACTCCTGTTCTCACAATAGGGAAAAAGCTGTAAAACTAAAATTCGACAACTCTTCTTAGATCCATAAGATAACTGAGATCACATGTCCACCCCCAAAATTGGAGATCCAGGAAGATACAGAAAACCACAACTGGATCCGTGTGATGGTTAATTTTATGTGTCAACTTGGCTAGGCTATGTGTCCAATTGTTTGTCAAACAGTAGTCTAGATGCTTTTATGAAGTAGTTCTTATTAGTTGCCCTGGGGTTGGCTCCGACTCATGGCAACCTGATGTACAACAAACCTAAATGTTGCCCAGTCCTGCGCTATCTTCATGATCCGTTGGTATGTTTGAGTCCATTGTTGCTGCTATTGTGTCAATCTATCTCTTTGAGAGTTTCCCTTATTTTCCTTGGTCCTCTACTTCATCAAACATGACGTCTTTTATGTGGGATTAAATCAATTGGTCTTAAGTAGATTACCCTCTATAAAGTGGGTGGGCCTCATTCAATCAGTTGATGGCCTAAAGAACAAGAAAAGAGTTTCCCTAGGGTTTATTCTACCTCCAGGCTATAAATGGACATTTTGCCAGAACTTCTCCACTCTTCACTTTTCCAATTGCCTGACCTACAGATTTTGGACTTGCCATCCTCCTACAATCATATGAATCAGTTCCTTAAAATAATTCTCTTTTTCTCTCTTTCTGTCTCTGTGTATACACACACATGCATGCACACACACAGAGAAAACTGCTTCTGTTTCTTTAGAAAACCCTGACTAAAATAATCTGTCATAGAACAGCAATACTTAAAGGGTAATTGACTAGTTGCTAGAGATTCAGAGTAGGCTACCTTGAAAGATAAAAAACAAAAACAAAAAAAAATCCTGAAGGCCCAGCCTTCAGAGGAATAACAAAATTTTACGAGTTTTAGTTTCAGGTGTCCCACGATATTCCCACTGTGAAGAGCTAGAAAAATGCTTCTGGCAAGGGAAGTGGGAAAAGTGATCATTTTGAAATATACCCAGAGCACTTTGCTCTTCTTGACCCTGCCTGCCTTCAAGGGAAACTTCTTTCCAGAGCCTACTCTGCACATATGAGGTTGTTATGGTTGGAATTGACTCAAGGGCAACAAACGACTACAACAACTGATCCTCTAGGCTTCCGCATGGCAGAAAGGAAATACTAACTCCAGCCTCTGTGAGCTTTCCTTTCTCAGTTAAGGAGAGAGGGAAAAAAGGGGGGGGGGTGGGGAGAGGAGAGAACAACTTGTATAGACCCTAGCCCAGGGTCACAGGTTTATTAAAAAACTGACACCTAGTATTAGGTTCATAGAATGGTCCTTCTCTCACTCCCATATTTTACCCACATCAATAACCTCTTTCTTTAGTGCCGTCGAGTCGATTCCGACTCATAGCGACCCTATAGACCCACATCAATAATAGGGCTCCTATAAAAAAAAAAAAAAAAAAAAACAAGGGATTAGAGCTGAGGAGAACGGCAAGGTTCAGACTCTATTTAAGGAGCCTCTAGGGAAACTATACCCCTCCAAAAATAAAATAAAATAAAAAAGGAGACAAAAACAAAGACACCAGAGGAAATTTTAACCTCTGACACCTATAAAAAAAACATCGCCTAATTCCTACCTAGAAAAACATAAAACCTCACACCAAAGCTCTATTTACCTCAGTTTCTTTTATCTGATACATCATGCCCAGCTTTCAAGAACAACAACAAAAAAATTTCAAGGCATGCTAAAAGGCATAAAACAGTCTGAAGAGACAAGGCAGGCATCAGAACCAGGCTAAGGATTTGGGGATTATCAGACCAGCAATATAAAATAACTATGATTAATACAGGGACAGTGTTGATTCAGTGTTGATTCAATTGAATCAATGTTGATCCAATTCTCGCCTTCTCTGTGGGAGACCTAGATGTGATTCCTGCCGATACACCTCAAGCGCAGCCACCACTCATCTGTCAGTGGAGGCTTTCGTGTTGCTTTGACATCGAACAGGTTTCAGTGAAGCTTCCAGACTAAGACAGACTAGGAAGAAAGGTCTGTAGATCTACTTCTGAAAAAGTCAGCCAGGGAAAACCCTATGGAACTCAATAATCTAATCCTGTTGCACATGAGGTAGCCATGAAATGGAATCAACTCTACAGCAGCTGATGACAATGATGATGATTAATATGTTAAGGGCTATGGTGGAAAAACCGGACAATATAAAAGAATAGATGAGTAATATAAGCAGAGATATGGAAACTCTAAGAAAAAATAAAAAAGAAATGCTGGAAATCAAAACCATTTTAACAGGAATGAAGAATGCTTTTGACGAGCTCATTACTAGACTGGACAAGGCTGAGGAATAATCCATAATATTGAAGATAGTCAATGAAAACTTTCCAAACTGAAAAGCAAAAAGAAAGATGATAGAAAAGAAAAAAATCCAGGAACTGTGAGACAATTTTAAAAGGTATAATATATGTACTATATTTTTATGAAGATAAAGCATGCTGTACATTTTTTTTGCCAACCATGCCCTCCCGTATGAGGTATTTTTGTAACCATTTTATGCTAATTTTTTACAGCAACATGTAAAAAATTAGCATAATGTGCTTATAAAAATATTTCATGGGGAAGGAGGTGCACTCATCTATTATCCTAAAGGTTGATGGTTCTTATACAGAAGTGCTACAGAAGCACCTGGCAATACATTTCCATAAAGATTACAGCCAAGAAAACCCTATAGAGCAGTTCTACTCTGTAACACATGGGGCAGCCATGAGTTTGAGTCTATTCAACGGCAACAGTTTTTTTTCTTCCCTCAATTTGATAAAGAACATCTACAAAAAATCCATAATGATAAAAATGAGAGCCAACATTATACATAACAGTGAGAAACTTATGGTTAGCAGTGGAACATTATCTGATATAGTGCTGGAAGATGAAAACCTCAGGTTTGAAGGCACTCAAAGAATGACTGGGGAAGAGTTGCTTCTGAAAAGTAGAGTTGACCTTACTGATGTGAATGGAGTAAAGGTGATGTGGCACAACGTAAAATGAGAAGAAACAGCTGCAAATATCCATTAGTAATTGGAACATGAAATGCATGAAGTATGAATCAAGGAAAATTGTTGTTGTTGTTGTTAGGTGGCATCGAGTGGGTTCTGATTTGTAGCGACTCCATGTACAACAGATCGAAACATTGCCTGGTCCTGCGCCATCCTCACAATCATTGTCATGCTTGAACCCATTGTTGCGGCCACTGTATCAATCCACCTCCTCGAAGGTCTTCCTCTTTTTCATTGACGTTCTATTTTACCAGGCATAATGTACTTCTCCAGGGACTGATTTCTTCTGATAACATGTCCAAAGTATGTGAGACATAGTCTCACCAACCTTGCTTCTGAGGTGCGTTCTGGTTGTACTTCTTCCAAGACAGATTTGTTCATTCTTCTGGCAATCCATGGTATGTGTAATACTCTTCGCCAACACCATAATTTGAAGGTATCAATTCTTCTTCAGTCTCCTTTATTCAATGTCCAGCTTTTGCAAGTATATCAGGTGATACCATGGCTTGGGTCAGGCGCACCTTAGTTCTCAAAGTGACATTTTTGCTTTTTAGCACTTTTCTAAAGAGGTCCTTTGCAGCAGATTTGCCCAGTGCAATACATCATTTGATTTCTTGACTGCTGCTTCCGTGGGTGGTGTTTGTGGATACGAACAGAATGAAATCATTGACGACTTCAATCTTTTTGCCATTTATCATGATGTTGCTTATTTTTTTTTTGCTTATTGGTCTGGTTGTGAGAATTTTTGTTTTCTTTATGGTGAAGTGTAATCCATACTAAAGAATGTGGTCTTTGATCTTCATCTGTAAGTGCTTCAAGTTCTCTTCATTTTTATCGAGCAAGGTTGTGTCATCTGCATAAAGCAGGTTGTTAATGAGTCTTTCTCCAATCCTGATACCTCATTCTTCTTCATACAGTCCAGCTTCTCTGATTATGTCCTCAGCATACAGATTTAATAGGTATGGTGAAAGGATACAAACCTAATGCACACCTCTTCTGACTTTAAACCACACAGTATCCCCTTGTTCTGTTTGAACTCCTGCCTCTTGATCAATGTACAGGTTCCTCGTGAGCACAATTAAGTATCCTGGAATTCTCATTCTTCACAATGCTATCCATAATTTCTTATGATCCACACAGTTGAATGCCTTGCACACTTAATAAAACACAGGTAAACATCTTTCTGATATTCTCTCCTTTCAGCCAAGATCCATCTGACATCATAAATGATATCCTTGGTTCCACATCCTCTTCTGTTTCTGGCTGGAATTTTTGGCAGTTCTTGTTGATAACACTGCCGCAACTGCTTTTGAATGATCTTCAGCAAAATTTTGCTTGGGTGTGATATTAATGATATTGTTCAATAATTTCCACATTTGGTTGGATCACCTTTCTTGGGAATAGGCATAAATATGGATCTTTTCCAATAGCTGTCTTTCAAATTTCTTGGCATAGGTGAGTGAGCACTTCCAGTACTGCATACATTTGTTGAAACATCTCAATTGGTATTCCTCAACTCCTGAAGCCTTGTTTTTTACCAATACCTTCAGTGCAGCTTGGACCTCTTCCTTCAGTACCATTGGTTCCAGATCACATGCTACCTCCTGAAATGGTTGAATGTCGACCAATTCTTTTTGGTACAGTGACTCTGTGTGTTCCTTCCATCTTCTTTTGAAGCTTTCTGTGTCATTTAATATTTTCCCCATAGAATCCTTCAATATTGCAGCTCAAGGCTCGAATGTTTTTCTTCAGTTCTTTCAGCTTGAGAAACACCGAGCATGTTCTTCCCTTTTGGTTTTCTAAGTCCAGTTCTTTGCACATGTCATTATAATACTTCACTTTGTCTTCTTGAGCTACACTTTGAAATTTTCTGTTCAGCTCTATTACATCATCATTTCTTCCACTTGCTTTTGCTATTCGACATTCATAATCAAAATTCAGAGTCTCTTCTGACATCCATTTTGGTCTTTTCTTTCTTTCCTGTGTTTTTAATGACCTCTTGTTTCTTCGTGTATGATTTCTATGATGGCATTCCACAACTCGTTTCGTCTTCAGTCATTAGTGTTCAGTGAGTCAAATCTATTCTTAAATGGTCTGTATATTCAAGTTGAATATGCTCAAGGTTGTACTTGGCTCTTGTGGGCTTGTCCTAATTTTCTTCAGTTTCAACTTGAACTAGCACTTGAGCAATTGATCGTCTCTTCCATAGTCGGCTCCTGGCCTTGTTCTAACTGATGATAGTGAATCCTTTCATAGTCTCTTTCCACAGATGTAGTCGATTTGATTCCCTTGTATTCCACCTGGGGAGGTCCATCTGTATAGTTGCTGTTTATGTTGTTGAAAAAAGGTATTTGTAGTGAAGAAGTCATTGGTCTTGCAAAATTCTATCAAAGGATATCCAGCATCATTTTTATCACCAAAACCATATTTTTCAACTACTGATCTTTTCTGTTTCCAACTTTCACGTTCCAATCACCAATAATTATCAATGCATCCTGATTGAGTGTTCAATCAATTTCAGACTGCAGAAGTTGACAAAAATCTTCAATTTATTCATTTTTGGCCTTAGTGGTTGGTGTATAAATTTGAATAACAGTGGTATTAACTGTTCTTCCTTGCAGGCATATGGATATTATCCTATCACTAACAGCATTGTACCTCAGGATCTATCTCGAAATGTTCTTTTCGACAATGAAAGCAATGCCATTCCTTTTCAATTTGTCCTTCTCAGAATGATAGATATTATGATTGTCTGATTCAAAATGACCAATACTAGTCCACTTCAGCTCACTAATGCCTAGGGTATTGACATTTTGACATTCCATTTCATTTTTTTTTTTATTAACTTTTATTAAGCTTCAAGTGAACGTTTACAAATCCAATCAGTCTGTCACATATAAGTTTACATACATCTTACTCCATACTCCCAATTGCTCTCCCCCTCTTCAGTCAGCCCTTTCAGTGTCTCCTTTCGTGAGAATTTTGCCGGCTTCCCTCTCTCTCTATCCTCCTATCCCCCCTCCAGACAAGAGTTGCCAACACAATCTCAAGTGTCCACCTGATATAATTAGCTCACTCTTCATCAGCGTCTCTCTCCCACCCGCTGACCAGTCCCTTTCATGTCTGATGAGTTGTCTTCGGGGATGGTTCCTGTCCTATGCCAACAGAAGGTCTGGGGACCATGGCCGCCGGGATTCCTCTAGTCTCAGACCATTAAGTTTGGTCTTTTTATGAGAATTTGGGGTCTGCATCCCACTGATCTCCTGCTCCCTCAGGGGTCCTCTGCTGTGCTCCCTGTCAGGGCAGTCATCGATGGTGGCCGGGCACCAACTAGTTCTTCTGGTCTCAGGGTGATGTAAGTCTCTGGTTCATGTGGCCCTTTCTGTCTCTTGGGCTCTTAGTTGTCGTGTGGCCTTGGTGTTCTTCATTTTCCTTTGCTCCAGGTGGGTTGAGACCAATTGATGCATCTTAGATGGCCGCTTGTTAGCATTTAAGACCCCAGACGCCACATTTCAAAGTGGGATGCAGAATGATTTCATAACAGAATTATTTTGCCAATTGACTTAGAAGTCCCCGCAAACCATGTTCCCCAGACCCCAGCCCCTGCTCCGCTGACCTTTGAAGCATTCAGTTTATCCCGGAAACTTCTTTGCTTTTGGTCCAGTCCAATTGAGCTGACCTTCCATGTATTGAGTGTTGTCTTTCCCTTCACCTAAAGCAGTTCTTATCTACTGAATATTCAATAAAAAACCCTCTCCCACTCTCCCTCCCTCCCCACCTCATAACCACAAAAGTATGTGTTCTTCTCAGGTTTACTATTTCTCAAGATCTTATAACAGTGGTCTTATACAATATTTGTCCTTTTGCCTCTGACTAATTTCACTCAGCATAATGCCTTCCAGGTTCCTCCATGTTATGAAATGTTTCAGAGATTCGTCACTGTTCTTTATCGATGCGTAGTATTCCATTGTGTGAATATACCACAATTTATTTACCCATTCATCCGTTGATGGACACCTTGGTTGCTTCCAACTTTTTGCTATTGTAAACAGAGCTGCAATAAACATGGGTGTGCATATATCTGTTTGTACGAAGGCTCTTGTATCTCTAGGGTATATTCCGAGGAGTGGGATTTCTGGGTTGTATGGTAGTTCTATTTCTAACTGTTTAAGATAACGCCAGATAGATTTCCAAAGTGGTTGTACCATTTGACATTCCCACCAGCAGTGTATAAGAGTTCCAATCTCTCCGCAGCGTCTCCAACATTTATTATTTTGTGTTTTTTGGATTAATGCCAGCCTTGTTGGTGTGAGATGGAATCTCATTGTAGTTTTAATTTGCATTTCTCTAATGGCTAATGACCAAGAGCATTTTCTCATGTATCTGTTGGCTGCCTGAATATCTTCTTTAGAGAAATGTGTGTTCATATCCTTTGCCCACTTCTTGATTGGGTTGTTTGTCTTTTTGTGGTTGAGTTTTGACAGAATCATGTAGATTTTAGAGATCAGGCGCTGGTCTGAGATGTCATAGCTGAAAATTCTTTCCCAGTCTGTAGGTGGTCTTTTTACTCTTTTGGTGAAGTCTTTAGATGAGCATAAGTGTTTGATTTTTAGGAGCTCCCAGTTATCGGGTTTCTCTTCATCATTTTTGGTAATGTTTTGTATTCTGTTTATGCCTTGTATTAGGGCTCCTAGGGTTGTCCCTATTTTTTCTTCCATGATCTTTATCGTTTTAGTCTTTATGTTTAGGTCTTTGATCCACTTGGAGTTAGTTTTTGTGCATGGTGTAAGGTATGGGTCCTGTTTCATTTTTTTGCAAATGGATATCCAGTTATGCCAGCACCATTTGTTAAAAAGGCTATCTTTTCCCCAATTAACTGACTCTGGTCCTTTGTCAAATATCAGCTGCTCATATGTGGATGGACCTATATCAGGGTTCTCAATTCTGTTCCATTGGTCTATGTGCCTGTTGTTGTACCAGTACCAGGCTGTTTTGACTACTGTGGCTGTATAATAGGTTCTGAAATCAGGTAGAGTGAGACCTCCCACTTTCTTCTTCATTTTCAGTAATGCTTTACTTATCCGAGGCTTCTTTCCCTTCCATATGAAGTTGGTGATTTGTTTCTCCAACACATTAAAAAATGACATTGGAATTTGGATCGGAAGTGCATTGTATGTATAGATGGCTTTTGGCAGAATAGACATTTTTACTATGTTAAGTCTTCCTATCCATGAGCAAGGTATGTTTTTCCACTTAAGTATGTCCTTTTGAATTTCTTGTAGTAGAGCTTTGTAGTTTTCTTTGTATAGGTCTTTTACATCCTTGGTAAGATTTATTCCTAAGTACCTTATCTTCTTGGGGGCTACTGTGAATGGTATTGATTTGGTTATTTCCTCTTCGGTGTTCTTTTTGTTGATGTAGAGGAATCCAAGTGATTTTTGTATGTTTATTTTATAACCTGAGACTCTGCCAAACTCTTCTATTAGTTTCAGTAGTTTTCTGGAGGATTCCTTAGGGTTTTCTGTGTATATAATCATGTCGTCTGCAAATAGTGATAACTTTACTTCCTCCTTGCCAATCCGGATACCTTTTATTTCTTTGTCTAGCCTAATTGCCCTGGCTAGGACTTCCAGCACGATGTTGAATAAGAGCGGTGATAAAGGGCATCCTTGTCTGGTTCCCGTTCTCAAGGGAAATGCTTTCAGGTTCTCTCCATTTAGAGTGATATTGGCTGTTGGCTTTGCATAGATGCCCTTTATTATGTTGAGGAATTTTCCTTCAATTCCTATTTTGGTAAGAGTTTTTATCATAAATGGGTGTTGGACTTTGTCAAATGCCTTTTCTGCATCAATTGATAAGATCATGTGGTTTTTGTCTTTTGTTTTATTTATGTGATGGATTACATTAATGGTTTTTCTGATATTAAACCAGCCTTGCATACCTGGTATAAATCCCACTTGATCAGGGTGAATTATTTTTTTGATGTGTTGTTGGATTCTATTGGCTAGAATTTTGTTGAGGATTTTTGCACCTATGTTCATGAGGGATATAGGTCTATAATTTTCTTTTTTTGTAATGTCTTTACCTGGTTTTGGTATCAGGGAGATGGTGGCTTCATAGAATGAGTTGGGTAGTATTCCGTCATTTTCTATGCTTTGGAATACCTTCAGAAGTAGTGGTGTTAACTCTTCTCTGAAAGTTTGGTAGAACTCTGCAGTGAAGCCGTCCGGGCCAGGGCTTTTTTTTGTTGGGAGTTTTTTGATTACCGTTTCAATCTCTTTTTTTGTTATGGGTCTATTTAGTTGTTCTACTTCTGAATGTGTTAGTTTAGGTAGGTAGTGTTTTTCCAGGAATTCATCCATTTCTTCTAGGTTTTCAAATTTGTTAGAGTACAATTTTTCATAATAATCTGAAATGATTCTTTTAATTTCATTTGGTTCTGTTGTGATGTGGTCCTTCTCGTTTCTTATTCGGGTTATTTGTTTCCTTTCCTGTATTTCTTTAGTCAGTCTAGCCAATGGTTTATCAATTTTGTTAATTTTTTCAAAGAACCAGCTTTTGGCTTTGTTAATTCTTTCGATTGTTTTTCTGTTCTCTAATTCATTTAGTTCAACTCTAATTTTTATTATTTGTTTTCTTCTGGTGCCTGATGGATTCTTTTGTTGCTCACTTTCTATTTGTTCAAGTTGTCGGGACAGTTCTCTGATTTTGGCTCTTTCTTCTTTTTGTATGTGTGCATTTATCGATATAAATTGACCTCTGAGCACTGCTTTTGCTGTGTCCCAGAGGTTTTGATAGGAAGTGTTTTCATTCTCGTTGCTTTCTATGAATTTCCTTATTCCCTCCTTGATGTCTTCTATAACCCAGTCTTTTTTCAGGAGGGTATTGTTCAGTTTCCAAGTATTTGATTTCTTTTCCCTAGGTTTTCTGTTATTGATTTCTAGCTTCATTGCCTTGTGGTCTGAGAAGATGCTTTGTAATATATCGATGTTTTGGACTCTGCAAAGGTTTGTTTTACGACCTAATATGTGGTCTATTCTAGAGAATGTTCCATGTGCGCTAGAAAAAAAAGTATATTTTGCAGCAGTTGGGTGGAGAGTTCTGTATAAGTCAATGAGGTCAAGTTGGTTGATTGTTGTAAGTAGATCTTCCGTGTCTCTATTGAGCTTCTTACTGTATGTCCTGTCCTTCTCCGAAAGTGGTGTGTTGAAGTCTCCTACTATAATTGTGGAGGTGTCTATCTCACTTTTCAATTCTGTTAAAATTTGATTTATGTATCTTGCAGCCCTGTCATTGGGTGCATAAATATTTAATATGGTTATGTCTTCCTGATCAATTGTCCCTTTTATCATTATATAGTGTCCTTCTTTATCTTTTGTGGTGGATTTAAGTCTAAAGTCTATTTTGTCAGAAATTAATATTGCTACTCCTCTTCTTTTTTGCTTATTGTTTGCTTGATATATTTTTTTCCATCCTTTGAGTTTTAGTTTGTTTGTGTCTCTAAGTCTAAGGTGTGTCTCTTGTAGGCAGCATATAGATTGATCGTGTTTCTTTATCCAGTCCGTGACTCTCTGTCTCTTTATTGGTGCATTTAGTCCATTTACATTCAGCGTAATTATAGATAAATAAGTTTTTAGTGCTGTCATTTTGACGCCTTTTTATGTGTGTTGTTGGCAATTTCATTTTTCCACATACTGTTTTGTGCTGAGACCTTTTTCTTAGTAAATTGTGGGATCCTCATTTTCATAGTGTTTGACTTTATGTTAGTTGAGTTGTTACGTTTTTCTTGGCTTTTATCTTGAGTTATAGAGTTTTTTTTTTTTTATATAGAGAGTTGTTATACCTTTTTGTGGTTACCTTATTATTTACCCCTAGTTTTCTAAGTAAAAACCTAACTTGTATCGTTCTATATCGCCTTGTATCACTCTCCATATGGCAGTTCAGTGCCTCCTGTATTTAGTCCCTCTTTTTGATTATTGTGATCTTTTACCTATTGACTTCCATGATTCCCTGTTATGTGTATTTTTTTTTTTTAATTAATCTTAATTTGTTTGTTTTTGTGATTTCCCTATTTGAGTTGATATCAGGACGTTCTGTTTTGTGTCCTTGTGTTGTGCTGATATTTGTTATTATTGGTTTTCTGACCAAAAAATATCCTTTATTATTTCTTGTAGCTTTGGTTTGGTTTTTGCAAATTCTCTAAAGTTGTGTTTATCTGTAAATACCTTAATTTCGCCTTCATATTTGAGAGAGAGTTTTGCTGGATATATGATCCTTGGCTGGCAGTTTTTCTCCTTCAGTGTTCTGTATATGTCGTCCCATTCCCTTCTTGCCTGCATGGTTTCCGCGAGTAGTCTGAACTTATTGATTCTCCCTTGAAGGAAACCTTTCTTTTCTCCCTGGCTGCTTTTAAAATTTTCTGTTTATCTTTGGTTTTGGCGAGTTTGATGATAATATGTCTTGGTGTTTTTCTTTTTGGATCAATCTTAAATGGGGTTCGATGAGCATCTTGGATAGATATCCTTTCATCTTTCATGATGTCAGGGAAGTTTTGTGTCAGGAGTTCTTCAGCTATTTTCTCTGTGTTTTCTGTCCCCCCTCCCTGTTTTGGGACTCCAATCACTGGCAGGTTATCCTTCTTGATAGAGTCCCACATGATTCTTAGGGTTTCTTCATTTTTTTAAATTCTTTTATCTGATTTTTTTTCAGCTATGTTGGTGTCGATTCCCTGGTCCTCCAGATGTCCTAGTCTGCATTCTAATTGCTCGAGTCTGCTCCTCTGACTTCCTATTGCGTTGTCTAATTCTGTAATTTTATTGTTAATCTTTTGGATTTCTACATGCTGTCTCTCTATGGATTCTTGCAACTTATTAATTTTTCCACTATGTTCTTGAATAATCTTTTTGAGTTCTTCAACAGTTTTATCAGTGTGTTCCTTGGCTTTTTCTGCAGTTTGCCTTATTTCATTTGTGATGTCCTGAAGCATTCTGTAAATTAGTTTTTTATATTCTGTATCTGATAATTCCAGGATTGTATCTTCATTTGGGAAAGATTTTGATTCTTTTGTTTGTGGGGTTGGAGAAGCTGTCATGGTCTGCTTCTTTAAGTGGTTTGATATGGATTGCTGTCTCCGAGCCATCACTGGGAAACTAATTTTTCCAGAAAATCCACTAAAAAAAAATGCAGTCAGATCCCTATCAGAGTTCTCCCTCTGGCTTAGGCTATTCGGATGTTAATGAAGCTGCCTGGGGAGGGTGGGGGAGGGAACAGAGAGATAGGAGAGTAGCACCTCAGAATATAGCCAGAGTTGCTTGTCTTGCTTGGAATGACTATTATATCTGCGATTCCCGCGGGGCACGTCACCTATGTATGCTGGCTGTGTGGAGATTGCCCCCGGGGGGTCTGGCCCGCTGGAGTCATGGTCAGATCCTCCGCTTCCAGCCCCACGCCCAGGGTCAAGGCTCCCCTGCTGGGACGGTGCACTCTCGACTCCAAAATCAGTCACTGCCTCCGGGGACTTCTCGTCCCGCCAGCTGCATCACCGTGCCCCCTCGCGAACCGGCTGGGCCCCCTCTCGGGGTTAGTTCAGGTGAGTGGAGCAGCTCCCCGTGCTTGTGCCGTGACCAAGTGTCCCAGCTGGGACGCTGCTCTCCCCGCTCCAATACCAGTCGCTGCCTCCCGGGGACTTCTCCTACCGGCTGCGTCCCACGCTGCCCGAGCGAACCGGCTGGGCCCCCTCCCAGGGTTAGTTCAGGGGTGTGGAGCAGCTCTCTGTGTTTATGCCGTACCTGCGTCCAGTCCAAATCCCGGCAGGACGGTTCCCCAGCTGGGACGCTGTTCTCCCTGCTCCAAGACCAGTCACTGCCTCCCGGGGACTTCTCCCACCGGCTGCGTCACCACGCCGCCTGGTTGAACCGGCTGGGCCCCCTCCCGGTGTTAGTTCAGGGGGGTGGATCAGCTCTCTGTGCTTGTGCCATACCTGACTGGTACGCTGGCTCCAGGCTCTGAAAACAATCGCTGCTTCCCCCTATTAGTTCGTTCTCCGTCTCTAAATCTGTGTTTGTTGTTCAGGGTTTGTAGATTGTTATGTATGTGATCGATTCACTTGTTTTTCCGTGTCTTTGTTGCAAGAGGGATCCGAGGTAGCATCCGCCTAGTCCGCCATCTTGGCCCCGCCTCTCCATTTCATTTTTGATGATTTCCAATTTTCCTACATTCATACTTCACATGATCCATGTTTCAATTATTAATGGATGTCTGCTGCTGTTTCTTTTCTTTTGAGTCATGCCATATCAGGAAATGAAGGTCCCCAAAGCTTGACTCCATTCACATCATTAAGGTAGACTCTACTTTGAGGAGGCAGCTGTACCCTAGTCGTGTTTTAAGTGCCTTCCAACCTGCAGGGCTCATCTTTTGGCACTATATCAGACAGTGTTCCACTGCTATTCATAAGGTTTTCACTGGCTAATTCTTTTCAGAAGTAGACTACCAGGTCGTTCTCCCTAGTCTGTCTTAGTCTGGAAGCTCAGCTGTAACCTCTCCACCATAGGAGATCCTGCTGGTATTGGAATACTGGTGGCATAGCTTCCAGCATCACAGCAACATACAAGCCCTTACAGTACAACAAACTGACAGATGTATGGGGGAAGTAAAATTGGAAGTGGTCAGAAATGAATTGAAACACATAAAGAACAATATCCTAGGCATTAACCCCAAATAATCCTAGGCATTAGTGAGCTGAAGTGGACTGGTACTGGCCATTTTGAACTGGACAATCACACGGTCTACTATACCGGGAATGACAAAATGAAGAGGAATGGTGTCACATTCATTGTCAAAAAGAACATTTCAAGATCTATCCATATGCCTACAGGGAAGACCAGTTAATATGGCTATTGTTCAACTTTTTATACCATCCACTAATGCTAAAGAAGAGGAAATCGGAGATTTTTACCAACTTCTCCCTCTAAAATTGATGAAGCATTAAAGCAAGATGTATTGATAATTACTGGTGATTGGAATGCAAAAGTTGGGAACAAAGAAGGATCAGTGGAAAATATGATCGGGGTGATAGAAACAATGCTGGGGATCACATGATAGAATTTTGCAAGCACAACTGATTCATCAGAAATACTTCTCTTTAACAACGTAAATGATGACTGTACATGTGGACCTCACTGGATGGAATACAAAGGAATCAAATCGACCACATTGTGGAAAGAGATAATGAAGAAACTCAATACCATCAGTCAAAATAAGGTCTGCTTTGGAACAGATCGTCAGTTGTTCATATGTAAGTTCAAGCTGAAGCCAAGGAAAATTAAAACAAGTTGATGAGAGCCAAAGTATGGCATTGAGTATACCCCACATAAATTTGGAGACCATTTCAAGAATAGACTTGATGCACTGAACACTAATGTGAAGTCCTGTGTTTTATTGACTATGCAAAGGCATTTGGCTGTGTGGATCATAACAAATATGGATAACACTGTGAAGAATGAGTGCAGTCCAGATGAGTTGTGGGATGCCATCAAAGACATCATACATGAAGAAAGCGAAAAATCATTAAAATGACAGGAAACAAAGAAAAGACCAAAACGAATGTCAAAAGAGACTCTGAAAAACTTGCTCTTGAATGTAAAGTAGCTAAAGTGAACAGAAAAAATGACAAAGTAAAAGAACTGGACAGACGATTTCAAAGGGGAGAAGGTAAAGGATTATAGTGAAATGTACAAAGACCTGGCGTTAGAAAAACAAAATAGAGGCACTCACTTGGCATTTCTCAAGTTGAAGAACTGATGAAAAAGTTCAAGCCTTGAGTTGCAATATTGAAAGATTCTATGAGGAAAATATTAAATGACACAGGAAACATCAAAAGAACATGGAAAGAACACACAGAGTCACTGTTGCAAGAAGAGTTGGGCATCGTTCAACCATTTCAGAAGGTAGCATATGATCAAGAACCAACAGTACTGAAGGAAGAAGTCCAAGCTGCAGTGAAGTTGTGGCAAAAAATAAGGATCCAGGATTTGATGGAATACCAATCGAGATGTTTCAACAAATGGATGCAACACTAGAAGTGCTATACTACCTGGCCAGCTGACTGTAAGAGACTCATATACCTGCCCATTCGAAAGAAAGATTGCAGAAATTATTGAACAATATCATTTATATCATACACAAGTAAAATTTTACTGAAGAGCATTCCAAAATGATTGCTGCAGTACATTGACAGGTAACTGCTAGAAATTCAAGCCAATTCAGAAGAAAACATGGAACAAGGGATATCATTGCTGATGTTAGATGGATCTTGGCTGAAAGCAGAGAATACCAGAAAGATGTTTACCTGTGTTTTATTGACTATGCAAAAGCATTTGGATGTGTGGATCATAACAAATGTGGATAACACTGTGAAGAATGAGAATTACAGAATACTTAATTGTGCTCATGTGGAAGGGGTATGTAGGCCAAGAGGCAGTCATTTGAGCAGAATGAGGGAATACTGCATAGTTAAAATCAGGAAAGGTGTGTGTCAGAGTTGTATCCTTTCACCACACTTATTCAATATGTGTGCTGAGCAAATAATCTGAGAAGGTGGATTATATGAAGAAGAAAGGGGCATCAGGATTAGAGGAAAACTCATTAACAACCTGAAGCATGCAGATGACACATCTTTGCTTGCTGAAAGTGAAGAAGACTTGAAGCTCTTACTAATAAAGATCAAAGACTACAGCTTCCAGTAAGGGTTACAGCTCAACATAAAGAAAACAAAAATCCTCACAATTGGGCCAATAAGCAACATTATGATAAACGGAGAAAAGATTGAAGTTGTTAAGGACTTCATTTGACTTGGATCCACCATGAATGCCCATGGAAGCAGCAGTCAAGAAATCAAACGATGTACTTCATTGGGCAAATCTGCTGCAATAGACCTCTCTAAAGTGTTAAAAAGCAAAGGTGTTACTTTGAGGACTAAGGTGCGCCTGACCTAAGCCATGATATCACCTCATATGCACGCAAAAGCTGGAGAATGAATAAGGAAGACTGAAGAAAAATTGATGCATTAGAATTATGTTGTTGGCAAAGAATATTGCACATACATAGACTGCCAGGAGAATGAACAAATCTGTCTTGGAACAAGTACAGCCAGAAGGTTTCTGGGAAGTGAAGACGGTGAGACTCCATCTCACTCATTTATTTATTTATTAGGACGGACCAGTTCCTGGAGAAGGACATCATGCTTGGCAAAGTAGAGGGTCAGCGAAAAAGAGGAAGACCCTGAATAAGATGGATTGACACAGTGGCTGCAACAATGCGCTCAAGCATAACAATCATTGTGAGGATGTTGTATGACCAAGCAGCATTTTGTTCTGCCATACATAAGGTTGCCATGAGGCATAACTGACTCGACAGCATTTAATAGCAACAGATGGCTTCCTCTCAGGATTGGAAACAAAACAATTATATCTCCTCTTACCATTCCTATTCAGCATTGCACTGGAAATCCTAGCGAATATAATAAGGCAAGAGAAGGAAATAAAACATATGCAGATTGAGAAGAAAGAAATAAAACCGTCTTTGTTTGCAGATGATATGATTGTCTATATATAAAAAAATGACAAAAAATAAAAAGGAACTCACTGAAGAAAGATTAGTCTTTCAATGAAGGGTGCTAGAACAACCAAACTTTGACATGCAAAAACGTAAATTCAGCCACAGACCTTGCAAATTCATCACAGACCTAAGTGTTAAATGCAAGACTATATGCCTTCTAGAAAATAGCATAGGAGAAAATCTAGGTAAGTTTTGACTTGGCAATGAGTTTTTAGATGCAATATTAAAAGCACTATCTATAAAAGAAAAAAGTGATATGCAGGACTTCATTAGATTTAAAAACTTCTGCTCTGTAAATAATACTGTAAACAGAATGAAAAGACAAGCCACCTATCGGGAGAAAATATTTGAAGAACACAAACATGATAAAGGAATTGTATTCAAAATATACAAAGAACTCTTAAAACTCAACAATAAGAATACAAGTAACCCAACTGACAAATGGGTAAAAGACCTTAATAGATGTATATAGAAGATATACAGATGGCAATTAAATATATCAAAAGATGTTCAACATCATATATCGTTAAAAAAAAAGGGAATTGTAAATCAAAACAATAGTGAAATACTGCTAAATACCTTTAGATGAAGGTTTACAGAGCAAATTAGTTTCTCATTAAACAATTAATACACATATTGTTTTGTGGCACTGGTTGCTAACCCTACGACATGTCAACACTCTTCCCTTCTCAAACTTGGATTCCCCCTTACTGGCTTTCCTGTCCTTTTCTGTGTTCTTGTTCTTGCCCCTGGGCTGGTATGCCCATTTAGTTTTTATGGGCCTGTCTAATCTTTGGCTGAAGAGTGAACCTCAGGAGTGACTTCAGCACTGACTTAAAAATGATGTCTGGGGAGCCATGCTCTCAGAGTTTCTCTAGTCTCTATCAGACCAGTAAGTCTGGTCCTTTTTGTGAGTTAGAATTTTGTTTTACATTTTTCTCCAGCTCTGTTGGGATTCAGCAGGTGGGGGCTGGCTGGACCTGGTGAGGCCGTGCGCTGGTGGCTCTCTTGCTGAATGGTGTGGCTTGGCATATCAAGGAGGGGTGTGGGAAGGGCACGGGCTTAGGTGTGCGGGAGAAAAGAAAAGAGAGAGAGGAAAGAGAGAGAAGAAACCAATCAACCAAGCAACACACACAAAAAATAAATAAGTAAAAAATATATGGTGATAGGGAACCCAGCCATTGGGGGCACAGTGGAATTGGTGTGGCAGCAAGCTGCTGTCTTTCTCGCCAGGTGGCATGGCACGGCCCATCAGGGAGAGGCGGACCAACTATATGACATTTTGAATAAGGCAAAACTACAAAGACAGTAAAACTCTCAGGGGTTGCTAGATATTCGAGGTTTGGGTTAACAGGTGAAGCATAGGGCACTTTAACAACAGTAAAACTAGTCTATATGACACTACAATTGTGGATAACTAACATTATGCTTTTGTTAAAACTCATACAATTGTAGAGTACAAAGAATGAATCCTAAGGTACACTATAGACTTTCATTAATATTAATGTAACAATATTTGTTCATAAATTGTAATAAATGTACCATACTAATGCAAGATGTTAATAATAGGAGAAACATTGTGCTGGGAGATAGGGCATATGGGAACTCTTTACTTTCTGTGCAATTTTTCTGTAAACCTAAAAGTACTCTAAAAATGAAATGTATGTTAAAAATTGATTCATGAGAAGAGTTATTCTATTCTTGATAGAAGCACTTTGTTTATACACAATTCAAATATTGGTAAACTGTAATTAAAAGATTCTTAGAATTACAAAAGAAATCAAATGAATAGTTTAGGGTGCTAATATTGCTATTTACTATCTCACCCACCCAAAGAAAAAAGGGAATAAAAAGGAAAAAGAAAAAAAAAAAAAACAGAAAGAAAGAAGAAAAAAGAACATGATGCCAGTCAGCAATAGAATCAAGGATATAATTAAGTCAAAATGAGCTGATTTGAGGTATAAATTAGTAAAATGTACACACCTAAAAGAAGCCAGGAGAGAGGTAGTAATGACTGTGTTGAAAGAATATTCCAATACCTAATCAAGACAATTGGAGTCCCTGGGTGGCAGAAAAGGTTAAGTACTGGACTAATAACTGGACAGTTGGTGGTTCAAACCCTCTCAGAGGCACCTAGGAAGAAAGACCTGGTGATCTGATTCTGAAAGGTCACAACCTTAAAAACCCTACAGAGCTCTGTACACTTGGCGTCACCAGGAGCTAGAATCAACTCGATGGCAATGAACAACAACAATCAATATAGTCAAACCAAAAAACCCAAACCCAGGGCCGTCGAGTCGATTCCGACTCATTGTGTCCCTATAGGACAGAGTAGAACTGCCCCATAGAGTTTCCTAGGAGTGCCTGGAGGATTCGAACTGCCAACCCTTTGGTTAGCAGCCATAGCACTTAACCGCCATGCCACCAGGGTTTCTAATCAATATAGTAGCTGCGATAATTGCTGAGATAACTGTTATATATGGTAATTTACTTCCCTTCTTGATATGTATGTGTGTGTATATATATATGTAAAATATGTATATATGTTTGAAGCTACTGTCATTTGAGGACTCAGCAGGTGGCAGACATTGTGCCAGATTCATGTAGACCAAAGATGAAAGAGAATTCATTTTCTCCCAATTTCTATTTTCTAACTTAGAAGAAAGTTTGGAAGAAAAACTCTATAGAGAGTTGAAAGATTTCTAGGAAATCTAAAAAATGTAGTAAAACTTGGCAAAAAACAAAACAGAAAAAAGTTAGAACATATTCTAGAATAGTTCAGGCATTCTAGTATCTGAATAACAGAAGTTCTAGGAAGAGAGAATTGAGAATAAAAAGTATAGAAAACCATTAAGAAAACAATTGAATAATATTTCAAAAATTTTAAAGAATGAACAATGGAATTTTGATGAGTTCACCATACGCCCCAATCAATGAGGGACAACAGACTATATAAACAACTTTATAAAATTTCAGAATATTGTGAACAAAGAGAAGGTAGAAAAAACAAGTTCATAAAAAGAAGAAAGAATCCAGATAGCACTGAACTTTCAAAAAATAATGGAAATGAGAACATTATAAAGAAATGTCTTCAAAATTCTGGAGAAAAATTATTTCCACCCAAAATTTTCTATGCTACAAAACTATTAATTGAAGTGAGGGTGGAATAAAGACGTTTACAGACATTAAAGTTCTCAAAATTTTAATATTGCCTTCATCATTTTCTAAGAAGCTTTTGTAAGGTATTTGCCTCCAAAAATGATTCAGTAAAACAAGAAACATGGTAACAAGGAACCAGATGGTATAACACAAGAAGGATAAAAAGAATCCCCAAAATGATGATGAAAGCATCACAATACAACAGCCTGCAACAGGCCTAGAGAGCAGCCTGTCTAGGTTGGGGTAGGTCAGAAAGCTCCTGAAGAGATTCCCCCAAGAGGATGCAACTGATTGAGCAATTAATGTGTTTGAACATATTTACTGGAAATTCACACAACTTAGGGTCCTGGGAACTGAACAGGTGATTTCAAAGGGCATCTCAAGAAGACAAAGTAAAGTATTATAATGACATGTGCAAAGAGCTGGAGATGGAAAACCAAAAGGGAAGAACACGCTCGGCATTTCTCAAGCCGAAAGAACTGAAGAAAAAAATCAAGCCTCGAGTTGCAATAGTGAAGGATTCCATGGGGAAAATATTAAATGATGCAGGAAGCATCAAAAGAAGATGGAAGGAATACACAGAGTCATTATGCCAAAAAAGAATTAGTTGATGTTCAACCATTTCAAGAGGTGGCATATGATCAGGAACCGATGGTAGTGAAGGAAAAAGTCCAAGCTGCTCTGAAGGCATTGGTGAAAAACAAGGCTCCAGGAATTGATGGAATATCAATTGAGATGTTTCAACAAACAGACGCAGTGCTGGAGGTGCTCACTCATCTATGCCAAGAAATATGGAAGACAGCTTCCTTGCCAACTGACTGGAAGAGATCCATATTTATGCCTATTCCCAAGAAAGGTGATCCAACCGAATGTGGAAATTATAGAACAATATCATTAACATCACACAGAAGTAAAATTTTGCTGAGGATCATTCAAAAATGGCTGCAGCAGTGCATCGACAGGGAACTGCCAGAAATTCAGGCTGGTTTCAGAAGAGGATATGGAACCAGGGATATCATTGCTGATGTCAGATGGATCCTGGCTGAAAGCAGAGAATACCAGAAGGATGTTTACCTGTGTTTTATCGACTATGCGAAGACATTCGACTGTGTGGATCATAACCAACTATGGATAACATTGTGAAGAATGGGAATTCTAAAACATGTAATTGTGCTCATGAGGAACCTTTACAAAGATCAAGAGGCAGTTGTTCGGACACAAGAAGGGGATACGGATTGGTTTAAAGTCAGGAAAGGTGTGCATCAGGGTTGTATTCTTTCACCATATCTATTCAATCTGGATGCTGAGCAAATAATCCAAGAAGCTGGACTATATGAAGAAGAACAGGGCATCAGGATTGGAGGAAGACTCATTAACAACCTGCCTTATGCAGATGACACAACCTTGCTTGCTGAAAGTGAAAAGGACTTGAAGCACTTACTAATGAAGATCAAAGACCACAGCCTTCAGTATGGATTGCACTTCAGCATAAAGAAAACAAAAATCCTCACAACTGGACCAATGAGCAACATCATGATAAACGAAGAAAAGATTGAAGTTGTCAAGGATTTCATTTTATTTGTATCCACAATCAACAGCCATGGAAGCAGCAGTCAAGAAATCAAAAGATGCATTGCACTGGGTAAATCTGCTGCAAAGGAAATCTTCACAATATTGAAGAGCAAAGACGTCACCCTGAAGACTAAGGTGCGCCTGACCCAAGCCATGGTATTTTCAATCACATCATATGCATGTGAAAGCTGCACAATGAATAAGGAAGACCTAACAAGAACTGACACCTTTGAACTGTGATGTTGGCGAAGAATACTGAATATACCATGGACTGCCAAAAGAATGAACAAATCTGTCTTAGAAGAAGTACAGCCAGAATGCTCCTTAGAGGCAAGGATGGCGAGACTGCATCCTACATACTTTGGACATGTTGTCAGGAGGGATCAGTCCCTGGAGAAGGACATGATGCTTGGCAGAGTCCAGGGTTAGCAGAAAAGAGGAAGACCCTCAAGGAGGTGGATTGACACCGTGGTTGCAACAATGATCTCAAGCATAACAATGATCGTAAGGATGGCTCAGGACCGGGCAGTGTTTCGTTCTATTGTACATAGGGTCGCCGTGAGTCAGAACCAACTCGATGGCACCTAACAACAACAGCAACAACAACAGAGTTCTGGGTAACTGATAATGAATATACAAAAAGGTAAGCAAATAAATAGACAATTATTACATTCAGGATAAACAAAATTTGGCAGGAAAGGGAAACTATCCCATATTGTTTAGCTATTATGGATATGGAGTTTATGCTCAGCAATATTTTATTGAAGTTTTAATAGCTATTTCAATTTGCTTGTTCAAGTTGGTACACATTTGAGAAATATGTTGCCAGGGAATTTTACCATGTATTTTTATGGGCTCCAGAGTTTAGGAAACATTCTTAGAGTTCTTCATCATGTAATTCAACCCACACACCAAGAGGTATCATAGTATAAGAGTTAAAAGCACAGGTTGCAAGGGTGGACAAAAGCCAGTCTTGTCACGTAAACTAGCTATGCAATCTTAAACAGACATAGCCTTTCAGCTTCGCTGATTTATTTCTTGCCTAATTTAAAGGGTTGTTGTATTAGATGGTATGAATGTAAAGTATGTGCCCAATAAATACTAGATGAAATTTTTGTTTTAATAATAACTAAGGTAACATGTATTTTTCTACACCACTGTATAAGATCTTTTTTTTTTTTTTTTTTAAATAATCCTGTAAGGAAGCCATTAGGCACTATTATTTATGCTTTAAGCATGAAGAACCACACACTCACAAAGATTAGACAAATCATCTAAACAGCTTATGAGTGCTTATAGATGGGAATGAATATGAAAAAAAAAAAAAAAACTAAACAAACCAGTTGCTGCTGAGTCAATTCCAACTCATAGTGATCCCATATATTTCAGAGTAGAACTGTTCTCCATAGGATTTTCAATGGCTGTGATTTTTTGGAAGTAGATCACCAGGCTGTTCTTCTGAGGCACCTCTGGGTGGATTTGAACTTCCAACCTTTTGGTTATTAGCTGAACACTTAGCTGCTTGTGAAATTTTTGTTGTTGTTAGGTGCCATCAAGTTGGTTCTGACTCATAGTAACCCTATATACAGCAAAATGAAACATTGCCTGGTTCCATGCCATCCTAACACTCATTATGCTTGAGCTCATTGTTGTAGCCACTTTGTCAACCCATCTTGTTGAGGGTCTTCCTCTTTTTTGCTGTCCCTCTATATATTTTTTTTTCTACTTTACCAAGCATAATGTCCTTCTCCAGGAGCTGAGTCCTCCTGATAACATGTCCAAAGTATGTGAAATGTAGTCTCACCATCCTTGCTTCTAAGGGCATTCTGGCTGTACTTCTTCCAAGACAGACTTGTTCCTTTTTTTTGGCAGTCCATGGTATATTCAATATTCTTCACCAATGCCATAATTCAAAGGTGTCAGTTTTTCCTCGGTCTTCCTTATTCATTGTCTGCTTTCTCATGCATATGAGGAGACTGAAAACACCATGGCTTGTGAAATAGATGAGATTTAACCCAATTTTTTAAAACACTGTATCTTCTTTTTTCTCAGCCCATTATGCTACCTCCTACTAAAATTATGTTAGATTTTATCGTAGAACTCGTACCTTTTATTAACCGGTCTTTGAGATTAGTCTGGTTGGTATCCTGATACACAGCGTTCTCAATCTATAAAGAAGATTTTACATACACATTTACCTATTTACTTGTACATATGTTGTTGGTGTTGTTAGATGACACTGAGTTGGCCCCTGACTCTTGGCAGCCTCAGGCATTACAGAGCAGAACTGTTCCACAGGGTTTTCTCGGCTATAATCTTTATGGAAGCAGATTGTCAGACCTTTATTCTGTGGAGTTGCCGGGTAGGTTCAAACCACCAACCTTTGCGTTAGCAGCTGAGTGCAAACCTCTTGCACCACCCAGGCTCTTTATATAAATATATATAATATATATATTTACGTATAATATATACAACTATAGATATCAGGGGAGACCAGTCCCTGAGAAAGATATCAGGCTTGGTAAAGTAGAGGGTCAGTGAAAAAAAGGAAGACCCTCAATGAGATAGATTGACACAGTGGCTACAATGGGCTCAAACATAGCAGTGACTCTGAGGATGGTGCAGGACTAGGCAATGTTTCGTTCCGTTGTACATAGGGTGCTATGAGTCAGAATCAATCCCACAGCAACAGCATAGATGTAAATATAATAGAATATATGTATATTCTACAATGAATTTTGTTTTGATTTTCAAATTTATTCATCCAGAAATAAAGGAATAAATAGATTTCACTTTAGTGTGGTTTTTACTATTGTTGTAAATCAAAATATCTTATTTTAAACTTTTTAACTTATGATTACTGTCAAAAACAGGGCCAAACATTTTCAGACCATAGATGTAAGTTCTAATCACTGTTTTTTAGTTTAGATTTCACATTAACTTTGTAACACACTTCTGTGCAGGTATACACAGTTCACTCCTGTTGAGGATTCCAGAAGATTGGAGGTCATTACATCTAGACTAGGTTCAAATCTAAGGTGACCAACCAAACATGGTGAGGTTTGAATTCAGGTGGGCTTACATGGGAAGCATGATGTTTTATGGGAAGAATGGTGTGTTTGGTTTAAAGGACAGACAAATGCCCTATACCCACTCCTAACTTATCGACATAGGCTCAAAGACTAGGTCACTATACAAAAATTGGTGTTAACCAAAAATGGAGATGGCCACAGCAGATCACATATTGGTGAATAACTATATCATTGCATAACTGCCAAATGACATCAATTACATAACTGCCAAATTACATCATTACATAACTACCAAATTATATCACTATGTAACTGCCAAACCACTGAGAATCATGGGCCAGCCAAGTTGACACATAAACTTAACATCACAGTGTTACTTTTGCCTCGAAACTCAGAGCTTGCTACTGCCAGACGTATGCTGTTAATGTGCAAAATAGATTTTTTAGTGTTGCCGTCAATGCAAAATATCAAGTAATGAGCCAGTAAGTGAGGAGAAGGTGTATTCACAAATAGCAGATGCTATCAATAGATGTTTATGCTCCAAATTAGGGCACCGTAGTAATATTTTCCCAATACATTAATTTCACTAGCTATTTAACAAATCTATTTGGAATTTTTTCACAGACATGCTGCCAAATAAGAAATACCGTTTCTGCATTCTGAACTTAAAATGTCTTAGAAACAAAGCTTTTAATGCAATGGAATCAATCGAAATTACATTAACAACATGTTAATATCTAAAGCACAAAGGATGTAATAAAGTACTTTATCTGTTGAATCTGATTGATTAATTGTGCCCTTTGCCATTCCCCTTTATAAAACTGAGGTTTCAGTATGTATTTAAAATGCTCTTGCTCAAATTTCAATTATTCAGGGACTAATTCTCCACTTTGTTGGTTATGTATTAATTTTACTTCATGTTTTTTTTCCTGCTGCCTTCCATTTGGCCATTTCACTGCTCATTAGTCCTTCCACCAGAAGGTGTGCAGAAGAAAAGTGAGAAGAGAAATCTCAACTCAATCAAGTATGGATCTTGTTTGCAAGTTTGGCATGGATCTTGGAAGTCAAGGCTAAATTTAGGTTTTAGTACATTTAGTTAATTGTTTTTCTTTGGGTACCCTGTGTGCTATTAATGCAGACAACCAAGTTTTGAAGAAGAATCATAAACCTATAAGTAATATGTTTTTCAACCTTGCTTAAACATAAAAAAAATGATGCCAGAATGAAAATCAAGATGCAAGTGTCATTAAAATTTTGTGCTAGGCTTTAAGTTGGTTTTAAATTGCTATGTTTCTCTCAATGTGATAGATAATTATAGAATTTAAATGTAGGAAACAATTTTGCCATTGTCACACTTAGAGCCTAAGAATAGCAAAGAGTAGCACAGATTCCAAAAGTCAGAAACAGGAGATTCTTGAAAAACAAACCTAAGTGTCAGATATTTCTACAACATGCAACCTGTCTTTTTACCTCCCTTTCTGAATACACTTGTTTAACGTGTTACAATTTTTACCTACTCCCACCCACTCTTTTACCTTAAATGCCATTTTCGCTTCTCTAAACCTTCCATGTATTCTTTAAATGCCATGTATTCTTCCAGGCTCAATTTGAACTCCATAAAAATTTATCCAACCATTTCAGTCCATATGGCTCTCTGATGCCTTAATGCTTAATGTTTTAGACTGTATTGAAAGAACATTAGAAAGTAATGAGACCTTGCATGTGATTATGAGTTGAGAAATCACTGCTTTGCCATTTTGTCATAAATGATTCTTTTATATTTGAGTCACTAGCTTTAACTATAAGGTCCTTGACAGGGAAGAACCATTCACACATTCAACAGATATTTATAAAGTGCCTACACTTTGCTAGGAACTGTGCTAAACATTGTGGGTGCAGCGTGAAAAAAAGAATGAGATCTCTTCATTTGCGGAGATTGTATTTTAGCAGGGTAATATATACAATAAACTGTAGAGATAACACAAAATCTATATATACAATTATATAGTATTTTAAGAATGAGAAGTGCTATGGAAAAGATGATTATAGCAAAGTTAAGGGGGACCAGAAACACTTGGGGGATTGCAAATTGAAATAGGGCAGTTAGGGCAGGCCTCATTGGGAAGATGACATTTGAGCAAAGACCTGAAGGCATCATACAGATTTCTGGATGTCTGGAAGCGGGGAGCAAGAGCATTTCAGGAAGATGCCATAGGGCGGATGTGTGGCTGGTGTATTCTAGGAATAGGAAAGAGGTCACTGTGGCTAGAATGAAGTGAAGAAGGAAAAAGAAGCAAGAAATTAAGTCAGAAAGGTAAAGTGGGGCTTTGCAGGACATTGCAAGGACTTTGACTTTTATTCAGAACAAACTGGAGAGATAGTGAAGGACAGAGTGTGATGCAATCTGATTTATAATTAGATAGGTTCCCTCTGACTACTGAGGACAGTAGCAAGGGTAGAAGAAGGGAGACCAATTAGAGACTACCATAGCAAGTACTGTAGTAAGCGTGTTGGCTTGCAACAGGGTGGGAGTGAGAAGTGTGAATTCTGGATGTATTTTGAATGCAAGACCAATAGGATTTCCTGATGATAGGATGTAGGGTATGAGAGAAAAAGAGGAATCAAAGATGAGCAACTGGAAGGATGGAGTTGACTTCAACTTAGATGGGATGGGACAAACAATATGTAGAATAGGTTTTAGAGAGAAATAAAGAGTTTGATATTGGACACATGTAATTTGAGATGTCTGTTAGACATCTAACAGGAGATGCCAGGTATGTATTTGGATATGAACCTAGAGTCTAGTAGAAAGGTCTAAACTGTAGGTAAAATATTTGGGAATCATTAGTATGTAGATAATATTTAAACTGTGAGGCAAAATGTGAGCTCCAATGAAGCAAAAGCAGATAACAAGTACCAAGGACTGAAACATGAAGCACTCCAAAATGAAGATGAGATGGGGAAGAGCCATAAGTGAGGTAGGAGAAAAAGTAAGAGTGTTGAGTCCAAGAAATCAAGTGAAAAAAAAACATTTCAAGTAGGAAGTAGTGATCAACCGTTTTAAATGATGCTGATGGGTCTGATTAAAGGATGACCAAGAATTGACACTGGATTTAGTAATAAGGAGGTTATTGTGACTTTGACTGGAATGGTTTTGGCGGAACGATGAAACTTAAAGACAGGAGCGGGCCTAAGAGAAGATTGGAGGAGAGGAATTAGAGATAGAGAATACAGACAACTCCATTTAGAACTTTTGCTGCAAGTACGGTGGGGACCATTTGGGGAAGAGGATCCAAAAGGTTTTAAGATGGAAAAAATAACAGCATGTATGTATGCTGATTAGAACAATCAAGCAGGAGGAAATTTTTGACGATGTGGTAAAGAGGGGAGAATTTCTGAAGTAATATCCTTAAGTAGGCAAGACGGAATGTTATTCAGCGGAGGAATTGTCTTCACAGAGGAACGGAAATAGTTTATCCATGTAAACAGGCAGAAAGCAGAGAATATGGATGCAGATGCTGATAGGTGGGTGGATATGTGGTGAGAGTCTGTGAAAGTTTTCTTCTGAGAGCTTCAGTTTTCTCAGTGGAGTAGTATCAGCAGCCATGAAGAGAAGGTGTGGGAGGTTAGAAGACAGTGGAGAAGATGTGAAATAGTCACTGGGTGACTAGAAGAGTCAATGGACTCAGAAAGTATGGCATTATTGCTGGGAAGCATTGAGGTTGCACTTCAGACTTTTTGTCTTGAATTTAAAATAAGACCAGTCAGTGTGGTGGTACGTGTATGTGTGTGTATGTGTGTGTGTGTTTCTCCCCACCACCCCCACCTTCCCCCCCACATCCTTTCAGTAATAGGTAGAGAGTTGAATTCGGCCAGGGTCATAATTTGGCTGAGCAAGCACAGTGACATGAGAGACAAGCAAGTATGTCAAGGGGCAAACTGAGGAAGTGATTTTGTGGATTAACCATGGAATTAAAGCTGTTTTTAAGGAGATCAGACTCAGAGCAACTCATAGCAACCCTACAGGACAGAGTAGAACTGCCCACAGGGTTTCCGAGGAGTGCCTGGTAGATTCAAACTGCCAGCATTTTGGTTAGCCAACAGAGCTCTTAACCACTGCACCATCAGGGCTGTGAGTCAGATTCAACTCGACAGAAAAAGGTTTTTTTTTGTTGTTGTTGTTTTGAGGAGAGGAGAGGAGAGGAGAGAAAACACTGAGGTGGAGAGGGGCATGGAAAGGTGGTGGTGTTAATGGAGGTTCTGATGGTGATAAAGAATGTTGGTGTTGAGGCGTAAGAGGGAGTGATCTGGAAAGATAAGAGGAAGAGGTGGAAGAGTGGGATTCATGCGCCGACATACATTTTCTTTATATTTCCATAGTGCCTAGTCAGATCTAGGAAAACAGTGGAAACTTTTATAATTAAATTTCATTTAATTATATTTTGGCATCAATACAGTGAAGCAATGAACCAAAATACTCTGCAAACAGGGATGCTATAGGCTCAAATTATATATTCTAAGATAAAAAGTTAACTATCTCTTATAAAAGATTCCTGTAGTAAGAGAATTAAATCCAATTTTTGAATGATTTAGTGTTTTTTCAAATCCAACATTTATATTTATTTCTTATACGTTTCTTTAAAAATCATTACGTATGATAATAGTTATGGATAATGCATGTTGAGAAGGCAGGCATATTATTGGTATAGCTAAAAACTGGATTAGATCTAGGAGCAAAAAGAATGGAGTTTATTAATAAACTGTTACATACAGGTCCTGTTTTTTCATCCTTCCAACAATTTTGGAAACCCTGGTGGCGTAGTGGTTAAAAGCTATGTCTGCTGACCAAAAGGTCAGCAGTTCAAATCCACCAGGTGCTCCTTGGAAATTCTACGGGGCAGTTCTACTCTGTCCTATAGATCACTATGAGTCGGGTTTGGTTTTTTGATTTACAAGAATTTTATAAGGTAGTTTATTATTCCTCTTTTCCTAATGAAGAAACTGAGACTCAGAGGTTACCAAGGATTTGAAACCAGACCAACATGACTCTGAATATTATTTTATCTGTGCTAAGTTGCTTCTGTCAAATCTAGGATTTAAATTACTTGAGATAAGCTTTAGCTAACCAGTGTAACATGCAGAATAGAACACAATATATTGCATTTGTTCCATTATTACCCCCAGGTTAAATATCAAACAACCTCAACTTTCTGGAACTCTGAGTTTAATGCACACTCAAGATTGGCCTAAGGAGGTATTGTAAACTGCATTTGCTCTATAATTACATTTGATGAAATTTCTGATAGTATCAAATTTCTGGAACTTTGAATGTAATACTTGGGTAATAAAGTCCTTTAGTTCTGAATTTAATACATTGGCAACAAGGGATGTAGGCCTAGCACAGAATCTTTGTATTCCTATTTATATACAATTCAGTCTAGGCTATTAGAAGTGGGAAATAGGAAGAGATGGCTATTCCACACAGGCATAATATCAGCATGAAGACATTATAACTGTTGATCTGACAATAAAAGAAGATGAGAAAAACTATAAAGTTGACACCCGAACACTTCAAGTCTACCATTCTTGTTTTATATAGACGGAAACAGCTACACATATTCAGTAAAATTTAAATGACACATACAACCCATGAGAAACTGAAATCAACATGGAAAAGTTAAGCTCCACTGACTACACTCATTTAAAGAAGATATGGAAACATGAAACACTATTTTGGGGATTATTTCCATCCAGAGTGTGTCTGGAAAATTAGTTTGCATATGTATAAACTCACTTATTCCAAGGGTATTTGGCAAATAGGACATTTCTTTGTGGAAACTATTGATTAGAGGGAGACTTCAAAAGGGGTATCTGTTGCATGGAAAAAAAGCAAAAAGTGTCCAGTTATTAAGTTAGTAAATTCAGGACAATTTGTATAGATCAGCTAGGCTTTATGAAGAAAGAGAGAGAAAATAAGAAGAGCAAACAGACCGGAATGGTTTGCTTTATCTCTAACTACCAATGTGGGGAAATCCAGGAACTTGGGAGGAATCTGAACAAGAAGAATTAAAAGTCTCCTGCAAGACTCTGTTAATTTTAATAGCATTATAAGGACAACTAACAAATGCAGGCTAAGTAATTCAGAATTAGAGACAGGCATGCAACTGACTGGGCCATAGAGACACATCTGGGGAGAAGAAGTTTGGAAGGGCTTATAACCTTAATCAGCAATGAGTTCAGAGAGGAATGCATTTGAATTAGCCTAAATGAGTTAATTTGAGTGATGCTTGATTCCTTCCTTTTCTCTCTCCGCTTCAACAACATTTATGGAGTCATTATTATGTGAAATATACTGTTTAATAAGCTTGCTTCATATTTAATGAATTTTGCCTTCATTATCAGTCGATGAGTGTTTACTGAGCACTTACTGTGTCTGTACTGTGTAAGATGCAATTCCTGTTTTCAAGGAGTTGACAAGGAAACTTGAAGGGAGCATGGGTAGACAGAGGGCTTGGAGTGCTTTATTACCAGTTTGGATTTTTTTCTCTTACCATATTTTAGGATTGACAGGAACGCAGAAGACATGTTAATCACTCAGCTCAGAGAAAAGGCTGTACTGTTACTCTACAAAAATTTAGCAGCCTAGATGACAGAGGCCAACACAGACTTCAGAAGGGTGAAGAGATGAGGATAGCTTCTTTCTTCCTCATATTTAGTTATTAGCTAGATTATAAATTCCTTGAGGGCAAAGGCAGCATCTTATATTGGTTCTGTATCCCCTATGAACTAAATGCTGGTAACCCATACAAGGCATTTTTGTTGATATTATTTCGTGGTTAAGACATTAGAAAGAGTTAATTGTCCTGACAGCAGGCCAAGAAGGTGGCAGGAGAAGCAGAGACCTGGCCTTTGTTGCCAACACAGTGTTTCATGGAAATAGATTCAGTCCTCAGTTCATTTTAAGATGATAGTCCTGGACAGAGGTAGGTTCTGTAGAAAGGGAAGGTAACTTCATAGTGAGGGGAAGTAGTAGTGATTTTCAGATAAATTACACATTAAGAGTGTTGAACATCAGGCATTTAATAGAGTATAATTATAAGCTTTAGTCTAAACAAATGGTCTAATGATTTGCCAAACACTAAAGAGCACATTTATTGCTAATTGAGAACAATTGTGTGGTAACATTTTCTCTGCAACCAACATAAGACATCACGAATTAGGTTCCCCTAAAAACTATAATAAATACACTAACCTAGAGTCTCTCTCCTTCTCTAAATATGCTTAAATTTTTTAAAGATTTCTATCATTTAACTGGTTATTCATATCTGCTTTCTCTAGTGTGTTTGAGAGAAGCTTCTACTCTTTACTGCAAGTTGAGGATATTATTTGTCTTCAGTGTTGTGCATGCATATGGGTAAGGGGTGGAATAATTGGCAAGTCAGTAATACACATAATAATGCCTTCAACTCTGATTGCCTTTCATTATAACTAACAATAGTGATTTTGCCCACTATGATGCTGTTCAAATCCATTCTTTTACAGAAATAAGTTTTAGAGAATGAGAGAAAAATCACTTAATTGCTGCAGAATTAGGAAGAGCTTTCAAATTAATTCATTTTCATTAAAGTCCTTAAATTATAGTGTCATAGTCTCTATGAAGCTATGACAAATCAACAATCACACTTGAAATTGAATAGCTGACTAATTAAACCTTATCATTCATTATCTTGCTTTACCATATAAAACAATTTAGTCCATTATAACCATGCATCAGCTCTACAAACAGGCACAGACTATTTATTCAGAGATCACAGTATCATGAAATACTTCATTCATGTTGGGCATAGGATTTAAAATTTTACTAGTGAATTATGGTGTGAGGAATAAAGGATAAAAGATCCCTTGATTTAGAAAGCAATGCATAGGAAGCAAATTCACCCATGAATTGCTGCATGAAATTTAGGGAGCAGAAAAATTTAAGAGATGAAGGGCTATTTTAGTGATAAATATAATTTAGATATTTATTTCTCCAGACTCTGTCTTATATAACCAAGTTTCAGTAAATTGACTGAAATTCTTTAGAAAGAACAAGGTTAATGCACTTATTTTCAGAAAAGCAGAATAGGATCTTTATTGAGTACAAGAGGTTAAAACCTCATTTTCCAGTTCATTTCTTCCCAGTGTCTCAGGTGATTTTAACGTTCCAAGTACATAAAATCAACTAAGGTATGACATTTGTTCTGCAGAAGCTTATGTTATAGTGGATGATAAAGGTATAATAATTAAGAGGTCCTTAACCTGCACTCAATAGTCAGGTAACATGTATTTTTATTAAAGACAACAAGAAATATTTTAAAAATTGACCATACACATGGCCACAATGTGAAAGTCAATGAATAATAAGGTCTCAGTATCATCTATAGCAAGGAACTCTGGTGGCACTGTAGTTAAGTGCTTGGGTGCTCAGTGGTTCAACCCTGCCAGCTGCTCTGTGGCAGAAAGATGTGGCAATCTGCTTCCATAAAGATTATAGCCTTGGAAACACTATGGGACAGTTCTACTTTATCTTATAGGGTCACTATCAGTTGAAATCGACTTGATGGCAGTGAGTTTTATCATTTAGACTATGGAATCTGCAACATAACTAATAATAAAAATAAGGTGATAACTAAGAAAGTCTCAGTATTTTGGAATACTAAAAACAAAACATAAACCTTGTAGGATGCAGATAAAGTAATATTTACAGAGAATTTTATAACATTAAGTGTATATATTAGAAAATAATCAAATCAAGAGCTAATCAGCCAACTCCTGAAGCCAGAAAAAAACAAACAAAAAAACAAATGAGTGAACCCTAAAAAAGTAGGAGGGGCATAATAAAAAAGCCCAAATTAATGAACTGGAAATAAAAAACAAACAAAAACAAAATATAACAGCCAAATAGTAGAGAAGACCAATGAGTCAACAGAGGATTATTTGAAAAATTAATAAAGTACAAAGTCCTCTGGCAGAATTGATAAAAAGAGAAAAAAAATAAGTAGCACAAGTAAACAATGTTAAGAATGCAAAAGGGAAAAACATAATGTAGAGATTTATTCTAAAAAAAAATCTGTAGACAATGCAAGACACTAAAATTGAAAATCTAGGTGATTAAATGGATGATTTCCTAGAAAATTATAACTTATAAAAATTGACTCAAAAAGATATAAAGGTATAAAGTTTGGAAATAAAGTCAAAATTGCCATTATGTGCAGATGATATAATTCTTGTACTTAAAAAAAAAAAAAATCCACTGACTGTATAAACCAAAAAAACAAACACTTTGCTGTTGAGATGATTCTGACTCATAGTAACCCTATAGGACAGAGTAGGACTTCTGCATAGCATTTCCAAGGAGCAGCTGGTGGATTCAAACTGCTGACATTTTGGTTAGCAGCTGATCTATATAACTCAGTACTCTGACTAAATGAACAATCAAGATATCAAAATTAGTAACATTTTTATATAGCAACAAACAAAATTTGAAAATGTACTTTAAAAGGAGGGATATAATTTATAAAACTAGCACCTTTAAGGTACTTAGAGATAACTGTAACAAAATATGTGTAGGAGTTTCATGGAAGAAATCACAGAATTGTAAAAGACACAAAATAAGAACTAAATAAGGGGACATATACCATGTTCATGGATAAGAAGACTTACCATGGCAAAGACACTAATTCTTCCCATATTAATCTTTAAATTTAAGCCAATATTAAAAATTCCAATAATTGTGACTCTTAAAAATTTGCACCTAAAATTCATATAAGAGAATTGAATGCTAAATATTGAAGGCACATTTGAAGAAAGCAAAGAAGAAAAGAGGAATTGTCTTACCAGGTATTAAAATATATATTAAGGTATAAAGATTAGATTGGCCCCTAAGTGGTGCAAAAGTTTTGTGCTTGACTGCTAACCTAAAGGTTGGGGGTTTGATCCCATTCAGCAGTATGACAGAAAAAGAATTCTGATGATCTTCTTCTGTTAATATTACAGTCAAGAAAACTCTATGGAGCCGTTCTACTCTGTAACGCATGGGGTTGCCATAAGTCAGAATCCACTCAAAGGCAACTAACAACAAAAACTACAACAACATAGTAATTAGAACAATGTGGTATTGGCACAGAAGTAGGCAAATGAGCCAATGGAGCAGAGAGTTTGGAAAAAGACTTTTTGTATATAAAAGAGAGAAAATTTAAAATCAGTGGAGAATCAAGGGAATATTTAATATATATATGTACCTAGAACAATTATTTATCTATTCATAAGGAAAAAAGATAGTTTGGTTACACATAACACCACACAAAAAATAAATTGCAAATGGATTAAGGGCCTAAATACAAAAGGGAAAACTAATAGATTTAGAAGGAAAAGTAAATGAATATCTTTATGATATTAGAATAGAAAAAACTTTCTATAAAAGTTGTAAATATAAGTTATAATGGAAAGAATAATTATAAGGGAAACATTCTAATTGGAAACTTCTCTATGACAAATGTCATTACAACAAAGAAAAGACAAGTCATAGATTGACAGATATCTGTAACTCATATAACCAACAAAAGGTTGGTCTTCAGAGTATATAAATCTTTCAAATCAAAAAGAATTTAAAAGACAGTCAAAAGAAAAATGGGCCATAAAAGGCAATTTATAGAGAAATATGATATGACCAATAAAAAATAGAAAAATGAAAAAATGCCAACTGACCTAGTGATTAGGAAAATGTAAATTAAAATATCCAGCTACCCTTATATACTCATCTGATTGGGCAACTCTTAGAACAGTTAGTAACCTTAAGTGTTGGCAAAGACATGAATCAATGGGAACTTTGTTACTTCACTTGTATAATTAGATCCACATCAATCACCAAGGACAATTTTCAGAAACATAATATGTAATGAAAAACTTGCAGAATAATATATACAATGTATTAGCACTTTGTTGAAATGTTAAACACACTAACTCTGAGAGGGAAGAAGTAAGAAGGGATGGGGATAAAAATTTTTAAGTTTTTATAATGTTTTATTTATTAAAAAAATTAAAGCATGATATCTAAATAAAATAACACTTTAGTCTCCATGGTAGGTAAATTGTTGTCTCCTATTTTAAGCATTTTTTTTTTATTTAAAGCATTTCCATACTTAAATGCTTAATAATTTAAAAATGAAAACTATGTAATTATTTTAATATATGCCAAGTGTTTTTAATACAATAGTAAGAGTTAAGACAAAGAATATCTGAGGCATATTAGTGCAAAAGACGGACCTGGGACTCAGTGTAGGAGTTAAGAGGCTGCTTGGAAACAGTGACAGCTGAATTGACACTTGATAAAGCTCTTCAGACCATAAAGTTAAATTGCCCTTAGTGGGATTGGCAGATGAGATGCAAAGGTAAGTAGAAGTTAATCACGGGGACTTAAGTGTTGTGCTAGGGAGCCTAGACTCTCCTGGCTCTATGGAAGCCTCTTAAACAAGAGTGTAACCTAGTCTTATCTGCAATTTAGAAAGAGTGCTAGAGCTATTTTTTTGTGGAGGACGAGTTTGATAATGATGGTGGCAAAAATGAAGATGAGGAGACAAGTTAGAAGGCTGCTTAGGTAGTAGGTAGTCTAGGAAAGAGAAAAAGTACTAAGTTAAGACTGTAACAATGGGAATGGTGATACAGAAACAGTCTTGACATAAATTTCGGAGGCAAATTTGGCAAGACTTAATCATTGAATGGATGTGGGAGTTGGAAGAGAGAAAGGATTCTTGCACCAAATACCTGTGTGGATCATAGCAACAACACAGGACTGGATAATGGAGGAAAAGTAGGCTGGGAGATAGATGATGAGTTTGGTTTTAAATACATTATGTTTGGGGTGTTTGTGGGACTCACAATAGCTACATCAAGCAGACAGCAGGCTAACCAGCTGGAAACTCAGGGGAGAAGTCAAAACTGGACATGAAGGAGTCAGTACTCCAGGGAACAAGGATGAGAAATATATTACATCAGGTCAGGGTAGAGTTGATTTTAGAGGTTACGTATTTTGTCAGTTCTAATTTTCCAGGACTCACTTAAAACATTTATTGGGTCCCAAATGTGACAGCTGTATCATATGCATTATATTTTTCAAAAGATTGCCTCTGTAAAACATTTATTTACCTGCCAATCAGTTTTTGGGCACCTATATATAAAAAAAAAAATTATCATATATACCAGTTACTGAGCTAGCAGCTCTAAACATATAAATAAATTTAGTAGCTGATTTCGAAGGTCTCACAGTCTATTCAAAAACATAGGAATGGGTAGAAATTAAATTTTAAAGTGTGGTAAGTTCCAAACAGAAACATATACAAGATATAAAGGTATTACAGAGGAAAGAACAATTAATTCTATTTGTGTATGGAGCCAGGAAAGTTTACTTAGATAAAAAATGACATATGAAATTTCTTGTTAGAGGTAAAAAGAACTCTCCTTGGTTTGTGGGTGTAAGCAGTGGGGGAAGAAGAGGTATTTGGAAGGCAGAAAATAGTATAGTTCCTTGTATCAGAAGGAACCAGCTGGAGAGTTTTTAGAATGGCAATTTACTATCACCCAAGAATGAAACAGAAGAGAGACTGGTGAGGTTGGAGAAGTAGATGGAAGCTATATATGGAAACTGTATAGATATCTTTCTGCATACAATAGCTCACTTATCTAAAGGTTTTAATATAAAATCGTAGTTTTTGAATTAAGGAGGGAAAGTGAGGAAACGAGATGTCAGGTCAAAGAATTGGACATGGAAAATAAAGATTGGCGACCACATGGACAGCCAAGATCAGATTTAATCTCAGTCACAGAGTAAATGGTTTCAATAAGGGGTCATACATGTAATTCAAGCATATTTTATGCAAATTTTATGTAGCTCGACTAGTATGGATGAGTCCCCATGTCAGAAATAAGTATTCTATGTTCTGTCCCTAAATACCAATTCCTCTTGTATTCTCTTATATCTTGCTTCTTTTCCACCAGTGCTATTCCAAGCTTGTCAAATGTGCTGCTGGTACTGCACTTATTTTATGCTATCTGTTTTTCTTCACTTGACAGATTCCCAAAGGATATATTATGCTCCTTAAGTAACTAGGTCTCCATAGCAGAATTCAGTGACAGTTTTTTTTAGGTATGATTTTCAGAAAGGGCTGATGTGACAAAACCTTTTACTGTGTGTGTTACGTCTAGCAATGGCAGATACATCAACATGCTCGTCAAGCCTTTAGTACTGTACTACCTTTGCAAGATGGTTTTCCATCTCTTTCATGTCTTTTTGCATAAATACTTCCAGAACATAGGGAATCATCAGCATAGCTAAAAATTCCTAAATGATCATTGCAAGAACCTCTAAGTATGCCCACAGACTTTCTTCTGAGTTGAAGAAGTGTAACTTGAAATTCACTTCCTGACAACAAAAAGTTCTTGATAAATGAGGACCACCATTTCTGGGAGATTATTATAATGTTCACAAAAGTGTCATATTTCTCAGGAATTTTGTGTTCATACTTGATGATGAAGTTTTTCTGATCCTCTTTAAAAACAGGATAAATTTTTATTCACTTAGAAGGTATAGCAAACTTACTTGAAGGCCAAGGGATTTGGTATCTGATCTCATGATATTTCTCAGAAATTGCAATTCGAAAATAGGATTTGATGTGTGAATATGTATAAATATATAAACCCAGACCCAGTGCCGTCGAGTCAAGTAGTATTAATTGTTATTGGGAGTCCCTGGGTGGTTCAAATGGTTAGACGATTAACTACTAGCTGAAAGGCTGGCAGTTCAAACCCACCCAGAGGCACTTTGGAAGGCAGGCCTGGCAATCTGCTTCCAAAAAGTCACAACCTTGAAAACCCCATGAAGCAGCTCTACTTTGCACATAAGTCAGAACTGACTTGACAGCAACTAACAACAAGGTTAATTGTTATTAAAGTACAGAAATGTTAATCCTTACAAATTTGTAGCCTGAAAACCTATCTTAAAAGAGTAATTTTAGACCTAATACCATCTTTCAATGGCTCTAAATCTGGTGGCTATGCTCTCTCTAGGTCTGCATGTGGTCCTTTTAGGGTTGCCTTCCTGAAAACTCTCTGAGTGCTAAGTCAAATTAGCGTGGGAAGATGTTTGTGCCCCCTATTTGCACTCTTATTGTCCCTTCAAAAGACATGCTCTCCCTCCTTCAGAAGCTACTGTGCTTTATGGAAATGTTCAAGTTCTATACTTGAACTCTTCCTTAATAATAAAGCAAAACCTTTTAGCCTTTGAGTCAATTCCAACTCATAGTGACTCTACAGGACAGAGTAGAACTGCCCCATAGGGCTTCCAATGAGCAGTTAGTGGATTTGAACTGCCAACTTTTTGTTTAGCAGCATAGCTCTTAATCATTGCACCACCAGAGCTCCAATACAGCTGACTTAATTAATTTCCCCATTATCTAAGTATTTGCAGTGAGTTTGAGTTCTAAGTATTTACAACAATTATAATCTGTACCGTATAATTAAGTACTTCATTATATAGTGTTTTATAATTCACTGATTATTTTTGGGTGTCAGTCATGTCTCAGTGACACTAAACTTCTTGATGACTCTCGTAGACTTAAACTGAAGAAATGACTAACAGTTCTCACTAGTACAATTCAACAGTGCTCCATGTCACAAAAGGGCCTTTCATTCATTAATTCATTCAATGAATATTTATTGATCTCCTGCCATATGTATGCCAGGCACTGTTTTAGGGAATGGGGGTATACCAGTAAATAAGGCAAAAACAAAAAACAAACCAAAAAAAGAGCCCAAAAGCAAACAAACAATAAATGTAATACACCAGTAAATAAAGTAAAAGCAATCTATGACATCACTGAATTTAAATTCTAGTCAGGGAAGCCAGACAACAAATGAATAATTAAAATGTATGGTATGTCAGTTTCTCATAATGTTATGAGGGAAAAAAAAAAAACCACACACAGGGAGAGGTGTGTTTCAAGTGAGATAATAATAACAGATTTGTAATTTTAAACAGGATGGTCAGGGAAGGACTTACTGAGGGTATATTTGAGCAAAGACCTGCAGGCTGTAAGGTAAAGAACAATGCAGATATCTGGGGGAGGAAGCTCCTGGCAGGCTGAATGGAGTCAGGGCCACTGGGATATTGTCATGGAGCTCAATAAGTCACCCTATTTCTTAGGGACGCCATTTTTATATGTGGTCAAGAGATTTTTTTCGGGTACTCTTTAAAAACAAGACAGGTCTTCACTTACCTAGAATGTCAAGCCAGTCTTACTTAACTTAAACATTTGTCCTGTGTGAGCTTGCTTATCACTTTTACGGTAACTTTTTTTTTTTTTCCCCTAACAACACCAACTGAATGAGGTCCTCCTTTTAGGAACACCCTTTATATCCAGTGTATCTTCACACACTTGCAATTATTTATTAAATCATCTAGAATGACCTATTTAATGTATGATGCACCCACTAGAATGTAAGCTTCATGAAGGCAGAGGCCTGTTTGATTCCTGACTGCCCGTTTGACAGCAAGCATGTTGCCTGAAATAAAACACTACACACACACACAGTAAGCTGACTCACTTGATGGTAGAGGGGTCGTGGTTTATTTCTGTGTAGTGTGCAGACATAATCCTTTCTGACCAGTCACTGCCTTATTCTAATAAAACGGGGCTTGGAAGTCATTTTGAAGGAAAGAGAGATTTAATAAATGTATTTTTTTTTATGAGGACACAGGACATTTTCTGAAGATCCATGTCACTCCCACAAACACTCAAGGGGAATACCTCAACTTCGACTTCAATATCAGCATCATCATCAACAAGAAACATAGAGATAAATGTTTAGCCAGAAATACAAGTACTACTGAGCATCTATAATTTGTCAAGCATTGCTCTAAATGTGCAGGATACATAAGCGACCAAAAGAGCAAAAAGTCCTTTTCAGAGATATAACTGAGCTTATATTTTAGGGTGGGGGAGACAGACAATACCCACAGTAAATAGGTAGATTGCATCATATTGTGAAGATGGTCAATGCTATGGAGAAAGACAGAGCAGAGTAAGGGGAATTGGGAATTTCAAATAGGGTGGGCCTTATTGAGATGGTAACATTTGAAACGTCTGCGGGGGGTGATCTCAGTATGTATGCAAAGCCAAATAATGCCTGAGTGGGTCAAAAACATCAATAAAAGAGCTGAAAGGTTATTGGACTTAGGATTTAAGATTTAACTTTTCAACAAAATTAACTTCTGATTGTAACAAATCAAAGAAAATAGTTATTTTATATCATTTGCTTAGAAACATTTTAAAGTCCATTTTCAGTAAAAAATTTCAAGTTATTTGGAGATGAGATGAGAATCTTACCATTTTTACTGATGTCGAGTTCTTTAAGATTAACTAAACTAGCAATGGTGGTTGGCAGACTTGAAAGATCATTATCAGGAATACTTAGTTTTCGTAGAGCTTGACAGTTGAACAATTGCTGTAATAGAAAATAACCTTTAGTTAGATCTCAGTTTGGTTAAATTCAATCACGTGTAAACTTAGTAACAAACTTCAATTCATCATCTTTATCAATGTGGTTTAAAAGGGTAAGTTACAAAAGTTTCACCTTCCTTCGCACCCATATTTTCAGTTTTCAGACTGTTTTCTGAAACATTCCATCCCCCTGTTACCATAAAAAAAGAAAAAAAATTGCCATCGAGTTGATTCCAACTCATAGTGACCCTATAGGACAGAGCAGAACTGCCGCATAGGGTTTTCAAGGAGCGCCTGGTGGATTCAAACTGCTGACCTTTTGGTTAGCAGATGAGCTCTTAACAACTATGCCACCAGGGCTCCATTCCCCTGTTAGTGCTCATTATTCTCTGCCATCCAGACTAAAAAACCGTGGGTCATATTCTACTTTTTCTTTTTTTCCTCCTGTTTATAGTTAACATTCACTTTGCCACAGAATTCTACTAATTTTCTTTGTCTTTGAAATAATTTCTACAGTCGTCCCTTTCCCTCCATTCCCACTCAATTCTTTGTTTTTCTGCAACCAGGTGCCGTTTCATAAAGTATTATTTTCATTTTAGCAGTAAACAGTTGTTTCTATGACATGCAGGAATTACAATACATTTGAATACATGAACGCACATTTCTTTTGTGTCCCCCCACACTATTTAATAAATACCTAGTGGATAAACCATTTAACTGCTTATATTCGGTGAAAAACAAATCACTAGTGATTGGTTCATCTCTGCCATTAGTTCAAAGCATTAGGTGGAGAAAAGCTGAAAATTAAAAGCAGTGGTTGTTGACCCCAGTGTGTTTAATAATCACTTGTGCGTGAAGGTACTTGTTTAAAATATAAATTCTTGAGCCCTAACCCAAGAGAGGTACAGTAGGTTGGGATGGAGGTCAAGAATCTGTATTTTTAATTAACAGTCCAGTGAACCAGTTATTTTGGTGAAACAATAAATTAGATTTTCAGCTATGTCCATACCATTTTGACAACTGCAAGATATGAACAGCTGGATAAGAAGTCTTGATTCATTTCCGAAAGAACTGTCTTAATGAAAGATCTTTTGTTCTTAATATTTCTGATTCTGTGTTGCTGAATTTACACAGAAGTCTCCAGTATCCGTATCTGTGCACTGCAGTTTAACTACTGCTTGTTCTTACATGTAATTTATTCTTTATAGGCAACAACAATGTAGCACATAATTGTTATTTCTGAATTTATTAGCTTTAAACAACAGCAACAACAAAAGATTGTGCTGGTTGTTATTTAAGATGAAATGTGCGGTTTCTTGCTTCTGGTTAGTCATTTTTGGCTCCTTACAAAGACTACTTTCAACACTTCGTGTGGTGCTAGAATTAATTTTCAACATGCCATACAGAAATCCTGCTATTTCTTTTTATAAAACCTCAAAAAGAGAACTTTGATGGATAGCTTCCACTAACTATTAATTTTCTGTTTAAAGGAATAGGAAAACAGATAAAGGTAAAAGTTAGATTTTTTTTTTCTGGCCTCAATGGCACTGGGTGGGTATTTTTCTGTTAGGACTGTAACATCTACACACAGTGTAATTAGTTAAAAATTCATAGATTTTCAAATAATCAACTTTCTTATGACTGATTTTGGTAAGATTTTCTAAGTACTCTTTAGTCTGATAACTATAATTATTTCAAGCAATAGTCAGGCTAATGATTTTCAAAACAGAGTTTTTTTTTTAACAGAAACTCAAGTCTCATCATCTCAACTAAACTCTCAATTGCTCTAAAGAATTAGTAGAGGTCCCTCAATTCTTTTCCAATTTTACATGAAACTACATAAGGAACAAAAGATATGGAAACTTCTGAATATCCAATTGCATAGTGAATCTAAGCCTTCTTTGATATATATGCTAAGAGCAAGGGATTTGGAGTCAGACTGATGTGGGTCCAGTCCCTGTTCATCTATTCACTAGCTGTGCGATCTTGGGCAAGTTACCTAATCTTTCTGCTCCCCACCTGTTCCTTTGCCAGCAGATTGGGAAAAATAACATTAACTACTTTGAGAAGTTGTTGAGAAGATTAAATGAGCTAATATAGTTCATCAATTTTAAATACCTTATTGTTTTACATATTGTTGTTGTTAGCTGCTGCGATTTTGCCCCCGACTCATGATGACTCCATGCACACAGAATAGAACACTGCCCAGTCCTGTGCCATCCCCATGATCAGTTGTAGATGAGAATAGGGTTTTCATTAGCTGATTTTAGAATATTTCCAGGCCTTTCTTCCTAGTCCATGTTAGTCTAGAAACTCTGCTGAAACCTGTTTAGCATCATAAATACAAAAGCCTCCACTGATAGGTGGGTAGTGTCTGTGCATGAGGTGAAGGAAATCTGGGTCTCCTGCATGGAAAGGCAAGAATTCTAATACTGAACCACCATTGTCTCATTTCTCATTTTTACATATTAAAACCTGTTGCCATTGAGTTGACTCTGACTCATAGCGACAGAGTAGAACTGCCCCACAGGGTTTCCAAGGATCGGCTGGTAGATTCAAACTGCTGCCTTTTGGTTAGCAGATGAGCTCTTTACCACTGTGCCAACAGGGCTCCTTTTACAAATTAGCATCTCTGATATTTGGGATGTATCTTACAATCAAGAATAACTTACAATTTGTAAGGACTGTCTATTCCTTTCTTAGTGATAGCAAAGTAATGGTGTGTCTTATAATCCATGGCCTTAGATTTGGTAAATAAGGTACTTTTAAAAATGTAAAACTGGGTTTGGTGCATAGTTAAAGTTTGATAACTGTTAGCCTTTATTAATATTTATATGTACAGACACAGAAGCACACCTATGTAATAATCTATGTTTCCTTCTTAGCTTATGCAGTTTTTCAAGTCAGGAGTCATTCCTGATCTATCTTGGTATCAACCTGATGAAGATGAGATGAGAGTGCTAGTCACTGAGTGGGAAGCTTCGGATAGGTAAACAGTCTCTGCGGAATCTAAATTTCATGAATAGAGCAGTAAATTTCTCAGTATGAGTCTTGATTTCTATAAATTGACAAAGAAATTAAGAAGACATTTTAATGATTCTTTCAAGGTTCAAAGTTAGAATATAATTCTCCAATACAGTCAAAAAACAGAAAATATAATTAATAGATAATTAGAATAAGGTAAATGGTCATGGTTATCTTGTCCTTCATTTGCTAATGATATTTCACATTTCAAAAACAATAAAATTGTTTTGATTCTTAAAATGTTTGTGTACTAAAGTGCTCTTTTTGAGGCTAACTAAAGGAAGCAGTTTAACTGTGACAGATATTGGTTTGAAGAGTATACACTTTAAATTACTGACTCCAGAGAAAGTAAACATTCAGAACTGGAACACAAATGCTTAGATGTTTTCTTTGAGAGCTGACACAAAAAAGAAAGACCCAAAAGTTGAAAACAAAAACATATTTGGGTCTAACATGTATATTCTATAAAGTATTAGTTCATTTGTTCATTCACTCAAGAAAAACCATTTGTGGATACCATTTATAAACTAGACACTATGCTAAGTGCTTTGGACACAAAGTGAATAAGACAGAGCAAAACGGACTTCAGGTTGCTTACATGTTAATGTTTGGACAGTAAATTAAATCCAGCATGAGAAAACTATGCTGGGGTAAACATCTGGTGTAGTGGAAACACACAGGTAGCTTATTTGTACCAGATTTTGTTGATGATGTTAGTTGAGTTGGTTCATGAAATTATCTTTGGCAGAAGTGATGAAAAAATGGATCACCAAAGAGTAGGAACAAGTTAACCAGACGAAAGCTAAAGAGGGTATCATGCTGCACCATTTTTGTGCATATAATGATACTCCCAGTTCGAAGACTGTGTAACTTAAACCAGCTTCAGATATTTGCTTGTTAGTACAAGGAAACTTGAATCTTAAACTGAATGCCCCAAGTCTACAACTTTGACATGCATTAAAAAAAATATGTGTGTGTGTGTATATCTGTATGCATACACACATATATATATATATGCATGTGTATATGTATGTATGTATATACATTTATATTTATATATAATGTGTGTGTGTGAAATACCTATTATATGCTATGGTCTCTGTTCAGCACTTGAGATAAACACATGAAAATATATCATAAAATTTTCAGCAGTATGGTAGCCTAAACATTCAAAGAATAATCTCTTGGTGCAGCAAAACTATACACATACACACTCAAAACATCCCAAAACCAAAACCATTGCCATCGAGTTGAATTCCAACTCATAGTGATCCTATAGGACAGAGTGGAACTGCCCTACACAGATTCTCTGTGGGAACGTTTCTCCCATAGAGCAGGTGGTAGGTTCAAACTTTCATTTAGCAGTTGAGCACTTCACCACTGCACCACCGGGGCTCCTACACATACACACATACACATGTTCTTTTAATGCATGACTAAATTCTGGCTGTAAAGTAAGAAAATTCCTCAAATTCCAGAATAAGAAGAAAATATTGATCCACTGACTTTAAAGAGTACTAGACTTAGCTTTTGCTCTGGTGGTATCTTTTGGTCCCTGGCTTAAACCTGCGTTAATGAACATTGTAAGTAGAAAGATAGGAAGCTCTTTGGGGTCTGAACAGAATGAAAGATTGTCATAGAGACAACCACATATAGAAGTGGGGCCTCCAGTGTTAACACCCTCAGTGAGTGAACTTGAAAAAAACTGTGTACTGCAAAGAGAGTAGGTAGGGGATACTTGCTTTTTTTCAGCCTTTGCTCTGTGTGAAGTGAGAAAGAAAGAGAGGAGGAAACAGAGGGAGGGGAAGACCTAAAGGACGTCTCCACAACCTTCAAGAGTTAGTAATAAAAATACCACATTCTTGGACCAAAATGCAATTAAGTTATAAAATATTAACAGCAACCTTTAAAATATTTATCAGAAACTTCAATTTAACAACACACGGATCAGAGAAGAAATTAAGTCAATCTAGAGAAAGAAAGGTTTGCAATTTTAATGATGCTTTCAATGAATCAGCTTTGATTTTGTTGATTCTCTCTGTTGTTTTCTATTCTTTATTTCATTTGTCTCTGCTCAGATTGTTTATTTCCTTCCTTCTACTAAATCTGGTTTAGTTTGCTGTTTTATTTCTAGTACCTCAAGGTGTAAAGTTAGGTTAAATTTTGTAAAGTTGTACTTTCACTTTCATTCCTCTTTAAGTATTTTCTAAATTCTCCTGTGATATCTTCTTTTACCTGTTAGTTGTTTAATTTCCATATATTTGTGAAATTTCCAGTTTCACTTCTGTTATTAATTTATAGTTTCATTCCATTGTGGTCAGAGAAGACACTTTATATGATTTCAAACTTGTTAAATATACTGAGACTTCTTATGTGACCTAACATATGGTCTATCTTGGGGAATGATTCATAGGCACTGCAGAAGAACATGTGTTCTGCTGTTGTTGGGTAACGTGTTCTATATATGTCTCTTAGATCTAGTTGGTTTATAGTTGTTCAAATCCTCTATTTTCTTATTGATCTTCTCTCTAGATGTTTTACCCATTGTTTAAAGTCATGTGTTGAAGTCTCCAAATATTATTGTAGAACTGTCTATATCTCCCTTCAATTTTGTCACTGTTTGCTTCATATATTTAGGGCCCTGATGCTAGGAACATATACTTTTATGTTGCTGTTGTTAGGTGCTGTCGAGTTGGTTCCAAATCATAGTGACCCAATGTACGAAATACTGCCTGGTCCTTCACCATGCTCACAATCATTGTTATGCTTAAGCCCATTGTTGCAGCTACTGTGTCAATCCATCTCCTTGAGGGTCTTCCTCTTTTCCTCTGACCCTGTACTTTGCCAAGCATAATGTCATTCTCCAGGGACTGATCCCCCCTGATAACATGTCCAAAGTATATAAGATGCAGTTTCATCATCCTTGCTTCTAAGGAGCATTCTGGTTGTACTTCTTCCAAGACAGATTTGGCAGTCCATGATATATTTAATACTCTTTGCTAACACCACAATTCAAAGTCATCAATTCTTCTTCAGTCTTCCTTATTCATTGCCCAGCTTCAGCATGCATATGATGTGATTGAAAATACCATGGTTTGGGTCAGGCACATCTTAGTCTTCAAGGTGACATCTTTGTTTTTCAACGCTTTAAAGAGGTCCTTTGCAGCAGATTTGCCCAATGCAATGCATCTCTTGATTTCTCGACTGCTGCTTCCATGGCTGTTGATTGTGGATCCAAGTAAAATGAAATCCTTGACAACTTCAATCTTTTCTCCATTTGTCGTGATGTTGTTTATTGGTCCAGTTGTGAGAATTTTTGTTTTCTTTATGTTGAGGTGTAATCCGTACTGAAGGCTGTGGTCTTTGATTTTCATCAGTAAGTGCTTCAAGTCCTCTTCACCTTCAGCAAGCAAGGTTGTGTCCTTTGCATAACACAGGTTGTTAATGAGTCTTCCTCCAATCTTGATGCCCCTTTCTTCTTCATACAGTCCAGCCTCTCAGATTATCTGCTCAGCATAGAGATTAAACAGGTATGGCAAAAGGATACAATGCTGACACATACTTTTCCTGACTTTAAACCAATCAGTATCCCCCTTGTTCTGTTCAAACAACTGTCTCTTGATCCATGTAAAAGTTCCTTATGAGCACGATTAAGTGTTCTGGAATTCCTATTCTTTGCAATGTTATCCATAGTTTGTTATGATCCACACTGTCCTATGCCTTTGCAGAGTCAATAAAACACAAGTAAACATCCTTCTGGTATTCTCTGCTTTCAGCCAGGATCCATCTGATATTATCAATGATATCCCTGGTTCCACATCCCCTTCTAAATCTGCCCTGAATTTCTGGCAGTTTCCTGTCAATGTACTGCTGCAGCCACTTTTGAATGATTTTTGGCAAAATTTTATTTGCACTGATATTAATGATAAAAAAATTGATATTAATGATACTGTTTAATAATTTCTGCATTTGGTTGGATCACCTTTCTTCGGAATAGGCATAAATATGGATCTCTTCTAGTCAGTTGGCCGGGTAGCTGTCTTCCAAATCTCCTGGCATACATGAGTGAGCGCTTCCAGAGCTGCATCCGTTTGTTGAAACATCTCAATTGATATTCCATCAATTCCTGGAGCTTTGTTTTTCACCAATGCCTTCAGTGCAGCTTGGACTTCTTCCTTCAGTACCATCAGTTCCTGATCATATGCTACCTCTTGAAATGGTTGAACGTTGGCCAATTCTTTTTGTATAATGACTCTGTGTATTCTTTCCATCTTCTTTTGATGGTCCCTGCATTGTTTAATATTTTCCCCATTGAATCCTTCACTATTGCAACTTGAGGCTTGAATTTTTTTCAGCTTGAGAAATGCTGAGTATTGTCTTCCCTTTTGATTTTCTATCTCCAGCTTTTTGTATATGCCATCATAATACTTTACTTTGTCTTCTATTAGTTCTTTTACTTCATCATTTCTTCCTTTTGCTTTAGCTACTCAACATTCAAAAGCAAGTTTCAGAGTCACTTCTGACATCCATTTTGGTCTTTTCTTCCTTTCTTGTCTTTTTAATGACCTTTTACTTTCTTCATTGATGACGTCCTTGATGTCATTCCACAACTCATCTGGTCTTTGCTCATCAGTGTTCAACGCATCAAATCTATCCTTGAGATGGTCTCTAAATTCAGCTGTGCTGTACTCAAGGTTGTACTTTGGCTCTCATCGACTTGTTCTAATTTTCTTCAGATTCAACTTTACCTTGCATATGAGCAATTGATGGTCTATTCCGCAGCTGGCCCCGGCCTTGTTCTGACTGATGATATCGAACTTTTCCATCATCTCTTTCCACAGATGTAGTCGATTTGATTCCTGTGTATTCCATCTGGCAAGGTCCACGTGTATAGTCAACATTTATGTTGGTGAAAAAAGGTATTTGCAATGAAGAAGTCATTAGTCTTACAAATTTTAATCAGACAATTTCTGGCACCGTTTCTGCCACCAAGTCCATATTTTCCAACTACCGATCCTTCTTCATTTCCGCTTTTTGTATTCCACTCACCAGTAATTATCAACGCATCCTGATTGCATGAATGATCAATTTCAGACCAAACAAGCTGATTAAAATCTTCAGTTTCTTCATCTGTGGTCTTAGTGATTGGTGTGTAAATTTTAATAATAGTCATATTAACTAGTCTTCCTACAAGCATAGGGATATTATCTTATCACCACAGCCTTGTATTTCAGGATACATCTTGAAATGTTCTTTTTGACTACGAATGCAACACCATTCCTGGCATAGTAGACCATATGAATGTCCAATTCAAAATTACCAATACCAGTCCATTCCAGCTCACTAATGCCTAGGATATCAATGTTTATGTGTTCCACTTCATTTTTGACGTTTTCAATTTTCTATATTCATACTTTGTACATTCCATGTTCTGATTATTAACGGATGTTTGCAGCTGTTTCTTCCTATTTTGAGTCGTGCCACATCAGCAAATGGAGATCCAGCAAGCTTGATTCCATTCACATCATTAAGGCCAACTCTACTTTGAGGAGGCAGCTCTTCCCCAGTCATCTTTTGAGTGCCTTCCAACCTGGGGCGCTCGTCTTCCGCACTGTATCAGACAACATTCTGCTGCTATTCATAAGGTTTTCACTGGCTAATGCTTTTGAGAAGTAGACTGCCGGGTCCTTCTTCCTAGTCTGTCTTAGTCTGGAAGCTCAGCTGAAACCTGTCTGCCAGGGTTGACCTTGTTGGTATCTGAATACTGATGGCATAGCCTCCAGCAACACAGCAACACACAAGCCCTCACAGTACGACAAACTGACAGACACTTGGGCAATATACAGTTACAGTTGTTATATATTCTTGATGAAGTGACCTTTTATCATTATATAATGTCCTTTTTATCTCTTGTAACAGTTTTTTTATTAAAGTCTGTTTTGTCTGATATTAATATAGCCACCTCAGCATTCTTCTGACTGTTATTTACATGGAATATTTTTTCCATCCTTTCGCTTTCATCCTATTTGTTTCTTTGAATCTAAACTGTCTCTTGTACACACCACATAGCTAGAACATGCTTTCTTATGTATTCTGCCAATTTCTGTATTTCGTTTAGAGTTTAATCCATTTACATTTAAAGTAGATACCAATAAGGAAAGACTTTCTCCATTTTGCTGTTTGTTCTTTTTTCTTTTTTTGTAGTAAGCCATTTTGATTCCTTTCTCATTTTCTATTGTGTGTATTTTAAAATATTTCTTTGTGGTTACCATGAGGATTACATTCAGTATCCTAAAAGTGTAACAAATTAGCTCAAATTCATACCAACTTAACTTCAATGAACAAACAAACAACAACAACAAAAACCATTGCCATTGGGTCAATTCTGACTCATAGCAACCTTATACGACAGAGTAGAACTACCCCATTTGGTTTCTTATTTGTTTGTTTGGGCTAGATTTTAAAATATATTATCTCTACTTCTTACGACAATCTTTCAAGATAGGTATTATTATCCCATTTTACAGATGAGAAGACTCAGGAGGTAACTTTCACAAGGTCATATAGCTAGGAAGTGCCAGAGTCAACATTCAAATTCAGTTCTATCGGGGAACAAAATGGTTTCCACTGCCTCCTCTGCACCATCAGATCTGTGCTTTGGAAAGATAACAGTGGCAGCCGACAACAGTGTGGTGGCTGCTCGGAGGGACAATAAATGAGGCAGGGGAGCAATCATGAAAATCCCAGAAAAATTAAGGAAGAAGACTCAAATTCGGTGACTATCTATTGATGATGAGGACCTAAATTAGAGTAAATGCGAGTATATATTAAAGCATTTTGTTAACCGTAAAGTGCTGTATAAATGTAAACTATTATAATTTAATATAGTATTTTATTATCACCTTTATATTCAGGCTTTGAATATTTAGGACACTATAAAAATGTCATGAATGTGAATGACTGTATCTCAGTACATAGATCCTTAGAAGAAATAAGAAAATACTTATATTTTTCCCCTTAAGTAAAAAAGCATTGATTGCTTTTAATAAAAAAAAAAATAAATAACCTTTTCCTGAAAAGTTTCATATAAAATCGTAAATATTCTACAAGAGGGTTATTGATACCACATGTTGGCAAAGGTAGATTCCAGAAGTGAAAAGGACTGATTGCTTAATGAGCTGGCATCACTGAATGGCTGGTTTCTTAGAAGTTCTTTCTTTGAATCCTTCTAATAGTGTTCAGGCCATAGTGTTTTCAAGTTCACTTGAAAACTGTTTCAAAGAAATAATTACTTTTGTGCTTTTTAATAAAATGTTAGAAGTCATTCGTTTAATACAAGCATTAATTATCTTTAGTTAGCAAAGAGCCAACTTTTAGAAATAATAGAGTGACATAACAGTTTCACACATACAGTTGGTCAAATTGCAAGCTCCTATGTATGACATTCATTTAGTCTTTTCCTCCCTCCTTCCGTCCATCCCTCTCTTCCTTTCTCCTTTTGTTTCTTCTTCTTCCCTTCTTTCTTTGACATGTCCCTTTCTCCTTGACTACTTTATTCAAAGAGCACCTGTTGCAAATATACTCAGTGACAGGTGGTACAGTGCCAGAACTCAAAAATGAATAGCAAAGAATCCCCTCCTCAAGTACCCAGTCAGTGGTTATAAATACAGAAAATAATTAAAATACAATATAATGACTAACAAATACTGTAACAGAGAAAGGCCTTTGCAAAGTGTATTTAGTGCATAAGGCCATGAGTAAAGACATAGAATCATAAAAATAATGGTATGGTTTCAATGCAACCAAAAGTTTGGCATAGCTTGGTCACTGGATATGTGTCAGGCAATGTCATGTCTATTAGATGTTTTAGAACCAGATTCTGTACAATCGTCAATGCCAGCTATGATTTTTGGATTTGATCTTTTAAACCAACATTTTTTCAGAATTTGTATGTCTTAGAAAGGAGGCCATGGATCCAAAAGTACCTCCTGGAGAATTTCTTGCAAAATAAACATCCCTAGACCTTGCCTTTAACCTAGAGAATTCAAATGTGTAGATTTCTCTGAAGTTGTTCTATACTGCTCCCTGCACAGTAACCTTCACCCCCTTAAATGTTTCTAAGCAGGGACGTGACTTACTCAGATTTTTGTTTTCGAGAAACAACTGCTACCTGTGACCAGAAGTAGGCAGGTAGGATACCACAGAAAACACTCAGATGAACATTAATAAGACCCTTAGTTAAGGTTCTGTCAGTCGGGGTGAGGAAGGAGACACATTTAAGAGGAGAAATCATTAAGACTTGGTACCAGTAGTATATGGGCAAAGAAGTAAAGATTCCACGGCTAAATAAGATGTATGGTTTCAATAGCAGTGGTGATATGAGGCTGATATGGGGAGGTGTGGGCTGAACAAGTGATGATTAAAGCTAGAGGAAAAGGGAAAATTATAATCTTCCTAGTACACTTTAACAATACCGAATGTGCTACAGCAAAGAGCTCTTTTCTTTCCTATAGAAAGATGGCAACTACAATAAATACTCAGCCATTTATCCCACAAAACAATAAATATCACTGCTGTTGTTTTTAAAATACAGATCTTTTCAGCAGCAATTTGTACAAAGACGTCATTGAATCATTCCTGTCCTTAGAACAGCAAAGTTATTTTAGTGTTTGTCATTGTCATGGAAGGAAGGGAATATATCTGTTTTATTGGAATAACAGCTTCCAATTTGAATACACAAAGCATAGCACATGGCCATATCTATTGTACTTGATAATGATTTGCATTAAAAAATTAAAAATGAAAATGTTTTTTTTAATTTAGATGTCCATGATTACTTGATGGTAGCAAGCTAATAACACCCAGAAAGGAAATGGAAAAAATGGAAGCTGAACGTGAAGGTACAGCTTTAAAAGTTCTTAATTTTGACCAAGCATCATTGTTTCTAGGCTTTGGAGCAGATTACTAATATGTCTATTATACTCAAGACAATGCTCTGTGTGTGTGTGTGTGTGTGTGTGTGTGCTTGTGCATATGGGTGTGTTTTGGGAGTTTCCTTTTTTTTGCTTTTTTGGTAACTATTGGTTGGTAAAATTTTTGGTTCTATGACATTTACAAATGTTTTGGTTTTGTCTATAGACAGTAAACAATGTGGTGTGTGAACAATTGGGTTAAATGGCATTAATCTACACTTTCACTCTAATATACACTGGTAGGTTTTGGTTGTCTATGCTGGAATCCACTCAACGGCAATAGGTTTGGTTTTGGTTTGGTTTATGCCCTTATCAGTTGTGGATAACTAAAGGCCTAACCTCTGTTGACTAACCCTGCCAAGGTCAGAGAACCAAAGAAAACATGGCTCATGTTATAGCTGGTATCCCTTTTCCACTTATGGTAATAATGGAAAGATCATAAACTTTGGGATCAGACAGACCTAGATTTGAATTCTGCCTCCACCATTAACTAGTCATGCACTATTAGAAAAGTTTCATAAGTTTTATCTAAAGTTCAATTTTCTTGTTTAAAAAGCACAATTACATTGTCTCCTATTTTTGTCTTCAGCAATGCACTCTGCCAGGTAGACTTCCCCTGATTCCCCAGCAAAACAGGATTAGTTATGACTCTTCCATGTGTTCATATAATCCTGAGTACATATTTTTATAATCCACTGTCACAAAATTATGTTATAGTTATTTAGGCTGCAAATGTTCAGTTAGAGCCAACTTTGGACCAAACACTGTGCTAGTTCCTGTTGAAGCAAAAGTGAATTACACCTAGTGGAATATTCTGGCAATAGAGGCAGACACATAACGATGTTCTTCTTCTTCAACCAGTTTCGCTGGAATACAGTCCTAAGTCAACAAACTGTGTACTGAATGAATAATTACGACAGGTTTGGTAAGTGCAATTGTAGAATTGCACACATGGTAATGTGGAGGCACAGAGGTGAGTTAAATAACTGTGCCAGTGAGTGAAGAATGAAAATGGCAGGAGGAGATAACAGCTAAGATGAATCTTAACATAGTTTACCAGGCAGAGGAAACAGCATGAGCCTAGAGGCAAGGAAGAATTTTGTAGTTCAGGAACACTTCATGTGAGACAAGAAGCAAGTGATTGAAGAGGTAGGCCTTAGCCAGACAAGGAGGGGTCTCATAGAAGCATTGTATGCTAAATTCCGTGGTCTTTTCCTGTGAGATGAGAGAAAGGGAAAAGCTCTAATCATATTTACACTTGGATAGATCGCTCTCGGCTGTCTGACGAATAATTGGAGGGGGAAAAAAAGGCTGGTTTAACATATATCAATTAGGAGATTCTTCCAGCAGTTCTGCCAAGGTTGATGAGACCTAACAAAGTCCCTGGTCATAGAGTGGAGAGTTGAGATTTCAGAGATATTTAGGAGGCAAAATTGACATAACTTGGCTGTTGATTTGATGTGGAAGGTGAGCAAGTGGATGACACTTAGGGTCCTGGTAAGGGGACTGAATGGATAATTACCAACTGAGACAGAGAAGGCAGGATGGGCGGCAGGTTTCAAAGGGGGAAAGTAGACTTTTGAGTTTGAATATGTAAGTGGATTCAGAAAGTATGTATAAATCTGATGATTGAGGGATGGGGTGAGCTGGCATCATAAATTCATGAGTCATCAGAGCAGTACCTGAAAACATGAGTATGAAGGAATGTGATATCTGGGGAAGAATGGGATGATCAAGAAGCACTGCCCCTGAGCCCCTTGCCCTTTGAAGTTGTTCTTGTGGAAGTCATGAATAGAACTTCATTGCCCAGTCTAACGTATTATCCAGTTCCTGCCTTACTTGGCCTTGCTGTCCCATTTGAAAATCCCATGGCTCCTTCCTCCACTCGCTCAGTTTCTGCGACTTCTTTTTTTCTAACTAGTGAATCCTTACTTCCGTCTGTTAGAATTCCCATGCCTTATATCTCTCTGCCTTGGCCCTGCTCCATTTCTTCCCAGAGTTAGGGTTTCTCTGCAGGCTGGGTGGCAGTGCTTTGCTCTCAATGACAGAAGCAGCTATCTTTAATGGCATTGGTAAATTAATGTGATAAATGCATATTACAAGCTTTTATGTAGTCAAGTCTTAATTACTTAGAACAAAGAAAGAGAACTTTTAGTCCTATTAAAGGCCACTGACATACAGAAAAGACTCAGTTGAGGACCACAGGAGTTAAATTCGACATAATTAACCTTTATTGCCACTACAAAAAAAGGAAACAAAATCTTTAATTCATCCACTCAAAATTTAAAGGAAGCAGAAAACTCTTGGTTTAGGCAATAAATACTACACACACACACACTCAAATGAAAGTCAACAGCAAGGCTACATTGTTGCCAGGAAAGCCAGAAGCAGTAAAAAGTTTATAAAGAGATGAAATATTGGAATTTCCTTTAATCTCTGATGGATCAAGACTTAATTTATTGTTTTTTTGGGTTCAGTATGAAAACAATAGTCTCTTTTCATAAAAAGTATAAATATCCCTATGATTTTATTAAAATTAGTTTCCATATAAATTTTGGAAAAACAGGTATCTTCAAAAGACTTTCTTTTTTTATCACTGTTATTTTGAAAAGAAGGTGACTTCTTTTCTGAAAAGTGGATTATCATTTCTCATTTTATAGAAAATGCCTACTATTTTCTGTTCTTTAGGATATTGCAGCTAATAACATACTGCCATTTGTTAAAGGTTTATATCTCCCTAGGTCCCATACTCACACTTCACATACATTATGTTATTTAACCTATAACAATGAAGAAGAATTACCATGAGATCAGTAAAAGAAATAAAGTGCAGGTATACAGTACTGAAAGATAGTCATTATTATCTCCATTTCACCACGGGGGAGAAACTGAAGTTAAGAACTTACCCAAGCTAGGATTCAAATGCAAGTTGACTCTAAAACCTCAGTGCTTTCCACTAAAGCAGACACTTGACTTCTAACTGTTCCTTGTCTCTGCAACTAGAGACTCTTGTAGAATTGTGGAGCTGACCTTTGAAATGAAGTAATACTAGCTAACTATTACTCTATTTGGGGGATTACTCTATACCCTGGACTGCCAGAAGAATGAACAAATCTGTCTTGGAAGAAGGACAGCCTTCAGAATACTCATTTAAAACAAGGATGGCGAGACTTTGTCTCACATACTTTGGACATGGTATCAGGAGGGCTAGTCCCTGTAGAATGACACCATGGTTGGTAAAATAGAGGGTCAGTGAAAAAGAGGAAGACCTTCAACAAGAGGGATTGACACAGTGGCTGCAACAATAGGCTAAAGCATAAGGATTCTGAGGATGGCAGAGGACCAGGCAGCATTTCGTTCTGTTGTACATAGGGTTGCTATGAGTCAGAACTGACTAGTTGACACCTCACAACGATAACAACAGCTAGCTGGCCACAAATTTGAGCTTACATTATTTATATCCTTTGCTTCTTTCTTACCATGTTTCAGCATTTGAGAAACTATTTATGATTTCTGACGATTAGTCCAAGGCCTCTTAATGTTTTCTACAAAAGCATCTCTAACAACAGAATAGAGTGAATAGGATTTTTTTTATCTATGCAACTCAGATGAATTTTGTATTGGATTACATGAAATATTCATGTTTCTCTCTTAGAAATCATTTAATTAATTGTCATTCTAGAAAGATGTACAGCATGTATGCTATAGTACATCCTAACTCACAGTCTCATACAGCTCTACAAACTTTTGGAAGCAAATGTTCACATAAAAATGATGATTTTTTATATATGACTAGAGGCCAGTTCTGTCGAAGATCAATTTATAACTCTGATGTAATCCATATTCCTATAAAAAATTGAGACTGACTTCACTTCCAAGGAATCTTAGTAAAGAAATGAATCTCCCACTGGTTCTAAATCTTATTGAACATTCCACTATCGCAGCAATTTGGACTCACTTCTAGAATGAAGTCAGTCTCTAGGGAGCTGAATGTAGATTTTTTTTCTCCAGAGTGCAACACATTATCAAGTCACGTGCTGAGGACTGACCCAGGAAATGAAAGACATTAAAACATGTAATAATCAGTAATCAACTATTACAAGACTCATTGAAAAGGACAGCAGAAATCAACACCCCTTGAGGAAGTTAAATTTGTACTTTTTATGTTAATCTATGGAATTGAAATTTTATAATTTACTTGGGTATTGAACATGTTATCTTTATCAGAGTGTCTTATAGATCATTTTCAAAAGGAAGTACTAATTCCCTCAGATTTGGTCAGATCTATCAAAGGATGAGCTGGCCTCTTCTCATCCAGCTCAATTCTCTTTCTTTCTCATTTTTCAAAAATAATTTTTATTTTTATAAATGTACTACATGAGTTCTTTGTTCTCTCATTCACACCCCATAATCCCTCTTTTAGAAGGGTGGTTAGTTTCCATCTTTTACCTGTTACTTCTTGTATTTTCTTCGATATTGCTAAAGAATATGCATGTATTTCTACTTCTTGTTTTGTCCATTGTAGACATCATCTGTGTGTTTTATATCACAGAAAAGCCGCATCGCCTATCACCACCACTATCATTATCACTTTCTTCTTCCTCATCTTCCCAACATTGTTACATCTGAACTTTTGGTTAAATCAGTTGTCAGTGCTGACACTAATAATGTTTATTTGTACAACAAGCTTGCTTTTGACTCACAAAGCAGTTATTTTCTGAAGTTGCCTCATTTTTTATTTGGCTTTCTACACATTTTCTTTTTAAGGTGCCTGTCTTTTTTTTTTTTTTTTTATCTTTCCTCCTGCTATGGCATAGTTTCTGTGAGAGTAAGAACTCTTGATCTTGTGCAATATCTCCAGCACCTAGAAGAGTGTCTGCACATAATTGGTACTCAGGAAGTGTTTGTTAAATCAATGAAGAAATCAATGAATATATTCTACCTAAAATTTGGGATTTTTAGTACCATTTTCCCCCAAAAAAGGCAATAAAAATTATCAACTGGATTGTTTAATCTGATTTTAATGTAGGCTGATATGTGGATGAGACTTAGAACTAAGTGATGGCATGAACATGTCTTCAGCTCAAAGACTGTAAAACAGTTCAAAAACTGACCGGTATACCACAGGTGTGCCAGTTACTCACTGGCACAGATAATTAAGAGTTGTTGATACTATAAACTTTTGAAATAGTAAAACCTATTAAGCACAAAAGGGAATCTGAACAAGAAAAAAATTATCTAATACTTTCCACAGTTACTCCTCTGCATTTTTACTCATCTGCCCTTCATCTGACTTTGCCTTGGGTCTCTTGACAATCTACCTACATTGTTTAGTTATTGAAAAAATAACTTCATTTTAATTCCAAAATAATTTTAGTTAAAAAAAAAAAAACAGATTTGGAGAAAGATGCTTCAGGCAAGTGATTAAATAGTCAAAGTTTGATTACTTATGTATCTCTTATGCATAAACTGGGCTGGGATGCATAAACGTGTGACACTTATTTTTCTGGACACAGTTTTAAATATGCAGATAAACTCTGTACTTTTGGCACTGGAAGACAAAATAATGCACCCTGGAAAATGCTGGGAGGCAGCGTTAAAAAAGGCCTTTCTCCACCCACTCACTCACCATTATTTCAGCCCAGGATCTAAAGAGAATGCTCCATAGGTATAGGTAAAATGTTAATGTTATGAATAATTCCAAGTCTCTGGAAGACAAATTCTTAAGGGAATTAATTATCTGTCAGTGTGAAATGAAAAAAAACTATGAGGCAACTTTATTAAACAAGTGGCAGTTTTTATGTTCTACATTTGCAAATTAGGCCGTGTTTAATCTAGAACAAGTCATTTCGTATTTCTCAGTCATGACAATTGTTTAATCAGCAACTATGGTGATAGAAGTAGTTTCTTTCAATTTAAAAGGATTCCTTTGAGTAGAAAAAAAAATAATGATCTTTCAAGTTTTGAGAAACTAAAAATCACAACTGTGAATTGGCATCTCAAAATGCATCACTCTAAAGTTCTCCTCCAGTGAGTTCCTTTCATCTCATTAGACTGCTCACAAATGAGCAATTGCCCTTGATTTCGAATAATTTTATTTAAAAGCCTGGGAAAAAACATGCCCTTGGACTCCTAAATCTTAAATACAAAATATATCAATGAAGGAAAGGGAGAAAGAATCAACAAAACAGATGATATATGACATACAGATTACCTTCCTTTTAAGGACACCCGTATTGTACATTATTTAGGGAGGTAGTTGAAATTTGGATCTTGAACAAACGTCATGGTTACACGGGGGTGGTTGGAGGTTGTATTCTTCACAAGAGCTGTGGTGTATCTCCCAGGCTGCCACAGTGCTGTGAATTCTTTCTGTGTTGCAATCTAGAACTCCCTTGGTTCCTGTCCTTTTCCCTTATAAAGTTCTTTAGAATACTATTAATTTTATGGGCTCCAGATACAGTCCCGATAAATATTTATCTTTACCTAATATGGTCGATTGATTTATGCGGCCTACAATTAAAAAAAAAAAAAAAACCTGACTCATATTAAATAGTGAACCCATAGCCATTTGTTAGCCAATCTCAATTTTTAAAAAAGTTATTGTAGTGCTGTATTTGTCTTTATATTAAATAAGTAATCATTAAACATACTCTATTATCAAAACAAGCCACTTAACTCAAAATGTATTAGATCAGTTTGCTGTTTTCAAAGGGCTTTCATATACTTTATATTTGATCCTCACAGTAACCCTAGGAGTTGGGCAAGAACACATTTGTTCTGTAGCATTTACTGCAGATGAAGAAGCTAAGGCTTAAAGAGGCTAAATAATGTGCCCGAGGCCACATGACTAACAAGTGTAAGAAACTGGGCTAAACCCAGGTCTTTTCATTCCAGTACTCTTTAGATTGTACTACAGTAATTCTATGGCAATAATCAATAGCTATAATCACTACTCTATTTGTCAAAATGCTTCCCCCTATTGTTTATCATTTTTATCCATTTAAAAAGAATCTTAAACTAGTCGATCATAAAACATTAAATATGGAAGAAATTTTAGAAAATTTATTCCTCCCCTTACCCCAACACATGTTTAAAAGGTACCCTCTGTAATATGCCTGGTTTGATTGCTTCTAGAGCCAGAAAGCACATTCCTTTATTTGAGAAAATATTGTGTGACAGCTCTAATTTATATGGATAAAGTGCTGGGAGTCTGAGAGGAAGCAAAAATGCAAACAGTGCACTGAGTAAACTGTAGTTACTTATAGAGTATGGAAGAGCAACACAAATTATTCCATCTCACCCCAGTTCCCAGGATCAGCGTTAAAAAACAACAAAAACCTGTTAAATGAGGGATTTTTATTTTCTGTGTCCTGTGCGGATCTGCTCCAAGTTTCTCCTTCCTTCCTCACCTCCGTCCACTGCCAGATAATAGCTTAATGATGGGAGCCATTTATGCTAATGTTTTATAGCGACAACTTAGAACCTTAATACTGGTTAACACAATTGAATTGTAATAGAAATCTTCAAGATATGTAAGTAAGCCTAAATTTTTCTTGGAGGAGACAAATGGTGGTCGTGGTGGTGAGGGTGTTATTTTGTATAAGATGATGGAGAAAACCTTCTTGGATATGATGATGAACAGAGGTCTGAAGGAAATGAAGAAGCAAGCCATGTGCAAAAGCAGTCCTGGCAGAGGAAAGAGCAGGGACAAAGTGTCTGGGGAGAGAGCTTGCTTGGCATTTTCGTGTTGGCTTGGCCCAAATAGTTCCAACACAGTTGTCTTAGCCCATTTGCTGGTCTTTACCTTGGAGCTCTATTTTAGCTGCTGGCTGCTGGCATGATTCAAGTGTATTTTTATTGCTCATTATTTTCTGAAAAGTCAGTGAAGATTTCCGCCATTTCATGGGCCAGTGACTGGAACCAGGCCATGACAAAAGTTTCACCAGTCTAAAACATCCCTCTTTAATAAATTCCTGACTGTTTCCATTGGCTGATTGCTGTTTCCACTACACAGCCCTGCATAAATGGCCAACATGGAATATTGAGCACCCTGCAACTATCTTCTTGCAGCACTGGCTTGCCTGTCACTGGCTTCCCAACATCTGCTTTCTTCCCAGGAGAAGCAAGTATAGTATAGAGGCTGTATCTCCTGGCATCTCTCAGGATATTCTAAATTTTGATTTCAATTTTACTACATCCCCACTAGTATGAAATTTGGGGCCCTGGTGGCACAGTGGGTAAGAGCTCAGGCTGCTAACCAAAAGGTCGGCAGTTTTAATCTACCAGCCACTCCTTGGAAACGCTATGGGGCAGTTCTATTCTGTCCTATAGGGACAGAATATAGGGTCACTATGAGTCAGAATTGACTCGACGGCAACTGGTTTGATTTTGGTATTGGTATAAAATTAAACTTTTAGCATGGTCTCAATAAGAACAAAGAAGTGGAAGAAGTATTGGGGTTCAACTTCATGTGTACCTTGGACTACAGAACCCCAAACTGATGGATTGTATTGAGAAAACAATTACATACATTTGTTATAAAAAATAACATTTTATGGCAATTTTTTGAATTTAAAAAGCGTTATGTTCTATTTTTAAAAAGTGGTATATGGTATATCCATACAATGGAACATTATTTGGCAATAAAAAGGAATAAAGTACTGATACATGCATGCTTCAACATGGATGAACCTTGAAAACATTATACTGAGTGAAGGAAAAAAAAAAAAAAAAACGACAGAACTGAAAAGAAGTCACACCTAAGCTAGTCACAAATGGCCCCATATTGTATGATTTCACTTTTCTAAAATTCTGGAATAGGCAAATCCATAGAGATAGAGGTTGTCAGGGGCTATGGGAAGGGGGGATGTGGAGTGACTGCTAATGTGTATGGGCCTTCTTTTGGGGTGATGAAAATTTTCTGGAATGAGATAATGGTGATGATTGTACAACTCTGTGAATACAATAAAACCACTTTATTGTACTATTTATAAGAGTGAATTTTATGGTATGTGACCTATATCTCAATAAAAATTGCTGCCTATCCTTTTCTTGTGAAGAAATACCATTTATTCTGAGTTTACAACTGTTTTCTACATTTGGCTGTTAAAGTAGCCTTTCAAAAATAAAGCAATAAAAGCCGTATATGAGAGATTTTAAATGTTTCTTTAGCAAAAGAAAGAGTTGGTCACTCTCTGTAACTTTCCAAATTTTCTGGTTTTTGAAATTCAGATGTCTCAGATCCACTAATCTGGGTCATACTGAGGCAAAAGAGGAGTCCAAATGAAGATACTACCCATGTGCCTCCAGAAATGAGCAAGTTTTAAGAATACTTGATGTGATATTCAAATTAATATTTGTTTCTTTGGTTTTTCTGTCAATTATTTTAAATTATCTCTATGACTTCCCTACACCTCACCTGTTTATGGACCTCTGAGTATTTAACGGCATTCTGATAGGAAACTAGAGCCTCACAGACCTCATGCATTAAACAGTTAATTTGAGGTTTTTAAAAGTGAAATAAAGTCCCTGGGTGCTTCAAATGATTAAGTGCTTAACTACCAGACAAAAGGTGGTTTGAACCCACCCAGAGGCACCTCGGAAGACAGTCCAGGCAATCTGCTTCTAAAGCGCACAACATTTAAAGCTCTATGGAGCAGATCTACTCTGCACACTCATGTAGCCATGAGTCGGAATTGACTTGCAGCCATCCCCAACAACGACAAAAGTAAAAACTCATGACCTTAAATCTCAAATGCCTGGGAAGACTGGAACATCCAGAATTACCCTTGAAGGGGTTATAAGCATTAAGGGCCATCCCTTTTCTTCTCTTCATTATCAGTGAATGTTTTTTTTAAGCTGTAGAACTCTAGGTCACAATCAATTAAGATGTCGCATTCCTCTCACCCATGAAAGTCAGTCTTTTGGCCTCATGAGTGTATTAGTTTCCTAAGGCTGCCATAACAAAATATCACAAAGTGGGTGGCTCTAAAGATCAGAAATTTATTGTCTCAAAGTTCTGGAAACTAGAAATTCAAATCAGGGTGTTGTCCATGTTGACTCCTTCTGAAGGCTCTCAGAAAAACTACTCCATGCCTCGCTCTTAGCTTCTGGTGGCTTCCAGAAATCCTTGGCATTCCTTGATTTGCAGCTGCTTCTGCCTCTTTCATGGCATGGCTGTCATTCCTCTGTCTAACCCTGTCTCTGTGTTCTGCTCTTTCATAAGACACCACTCAGATGGGATTAGGACTCTACTACTCTGGTATGACCTCATGTTAACAACTGATAATATCTTCAAAGATCCTATTTCCAAACAAGTTCACATTCACAGGTACCAGTGATTAGGACTTCAACATAACTCTTTTAGGAAATATAATTTAGTCCATAACAATGTCCTCATAGAGACCCCAGTTGGGTTTCCAAGGCTGTAATCTTTATTTGGGTAAAAGTTAGAGCTAAGAGATGGCATGAATAAATCTTCAGTTCAAAGCCTATAAAAGCAGATTGCCACATATTTCTCCTGTGGAGCAGCTGGTGGGTTTGAATTGCTGAACTTTTGGGTCGTAGCTGAGCGCTTTAATCACTGCACCATAGGGTCACAATGAGCCAGAATTGACTCATGGCAATTTTTTTTTTTTAAATATAACAATCTGCATAATAAAATTTCACAATTTTACTCCAGCACACAAAGTTGCCATGATTGCTTAGGGAAACACATGTTCCAAGGGTCAGTTTGTGCTATTGATTTTGCTTTGTAAAGTTTAATATTTGTTCTTCTGCAATTATCTTCTTTTTTTCTCTAAAGGATATTATCTTGTTTCCTGATTTGAACTTTCATCTCTATGAAGATGGCTTTTAAATATAATTTCCAACTTTGACCTCTCTCCTGAGTTCCAATACATTTTTTTTTTTTTCATTCTCTTTTGGGTACTTCTACTTGGATAAAATATTTCATTTGCTAAATAAATGTCTAAAACCAAGCTAATAAACTAGAATATGTCCAGAGAAAAGTAACCAAGATGGCCAAGAGTCTATAAAGCATTTCTTAGGAAAATAGCCAAGAAACTGTGGTTCTTGTCTTAGAAAAGATAATTATAAGGCAAAATATATGAATTTCTTTAAAATATTTGAGGGGTCAAGGCCATATTGCTGGAAGCATAGTTCCTTGTCCAGTGAAGGCATGCCTTAATAATCTTTGTATCACTTTTGTAATAATCTTTGTGTTGGCACTTCGGCAAGGGATAGATGGATAAATAGATACAGGGAAACATCATCAATATATTTCAGAACTGTCCACTAATTAGAACTTTCCAGTAATACAGTAATGTGCCTCTTAACTTGATGATGATTTCCTCCGTTAGTAGAAATGTTCATGAAAAGTTTGGATAACTTCCATAAAAGAAATTATAAGTAATCAATTCTACATTGGGTGAGAAGCTGGACTAGCTGTTAGTTCAGGGTTCCTGAAGAACAATGGACTTTGCCAACACTGATGGGACACAAAGTAAGAATTCTATTTGGTTAGATGCAGATTTTGATTTGTTACTTCAACATAACCTATCCTACCCTGATGAATGCAGAGTCTTTGGTGATAGCTTTGGATAGGACTATAGCATGTCATGTGGCCTAAGAGAAATCAATTAACTTGTCAAGCCAGGGTTTACTTATTAATAAACACTGAAGACTAAATGATCTCTAAGGCTCCATCTACGAAAAAATGATATAACACCATGATTCTGTGAGTCGAGGAAATTCTCTAGGGAAGTAGTAGTACTACCAAAAATGTAATGCTTAGTGGCTGTACAAGATCGAAAGCTATTAATTTTTTTTTAATAATTTTTATTGTGCTTTAAGTGAAAGTTTACGAATCAAGTCAGTCTGTCACATATAAGCTTATATACACCTTACTCCATACTCCCACTTACCCCCTAATGAGTCAGCCCGCTCCCTTCTTCCAGTCTCTCCTTTTGTGACCGTTTTGACAGTTTCTAACCCTCTCTACCCTCCCATCTCCCCTCCAGACAGGAGATGCCAACACAGTCTCAAGTGTCGACCTGATACAAGTAGCTCACTCTTCATCAGCATCTCTCTCCAACCAGTCCCTTCCATGTCTGATGAGTTGTCTTCGGGAATGGTTCCTGTCCTGGGCCAACAGAAGGTTTGGGGACCATGACCTCCGGGATTCTTCTAGTCTCAGTCAGACCATTAAGTCTGGTCTTTTTATGAGAATTTGGGGTCTGCATCCCACTGATCTCCTGCTCCCTCAGGGGTTCTCTGTTGTGCTCCCTGTCAGGGCAGTCATCGGTTGTGTCTGGGCACCATCTAGTTCTTTTGGTCTCAGGATGATGTAAGTCTCTGGTTCATGTGGACCTTTCTGTCTCTTGGGCTCATAGTTATCGTGTGACCTTGGCATTCTTCATTCTCCTTTGATCCAGGTGGGTTGAGACCAATTGATGCATCTTAGATGGCCGCTTGTTAGCATTTAAGACCCCAGATGCCACATTTCAAAGTGGGATGCAGAATGTTTTCATAATAGAATTATTTTGCCAATTGACTTAGAAGTCCCCTTAAACCATAGTCCCCAAACCCCTGCCCTTGCTCCGCTGACCTTTGAAGCATTCAGTTTATCCCAGAAACTTCTTTTGCTTTTGGTCCAGTCCAGTTGAGCTGACCTTCTGTGCATTGAGTATTGTCCTTCCCTTCACCTAAAGTAGTTCTTATCTACGAACTAATCAGTAAATAACCCTCTCCCCCCGCCCGCCTCGTAACCACAAAAGAATGTGTTCTTCTCAGTTTATACTATTTCTCAAGATCTTATAATAGTGGTCTTATACAATATTTGTCCTTTTGCGTCTGACTAATTTCACTCAGCGTAATGCCTTCCAGGTTCCTCCATGTTATGAAATGTTTCACAGATTCGTCACTGTTCTCTACCGATGCGTAGTATTATTCCATTGTGTGAATATACCATAATTTATTTAACCATTCATCCGTTAATGGACACCTTGGTTGCTTCCAGCTTTTTGCTATTGTAAACAGTGCTGCAATAAACATGGGTGTGCATATATCTGTTTGTGTAAAGGCTCTTATTTCTCTAGGGTATATTCCGAGGAGTGGGATTTCTGGGTTATATGGTAGTTCTATTTCTAACACTTTAAGAAAACTCCAGATAGATTTCCAAAGTGATTGTACCATTTGACATTCCCACCAGCAGTGTATAAGAGTTCCAATCTCTCTGCAAAAAGCTATTAATTTTTGTGGAGATAATGGATTGCTTTCCAGTAACTGCCTTTGGAGATTATGGATATATAGGAAGTCATGTCACAACTTTTTTATGTAGGGTAGTCAAAACCTTCCTTCAACTGTGATAGGAAACTAATACATAATAATTAATAAATACTTTTTATTGCAGGTATTTCACAGGTATTAGCTCACTCAGTATTCTATCGTCTATCTACCATCTATCTATCTACCTCTCTCTCTCTATCATCTATCATCTATTCATATTCTATCTATCAAAGGTAGTGCTAATATTTTCTGGATTTACTAATGAAGAAACTGACACCTCCAGAAAATACAACACCTTTCCAACCAAATAGCAGTACTAGGATACAAACTCACATTTGTATGGGCCCTAAGCTCAGGCTCTTATTTCCTAAAATATTTTGGAATAGGTTCTCCTTTACATACAGCTAAATTTACCTCATCTACCAAAAAAAAAAAAAAATTTTTTTTTTTTTTTTACCAAATGTACCTTCCTTGCCTTTCAATTTTGGTCACATATTGACTTTTCCAAAATTATTTCTACTCCCTTCTTCAAAGTTTCTCTTCATTTTTCAAAAAGTTTCTCTGCATTTTTCCCTTTATTATTTTTTTCACATTTACCTTCTCACACTGCTACTATTGTTTGCCTTCTAGTTGATTCCGACTCATAGCAATCCTACAGAACAGAGTAGAACTTCCCTACAGGGTTTTCTAGGCTGTAATCTCTACAGGAGCAGATCACTAGGTCTTTTCTCCCATGGAGCTGCTGGTGGATTTGAACTGCTGATCTTTCATTTAGCAGCTGAGCACTTAACCATTGTGACACCTGTTACGATCTATTACTCTGTCTATAATTTTAAGTTCTCAATTCAGAAAAACAAGCAAAACTACTAAATTATAAGTTGTGTGTTTCTATCACTGTGAGAAAAATACATCATTTTGTATTTGTACAGAAAATTAAGCAACAGATTGAACTATTCCTAATCAAATACTCTCTGTTTTTCTTTTTTTTAATCTATTTTTGAATCTTTTCTGACACACCCTTGACATACATTTTCCTAATTCCATTAACCTTGACTTTCGTTTTCTATCTGTTCTATAGCATCAGTAGAGATTCAGGGCCAGCTAGGATATGCTTGGCATAAAAATATCAGGCATAGAAGAATAAAAACATAAAGGGGAATTCTTGCCATATGCAATACAAATGAATAATAAAAATCTATCTTATTACTCAAAAAATCTGAATTCACAGTGGTAACGATGTTAGAGGAATAAAAATAAAGCTATAGCTAAGATTTTTTTTTTTTTTTGGGAGGCAAAAAATATTAAATCTAACTTTGAAGACCTAAGTCTTATAAGGGCTTAATATTTTGTCCACAGATTTTTAAAGACTTTGTACATAGTCTTTGACTAATAATAACTTTTAACCATAAAACAATAATTTTATAGCACTTTGTTTGTAGTGTACATTGTAGTAATCTCCCCAACGTTTCTTCAGCCCTCACCCTTGCAATGCTGCCATCAATCACAGTTCCACACTGATGGCCCATCATTGTGTAACCCAATCAAAGTAGTCCCATTTTCTTGCCTTAGTGGTTGATTCCGTAATCACATAGCTGAAGTGATTGATTCAGCAATGGCAATGTGACACAATTAAGGCCAAAGAGATGTAAGGACAAGTTAACTAATTCTGGGGAGCTACTTCCTTCTCCTTTTGAGAAAGAGAGAGCTAATTATTTCTCTTTTTAGATGCTATAGAAATGAACTCTGGAACTGTTGCAACTACCGTGAGAGAAGCTAGCCTCAGAATAAAGTTGATCCCAGAAGGCAGAATGGAAAGACAGAAACAACTCAACCCTACAGCCTGTCCTGCAGATAAGCCCTCCACGTACATGAGCTAATCAAGCTTATTTATTGCTTAAGTCAGTCTGGATTGAGTTTTCTATTATTGGAACATGTATAATGAATCCCAACTGATACATTATTTCTTTTGCTTCTTATTTTCCAATTTTGCTAATAATACACAAATATATCCATGTACATTTATGACGATATCTCAAATGTCAGATAATTTAGATCATATGTCAATATTAGAAGCTTTAGAAGAAATTAATTTATAGGACTGTTTTATGAAAGTAACAAAATAGAATTTGGGAAATCAGAGAAACCTTAAATTATGTGAGAGATCTTTGAAATATATAAAGCACACTGATGATAAAATAATAATAATTTCTCCTTAATACTTATACATTGTAAAAATGTATTAAATCTTTCATTCACTTGTGGTATTTTTATTTATTGTTAATCTATTGTTTCAACTAACCAAATATCCAAAATATAGTAAAAGGTACCTCCCCTAGCCTACTTAGGCCCTCAGTGACTTACACTCTCCAATGATAGTATCTGCCTAATGCATTAAGTCAAACAATGCTGTGTGGCTTTCAAGGCTTTTCAGAATCTGGGCTCTCCTTGTTCTTCCTACATATTGTTGGCATTTGCCCACATGCACCTACCTTTCCAGACTCTCCACTGCTCCCCTCCCCTTCCCTTCTTTTCCCTTCGCCCTAGATACCATCTTAGTTTTTACATCTGTGCTTTTTGGTTGAGCCCTACCTACCTCCTCTAAAAATGGAACTTTTCTCTACACATAAGCTGTACCACAGTATGGGCTCTTTGGCGCTGATTATATATTACCATGCCCATCTCCTCTAATGCTTCAATGTTTTCCTGTAATTAGGTAGTCAGAGCCTTGAGAGCAGAAATTGAGATTTATTTTTCTTGTAACCTCTAAGGCTTGAAGCACCATGTAGTAGATATTAAATACATATTTACTTGATTAATTAATCATGTTTTTAGTATTTATCAGAAACTGATTTTAAAGGACTAGATTGGCTTAGGGCTTCCAGATTTAGCAAATAAAAATATAGGATGCCCAGATAAATTTGAATTTCAGATAAACAACAAACAGTTTTTTGGTATAAGATACCCCATGGGATATTTGGGACACATTTGTAATAAAAAGTTTTTTTTTTTTTTTTTTTACCTAAAACTCAAATTTAACTGGGCATCCTGTATTTTATATGGCAACCCTAGATTGGCCTGGCCTAAAAAAACATTGTTTAAAAACATGTGTGCTTATTTTTGTCAAATTAGAGCTAAATACCACATTTTGCATGGTTATGCCTTACAACGTTTTGCTAATCAAATCGCACAGTGTGTGTAATGCTCTGCATTGTTCCACCAGTCAATGACAACAAGTAGACTGGATACCCATTATGTGAAAGATGTCACTCATGACTGTGTATAGGGAATGCAAAGATGAATACGGTACTATCTCTGCCCTCAAGAAGCTCTTAATCTGGGGGGAGAGACAGCCCATTTCAGTCCAACCTCTATTTGGTGTGCAAGCCTTTTGCTAACCCATGTGGCAAACAAGTTTGCCAGGTCTGACCCAGTCCTCATGAGGAAAGATCGAAAATAACACAATGCACTCTAGGTTATCAAAATTAAGCATGTAGACAACCAATGTCATAAAACAATTCGTGTATAAATTTTTGAATGAGAAACTTAAGAAAAGAATTATGTTTTTGAAGTAAACATTGTAATAGCTCTTGTCTTTGAAGTGTTATGTAAATACTATAATTCACACTACAAAACAATTATTCGTAATTTGTTTTGATCAGGACATTGGAATTTCAGATATTACTAATGAAGTTAGTTTTTATTATGGTAGATTCTTTTTTTCGTTACTGGATATTAAATATGCATTTTTTTTTCAGCACAAGCAATGAAAATGGACTGCAAAACATTTTTTCCCCTCTGAGCCATTATGTAAGTCCTTCACAGGTAAACGCTGTACTGTTTTCTTAGCTTGAGTCGCTTATTTAGGTGATTGTTAAGATCCAGTGTTTTAGATTGAACCTCTCTGCTGTGTGGCTTTGGTCTACTTTAGCTAATCTCTTATCATTCAGGAAACCCTGGTGGCGTAGTGGTTAAATGCTACGGCTGCTAACCCAAATCCGCCAGGTGCTCCTTGGAAACTCTATGGGGCAGTTCTATTCTGTCCTATATGGTCGCTACAGGGTTGCTGTGAGTCAGAATTGACTCGATGGCACCAGGTTTTTTTTTTTTTTGGTCTTATCATTCAATATTTTCTGCAATGGAGAACAAGGTCAGAGAGACATTTTCTTTTTGTAGCATAATATCATAATGGCATATGTGTATGTGTGTGTGAAGTTTGATGTTAAAAATTTTAGCTAAACTTTATTTATTAGCTATATACCACATAAATTCAGACATTTATAATAATCAAACATTTCAAATTCATGTTTTTCATAATAGTAATTTCACATACGTGTGTGTGTGTGCGTAAACGTATTTCTTAGACTTGGAACATATAATTCAAGTTGTAACATGATGTCACCTTAACATACAACATGTAAATTTTCCATTCAGAAATAGTGTCATATTTTTTCTATCTTTCTTAACAGAAACTATTGATCTCAACCCACCAATTAGTATTATCATAGAGGCTATTTTAAATTTAAAAAATGAGGCATAACCCATAAAATGATGATTTTCATGGAGTACACTTTGTTACCAACATATCACATGAAGCTACAAATTGGGCAGATGAAAATATCGGGCGAAATTTATCAATTTGAATGATTTGCCCATTACCCAGACAGAAAGCCATAGTTAATATTATCATTATGCCAAGTCTTTGGAAATTATGAAATCCTCATTTACAGTGTATATTTAGGCTGTCAAAAATTACCTTGGGTAGCTCTTCAATTTGATTGGCATCTAGATAAAGCTCCTCCAATGTCCGTTCAAAGTTAAAGACCTCCTTTGGCACCTGCTGAAGACTGCAGTGGGAGTAATCTAAAACTGAGATGATTTCTTCTTCACCTCGGAAACATCGGCACGGCACCAGACGGCCGATGATCTTCCGTTTGGTGGTCATCTCCAGGCACTGCACTAGAGAAACACAGAAAGGAAAAAAAAAAAATGATTAATTAACAGTCTTTTGAAGGCATTATTGAAAAATCTAAATCTTAGGTATTTAATTTTGGTTCACATTTTATGATTCCATGATGTGTGAAAATTTATATGGGGCATGCACAAGCATTACATCACTTAATCCTTAAACAGCCTTGCAAGGTAGGTGAGATATGGTTTATTCTCATTTAGCAAATAAAGACATGGATTCAGAGAGGTTAAGAGACTTGCCATCATCACACAACTTTTACAATTGCAGCACTGGGCAGTAACACAATCCTTCCTTTAAATTCAAATCTATCTCCAATATACCAGGCCTATACTCTCACTCGAAACATGGGTCCATAATACATTTGAAAAATTTTATTAAATTACATATTTTACAAATTATAGCACAGAACAGAAACCTCCAGATTCTGTTAAAATTATGTGTATTATCCCATTTCTGCAAAAATATTCAAGTTTCACCCTTATTTTTATGACGTCCTCTCTTGTTGTTGCTAGGTGCCATCGAGTCGGTTCTGCCTCATAGTGACCCTATGCACAACAGAACAAAACACTGCCCGGTCCTGAGCTATCCTCACAATAGTTGTTATACTTGAGCTCATTGTTGCAGCCACTGTGTCAGTCCACCTCATTGAGGGTCTTCCTCTTTTCCGCTGATCCTGTACTCTGCCAAGCATGATGTCCTTCTCCAGGGACTGATTCCTCCTGACAACATGTCCAAAGTATGTAGAACTCAGTCTCGCCATCCTTGCCTCTAAGGAGCATTCTGCTTGTACTTCTTCCAAGACAGATTTGTTCATTCTTTCGGCAGTCCACGGTATATTCAATATTCTTCGCCAACACCACAATTCAAAGGCGTCAATTCCTCTTCAGTCTTCCTTATTCATTGTCCAGCTTTCACATGCACATGATGAGATTAAAAATACCATGGCTTGCAAGTGGGAGAACGGAGTAAGGTGTATAAAAACTTATATGTGACAGTCTGACTTGATTTGTAAACGTTCACTTGAAGCTCAATAAAAGTTAAAAAAAAAAAAAGAACAAAAGGAGAATGGATATGGGGAAGCAATTGGCAGTCTCTGTCACATCAATGGAGCCCTATTAAGTGAACGTAAAACACACTTTAAGTTCAAAAAAAAAAATACCATGGCTTGTGTCAGCTGCACCTTAGTCTTCAAGGTGATGTCTTTGCTTTTCAACATTTTAAAGAGGTCCTTTGCAGCGGATTTACCCAATGCAATGCGTCTTTTGATTTCTTGACTGCTGCTTCCATGGCTGTTGATTGTGGATCCAAGTAAAATGAAGTCCTTGACAATTCAATCTTATCTCTATCATGATGTTGCTTATTGGTCCAGCTGTGATTCTTCTATTCTTTATGTTGAGGTGCAATCCATACTGAAGGCTATGGTCTTTGATCTTCGTTAGTAAGTGCTTCAAGTCCTCTTCACTTTCAGCAAGCAAGGTTGTGTCATCTGCATAATGCAGGCTGTTAGTGAGTCTTCCTCCAATCCTTATGCCCCGTTCTTCTTCATATAGTCCAGCTTCTCGGATTATTTGCTCAGCATACATATTGAATAGGTATGGTGAAAGAATACAACCCTGACGCACACCTTTCCTGACTTTAAACTAATCAGTGTCCCCTTGTTCTGTCTGAACAACTGCCTCTTCATCTTTGTAAAGGCTCCTCACAAGCACAATTAAGTGTTCTGGAATTCCCATTCTTTGCAATGTTATCCATAATTTGTTATGATCCACACAGTCGAATGCCTTTGCATAGTCAATAAAGCACAGGTAAACATCCTCCTGGCATTCTCTGCTTTCAGCCAGGATCCATCAGACATCAGCAATGATATCCCTCGTTCCACATCCTCTTCTGAAACCAGCCTGAATTTCTGGCAGTTCCCTATCAACATACTGCTGCAGCCGTTTTTGAATGATCTTCAGCAAAAGTTTGCTTGCGTGTGATATTAAAGATATTATTCTATAATTTCCACATTTGGTTGGATCACCTTTCTTGGGAATAGGCATAAATATGGATCTTTTCCAGTCAGTTGGCCAGGAAGCTGTCTTCCATATTTCTTGGCATAGACAAGTGAGCACCTGCAGCACTGCATCTGTTTGTTGAAACATCTCAGTTGATATTTCATCAATTCCTGGAGCCTCGTTTTTCACCAATGCCTTCAGAGCAGCTTGGACTTCCCCCTTCAGTACCATTGGTTCCTGATCATATGCCACCTCTTGAAATGATTGAACATTGACTAATTCTTTTTGGTATAATGACTCTGTGTATTCCTTCCATCTTCTTTTGATGTTTCCTGCTTCATTTACTATTTTCCCCATAGAATCTTTCACTATTGCAACTCAAGGCTTGAATTTTTTCTTCAGTTCTTTCAGCTTGAGAAACGCTGAGCGTGTTCTTCCCTTTTGGTTTTCCATCTCCAGCTCTTTGTACATGTCATTATAATACTTTGCTTTGTCTTTGTGAGGCCCTTTGAAATCTTCTGTTCAGTTCTTTTACTTCATCAATTCTTCCTTTTGCTTTAGCTGCTCGACGCTCAAGGGCAAGTTTCAGAGTCTCCTCTGACATCCATCTTGGTCTTTACTTTCTTTCCTGTCTTTTCAACGACCTCTTACTTTCTTCATGGATGATGTCCTTAATGTCATTCCACAACTCATCTGGTCTTCAGTCACTAGTGTTCAATGTGTCAAATCTATTCTTGAGATGGTCTCTAAATTCAGGTGCGATGGACTTAAGGTCATAGTTTGGCTCTTGTGGACTTGCTCTGATTTTCTTCAGGTTCGGCTTGAACTTGCATATGGGCAATTGATGGCCTGTTCCACAGTCGGCCCCTGGCCTTGTTCTGACTGATGATATTGAGCTTTTCCAACATCTCTTTCAACAGATGTAGTCAATTTGTTTTCTTTGTGTTCCAGCTGGCGAGGTCCATGTGTATAGTCACCATTTATGTTGGTGAAAGAAGGTATTTGCAATGAAGAAGTCATTGGTCTTGCAAAATTCTATCAGTAGATTTCTGGTATTGTTTCTATCACCAAGGCCATATTTTCCAACTACTGATACTTCTTTTGTTTCCAGCTTTCACATTCCAATCACCAGTAATTACCAACGCATCTTGATTGTATGTTTGATCAATTTTGGACTGCAGTAGCTGATAAAAATCTTCTATTTCTTCACGTTTGACCCCAGCGGTTGGTGCGTAAATTTGAATAATAGTCGTATAACTGGTCTGGTCTTCCTTGTAGGCGTATGGTTATTATCCTATCACTGACAGTGTTGTACTTCAGGATAGATCTTGAAACGTTCTTTTTGACTATGAATGCAACATCATTCCTCTTCAAGTTGTCATTCCCAGCATAGTAGACTGTATAACTGTCCAATTCAGACGTCTGTCAGTTTGTCATACTGTGGGGGCTTGTGTGTTGCTGTGATGCTGGAAGCTATGCCACCGGTATTCAAATACCAGCAGGGTCACCTATGGAGGACAGGTTTCAGATGAGCTTCCAGACTAAGCCAGACTAGGAAGGACAGGGTAGTCTAATTTTCAAAGGCTTTAGCCAGTGAAAACCTTATGAATAGCAGCAGAACATTGTCTGATATAGTGCTAGAAGATGAGCCCCCCAGGTTGGAAGGCACTCAAAAGATGACTGCGGAAGAACTGCCTCCTCAAAGTAGAGTAGACCTTAATGATGTGGATGGAGTAAAGCTTTCCGGACCTTCATTTGCTGATGTGGCACAACTCAAGATGAGAAGAAACATCTGCAAACATCCATTAGTAATCAGAACCTGGAATGTATGAAGTATGAATCTAGGAAAATTGTAAATCATAAAAAATGAAATGGAACACATAAACATCAATATCCTAGGCATTAGTGAGCTGAAATGGACTGGTATTGGCCATTTTGAATCACACAATCATATTGTCTACTATGCTGGGAATGACAACTTGAAGAGGAATGGTGTTGCATTCATTGCCCTCTCTTAGATCTACAAATTCATTCCATCTATGAATAAGCCCTTACAGATGTCTGTTTGCACACAGTAATCTGTGCAAGGCTGACTAAAAAATATTAAAAACATGACCTTTCTTCACTATTTCCTTTTATCTCCCAAACTTCTGCGTTTCTTATTTCTGGGAATCTGAATCATGTTTTGTAAATTGTTTTATGTGACCTTATTTGAAATCCTTGATTGTGAGGTTGGTGTCTTTCATGTCTCTCCCTGGTGACAGATTAAATGTGATCTGGAATAGAAGACTGCTAGTAATTTTTTTTTTTTTTTTTTAGAGAAGAAGGAAATATCTCAAAGACTCTCAGGTTTTTAATTTGAGTTACTAGCAGCCACACTGATCACCCAGCACTGACATTATAAGGCTGACTCAAGAATGTTACCCCCTGTCTCTATGACTCCCACATAAATGATGAATCAATTGTCCATGCTTCCTGTTCTCTGGTGTCTCACATTCACCTTTCTGTTCTAGACCATGTGATTATTTCTTGGTAGGTGTCTGTCGCTGCCATTGCCCAAATTTATTATGCATCAAGAGGAAAACACCCAGCCCTGGCCCACGGTCTTGGGAAACATCTAGCTCAACCGGCATAACATAGTTTGTAAAGAAAATGTTCTACATCCTACTTTGGTGAGCACGTCTGTGGTCTTAAAAGCTTGTGAGCAGCCATCTAAGATACTCCACTGGTCCCCTCCATCTGGAGCAAGGAAGAATTAAGAAAACCAAGGACATAAGGGAAAGGGTATTCCAAAGGACTACTGGGTTAATGGACCACAACTACCACAACCTCCACCAGACTGAGACCAGCACAACTAGGTGGTGCCTGTGTACCACCACTGACTGCTCTGACAAGTATCGTAATAGAGGGTCCTGGATAGAACTGGAGAAAAATGTAGAATGAAATTCTGACTCACACAAACAAAAAAGACCAGACTTACTGCTCTGACAGAGAATGGAGAAATCCCAAGAGTACGGTCCCCAGACACTCTTTTAGCTCAGTACCAATGTCACTCCTGAGGTTCACCCTTCAGCCAAAGATTAGACAGGCTCATAAAACAAAATGAGACTAAATGGGCACACTAGCCCAGGGGCAAAGACTATAAGGCAGGAGGGGACACGAAAGCTGATAATGGGGAACTCCAGGTCAGGAAGGGGAGAGTGTTAACATTTTGTGGGGGTGGCAACCAATGTCACAAAACAGTATGTGTATTTACTGTTTAATGGGAAACTAATTTGCTCTGTAAACGTTCATCTAAAGTACAAAAATAAATAAATAAAATTCTCCATAATTCATAAAGAGAAATAAAAGAAAGAAAAGGAAACACTCAGCCCTGCATCTAAATCATTGGCTACAGTGTCCACTGTCCAACAGGACTTTTGGAATGTAATTCATGTAGGACTGCTTCCAGAACCCAAAAAACCCAGTGTTGTCGAGTCGGACTGCTTCCACTGACCCAAAATGTCCATTCTTCTAGTTATCCTCCTATTCCTTATTTCATCCTCACAATGTGCTAAGCTTTTACTTTGGACCAATTTCTCTCTCCTCTACTCCCTCGGAACTCTTAGACTATGCTTTACACCATAAACCACAATGTCAAGACGCCTCAGTCTCTTCACTGAATGTTTCCTATCCCGCATAATCTTAAATGTGGTTCTCTCCCAAGGTCATCACTTATTTTACAACATTTAAAAGTGGGGCAGGCTGATTTTCACTCATCTTATGCACTCTGGATTGAAAGGGGGAGGCTGTTGTCTTCCTTGCTCTCTAAAATCTATTAGTCTTCTCTCAACCTTTGAAACCACTGATTTTCTGAGGATCTTGTTACCTGGCAATAATAACCTCTATTATTCCTCATTCCATTTATTTAACAATTTCTTCAATATTCCTCTTTATCCACTGATGACTTTGGCACCTAGTTCATGGAGTATCTCACAATCCTAACTCCTTCCATCTCTGATTTCTGCTGCATACACACAATGACTTTCAACTTCTTTTAAAGGTTTTGTTTTTCATAGTATTTTTCTCTAAATATCTAAATAACTTACTTATAATGTTAATTACGGATTGTTCAATAATAGTTTCCTAGTGTGTAATGTGGAGCCCTGGTGGTGCAGTTGTTAAGGGCTAAGACTGCAAACCAAAAGGTCAGCAGTTCAAATTCACCAGCCGCTTCTTGGAAACCCTATGGGGCAGTTCTACTCTATCATAAAGGGTTGCTATGAGTCAGAATCGACTCAACGGCAGTGGGTTTGGTATTTTTTAGTATGTAATGTAGGAGCCTTGGTGGTACAACAGTTAAAGCACTCAGCTGCTAACCAAGAGGTCAGCGCTTCCAACCCACCAGTCTCTACATGAGAGAAGGATGTGGCAGTCTGCTTCTATAAAGATTTAAAGTTTTTGGCAATTCTACTGTCCTATAGAGTTGCTGTAAGTCAGAATCTATTTGACAGCAATGGGTTTAGGTTAAGTATGTAATGTGTGGATTAACCTTTTTTTTTTTTTTAATGAAATTCCCACACAGTTCTAACCAACCAATATAGGTAATATAGGTATATCACAAATTTGTTTTAAATTAATAGTATTTATTTTATTATGTATATATATACGTACAATGATAATTTTTTTTTTTTTTTTTTTTTTTGTACGTTAGGTGAAAGCTTAGAAACTCTGGCGGCATAGTGGTTAAGTACTAGAGCTGCTAACCGAGAGGTCAGCAGTTCGAGTCCACCGGGCACTCCTTGGAAACTCTGTGAAGCAGTTCTACTCTGTCCCATAAGGTCGCTATGAGCCGGAATTGACTTGATGGCAGTGGGTTTTTGTTTCAGTTTAGGTGAAAGTTTACAGAGCAAATTAGTTTCTCATTAAACAATTAACACACATATTGTTCAGTGACATTGGTTGTCACCCTAGCAATGTGTCAACATGCTCCCCTTCTCAACCTTGAGTTCTTCATTTCCCTTTTTCCACCTTTCCTGTCACTTCCTGCCCTCTTGTCTTTGCATTTGGGCTGGTGTGCCCATTTAGTGTCCTATACATGGTTGAACTGCATGTGTTATTGTTTGTTTTAGACACCTGTCTAATCTTTAGCTAAAGGGTGAACTTCAGGAGAGACTTCAGTACTGGATTAAAAGGGTGTCTGTGGGCAATACTCTCGGGGTTCCTCCAGTCTCTGTCAGACCAGTAAGTCTGGTCTTTTTTCGTCAGTGAGAATTTCGTTCTACTTTTTTCTCTAGCTCTGTCTAGGACCCTCTATTGTGATCCCTGTCAGAGCAGTTGGTGGTAGTAGTTGGGCACTATCTAGCTGTGCTGGACTCAGTCTAGTGGAGGCTGTGGTAGTTGTGGTCCTTTGGAATAATCTTTCCCTTGTGTCTTTGGTTTTCTTCATTCTTCCTTGCTCCAGATGGAGTGGGACCAGTGGAATATCTTAGACGGTCGTTCACAAGGTTTTAAGACCCCAGGCACTACTCACCAAAGTAGGGTGTAGAACATTTTCTTTATAGACTATGTTATATCAAGTGAGCTAGATGTCCTGCCAGACCATAGTTCCCAGCCCTCAGCCCAATAACTTTGTCCCACAGGGAGTTCAGATGAGTCTATGAAGCTTCTACGACTTAGCCTTGGTCAAGTTTGTGCTGACTTCCCCAGTTTTGTGCACTGTCTTACCCTTCAGCAAAGATAGCCAAAACCAAATCAAACCTGTTGCTGTTCAGTCAATTCTGACTCATAGCAGCTCTATAAGACAGAGTAGAACTGTCCCATAGAGTTCCAAAGAGCTGCTGGTAGATTTGAACTGACAGCCTTTTGATTAGCAGCCAAATGCTTAACCACTGTGCCACCAAGGCCCTTCACCAAAGTTATCACTTATCTACTGTCTAGTTGTAATTTGATCACATTTTATTCCTTGTGCATCTTTTTGTTTCGAGTTAAAAATTACCTCATTGTTTTTTCCTTGGTTGGTTTTTCTATGTACTTGTAAGTAATTCAACATAGAGCCTGGGTGGTACAAGCAGTTTGCAATCAGCTACTAACCAAAAGGTTGGCATTTTTAACTCACCCAGGGGTTTTGCAGAAGAAAATGCCTGGTGATAAGCTTTCACAGAGATTATACCCAAGAAAACCCTATGGAACAGTTCTATTCTGTAAAACATGGGGCCGCGGTGAGTTGGAGGCCAACTGAACAGCAGCTAACACGTGCAAAGACCTGGAGGGAAGAAAAAAGGGAAGAACACATTTGGCTTTTCTCGAGCTGAAGGAACTGAAGAAGGTGTAATTTTAAAGGATTCTATGGGCAAAATACTGAATGACAGGACGCATTAAAAGAAGATGGAACAAATACACAGAGTCACTGCACCAAAAAGAATTGGTTAACATTCAACCATTTCAAGAGGTAGCATATGATCAAGAACTGACGGTACTAAGGGAAGGAGTCCAAGCTGCACTGGAGACATTGGCAAAAAACAAGGCTCCAGGAATTGATGAAATACCAACTGAGATGTTTCAACAAAAAGATGCAATACTAGAAGTGCCCACTTGTCCATGCCAAGAAATCTGGAAGAGAGCTACCTGGCCAACCAACTGGGAGAGATCCATATTTGTGCCTATTCCAAAGAAAGGTGATCCAACAAAAAGCAGAAATTATAGAACAATGTCATTAATATCACACAGAAGTAAAATTTTGCTAAAGATCATTCAAAAGCAGTTGCAGCAGTGCATCTAGAGGGAATTGCCAGAAATTCAAGCCAAATTTAGAAGAGGACATGGGAGGAGGGATATCACTGCTGATGTCAGATGGATCCTGGCTGATCCTGACTGAAAGCAAAGAACACCAGAGGGATGTTTACCTGTGTTTTATTGACTATGCAAAGGCATTAGACTGTGTGGATCATAACAAATTATGGATAACATTGCAAAGAATGGGAATTCCGGAACACTTAATTGTGCTCACAAGGAATCTGTACATAGATCAAGAGGCAGTCGTTCAAACAAACAAGGAGATACGGCGTGGTTTAAAGTCAGGAAAGCTGTGTGTCAAGGTTTTATCTTCTCACCATACTTATTCAGTCTGTATGCAGAGCAAATAATCTAAGAAGCTGGACTATATGACATCAGGATTGGCGGAAGATTCATCAACAACCTGTGATATGCAGATGACACAACCTTCCTTGCTGAAAGTGAAGAGGACTTAAAGCACTTATTGATGAAGATCAAAGACCACATCCTTCAGTATGTATTACACCTCAACATAAAGAAAACAAAAATCCTCACAGCTGGAACAATAAGCAACATCATGATAAACAGAGAAAAGATTGAAGTTGTTGAGGGTTTCATTTTACTTGGATCCACAATCAATACCCATGGAAAGAGCAGTCAAGAAACAAAAAGACGCACTGAGTTGGGCATATCTGCTGCAAAAGACCTCTTTAAAGTGTTGAAAAGCAAAGATGTCACCTTGAAGACTAAGGTGCGCTTGACACAAACCGTGGTGTTTTCAATTGCCTCATATGCATAAGAAAGCTGGACGATGAATAAAGAAGACTGAAAAACAGTTGATGCCTTTGAATTATGGTGTTGGCAAAGAATGTTGAATATACCATGGACTGCCAAAAGAATGAACAAATTTGCCTTGGAAGAAATATATCCAGAATACTCCTTAAAACAAGGATGGTGAGACTTAGTCTCATATAAAAAAAAATATAGTTTGCACATATTATCAGGAGGGAGCAGTCCCTGGAGAAAGACATTGTGCTTGGTAAAGAAGATGGTCAGTGAAAAAAAGGACAACCCTCAATGAAATGAATTGACCTGCAACAATGGGCTCAAACATAACAACAATTGTGAGGACAGCACCAGACTGGGCAGTGTTTCGTTCTGTTGTGCATATTGTTGCAATGAGTCGGAACCGACTCTAGGATACCTAACAACAAAAACAGACTGGAGTGATTTTTTTTCTAGACCTTATATATGGCTGACATCCTGGAATTTTTCTCTACTATCAATCTGTGAATTTAGCTCTTCTCTGTTCTTCTGTGGAAACCCTGGTGGCATAGTGGTTAAGTGCTACCGCTGCGAACCAAAGGGTTGGCAGTTCAAATCTGCCAGGTGCTCCTTGGAAATTCTATGGGGCAGTTCTACTCTGTCTACAGGGTTGCTATGAGTAGGAATTTACTCGACTGCTCTGGGTTTGGTTTGTTTTTTTTTGGTTTTTGCTTTTCTGTGTTATATCTCTATTTTCTAGATCCCATGTCTTCTTTCTAGATTTACTCTTTTACTTGGGTGCAAAACACTGTTGAGTAACTTACCAACAAAGAATGTTTGGTAGGTACATTTTATAATTTGTCATTTTTTTTTTCTTTCCTCAGGATATTCATTTATTATGCCAGGTACCGAGATTCAATCTTTATTTTATACAGCATCTTTCTTTATAATTTTTTAATATTATTTTGTTGTTGAGAATGTACACAGCAAAATATATAATTCAAGTTTCTATATATACCATTTAATGACACTGATTACATACTTTGAGTTGTCCAGCTGTTCTCACTCTTCTTTTCTTAGTTGTTCCTCCCTCATTAACATGACCTGACTGTCCCCTAAGGTTCCTACCTAATCTATTGAGTTGCTCACCAGTATGATTCCATAACACCATAATGCTCAAGGCAGATATTTTTTTACCAGTTAAGGTAAACTACTGTTTGATTTTAAGAAGGCTTCAGGAGATACTTTGGTTTCATGTTTAAAGGTTATCTCAGGGCAATAGTGTCAAGGGTTCATTCCAACTTCATGGTTCCAGGAAGTCTGGAGTCCATGAGAATTTGAAATTCTGTTCTGTATTTTTCCTCTTTTGATCAGGATTCTTCTATGGAATCTTTAATCAAAATGTTCAGTAATGGTAGTTGGAAAACATCCAGCTCTTCTGGTCTCAGGACAAAGAAGGCAGTTGTTCATGGAGGCAATTAGCTGCACATTCCATATTGTTGTTGTTGTCAGGTGCCGTGGAGTCAGTTCTGACTCATAGCAACCCTATGCACAACAGAACAAAACACTTCCCAGTGCTGCACTATCCTCACAATCGTTGTTATGCTTGAGCTTATTGTTGCATCCACTGTGTCAATCTACCTCGTTGAGGGTCTTCCTCTCTTTCGCTGACCCTGTAGTATGCCAAAATCATGTTCCTCTCCAGGGACTGATCCCTCCTGATGACATGTCCAAAGTATGTAAGATGCAGTCCCGCCATCCTTGCCTCTAAGGAGTATTTTGGCTGTACTTCTTCCAAGGCAGATTTGTTCTTTCTTTTGGCAGTCCACGGTATATTCAGTATTATTTGCCAACGCCACAATTCAAAGGCGTCAATTCTTCTTTGATCTTCCTTATTCATTGCCCAGCTTTCACATACATATGATGCGATTGAAAGCGCCATGGCTTCAGTCAGGTGCACCTTAGTCTTCAAGGTGACATCTTTACTTTTCAACACTTCAAAAAGATCCTTTGCAGCAGATTTGCCCAATGCAATGCATCATTTGATTCCTTGACTGCCGCTTCCATGGCTGTTCATTGTGGATCCAAGTAAAATGAAATCCTTGACAACTTCAATCTTATCTCTATTTATCATGATGTTGCTTATTGGTCCAGCTGTGAGGGTTTTTGTTTTCTTTATGTTGAGGCGTAATACATACTGAAGGCTGTGGTCTTTGATTTCATCCGTAAGTGCTTCAAGTCCTCTTCACTTTCAGCAAGCAAGGTTGTGTTATCTGCATGTAGCAGGTTGTTAATGAGTCTTCCTCCAATCCTGATGCCCTGTTCTTCATATAGTCCAGCTTCTTGGATTATTTGCTCAGCATACAGATTGAATAGGTATGGTGAAAGGATGCAACCCTGACGCACACCTTTCCTGACTTTAAACCAATCAGTATCCCCTGTTCTGTCTGAAAAACTGCCCCTTGATCTATGTAAAGGTTCCTCATGAGCACAATTGCATGTTTTCGAATTCCCATTCTTTGCAATGTTATCCATAATTTGTTATGATCCACACAGTCGAATGCCTTTGCACAGTCAATAAAACACAGGTAAACATCCTTCTGGTATTCTCTGCTTTCAGCCAGGATCCATCTGACATCAGCAATGATATTCCTGGTTCCACATCCTCTTCCGAAACCGGCCTGAAATTCTGGCAGTTCCCTGTCAATATACTGCTGCTGCCATTTTTGAATGATCTTCAGCAAAATTTTGCTTGCGTGTGATGCTAATGTTATTGTTGTATAATTTTCACATTTGATTGGGTCACCTTTCTTGGGAATAGGCATAAATATGGATCTCTTCCAGTCAGTTGGCCAGGAAGCTCTCTTCCGTATTTCTTGGCATAGACAAATGAGCAACTCCAGCGCTGCATCCGTTTGTTGAAACAGCTCAGTTGATATTCCATCAATTCCTGGAGCCTTGTTTTTCCCCATTGCCTCCAGTGCAGCTTGGACCTCTTCCTTCAGTACCATCAGTTCCTGGTCATATGCTACCTCTTGAAATGGTTGAATGTCAACTAGTTCTTTTTGGTATAATGACTCTTTGTATTCCTTCTATCTTCTTTTGATGCTTCCTGCATCTTTTAATATTTTCCACATAGAATCCATCACTATTTCAACTCAAGGCTTGAATTTTTTCTTCAGTTCTTTCAGCTTGAGAAATGCCAAACGTGTTCTTTTTTGGTTTTCTATATCTAGCTCTCCACATGTCATTATAATACTTTACTTTGTCTTCTTGAGCTGCCCTTTGAAATCTTCTGTTCAGCTCTTTTATTTCATCTATTCTTCCTTTTGCTTTAGCTGCTCAACGCTCAAGAGCAAGTTTCAGAGTCTCCTGTGACATCCATCTTGGTCTTTTCTTTCTTTCCTGTCTTTTCAGTGACCTCTTGCTTTCTTCATGGATGATGTCCTTGATGTCATTCCAGAACTCGTCTGGTCTGTGTTCACTAGTGTTAATGTGTCAAATCTATTCTTGAGATGGTCTCTAAATTCAGGTGAGATATACTCAAGGTCACATTTTGGCTCTCGTGGACTTGCTCTGATTTTCTTCAGGTTCAGCTTGAACTTCCATAGGAGCAATTGATGGTCTGTTCCACAGCCAGCCCTTGGCCTTGTTCTGACTGATGATATTGAGCTTTTTCATTGTCTCTTTCCACAGATGTAGTTGATCTGATTCCTGTGTGTTGCATCTGGCGAGGTCCATGTGTATAGATGCTGTTTATGTTGGTGAAAGAAGGTGTTTGCAATGAAGAAATTGTTGATCTTGCAAAATTCTATCATTCATTCTCTGGCATTGTTTTTATCACTAAGGCCATATTTTCCAACTACCAATCCTTTTTTGCTTCCAACTTTCGTGTTCCATATCTTCCTCTTTTTCTTGACTCTCCTTTTCCCTCTGTTGCTCCAGGTAGAGACAAATTGTTGTGTCTTGGATGGCCCGTTGCAAGCTTTTAAGACCCTACGCACTGTACAACAAACTAGGAGGTAGAACAGAAGCACTAAACATGTTATTAGGCCAATTAATTTTGATGTCCCATGAAACCATGATCCTAAACTTCCAAACCAAGAAACCAAATCCCATAAGGTTTTTGGTTGTAGATAAGCAGCCTCAGTAACTTTTTTTTTTGTCATTGTTGCAAATACATGTATCACACAAATTTTGCCCATTCAACTTTGTACAGTTGTACAACTTATTGACGGCAGTTATAATAATTGGCTGTGTAATTCTACTGGTACATCTTTTTGAGAACTTACATGCCTGAAATGGCTTTATTTCACTCACAAATAATTGATAGTTTGGCTGGATATAGACTTTTAGTTTAGGAATCATTTTATTTCATAAATTTGAAGACATATTTCCCAGGCAAAATCCTCTTTCACAGCCACATTCCTCTCGACCAGAAAAAAAAAATTAAGGTTTTTTATTTTATTCTCAGTCTTTTGAAATTTCATGACAACATGCTTCAGTGTGTGTTTGAGTTTTTTTTTTTTTTTTTTTACCATTGTACTGCATAGTTGATGGGTACTTTGACTTCAAAAACACTTATCTTCCAATTCTGTTAAGTCTGGTATTATTTAATTGATAATTTCCTCTTCTTCATTTAATTTTTTCTTTTCTCTTTTTCTAGAACTCCTATTAGGACCTACTCCCTAGATTTACTTTATGCTTTAATTTTATCCTGTTTGTGTTTTGTCTCTTTCCCCTTTCTCTCTGTGTTATTTCTGAGCTCTATTTTGTGTTTTGCTTTTTTTTTTTTCCTTTTGGTCTTTCTCTTTCATATTTTTCTACAAATTTATGGTGAATGTTCTTCAATATCAAAGAGCACAGATCTAAATAGCTAACTGGAAGCTTTATATGTATGATGGGTTTCATTGTAGAATGATCTGACTGCAAGCCAAAGAGTACTTTGAAAAATATTCTGGAGAAGAATATTCTGGTCTTCTGCTTGGACACAGTCATGTAGCTTTGTGTAATGTGAACTCTGTGTAGAGTTTCAGCTAATTACCCAATTTTTAGCACTAATTCTATTCAGTTGCCTGGTACCTGGTGTCACCAATGTTCTAAGGAGGTCTGTGGGGTAAATCAGTTTGCTTCTCTTTGCATATCCCTTTGTAGACACTTTACAATGGAGCTAACAATTTACTGTACAATGTATATGTGTATAAGCTACATCCTCTTCTTTCTTTGTCTTCTAAAAGCTTGTTAAAATTTCTTATCTCCTGTGTCTCCTCTTTTCTCTGTCCTTGTGAGTACATACGTATTTTTCAAATGCCTTTTGGTTCAGTGAAGTCTTTGTTGTAAGAAGAGATAAATCAGGAAGGTAGAAGATTAATTTCTATACTTCAAAGAATATTGTCCAAACTAATCTTTAATCCCTTGCTACTTGAACTTTTAGGAGCGCTGGACACAGACCTACATCATCCTTTTGGAAACATTCTCTTTCTTTGGCTTCCCAGACATTATACTCTTCTTATTTTCTTCTACCATTTTGGTTCCCCTATTTTAATTTTTGGAGATGATGCCACTTTCTCACACCAAACATTGAGATTTAGAGTGTTATAGTTTTTTTTTTTTCCCTGTGCCTGTTGCTCCTCTAATTCTTTACACTCTTTCTTTACAATCTCATTCATCTCTCCTGACTCTCACTTACTTTAACCTTTGTAAGTGGATAGACATAAAATTCTTATTTCTAAATAATGTCTACTTCTCTCATCATCTCTATTTTATGTTTCATTGTCATCTTCAACAGAACATGTTCAAAACTGAAGTGATGCTCTTGAGAGGTAATACATCATCATAGTTAAGGGCTTGAACTCTGGAGCCAACTGCCTGGCTGTGTGACCCTGAGTTTCTTCATCTATAAAATAATATTTGAAGATTGAATGAACTAAAAAAGCCCAGCTGCATTAGGTAGGACTGCCAGTATGATGTTGAATAGGGGTAGTGAGACGAGACTACCTTGTCTTGTTCTCCATCTTAGGGGGAAGTCCTCTAGTTTCTCACATTAAATATGATGTTGGCTACAGATTTTTTGTAGATGTTCTTTATTAATTTGAAGAAGTTCCCCTCTAGATGGTTAAGTTCTTTTTTGTCTACTTGGCTAGGTTATGGTGCTTAGTTGTTTGGTCAAACACTAGTCTAGATACTGTTATGATGTAATTACATCTGATTAAATACATTGGCCTTAAGTAAAGCAGATTAACCCACATAATGTGAGCAGACCTCCTCCAATCAGTTGAAGACCTTAAGAGTAAAAAGGAAGTTTCCCCTAGGGTGTATTATGCCTGTAGACTATAAATAGACATCTTGCCAGAATTCCATTCTTCCTATCACCTGATCTATGGATTTTGGGACCCAAAATTGCAGTAATCGCCAGCCTGTTTCCTGCCCTATAGATTTTTGGACTTGCCAGGCCCTGCCTCCCACAATCATGTCACCCAATTCCTTAAAATAAACCTCTATCATCTCTATCTCCATCTCCATTTCTCTGTTATCACTACTGCTGTCTCTACCCATCTATATTTAATCTTATTGGGTCTCTTCCTATGCAGAACACTGACTAAAACACCTTCCTCTATTCTTAGTTTTTTTTTTTTTTAAATCATGAATGGTATTGGACTTTGTCAAATGCTTTTTCTGTATCTATTGATGTGATCATATGATTTTTCTTCTTTAGTCTGCTGATGTGATGGATTACATTAATTGATTTTCAAATGTTGAACAAGCTTTGAATACCTGGAGTAAATCCCACTTCGTTGAAATGTGCAATTCTTCTTACACTTTGTGGGATTTGAGTTGCTAATATTTTGTTGAGAATTTTGGCATCTATGTTCACGAGAGACTTTGGTCTGTAGTTTTCCATTCTTGTAATGTCTTCATCTTGTTTTGATATGAGGGAAATGCCAACCTTACAGAATGGGCTAGGAAGTATTCCCTCTGCTTCTATTTTCTGGAATAGATTGTAGAGAACTGGTATTATTTCTTTCTTAAATGTTTGGCAGACTTCAGCATTGAAGTCATCTGGATTTGGTGCTTTCTGTTTTGATAGGTTATTCATTATTGATTCAATTTCTTTAATAGATATTAATACGCCCCCCCCCCAAAAAAAACCTGTTGCCATCAAGTCAGTTCTGACTCATAGCAACCCTATAGGGCAAGGCTGTAATCTTTACAGAAATGCACTTTCACATCTTTTGCCAGCAGAGAGGCTGGTGTGTTTGAACCACTGACCTTTTGGTTAGCAGCTGAGTACTTTAATCACTGTTTCACCAGGACTCCTTTTAACAGATATAAGCCTATTCAAACAATCTATTTGTTCTTGTGTGGTTTTGAAAGATTGTGTCTTTCAAGGACTTAGTCTTTTTCATCGAAGTTATCAAATTTGTACCCTAGAGTTGTTCATAATACCCCTTTATTAGCCTTTTATTGCCCATGGGGTCAGTAGTGATGGCCTCACTTTCATTTCTAATAATAGTAATTTGCATCTTCTCTCTAACTTTTTTCTTATTTAGCTGTCTAGAAGTTTATAAAATTGACTACATCTGTGGAAAGAGATGATGGAAAAGCTCAATATCATCAGTCAGAACAAGGCCAGGGGCCGACCGTGGAACAGACCATCAATTGCTCATATGCAATTTCAAGCTGAAACTGAAGAAAATCAGAGCAAGTCCATGAGAGCCAAAATATGACCTTGAGTATATCCCATCTGAATTTAGAGACCATCTCAAGAATAGACTTGATGCATTGAACACTAGTGCACGAAGACCAGATGAGTTGTGGAATGACATAAGGACATCATACATAAAGAAAGCAAGAGGTCACTGAAAAGAAAAGAAAGAAAAGACCAAGATGGATGTCAGAGAAGACTCTGAAACTTGCTCTTGAGTGTTGAGCAGCTAAAGCAAAAGAAAGAATTGATGAAGTAAAAGAACTGAACAGAAGATTTCAAAGGGCCTCTCGAGAAGACAAAGTATTATAATGACATGTGCAAAGAGCTGGAGATGAGAAACCAAAAGGGAAGAATGCACTCGGCATTTCTCAAGCTCAAAGAACTGAAGAAAAAATTCAAGCCTCGAGTTGCAATAGTGAAGGATTTCATGGGAAAAATATTGAATGATACAGGAAGCATCAAAAGAAGATGGAAGGGGGGGGCCAAGATGGCGGACTAGGTGGACGCTACCGCGGATCCCTCTTGCAACAAAGACTCGGAAAAACAAGGGAATCGATCACATACATAACAATCTATGAACTCTGAACAACAAGCACAGACTTAGAGACGGAAAACGAACAAATACGGGCAGACAGCAACTGTTTTCAGAACTAGGAGCCAGCGCACCAGCTGACTACTTGGAAAATCTAGTTTCCCAGGGATGGCTTGGAGACAGCAGTCCATATCAAACCACATAAAGAAACAGACCATGACAGCTTCTCCAACCCCCCAAACAAAAGAATCAAAATCTTTCCCAAATGAAGATACAATCCTGGAATTATCAGATACAGAATATAAAAAACTAATTTACAGAATGCTTAAAGATATCACAAATGAAATTAGGATAAATGCAGAAAAAGCCAAGGAACACACTGATAAAACTGTTGAAGAACTCAAAAAGATTATTCAAGAACATAGTGGAAAAATTAACAAGTTGCAAGAATCCATAGAGAGACAGCATGTAGAAATCCAAAAGATTAACAATAAAATTACAGAATTTGACAATGCAATAGAAAGTCAGAGGAGCAGACTCGAGGAATTAGAATGTAGACTGGGACTTCTGGAGGACCAGGGAAACAACACCAACATAGCTGAAAAAAAATCAGATAAAAGAATTAAAAAAAATGAAGAAACCCTAAGAATCATGTGGGACTCTATCAAGAAGGATAACTTGCGAGTAATTGGAGTCCCAGAACAGGGAGGGGGGACAGAAAACACAGAGAAAATAGTTGAAGAAATCCTGACACAAAACTTCCCTGACATCATGAAAGAAGAAAGGATATCTACCCAAGATGCTCATTGAACCCCATTTAAGATTGATCCAAAAAGAAAAACACCAAGACATATCATCATCAAACTTGCCAAAACCAAAGACAAACAGAAAATTTTAAAAGCAGCCAGGGAGAAAAGAAAGGTTTCCTCCAAGGGAGAATCAATAAGAATAAGTTCAGACTACTCAGCAGAAACCATGCAGGCAAGAAGGGAATGGGACGACATATACAGAGCACTAAACGAGAAAAACTGCCAACCAAGGATCATATATCCAGCAAAACTCTCTCTGAAATATGAAGGAGAAATTAAGATATTTACAGATAAACACAAGTTTAGAGAATTTGCAAAAACTAAACCAAGACTGCAAGAAATGCTAAAGGAGATTGTTTGGCCGGATGACCAATAATATCAGCTACCAGCACAATACAAGGTCACAAAACAGAACGTCCTGATATCAACGCAACTCAAATAGGGAAAGCACAAAAACAAACAAATTAAGACTAATTCTAAAAAATAAATAAATAAACAAAATAATACACACAACAGGAAATCATGGAAATCAATAGACAAACGATCAAAATAATCAAAAAGAGGGACTAAATATAGGAGACATTGAACTGCCAGATGGAGAGTGATACAAGGCGAAATAGAAGGATACAAGTTAGGTTTTTACTTAGAAAAATAGGGTTAAATAAAAAGGTAACCACAAAAAGGAATATCAATTCCATAACTCAAGAAAAAAGCCAAGAAAAACGTAACGACTCAATAAACACAAAGTTAAACATTATGAAAATGAGGATCTCACAAGCTACTAAGAAAAACGTCTCAGCACAAAAAAGCATGTGGAAAAATGAAATGGCCAACAACACACATGAAAAGGCATCAAAATGACAGCACTAAAAACTTACTTATCTATAATTACGCTGAATGTAAATGGACTAAATGCACCAATAAAGAGACAGAGAGTCACGGACTGGATAAAAAAACACGATCCATCTATATGCTGCCTACAAGAGACACACCTTAGACTTAGAGACACAAACAAACTAAAACTCAAAGGATGGAAAAAAATATATCAAGCAAACAATAAGCAAAAAAGAAGAGGAGTAGCAATATTAATTTCTGACAAAATAGACTTTAGACTTAAATCCACCACAAAGGATAAAGAAGGACACTATATAATGATAAAAGGGACAATTGATCAGGAAGACATAACCATATTAAATATTTACGCACCTAATGACAGGGCTGCAAGATACATAAATCAAATTTTAACAGAATTGAAAAGTGAGATAGACACCTCCACATATATAGTAGGAGACTTCAACACACCACTTTCGGAGGAGGACAGGACATCCAGTAAGAAGCTCAATAGAGACACGGAAGACCTACTTACAACAATCAACCAACTTGACCTCATTGACTTATACAGAACTCTCCACCCAACTGCTGCAAAATATACTTTTTTTTCTAGCGCACATGGAACATTCTCTAGAATAGACCACATATTAGGGCATAAAACAAATCTTTCCAGAATCCAAAACATCGAAATATTACAAAGCATCTTCTCAGACCACAAGGCAATGAAGCTAGAAATCAATAACAGAAAAACTAGGGAAAAGAAATCAAATACTTGGAAAATGAACAATACCCTCCTGAAAAAAGACTGGATTATAGAAGACATCAAGGAGGGAATAAGGAAATTCTTAGAAAGCAACGAGAATGAAAATACTTCCTATCAAAACCTCTGGGACACAGCAAAAGCAGTGCTCAGAGGCCAATTTATATCGATAAATGCACACATACAAAAAGAAGAAAGAGACAAAATCAGAGAACTGTCCCGACAACTTGAGCGAATAGAAAGTGAGCAACAAAAGAACCCATCAGGCACCCGAAGAAAACAAATAATAAAAATTAGAGCTGAACTAAATGAATTAGAGAACAGAAAAACAATTGAAAGAATTAACAAAGCCAAAAGCTGGTTCTTTGAAAAAATTAACAAAATTGATAAACCATTGGCTAGACTGACTAAAGAAAAACAGGAAAGGAAACAAATAACCCGAATAAGAAACGAGAAGGACCACATCACAACAGAACCAAATGAAATCAAAAGAATCATATCAGATTACTACATAAAATTGTACTCTAACAAATTTGAAAACCTAGAAGAAATGGATAAATTCTTGGAACAATACTACTTACCTAAACTAACACATTCAGAAGTAGAACAACTAAATAGACCCATAACAAAAAAAGAGATTGAAACGGTAATCAAAAAACTCCCAACAAAAAAAAGTCCTGGCCCAGATGGCTTCACTGCAGAGTTCTACCAAACCTTCAGGGAAGACTTAACACCATTACTATTGAAGGCATTTCAAAGTATAGAAAAAGACGGAATACTACCCAACTCATTCTATGAAGCTACCATCTCCCTGATACCAAAACCAGGTAAAGACATTACAAAAAAAGAAAATTTTAGACCTATATCCCTCATGAACATAGATGCAAAAATCCTTAATAAAATTCTAGCCAATAGAATCCAACAACACATCAAAAAAATAATTCACCCTGATCAAGTGGGATTTATACCAGGTATGCAAGGCTGGTTTAATATCAGAAAAACCATTAATGTAATCCATCACATAAATAAAACAAAAGACAAAAACCACATGATCTTATCAATTGATGCAGAAAAGGCATTTGACAAAGTCCAACACCCATTTATGATAAAAACTCTCACCAAAATAGGAATTGAAGGAAAATTCCTCAACATAATAAAGGGCATATATGCAAAGCCGACGGCCAATATCACTCTAAATGGAGAGAACCTGAAAGCATTTCCCTTGAGAACGGGAACCAGACAAGGATGCCCTTTATCACCACTCTTATTCAACATCGTACTTGAAGTCCTAGCCAGAGCAATTAGGCTAGACAAAGAAATAAAGGGTATCCAGATTGGTAAGGAGGAAGTAAAGCTATCACTATTTGCAGATGACATGATCGTATACATGGAAAACCCTAAGAAATCCTCCAGAAAACTACTGAAACTAATAGAAGAGTTTGGAAGAGTCTCAGGATATAAAATAAACATACAAAAATCACTTGGATTCCTCTACATCAACAAAAAGAACACCGAAGAGGAAATAACCAAATCAATACCATTCACAGTAGCCCCCAAGAAGATAAAATACTTAGGAATAAATCTTACCAAGGATGTAAAAGACCTATACAAAGAAAACTATAAAACTCTGCTACAAGAAATTCAAAAGGACACACTTAAATGGAAAAACATACCCTGCTCATGGATAGGAAGACTTAACATAGTAAAAATGTCTATTCTACCAAAAGCCATTTATACATACAACGCACTTCCAATCCAAATACCAATGTCATACTTTAAGGGAATAGAGAAACAAATCACTAATTTCATATGGAAAGGAAAGAACCCCCGGATAAGCAAAACATTACTGAAAAAGAAGAAGAAAGTGGGAGGCCTCACTCTACCTGATTTCAGAACCTATTATATAGCTACAGTAGTCAAAACAGCCTGGTACTGGTACAACAACAGGCACATAGACCAATGGAACAGAATTGAGAACCCAGATATAAATCCATCCATTTATGAGCAGCTGATATTTGACAAAGGACCAGTGTCAGTCAATTGGGGAAATAATAGTCTTTTTAACAAATGGTGCTGGCATACCTGGATATCCATTTGCAAAAGAATGAAACAGGACCCATACCTCACACCATGCACAAAAACTAACTCCAAGTGGATCAAAGACCTAAACATAAAGACTAAAACGATAAAAATCATGGAAGAAAAAATAGGATCTACCCTAGGAGCCCTAATACAGGGCATAAACAGAATACAAAACATTGCCAAAAATGATGAAGAGAAACCAGATAACTGGGAGCTCCTAAAAATCAAACACGTATGCACATCTAAAGACTTCACCAAAAGAGTAAAAAGACCACCTACAGACTGGGAAAGAATATTCAGCTATGACATCTCAGACCAGAGCCTGATCTCTAAAATCTACATGATTCTGTCAAAACTCAACCACAAAAAGACAAACAACCCAATCAAGAAGTGGGCAAAGGATATGAACACACATTTCACTAAGGAAGATATTCAGGCAGCCAACAGATACATGAGAAAATGCTCTCGATCATTAGTCATTAGAGAAATGCAAATTAAAACTACGATGAGATTCCATCTGACACCAACTAGACTGGCATTAATTCAAAAAACACAAAATAATAAATTTTGGAGAGGCTGCGGAGAGACTGGAACTCTCATACACTGCTGGTGGGGTTGTAAAATGGTACAACCACTTTGGAAATCTATCTGGCGTTATCTTAAACAGTTAGAAATAGAACTACCATACAACCCAGAAATCCCACTCCTCGGAATATACCCTAAAAATACAAGACCCTTCACACAAACAGATATATGCACACCCATGTTTATTGCAGCTCTGTTTACAATAGCAAAAAGCTGGAAGCAAACAAGATGTCCATCAACGGACGAATGGGTAAATAAATTGTGGTATATTCACACAATGGAATACTACGCATCGATAAAGAACAGTGACGAATCTCTGAAACACTTCATAACATGGAGGAATCTGGAAGGCATTATGCTGAGCGAAATGAGTCAGTTGCAAAAGGACAAATATTGTATAAGACCACTATTATAAGATCTTGAGAAATAGAAAAAACGGAAAAGAACACATACTTTTGTGGTTACAAAGGGGGGAGGGAGGGAGGGAGGGAGGGAGAGGGCTTTTTATTGATCAATCTGTAGATGGGAACTGCTTTGGGTGAAGGGAAAGACAACACTCAAAACATGGAAGGTCAGCCTAATTGGACAGGATTAAAAGTAAAGAGGTTTCCGAGATAAAATGAAAGCTTCAAAGGATAGCGAAGCAGGGGCTGGGGTCTGGGGAACTTGGTTTGAGAGGACTTCTAAATCAATGGGCAAAACAATTCTATTATGAAAACACTCTGCATCCCACTTTGAATTGTGGCACCTGGGGTCCTAAATGCCAACAAGCAGCCATCTAAAATACATTAATTGGTCTCAACCCACCTGGAGCAAAGGCAAAGGAAGAACACCAAGGTCACACGACAACTAAGAACCCAAGAGACAGAAAGGGCCACTTGAACCAGAGACCTACAATATCCTGAGACCAGAAGAACTAGTTGGTGCCCGGCCACAATCGATGTCTGCCCTGTCAGGGAACACAACAGACAACTCCTGAGGGAGCAGGAGACCAATGGGATGCAGACCCCAAATTCTCATTAAAAGACCACACCTAATGGTATGATTGCGACTAGAGGAATCCCAGAGACAATGCTCCCCAGAACTTCTGATGGCACAGGACAGGAACCATCCCCGAAGACAAATCATCAGGCATGAAAAGGACTGGTCAGTGGGGGGGAGAGAGATACTGATGAAGAGTGAGCTAATTAAATCAGGTGGACACAGGAGAGTGTGTTGGCAACTCTTGACTGGAGGGGGGATGGGAAGATAGAGAGAGAGGGAAGAAGGTAAAATTGGCATGAAACGAGAGACTATAAGGGCTGACTCAATAGGGGGAGAGCAAGTGGGAGAAGGGAGTAAGATGTATGTAAACCTACATGTGACAGACTGATTGGAATGGTAAATGTTCACTTGAAGCTTAATAAAAATTAAAAAAAAAAAAAAAAGAAGATGGAAGGAATACAGAGTCATTATACCAAAAAGAATTAGTCTATATTCAACCATTTCAAGAGGTGGCATATGATCAGGAACCAATGGTACTGAAGGAAGAAGTCCAAGCTGCTCTGAAGGCATTGGCAAAAAACAAGGCTCCAGGAATTGATGGACTATCAACGGAGATGTTCCAACAGAGGCAGTGCTGGAGGTGCTCACTCGTCTATGCCAAGAAATGTGGAAGACAGCTTCCTGGCCAACTGACTGGAAGAGATCCATATTTATGCCTATTCCCAAGAAAGGTGATCCAACTGAATGTGGAAATTATAGAACAATATCATTAATATCACACACAAGCAAAGTTTTGCTGAAGATCGTTCAAAAACGGCAGCAGCAGTATATTGACGGGGAACTGCCAGAAATTCAGGCCGGTTTCAGAAGAGGATGTGGAACCAGGGATATCATTGCTGATGTCAAATGGATCCTGGCTGAAGGCAGAGAATACCAGCAGGATGTTTACCTGTGCTTTATTGACTATGCAAAGGCATTTGACTGTGTGGATCATAACAAACTATGGATAACACTGCGAAGAATGGGAATTCCAGAACACTTAATTGTGCTCATGAGGAACCTTTACAAAGATCAAGAGGCAGTTGTTCGGACAGAACAAGGGGATACTGATTGGTTTAAAGTCAGGAAAGGTGTGCATCAGGGTTGTATTCTTTCACCATACCTATTTAATCTGTATGCTGAACAAATAATCCGAGAAGCTGGACTATATGAAGAAGAACGGGGCATCAAGATTGGAGGAAGACTCATTTACAACCTGCGTTATGCAGATGATACAACTTTGCTTGCTGAAAGTGAAGAGGACTTGAAGCACTTACTAGTGAAGATCAAAGACTATAGCCTTCAGTATGGACTACACCTCAACATAAAGAAAACAAAAAACCTCACAACTGGACCAATGAGCAACATCATGATAAATGGAGAAAAGATCGAAGTTGTCAAGGACTTCATTTTACTTGGATCCACAATCAACAGCCATGGAAGCAGCAGTCAAGAAATCAAAAGACGCATTGCATTGGGGAAATCTGCGGCAAAGGACCTCTTCAAAGTGTTGAAGAGCAAAGATGTTACCTTGAAGACTAAGGTGTGGCTGACCCAAGGCATGGTATATTCAATCACATCATATGTATGTAAAAGCTGGACAATGAAAAAGGAAGACTGAAGAAGAGTTGACGCCTTTGAATTGTGGTGTTGGTGAAGAATATTGAATATACCATGGACTGCCAAAAGAACGAACAATTCTGTCTTAGAAGAAGTACAGCCAGAATGCTCCTTAGAGGCAAGGATGGCAAGACTGCATCTTACATAATTTGGACTTGTTGTCAGGAGGGATCAGTCCCAGGAGAAGGACATCATGCTTGTCAGAGTACAGGTTCAGCAGAAAAGAGGAAGACTCTCAAAGAGGTGGATTGACACAGTGGCTGCAACAATGAGCTCAAGCGTAACAATGATTGTAAGGATGGCACAGGACCGGGCGGTGTTTCGTTCTGTTGTGCTTAGGGTCACTATGAGTCGGAACCGACTCAACGGCACCTAACAACAACAAGAACAGAAGTTTATCAATTTTTGTTTCAAGAAGTTGCTTTTGGTTTTATTGTTTTTCTCCTTTTTATGTTTTCAATTTCACTGATTTCTAATCAAATTTTTATTCTTTTTTTTCTGCTTATTTTAGATTTTGGAAATACTGGTGGTATAGTGGTTAAAAGCTATGCCTGCTAACTGAAAGGTTGGCAGTTTGAATCCACCAGGTGCTTCTTGGAAACCCTATTGGGCAGTTCTACTCTGCCCTACAGGGTCACTATGAGTTGGAATCAACTCTAAGACAATGGGTTTGGTTTTGGTTTTATTTTAGATTTGATTTACTCTTCTTTATCTATCTTCTTAAGGTGGAAGCTTATATTATTTTAGGATTTTTTTCCTTTCTAATATATGCATTCAATGCTATAAATTTCCCTCTATGTAGTACTTTTGCTACATCTCACAAATTTTGATAAATTGTATTTTCATTTTCATTTAGTTAAAAATATTTTAAATTTATTTGCAACTTCTTTTCGGCTCGTGTTATTTAGAAGTGTGTTGTTTAATTTCAATATTTTAAGATTTTCCAACTTCCTCTATGTTACTGATTTCTAGTTTAATTCCATTGTGGTCTCTGAGCAGATTTTGCATGAGTTTTTAAATTTATTTAGGTGTGTTTTATGGCGCAGAATATGGTCTCTATTGGTGAATAGACCATATTTGCTTTAGCTATAGTAATAAGGCTAAAATTTCCTCTAGTGTCTTTTCCCCTGTTATTTTTCAGTTCTGTTAGTGATTCCTTCTTGAACAGGGTCTAAACCTTGTAATTTTTTCAGTAGTGATCTTCACTCTGAAAACCCAGTTGGGTCCCTGGAGGCAAAGCTCATGGAAATGTGGGAGCCAACTTATAGCTGAGTCCCCAGGATTTTTTATCTGTCAAGCTAGTCCATGCTCAGTCTCCATTAATTAGTAAAACTACCCTTTAAGTTTTCCTACCAGGCTCCAGCAGTAGTTTCTGTTTCCAGTAAACTATGAATCTCTGTATTTGCCAGTCTTTTCAGTTTTGGGGTGGCAGTTTTCCCTGTGACTTCAATTCTCTGATGAATCTTAGAAAAGCTGTTAATTTTCAGTTTTCTAAGCTTTTTTCTTTTTGTGAGGATGGAAGTAACAACTTCCAAGCTCATTATATGTTTGGTTAGAAATCTATCTTTTTTTTTTTTATTCAAATTTTACTCATTCTTCACTTAAGCATTATAGTTTCTTCCTCCAGGTAGCCTCTCCCTTTTCATCAAGGCAAGGCTATGATTCTTGGGGACATACTCCAACTAAATGCTGCAATTCTTCTTTATCACATTTTAATTACTCATTATCAATCTTGTTCACTAGATTGAAAGTTCTTTGAGGACAGGGACCATTTCTAGACTATTCAACAATGTATATTTCTGGTAACTTTTCTAGTAGTTGGTTAAAAGTAGATACTTTATAAATATTAACTGGATAATCAAATAAATGTTGGGGATAAAGACTACAATGACTTTTATTTGTACATTGTTCTTAGCTGCTGTCAAGTCAGTTCTGACTCATAGCAACCCTACGTACAATAGAGGGAAACACTGCCTGGTCCTGCATTGTCCTCAGGGTCTTTGTTATGCTTAAACCCATTGTTGCAGCCACTGTGTCAATTCATCTCCTTGAGGGTCTTCCTCTTTTTCACTGATACTCTACCAAGCATGATGTCCTTCTCCAGAGACTGATTCCTCCTAGTAGCACATCCAAACTATATGAGATGAAATCTCACCATTCTTGTTTCTGAGGAGGATTCTGGTTATACTTCTTCCAAGACAGATTTCTTTGTTCTTTTGGCAGTCCATGGTATATTCAACATTCTTCACCAACACCATAATTCAAAGGAGTCAATTCTTCTTACAGTCTTTACAAAATTTAAAGCAATTTAAACCCCATTACCTTATTCTTTTATGTGAACTAGACAGTTCATATATTATTTTCATATTTTATTGATGAGCTAATTAAAGTTCTGTTAGTGTTTGACTTGCTTAAGGTGACCAGACTAATTAGTAGACCTGGAATTGGATCTCATTTGTCCTTACCCCAGAGACATTTATTTTTCTCCTAGGAGACACTGCATTACATTGATAGCAATGCATATAGATCCGCATATAAGAATTTACAAAGACGTGGATTTACTAGTAGTTCTATTACATACATACATATTTAACAATGATTTAAACATAGAGTACTGCATAGGTGCAAAACAGAATGAAGTGGTAGCAGTAAGGATACAACATTATTCTCTTATCAAGTGATGGATTTCTAGAATTCTATATCAAAAGGATGGAAATGTAGTAAGGTAGACTGAAGAAAGCGTTTCAGTAATTGAGTAGAGCACAACACAGAAGAAAGCACATAAAAAAAAATACCAAATCCAAACCCAGTGCCATACAGGAGTTAAATACATGATAGGTAGAAGCACATTTTTTTTCCCCCCTAACAGCTATTGCCCAATATGTAGCAGGGGCATGTCTCTTAATATCCGATGTATGGACTTCAGCTCAGTAGCAATATGACTACCTGTGTTACCACATATACTCAGCACACATCCAAAATGGGACTCCTTTTTCAGTTAACCAAAAGGATTTAAGAAGGCAAGAAGAAGATAGGTATTTATCTCTTCCTGTTAAGGCCCTTTCAGTATTTTTCTTTAAATAAAGAACCTCCTTTTCTGGATTCTTGCAACACTGCATGGATTCCCTTCCCTATTGAATCATGTTTTTTCAATCTAAATTTAATAACAAGGGAATTTTTCTTTTTGTACAACCACAGGGTACAGTTATAAGCCTGCCTTTCAACACTCTCCCAGGGAGTCAAATGAATTTAAATAGCAGGGCTTGCTAAAAACTAGGTGAAGACTCATTAACGTTCTTCAAATTCTTTCTTATTGGTAATTTAAACCAAAGAGATGTGAACAACTGGAGGATTATGCCTGCAGATTATGCAGTAATGTTGACTCAAGTAATAAGAATGTAAGCATCAAAACACCCTGCTTTCAATACCTTTGCATTCCCTAGGATTTTAGACTGGTGCCTACTACCCTTTCCAAATACCTGGAAAGAAAAAGAGACAAATAAAAGTTCAATCTTTCCAAGATTTGTTGTAACAAAAGTCTGGCTGTCCTCATCAGCTGGCACAGTCTTGCATTTCTCAAATAACAAATGTGTTTAATTTATTCATTGTGAAGGCCTTTGTTTCACTAAGTGTGTTACAGGGACGTGGAAACCTGCCAAACTCTCTCCATGCCCTACTTCAAGAAACATCTTTAAAACTATTACCTAATCTCAAGTATGTCTTTGAAACCTTCTTATCAAGATGATACACATGGTAATTCTAAGGACTACAAGTGGAACATCTGAAGTTTGTTTGATTGTTAAAATGATCACTTTTCAAAAATACTCTGATTTCACAGATGTGTTTTCATCTGATCAAAATACCTGCAAGCCTGCAATTGCTGTACTAAATTGATGTTTATCGACACAAGGAACCCACTTTGTCTTCACTAGGCTGTTATTAGGACAAACCCCCTTGTGGCCCTTGACGCTGATATTGTCATACCAGCAATCAGAACAAGAGTCAAGAAGGAAAGCACAATGGCTGGTACCAAGTAGGAGCTTAATAAATACTTATAAGTTCTGCTTTAGATAACTTACTTTTTTAAAGAACAGCAATGCTTGTATTCTTTTCTCTACACACTCTTCCCAGGAATTTTCATCTATTGGCTTCAAAAAATCTCTTTCTATTTATGATTCCTAAATACAAACCATCATTCCTGATTTCATCTCTAGTTGTTTAATGAACTACCCCATCTTTAAATAAAACTCAACTTTTCTAAAGTAGAAGTTGGAAATATTTATTAAATTCCTACTCTACCTGGTATTGTACTTTTAATTTTCTCTTTGTTTATTTTAATTAAACAACAACAAAAAAATTATTAGCTGTGCTTTAATTCTAAACCTTGGAGTAATTTTTTTTTTTTTTTTTTACTGCTCCTTCCTTTTTTCCTTCCACAATAAATATTTTACACCTTCCTCTCCCTTTGCTTTACCACTCAGTCAATCTAGTTTAGACCATTGCTATTTCCTGGTATTTATGCCACCAAAGCACACTGCTTCCAGACATCTTTCCTATGCCTTCAGTTATTCAACAAATATTTATTAAATGTCTGTTCTGTGCTAGGTACTGGGTTATATGCTGAGGATAAATTAATGAATAGAAGAGTTATGGTCCCTGCTATAATGAATTTACAGTATAGTGAGGGAGATAAAGAATACAATTATGCAAATGAATCTATAATTGTATATTATAATCACTGTTATAAAAGAAAAGATTAGAGTCTTATCCATTTTATGTGTTGACACATATATTTAATGTGATGACTGATGCCCTAAAATTCATGCCAATTCCCATCTTCTAAAAGCTTCATTGGTGGTACATTTTCAATAGCAATATTTTCCAGTCCCTGTTTGTGGATTGTATCTTCCTCTTAGAAACAAGCAGTGCTTAATGGCATATTAAGGGTTCAGAGAGGTACTGTGATAAAGAAACATGCTTATTTTTGTTCAAATCAGTGTTTCCTATTTTTAAATTTGTTTAAATGGTTTAAATTTTTAATTTAAAGTCTGTCATTGTAATTTTAGGAAAAGCTTGTCTACAAGATCCATTAGCTTGACATTCAAGCCCTCTTCAATGCATCTTTTCAGGTTTTTTACTTAGTATTTCCATAAATATACTTCAATTCTATGCTCTAATTTATACCACTTCCAATACTGAATGTTCTTTATCTATTTTCTTCATCTACACAAATCTTTGCTAAAACCATTATCTCTTTTTTAAATCATGGTGAATGATTTTATTTGTTGGCTATAATAACTTGCTAGCAAGTCTTAAGCATACAGTAGGTAATACTACAGAAATTTGTGAACTAAAACTTCTTGCTGTGCTTAAACAGGATTCTCCGTATAATTTCTTTGCCCCTTGTGTTCTATGTCTTCTAGTCACAGTGCATGCTGTCAAACAAAACCCACAGGGTTTGAATTTGGATACTTATTAAGGCTCAAATTCTTCATTTGCAAAGTCTTCTCTAACTGTTCTAGACTATAAATTGTTGTTCTTGCCCTTGTCTTCTTCTTCTTCCTCTTTGCCTTCATTATCATCATCTTAACAAAATCTACTCTAAAGAATATCGGTCTAAAGATTATATAGAATCAACCTGGGAGAATCTGTGGGGGAAAATTTTGTACAAACCAGTGGTATACATAAGCTTATACGAAGTCTGCCCTTACAGTATCAAATAGATGAAATGCAATATGGCAGTACTTCTGTCCTTCTTTCCCCACATATCCTCTCTTGGAGTTTTTATCTACTACCTTATTTAAATATACAGCTCAGAGGACAGCAGAGAGAAAACTTCAAGATTACAATAAAAACAGTCCAAATTTAAGACTAAGCTCTAATTGGGTAATAAACTGTTTGAGTTTTTTCTTGAAGAACTTAGCTTCCTGGCAAGTTCTATTAAAAAAAAAAAAAACAGATTTCTAAGCTTTAGGATATTCTCAAAGATCTAACATTAATAAGGTGGTAACTTTAAGTTATATTTTCCTGCAGTCATATCTGAGGGCTTGTTTATAAAGAGACACAGTATAGGAAAGTGGAACAGTATTAGTCAGATGTTGTTCTTGTGTGTTGTTGAGTTGATTCCAACTTACAGTGACCCTATATAACATTGTATAACTGCCATTTAAGGCTTCCTATGCCTTTCTCCGTCTTGTGGAGCTGCTGGTAGGTTAGAAATGCTGACCTTTCAGTTAGCAGCGAGCACTTAACCATTGCACCACCAGGGCTCCATGGTGGTCAGACACAGCCTGTTTAATTACTAGGATCTTAGTTTTTTTTTTTTTGGTTTTGGGAGGAACCTTAGTCTAATCACTTATCTGATCCTTGATTAAATTATTCAAATGACATTCCTACAGCTTAGTATCTCCTGAGACATTTTTATACTGTGGTACAAGAATTTTTTTTTTTTTACAAGATAATGATTTATGTTTTTAATGGTGACTGAGTTATCAAGAAAAAGATAATTTATTCAGCATGGTCTACTGAGAAGCCAGAGGTGTGTATAGTACAGGGTTAGCAGCTTAGCACTTAACCACTGTGCCATCAGGGCTCCTGGAGGAGCTATGGTAAACTAGAAGGAAAGTGTTTTCCATGCATCTATCTTGTCTCAGGAATTCCTTGTCTTTTGTAATGTGACACAATGTCAATATGGTGCCCTTCACAAGACACGATGAAAGATCTATCTATTTTAGCTGATATAAATGACATAGACAAAGCATTTTTAAATAGCATTCGTGCTGTTTTATACTCTTTCTTCAATCATAACTATGGATGACTTCTATTGTCTATGTTTATTAATACTTTAATTAATGTTAATGATAATTGTACTTGTGCCTTCAGGTTATTAACACAAATGCTGCAATTTTGAGACTCCAAGTAAACGGGGTCTGTAGTGATAATCTTTTAATCAACTAAGTTGTTTATAATTGGAAAGATTTTCAGAGATTCATGAAATATATAACCCTCCTTGATTTCACCCTCAGGCTGACAGAGGAGTTAAAATGAAAGAAAAATTAATTTAAGAAGCTTTCCAGAAGGGAGTTAAAGGCATATGAGAATGTACTCACTGATGCAGCGATTGTTAAATGAAAACTATAATGGCAGCATCACAGTATCATTTCAAAACTGAAGTATTTTGTTATGATTCTGAAGTTTTTTTATCTAAATTTTGTTTATTTTGCTATTGTTGTTGAGAATATATACAGCAAAACTACACCAATTCAACAGCTTCTTCATGTACAATTTAGAGACATTGATTATATTCTTTGAGTTATGATTCTGAATTTTTTTCATTATTTGTCTATGATGTGAAATCCAAGTACAATAACTTAACACATTCTGAATATTTAAATGCTTATTCCTTATGAATTTTGTAAGATAATAAAGCCATTAATGGATTTTTTTTCAGTTTAGATTCTAAAATTAAATTACTTAGGAAATGATAATAAGCAACAGAACTTGGCAAAATTAAAATAATAAAATTAGAAGCAAAATTTTGTGAAGAGAATTTTTTAAAAACTTTAAAGGTGGGAGGGAAGCTCTTCGGAGGAAAAGAGCATTTCCAAATCATGGGGTCCTGGTAGGGGACAGAATGTACTTCATAAAGATCACAGTGCTACTAGAGTAATAATTCCTAACATGCAAATCTTAACATGTTTAAAATTCTTCACTGGCTTCCGGCTACATTCCAGACCAACCTGAAACTACTGAACATGTTATACATGCCTCTACTACAATTTCAGCCTCAACTCAGACCACAACCCTACCGTCTAATCAATGCCTTTGTGCGTTTCCCTTTTCTGTTTCTTTCCTTTGATCTTCCTGCTTATCTCTCTTCAGTTACCTCTCCTCCTTATTTTCAATTAAGGTGAAGGAATATTCTCATAAAAAAAAAAAAACAAACAACAAAAAACCTTTCTTTACTATCCCCTTTCCAGCTTTTGCTCAAAGATTAGGCAGCTCCCCTTTGGCAAAGATAGCACCCAGGGTCCAACTGCAGGATAGATTTACAATTTTTTCCTTGTTAATTTCTTGAGATAGCATGAGCTCTCCTTTAGACCAAGGACTCTTTCATATGGGCTTCTGATACATGGCAGACAGGAGTATGTTCTCAGTGAAATCCTTTTATTGGTTGATTGATTGATTGATGGTTGATCGATTCAGTACAGATGGATGAATAAATAAATTAAGCAAAGACAGAAATTCTGTTTGGTCACCAATTGCTGCCTTTAAACACCATCTGTGGGAATACCTTTCTGCCCTCCTGGACAAAATCTTCTGTCAATCTAATATTTTTCCAATTATTCAGTTATATGAACATCCTCATTTTTATAATTAAGGCTCATTTTCAGGTGTTGTTCCATCACATTGTGTGAATAATCCAGAGAGTTGGGGGAGTTTACTACTGGCCAGTTTTACAGTTGAAAGATCCATTATAAAAAACCACGTGAGTGAGTATATAAAGGGTACAGAGAGGCAAAAGAATGTATGGCATATTGGTATGTAATCTTTTATTTGGCTCTGTGTGATTTCAAGGAAGTGTTATTTACAATAACACAAATAAATGAGGAAAAAAACATTTCCAAGATTTTGTTCTCCACTGTTACTAATGGTCCCTTTACAAACCAAAATGACTCTTGGTAGCACTTCCGTTGGCTGACTTAGAGATTTTGTACCAATTTTATAGGGAGAATATTTATTTCGCTTACTGACACAGAATGTCACTGACCAAATAATACTTTTAGTAACAAACATAAATTCAGTGTTTTATTTTCTTTCATGAATCCAGTTAGAGCTCAATCTACCTCTAGCAATTATAGTCAGATTAACATATGAACGTTATCAGAACAAATTTTTTATCATTGCACACTTTCTAGATATATAGAGAACAAAACAAGATATATCAATGGTGACAAAATGCACCTGATTGCTCATTAAGTAGTAACACTATCTCCCTAGTTTGGGTCTGAACCCAGAGCTAAATCTAAACTGAAGCAGAAAAATAAAACTTTAGTATTCGCCTAGATCTTCTGTTTACATTTTTAAGAATAGTAGAAAAGAACTCCTTAAATGGGTTTATATGCATTGTGCATGCACTTGTGTGTATGTGTGTTACAGGTGAGACTGTGCAGTATCAAAAGAGGGGAAAGTGAATACACCAGATAACTGAAGGTAATCTTTTTACCTTCTAAGATTATGTATTTCATATATATATATATAAAATATCTTACATTCTACCTAACCATAGTAACCAAAAACTCATTGGTGTCAAGTCAATTCTGATGCATATCGACCCTATAGGAAAGAGCACAACTGCCCCATAGAGTTTCCAAGGATGTAAATCCTTTTTTTTTCCTTTTTATTGTGTCTAGTTGAAAGTTTACAGAGTAAATCAGCTTCTCATTCAACAATTTATACATAGATTTTTTTTTGTGACATTGGTTGCAGTTCCCATGATGTCAACACTCTCCCCTTACCCAACCCAGGTTCCCTGTTTCCATTCGTCCAGTTTTCCTGCCCCTTCCTACCTTCTCGTCTTTGCTTTTGGGCAGAAGTTGTCCATTTGGTCTCTTATACATGATTGAACTAAGAAGCACATTCCTCAGGAGTGTTATTCTTTTATAGATGTGTCTAATATTTGACTGCCCCCACGTGTCTCTCAGTTTGTCATACTGTGAGCTCTTGTGTGTTGCCGTGATGCTGGAAGCTATGCCACCGGTATTCAGATACCAGAAGGGTCACCCATGGAGGACAGGTTTCAGCTGAGCTTCCAGACTAAGAGAGACTAGGAAGAAGGACCCGGCAGTCTACTTCTGAAAAGCATTAGCCAGTAAAAACCTTATGAATAGCAGTGGAACATTGTCTGATATAGCACTGGAAGATGAGCCCACCAGGTTGGAAGGCACTCAAAAGATGACTGGGGAAGAGCTGCCTCCTCAAAGTAGAGTAGACCTGAATGACATGGATGGAGTAAAGCTTTCAGGACCTTCGTTTGCTGATGTGGTATGACTCAAAATGAGAAGAAAGAGTTGCAAACATCCATTAATAATCAGAACCTAGAATGTACAAAGTATCAATCTAGGAAAATTGGAAATCATCAAAAATGAAGTGGAACGCATAAACATCAATACCTCAGCATTAGTGAGCTGAAATGGACTGGTATTGGCCATTTTGAATCAGAAAATCACATAGTCTACTATGCTGGGAATGACAGCTCGAAGAGGAAAGGTGTTGCATTCATCGTCAAAAAGAGCATTTCAAGATCTATCCTGAAGTACAATGCTGTCAGTGATAGGATAATATCCATACAGCTGCAAGGAAGACCAGTTAATACGAATATTATTCAAATTTACTCACCAACCACTAGGGCCAAAGATTAAGAAATGGAAGATTTGTATCAGCTACTGCAGTCTGAAATTGATCGAACACGCAATCAGGATACATTGATAATTACTGGTGATTGGAACATGAAAGTTGGAAACAAAGAAGAAGGATCAGTAGTTGGAAAATATGGTCTTGGTGATAGAAACAATGCCAGAGATAGAATGATAGAATTTTGCAAGACCAATGACTTCTTCATTGCAACTACCTTCTTTCATCAACATAAACGGCAACTGTACACATGGACCTCTCCAGATGGAACACACAGGAATCAAATTGACTACATCTGTGGAAAGAGACGATGGAAAAGCTCAATACCATCAGTCAGAACAAGGCCAGGGGCCGACTGTGGAACAGACAATAAATTGCTCACATGCAAGTTCAGGCTGAACCTGAAGAAAATCAGAGCAAGTCCACGAGAGCCAAAATATGACCTTGAGTATATCCCATCTGAATTTAGAGACCATCTCAAGAATAGATTTGACGCATTGAACACTAGTGACCGAGGACCAGACGAGTTGTGGGATATCAAGGACATCATCCATGAAGAAAGCAAGAGGTCACTGAAAAGACAGGAAAGACAGAAAAGACCAAATGGATATCAGAGGAGACTCTGAAACTTGCTCTTGAGCATCAAACAGCTAAAGCAAAAGGAAGAATTGATTGAAGTAAAAGAACTGAACAGAAGATTTCAAAGGGTCTCTCAAGAAGACAAAGTAAAGTATTATAATGACATGTGCAAAGAGCTGGAGATGGAAAACCAAAAGGGAAGAACACGCTCGGCATTTCTCAAGCTGAAAGAACTGAAGAAAAAATTCAAGCCTCCAGTTCCAATAGTGAAGGATTCTATGGGAAAAATATTAAATGACGTAGGAAGCATCAAAAGAAAATGGAAGGAATACACAGAGTCATTATACCAAAAAGAATTACTTGATATTCAACCATTTCAAGAGGTGGCATATGATCAGGAACCAATGGTACTGAAGGAAGAAGTCCAAGCTGCTCTGAAGGCATTGGCGAAAAACAAAGCTCCAGGGATTGATGGAATATCAATTGAGATGTTTCAACAAACAGAGGCAGTGCTGGATATGCTCACTCATCTATGCCAAGAAATATGGAAGAAAGCTTCCTGGCCAACTAACTGGAAGAGATCCACATTTATGCCTATTCCCAAGAAAGGTGATCCAACTGAATGTGGAAATTATAGAACAATATCATTAATATCACACACAAGCAAAATTCTGCTGAAGATCATTCAAAAACAGCTGCAGCAGTATATTGACAGGGAACTGCCAGAAATTCAGGCCGGTTTCAGAAGAGGACATGGAACCAGGGATATCATTGCTGATGTCAGATGGATCCTGGCTGAAAGTAGAGAATACCAGAAGGATGTTTACCTGTGTTTTATTGACTATGCAAAGGCATTCAACTGTGTGGATCATAACAAACTATGGATAACATTGCGAAGAATGGAAATTCCAGGACACTTAATTGTGCTCATGAGGAACCTTTACATAGATCAAGAGGCAGTTGTTCGGACAGAACAAGGGAATACTGATTGATTTAAAGTCAGGAAAGGTGTGCGTCAGGGTTGTATTCTTTCACCATACCTATTTAATCTGTATGCTGAACAAGTAATACGAGAAGCTGGACTATATGAAGAAGAATGGGGCATAAGGATTGGAGGAAGACTCATGAACAGCCTGCATTATGCAGATGACACAACCTTGCTTGCTGAAAGTGAAGAGGACTTGAAGCACTTACTAATGAAGATCAAAGACTACAGCCTTCAGTATGGATTGCACCTCAACATAAAGAAAACAAAAATCCTCACAACTGGACCAATGAGCAACATCATGATAAATGGAGAAAAGATTGAAGTTGTCAAGGATTTCATTTTACTTGGGTCCGCAATCAACAGCCATGGAAGCAGCAGTCAAGAAATCAAAAGATGCTTTGCATTGGGTAAATCTGCTGCAAAGAGCCTCTTCAAAGTGTTGAAGAGCAAAGATGTCACCCTGAAGACTAAGGTGTGGCTGACCCAAGCCATGGTATTTTCAATTGCATGATATGCATGTGAAAGCTGGACAAAGAATAAGGAAGACCGAAGAAGAGTTGTTGCCTTTGAATTGTGGTGTTAGCGAAGAATATTGAATATACCATGGACTGCCAAAAGAACGAACAAATCTGTCTTGGAAAAAGTGCGGCCAGGATGCTCCTTAGAGGCAAGGATGGCAAGACTGCGTCTTATATACTTTGGACATGTTGTCAGGAGGGATCAGTCCCTGGACATCATGCTTGGCAGAATACAGGTTCAGCGGAAAAGAGGAAGACTCTCAATGAAGTGGATTGACATAGTGGCTGCAACAATGAGCTCAAGCATAACAATTGTAAGGATGGCGCAGGACCAGGCAGTGTTTCATTCTGTTGTGCATAGGGTCGCTAGGAGTTGGAACTGACTCGACAGGACCTAACGGCAACAACAACAAAAGTATTTGACTGAAGGGTGAACTGGAGAGTAACTTCGATTCTGAGTTAAAAGGATTCTGGGGGCCATAGTCTTTCGGTTCCTCCAGTTTCTGTTAACCAGTAGGTCTGGTCTTTTTTTTTTTTTTTTTTGTAAATATGAGTTTTGTTCTACATTTTTCTCCTGCTCTGTCTAGGACCCTCTATCGTGATCCCTGTCAGAGTGGTCAGTAGTGATAGCCAGGTACCGTCTAGGCGTTCTAGGCTCAGGCTAATGAAAGCTGTGGTACATGTGGTCTATTAATCCTTTGGACTAATCTTTCCCTTGTGTCTGGTTTTCTTCGTTCTCCTTTGCTGTTGACGGGATGGGACCATTAGATGTATCTTAGATGGCCACTTACAAGCTCTTAAGACCACAGACTCTACTCACCAAAGTTGGATGTAGAAAATTTTCTTTATGAACTAGGTTATACGAATTGACCTAGATGCCCCCGAGACCACGGTGCCCAGCCCTCAACTCAGTAACTTGAACTTTCTGAGTGTAAACCTTCTCTTGAGTTTTTATAATAGTGATCTCATACAGTATGTCCTTTGTGACTGACTTATTTCACTCAGCATAATGCCCCCAGATCCAACCACGTTGTGAGATGTTTCAAAGATTTATCACTGTTCTTCATCATTGTGTAGTATTTCATTGTGTGTATGTTTATCTATTCACCTGTTGATGGGCATTTAGGTTGCTTCCATCTTTTTGCTATTTTGAATAGAGCTGCAATAAACATGGGTGTACATATATCTATTCTTGTGAAGGCTCTTATTTCTCTAGGATATATTTCTAGAGGTGAGATTGCTAGATCCTATCCTATGGTATTTCTATTCCTAGGTTTTTAAGGAAAAACCGTATTGTTTACCATAGTGGTTGCACCATTTTACATTCCTACCAGCAGCGCATAAGGCTTCAAATCTCCCCGCAACCTCACCAATATTTCTCATTTCGTGGTTTTTGGATCAGTGTCAGTAATGTCAGGTTGAGATGGTATCTCATTGTAGCTTTGATTTGCATTTCTCTAACAGCTAGTGATCTCGAGCATTTCCTCAAGAGTCTGTTAGGTGCCTCAATGTCTTCTTTGGTGAAGTCTTTTCGTATCCTTTGCCCATTTTTAAATTGGATTATTTGTCTTTTTCTTGTTGAGGTGTTGCAGTATCTTATGGATATTAGAGATTTGACCCTCGTTGAATATGTCAGAGCCAAAAATTTTTTTCCCAGTTTGTAGGTTGTCTTTTAACTCTTTCGGTGAAGTCTTTTGATGGGCATAAGTTTTTAATTTTTAGGAGCTCCCAGTTATCTAGTTTATCTTCTGGCGTTTGGGCATTGTTAGTTATGGTTTATATCCTACTTACGCCAAGGCTGTAAATCCTGGAAGCTGACTACTAAATTTTTCTCCTGCAAAGCAGCTGGTAGGTTGGAACCACCAACCTTTTGGTTAGCAGCAAAGCACTTAAGCACTGTACCATCAAGGCTCCTTAACCATAGTATAGGCAATATATAAAAGGAGTATACTGATAATAACTAATTTTTTTCCTGCTTGTTTCAGAGTCATTATGAGAATTGGTGAACTCTGCTGTAAAGATTAAAAAAAAAAGAGATTATAGTAGATAAAATTGGGTACGGTATAGAACTTAAAGGTTATTTTATCTTCTTTTTTTTTTTTTATAGAATAGATGAAATAGAGAAAATGTGTGTAATCTCAACATCAGAGTTACAGGCATTTATTTTTTTGTTGTTGTCCTTTTATTTGTTAATTCTTGTTAACAGTTTATATTTCAGGTAAGGCTCACAAGATTCCTTTCTCCAGTGAATTTTATCCCCTTTACAGACTCTTTTATTGAGTGCTACTCTCACTGTCCTTTAAACTGACAACAATGTTTACATGCTTTCATTATTTCCCCCAATCTGACCTTCTTTATGTACTACCATCACTCAGTTAATTGACACTCCTCCCGTTTCCTAAGCTTAATCTTTAGAATCATCCACCACTATATTTTCTATCATTTTCCATTTTCAATGGGTCACGAATGGGTCATATTCTCAAATATGGCCCCTCCTCTCTCTAATCATTTGCTGCAATGTTAGATCACATTCCCCTCTTCTGCTTTGGCTCCTTACGGAACTTTCTAATTGGTTTCAAAATAGCCTACACTGTAAATGCAGTCAACTTCTTCCCATGCAACACATATCCACAATGCTACTGCATTCTTCTATACTTTTTGTAAATGCTGTCTCTGCCAGGAATGATTTTCGCTCTTTTCTTAACTTCGAAGATGGACTCTTAGTCATCCATCTTTAAAACAACACAAATGTCACTCTCTCTGCAAATACTTTTCAACTTTCCCAGGAAATAAGTTACTCTGTTCTCTTGGTCTCAGAGCACTTTCTAGCATTTTATTGTGGTAAACTGTCAAAGCTCTATCTGAAGATTTCTCATAACCTTAACCTGTTCTTCACTGAACAAGACAAATCCATCTATACCCAGCCAGCTGAGGACTCAAGTTTTTTGTTAAGTTTTATCAGAGGAAAAGTCCAAGCATTTTCATGCATTCTAGCCATAATATACCATATTTTTACACAAATAATGTGCAAGTTATATGTCTTTTGCCGACCTCACAACCTCTCTCTGCCCCTACACAATGTTTTTCTAAGCTTGCTATGTTGCACATTATATGGGTGGGCACATTGTTTATGTGGATGTGTTAATTTCAAAAAATACAACAGGAGAGATATCTAAATAATGAATTATCTTTCTCACGAAATGTCTTCTGTAGAACACTTAAGTTCTAAATAACACCTTCACAGGCAATAATAAATATGACCTGGCACAGACTTTGCTTTCTTTAGCAATAGAATATCTTGGTTATTCTGAGTAAATCTGTGGTTCAGAACGCTGTTCTGTTTAAGGTACAAAAATCAATTTTTTAAATACCAATTTTTAAAAAACTTTTTGTCTTTTCTACATTATAATTATACTTTGTAAACAGTAATAAAATGACAAAGTTAAAAGTACTAAAAAATTATATTTTCAAGTCACAAAACTTAAAATAATGATTTATGATATACCTCCCTGAAATAATTGCCTGCTTTAATAATGAAAATGGTTGACCATGCTAGTGGAGAATTTGGCAAAAATTATTAAATAAATGGCCTCATATTCCAAAATTATTCACAGCCAGCCACTGGTGTATATCTATCTATCTATCTATCTGGAAACCCTGGTGGTGTAGTGGTTAAGTGCTACGGCTGCTAAGCAAAAGGTTGGCAGTTCAAATCCTCCAGGCGCTCCTTGGAAACTCTACAGGGCAGTTCTACCCTGTCCTATAGGGTCGCTATGAGTCGACTCGAAGGCACTGGGTTTTTTTTTTTTTTTAAATCTATCTATCTATAGAGAGATATCTTCTAATGACAATGATAGTCTGAAGACATCAAACACACCCCAAATATGTATAAGGCTGTATAAAATGATTTAACTCATAAGAATATTTTGCCTTTAAAATTACTATTCATTTGGAAATATTTCCACTGAAAAAGTTCTATGTTAGTTGGCTACATATAACTTGTATAAAGCAGCATAGCTATAAATTTACTATAATATCAGAAAACCTGCATTCTATCCTAATTTTGAAACAAACCAGTAAATGTCTTAAGATAAATGTCTTAAACTATTTGATGCATAGTTTTCTCACATAGAAAATAATAATTTTGGACTGGAATTGCTCAGATATTTATCAAAAATAATAGTTTATGATCTTAATTATTTAATATACATGTTGGTAGGTGCAGTGGAGACAGTACTGACTCACAGGACTCTATGTACAACAGGATGAAACCCTGCCCGGTGCCACACCATCCTCAAAATCGTTATGTCTGAGCCCACTGCTGCAACCACTATGTCAATCCACCTTGTTGAAGGTTGTCCTCTTTTTCGATGACCCTCTACTTTACCAAACATGATGTACTTCTACAGGGACTGGTCCTTCCTGATAACATGTTCAAAGTACATGAGAAGAAGTCTTACCATCCTCAGTTCTAAGGAGCATTCTGGCTGTACAACTTCCAAGACAAATCTGTTCATTCTCTTGGCAGTCCATGATATATTCAATATTCTTCATCAATACCATAATTCAAAGGCATCAAGTCTTCTTCTGTCCAGCTTTTGTATGCATATGAGGTGATTGAAAATATCATGGCTTGGGTCAGGTGCACTTTATTCCTCAAAGTGACATTTTGCTTTTTAACACTTTAAAGAGGTCCTTTGCAGCAGATTTACATAAGGCAATAATACATTGTTTGATTTCTTGACTACTGCTTGCATGGGCATTGATTGTGGATCCAAGTAAGATGAAGTCCTTGACAATTTCTTTTCCCATTTGTCATGATGTTGCTTATTGGTTCAGTTGTGAGATTTTTGTTTTCTTCATGTTAAGGTGTAATCCATACTGAAAGCTGTGGTCTTTGATCTTCATCAGTAAGTGCTTCAAGTCCTGTTCACTTTCAGGAAGAAAAGTCGTGTCGTCTGCAAAACGCAGGTTGTTAATGAGTCTTTCTCCAATCCTGATACCCTGTTCTTCATATAGTCCAGCTTCTGGGATTATTTGCTCAGCATACAAATTGAATAAGTATGGTGAAAGGATACAACCCTGACATAGAGCTTTCCCGATTTCAAACCATGCAATAACCCCTTGTTCTGTTGGAATGACTGACTGCCTCTTGGTCTAAATATAGGGTCCTCATGAGCACAATTAAGTGTTCTGGAATTCTCATTCTTTGCAATGTTACCCATAATTTGTTATGATCCACACAGTTGAATGACTTTGCATAGTCAATAAAACATAGGTGAACTTCTTTCTAGTATCCTTTGCTTTCAGTCAAGATCCACCTGACATCGGCAACGATATCCCTCATTCCAAGTCCTCTTCTGAATTTGGCTTGAATTTCTGGCAGTTTCTTGTCAAAGTATTGCTGCAACCATTTTTGAATTATCTTCAGCAAAATTTTACTTGCATTGATACTAATGATACTTTTCGATAATTTCTGCATTCTATTGAATCACCTTTCTTTAGAATGGACACTATATGGATCTCTTCCAGTTGGTTGACCCAGTAGCTGCCTTCTAATTTTCTCGGCATAGATGATTGAGAACTTCCTGCATTGCATCCACTTGTTGAAACATCTGAATTGGTATCCTGTCATTTCCTGGAGCCTTATTTTTCACCAATGGTTTCAGAGCAGCTTTGATTTCTTCCTTCAGCACCATCAGTTCTTAATTATATGCTACCTCCAGAAATGGTTCAACAATGATCAATTATTTTTGGTATGGTGACTCTGTTTTCCTTCCATCTTCTTTTGATGTTTCCTGTGATGTTCAATATTTTGCCCATAAAACCAAATCTCTTGCCCCTGAGTTGATTCCGACTCATAGCAACCCTATAGTAAGAAGTAGAACTACCTCATAGAGTTTCTAAGGAGCGGTTGGTGGATTTGGACCGCTGCATTTTTGGTCAGCAGCTGACTCTTAACCACCAATATTGCAACTTGATGCTTGAATTTTTTCCATAGTTCTTTCAGCTTGAGAAATGCTGAGTGTTTTCTTCCTTCTTGATTTTCTAACTCTAGGTCTTTGTGTATTTCATTACAATACTTTAACTCTTCAAGATGCCCTTTGAGATCTTCTGCTCAGCTCTTTTACTTCATCATTTCTTCTGTTCCCTTTAGCTACTCTTCATTCAAGAGCAAGTTTTGGAGCCCCATCTGACATCCATTTTGTTTTTTCTTTCTTTCCTGTCTTTTTGGTGACCTTTTGACTATGCAAAGGCATTCAACTGTGTGGATCATAACAAATTATGGATAACATTGGGAAGAATGGGAATTCCAGAACATGTAACTGTCCTCATGAGAAACCTGTACATAGATCAAGAGGCAGTTCTTTGAATAGAACAAGAGAATACTGCGTGGTTTAAAGTCTGGAAAGGTGTGTGTCAGGGTTGTATTCTTTCACCAAACCTATTCAATATGTATGCTGAGCAAATAATTTGAGAAACTGGACTACACAAAGAAGAATGCGGCATCAGGATTGGAGGAAGACTCATTAACAACCTATGGTATACAGGTGACACAACCTTGCTTGTTGAAAGTGAAGAGGACTTGAAGCACTTACTGATGAAGGTGGATTACATCTTAACATAGAGAAACATAAAGAAAACAAAGATCCTCACAACTGGACCAGTAAGCAACATCATGATAAATGGATTAAGGATTGAAGTTGTCAAGGATTTCGTTTTATTTGTATCCACAATCAACACCAATGGAAGCAGTAGTCAAGAAGTCAAAAGACACATTGCATTGGACATATCTGCTGCAAAAGACCTCATTAAAGTGTTGAATTCACAGATGTTTCCTTGAAGACTAAGGTGCACCTGACCCAAGCCATAGTGTTTTCAGTCGCCTCATATGCATGTGAAAGCTGAAGGATAAATAAGACCGAAGAAGAATTAATGACTGGAGTTGCAGTGTTGGCAAAGAATATTGAATATATCATGGGCTGTCAAAAGAATGCACAATCAGAATGCTCCTTAGAAGCAAGGATGGCGAGATTATGTCTCACATAGTTTGGACATGTTATCAGGAGGGATCAGTCCCTGGAGAAGGACATCATGCTTAAAAAAGTAGGAAGTCAGCGAAAAAGAAGAAGACTCTTGACGAGATGGATTGACACAGTGGCTGTAACAATGGGCTCAAGTATAACAACAATAGTGTGGATGGCATAGGACTGGGCAGTGCTTCGTTTTGTTGTACATAGAGTTGCTATGAGTCGGAATCAATTTTTTTTAAAAACAACAACAGCATGGGGTCACCATGATTCAGGGGCTGACTGGATGGCAGTTAACAACAGCAAACAATGCATTGAATGCCTTCAGAGCCTAATAAAATTTGGTTATTATTTCTTCCATTGCCTTATGCATGTATTTGTTTTCTACTTCTGTGGCTCATCCCTGTCAACTGTCTGCTTTTCAACAATGGTTCTCACCTTCACTGCATTTTGATGATCCTCCTCTTCACTCTTGTACTCTAACATTTCTTTTTTGACCAGGTTTATTTTCTCCTTTACTTTTGGCTTCCTATTCTTTCCCTGCTCTTACTCATTCCCTCGGGTCTTAAGTTACAGGTCACCTCAGCAGAGCTATTCATGATCCTCCTGTATTGGATTATAGGGTTGTCAGAGTTAGCAGAACAAAACATAAAATGGGAAGCCTAGTTAAATTTAAATTTCAGATAATCAATGGACACTATAATCATACTCCATGCAATTTGGGATATGCTTATAATATTATCCATTGTTTATTTGAAATTCAAATTTAACTGGGTGTTCTGTGTTTTGATTGGCAACATTAGATTGGCAGTCCCTGCTACATGCTCCACACTTAATGAAACTGTAACAGCACTTTTTGCCTAATGTGGTATATGTAATTAGTTAAATGACTCTCTTTCCCATTAACCTGTAGACTAAGATGCCAGTCTGCCTTTCATCACTTCAGCTCCTCCAGTGCCTAGGGAAGTATCTGGCATATACCAAAAACCACACCAAACCAGATGCCAACGCATATGTTGCAGTGTAGAACTGCGTTTCATAGGTTTTCAAGGCTGTGACATTTCAGAAAATCAAAATAAATTAATTCCCAAATACCTCTGGGTGGGCTGGAATTGTTAACTTTTCAGTCAGAATTCGAGTGCTTAACCATCTGTGCCATCCAGGGACCCTTGTCTGATACATAGTGAGTTCTTAATAAATATTTATTGTATAAATTTATGAAGTAATACTCTTACGATACTGCTATGTTTTTGAGGTAGCAAACTTTGGTCTCTATACCAAAAACAAAACCCACTGCCATCAAGTTGATTCCAACTCATAGTGATCCTATAGGACAGTAGAAGTGCCCCATAGAGTTTCCAAGGCTGTAATCTTTAGGGGGGCAGACTGCTACCTATTTGTCCCACAGAGAGGCTGGTGGGTTTGAACCGCTGACATTTTGGTTAGTGACCAAGCACTTAACCACTGTATCACCAGGGCCCTTATTTGTCTCCTACAATCTTCATAAATCAATGTACTTCTTTCCTTGTGTTTAGAAAACTAACTAATCCTACTGTAGAGTCCATAACCTCTCCATCTCTTGTTTTCACCATCTGGTTGCTTTCTGCATTTGAGGTCTTTTTATTGTCCTGCCCATGTTTGTGATTGCTGGGTAGTTATGATACCAGATGCTGATTAAGGAATGACTACGGCATTTTTTTTTTCTGTAGACTTCCCAAGTTTTCTCAGTGAGTTTAGTAGCTTAAGTCAGCAGCCAATTTCTCCTCTGGTGATTGACATTTTGAAAATTTAGATTTATAATCACCATATCACAAACATTAAAGTGGTTGCTGGCCAAATGTGGCTTTCTATCTTCAATAACTAGCTCTTCATTAAATTAAATGAGATTTAAAGTACCTAGTACAACTAACCAGTAAACTGGCTAGTTAACCAGTAAACAGCCCACTTACCCTTTGATAAGGAAAATTTCCCCAAGCAATTGGGGAAATAACAAAAAACACAAAACTCCATAAGCAAATCAGTTAACTTCTAAATGTGAGCTTCCAATCTTATTACAATCTTGCTCTCTCTGATGTTGTATCTATTCTGAGGCTGTGCACTTTAAATTGCCTTGTAGCTGCTAAACAGTTTTGGCAGTAGAAAGATGGCCTCAAGGCTTTCTGGTCCTTGGTGGGTTGGAAGCATTTCTTCTTCTATATTCCTGAACTTACAGTAGCTTAGCGAAAGTTGCGAGGCAGTTCCCTTCTCTAACACCTTTAATTACCATGCTTACCCTTATCTTGCCTGCCTTCTGCTAATCCCAACAAGGCTAGACAAAAGCATATTATTTATATTATAATATTTCCTAGCAAGTGCTTGCAAGTCAGAAGAGATGGAGAAAAGCAACTCAATTTTCCTTCTTTAATGACTTTATACATAAGCTTGACCTAATCTTAAGGGAGTTTTTTTTTCCCCCATCAGCTTCATTTCATCTCTGTTACCATAGTGACCAACCACTATCTTGCTTTTAGTCAAGTTTTTTATTTGTCTTTATTGTTAAACATAGGAATTCTGCATTATATCCAATATCCTAAAAGCTGTTTTGGGGGCATAATTATAGTCTGATTTTATTCTCTAAGGGGGTATGTTTTTATACATTCACACCAATATAAAAATGAACTAAGAATATAAACAAGAAGTTTACAAAGGAAAAACACGTGAAACACTCTGCTTACAACTGAAGTAATAAAAATTAAAACAGTAAAACACTTCTTTTTAGCCTACAAAAATTGAGAACAAAGTACACAACTTTGATGAGGTTACAGGAATATAGATATTTCATAAACCACTGTGGAAGTATAAACTGGCAGAATTAGAACAATTTTTAAGAGCCCAAAATGTTTCCAAATTCTTTAACCTAGTAATTCCACTTCTAGGAACCAATTTTAGTGAAAAAATCATAGCTGCAACTGTCATGTTTTAGTTGATTGCCTTTGAGCTTACTCTGACTCATAGTGACCCCATGTAACACAGTAGGAGTGCCCCACAGGGTTTTCTTGGCCATAATCTTTATGGAAAAAAGATCCCTAGGTGTTTCTCCTCCGGGGCAACTGCGTGGATTCAAAAAGTCAAACTTTTGATTAGTAGCCAAGCACTTAACCATTACACCACCAGTGCTCCTTGCAATAGTTATAAAGAGTTATAAATATGAGTAGTTATAAATAGAAAAATAAACAGAAAAGAAACAGCTTAAGTTTTCTACAATAAAAGATAAGTTAAATAAATCCTGGTAGAGCTAAACATAACTAAGTAAGCTATGCAACTGTTATGTATTTTACACAAGCATTTATTGATGTGGAAAGATAGGAAATACAGTAGTCAGTTTAATGTACACTCTAATTCCCTTTTTAAAAGACATAAAAGTGCTTTACTAGGATAGTGAGCTGTTTGGATGTGTATACAGCAAAACGTTAAGAATGAATTTGTCTAGATGAGGCAATTATAGGTGATTTTTATATTCATCTTTTTAATAAATCTGATTTAAACATTTTCCCACAATAAACTGCTATTATTTTATACAACTAAATATTCTCAATTCCTTCTAGGTCACTTTTTTTTTTTTTTTCCTACTGAAACACCTGTGCTGTCTTCACACGTGCTTGCCAATATTTTAAGAATTTTTAGGGCAGGCTCATACTTTCTCCAGCCTCATCCTGCTTGGAAATCCTGGTTCCATCTTGTTTTTGTTTACCTTCCCTGGCTGTTGTCCTCTCTTTAACCTGCCATGGAGTTTGTGTAGGTTAGTCCCTTTTTCTGCACCCTCCAGACTACCAAATAACAGACTTTTTCTTGAAGGCTTGGGGAAAACTAAAGGGATTTCAATGCAATTCAGAATAGAAAAGTTTTAAAAAAGAATATTGGATTTTCTGAGGTTCGTTACCCATCCCCTTGATATGGAAAATTTCTCACTTGACCATATTTTTCTAAGTCCTTTTTGTTTCCAACCTATTAGAGTCTTTCAAGTCCCTAGGTGTTGCAATGGGTTAAGCACAACCACTAACCAGAGGTAGCCCTGAGTCGGAATTACCAAACCCAAACAAAACTCATTACCCTCAAGTTGATTCAGAATCATAGTGACCCTATAAGACAGAGTAGAACTGCTCCATAGGGTTTTCAAGGTGTAATCTTTACGGAAATGGGCTATGGCTGGTGGGCTCGAGCTGCCTACCTTTTGGTTGGCAACCGAGAGCTTTAACCACTGTGCCACTGGTGCATTGGATGGCAACAGGTTTTTTTTTGAGTCCTCCAGGAAGTTACTTCTCCATGTCTTCCTGCTTTTTGAGTCTGCAGGGACCACTAAAGTTTTTTCCCTCTCAAACTGCCAAGAGTTAAGTTTGTCATTTCTGATACTTTCTTAAATAAAGGAGTTTAATGTTTCCGTGTCTCATATCTCTTCTACAAATTAAACCTGTGGACTTTACCTTTTACAATTAAAAAATCCATCAGTATGCTGTTTTTCGATAAAAATAGCCACCTCTTTTTTCTTTCAAAGAGGTATTGTTCAATCTCTCTAAGCAACTGCCTTAAACTGCAGTCCACTGAGAAACCAAAATTTTAGTAAAACACATGAAGATTTTTTTTTTTTTAAGGTAGGCTTTTGTTTTAAAGAACTTCAGGTTTTGATTTCATAAGACACTGGATAAATTAATAATAGTGAAAAAAAAAACAAATACCAAACCCATTGCCATCAAGTCGAGGAAAAAAAAAGGGAAAAGCAAAAACTGACAGAAAAAATATTTTTAAAAACTAGGGTTGTATCATACTGTGAGGATGGCACAGGACTGGGCAGTGTTTTGTTCTGTTGTACATAGGTCGCTATGAGTCAGAGCTGACTTGATGGCACCTAACAACAACAACATCATTTTCAGAGCTCCTTTGAAATACTCAGTTGCAGATTGGTACCAGCTCTGGGACAGACAAAGCAGAATGATGAGAGGGCAAGAACGTGGCCTATCAAATAAGATTAGGATTCAAGTCCCAGCTCTGTTAGTTACTAGCTGTTTCATCCTTATTGCCTTCCCAATAAAAATGGAATGTTATGGCTACTTACATGGAGTTCATTCTGACTCAATGCAGCCTTGTGTATAAAAGAACAAAATATTGCTACATCCCGCACCATCTTCAAGATTATCAGTATGTTTGAGTCCATTGTTGCAGCTGTTTTGCAGCACCCTCCAACCTAGGGGGCTCATTTTCCAGCACTATACTGAACAATATTCTGAAAATAGGAATATTCCCTTCTAAATAGGACTGAGTGTAGTAATAACACAGAACTCCTTATTAGAACTCAATAAGTACATTTTCCTTTTTCTATGGTCTCAGTGAGACATAGATGGCTCTGTTCAGGCAATTGAGTCCTCATTTTGGCACACAAAACAGTTCCCAATAAGCCCAGACAGGGTATTTTGCCCTTTGGAATAAAATAAGACAGTTTCTACCACACACAGTCAGAATCCCTGCTGGGCAAGTGAAGAATAAACCCACAATCCAATTCCCTGGGGTGAGGTTGGGAAATAACAAGCTGCCCATAGCCTCGCCTTCTCTCTTCTCCTACCTTAAAAAAATAAGAGTAAACTCCAGGTCTAACATTTACTAAAGGGCTCCCAGCTTCTTAAACTTTGATCCAAAACTCCAGTATAAGACCCATACTTTCAAAACCTTTGTAACTTCATGGTCTTAAATTGACTGAAAGCCTGATAATATCAAAGACAATGAAAATTTGGTGATAATAATAATAATCACAGTGGCTACATTTAGATGAAGGCCTAAGATGAGTCTCACAACTAGGAGAAAGCAAGCAGTTTTATTATAAATAAGGAAATTATATCCCCCAAACAGTGAAGGAGTCAAGATTCAAGCATCGGATGGTTTAACTATAAAGACTGATTTTATCTACTACCTATACTCTCTTTGTAAGCTAACCCTATGAATGCCAGTAAATTTCCATTAGTCCTTAAACTAGCCCAAGCCAAATTTGGCCTGGTCCACATGTGCAGAAGGGCCAGCTGTGACTGGTAATTGACCTCAACAGAGGACGTAGCTACAAATGGAGCGAATTGAAAAGAAAATCATCACCCAAACCCGATTCTGAATCGAGAGGTTGGACAAGAACCATGTCACCTCCTGTTTCCTGACTACCTTCTAGAAGTTTCCTTCTCTAGTACTCCCCAGGGCCATCACCTTACTGCCCAAATCACATATAAGCCGTGCTTTCCCGTAGCTGGATCTGAGGAACTTTCTTCTGGCTCCTTGCTCTGAGCATTGCAATAAAGTTACTTTCTTAGTCATTCAGTGCTGCTATAACAGAAATACCACAGGTGTATTTAATGTCAAGTGTCTTTAACAAAGAGAAATTTATTCTCTCACAGTCTAGTAGGCTACAAGTCCAAATTCAGGGCTTCAGCTCAAGGGGAAGGCTTTCTCTCTCTGTTGGCTCTGGAGGAAGATCCTTGCCATCAATCTTTCTCTGGATGAGGAGCTTCTCAGGAGCTTCCAAAGGATGTGCTATTCTCCTGGCTCTTGTTTGTTGGTGGTATGAGATCCTCCACTCTCTGCTCACTTCTGTTTCCTTTTATCTCTTACAAGCTAGAAGGTAGAGTAGACCACACCCCAGGGAAACTCCCTTTACATTGGATCAGGGATGTGACCTTGGTAAGGGTGTTACAATCTCACCCTAATCCTCTTTAACAAAAAATTACAATCACAAACTGGAGGACAACCACACAATACTGGGAATCATGGCCTAATCAAGTTGACACATATTTTGGGGGGACACAATTCAATCCATGACACTTTCTCAAGATCATTGGTGTCCAGATCATTGGTAAGTCTGAGCATGCTGGACAAGGACCCGCCTTCCTGGCTTTAGTAACACCCTCTTATCTTGAGAACAGATCTTCATATTAAAATTAAGCCAAATTTTTGGTAACTTTTCCAAGAGAAAATTTTTAATTTTTCAGGAGATGTTTTATTCTTCTGAAAGAGAATCATAATTTACAATGAAGTGGTATTCTTGAGAAATAGCTTTTGATGATTTAAAATGTGTCATCATGATTCAAGTACTATTAGACTATGTTAAAGCAGAAAGAAAACATTAAGAAATTTTTATTTGTTTAAAAAAACTAAAAGTAGAAAATAATAATTATAAATAACATTCTTTGTTTTTTCTGTAAGAAATAGATATATGGCAAAGTGATTTAGCAAATGTTGAAATATTAAACATCCTAGAGTTAATGATATATATTTATGTCTATTTCCAAGAAAGGTAATCCCATTGAATGCAGAAATTATTGAAAAATATCATTATGATCACACGAAAATAAAATTTTGCTGAGGAGCATTCAAAAGCGGGTAGAGCAGTGTATCAATAGGAAGCTGCCAGAAATTCAAGCCAGATTCAGAAGAGTCGATTCTGACTCATAGAGACCTTATAGGACAACTGCCCCATAGAATTCCCAAGGAGTGCATGGTGGATTCGAACTGCAAACCTTTTGGTTATCAGCCATAGCACTTAACCACAATGTCACCAGGATTTCCAGAAGAGGACTTGGAATCAGGATATCATTGCCGATGTCAGATGGAACCTAGCTGAAAGAAGAGAATACCAGAAAGATGTTTGCCTGTGTTTCATTGACTATGCAAAGGCATTCAACTATGTGGACCATAACAAATTATGGATAACATTGTGAAGAATGGAAGTTCCAGAAAACTTGTCCTCATGAGGAACCTGAAGATAGATCAAATGGTGGTCCTTCGAACAGAACAAGGGGATACTGGTTGGTTTAAAGTCAGGAAAGGTGTGCATGAGTGTTGTATATTTTTTCGCCATACCTATTCAATCTGTATGCTGAGCAAATAATCTGAGAAGCTGGACTATATGAAGAAGAACAGGGCATCAGGATTGGAGGAAGACTCATTTACAACCTGCATTACGCAAATGACACAACCTCGCTTGCTCAAAGTGAAACACTTACTGATGAGGATCAAAGACTACAGCCTTCAGTATGGATTACACATCAACAGAAACAAATAAAAAATCCTCACAATTGGACCAATAAGCAGCATCATAATAAACATCAAGAAAAGACTGAAATTGTCAAGGATTTCATTTTACTTGGATCCACAATCAACACCCATGGCAGCAGCAGTCAAGAAATCAAAAGATGCATTGCATTGGGCAAACTGCTGCAAAGACCTCTTTAAAGTGTTGAAAAGCAAAGATGTCACTTTGAGGACTAAGGTGCACCTGAACCTGTTTTCAGTCGTTTCATATGAATGTGAAAGCTGGACAATGAACAAAGAGGACCTAAGAAGAGCTGACACCTTTGAATTGTGGTGTTGGAGAAGAATATTGAATATAACATGGAATTCCAAAAGAATGAACAAATCTGGCTTGGAGGAAGTACAACCAGAACGCATCTTAGAAGCAAGGATGGAGAGACTACGTCTCACATACTTTGGACACGTTGCCAGGAGGGATCAGTTCCTGGAGAAGGACATCATGCTTTGTAAAGTAGAGGGTTAGTGAAAACAAGGAAGATCCTCAACAAGATGGATTGATACAGTGGCTGCAACAATAGGCTTAAACACAACAAGGATTGTGAGGGTGGCCCACTACTCGGCAGTGTTTCAATCTGTGGTACACAGGGTCTCTGAGTCAGAACCACTTGATGGCACATAACAACAACAAAAGAGTTAATGAATAAATTAATAATTGCCTATTCTTAGTGAATTCGTCAGAAAAAATAGTCAAATTTTATGGAAATGAAAAAAGTAAGTTATATAACACTCCCCCCCCGCCATGGTCCTTAATGTCACAAATTTCAACTGTCATTTTGGGAAATAGAAATTATGAAATAACTAATTTCAACATATGCCATTACGAGGCTTCCAAAAAGAAAACAAAATTATCATTTTTAAAATAAACCCACTGCCTTCAAGTCGATTCTGACTCATAGCGACCCCACAGAGTTTACAAGGCTGTAAATCTCTATGGAAGCAGATTGCCACATCTTTTTCCTGTGGAGTCACTGGTGATTCAAACCATGGACCTTTTGGTTAATGGTCAATCGCTTTAACCACTGCACCACCAGTTCTCCTTAAAAACCAATCCAAATACATTGTCATCAATTCCAACTTCTAGCTACCCTATAAGACAGAGTAGGATTGCCCCATAGGATTTCCAAGGAGCGAGTCATGGATTCCAAACTTTTGGTTAGCTGCTGCGCTCTTAACCACTGTACCGCCAGGGCTCCATTTTAAAAATAGGTGATTTTAATGTTACTAAATGTATACATTTTCCCAAATACCAAAATTTCAAGCATTTTTACCTGCAAAAGTGAGGTAGACTTACAATTAAATTTCTATTGTATTCATTGAATTTAAAAAATGAATTAAAAAAAAATCCATGAGTCTATAGTGATAAAAGATGAGAGAGGTACAAAAAGAGAGAGAGGTAAAAAGGGAATTTCTTAAAAGAATGCTACTACAATGTAGAAAGACTGATAGATTAGAATTTTGCCATTTTGTAATCTCTAATGTGAATTCCAGCCATAGCACTTAACCACTACGCCACCAGGGTTTCCAGTGTGAATTTAGTCATGGATTGTGAATGGATATTATAACTAGTGTGTAAAAAGATGCTGGAGTCAAGGTATTCATATATTTTCAAATCTCACAGGTTACCTAATAATTACAAAGGGGATAATATATGATGGAGAAAGTTGGCAGCTGGCACCTCAACTAAGCGGCCAACCCAACTGTGGGGCAAACTAACATTATGAGGCTTCTGATATGATCCAGTAAGAATCATATAGCACCAACAATCTAGTAGTCTTGCTCACGAAGGTAACCTTAATATGATGAGGAAATGATCACCAAGTCCAGAATCTGGATATTTTAAGAGACAACAGGCCAAGAATTTTCAAAAAGTCAATGTCATGAAAAACTAACAAAACAAATGTAGAGACACAGTTGTATATTAAAAGACTGAAGAGATGTAGTAACCAGATGCAAATCCATGAATATTGTTGGATCCTGAGTCCAAGAGACAAAATAGAGAATCTAAAAGACACTTGAGGGATAAGCGGAAGAACTTAAGTATAGACTTTACTTTGGCTGATATTTTGGAATTATCATAAATTTTCTTGTTGTGGTTATAGAGGGAGATATAGAGTGAAATAATGACAGGTGATGTGTCACAATGCCTTTAACTTACAGAGATAGGGAGAAAGTTAATGTGGCTAAATGTTAAAAATTGGTGAGTCTAAGTAAAGAATTCCCCATACATCTGTCAGTTTGTTGTACTGTGGGGACTTTTGTGTTACTGTGATGCTGGAAGCTATGCCACCAGTATTCAAATAGCAGCAGGGCCACCCATGGCAGACAGGTTTCAGCTGAGCTTCCAGACTAAGCCAGACTAGGAAGAAGAACCTGGTGGTCTACTTCTGAAAAGAATTAGCCAGTGAAAACCTTATGAATAGCAGCAGAACACTGTTTGATATAGTGACAAAAGATGAACCCCTCAGGTTGGAAGATACTCAAAATGCAATTGGGGAAGAGCTGCCTCCTCGAAGTAGAGTCGACCTTAATGACGTGGATGGAGTAAAGCTTTCAAGACCTTCATTTCCTGATGTGGCATGACTCAAAAAGACAGGAAACAGCTGCAGACATCCATTAATAGTCTGAACCTGGAATGTACAGAGTATGAATCTAGAAAAATTGAAAGTCATCAAAAATGAAAATGGAACAGATAAACATAGATATCCTAAGCATTAGTGAGCTGAAATGGACTGATATTGGTCGTTTTGATTCAGACAATCATATGGTCTGCCTTGCTGGGAATGACAACTTGAAGAGGAATGGAGCTGCGTTCATTGTCAAAAAGAACATTTCAAGATCTATCCTGAAGTACAACGCTGTCAGGATAATATCCATAGGCCTACAAGGAAGACCAGTTAATATCACTATTATCCAAAGTTACACAACAACCACTAAGGCCAAAGATGAAGAAATTGAAGATTTTTTTTTACCAACTTCTGCAGTCTGAAATTGATCGAACATACAATCAGGGTGCATTTTGATAATTACTGGAGATTGAAATGTGAAAGAAGATCCTGGTGGGATAGTGGTTAAGTGCTATGGCTGCTAACCAAGAGGTTGGCATTTCGGATCCACCAGGTGCTCCTTGGAAACTCTATGGTGCAGTTTTACTCTGTCCTATAGGGTCGCTATGAGTTGGAATCAACTTGACAGCAGTGGGTCTGGTTTTTTTTGGAATGTGAAAGTTGGAAACAAAGAAGAAGGATCCGTAGTTGGAAAATATGGCCTTGGTGATAAAAATGATGCTGGAGATTGTGTGATAGAATTTTGCAAGACCAATGACTTCTTCATTGTAAATACCTTTTTGCACAAACCTAAACCATGAATATATACATGGACCTCACCTGATGGAATACACAGGAATCAAATAGACTACATCTGTGGAAAGAAATGATAGAAAAGCTCAATATCATCAGTCAGAACAAGGCCAGGGGCCAACTGCGGATCAGACCATCAATTACTCACATATAAGTTCAAGTGGAAACTGAAGAAAATTGGAACAAGTCCATGAGAACCAAAGTACGACCTTGAGTATATCCCACCTGAATTTAGAGACCATCACAAGAACAGATTTGATGCATTGAACGCTAGTGTCTGAAGACCAGAAGAGTTGTGGAATGACATCAAGGACATCATACACGAAGAAAGGTCATTAAAAAAGACGGAAGAGAAAGAAAAGACCTAAATGGATGTCAGAAGAGACTCCAAAACTTGCTTTTCAACATTGAGTAGCTAAAGCAAAAGGAAAAAATGATGAAGTAAAAGACTTGAACAGAAGATTTCGAAAGGCAGCTCAAAAAGACAAAGTATTATGACGACATGTGCAAAGACCCAGAGATAGAAAACCAAAAGGGAGGAACACCCTCAGCATTTCTCAAGCTGAAATAACTGAAGAAAAAAGTCAAGACTCAAGTTGCAATACTGAAGGATTCTATGGGGAAAATATTAAATGATGCAGGAAGCATCAAAAGAAGATGGAAGGAATACACAGAGACACTATACCAAAAAGACTGGTTGAAGTTCAACCATTTCAGGAGGTAACATATGATCAGGAACCAATGGTACTGAAGGAAGAAGTCCAAGTGCACTGAAGATACTGACGAAAAACAAGGCTCCGGGAACTGACGGAATACCAACTGAGATGTTTCTCAACAAACAGATGCAGCACTGAAAGTTCTCGCTCCTCTATGCCAAGAAATTTGGAAGACAGCTACCTCGTCTACTGACCAGAAGAGATCCGTATTTATGCCTATTCTCAAGAAAGGTGATCCAATCAAATGCAGAAATTATCAAACAATATCATTAATATCACAGGTAAGAAAAATTTTGCTGAAGATCATTCAGAAGTGGATGCAGCAGTATATCGACAGAGGACTGCCAAAAATTCAAGCCAGATTTAAAAGAGGGCATGGATCCAGGGATATCATAGCTGATGTCAGATGGATCCCGGTTGAAAGCAGAGAATACCAGAAAGATATTTACCTATATTTCATTGGCTATGCTAAGGCATTTGACTGTGTGGATCATAATGAATTATGGATAACATTGTGGAGACTGGGAATTCTGGAACACTTAATTGTGCTCATGAGGAATCTGTACATGGATCAAGAGGCAGTCATTTGAACAGAAGAAGGGGATACTGCGTGGTTTAATGTCAGGGAAGGTGTTGCATCAGGGTTTTATCCTTTCACCATACCTATTGAATCTGTATGCTGAGCAAATAATCCGAGAAGCTGGAGTATATAAAAGAGAACTGGGCAACAGGGTTGGAGGAAAACTCTTTAACAATCTGTGTTATGCAGATGACACAACCTTGGTTGCTGTAAGTGAAGCAGACTTAAAGCGCTTACTGATGAAGATCAAAGACCGCAGCCTTCAGTATGGATTACACCTAAACATAAAGAAAACAAAAATTGTCACAACTGGGCCAATAAGCAGCAACATGATGAACAGAGATAAGATTGAGGTCTTCAAGGAGTTCATTTTACCTGGATCCACAATCAACACCCATAGAAGTAGCTGTCAAGAAATCAAAAGACCCATTGCATTGGGCAAATTGGCTGCAAATGACCTCTTAAAGCGTTGAAAAACAAAGATGTCACCTTGAGAACTAAGGTGCACCTGACCCAAGCCATGGCGTTTTCAATTGCCTCATATGCATGCAAAAGCTGGACAATAAATAAGGAAGACCAAAGAAGAATTGATGCCTTTGAATTGTGGTGTTGGCAAAGAATATTGAATATACCATGGACTACCAAAAGAACGAACGAATCTGTCTTGGAAGAAGTACAACCAGAATGCTCCTTAGAAGCAAGGATGGCGAGACTACATCTCATATACTTTGGACATGTTATCAGGAGGGATCAGTCCCTGGAGAAGGACATCATGCTTGGTAAAGTAGAGGGTCAGCGAGAAAAAGGAAGACCCTCAATGAGATGGATTGACCCAGTGGCTGCAACAATGGGCTCAAGCATAGCAACAATTGTGAGGGTGGTGCAGGACTGGGCAGTGTTTCATTCTGTTGTGCATAGGGTACCTATTAGTTGGAAATGACTCGATGGCACCTAACAACATAACAACCGCAACATGTAAAGAATATGTAAACACTCCTTTTTCTTTGTTTTATCAGCATATTTTTTTTGAAATATAAACATTTCTTGGGAGTATTTTATTATTTTCGTGTTGTTTCCTTGTATACTGCCAGTAGATAAGCAAGCTGTTTTCTTTACAACTTTTCCAAATTATTCATCAGTCATTTTTTTCCATAGTACACTAAAACTGGAATAAAAAAGTAATCTGTCTCAAGCATAAAAACAAATCACCAACAGGAAGAGGAAGTAAAGGAATAGAAAGAGTTCAAAACTGGCATTCAAAAATTTCATTTGAACAAATTCTGTCCTTGTAAATCTATCCAGAATTAAACATGTATAAAGTCATGCAGGATTACTTATGAAAGCAATGAAATTTAGAATAACTGAAAGTGTATCCTATGTTAAACGTGTATCTATGTAAAAAAAAATAGAATATAATTGTAATGGAATATTATGCAGCTATTAAAACCGGTGCTGTACAAGACTAAGTCCAGCACAACTAGATTGTGCCTGGCTACCAACTGGCTGCTCTGACAGGGATTACAGCAGAGGGTCCCGGACAGCACTGGAGAAAAATGTGGAACAAAATTGTAACTCAACAACAAAAAAAAAAGACCAGACTTACTGCTTTGACAGAGACTAGAGAAACCCTGAGAATATGATCTCAGGATGCCCTTTTAGCTCAGTAATGAAGTCAGCTCATGAGGTTTGCCATTCAGCCAAAGATTAGACAGGCCCATAAAACAAAATGAGACTAAAGGGGTACACCAGCCCAAGGGCAAGGATGAGAAGGAAAGAGGGGACAGGAAAGTTGGTAATGGGGAACTCAAGTTTGAGAAGGCGAGAGTGTTGACATGTTGTGGGGTTGGCAACCAATGTCACCAAACAATATTTGTACTAATTGTTTAATGAGAAGCTAATTTGTTCTATAAGCCTTCATCTGAAGTACAATTAAAAAAAAGATGTTTATATTGGTAATATTAGCTGTATTTTGGTTCATATAGTTCTCACTCATTTAGAGATAATAATCATGTAAATCCCACATATTACTTGTTTACAAAGCAGAGCTGAATGTATTAAATAAAAAGAAAAATTATGCCATATATTGTTAAGATGAAAAAAAGCTTAATAAACTGCATATTCAGTATTAGACCATTTCCTCTGTGTGTGTGTGTGCATGTATTCAGACAGAGATACCCAAGATTAACAGTGGCTATCTCTGATGAGATTATAGGTGCTTCAATTTTTCTTTATTTTGACTACATGTATTTTCCTCTGACTTTTCTACAGTGACTGAGCTTTGCTTTGATAATAAGATAAAAAGTTAATAAAAAACAAAACCAAAAAACAAAACCAAACCCAGTGCCGTCGAGTTGATTCCAACTCATAGAGACCCTACAGGACAGAGTAGAACTACCCCAGAGTTTCCAAGGAGAGCCTGGTGGATTTGAACTGCCGACCCTTTGGTTAGCAGCTGTAGCACTTAACCACTATGCCACTAGGGTTTCCATAAAACAAAGGAAATTTAAATATATGTGACACTCCCAATCTTATTCTCCTGCTATTTGTGTCACTTTATGTGCAATCCCAACTTTTGCAACATTTCTGATTACAAACAAGAGCACCACTTACCAATTTAAACTCCTATTTATAACCATCTAAAGACTGCACCCTGTCCAGCAGTTGTAAGCATATGAGGCGATTAAAAACACCATGGCTTGGGTCAGGGGCACCTTAGTCCTTAAAGTAACATCTTTGCTTTTTAACACTTTAAAGAGGTCTTTTGCAGTGGTTTGCCCATTGCAATGCATCTTTTGATTTCTTGACTGCTGCTTCCATGGATGTTGATTGTGGATCCAAGTGAAACGAAATCCTTGACAACTTCAATCTTTTCATGATGTTTATCATGATGTTGCTTATTGGTCAGTTGTGAGTATTTTTTATTTCTTTATGTTGAGGTGTAATCCATACTGACAGCTGTAGTCCTTGACCTTCATGAGTAAGTGCCTTTGAATTACGGTGTTGGCCAAGAATATTGAATATACCATGGACTGCCAAAAGAATGAACAAATCTGTCTTGGAAGAAGTACAGCCATGCTATAGATTGAATTGTGTCTCCCCGAAAAATGTGTATCAACTTATCTAGGCCATGATTTCCATATTGTGTGATTGTCCACCATTTTGTCATCTAATGTGATTTTCCTATGTGTTGTAAATCCAACCTCTACAATGTTAATGAGGTGGGATTTGCAGCAGTTATGTTAAAAGGCAGGACTCAATCCACAAAATTAAGTTGTGTTTTAAGTCAATCTCTTTTGAGACATAAAAGAGAGAATCAAGCAGAGAGACATGGGGACCTCATAACAGCAAAAAACAAGACCCAGGAGAATAGCGTGTCCTTTGGACCCAGGGTCCCTGCTCTGAGAAGCTCCTTGATTGGGGAAGATTGATGACGAGGACCTTTCCCCAGAGCTGACAAAGAAAGCCTTCCCCTAGAGCTGGCACCCTGAATTCTGACTTCTATCCGCCTAGACTGTGAGAGAATAATATTGTCTTTGTTAAAGCCATCCACTGGTGATATTTCTGTTATAGCAGCACTAGATAACTAAGACAAGCCAGAATGTTCCTTAGAAGCAAGGATGGTGAGACTTCATCTCACATACTTTGGACATGTTATCAGGCGCGATCAGTCCCTGTAGAAAGACATCAACCTTGGTAGAGTGTCAGAGAAAAAGAGGAAGACCCTCAACAAGATGGATTGACACAGTGGTTGCAACACTAGGCTCAAGCATAACAATGGTCACGTGGATGGTGAAGGACTGGGCAGTTTCGTTCTGTTGTACATAGGGTCGCTATGAGTCAGAACCGACTCAACGACACCTAACAACTACAATAACAAAGGCTGCACCAAGAGATACTAAGCCCAGCTGAGTTGCTTGGTGGTTTAGTGGTACACCAGTGAAATTAACAATGACAAGAAAGCATGATGGACTGATTTCTGATATGGAAAATGGCTTGTGTGGATGCATAATATGATACAATAAAACTAAATGACTTTGAACCAAATGACAACTTTAGCAAAGGCATTATTTCTCTGCATAAAAATGAGTACAGTGTTGAGAAATAAGTAGAATAGTTCAGCGTTAGCAAAGAATGGTTTGATAGCTTAAAGAAGAAAATTTTTATCATCACATAAAATGCCAGAATTCAGGGGAAAGTTACAAAGACTGATGTTGGTGGCCCTGATTTACATTTTCTACCATTATTCAGAAATAAAACCTAAAATAAACTGGAACTCACTTGTACCTAAGGAAACATGGACTGAAAATAATGGATAACATAATCATGTTATTATCCTTTTTTTTTGGAACTACTTAACAAAAATACTCTTCTGACTTAATTTTCACACTCTGCTCTCTGTCTCTGGGTGAATAGTGTGCCGCCTCACAGCATCTGAAGAAAGGCATGTTCACAGAGAAGTGGAACAAGGGCCAATTTTGAGCTTAATTGCATGACTATCAGAGAACGTCAAGTATCATCAGGAATCTTGCCAGAATTCCGCTAAAGCATTTTGGATTAAGAGTCAGAAGACCTGAATTCTAGTCCCAGTTGTACCATTAAGCAGCCACGTGATCTAAGTCAAATCACTTCACCTTTTTATTTAAAGTTTCTTTATTTATAAATAGCAGCCAAGTGCTTAAGCGGGGAACCAGCAGGCCTCCCGGCAAATGAAATCTGTAGAACAGGCAAATGGATAGAGACAAAGGCTTACTAGTGGTTAACCAGGGAATGGGGTGGGGGGAGGGGGGATAAGGAGACACTGCTTAAAGGTACTAAGTTTGTTTCGGGGGCGATGAAAACCTTTTGGAAGTAGGGAGTGGTGATGGTTGTACAGCATTGTAAATGCAATTAATGTCACTGAATCATACACTTAGAATGGCATATTTTTTGTTATATATATATATATATATATATAGCCATGATTAAAAAAAAAAGTGGTTTACTCTATAGAAGTATATTTTGGCAAATATATCTTCAAAAGCCCATGTTGACTATACTTGAATCTTCATTCACATTTAATTTTTTAGTTGAAGAAAAATATTTTTGTTTAGAACTCTCCTTTTTTAAAATTTTTGAATCAAAATATTGGAAGTATATATTAAGCCCAGTTGAGTACTGCAGAAATTCCCTATATCTTCGTCAACAGAGGACTCCGTAATCAGATTATGTTAAATCTAAATCTTCAGTAGATTACTGTCTGGGTTTGTCAGTATGAAACAATCTTTATTGTATTCCCTCAATACAGAAGACTAACACACAGAAGTTTAAAATATAGTAATTAGTGTTTTATAGTCCTCAAAATAGTCCCCAAGTTTGGATAAATATCCAAATTGTTTAAGCTTTTGGGTGTATTTTTTTTTTTAATTACCTAAAACTGTTGGAATTCTCAGTGATTGCATATTTTGGTCATAAATATGTGCATATTTCTTTGGACAATTAGCTCTGCATACATTTTCTGTTTTTTATTAGACTGGATAGCATTGCCCATTTCTTTATTTAAAAAAGAACAGCAACCTATCTCTTTCTTGATGTTCCAGGCTTTTATAAAGTCAATGTTTTTAGAATCAAGTGATTATTGCTACTACAAATCAGAATTATTTTGCACTTCAGGGATTATTTTTCTGTTTTGTTATATTTATTTATTTCTTATATTTTCTAGGTACTAAAAGTACAAATAATAACTTCTTACTAATAGTAAACCAGAGTTTTTAAATAATGTAGTTCCTATTTCATAATTATGTATAAACTTCTCAGAACATCTGATGTTATGTTTCTGTCTTCAGAATACATCAGTAGAGAACCCTTTGATAGATTTGCTAACACTCACAGATGGAGACTACTTTGAATAAGTATAGCAATGAACATTTTGTCCCAGCTAACATTTTTCCAATTTGTTATTTGATAGCAAAGTAACATCTTTCAAAATCACAATTCAAGTAAACGGTTCCCTTGAAAAGGAGGTCCTCCTAATATTTTATCAGGCCTCTTTTTACAGAAGATTAAGGAGACACAGTTTTTTTTTTTTAATATCCTCCAAATAAGCCTATTTTCTTGCATTGCTTCCACACCTTGATAAAAGAACAGTGAATTTATACAAATGTCATCATCTAGTTTACATGCATACCCTTTAGATTTTTGTTCCTCTCTCCTTGAGCACAGCTGCTAAAGTTCACTTCTTCACTTGCCACATCAGTAATTATAATGGAGTTGCAGCCTACATGATTGCAAATAAATTTTTGTATTTTTTCCCAGCAAAATAGTCAACCTGCTTCCTTCAAATGAAAAGAAATGTAATTAAGTTTCACATCTCCTTGGCTAATGATCATGGAAGGAGCTAAAATCTGGAGTCCAGTATTCTCTTCCCAATTCCCTCGCTCTCCATATTGGCAGATATTTTGATGTAGCAATAACTGCCCAATCTGTCTTGTTCACAAGGAGTGCACTGCACAGTAGGTAAAGCCAATGAACTGCAGGATGGCTTTATCCTTCCTTCCCTTGCTGCATATTTTATGGCCTTTAATGTAGCTTCATTCCTTGTTAAATGCATTTTCCAGGCAATTTGACAGATGGGACTGATTTTTTTTTTTTGGTATTTATTTGGTATTTGCAAAGCAAGAACAAATCTGCCTTCTTCAAACAGTTTCTAGTTAGAACTCAGTAAAACCGTACAAGACTTTGTTTTGTTTTGCTTGTGTATGTGTGTGTGTGTTTGTCAAGCGGGTATTTAACCTAGTAGAACTTTACAGTTTCCAAAAGCCTGACACCAATACATCTTAAATATGGAACCATTCTATTGATATTTTTAAAAGGAAAGATCAAGGTCCTATATATTCTAAACAAAATTAATAAAACTGCCAGTAAGTACACATACCAGGTGACTGCCAGAGACACTTGATACTGTGTTGAGCACCTACAGGGAACATAATGATGCAGGATGATAAAACTGGGTGACATGGTGATATAAGTTCACGTTGACTCAAATCACTCCTGAGAACTATTTTTACACCAGTCCCACACTCCGAGCTATCATAAATTAGTAATCACCAAAATGATTAACAGCTTTTATTTAACCTTTTTCTATATTCATGAGGATGAGATTATGGTATGGTTTCGATTTATAGTTGTGCATTCTGTTTATTTAGAATCTTTTTTTTTAAGAAAATGTAAGGCCTCACATAAAATACATAAAACCAGATCTCTAGTGCAGTGAGAGCCTTGCAATGATATATCAGTTCTTGGTTTGTAATTTCTAAATTCCTTAACTTCCAGTCCCATGGAAAGCCTCTTTTCTAACGGTAATTGATTTAGGAAAAGCAATTCTGTAAATGCTGGTAATTTTTCACAATGCATGTATTAATGGGGATGGCTATACCAATCCACCTAAGGAGCCCTGGTGACACAACTCGTTAAGCACTTGGCTACTAACTGAAAAGTTGGCAGTTCGAACCCACCCAGCAGCTCCATGGGAAAAAGACCTGGCAATCTGCTTCCATAAAAAGTACGGCCTACAACCAAGAAAACCCTATGAGGAAGTTTTACTCTGTCACACAGAGTCACTGTGAGTCGAAATCAACTCAACAGCACCTAACAATGACAACATACCAATCCACCTAGGCTTGCATCTGTTCCTATGTACGAGATAGACTAAGAGCAGCAATCCATGGAGAACAATATAGGAAAAGGGACCTACTTAATTAGAGGACATAAAAATAAATGAAGCATTTATCCAGGAAGAAAATATGTCAGTAAAGCAGTCAGGCTGGCAAGGAGATGGTGGCGGGGAAGAATTTGGAAGACAGGAATAGTAGCTGCAATAACGTCCCTTACAACAAATTATTTAAAAGTATCTTCACCCTTCACACTTATTTTCTCCACTCTCTTCTCTTCTAACTACCACTTGTCTGTCAGTTTGTCATACTGTGGTAGTTTGTGTTGCTGTGATGATGGAAGCTATGCCACCAGTATTTAAAATACCAGCAGGGCCACCCATGGTGGACAGGTTTCAACAAAACTTCCAGACTATGATTGAAAGTGAAGAGGACCTGAAGCACATACTGATGAAGATCAAAGACTACAGCCTTCAGTATGGATTACACCTCACCATAAAGAAAACAAAAATCCTCAAAAGTGGACCAATAAGCAACATTATGAGAAGCAGAGAAAAGATTGAAGTTGTCAAGGATTTCATTTTACTTGGATCCACAATCAAAACCCATGGAAGCAGCAGTCAAGAAATCAAACAACATACCGCATTGGGCAAATCTGTTGGAAAAGACCTTCTTAAAGTGTTAAAAAGCAAAGATGTCACTTTGAGAACTAAGGTATACCTGACTCAAGCCATGGTACTTTCAATCGCATCATATGCATTTGAAAGCTGGACAATGAGTTGATGCATTTGAATTATGGTGTTGGCAAAGAATATTGAATATACCATGGACTGCCAAAAGAACAAACACATCTATCTGGAAAGAAATACAGCCAGAATAGAACACTCCTTAGAAGTGAGAATGGCAAGACATCGTCTCATGCACTTTAGACGTGTTATTAGGGGGGACCAATCCCTGGAGAAGGACATCATGCTTGGTAAAGTAGAGGGAAAAAGAAGAAGACCCTCCCTCAACCAGATGGATTGACACAGTGGCTGCAACAATGGACTCAAGCATAGTATCAAATCTGAGGATGGTACAGGATTGGGCAACATTTCTGTTATACATAAGGTCGTTATGAATTGGAACCTGCTCTACGGCACCTAACAACAACAACAACTCTCTGCAGCTCAGATACTCTCTGCAGGACAGAATCACTAATTCTCTTGGCTGTCAGAAAGCTGCCTATTACTCATAGGTGCGTTTCTCTCTGGGCATTCCCTTTACCAAAGGGAGGTACCTCACCCAGGTTACATGCCTTCAGTGTCTGGTTGACGGTGGTCTAGAAACTCAGCTTCCATGCCTTAAAAAAAATAATATATTTTTTTACTTTAACATAATTCTTAAAGAATTTTCCAGCTCCAATTCTACCCAGAGGCTCTATTGAAGTCTCTGTTACAAACTCATTGTGGATCAACTTCTCTCTCTACCCAATCCTGCTTCCTTCACTCTTTTTGTTTTTGTTCTTGAGAGTACTCACCAAGAATCCTCTTACTTCCAAATTTTACTTCAGAGCCTGTTTGAAAGGAACCCAACCTAAGACACACTTAGTTCCTCAACCCAGTGTTATGAAGTTCTTCCACATGTCACCAACAATGTCTTAACCGCCAGATTCCATGAGCCCTAGATTTTTTTGCAGCTTCTATGTAATAACTCTGTTGACCTTTATTTATTTATTTTTTTCTTAACACTCTTCCCTCTTTTTGTTTCTGTGAACCCACTCTACCCTGGTCCTCTCCTTACTTCTCTATACTATTTTGACTTAACCAAGGTTTTGCTCTCAGTTTTCTTCTTTTCTTGCTCTGTATTTTTTTTTCCCCTGGGAAATCTCATTTACACCACTGGAGTTACATTCCATTATCATAGTAAAACCTCCTGAATCCACATCTTTAGCCCAGACCTCTCTCTTGCACTTCAGAAATCCATTTGGTGTTGCTCCCTGAGTATTCCACGGGCTTCTCCCCCTAACCGCTTTCCTTACCGCCCACCAAGATCCTCACCACTCCACCCTCTACACTGCTGCCAGAGTATCTTCTAAAATGTAAGGTGCCACATTCAATGGCATCAATACTGTTATTGCCATTGCTCTATTGTTATTGTTTTAAGAAGGTGTTCTATTTCTATTTCATAAACCTATGACTCTGTGAGTCAGAATTGACTCGATGGCAACGGGTTTGGTTTGCTTTCTGGTGTGACTCTATAGAAGTTTTATTACGGTGATAAAATTTTATTATGTTCTCTCCATCCAATTTCTCCCAAGCAAACTCCTTCCCTCTCTTGGTACAGTAGAAAGAGAATGGTCTTTTGAGTCACATAGAAATAGATTGTAATACAGATTTTCCCTTTAGTAACTGTGGTAACCACGGAAAAGTCACTTAAAAAGCTTGCCACCACTTCAATTTCTCCTCTCTCCTATAGAGATATCATGAGGATTAACTGAGGAAATGTGTGTTTCAATGCACCTGGACTACATAGAATTTACCGAATAAATGTCCATTTCCTTCTCTCCTGCCCCTCCTTTCCTTTCTAGGTTTATGGTTCCAGCTATGCTTTAAAAGACTAACCTCAGTTCTAAATTCCAGATAGGAAGTGCTATCCAGACCTCAGCTGGTAACTGGGCTCTTTGTTCAGCACTGAACATGTAGGGGTAAAGTCCGGCAGACATTAGCACACCTCACCAAGCATCGGAACACCTCAGGGCATAGAAGACAGATTGTTGGCTCATGAAGGGATTCACCAAAGCAGCACAGATCTGGCCAGGAGGCTGGGGTGTGCAGCTGGCAGCAGTCTCTCTGCTCTGCTCATCACAGCCATGGGAGTCAAGCACAATTTGTGTCAATCTCCCTGCTTGCTGCCAGCTTCCCTCTCCTCTCTTGACCACTTCTTGACTCACTTCAGTATTCCTGTCACTTTCTATCCTCTCATAATATTGATAAAATTTAGGCACCTAAGTTTCATGTTGATATTTTAGTGCCTATACAGGATCTGAAGAATCTTCTCAACAATTTCATTCTTTAGACCTTGAGTTTCTGTGCCCATAAATGCCCCTTGTACTCTGTAATAATTGGTTATCGATTTCAGGTTATTCACACAATGATTGATGCACTCTCACAAGGATATACACTTGGAAATAGTTTGAAGTTAGTAAGGTTTTTTTTTTTTTTTTTTTAAATTGTGTAGACTTATCTCACTTTAAAACAATCAACCATATAAACCAAATAAATCAATAGCTAATAATTTGTATTGGCAATTCAAGAGCACTTACTCAAAAATAGCAAGTTCCCATAGTGCATTAAAATTATTTTATTTACAAAAATTCAGGAATCACACAGTTATCCAGTTTCTGTGGGTCTCTCTGCCATCCACAAGTGCAGGTGCTGTGACTTCAAATCTCCAGGTAGGAAGAGTCTCCTAACTGATTTCTATGCCTCCTATTTATCCTATTCCAGTCCATTTCTCACATGGTTGTCGGGAGTCATCTTTCATAGTTGTAGACCTATCACTTCTCTGTACAACACACACACACACACACACACACACACACAGAGGGGTATGGGTTTTACCTGTTTTATTCACTGCTATTTCCCCAGCACCTCATGCTCACTAAATAGTTGAATAAGTGAACTCTACCCATAAACCCGTTGCAGTACAGTCTGACTCACAGCGACCCTATAGAACAGAGTAGAACCGCCCCATAGAGTTTCCAAGGAGCGCTTGGTGGATTTGAACTGCTGACCTTTTGATTAACAGCTATAGCTCTTAACCACTTCACTACCAGGTTTCTGAGTGAACTCTAGTTTAAAAAAATAAATAAATAAAACCCTGGAGCCCTGGTGGTGCAGTGGTTAAGAGCTATGGAGAGCTATGGCTGCTAACCAAAATGTCAGCAGATCAAACTCACCAGGCGCTCCTTGTAAACTCTATGGAGCAGTTCTACTCTGTCCTGTGGGTCACTATGAGTTGTAATAAACTCGATGGCAACTGGTTTGGTTTGGTGTTTTGGTTACTTTTTTCCGAACATAATGAGGCAAACATAATTATTATCCCCATTTTATGGATAAGAAAACAAGAGGCAATGAAAAGGATAAGTAATATGCTCTATTTTACACAGACATAAATAGTATTGCTAGGATTTTAAACTATACAATGTAAATCCAGAGTCTCCATTTTTAACCTCCAGGCTCTCCCGCTTCCCATTACTTACATGTATTTGTTACTCTACATGCCAGTCACACATTGTAACTTATAAAGAGTGTGTGTGTGTGAGGGGGGTGTCTCTAATATCAGCTGATCTGAATTGTAATAAATATGGAAGTTTTAATTTCCAAATATTATTGCTAGTAATTCATGGAAGCAATCCAGTAACACATGAAGGAAAGTAAGAAATAACCAAAAATTAGTGCTGGTAATTTATTTATTATTAGAAAAATGAAAACCGCCTGCATTCTTCTTCTTTGGTATATTGAAATATTTTTGTCTTTTAAGTTGCTAAATATCAAATGAGGTTGTATTATCTTTTATTGACATCTCTTATCTAAGAAATATTCTTAGGATAGCTGTATAAAATCATGGCATTATTCAGGCATTCTACTTTAAAATAACATGTTCCCTAATTATCAAAAGTGTTTCTTCCATGATCATAAATTAATTAAGGTGAAAATAATTAAATAATCAAGACATACCTCCTGTCATTATAATCTATTAAGAACTATTGAACCTATTCGGGAGAATTAAATATCATTATAAATGACATAAGGAGTTTCTGGGTGGTAAAAATGGTTAACACATTTGGCTGCTAACTGAAAGGTTGGAAGTTTGAGTCCACCTAGAGGTGCCTCAGAAGAAAGATCTGGTGATCTGCTTTTGAAAAATCAGCCATTAAAAACCTTAGGAACACAGTTCTACTCTGACACACATGAGGTTGCACGTGAGGTTGCCGTGAGTCCGAACTAACTCAACACAAACTGGTATGTGAAAATCACATATAGAAGAATTATAGCAAAAATCAGAATAGCTGATTTCATTGCAAAAAGATGTATTTTACTCCTTACAATTAAAAAAAGTCAAAAGCTAACATGAACAGAATTTTAGCTAAACCTTACCTAGGGAAATTATTTGCAATGTATCTGAAAGAAAAAAGGGCTGGTATATGTAATGCCCATTACCTGTCTATCAGTTTTTCATACTTTGGTGGCTTGTGTGTTCCTGTGATGCTGAAAGCTATGCCATCCATGTTCAAATACCAGCTTCCAGACTAAGACAGAGTAGGAAGAAAGGCCTGGAGAACTACTTCCAAAAATTAATGAAAACCTTATGGATCATAACACAACACTGTCTGACTCACTTGCTTTGGAAGTATCATCAAGAGGGATCAATCACAGCATCATGTTTGGTGAAGTAAAGGGGCAATGAGGGCAAAGGAGGCCCTCAGTTAGATAGACTGGCACAACACCAGAATGATGACTAGAACAAGCCTGCATTCGTGGGGATGACAGAGGACCAGGCAACATTTTGTTCTGTTGTACATAAGGTTGTCATGAGTCACAGTTGACTCAATGGCAGCTATTTATCTATCTTTATCTCTCTACATAAGATACAAAACAGTAATAAATTGATAAGAAAAAGCCATTATTAAAAAAGGCAAAAGATATAAATATATAATTTACAGAAGAGAATATGGCTAATATACATATGAAATAATGCTGAAAAGTTAAATGGACCAAATTCTTTAAGTAAATGATCAAAATTATCAGACTAGATTTTTTTTAAAAAGCCTAATATATTTTGCTTACAAGAGACTATAAATATTACAACCAAATAAAGCTAAAAGTAGAAGTATGCAAAAAGATATGCCATGCGTAATGATAAAGGGGTCAATCCACAAGGAATATTGCAACTATGAAATTAAGTCCATGGTACCCATGCAAGAAAAGCAAAAATAGGACTAATGAAAATCAGGAGGAAAATCTCACTATTATACAATCTCATTTTTCTCTTAGTCCTCTAAAGGGTTCTGAGATAGTCAAATAAATCTGAGTGTATTTTCTGCAAGCAGATGGTACAATACCATTCCAATTCATAGTGACCCTACAGCAACCCTGTTTAATAGTGTCTTAAAAAGAATGTGGGAATGACCCAAAAAGAGGAAATCACTGATTCATTAACTCATTTAATAATTGCTTATAAAACCAAACCAAACCCATTGCTGTTGAGTAGATTCTGACTCATAGCGTTCCTATAGGACAGAGTAAAACTGCCACATAGAGTTTCCAAGGAGTGCCTGATATATTCCAAAGGCGGCAGTTCAAAGCCACCAGTTGCTCCTTGAAACTGTCCTAGGGGCATTCTACCCTGTCCTATAGGGTCGCTATGAGTCGGAATCACTCGACGGCAACGGGTATATGCCTGGTACTGATTGAAATGTTTATTTGTGAGGCTAACAGAATATTTGTCAACCTAATGTGGGAAGTCATTTATAAGTTTAGTAAATGCACTAATATATATATCATATATAGTTGATAAGATTACCCAAGAACACTTACTTCCTTGAGAAACAAAAAACCAAACCCCTTGCCGTAGAGTCAATTTCGACTCATAGCGACCCTATAGGACAGAGTACAACTGTTCTATAGGGTTTCCAAGGAGCAGCCGGTGGATTCAAACTGCCCACATTTTGGTTAGCAACCGAACTCTTAAACACTGTGCCACTAGTACCTTAAAAAAGGTTCATTAAGTTGAATTAGTAATTCAAATTATAGGAAATTTTAGAGTATTTATAGCTGATGATATAGTAAGAATAAGTAAATCTGAAGTAACACAAAACAAAACAATAAAACTACTCAAAGATAAATCTGAAAAACAGGATTCTATCATTGGGGTTGATGCTGATAGGAGATAAGGTAAAGAATAAAGACATTATCTAGAAAGTAATTCATAATCCCATCTGTTTTCCAAAGTTGAATTATCTCTATTAGAATTCTCATTGACTGACTAACTGCAGTGCCCTAAATCTTTTGTGCCTCAGGCATCCTCTACCTAGATTTTTAAGCAGTATTTAACACTGTTGATATCTTTGACTGACTCTCTCTGCTTCCTTAAAAGACAAACCAAAACCAAAGCATTTGAAGCCAGTTTCCCTCTTCTGACTATTGTTCAGTTTCTGTGGCTGATGCTTCTTCTTCTTTTTGCCCCTTGAATATTGGTGATACTCAGGATTCTACCTGTGGAAATGCTCCCTGTTCTGTGTATGTTTTCTAACTGATCAAATTCTGGTGACTTCAATCACCATCTCTACTCAGACAAATCAAGGCTATGTGTCTCCCATCCCTAGAGCTCCAGCTCTGTCTTTCCACCATCCTTGAGACCATTCCCATCTTGCTAAGTGACAGGCGCCTGAATTTCATGTTCCAAACTAAAGTTCTCATTTTAACATTCTCTATCATTTTAACTGCCCTTCCTTCAAGGTTTCAAATCTCAAATAATGGGATGACTATTTATATAAACTGAGTTTCTGCATACCTCAGTGAAGAAGACATTCCTCTCAAATCAAAATCTTTCTCTCCATCTGTGCTGTAGCCATTTTATTTTGGACTCCTAAAATTTCCCACCCAAATTACACGAACATCAATTTACTGGTCTCCTGCCACCAGACTCCCCCACACAGGATAGTCTCCATACTGTTATCAGATTTTTCCCCCTCTTTTTTTTCTAACTCTTCTTTGAAACTTTTCAATACTTTTTAAGGTATGATCTTCTTCATTTCCTTCCAAGCCAAAAATAATCTTGGTTATGACCAAAGTCCCCCACGTGTCTGTCAGTTTGTCATACTGTGGGGGCTTGTGTGTTGCTGTGATGCTAGAAGCTATGCCACCAGTATTCAGATACCAGCAGAGTCACCCATGGAGGACAGGTTTCAGCTGAGCTTCTAGACTAAGACAGACTAGGAAGAAGGACCTGGCAGTCTACTTCTGAGAAGCATTAGCCAGTAAAAACCTTATGAATAGCAGGGGAATATTGTCTGATATAGTGCTGGAAGATGAGCCCCCCGGGTGGAAGGCACTCAAAAGATGACTGAAGAAGAGCTGCCTCCTCAAAGTAGAGTCGACCTCAATGACGTGGATGGAGTAAAGCTTTCAGGACCTTCATTTGCTGATGTGGCACAACACAAAATGAGAAGAAACAGCTGCAAATGTCCATTAATAATTGGAACCTGGAATGTACAAAGTATGAATCTAGGAAAATTGGAAATCATCAGAAATGAAATGGAACACATAAACATTGATATCCTAGGCATTAGTGAGCTGAAATGGACTGGTGTTGGCCATTTTAAATCGGACATTCACATAGTCTACTATGCTGGGAATGACAACTCAAAGAGGAATGGTGTTGCATTCACCGTCAAAAAGAGCATTTCAAGATCTATCCTGAAGTACGATGCTGTCAGTGATAGGACAATATCCATACACCTACAAGGAAGACCAGTTAATACGAATATTATTCAAATTTACCCACCAACCACTTGGGCCAAAGATGAAGAAATAGAAGATTTTTATCAGCTGCTGCAGTCTGAAATTGATCGAACATGCAATCAAGATGCATTGATATTACTGGCAATTGGAATGCAAAAGTTGGAAACAAAGAAGGATCAATAGTTGGAAAATATGGCCTTGGTGATAGAAACAATGCCAGAGATAGAATGATAGAATTTTGCAAGACGAACGACTTCTTCACTGCAAATACTTCCTTTCACCAACATAAACGGTGACTATACAGGTGCACCTTGCCAGATGGAAAACACAGAAATCGAATTGGCTACATCTGTGGAAAGAGACGATGGAAAAGCACAATATCATCAGTCAAAACAAGGCCAGGGGCCAACTGTGGAACAGACCATCAATTGCTCATATGCAAGTTCAAGCTGAAACTGAAGAAAATAAGACCAAGTCCATGAGAGCCAAAATATGACCTTGAGTATATCCCACCTAAATTTAGAGACCATCTCAAGAAGAGATTTCACACATTAATGCTAGTGAACACAGACCAGACGAGTTGTGGAATGACATCCATGAAGAAAGCAAGAGGTCACTGAAAAGGCAGGAAAGACAGAAAAGACCAAGACGGATGTCAGAGGAGACTCTGAAACTTGCTCTTGAGCGTCGAGCAGCTAAAGCAAAAGGAAGAATTGATGAAGTAAAAGAACTGAACAGAAGATTTCAAAGGGCCTCACAAAGACAAAGCAAAGTACTATAATGACATGTGCAAAGAGCTGGAGATGGAAAACCAAAAGGGAAGAACACGCTCAGAATTTTTCAAGCTGAAAGAACTGAAGAAAAAATTCAAGCCTTGAGTTGCAATAGTGAAGGATTCCATGGGGAAAATATTAAACGACACAGGAAACATCAAAAGAAGGTGAATGGAACACACAGAGTCATTATACCAAAAAGAATTAGTTGATATTCAACCATTTCAAGAGGTGGCATATGATCAGGAACCAATGGTACTGAAGGAAGAAGCCCAAGCTGCTCTGAAGGCATTGGCGAAAAACAAGGCTCCAGGAATTGATGGAATATCAATTGAGATGTTTCAACAAACAGACGCAGTGCTGGAGGTGCCCACTCATTTATGCCAAGAAATATGGAAGACAGCTTCCTGGCCAACTGACTGGAGGAGGTCCATATTTATGCCTATTCCAAGAAAGGTGATCCAACCGAATGTGGAAATTATAGAACAATATCATTAATATCACATGCAAGCAAAATTCTGCTGAAGATCATTCAAAAACGGCAGCAGCAGTATATCGACAGGGAACTGCCAAAAATTCAGGCCGGTTTCAGAAGAGGATATGGAACCAGGGATATCATTGCTGATGTCAGATGGATCCTGGCTGAAAGCAGAGAACACCAGAAGGATGTTTACCTGTGTTTTATTGACTATGCAAAGGCTTTTGACTGTGTGGATCATAACAAACTATGGATAATACTGTGAAGAATGGGAATTCCAGAACACTTAATTGTGCTCATGAGGAACCTTTACATAGATCAAGGGGCAGTTGTTCGGACAGAAAAAGGGGATACTGATTGGTTTAAAGTCAGGAAAGGTGTGTGTCACGGTTGTATTCTTTCACCATACCTATTTAATCTGTATGCTGAACAAATAATCTGAGAACCTGAACTATATGAAGAACGGGGCATAAGGATTAGAGGAAGACTCATTAACAACTTGCCTTATGCAGATGAGACAACCTTACTTGCTGAAAGCGAAGAGGACTTGAAGCACTTACTAATGAAGATCAAAGACTATAGCCTTCAGTATGGATTACACCTCAACATAAAGAAAACAAAAATCCTCACAACTGGACCAATGAACAACATCATTATAAATGGAGAAACGATTGAAGTTGTCAAGGATTTCATTTTACTTGGATCCACAATCAACAGCCATGGAAGCAGCAGTCAAGAAATCAAAAGATGCATAGCACTAGGCAAATCCACTGCAAAGGACCTCTTCAAAGTGTTGAAGAGCAAAGATGTCACCCTGAAGACTAAGGTGCCCCTGACCCAAGCCATGACATTTTCAATCACATCATACTGCATGTGAAAGCAGAACAATGAATAAGGAAGACCAAAGAAGAGTTGACGCCTTTGAATTGTGGTATTCGCAAAGAATATTGAATATACCATGGACTGCCAAAAGAATGAACAAATCTGTCTTGGAAGAAGTGCGGCCAGAATGCTCCTTAGAGGCAAGGATGGTGAAACTGTGTCTTACATACTTTGGACATGTTGTCAGGAGGGATCAGTCCCTGGAGAAAGACATCATGCTTGGCAGAGGACAGGTTCAGCGGAAAAGAGGAAGACTTTCAATGAGGTGTATTGACACAGTAGCTGCAACAATGAGCTCAGGCATAACAATAACTGTAAGGATGGTGCAGGACGAGGCAGTGTTTCGTGCTGTTGTGCATGGGGTCGCTATGAGTTGGAGCCGACTCAACGGCACCTAACAGCAACAACATGACCAAAGTATTTCTAAATACCTTTTCACAGTTTTCTATCCTTCAACATGAAGATGTTATTGTTAGGTGCCGTGGAGTTGATATAGACTCATAGCCACCCCATGTGACAGAGTACAAATTCCTATAGGTTTTTTTTTTTTTTTTAATCTTTATAGGAGTAGATTCCAGGTCTTTTCTCCTGTGGAGTTGCTGAATGGGTTTGAATTGCCAACCTTTCGGTTAGCAGCTGAGCGCTTAACCATTGTGCCACCAGGGCTCCTAATATGAAGATAGCTCAGATGAACTGTTTTAAAAGCATCTGAATTTTGAAGATGCTTTTTTTTTTTCCACTGTATACTGTAAGTCTGTATCACTTTAAGACAATCTAAGATAAAGTCTAAATTTAGAAACTAAGTCTATTAAGGGCTAATACTTTAAAAAAATATATTATAAAATATTTTCAGACTCTGCTGAGTTATTGTTTAGCATTCTTCTTATCAAAATGTGTGGTTCCAGTTGGATAAATGTTTGATGGTATTTATATGTGAGATATTTATTATCCATAACTTATGAATTTATCATTTGTAAAGTCTTAACAAAGTTTTAAAAGAAACTTCTGTTAGCTTATATAATTCTTTACTGTACTCTTAAGTAACTGAAACACATTTTACACATCTTCTATAGTTATAAAAATTTTTATAGGATTTTAAACATAAAAATATGTGCGATTCTAAAATATTTTGAATCAGGGTATCGCTATTATTGTTTATACATTTCTACTTGTAAATATATTTTAATAATCATCACCGCTGAAAAAATCTGTAAATTAAGAACTGCATTAACTTTTATCTTTAAAAAATCTATATATGTACATATTTCTATATATATGAATTTATGTAGCCATGTGATTTGAACATGCAAAATTGGTTTCTAATTGTAAACTTAGTTCCTTTATCCATGTCAATGAAAGATTTGATACAAATAATTTCTAAAAATCCTTTTAGCTTTAACATTCTCTGATCCTATTCAAATATTCAAGATATATCTGAGGATAAAGAATCAAGTCCAGCCACTTTAATATGGAGCAATGAGATTTTCAAAGATTCTTCTTGCCATTCAGATAATCTTGTTTACCCTTCCCACATTCTTAAGTCCTTTTTTATCCATTCACCAATACACTACATGCTTTTATCATTGAACCTCCTATTTCATTTCTTGAAAATGTCAGGGAGTGCTGATGATGGAAAGCTCCTGCTTTGTGCCTGCATTTCACTTGCTATCACCTTGAAATTTTGAGATGTAACCTTCAAAAGTGAATGTAATTTCCCTATATTTTGAAAAAAGCATGATTATAAAATAATTTCTATTGATGGTTTATGAGAGAAATTAATACATTTACCTAGTGATTACATATGTCATAACGCATATTTAGGGAGGTTCGTTTATCTTTTTTTTTTAAATGAGGGAATATGTTATTGAATCGGGGCTCTAAGAATAAGACCTGAGAAAAGGTACAATATTTAAACTAATATTTCTAACTGAAATCATGTCATTAGTACTAACAGAGTATGAGCTTCCTAAAATTCATAGTTACCATTTTTTCCTGACTATTTTTGTGATATAAGGTAACACAAATACTACTAAGTGTAATTTAAAATTTCCAGACTGTATTTGTTCATTAGTAGAATTCCCAGAACACTACTGAATTCTATATATTTAAGCATAGTAAAATAACATAGTATCTACTTGCTAGTTATTCCTGTCTCTGCAGACTTCTAGGTTGTGACCACTTTGACTTGCATTTTTTTCATGTAGCGGGCTCCTTTAAAAAAAAAAAAAAGAAAATTTAAAAAATTTTAATTAACTGCACTTATGAATTGACAAATGCATCTAAAAGAGCAAAAATAACCAAGAATGAAATGTGGAGAGCTTAATCAGAAGCTTTCCTAATTGTCAGGTTACACATCCTATCAGAACAATTTCACAAACACTACCACAATAGAGTTGTGGGTGTATAAACCCAGCGTGGAACAAACAGATGACACAGTTGTTCACCATTCTTTCTTAAAGTAACACTTCGATAGCTGCAAGGAAAAAGCTTCATACAGAGATTTTCTATCTTGCCTGTTTTGTTCCTAAGAACTAAATAAGAAATATGAAATATATTTTCCCTTGTTTTATCAATAATGGTGTGGCCAAGTAATTGTCTTTTCACCATGTTGAAATCATACTTTCTATCTCATTTTAATAATGCATTTGTAATCAGAAAATTACTTCAGCCAAATACACACTTTGCTAAGCTTTAGTTCTTATAATACTAAAGTAAAGAATTGCATCAATTAAATAACTTATAATCTCCAGCATTTTAACTGCTATTTATGTATTTTCACAATAATTTTTATTTTCCAAATTATCTTTTAGAGTCCTCATTTCAAGAACAGTTTTAGTATCTAAGTCCTACTATGTACAATTGGCTTTATTAAGCAGATATTGAATATCTTCTTGATTCTTTCACACTCCTTTTTAAATTTTTGATTGGAAAATTGCATTAAATAATGATGACAATAAAGCTTCCCTTTATGACTAAAACATGCCAAGCCCTGTCTGACCCTGTGCCCTGGCCTGGGGTCTCCCCTCCACTGATACTGGCAATTTCCAATAGACGTGATTTACATATTTGTAATCATATAGAGATTGTTCGATTTTATAAATATATAGGATTTGCATTTAGTATCCTAATGAATAATTTCAACTTATCATTTCATTTATTTCTCAAACTTGTCATCGGCTTATAAGTACAAATTTCAATGCAAAATAAATGTGTGAATCTGTGTTAGTCTCATGGAACTAACTCACTTTTTGAAATACATTTTATTGCTAATAATACATATGAGTATTTTGGGCTCAATTATTTTATTTATAATACATTACTCAATGGAGTAAATTAGGCTCTGACTCTATCTGCACATGGAATAACTGACAATGTTAGAGAACTCTGCTTTATTTTAATCATCACTAGGAATTTCCAGCTGAGTGTTTAAGATGTAATAGTAAGAACATAAAACTTTATGAACTCAGAATAATTAAGGGAGAAGGCAACACTGATCTGTAAATCTAAATTATGAAATGTTTTAAAAGAAATTCTCTTTTTATAATTTGCAATAGCATTTGAGTATTAATAATATGTGATAATAACATGAGGGTAATAAAACATTGTTCAAATAGAGGTTCTTAGGGATCTATCCCATGAACAGATAGGTGGTTATCATTCATGTACCAAGGTTCATAGATAAATGAGTACTTATAAAGTGCTTGAAAACAATTCGTGTCCTTTGAGATGTTTTCCAACAACCTTGTTTACACCATTCATTCTGTTTTTTATTATTATAATTATTATGGGAGATAGACCAAGAGCTAGCAGACGTGCTCAAGAAACCACTGCCAATACTATTTTTTAGAAAAAGGAGACTTGTAGAAGTGGTAGAAAATTGGAGAGTTATAAAGGTTGAGCCAAATTTGAAAAACAAGAAAAGCTTTAAGTTAAACTCTAGGCTAGTAACATTTATACCAATTCCTGCTAAGATGTTCAGAATGGATGTTGAAACACACAGAAAGAAGTGGTGATCACCAGGATTCGACATGCATTGATGAAAACTAAGTTTTGTATAACCTATTTTCCTATATTTAAAAGTGAAAGCCGACTGAAACAAATAGGATGCAACTTAATGAATATATGTAAAAATCTAATACGTAAATTAGTTCAATTTCACGAAAGCAAGATGACATAGCTTAACAGTAACACATATCTAAAAAAAATCACAAAATGAACAAAAATCCCCAAATGGAAAGACATTTAAGGAAGAACATAATAATACAGAATCACTTTTTCTAAATATTTGAAGACTTTCATACAGAAGATCAATTATTATAATTTGACAGTAAAGAACTAGGTTCAAAAGCTTACTATTAAAGGGAAGCATGTTTAAGACAGAATACTATGTGTATATATACATATTTTTTTAATAACTTTCGCATACTGAATTGACCAGTTACCAGATATTTCTCTGAATACTTCTTCATGACTCTTCATCATCTTTCTTTGCCCTAAATTCACCAAAAACCAAACCAAACCCACTGCCTTCGAGTCGATTCCGACTCATATCCACTGTACAGGACAGAGTAGAACTGCCCCATAGTTTCCAAGGAGCACCTGGCAGATTCAAACTGCCGATCTCTTGGTTAGCAGCTGTAGCACTTAACCACTACGACACCAGGGTTTCTGCCCTGAATTAGGTATTCCCCAAATATTTGTCAATTCCTCTGACTTGTTCCCTGATGCCTCTCTTAAATTCAATACATCGAAAGGAATAGCCACAACAATGGACTCAAACATACCAAATTCATGAAGTCAGCAAAGGACCAGGAAATATTTCCTTCTGTTGTACATAAGGTCCCCGTGAGTCAGAGCCAACTTGACAGCAACTAACACAGCTAGTGCAATATGCATAGTATTAAACACAGCATTTTATTTTTCTCTTACAAGAGACACAATACACTTAGTCACAGATACTGTCACATTTTTAAGATTAACATTAAAGAAAAAAAAAAGTAACCTTTGGTTAAAACAGGAAACTAAATACCAGCCTTAATACTTCTCATTTTATAAGTAACTTAAAATGCTTAAAAGAAAAAACGTGTTTTAAAAGGTTTTGTTTCTTTTTTTTTTTTTTCCAGTGCTATGCTATCACTGTCCCAGTTGGTACACAGTGCATTGGCTAAGTGCCTGAGCCTCCAGGTTAAAGTCCATTTAGAAAAGACTTATTGGGAGAGCTTATTGTTTGAAAGCTTTTTGAAAGGTTTCTTGCTTTGGGCTATACCTTTTGTTTTGTGGTATTTCTGGCCTCCAGTTTTTCAATCAACATTCTTAAAATATAATCTCCTCACTCAGTGCTTTCATTGTATGTAAATGGTGACAAGAAATAAACCTCACTCATTTGAGGTATTTTTTTTTTTTCATTTGAGGTATTAGGTAGAAGCTAATTCTCACTAGGATGCACTTTTCATTATCATCGCCCTTTGCTCCTGCACGTCCTCTGTCTTTCTGGGGTCTGTGATGCATCTGACTTCAATTTGATCTACCTCTTCCACAGCCTACTTAAAAGTGGAAAGTACACTGTAAAAGCCCTGAGGCTCTAAGTTCCTACTTAAAACCCAGTCTGCCAGGGGCAAGAACCTGATTCAGCTCTGCTTCTAATCAGTGTTTATTGGTCTGTAGAACTGCAATATTTTAACAAGTGTTGCTACAGCACCTGAGCTATGACTCCATAGTAAACAGGCCAGATTTGGATGCCAAGCACTACAACCTCCAGCTTCACACTTCGGTTATATTTAAATGCGATTGCCTAATTCAAGTGTTTAAACACTCATTAGACTTAACCTTTCCAATCCAGAGGGCACAGAGAGGAATCTTGATAATACCAAAGTTTTAGATGTAGGTTTCCAACTACCTCACAAATGAAAATTGCAGAGGGTTCGAAATTGTCAAAAATGCTTTGAAATAGATATTGAATTGGCCCACAAACTTCAAATCAGTCACATGGTAAGCGTTCTCTCAGTATGTTTGTGCCATAACTAACTGTCTTGGACTCTTTGATACCAATAATGTTTCAGGAGCTAATGAAGTACATGCACTGCATGTCACAGAATCTTAATAGGCACTAACCCAAGGATTACAGGAGAAATCGTATTTAGGTTGAGTTACTTAGTGAGAACCTACTATACTTTTAAGACCACCACCATCATCAGAAAATTCATCAGGATTTATTGTGACATCTTGTAGACGCCCAACCAACAAGAATCACAGCTGAAGGGCGTGCCAGAAAGCATGAGAGCACACATTCCAATACTGACCTTGTGAGATCTGGGTGGCATGAAAGGGTGACCTCTGAGGAGGCACCGGAAGGGATTTGAATGTAAAGGTAGAGCTTTGAAGTCCACATATAAGGGCCTTTTGGAAATCAGAGGGGAACACAGCTTCTGGGAATCTTGCCTCTGGTGAATCTGGGAATCCACTAAACAAGCCCGCAGAAGAGTTTATCATTGAGGAGCAAATACCCATAAGCAGATTTGAATATCATCTGAGGCATATGACAGGAGTGCATGCACAGAAGAGGGGCACTTATCACAATCTGGGAGTTCAATGTCCCAAACATTTTACAAACTATATTAATTTTTAATTTCAGTCAACTAGACCAAAATTCCTTAAGTTTCTTCAATCCATATGGTTTTACCTTAAAGCCAGTAAGAAACAAACAGGAAAAAAAAAAAAAGAGAGACAGAGATTATGGCTCTCTGTAAGACTTTTTTGATAAGACTTTTGTTGTTTCTTTTGAGTCTGCTTTCCTCTTTAAATCTCTTAAGCCCTGAGAATGGAACACAGCGGGGGGAGCACGAGGTGGTGGGAGAATAAGTGGGTGGGAGCTCCAGGGGTGGGAGCACGAGTGGGTGGGAGCATGAGGGAGTGGGAGAGCGAGGGGTGTGCATAGACAAATACGGACCTGCTTGGCCTGAGTGACCTAGGTAGAGACAGAAGCTCTGCAGCTGTAGTAGCGCTCTTCTGTCTTTTCCCTGCACTACAGGTCTTCTGCCTTGACTCTTTTTTAGATCACATTCTCTATTATTATCTTCAACAATGCATCCTTAAGCCTTGCTTCGTACATCCACGCACATATTTGCATAAGTCAACAGCTTTTTCCTCATTATTATCACAAACAATAATTGATATTCAATGACACTATTTCTTATTCATTTTGAAACAAAAGCAAGATTATAAACTAAGGGAGGCCCTTGAAAGTACATCTTTACTTAAAACGATTTCCTACCATATGAATTGTTTCTTTAGTCTTTATGACAATTCTGTTAGGTAGGCATCATTATTCTCTTTTCATAGATGAAAATTGGAATTCAGAGTCAGATATCATTCATTCATTTGTTCATTGAAAAAATGAAGAGCTTTTATTTGCCAGACATTGTTGTGCTAGAGACACATCCTTGCACCAAAGACCTCGCTATCTTGTATATAGAAAGCTATGTGTTCACCACACCATTTTCTTGTCCCGGGCACGTGGGAAGCCTGGATGTTTTTGTCCCCTTTCCTACTTGCAGCTAGATTGGGACCATGTGACTGAGTTGGAATCAATGGTAAGTGGAAGTAGTAGAAGTCACTTCCAGGCCTACCCCTGGATAAAATCATCCATGCCATCTTTTGGTCCTCTTTTTCTCTGGTAGGCTTTACAGACACAGATGACATATCTACAATTTAGGAGGGCTTTCCAACCTGCAGTGAACTATAACATGAAAGAGAAATAAAGTTTTATTGTGCTAAGTAGCTGAGATTTTGGGTTTCATTTGTTACCACCAAATAGTCTACTCTTCCTTACCTACTTTAAAGTTTCATGGGGGAGACAGAAAGCAAATACATGATTTAAAAAAAAAAAAATTGTTTTGGAGGGAAAAAAAATGGGTGCTCTGATTGGAAATAACAGGAGATACTTATTGTAGTAGATTATTGTTCAGAAATATTCACTCCCCCTCACCCCACTTCCATGGGAAGAATATATGTCATTGCTCCATTGATGCTGAGTTTGGCTCTGTGACTTGCTTTGGGCAATAGAATAGGGGGAAGCAATGGTGGGTCTGTTGAGCCTGGGCTTTAAAAGTCAGCCTAGTTTAGCTGAACTCCAGATGTGAGCAATCCCAACTGAGATTAATAGAGCCACTGAGTCAACCTCAGTCTGGATCAGCAGACCCCTCAGTCATTCTAGAGATATCTGGGCTAAAATAAAATGTTTATTGTTGTGTGTCACTGGGGTTTTGGTCACCTGACTCACTTTTGTCAATGGAATATGAGCCAAGGAGAAGCTTTAAGAGCCAGACCATGGTTCTACTAGCCCTCTTTCCTTCTGCCTTGAGACCAGCAAATCACACCTAGGGGCTCCTCAGAGAAGGTGGAAGAGAGCCCCAGTCAGTATGTAGCCAATATGTAATGGCACTGAAAAATAAACTTTTGCTATAAACAGTGAGGTTTGGGGGTTATTACTGCAGTGGTAAAGGCTGAGTGAAGTCTTTGGGTTGTTCAAACGTTAACACACTAGGCTGCTCACTGAAAGGCTGAGGATTTGAGTCTACCCAGGAGCACCTCAGAAGAAAGGCCTGGTGATCTACTTTGCAAAAATTAACCACTGAAAATCCTATAGAGCACAGTTCTACCCTGACACACATGGGCTCCCTATGAGTCAGAACTGACTCAGTGGCGACTGGTTTTTAAAGGTTGTGTAAAAAGAAGTGGGTAAAAATGTCTTTCTAATTCTGGGTAAGTTTACAGATTTAAAATTGAGGTCATGAAGAAAGCCAAACACATACCACTCATAATTTTATTTTTAATGTAGGAAAAATCTACAGTGGTTTTTAAAATGCTTACAATATTCAAAACAATTTGGCATCTTAGGGATTCTCATACATTAGTCTTATGATTGTAAAGGGAATTTCTTAGTTGAGAAATTAATTATTGAGCTATTTTTCATTAAAATGTAAGATAGCTTTATCTGGTCAGTCAACATTATTGTAATGTTTAAGAGAACTTAAATTTTACTACATTTACTTAATTGTATTTACGAGAGTGGTTTAAATCCTTGGAAGGTTTTGCTCGATATGTCAGTGCTTTCAGGGTTTAATTAAGAAAATCAGATGTATTTAAAAAATTAACAAATTATGTAAATGTAGTTTTAAAATGGGTGTTAAATCTTACCAGATTTACACATAGAATAATAAGATTTGTATGTTTAGCTTTAAAAAAGTGGAAAAACTAGGTTTATTAAAGTTAAAAATTTTAACTTTATAAAATATAAATTATTTTAAAATTGCATGTAGCCATAAATAATGTTTACTATATACAAAATTCATCCTAGAACATCAAAAATTCTCAGTGGCAAAAGACTCTATGAAGTAGTAACATATTTCCTGTTGTATAGATGGAGGCTCAGAGAAATTTAAAAAGTTGCCTGAAGCCAAAACTATGATTTACTCAATTTAATGATGCTACAACTTGCAAAATAGCTTTCAAATGCTTCCCAAAAGGTATTTTATTCTCTTTTTTTCTTTGTTGTTGCTGCTACTATTTGACATGCTTATTTATAAAAGTTTTCTAAATAAACAAGTATAAAAAAATCTTGGCTATTGTATTCGTATATTAGAAGAAAAGTATTCATTGGTTGAATCCTTTTGTGAAAATTCTTTCTTTCCCAAGTAGATGGATTATTCCCAAAGATGAGAAGAGGTTTATTCTACATGAAGTGCCTAATAAAAAACTGTACAGATAGTAAGTGCTCACTGAACACAAAAAAAAGACATTTAATTTTTTTCATTTCCTATTCTCTATCTCCCCTAAATAGAACTTTAGGCTTATAATAAAAGATAAATATAAACTAATTTACAAAAAATATTTAGGACCATAAAAAGGAAAAGAAAGAAAAGACCTTGTCATAAGATTAATATGTTTATTGTGATCTTGCATTCAATGTATTTCTTTAGTTCCCGGAAGCGAGGCAACAAAGGAAAAGGACAGGTTACAAATCTTCTTCATATGTTACAAGGGATCACATCAATTCTTAAAGGTATTTAACCTGTTGATTTATGTATCATGTAATCTAGAACACAGAGTACTGGCTAAATTTAGGAAATAATATATATTACGTATGATATATAAAAATGTATCATAGTCTTTCAATGTGAAGTATTTTTATGTTAGTTGAAAGACATTTCAAAATTAACATATATTAATACATGTTATATATACCCACACACACACAAACGTACATTCACACAATTTTGTGTATTTGAAGCAACACCAATGTGATCTGCTACAGGATTCCTAAAGGTCAGAGATTTTAATTTGTTTTTAAAATAGAATAAAAAATTTGATATGCAACTTGTGGGAAATCGTAAGGTGTTCTAAAATTACGCCATCCTTGGATATATTAGCCAAGGAATATAGTTTAAGGTTAAAAAATAATCATAATAATCTCCTTCCTCAATTCTCATAGCTCCGTCACCCTGAAGAAAAACATTACAGGAAAGAAAATTTTGTTAACTCTTAGATTAAATGAGTTCTTAGAAATCTAAAAATGTATCTAAAATGCTTCAATTTGAAATTGAAATATAGAAATACAGCAGCAATTTTATGAAACAAAAGAAAGTAATATTTATTTACCTTGTCGTGAAGCATTAAACAATTAGAGAAAGTAAGAAATCTTTATTTACAACCCCTTATGTTGTTAAAAAAAAAAAAAAAAGACACCAGGAGAGACTCATTCCTGTGAGATTTTTGAAGATAAAATAAACAAGAACAAGGTAAAAGTGAAATGTGGTGTATGAGCCTGAGGTAAGGTTCATTTAATATTTTTACTCTTTTCTCTTCAAGCTGTCCCTGGGTCTCACAAGAATTAAAAAAGCATTAAGTAATTAGAGGCCAGAGTTTATGTGGAAAGATCAGTGAGCCAGGGAATAGGCCACCTCATGAACTTTGCTTAATGATGGTGTAGATAATACATAACACCAGAAATATAAATTATGTCTTTGTAATAAACATTGCAATTGATCGTAGTAGGAGAAAACACGTCTGGAAAATGGCTAGTCATAAAACTGTTCACCCTTTCCTGCCTGTCACTGATTTATTTTCAAAACACAAAAAGTCATTATGGCTATTAAGTACATATTATACTATGCCTTGAATAATGCCATATTTCACATCTCATCAGAAATATTCATCTCAATAATAAGTTTTCCAAGTGTTGTAACTGTATATTCAATTAAAGATAATTTTTGCATCCTTCAGATTGCTTGAGTTCACCTCTCACACTCATTCTTGATTGTATCCTTCACTACACATTATGATTCTTAAAAGTTGCTAATAGCCTATGACTCAAGAATTAAAGGGTTAGTCTTAAACAGCCTCTTTTCCCTTTTCCCAATTAATTTTATAACAAGTTAAGAGTTTGGCCAAAGGGGAAAAAAATTCTGACAAACGAGAAGCATCAGAAAAAGCTTAAAATCATTTTTTGGCCAATGATGCAAGAAAGATTGTTCCAGCATGGATTGTCCCTGATAATACTGTCTAGGCAAAGTATTATTAATAACAGAATGGCAGCAAAAATGTTACTGATCACAAAAGCTGTCATGTTTACTGTCATCTCCAGCGCGTGGCTCCAGAAGACAGCAGTCAGAACTGATGCAGTTTATGATGTGTTCTATCTTGCTTGACAGTAAACTGATAGGCATGTGACATGTCAAATACTGTAGGCGGAAATATGTTCTGTATTAAACACAACATATAATGACCTGTGAACAGATAGGTAACATTATTCACTCTTAGTGCATGCAGCCAAATGGCACAAAAAGTCGCATACATTTTCACTTTTCAAATTAAGAAGTCAGTATTTGGCTTTGTTTTTGACTACAGGATGCTCAAAAGTTGCACAAAATATAACACAATAATTTCTGGTTTAGTGACATATGTTTACAAATGAACTTACAAACAGAATGTAGATATATTGACTTTTTGAACTTTATACTGTACAGACCCACCATCAATTGAAGCAATTAAAATATGTAAAATGTAGTCTTTCCTTTAGCCTATTACAATACTGATGGTAGAGAGTCAGCAAAATTGAGGGAAACTCTCAATGAAATGTATTGACACAATAGCTGCACAACAATGGACTCAACAATTGTTAGGACAGCACAGGAGCAGGCAACGTTTCATTGTTGTACATACGGTCAATATCAGTCGGAGCCAACCTGACAGCAACTGACAACAACATACAACACTAGAGATACCATTTTACACTCTTTGAGCACATATATCATCTATGTACTAATTTAAAAATAAATTAAGACAACTGTTTTAAACTGCATGTTTGGATTGGACAGTTAAGTTTTTTTTTGACTTAATAAAACCAGAGAATCTTCCAAAAGGGTAAGAATGTGCCACATGTTTTCTGGACTTTTACTTTATTGTAACACTTACACATTCCACATACAAGAACAGCTTCAAGGGAATCAAAGCTTTAGTTATTAATGTGTCCGTGAGTGAACTCCAAGGAATGTGAATTCCTATATATACCATAGATTTAAGATGTCATCAACTTCATGGCTTTTCCTTTTCACTTAATATGCAAGATAAAAGAACAAAAATGAAGTGTATGCATTTTTTTAATGAAGAAGTTTTTTTTCCTATTCATTAATTAATTTTTTCATTCAAGGAAAAATGTTTACCAAACATCTCCATGTGCCAGGCACTGGACTCAGCATTGGTGATACAGATGTGAGCAATGGAGGCGGAGTCCCTGTGTCCCTAGAGCTGAGCAAAATTAACAACACAACATTCTAGTGGTAGTATTTCTTCTCTTTGAGAGGATTTTTATATTAACTTTATTTCAAATGATCTTGAATCATTTGAAATGCATTGGTTTTCTAACTGATACATTGTTCTCCTTAGTTCCTTTATATGCAATGCTTGATTTGACAGTTTTGAGAGGAAGTTTCTTAATGCTTGGTCTGTGTCCTTTTTCCAACATTTTGAAGCCACAATATAGTTTTATCCAGTACAATAAAAATAATAATAATAACAACTTGGACCTAATGCAAATCACTTGTGGTTTTGCATGGAGGGCTGTAACAGGTCAAAAATCAAGGGTACCAGAGGTTAGAGCCAAAGAGGGTGCCACAAGGGGGTGCGGGAGGCTCATGAGCTCCCAGCTGCAGCTAAGAAATAAAAGTTGAAATGGAGAGAGAGTGATTTTAGATCTTTGCAGCTGAAATCCTGGTGGCGTAGTGGTTAAGTGCTACAGCTGCTAACCAAAAGGTTGGCAGTTCGAATCTGCCAGGTGCTCCTTGGAAACTCTATGGGGCAGTTCTACTCTGTCCTATAGGGTCGCTATAAGTCGGAATTGACTTGACAGCAGTGGGTTTGGTTTTTGGTTTGGTTTGGAGAGGAGTCACATTAATGGTGGCACTTGAGAGAGAATAACCACGAACTCCTACAGCGGAGTTCCCTAGAATATTCTGGGCACCTTGGTCTTTCCCCACTTGGCTTGAGGGAGGTAGTCAGATGTGTTGCTAAGCTCAAAGATCAGTTTTTTCAGGGGTCAGCCAACATTGCTATTCTACCAAGTAGTGGAGCCAACCTTAATGTAGGTGGAAATTTCTCAGGGCCTCAATGGTTTACTCTGGTTTCCCATCCAATGCTGTAGACGCAGGACACTAAAGGGACAGGTTAAAGTGGGTTTCTGTTAATCCAACAGAAGAACTGGATGCATTCACAAGCATAACAGATGCATATATATATGTTTCAATGGAGACAGCAAAATACAATAGGTGTGATATTCTAATGCCATATCATTTATGCAAAATTTATGAAGAATAATAATAGCAACTGATTGTATAGTATTAACTATGTGCTAGGCATTATTCCAAGTGTTTTACATATATTAACTCATTTAATCATCATCAAATTTTTTTTTATTATTGTCTGTAATGAGGAAACTGAGGCACAGAGAGGTTAATTAATTTGCTTGAGTCACAGCTAGTAAATAGAAAGCTGTCATTTGGACACAGGCAGCTTGGGTCTAGGATCTGTGTTCTAAACTGCTTATGACTCTATTATGCTAGCTAAGTTCTGATTCTGCAATTTTTAGATTCTTTTGATGGAACAATGATTTAAAAAGGATCAGTGTTGAAAGAGAAAGAGAGTTTGTGAACAGATCTCTTTGGAATAGCTATTGCCATGCTGCAAGTACCCATATTGTGAGTGGATGATGCTAGTTTCATAAGGAAGACTTCCATGGAAACCCTCAGAAAGCTTGAAATATATTCTTTGCAGTTGAAAACACAGAAGACTGCTGCATGACTCATGCCTAGAGAGTCAATACAGCATGTGCAGCAGGTTATGGGTGCCTATGTGGCTACATCGGAATCTGTCTGCATGCTCAGAGTTGTCTGAGCAAGGGATGTGTGAGTGCACTGGTGTGATGTCATCTTTGGTCCCGTCCAACATAGCTGCCTGAAGGAAAAAATGAACCCTCCAGGCAAGAAACTAGTGGTAAATGCTGGATTCCTAGGATTTGCAGAAGGCATGATAGGGACTCTTAAAAAAGGAATGTGTCTGCTCAGGTCAAAGGAGGTTCTGCTAGTCAAGGGATTCTCCAAAGAAAAATCACTCTCAAGAGAGTCAAATCCTGTAGCTAAATAAGTGTTTCCCTGCCTTCTTATAGCTTCCCCAGCTTCTTCTTCAATCTTGAGGGCCTCTGAAAGAGTATCTAGGAAGTCATAGAGAAGGTGAAGGAGGTGGGGGTAAGAAAACCTGGCTACACCTTCTTACCTAAAGTCAGACAGCAGATAACTACCGATGGAGTAGAGGTGAAAGATGACAAGTCTTATATTTGAATGAAGATTAAAGCATTGATCAATGTTTTGGACTGAGATAGTGTCATTACCAAATTGAGGCTGAGTTTTGTGACTTAAAGCAATCGTAGAATTGTCTATTACCTCAGAGTGGGTCAATAATATCATGGGTGAGGAAGCTTATGGACAGAGGAAGCTGAAAATAGAGTTGCATCTTGATTATGCCGTGAAATACAGTTGTTCAACATCCCAATTACGCAGGGATGTCTAGAATAGAAGTAAAATTCAATGAATTGCTTGTAGGACAAAAAGAAGATGAGAAATGTTATTCAGATTTGTAGATATTCCTGGGGATGAGAAATAATAAAGGAGAGCCCAATGGGGTTCTTCAGTTATGGGAGGCTTTTTCTTCATTAGTTAATAGCAGCTTTGGATGGAGCCTTTGCTTGGTGGGCATGGTTTAGAAGTTATTCTGGATCATATGTCTTGGCATGGGCTCATTTTGGCCAGACACCAGAAAAGTGGGTCTTAGCATAAGAAAGTATTAGGAGTTGAAAACTAAACTAAGTTAAAATAGGACAATTCACATGAAGTTATGGTACCTAAAGGATATGCGAGTTTTATTAGGAGAAGTTATCCGGGTTGGCCTTCCAATTCTGAAAAAGATATTGTAGGTATTGATGTGCACTCTCTCCGTGGCATAATGGGCCCACACGGATTTCTTTCAGAGCTGGTGGATGATTTTAAGTGCCATTAAATTGGAATTGAATGGGACGCACTTGATTTCATTTCTCAGGTTTCCGTGAAGAGAAATTTCTTCTAAGCTTCCTGGTCTGTGGTCCCTTTTTCTCTTCTCCACACAAGTGGAAATAGTTATCTGATTAGTCAGTTATGAAGAAGACCTGAACATAGGCTCAAAGCTCAGCCCCTTCACCTCTTCCTCCAGGAGTCTAGTGGGGACATTTGATTCTCGCTCCAAGACCTCAGTTTCACAACAGTTGGCCCCATGATATGAGGCTAGGCGGGCTGATTCTTAGGAAAATCATTGTAGTCACATACTTAAGCCACATCCTCCAATGTCAGATTTATCAGTTACACACATAAATAGACAAAAAGTGGATTTTGGTAACTCAAATAGCACTTGGAGAAGCGTTTGATGGGAATAGTGGCTATAGGCTTTCAGCTTCAGAAAGTGGGCTAGGCAGGATTTTTTGACTTTTGGGTTTGTTGTAGTTCACAGTAGTTTTATTCTTGAACAAGCGGTTGTGTTGTACAGGCAGGGATGTTCTATCAGTGATGTACTGTCCCTTCTAGCCTAAAGATGCTGGTTACAGTGTTTGAGCTACTGTAATTGTACCTTGGCCTTTGTATTGGATAATTACACAAGCACTGTCTATGACCTTATAATTCAGAGACCCTCATCGGCGACTCACCCACTGAAGAGTGGTGCCTTGATTAATAAACAAATGAAAAACAATGAGGAGCCTTCATATGAAGAGAATCTGTTGTCTTCCGGGTGGAATTGAAAAAGATAACAAACAAGTTCTTGAAATTATTGTATACCCAAAGGCTAAGAAAAGAAACAACAAGGCCTGTGTTTGGAGAACTTGGCCTTTAAGAATTGAGTTTTTGTAGGGTATCCAAGAGTAATTAAATTGGTGTGAAAAGAGATATGCTTCAGTTTTATTACGAGAACAGAAGCAGCAGAAAAATAAAAACAAATAAAGGAAAACTGCCTGGTTATTTTGGAGAAAAAGAGAGATTTCCTTAGGAGAAACATTGAGATTTTGTGGACAAGTTAGACAGATATGAAATGGAAAATGGGATCTGGAAGGTCAGGAGAAACAGATATTAAAAGGAAATAGATATACTCAGATCTGGCTAATCTTAAACAGGAAAACAGAAAAATGGGAGATGGTATAGTTGTTACCAGGTCAAACAATTGTGAGAGGAGCCTAAAGAAATCTAACACAAGAGGAGAAACAAAATCAGAGAATGTTCTGGAATGAATTCCTTAAAGGAGATAGTATCAGGGAAACTACTGAGAATGTGATATTTTAAAGCTGTATATAAAGAGTCCAGGGTAACAGTAATTGTGTAACTACAGCTGAAGACTGGGGACACTATACCAAGTGTCCAAAAAATCAAGACAAATTTAGGGGGGAAAAAGTAGAAAACCAACAAAAAATACTCAAAGCATTCTTAGGTGAGTTTCAAGTGATAAAAATCATTATACCTGACAGTACAAGTATTGCCTTGCCCTAAGAAAACCCTCCAGAAATTTATAGAATTAGGGTTTTAAAGGAAAATTGGGCAAAGATGAGGCATATCACAGGAAAGATAGGACGAACAATAAAGATCAAATCCAGGGCTTGATGCCGATGTCATAGGAAATTTCCTTCCAGATGGAATTATCTAACCCAGGAAGGTAAAGTTGGAAATGATTTATTTGAACAGAGGAGGCTTTTGGAAGACTCAAAATTTACCGATTCCATTTCTCATATGGGACACCTCATGAGACAAAATTTAGAGAAATATGTTAGGAAAACATATGTTTGTGTTAGACAACAAGGAAAAACTGAAAAGCAAAGTATTAATAAATAGGACAGCTTTACATTGTAAAAAAAAAGAAAGATATCACATTTCAGAGCACTTTAAACTCTAAAATACTCAATTCAGAACCCCTAAAATAGGGTTGCCAGATTTAGCAAATAAAAATAAAAGATTCCTGGTCATATCTGAATTGCAGACAAGCAATGATGGTATAAATGTACCCCAAGTATTGCATGGGATATGCTTATACTAAAAAAAATTATTGGTTAGTTATCTGAAAATATAATTTAACTGGGTATCTTGTATCTTGCCTGGCAACCTACCTTAAAAGCACTAGAAGACAATAGAGGGAGATGAAGCACTATATGCCTTTTTCGTTTTTGTGAAAAAGATGGGGCAGAAAGAAATTCTACTCAAGGCCTGCCTAGAACAGTTAAACATTGAGGAAAAAGAATTTCTCGAAAGAGCAGACACTTATCTTCATTAGGTCCCTAGAGGCCCATATTTCTGAAGTAACGACAGCTGTTTCAGGTCAGGGACATGCTGAAATTAATTCTCCAGATGAAATGGAGTAGTTGTACAAGCTTAAGCAATTCCAAAGAAATGTGCACGGCGACAGTCTCTATGGACCAGGACCAGAGACACCTGCTCGCCAGGCTTTTTAGACATTCTTTCATTAGACAGCCTCACATCAAATCCAGCCTTGATGCTCAAAAAGCAAAAATTAAGTTTAAAGATTTGGAAAAATTACATGGGAAAGAAAGGCATCTCAAGCAAGCTCTGAGGACTAGGGTGTCCACCATGGCAAATTTCTTAACTTTGCAGAAGGACAAAATTATTTTAACAGCTTCTATTTGAGAAGAGACAGTATATATTGGTCTTGATTCCCCCAGATATCATAGATTCGTTGTGCTGAAAATTAACCTCTGGATGGGAGAGTTCTCCCTGTTGAGCTTAAATGTACCAGTCATGGATCCTGGACACTTAGCATAGACTGGTATAACTCCTTCACCTTCTTCAAGTCTTTGCCCATGTGTCATCCTTTGTATGAGGCCTCATTCTATTCTCCCCACTTGAAATTGCCCTCAAATTCTGCTCCAGTTTTGAATCCCTGTAACTTTCTTTTTTCCCTCTTTTCAAGGTGGCTGTTGTTGTTATTGTCGTTAGCTGTCGTGCAGTCAGCCCTCGACTCATGGCAACCCCATGTACAACCAAATGAAATGCCACCTGGTTTTGCGTCATTTCCACGATCAGTCGCAGATCTGACCGTTGTGATCCACGGGGCTTTCACTGGCTGATTTTCTGAGTAGACGACCAGCCCTTTCTTCCTGGTCAGGCTTAGTCTGGAAGCTACACTGAAACCTGTTTAACATCATAGAAACACGTGAGCCCCCACTGACAGATGACAGTGGCTGCCCTTGAGGCGCATTAGCCCCATGGAAGGGTCTCCCACAAGGAAGGTGCAAATTCTACCACTGCCCAATTCTGGAGTTCAATATAAAGGAGCCCATTGTTGCCGAATATCTAGGCTAAGTCCTCCAATCTAGTTTTTAAAAGTAATAAAGCTGATGGTTGATCTAACTGCCTGACATTTTGTCAATATCTCAATTGGCTCAAAAATTGTTCTGGAATACAGAAATTACTCACTGGATGCCTTTAAACCCCAACAAGTATCATGGCATAAATAAAGTTGTCTCTTTTACAATTCATTCTTTTTCTTTTTAGCAAAATTTTGTTAGAGTGATGGCTATATATCAAATGTGCTTAAGCTACTGATATGCAGATAAATAAGATGTGTCTGCTTGCCCTTAAGCCACTCGGGGCATGTTGGGAAGGAAACTGACATGCAAGCAACGGAATAAAATACAGTGAGATAAGTACAGTATTAACAATCTGTACAAAGCGTTTCAGGAACAGATAAGAGGGGGCTCCAACCTCTGCCAGGGAGGGTCAGGGAGTCAACAGGAAAGCTTTCATAAAGGAGTTTTATGAATTATGAATTAGCACAGTAGTTACTTGAAATGAGAGGAAAGGTATGAAAAAGGCTGAAATTTTATTTGCAAAAGTCCTTCATCAGATAATATAGCCAACTCTTCCGCAAAAACACGTGACAGGTAAAATTTGTTTTTCAAACCCCCACCTATACACTGATTTTCTGACTTTTCCCTTCTCTTTTCAGGCATCCAAAGATCTGTGGCTGTTGGATTCCTTCCAGTTATTGAGGCAAGTGATCTGAAAACACTTTCATGCTAAGGAGTTTAATGATTTGACTGAAGTTACGCCTCAGAAACATTTGCATCTTAAAAGAAGTCCAGTGGGAGCTCAAGCCCTAACACAAATGAATGATTTCCTAGGCCAGCATTGTTGGGAAAATAAGTGCGGGTGGAACTTTGTAAAAAATGCACGCTGTATAGAACCTCAGGAGGAATTTGGCTGCAAAGATACCTAAGCCACAAGGTGGCCTAAACCTATGGACCTTCCATAAAACAAAAAAAAAAAGAGCTTAAAATATACTTTTGATTATTACCTTGAACAATTAAATTGTCTAAAATATTTTAACTGTCTTCTAAACTTTTTTTTGCTTGATTTTGATTTTTCTGATAGGCTCAAAAATGTTTAGTCTGTGAATCTAATTTAATGTCTCAACCAAAAAACCCATTGCTGTTTAGTCAATTCTGACCCATAGCAACCCTATAGGACAGAGTGGAACTGCCCCATAGTGTTTCCAAGGCTGTAAATCTTTATGAAAGCAAACTGCTACATCTTTATCCTGAATTTAATATCCCTTTAATCTATTTTTATGCTAAGATAATTAGTCAATTAAATATATTAATTTCAGGTGTGCAGAAAAATTCAACTGAGTACAACTTCAATTTTTAATTAATTGTTATAACCACAATCTAAGATATTAATTGAAAACATAACATTTATTAAGATTTTCTAGCTAACCATTAAGGAGGGTGAGAAATCACTGACTACTTGTTTCTCTTGAGTTCCTTTTACTTAGATGATATATTTTATTCCCTTGGTTTTGTTGTAGGACTTAAGAAATGGTTGCCTTGAAGAAGGGCCCAAGAAATGACGAGTGAGGAAGACTGCTCTCCTGGAATGGATGTACGTATGTTAAGAGAAGAAGTCCTTAGGTGGTGTGAATTGTTCATACGTTCTATTAACTGAAAGGCTGGAGGTTCTAACCCACCCAGAGGTGCCTCAGAAGAAAGCCCTAGCGATCTGCTTCCAAAAAGGTCACAGCCTTGAAAATCCTATGGAGTGCAGTTCTACTCTGCAACACATGGGATCCCTATAGGTTGGAGTCACTCAATGGCATCTGGTAGTAATAGTATTAGTAGTAACAGTAATAAGAGATGGAATCTCTGGGCAGTGCAAATAGTTAACGTGTTCAGCTGCTAACAAAAGTTGGAGGTTCGAGTCCACCCAAATGCATCTTGGAAGAAAGATCTGGTGATCTACTTCCGAAAAATCAGCCTTTGAGAACCCTGTGGAGCACAGTTCTACTCTGACACACTTCGTGTCACCATGAGTCAGAAACTACTCAATGGCACCTGGTTGGCTTTTAAGTAAAGAGAGAAGCGAAACAGCGCAGTGAGTGTGGTATGGTAGGCACATGAATGTTCATTTATAATTATTTAAGTGGTACATACATTTTATGTATGCTTTTTTATACGACATTTTATGTTACAAAAATTGTTTAAGGGTTAAGCCTAAGGCAAGTTCTAGAGAACTAAAATGAGGACACACGTGGTGTAGGTAGATAGCAATGAATAGTAGGAAAAAAGTAGTTTTGGAACCTATATTAGGTTTGTATCTCAACTTTGGCACTTACTAGCCTTTGACATTGCATTAGTTATTTAATCTGTCTGAGCTCTTGTAGCCTCATCTGTAGTAGGTGATTAATAGTTGTTTAAGATTGAAAGGAAGAAAGGCTGGGCCTGTAATGGAAGGGAGATGCAGGGGAAGTTGATGTAAAACAGAAAGAAACTGGACTGTTAAAAAGTTAAAGAAGAAACTGAAGATAATTTCAACATAAACTGTCCACAAACTGCAGGGCTCAGGTAAGAAAAAAGAGCACTGAATGATATATAGGGGCGGATTGGAAGTCATCTTAATATCATCATCCAGATTCCTGATCTTCCCGATAACTCCTCCTCTGGCCCTTGCTCCCATTAGCAACCCTAAGATATTTTGGGATTGCTGACAAAATATGTAGGCAAATATATGTAAACAAATATACAGCACAAGCAGTAATATGGCACATAATGTTAAATAACCTTACTTGCTCCATTAGTTAAACCAAAAAAGAAAAAAAAAACCATTGCCATACATTGAGTTGATTTTGACTCACAGCGACCCTATAGGACAGAGAAGAACTGCCCCATGGGGTCCAAGGAGCTGCTGGTGAATTTGAACTACTGACCTTTTGGTTAGCAGCCGTAGTTCTTAACCAGTGTGTTACCAGTTACGCTAAGCCAAATAGCAAATAAACAATCTGAGATTAGTTTTAATACCTCCCTTTCTATATTACTTAAGGGACACTTGGAAAAACCTACCACTTAGGGTGGAGATACCCAATACTAAATGCTTGGCATAGTTGACAAGATCCTGATTTGACTGAATTAAAATGTATCTGGGACTCAAATTTCCATGACAGAAAACCTGAATACTTTCCAGGAAGATTCCGTGTCTCAAGCCAGTATCCAGAAATATTTCCAGGAGAGAAAGTGGCTGTAGCACTTGGAAGGTTGTAGCGGACTGCTGGGTAGCTGTGACTTCAAGGAGATGGGAGTGAGTTAGGTTTAAAGGCCTTGTAGTAAATATCCAGGTTTTAGGATATGATGCCATTTGATGATACGTAGAGAACTGGAGGGGCTCAGAGGAGGTTACTGACCAACATTATAGATCGTCACTTACCTCTCAGTTCTAGTATACCAAAAACAAAAAACCAAACCCAGTGCCGTCGAGTCGATTCCGACTCATAGCGACCCTATAGGACAGAGAAGAACTGCCCCATAGAGTTTCCAAGGAGAGCCTGGTGGATTTGAACTGCCGACCCTTATGGCTAGCAGCCGTAGCACTTAACCACTGCGCCACCAGGGTTTCCCAGTTCTAATATACTCTGTAGCAATTGGGGGAAATCAAAAGGGGAGGAACTAATGCTTGTATAAAAGCGAATTCAGTCTTGGACAACAAGTTTGAGACAAAAGGCCAGAAAGATCAAGCGAAATGAAGCCCACATTATGCTTAAATTTTTAAGAGACCTTTGTGTTATTCTTTCTTGAACCTATGGAGGTCAAGACTTCCTGGAGAAGAAGCAGTCCCAATACTTACTTTTCAAGGTTGTTTTGAAGACGAATGAAAACAATGAATTGGAAGTACGGTATGCGGGAAGGGTACTGAATATTGTGGCAGACTCCCTGGCAACCATTCCATTTCAGTTTTTTGGTGTCCTTGATTATCCTTAACCAGATCTTGAAAATTATCTGTTCAGGGTAACAAGCTTAAGCCAATGAGTGTGTAACGTTCCTCTGGTGTAGAGTGATAGTATAAGATTGGGGATGTAATCCAACTTAGGTCAATGAAATGATGGGAAAATTTTTCTAGGAGCTTCTGGGAGGTTTTCTAGCTTATAAAGAAGCCTAGGAAGAGACAGTATCTTTTCCTCTACACATTGTCATACACATTCTTGAGGTCTGTAGCTGTAGGGGCAGCTTCACACCAGCCTGAGAATAAAGTTGACATATAGAGAATGGCAGAGCTCTGAAGCCTGCCTTATTCCTGATCTTCGAGCTATGCAAACACTCAACTTTTCTCAGAAGATATGAGATGTTCCCTTTCCCATCACTGCCTAAGCTCCTAGCTATACAAGTGAGATGACAGTAGCACCAAGTCATCATCATAGTTATCATAGTCTTTGGGACATGGTTTAGGGATTGGGACTTGATGAAGAACACAAGTATCTGGAGACCCAGCACAGACCTGAGATGAAGTCAGCTAGAAGATACACAGACATCTCCAGGATCTTTTAACCTAATGTGTCCCACGTCTTATATTGGCTAATGTTCTCTACTTCTTTTACACTATTTATCATAAAGCATCAGAGGTTTTGATTGACTTTCAAACCTTGATTCACTGACTCATACATAACATACAATTCTTAACCAGGATAGTTTAGCACATTCCTCCATTCTCTGAAGGAGTGAACTAAAATGGGAAACAAATGTCAAAAGAATACATAGTTAAAAAGCAAGAGCAATTACAGTAGAAGTAACAGCTGACAACTGAGGGAGGGAAGCACATAGAAATTTTTTTATCTCATTTTACAGTAATGGGTGTTTATAAAGCTATCCTTGAGTCATCAGGAAAAGGTTAAATTATGTTCAATAACTCCTAATATGAAGGTAGGAACATGGTTAATCATAACAATTTTTACTAAACTGGTCAATATTAGAATATTATGGCATTTGAAACATCTAGCTATCTGAAAACAAAATAATTTTTAAATGTTATCTCTTGATGATATCACAGTGTTTATATTAAGGAAGAATATAATATTACTGCCAAAAGGGATAATTATGTTATTAGGAATTAAAATTTTATAAGAAGATAAAACTGAAAAAAAAAAAAAAAACCTCTTTCATGTATTTTTGTTATTATTCAAAACTCAATAGACAGAGTTGATGCCATTTTATGGACTCAGGTTAATTGCCAATTGTCAATTATCTATGTGAAAACAGTAATTTTATTGTTTTAATATCAGGCCACAACTCTGCTACCGAGAAATTCTTAGCTACTGAAAACTAAATAAACCTGAATTAAAATAAATAAATAACAAGGCAAAAAGACATAAAAGCAAAGATAATGAAACAAAATGAGAAAATATAAATTATACAAATTTGTAAAAATAAATTTTCCTTTTTTTTCCACTGTAAAAGTAAATAATATTAATTGTAGAAAATGTAAAAATGCTGCAAAGTATAAGGAGAAAAGCTTTAATAGTCTTACTACCTTAATATAACAACTGATAACATTTTGAGCTATTTTTATGCAGTCTGTTTGCTACCCATGCTTCTTTATGTAGTTGAGTAAATAAAGCATACACACTCATATGCAAACACACACACATATACACAAACACACAGAATGTAATGATTTTTTAAAAACTATTTTTCTAAATATATAAGTAGTACGTGTTTCTTGAAGAAAGTCTGGGACTTGCAGATAATATAAAACAGAAAATAAAAAAAATCCCAAATCATGATTTTTCTGTAAGATAACCATTTTCCAATAACACTAATAATAAAAAGGTTAAGTAAACTGCCCAAGGTCACACGGCCAGTCAGGAGCAGGGCTGAGATTTGAACTTAGGTCTAACTTCAAATATTGGACTTATGGCCCTTTCACCCCATTATCTCTTGATTAAGAATTGTCTGGCACTGAGTTTTCATAATTCTTAGAGGTGTCATGTTTGATATAGTCTATATGTGTTACACCATACCTATTCAATCTGTATGCTGAGCAAATTATCTGAGGAACTGTACTATACGAAAAAGAACAGGGCATCAGGATTGGAGGAAGGCTCATTAACAACTTGTGTTAGGCAGATAACACAACCTTGCTTGGTGAAAGAGAAGAGGACTTGAAGTGCTTACTGATGAAGATCAAAGACCACAGCCTTTAGTATGGATTATACTTCAACATAAAGAAAACAAAAATCCTCACAATTGAGCCAATAAGCAACATCACAATAAATGGAGAAAAGATTGAGGTTGTCAAGGATTACATTTTACTTGGATCCACAATCAACATCTATGAAGGCAACAGTCAAGAAATCAAAAGACACATTGCATTGGGCAATTCAACTGCAAACAACCTCTTTAAAGTGTTAAAAAGCAAAGATGTCACCATGAGGACTAAGGTGTGCTCGACCTAAGCCATGGTGTTTTCAATCACCTCCTACGTATGCGAAAGCTGGACAATGAATAAGGAAGACCAAATAATTGACGCCTTTGAATTGTGGTGTTGGTGAAGAATATTGACTATACCATGGTCTGTCAAAAGAATGAACAAATATGTCTTGGAAGAAGTACAACCAGAATGTTCCCTAGAAGCAAGGATGGCGGTGAGACTGCATCTCACATACTTTGGACGTGTTATCAGGAGAGATACCCTGGGGAAGGATATCATGCTTGGTAAAGTAGAGGGTCAGCAAAAAAGAGGAAGACCCTCAATGAGATGAACTGACCCAGTGGCTGCAACAATGGGGTCAAGCATAGCAACAATTGTGAGGATGGCACAGGACCGGGCAGTGTTTCGTTCTGTTGTGCATGGGGTTGCTACGAGTCGGAATCAACTTGACGGCACCTAACAACAATAACATATGATATGTGTTACAGACTCCTTTACAAAAAAAAACAACACGACTTTAATTCTTCAATTTTTCCCATTGATTAATCTCTTAGTAAGTGCAAGTAAATTTAATTAAAAATCAACAGCTTTTGTGAGGTATACTGACACTATAAACCACACATACTTAAAGTGAAAGATTTGATGTTTTGACGTATGTACACATGAATCTACCCAAAGAAAGGCCTTGGAAGAAAGGCCTGATGATCTACTTCTGAAAGGTCACAGCCATTGAAAACCCTATGGAGCACAGTTCTCTGACACACATGGGGTCACCATGAGTTGGAATTGACTCTAGAGCAATTGGTTATACACCTATGAAACCATCATCATGATTAAGACAATGAACATATCCACCATCCCCCGAAGACTGATTTCCCTGTGTAATGCAACCATCCCACTCCTCCTCATGGCCCCCTTCCCCAGGGAACTTTTGAAGTGATTTTTGTCAGTATAGATTAGTTTGCATTTTCAAGTGTTTTAAATAAATGGAATTATATTGTATGTACTCTTTTTGATCTAGATTTTTTCACTAAGTAAAATTATTTTGAGATTCATCCACGTTGTTTAATTTATCAACAGTTTATTCCATTTTATTGCTGGATAGAATTTCATTGTGTAGCTATAACAGTTTGTTTATCCATTCACATGATGAATGTTTGAACTGTTTCCAGTTTTTGGCTATTACAAATGAAGCTGCTATGAATGTTCATGTACAGATTTTTGTGTAGACACATGCTTTCAATTCTTTTGAGTAAATATCAGAAGTAGAATGGCTGGATCTTATGACAGGTATATGCTTAACTTACTAGAAACCTGTCAAACTCTTTTCAAAGTGGTTGTACCATCTTATATTCCCACCAGCAGTCCATGAGATGACCAGTCAACCCATACCTTGCCAACTTGTTATGTCAATATTTTTTAATTTTAGCCTTTTTAAATTAGAATGTAGTGGCATTACGATGAAGTTTTAACTTGCATTTCCCTAATGACTAATCATGTTTAGCATCTTTTGTGTACTTATTTGCCATTCACATATATTCTCTGGTGAAGAGTCTGTTCAAATCTTCAGCCCGTGTTTTATTGGGTTGTTTGTTTTCTTACTACTGATTTTTGGAGTTTTTTTTATACATTCGGTCATAAGTCCTTTGTCAGATATATGCTTTGAAAAGTTTTCTCCTAGTATGTGACTTGTCTTTTCATTCTTTAACAGTGTCTTTTGACGAGCATAAATTTTAAATTGAACAATTTATTCATTTGTTCTTGCATGGATTGTGATATCATGTAAAAGAAATCTTTGCCTAAACAGCATGGCAAAAATACTAAGTATTTTTCAAGAAGTTTTATAGTTTAGGTTTTGCATTTAAATTCCTGGTCCATCTTAAGCTAATATTTGTATGTGGTATAATGTATTAATTAAAGTTCCTTTTCTTTGTTTGCATAGGGATATCCAGTTATTCCAGAACCACTGGTTGAAAAGCCGCTCATTTCTCCACCAAGTCCCCTTAACACCATTGTCAAAAGTCAGTTGTTCATGTATGTGTGCGTCTATTTGTGGACTCTGTTGATCTAATTACACATATTTACACCTATACCATATTGTCTTTATGACTGTCTTCATATCAACTAATGTTAACCCTGTTTGTTCTTTTAAAAAAATTTTTTTTTTGTTATTGCATGTCTTTGCATTTCCATAGAAATTTTAGGTTCAGCTTGTCAATATCTATTTTTAAAAAAGTCTACTGTGATTTTGATTGGAATTGTGTTAAACCTATAGTCATTTTTTGAAGAACTTGCATTTTAATGAATCTTCTGCCCTATCAACACAATATATCATCTGTTTGTAGTTTCTCTGAGCAATATTTTATAGTTTTTACTTTACAGATATTTCACATCTTTTGTCACATTTATCCTTAAGCATTTATTATTTTTTATGTTGTTGTAAATAGTATTTAAATTTTTTTGCTTCCAATTATTGATCACAAGTATATATCAAAATGATTTATTTTGTATTGATCTTGTATTCTGTGCCCTTGCTAATGTCACTTGTTAATTTTGGTATCTTTTTTGTAGATTTCAGAGGATTGTCACCATAGAAGATCACATCATCTGCAAATAAATGGCTTTAGTTCTTTTTCAAACTGGTTGCTTTTTTTTTTTTTTTTTTCCTTGCCTAACTGCAACGGCTGGAATTCTCAAAGCTACATTGAATATAAGTGATAAAGCAAAAAGCCTTGTCTTGGTATTCACTTTGGAGGAAAAACATTCTTTCTTTCAACATTAAATACACCAGCTGTAGATTTTTAATGAACACCTGTTGCCATGGGGTCCATTCCCACTAATGGTAACATCATGTGTGTCTAGTTAATTCGGCTGCTAATAGAATGGTTGGAGGTTTGAGTTCAACTAGAGGTGCCTGGAAAGAAAGGCCTGGCAGTATACTATCAAAAAATCAGCCATTGAAAACCATATGGAGCACAGTTTTTCTCTAACATACATGGTATGGCTATGAGTTGGAATCAACTACAGAGCAACTTAGTTGCCTGTCATGGATTGAATTATGTCCCCCCCAAAATGTATCAGCTTGGCTGGGCCATAATTCCCGGTATTGTCTGATTTTCCTATATGTTGTAAATCCTGCCTCTGTGACGTTAAGGGAGGATGGACAGCAGTTGTGTTAGTGAGGCAGGATTCAATCTACAAGATTGGAGTGTGTCTTGAGGCAATCTCCTGAGATATAAAAGAAAGAAGCGAGCAGAGAGACAGGGGGACCTCATACAACCAAGAAAGCAGTGCCAGGAGCAGAGCACTTCCTTTGGACCAAACCAGGGTTCCTTGCACATAGAAGCTCCTAGTCCAAGGGGAAGATTGATGAGAAGGCTGGTGGAGAGAAAAGGCCTTCCCCTGGAGCTGATGCCCTGAATTTGGATTTTTAGCCTACTTTTTAGTGTGAAGAAATAAATCTGTCTTTGTTAAAACCATCCTTTTATTTGTTATAGCAGCACTAGATGACTAAGACATTGCCCCATATCAAGACAAGGAAGTTTGATTCTATTGCCAGTTTGCCGAATGTTTTTATCAGGAATGGATATTAGATCCCCAAAAAGTTAAATACAGAATTACCACGTGACCAGCAATTCCACTGTTAGGTATATTCCCAGATAACTTGCAAGTAGGGAGGGACTCAAGCATCAATGCTCATTGCAGCATTATTCACAAAAGCCAAAACGTGGAAACAACATATGTTCCTCAACAGATAAATAGATGAACAAAATGTGGCACATTCATACAATGCAATATTATTCAGGCATAAAGAAAAATGAAGTTCTGATACATGCTATGACATGAATGAACCTTCAAAATATTACACTGAGTGAAATAAGTCAGACACAAAGGGACAAATATTGTATGACCCACTTACACGAAATATCTAGAATAGACAAATGCATAGTGATCAATGTTTATTAGTGGTAACCAGGGATTGGGGGAGAAGAACTGTGAGTTATTGCTTAAGGGGCACTGTTTGAGGTGATGAATAACTTTTTGGAGTGATGGATATCTGTTTGGGGTGATGAATAGTACTAATTAGGTATATGTGTATTTATTCCTGAAATGTTTGAATTCACTGTGAAGCCATTTGGGCCTAAAATTTTCTTTCTGGGAAGGATTTTAACTACAAAATCAATTTCTTTAATAGATATAGAGCTATTTAGGTTATCTATTTGTTGTTGAGTAAACTTTGGTAGTTTGTGTCATTCAAGGAACTTGTTTATTCCATCTAAGATTTTTAATATAATAGAGTTGTCAGTTGTTAATAGTTGCTGCTGAGTCTATTCCAATTCATGGCAACACTATGAGTACAGAGTAGAACTACTCCACAGCGTTTTAAAGGCTGTGACATCTCAGAAGCAGACTGCCAGGCCTGTCTTTCGATGCATCTTTGGGTGGGTTTGAATTACCAACCTTTCAGTTAGTATTCCAGTGCTTAGTCATTTGTGTCCCCCAAGGGCTCTTGAAGTTGTTAGCAATAGACTCCTATTATGCTTTTAATAGCTGTACAATACCTAGTGATGTTACTTTTTCATTCCTGATGTTCATTTTTTCCTAATTTATCTGGCTATAGGTTTATCCATTTTTTTTTTTTTTGATCTTCTAAAAAAAACACCTTTTGGTTTCATAGACTTTACCTATTGTTTTTCCTTTTTATGTAACTGATTTCTACTTTGATATTTATTACATCCTTCTACTTATTAAGTTTAATTTGCTCTTCTTTAGTTAATTTCTTAAAGTGGAAGCTAAGGTCATTGGGGTGAGACCTTTCTTCTTTTCTAATATGTCAGTTATTTATATTTTTCATCCAAATTACTACTTTAGTCATGTCCCATGAATTCTGATATAGTTTGTTTTTATGTTAATTAGGTAAGTTCTAAAATTCATTTTGAATTGTTTTTTGGTCCACTGTTTATTTAGAAGAGTATTACTTAATTTCTAAATTTTTTTTTTCAGATACCATTCTATTGCTGAATTCTATTTTAATACTAATGTGTTCATAGAACATACTTTGCGAGACTTGAATCCTTTTAATGAGTCTTGTTTTATTGTACAGAATGTGGTCTATCTTAATAAATTTTCTGTGTGCACTTGACTGTATTCTGCTATTGTTATGTGGAGAGTCCTATAAATGTCAATCTGGTCAAATTGGTTGAAAGTGTTGTTCAAGTCTACTACATCCTTGCTGATTTTTCCCTACGCATTATATTAATTTTTGAAAGAAGAGTATTAAAATTCCAACTATACTTGTGGATTTTTCTTCCTTTTTTTTTTTTCTTGCTATTCTATCAATTTTTGGTACATGTATTTTGAAACTTTATAATTGAGGCCATAAACATTTGGGATTATATGTCCTCTGAGTGTAATGACCCCATTATCATTATGAAATGAACGTCTTTATTCCAAGTAATATGTTTCTCTCTGAAATCTTTTTTTTTCTGATATCAATATAGTCACTTCTGATTTCATTTAAATAGTGTTAGCATGATATATACTTTTCCATTTTCTTGTATTTAGCCTTTCTGGTATCCTTATATTTTAAGGACTATATAGTTGGGTCTTGCTTTTGTATCCAATCTGACAATTTGTGCCTTTTAATTGGGGTATCTACAGCATTTACATTTTATATAGTTATCAATATGTTGGAGCCTATGTTTTCCATTTTATTATTTATTTTCTGTTTGTTCCTTAGTTTTTCTCCCTCTCCTCTCTTTTCTTGCCTTCCTTACTCGCACATTTTTTTTCCAGCTCCATTTTGATTTATGTATAATGTTCTTGAGTATATAACTTTATATAATTTTCTTATTGGTTGCTCTTATTGTTGTTGTAGTTGCTTTTGAGTCAATTCCAACTCATGGAGACTCCACGTGTGCAGAGCAGAACTACTCCATAGAGCTTTGATGACTGTGATCTTTCAGAAAGCAGACTACCAAGCCTGTTTTCTGAGGCACCTCTGGGTGCATTTGAACTGCCAATTTTTCAGTTAGCAGCTGAGTGTTTAGCCATTCGTGCCACCCAAGGACTCCTAGCTGCTGCTGTAGGTATTTCCATATACATACGTAGCTTATCACAGTCTACTGCTATCAATGCTTTACCACTCCTATTGAAATATAGAAACCTGACGTTCATTTAAGTCCCTTTTCCCTCTCCATTTTTAAAATATAATTGTCTCATTATTCTCTCTACATACAGAGTGCCACATCAGAAAATGTTATATTTGCTTCAACCACAAAATATGTTTAGTTGTATTTTCATCCATTTTACTTTATTCTTTCCTTTCTGAAGGTCCAAAACTTTTTCTGTTATCATTTCCTTTGTGTTTGGAGAGTTTTGTTTAGCCATTCTTTAGGGGTAGGTCTGCTAGCAACAAATTTTCTCAGTTGCCTTTTATCTGAGAATGTCTATTTTTCCTTAAAAATTATTTCATTGGATATAGGTTTCTTGGTTGACATTTCTTATAACACTTGAAAAATGTGTTGTCATTTACTCTGGCTTCTATGATTTCAGATAAAAAATTTTTCAAATTGTTGTTCTTTCTACCTGTTCTAAAGATTTTTGTCTTTAGTTTTCATAAGTTTAATTACTATATGTCTTGGTGTGAATTTTTTTTTTCTTAGTTTATCTTAGTTGAGGTTCACTAAGTGTCTTAGTTATCTAGTACAGCTATAACAGAAATACCACATGTGGATGGCTTTAACAAAGAGAAATTTATTTTCTCACAGTCTAGTAGGTTACAAGTCCAAATTGAGGGTGTTGGCCCGAGTGGAAGGCTTTCTCTCTCTGTCGGCTCTGGAGGAAGGTCCTTGTTCTTAGTCTTCCTCTGGTGGAGGAGCTTCTCAGGCACAGGGAGCCTGGGTCCAAAGGATGTACTCTGCTCCTGGTGCTGCTTTCTTGGTGGTATGAGGTCTTCTACTCTCTACTTGCTTCACTTTCCTTTTTATCTCTTGAGAGATAAAAGGTGGTGCAGGCCACATCCCAGGAAAACTACCCTTACATTGGATCAGGGAGGTGATCTGAGTAAGGATGGTGTTATAATCCTATCCTAATCCTCTAAACATAAAATTACAATCACAAAATGGCGGACAACCACACACTACTGGGAATCATGGCCTAACCAAGTTAATATACACATTTTTGGGGGGACATGATTCAATCCATGATACCCAGCTTCTCAAATTTGCAGATTTATGTCTTTTGACAATTTTTGAGAAGTTTTCAGCCATCACTTTGAACACTTTTTAAATCCCATGCTCTTTGTCCTCTCCTTCTGGAAATCTGATATACAAATATTAAATATTCTGCTATTTTACAGATCCAAGAGGTTCTGTTCATTTTTGTTTAGTACATATTCACTTTGTTGTTCACACTTAGTAAATTCTATTGCTCTGTCTTCAAGTTCATTTATTTATCCTCTTTCATTTATATTCTGCCACTGAACCTGCCCAATGAGTTTTATTTTGATTATTGTATTTTTCAATTATAAAATTTCCTTTTGGTTCTCTTTTATAACATATTTATATAGGGAGATTTTCTATTTTTTCATTTGTTTCAAGAGAACTTCTAATTTTTTTTAAGCATTTATATGACATCTGTTTTAATTTCCTTGTCAGATAATTCCAACGTCTAATTCATTTTGGTATTGGTGTGAACTGATGGTCTTTTCTCATTCATAATATGGTATTCTTGGTTCTCGGTATGATAATTATTTTCAGTTGTATCTCGGACATTTCCATTATTATTTTAAGAGACTCTTGATTGTATTTAAATTTTCTATTTTAATGGGCACTTTTCCTGTTTGGGGCCCTAGTGGCACAGTGGTTAAGAGCTCAGGCTGCTAACCAAATGGTTGACAGTTCGAATCCACCAGCAGCTCCTTGGAAACCCTATGGGGCAGTTCTACTCTGTCCTATGGGGTCACTATGAGTTAGACATGACTTTATGGCAATGTGTTTTTCCTGTTAGATTTACTGTGTAGGTTATGGCCAACTTTTTTGAGCTTTAGTTTTAATGACAGTCTAATTTTTGGAGCCCTTGGAACACTATTCTGGTCTCTTTTATTCTTCTGGCACTGCTGGGGTTCTTGCTCAAAGCCTTCTGGTGCCATCTTCCAAGGTGGAAGGCACTTCCTGGGGCCTGATGTTGCTGGCTTACCTTCTGGGTAGGAGCAGGAACTACTGATCATGGGCCTTCTTATGCTACTCAGTGGATAGTAGGGAGAAACAGAATATTACCATTGCTGCCATTGCCACCAGATTAGTCTACCCACCAGGGAAAGTTGTGGTGGGGTTGCAGGGGATGGGAGGTGGGGGACAGGGACTGATATGGCCTGGGGCCCTGCTGTTCTCTGCTGGTGGATCAATCTACCTGCTGGACTGGATTGGGTATTGAAACTCTTTACTAGGTCTCTGTTAGGCTTCCCCTTTCCTAGTCCTTTGGATGAGAAAGCAGGCATTTCTTGCTTTTTGTTTTTTTCTTGTATCTATTCCTGTTGTATTTCTGGGTTGCAAACCTCTTATAAGAAGTAAAAAGAAAACCCAGGGAACATACCATATTGTCTTTCCTCAAGACCTGAAGTCCCAGACAGTCTACTTTCTTTCAAGCTTTCAGAGTCGTTTTATCATTATCTGTTGAATAATTTTCAGGATGTTTACTTTCATTTAAAGGGGGAATAGCCAGTCTATAACATCTTGTTCGAGAATCTTCTTCCTTGGTTCTTTTGTTTCTTCTTTTCTTTGTACCTTCCTTCCTTGTGCCTTTATTTCTTCATTCCTTCCCTCCTTCCTTCCTCTGATTAGACTGTAGCCTGGTGGACTGCAGCCTGATGCAGGGAACCAAGCTAAGTCCTACCTCAACTCCTGACGCATGGACACTGTGAGATAGTAAATATGTATTGTTTCAAGCCACCACTTTTTGTAGTAATTTGTTACATAGAAATAGAAAACAAATATAGCAACATAGAGAGATTATTGGTGATGTGAATGAAAGCTGTTGCAGAAGAGTGATTGGTTAGGAGTCAGACTGGATGAGTTGAAAGAGTGAGTGGGAGGTAAGTAAATCGAGCAAATATAAATGACTCTTTCAGGAAGCTTGCCTGGGAATAAAACAAGAACGTAGAGCTATAGCTAATGGGGCTGTAGTCTTGAGGAAAAAGTTTTTGTTTTGTTTTTTAGTGGAGAGTGACTTGAGCATGTTTAAAAATATGTCTTTTAGAAGAATCAACTTCTTTATACTGAAAGTTTGCTTAGCTGTGCTTGATGCAGCACAGCTAGAAACAATTCACATGAAAGAACTGGCTAAGAACTCTGTCTGGTGACCTAATGTTGACCTTAACATTGAAAATATTGTAAAAGAGGATAAAAGATTATAAAATAGAGCAGTATGAACTATACTATTTAGCAAAACCTTCCTGTATCTATGATGGTTTTCTAAGGTGGATGCATTCCGTGGGAGTTGACAAAGAAGTCTTGGTAAAGGTTTCATACTACATCTGTATAATCATATTGAATTTGTAGAACTATGATATTGTATTAGACAAATTACTGTCTAACAATGCTGCACTAATTTCAGTTTATATCTCCAGATGAGAGAGGGACTCTCCGTGAATACAGAAGATCGTATAGCCTGATCCAAGGTCCACTATTCATTTCATTTCTCAGTCAGTAGAGGGAAGCCACTACCATTTGGCTTCATATGACAGATTTCTAAGGTGGGCATTTTCCATGGGAGCTGACAAAGAAGTCTTGGTCAAGGTTTCATACTGGATTTGTAGAATCATATTGAATTTGCAGAACTATGCCATTTTATTAGACAAATTACTGTCTAACAATGCTGCAATAGTTTCAGTTTTATGTCATTTTTTTCAACTTGTGCCTTTCTATAAATTATTATGTCTAAAAATATTGGTAGTAATTTTTATGGATCAGGATTTCTGATATCAAAAAATGCCTTATTTTCCTTAAAAAAAATTAAAAAAGTTAATCTGTAATAAGAACAATAATAACAAGTGGAAAAAGAGAATAGAGAGAAAATTTTCTATATCCCAAGTACCAAGTACCTAACGTAAATATCTTTCTTAATTATCAAAACAACCCTACAAGATAGGCTTTATCATTATCGTCATTTTAAAGACAAGGAAACTGAGGCTTAGATAAAAAAAAAAAAATTACCCAGGGTCCTGCAGCTTGTAAGTATCACACTAGAGAATAAACCCTCCTATGTTTTTTTTTTATGTGACTCTAAAGTTAATGGTCTTAACCATGGTATGTTGTTGCCATTATAAAAAGATGGTTTCTTTCTCAGGGAATTAACATTCATCTCTAACAGGACCTGCAGGATTGCTTATTACACTAAGAAGGGATAATGAAGACCTCTCTTGAAGGGAATAAAATTTTATAGACTTCTCATTATGTCTATCCATGCTCAATAACATAGTCACTCTAGCTGAGTTCCTGTGGTGACATTTCAAAAATTGCTCTAACTTTAACAGGATACAAACCATAACTAACAACACACAAACTCCAGAATATAAGCTTTTTAAGCTGGATCTTTTAAAAACTTATGCTCATCAAAAGACTTCACTAAAAGAGTAAAAAGAGAACCTACAGACTGGGAAAAAAAAAATTGGCTATGACAAATCCGACAGAGGTCTAATCTCTAAAATCTACAGGAAAGTCCAACACCTCTACAACAAAAAGACAAATAATCCAATTAAAAAATGGGCAAAGGAAATGAACAGACACTTCACCAAAGAAGACATTCAAGTGGATAAGAGACACATGAGGAAAGGCTCACTATCACTAGCCATTAGAGAAATGCAAATCAAAACCACAATGAGATACCATCTCACCCCAGCATTCCTGGTGTGAATCAAAAAAAAAAAAAAATCAGAAAATAACAAATGTTGGAGAGGCTGCAGGGAGATTACAAATCTTATGTGCTGCTGGTGGGAATTTCGCAAAATGATACAATCATTTTGGAAAATGATACGGCGCTTCCTTAGAAAGCTAGAAATAGAAATACCATATGATCCAGCAATCCCACACCTAGGAATATATTTTAGAGAAATAAGAGTCATCACATGAATAGACATATGCACACCCATGTTCATTGCAACATTGTTCACAATAGCAGAAAGATGGAAACAACCTAGATACCCATCAACAGATGAACGGATAAACAAACTATGGTACATACACACAATGGAGTACTACGCAATGCTAAAGATCAGTGATGAATCTGTGAAGCATCTCATAACATGGATGAATCTGAAGGGCATTATGCTGAGTGAAATAAATTAATCACAAAAGAGCAAATATTGTATCAGACCACTACTATAAAAATTCATGAAAAGGTTTACACACAAAAAGAAATAATCTTTGATGGTTACGGGGTGGGAGGAGGGATGGAAAAACACTAAATAGACAATAGATAAGTGGCAACTTTGGTGATGGATAAGATAGTAAAAAATACTGGGGAACCCAGAGCAACTTGTACAAGGTAAGGTCAAGGAAGCTCCATAGATACATCCAAATTCCCTGAGGGACCAAATTGCTAGGCTGTGGGGACCATGGTCTTGTGGAATATTTAACTCAACTGGCATAACATGGTTTATAAAGAAAATGTTCTACATTCTACTTTGGCAAGTAGTGTCTGGGGTCTTAAAAGCCTATGAGTGGCCATCTAAGATTCTCTACTGGTCTCACCCCTTCGGGGGCAATGGAGACTGAAGAAAACTAAAGATACAAGGGAAAGATTAGGCCAAAGGAAAAATGAACCACGTCTACCACGGCTTCCAGTAGACTGAGTCCAGTACAACTAGATGGTGCCTGGTTACCACCACTGACTGCTCTGACAGGGATGACAATAGAGAGTCCTGGACAGAGCTGGAGAAAAATGTAGAACAAAGTTCTAACTCACAAAAAAAACAGACTGGCCTGACAGACTGGAGAAACCCTGAGAGTATGACCCCTGGACACCCTTTTAGCTCCGTAATGAAGTCACTCCTGAGGTTCACCCTTCAGCCAAAGATTAGACAGGACCATAAAACAAAATGAGACTAAAGGGGCACACCGGCAAGGGGGAATGGAATAGAAGGCAGGAGGGGACAGGATAGCTGAGAACCCAAGGTCGAGAAGGGAGAATGTTGACGTGTCGTGGGGTTGTTAACCAATGTCATAAAACAATACGTGCACTAACTGTTTAAAGAGAAGCTAGTTTGCTCTATAAAACTTCATCTAAAAAAAAAAAAAACCCTTTGCCATCCAGTTGATTCTGACTCATAGTGACCCTATAGAATAGAGTAGAGCTGCCCCATAGAATTTCCAAGGAGCGCCTGGTGGATTCGAATTGCCAACCTATTAGTTAGCAGCCTTAGCTCTTAACCACTATGCCACCAGGGTTTCCAAAGTACAATTAAAAAAAAAAAAATTGCTCTGAGTGCCACATTCCAACTGATGAGGTCTTACACCACAAGCAACAGTTACATTAGGTACTTCACTTTTGATGACAATAACATTTAACTCTGAAATATGCCTATCATCATCTCTCTTTTGTATTGCTGATGATTTAACATCATCTGCAGTCAATCATTTGACCTGGTCCACTAGTTTTCAAACATGAGCTTGCATCTGAATCTCCACAAGGGCTTGTTAAAACACAGATTGCTTGTAGCTTAGAATTTTCAAGTCAGTAGGTGTGTATTGCAACCGTAGATTTTGCATTTTTAACAAGTTCCCTGGTGATGTTGATGCTGCTTGTATGGGGACCACACTTGGAGACCTATTGGCCCAGACCAGGTATTAGAATTATTTTTTTTCCTATAAAGAACCAGATGGTAAATATTTTTACTTTGCAGGCCATATGGTCGCCGTCGTAACTACTCAACTCTTCCTTTGTAGTGCAAAAGCAGCCACAGACAAATGGGTGGTGGCTGTGTTTCAATAACATTTTATTTCCCAAAATAGGTGTCAGGTTGGATTTGGACCATGGATCATAGTTTGGCCATAAACCAACTAGTACAAGAGCCCTGAAGAAAACATTTTTACACTTTAAATGCCAACTCAGTGAGAATCACCTGTGGGTTTATTATCCACAAAAGACTCTTCTACGTTTTTAAATAAAAACTGCAGAACATGCCAAAGACTAAGCTGACTGTGTTAAACCACCATAGAGAAGAAAAATAAGCTATACTTTTATACAAGAGTTTGTATTGTGCATATGGTTTTTGTTTTAAGATATTCATGAGCTTTTTTAAATCAAATTTTAATTAGGTATTGTTTGTAGTGTTAGAAGCTATAAATTCACCACTTAAAAGAGACTAACACTATACTGAATGGCATAGATGTCAGCCCAATAAAATTATATATTGACTTTATAATAAAACACTCGACTTGCCGTGAGTATGCCCAGCTTCAATATATTTCATCTTTACCCAGAACAGTATATTTCAAGCTAATTTAAAATGCCAATATAATCTTAAAAGTCTACTAAACTGTATAGGTCAGTGAACATGATACATTAGCTCCATTCTTATGAAATGTAACTTCTTATAAAAGGGCGTATTTTAGATAAATTTTTGTCATACCGGAATGTGATTTATTTCCCTGAAAGTCATTACATGCAAACACTGTGCAGAAAGTTATTATTAGGGGTCATTTTATAAACTTAGTATGCAAGTATTATGTCAAAAGTCTCAAACAATTTACTAAATGCTACAGACTAGAAATATTAAAATATCCACAGGAAAATTATAATATACTAACATTTAATAATTTGAAGATTTGATAATGGGATACATGGCTCCCATCTTCCAAAAGTTTTTCCTAAATTCAATCAAATCAAATGTTTCAGTTTGACCCATGTATTTATTTTTACCCCCAGATTTTTTATTTTTTAGTCTAACGCAGTGGTCTGCAAAGAGTGCTCAGTTACAAAACAAATGTTAAAAAGCACAGTGGTCAAGTAAAAAAGGAACATGTTGACTTTAGACACATTTCAAATTTTTTTTTAATTTCAAGACTTCTCAGGACCATTGATACGCACAATATAAGTATCTAAGAAAGATTTGGTAGATTTTACATGACCTTTTCCAATCTAATTTGAACACAGAACCCAGTTTGCCGTAGAGCATCTTGAATTCCCAGAGGAATGCTCTTAAGACAACAATTTTCTAAGCTCTTGCGTTCAGGCACCATGTTGCAAATTGTTTAAAAAAAGATCAGTTCAATCCTATTCAATAAATATTTATTGAGTACATATCATTTGACTAAGCACTTAAAGGTTAACCCTTTAGTTTTACAACATTACTCACCAAAAGCTATCTAGAACTCAGCTAAGCTTTTTTAAACATACTTACACTCCTCGTCAGGCCTCTTCCGAAGTGCTGCACGAACGTCTTTACAAGGACTTCTCTGGTATTGTGGGGGATTCCTTCCCCTTATTAGGTTCTCCATCCTATAAAAGAAAATAAAAGTGTATTTTAACATCCAAATCTTTATCAATGTGGACAAGTTAAATGGGCTAAGTCAGAAGTTACAGGCCCAAGTATCTAAAGTGGAGTGGTAGACAAACAATTAAGTGTAGTGGCAGGGAGTAAGGTAGTAGGGAGTGGCAGGGACTGTGGTAAACTGAAGAGTGCTTGGCTTTTCCAAAGTATTCCAATTTTTAAAAAATTAAAAATACCATGGGGCTGAAACTCATACGAAGTCTCCAATTAGAGACCTATTAACTAAAGAGTAATTACTTGTAAAGCAAACAAATTTATCAAAAATCAGATAATCATTTATAAAGAAAGAGCATACTGGGAGAGAATTTCTAATTCTAATACTTGTGACTTGTAAAAAGTGGTTAAAATAAACTGCATTTTTCAATGTCAAGTAACATAACCAATGATAACAACATGAAAATACTAACAAACTCATCAAACGCAACTTACGACATATTTAACAGCACATACTTTGTTGTCAATATTTTCTGTTTTCAATAAACTTTATAATTTTACTTCACCAATGCATGCTCTAGTAATTTCCATAGCATTAAAATTATATATTGAATGATCAGGGTTTGAAAATTCAGAACATAACCATGATATTGATTTATCATTTTGAAAATATAAACTTCTTTTTTTTAAGACATACGTATTTATGCCGATAGGATTTTGCTGGTTTTGATAACAGTTCTGGTTGATGGCATTATTATTGAATAGGGTATGGTTGTTAAGGACGATGGTAGAGGAGGGTCTCCTAGGGCTGCTGGTACATAAGATTGCTTCTGGTGTCTGGAGAAGAAATTGGGAAAGGATGATCCCATAAAAACAATATTTAGAATGGTATAAAATATGAGATAAACAACGTATTTACTAGCTCTGTAACATAACATTACTTCTGTGGGAAGCTGTCAATGGTTATTAAAAGCACTCTTTAAATATACTTCCTGAAAACAATCCTTTTGTATGCAGGGGGTGCTCTGTGTGTGTGAATGTTTATACAACCATGCCTATTTTATATAAAGTGTAAGAAAATATTTCTTAATGTGCAACGATAATTTGAACCTTGGTTTCACTTGAAGTTCAAGTGTGAGTTACTTCTCTTGACATTATGACCATACAATGACAGGGCAATAAATAGGAACCTGAAAACTTTTAAGACATAATTTGCTTTAACAACATACATAGGGAAAAATTAAGCTTACAGACCCATCTCTGCAGTTTCACTATGAGCCTTAGCCATAAGCAAGTAAATTAAATCAAAGTTTCTAATTTCTGACTCGAGTTAATTCAATGTGCAATTGGTTATGTATTGCAGCAAATGTATGGATTTCCATAATGATCTAATAACAAGTTACATGAACTTATCATTATTCACTAGTACATACAAGCTTAGGGAGTACATAGGTGGTGCAAACAGTTAACCATTTGCCTATTAACTCAAAGGTTAGCTGTTAGAATCCACCCAGAGGCACCTCAGAAGAAAGGCCTGGCGATCTACTGATTTTTTTACAAACTCAGATAGTAAAATACAACAAACATATGCTGCAAATGCAAAAATCTCCATAAAATTGTGATGTAATTTTAAAAACCAATTTTACTCATCATGATTACACTCTGATGAGGAATGACAACATATCCTGCTTAGAAATCTATGTAAACCTCCTTCTTTGATGAATTATTATTTTTCCTTTTATATCTCTAATGTGTGAAAATAAAAATAATCTAGTTGATACCCATGAAACTATGCTTGAAGTTATGTTTATGGCAGAAAAACTGAAAGACAGAAAGTACTTCCAGGGCTCTGGAAAAGTTTCACTCAACTCGCTGCCATTGCATCAAAGATCCTCAAGTCAATCACCCAGGTATCATTGTACCCAAAGGTTGCATTCTGGGAACACTAACAAGCAGACATACAGGAGATTATGCAATGTTAGCAATGTCAGATGGCTGAATGGTAACGAACCAGGGTTCTGGAATCAGACTTCTTGGGCTCAACTCCCACTCTGCCTCTTAAAGAATGATTTCGGGAAGGTTTTAGTAAATTTCTTATTAAATATAACATATTATGTATATATATATGTTGATCTGTGGATTCCATATTGATTAATGATGATTTAGCTATTGTGGCTAAAATGTTTGCTTCTCTCAGTGTCCTTTTAAGATTTTTGAGACCTGTCAAAATGATAACTGGGCCCCTAGATATCACTATAAATTATATTAATGATACACTAATAGATGAAAAAATTAAAAACAGCATTTAAAAGTCTTTTTTTTTTTCCTCTTTAGTATGCTAAATGCTTTGATCACTGGTAAACACACTTAAACAAGTTAAGAGTTTTACAAAACAATTTTCATGTTCAAACTATTATGTAACTAACTATGAGACTTCCATCTTTCTGAGATTACACTCTGGCTCCTTGAACCCTTCCATGAGTGTCATCTGTGATCTACAGTTTGCATTAAATGGTCAGATAAAATGCCCAGGAATAAAGTCATGGAGCCCAGCCAGGACACAGCAAAGGAGCCATCTAGCTCTCTCGAGCTTGGCAAGCCACCAGTGGCAGTGTGTTAACAGTTCCAGCAAGGAGAGATTAAGTGTGATGACCACAGGCAACTCATTGAAGAGCTCTGAAAAGTACAGTTTACATGTTCAACTGCTGGGAAGAAATGGTGGCAGCCAGATGAATATCTAATGGCATGAAGCAGCAATCAAAGTTATGAGTAAAAATTGTCTGCAACCACCTTGGTCATGTCTCCCAAACTTCGCTAGGCCTCAAAATCACCTGAAGAACTTTAAACAAACCAGAAGCACTGATTCCCAGTACTAAAGATTCTTATTTAGTAGGCTAGGTTCATACCCAAGTGTGTGTGGTTGCTTAAAGCATCTGATTAATGTTAAATATATACATACATATATATATTTAGCTTTCTAAGTGGCATCTTTGTTTTTTAAAACTTTAAAGAGATCTTTTGCAACAGATTTATCTAATATTTAACATTTGTCAGGTGCTTTTAAGTAGCCAGAGCCCTGGTGGCACAGTGGTTAAGAGCTACGGTGAGCTACAGCTGCCAACCAAAAGGTTGGCAGTTTGAATCCACCAGGCACTCCTTGAAAACACTATGCAGCAGTTCTACTCTCTCCTGTAGGGTTGCTATGAGTAGGAATCTACTTGACGGCAGTGAGGTTGGTTTGGGGTTTTAAGTAGGCAGCTTTACACTTGTCTGGATACTAACATTTGGGAACCCCTATAAATAAAAATTATTCATGCCAGGAGATAAAGTCATCCATTATTACAGAGTTGGGGTACAGATGGCCTGGGGGAAAGACTGCAGTTAGGGCAGATACTATAAAAAGTGAAGAGTAGCCAAGGAGGTGCAATTAAAAGGCTTGCAAAGTTGCCTGGAGGTCCACCAGAAGACCCTGGAGCTGCTTATTTATAAAGCTGCAAAACTCAACAGTGCAATGATTTCTTCCAATAAGGTCTGGATCAGAGAACAAGGTTGGATTGATTTAGGACTGAGGACTCGCCAAGGAGATGTGGCAGAGGCCTAATGAATGAAGGAAGTGAAAATATGGTTGAAATGGGTTTACACTGGAATGAACAGGAAGAACAGGAATGACTGACTTATGAATGGACAAAGGAGTTGGCTTAAGAAAATAAAGGTATCAGGTATGTGACCCTAATACTCCACAACATGTTTTCTCTTTCTCAAAACGGTGATCAAGAGCTTGACATAACTAATACCGTGATGAGCCTGTAATTTTTTTTTTTTTTTCCCTGCCTGCCTTCTTCTTTCCACATACTTTCGTTAATGACTTTGTTTTTCTTCTGTCTGGCCACCTGTGACTTACAACCCCCCACATGAAGATTAGAGCACAGATGTCTGGCATGTATATCTTCAGTCTGATAAAAATTCTCTTGTAATTATCTTGTAATGAATAACTCATCCAGCCATGCCATCTGTGGGCTACGTGCCAAAAAGATACTTCTAACCCTAGTAACAGCCATTTACAAACTCTAATGTAAAACTGCCTTTCGGGACTCCATAAAGACAGCCTGCATTGCTGTCAGACTTGCCATTGATGTCACCTCCTAAATAAACTTTCTCTCTCTTTCTGACTTGGAGTACGTTCCATTGGTTCAACTGCTCCAGGGCACAGACCCTAATCAGGCAATAGGTATTTGCGAGAAAATAAATATTATATGCCAGGTGCCATGTTAGGTTCTTTATATACATTTTCTACGTCATCTCTATTTTCTCCATGGTTAACTTGAGGCTCGGTAACGTTAAGTAACTTGCTTGGATTCACACAATGTAGGTGAAAAAAAAAAAAGACAGATCTGTGTGACCCCAGAACCCATGCTACTAACTCCTGCATGGATTGACTGTGCAATATAACTTCCTGCAATGATTGAGATGGTCCATATATGTGTTGTCCAATACAGTAGCCGCATTGCCGTATTGAAACGTGGCTGGTTTGACTTTGGAACTGAATTAGAACTTTAAAAAAAAAAATAGTCAATTTTAATTTATTTAAATTTAAACTTAAATATCCACATGTGTCTAGTGGCTGCTGTATGGGAGATTACAACATGTCTGTTGTTAGGCGCCACGGTGTCTGTTCCAGCTCCTCGACCCTATGTACAACAGAACAAAACACTGCCCAGTCTTGCACCATCTTCATGATCATTGTTATGCTTGACCCCATTATTGCAGCCACTGTGTCAATCCATCTCGTTGAGGGTTTTCCTCTTTTTTGTGATCTTCTACTTTACCAAGCATAATGTTCTTCTCTAGAGACTGATCCCTTCTGATAATGTGTCCAAGGTACATGAGATGTAGTCTCACCATTCTTGCTTTTAGGGAGCATTCTGGTTGTACTTCTTCCAAGACAGATTTATTTGTTCTTTTGGAAGTCCATGGTATATTCAATATTCTTCGCCAACATCACAATTCAAAGGCATCAGTTCTTTGGTCTTCCTTATTTATTCTCCAGCTTTCACATGCATATAAGATGATCGAAAACACCATGGCTTGGTCAGGCGCACCACAGCATGTCTAGAAACTAGTAATTTTTTTTTTTTTAATTTAGTATGCATCTAGTAAAAACATAATTCTCCACTGAAGGCCTCTAAATTGAAGTAAATAAGAGCAGGGAAATCAAGTGTTTGAGAAGTGTTCCTTATGGGGGTCTTTTGTGGACAAATAGACAACTTAAATTCTCATTGTAGAAATAGCCCAAAATAACCTCTTAGGAGCCTCTTTGCAGAAACATATTTTTACATGTAACTATGGTTTTTAACTATGGTGCTCTTTCTAGCACATTTAAGTGCTTTTTTTGGAAACTCCTTCCTAACTTAGGACCTTTACACATGCTGCTCCCTTTACCTTGAATGGTCTTTCTCCTACTCTGCCTGAATGACTCCTAACTATCCTTCCAGTTTTCACTGTAATATCGTTTCTTGAAAGAATTGTCAGTGATTCCTTAACCTAGTTGTTGTTGTTAGTTGATGTTGAGCTGGCTCTGATGTAGCACAACTTTGTATATAGCAAAATGAAACATTGCCCTAGTCCCTTGCCATCCTCATTATCATTGGTATGTTTAAGTCCCTTGTTCTGGTTATTTGTGTCAATCCTGCTAATCGAAGGATTCCCTTGTTTTTGTTGACCCTCTGCTTACCCAAACATGATGTCCTTTTCTAGAGATTGGTCTTTCTTGATGACATGTCCAAAGTCTCACCATCCTTGTTTCTAAGAAGCATTCTAATTGTATTTCTTCTAAGTCTAATTTGCTCATTCTCTGGCAGTCCATAGTGTATTCAATATTCTTCATCAACACTACAATTTGAATGCATCAGTTCTTCTTCTGTCCTCCTTTTTCATAGATTGGCTTTCACATGCACATTAGGCAATTGAAAAGACCATGGTCTGGGTCTTTTCAATTGGTTTAGTCATTAAAATGACATCTTTCTTTTTAAAACTTTAAAGAGATCCTTTGCAGCAGATTTATCCAGTGCAATACATTATTTGATTTCTTGATGGCTGCTCCCATGGACCTTGATTGTTGATCCAAGTAGAATCAAATTTTTGACAACTTCAATTTTTTCTCCATTAATCTGATTATGTCCCAAAATATGGTTCTGCCCTGTGTCCTGGGTTTTCTATCATAGCACTTTTCACAATTGCTATTATATATTAGTTGTCTGGAAACCCTGGTGGCATAGTGGTTAAGTGCTATGGTTGCTAACCAAAGGGTCTGCAGTTCAAATCTGCCAGGCGCTCCTTGGAAACTCTATGGGGCAGTTCTACTCTGTCCTATAGGGTCGCTATGAGTCGAAATCGACTCGACGGCACTAGGTTTTGGTTTGGTTATTAGTTGTCTGAAAGTTCTGTTTAATATCCACCTTTCTCTTGGACTGTAAACTCCATGAAGGCAAGAACAATGATGGTTTTATTCCACACTTTATCTGAAGAAATTTACACAGTTCCTGGCATCCATTAGCTATTTGTTGTTTCAGTGAATAAAAAAAATCTGTATCTTCTGATCCTGCCATAAGTAAAGAGATGTTTCTGAGATCATCTGGTGTAACCTAGGTAGTCAAACTAATGGCCTTCCAAATACTGCTGCTGTCCTCTCACCCCAACATAGGTGCCCCCTTGCTGTCACCTTGTACTCAACAATAGCATCTTATCATCCCACTCTCAATCACCTACAAAGCATGACCAGATATCAGAGAGTGGGGTCAGTTATTGTTGTTGTTAGTTGCCATCAGTTCTGACCCATGGTAATCCTATGTACAACAAAATGAAATATTGCCAGCCCTGTACCATATTCACAATTGTTGGTATGCTGAGTCCATTGTTGTAGCCGTTGTGTATTTTGAGTGCCTTTCAACCTAGGGGACCCATCTCCCAGCATTATATCAGACAATATTCTGTTGTGATCCATAAGATTTTCACTGGCTAATCTTTGGAAGTAGATTGTGAGAACTTTCTTTCTAGTCTGGCATAGTCTGGAAGATATGTTGAAACCTGTCCACTATGGGTGACCCCGCTGGTATCTGAAATACCAGTGGAATAGTTTTCAGTATCGTAGCAAGAAGCAAGCTGCCACAGCAGGACAAAATAACAGATGTGTGGTGGGAATGGTGTAGACAACCCTGTATTTCCATTGCTGGGTAGGGGATAGGATGATAAAGGTGGAATGAGATGCAAGGGAGCTGTCATTTCAGTGTGAATGAAACCCAGTAGAACTTTTGTCAGCAGAACCCTTTGCCTCTACCAGTAAAGATGATAAGAAAGCAAAATTATTGAATTATGAGATCAAATAAAATTAAAAAATGAAAATAAGATCAACTTGTTTTGTCTGTAAGATACCAAAGATACTAAGGTAATATTTTTCTCCCTCACTGAACTTATTACTATATTTGCTACTTTGTGAACCCAACCCAAAATGGAGATATGTAGTGATGAATGGACTTATCTGATAAATAGATAATTCAGATAAGCTTCTAAATGAAGTTCAGTGCACAAGCAATGAGCTGAGAATTTGAAAGCCCTTTTTTTTTTTTATTTTGTGTTCTGTAGGCTCCTTAAGGACTTTTTCTTTTTCCAGTTAAGTGGATATAAAATAAATTGCAAAGGGTAAAGATCCTTGACTTACTAGTTTCTAAGAAAGTAAATTTTTCAATTGATAATTCACTATCTTTAATTAAACAATCTTGAATAAATGCAAGACTTTTTTAAAAAATCAAAGTGACATTTCTTTGAGTTTCTTTAAATTTGATTTTAGGCAAAATAAAATTAAAAAAAAAATTGGATGCAATAAATCACATACCTATAAATAAAAACAACCCCATACATGTAGAATGACAATCAATGTAAGTAGTGGCAGTCTGCTTCCATAAGGATTACAGCCTTGGAAACCCTATGAGTCAGTTCTATTCCGACCTACAGGGTCACTATAGGGTCCTATGAGTCAGAATCAACTCTACGGCAAGGAGTTGTGTTTTTTTTTTTTTTTTTAGCCTTTATCAGTGGGAAGCTTAGTAAGATAATTGTACTGAAATATGGTTGCATTTGCTGCTTTTAAATTTATAGTAAATGTACAGGAGTATTTTTTTCAAAGCATAACTCCATGCGATATTGATGAAATCTAAAAATTCACTGTATTAGTCTTGAAGAAAAGAGCGTACCTGCCTTTTAATTTGCCAGAGCCAAAGATTAAAATGTATTTCATATGACAAAGATCAAACATCTTTTTCTTTCCATAGTCTACTCTATTTTCCATGGTATCTTTTCACACAATACCTAGTCTATGGCAAACACTCTATAAATATTTAACAATTGACTTAATGATCGGATGAATGAAGGCTACTTCTTCCTGGCAGGAACACTTGGAAGATCCTTCTTTTCCATTCCAAATTTTACCCATCCTTGAAGGCCTATTTTTTTTTGTTTGTTTTTTGAAGGCCTATTTTTAAGTCTGAATTCTCTTGGGGCTCTCCAACAACTCGAAACCATTTCTCAACAGCTTCAAACTATACCCAGTGCTTGCCTTCTGAATCTTCCTTATTCCTTATTACACCTATTAGAAGTTTAAAAGAGTAACCAGTGGTTTTCCGGCTAGTATTATTCTCCATTCCAACACTGGTGCCTTTGTGCATAGAGATTCTAAATGACTTGAGAGCTTTGATATAGTGTGCTACAATTCTTATGATTTATTTCATTTTCACGCCAATTCTGAAGTAGGTATTAATACCACCCTTATTTGTAGATAAGGCAGCTGGAAGTCTGAGCAGTTAAATAACATATACTGGGTAACACATGAAGGCCAAAGTAAGGACTTGAATGCTGGTCCTTTGACCCTTTATCTCACTATGTCACCATGCATAAAAAACATCACGCAAGCATTTTCTTTCTTCTAGTGTCTTATAATTTTATATTCTCACCAAATGTGTTACAGATATTCAATAAACTTTAAAATACTGAATATGTATTACTTTTTGTCACTTTGACTTATGTTTCTACAGGTCTAAAATTCCACAGAAATAATTTATGAAAAACTGAAATAAATAAAATAGGCACCAAAAATAAAAGTATTGCCTAAATATGCATATGAAAAAAGGAAGGGTAAGACTGCTATATTATTGTTGGAAATAGTGACTTCTAGTCTACTCCTGCCAGGGGAAAGAGAAAAAAAAGGGGGCCGCGTCCTGTGACCATCTATCCTCAGAAAGCCCTAAAACTAAGTGACCTCCCAGAGCTCCAGAATTCATTATATGGTTTTGAATTCAAGAAAAAGAAGCAAAGAGTTGAAGAAGCAGTGGAAAGTGCTCTTGGTTTATCACTGAGCTGATGTTTTCTTTTGGGGAAAAGTTGAATGTGAATTATCATGAACCAAACTCCAGGCCAGGTCTATGCTGAAAACATGAACAACAAGCATACCATAGCCATTGAAAGGTATTTTAAAAGATCCAGTGTGAACTGCAAATGACAGTGCAAAAATAATCAGTACCCAATTATCTCAGCCAAATATGTTGAGCACGTAGTTAATAAGGACAAACCGAAGATAAATAAGATTATTGTAAAGAGAAACCACACCTTATTCTTTCACTCCTGCTAGAACAGGAGTGAAATGTTCAACAGAAAAGAAAAGTAAATGAGGTGTTGCTAAGTGGAAAAGAATCAGAATGCTCCATTTTAAGGCCAGAAATTTTTTACCAAAAGTACAAGGATCTGTAATAGTTACAGAGAGGAGAAATGCATTCTTACGTTGCCATGTTACACATTCAGGAAAATGGCAAACACGATGGTACATTATTCCCACCTTTATTCAAAGGCATAGGATTCAAAATAGATAGGTGTCATTATGGGCTTCTGAAAATCTACAGTCTACTAGTCCTAAATGACAAATCAGAGCTAGAATGTGAATAGTATATAATTTCTTTATAGATGTTTTAGTATGCAACTGTTACGTGAAAAATCTATGAAATTAATGAGAACGGGCAGCAACAGAAAAAAATTCAAGCTATCCACAGAACTCGAGTTTTAAACAGATTTTCTTCTCTCCTACTTTTAATGGATTTTAGTGTTTTCCTCCCTTACACAAAGAATATCTTTGTGAAGATATTCTTTTATTAACAAAATGAATCAGCACAAGGTTTTCCTTAAACAGAAAGCTTCCCTTATGAAGGCTCATACAAAAACAACTGATATACATGTAAGATTTAGAAACACGTTTATTGTCTCAATCACGAGACTACAATTAAACTCTTAAAATCAGAGTAATTCAGAAAATAAATTCCTTAAAACTATATACACTGAGTGAATAAATTAACAGAAACAGTTGCTTACAAAAATTAATTATTTGCAGGGATTGCAAACATGTAAAGAAGGCATGAGTCCCTGGGTGGGGTAAACAGAGAAGCACTTGACTACTAGCTGAAAGGTTGGTGGTTCGAATCCATCCAGAGGTGCCTCAGAAGACAGGCCTGTTGATCTGCTTTCAAAAAGTCACAGCCTTGAAAACCCTATGGAGCAGTTCTACTCTGCACACGTGGGGTTGTCATGAGTTCAAATGGACTCAACGGCAACTAACAACAACAAAAGGAGGCATAATAAGAAATAAAATCAGTACATCCAAAATACTCAAAAGATGTTTACCTTACTCTCAAGAGCAAGAACAAAGCTGGCAATATAGAAGATATATATCAGTTAAAGAACGGCGAGAATTTTTGAAAACTGTCCTATACTGAACCAATATAATTACGTAAAGATAACATTGATGTGAAAAATACGTAAAAAACACTTGGTACTTCAATGGTGTGGCACTGACACACAGAAGATACCCAATAAACTTTTCTTTTTTTTCCAAATAAATGAACTTTTAGGGTTAAATTATGTGAGTACTGTTTGATGGCCATGACTCTTAATGATGAGAAAAAAGGAAACTCTAGAATCAGTATCATATTTATAATTTCTCAAATTTTTAAAAGCATAAAATACCTACACTGAGATGAGAGAATAGAAAATGCTGTATCTTGTACTGGGGGAAGAGGAGTCAAGATGACTCATTTAAGAAAATAAGTTTCTGGGGAAAAAAAGAAACAAAACAAGTTCTTATTTGAGAGTAAGTGAGTACCCTAACAGCCTGAACTCCTCAGATGGACATTGCATAATTCTGTGCTAATTCTAAGATCACTTAAAAAATCTTCTTGCACTTTGAAAAAAAATTGTGAGGTCACCAAGAAGGATCACATAACAGGGTACAAAAAAAAAAAAATCACATTAGAACTCCCACCTCGTATTTTTCTTTCCTTTCCTACTACGCAGCCAGAAGGATTTGCTTTTCTTTCTTTTTGACTTTCTTCCTTTGGCTTCTTTTGTGTTTATGTAAAATATTTCACCCATTAATGTAGGTGGTGTAGTGGTTAACAGTTCGGCTGCTAACGAAAACGTCGGCAGTTCGAATCCAACAGGAGCTCCTTGGAAACTCTATGGGGCAGGTCTACCATGTCCTATAGGGTTGCTATGAGTCGGAATCGACTCATCGGCAATGTTTTTTTTCTTTATTAATGTAATATTAGAGCATGCATGTACAGCTTCTATGCTACAACCCTTGCTCCCCCACCGTCTATGTCGATCCAGCAACCAGAGGAATCTTTTTAAATCATGAGTCAGAGCCTGTCTCCACAGTGCTCCCAAGACCCCTACAACTCCCCATTCCACTCAGAGCAAAAGCTGAAGTCCTCACAACGGCCTAAGAGGCCCTTTGTAATCTGCCGTCTGTAACGTCTCTTCAACTCCTTTTCCTCTCCTTTGGATCAATCCACTTAAACATACGGGATATGCTCCTGCCTTGAACTGTTACTTTAGCTGTGCCCTCCCTTTGAAATTCTTTGACCTTGGTCACATCTTGGCTCAAATGTTACTCTTTCAATAAGGCCTAAACTGATAACCACATTTAACAATATACTTTGACTTTCTCTCCTAATATTCTAATCCTGCACCACACTCTTGCTCCCCCCCTTTCCCTTACCCAGCTCAAATTTTTCTTTTTTCCTAGTGCTTATCACCTTCTGCCATGTTTATTCTGCTTATTAGAAAAATGTATTCTTTTTTGACTTTAAAGACTGATACATGCTCCAAAAAGAATATGTATTATTCCTATGTTGATGATTTTTTGTTTCTGTTTTATCTATTAATTAAAGTGTAAACACATCCCACAATATGATGGTGAATGTATGTTTCTCCCTGTAGTTCTGTCATTTTTTTTTTTTTTTGCTTTGTGCAGTTTGAGGCTATATTATTTGGTACATAGGAGTTATAACATACTGATAAAACTGTTATCATTACGTAGTAATGACCTTAAGATATAATTATGCTATTTGCCTTAAGGAAACACTGGTGGCTAGTGGTTAAGTGCTATGGCTGCTAATCAAAGGGTTGGCAGTTCGAAATCGCCAGGCGCTCCTTGGAAACTCTATGGGGCAGTTCTACTCTGGCCTATAGGGTCGCTACGAGTCGGAATCCACTCGATGGCCCTGGTTTTTTTTTTTTTTTTTTTTTGGTTTATTTGCCTTAAAATCTGTTTTATTTGATAATAATGCAGTTGCAAGAGTTCTCTTAGTAGACCATATTTTTACACAAATAACTCGTGTCTTCTGCATTTGTTTGCAAGCTGTAACCTCCCCCTGCAAGGCATTTTCATAAGTGCATTATGCTAATTTTTTTTTAACAGCAACATGTGGAAGAGAACTGGCATGGTAATACTTGGGAGGTTGCTTCTGGGTTGGGAGGAGAAGAGAAGGAAGGGTGCAGGTTATCTGGGTAAAAATAAGGTAATTGCCTGGAATATCATTTCCCATACTTCAGTGCCAATTTTTTTGGATTTTTGTATTCAAGGTATGTCTCTTGGAAAGAGTATGTCATTGAATTTTTTAAATCCAGATTTTTTAAATCCAATTCTTAATTGGAACATTATATTTACATTTATCAGATCTACTGGTAATAATTTGAATTTATTTCTACTATCTTATCGTGTGCTTCTATTTACAGAAATTTTTAATTTTCTTTTCTTCCCTTCTTTTGAATTAAGATTTTTTTTTCTTTGTTCATTGCATTTTTTTCATGACTTCTAACTTGGAGATTTTGATTTCTATGTTTAGATACATTCACGTGTTTAATTGCTTACTGTTCTTTATTGCATCTCAGGCCTTTTATCTTAAATCACTTTCTTTTTACCTGAAGTACATCTTTTAAAATTTTCTCTGGAGTTAATCAGGAGATTTTAAATACCCTCAGATGTTATTCATCTGAAAATGTCCATATTTTGCACTTTTTGAAAAATAGATTTGCTAGATGAATAATTAAATATGGGTAGTTATTTATACAGTTTATTAAAGGCTTTGTTTCTAATTTATTGCTCCTTTGTTGCCATTGAGAAATTAGTTATTAATTTATTGCCCTTCCTTGGTAGGCAATCTTTCTTTTTTTTTTTCTCACTGATTTGAAGGTCTCTTCATTGTCTTTAGTGTTCTTAACTTTCATTGTGATATTGTCTAGCTGTAGTTTTCTTTTTTATATTGGGTTGACATTTTAGATCTGAGATTTTGTGTCTTTCAACAATTCTAAATTATCATCCATTTTACCTTTGAATATTAGATTTTCCCTGGTTTTTCTATTTTCTCCTTTTATAACTGAGATTACACATAATTTTAGACCTTTCACTCTATCCTTAATGTGTCTTAGCCTCATGGGCTGGGTACTGTCTTTTTGCCACTCTAGATCCTCCCTCCTCCATTCTATTCTGTGTTCTGGGACACTAACCTCTATGTATATTTGGCCAATGAGAGGTGCAGCAGAATATATGAGGGTGGAAGGAGAGAGGTCAGGGTATTTATTCACTCAGCTATCTCTTTAATGAGTTGTGGGTTGGCAGCAGCTGCATTGTTGTACCAACAGTTACAGTTTCTCTCAGACAACCCTCTACAGCTGCAATTATAGCCCTCTCTAATTTTACGTAACATTTCCTTTTAAGTGTTCCTTTAGGCATAATGTGAAATCCTGGTGTAGTAGTGGTTAAGAGCTATGGCTGCTAACCGAAAGGCCCATTGTTCGAATCCACCAGGTGCTCCTTGGAAACCCTTTGGGACAGACCTACTCTGTCCTATAGGGTCACTATGAGTCAGAATCAACTTGACGGCAATGGGTTTGGTTTTTTTGGTTTTTAGGCATAATGGCTCCTCTCTCTCATTAGCATGAGGATACTTTATCATCCTTTTTTTTTTTAATTCTGCCTATTCTGTTCTTGAAAATCCACTGATTATTTTTATAGTCTCCTGTTCCTCTCTCACATTTCCATTCCTCATTTCTTGAAACACATACCATTTTAGAAAATTCCAATGTCTGAAGATTTTGTGGTCTAATTATTCTGGCTCTTGTCTCTGCTGACTTTGATTTATGGTGTCATGTTTCTCTGTGTGTTTTACAATTTTATATAGTGATCTCATGTTTCCTGGAAATTTATATTTGAAGATTCTTTGAAGCTATGATTGGATTTTATTTTACTTCAGAGAAAACTTGCAGTTAGTTTTGACAGTCTTAGAGGCAATGACCCAAGATACAAGGTCTGTTTTAAATTAACTTTTCCTTTTGAGGTTTTTTGACCTCATGTTGTTGTTGTTAGGTGCCTTTGTATCAGTTCTAACTCATAGTGACCTAGGTACAACAGGATTGAACACTTCCCAGTCCTGCACCATCCTCACATCTGTTGCTATACTTCAGCAAGTCAGTGCAGCCACTGTATCAATCCACCTCACTGAGGGTTTTCCTCTCTTTCATTGACCATCTACTTTAACAGGCATGATGTCATTCTCCAGGGACTGCTCACTCCTGACACCACGTCCAGATTACCCCAGATACAGTCTTGCTATCCTTTCTTCTAAGGAGTATTCTGGCTGTACTTCTTCCAAGACAGATTTGTTTGTTCTTCTGGAAGTTCAGGTATATTCAATATTCTTCACCAACACCATTATTCAAAGGCATCAATTCTTCTTCAGTCTTCCTTATTCATGTGTATTTTTCATATGCATATGATGTGATTGAAAATACAATGGCTTGGATCAGGCACACTTTAGTCCTCAAATAGACGTTTTTGCTTTTTAACACTTTAAAGAAGTCTTTTGCAGCAGATTTGCCCAATGCAATATGTTATTTGATTTCTTGACTGCTGCTTCCATCAGCATTGACTGTTGATCCAAGTAAAATGAAATCCTTGACAACTTTAATATTTTTTCCATTTATCATGATGTTGCTTATTGGCCCAGTTGTGAGGATTTCTGTTTTCTTTATATGGAGGCGTAATTTATATTGAAAGCTGTAGTCTTTGATCTTCGTCAGGAAGTGCTTCAAGTTCTCTTCACTTTCAGCAAGGACGGTTGTGTCATCTGCATATTACAAGTTGTTAATGAGTCTTCCTCCAATCCTGATGCCTTGTTCTTCTTCATATAGTCCACTTTCTCAGGTCATTTGCTCAGTGTACAGGCTTAATAAATATGGTGAAAGGATACAACCCTGATCCACACCATTCCTGATTTTAAACCACAAAATATCCCCTTGGTCTGTTCGAAAAACTGCCTCTTGGTCTATGTACAGGTTCCTCATGAGCACAATTAAGTGTTCCGGAATTCCCATTCTTTGCAATGTTATCTATAATTTGTTATGATTCACCCAGTCCAATGCCATTGCATAGCCAATAAAACATAGGTAAACATCTTTCTGGTATTCTCTGTTCTCAGCCAAGATCCGTCTGACATCAGCAATGATATTCCTAGTTCCATGCCCTCTTCTGAGTCCAGCATGAATTTCTGGCAGTCACCTGTGGATGTATTGCTGCAACTGCTTTTGAATTACCTTCAGCAAAATGTTACTTGTGTGTGATACTAATGATATTGTTCGATAGTTTCCACATTCTATTGTATCACTTTTCTTTGGACAGGGCACAAACATGGATCTCTTCTAGTTGGGTGGTCAGGCAGCTGTCCTCCAAATTTTTTGGCGTAGACGAGTGAGTACCTTTAGCACTGCATCCATTTGTTGAAACATCTCAGTTGGTATTCTGTCAATTCCTGGAACTTGGTTTTTCGCCACTGCCTTCAGTGTAGCTTGGAATTCTTCCTTCAATACCATTGGTTCTTGATCATATTCTACCTCCTGAAATGGCTGAACATCAACCAATTCTTTTTGGTACAGTGACTCTGTGTATTCCTTCCATCTTCTTTTGATGCTTTCTGTGTCATTCAATATTTTGCAATCCTTCAACATTACAACTTAAGGCTTGAATTTTTCTTCAGTTCTTTCAGCTTGAGAAATGCCGAGTGTATTATTCCCTTTTGGTTTTTGAGAACTCCAGGTCTTTGCACATTTCATTAGAATACTTCACTTTTGACCTTTTAAATAGTGTGAATTTAGTGGTTATGAATTCTCCTGGGGAGATTTTCTTTCTCTCCCTGCATTAGAAACCAGTCAAATTTCCTTGTGTCCATTTCTTTGGAGGATTCTATCTCATTACCTATGCACTAAGGAGTCCTGGTTGTTCTGTGGTTTAATGCTCAGATGCTAAGTGAAAGTTCGGCGGTTTGAACCCACCAGTCGTTCCGCAGGAGAAAGATGTGGCGGTAGGCTTCCATAAAATTTACAGCCTTGAAAACCCTATAGGATAATTCTACTCTGTAATATAGGGCTGTTTTGAGTCAGAATTGACTCAACAGCAAAGAGTTTACCTGTGCACTGAAGGCGAAGTCCTTTGGTATTACAGTTTTATAGGGAAGTGTCCTATTAGATTCCACATTTTGAGGGATATCTAAGCTTTATTTCCTGGATGCTTAGCCACTTCCAGCCAGTAAAGCAGGAGCTCAGAATCACTAGGCTTTAGCAGATATTCTTAGAGTAAAATCTACTTTCAATTCTTTCTTGCCTTCAATGGTTTTCTTCTTGATTTAGCTTTTGGATACTGCAAATTCCTTCTTTTCTAACCAGTTCAGCATCTCATTTAAAGAACTGTAAATTCTATTTTGTCCAGATTTTTTAGTTGTTTTCATGGGAAGGTACTTTGAGGGTATTTAGAGCATCATGCTTATAATAGAAGTAACTTTTTAAAAAACAAATTCAGTTGCATCATGATGATATATTTTGGAAGTAATAAAATCAAGTTAATATAAATTACTTAAAATGTTGATATCTTCTTTAAAATATACGGAAACTGAGCCTTAGAAATGCTAAATATATAAGCTATCAGAGGTTACAAAATAGCAAGTGACAGTTCAAATACACAGAAGATAGTTAAAGGGGATTCTTGGGACTTTTTAGGAGCCCTGGTGGCACAGTGGTTAAGAGCTTGGCTGCTAACCAAAAGGCTGGCAGTTCAAATCCACAAGCCACCCTTTGAAAACCCAATGGGCAGTTCTACTCTGTCTTATAGGGTCACTATGAGTCAGAATTGAGTCGACGGGAACACGTTTGGTTTTATGGGTTTAGGACTCTTTGTAGCACATTTCAAAACTGATGATATAGGTAACCTTCTAGTCTGCTTACACATGATTGTATAACTTATTCTGAAGAAATTCTGTTGTTGTGGTGTGCCATCTGACTCACAGCGACCCTACAGGACAGAGAAGAACTTCCATTCCTAGGCTGTAATCTTTAGGAGGGAAATTCTACCTATAAGAAATATCTCGAAACCCTGGTAATTATTTACGTTAAATCATCTATTCAAAAACAGTGCTATTAAGTCATTAATTACCTTAAATAATAATTATAAGGTTTTTATTTTGACTAGTTGTCTTACTTTAAAAATATTATGCTGAGTGAAATAAATCAATCACAAGAGGGCAAATATTGTATGACTGCACTTATATAAAAATACAAGAAAAGGTAAATGTATAGAGAATAAACTCTATTAGTGGTTACTAAGAGTGGAAGGGAGGGGAAAAGGCGACTTAATGGTCATGGAAATATTGCCTTGGCTAAGGGTAGGGTTGAACAGCCAATTATTTTAATTGCTGTCAATAACTTGTACACCTGTAAAAAGTTGACTTGCCCAAAGTTGTGTGATGGATATACTTACAACAATGACCAAAAAAAAAAAAAAAGAGTAGCTGCTAAGACTGCTTATGTACAACCAAAAACCTTATGGGATTTGGTTTCTTGGTTTGGAGGTTTACAGCCATGGTTTCATGGCGTATCCCACTTAGTTGGCCTGATAACATGTTTAGTTCTCCCATTCCATTTCCTAATTCATTATATAGTGCCTAGGGTCTCAAATTGAGTCAGAATCGACTCAACGGCAGTGGATTTTTGGGGTTTAGGGTCTCAAAAACTGCAAGTGGCCATTCAAGGCACAACAATTGGTCTCTTTTTGCCTGTAGTAACATAAGGAGAAGGAGAGTCAGGAATAGGAGGAGAATATGGAATGTGTGGCTAAGTGCCTCCATGAACAACTGCCTACTTTGCCATGAGACCAGAAGAACTGGATGGTGCCTGGCTACCGTTAGTGAACATTTTGATCAAAGATTCTATAGAAGAATCCTAATTAAAAGGGGAAAAGTGCAGAACAGAAATCCAAATTCTCATGAACTCTAAACTTTCTGTAGCCATAGAGGCTAGATGAATCCCTGATACTACTGCCCTGAGATAATCTTTAAACCTTAAACCAAAAATACCCCTCAAAGGCTTCTTAAAAACAAACAGCAGTTTATCTTAAATAGTAAAAAATATCTGCCTTGAGCATCATGCTCTTTTAGGAACAATCTATATAGGATGGAAGTAACAACAGTAACTTGAAAGATTAGATAGGAACCTTACAGGGCAGTGAGTTTATATTAATGAGGTTGGAACAACTCAGAAAAGGAGAGTGAGGATGGACGCACAACTCAAGGAATATAATCAATGTCAGTAAATTGTACATGTAGAAACTGTTGAATTGGTGTATGTTTTGCTGTGTATATTCTCAACAACAACAAAATAAATAAACTTTTAAAATGTATTATTGTGTTTTTTAGATCAATCATAGAGTAATAATATCTCAAGTATATTTATCATTATTAGTAACACAGAAGTGCTGGTGAGAAATTAGGTCAGTGTGAATTTAGGTCGATAACCAGCAGTACACACACAGACACATAACACGAGTATATAATTTCTGGATTATATTCTGACCGTGCATTTTTAAAAAGACATTTAGGTAATTGAATATTTATGTCAGTTTCTTCCTTTGCCTTCCCTTCCTTTCCATTTTTTACCAACTATAATGTAGTAAAGATTATGGTAGTTCCTTCTTGGTGCTTTCTACTGTATTGCTGCTAAAATTATTTATCTCTACCAACATGAACATCATAAAAATTTATCAACATTTAAGCAATCATTAGTATCTAAAGGTTCTATTTAGTAGAAAAATCCTTTGCAACTCTGTTCTTTATATTGAGAGAAATGTTTGTACAATAAGAAATGTTAGATAACCTGGGAAGTCTTGTTAAAAAACCGAAGCCGTAAGTGGGTTACTTGCAAAGCTTTTTTTCCCCATTTATCTATTGCCATATATTAAAAGCTAAATGTCATTCTTTCAACTGCTACACAGCAACAATCTCTCTTTTGAAGTTTTAATTAGAAAATTATTGGCATGTCGAGAAAGGGTACACTATTCTATACATAGGCCTTCAATTAGTTCTCTTGGTATTTACTGCCTTTCCTTCTCTCTGTTCTGTTATTTTAGATTAGTAATTCTCAAATTTGGGGAGCAGATGACCAAGTTTTCACTAGGAGAATGAGAAAAATAAGCATTGTACTAAGGTGTTCATTAAGTGATCTTTTTGGTATTAAAATATTATTTCTCTTGTATAAAGAAAGTGATAGTTAATGGTAAGGTTATCATTATCATCCTAATACAATTTTTGACCCCATTTCTAAAACCTGTTACTGCTGTAAAATCCCAATGTCTGCAGGCTACTGACTTGCATGATCTTGGGGAGGGTCTATAAGGAGAAAATGGCATTCTTGACCAACTTGGTAAGATGGAGGTTAGTAATACCCTTGCTTAAGGAAATGATACGAAAAAGCAAGGAAGGTGCTAAGCACTGTTCCAGGCTCATAGTCCCAAACCCACTGTGTTAAGTCAATTCCAACTCGTAGAGACCTCATAGGGTTTCCCAGGCTGTAAATCTCTATGGAAGCGAACTTCCACATCTTTCTCCCACAGACCTGCTGGTGGTTTCCAAACCATCAACCTTTTAGGTTAGCAGTTGATCACTTTAACCACAGTGCCACCAGGGCTTCTGGCTCATAGCAGGGACTCCAAAAATGCTACCTCCATAGATAGTGAATGAATGTACAATCATAAACATGTTGGGGGGGGGGGATATTTTGAATGTCTGCTGCTCATGCAGAAGTTTTGCACGTTGAATGGATTTTGAGAGCTCTCCGCCTGCAGCACTATAATGACAAGCACTATAGAATGCACCAGTGAATACTGACAACCAAACAAGTACCAAAAACCAATATATATCATGGATACTCTCAACCCAAATCTATTGAAAATTTGGAAGGAAAACAAAAAAAATACTCAACTAAAACACTAAATCCAGCTCAATTCCAGTTGAAAAAATCAGGGGATAAAACTGACAACAAATAAAATACTTCCTGACTGTACTTCACACACAAATTTATTTTTTCACTCTTTTAGCAATATTATCTTACATAGGAGTTTCTAAAAGTGATCAGTCAGCAGCTATTTTTGCTAATTTTGAATACAAGCTATGTTTGGTGGCATCAAATGGTACTATTTCTAATCCTTACGACTAGAATGGCATTTTCTTCTAGAATGGCTAGCACTATGTAAACAAGCATTGATAAATTATAAACTTAGATAAATAGATGCATTATATATCCATTTAGTGATTTAACATAAAATAACTCATCATTAGAACTGAGATTTTATTAGACCTTATACTTAAATAAGTCGCCTTCTACGTTTGTTAAAATAATAAGCATGTTCTTGATCAGAAAATCATAATGTATTACGAAAAAATGTGAAGACATATCATTTCACATGACTAGTTGTTTTGTAAATTTTAGCTAAAGTCTAATTTCTAGGAACTGAAAGAGAGGGAAGAAATGTGATCTCTAAATAGACTGTGTCTCTATTAGGCTTTGGCGGCTAATGGCTAATTGATTGTTTTATTAACTGAGGTTCTGTGGTCTGATCACTGCCCAGATGAGAAACTGTTTTCGGAGCATGTCTCTGTCACTTTGGATTGAGGTGGAGACAGACTGACTCACTGTAGTGTGGGCATAGGGCAATAATTTTTTTTAATTGAAATATTTTTTAATATGAACGTTTAACTTTTAATTGATCTCTTCCTGAAATTTGGAATTTTACACTGACCTTAAGTAATTGTTTGAATGGGAACATTTATTTTTTATTTTTAAGTATTGCTTTCGTCAACCAAAAATTTTCCTGAGACCAAAAGCAATGATTTTCAGTAGGGGGTAAATAAATGTTTTTAGTTGGGTTGGAGTAGAAGTAACTCTTTTTAACAATCATAGTTGCCCTTTCTATTAGGAAGTATCTATCTTGGAAAAAAATGAGAAATGTTGGTCTAGAATGCTACCGTACTGGGTAGAATTGTGTCCTCAAAAAGATATGTCCAATTCTTAAAGCCCTATGGAGCAATTCTACTCTGCACATGTGGGGCCTATGAGTTGAAATCAATTTGATGGCACCATCAAAAACAACAATATAAAATAATTTGTAATAAAAATATTTAAATACAAAGAAAATCTTAAATGGTATTTACTATATTTTGTTAACAAAGGAAAAGAAAAGCACATAAAATGGTTAGGAAAATGTATATCTAATACAGTTAAAAAAAAAAAAAACCTGCATGTGAGGCTTAATAATCTGGATTCAATTACTAAGCTAATAACCAAAGTTTATAAAGAATATGTAATTACAGGGATTCAATTACACATTTACTCCTAACAGTTACCCTGTTAGGTCACCATTTCACAGAGGAGGAAGTTCCTTGTTTAAGGTCACTCACAGCTAGAAAGTGGTAGTGCCAAATCTGATTTCAGACCATTTGGCTCCAGAGTCTGCATATTAACCAAGTGCTAAGGAATAAATTGGAAACCCTGGGGGTGTAGTGGTTAAGTGCTACGGCTGCTAACCAAAAGGTCGGCAATTGGAATTCACCAGGCCCTCCTTGGAAACTCTATGGGGCCGTTCTACTCTGTCCTACAGGGTCTCTATGAGTTGGAATAGACTCGACAGCAGTGGGTTGGTTATGGATTAAATTGTCCCCCTCTAAAATATGTGTTGGGATCCTAACCTCTGTACCTATGAATGTAATCCTTTTTGGAAATGAAGTATTCTTATGTTAATCAGATCAAAACAAAGTAGGGTGGGTTCTAAATCTAATAATTTCTGAATTATAAAGAGATCAGATTAGACACAGGTCCAAGTACTCATGGGGGAGACAGATGCCACGTGAAGACTGTCTACAAGTAAAAAGGAACCAAGGAACGCTCAGTACCTACAAGGAAGGAATTGATACAGCCAAGACCTTGAATTGGACTTTTAGTCTTCAGAACTGTGAAAAAATAAATTCCTGTTCTTCAAAACTGCCACCCGTGATATTCCTGTTGGAGCAGCACTAAGAAACTAAGACACCAAGTGAATTGGAAAACACTCCTTTCAAAACTAAAATTAATTTGTTCATGTGATGCCTAGAGTAATTTAATACTCTAAAGAACATTATGAAATATCAACGACCATGTTTTTCCTTTGAGAAAAATCTCATTTCCCAATTATGCTAGAAAAGTGAAAAGTTATTTTAATAAGATAGTGACTAATCTGAAGCCTTTTCATTATAACATAATGGGGGTGAGACGGAGAATTAATGTGAATGTTGGCCCCTAGAATTGTGGATCTTGGCAACTATTGTTACCACTAGCATTTACTGGACCAGACTATCAATTCCTCCAGAGCAGAGACTGAGTCATGTGACCACTACAGCCTCAAAATAGATCAGAGTGGCTGGGACAAAATCAGTACTCAATTGGTCGAATGTTTCATAAGCAAACACTAGCAGAATTTTTTCATAATATATGACGTGGAACTTGAAATACAAAATGTTAAGTTTGTATGTATTTCACAGGGAATATTACCTGCAAATATATGAGTCAGTCAACAAGAAGTAGTTACCGTTCCAAATATGTGATTTGGACCAACTACTATGTTGTTTCAAACAGCATTAGTCTGCTCTAGTGTGGTAAATTCATATACCAAATGTCTTATAACGTTTCCTATTTGTAGGATAACTTACCAGGCAATGGAGTACAAAAGTTGAGGCCATTGTATTTGAAATACTGGCCAGCATATCTGGTAAGAATAATTCCCATAATCTGTCATGAAAATGTATATTTCTATTAATTTCACTTCTGAGAAATGCAGTCCTTTTATGTTATAAAACAATTCATTATCTATTAATGGTGAATAAGTGGCAGGCAAGTTGCCATATTAACTTGTCCCAACTTTTCTCTCACTTATTTGCAGAAGGATGACAAGTGCAGCTTCCCTTGCTGCCTAGTAGCAGCCATGACTTAAAAAAAAAAAAAAAAAAATGAACCTTTAACACACAGGAATCAGAAGAAGAAGACGGAAGGAATACAGAGGGTCACTGTACCAAAAAGAATTGGTTGATGTTCAACTATTTCAGGAGGTAGCACATGATCAAAAACTGATGGTATTGAAGCAAGAAGTCCAAGCTACACTGAATGGAATGGTGAAAAACAAGGCTCCAGGAACTGATGGAATACCAATTGAGATGTTTCAACAAAGGGATGCAGTGCTGGAGGTGCTCACTCATCTATGCCAAGAAATTTGGAAGACATCTACCTGGCCAACCAACTGGAAGAGATCCATATTTGAGCCCATCCCAAAGAAAGGTCATACAATAGAATGTGGAAATTATCTAACAATATCATTAATACCACACAAAAGTAAAATTTTGCTGAAGATAATTCAATAATGGTTGCAAAAGTACATCAACTGCAGTACAGGGAACTGCCAGAAATTCAAGCCAGATTAGAGGACATGGAACAAGGAGTATCATTGCTGATGTCAAATGGATCTGGGATGAAAGTAGAGAATACCAGAAATATGTTTACCTGTGTATTGTTGGCTATGCAAAGGCATTCAACTGTGTGGATCATAACAAATTATGGCTAATATTACAAAGAATGTGAATTCCCGAACACTTAAGTGTGCTCATGAGGAACCTGTACATAGATGAAAAGGCAGTTGTTTGAAAAGAACAAGGGGATGCTTTGTGGTTTAAAATCAGGAATGGTGTGCATCAGGGTTGTATCCTTTCACCATACTTATTCAATCTGTATACTGAGCAAATAATCTGAGAAAGTGGGCTATATGAAGAAGAAGGAGACATCAGGATTGGAGGAAGACACATCAACAACCTGTGATATGCAGATGACACAACCTTGCTTGCTGAAAGTGAAGAGGACTTGAAGCACTTATTAATGAAAATCAAAGACTATTTTTCGGTATAGATTACACCTCAACATAAACAAAACAAAAATCCTCACAAATGGACCTATAAGCAACATCGTGATAAATGAGAAAAGATTGAAGTTCTCAAGGATTTTATTTTACTGGGATCTGTAATTAATGCCCATGGAAGCAGCAATGGAGAAATCGAATGATGTATTGCATTGGGCAAATCTGTGGCAAAAGGCTTCTTTAAAATGTTAAAAAGCAAAGATGTCACTTTGAGGACTAAGGTGCACCTGATCAAAGTCATGGTATTTTCAATCACTTCATATACACATATATGTGAAAGCTGAACAACAAATAAAGAAGGCAAACAACAACTGATGTCTTTTAATATAGTGTTGGCAAAGAATATTGAATGCTCCATGGACTGCCAAAGAATGAACAAATCTGTCTCGGAAGAAGTACAATCAGACTGCTTCTTAGAAGCGAGGATGGTGAGACTCCATTTCAGGTACTTTGGACATGTCATCAGATGGGACCAGCCCCTGGAGAAGGACATCATGCTTGGTAAAGCAGAGGGTCAATGAAAGAGAGGAAGTCCCTCAATAAGATGAATTGACAAATTGGCTGCTCAAGGACTGTGAGGATGCCACAGGACCAGACTGTGTTTCGTTCTGTTGTACATAGGGTCACGGTGAATTGGAATCAACTCGACAGCACCAGCAACTATGTAATACACAAAATGAGTAAACTGGACTAAAAAAAAAATTTAGAAATTACATTTAAATTCGAATACCTATATAATCTTTATTAAGAATGGTGATGTTGCTTCTTCATCTAGCATCACTATATAAAAACACTGATACAGAGAAATCTTATTAAGGTCTTTTTGGCATATAACCTGTGTGATGAGGTTGGCATTTTCAAAAAGGTTATAATTCGTTATCACAATTCCTATTTTGAAAGCAAATATCTATTAGGAGCTTAAACTGTAAAAAATTATGATATGTCTTTGCTCACCTGGAATTGTTTAAACAAAAGGTAAAGAGATTAGGAGCTTATATTTTCATATTTTACCTAAAAATTTCCTTTGAATTTTAGACACACAGTTTTCTTTGTTAAGATGAAGAAGGAATAGCACTAAACTTAGAAAGTGAAGTAACGTAATTAAACCAGTGATATAAATGGGGAACTGTCCCATTTTTGGTATTGTTTCAGAAGTTTCTTATGTTTTTATATTGTTGCTTTTGTGTCTATGGCTTTTCCATAGTGCTCTTGACTTTTAAATAAATTATCCAGTTCATTTTATCTGTTACTCCCTTTTAAAATAACTCTGGTAGCTGTCGTTGAGGAGAAGAAAGGATCCTTGAATTTACAGACGTTTTTGGACAGCCAAAGTTCTATTTTGTCCAAAAAGGTTGTATAATTTTGGTTTCAACCAAAAAGAAAGTTATAGCTAAATATTTTTATTTCTTTAAATTGACACACATTTGAAATTATATTTTGGACAATATGAATCAACTATTAAAAAGTTACCATAATTTATACCTCTAAATTCATGCCAAAACTTAGGTATATTCAAGTGGTGCCTCTAGCCTGTCACCTAATTAGAAAGAGGTGACATTCATCACTTAGTTTCATGAATCTGGACCTGCCAAACTGTCTCAGGGGATGATTTAGCTGGAGGCCTCAGTCCGTAATTCTGGAATTGACATCTGTACTTGTCATCACTGCTATAACTTCTATATAAAGTTAGCATTCCTATCAGTGGCAGTTATAATTGAATGAAAAATGTAATAAAATATATCCATTAAATTAGGTAAGCTATTGAGAGTGCCAAACTAACGATGCTTGCAACGTGCTTCCAAATTCTGCCAAAAGAGTGTCTGAAAATTTGAAGCACTTAGAGAACATTAAAAAAAAGAATTAAAATGTTCCAATTATAAGAAAGTGTACGTTAAATTTTATTCAAAACTATGGTTGGAAATACTACTTGAATGTAACACTTAAAGGCATTTATGTATCAAACACAGCCAAAGACTTCATAGATAAAACACAATGACTGCTTAATGGAAATTTTATGTGTATACATATATACATACGTATATATATACATATATATGTGAAACAATGTATTTCTATATAACAAAAGAGAGAGATCTTTGGCTTATTACAAGAAAGTTTTCAGAGGACATCCCAAAGCATTTTTTAAAATAAACATATTCTCCTTTTATGAGGAAGGAACAGAATTAATAGTAAGATGATGGAAAAAATTGTCTTTAAAAAACAAAAAGCACAAAATAAATAATGAAGTAGTGGTATTACTATTGTGCTATGACCTTGAGTTTCACTAAAAGAGAGCTATGCTGACTTTAAATTAATATTTGATTTGGAAAATACTGATGGAATTTCTTAGCGCATCTTGCCATTTCTTATTGCATGCTTGCCTGTCTACATTGACAAAGTACTCATACATGTGTCATGAGGGTTCAGTCTGAAACACATGTGACAGTCATTGAAGGCTAAGGTTTATCTTGTGAGGGAATCTCTTTTAAAATCTGTGTATTGTTTAAGTCATCCTTAATTACCAAGGTCTCAGTCAACCCCTCAATGAATTTTAGTGCTACTTGCTGTACAGGGTTGCTGTTGTTGTTAGTTATTATAGCGACACCATGTACAACAGAGTGAAAAGTTGCTGGGTCCTGCATCGTCCTCACAATCCTTGCTATGTTTGAGTCCATTGTTGCAGCCACTTTGTCAATCCACATTGTTAAGAGTCTTCTTTTTCACTGACCCTCTACTTTACCAAGCATGATGTCCTTCTCCGGGGACTGGTCCCTCTTTTTTTTCTTTTTAACATTCTTTTTCCCTTTTTTTTTTTGTGCTTTAAGTGAAAGTTTACAAATCGAGTCAGTCTCTCATATAAAAATTTGTATACATCTTGCTATATACTCCTAGTTGCTCTCCCTTTAATGAGACAGCACACTCCTCACCACCCTCTATTTTTCTGTCCTTTTGGTCAGCTTCTGACCTCCTCTACCCTCTCATCTCCCCTCCAGACAGGAGCTGCCCATGTAGTCTTATGTTTTTACTTGATCCAAGAAGCTCACTCTTGACCAGGATCATTTTCTATCCCATAGTCCAGTCCAATCCCTGTCTGAAGAGTTGGCTTTGGGAATGGTTCCTATCTTGGGCTGACAGAAGGTCTGGGGGCCATCACCTCTGGGGTCCTTCTAGCCTTAGTCATACCATTAAGTCTGGTCTTTTTATGAGAATTTGGGGTCTGCATCCCACTGCTCTCCTGCTCCCTCAAGGGTTCTCTGTTGTGTTCCCTGTCAGGACAGTCATTGGTTGTAGCTGGGCATCATGTAGTTCTTCTGGTCTCAGGCTGATGTAGTCTGTGGTTTATGTGGCCCTTTCTGTCTCTTGGGCTCATAATTACCTTGTGTCTTTGGAGTTCTTCATTCTCCTTTGGTCCAGATGGGTTGAGGCCAATTGATACATCTTAGACGGCCCCTTGCTAGCGTTTAAGAGGGACTAAACCAAAAAACCAAACCAAACCCAGTGCAGTCGAGTTGATTCTGACTGATAGCAACCCTATAGGACAGAGTAGAACTGCCCCGTAGAGTTTCCAAGGAGCACCTGGTGGATTTGAACTGCCGACCCTTTGGTTCGCAGCCATAGCACTTAACCACATTGCCACCAGGGTTTCCTCAGAGGGACTAGTCCCTTTTAATATCACATTCAAGATAAGTGAAATGAAGTCTTGCCATCTTTACTTGTAAGGAGCATTTTTGGCTCTGTTTCTTCCAAGAAAGATTTGTTCATTCTTCTGGAAGTCCATGGTATATTCAGTATTCTTCACCAACACCATAATTCAAATGCATCAATTCTTCAGTCTTCCTTATTCATTGTCCAGCTTTTGCATACATATGACGTGATTGAAAATACTATGGCTTAGGTCAGGCACATCAATGCAATAAGTCACTTGATTTCTTGACTGCTGCTTCCATGGGTACTGATGGTGAATTCAAGTAAAATTAAATCCTTGGCAATGTATAGGGTTAGACAATTTAATTGCATATAGGTTTTGGCTTATGGGCCTCTATACCAAACCATGTACTCTGATGTGGAACTGCATCTACATGGATGGATGGGAGTCTTTTTCAATTAGCACAGAGACGTCATATGGGCTAGCAGTCTCCTTGTTGATATCTGTCCTGGAGGGTTAATAGAACTGTCTAAATTCATCCCAATTTCCACTCTCAACCCCTTCTAATCCCACTATCCAGTGCCACCGGAGGCTATTTTCTAAAAAATAATCCTAAGCAAATGTATCTGACCATCTCCCATCAGTGCTTAAGAACCTTTGATAGCTTCTCATATTCAGTTAAATTTTAGATGCAATACAAAGCTCTTCAAAATCTGAAGCTAATCAAATGTTCCAGCATTCACTTTCTTTCGTCCACAGCCCTCAGATCTGCTTGGAATCTTGTTTAGGAAAAGCAGGTGCATCATTCTTCAATTCACAAAGCAAAAAATATTTCCTTTCTGCAAAATTGAGGAAATAATAACAATCAACAACAATAACCATTTTGGAGTACTCACGGTGTGCTAGGCACTTTTCTAAGCACTTCATAGATGAAGTAGTTACAATTATCATTTCCTTTTTACAAGTGAGTAAACTGAGGCACAGAGAGGTAAAGTAACTGACACAAAATCATACAACTAGTAAATGATGGAGCCAGGATTTAAAGTACACAAAAAGCGAGACAGAGAATCCAAGAATATCTGTATGCTTGCCTTCCATGATAGTAACAGAGAGAATAGAAAATCTTGAAAAACTGCAACTTAACATCATTACTAAATCTTTATTTCTGTGTCAATACACTATTACTTTCTCGAAATTTTCTGATGGTTTTCTAAAATCCCTATAAACAACACCCCATGCACTGTCTCTCACATTTAGACTTTCAAACATACTCTGTACCTAGAACATTTCTCGTTACCTCTTTTTACCTAGTGTCTGAGTCAGGGTGTACCCAAGTAAACAAAAACCACTTCAAGTATTTATAACAGAGAGAATTAAACGCAGAGAAATTGGTTGCACAAAATGTGGAGGACCGAGAAACCAAACAGTTGACAGGGATTAGCAATAGCAGAAAGTTACTATCAGCACTAGTCCACAGAGAAAGAGAGAAAAGGCATATGGGTGAAGCCCTGGGCAGATGATGCAACCATGGTAGGTCTGTCTGGCAACAGTCAAAACCATGGAGGAGATGTAGCTGCTACAAAAGAACTCCTCGGAGGCAGAGAATTGAGAAAGAAATATTCTAGCTTTTCCCTTTCCTCTTATTCTCTTCTCCAATCAGTGCCTTCCATTGGTTAGTTCCAGACAGAAACCAGCTAATAAGACATCCCCCTGGAATACTGAGTAAGGCAGAGGAAGGGCATAGATTGGCTCTGAGGACACAGGCCCATTCCCTGCACACCTGGTGAATGCTTCATGCTTAGATCTTCCTCAGGAATATCGCTCTGATTCTATTTTCCCAAAGAACCATAGCTGGACTAAATAAAGAAGAACGGGGCATCAGGACTGGAGGAAAACTCATTAATAATCTGCGTTATACAGATGACACAACCTTGCTTACTGAAAGTGAAGGGGACTTGAAGCATTTACTGAGGAAGATTAAAAGACCACAGCCTTCAGTGTGTATTACACCTCAACATAAAGAAAACAAAAATCCTCACAACTGGACCAATAAGCAACATCATGATAAATGGAGAAAAGATTGAAGTTGTTGAGGATTTCATTTTACTTGGATCCACAACCAGCACCTATGGAATCAGCAGTCAAGAAATCAAATGATGCATTGCATTGGGCAGATCTTCTGCAAAAGATCTCCTTAAAGTCTTAAAAAGCAAAGATGTCAGTTTGAGGACTAGGGTGTACCTGACCCAAGCCGTAGTGTTTTCAATCACCTCATATGCATGCGAAAGCTGGACGATGAATAAGGAAGACTGAAGAACTGATGCCTTTGAATTGTGGTTTTGGCAAAGAATACTGAATATATCACGGACTGCCAAAAGAATAACAAATGTGCCCTGGAAGAAGTACAACCAGAATGCCCCTTAGAAGCAAGGATGGTGGGACTACATCTTACATATTTTGGACATATAATCAGGAGAGATTAGTCCCTGGAGAAGGACATCATGCTTGGTAAAGTAGAGAGTCCTTGAAAAAGAGGAAGACCCTCAACGAGATGGACTGACACAGTGGCTGCAACCATGGGCTCATGCATAGCAAAGATGGTGAGGATGGTGCAGGACTGGGCAATGTTTGGTTCTGTAGAACACGGGGTCACTATGAGTTGGAACTGACTCTACGGCACCTAACAACAACAATGGTAGCAAGCAATTCACCTTTCATAACACCCAGTGTATCATCTCTGCAGGAGAAGGAACTAATGATCTGCTCCTATAAAGATTACAGCCTACGAAACCCTAATGAGGTCACTATGAGTCAAAAATTGACTTGATGACACCCAAACAACATTATTTTTAATAAAATTAATAATCATTAACAATTTGTGAGCAATCATCAATAGAATAGATGCTACACACTACATGCACTCTCATTTAAATCTCCCAACAATCATAGCAACCTCATCTGTATTTTCTTCTAGAGGGTAGGTTCCATGAGAACAAGGTCCAGGTGTCTTGTTCTCTACTACTTACCTAGTATTTAGTACAGATTCTAACACGTAGTAGGAAATCTACAATTTTTTAACGAATCATTAAAGTTTCTTGAAATAAATCTAAAAAAAAAAAAAGATTATGGAGTAATACATATTTTTTAAAAATGTCCTATCAGCTAAAGGCATCTTCATTCATATTTAGAGAATCCTACTCAGAGAATCACTAAATTTGATAACTTAATTTGTGTCAAGTTAGTATGTTGGATACTAAACAAATAACTGGATTCTCAGATGATACAAAAAAATGTGTTAATATTCAAAAATATTATCAAAATTTATTCCTTTGAATGGGTTATTCTCTTTCTGTCTTTCTGAAGTAAATTTCTCATGAAGTCTTTGACTAATGGTTTTTATTTCTTTCTAGAATTGATGGAATTTCCTGAAATGATTCATTTTTTAATTTTTATTGTAAATATTTAAAGGAACAGTGTAATCATTCAATGAATAATATTTTCTGATTTCCAAGGTTTTCCTTCTAGTCTATTTCTATTCAAAATAGAATAAAGAAAGCACAGATCTGCTGATGATTGAGAAACCTAAGCAATGTGGGTCCTTAAGTGTAGAAGGCACTACCATTTGCCAATTCAACTGCTATTCCTACTTCTTCAATGACTAAACTCTAATTTTGTTTGGGAGAGTGATATGCTTAGCCCTAGAAGATGAACGATGCCTTTTTCAAGCAAATCATGGGAATCTAATTCCTCCCCAGATAGACATTCTCCCAGCTTCCTTAGGTGTGGCCATGTGAACCAATTCTCCTCTACGAGTAGCGAGGCTATTGAAAGGCTCTGGGGAATTGTATTCCTTCTTAAAAAAAAGGAAAATTCTCTTTACTACTAAACCCTTTTTTTCCCTATAGGGGAAAATCCTTGTGAGTGAGGAATTCATTTGAGACCTGAGATTCAGAAAGGCCAAGAGAACTGTAAAGAATCCTGACATCATTTTTGAGTTCCTAAAAACAAAACCCAAAAACCCTGGAATCACCTATCTTCAGACTTCTTGCTTAGTAAACAATACAATAACTATTCCTATAGTTTAAGCTCCTGTTTGATTCCTTTTGGTTAAGAAAGAGTAAACCAAAAATTACATGGATACTAGTAACTAAAATCACAATAATCTTTTAACTAGAAATAAACTTTCTTCATAAATAAGAAAATAAAGGGATCAAAGCTGTGAGTAGATACAACTGTAGTGAAAGTAATTTCAGACAGAAACAATGTTCAACAAACTTTATCAAAAACATCATAAATTAATAAATCCTACTTGGTCATCCGATATATTATGTGAATTACAGTGACTATTGCCTTGCATTTGTTCATTCAATAAATATTTATTGATTATCTGTCAGGCACAGTCATATCTACTGAGGATATAGAAGGAAACAAAACAGGCACAGTCCCTGTTTTCTTGAAGATAATTCTAGTGGCAAGAAAATGCTATTGAACACAATGCATAAAACTGGAAATACCAAAAGCCACCGTATCTATAAAACATGGAATTGGCTAGAGTAACCCATCCCACTGGCCTGGGGATGTGACAAGGAAACTGACTATCCACCCAGGGTGGTGAGTAGGAAAAAAAAAGAACTCATGACAAATTAATATGCTAAGCCTGCAGCTCAAGGAAGAGAGGTCGCGATTTGAATTCATCATAACCACGTTTGGCACTGAATCTGTCTCAATACATATAACAATATAAAAAGTACTAACTCCTGTAGGGTCTTGGCAAAGATAAATGCAAAACTGCTCCATAGGGAGTGGCCCACTACCTCAAAATCTAAAATTCCTGATTCCTAGAAGAAATAAACCACCGTATGAGAATTTTGCCAACTAAAAAATGACAAATTTTACTCCACAAGAATTACAGATAGTTCAAATGGATCAAGGACATAAATGTTAAAGCCAAAGCTATAAAGTTCCTGGAAGATAATATAGAGACAAAACTCTGGTGCCTAATTTTTTTCAGTAATTGATTACCAAACACAACTACAAATGCACAAGCAACATAGGACACTTTAAATAACTGGGACCTCAAGAAAAATTAAATACTTATGCTCATCAAAAAACTTTATCAAAAGAGTAAAAAGAGAACGTACAGCCTGGGAAAAAAAATGGGGGGGGGAATGATATATCTGATAAGGGTCTAATCTCTAAAATACATAGGAAACTTCAATAACTCAACAACAAAAAGACAAACAATTAAAAAATGGGAAAGGACATGAACAAACACTTTATCAAAGAGGACATTCAAGTACCCAACAAACACGTAAAAAGATGCTCATGATCATTAGCCATCCAAAACAAAACAAAACAGAACAAAAACTAAACCTACTGCTGTCCAGTTGATTCTGACTCATAGTGAACCTATAGGACAGAGTAGAACTCCCCCACAGGGTTTCCAAGGAGCAGCTGCTGGATTCATACTGCCGGCCTTTTGGTTAGCTGTGGAGCTTTTAACCACTGTCTCTCCAGGGCTCCATCATTAGCCTTCAGAGAGATGTAAATCAAAACTGCAGTGAGGTAACACCTCACCCCTGCAAAAATGGTACTGATAAAAAAAAAAAAAAAGACAGCAACGAATGCTGGCAATATTGCAGGGAAATTGGAACCCTGCTCCACTGCTGGTAGAATTGTAAATTGGTTCAGCCATTCTAAAACACGTGCTTCCTCAAAAAGTTAGAAAGAGAAATACTCTATGATCCAGCAATCCCACTCCTAGGTATATACCCTAGAGAACTAAAACCACTAACACAAACAGATCTATGCATACCTATGCTCATGGTAGCATTATTCACAATAGCAAAAAGATGGAAACAACCTAACTGCCCATCGAGATGAATGGATAAACATACACACAATGGAATACTCTACAGCTATAAAGAATAATGATGAGCTCTCAAAATATACTAAAACATGGCTGAATCTAGAGGATGTTGTACTTAGTGAAATAAGTCAATCACAAAGGATAAATACTGTATGATCTCACTATCATAAAAAGATAAGAAAAGCTATACATACAGAAAGCAACATTCTTTGGTGGTTACCAGGGATTGTAGGGAGAGGGAGGTGGAATCACTTCCTAGGTATTAGACACTTGTTAGTTTCAATGATGGGTAAGGCAATACAGAGTAAGGGTGACATCAGCACAACCTGACCAAGGTAAAAGATGACACTAAGATGTACACAAGAATAAGGGATGATTTTGTTAAAAGCAACAACGTAGACAATTTTGTAATAACAGCCAAAAAATATGCATATAGTTACACAGGTAGATATGTATCCATAAGCATCTGCGATGACTATACTAGTGTGCATATACAGGTGTTTCTGTAGGCAAATGTATATACATGTTTGTGCATATTGCATATGTATTCATACATAAAGTACACAGGGGCACAGTAATCGATACTTCCTCGACATAATCAAACACCTCACAGGACTGGGTTACTGGTTTTGTGCAGGAAAACCTGAAGACCAATAATCCTCCTCTTTAATCTGCAGTTTCTCTCCCTGTTGCAGAATAGTAAAAAGAATAGTAGAAGCAGCCAAATAGAATCCCTTCTTTTATAGCATGTGTTCATTAGCTTTCTACCTTGTGTTTCACTCTTTGTTTGTCTTCATAGGTTAATTTGTGATATGCTGAACAAGATTGCATCAGGACTACTAGCTAGGTTGTAAAGAGCTGACTTTCAAATTGGAAGTCAACGCTTAACTTTCATTATGACAAGAGACTAAAAAGCCAAATATGCTCATTCCCTGAATACGTTTTTATATTACTACAATTTTAGGTGTTATATATGTACCACATGTTATTACAACTTTTAAAATATAATGAATTTTCTTATTTACACTATTGTTTTGTTTATTCCAAAAGATGAAGAAAAATATAAAATAATGATAAAATTGAAAATCTATGCAAAAACACTCATCAGACCCTCATATTTTTTTAAAACACCTCTTAGCAGATGGAATAAAGAATAAAATTAAATATATGAGGCTCTAGCACTTTGATAGCAATTCTAAGTTATTGTTATAGTTACAAAAATGAAATTAAAAACATATGGAATGTATTATCCACACTTCATGTTTCAAAAAAGGGAGTAAAACTATCAGCATAGTTTTAAGTACACTCTTCAGTTGGTCAATTTGTACCTCTTTTTAATCATTCAGACTTCCGAAATCCTAGAATGTCGTTGATATGTGTCACTCATAACAAACTGTTGGGGAAGGGTTTGCTTCTATGTCTCCCATCCAGAATGCTTAAGTAAAAAAGGCTTGGGCCCAGAACATTCTCTCATAAGGAAATTGGGAATTGGGTTGCCTTCTCTCTCCGGGTTCCTTCTCCTTATCAGAGAAGACTTCCCCTTGTTCTGGGCGCACAGTAACTGTCTCTGTCTTTTGCACATGTGTGGGCACTATATGGCACCTGGCCAACCCCACTTCTATATCTGTTTCTAGTTGGGAGGGAACGGTATCTCTCATAAAAAAAAAAAAAAAAAAAAAATTTTTTTTTTTTTTTCTCTCATACGATGGCGCAAAAGGGGTGAACGTAGAACATCTGCCCTGCACCGGCATTGTTCAAGATGAGCCTGCTGGCCATGGGAGACTGGTGCCCAATAGTGACACAGACCTCGCTCTGTCTCTTCTCTATGTGAGTAAAGCATTTCCCATGCGCCATTAGAGCCTGTGTGGTCTTTTGCTGGCAATTGTTGACGCTGCCAGCTATGAGGTGTAAAACGTAATATAACATGGCCTTTCTCTTTTCTGACATTGAGGGAGCCCTGGTAGCACAGTGGTTAAGAGCTATGGCTGCTTGGAAACCCTATGGGACAGTTCTACTCTGACCTTGAGGATTTTGCAATCTGGGATACAAAATATATTTTCTATTTTACTTTAAATGTTTACTGAAAAATTTATTGGGTACCAAGATTTATCATATTTACAAATCAAAACGAGTTGTGAATCTTTTATGCTCGCTTTCTATAAAATCTTATTTTTAGTTTATAACAATATTAGAAATACATAATAATATTTTTTATGCTTTCTCTTCTTTATAAAACATTTCTTTATTAAACATCAAAAAATATTTATTAATTTTTTGTAAGGTAGGCAGTAGAGTGTAGAGCTAAGACTGCGGGTCCTAGGGTCAGATTGCCTGTTTTCAAACGCAGATTAGCTGAGTGATCCTTGGCCAGATTACTGTAGCTATCTATGCTTCATTTTCCTGATACATAAATAGTGAAGAAATAATGAAAAATATGATAAGAAATTTAGAGTTATCAATTTAGGAGGTTAAATATCTGACTAACTGAAATTGCAAAAAATACACAAAGTTATAAAAATTATGGGAAAACAAAGCAATTTTTCTGACCTAAAGAGCTGAATGTTTATGTTATATAGGCCTATCATATAACTATGCAATGATTTTTAATGTTGCAGTAAATGTAATTAAAAAATTCATTTTCAAAATATTTATTGCTGATACATAGAAATACAATTTACTTTTGTTTATTTAACTTATTTTTTTGAACACTTGCTAACTTAGTTCTCGAAATTGTTTTATAGATTCCTTAAGGTTTTCTATAAAATCAGTCATGTCATCTGTGAATAAAAGTGCTTTATTTCTTTTCCAAACTTTATTCCTTTTCTTACTTTATTGCAGTGACTGAAACCTCTAGTCTGATGATGAATACAAGTTATGGGAGTGGATATTCTTACTTTGCACCCTATCTTAAAAGAATTCATCCCATTTATTCATAAATACAATGTTAGCTATGCATTTTTGTAGATACCTTATCAGATTGAGGGAGTTCTTTTTCTGTTCCAGGTTGGCTAAGAGTTTTTATGATGAAGGAGTATTGAATTTTGTCAAGTCCTTTCTCTGTATCTATTGTCATACCATTTTTCTCCTTTACTCTGATAATATTGCATTAGTTGAATTTTGAACGTGAATTCTCAGATAAACCTCATTGGCTCATAATGCATTGTCCTCTACATATTGTTGGTTCAATTTGCTAATATTTTTTTAAGGATTTTTTCTTTTTCTGTACCTATTCCCTACAACTGGTCTCTAGTTTTCTTTTAATATCTTTGTCAGATTTTGGTATCAGGGTTAGTTGGGAAGTGTTTTGTCCTCCAGTATTTTCAGAAAGAGTTACTTAATGTCAGGGTATTTCTTTCTTTAATGCTTGGCAGAATTCACCAGTGAAACTATCTGGTTAAAAAAACAATTATTTCTGTTGTTTAAAAATACAAACACATTTAAAGGAAAGGAATGAAAAATTGTATATTATACAAACTGTAAGCATAAGAAAGCTGGTGGGACTAGAGTAATAAGAAATTTAAAATATGAAGCAAGAAGAATAGTCATAGACAAAGAGAAACTTTTAATAATAATAAACAGAATAATTCATCAGGAAGACATAAAAATCCTAAATGTGCATACACCAAATATGAGTTTCAAAATGCATGAAATAAAAACTGACAGAACAAAAGAAAGAAATAGAAAATTCCACAATCATATTTAGAAATTCCAATACCTCTCTCAGTAACTAAAAAAGTAGAAAGAAAATCAGTAAGTATATAGAAGATCTGACCATCACTGTCACTCACTCTGACCTTACTGACATTCATAGAACACTATTCCCAACAACTGCAGAATACCCATTCTTTTTCAAGTGCACAGGGAACATACTCCAAGATAGAACAGATTCAGGCCAAAATAATAATAAAATAAAAACCTTTAAAGCTACACATTTTGCCCTATGCACTGCTTTAGCTGTATCCCACAAAGTTTTGATATAGTTACATTTTTAATTAGTTTGAAATATTTCCTAATACTTTTTTGTGATTTCTTCTTAAATCCATGTGTTATTTTGAAATGGATTGTTTAAAGTATTGGAGGTCTTTTCTAGATATTTCATTGACTTCTAAATTAATTCTGCTGTGATCCAAGAACATACTCCACAGGCCAGAGGGGTTACTTGGCCTTCTTGCCAAACAAATTAAGGAGCTGGAGGGTGGTGCTCCAAAATAAAGATAGAATTTTGAGATTTCTGTCCACTGCTGATACTAATCTGACATTAATACCTCAGCCTGTCGAATAAAGAGAGCAAAGAATTCGAGAGTAATGGCAGAACAGAGAGACGGTTGGCCTAGTAAGCCTGCAAGAGCTTCCTATGGGTCATGGCTAATCAGTCATAATCATATCGCTTGTCACTAGGAGAGAGGACCTAACTGAAAAAGAATGTGGGCTATGTCTTCAGGAACCAGCTGAGAGCATTTTGGAGAATAATGAGCTGGAGACGGATTTCTGTTTCAGAGAGCAGAGGAGTGGAAAAACCACCTTCCATAAGCTCCTTGGAAGGACTTTTACATATTTCCCATAAGAAAGCCAGGAAAAGGGCATTGATGGAAAATGGCGTGTGGTAACATTCAATGGAGGTCTTTGATAGGAGCCAGGTAGCAAGAAGCACTTGCTATGTTTTGTCTCTCTCCTCCATGACCTAATACGTAAAAGGAGAAACTGTCTTAGAAGAAAAAAAAAAAAGCTGTCCTAGAAGAAAAAAAAAAAAAAACCCATTGCCGTTGAGTTGATTCTGACTCATAGCAACCTTATTGAATAGGGTAGAACTGCCTGTAGGGTTTCCAAGGAGAGGCTGGTGGATTCTAATGGCCGAACTTTTGGTTAGCAGCCAAGCTCTTAACCTCTATATCACCAGGGCTCCAGAAGATAAAAAAAAGGGGGAAAAGAGATCATTCTCTCCACCCATTCAATCTATTGAGATTATCATACGATTTTTTCTTCTTTATTCTGCTAATATGAAGGCTGACCTGGTTGGTTACAGGAGAGGGCTCTTGCTATTGTTAGAAGTCATCAAGTCAATTTTGACTCATAGTGACCTCATGTGACAGAGTAGAACTGCTTCATAGGGTTTTCTAGGCTATAATCTTTATGGGAGCAGATCTCCAGTTTTTTCTCCTACCCAGTAGAAAGGAGAGGAGGATATATTGCCTTGTGACTGAAGTTTTAAGCTAAATTGAACTTTTACTATCTGAAACTGACTACAAAATTATGGAATCTGCCCAAGATGTTAAAGCACAGGAAAGGAAGAATGTGATTGAAGATAGTGATTAATGAAAAATAAATAAATAAAACAGATGTTTGAATCCCACTGAAATGTGAGAATTCAAAAAAGAGAATTAACCACAAGCCATGGTATAATACAAAAACTATGCAAAAGTGTAGGAAAATATTATAGAGATACAAAAAAAAAAAAAAAATCAATTCCCACTCTGATATAGTGAAAACTGCATAAAGTTATAAAACACAGAATCACATGATCTATTGAACATAGGAGATATGTCTATATCATCCTTGTTTTTCCAATGCATTTGCACTGGAATTTTATAGATACTATACTGTGTGAGGAAACCCTGGTGGTGTAGCGGTTAAGTGCTACAGCTGCTAACCAAAAGGTTGGCAGTTCAAATCCACCAGGCACTCCTTGGTAACTCTATGGGGCAGTTCTACTCTGACCTATAGGGTTGCTATGAGTCGGAATCGACTAGACGGCAACTGGTTTTTTTTTTTTTATATACTGTGTAAATTATCAGCAACCCCATTTTATCCATGTAACAGATGAGGAAATGAGAGCTCAGACAGCTGAAATAATGAAGTAATTAAAAAGGAAGTTAGAATTGGTAAAGCTGGGATTTGAACACTCATATTACAGGTTTTAACCTGTGCCCATTGTCATATTATTTCTATAAATTATTTAGGAAGACATGTTCCAAATTATGTTTAATATGTCCTTGGCCACTCTGTCAATTATCTGATTTGTGAATATTTTTAGTAAATATAATAAACCAAGGTAGATCTTGTGTCCCTAACACAAAAGATTTACTTTTTTTTTTCTTATACGGGTTATATAGCTCTCTACCTTGAGGGTTAATTTAATACCATATTACCCTCAAATCCACTAACTGTGCTGGATACTCACTACTTAAGGACTTTCCTAGAACTAACGCAAAAGTGAGTTTAAAATGAAAACACTTCTTCTGAGGGCTCATTCTAGAGTGGTGGTGTAGGAGGCATAGGGCTAACCTAGGATAAGTAATGAACAAACAAACCTGTCTCAGAAGTACAACCAGAATGCTCCTTTTAGAAGCAAGGATGCCAAGACTATGTCTCACATACTTTGGACATGTCATCAGGAGGGATTAGTTCCTGAAGAAGGACATCATGCTTCATAGAGGGTCAGTGAAAAAGAGGAAGACCCTCAACTAGATGGACTGACATAGTGGCTGCAACAATGGGCTCAAGCATAACAAGGACTGTGAGGATGGTGCAGGCCTGGGCAGTGTTTTGTTCTGTTGTACATAGGGTTGCTATGACTCCGAACCAACTCAATGGCACCTAACAACAACAACAAGGATAAATAGTGGTACTGTTGTCACAGCACATGCATTAGCAGTAGATTGCTAAATCACTAAGCATGCCAAATAGTGAAGTAAGTTTTTATTACAATTATTATTATTATTTGTATTCCTTCAATCTTTTTTTTTTTAATTGAACTTCAGACGAAGGTTTACAGAACAAAGTAGTTTCTTATCAAGCACTTAGTACACGCATTATTGTATAACATTAGTTAACAACCCCACGACATGTCAGCACTCTCCTTTCTCAACCCTGGGTTCCCAATTACCAACTTTTCTCTCCCCTCCTGCCTTGCAGTCCCTGCCCCAGGGCTGGTGCCCCCTTTAGTCTTGTTTTGTTCCATGGGCCTTCACCCTTCGGCTGAAGGGTGAACCTCAGGAGAGACCTCATTACTGTGCTGAAAGCGTGTCTGGGGGCAATACTCTCAGGGTTTCTCTAGTCTCTGGCAGGACAGCAAGTCTGTTCTTTCTTTTTGAGTTAAAATTTTGTTCTACATTTTTCTCTAGCTCTGTCTGGGACCCTCTATTGTGATCCCTGTCAGAGTAGTCAGTGGCGGTGGCCAGGCACCACCTAGTTATACTGGACTCAGTCTGGGGGAGGCCATGGTAGATGTAGTCCATTAGTCCTTTGGACTAATCTTTCCCTTGCATCTTTAGTTCTTCATTCTTCCTTGCTCCCAAAGGGGTGAGACCAGTACAGATCCTAGATGGCCACTCACAGGCTTTTAAGGCCCCACATGCTACTCACCAAAGTAGAATGTAGAGCATTTTCTTTATAAAGTATGTTATACCAATTGAGCTAGATATTCCCCGAGATCATGGTCCCCACAGCCTTCAGCCCAGCAATTCGGTCCCTCAGGGAGTTTGGATGTGTCTATGGAGCTACCATGACCTCGCCTTGTACAAGTTGTGCTGGCTTCCCCAGTATCGTGTACTGTCTTATCCTTCACCAAGTTACCACTTATCTATTGTCTATTAAGTGTTTTTCCATCCCCACCCCAACCCTCCCCTCCCTAGTAACCATCAAAGGTTCTTTCTTTTTGTATGTAAACATTTTCATGAATTTTTACAGTAGTGGGTCTCAGACAATGTTTGTCCTTTTGTGACTGACTTATTTCACTCAGCATAATGCCCTCCAGATTCATCCATGTTATGAGATGCTTCACAGATTCATCATTGTTCTTTATCATTACGTAGTGCTCCATTGTGTGTATGTATCACAGTTTATCCATTCATCTGTTGTTGGGCATCTAAGTTGTTTCCATCTTTTTGCTATAGTGAACAATGCTGCAACCTACATGGGTGTACATACACGTATTTGTGTGATGACTCTTATTTCTCTAGGATATATTCCTAGGAGTGGGATTACTGCATCATATGGTATTTCTATTTCTAGCTTTCTAAGTAAGCACCATATCATTTTCCAAAATGGTTGTATCATTTTGCATTCCCACCAGCAGCGCATAAGAATTCTGATCTCTCCAAAGCCTCTCCAACATTTGTTACTTTCTGTTTTATTGATTCATGCTAGTAATGCTGGGGTGAGATGGTATTCATTGTGGTTTTAATTTGCCTTTTTCTAAAGGATAGAGATTGTGAGCATTTTTTCATGTGTGTGTTGGCCGCTTGAATGTCTTCTTTGGTGAAGTGTCTGTTCATTTCCTTTGCCCATTTTTTAACTGGATTATTTGTCTCTTTGTTGTAGAGGTGTTGGATTTTCTCGCAGATTTTAGAGATTAGATCTTCGTTTGATTCGTAATAGCCAAAAATTATTACAATTATGAATAAAAGAAATCCAATGTGATCTACCACAAAAGGCAGCACATTGCTCACCACCCAATGTACCAAGCTTTTGGTTAATAGGCTGATACTAATAACTTCAAATCTAAATTCTAAACACTTAATGGACCGTTAAAGTATTACCTAGGACACTATGTAGAAATTACAAAACACAATTTTTCCTTAAAAATGACATAATTCATATGATAGTCATTCTCCTTACTAATAGAACAAAGAATTGAAACAGACAATTCAAAAGTCATTGAGATTTAAATTAAGACTACAGGCAGTCCACAGGTTACTAACATCAGACTTACAGATAACTCCTTGCTGTGGTTGTTAGGTGCAATACAGTTGGTTCCAACTCATAGCAACCCTATGTATAACAGAAAGAAACACTGTCCAGTCCTGCAGCATCCTAGCAATTGTTGCTATGTTTGAACCCGCTGTTGAAGTTGCTATGTCAATCTATCTCATTAAGGGTCTTCCTCCTTTTCACTAACCCTCTACTTTACCAAGCATGATGTCCTTCTGCAGAGACCAATCCCCTCAGATAGCATGTCCTGAGTACGTAAGACAAAGTCTCGCCATCTTCCTTTCTAAGGAGCATTCTAGGTGTACTTCTTCCCAGACAGATTTGTTCGTTCTTCTGGAAGTCTGTGGTATATTCGATATTTTTGCCAATACCATAATTCAAAAGCATCAATTCTATTTCAATCTTCCTTATCCATTGTCCACCTTTCCTGAGGATGAGGGAATTGAAAATACCATGGCTTGGGTCAAGCGCACCTTAGTCTTCAAGGTGACATCTTTGCTTTTCAACACTTTAAAGAGGTCTTTTGCAGCAGATTTGCCCAATGCAATGCATCATTTAATTTCTTGACTGCTGCTTCCATGGATGTTGATTGTGGATCCAAGTAAAATGAAATCCTTGAGAGCCTCAATCTTTTCTCTGTTTATCATGATGTTGCTTATTGGCTCAGTTGTGAGGATTTTTATATTCTTTATGTTGAGGTGTAATCCATACTGAAGGCTGTGGTCTTTGATCTTCATCAGTAAGTGCTTCTAGCCTTCTCCACTTTCAGCAAACTAGGTTGTGTCATCTGAGCATCACAGGTTGTTAATGAGTCTTCCTCCAATCCTGATGCCATGCTCTTCTTCCTATAGTCCATTTTCTAGGATTATTTGCTCAGCATACAGATTAAGTATGGTGAAAGGACACAACCCTGAAGCACATCTTTCCTGACTTTAAACCACTTAGTATCTCCTTGCTCTGTTCAAATGACTGCTTCTTGTTCTAAGTGCAGGTTCAGCATGAGCATGATTAAGTGTTCTGGAATTCTCATTCTTCGCAATGTTTTTCGTAATTTGTTGTGATCCACGCAGTCCAATGCCTTGCACAGTCAATAAAACAGGCAAACATCTTTCTGGTATTCCCTGATTTCAACCAGGATCTATCTGACATCAACAATGATATCCCTCGTTCCATGTTCTCTTCTGAATCTAGCTTGAATTTCTGGCAGTTCCCTGTCAATGTACTGCTGCAAGTGCTTTTGAATGATCTTCAGTAAAATTTTAGTTGCATATGGTATTAATGACATTGTTCAATAATTACTGCATCCTGTTGGATAACCTTTGTTTGGAATGGGCACAAGTATGGATCTCTTCCAGTTGGTTGTCCAGGTAGCTCTCTTCCAAATTTCTTGGCATAGACAAGTGAGCATCTCCAGTACTGCATCTGTTGAAACATCTCAATCGATATTCTGTCAATTCTTGAAGCCTTGTTTTTTGTCAGTTCCTTCAGTGTAGCTTGGACTTCTTTTAATAGTATCAGTTTTTGATTATATGCTACCTCCTGAAATGGATGAATGTCGACTAATTCATTTTGGCACAGTGATTGTGTATTCCTTCCATTTTCTTTTCAGGCTTTCTGTGTCATTCAATATTTTGCCCATAAAATCCTTCAATACTGCAATTCGAGGCTTGAATTTTTTCTTATTTGTTTCAGCTTGAAAAATGGCGGGTGTGTTCTTCCCTTTTGGTTTTCTAACTGCAGGTCTTTGCACATTTCATTATAAAACTTTACTTTGTCTTCTCAAGCTGCCCTTTGAAATCTTCTGTTAAGCTCTCTTACGTGATCATTTCTTAAGTTCTTTTTAGCTGCTCTACATTCTACAGCAAGTTTCAGAGTCCCTTCTGAAATCCACTTTGATCTTTTCTTTCTTTCCTGTCTTTTTAATGACATTTTGCTTTCTTCAGGAATCCATGGTGGCATAGCAGTTAAGTGCTATGGCTGCTAATCAAAAGGTTGGCAGTTCAAATCCACCAGGTGCTCCTTGGAAACTCTAAGGGGCAGTTCTACTCTGTCCTATAGGGTTGTTATGAGTCAGAATTGGTTCAGCGTCAACAGGTTTGTTTTTCTTTTTGGCTTTTGCTCTTTTCATGTATGAGGCCCTTGATGTCATCCCACAACTCCTCTGGTTTTCAGTCATTAGTGTTCAATACATCAAATCTCTTCTTGAGATGGTTCCTAAATTTCTGTGGAATATACTCAAGTCCATACTTTGGCTCTTGTGGCCCTGTTTTAATTTTCTTCAGCTTCTGCTTGAACTTGCATATGAGCAATTGATGGTCTGTTCCACAGCTGGTCCCTGGCCTTGTTCTGACAGATGATATTGAACTTCTCCATTGTCTCTTTCCAGGTATGTAGTCGATTTGGTGCCTGTGTTTTCCAACCAGTGAGGTCCATGTGTATAGTCACCATTTATGTTGTTGAAAGAACGTATGTGCAATGAAAAAGTCATTGGTCTTACAAAACTATATCATGTGCTGTTCGGTGTTACTTCTATCACCAAGACCATATTTTCCTCCTTCTTTGTTTCTAACTTTCACATTCCAACAAAAACCAATCACCAATAATTATCAATGCATCTTGATTGCATGTTTGATCAATTTCAGACTGCAAAAGTTGGTAATATCTTCAATTTTTTTCATCTTTGGCATTAGTGAATGGTGCATAAATTTGAATAATAGTCGTATTAACTGGTCTTCCTTGTAGGACTATGGATATTCTATCATTGACAGTGTTGTATTTCAGGATAGATCTTGAAAAAAAAATTTTTTTTGATGATGAATGCAATGCCATTCCTCTTCAATTTGTCATTTCAGGCATTTTAGACCATATGATTGATGATTTAAAATGGCCAATACCAGTCCATTTCATCTCACCAATGCCTCAGATATTGATCTTTATCCATTCCATCTTTGAGGCTTCCAATTTTTTTGTATCCATACCTTGTACATTCCACGTTCTGATTATTAATGGGTATTTGCAGCTGTTTCTTCTCATTTTGAGTCGCGCCACATCAGCAAATGTAGGTCCCGAAAGCTTGACTCCATCCACATCATTAAGATCACTCTACTGTAGGCAGCTCTTCCCCAGTTGTATTTTGAGTGCCTTCTGACCTGAGGGCTTATTTTCTGGTGCTATATCAGACAATATTCTGGTGTTATTTATAAGGTTTTCACTGGCCAATTTTTTCAGAAGTAGACCACCAGGTCCTTCTTCCTAGTCTGTCTTAGTCTGGAAGCTTTCCTGAATCCTGTCCACCATGGGTAGTATTTGGAGTACTTGTGGCATAGCTTCCAGCATCACAACAACATGAAAGCCACCACAGTAGGACAAACTGACAGGTGAGAGGTGAGGACAACTCCTACTTGAGCTTTAATGTTATATAAACTTGCCTTCACTTTGAAAAGACTGAGCCAACACTTACTGGCAACGAATTCTTCAACACAGTCACCTTCACTTACTGCATGTGCAGCTTTTAATTCATTGAAATGGCTTTGAGCATTTTCTTGCAATGAAGTAAGGCTAAATAAGAACCATATGCACTGGTTCAACTCACCCATATATTTGACTTAGAGACTTAAAGACACAGTTAGGAATGGATTTTTTCCATAACCCAGGGACTGCCTATACATTAAATTTTCTTTATACATACTTGTCTTCTAATGTAGATATACTTAAACTAATTTGAAGAACAGACTCCAATATAATATCTTTCTCTGTGTCTAACAATACCAGAGCAGGCATACTTTCCTGTCCTCATGTTAAATGATATTGAGAACAAGCAACAATAATTTAGCTATTTGACCTATGAAATAGCTGGCACTGAAAAATGCTACTATGAATTAACTAAAATAGTTTGCTAAAATGAAATAGTAAACCAAAATAATTTATAGGCCGTCCCCGGGTTACAAATGATATCCATCCCTAAGTATGTCTTTAAGATTTGTAGCTAAGTTGGAACAGGTGCATATGGTTCTTTTTTAGCCTTACGTTTGTCTAGAAAAGGCTCAAAGCATTTTCAGTGATTTAAAAGCTGCACATGCAGCAAGCGAAGGTGATTGTGATGAAGAATTTGTTGTGAGTAGGGGTAGGGTCACTATGAGTCAGAATTAACTCCATGGCAACTGGTTTACGGGTTGGTTCAATACTTTCAAAGTGAGGGGAAATTTACATAACATTAAAGGGCAAATATGAGTTGTCTGTAAGTCAGACATTTGTAACCCAGGGACTTACTGTACATATCAAGACTAACAGCTGCTTACCAAGATCAATTCAAGGCATTTGTCTAGCTGTGCCCAACACTTCAAAGTTATTAAGTTATGAACTCTGACCAAACCCAAACATCTCCCCAACTTGAGAAACCCATCATAAAACCACCCATATTGGCTGAATGTCAATGGACTTTTTCCTAATGTAAAAGATTTATGTCTTTTAATGCAAATTGTTACATGGAAGTTATAAAAAGAATAAATTTAGAATTTTGGTTTTATTTCTGTAAAATATCCATATTATTCTCTATCTTGATAACAGAATTTCCTTTTATCACAAAAGATACTTTGTTAACCATTTGAGCTTCTTGGCTCCTGAATCATTGTGACAACAAATTCCTTATTTTTGAAAAGAAAGTAAATTCCTAATAACCATTTTTACTTATTCTTGTGTGCTTACAAAATATTGCCTATAACTACTTTGTGGAAATTATGACATTTTTGTATCGTGTTCTTCAAACAACCTTTCATGATTTTGTCTTTTTTGCAAAAAAAGTTCCCCAAAATAAAAAATAGAACTATTAACATTTTATTAAATCTAAACTCTCTTTGCTCCCCCATATTACAAACGAAAGAATAATAGAAATAAGTCTGTTAGACATTATTCAAATTTTAATTAACTCAAAATTAGAGTGAGGGCTATTTCATTTTAAGAAACTTAGAATTTAATTAAATGACAAATCAAAAGAGAAATTAAGTCCCGGTGGCACAGTGGTTAAAATGCTCAAATGCTAACCAAAATGTTGACAGTTTGAGCCCACCAGCACCTCCTTGGTAGAAAGATGTGGCAGCCTGCTTCCGTAAAGATTTAAAGATTAGAAGGCCTGTGGGGCTGTTCTACTCTGTCCTATAGGGTTGCTACGAGTTGGCATTGACTCGGAGGCAGTGAGCTTGGTTTGGTTTTCAATTAGTTAAGTATTAATAGAAATATCAATGTATTTTAAATGATTGTGTATTTCTCAGGAATATACCTGTGTTTTATAACAAAACTTGAACAATTGTTACTAAAAGTTTTTTTTTTTTTTTTTTATGGTGGGTTAATATTCTTGCTAATCAGGGACAACCAGAACACTTGTTGTTGTTAGGTGCTGTCCAGTCATAGTGACCCTATATACGACACAACAAAACACTGCCAGGTCCTGTGCCATCCTTACAATCCTTCTTATGCTTGAACCCATTGTTGCAGCCACCATGTCAATTCATCTTATTGAGGGTCTTCCACTTTTCCACTGACCCTGTACTTTACCAAGCATAATGTCCTTCTCCAGGAACTGATCACTCCTGACAACATGTCCAAAGTATGTAAGATGCAGTCTCGCCATCCTTGCTTCTAAGGAACATTCTTGTTGTAGTTCTCCCAAGACAGATTTGTTTGTTCTTTTAGTGGTCCATAGTATATTCAGTATTCTTCTCCAGTACCACAATTCAAAGGTGTCAATTCTTCTTCCATTTTATTCATTGTCCAGCTTTCACATGCATATGATGCTATTGAAAATACCATGGCTTGAGTGAGACATGCTTTAGTCTTCAAGGTGACGTCTTTGCTTTTCAACATTTTAAACAGGTTCTTTGTAGTAGACTTACCCAATGCAATTCATCATTTGATTTCTTGACTGCTGCTTAAATGGGTGTTGATTGTGGACCCAAGTAGAATGAAATTCTTGACAACTCCAATCTTCAATCCGTTTAACTTGATGTGGCTTATTGATCCAGTTCTGAGCATTTTTGTTTTCTTTATGTTGAAGTATAATCCATACTGAAGGCTGTAGTCTTTGATTTCATCAGTAAATGCTTCAAGTCCTCTTCACTTTCAGCAAGCAAGGTTGTGTCATCTGCATAACGCAGGTTGTTACTGAGTTTTCCTCCAGTCCTGATGCCCTGTTCTTCTTCTTATAGTCCAGCTTCTCAGATTACTTGCTTGGCATACAGGTTGAATAGGTATAATGAAAGGATACAACCCTGACACACACCTTTCTTGACTAAACCACTTAGTATCCCCTTGTTCTGTCCAAACAACTGCCTCTTGATCTGTGTACAATTTCCTCATGGGCACAATTAAGCGTTCTGGAATTCCCATTCTTCACAATGTTATCCATAATTTGTTATGATCCACACAGTCGAATGCCTTTGCATAACCAATAAAACACAGGTAAACATCCTTCTGGTATTCTCTGCTTTCAGCCAGGATCCATCTGACATCAGCAATGATATCCCTGTTTCCACGACCTCTTCTGAATCTGGCCTGAATTTCTGGCAGTTCCCTGTTGATATACTGCTACAGCCACTTTTGAATTATCTTCAGCAAAATTTTGCTTGTGCATGATACTAAGATATTGGTCGATAATTTCCGCATTTGGTTGGATCACCTTTCATGGGAATAGGCATAAATATGGATCTCTTCCAGTTGGTTGGCCAGGTAGCTGTCTTCCAAATTTCTTGGCATAGATGAGGGAGCACTTCCAGCACTGCATCTGTTTGTTGAAACATCTCAATTGATATTCCATCAATTCCTGGAGCTTTGTTTTTTGCCAATGCTTTCAGAACAGCTTGGACTTCTTCCTTCAGTACCATCAGTTCCTGATCATATGCTACCTCTTGAAATGGTTGAACATTGACCAATTCTTTTTGGTCTAATGACTCTGTGTATTCCTTCCATCTTCTTTTGATGCTTCCTGCGTCATTTAATATTTTCCCCACGGAATCCTTCACTGTTCCAACTCTAGGCTTGAACTTTTTCTTCAGTTCTTTCACCTTGAGAACTATGAGTGTGTTCTTATGTTTTGGTTTTCTATCTCCAGCTCTTTGCACGTGTCATTATAATACTTTATCTTCTCGAGGTGCCCTTTGAAATCTTCTGTTCAGTTCTTTTACTTCATCATTTCCTCCTTTTCCTTTAGCTGCTCAATATTCGAGAGCAAGTTTTGGAGTCTCCTCTGACATCTATCTTGGCCTTTTCTTTCTTTCCGGTCTTTTCAACGACCTCTTACTTTCTTCACGTATGATGTCCTTGATGTCATTCCACAACTCATCTGGCCTTCGGTCATTAGTGTTCAACACGTAAATCTATTCTTGAGATGCTCTCTAAATTCAGGTGTGATATACTCAAGGTCATATTTTGGCTCTCATGGACTTGCTCTGATTTTCTTCAGTTTCAACTGGAACTTGCATATGAGCAACTGATGGTCTGTTCCACAGTCGGCCCCTGGCCTTGTTCTGACTGATGATATTGAGCTTTTCCATCATGTTTTCCACAGAGGTAGTGGTTTTGATTCCTATGTACTCCATCTGGCAAGGTCTATGTGTATAGTTGCTGTTTATGTTGGTGAAAAAAGGTATTTGCAATGCAGAAGTCATTGGTCTTGCAAAATTCTATCATTCGATCTCTGGCATTGTTTCTGTCATCAAGGCCATATTTTCCAACTACCAATCTTTCTTCTTTGTTTCCAACTTTTGCATTCCTACCACCAGTAGTTATCAATGCATCCCGATTGCATGCTCAATCAGTTTCAGACTGCAGAAGCTGACAAAAATCTTCAATCTCCTCATTTTTGGCCTTAGTGGTTGGTGTGTAAATTTGAATAATAGTTGTATTAACTGGTTGTCCTTGAAGGCATATGGGTATTATCCTATCACTGACAGCATTGTACTTCAGGATAGATCCTGAAATGTTCTTTTTGACAATGAATGCAACACCATTCCTTTTCAAGTTGCCATTCCCAGCATAGTAGACTATATGATTGCCCAATTCAAACTGGCCAATACCAGTCCATTTCAGCTCACTAATGCCTAGGGTATTGATGTTTATCTGTTCCATTTCACTTTTGATGATTCCAGTTTTCATAGATTCATACTTTGTACATTTCAGGTTCCAATTATTAATGGATGTTTGCAGCTGTTTCTTCTCATTTTGAGTTGTGCCACATCAGCAAATGAAGGTTCGAAAGCTTTACTGCATCCATGTCATTAAGGTTGACTCTACTTTGAGGAGGCAGCTCTTCCCCAGTCATCTTTTGAGTGCCTTCCAACCTGGGGGCTCATCTTCTGGCATTATATCAGACAGTGTTCTGCTGCTATTCTTAGGGTTTTCACTGGGTAATTCTTTTTAGAAGTAGACTGCCAGGTCCTTCTTCCTAGTCTGTCTTAGTCTGGAAGCTCATCTGAAACCTGTCCTCCATGGGCGACCCTGCTGGTATCTGAATACCAGTGGCTTAGCTTCCAGCATCACAGCAGCACACAAGCCCACACAGTACAACAAATTGACAGTTATACCATAATACTTACTATCATAGAAATCAAAAGGTCCAGAAGATTAATCATTGTTTACACCATTTGTAACATGTTCCTCCACATAGGGAAATCATGAATTACATCTTTCAAAATTGTGTTACACCTAAATAGCATTTCATTCTCTCCCAAACTGATAATATTCCAGGAGAGTTCATCTTCTGGTAAAGACATCAAGAAAAAAAAAAAAAGCTCCCTTAAAACTCAGTGAAAGACACATTATCAGTTACTCTTAACAACTAACACAAGAATAAAACACTAGAGCGGATCTATGCACTCCTGAAAAGACAAGAATAAAACACTAGAGTGGATCTATGCACTCCCGAAGACTGCAAGCTGAAGGCTTTTAGCAATTCTCTAAAGCAGACAAACTTTGAGAGGAGAAAGACCTTCAGATTAAAAAAAAAAAAAAAAAAAAGAGCAGATCATCTTCAAGATCAAAAAGCCCTTCGGATAAAGGTGACAACTGCATAAGTAGACAGGTTCCAACCAATACAGAACAAGACCCAGATGTCAAGAGTTGTAGAATGTCCTGTTTGCTTCAATTTGCATGCTTTTATTACTTATTTATCCAGCTATTTTCTTTTCTATTTACTGTTTTAATGTTTGAATTTATTTATAGACATGTTTTTACCTGTTAACTATGATACCTTAAAATCCCTTTACTTAACATTGCTTTCTCCATCCTCAGGCCTTGGAATAGGTCAAATACCTGGCAATAACTTACTTTCTTGTGGTAGAACTAAAAATACAACCGAACCACCTATTGAGTTTGTACTTATTTTTCTTTCAGTTCCATTCAGTTTCCTTTGATACCAGTTTATAATAACAATTGAGTTGGTTTCCTGCGTATTTGAACTAACCTCCTGAGACCTTTATAGAGAAGAAAAGAATACAATAGGCCAGAGAACCAGAAATCTAAAGCCTCTAAGGGTGTACATAGGAACTTCTGTCTTCACAGAATCAGCACTCAGGGTCTTTTCACAGGAGCTAGTTCTGTAGTTAAACATTCACAGAAATGGCTGCTCTGTAACCTTCATCTAAAGTATGATGAAAAAAAAAAAGCTAAAGAAGTACTTGTATGTGTTCTGAGCTCACTCTTACAGAACTAATAAGAAAATTATACTACTTAGGCTCAAATCTAAGCTCTTTTGCTTTAGGTCCATCTGATAATCTCTATACTAGAAGGTTCACTGTCTCATGCATGATAATTCTTGGTGAGTGATGGACGAATATAATAGGTGGCATAGTGGTTAAGTGCTATGGCTGCTAACCCAAGGGTCGGCAGTTTGAATCCACCAAACGCTCCTTGGAAACTCTATGGGGCAGTTCTGCTCTGTCCTATAGGGTCGCTATGAGTTGGAATCGACTCGACGGCTCTGGGTGTTGTTTGTTGTTTGTATTCTACAACACTATTTGGTTATTTTGACTCAAAGAGATCATTAGGTAGCTGGATTTGGGAAACAAGAGTCTGTTGGTTACTACCAACAATTTAGACAGGGATTTATTACCTCAAGAAATTAAGCCTACCATCAAGATAGTCTTTGATGATATCCAGTGTCCAGTTAAGGCCATCAGATCTCCTCCTTTGAAGAAGAATGGGCAATTTAATCAAAGAAGTAAAAAACTGAGTCTCAATTTGAATGAAAAAAAAATTTAAGCACTTAATTTTAGATTGTTTTCTTCAGTCTCCAATCCCATTTATTTCAGGCTGTACAAGAGGCCTGAAAACTTGGTAAACTTATACCTGTAATACTTCAGAGAATAATAGAAGAAAAAGACAATAAGCCATAGAACTTCTCACTTGAGAGGTTAATGAAATTGGACTGGTGGTGTTCAAATTAGAGCTGCTTTAGAACTCTTGAGGTAGGATGGGCTATATTGGTCTATATTTCAGCTTCTGTTCAGAAATGACCAAGAGAAAGAGACTATGAATTGAAACTAAAGTAATTTCTTAAAAGTGTGTTAAACAATAATGGAAGAAGAAATACTTTTCCACACCCGAATTAAGGAATACTGTGGCAGTGCATAGTTTCTTGTCCCCAATATTAATATTGAGAACAAGAAAAATGAACTTGACTGTAGATCCATGAAATACTTGCTGCTGAAAGATAATTCTGTGAACTAAACAAAAAGTTTATTTATCGAGACTAATAACTTCCTTATTAAGATTCACTTCAGGACTGTCACTTCACTGTGCTTTCCACTATCAACTTATTCTTTTCCTTGCAAAACCAGCTTTAAAATCACTCAGACTAGGCCCTAAAATCCTAAAAATATACTCCCTTGACCTCCCTATTCTAAGATACTACTGAGACTCTCTCAAGGTGGTGTTTTCTCTTAGTGCATTAGATTTAAGAAATTTAGCTTTGCTTCATCAGCAATTTCTGTTTGTATTTTAGAAAAACAACAGTTGACATTAAATATGAACTATAAATCAAACAGGAGAAAGACACATACCAGGAAATGTGTTGGCTATAAAAGGGTGGATTATACAAAACCAAGAAATCACTAAAGATAATTCACCAAATAAAAAAACTAGAAAAACCAAACCCACTGCCGTCAAGTTGATTCTGACTCATAGTGACCCTATAGGACAGAGTAGAACTGCCTTGCAGAGTTTCCAAGGAGTACCTGGTGGATTCAAACTGCCAACCTCTTGGTTAACAGCCGTAGTACTTAACCACTATGCCACCAGGGTTTCCAATTGGCTGGATAGATATCTGCAAATAATAAAAGGGAAGAGAGAAATATGATTTGTATTTTGTAACTCCTCTCTGAGAAGAACTATATCTGATACTTAAATGAATTATCTCATTTAATTCTCTAAACTAAATCTGGCAATTAAAAATATTTTTCCATAAGGAAATAGAATTAATGAGATCAAATATCTGCATAAACTACAATGTTCAGTGAGTGACAGAGATGTGATAAGAAATCAGGTCTTCTGATTACAAGTTTTGTGGTGTTACCTTTCCAGTCCAACTCTACAATACAGGTAGTTCTCGATTTATGACAGGGTTCTGTTTGGACGACTCTGTCCTAAGTTCTTTCTGCCGTAAGTCCTTTCTGACATAACCTGAATAGCTCGTTTCTTTTTTAATTTTCATTATCATTGCCTTTTAATATCAGTAACATTATAAATTCGATCTTTATTTGTCTTTGGGAGTTAGAAAGATTACATATAACTTACAGTTATATTTTAATACATAATACATCCATAAAAAATACACAAATCATAAAAATTTACTCTGACAATGAAGAAGAATTGGACAATGCTGGCTGGCATTTTGTCAGTTGCACTAATAACTCCACTTGTAGATGGTTCTGGATCATCTCAATTATCCTTGGAAATGGGGATGGCATTTTTAGTAAAAATTAGTGAGTGTTGTCGGTATGGTTCTTTTCTTTTTTCGTTCATATATTTTGCAGTAGTATCTCACTGCTTCCCAAATCTGCTTACTGGCTTTAGCAAAATGATTACCATTTGGGTCCATGTTTTCAAGCAACTGAAGCACCTGATTTAGTTTAGAAAAAAACTCCAGCTAATTCCTTTCACTGTAAATTATTTTTACAATTTTTTTTCCTTCCTCTTCTTCTTATATCTTTCTTCTTCAGCATTTCTTTCCTTTTCAAAATCCATTAAGTCCTGATCTGTCAGTTCCCCTTCTTCATGATCTATGAACTGTTCCACACTGGTGATATCAAGTTTTAAATTTGGCATTCTTGCCATATGGACAATTTTTCTACTGATCTCTTCTTCCATCATATTACCCTGATCAAATGCTTACAGCGTGTTCACATAACTCAGCAATTTTCTTCCATATCCCATGCATGCATTTTCCCATAACTTTCTCCTGAGAAGTGCTCCAGATACACTGACAGTCGTTAGTGTAGCTTCTTGTAACTTGAATATGTTGTAAGTCAGGGACTACCTGTACTCAATTATTTAAACCAAAAAACCAGCAGCCATTGAGTAGATTCTGACTCATGGTGACAAGTCCCTGGGTGATGCAGTCAGTTAAGTGCTTGACTAGTAACTGAAAGGTTGATGGTTTGAACCCACTTAGAGGAACCTTGTAAGAAAGTCCTGGTGATCTGATTCCAAAAACTCTATGGAGAGCAGTTCTACGCTGTATCCGTGTGGTTACCGTGACTCATCTATTTACCTAGAAATAATCCCAAAACTATGAACAATGTTATTACTTTAAATTTCAGAATTTAAAAGAAATGCCAATTTTCTGAAAAATATAAATGATTTAAATAGACTCAAGGAAGAATTAGAAAACATGAATTTATTTAGAATAATTAAAGACATTCAGTCAGTAATTTAAAATCTACCCTCAACACAAAAAAAATCTACCACCACAAAAACCCCTATCAAACATAGTGGTTTTTAAAGCAAAGCCTACCAAACTTTCAAGAAACAGATGATTCACTTTACACAAACTATTCTAGAGAAAGCAACAAAAGGGAAAGAAAGCAAGAGAAGAAGGGGAGAGGAGGAAAGGCAATAGAAGAGAGAATATAACCCCAAATAAAATGGAATCACTGTAACCTTTATATCAAAGAAAAAGACAAGGGCAGCATGAGGAAAGAAAATTAAAGTCTAATCTCATTCATAAACATACTTGAAATATCATGAATAAAATATTAGCAAATGAAATCCAGTCAGATATAAATATTTATATCTTTTATGATCATTATAAGTTGCTTCCATAAATGCACAGTTGGTTTAACATTAGAAAGTCTATTGTTATAATTCCTCTCATGAATGAAAAACCAGATGACCACTTCAATAGGTGCAGAAAGTTTTTATCTAAATTTCAGATCTGAATTTTCATATGTAAACAATCTAGGAATATCAAAACTTCTTTAACCTGCAAAAAGATACCTACCCAAAATCTTCAACAAACGTCATGCTTAATGGTAAACATTAGAAACATTTCTTTTATAGTTAAGAACAAAATAAATATATCCACTATCAATATTTACCCCCACACATCTGTCAGTTTGTCATACTGTGGGGGCTTGTGTGTTGCTATGATGCTGGAAGCTATGCCACCGGTATTCAAATACCATGGCGGACAATAACCTGCGTTACGCAGATGATACAACCTTGCTTGCTGAAAGTGAAAAGGACCTGAAGCACTTACTGATGAAGATCAAAGACCACAGCCTTTTGTATGGATTACACCTCAACATAAAGAAAACAAAGATCCTCACAACTGGGCCAATAAGCAAAATCATGACAAATGGAGAAAAGATGGTCAAGAACTTCATTTTACTTGGATCCACAATCAACACCCATGGAAGCAGCAGTCAAGAAATCAAAAGATGCATTGCATTGGGCAAATTGGCTGAAAAAGACCTCTTTTAAGAGTTGAAAAGCAAAGATGTCACCTTGAGGACTAAGGTGCCTCAACCCAAGCCATAGTGTTTTCAATCACCTCATATGTATACGAAAGCTGGACAATGAATAAGGAAGGCTGAAGAAGAATTGCCACCTTTGAATTGTGGTGCTGGAGAAGAATATTGAATATACCGCAGACTGCCAAAAGAACAAATCTGACTTGGAAGAAGTACAAGAATGCTCCTTAGAAGCAAGGATGGTGAGAGTACATCTCATATACTTTGGGCAAGTTATCAGGAGGGATCAGTCACTGGAGAAGTACATCATGCTTGGTAAAATAGAGAGTCAGTGAAAAAGAGGAAGACCCTCAATGAGATGGATTGATACAGTGGCTGCAACAATGGGCACAGGCATAGCAACAATTGTGAAGATGATGCAGGACTGGGCAGTGTTTCGTTCTGTTGTGCATAGGGTTGCTGTCAGAGTCCACTCAACAGCACCTAACAACAACAACGACAGCAATATTTATGTTTACCATTGTACTGACGATCCAAAATAGCCCGCAACAAGAAAAAAATATATAAAAAATAAATTCAAGAAAGTCTTTACATAACCTCAGGCTTTCTTCCTACTTTCTAACTACAAAATGTATCTCTGAGATTCCTTCTTGAAATTTGGCAATGAAAAATTTGTCAGAATTTGACATAAGGAAAGATAATATTAGAGATAAATTTTTTGGATCTGTAGCGATGTTAGATTTCATTTCATTTTTTTATTAGTTGAGGAGAAAATATTGTAGAAGTGATTCCTTTTTCAAGAAATTCCATATTCTGTATTATTTCTAGATAGTAAGGATTTCCTGGGTGGAGCAAATTGTTAAGCACTTACCTACCAGCTGAAAGGTTGTAATTTAAAATCCACGCACTCAAAGTGGTAGATTTTAAAGCTCAACCCCCTAGAAGCACCTGGGAAGACAGTCCTGGTGATCTGACTTTGAAAGATCACAGCCTTGAAAACCCTGTTAAGCAATTCTACTGTGCACACATGAGGTCACCATAAGTCATACTCAATGACACCTAACAACACCAAAAACCTCAGTAGTATTGAATTAATGCATGGTTAGTTCTTTCAAACCAGAAAGTAGGTTCAGCATTTATTCATTTATTTAATCAATCAATGAGAATGTCCCAAACAAAACTTGTTTTGCCTAAGTTAGTACTTCACCTAACAATCAAGATTTACGAGAATTAATTCCACTTATAAAATTTTCAAGAAAGGGAACTTGTTTCAATCTATTAATATCTGCATGGTTTGTAGTGAAAACTTCATATAAATTGTGCTCATCTCATTTTCACTAATTTAATGGCACAGTGGTTAAGAGCTTGGCTGCTGACCAAACCCTATTGGGGAAGTTCTACTCTGTCCTATAGGGTTGCTATGAGATGGGATCGATTTGACTGTAATGGCTTTAGTTTTTGGGTTATTGAATTATTATCTATTGAATTACCCTGGTGGCACAATGGTTAAAGTGCACAGCTGCTAATCAAAAGGTTGGTGGTTTGAATCTACCAGCGGCTCCACAGGAGAAAAGACCTGGTGATAGACTAAAATTCCAGCTTAGGAAACCCTATGGGGTTCTACTCCATTCTATAGTGTCTCTATATGAGTTGGAATTGGCATAAGGACACACATCAACAAATGAAACAGCAATTGAATTATCGCATATGATTCATGTTAACACTGACATTTTATTTTATAATCAAACTGGAGTGATGTAGAATGTGTGCCTTATTTTGATATTTCTTTCATTACGTTAGTTTCATAGCACTGAATACTGTGAATACAAACAGTATCAAAAAATTTTTTTTCTTAATTTGGTTGTTTTCTTTGTGCAAATGTTACATCTTTGTTCTGGATTGTTATTACTTTAACAATTTAGAAGTTAAAAAAATAACATTAAAATGTTGGCTGTAAAATAAATTTCAATAGAAAAAATTCAAATTCTTTTCATTTACATAAGTATTTCAGATGAACAAAATGACAAAAAAAAAAAAAATCAGTCAAATTTTATGTAAAAAATACAAAGTTCCATTACTTGGTTACCCATACCATTTAATACAGTTAACTGTGATTTCTGCTTTCTTGATGTTATCTTTACCAAAAATTCTTAGATTCTTATAATGACTGTTTTACCCTATTGAGTGCATAGTATCAAAGCGATTACTGTCATAATAGTTCTTTTCCATTTATGTAGTCTTTTATCAAGAATTAATCACATTCACTAAGCTTGAAACAAATGCTAAAGTAATTTTAAATACTTAAATGTCAGATACTTCCTGCTCCCCCATCCTCAGTTTTTGTCTCCTATCAGGTTTATTTTATATTTGTTTCAATCTGCAGAGAAGCCTGCCTATAAGGTTTGCTCCACTGGCCTCCTGAGCTTATCCTTAAACTTAAAAACCTGCTGTGATCACAGAGCCTGAGGCATCAGTGCCTACGTTTAACATTTCCAAAGTATCCTAAGATAGGTGGATACAGGATTCATGGCCACACAACCAGAAACCTAAGAGAGAAAAGGGTAATTAGAAATCTATGGCTATAAAGAAATAACAACCTAGAGCTGTTTAAATTACTTCTTAGTTAGGTTGGCAGAGAGTAAGCCTCCCTTTACCCCCTTATCCAGAAAACACAAACAAGATACCAAGTTTCAACAAGATCATAAATTAGGTACGTAAACCAATGTTCTTCCAGAATCAAGAGGTATTTTTTAGGAATAAGATCATAGATGAAAACCATAGGGGAACCGCTGGGCTACATGAAGAAACAGTTGTGTTTGTTTTTTTTTATTTGTTTGCAACATCTTCAAATGACTATTTCAAAGATCTTTATAGACCACACAATGAGGATATAATGTACTATCTAAAATTTTCAAAATCAACATAATACTAAATGAAATATAGCTTGGTGGTTATGAAAGCAGACTGTATAGCCAGACTGCTTAGGTATACTTCTTGGCTCTGCCACTTTTTAGCTCTATGACCTTTAGCAAGTCACTTCTAATCTCTTTGTGTCTCAGTTTCAATATTTGGAAGATGAGAATATTAATACTATTTACCTCATTGGGCTATTATAAGTGTTAAATGTGTTAATAGATAAAAATTATTTAGAGAAGCACATTACACATAAGTACGCTCCAAATATGAACTATTATCAAATATCATCTTTTATGTCACCCAGTATAAATGAATTAAATCTTTCCATCATACTACTAAGACTCTTAAATTGGGTCATGAAACAAATTCCAAATACAAGCTATTGATCAGGGTCATACTCAAAGCAAATGTCAGAAAAGACTAAAGTAAAATCTTATACAAAAATATACCAGCAAACAGACACAAACAAAAAAATCAAAACGTAAGATAATATTACAAAAAACATAATATTACAAAGCAAACAACTTTAAATTGGACAGATATGCTGATTTAATTTTGATAAAACATATACCATTAACATGTAATCCACAAAAATGTTACAAACATAAGAAAATTAAAGAGAATAGTAGCAATAGATTTAAGTCATTTTTTTTTTCCAGATGTTTTTCCAGAACAAGTCAGCAAAACAGTAAGTAAGGAGTGAGACCTGAATACTACATTATTTATTTAATAGTGCATGTCTAGCTTGGTACTTTACAAAAACTTTGTGTTCAAATAACCATAGAAACTTAAAAAGACGGATCAGATATTATCCTACAACAAATGTCCCCCCAAAATTCTTAAAAGCACAGATTATAAATGCTCTATTTTTTTTTTTATGATTTCATTGGATTAAAATTGTAAAGAAATGAAACAAAGAAGAAAAAAACTTTCAACTATTTAGAAACTATAGAAATGGGCTAAAGAGAAAGTCAAAACAGCAATTAGAAACTATTTAGAAAAAATATAGCCTTAAATTATGTATTTATTCATTAATTCCACATATATACACTATTCTAGGTACTGAGGTTCCTATGATGAACAAGGCAATCGTAACCCTTGCTTGGATGGAGTTTATGCTCAGGAAAGAAGCACTCAATCACTCACTCAATAAATCAGAAAGTTATCAAATAATTTAAAATGCTACTTTAGATAGTGTGGTCATTAACAAGACGAGACGAAAACAAATAACCTAAGCTTTTAGGTGAAAAAAAAAAAGGAACAAAACAAACAAACAGAAAACCAACAAACAACATCCTGAGAAAAGCAAGAATATAATGATAAGTAAAATGATTTAGAAAAAAAAAAAAGTACCAAAAAATGTAAAATTAAAAATAAATGGAAAACATCTTAAAAATAAATAGAATGGGATTTTATATGTTTAATTATGTAAAAGATAACTGAAAAATATTTAAAATTAAGAATGTGTGATAAACAAAATTTTAAATGTCACAATGGAACACTTGATTCAGTTAATCATTAATTCAATGATGTTTATCAAACTTAGTATACATTCTAAGTACTGTGCTAGGTGTTGGGATTGGTGTTAAGGATAAAACTGTGACTGTTTTTTTATCCTACATAGCTCAAAGTATAGCGTACCCATTGAAAAACCCATTGCCATTGACGACTCATAGTGACCCTATAGGACAGAGTAGAATTGCCCCATAGGGTATCCAAGGAGTGTCTGGTGGATTCAAACTGCTGACCTTTTGGTTAGCAGCCGTAGCACTTAACCACTACGCCACCAGGGTTTCCAAAGTATAGTGTAGGGACTACAAAAAGTACCCAAGGAAGTACAATGTCATAAGTGCTAGAGGGACAGATGCAATGGGTACTATGAGCACATCTAAGAGTGACCACTCATCCAACTCAGGAGTGCAGGGAAAGGTTACAGTAAAAAAATGGGTGGGGTCCTGGACAGAGGGAACAGCTTGTGCAAAGTTCCTAAGATTAGAAAGAACATACTGTATTAGACAATCCAAACAGAGTTCAGACTGGCTGGTGCGGAAAGATGAAAAAATACGAGAAAGAAAGAGAGGCTGGATCAGAATAAGAGGTCAATCAAAAAGTCTTGTAAGCCAGGATGAAGGTTTTGGATTTTAACTTTAGGTCAGTGGTGAACCTTTAAAGTCCCTTTAGAAGATGGGCATGATCAGATTTAAGATTAACAATGAGCACCCTAGCTAAAAAAGTGGAAAATAGATTGTAAACAAATTGAGCAGGGTGATTATCGAATTGAGTTTCTTTATCAAACAGCCAATCAGAGCGTAGTAAGACCCAAAGATAGAGACTGGGTTTCAGAGGAAGGTGGTGGTAGAGGTCTAAATTATTCACTACTCCTCAATTTACCAAGCTCTGAATTTAGGGGGAAAACCCTGGTGATGTAGTGGTTAAATACTATGGCTGCTAACCAAAGGGATGGCAGTTTGAATCTGCCAGGCGCTCCTTGGAAACTCTATGGGGACAGTTCTACTCTGTCCTATAGGGTCGCTATGAGTTGGAATCGACTTGATGGCACTGGGTTTGGTTTGGTTGGTTGGTATTTAGGGTTATTTGAAAGCAGGCCAGCATTGATAACAAAATGGCACCTGCTCTCCTCTTTTGGCTGCTGTTTCTTATCCAAGTTCTACCAGGTCCTCATAGAGAGGGGAAAGAAGTGACACTAAGTACCTGGCCCTAATGATATCAAATAGATCTAAAGCATCACCCTTATCTCAATATCCTCAAAATAACATCAAACTCACTTTCACATTAAGGATGTAGGGAGGATGAATTTAGCTTTTGATCTGGTGACTTTGTGGTACCTGTGAGTCATCACAGTGGAAATGTTCAGTAGTGGGGGGAGTGGAGAGACAGAGACAGAGAGAGAAGGAGAAACAGAGGCAGAGAGACAGAGAGAGGCTGAAGAATTGATCAACCTAGAGATGATTCTTATAGTTACAAGGGAGAGCATGTGTAAAATGGAGATGAGGTCTTGTGGCAAAACTCTGAGGAATATCAACATTAAGAGACATGCAGTTAAAGGAGTATATAAAGACTAAGTGGTAGTTAGAAAAAAAAAAAGTTAGAAAGTAAGGTGAAAATTGAGAAGGGTATGGTATCTTGGTAAAACAGCGAAAAAGAGGATTTCATGGACAGTGTGGTACTGTGGTCATTTGTGATCTTGGCAAGAGCAAGCTAAGTGGACTGCTGGAGGCAGAATCCATAATAAGTGGATTAAGGTGTAATGGGGCTTTAAGAAGCATAGAGAGTAAATGTATACAGTTCCCTCAATGAGAGTGTTTTATAAACATGTAACCCAGGAGCCATAAGGAAAAAGATTGACAGATTTGACTATAAACCATTAATCAATTTACAAGAGAAATGGTAAAAAAAAAAAAAAAAGTTTGCAATGCATATGACTATATTTCATAAATAGGTTCTACAAATGTATAAATAAAAGAGTAAAGAATACAAAATAGGCAATTTCAAGAAAAATGAATAACCAATGAATTTCTGGTACACCGCCCAGTAACATTAATCACTGAAAAATAATTAAAACAATGAAGTCAAATATTTAGCTTTTATATTAATCAAAATTAGATATTTACAACAAAGTAATGGTGGCAAATATGGGTAAATGGAACTGTCAGTAGATTTGCAGATAGTTACAGACATTTTGGGGAGACAATTTGGCAACATCTATTAGCCTTTAAACACCCATCCCCTGACCCATCAGCAAAGCTCCAGTAAACCTACCCTACAGAAATATGTGCTAATTTCACTATTGTTTGGAGCAGCACAATATTCAAAACAGCCCATCAATAGAGAAATTGATTTTTAGAAGGCTTTCTATGAGCAAGAGGAGAGAAACAGATGATAGATGTAGGGGAAAGAAGACAAAGTGGTAGAGGGCAAGCTGTTGGTTTTTAATGAGAGATTGTTGTGTTGTTAGCTACCATCAAGTTGGCCACCTACTTATGGCGACACCATGCACAACAGATGGGCCATTGTGATCCATAGTCTAGAATCTCCGCTGAAAACTGACGGAAGTAGCTGCACATGAGGCGTGTTGGCAGGCAATTGAACCTATGTCTCCTACATGGAAGATGAGAATTCTACCACTGAACCACCAATGGCTCATACTTGTGGTTATTTAAATGAGGAGGGAAAGAAATAAGCAAAGAGACAGATGTTGAAGATATAGGGAATATGGATAATGGATGGATGGAGAAGCAGAAGAATGGAATCTCAAGCACAGGCAGAAGGGGGATAGGAGAGGGAAGAAAAGAAGATAAGTATACATGCTAGTAAGATTATGGATTTGGTGAAAAGTGAGTGAAGACTTCTAGGTTCTCTACAGGTTGAGTAAAAATGACTCAGCTGCTGAGAGTTTGTGGAGATATAAAATGGAAATGTTAGGAAATAGAGTATAGAATGGAATCAAGAGATTAACAGTACAGTATAGAAGTATTTACTCTAATGGTATCAATCTATGTGGATGTTTACTTTTGTCAAAGGTTAACACAGACAGAGAAAGAAAACGTGTGAGTCAGAAAGGCAGGGAAAAAGGAATTGAGGGGCTACAGTGATGTACTAGTGTCAAAACTAGGTCCAAACAGAGATGAAAAGAAGACAGGATTGATAGAAAGTATACAGTGGTCGTAGGACTGGAGCCTCAATGTGTTTGAAGAAAAGATAGTAGCCTGAGTGAGCTTAGAGAGGTGCAGTTTGCAGAACAGGATGCTTAAGAGCAAGGTTTCAAAGAACTGGCGTTTCAAGCTCATAACAAGATATAAGGTATGAATAACATGCTCCTGGATGGATATGCTACCCACCCAGTGCCGTTGAGCCAATTCCAACTCATAACGACCCTATAGGACAGAGCAGAACTGCCCCATAGAGTTTCCAAGGAGCGCCTGGCGGATTCAAACTGCCGACCCTTTGGTTAGCAGCTGTAGCACTTAACCACTACGCCACCAGGGTTTCCAAACACTAAATACTATAAAGATGTCAATCATTCCTAGGTTCATTTATTGTTTTATTTGCAATTTCAACCAAAACCTTCATGCAACTACAAACATTGTCAAAGTGGTTATTATAATGCCTTTTTGAGAATAGCTAATAGATTAAAAAAGAAAAAAAAAAAAAAACCTAATGAAAAAAGTCATATACCACATATATTAAATTTAATACAAGGGTAGTATAATTCCAAGGTGACAACATGACATTGGTACAAAGATAGGAAAATGAGCCATAATATATAGTCAAAAATACAAACTAATCTGAAAAAATAATTTACAAAGTGATTTTAAATCAATGAGGAACATAAAGCTTATTTAATAAATGATGTTGGGATAATTGGTTAAGTTTTTGCAGAAAAGAGATTTAGACTTTAACTCACATCAACATACATTCCAAATATGAACAAAAAACTGCAAAGCAGGAATCATCAAAAGAATGTACCCATGAATAGCTGTTCTCGAGAAAACTTTTTTAAAGATAAAATATAACTAGAATATGTTGTTGTTGTTGGCTGTCATCAAGTTGGTCACTGGCTCATTGCAACCCAATACACAGTGGAACTAAATGGAACTAAAGACTGTCCCCTCCTGTGCCATCACCATGATGGGTTATGGATCAGACCCTTGTGAAGCATAGGGCTTTCACTGGCTGATTTATGGAAGTAGATCACCAGGCATTTTTTCCTAGTCCATCTTAGCCTGGAATCTCCCCCTGAAACCTCTTCAGTGTCATAGCAACATGTAAACCTCCACTGACAGACAAGAGACATGAGATGCACTGGCAGGGAATGAAACCTGGGTCTCCGGCATGGAAGATGAGAACTTTACCTGAACTACTACTACCCTCATAACTAGAAAATAAGGCTATACAAAAATGAAACTTTGATTAAAAAAATAAATAAATAACACCATAAGCAATATAAAAAGCAAATCTTCTGTTTTCAGTAATGGTTAAAGAGGTAATCAGACCAATGCTCCTAACTGAAAACAGCTAAGCAACCTTTAAAATATTAAAAAATATATTCAAAAAAATATATTTTAAAAGTCTAATTGAAAGCATCAGACAGCCTACAAGGCAGTACAGCATTATGGGGTCAGTCTTCTGGGGCTAAGGGTAAAAATTGAACATAAGGTCCTCAAGCAAGGTATTCTTGTGAGCTACACCCTAAGAATAAGGGTGCTTCAGATATGGATAGACCCCAATATGTGAAAAAATGTTCACTCTCACTAAATTAAAAAATGAGTCTATTTGAGATTGAATGCCAAGAGCTTCTGAACTCTTGATGATTAAATATTGACAAATAGGTCATTTTCATTGTTAATAATAACAAAAAATTGAAACCAACTTACACGTCTATCAGCAGAAAATATAATGGAATAATATCTTTTCACAGTTAAAAAACCAGAAACGCAAGTTTGCACGTGATAAATATAAAATAATAAAATCCACAATGTTGAAAAACAAAAGCAAGTTGCAGAAGAGTATGTACAGTATATAGCATTTTTATTAAGTATGAGACAAAAAATAGGTATGTTTGAGTACAAATATATAGAGTAAAATTATAAGAACACACATAGAGATGATAAACGCCAAATTCATGGTGTAGTTACCTCTATGGGGTTGAAGAGGGAAACAGAATTGAGGAGAGCCACAAAAGGAGTTTCATTTACAGTTTTAGCTTTCTTTCTAAATAGGCATTCTTGATGTTATTCCACATCCTTTTTCATATCCCTCACAGTGTTTTAAAATGATAATGAAAAATTTAGCATTTTTGTTTTTAAAAATCTTTTAATTCCTTTGTGATGGAGGCTTAAGTTTATGCCTGACTGTCCCTCTGTCAGAGGAAAAACCACTTACATGGGTTTTCAGTTAAACAAATATAAAGTAGTTGATTTAAACAGAGAAATTAAATTTCCTATTTAGTCATATAAACCTACTGTTTCTTTTAGCAAAGCTACATCATGTCTTTGGACAGACATGTTAGTTTGTTATCACTTGATAGAGATTATTCTGTGCCAATATAAATTGTTCCATCTCCAAGTCATTGAGGACAGCAAAAAAGGTGTGTGTGTGTGTGTATATGTGTATATATATATTAATTTTAAACCTTGTGGTGCCATTTAAAACTCTATAATCCAGAAAGTACTGATTTAAGACAACTGTATTTTGATTTAATTGTCCTTCTGAAGGTTTTATAAGACTGTGTCCCTGTGGTTAGGGCCACAGCATCCCTCAAAGAAGTATACATTTTCAGTGTCAGTTGTATTGAAAAGACTTTTCAGATAAAATCAGAAGGCAGGGTAGGGGAAAAAAAAATCTCTTCATATTTTCTCAAATGTTCTGGTGGGGAAGTAAAACTGAATTCTTATTTATAGAGATGCTCAGATCAAACTCAGGACTGGTAGACAAGTTGGTTCCTACCTAAAGGAGGCAGACCAGGATCTAGGAACTATTCAGAGGTATCCCTGAGACGGATCTGAGGCCAGGCCCGAGCCTATTGTCTCCTAAGAGTCTGCTTTTTCGAAGTTTCCATGGAGTCTGTTCTGACTCATGGTGACCCTATGTGTGTCAGAGTAGAACTAGACACCATATTTGTTTTCAATGGCTGATTTTTTCAGAAGTAGATTTCTGGGTCTTCCTCCTGAGGTGTTTCTTGGTGAACTTGAACCACCAACCTTTCAGTTATCAGCAGAACATTTTGACCGTTTGTGTCACCAGGAACTCCACCCTTAATGGAGTTGCAAGCTGCTTTTCCTTGTGTATATTTCTCTTTGGTTTTCACGTGCTAAAATGAATATGTGTTATAGGAAATTATTGGGAAGGTTTTTCCCATACTTGGAAAAACAAAGCATCTGATTAGAGCACTGTTCTCTCTTCTGAGACCTTGGACCTCTCAAAAATTCATTACTACTCTTTCCACCACTTCCATCTCAAGGGGACTTTCTCAACAATTTTCCAGAAGCTCTACATTCTCAACCTTACATCAGGCCATTGGCTTCAAAGAGAGCCAGCCTGTCCTACAAAGTCCACACCTTTGGATATTGATCTATAAAGCTCATCATTTCTTCCTCTGGTTTCACAATAAGCTTGGTTGGTCTTGAACCACTTATCAGAGATGCTAGGACGAAATAGAGTAATCTATCATCTTCAAACTATAAGAAGAAGAATTTTTTGTCTTTTCATTACATTTCTGAATAGGCTAGCATGAAAGAAATGGTCTTGAACTAGCTGAAAAGCCATATGTAGAGAAAACAGAATAATTATAATGAAAGTATTGTTCACAGCTATAATAAAAATAAGTTCCACATAGGGGCAGGAAGGTTTCTGTTCCAATCACAGTGCCAAGAAATTGCTGACTTAGAAAATTATTTACTTTCTGTATAATGTTCAATCTCACAGAATTGTCCACTTATCATTAGATAATTAGTTAAACTATAGAAAGTAGAAAGCATACTTACCTACTATTGTACAGAATGTGGAACAATTTTAATGCTGATGATTAATTACCTGCTGAAAAATTGTTATATATGTCATTGTTGAAATAAAAGATAAATAAGGCAGGACTTCTTTGTTCAAGTACGTTCAGAGTCTAATTGCATAAATAAGCCAAGTATCCAAATTAAAATAAGAGTGTAATAAAATCTCTAAGAAAGATTTAAAAAAATAACTGTTCAAAGAAGGAAAAGATTATATGAAATAATCTGGTTAAGCTTGGGAACAGGTCATGATTCAGAGAGACATTGAAGAAGCAAAAGCATTCGGATAACGGGCATGAGTGAGTTGGGCACTGATGATGAAAGAAAAGGCACGGACAGAGGTAAAGGGATGATGTAGCGTAAAGCAGGTTAGGACGAGAGTGGTCCAGTCCAGGAAGGACTTTGGAGAGTACCTGGGAATAAGGGGAGAAACAGACAAGACATAGGAAGAGGCTTTGAATACATTCCTAGTCAGGTTTTTTACATAATTCAGTACATACTGGAGGAGCATTGAATGAACTGTGGGAGTGGTTCCATTGGTCAGCAATGTGAAGAACGGTTTGGACTAAGGCAAAGAAAGCCTGGTACAGACATATCTTTACAAATAAAAATGATAGAACCTGACAGGGCAATTTCCAAGGTAACATTTGAAGAGTAGAAAAATAAACACCTTATTGTAGTAAAGAGATTGAGCATGATTATTAAACACCAGTGATATTTCAACCAGGACATTTCCCAGTGAGATAAAATCCACTGTATTCATCAGAATCACAAACACAAACTAAATTCATATCTAAACATTTCTAAAATCCTAAAATTCCTATCTGGATTACAGTAGGTATCTGTAAGAACTAATAGAATCTAATATTTTCTAAGAAATCTAAATGGCCAGGCTTGGATTTGGGATAATCATTTTTTAATAAAGAAGTATAACAAAGTAGAAAGAACAAAGAGAATGGGATCAGGTAGATCTGGGTTCAAATTCTGGCTCAAATCATAATTACAGATATGGAAACTATATACCCATGAGACAGGTGAACATCATGTTATGAGAATATGTAAATGACTAGGAAAATGTAGTCATTACAATTTTTCAGTGCTTTGTCAGAGACTCCCAGTATTCCATTTTATTCTCCTTTTCTTCCTAGACACATTTTCCAGCTCCCTTGCAGCTAGGTGCCTCTGTGAGTGATATCTAGCTAATGGAATATAAGTGGGAGTTATGCGTGTCACTTTGGAGCCATCTATTACAATTTCCCTCTATAATTCTTACTTTCTTTCCCCGTAATCAGCACAATTAGGAGGAATCTAGAGCACTAGTTCTCAAGCTTTTCGGTCTCAGGATCCCTTTATACTCTAAAACCTATTGATAATCCAAGGAACTTTTTAAAATGCAGATTATATCTAATAATATTAACCATATTAAAAAGTAAAAGTGAGCACACAAATACTTGTTACATTATTTTAAGATAACAATAATAAATTGGTTACACGTTAGCATCCAAACCAAAACCCATTGCTGTTGAGTTGATTCAGATTCATAGTGACCCTATGGTTATTATAAATATCTTAATTAAAATAGTTATATATTTTTTTAAAAAAGCAAATTTAGTGAGAAGAGTGGCATTATTTTACATTTTTGCAAATTCTTTGATTTCTGGCTTCCTACAAGATTCGTGCATCTGCTTCTGCATATGAAGAAAATCCAGCCTCACACAGACGCAGTTTGAAAAGGGAGGAGTATTTTAAGGTGATTTTGGGTATTCTTTGATACTACAGAAAAGCTCATTGTTTCTTAAGGTCTTGTTGCAATATTGAATTTTAAACCGTATCAACAACCTTCTTGAATTCTGTTATATTAAAATTCATTGCCCTATCTGGAACTTTTTTTTCCTTAACTCATGCATGATTTTGTCATATCATTGAAAAATCATGGTTTACTGATTTATGCAGATCTTCCAAATCTTGACACATTTCATCATACAATATAAAAAAAATCACAGACTGTGAGATCTCTTTCAGTCTCACCAGAGCATTCTCTAATATGGGGAAGCTTTCAAGTTCATGGAGGCAGACACAAGTTTTCCAAAATTTTAATTTTCACTTGAAACATTGAATTTTTATCATTAGCCACAATATCGTCAGTCACTGTTCTAGAAGTAATAGACTCATTTTGTTCATGTTTGAGGAAACTTCTGTCAAATACCTACATCTGAAATGTCTGTCCTTTTAAGTAAAAATGGTGTTCCGGAAGAAAGGTAAAGAAAGGCTAGTTCAGCTTGAAACTCAGATAATAGCACAAGAGCTTTTCCTTGAGATAACCATTGTGCTTTGCTGTGCAGAAGATATGCTTTATGCATAGTTCCCATTTCCTCATGCAGAGTTTGAAAAAGATTTGCACTCAAAGATGAAGGTTTATTCAAATTACCGGTGCTCTTTCATCAAGGCATTCTTAATTGAAACTGGCAATTTTTTGACCCTAAGTGAGTGGCAGTGAGGAATACAATGACTACTAGTACGGTTTGGTGGCACTGCCTTGATTTGTGATAAGGCACCAGCACTGATACCAACTGCTTTCATCATCAGTGCAAATGTCAACATACTGACAAAGACAAATAATGCTTAAGTATTATTACAAAAATAGTTATGACCTTGCAGCCCCCCCCCAAAGGGTTTTAGAGTCTCACCAAAGGTCCATGGGCACCAGTTTGAGAACTATTGATCTAGAGGGAGTAGAGTCACAGAAGAACGGGACATGGATCTTGGAAGCACTGGAGCAGAGCCTGCATACATGTGAACCCCTCCATCAAACACAGGCCTACAATGGATTCTGACACGAGTAAGAAATCAAACTTTTATTGCTTAAGCAACTCAAATGTTGAGGTTGTTTATTGAGGCAATAAGATTCCTCTGAATAATACAGAAATTGACATTTTGAAGTTGGGTGCTATAATGACAAAAAACTAAAATATGTGGCATTAAGCTAGTGCTTAATGTGTGGGCCATAGGTGGCAAGGAAACAGAAGCTATGAGGCTGGAAAGTTCTCTTATGTCTTCTCATATAGCTGGTAAAACTGTCGTGGATGACAACCTTAAAGCCGGCACCTGCCCACTTCCTCTAGAGAAAGTGATGAGACAGAATCAGCGATCATGTGTGTTCAATGCTACTGCCGTTTTCAGTGAAATATTATGAGCATATTAAGAGAGAGTTGAAATAAGAGTCCACAAGTTTGTTGCCAGAAATGATAGGGTAGAAAGGGCTCATAAAATGGAGGCCTTTAAGTACTGTTAAGGTGACTGCTTCTAGGCCCCAAACAATAGGAAATCAGATCAAAAAACTTGTCTCTGAGAGAAAGAGGCCTACTAAAACTTACTTAGCCCTACAGTAAAAATTAGATTAAGAATATAGACTTCCAACCCATGTCTGAAGGCCTCAACATAACTACCATTAAATAGAGAAAGGGTGGCTTGTATAGGAAAGAACTTTGTGTGTGCTTACTGAGGTAGAAGTGACTAGAATCAAATAGCTCAAAACTTTACTAAGGTTTCAAGGAAATCATATGGCCAAAGAAACCAGGACTCTGGATGTGTATGATATTTAGAATAACTCTAGCATTCATGCTTGAATGTGCCAGAAGCAGGTTGTGAAGACAGGAGGAAGGCATATCCCTAATGCTCATATCAGACATAGACATGGAGGATAATGGAAAAGGAAGAACTTCCTAGGCCTAGAGCCAGGTTAGGGTGAAAACGAATGAGGCTGTTCCTCCTAGACAGTAGACTTAGTCTAATTAAGGAACTTCCCCCACTGCCATGGTAGAGGTCCTCCACTTCCTGCCTAGCCAGGTTTCAGTATTTTCCATTCTTTTGATACCCGGCAGGAAGAAGTAAACCTTTTATTACAATTATCTAATGAGATTTTGGTTTTTTTGTTGTTGTTCTTACAGCAGTCAGCTACCCTGACTCTCATAAGAGCTGAGATGTAGAGTCTTGCAAACAAAATAATTTCCTCCACTTGTAGACTCAAGCCCTCACCAAGATCTCAGAATATTTCCGATTTTTGATGCTAAGTATATTAACACAGCATTCTGCTCATAGAGTTTTTTGCACCATACTCCACCCTTGCTGCTAATGCATTCTTATAACCAAAACTCCCAAGAGAATTCTGAACTTATTTATTTATTTAGATTCATACCTTTGATTGAGAGCCTACAATGTGCCAGGCATTGTGGTAGGTCCTGGTGATACAAGGGTAAGCAAAAACACATGTGGTTCCACCCTTCATGTAAATGATATGTTTGCTTTTGCTGACTTATTTGCATTTGAATTATATCCTTTTAATTTGTGTTAGATTCCATACTATTTCCATCTACAGCTGAACTCCAAACTATAGCCCCTGTCACCCACATTCCACCATAATTTTTACATCCATTCAACTATCAAAGCTATGAGTAAAATGTATGGAAAAAAAAAAAAAAAAAAGGAGGTGCTAACAATGAAACCAGCCACCAGACATTTATAAGTCGTGTTACTGATTAAAATTGAATTCCTTTGTCATGTACTTTAGAATAAATAGATGTACAATTAAAAACCCCCATGTGTCTGTCAGTTTCTCATACTGTTGGGGTTTGTGTGTTGCTGTGATGCTGAAAGCTATGCCACCAGTATTCAAATACCAACAGGGTCACTCACGGTAGACAGGTTTCAGATGAGCTTCAAGACTAAAATATACTAGAGAGAAGGACCCAGTGGTCTACTTCTGAAAAGAATTAGCCAGTGAAAACCTTATGGATAGCAGCAATACATTGTCTGAAATAGTGCCAGAAGATGAGCCCCTCAGGCTGAAAGGCACTTAAAAAACAACTAGGGAAGAGCTGCCACCTCAAAGTAGAGTCAGTGTTAACGATGTGGATGGTGTTAAGCTTTCTGGACCTTCATTTGCTGATGTGGCACAGCTCAAAATGAGAAGGAACACCTGCAAACATCCATTAACAATCTGAACTTGGAATGTACGAAGTATGAATTTCAGAAAATTGGAAATTGTCAAAAATGAAATAGGATGCATAAACTTTGATTTCCTAGGCATTAGCGAGCTCAAATGGACTGGTATTGGCCATTTTGAATCAGACAATCATATGGTCTACTATGCTGGGAATGACAACTTGAAGGGGAATGGCGTTTCGTTCATTGTCAAAAAGAACAATTCAAGATCTATTCTGAAGTACAACACTGTCAGTGATAGATAATATCTACAGGCCTACAAGGAAGACCAGCTAATACAATTATTATTCAAATTTATACACTAACCACTAAGGCCAAGGATGAAGAAATTGAAGATTTTTACCAACTTCTGAAGTCTTAAATTGACGGAACATGAAATCAAGATGCATTGGTAATTTCTGGTTATTGGAATGCAAGAGCTGAGAACAAAGAAGAAGGATCGGTAGTTGGAAAATATGGTCTCAGAGACAGAAATGAAGCTGGAGGTTGCACGACAGAATTTTGCAAGACCAACAACTTCTTCATTGCAATTATCTTTCTTCAACAACATAAATGGCAACTATACATGTAGACCTCGTCAGATGAAATACACAGGAATCAAATCTACTACATCTGTGGAAAAGCACAGTATCATCAGGTAAAACAAGGCCAGGCAAGCAGAACAGACCATTAATTGCTCATATGCAAGTTCAAGTTGAAACTGAAGAAAATTAGAATGAGTCCATGAAAGCCAAAGTGCAACCTTGAGTATATCACACCTGAATTTAGAGAGCATCTCAAGAACAGTTTTGACACATTGAACCCTAATGACCAAAGACCAGATGAGTTGTGGAATGACATCAAGGACATTATACACTAAGAAAGCAAGAGGTCGTTAAAAAGATGGGAAAGGAAGAAAAGACCAAAATGGATATCAGAAGAGACTCTGAAACTTGCTCTTGAATGTCGAGTAGGTAAAGCAAAAGGAAGAAATGATGAAGTAAAAGAGTTGAACAGAAGATTTCAAAGAACAGCTAGAGAAGACAAAGTAAAGTATTATAATGGCATGTGCAAAGACCTGGAGATAAAAAACCAAAAGAGAAGACACACTCGAAATTTCTCAAGCTGAAAGAACTGAAGAAAAAAATTCAACCCTCAAGTTGCAATTTTGAAGGCTTCGATGTGCAAATATTGAATGATGAAAGAAGCATCTAGAGAAGATTGAAGGGATACACACAATAGCTGTACCAAAAATAATTGGTTAATGTTCAGCCATTTCAGAAGGTAGCATATGATAAGGAACCAATGGTACTGAAGGAAGAAGTCCAAGCTGCACTGAAGGCATTGACAAAAAAACAAGGCTTCATGAATTGATGGAATACCAATTGAGATATTTCAACAAACAGATAGAGTGCTGAAAGTGCTCGCTCATCTATGCCAAGAAATTCAGAAGACAACTACCTGGCCAAATGACTGGAAGAGATCCATATTTATGCCTATTCCCCCCAAAAAGTGATTCAATAAGAAATTTTTGAACAACATTCTCAATGTCACATGCAAGTAAAATTTTACTGAAGATAATTTAAAAAATGGCTATAACAATGTATCTACAGTGAACAGCCAGACCCAGAAGAGGACGTGGGACCACGGATATCATTGCTGACATCAGATGGATTCTGCCTGAAAGCAGAGAATACCAGAAAGATGTTTACCTGTGTGTATTATTGACTATGAAAAGGTATTTGTGTGGATCATAACAAATTATGGATAACATTGCAAAGAATGGGAATTCCAGAACACCTAATTGTGCTCATGAGGAACCTGTACATACATCAACAGGCAGTCATTCAAACAAAAAACAAGGGGTTCCTGCATATTTTAAAGTCAGAAAAGGTATACTTCAGAGTTGTATCTCTTCACCATACCTATTCAATCTCTATGCTGAGCAAATAATACGAGAAGCTGGAATATATGAAGAAGTATGTGGCATCAGGATTGGAGGAAGACTCATTAATGACCTGCATTATGCAGATGACAATCTTGCTGGCTGAAAATGAAGAGGACTTGAAGCGCTGACTGACAAAGATCAAAGAGTACAGCCTTCAGTATGGATTATACCTCAATAGAGAGAAAACAAAAATCCTCACAACAGGACCAATAAGTAACATCATGATAAATGGAGAAAAGATTGAAGTTGTCAAGGATTTCATTTTACTTGGATCCGTAATTAACACCCATAGAAGCAGCAGTCAAGAAATCAAAAGACATATTGCATTGGGCAAATCTGCTGCAAAAGACCTCTTTAAAGTGTTGAAAAGCAAAGATGTCACCTTGAAGAGTAACATGTGCCTGACCCAAGCCATGGTGTTTTCAATTGCCTCAAATGCATGCAAAAGCTGCAGGATGAATAAGGAAGACCAAAGAAGAACTGACACCACTGAATTGTGGTGTTGGCGAAGAACTTTGAGTATACCATGGTCAGCAAAAAAAATGAAAAATCTGTCTTGGAAGAAGTGCAACCAGAATGCCCTTAGAAGATGGTAAGACTATGTCTCACATACTTTGGACATGTTATCAGGAGGGATCAGTCCCTGGAGGAAGAAAGCATGCTTGGTCAGTGAAAAAGAGGACAACTCTCAAGGAGATGGATTGACACAGGGGTGCAACAGTGGACTCAAGCATAAAAATGATTGTGAGGGTGGTGCAGGACCAGGCAGTGGTTTTGCTCTGTTGTACATGGGGTTGCTATGAATTGGAACCAATTTGACGGCACCTAACAACAGGATTAAAAATGGAAATTATTTTTCTTAAAAGAACAAATGAATGACCTTGTCTTCTAACATTTAAATATTATCTAGTGATTTAAAGCTAAGCACAGTCCAACAATTTGTTTAGAAGCACATGGTCCTCTTAACTTCCCTGCAGTGTATTTTGAACAGGGAAGTTTGACTGAATGTGAAGAAACAGCTCATGAGGGAACAATTCCTAACTTATTTCCCCTACTCTGGACTACCCCTGGCCATTTTGAATTTGTCCCTTCCACTTTGAAATATAGTTCACTTAATGTCTCTGAAGACCTGGCTAAGTTGACTTTTGTGTTTTTTTTGGGGGGGAGGTGTATATCTTTAAGGTGGAACGCAAACTAACCTTAGCATTTATAAGTGGTGTGGAAAATTTTAAGTGAAACATATTTTCAATGGATCTTTGTAGGCTCTAAATTATTATTTCCTCTCATCATAAAGTCCATGAATATATCAAATCTTCAAGTCTTTGGAAAAAGTCTTTTCCACTAAGTTTTCTGGAGTCCCTGGGTAGTGCAAGTGGTAATGTGCTCAGCTACCAACCAAAAAGTTTGAGGTTTCTGTCCACCCAAAGGTGCCTTGGAAAAAAGGCCTGGTGATCTATGCCCAAAAAAGCAGCCATTGAAAACCCTAGGGAACACAGTTCTACTCTGTCACACATCAGTGGCCATGAGTTGAAGTCTACTCAGTAGCAACTGGTATTATAATAATGATGCCTTTAAATAAAGGATTGCTGAATTAACTGAGGAAGCAAACACACAGGACCCAAAGGCTTCACTGTGCCATTTTATAAAGTGTTTTTATTTTACCAGACATTATGATTATAAGAGTATTATTATAGATTGATTTATATGTAGTATAATACTACTGAAAATTTTTATTTAACAGAGGACAATTGACCCATTAATCACTTTAGATTATAAATACAAATGTTAGGCATATTTGTTTAAAATAGCCAAAAAGACTTGAATTTTACTAATGAAAATTCAGTTTCTGGGTATCTAAAAGTGTCATTAAATTTTATTTTCTGCACCGTAATTATAGCCTTGAAGACTGTTTTAAATGTATTCAATATTTATTGTAGGTTTCTTCAGGGCAGATATTAAGAATTATACTTTTGTTGTATGCTTTGCAATGCTAGCAGAGCACTGCTTTCATAGATGGTACTTGAGAAATATTTACTGAATTGCTTTCATAATCACATTTAAATTTTACTTTGTCTTTTTCATTACAGTAATTTAAACAGGAGCCTCATTAATAAGAATCTGGATAGTACGTAATTGGTGATTAAGTCCTGTTCTCTGCCCAGCCCTCAGAGAACTACAGTTCTTGTCCAAGAAGTAAGAGTACAGAGTGGGAGAGGGGGTGGTGAGATGTCAGGAGCTGATTGCTTCCTGATCATTCGGAATTTCTCAGTTCTGTGTGTGATTAGCTATCAACAGTATATGTATTTTTTTTCTCTGTAAAATTATAGTATTAATGCTAAAATAGCAATTTTCATTAACCTCACAGTAACGTGAATCTGCATTTTATACAATTGAATGTTTTGGAACTCTCCCCCCAATTTCTTTCTTCATTAACAATTATACACTCATACATGTATATAAAATTGCATGTGTATGTATACTCTTTCATCTTGTTTCAAAATGTGTTCAGTTTCAAGTAACAGATAACTTCGTTCACAATGGTTTAAATAAATAAAGGCTTATTTTTCTAATGTTACTAGAATTCTGAAAGTAGAAAGCTGGTGGCATTGATTTAGTAGCTTGACATGTCAGCTTCGTTTTCTTTGTTATTATTTTGGTCTTTTCCTGTATCTTCCTGGTGTAGCTTTCTTTTAATGTGAGAAGAACGAAGGAAGAGCAGTTATCAGTAGTCTGTGCTTCTTTTAATAAGAAAGAAAAACATCCGATGAACCCCTAGCAGTCTTCTGCTAATGTTTCATTTACCAGAGGACTACATCACAAGGGCAACCCTAGCTGCAAGGGAGGCTGGGAAAATGAGAAATTAGCTTTTCAGGCTCTATAAATGCAAGTAGGAAGGAAGAAAGGAACTAAGAGTGTTTGCAACAAGAATGTTTGTAAGATTTTTATAAAAGGGAGTATTCATGACTTTTTGATAAAATCTAACAAATGTTTTTAAAGCAGGAAGAACAAGTACATGGATCTACAGTTCAGAATGTTTACCGTAGTTTGATTGTTTTGTGCCAAATATTTGCCTCCAAGTAGGGAAACGTAGAAGAAAGCTACTCCAGGCTTTTGCAAAGACATAAGAGCAATACGCCCTAAACCAGTTATTTTCCCATTCAGTGGGATAGGTTATGGAGATGTCTGTATATTACACTTAGAGACCTTATATATATAACCCATGTCTATGCCCCACATTTGTATCAAATTGTTTCTAGTCAGTTAATTAGAGTTGCCTGGTGTTGTTAAGAATTCCACACATTGCCACAGTAAGTAGATTAGCTGCATTTTACAAATGAGATAGATCACACAAGTTGTTAGATTTCTGTATCCCTCAAGTCACATAGAAGTTAATAGGAGAGCCAAGATAAGTAATCAGTGCCAAGAAAGGGAACATGAATGAAGACAATGTAAGTTGCCTGTGGGTGATTTTAAATTGCTCCGGTTCCTTCCTGCACAAAAGGATACAGCCCAAATTGGTGTTTGGTCAGTGATATCAATGCGCCACAGAGGCCAGGACAAATGAGAGCTTTATCTGCTTATAGTGCTGATAGGCAAAAAATGAACACATTCCCCAGCTGAATTTGCATTCAGTTTTTGTGGCACAGGAAAGAATGATATATAATTATTATATACTCCAGGTTTCTATTCAAATTATGCTCAATACTGCTTGAAATAAGTTGACAATGAGATTGTGTTTGGAAAGTGTTTGTTAAAATAAGCAATTTATTATTATGCTTCTGGGTGTTTGTCTTTATAATAAAGCTCCCTGAGAAAAGGAGCTGTCTGTCATATTCCTTTCACACTGGTGGCCCATGTATCACTTCAAGTACAAAAGTGATTAATAAATGCTCTTGATAATGTAAGTAAACCAATAAAACTTTCCAATGAAGAGTTTGTATATGTATACGGTATATCCATGTAAATGTCTTAATATGAAATAAAAAGTGAAAAAGTTTGTCAAAAACGGAGCTACTAGATGTATGGTTAGATAATGTTTTCAAATTGTTGAAACTTTATGAATGATAATCATTGTGTGCTCACAATAATATGTTATATGTCGTTGTTGTTGTTAGATGCTGTCAAGTTGGTTCTGACTCACGGCAATCCTGTGTACAACAGAAGGAAACACTACAAACACTCACAATCATTGCCATGCTTGAGCCCATCGTTGCAGCCACTGTGTCAATGTACTTCATCAAGGGTCTTCCTCTTTGTCACTGGCATTCCACTTTACCAAGCATTATGTCCTTCTCCAGGGACTCGTCTCTTCTGGTAATGTGTCCACAGTACATAAGGTGAAGTCTCACCATCCTCACTTCCAAGAAGCACTCTGGCTATACTTTTTCCAGACAGACTTGTTTGCTCTTCTGCCAGATCATGGTATATTCAATATTCTTCACCAACACCATAATTCAAAAGCATCATTCTTCTTCAATCTTCCTTAATCATTGTCCATCTTTCACATGCATATGTTGTTGTTGTTAGGTGCCATCAAGCCTGCAATGACTCATAGTGACCCTATGTACAACAGAATAAAACACTGCCCAGTCCTGTGCCATCCTCACAATCACTATGCTTAGGCCTACTGTTGCAGCCACTATGTCAACCCATCTCATTGAGGGTCATCCACTTTTTCGCTGACACTCTACTTTGCCAAGCATGATGTCCTTCTCCAGGGACTGATCCCTCCTGACAATATGCCCAAAGTATGTGAGATGCCGTCTTGCCATTCTTGCTTCTAAGGAGCATTCTGGTTATATTTCTTCCAAGACAGATTTGTTCGTTCTTTTGGCAGTCCATGGTATATTCAGTATTCTTCTCCAACACCACAATTCAAAGACGTCAGTTCTTCTGTGGTCTTCTTTATTCATCATCCAGTTTTCACATGCATAGGAGGCTACTGAAGACACCATGGATTGGGTCAGGTGCACCTTAACTTTCAATGTGACTTCTTTGCTTTTCATCACTTTAAAGAGGTCTTTTACAGCAGATCTGACCAATGCAATGCATCTTTTGATTTCTTGACTGCTGCTTAAATGGGTGTTGACTGCGGACCCAAGTAAAATGAAATCCTTGACAACTTCAATCTTTTCTCTATTCATCATGATGTGGTTTATTGGTGCAGTTGTGAAGACTTTTGTTTTCTTGATGTTGAGGTGTAATCCATCTTGGAGGCTGGGTCTTTGATCTTCATCAGTAAGTGCTTCAAGTCCTCTTCACTTTCAGCAAGCAAGGTTGTGTCATCTGCATAACACGGGTTGTTAACGAATCTTCCTCCAATCCTGATGCCCTGTTCTTCTTCACATAGTCCAGCTTCTCAGATTATTTGCTCAGCATAGAGATTGAATAGGTATGATGAAAGGATACAACCCTGACACCCACTTTTCTTGACTTTAAACCACACATTATTCCGTTGTTCTGTTCAAACTACTGCCTCTTGATCTGTGTATAGGTTCCTCATGAGCACAATTAAGTGTTCTGGAATTCCCATTCTTCACAATGTTATCCATAGTTTGTTATGATCCGCACAGTCAAATGCCTTTGTATAGTTAATAAAACACAGATAAACATCTTTCTGTTATTCTCTGCTTTCATCCAGGATCCATCTGACATCAGCAATGATATCCCTGGTTCTTCTCCTGAATCTGGCTTGAGTTTTTGGCAGTTCCCTGTTGATATACCGGTGCAGCTGCTTTTCAATGATCTTCAGCAAAATTTTACTTGCATATGATATTAATGATATTGTTCAATAATTTCTGCATTCAGTGGGATTACCTTTCTTAGGAATAGGCACAAATATAGATCTCTTCCAGTCAGCTAGCTAGGTAGATGTTGTCCAAATTTCTTGGCATAGACGAGTGAGTACTTTTAGCATTGCATCCATTTGTTGAAACATGTCAATTAGTATTCCATCAATTCCTTGAGCCTTGTTTTTTGCCAATGCCTTCAGTGCAGCTTGGACTTCTTCCTTCAGTACCATTGGTTCCTGCTCACACTGTACCTCCTGAAATGGTTGAATGTCAACCAATTATTTTTGGTATAGTGACTCTGTATTCCTTCCATCTTCTTTCGGTCCTTCCTGAGTTGTTTAATATTTTCTGCATAGAATACTACAATATTGCAACTTGAAGCCTGAATTTTTTCTTCAGTTCTTTCGGCTTGAGAAGTGCCAAGAGTTTTCTTCCTTTTTGGATTTCCATCTCCAGGTCTTTGCACATGACATTATAATACTTTACTTTGTCTTCTCCAGCCCCACTTTGAAATCTTCTCTTCAACTCTTTTATTTCATCATCTTCATTTCGCTTTGGCTACTCGATGTTCAAGAGCAAAGTTTTTTTTTTTTTCTTTTTGCATGCATGTGAGGTGATTAAAAATATCATGGCTTGGGTTAGGTGCACCAAAATGGCATCTTTGATTTTTAACACTTTAAAGAGGTTTTTGGCAATAGATTTGCCCAATGCACTATGTCATTTTGTTTCCTGACTGCTGATTCCATAGGAACTGACTGTGGGTCCAAGTAAAACGAAATCTTTGACAACATCAGTCTTTTTTCCCTTTGTCATAATGTTGCTTATTGTCCTAGTTGTGAGGATTTTCATTTTCTTTATGTTGAGGTGCAATCCGTACTGAAGGCTGTGGTCTTTGATCTTCATCAGTAAGTACTTCAAGACCTCCTTACTTTCAGCAAGTAAGGTTGTGTCATCTGCATATCACAGGTTGTTAATGAGTCTTCCACTAAACCTGATTCTACATTCTTCTTCATACAGTCCAGCTGTTCATATTATTTGCTTAGCCTACAAACTGAGTAAGTATGGTGAAAGGATACGACCTTGGCACACACCTTTCTTGACTTCAAACCACACAGTATCCCCTTGTTCTGTTTGAATGACTGCCTCTTGGTTTATGTACAGGTTCCTCAAGAGCACAATTAAGTGTTCTGGAATTCCTATTCTTTGCAATGTTGTCCATTTTGAGCCAGACAATCATGTGGCCTACTATGCTGGGAATGACAAACTGAAGAGGAATGGCATCACGTTCATCATCAAAATCAACGTTTCAAGGAGGCGGGGCCAAGATGGCGGACTAGGTGGACACTACCGCGATCCCTCTTGCAACAAAGACTCGGAAAAACAAGGGAATCGATCACATACATAACAATCTACGAACTCTGAACAACAAGCACAGACTTAGAGACGGAAAATGAACAAATACGGGCAGACAGCGACCGTTTTCAGAATCAGGAGCCAGCGTACCAGGCAGGTGACCTTCGGAGCCCGATCTGGGGCAGAGCCCAGGGGGGCAGACGGCACAGAAAGGGGGCCCACCCCTTCCCCCTCGAACCCATCCTGGGAGGAAGTCTAGCTGGTTGGCGCGGGTGGCGTAGAGGCGCAGCCGGAGGGAGAAGCACCCAGGAGGTAGTGACTGAACTGAGAGTGGGGAGAACAGCGTCCCAGCTGGGGTGCCGTCCCGCTGGGAGTTAGGCGAGAGGCAGACGGGGCACAAGCGGGGGGGGGTCAACTATATTTCCCTAAAGTGACCCCGGGGCGGGGCCCACACGTTCGTGCGGGAGGATGCACACCCAGTCCGCGCATGTGGCGCGGCACACCGGAGGGAAAAATCCCCGGAGGTGACTGGTCTTGAGGCGGGGAAGGCAGCATCCCAGACGGGGAGCCATTCCGCTGGGATCTGGGCGCGTGTGCAGGCGGGACATGAGCGTGGGGTCCATTTTTATTGCCCTGAATTGACCCAGGGGGCAGGCCCACCTGGCCGTGCGGGTGACGCCCACCCAGTTCGCGCGAGAGGTGTGGCACACCGGAAGGAGAAGTCACCGGGAGGAAGTGACTGGTTCCGGAACGGGGAAAGCAGCATCCCAACCCGGAAGTCGTCCCGCTGGGATTTAGGCACACGCACGGGCGGGGCGTGACCACGGGGCCCAATTATAATCGCCTGAATAGACCCTGGGGGGGGCCCACCCGTTCGTGTGGGAAACGCCCACCCAGTGCACTCGAGCGGTGCTGCGCACTGGAGGGAGAAGTCCCCGGGAGGAAGTGACTGGTATCCGAGCAAGGAAAGCAGCGTCCTAGCCGGGACCGTCCCGCCCGGATTTTGGCGAACGGGGGCGGAGCGTGAACGCGGTATTCAGCTCTATATTCTGTGGTGCTACACTCCTAGCTCTCTGATCCCTTCCCCACCCTCTCCAGGCGGCCCCATTAACATCCGAATACCCGGAGCCAGAGGGAGAATTCAGATAGGGATCTGACTGCATTTTCTTTTAGCCGACTACCTGGAAAATCTAGTTTCCCAGTGATGGCTCGGAGACAGCAGTCCATATCAAACCACATAAAGAAACAGACCATGACAGCTTCTCCAACTCCCCAAACAAAAGAATCAAAATCTTTCCCAAATGAAGACACAATCCTGGAATTATCAGATACAGAATATAAAAAACTAATTTACAGAATGCTTAAAGATATCACAAATGAAATTAGGATAAATGCAGAAAAAGCCAAGGAACACACTGATAAAACTGTTGAAGAACTCAAAAAGATTATTCAAGAACATAGTGGAAAAATTAACAAGTTGCAAGAATCCATAGAGAGACAGCATGTAGAAATCCAAAAGATTAACAATAAAATTACAGAATTTGACAACGCAATAGAAAGTCAGAGAAGCAGACTCGAGCAATTAGAATGTAGACTGGCACTTCTGGAGGACCAGGGAAACAACACCAACATAGCTGAAAAAAAATCAGATAAAAGAATTAAAAAAAATGAAGAAACCCTAAGAATCATGTGGGACTCTATCAAGAAGGATAACTTGCGAGTGATTGGAGTACCAGAACAGGGAGGGGGGACAGAAAACACAGAGAAAATAGTTGAAGAAATCCTGACACAAAACTTCCCTGACATCATGAAAGACGAAAGGATATCTATCCAAGATGCTCATTGAACCCCATTTAAGATGGATCCAAAAAGAAAAACACCAAGACATATTATCATCAAACTTGCCAAAACCAAAGACAAACAGAAAATTTTAAAAGCAGCCAGGGAAAAAAGAAAGGTTTCCTTCAAGGGAGAATCAATAAGAATAAGTTCAGACTACTCAGCAGAAACCATGCAGGCAAGAAGGGAATGGGACGACGTACAGAACACTGAAGGAGAAAAACTGCCAACCAAGGATCATATATCCAGCAAAACTCTCTCTGAAATATGAAGGAGAAATTAAGATATTTACAGATAAACACAAGTTTAGAGAATTTGCAAAAACTAAACCAAGACTGCAAGAAATCCTAAAGGAGATTGTTTGGCCAGATGACCAATAATATCAGGTACCAGCACAATACAAGGTCACAAAACAGAACATCCTGATATCAACGCAACTCAAATAGGGAAAGCACAAAAACAAACAAATTAAGACTAATTCTAAAAAATAAATAAATAAACAAAATAATATACACAACAGGAAATCATGGAAATCAATAGATAAATGATCACAACAATTAAAAAGAGGGACTAAATATAGGAGGCATTGAACTGCCAGATGGAGAGTGATACAAGGCGATATAGAAGGATACAAGTTAGGTTTTTACTTAGAAAAATAGGGGTAAATAAAAAGGTAACCACAAAAAGGAATATCAATTCCATAACTCAAGAAAAAAGCCAAGAAAAACGTAACGACTCAATAAACACAAAGTTAAACATTATGAAAATGAGGATCTCACAATCTACTAAGAAAAACGTCTCAGCACAAAAAAGCATGTGGAAAAATGAAATGGCCAACAACACACATGAAAAGGCATCAAAATGACAGCACTAAAAACTTACTTATCTATAATTACGCTGAATGTAAATGGACTAAATGCACCAATAAAGAGACAGAGAGTCACGGACTGGATAAAAAAACACGATCCATCTATATGCTGCCTACAAGAGACACACCTTAGACTTAGAGACACAAACAAACTAAAACTCAAAGGATGGAAAAAAATATATCAAGCAAAGAATAAGCAAAAAAGAACAGGAGTAGCAATATTAATTTCTGAGAAAATAGACTTTAGACTTAAATCCGTCACAAAGGATAAAGAAGGACACTATATAATGATAAAAGGGACAATTGATCAGGAAGACATAACCATATTAAATATTTACGCACCCAATGACAGGGCTGCAAGATACATAAATCAAATTTTAACAGAATTGAAAAGTGAAATAGACACCTCCACATATATAGTAGGAGACTTCAACACACCACTTTCGAAGAAGGACAGGACATCCAGTAAGAAGCTCAGTAGAGACACGGAAGACCTACTTACAACAATCAACCAACTTGACCTCATTGACTTATACAGAACTCTCCACCCAACTGCTGCAAAATATACTTTTTTTTCTAGTGCACATGGAACATTCTCTAGAATAGACCACATATTAGGTCATAAAACAAATCTTTGCAGAATCCAAAACATCGAAATATTACAAAGCATCTTCTCAGACCACAAGGCAATGAAGCTAGAAATCAATAACAGAAAAACTAGGGAAAAGCAATCAAATACTTGGAAAATGAGCAATACCTCCTGAAAAAAGACTGGGTTATAGAAGACATCAAGGAGGGAATAAGGAAATTCTTAGAAAGCAACGAGAATGAAAATACTTCCTATCAAAACCTCTGGGACACAGCAAAAGCAGTGCTTAGAGGCCAATTTATATCGATAAATGCACACATACCAAAAGAAGAAAGAGCCAAAATCAGAGAACTGTCCCTACAACTTGAACAAATAGAAAGTGAGCAAGAAAAGAACCCATCAGCCACCAGAAGAAAACAAATAATAAAAATTAGAGCTGAACTAAATGAATTAGAGAACAGAAAAACAATTGAAAGAATTAACAAAGCCAAAAGCTGGTTCTTTGAAAAAATTAACAAAATCGATAAACCACTGGCTAGACTGACTAAAGAAAAACAGGAAAGGAAACAAATAACCTGAATAAGAAACGAGAAGGACCACATCACAGCAGAACCAAATGAAATCAAAAGAATCATATCAGATTACTACATAAAATTGTATTCTAACAAATTTGAAAACCTAGAAGAAATGGATAAATTCTTGGAACAATACTACCTACCTAAACTAACACATTCAGAAGTAGAACAACTAAATAGACCCATAACAAAAAAAAGAGATTGAAACGGTAATCAAAAAACTTCCAACAAAAAAAAGTCCTGGCCCAGATGGCTTCACTGCAGAGTTCTACCAAACCTTCAGAGAAGACTTAACACCATTACTACTGAAGGTATTTCAAAGTATAGAAAAAGACGGAATACTACCCAACTCATTCTATGAAGCTACCATCTCCCTGATACCAAAACCAGGTAAAGACATTACAAAAAAAGAAAATTTTAGACCTATATCCCTCATGAACATAGATGCAAAAATCCTCAACAAAATTCTAGCCAACAGAATCCAACAACACATCAAAAAAATAATACACCCTGATCAAGTGGGATTTATACCAGGTATGCAAGGCTGGTTTAATATCAGAAAAACCATTAATGTAATCCATCACATAAATAAAACAAAAGATAAAAACCACATGATCTTATCAATAGATGCAGAAAAGGCATTTGACAAAGTTCAACACCCATTTATGATAAGAACTCTAACCAAAATAGGAATTGAAGGAAAATTCCTCAACATAATAAAGGGCATATATGCAAAGCCAACAGCCAATATCACTCTAAATGGAGAGAACCTGAAAGCATTTCCCTTGAGAACGGGAACCAGACAAGGATGCCCTTTATCACCGCTCTTATTCAACATCGTACTTGAAGTCCTAGCCAGGGCAATTAGGCTAGACAAAGAAATAAAGGGTATCCAGATTGGTAAGGAGGAAGTAAAGCTATCACTATTTGCAGATGACATGATCGTATACATGGAAAGCCCTAAGGAATCCTCCAGAAAACTACTGAAACTAATAGAAGAGTTTGGAAGAGTCTCAGGATATAAAATAAACATATAAAAATCACTTGGATTCCTCTACATCAACAAAAAGAACACCGAAGAGGAAATAACCAAATCAATACCATTCACAGTAGCCCCCAAGAAGATAAAATACTTAGGAATAAATCTTACCAAGGATGTAAAAGACCTATACAAAGAAAACTATAAAACTCTGCTACAAGAAATTCAAAAGGACATACTTAAGTGGAGAAACATACCCTGCTCATGGATAGGAAGACTTAACATAGTAAAAATATCTATTCTACCAAAAGCCATTTATACATATAACGCACTTCCAATCCAAATACCAATGTCATACTTTAAGGGGATAGAGAAACAAATCACTAATTTCATATGGAAAGGAAAGAACCCCCGGATAAGCAAAACAATACTGAAAAAGAAGAAGAAAGTGGGAGGCCTCACCCTACCTGATTTCAGAACCTATTATATAGCTACAGTAGTCAAAACAGCCTGGTACTGGTACAACAACAGGCACATAGACCAATGGAACAGAATTGAGAATCCAGATATAAATCCATCCACGTATGAGCAGCTGATATTTGACGAAGGACCAGTGTCAGTCAAGTGGGGAAATAATAGTCTTTTTAACAAATGGTGCTGGCATAACTGGATATCCATTTGCAAAAGAATGAAACAGGACCCATACCTCACACCATGCACAAAAACTAACTCCAAGTGGATCAAAGACCTAAACATAAAGACTAAAACGATAAAAATCATGGAAGAAAAAATAGGGACAACCCTAGGAGCCCTAATACAGGGCATAAACAGAATACAAAACATTACCAAAAATGATGAAGAGAAACCAGATAACTGGGAGCTCCTAAAAATCAAACACCTATGCACATCTAAAGACTTCACCAAAAGAGTAAAAAGACCACCTACAGACTGGGAAAGAATATTCAGCTATGACATCTCAGACCAGGGCCTGATCTCTAAAATCTACATGATTCTGTCAAAACTCAACCACAAAAAGACAAACAACCCAATCAAGAAGTGGGCAAAGGATATGAACACACATTTCACTAAGGAAGATATTCAGGCAGCCAACAGATACATGAGAAAATGCTCTCGATCATTAGCCATTAGAGAAATGCAAATTAAAACTATGATGAGATTCCATCTGACACCAACTAGACTGGCATTAATTCAGAAAACACAAAATAATAAATGTTTGAGAGGCTGCGAAGAGATTGGAACTCTCATACACTGCTGGTGGGATTGTAAAATGGTACAACCACTTTGGAAATCCATCTGGCGTTATCTTAAACAGTTAGAAATAGAACTACCATACAACCCAGAAATCCCACTCCTCGGAATATACCCTAAAAATACAAGACCCTTCACACAAACAGATATATGCACACCCATGTTTATTGCAGCTCTGTTTACAATAGCAAAAAGCTGGAAGCAACCAAGATGTCCATCAACGGACGAATGGGTAAATAAATTGTGGTATATTCACACAATGGAATACTACGCATCGATAAAGAACAGTGACGAATCTGTGAAACATTTCATAACATGGAGGAATCTGGAAGGCATTATGCTGAGCGAAATCAGTCAGAGGCAAAAGGACAAATATTGTATAAGACCACTATTATAAGATCTTGAGAAATAGAAAAAACGGAGAAGAACACAGACTTATGTGGTTACAAAGGGGGGAGGGAGGGAGGGAGGGAGAGGGGTTTTTATTGATCAATCTGTAGATAAGAACTGCTTTGGGTGAAGGGAAAGACAACACTCAATACAAGGAAGGTCAGCCTAATTGGACTGGATTAAAAGTAAAGAGGTTTCCGGGATAAAATGAAAGCTTCAAAGGTCAGCGAAGCAGGGGCTGGGGTCTGGGGAACATGGTTTGAGGGGACTTCTAAGTCAATGGGCAAAACAATTCTATTATGAAAACACTCTGCATCCCACTTTGAATTGTGGCACCTGGGGTCCTAAATGCCAACAAGCAGCCATCTAAAATACATTAATTGGTCTCAACCCACCTGGAGCAAAGGCAAAGGAGGAACACCAAGGTCACACGACAACTAAGAACCCAAGAGACAGAAAGGGCCACATGAACCAGAGACCTACATTATCCTGAGACCAGAAGAACTAGTTGGTGCCCGGCCACAATCGATGTCTGCCCTGTCAGGGAGCACAACAGACAACTCCTGAGGGAGCAGGAGACCAGTGGGATACAGACCCCAAATTCTCATTAAAAGACCACACCTAATGGTATGATTGCGACTAGAGGAATCCCAGAGACAATGCTCCCCAGAACTTCTGTTGGCACAGGACAGGAACCATCCCCGAAGACAAATCATCAGGCATGAAAAGGACTGGTCAGTGGGGGGGGAGAGATGTTGATGAAGAGTGAGCTAATTAAATCAGGTGGACACGGGAGAATGTGTTGGCAACTCTTGACTGGAGGGGGGATGGGAAGATAGAGAGAGAGGGAAGATGGCAAAATTGGCACGAAACGAGAGACTGTAAGGGCTGACTCAATAGGGGGAGAGCAAGTGGGAGAAGGGAGTAAGATGTATGTAAACCTACATGTGACAGACTGATTGGAATTGTAAATGTTCACTTGAAGCTTAATAAAAATTAAAAAAAAAAACATTTCAAGATCTATCCTGAAATACAACACTGTCAGTGTTAGGATAATATCCATACGCCTATAAGGAAGACCAGTTAACAGGACAATAATTCAAATTCATGCACCAACCACTAATGCCAAAGATGAGGAAGTTGAAGATTTTTACCAACTTGTATAGTCTGAAATTGATCAAACATGTAGTCAAGATGCATTGGTAATTACTGGTGATTAAAATGGCAAAGTTAGACACAAAGAAGAAGGTCCCTTAGCTGGAAAATATGGCTTTGATAATAGAAACAATGCCGGAGATTATATGATAGGATTTTGCAAGACCAAGGACTTCTTCAGTGCAAATATGTTTTTTCAGCAGCACAAACAGTGACTATACAGGTGAACTTCACTAGACGGAAAACACAGAAATCAAATCGATTAAATCTGTGGAAAGAAATGATGGAAAATCTCAATATCTTCTATCAGAACAAGGCCAGAGGCTGCCTGTGGAACAGACCATTGACTGCTTATCTGCAAGTTCAAATTGAAGTTGCAGAAAATTAAAACAAGTTCATGAGTGCCAAAATATTACTAGGTCCCACCTGAATTTTGAGACCATCTCAAGAATAGATTTGATGTACTGAACACTAATGACTGAAGATCATATGAGTTGTGGGAAGACATCACACATGAAGAAAGCAAAACGTCATTGAAAAGACAGGAAGGAAAGAAAAGACCAAAATGGATGTCAGAAGGGACTCTAAAACATGCTTTTAAATGTAGAGTAGCTAAAGTGAATGGAAGAAATGATGAAGTAAAAGACCTGAACAGAAGATTTCAATGGGCACCTTGAGAAGACAAACTAAAATATTACAACGAAATGTGCAAAGACCTGAAGTTATAAAACCAAAAGGGAAGAACACACTGGGCATTTCTCAAGCTGAAAGAACTGAAGAAAAAATTAAAGCCTCGAGTTGCAATTTTGAAGGATTCTACGGGCAAAATGTTGAATTATGTGGGAAGCAACAAAAGTAGATGAAAAACTACACAGAGTCATTGTTCCAAAAGGAATTGGTTGATGTTCAACCATTTCAGCAGGTAGCATATGATCAAGAATCAATGGTACTGAGGAAAGAAGTCCAAGCTGCTCTGGAGACGCTGCCAAAAAAACAAGGTTTCAGGAATTGACGGAATACCAGTTGAGGTGTTTCAACAAACAGACGCAGTGCTGGAGATGCTCACATGTCTGTGCCAAGAAATTTGGAGGGCAGTTACCTGGCAAACCGACTGGATGAGATCCATGTTTGTGCCCATTCCAAAGAAAGATGATCCAAAAGAATGAGGAAATTATCAAACACTATCATTAGTATTACAGGCAAGTAAAATTTTTCTGAAGATCATTCAAATGCAGCAGTGCATTGACAGGGAACTACCAGTAATTCAAGCCAGATTTAGAAGAGGACATGGAAGGCGGGATATCATTCATTGCTAATATCAGGTGGATCTTGTCTGAAAGCAGAGAATACCAGAAAGATGTTTACCTGTGTTTTGTTGACTATGCAGCTGCATTGGACTATATAGATCATAACAAATTATGGATAACATTGTAAAGAATGGGAATTCCAGACCCCTTATTGTGCTCATATGTTATATAAATATTTTAATTTTTTTGAATTTGTTGTTACTCTTTTTCAGGCTTTTAATGAAGAGTCATAATTTAATTTCATTATCCCTTCTCCTTGATCATATATGTTTTCTACCATTTATCTTACAAGTGTAACTTAATGACGCTAGTTAGATAGATAGCTTCCATTAAGCTGACTCCAACTTATGGAGACGTTGTATGCAGCAGAAAGGAACCTTGCCTAGTCTGGGGTCATTCTCAAAATCATTGGTATATTTTTGTCCATCATTATAACTATTGTGCTAATCCATCTCACCAAGGCTCTCGCTTGCCCTCTCTAGTCCTCTACTTCACCAAACATGATGTCCACCTTCAGCAAATGATCCCTCCTGATGACATATACAAAACAAACGAGTCAGACAATGTTCTGTTGTGGTCCATTAGGTTTCATTGGTTATTTTTAGAAGCGGGTCACCTCTGTCATCTGATAAATTATCTAAATGCTTACATTTGTCAAATCTAGAAATACATTGCTTTGCTCGACACTTGGAAATATACATTCACTTGAGCTACAAATATTTCAAACAAATTTGCCTACTATATGCCAGTGTGCTAGAGGCTGAGAATACAATAGTGAACAATGAACTTTCCCCAAAAGAAAATACAAGCAATAAGTTAAACTGTCCCTATTTGCAGATGATATGATACCATACGTAGAAAGCCCAAAAGACTTCACGAGAAAACTACTGGAACTAATAGAAAGATTCAGCAGAGTATCAGGATACAAGATAAACATACAAAAATCAGTTGGATTCCTATTCACCAATAAAGAGAACAATGAAAAGTGAATTATGAAAACAATAGCATTTATAATAGAGCCTAAAAAAATAACATACTTAGGAAAAATTTAACCAGGAATGTAAAAGACCTGTACAAAGAAAACTATAAAACATTACTCAAGAAAACAAAAAAGATCTACATAAATGGAAAAACATACCATGCTCATGTATAGGTAGACTCAACATTGTGAAAATGACAATTCTACCCAAAGCAATTTATAAATAAAATGCAGTACCAATCCAAAAACCAACACATTCTTTAAAGAGTTGGAAAAACTTATCATTAACTTTATATGGAAAGGGAAGAAGCCCTGGATAAGTAAATCACTATTGAAGAAGAAGAATAAAGTAGGGGGACTCACACTACCTGACCTCAGAACCTACTAAACCAGCTACAATAGTCAAAACAGCCTGGTACTGGTACAACAACAGATACATTGACCAGTGGAGTAGAATTGAGAATCCAGGTGTAAATTCATCCACCTATGGTCATCTGATCTTCGACAAGGGCCCAAAGTCCATCAAATGGGGGAAAGACAGTCTTTTCAACTAATGGTGCTGGCAAAACTGGATGTCCATCTGAAAAAAAGTGAAACGGGACCCATACCTCTCACCATACACAAAAACTAACTCAAAATGGATCAAAGACCTAAATATAAAGCCCAAAACTATGAAGTTCATAGAAGGAAAAATAGGATCAATACATGGCATTAACAGGATACAAATCACAACCAACAACACATAAGCTCCAGAGGATAAGCTAGATAACTGGGATCTTCTAAAAATTAAGCACGTATGCTCATCAAAAGACTTCACCAAAAGAGTAAAAAGAGAACTTACAAACTGAGAAAAAAATTTTGGCTATTACAAATAAGACAAAGGTCTAATCTCTAAAATATATAAGAAAATCCAACACCTGTACAACAAAAAGACAAATAACCCAATTAAAAAATGGGCAAAGGAAATGAATAGACACTGCACCAAAGAAGATATTCGAGTGGCCAACAACCATATGAGGAAATGCTCACGACCACTAGCCATTCAAAACAAACTAGCCATTAGAGAAATGCAAATCAAAACCACAACAAGATACCATCTTACTTTGGCATTACTGGCACAAATCAAAAAAACAGGAAATAACAAATGTTGGAGAGGCTGTGGGGAGTTCCAAACTCTTATACACTGCTGAAAAAAAAAAAGGGAATGCAAAATGATACAAAACCGTTTTGAAAAACAATATGGCACTTCCTTAGAAAGCTAGAAATAGAAATACCATATGATTCAGCAATCCCACTCCTAGGAATATATCCTAGAGAAATAAGAGTCATCACATGAATAGACATATGCACACCCATATTCATTGCAGCAATGTTCACAATTGCAAAAAGATGGAAACAACCTAGATGCCCATCAACAGATGAATAGATAAACAAACTGTGGTACATGCATGCAATGGAGTATTACCCAACGATAAAGAACAATGATGAATCTGTGAAGTATCTCACAACATGAATGATCTGGGGGGTATTATGCTGAGTGAAATAAGCCAATCACTGAAGGACAAGTGTATGAGACCACTACTGTAAAAACTCATGAAAAGGTTTGCCCACACACACAAAAACTTTGATAGTTGTTATGAGGGAGGGGAGAGGTGGGGATGGAAAAACACTAAATAGACAATAGATAAGTGGTAACTTTAGAGAAGAGTAAGATAGTACAGAATACTGGGGAAGCTAGCACCACTAGTCCAAGGCAAGGTCATGGAAGCTCCATAGACACATCCAAATTCCCTGAGGGACTGAACTGCTGGGCTGAGGGCTGTGGGGCCATGGTCTCGGGGAATATCTAGCTCAATTGGCATAACATAGTTTATAAAGAAAATGTTCTACATGCTACTTTGGTGAGTAATGTCTGGGGTCTTAAAAGCCTGTGAGTACTGGTCGCACCCCTTTGGGAGCAAAGAAGAATGAAGAAAACTAAAGATACAAGTGAAAGATTAGTCCAAAGACTAAAGGACAACATCTACCACAGCCTCCGCCAGACTGAGTCCAGTACAACTACATGGTGCCTGGCTACCTCTACTGACTGCTCTGACAGGGATCACAACAGAGGGTCCTGGACAGAGCTGGAGAAAAAATGTAGAACAAGATTCTAACTTGAAAAGAAAGACCAGACTTGCTGGCCTGTCAGAGACTGGAAAAACCCTGAGAGTATGGCCCCTGGACACCCTTTCAGCTCAGTAATGAAGTCACTCCTGAGGTTCACCCTTCAGCCAAAGATTGGACAGGCCCATAAAACAAAAGGAGCACACCAGCCCTGGGACAGGGACTGGAAGACAGAAAGGGACAGAAAAGCTGGTAATAGGGAACCCAAGGTTGAGAAGTGAGAGTGCAGACATGTCGTGGGGTTGTTAACCAATGTCGTAGAACAATGTGTGTACTGTTTAATGAGAAACTAGCTTGTTCTATAAACCTTCATCTAAAGTACAAAAAGAAGTAAAAAAAAAAAAATACTTGCACATCAATCAAAAAATATATATGTAAGATTTATATATTGAAAATTACAAAACAATGATGAAAGAAATCCTAAATAAATGGACAGGTAAACCACTTTCATTAACTGGGAGATTTAATATCGGTAAGTTGTCAAAAAAAGAAAATACAAGCAAAAAGACAGAAAATATGACTCAGTGTGGTAACTGACACAAGGGAGATGTACTGAGTGTTCAGCCATTGTATTTGAGAGGTACCTCATGTAGACTGGAAGATAATGCTTGAGGTAAAAACTAGAAGATGAATGGAAGTTTATCAGGTGAAATGGGTGGGAGGAGGTAGAATTGTTTCAGGAAGAGGAACCAGTTTGTGGAAAGGCCCAGGAGTTAGAGTATGCCATCACAGAGAATCTTAAGTTGTCTAATGTAGTTAGAGCATATAACGTGAAGGATGAAGGCACATGCCATGCCTTTATAAACTTATGAGCTATGTGATCTCAAGAAGTTACTTGATTTTAGTGCTATTTAAAGCTATTTAGTAAAACATTTCGTAGAATATATGATCTTGGAGAGCAGGGCTCTTACATATCTTTTTCACTTATATATCTCCATCACCCAACAAAATGCCCAGCATCTTGAAAGCACTTAAATATTTGCTGAATTTTTGAAGAAGCAGGAAAGAAACTAGGCGTAACTTCAAGGAGTATAGTGACACCACTTAGCCAGGTGGGACTTTGCCTGGGCAGGTGGAGATTAGCAGCATTGTCACATCATGTGACCGCCACCAGCCATCCAATGAACAAGCACTACAGATAATTTCAAATGCAGTCTCTGAAGTAGAGGGTGATTGTGCTATAGCCTTGAGGGGTCTGGGCTCAGGCAGGGCTGGACAGCCTCTCCAGGCTTTAGAACGTGAGGAGGGCAGTGGCTGAGGTGGTTGCCAAGGCGTAAGATGGCCAAGAAAAGTGCTTTAAAAAAGTGCCTTCAGAATAATCTTGAAGACTTAAATAATGAAAGAGAAAAAAAAAATGGCAGAAATTAGCAAATGCAAGTCTTTTTGTACTACATCATGACAAATAATTACCAAGACTTTTACATTGCTGTAAAATTACCAGGACAATAACCAGCTGTCATCGAGACTCATGGTGATCCCATGTGTGTCAGAGAAGAGCTGCCCTCCGTAAGGTTTTCAGTGGCTGATTTTTCAGAAGTAGATCACCAGGTCTTTCTTCCAAGGTGACTCTGGGTGCCTTGAACCTCCAAACTTTTGGTTAGCAGCTTAGCACATTAATCGTTTGCACCACCCAGGGACTCCACCAGAACACCAGAATGTTAATTTTAGCTTTGGAAAATGTAAAAATTCAAAGTGAGAGAAGACTAAGATATCATCCTACAACTGAGAAAAGAATGGTACTGTCTCACATTCAGCTATTTGCATCGAAAGAAAAAGTTTTTTTCAGAGTAAACAGAAGAGCCTGCTCATAATGAGGAAACATATCCCCCTGAATGGCCTCTGGTATGGATTGAATTGTGTCCCCAAAAATATGTGTTGTAAATCCTAAACTCCTGTACCTGTAAATGCAATCCCATTTGGGAATAGGATTTTCTTTGTTATGTAAATGAGACCATATCAGTGTAGGGTGTGTTGCAAACTAATCACCTTTGAGAAATAAAAGGAGCAGATTAAGCACAGAGAAGAAAGCACAAATGGAGAAAGATTGCTGCCACATAGAGATTACAAAGTGTCTTAGTTATCTGGTGCTGCTATGACAGAAATAACACAAGCGGATGGCTTTAACAAACAAAAATCTATTCTCTGACAGTTTAGGAAGTTAGAATTCTGATTTCAGGGTGCCAGCTCCAGCGGAAGGTCTTCTTTCTCTGTCAGCTCTGGGGAAAGTTGTATCAGTCTTTCCCTGGGTCTAGGAGTTTCTCAGTGCAGGAACCCCAGGTTCAAAGGATACACTCCATTCCCGGCTCTTCTTTCTTGATGGTAGGAAATCCCTCTCTGTCTCTGCTTGCTTCTCTGTCATGTTATCTCTTGTAAAAGATAATACAGGCCACATCTTGGGGAAACTCCCTTTACATCAGGTCGGGGCTGTGGTCTAAGTAAGGGTGTTGTATCCCACCCTAATCCTCTTTAACATAACCTAATCTTGCCTCATTGACCACAGGCAGACAGTAGGATTTACAATACATAAGACAATTACATCAGATCACAAAATAGAGGACAACCACATAATACTGGAAATTATGGCCTCGCCAAGTTGACACATATTTTCATAACAAGAAATCAAGGAAGAGAAGCAGAAAGAGATAAGGATTTTCCCCTAGAGTGGACAGAGATAGCCTTCCCCCGAAGCTGGCAGCCTGAATTCAGACTTCTAGCCTCCTGAACTGTGAGAAAATAAATTTCCGTTCTTTAAAGCTACCCACTTGTGGTATTTCTGTTACAGCAGCATTAAAACATTAAGACTGACTCCAACAGTGATGACAATTCCATGTACTTATTTGTGAAGAGTTTACTCCAAGTTCATCTTCAGGAAACTGACATTTCAGGACAAGGAGAATCATTTCAAATAGAAGAGATAATACCTAATGTTCCTCAAGGCAGACTGGGATTTCATTTGGTTTCTTAGGCTCAGGGACTAGGTAAGTGATTATCCCTGAATCCCAAGCTCTACATATATATTGTTCAAAGTGATGCCTCAGCAAAATCACACATTATTATGCCACAAACTTTTAGAATATCTCCTTATTCAGTCAAAAATCTCATGTTAAATGTGTGAATGCCACCAGCTTTTTGTTTTTCTATTTGCTTTTTATAAAGTTTTGATCAACCAGTGAGAGGGAATTAGTCTAGTTCAGAAAGTCTGAGGCATAAATGTATATTTTTAAACATTAAAGCAAACATAGTTTATTGATTTTTAAGGGCAATAAAATTCTGTGTAAGATAAAAAGTAACTTTAAGTTTGCGTTAAGGTTTAATTTTTAGAAAACATTCTAATTTTTTAACTTCGTTTTGGAATGGTTCCCTCTACGTTGCACACTTATTTTTCCAGCCATAACTTTCATTGAGCCCTGGAGGAACCCTATATTCTAGTCAGTCTTCATTCAAAAACAAAACAAAGCAAATAAACTCATGCCCTCCTAACTCTGCTTCTTTTTTTCATACTATATCTTTACCTCATCTTGGTCTGTTGAAAGACTTTCCATCTTTCAAGGCCCATATCAAATGCTCCCATTCCAGAAACGATCCATGAGTACCACAGCTGGTAGTTGTCTCTATCTAACCAGAACTACAGTCGTCTAGTGCTTCCCATCTACTTCAATTGTGATTACCTGTATACACATTGCATGTCCCCTAAGAGGCCTAAATACTTCTAAAGAAGTTATTATGTTATGAAATTTGGCATCCTCTGTGACACATAGTCAAATGCTTGCACGAAGCAAGGGCTCAATAGCTCTTCTAAATGTGTTCTACGTCTTCAGTAGAATAGTTCTATGGGGACAATGGAAGCCTGGAAGCACAGTGGTCAAGAGCTCAGCTGCTAACCAAAAGGCTGGCAGATTGACTCCACCAGCTGCTCTTCAGAAATCCTATGGGGCAGTTCTACACTGTCCTATAGGGTTGCTATGAGTCAGAATTGACTCGATGGCAATGAGTTTGGTTTCGGTGTTTTTATTGGAACAATAATTCTCACTCCAGTGGGAAGACCTGGCAAGCCAGCCAGCCCAGCTTATCACTGTGATGTTCAATGGGATACTGTATGTCATAACCACATTCCTGTCACCCATTTGCTAAAATGACTGATTTTTAATACTGTGTTACATACACATGACATGTCTTTATACTTTAAGATATAGCATTAATAGTAACAGTTTAACTTTCATTTGCAGAACAGACACTCTTTAATTTAAATTATCATACACATGCTAAAGTGGACAGGCAGTTCCTTAGAGCCACCCTATTACTTGCTGCCAGCTATCACCTGATAACATCAAACCCAGGCGATTGTGATAACAATGTTGGTAGATTTAGAACTGTTTATAAAAGAATTACAGCAAAACCCATAAAACAATGAAAAGCAATGCCAAAGACATCACAGTTCTTCATGAAAACTTAATCTATCATGTGTTATTCTCTCAGGGTCCTGTTCTCTGCTAGAGGTAATCCAATAAAACAAATCTCTAAATCAAGTTAAGGTATTAATGACTTAATGTTTTTATAGTTCCACACAGCATTTGAATCTTAACAAAGAATTGCTATAACTCATCTGTCTTTCACCATTCAAGAGATTATTTGGGGATTTTACAACCTGTAACCTCTTTCCCCCAGCGTGTCTGTCAGTTTGTCCTACTGTGGGGGCCTTAAAGTGTGAAAAGCAAAGATGTCATGGTATTTTCAATTGCCTCATATGCATATGAAAGCTGGACAATGAATAAGAAAGACCAAAGAAGAATTGATGCATTTGAATTATGGTGCTTGCGAGGAATATTGAATATACCAGGAGTGCCAGAAGAACAAACAAATCTGTCTTGGAAGAAGTACAACCAGAGTGCTCCTTAGAAGCAAGAATGGAGAGATTTCATCTCATGTACTTTGAACATGTTATCAGGAGGGACCAGTCCCTGGAGAAGGACATTATGGTTGGTAAAGCAGAAAAAAAAAAACAAACCCATTGCTGTCCAGTCAATTCCTACTCATAGAGACCCCATAGGACAGAGTAGAACTGCCCCATATGGTTTCCAAGGACAGCCTGGTGGATTTGAACTACTGACCTTTTTGGTTAGTAGCAGTAGCTCTTTACCACTATGACACCGTAGAGGGTCAGCAAAAAAGAGGAAGAGATGGACTGACACAGTGCCTACGACAATAGACTCAAACATAGCAACAGTTGTGAGGATGGTACAGCACCGGGCAGTATTTCATTCCATTGTACATATGGTCACTGTGAGTCCAAACCAACCTGATGGTACCTAACAACAACAACCTGTAGATTCTTTTAGGGGCCAATAAAAAACATCAAATTATTTTTATTTTTTAACTTTTTAAAATTTTAATGTGGTGAAAATATGCATAACAAAACATACACCATCTAAACAATTTCTACATGTACAATTCAGTAACATTGATTACATTACTTAAGTTATACAGCTATTCTCGCTATCCTTTTCCAAATCATTCCAGCACCATTAACAATTAACATAAACTCAGTGCCCCCTAAGCAAAAATTGCTCCTTCCTCCCCCCTATTAATAATCTTTGGTTTCTATGTATCTGCCTATTTCATTTAAGTGAGATCATATAATATTTGTTCTTTTGTCATATACTTATTTTATTCAATGCGATCACTTCCTCCCCACCACCGCCCCCCCGCCACCCCATGGCTCCCTTTTTTTTTTTCATTGTGCTTTAGACGAAGATTTATAAAACAAACTAGTTCTCATTAAACAATTAGTATACACATTGTTTTGTGACATTCACAACATGTCAACACTCTCCCTTCTTGACACTGGGTTCCCTATTACCAGCTTTCCTGTCCTCTCCTGCCTTCTAGTCCTTACTCCTGGGCTGGTGTGCCCCTTTAGTCGCATTTTGTTTTATAGGCCTGTCTAATCTTTGGCTGAAGGATGAACCTCAGGAGTGACTTCATTACTGCGCTAAAGGGTGTCTGGGGGCCATATTCTCAGGGTTTTTCTAGTCTCTGCCAGGCCAGTAAGTCTGGTCTTTTTTAACATCGAATTACTTTTTCACTGACAAATTTAAAATGAAATATGATTTTATTTTGAAGACCAAAAATAAAATGGTGATATTTTGCTCTGTGGGCTAGGATTTGATCTGGAATGACTCAGCCAAATAAAATCAGCAGGCTGTATAATTTTTGAGAAATCTAGAGTTTTTGGTCTTTAATTTGAAAATATTATGCTTATCTATGTAAAGTCCCAGTAACAGTAGCACATATGTCATGATTTGCCTTTTGAAAAGTTCCAGATATTCAATTCATCTCCAGGTTTAACAAAAAGGAAAGAATAAAAGAAAATCTTAAAATATTCAGGAGTTTGATATGGCAAAAAACAATTTGTAAAGCTTATATTTAAATTTTAACAGTATTCATATGTTTGGAAACTGTGATTTTATTTTCTAACCAAATTTTTAGAAATGAAAAATAAAATTGTCTTTTATTATCACAAAGGTGTCAACTACTCAGGATAAAGGAAGAAAAGAGGCACAAGCAAAGCCATTAAGAAGGAGAGTGGTCACTGTATTTCCTAACATTAGTCATCTACATACTGGTATTCTGAAAAGCAGACAATAAATTTAGATTAAAAAAAAACAAATCAGAAAATGTAAGGTTATTAAGGAGGTATTAAATACGAGTAAAAGAATTTCAGAGCCGTAGAACATCAGACATCTAACCCCTAGAGATCTAAAAGCAATAAATGAAGCAAGTTTTTCTATTTATTTTTTCTTAAAATTTTACATTTCCATTAGTCTTTTTGGATTAAGAATGAGCCAAATAGAAGTTAATAATGTGTGGAAAGTACCTAGCCTCGCTATTTCAGTAATGAATCATAATTAATATGAATTACAGCAAATGCATGAATTACCTTTTTATGTAGTATAAAAATGTTACAACATGTAACTGCTATTATGTGCAAAATTGTTTTCAACGTATTTAAGCTCTTTCCCTAACATGCAAGGGAGCTCTTTCATTTATCACATTCATCCTCAGCATTATCAAATCTCAAAAGAATCATATAACTAACAAAATGTGTCGAACATTATTTCTGAGTGGCCTGAATTCTATCTATGCAAAATACCATACAAGGGTGGCTGAAGTCTAGTGAACAAAAACATAAAATTTTAAAAATTATACTGAGATAATGAGCACAATAATTTTAAAATTAAATTTTAATTTTTCTCACCCAAATCCATGTTATTATATTTTTAAAAAGTTATTATACTTGTAGAATTCTAGAGAAAGAATCAGACTTCTCTCTCTCCCCCTTGCTCCACAGCGATCTCACTTTACACATGAGGGAAGCTGAGATACATAACTGCTGCTGGTTACAGAAGTTATAAAATGAGCTAAATTGACATTTTTACTTAGTCCAATGCGTTGTCCCCTATACTACAATACCAGCTTGTTACCAAAGACAAATAGAAACATCACGGATTTGGTTTTCTGTTGCTTACTGTTGAACTGATTCCAGTGAACACTGTGCATAACTCAGCAATGTTTTACCTATGTGGCATCGTTTCAATACAGCTTATAGTGATTTGTTACCAGTAAGTATAACTAAAAAATGCTAAGTAGCACATTAAAAAAAGAACAACAACAACAACAAAAAAATCTTTGCATTTGAGTCGATTCCAACACATAGCTACCCTATAGGACAGAGTAGAACTGCCCCATAGGGTTTTCGGGGAACAGCTGGTGGATTCGAACTGCCGATCTTTTGGTTACTAGCTGAGGTCTTAACCACTGCACCATCAGGCCCCCAAGTAGCACATACTATTATATTACACATTTTACTTTTTTTCTTTAGCAGAGTATAGTATGATCTTGTCTAAACATAGTATGCGTACTTGGTTATAATACAGTGATTCCCTAAGGGGATATGGGGTGTGATTTTTGATTGCCTTACAGCTCTAAACTTGGATCTTGCAATCACTTTGTGGGAATCTTCTACCTGTTCCTCTACAACCATACTTCTATTTTCACATTCTCATATACTTTGCTAGCCTTTAGCAGCCATTTCCCTCCTTCAATTCTGTTGCTTCTAGAAAGTCAGCTATGCTGTATTAAAGAGCATCAAAAACAGAGTTGGAAGTCTTGGGTTCTGCTACTTTGTAGCATGGTAATTTGAAGAAAACATGTACCCTCCTGAAATTTATAGGAACGTTTATGAAGATAAAATGAGGCATATGCTAAAGTATTGTGTGTGTGTGTTTTATTTGCTTTCTATGAAAAATAAAAATAGCTAAGCTTGTAAGAATATTTTTAACATAATAATAGTCACAGTAGAAATGAACAGTATAGATGACTGATAAACAAATATTTTTGAGAACTAGCTTTTATTTTGAACTCATAAAATGCCCAGCGCTATACTAAAGTGCTTTATATACCTTATTATATTGAACCCCTACACAGTAGACTTACTACTATTTCTATTTACAGTTGAAGAAAATGAGTCTCAGAGTGGCTAAATAATGTGCCCACATGAACGATAATGCTGAAATTCTGGGGCATTGTATTTTTCAGTTTGAAATAGATTTTATTTTGTTTGTTTTTTGCTAAATCCTCATTTTTTTTTTTATGTTTTATATAAACAACAATGGCAAAAGGAGCAGGACTCATAGAATCATCACAAGGAAGGTGCTGCTATATATTTGTATTTATTTTTTACATATGAAGATAGTGATACTTACAGAAGTTAAGTGCCTAATTCAAAATCATTTGTATCAATTAAAATGCATTTGGTTGAGTATTATAGAAAACCTGGCTCATATTTGCCAAAACAACAAAGTTTTTTTTACTGTGGTAAATATATAGGTAACAAAGTATTTGCCATTTCTACAATCTTCACATGTACAGTTCAATGACATTAATTATTTCATCATGTTGTTCAGCCATCACCATTGTTGTGTGCCATCAGGTCAATTCTGACTCATAATGACCCTATAGGACAGAGGAAAACTGCTTCTTATGGTTCCCTAGGCTATAATATTTATGGGACCAGATCACCAGGTCTTTTCTTCTACAGAGCCACTGGTGGGTTCAAACTGCCAGCCTTTCATTTAGTAGCCAAGATCTTAACTGCTGTGCCACCAAAGCTCCTTCCATCACCATTAACCATTCCCAAATTTTCCCACCCTGACATGAGGTAAAGTCTAGAGGTAGGGTGGTTCTAGGCTTAATCTAATCAGGGTCCCGGAGTGTCACCAAAGACTTAGGTAGCTTCCATATCCCCATGTCAGGTAGCTGCCAACCCTCATGTCAGGTTTATTCTAAGACTGGTTTCTTTTGTGATTAAACAGAGGTGCATCATTTTCAGGTGTGATATGTGGGGTCTCTGCGAGTAGGAATTGACTTGATGACACACAAAAACAACAGTGACAAGCTAAGAAAAGGTACATAGGTATAAGAGGGGCAGTTTATTTTCTTGTCTTCTTAAGGATACCACCTTTCATGCCTTATTAGCCAGAACTGGGTCTAAACCAATTACTGGTAAAGAGGTTGGGACAGCCATAATTGGGCTAGACCAATCATGATTTACCCTGGAGCTGGAAATAGTCGCATCCTTCCCTGAGTCTTATGCGGGAGGCCAGATACCTAACCAAAATCAGAGCTTTTCTGGGAAGGAACGAAAAGGGGCTGGATGTCAAGTAAGTAACCAGCTATACATGCTGCTATCTTGCAACTAAGTAAATGGATGAGACAAGGCAAAAACCCAAGGCTCCAGCTCCCGTTAGTTATCACCTGTAGTATATTGCTTCTAGTTTGTCAGACGTTACTCTCTAATGAATGAATGTTTTCTGAAGTTTAGATAATCAAAGATCTTATAGATTTTATTGTACTGAATAGGAAAAAAAAAAAACTGTATTCGAATTTATGACATGGCTAGGACATGAAGATTAGAGTTCATCTCATATTCTGTCTAGGCCTCTGTTATAGAAACACGCACACACACACACACGCAAACACATTGCCCTGGAGTCGTTTCTGACTCATGGCAGCCCACGTATTACAGAGTAGAACTGCTCCATAGGGATTTCTTGGCTGTAATCTTTATGGAAGCAGACTGCCAAGGCTTTTTTCTGTGGTGCCACCGGAAGGGTTCAAACCACTAACCTTTTAGTTTAGTAGTCACGCAGTCAAGCACAAACTGTTTGTGCCACCAAGGGACCTGTTATAATTACATAAATCATCATCTCCTGGTAATAATAAACCTGTTGCCATCGAGTTGATTCCGACTCACAGCAACCCTATAAGACAGAGTAGAAGTGCTCCATAGGTTTCCAAAGAGTGGCTGTTGGATTCAAACTGTCAACCTTTTGGTTAGCAGCTGAGATCTTACCCACTGCACCACTAGGGTTCCCAGTATAATAATGGAAGGGCCCAAATTTTGCAATAATTTCCCAGTAAAAATTTTGCAAGTGCATATGCTCACAGATGAAAGAAGCACTGTAGTAAAGTAAATAGCCATGGAATCTGCCAGCCGGCTTCCTCAAGAGTACACAAGAATCCATGCTACATTACTGAAATAGAGAGAACATGTACATCAAAAAAAATGGGTGTGAATCCCACCTACACTCCATTCATATGATCTTAGGCCCATTACTCAGCACTCTGGGGAAGAAAGACCTGGTGATCTGCTCCTGTAAAGATTACAGCCTAGAAAACCCTATGGGACAATTCTGCTCTGTCACATGAGGCCACTGTGAGTTGAAATTAACTCGATGTTGAAATTGACTCGATGGCACGTAAAAACAACAGGCCCATTACCTAGTCTCTTGGGTTCCTTTTTTCCTCATTTGTAAAACAGATAATTTCTACCTGAAAGATACACATTAGCTAGGTGCGATTTTGTTGTTGTTACGTGCCATGTAATTGGTTTCTACTCGTAGGGACCCTATGCACAGCAGAACAAAACACCACCGGGTCCTGCACCATCACCACAATGTTTGCTATGTTTGAGCCCACTGTTCAAGCCACTGTGTCAATCTATCTCATCTCAGGTCTTCCTCTTTTTCGCTGAACCTCTACTTCACCAGGGGACTGCTCCCTCCTGATAACATGTTTAGAGTACTTAAGAAGTCTTGCCATCCTTGCTTCCAAGGAGCACATGACTACACTTCTTCCAAGACTTGTTTGTTCTTCTGTCAGTCCATGATATATTCAATATTCTTCAACAACACCATAATTCAAAGGCATTGATTCTTCTTTGGTCTTCCTTATTCATTGTCCAGCTTTCCCAGGCATATGAGGTGATTGAAAATATCATGGCTTGAGTCAGGCAAACATTAGTCCTCAAAGTGACATCTTTGCTTTACAACACTTTAAAGATGTCTTTTGCAGCATACTTGTCCAATGCAATAGATTGTTCAATTTCTTGACTGCTGCTTCTTTGGGCCTGGATTGTGGATCTAAGCAATATGAAATCCTCGACAACTTCAATGTTTTCTCCATTTATCATGATGTTTCTTATTGGTCCAGTTGTAAGAATTCTGTTTTCTTTATGTTGAGGTGTAATCCATACTGAAGGTGTAGTCTTTGAGCTTCATCAATAAGTGCTTCAAGTCTTCTGCAGTTTCAGGAAGCAAAATTGTGTCATCTACATATCTCAGGTTGTTAATGATTCTTCCACCAAACCTGATGCCACATATTTCTTCATATAATCCAGGTCCTAGGATTCTTTGTTCAGCATACAGATTGAATAAGTATGGCGAAAGGACACAACCCAGATGCATACCTTTCCTGACTTTTAACTACGCAGTATCCACTTGTTCTAGTTGAAAGACTGACTCCTGGTATATATGTACAGGTTCCTCATCAGCACAATTAAGTGTTCTGAAATTCCCATTCTTTGCAATGTTATCCAGAATTTGTTATGGTCCACACAGTTCAATGCATTTATATAGTCAATAAAACATAGGTAACATCTTGCTGATATTCTCTGCTTTCAGCCATGCTCCATCTGACATTAGCAATGATATCCCCCACTCATGTCCTCTTCTGAAACTGACTTGACTTTCTCGCAGCTCCCTGTTGATGTACTGCTGCAACCACTTTTGAATTATCTTCAGCAAAATTGTATTTGCATGTGATATTAATGATACTGTTCAATAATTTCTGCATTCTGTTGGATCACCTTTCTCTGGAATGGGCATAAATACGGATCTCTTCCAGTCGATTGGCTAGGTAGTTGTCTTCCAAATTTCTTGTCATAGACAAGTGAGCACCTCCAGCGCTGTATCTGTTGTTGAAACATCTCAATTAGTATTCAGTCAATTCCTGGAGCCTTTTTCCTCCCTCAATGCCTTCAGTGCAGCTTAGACTTTTTGCTTCAATAACCATTGGTTCATGATTATATTCCACCTTCTGAAATTGTTGAATATCAATCAACTCTTTTTGGTACAGTGACTCTGTGTATTCTTTCCATTTTCTTTTGATGCTTTCTGTGTCATTCAGTACTATGCCCATAGAATCCTTCAAAATTTCAACTGGAGATTTGAATTTTTCTTAGATCTTTCAGCTTGAGAAATGCTGAGCATGTTCTTCCCTTTTGGTTTTCTAACTCCAGGTCTCTGCATATTTCATTATAATACTTTAGTTTGTCTCCTCAAATCATTCTTTGAGATCTTCTGCTCAGCTCTTTTACTTTTATTCATCATTTCTTCCATTTGCTTTAGCTTCTCTACATTCAAAAGCAAGTTTAAGGGTCTCTTCTGACATTCATTTTGGTCTTTTCTTTCTTTCCTATCTTTTTAATGACCTTTTGTTTTCTTCATGTATTACCTCTTTGATGTCATCCCAGAACTCGCCCGGTCTTCTGTCATAAGTGATCAATGTGTCAAACCTATTTTTGAGATGATCTCCAAATTCAGGTGGAATATACTTAGTATACAATATGATTGATTCAAAATGTCCAGTATTGGTCAGTTTCAGCTCTCTAAATCCTGGGATATCTATCTTTATGTGTTCCATCTCGTTTCTGATGACTTCCAATTTTCCTAGATTCATACTTTGTACATTCCATATTCCAATTATTAATGGATGTTGCTGTTTCTTCTAATTTTGAGCCATGCCACATCAGCAAATGAAGGTTCCAAAAGCTTTATTCCATCCACATCGTTAAGGCTGACTCTACTTCGAAGAGGCGGCTTTTCTCCAGTCATGTTTTGAGTGTCTTCCCACCTGAGAGGCTCATTTTCTGGCACTATATCGGACAGTTTTGCACTGTTATTCGTAAGATTTCCGCTGGCAAATTTTTTCAGAAGTAGGCCGCCAGGGCCCTCTTCCTAGTCTTAGTCTGGACACTCCATTGAAACCTCTCCAGCATGGGTGACCCTGTGGATATTTGAAATACCTGTGGAATAGCTTCCAGCATCACAGCAACATGAAAGCCACTGCAGTACAACACGTGGGGGCTAGATGTGATAAATGTTGTTTTTCTCTCTTCTACTTATGCTACAGAGAATCTTCCTAGAGTCTCGGGTACATTTAAGATAGTGATTATGCTTTATTTGTCCTGCTAGATCAGGTAAGAAAAGTGTGTGAATAAAATACATGAAATAATCTGAAGCACCATGGATATAAAAGAAAAAGTGTCTTGAATGTGCTGAAAGTTAATAGTGTTCAGTAGAAACATTTGGAACATGAAATCTGTAGAATGTTGGATCAGTTAATGGCATCCTTGACTTAACCAATTGCACCCATATCCTTTCATGCTGGGAACACCTTGGTATGTATCCTAGACCTGCCTTGCTCATTTTATGAGGTAGTGGAAAGGGCACATATAATGGAGGCAGAAGATTTGATATCAGTTCCAGTTCTATCATTTCCTAATTCTTGCTGAGTTTCTGTGATTGCTTCTTCGTCAGTTCCTTTACCCTTCTGGGCTTCTATTTTCTATATTGAGTACATGGTGATAATCACATCTACCTCACAGGATAGCTATGAATATCAATGCATGTGTAAGGTACTATTTAATCATAAGGTTTAATATTGATTATCACAAATATTCTTACCATATTATGTATCATTATTAACAGAGCCTACTAGAAAAAGTTCAATTGTTTGACAGCAATAAAGAGACTTCTCTCTAGAGAAGTGCAGTTTATAGCTTATGCCTCAAATCTAAAATTGGTTTTTGGAAAATTCCTAGGGGAAAAAAAGGCAATTTTAATGCAAAGAAATAATATCTCATAATTTCTGAGAATGACCATGAGATTGCTCTCATGTCACCCATACACCAACATACTGTGCAAGAAGGGCTTTGTGAGGATTATCAGCCCAGAATTGTACTACTGTGCTTGTTCAAGACATTGCCATCACTACATATTTTAGTATATTTAAACTAGATTAATACATGCTGTCTGGTGTTTTACTATAGGCTATATTCCCCAAGGATAAGCAGAAAATCTAGTCTCAAGATAGGAGGGAGGTAAATGAAGCTTGGTAACCTGACACTGTATAGCAGCAGGGTAAGAAAAGCTCACACTTCATTAAAAAGCTATAATTTACTTAACTGTGACTAAACACATCTGTCCAGGTATGCATTAGCAGATGAGACAACACATTCAGATTTAAATCTGTTCAAGAGATACATTAACAGAATTTTGCTTCTCAAATCAATTTACCTCACATATAAAAATTTCATTTGGTGGATGGGAGGCAGTCCCTTATTAGAACATTTTCTAGTGATTTTTTTTTTTTTATCAAGTCTTCTTTGATTTTTCCCTCCCAGCTTTCTATCACTATGATTTAAATGAACTTACTGATGTTCTTACAAATGTATTTGCAAAGGTGAGAACTGTAAAGATGGTGATTGTATTGCTACATGCTATTCTATGATATTAATTCTTTGAGGTAATATTCTAGTAGTCTATTTTGAAGTTCAGGGTGAATAGACTTCATTTGAAATAGGTAAGTGAGTCTAGCAAACTCCCCATCAGAGACCCTTACTTAATATCTTCTCCACATTCATTCTACAATCTGTCCATCTTGGAGTTTCTAGCCTATCATCTGTTTTCAGTCAACAGGAACTATTTTTAGTGAGCATTTCATCATGAGACATGCTATAAATATTGTGCTGGATGCTGGGATACACATTCTATCTGGAAGGTTTATTGTTGGTGTTAGTAGACATTGATTCTGGCTCATGGAGACCCCATGAGTTACAAAGAACTGCTCCATAGGGTTTTCTTGGCTGGAATCTTAACAGAAGTAGATCTCCAGGCCTATCTTCCATGGTACCTCTGGGTGGGTTTGAACTACCAACCTTCAGGTTAGCAGTCAAGCGTAAACCATTTGTGCCAGCTAGGGACCTGAAATACTTAATTACTTAAAGTTAGTGAGATCTATCTCATTTAATGGAAATTTTTATTTTTAGCATGTGGTAGAAGAAGACAAAAGCAAGAAGAGACAGAAATGAGAGTAAGTTTTCCTTACTTCTGAAGACTTTGGGAACCCAACCACTTTGAATGATAATGGATCCCAATAACCCACTGCTGTCGAGTCAATTCCGACTCACAGTGACCCTATAGTTTAGAAAATCAAATGTATTCTTTATGGTCTCTGGACTTTTGCACACAATGTTTTTAAATCTAAGACTATCTCCAACATGCTCTCCCTCTGTGTCAAGATACAAGTGTCACTTTCACCTAGAAGCTCACCCTGTCTTTCCAAGTCTGGGTTAGGTGACTTTGTTCCTCTCTAACACCATCATGCACTTCCCCCTATCATAGCATTGTCACATTTTGCTTGGTTTTATTTTGTTTTCCCAAAGAACTGTTAACACTCCAACACTTGGGACTATGTCTTACTTGATCAGTATTTACCCCTAAGATTTAGCACACAGTGGGCTCTCAATGTTTGTTAAGTAATGAAACGATCTGTTAAGCCACTATCAGGATAAGGGTTACAGATCCTTTCTGCAAAACTAATGACCCTCATGTCTCTACTCCATTCATTCTTTCATTTACTCATTAAATAATTATGTCTTAAACTTCAACATTTGTCTATCAAATAAGAATTAAATACTCATCATGTTTGCTTAAGAAAGCATCTTTGGATATTAATTAATTAGGTCAATTATTAATATTAAATAATTACTGTGTCTAACATACATTGTTAATTACTTATTTTTTTTTTAATACTTATCACGTATTACCTACCCTTCCCATCCACAGAATGTAAGCTTCATGAGGACAGGATTTTTCTATTTTTTTTTTTTTTTTTACAGTTTGTTCACTTCTTTAAATTCTTTGAATATGTCTGGCACTTACTAATTGCTCCATATACATTTGTTGAATGAATGATATAATAAATAAATAAACGAATGAGTGAATTAAAGCAATACACACTAGAAAGAACTCTGTCTTGCAGGTTAAAAACCTATATTCAAGTCCTGGCTGGAATGTCAGACATTCCTCTGACTGTACCAACTCCACAGAGCTTTATGGGGATTAAATGAGATCACATTTGTGAAACCAAGATGTGAAACACTATTGTGAAAGTTCTTAAAGCAAGTTGTGAAACATGGTATTAATGAATGTGGATATGATTCTGCTGTAATCATACCAATCAAACATAACATTAGTATTTATTGATTCTCTATTTTGTCTTAGGCAACACAGTAAGTCCTATATATATTTTTTCTCTAATTCATGTAATAATTCTCCCGGGAGCTATCCTTGTTTTATAGATGAAGAAGCCGTAACTCAGAAAAATAAATAATCCACTCAAGGTTAGCTAGTAAATGATGGAATAAAATTAATACAGAAACTTGTCTGATTTCTGGCTGTGACTCTCTCCCCTATCATCTCTCAATCAATGTAGTATAGAAATTATTTTAAAACTTGGCAAATAAAATATTGAAGGAAATGTTCTAAAATCCTAGAAAGGCTTTTATTTGATTTGATTATCCCGCCAAATACTTGTTAAATAAAAGGGAAAAGATATTAGAAAATGCATACCTAGAAAACAGAAATTCATTGTCCTTGATTTTTCAGTTTTATCAGATATTCAGTGCAAATTTGAATCAGTTGCCAAAATTAATCATTCTCTGTCTATGGTACCAAGCAAGACCCCAAGTGACACCCAACTATTCACAAACAATATACAGTAATAGTTTTAAATAGTTCAGTGTAGACCGTGTTTAAATCCTGCACCGGCAAAAAGGGGGACGAGAAAGTAACTGCTCACATAACACACTGCAGACACCATAACTGAATCAAAAGCAGCTTAGTGAACTTGTAGAAATTAATTTGCTATTATCTGCCATCCATTTCTATTCTCAAAATAAGAGCAAAGGATGTTTAAAAGTAAGTTTTGACTGCAAACGAGAATATAACTGGTCCAGCTTTTAGCTGAATTTACTGACAATTCCCCACAGATCCAAGTGATTGATATCCTGTTCACTTGACAATAAACATCATATCAGGAAGAAAGTTCATTCCAATTAAAGCTGAAGACATACTCATACCAAGCATTTAGTCATAAAACAGGTGCTCTTTTGGAAACACTTCTATAGCTGCTATTATTGTTTTCATCAGGTGGTTTATCTCCAGAGTTTAAAGAGCTGTCTTACTCGTCAGTTTGCTTGTGCCTTGATTTACTTCTGTGAAGTAAGTACCAACACCCTTACATGCAGGAGTCCAGGCACAGGGACATTAATTGAGACAGCTGCCGTGACGTGGTTAAGAGCAAGGGCTCTGGAGGCAAATTGCCAGGGTCTTTCTCCTGGTTTTACAACTTACTGCCTGTGTGATCTTGAGCAAGTTACCTAACCTTTCTGTATTTTTACACCCAAATATGTGACTGTTGATAGTGTTATCATGCATAACAGAGGAGATTATCCTAATACAGTAATCAGACTAACTCTTGGCATGAAGTAAGTGCTCTGTAAATGTTTTCCACTTACAGAGTGACTTGCATAAAAATGGAAAACTAAGAAGCCTAAGGCTTTGAACTACCTAGGCAGTCCTATAGACGCAGACTCATAGGTATTATTGTCAGTTGGTATATGATTAATGATAATTGAATAAGGTAAAAATTGAAGGTTTTTACAAACTGCTGTAGTCCGAAATTGATCAAACAAAATTGAATTGTGTTCCCCCAAAATGTTTGTCAACTTGGCTAGGCCATGATTCCCAGTATTGTGTAACTGTCCACCATTTTGTCATCTGATGTGATTTTCCTATGTGTTATAAATCCTACCTCTATGATGTTAATGAGGTGGGATAGGTGGCAGTTGTGTTAATGAGTCAAGACTCATTCCACAAGATTTGATTATATCTTGAGCCAATCTCTTTTGAGATATAAAAGAGAGAAGTGATAGCAGAGAGCAGAGAGATGGGGGTCCTCATACCACCAAGAAAGGAGCACTGGGAGAAGAGCACTTCCTTTAGACCCGGAGTGCCTGTGCGGAGAAGCTCCTAGTTCAGGGGAAGATTGATGAGAAGAACCTTCCTCCAGAGCTGACAAAGAGAGAATGCCTTCACCAGAGTCCAACTATAGAACAGACCATCAATTGCTCATACCCAAGTTTAAGTTAAAACTGAAGAAAATTAAAACAAATCCATGAAAGCCAAAGTACAACCTTGAGTACATCCCTCCTGAATTTAGAGACAATCTCAAGAATAGATTTGACACATTGAACACTAACGACTGAAGACCAGACAAGTTGTGGAAAGATATCAAGTTCATCGTACATGAAGAAAACAAAAGATTCTTACAAAGACAGGAAAGACAGAAAAGACCAAAATAGATGTCAGAAGAGACTCTGAAACTTGCTCTTGAATGTAGAGTAGGTAAAGCAAATGGAAGAAATGATGAAGTAAAAAAGTAGAACTGAAGATTTCCAAGGGCAGCTCGAGAAGACAAAATAAAGTATTATGATGAAATGTGGAAAGGCCTGGAGTTAGAAAACCAAAAGGGAAGAACACTTGGCATTTCTCAAGCTGAAAGAACTGAAGAAAAAAACTCAAGCCTTGAATTGCAATTTTGAAGGATTCTACAGATAAAATTTTGAATGGTGCAGGAAGCATCAGAGAAGACAGAAGGAATGCACACAGTCACTGTACCAAACAGAATGGTTGATATGATCAAGAACCTATGATACTGAAAGAAGAAGTCCAAGCTGCACTGAAGGCACTGGTGAAAAACAAGGCTCCAGGAATGAATGACATACTAATTGAGATGTTTCAACTAATGGATGCAATGCTGGAAGCGCTCACATATCTATGCCAAGACATTTGGAAGACAGCTACCTGGCCAACCAACTGGAAGCTATCCTTATTTGTGCCCATTCCAAAGAAAGGTGATCCAATGGAATGCGGTAATTATCAAACAATACCATTAATATCATGCACAAGTAAAATTTTGCTGAAGATCATTCAAAAGTGGTTGTAACAGTGCATCGACAGGGAACTTACAGAAATTCAAGCTGCATTCAGAAGTGGGCTTAGAGCAAGAGATATCATTGCTGATGTCAGATGGATCCTGACTGAAAGCAGGCAATACCAGAAAGATGTGTACCTATGTTGTATTAACTATGCAAGGACATATGAATGTATGGATCACAACAAATTATGAATAACATTGCAAAGAATGGGAATCCCAGACACTTAAATATGATTATGCAGAACCTGTGCATAGACCAAGAGGCAGTTGTTCGACCAGAACAAGGGGATACTCAGTGGTTTAAAGTCAGAAAAAGTGTGCATCAAGATTGTATCTTTTCACCATACTTATTCAGTATGTATGCTCAGCAAATAATTTCAGAAGCTGGGCTATATGAAGCAGAATGTGGCATCAGGATTGGAGGAAGACTCATTAACATCTTGCAATGTGCAGATGACAAAGCCTTACTTGGTAAAAGTGAAGAGCACTTGAAGCACTTACTAATGAAGATCAAAGACCACAACCTTCAGTATGGATTACACCTCAAAGGAAACAAAAATCCTCACCAGTGGACCAATAAGCAACATCGTGATAAATGGAGAAAAGATTGAAGTTGCCAAGGATTTCATTTTACTTGGATCCACAATCAATGCCCATGGAAGCAGCAGACAAGAAATTACATGATGTATTGCACTGGGCAAATCTGCTGCAAAATACCTCTTTAAAGTGTTAAAAAGGAAAGATGTCATTTTGAGGACTAAGGTACGCCTGACCCAAGTCAGTCACCTCATACGCACGTGAAAGCTGGACAATGAATAAAGAAGAACAAAGAAGAACTGACACATTTGAATTATGGTGTTGGCAAAGAATATTGAATATACCATGGACTGTCAGAAAAATAAACAAATTTGTCTTGGAAGAAGTACATCCAGAATGCTCCTCAGATGCGAGGTTGGCAAAACTTCGCCTTATATACTTTGGATATGTTATCATGAGGTATCAGTCCATGGAGAAGGCCATCAGCAAAAAAGAGGAAGACCCTCAACAAGATGGATTGGCACAGTGGCTGCAACAATGAGGTCAAGCATAGCAATGATAGTGAAGATGGTGCAGGTCTGGTAAGTGCCTCATTCTGTTTTATGTAGGGTCACTATGAGTCAGAACTGTTTTGAGGGCACCTAACAAGAACAAAAAAAAAAAAAAAATTTTTTTTTTTTTTAACAAGAACAACAACAAGGATATTACTTAGAAAATTCAAGTAAAAGTTAAATTCTCAAGTCATATCACACCATCATGTTCTCTCTATGAGACAGTTTTATAGCCTAAGAGTAGGCAATCATTTACTGAGTATGGTATTAAATAATTTTTTAATGAAAGATGTGTTTTATTATAAAAGCTGATGAAGTTGAAGAAAACTTATTGGAGTCTTAAATAATACAACTGTAGTTAAGAGTACAATTTTCAAAATAGGTAAATATGTACAAATTTCATAATAAAGCATAATATATTATTGAAGTGCCATCTGGCGGAGTTAATTGTTGTTGGAATGAATAATGTGATACATTTCATCACATCTGACATGCTGTAAAGCCAGTACTAACTGAACTTTACTATATATGGTAGTGTCCATTGCCTGGGTAGAAAAGGAAAATGAAGGTAGGGGAAATACTGTGTAAAGTTAGCAATTTTAACAGTAATTACTACTGAACATATATATATATATATATGAAAGTTGCCAGGGAGCTATTGGTCAAATAGCATTTAAAAGCCAGACTTCTGGGTTTGAAACTCAGTCCTATTAATTACCAGTTGTAAACTTTCAGCAAGTTATTTAATTTCTTGTGCCTTAATTTCTTCATTCAAAAAGAGGACAAGGTGATAATATCTATCTCATAAGGTAGCTTGAGGTTTAAATGAATTAATCCATGTGAATTGTTTAAAATAGTATCTGATATATAGTAAGCCCTCCAAAAGAGCACCAATGATCATTTTTACAAAACTGTTTTTAGGGACACTGACATCATCTTTTTTGGATGTTGATATAAAAGGGCCTGATCTAAGACTCTTGCTCATCCTTAAGGTGTCAGGTTGAGTAGGAGTTAGCTGGGAATCAGGGAGGAGTGAAGGCTCTAAAGAGAGAGATACTATCAAGAATGGAAGTCAAATGATGTGATTTGACCAGATTCAGGTTTTAGAAAGATACCTGTTAGCTCCAGAGACTATAACTTGGAGGTGGAAATATAGGCAGCAGAGAGACCAGTTAAGATACTAATAGAATATTTTAGGTCAGAGATTATACGAATCCGGAATAGGACACACATAATAAGAAAAGCAGGGGTGAGCACGAAAGTCTATATGGAAAGCATGGATAGAACTGGACAATGGATGGAATATGAGAGGGAGAATTCAATATCAAACCCCAATTAAAAAAAAAAAAAGAGCTGGTTGCTGTCAGGTCAACACCGACTCATGTCCACCCCATCCATGTGTGTAGAGTAGAACTGTGCTCCATAGGTTTGTCAAGGCTTTGTCTTTTCGGAAGCAGATCACTAAGCCTGTCTTCTGAGGTCCCTCTGGATGGATTCAAACCTTAGTTGAACACTTAACTTATTGTGCCAGCCAGGGACTCCTAAACCCCAATAAGTAGGTTGCAAAAATGATCCTGAAGTCCCTGGGTGTTATAAACAGTTAAGCACTCAGCTACTAACCAAAAGGTTAGAGGTTTGAGTGGGCACAAATGTCTCTTGGAAGAAAATCCTGGTGATTTATTTCTGAAAAATTAGCCATTGAAATCCCTATGGAACATATTTCTGCTCTGAGACACATGAGGTTACCATGAGTTGGAATAGACTCCAGGGCATTCCAGAATCATTAGAAGCCATAACAAAATTTTTTAGCATCAGAAAAGAGCCTTCCAAGTGAGCTAACTTTGAATAAAGAGCACTTACTTAACTGTTCATATTCTAAGTCTTACCAAGAAAAACTAGTCACAGCAATCCTGAAAATTAGTATAATTCTTTTGGAAAAATAACTTGATGATAGACATAAGAGCCATAAAACTGTTCATAATCTATCATGTAATAGTTTCACTTTGGATAAATTATTTCAGGGGTTTAGTCAGTAGTGGGATAAGAAATAATGTACACAATGATGTAATTTGGGCGTTATCAATAATAGGGAAAATTAAATTTGGGCGTTATAAATAATAGGGAAAAGCCTGATGACCTTCAGAAGGAGAATGGTTACCCATATTGAACATTAACTTCGTAAAATGTTAAACAACCAATTAGAATTACATGTTTTAATAATTCCCACCATCCATTGAGTTCACTGTTGTCTTAGTTATCTAGCGCTGCTATAACAGAAATACCACAAGTGGATGGCTTTAACAAAGAAAAACTTATTCTCTCACAGTCTAGGAGGCTAGAAGTCTGCATTCAGGGTGCCAGCTCCAGAGGAAGGCTTTCTTTCTTTGTTGGATCTGGGGGAAGGTCCTTGTCATCAAACTCAGTGCAGGAACCTCGGGTCCAAAGGATGTGCTATTCTCCTGGCTCTTGTTTCTTGGCGGTATGAGGTCCCCATCTCCCTGCTCTATTCACTCTTTTCTATCTCAAAAGAGATTGACTTAAAACACAACCTAATCTTGTAGCTGGAGTCCTGACTCATTAACATAACTGTTGCTAATCCCATCTCATTAACATCATAGAGGTAGGATTTACAACACATAAAAAAATCACATCAGATGACAAAATGGTGGACAATCACACAATACTGGGAATCATGGCCTAGCCAAGTTGACAAACATTTTGGGGAGACACAATTCAATCCATAACAGCTGTAGTATACTTTATAGATTTTTGTCATGTAATCGTCTCAACTATTCCCAACAGTAAGTACTGGCATTGCCATTTTACAAGGAAAAAAATTAAGCTGCAGAGGAATTAAGAAAATTTCCCAAGGCCATCCAGTTAATGAGTGGTAAAGGGACTAGAGATGCCATGGATCTGTTTTATTAAGGGATTTAGAAGTCAGTTGTGTGAGCTCATGGCTCTAAGAAACTCCCAGTCTAGCTTCAATAAGTGCGAAATAATGAAACAAAGATTCCAACTCTGCTCAGTACTGTCTGACTGTAAAGCCTATGCTCTGAACACCAGGCTTATGTCTAAGTACTAAGTGAGAAGAGATGGACACCATGCAGTCTATGGTTTCAACTGTAAAATGTTTAATGTCAAAAAGGTGAATAAAAGAAGGATACATGGAGAAATGAGAACTTAAGTGTTATACTTTTTTTTTTTTAATTTTCTTAGAAATCATTGCGGTTTTGTTTTACAAAGGACAAATTTAAGAAAAGTGGATGTTATGGTCAAGAAAAAGCTTTTATAGTATGTCTTATACACTCAAACTTCTTGCTGACATCTCTAACTTCAAATAATTTTTTAAAATCCATAAACAAATATTTATTGAATTTCTACTATTTGCTTAAAAATAAATCTGAACTATTACCTCAGTTACCCAAGAATTAGCTCTAAAAGCAAAACAATATAAAGCATGGAAAACGTCATGTGTTAGATGCACAAAGGAAACCTTGGTGGCGTAGTGGCTGTTACCCAAAGGGGTCAGCAGTTCGAATTTGCCAGGCACTCCCTGGAAACTCTATGGGGCAGTTCTACTCTGTCATATATTGACTCGACGTCAATGGGTTTTTTTTTTTTTTTTGGTAGATGCCCAAATATAGTTTTATTATTAAAACCAATTGGATTCTAATTTTGATTAAGTTATTTTACTATTGTTTTTTGTGAACTTATTTTTTAATTCAGTTTCTTATAGCAGAATATGATTATTTTTAATTATCTGAATTCTAAAAATAATCAAATTTCTAAGTAAGAATTCTTATTTTTTATGTTTCATTTTACTCAGCATTTCCTCTATGCTACACACTACAAAGTGAAACAAATTTAATTCTCTGAAATAAAAAAAAAATTATCTAATAAACCTGTATACTAAATAAAGCAACATATTAATTAGAAATATTTTCATAAAAATAAAAGTTTAAAAACTTCAGCAAGGCAGTAAAAGGTAGCAATGACGCATCAGAATGCCTGGGTTTGAATGCTAACTCTGCCACTTAAGATCTTGGGAAAAGCACTTATCCTTCTCAAACCTGACTTTCCTCATTTGTAAAACCGGGTAAATAAAATTTCCTCTCTCCCAAAGATGTTATGGAGCTTAAAATACATGCCTAATACATGAAAATATTAGCTGTTTTCATTAAGTCTAAAAGCAGGATGCTTGGCTTTTTTATTCCTAAAACAAGTTTTTAAATTTCCACTAAAAACCAAACCAAGCCTATTGCCATCGAGTCAATTCAAACTCACAGTGACCCTATAGGTCAGAGTAGAACTGCCCCACAGGGTTTCCAAGGTTGTAAATCTTTCTAGAAGCAGACTGCCACATGGTTCTCCTGCAGAGAGACTGGGGGGTGGGAACCACTGACCTTTCCGGTAGCAGCCAAGCACTTAAGGGCTTCTTTCTATGTTTTAGCCAAAATCTTAGTAGAAGAAAACGTCCATAAATTTAGTCTGGAACTCAAATCAGGCAATCTTTGTTTTCCACACTGAAAATTTACAATGGTATTTAGCTAGCATTATGGCTTGACGGCACCTAAGAACAACAAAAACGACAGGGACTTACAATGCAATGACTTAAAACTCAAAAGTTACGAAAACTCCGAAGTGTTTTTAAAAATTCAGCATTCCACCACCCACCCAGGTAAAAAAGTTGCTTATTATCTCTTTTTTTTTTTTTTTCCTTTTTCATTCTTTTGTTTGGAATAAAATAAAATCTCTGAATTTTTTATTTTTGATCACTTTCAAGTGATGTTCTTGTATTCTTTTGAATCAGCAGAATTTATACAATGACTTAAGTTCATTTAAACTTTTTGTTAAATTGAACATCTGCTTTTTACAGACTGGAGAAAGATGGTAAGTGTGTGAGTGTGTGTACGCGCGCGCGCGTGCGCGCACGCGAAAAGGGAAAGAGAAGACAATATAAGAGACAAAATGACTTATACTGCCCTAACGCAGTACAATGCACAAAGTACTAGTGTAACTGCCTTTATTGCTCTCCAGATTCTAAGGTGGGTGAGAGTAGGGATTAAATACATCCCCAACATTTGACCCAATACCTTGCACATAGGGAATACGATTAGAGTAATATATCTTTAAATAAGCGTTTACAACTTAAGAAGGATAAATATAACAGACAGTAATTAAAAGGGGAAATCCTGGTGGCATAGTGGTTAAGTGCTATGGCTGCTAACCAAAAGGCCAGCAGTTCGAGTCCACCAGGCACTCCTTGGAGACCCTGGGGGGCAGTACTACTCTGTGCTATAGGGTCGCTATCAGTCGATTTCGACTTGACGGCAACGGGTTTTTTTTTTTTTTTTTAATTAAAGGATGGGATGAGGATACAGAGAGAAATAAAGGATGGTGTTGCATTACTGAGGTAAGACAGTAAGCCAGCTTTAAAGAGATATATAAATAGATGTGATGAATTTGCTAATGCCTTGTTAATAAGAATGAAAAATGACCATTCCTTGCTTCATCTGCTTCCTGTTTATTCTAATTGCATGAGGGAACGGATAGGTAAGTACACACTTGGTCATCAATCTTGAATCTTAGATTTCTGGTGAAAGTCCAGATTAAAAAAAAAAAAACCCAGAATACTTATTTTGAGGACATAGGATTATGAAAAACTGTAGAATCAGAGGGAGTCATCAGAATACTAAATTTCAGATTTATAAATGCCCTTAGAGTAAATTCATCATGGAAGCTATTGTTTTCATTATGCTTTTCTGTAGGGGGATTATTTGAAGCTCATAGAGCCTTACTTCAAAGCATGTATGATTTATGTTTGCTGGGCAGAGAAATTTTTCCTTTTGACATCTCTGAGAAAAACACTGTTCTGCCAAATAGCCTCTTGCCCCTCGCCCTTTTTTTGAGGCAGCAACATAAAATGTTCCCAGCATTAAATACTGGTGTCAACAAATGGAACTAAGATTTACTTCAAAGCGGCAGCTTTCCCTTGGAAACTGAACACCCTGTTTTTGTTTGGCATTGATTATTACTTTTTTTTTTTTCTGTTTATTTAGTTCAAAGAAATCTTTGCAAAGTTTTAAGAAACAAGGTACATAAACTCCCATAACTGCGGGGTCCAGCAGCTTCCTCTGGTATGCTATCAACAATTAATGTCTATACCCTGCTATATTCATAGAACTAAAAAAAATTATTTTCCCATTTAAATTAATCATTATCATCCTCATCTGCTAAATATTAAACTTCAATTTATGTGCAGCTAAGGCTTACTATATTTATACAAAATAATTATACTTTCTGTCACTTCTTAATGTAATAATAGTAATAATAATGTTAATAAATGACAATATCTAATATTTTATAGAGCCTTATATTTTGAGTAGTGTTTTCATATTTATTCTACCTCAACCCTTACATCTCTGTGAGATTAATAGAGTTTGAGGAGACTAAATTCCTACAAAGATCACATGCTGTATGTATTTTGATGTCTCATATTTTATATTAAACCTGAACTAATGAACTGGAATCCCTGCTGGTACAAATAGTTAAGGCTCTCAGCTGCTAATGGAAATATTTGAAGTTTGAGTCTACCCAGAGGAGCCTTGGAAGAAAGGCCTGGAGATGTACTTCTGAAAAATCAGCCATTGAAAACCCTGTGGAACACAGTTCTACTCTGACACACATGGGGTCATGATGAGTCAGAAATGACTCAGTGGCAACTGGTTTTAATGTATAAGCTAGAACTGGACATGACCTAATAGCTTAAGAATACATCTGTAAGCAGATGCAATTAGTACAGAGCTGGCATTGTCAGAACTGGTTGGACACACTATCAGGTTAGAAACTTGGAACATGGCATCTACTTCTTTTTCAATGCCCCAAAGACATGACAGCTATCTTCATGTGACATTTGACTCTATTTTATGTTAATGCATCATTTCTATTAGTGATTTCTAGAAAAGACTTTCTAATTGGTGTTATCACTGACAAGTTTTGGAGTACACTAGGGATTCTGTTGAACAGAATATCACAGCATATTCATAGGCTTCTGTAAAGGCTGCAGAAATCCACCACAGTTGGCTGATAGCCCAATAATTGTGAGCTGTTGCCTTACTGCTAATATTAGACTTTGCTGATTCTGAATGCTGACTAATTCAGTTAAGTGCTGTGAACATAAAGGAAAGCATATGGATCTAGCTTTATTGAGCACTACCATGTGCTAATCCCTTACTGGGCACTCGGTTTACATTTTTCACCACTCATCTCACAGTATATCATACATACTGTGTTGGCTAGCATGTTGCTATGATGCTGGAAGCTATGCAACCGGTATTTCAAATATCAGCAAGGTCACCCATGGTGGACAGATTTCAGCAAAGCTTCCAGACTAATACAGACTAGGAAAAAGCACCAGGCAGTCTACTTGCAAAAAAAAAAAAAAAAAATAGCCAGTGAAAACCTTATCAATAGCAGTGGAACACTGTCTTATATAGTGCCAGAAGATAAGACCCTTAGCTTGGAAGGCACTCAAAATAGGACTGAGGAAGAGCTGCCTCCTCCAAGTAGAGTTGACCTTTTTAAAGTGGATGGATTCAAGCTTTCAGGACCTTCATTTGCTGATGTGGCATGACTTAAAATGAGAAGAAACAGCTGCAAACATCCATTAATAATTGGAAAGTGGAATGTATCAAGTATTAATCCAGGAAAATTGGAAGTAGTCAAAAATGCAATGGAATGCATAAAGATCGATATCCTAGGCATTAGTGAGCTGAAATGGACTGATATTGGCCATTCTGAATTAGACAGTCACATGGTCTACTATGCCAGGAATGAAAAACTGAAGAGAAATGGTGTCACATTCATAGCCAAAAAGAACATTTCAAGGTCTATCCTGGGGGTACAACACTGTCAGTGATACATAATATCCACACGCCTACAAGGAAAACCAGTTAATATAGTATTCAAGTTTACCCACTAACCCCTAAAGCCAAAGATGAATAAATTGAAGATTTTTACCAATTTCTGCAGTCTGAAATCGATGAAGATGCATTGATAATTACTGGTGATTGGAATGCAAAAGCTGGAAACTAAGAAGAAGGATCAACGGTCAGAAAATATGGCCTTGGTGATAGAAACGACTCCATAGAGCACATGATAGAATTTTGCCAAAACAACAATTTACTCATTGCAAACTTCTGTTTTCAACAACATAAATGGTGACTACACACATGGATTTTGTCAGATGGAATACACAGAAATCAAATGGACTACATCTGTGAAAAGAGATGATGGAGCTCAATATCATCAGTCAGAACAAGGCCAGCAGACAACTGTGGAACAGATCATCAATTGCTCGTATGCAAGTCTAAGTTAAAGCTGAAGAAAATCAGAGCAAGTACACAACAGCCAAGTATGACCTTGAATATATCCCACCTGAATTTAGAGACCATCTCAAAATAGATTTGACTCATTGAACACTTACTAACAAAGATCAGATAAGTTGTGAAATGACATCAAGGACATCATCCATTAAGAAAGCAAGCGGTCATTAAAAAGAAAGAAAAGACCAAAATGAATGTTAGAAGAGACTTTGAAATTTGCTCATGAACACAGAAGAGCTAAAGAGAATGGAAGAAATGAAGTTAAAGAGTTGAATGGAAGATTTCAAAGAATAGCTTGAGAAGACAAACTAAAGTATTATAATGAAATTTGCAAAGATCTGGAATTAGAAAGCCAAATGGGAAGAACACACTCAGCATTTCTCAAGCTGAAAGAACTGAAGAAAAAAATCAAGACTGAAGTTTCAATACTGAAGGATTCTATGGGGAAAATATTGAACAGTGTAGGAAGTATCAAAAGAAGGTAGAAGGAATACACAGCGTCAGTGTACCAAAAAGAGTTGGCCAACTTTCAACCATTTTAGGAGGCAGCATATGATCAGAACTGATGGAATGGAAGGAAGAAATCCAAGCTGCACTGAAGGCATTGGTGAAAAACAAGGTTGCAGAAATCGATGGAATACCAATTGAGATGTTTCGACAAACAGATACAGTGCTGCCGGTACTCACTTATCTGGGCCAAGAAATTTGGAAGACAGCTACTTGGCCAACCAACTGGAAGAGATCCATATTTTGTGCCAATTCCAGAAAAAAAAAAGGTGATTCAACAGAATGTGGTATTATCGAACAATATCATTATCATTATGCACAAGTAAAATTTCGCAGAAGATAATTCAAAAACTGTTGCAGCAGTACACTGACAAGGAACTGCCAGAAATTGGAGTGTGTTCAAAAGAGGACATAGGGTGAGAGATATCCTTGCTCCTGTCAGGTGGATCTTCGCTGAAGGCAGGCAGTACCAGAAAGATGTTTGCCTGTGTTTTGTTGACTATGCAATGGCATTAGGCTGTGTGGATCACCACAAATTATGGAAAACACTAGAAGAATGGGAATTCCAGAGCACTTATTTTGCTCATGAGCAAATGGTACACAGAACAAGAGGCAGTCGCTCAACGATAACAAGGGGATTCTACATTGTTTAAAGTCAGGAAAGGTGTGCGTCAGGGTTGTATCCTTTCACCATATCTATTCAATCTGTATGTTAAACAAATAATCTGAGAAGCTGAATTATATGAAGAAGAAATGGCATCAGGATGGGAGGAAGACTCATTAAGAGCCTGTCATATGCAGATGACTCAGCCTTGCTTCCTGAAAGTGAAGAGGACTTGAAGCACTTACTGATGAAGATCAAAGACCACAGCCTTCAATATGGATTACACTTCAACATGAACAAAGCAAAAATCCTCACAACTGGACCAATAAGCAGCATCATGATAAACAGAAAAAAGATTGAAGTTGTCAAGGATTTTACTTTACTTGGATCCACAATCAACACCCATGGAAGCAGCAGTCAAGAAATCAAAAGATGCATTGCGCTGGGCAAATCTGCAAAAGACCTCCTTAAAGTGTTGAAGAGCAAAGATGTCACTTTGAGTACTAAGGTGCCCCTGACCCGAGCCATCGTGTTTTCAATCACCTCTTATGCATATGAAAGCTGGGCAGTGAATAAGGAAGACCTAAGAAGAAATGATTCCTTTGAATTGTGGTGCTAGCAAAGATATTGAATATATCATGGACTGCCAAGAACAAACAAATCTGTCTTGGAGGAAATACACCCAGAATGCTCCTTAGAACCAAGGATGGCGAGACTATGTCTCACATACTTTGAACATGTTATCAGGAGGGATCAGTTTCTGAAGAAGAACATTATGCTTACCAAAGTAGAAGGTCAGCAAAAAAGAGGAAGACCCTCAATGAGATGGATTGACACACTGGCTGCAACAATGGGCTCAAGCATAACAATGATTGTGAAGACAGCGCAGGACTGGGCAGTATTTCATTGTGTTGTACATTGAGTTGGAACCAACTCGATGGCACCTAACAACAACTATTTACATTATGACATTTCATACTCAAAATAGTTTGGTGAGATAGATATCGGTAGTTTTGTAGATGAGGACACTGAAGTAAAGCTCTTGCTTTCAGTTTATAATATAGTTGAAGAGATGGAACACACAAATAACAATCTTTTTTTTTTTTAATCTTCTTGGGTAATTTTATAATTAGTAGCTTATTTTAAAGAAACAGAATCTTTAAATTACAATTAATTTTACTAATATTATTATGTCTGAATAATATTTGGAGGTATTTTATGGGGAATATTCTTTCCTGCATTCTGTTCCTATGCTTCTTTTCTCCCTTACACCTTTGGAGCCAGCGGCCTTCACTGAACAGGTAGAAGATGAATACAGCTGAGAACAAAGGAGTTACTGAATTTCAGAAGAGAGTGTTAAAAGTGCTTGTCTGCCACAATAGTCTGGAAGTCAAACACTTTGGATTCCTATGTATCAGGACTTGTTGGAAGAGAGGTTTTTCCTGGAATTTCAAAAGCTGGACATTAAGTATCAAGGATTAAACCAGGAGAAATGGGCATATTGGGATTAGAAACCATATAATTGAGAAGAGTGCTCAGTGATTTAATATCTGACTTCCCACCACTAAGGAAATAGGAGTTTCATCATATAGGAAGAGGGAATGCTTCAAAGCGAATAAGACTGGAGTATGGGTACAAATGGTCTCTCAGAATTAAAATCTCAGGGTGAGTGTGACAGAAACATCCAGATAGCTTTAATGGCATCCTTGATATGGAGCTTGTGCTTCTCCCAATGTACAACTCCAGAAGTCTACAAGCTTCCTAGAACATCTTTGATCCACAATTGGCATCTGAGCAACATGGCATTCATGACAGACTAACTGAGGGATCCCTATGAACATGGCTAGAGGGCCACATCCGAAGTTCCTCACAATACAGCAAGACTTGAGGAAAGCAGCCAAAACTTTCTAAGGTGAGCAGGAAGTGCATCTGAAGGGATGAGGAGGCAGAATGAGAAGAACATGAAATGCTGAATGCTGAATGATGAGTGGGCCTGGCAGGACGTACAGAAATTTTTAGAGGGTTGCAGTGAGTGTGCTTGACCAAGCAAGGCCAAGGATCAGAGTACATGAGGGTGCGTGTGCACACACGCACACACACACACACACACACACCATGCGGTAGAAGGAAAGAGAAAGCATAAACTGTTTTAGCCAAAAAGTAACTTGATAAATTTAACAAATACAAACTGCAGCCCTGTGAGCTACCTTGATACTAGTTATAAATAAACTTTAAAAGTTATATTTTTGCAGATCAGAGTTTGCACCCATGGCTATAAATTTAAACCTACTAAAAATTAAAAACATCTAGTGTTTCATAGCTTACAAAATATTTCACATATAACATTTGATCCTTATGACCAAACAGGAAGGTAGATATTAATATTATTATTTTCCTTACATGGATGAAGAAATCAAGACTTATAAAATTTAAGCAGCCTCTCCCAAATTTCTTAGCATTACCTGGTATAGCAAGAATCCAAATCCAGGCTTTACAAAGCTAAATCTCATACTTTTGCCACTATTCTGCATTGGTTTTATTTAATATTGATATATTCAATTTAGAAAACTAAATATTCAGTATATTCTTTCATTTGCATTTAATAGCCATAGGAAAAATAGAAAATTTCAGATATAGGTTTGATGAAATAATTTATATACACACACGCACACACAAATTGCTTAATTTCAAGTTCATTCATTCTTCAAATATTATTTACTGTGTGTTAAGAGCTGGGTAAACAAAAAAGAATAAGATACTATTTCTGATGTCACCAGGAATTCTCATTCTAGTGGAAAAGACAGGCACACAAACAATTAAAACATAACATGATAAGCCAGAGGATAGGGATGTATGCAAATTACTTTGAGAACCAAAAACCAAACCCAGTGCCATCGAGTCGATTCTGACTCATAGTGACTCTATAGGACACAGTAGAATTGCCCCGTAGAGTTTCCAAGGAGCGCCTGGTGAATTTGAACTGCCGACCCTTGGGTTAGCAGCTGCAGCACTTAACCACTATGCCACCAGGGTTTCCACTTTGAGAACACCAAGGGAAAAAAAAAAAACACTAATTTTACCTGAAATGAAAGAAGAAGGGAGGTGTCTTGGTCATCGAGTGCTGCTATAACAGAAATACCACAACTGGATGGCTTTAACAAAGAGAAATTTACTTCTTCATGTAAAGTAGGCTAAAAGTCCAAATTCAGGGCGTCATCTCCAGGAGAAGGCTTTCTGTTGGCCTTCTCATCAATCTTCCCCCAGACTAGGAGCTTGTCCAAGCGGGAACCCCGGGTCCAAAGGACATGCTCTACTCTGGCACTGCTTTCTTGGTGGCATGAACCCCTCTGTCTCTCTGCTTGCTTCTTTCTTTTATATCTCAAGAAATTGCCTCAAAACACAATCCAATCTCCTAGGCTGAGTCCTGCCTCACTAACACAACTGCTACCCATCCTCCCTCATTAACATCATAGAGGCAGGATTTACAGTCTACAGGAAAACCACACAATATTCAGAATCATAGCCCAGCCAAATTCATACACACATTTTTGGGGGGACAGAGCTCAGTCCATGACAGGAGGTAAAAAAAACGTTTCAGGAAGACGGTGATATTTGTAACTAAAATCTAAAGAATAAGCAAAGGAGTTTACCAGTATTTATGGCTGAGAACGTGGCTTGGGACAAGGCAAGGTACATTTCCAGAGCGTCTAGTAACTCAGAATGGCCGGAATATGGGAAAGGGATAGAGCAGAAGTCACTCTGTGTATATGTAATCATTTCAAAGAGTTTGGGCACAGGGCGTCAGGGCTGGTTTTGAATCAGGATAAGTGGCTACACAGACCTGTGTTTCACAAAGTGTCAGGACTGGAGAGCCCCACAAAGGTCCATTTGCAAGAAGAGTCCAGGGGTGGTGAGGGCCCTCGAGGATAGTCAGGAGCCAATGGAGTTGGGCTGGAGGGACATTAAAAGGCCCTGAAAAGGGGGAGTGGTGGTATAACAACAAGGAAAAATGAACTTGAAAAGATAAAACTAGAAGAAAAAGCAAATGTTGTTAATCAAGGGAGAGAAACAGGAGATTTTGAGTTTGAGTGCCTGAGTAAATAATATAAACAATAATCAAAGAGAAGTCATTTAAGGAAAAAGACATTTTCTATCAGTAAAGCAATTATCTGTAAATCATACCATATTTTATTATATTCATACTCTGAAATATCCCAAGGGACAACAGACATTTGGATATACAAGAATGTACAATATATATTTTTTTCAGGTAAGTATATTGAGGGTAAAAAAATAGTATCTTTTATAAATGACATTATCTATACATAGTTGTACAAAAGAGCAACAACATGTTTAGGAATTCTAGCGTTGCATGAATTTTATTTTTTTCTCAAGATTCTGAAATCAGTAAATCCACGGTAACAATAAATGGGATTTCTCAGGACATTAGATAGATTTTGTTGCTTAGTAAGAGACAAAAGGCAATGTCTGATGTAGTGCTGGAAGATGAGCCCCCTGGGTTGGAAGACAATACACAATGGCCACAACAGTGGACTAAAACACCAATGATCAAGAAGATGGCACAGGACTGAACAATATTTCATTCTGTTATGCATAAGGTTGCCATGAGTCAGAGCGGACTTATCAGCAACTAACGGCAACGAATGGACAAAAGACAGTGTTTTAGAGATGTAAGTATTTATGCACTGCCCATTAAAGCCTTATATAACAGTCATAAAATGACAAGAATAAGGTTAGGTAAATGTGCCTTTTTACTTTAATAGTTCAATAAAAAATGTCTACAATGAAATCTACTAAACTGAAGAGATATTTCACTTTTCAATTACAGTGATGATAACATTTATTGAGTTACTAGAATTATTTTAAGTAAATGGCATGCATTAGCTCATGGAATCCTCCCCACCCCACCCCCGAATATCCTATAAGATCAGAATTATTCTGCATATTTTACAGATCAGGAAATAAAGATTTAGAGAGACAAACTCGTCCAAAGTATCCCAGATGGTAAACTGCAGAGCTACAGCCTGTTTCAGATCCAGCTGAAGCTGAACCTTGCTCCTGACAACAAATTCTATACTACCACCTTCACATTTTGCCTTTATAATCAATAAAAAATATATTTCACTGTGACTTTTCCATACTGGTTCTATTAGGGGAAGCAGGATCTCAATAAACCAAGAGGAAGGAGAACCAGCATTTATTATGCCTCAACTAGTGCTAGCCTCTTGTTGCTTTGCATATATTATCCTATGTACTCTTCAAAGCAATCTTATGACTTAGCTATTGTAATTTTTATTGCAGTTGTTCCTCTTTTGAAGAAGAAACTGAAGCTCTGAAGGAAATGGAGGAAGCATTTAGCTTAAAATTATATAGCTTACTGGTAAACAGTAGAACCCAGAACTGTGTGACATATTAGCCAGTGTCCTGCCACTACACCACAATGACATCAGAGGAATAGATAAGATTTCTTTGGAGAATTCAGATCAATTTAAATGGAGTGGAACATTTGCATGAGGGAAAAGCAGGAAATCAGTTGAAGAGAATTTTTAGTGGAATTTGAAGAGTTGAAAGCATCCTGTTAAGAAACTGTGAGTTTATTTTTAAATAAGCAGTGGAGAACCACTGGAGATCTCTGAGAAGAAAAATTAATTCTGTAAAGAAGGCATTCAGAAAGGTTAATCTGGTAGACAGGTGAGGGAAACTAAAGGTGGCAAGACCAATGAATATAACACGTTAAGTTCTTATACACAGGAGAGGAAGGACAAGGAAAGAAAAGTTATATTTTCAATTGACAAAAAATTTGAATTAATTTTATCACAAATTTTTATTTTATCTTCTAATATAACTGGAGACAGTCAGCCCGGTTGAGTCCACCTCTTAATACCTCCACTGTTCAACAATATAGGTCTAAGTCTTAGTAAGCTTATATCCTCTACATATCAGTACAAGAATCCACAGTCCTTCCACTTCAAAACTGATTTTTGTAAGCAAGCATTTTTAGCTAGTTGATACTCAATTTACCTGTGGTATAAAAAAAAAAAAATTTTTTTTTTTTTATATAAAGGAAGGTGTAAGGCATTGTCTTGTAAAATGTATAAGATAAACAGTGGAACTATTTGCTAATTAAAAAGTTGTAGAAGGGTGTATTTCTTAATAATTTATAAAATTCTTTCTGAATTCACCAGTGGGTGTACGTGTCATTCCGACAAGGTCAGTGGCCCTCATTTAAGTGGCTACAAGTGTTTTATCCATGTTGTTCTTGTAAGGACTGCTTACTGTGATGGCCCACAACTTATTCTTGACATTTGCAGCCTCTTTCAAAGCTTCTCTTTTTGTGTCTATGGTACAAATGAATATTGGCATCATACTTCCATATGTGAAGTAAATTATTTTCAAAATGTTAATTTAATTTATACTACATTATGTGCAAGATATAGGCTATTTTTCATCTTTTTAAAAGCTTCATATCTCATCTAACCTGATGGATGAAATGGTAAATATACCTTGGCAGGAAGGCTTGGGATATTTTAAAACATGCAATTTTGCTTATGTAAACCTTTCTTACAATTCTCTAGTTTTTCAACAAAAAGAAAGGTATTTTTGTAGTCTATCAATTACCTCTGTTTCATTTTATCCTCTTGATTTGGCCAGTTGTTGTTGTTAGGCGCCATAAGTCATTTCCAACTCATTAGTGATCCCATGTATAACCGAACAAAAGGCTGCCTGGTCCTGCACCATCCTTACAATAGTAGGTATGTTTGAGCCCATTGTTGAAACTACTGTGTCAGTCCATCTCCTTGAGGGTCTTCCTCTTTTTCGCTCACCCTCTATTTTACCATGATTTGGCATAGAGTTCTTTAAAAATTATATATTTTGATCCTTCATACTAAAAATCTTATTTTATTTTATTGAGGATTACATGAGAAAACTATATATATCATGCCTACATGAGTTCCTGAAAAGATACTAGGCCCCCAGTCAAAAAACTCCTTTCAGAAGAAAGGACAACCTTTTACACTATTTGTAAAAAAACTCAATATCATTAATATTACATGAAAGTAAAATTTTAATGAAGATAATCCAAAAACAGATGCAGCAGTCCATCGACAGGGAACTGCCAGAAATTCAAGCTGGATTCAGAAAAGGACATGGAAAAAAGGATATCATTGCTGATGTCAGATGGATCTTGACTGGAAGCAGAGAATGACCAGAAAGATGTTTACCTGTATTTTGTGGACTGTGCAAAAGCATTTAACTGTGTGGATCATAACAAATTATGGATAACATTGTGAAGAATAGGAATCCACAACACTTAATTGTGCTCATGCAGAACCTGTACACAGACCAAGAGGCAGTCTTTTAATGAGAACGGGGGATACTGCATGTTTTAAAATCAGGAAATGTGTGTGTCAGGGTTGTATCCTTTCATCATACTTATCAATCTGTATTCTGAGCAAATAATTTGAGAATCTGCACTATATGAAGAAGAATGCGGCATCAGGACTGGAAGAAGAATCATTAACAACCTGTGATATGCAGATGACATATTACTTGCTCAAAGTGAAGAGGGCTTGAAGCACTGAGGAAGATAAAAGACTACAGCCTTCAGTATGGATTGTACCTCAAAATAAAGAAAACCAAAATCCTCATAACTGGGCCAGTAAGCAACATCATGATAAACAGAAAAAAGATTGAAGTTGTCAAGGATTTGATTTTACTAGGATTGCCAATCAACACCCATGGAAGCAGCAGTCAAAAAATCAAACATTGTGTTGCACTGGGCAAATGTGCTGCAAAAGGCCTCCTTGAAGTGTTAAAAAGTAGAGATGTCACCTTGAAGACTAAGGTGCCCTTGACTCAAGCCATGGTATTTTCAATTGCCTCATATGCATATGAAAGCTGGACAATGAATAAGGAAGAACAAAGAAGAATTGATGCCTTTGAATTATGGTTTTGGCAAAGAATATTGAATATGCCATGAACTGCCAGAAGAATGAACAAATCTGTCTTGGAAGAAGTACAGCCAGAATGCTCTTTAGAAGCAAGGATGGTGACATTTCATCTCATGTACTTTGCACATGTTATCAGGAGGAACTAGCCCCTGAAGAACATCATGTTTGGTAAGGTCAGCGAAAAAGAGGAAGATCCTCAACGAGATTGGTAGACACAGTGACTACAATGATGGGCACAAGCATAGCAACGATTGTGAGGATGGTGCAGGACCGGGCATTTCTTCGTTCTGCTACACACAAAGGGTCACTATGAGTTGGAACCAACTCGATGGCATCTAACAACAACAACAAATAAATTCATTTTGAAGTAATTTTGTAAATGTTCAAAATAAAACATCTCAAAGAATCATAAAGGTACCATTTGGATCATTATAATAGTTCATATTTGAAGAACAAGTATGGAACACTTTGTATATAGCATTATGCTAGATAAACAGTGTCATGAGAGAATCTGAATAGAAGAGGCTTCCCTCAGGAAATGACCAGTCAGTTGAGATCTGAAGACAGAATAAGAGTTAACTTGGTTAAGAGGGAACTTAGAGAACAGTGCGTGCAAAGCCTCCAAGGTTGTGAAGACCAATGTGTTTGGACATATAGGAAGTGAAGCTAGAGTGTAATGGTAAAACTGGACAGCCATGTGGGAAAAATTCTGGAATTGGTCTTTGTCCTAAAACATCTGGCAAATTAATAAAGTGTTCTAAATAGGTGGGGGTAAGATGATTAAATTTGCATGGCCAAAGGATGACCAAGGCAAGAGGGTGCTAGATTCTTTTTTTTATACATAAAATTATTTAATCATCACACCATTTATGTTAAATGAGTATTATTATGTTCATTTTATAGATGAAGAAATTATGATTTAGAGACTTAAAATAACATTCCTAAGCTAGAAAGGAACAGAAAAAAATTAAAAAACAAAGTAAAGCCATAATTTTGGTCTCATTCCAAGTCAAATGCACATGCCACTATACCACACATGTCAGAAGAATACAATTCTGACAAATACTTGATTAAAGTAATAATTTCAGCACCAGAATATTAAATAGCAGGAGAATGATATAGCTTAGACAACAAGGGGAAATAATAATCCCATGTCTTCTAAAATAGAAGACCCCTAAATACCCTTAAATATTTCTGCCTTATGATATGAACAAGAAATGAGTTTCTGAAAAATTAATCACTCTGTCCACCTTTGCCTCTGAAGCTCTTTTTTGTGGTCAGCATGGAGTGCACTTTAGCAAACACCATAGCCAGTCTCAACAGGATATTGAAGATGCGGGAAGCAAGAGACTACCAGCCTTGACAAGTACAAAAACCAAGGCCATCTTAATGGCCATATTCAGAAAAATAAGTTAACTCTTTTCATCTGCCTCAAATTGATCCTGAGTTGCATTTTCTCTGCCATTTTGCTGATTCAGCTGGGTGCAGAAGATATTAAGAGGCTGAACTGGTAGTCCCAAATACCTTTCCGTCTTGGAGAGGACTCACATAAAAAAAAAAAAAAAAAAAAAATTTTTTTTTTTTTTCATACACACTGACGATGTGATAAAGCGAAACCCTCTGGGGGTCTTTGTGGGGATATCCCCTCCATCAGTGGGGGCAGGGTGGGGGAGGGGGAAGGAGACAGAGCAAGCTAAAGTAATGTAACCCTGTTGGCATTCATAAGACAATTCAAATGACTTTGCTGGACCCTGGGTTTGTTGATAATCTGTAGCTGAAAATAATGCTTATTTTTTTAAAATAATTTCCTCAATTGGGAATAAGGTGTTTTCGTTAAATAGCAAGTCAGAAATTATAAAATAATTCTACTTCAGCATGATAATTCTTGAATATAAAACAGTCATTTTCAAACACAGCAGTCTGTCTCTGTTTTACATATTGGGGTTTTTTTGGAATATTTCACTTGAGTAAGCATTCCATAGTTATAAAAATGTTTGAGAACCATTGATGTAATGGTGATTGTGTTATCTTTTTAAAGTAGGAATTCAAGTAGTTTCAAAAGAACACCTATGGAGGTGTCAGCACTGAAAGATTTATTTACTTCCGAAGAATTTATTTTAATTAAAAATATTCCCAATTTCAGTGATTTCTTAGAACAAAACAAAACAAAAATTTCTTTGTGAAAATAAATTTAAGGTAATAAACTGTGGTTATAATGCAAAGTTCTGGGTTAAGTAGACTTGAACAAAAATAAAATCTAGAAGGTTTTGAACATTAAAGGAAATTTCTGGTTATAACTTTATAACTGATAGAAGTTCCAAAGTACATCAATTCCTAAAATCTTAATCACTCCACAAATCCTCCAGATTTTGATAAAATAAACTTTTATTTCATAACTACCTGTCAATGCTTGAGAAGATAAGAAATTCTCTTTCCTCAAGCTAAAATTGAATTGCTATTAAAGTTTACCTAAATTTCAAGGTGAATGTTACTTTTTCCAAATGCCCCACAACCTAAGGAAATAGTAGGGCATACCAACAAACCAAACTCATTGCTGTTGAGTTGACTTCAACTCATAGCAACTCTCTAGGACAGAGTAGAACTGCCCCATAGGGTTTCCAAGGCTGTATGTAAATCTTTACAGAAGCAGAGTGCCACATCTTTCTCCCATGGAGCGACTGGTGGGTTCAAACCACCAACCTTCCAGTTAGTAACCAAGTGCTAAACTACTGTGCCACCAGAGCTCCTTAGCAGGCCATAAACCAAAAACCATTGCCGTCAAGTTGTTTCCAACTCATGGCGACCCGATAGGACAGAGTAGAACTGTCCCATAGAGTTTCCAAGCAGTGCCTGGTGGATTTGAACTGCCGACCTCTTGGTTAGCAGCCATAGCGCTTAACCACTGCGCCACCAGGGTTTCATAGCAGGCCATAGCAAGGGTAATTTACTTTAGAAATTTGAGAAAATATTTCAACTCAACCAAAGAAGAGACAAATTATAGTCATCAGTACACCTGCACTTAACACTCTGCATGTTGTCTAAGTTAAAAAAGCCAGCAATAAGACCCAGGAAGGTCTTCGTAACACTGCTATTATTACCTCTGAAGTCAGCCCAGTTGAAGGCATTATGGTAAGGTAAGAAAACCATCTTTTAGAGTGTAACTGCTAGAAGTACAACTCCAAAGGTAGGCATAGATTGAAAAGAGTCTGAGTTCCCTTAGGAATGCACCCTCTGCGCAGCCATTTATAGTATCTTAACTGGCATAACTCAGTACCAGGAAATTCTGAAGGTGAAGGACTCTAAGAAAGGGACCACACAGGGGACAACTTGCAAATGCGTGTAGGCTTGGCCAGAGAAATCCACTGTATGCCTCCCTGGGTAGCTCAGGGCTAAAAAAAAAAATGCTAAAAAGTGCTTGAAACAGGTCCCTTAAAACAAACTCCACCAGTGGCTAACACCCTTCTGCTCATCTCAGTTAAACAAGTATAAAAAGAACAAGAATGTTTCTTCCAAACTGTAAAGCATAGTAAAAAATTATGGAAGAAATTAGTATTCAAAAGGAGTGAGTATGCATTCATGTTTTCTTTTCGTGCCAAAGAATAATTAAAAGAAAACCAAGATAGCAATACAAAGTGAGTCACTATAATGTATACCCAATTTTCAATCATTTGAAAATATATTTTTTCTTAAAAAAGAGGCTTTATTTCGCCCACAAAATTATTTATTTCCAGTAATTTTATATAGGAGTAAATGTTTAGTTTTATAAATGTGTGCTCTGTGTTAGTCAGTTATTCAATTTTCTTCATATTAGTGTCAATCTCTAGTTACACTTGAATATATTGGCTCCTTCTCCAGGGTTCTCCATTTAATAAATTGTTCCTCCATGTATCCAGTTGCTCATGCCAGAAATCTGGGAATTATCCTTGATACACCACTTTCTCTCACTAAACTCCTCCCACAATCAATTCAGCATTGAATCCCATAGGTTCTACAAAGTATGTCTCAGTTCTATCCGCCTCTTTCTGTTTCCACTACCAAACCCTAGCCGAAGCTACCTAATGTCTTGCCCAAACTATTACAAACATCTCCTCCCTAATACACTGCTAACTGAAAGATTGGAGGTTCTAGTCTACCCAGAGGCACCTCGGAAGAAAGGCCTGGAATTATCTTGCCCTTTCTTTTTGTAGGCTAACAAAAAACTGCTATTATTTTGTTGTTAGGTGTTGAAGCATAGTGACACTATGTACAACAGAATGAAACACTACCTGGTCTTGTGCCATCCTCACAATCATTGCTATGTTTGAGCCCGTTGTTGCAGCCACTTTGTCAATCCATCTGATTCAGGGTTTTCCTCTTTTTTGCTGACCCTCTACTTTACCAAGTATGATGTCCCTCTTCAGGGATCGATCCCTCCTGATAACATGTCCAAAGTGAGCAAGACAAAGTCTTGCTATCCTCATTTCTGAAGAACATTCTGACTGCACTTTTTCAAGACAGACTTATTCGTTCTTCTGGTAGACCACAGTATATTTAATATTCTTTGCCAACACCATAATTCAAATGCATAAATTTTTCTTTGGTCTTCCTTATTCATTGCCCAGATTTTGCACGCATATGAGGCAATTGAAAATACCAGGGCTTGGGTCATGTGAACCTTAGTCCTCAAGGTGACATCTTTGCTTTTTAACACTTTAAAGAGGTCTTTTGCAGAAGATTTGTCCAATGCAATATGTCATTTGATTTCTTGACTGCTGCTTTCATGGGCACTGATTGTGAATCCAGGTAAGTGAAATCCTTGACAACTTCAATATTTTCTGTTTATCATGATGCTGCTTATTGGTCCAGTTGTGTGAATTTTTATTTTCTTTATGTCAATGTGTAATCCTATTACTTTAGAAGTCTTATTTAAATGTTTGCTAACCTGACAGGCTACATAGCCTTCATTTTATTCACTCTCAGTCCCTCATTTTATTCACTCTCAGTACTTCTGTATTTTCCACCTTAGCTCTTATCATAACTTGTAATTTTGCCTTCCCTGGAATGATTAAATTTTTAAGATTCATCTACCCCTTTAGACTGTAAGGTCCATGAAGATAGGGGCCACATTTATATTCAGTTTTGCTTATCATAGATCCTAGTACATAATAAGAGTTTGATAAATGAGAATGAATGAATGCATGAACTTGAGTGTAATTTATTAAATCTAGAAAAAGTTGCAGTTTCTTATAGATATGGGAGATTTTTTTTTTATTCTAAAAGTTATCCAAACAATCTACATAATGAGAAAATATATATTGTTCTGGTTTCTTTGATTTACAAACCAGAGGCATTGTTATTGAGTCGCATAAAAACACTAGCATAGTTCTTAGACTTACACGAGAATTTCACTTTCTCTTAAATTCAGTGAATATGAGAGAAAGGAAAGATGGGGCTACAGAATCAACTCCATGGCAAAATTTTCGTTCTTTCTCTTTTTAAGTTATGCTGCAGTTAAGAAACAACTCCCCAAATATCAACACAGCAATAGTTTATTTCTTGCTCATGCATGTGTCCAAAGTATGTGTGCAGGACAGCCTATATTTATTATCCTGTAGTTGTTTAAGGGCTAGGCTGAGAGAGGGTCCATTATGATGCCTGCTTCTACAGTTGCTGCATTAGAGGAGAAGCAAATAGTGCACTGGGCTCAAATACTTCTACTCCTCACTTTTACTCCTATTTGCATTGACCAAAGCAAGTTATACGGTCATGCCTAACTTCAAAGAAGGTCTCAAAGGTCTAGTCCTATCACGTGCTCACAAAGGAAAAAGGAGAAGAAACTGATGGTGAACAGTACTGGTGACTACCAACCATTTAGAGGCATTCAGAAGCATAAGTGAAATTATTTCTCCATTCATTCAATAAGCATTTTCTCTGCACTAGGCTGTAAGCTAGTTTGGTAGGGATAAAAACCAAAGTTACCCTATATATGTGTCAGTGAAAGAGATAGCCATTTAAATAACTACTTAAACAGCAAAGCTAGGAATGAATGGTCTACGTAGTGAAGTATCCCAAAAAGACCAACTTAAAGTGACCTTTAGGGGATAGAACACAATTTGAAGGTTTAATCATTTAAAAATAGTAGAGAGTGTTATTAAGGAACTCTAAGGTTTCATTAATCTATATTCATATATTTAATATATTTTTCATTTAGCCAAACACCCTAAAAAGATGTTAGCAACTTAACAGTGATCTTTACTTAGCTTAAGGGTATATTTCTTACTTAACTCACATCTAAAAGGAGAGTACAAAACATTTTGTGTAACATCCTAGAGTTATTGTTACCTTCATTTTCAGTGTAAATACTAGGAGCTATTATTCCATTACAATGCGAGTTCACTACAATGTGAGTTCATCAGCCTATAACTCTTGAATCCTAATACAATGTTCTATCTTATGTACTAAAAAATGCCATATTATCCATTGTTAACAATAATATTAAAAACATTATATGACATTTAAAACAAAAAAAATTATCCATGATACTGTAATTCGACTACAATGTTCTTTTTTCTGTATTCTTTTCTTCACTATGATCCTGCAAGGAAATTCTACCAGGAAAAAGGAGAAGGAGGCTAAGAATATATTTCAGTCTAAAAATTATGGCTAACTTTACATATGCAAAGAAGAGACGTTATCTGTGAACTTTGCGGCTTTCCTGATCAGATGCAGAGTCAAACGGAGTGACAACTCCACGTGTAAGACTGACTGCAGAGAGACTGAGATGTTATTCAGTTAGCAGGTGCCTTTATACTATGTTTTGGGGACTGAATACACCCTGATTTATAAATGGTAGAGAATATAAATGTCTTGCCAACCTGGCTTGGCTCAGCAAGTGCATTTAGGGTAGGATACATAAAGAGTGTTTTGGGGACTAAAAGGTTGGCATACATTCATTTATATTTAAGAAAAGCAGACTTTAAAGCAAGTCTATACAAACTTTGCTCTAACCTTTTTACTCACCAGAACATTTTAGACTTTAAGGTAAATGCATCCTCAATTACCTCTTTTTCCTCTAGTTTTTCCAATATTAGGTATTTTCACAAATGAGCATATACCACATCCAGTACAAAATGTGATTCTGTTAATCCACATGTTATTAATAAAGGTTACTTTCTTTGCTTTTCATATCATACATAGCAGTGCCAGTAGTTTCTTCCTTGGTCAAATTACAAAAGTATATCAGGTTTTGCACCCACACTGTGGGACTGAGCCATCGACTAATAGGTTCTTGTCAAACACACTAGCGAATTGAAGTCAGCCAGACACAGGGTTGGAAGAACAGAAAGGTTTATTCACAGTTTGCAAACTGGCAGGCAGGATCTCGTGACCTAAGGCTGAACCAGGGCAGATTTGCTCCTTTTATAAGGAGTTATGCATGAACAGTGAGGGGAGGATCTTCAGTCTTGTGATGCGTGCACAGTCCACATAATTTTAGTGAATGGGTTTTTGCACAGGGCTCTAAAAATACTGTGCACAGCCCTTAAAAAAAATGGCGACGGCTAGCTACTGTCACCCCAGGAAGGTCATATAGCAGGTAGATCGGAGTCAGTGCGCCTGTGCCTCTGCCCTTTACCAGGAGAAGAGAAGAAATCTGGCGATTCGACTAATCATGATAAGGTGCTGTAAAAGTTGTAACAAAAATGTAGCAAGAGTAGACTTTTCTGAAAACCAACTATTATGGGATGGTTAATAGCGCTTACTCCTTTCATGACTGCCTGCTTCAGGATCCCTTGTTTATACCCCACTCTGGGGTCCACTGTGGTTTTTTTCGGTGGCTTGCTTTTTGTCTGCAGGAAGCAAACCTTAGTTATGTGGGGGTAGGAAAAGCAAGCAAGCAAACACAAAACACACCTTTTACTTATAATGCATGTATAAATAACAGCTCATTCAATAAAATTAGATATTTTGAAAGACAAAGCAGGTATCGTTATGAAGGTAAGTTGAACCCTGGACTGGTAGAGGCTGACATCTTGTCTTAAAGTTTAATACCTAGTCTTAGGACATTCGGATTTTGTCATGTAAAATCGTGTGTGGGATTATATTCACAGATACAGAAATATGTTCCGTTCTATCACACCCACGAGCCCCAGAACAGTACACGGAAAACTGGCATGAATAAGAGCCATTTTACAAATGAGAAGCATAGCTAATGTGCTAATTTAGTCATGGTGGTTTTTCTTCAATTTTAAACATTGTTGCTGCACTAAGAAGGTATAATTTGCATTCTAAGAGGATTATTTGATGTGACTATGTAGGTATATTTTGTTTTAGTCGATATTTTGTTTGCAAATATTTCTATACTTCATTGTTTATAAAATAAATCTAAATTTTAGGAGATTTACACCATAATTCAAAAACTGTTTTATAATTGTTCAAATATGTTTTGGCAAGAAGTTTTAAATGTCTTGCCTTAAAATTCCCAGTAACCAAAGTTTCCCTATAGAGTAAAATTAGAATTTTAGCATTAGAAAAAACATTAAATAAGAAATATTTATTTCAAACTTGTCTCATGACAGCTATCTAGCAGTTAAGAGGGAACTTAATATTTAAAAGAACTCTTCAAAATATAAACTTGTAATACCAAAAAAATCACAGAAATCAGTCAGCCTCACAAATTCCAATTCTACTATATTTTACTTTCTGAAATAATGTCAGAATATTTTATGGAAAGGCCTAATATAACTCTATTCTTTTTTTTTTTTTTTGTAAGAAAATACATTAATTGGTTCTCAATGAAATTATTAAATTTATGAGAGTCAATTTGTTTGAAATGAACTTAACATTTCTCCATTATTCAATATTCACATAAAAAAAGCTAGCAATATACTAAAAAGATCAATAACTTGAAATATTTTAATTTTTGCTAAAAAAGATATAGTATCCAAATTTAGACTACTTTGACATTAATGAAAATTAAGTCTATTCCATATTTCTTAAAAGAAGAAAGCCTTTTGAAAATAGAATACTTAATAGATGTTACATTTATAGCATTAGGCTCTGCCTAGACACTCAAATTAAACTGGAAAGATAAAGCAAATGTCCAAAAATCTTAGGGCAAATAAAACTTGGTCCAAAAATCACACAAAAATGAGAGGAAAAACAAACGCATTTTGGTTGGTGCCATATTGACTGCCTACATTAATCAAATTTATTGGACTAAGGATCCTCTCCCTCTTTCACTCTGCTCACATACAAACCTATTGCCTTCAAGTCATTTCCAACTCATAGCGATTCTATAACAAGGACAGAGTAAAACTTCCCTACAGGGTTTCCAAGGAACGGCAGGTATATTCCAACTGCTGAACTTTCGGTTAGTAGCGAAGCTCTTAACCTGTGCTCCACCGGGGCTTCTGCTCATATATAAGACTAATAGTTCCAGTGGTGCGGTTTTACCTGCACAGGTTGGAAGCCAAGAGATCTGGTTCTATTTCTGTTTCTTCCACTCACAGATATGTGACTTCAGAGAAAGCACTTAGCTGGGCCTCACAGTTTCCTCTTTTGTAAAAGGAGGCCCTTTAAAGTCCTTTCTAGCTCTGAAGTATTATAGACTTGTGAAATGGTATGATTGTGTGTACACATGTGTATATGTGTTTGTGTGTGTGTGTGTGAATTATGAAACAGAATGATTACAGCTGTATGTGTACATAGGTAGGTACGTATATGGCCAATGTTCAGTAATAGTTACCCTAAGGACATTGACAATATTTAACATTCACTTGAAGTTTAAATAGATACTTCATTTAATTACAATAGCTTTATAATTGTCTTAATAAATTAATCACACTTGGAATAGGGAAGATAATTTTTTCATGTCTTGAATTACATTGACTGAGAGTAACACTGGACCTTAAACAGCAAATATTCAATGTGATAGGAGTTCTCCAAATAGGTGTACCCAAGGTACACCTCCAACCAAAACAACTTTTTATATGACGCTTACTAGTGGTAAAAACCAGAGACATTGGTAGTTCAGTGGTAGAATTCTCACCTTCCAGGCAGGAAACCTGGATTCAATTTTTGGCCAGTGCGTCTCATGCGCAGCCACTACCTGTCAGTGAAGGCTTGCGTGTTGCTATGATGCTGAACAAGTTTCAGTGGAGCTTCTAGACTAAGATGGACTAGGAAGAAAGGCTTGGCGAACTACTTCAAAGGCTGATCCCCAACCCATCATGGAGATGGCACAGGAGCAGACAGTGTTTCATTCATTGTACATGAGGCCCCCATGAGTTGGGGGCCAACTCCATGGAGCTAACAAAAAGTAGTAGCAAAAACTACAAGGCAAATGCATTAGATGCAGAACATTTAAATGGTTACTACTCAAGAAGTCTAATTATTTGCACTTTTTAATTATTTTAATTATACTATCTGTGTCACACTCGACAGCACTGGGTTTTGGGTGTCACATTAATTCTTTACACTTTTAGCTTAGTGCCCATTGCTCACCTTTTTAGTGCAACAAACGTCTTCATAACACTTAGGCTATATCTCTATACAAACCTTATTGCCTTTCCTGCCATTATCAATAATTTGATAATACAGTCAGCCAGCCATAAAACATTTTGCCATTACACCAAAGTAGTTTTATCTCTCTCAACATGATAATAGCATTAAAATCCTGTATATTTTTTTCTTGATGACTTATGTCAAACAGCGTTTTCAACTTTTTTCCAATGTTCTCTTTTGCTAGCTCTCTTTTCCACCATTCCACCTTCTTCTCTTTCTCCCTATGAAAACTTCGTAAGTGACAATACTTATACTGTTGGTATGTTTATATTTTTTCTGAATAGCTGCCCTTTGTCTATAATTAAAACCAATACCTTCTCACTTAAAAGTAATATGAGAATAAGTGAGAAGCTGTCACTTACCTCTTGAATACCAGGAAATTAAATTTTCTCCTTCATCTGTGCAGCGCACACACACACATTTACATACATATTACACATTTACCTTGTTCTTAACAAATTTGTTATGATGTTATCTTTGTCGTGACATAACTGGCTCTTGGTGTGAAATACATTCTCAACCTTACTGAACCACATGTAGAGCAAAAAAACCCTGGCACAACTAAAGAAACTTATCTTTAAGAAACCCATAAATGAATTCTTTAAACAATGGATGCATCTACCCCACTGTTAAAGTTTTAAGCAGTACAAGTCAGTGCTAATATAAATTTCAGTGCTTTATCCCTGGTAACTTCTGATGCTTTCATGTGTATTAAAGTAAAATAATACATCTATATAGAGATTTTAAGTAAGTTTATCAAGCAGAGAACAAAGTAATAAAAATGGGTATACACAGGAAATTATCTGTTTTATTAAATTTATTTAATAATTTTTCATGTATCTTTGAATGACAAATTATAATTTTTCTATTATGGTTAATAATTTAAATAGCATATATCACAACCCTCCTTAGCTTTATTTATAAAATACATCATCACAGTTTCAAAGTAGACTTGACAACTGTTGAATCAAAAATTGTGTTATTGAAATTCTCCTTAATGTGCTTTTATATGACAGAGCCTAATAGCTTATGAAATGCTTCTGCCATGAATTAATTATGCCAGGAAAATAAACAACAGTGTGTTCTGTGCCAATATTAAGTGTTGGTCACAGAAGTAATATGGTGCATTGCTGCAAAATATGTAAAAAAAAATATATGTAGATCACTCTAAAAAGCTGATTTAAAATATAAATTTTTCTTTATTCATTGCTAAGTAATTCTATGATGTACAGATTTGAGTTATTTAGCAAATATCAAAAAGGGAGCATGGTATGGAGAAAAAGGTACGAGAGTAAAATCTGGATTTTAGGCTTGGCCCATCACTTTCTAGTTATGTGGCATGGATATATCACTTGTTGTCGTTGATTCTCAATTTCTAATCTTTAAAATATTGAGAATAATGCTTCTGACAGGATAATTTTAAAGTAAAGCACCTGACTCATAGTAGGTGTTTGGTAATTGGAAGTCGTTACTATAATTATGATGACGTGTTATACACTATGGTAAGAGAAACAAGATGACAACTGATGGTTCCTGCTCATGAGAGCTCATAGATTTCTGAGCATGTTGCCAGAATTCCAAAATATGAAATAGATATATTTGACTATTTTAATGGCATACTTTACAAAAAAAAAAAAAAAAAACTATGCCGTGACTACACACACAGACACACACACACTAACAGAAAAACTGGTTTGTATCAAAAAGTTTATGTTGGATACTTCTTATAAATTGACCACACCACTTTTCATGTACTACTTTGTCTCATTATTTGTTATGTACTAGAATCAAAAATTAGCAATTATTACTATGTCTATCTTACAGCATTGAAAGAGGCTGATTTATATTACCTAAAATTTGAAATTTGATTTACAGTGTCACTTCTAATTTTGAGTTTTCATTGACAATGCACAGTTCAGCATTTTAACACGTATGTGACACGTACTATCTGCAAATCTCCTTTTTGGTTTTGTGCTTCCACAGAATAGAATATAAATTGTTACAGTATAGGGTCAAATTACTAGTTTAATATTAAAATTTCACTTTTTAACCCTAAGACATTAAAAACTCTCCATTGAAGACTGATGTAGCCAAAGTGAAAACTTCAGGGTTCTCAGAAGATTCTAGAATCATCTCCAATGTGTCTTTCCTTAGTGATATGAATTACTTAATGGTACACTGGCTTGGCAAAAACTAAAGGTTTATTCTGTGCCACAGATCTGACCTAACAGTTTCTTCAAAGTCATCTTGAAAATTCTGTAGACTGACTAGACTCACCCAATAAAGAATGGATGATACTCTACAAAACAATTAGCAGAGATAATGAAATGCTCCACATATGGGGTTGGGGTATTGGTGTGGTTGTTAAAATCTTTACACTCAATAAAGAGTATGTATTCTCAAAGTGAAGAATTTTAAATATAAAATGGTTCATTAAGGAAAAACTGTACTAAGAATCTAATGATGATGTGAAATAATTCAGTGATAATTATCAATAGTTGGTACTCTTTGTGTCCTGTGTTAAGGAGGGTGTGGAATAAAGTTAATCATATAGTACAATGTATGATTCATTCTTTGGGGTCACAGTCATCCAGAAAATAAAATTATAGTACCAATAGGTATCATTTTGATACATCACTTATCTTCAAGATTTCAAATGTTCTAAATAGTGGGCATTTTAAGTCATGATTCAGAGAACGGGTTTTTAGATCAAATAATTACCATGTACTATGAACCGAAAATAAGAGGAAGCTACGAAATACCCCCTGAGAATTAACACCCATATTATTATGTGGTTAATATATTTATTTAGTGGCTTTCAGAAAGAGTAAAACTTCATCATGATATTAACCCATATCCTCATGATTTTTTAAAAATCCAAAGCAAACAAAAATACAAGCACCCAAAAATGCTTTATGATCTATATTTTATAAAGAAAACAGGAAAATTAAAAGCTTTAAAAAGTGGAATGTGACTTTAAGAAAATTTCAATGCCTGCCTAAAGCAGTGCTAAAATTCTGAATAAAATGTGACTTCTTTAATTGGATCAGGTTTGCTTTTCTTTGAGAAGTTGTTTCTAATTCTGAAACTGCATATGTGCAGGCACACGTGATGCAGAATGTAAGGGTTGCCATGGTAAGTACACGTCTTTTCTTGGACAGCCAAGTTAAAAAAAATACATAAAGAATGCTCATCTCATAATATGTCATGGAAATTGACTCTGCTTTCCCTGACATTTTAACATATTAGTATGATGTAATGCAGCAAAGGACAGAAATAGCCCACATTTAAAAACTTAAGCCCATTCAGATGACTTATAAAAGATGGAACAACAACAACAACAAAAAGACAGTAACAACAACAAAAAAATCTCCAAGCCAGGTAACTTTAATTACACATTGAGTCTGGATGCAAGTTCTACCTCCACTTAATTGTGAAATAACTAGACCTCATGACATTTCACAGGCCTAGCCAACTCTCCAGGAGTCCAAACACAGGCATCAGGACATGGCTAAACATCATTTTCAACATAGCTTTTAGTCTCAAGACTTCTATTTTTAAGGAAAAATAAAAATCGTTCTTACACCCCTAGTTTCTTATTCTCTCCCGAGTGAGATCAATGGTTTCCAACTGGTAGTGACTATGTTCTGCTCTGCTGTCTTTTGCAAAAACATCTCATGGTGGATCCTGTAGAGTCCGAGGAAGTCAGCTTAAGGACACCTGGATGGAGGCGTGACACTTGGACTGGGGAGGTGTCAGAATTCTGTCGCGAATCACAGCAGGTTCTGAGGCTCTGGAGAACCCACGTGTTCAGGGATTGCAGAACTTTTCTACCGCCTATCCCAAAGGAAACCCCTCATTTTAAGTAGGGGGGTGGCCGGGACTGGGCTTGGGTGGAGGCGGGAGAGATTGGTGGCTTTGAAAGAGAAATAGCAGATTTCAAGTCCTTTACAGGTGCTTTACCTTTACCTGTGCTTTTCTTCCCTCTATTCTCTCCTCCAGCCAACTTTATTATTTATTCCTCTTACAGGAGGAGGACTTGAGCAACCTGGAGGCTGAGGATCTCATAGGCTCAGCCTGGAACAAAGAAAATCGAGTTCCTAATACTGTATCTCTCGGGTTGGAGGGATCACGTGTCCTGCTTTCGCTGGAATGCACTCTTCTCGCCCACGCTATAAAATCTCTATTGTGCTTAGAAATTTTGCCCAGGTTAAAATATGCTCACAAACAAATTGCTTTTCATCCATCAAGAGAGCTACATCTCAGCGTACACAGGTACACATATTTACGTGCTGACCCAGTTACCACTGCAGGTAAATTGGTTGTGTTCAAAGGGTGCTGGGAAAGTAACGGAAAAGAGCAGGTGGAGGATCCCTGTATCTCACCGGTCCCTTCCCCCCCTTTCTGAATCCTTTTGAAGGAGAACTTTGAAATGAACGTGGGAGTCGCAGATGGTTCCTTTCTGAAACCCATTCCCTGGAGTTGTGAAAGTGACCCCTTCCCTTCTCCGCCTTGCGCTGCGCCCTCTCGCCAGCCTGCTCGCTTTGTGAATTGGTGGGGAGGAAAACAGCGAGGGAGGAGATAGGAGAGGGCGGAGGCGGGTCCTTTATTCGGCCCTGATGGCCAAGAAGTAGTGTAATGAAGCAATTTTGTAGACATTTCCGTTATTATGAAGTCACACTGTTTGAAAAGGCATTCTATACAGCTCCCACCCCCATCCTACTTCTTGACTCTACAAACATAAAGACTAGAAACCTCCGCTAGCCAATCTAATTGTCGATAAGCCAGGGTGCCATGATTACCGTAATGTTAAATGTGCCTCCCTCCTTCTTTCCACGTAGGACCGGAAAGACGTCCTGCATGCTTAACAACTCCGAGGTGAGGATGCACGATGCTGAAGGGGGCCCAGCGCTGCTACGGGGAATAGAGCAGGTTCACCAGCTTCGCGGTGCAACACAAAGGAGATGTGTAGGCATGAGTTCTCTGGAGAGGGGGAGGGAGGCATCGTTCTCCTGACTTCCAGAGAAAGCTTTCGCTCCACCGTTCCCCCACTTCTTTCCGTCCACCAGTCTTTCGGGCTCCACCGTCCCCCCTTTCCGAAACCCCACCCTTTCTCTTTGGTCCCCAATAACATAAAAATCTTCTAATTGTGTTTTTCAAACAAATAGACACGAAGGCAGTAATACAACATCTTCCAAGATAAAAAGACAAGTGCGACCAGCCACAAGTGTGTGTGTGTGTGTGTGTGTGTGTGTGTGTGTGTGTGTGTAGAGCGATCGAACAAGCGCTTGATCCCTGAGACACGGCCGGGGGTCGGGGGGGGGGGGGAAGCTACCTGGAGATATCCAAGATAATAAAGAGAAGCAAAGCCTAACCTCAGCTCGACAAACGGTCCAGCACCAGCGTTCAACACTCGTTCTTTACCTTTCGCTTTCTCAGCATGTAACCCTTTAAAGTCTCCTGGCAACCCAGGCCACTCGGTGCTCCCATGCACCCACCCGGCTAGCACCCATTCCAAATGCCCCGAAACCTACCACATCACCGCCACCGCTGCCGGCAACCGCACGAGCAGCTGAAGCGAGCGCGGGAGGCTTTCGCTCTCCCACCCCCGCCCCCGGCCGGCCGCTAGGGTCCCACACCTCACGCGCCCACGGTTGCCGCTGCTGGAGGTGGCAAGGCACCCGCAGCCCCCTCGGCCACCAAGCAAGAGTGTTCTACTCACATCGCAGGCGGGAGAAACTGCCCATGAGGTTCCCGCGAGCGTCACTGGTGCAGCTGTCAAGGGGTTATTCCTTAAAGTGTTCCGGGGTCCGCAGTGGAGAAGGTGCGAGGGTCCTCGGAGGAGGAAGAGAGCGGCGGAGGAGGAGCTGGAGGAAGAGGAGGAGAAAGGGGATTCCAGGCAGGAGCCACGTTAGACCATGATGACAGTGCCCTTCAGGTAGACGGCTGGAGAGCTTCCCGCGGGAAGCAGCCGAGGGGAAGCCCGATGCGCGGGTAGGGGAGGCAAGAGCGCGTCCACTCCCCAGCCTCCGCCAGCCCTGCGCGCCGCGCTGGCGACCGCAGCGGTAGCGGCGGCTGCGGCGGCCGCGGCGGCGGCGGTGGCGGAGGCGCAGCTCCCTCCCCACCCCCAGAAGGCTCCACAGACAATAAATCCTGGGCGGAGAAGAGACGAAATGGAAAAGGGAATCTTGCACCCAACTCCGTAACCCCCTTTGTCGGCTGCGGCACCTCTACCGGACAAGGATCCCCGGGGGCCGGGACGCAGCGGGCAGCTCAGAGGGTTCGTGCACTCTCGCCGCTGCAGGCGGCGGCGGTGGCCGGAGTGGGAGTCTGCAGGTACCGCCGGTCACAACCTGCTGTCCGGGGCTGGGTGCCCGTGGCTTTACGCCCGGAGTTCGCCCAGAGAGGGAGCCTCCTCGGTGCAGAGGCTAGGCGCACAGGTGCCGGGATTGGCAGGCGAGGAGGCGCCGCTTGTGGCTCTCCGCTGTGTCTCCCCGCCCCCTCTTCTTTCCCACCCCCTTTTCCGACGACACCAGCTGCAGCTGCTTCAAAGTGTAAAAAATGTCAAGGAGATTTTCCGACAACAAAAGGGGGGTCCACGGCCACAACCCTCAGGCCGTTTTTGCGATTTTGGCCTATCCCTCTGACCTCTACTCTTGCTCCCCTAAATTGTGACAAGAAAATCCCAATCCGGCCGAGAATTGAAATGCTCGCCTTCTCCTGGCTCCGACACAGGCTGTTTCTTGAGAGTGGAACGCCAGGCCGAGCTCTCTGGGCTCCTCGTGTCTCCCGCGGTGCGCGAGGCAGGTGGCACGAGGCACGGCGCCCGGCAGCGCTCGGCCGCCGGCTCCTCCAGCTCCCGGACGGGCCGGGGACGCTGGGACAGCGCAGAGTCCTGCAGCGCAGGCGACTCGCCGGCAGAAGCGGCTCCGGGCTTCTACGCCTCCCTGCGCGCCCCTCCACCGGCACCAGTTTGGTGACGCTGCGCTCGTGGCTCCTCAGGCTGCTGCTTCTGCTTTCTCAGCAAAGAGGCGGCCAGGAGCGCCTCCTCGGGGTTTCCTCCCCCGCCCGCCTTTCCTGCTGCAGGTTGTTGGCTACCAAGGAGAAAAGTCAGTGGTTGCAGGTCGGGTCGCTTCCCGTCAGACGTGGCAGCGACCCATATGCCTGCTCTAGGTCCCCTTCTCCTCATTCTGAGGCGGGGTTGCTACCCTGGCTTTGTGCAAGAAAAGAAGGGATTTCTCAACTTTCCTTCATCCACCGCCCCTCCTCCAGCCAGCAACACGCTCTGTCTCACACTCACACACACTCGTTTTTATCTCACATAAAGACACACAGAGACACTTCCTTCTCGTACACTTCTCTTTTAAACTCTCATAAGCAGCAGATTAAAAAAAAAAATACATTGATGAAGCTAGAATTATGAAATTAGTACAATATTTAGACGTTTCCTTTATTTTTTAAACACATCAGATGAATACTTATTTTTAAAATGTATTTATGATTTACGAATTATCCTGAAACCTTTTTTTTTTTTTTTTGGTGGGGGAATGGTATAGGCTATACGGTTTTTGTTTCTTCATTAAGGAAAGGAATTTTCCCTTTTAGTTCTCTAAATTGCCAAAAGAGTCAGACCGTGGCCTTCAATTGCCACTTCTCAGTGGATTTAAGGTAACGGTTTACTGAAACAAGAATTTTTTTTTAATTGCTATTGTTCTTAGATTTGAAATGCTAACAGCTTCAAGGTCAAAAATCATCTTTTCGGGCTGCTAGGGATGGTCTAGGCAAATCTGCTGCAAAAGACCTATTTAAAGACTTGGAAAACCAAGATGTCACTAAGGATGTCACTTTGAGGACTAAGGTGCGCCTGACCTAAGCCATCATATTTTCAATCACCTTCTATGCATACGAAAGCTGGACAATGAATAAAGAAGGCCAAAGAAGAAATGACCCATTTGAATTATGAATTTGGTGAAGAATATTGAATATACCATGGACTGTCAGAAGAACAAACAAATCTGTCTTGGAGGAAGCACAGCCAGAAAGCTCCTTGGAAGCAAGGATAGTGAAACTTCTCATGTCATCATGCTTGGTAAGGTGGAAGGTCAGCAAAAAACAAACAAAAAAGGCCCTCGCCAAGATGGACTGACACAGTGGCTGCAACAATGGGCTCAAACGTAGCAAATATTGTGAGGATGGTGTAGGACCAGACAGTGTTTGTTCTGTTGTACTTAGGGTTGCTGAATTGGAACTGACTTGATAGGACCTAACAACAACAGGGATGGTCTACGAAGAGACTTTGAGACTGGCACCTAATCTGCAGAGTACCAAGGAGGAAGGTTCTTTCTCACTTTATCTGGGCCATGAAGATGGGCTGTTTTTTCGAGATAACTCCCCAGTATTTCATACAATTTACATATAGACAGGGAAAGGAGTGAGAGGATGTTTTCATAAGTCACATCATTTTTAAAAAGTGTTATGAAACTCATCACAGAGAAAGGGTTCTGAAATGGCAGGGAGATTAGAAAAATTTTTTAAAAAATGTTAAAAGGACAAAATTTGTAATTGACCTCAGCTGACCTCTATTTTTCACTCTTAGGTTTTTTTTTTTTTAATTAATTGTGCGTTAGGTGAAACTTTACAGAGCAAATTAGCTTCTCATTAAACAGTTAATACACAAACTGTTATGTAAAATTGGTTGCTAGCCCCTTGATAATGTCAATACTCTCCCCTTCTCCACCCAGGGTTCCCTGTTTCCATTCCTCCAGTTTTCCTGCCCCTTCCTGCCTTCTCGTCTTTGCTTTTTGGCTGGTGTGTCCATTAGTCTCCTACACATGATTGTAATAGGAAACACATTCCTCATGTGTGTTATTGTTGGCCCTATAAACCTGTCTAATCTTTGGCTGAACAGTGAACCTCTAGAGTGACCAGTACTGAGTTAAAAGGGTGTCCAGGGACCTTACTCTCAGGTTCCTGCAGTCTCTATCAAACTAGCTAGCCTGGTCTTTGTGTGTGTGTGTGTGTGCGTGAATTGGAATGTTGTTTTACATTTTTTCCCGCTCTGGGACCCTCTGTAGTGATCTCTGCCAGAGCAGTAAGTGGTGGTAACTGGCCAGGCACCATCTGAGCTCAGTCTGGTGGAGTTGTCCATTAGTCCTTTGGACCAAACTTTCACTTGTGTCTTTGGTTTTCTTCATTCTCCTTTGCTCCAGCCAGGGTAGGAACAGTAGATGTATCTCAGAAGGCCACTCGCAAGCTTTGAAGATCCCAGAACCTACTCATCAAAGTAGGATGTAGAACATTTTCTTTATGGACTGTTATACCAATTGACCTAGATGTTCCCTAGGAACACGGTCCCCAGTCCTCAGGCCAGTAGCTCTGCCCCTCATAGCATTTAGATGTCTCTGTGAAAATTATAACTTTGCCCTGGTCAAATTGTGCTGGCTTCCCCAGTATTGTGTACTGTTTTATCCTTCATCAAAGTTACCACTTATCTACTATCTATTTAAGTGCTACGGCTGCGAACCAAAGGGTTGTCAGATCCACCAGGCGCTCCTTGGAAACCCTCTGGGGCAGTTCTACTCTGTCCTATAGGGTCGCTATGAGTCGGGATCGACTCAGCGGCACTGGCACTGGCTACTATCTAGTTAGTGTTTTTCCTTCCCCATTCTACCCTTCCCTTATAACCATCAAAGATTGTTTCTTTCTGTGTAGAAACATTTTCATATGTTTGTATAATAGTGGTCTTACAGTATTTTTCCTTTTGTGCTTGACTTATTTCACTCAGCATAACACCCTCATGTTTATCCATGTTGTGAGATGCTTCACAGATTCATCATTGTTCTTTATTGTTGCATAGTATTCCACGTGTGTATGTACCATAGTTTGTTCATCCATTCATCTGTTGATAGGCATTTAGGTTGTTTCCATCTTTTTGTTGTTGTGAATAATGTTGCAATGAACATGAATGTGCATATGTCTATTTTTGCGATGCCTCTTATTTCTCTAGAATGTACTCCTAGGAGTAAGATTGCTGGTTTGTTTGGTATTTCTATTTCTAGCTTTTAAGGGAGTGCCACATTGTTTTCCAAAAAGGTTGTACCATTTTGCATTCCCACCAGCAGTGCATAGGAGTTCCAATCTGCTCACTTTTCCAACATTTGTTATTTTTTGTATTTTTGATTCATGCCAGTAATGTCTGAGTGAGATGGTATCTCATTGTAGCTTTTAGCTGCATTTTTCTAATGCCTAGTGATCATAAGCATTTCCTCACGTGTCTGTTAGCCACCTGAGTATCTTCTTTGGTGAAGTGCCTTGTCATATCCTTTGCCCATTTTTATAGGTGTTGAATTTTCCTGTAGATTTTAGAGATTAGACCTTTGTCAGATATGTGATAACTAAAAATTTTTTCCCGGTCAGTGGATTCTGCTTTACTCTTTTGGAAGTCTTTCGATGAGTGTAATTGTTTTAATTTTTAGAAGATTCCAGTTATCTAGTGTCATGGATTGAATTATGTCCCCCCAAAAATGTGTGTATCAACTTGGTTATGCCATGATTCCCAGTATTGTGTGGTTGTCCTCCATTTTGTGATTGTAATTTTATGTTGACAGGATTGTAACACCACCCTAACTCAGGTCACTGCTCTGATCCAAGGTAAGGAAAGTTTCCCTGGGGTGCGGCCTGCATCACATTTTAGGTCTTAAGAGATAAAAGGAAAGGGAAGCAAGCAGAGAGTTGGGGACCTCATGCCACCAAGAAAGCAGCGCCAATAGCAGAGCTCGTCCTTTGGACCCAACGTCCCTGCGTGAAGAAGGAGCTCCTAGTCCGGGGGAACATTGATGAGAAGGCCAACAGAGGGAGAACTTTCCCCTGGAGCTGATGCCCTGAATTTGGACTTTTAGCCTACTTTACTGTGAAGAAATAAATTTCTCTTTGTTAAAACCATCTACTTGTATTTCTGATATAGCAGCACTAGATAGCTAAGACATTTGAATTAGTTTTTGTGTATGGTGTGAAGTATGGGTCCTGTTTCTTTTTTTTGCGGATGGACATCCAGTTTTGCTGGTACCATTTGTTTAAAAGACTATCTTTTCCCCGTTAATGGATTTTTTGTAGTTCTCTATTCGTGTATAGGAATCCAACTGATTTTTGTATGTTTATCTTGTATACGGCTACTCTGCTGAATCTATCAGTTCCAGTAGTTAAAGATTTTTTTTTGTTTGTTTTTTATGAATAATATATCATCCATGAATAGGGATAGTTCTACTTCTTCCTTACCGATTTAGATACACTTTATTTATTTATTTTTTTCTTGCTTTAGTGCTCTAGCACATTGTTAAATAGGAGTGGTGATAAAGGACATCCTTGTCTTGTTCCTTTTCTCAGGGGGAATGTTTTCATCCTCTTTTTGTTGTGAATGATTTTGGCTGTTGGTTTTCTATAGATGACATTTATTATGTTCAGGAATTTCCCTTCTATTTCTATCTTTCATACAGTGACTCTGTGTATTCCATCTTCTTTTGATGCTTCCAGCATCATTTAATGTAGAATCCTTCAATATTGCAACTTGAGGCTTTAAGTTTTTCTTCAGTTCTTTCAGCTTCAGAAATGCCAAGCTTGTTCTTCCCTTTTGGTTTTCTAACTCTGGGTCTTTGTGCATGTCGTTATAATACTTTATTTTGTCTTCTCAAGCTGCCATTTGAACTCTTCTGTCCAGCTCTTTAACTTCATCATTTCTTCCATTTAGTCGAGCTAATTGACATTAAAAAGCAAGTTTCAGAGTCTCTTCTGACATCCATTTTGATCTTTTCTTTCTTTCCTGTCTTTTTAATGATTTCTTGCTTCCTTCATGTATGATGTCCTTGATGTCATTTCACGACTCATCTGCTCTTCGGTCATTAGCGTTCAATGCATCAAATTTATTCTTGAGATGGTCTCTAAATTCAAGTGAGGTATACTCAAGGTCAAAGTTTGATTCTTGTGTACTTGTTCTAATTTTCTTCAGTCTCACCTTGAACTTGCATATGAGCAATTGATGGTCTGTTCTGCAGTTGGTTATTGGCCTTGTTCTGACTGACGAATGAGCTTTTCCATTGTTTCTTTCCACAGTTGTAGTTGATTTGATTCCTGTGCAATCCATCTGGTAAGGTCCCCAGGCATAGTCACAGTTTATGTTGTTGAAAAATGATATTTGCAATGAAGAAGTTGTTGGTCTTGCAAAATTCTATCATGTGATCTCTGACATCATTTCTATCACCAAGGCCATATTTTCCAACTACTGATCCTTCTTGTTTCCAACTTTCGCATTCCAACCACCAATAGTTATCAATGCATCCCAACTGCATGTTTGATCAATTTCAGACTGCAGAAGTTAGTAAAAATCTTTAATTTCTTCATCTTTGGCCTTAGTGGTTGGTGCATAAATTTGAATAATAATTGTATTAACAGGTTGTCCTTGTAGGTGTATAGATATTATCCTATCACTGACAGTGTTGTACTTCAGGAATACAGGGAGTCAGTATACCAAAAAGAATTGGTCGATGTTCAAACATTTCAAGAGGTAACGTATGATCGGGAACCCAATGGTACTGAAGGAAGAGGTACAAGCTGCACTGAAGGCGTTAGTGAAAACCAAGGCTCCAGGAATTGATGGAACACCAATTGAGATGTTTCGACAAACAGATGCAGCACTGGAAGTGCTCATTTATCTATGACAACAAATTTACAAGACAGCTATTGACTAGAAGGGATCCATATTTATACCTATTTCGAAGAAAGGTGATCCAACCAAATATAGAAATTATTGAACAATGCCATTAATATCAAGCACAAGTAAAATTTTGCTGAAGATCATTCAAAAGTGGCTGCAGCAGTGCATTGACAGGGAACTCCCAGAAATTCAAGCCAGATTCAGAAGAGGACATGAAACCAGAGATGTCATTGCTGATGTCAGATGGTTCCTGGCTTAAAGCAGAGAATACCAGAGAGATGAATGGGAATATCAGAACACTTAATTGTACTTGTGAAGAACCTGTACAGAGATCACCAGGTAATCCTTCAAACAAGGGTATACTGCATGGTTTAAAGTCAGGAAAGGCATGCATCAGGGTAATACCCTTCCACCATACTTATTCAATGTATATGCTGAGTAAATAACCCAAGAAGCTGGCCTATGTGAAGAAGAACGGCATCAGGATTGGAGGTAGAATCATTAATAACCTGAGTTACACAGATGACACAACCTTTCTTGCTGAAAGTGAAGAGAACTTGAAGCGCTTACGAAGATCAAAGACCACAGCCTTCAGTATGGATTACAACTCAGCATAAAGAAAACAAAAATCCTCACAATTGGACCAATAAGCAACATCATGATAAACAGAGAAAAGACTAAGTTGCCAAGGATTTTATTTAACTAGGATTCACAATCAACCCCCATGGAAGCAGCAGTCAAGAAATCAAACCATGCATTACCTTGGGCAAAACTGCTGCAAAAGAGCTCTTTCAAGTGTTAAAAAGCAAAGACTTCACCTTGAAGACTAAGGCGTACCTGGCCCAAGCCATGGTGTTTTCAGTCACCTGATATGCATGCAAAAGCTGGACAATGAATAAGGAAGACCAAATAAGAGTCGATGTCTTTTAATTCTGGTGTTGGCGAAGAATATTGGATATACCATGGACTGCCGAAAGAACAAATAAATCTGTCTTGGAAGAAGTACAGCCAGAATGTTTCTTAGATGCAAGGATGGTGAGACTTCGTCTCACATAGTTTGGACATGTTATCAGGAGAGATCGGTCCCTGGTGAAGGACATCATGTTTGGTAAAGTTAAAAAAAAAAAAAAATTAAGGGTCAGCAAAAAAGCGGAAGACCGCTCATCGAGATGGATTGACACAGTGGCTGCAACAATGGCCTCAAGCATAACAAAGGTTATGAGGATGGTGCAGGAGCAGGCAGTGTTTTGTTCTGTTGTACATAGGGGGGCTGTGTGTTGGAACTGACTCGACAGCACCGAACAACATCATTTCTATCCTATAGAGAATTTTTACCAAAAATGCATGTTGAACTTTTTCGAATACTTTTTCTGTGCTGATTGAGATGATTGTGTGATTTTTTTACTTTATTTAAGGGTGGATTTCGTTAACTGGTTTTATAATGTTGAACCTTCTTTGCATACCTGGTACGAATCCCATTTTGTTGTGGTGTATTATTTATTTATTTTTTTATGTGGTGCTGAATTCTATTGGCTAGAATTTTGTTGAGAATATTTGCATCTTTATTCATGAAAGATATTGGTCTGTAATTTTTTTTGTGGTATCTTTGCCTGGTTTTGGCACCATGGTTCTGCTGGCTTCATACAATGAATTTGGAAATATTCTTTCCTTTCCTTTTTTTCAAGTAGAGTTCTTATCTGAATGTTTGATAGAATTCTCTAGTGAAGCCATCTGGGCCAGGACTTTTTTTGTTGGGAGTTTTTTGTTTTTTTTTTACCTTTTCAATCTTTTCTCTCATTATGGGTTGTTCAGATTTTCTAGATCAGTTTGCGTTAGTTTAGGTAGGTAATGTGTTTCTAGAAAATTTTAAGTTTCCTCCAGGTTTTCATATTTTTTGGAGTGCAGTTTTTCATAGTACTCTGTTTTGATCCTTTTTATTTCACTTGAATTGTTATAATGTCCCCCATTTCATTTCTTATTTCAGTTATTTGCATCCTCTCCTGTTTTTCTTTTGTCAGTTTAGTCAGTAGTTTGTCAATTTTGTCGATCCTTTCAAAGAACCAACTTTTGGTTTTGTTGATTCTTTCTGTTGTTTTTCTATTCTCTATTTCGTGGTTATTTCTGTTCTAATCTTTACTATTTCCTTTCTTCTGATGGCTGTGGTTTTCTCTTGCTGTCTCTTTCTATTTGTTTCAGTATTAAGGCTAACATTTTGATTTTGTCCCTTTATTCTTTTTTGATGTGTGCACTTATGCTGTAAACTGATCTCTGAACACTGCATTTGCAGTGTCCCAAATATTTTGGTATGATGTGTTTTCATTCTCATATGGTTCTAGAAATTTTTATTCCATCTTTGAGTTCGTCTACTACCTAGTAGTTTTTAAGAAAAGTGTTATTCAACTTTCATGTGTTTGATTTTTTTTTTCCCTTGTTCTTCCTGTTATTTATTTCTACTTTTATGGAATTGTGATCGGAGAAGATGCTTTGTATTTTTTCAATGTTTTGGATTTTGTTGAGGATTGCTTTGCAGCCTAAGATATGTCCCATTCCAGAGAATGATCCATGTGCACTGGAAAAGAATATATACTTTGCTGCTGTTGGGTGGAGTGTTCTATATATATCTATGAGGTCAAGAGGGTTGATCGTGGCCTTTAGATCTCCTGTATGTTTGTGGAGTTTCTTACTAGATGTTCCGTCCTTTACTGAGAGTGGTGTGTTGAAGTCTCCTACTGTTATTGTGGAACTGTTTATTTCTTTTTTCAGTGCTATTAGAGATTGTTTTATGTATTTTAGAGCCCTGTCATTGGGTGCATAGATATTTATTATGGTATATCATCATGATGGATTGTCTCTTTAATCATTATATAATGCCCTTCCTTATCTTTTGTGGTGCATTTTGCCTTCAAGTCTATTTTATCTGAGATTAGTATTCCCACTCTTGCTCTTTTTTGGTTGTTGTTTGCTTGATGTAATTTTTTTCCCTTCTTTTATTTTTAATATTTTTATGTCTATGTGTCTAAGGTGTATCTCATGTAGACAGTCAATTGATGGGACATGCTTTTTTTTTAATCAATTGTGTCACTCTCTGTCTCTTTATGGGTTCATTTAGCCGTTTACATTCAGTATGATTATAGATAGGTGTGAGTTTACTGCTATCATTTTATAGTTTTTTTTTTTTTATGTGTGTGGTGCTGATGTTTTCATTGTTCCTCTGACTATCCTGTGTTGAGTTTCTTTGTTAAATTTCTTTTCACTACTTTCATTATTGTAAATTTGTGGTTTTGATGAGTAGGTTTTCATTTCTTTCATTTATTGTAAATTTGTGTTTTTGATGAGTAGGTTTGTTAACTTTCTTTGAGGTTACATTGAAATTTACCCTTGTCTTCCTAAGTTTGAACCAGTCTTTTGTTACTTGATGTCAACTTGACTTCCTCTCCATTTGAAAGTTCTATACCTAAACTGTATATTCCCTCTTTTATTGTTCTGACATTGCCTTCTTTTACAGATTGATGTCTCTAGTTCCCTATTTTGCATTTAAGGCTCAGGGTTTCAGGATTGACATCTGTATCTGTTTTACTTGGCTTTTCTGGTCTTTGTTGCAGTGGGATGGCTTAGTGAATGTGACTAGCCTGCCATCTTGGCTCTGCCTTTGATTCATAGTTTCGTCTTTGTGAACGTTTTCCCCACATCTCAGTATTCCAGGTGGGTGGCCCACTGCATTTGATAGTGATGTGGAAAATTTTAGATACTGATTGAAAATCTACTTTTAAAAAATCACACAATGATTATCCATTTACAGCAATCCTTTGTAGGTTCCCAGTTCTTTTTGATCCAATTAACACAGTACTTCCATATATACTAGTTTAGTAAATCCTTACTGAAACCTATCTGTTTGATAATGTTTTCTACACTTACTACAAAAAAAAAAAAAAAGAAAAGCATAAAGGCTCATCTCAGGAAGATACCCAGTTGCCCTGACTTGAATTCGGAATTTCAGATTTTAATTCCAGGATTTATTCTGTTGTTACCAAAATATTTGACAGTAATTCTTCTATTTAAAATCACAGTAGCTATGAATAATTGAAGATCTTTGCAAATAGGCAACATACATATGAGTGAAGTTACCTCTCTTTGTCAAGAGGAATTGCCTATGTGGAAACAATCTTGTTCTTTTACAATGGGGAGAAAGATATTTTTTGAAATCAATAGTTAAAGATTGATGGTATTGCTGTATTTCAAACCATATGCCCTATGTCAAACCACATCACCTATATCCCGTTTCCACCTATATCTTATCCTAGAACCTACATTTCAAGCCACAATGATTCAAATAGATAAAAGATTTTAATTATATGCAGATGTGATGTAGTGCCTAAAGGTTTTGAAGAACATGATTTTAACATAAAGAAAAAAAAATGGAAGAGAAGGGAATTCTTCTTAGAACAGGCTTTTGGATACAATGGACCAGTTTTTTTTTCCTAAGGTTTGTCTTGAATAAAATTTGGCCACCTTTGCTATTAAAACAATGAGGCATATTGCAGAGATTTCAACAGTCTCATAGAATTATGGAACTACTGAAATGCAAATACAGATATTGTCTTGAAACTCCAAAGTGCTCTGTCATCGACCCTCTGCAAACACAGATGAATGTCTAAAAACTGATGAAATATAAAATTAAATATCTTTGGGATCTTGTTCAATCAGAAGTTCAACACCAAAACAATCACAACTTTAAAAATTAGGTCAAGGCAGTTTTAACAGTTTAGCAGTTCAGATTATATCTACAAATGGTTAGACATTAAGTAGATAAAAATTTTTAAGTTGTTCATAAATTCTTTTGAATCACACTATTATAATTTTTGAAACGATAATTTGTTGTATTTATTTTCAAATATGGTTAGCAAAACTAATCATATTTGAAAATAAAAGACAAGTGGTGATATTGGCAACTTTAAAAGCAACACGATATCAGCTATCTTCCTAGAATTTTTCTTTTGAGCCCTGAAATTTTACCCTCATCTGAACTTTTTTTCCTTTTTGGCCATTCCTGATTAAAATAGCACTACTTATAGAGAATGCAACACTTTCAGCTATATCAACTGTTAATATTATAACATGAATTGGCTTAATTAGGTATTGGTGCCTGGGGAATTAGAAAACGTTATTGTTAAATCTCTATTTAGAACAAATGGAGATGAAGGTCTGAATAGCTTAGAGCTGGTAGACCTTGCTAGGACATGAGCAGTAACGTACTGGGAGGATAGAGGGTACTGAATTGTTAGGGTTAGCTTTAAAAAGTAAAGGAGAAGAGGCAGGGCCAAGATGGTGGAAAAGCCAGATGCTTCCGGCAATCCCTCTTACAACAAAGACCCAAAAATTAAGTGAAACGATTTTATTTATGACAAGCTAGGAGTCCTGAACATCAAAGGCAAAGTTAGAAAATGGACTGATTGGCAGGGGGAGGAAAAAACGGTTCAGAAGCAGAGAGGAGTTACAGGACCTGAATCACTGGGATCCCTCAGGCACCATTCCTGGGAGTGGCTGCAGTGGGCTGATAGTAGCATTTGGCCGCAGTTTCCTCAAGGAGAAGCAGCCAGCTGCACCAGCTACTCACACCTCCAGACCCAGAGAAGAATGGCACTCTCGGCAAAAGCTAAGTACTTGTGTGTATTTTACCATGCCACCCCCCCACCCCAGCCTCAAGCCAGGTTCAGTGGCTGTTGATTTCCCTGGGCCTGAGATAAGCCCATTTGAGTGCCCTGAGCCATGCTCCTGGACTTGGAGAAGGACTAAATTCACAACAAGGGGAAAGGATAACTTGCCAGCTCTACTAACCTGGGGAGCTCAGGACAGAAGCAGCATCTATCCAGGCATAAACAGTCCATGGACTTTGAATACATTTCCTCCCTGCATGGACCTGTGTGGGCCTATTTCAGGAGAATAGGCCCTTGCTGCAGACTACAATGGTTTAAGCTGTGTGGTGGAGAGGTGGGTGTTTGATATTTGACACCTGTTTGCCTGTTAAACATGGTCCTCATGTACCCCAATCAGGGACATGAGGACTGGTCGCTCCACTTAGGTCACCAAGCCACCTGTAACATGGGTCCAAGGATAACTGGTACCTCCCACTCCTTACAACCAAAAGATTGGGTGCCCATTGTCTGTCTGCAGAATGCACCCACCAGTATACTCTAGGGAACAAGTACGTGCTTTCCTCAGAGACACTTGGAAGACAGTTCTCAGCCCCCTCCCTTGTTCAGACTGTGACCCCCTGTTGCAATGAGATACCAGTACCTACACCAAACACCACTCCCCACTAAGACTGTAGGACAGAGCCTGTACCACATATTTGATGACCAGCTACCTGGACACTTGAGCTGAATCCACACAAGAAAAGTGAATTGAACTTATAAGCTCATATACCTGATAACAGCTCTAGCCACCTGGGGACAGGAAGTCAGAGCTTCAAAGGCAAAAATAATCAAGCCAGCCCACTCAAGCAACCCATTTGAGCATATCAAAACAAAAAGCAAGAACCTAGGGTACAGAAAGTGACATAAAATAAACTAATACGATAACTTATAGATGGCTCAGAGGCAACAGTACACACCAAACCACATAAAGAAACAGACCATGATCACTTCAAAAAGCTCTCAAAACAGAGAATCAAAGGAGCTTCTGGATGAAGGTGCCTTCCTGGAATTACCAGACGCAAAATTCAAAAGACAAATACACAGAGTTCTTCAAGACATCAGAAGAAGATCAGGCAATATGCAGAACAAGACAAGGAACACACATATAAAACAGTTGAAGAAATTATAAAGGTTATTCAAGAACATAATGAAAAATTTAATAAGCTGCAAGAATCCATTGAAAGAGAGCAATCAGAAATTCAGAAGATTAACAGTAAAGTTACAGGATTAGACAACTTAAAAGAAAGTCAGAGGAGGAGAATTGAGCAAGTAGAAGGCAGAATTGGTGACCTCGAAGATAAAGCACTTGGCACCAAATATTCAAAGAAAAATCAGATGAAAGAATTTAAAAAGATGAAGAAAACTTAAGAATTTTGTGGGACTCTATCAAGAGAAATAACCTACGAGTGTTTGGAGTACCAGAACAGGGAGGGATAACAGAAAATACAGAGAGAATTGTTGAAGATTTGTTAGCAGAAAACTTCCCTGATACCATGAAATGTGAGAAGATATCAATTCAAGATGCTCATTGGACTCCTCTTAAGGTAGGTTTTAAAAGAAAATCAACAAGACATATTATAATTAAACCTGCCAAAACCAAAGATAAAGAGAGAATTTTAAGAGCAGCTAGGGCAAACGAAAAGTCACCTACAAAGAAGAGCCAATAAGAATAATCTCGGACTACTTAGCAGAAACCATGCAGGCAAGAAGGCTGTGGGATGACATATATAAAGCATTGAAGGAAAAAAATTGCCAGCCAAGAATCATATATCCAGTAAAAGTGTCTCTCAAATATGAAGGTGAAATTAGGACATTTCCAGATAAACAGAAGTTCAGGGAATTTGTAAAAACCAAACCAAAAACTACAAGAAATACTAAAGGGAGTTCTTTGGTTACAAAACCAATAATATCAGGTATCAACCCAAGACTAGAACATTGGGCAGAGCAATCAGAAGTCAACCCGGACAGGAGAAGCACAAACATAAGTCAAGATAAAAAAATACTCAAAACAGGGAAACAGCAATGTCATTATGTAAAAGAAGACAGCTTTAAAATAATAAAGAGGGATTAAGAAACATAGTCATATATCTTTCATATGGAGAGGAAGACAAGTCGATATAAAGAAATAAAAGTTAGGTTTAAACTTAGAAAAATAGGGGCAAATATTAAGGTAACCATGAAACAGATTAACTATCCTACTCATAAAAATAAAATACAAGAAAAAAATAGAGACTCCCTAGAAAAAAAAAATCAGCAACAACAAAGAAGAGGAAAAGACAATACATAAATATAAACTCTACAGCACAAAAAAGTAAGTGGGAAAAAGAAACTGTTAACAGCACACTCAAAAAAGACATCAAAATGACAGCACTAAACTCGTACCTATCCATAATTATGCTGAATGTTAATGGACTAAATGCACAAATGAAGAGACACAGAGTGGTAGAATGGATTAAAAAAACATGATCCATTTATATGCTGCCTACAGGAGACACACCTTAGACTTAGAGACACAAAAAAACTAAAACTCAAAAAAAATACATCAAGCAAACAACAATCAAAAAAGAGCAGGAGTGGCAATATTAATTTCTGACAAAATAGACTTTAAAGTTAAATAGATCATAAAAGATAAGGAAGGACAGTATATAATGATTAAAGGGACAATGTACCAGGAGGATATAACCATATTAAATATTTATGCACCCAATGACAGGCCTGCAAGATACATAAAGCAAACTCTAACAGCACTGAAAAGTGAGATAGCTCCACAGTTATCCTAGCAGAATTCAACATACCACTTTCAGTGAAGGACAGGAGATGCAGAAAGAAGCTCAGTAAAGACATGGAAGATCTAAATGCCACAATCAATCAACTTGACCTTATAGACATATACAGAACACTCCACCCAACGGCAGCCAAGAAAACTTTATTTCTAGTCCACATGGAACATTCTCTAGAGTACACCACATATTAGGTCATAAAGCAAGCCTCAGCAGAATCCAAAACATTGAAATTTTACAAAGCATCTTCTCTGACCATAAGGCCATAAAAGTAGAAATAAATAACACAAAAAGCAGGGGAAAGAAATCAAACACTTGGAAACTGAACAGTACCCTGCCCCCAAAAACTGGGTTATAGAAGACATTAAGGATGGAATAAAGAAATTCATAAGATCCAACGAGAATGAAAACACTTGCTATCAGAACCTTTGGGACACAGTGAAAACAGTGCTCAGAGGTCAATTTATATCAATACATGCTCACATACAAAGAGAAGAAAGGAACAAAATCAAAGAATTATCCCTACAACTTGAACAAACAGAAAGAGAGTAACAAAAGAAGCCTTCAGGCAGCAGAAGAAAGGAAATAATAAAAATTAGAGCAGAACTAAATAAAATAGAAAACAGGAAAACAATTGAAAGAGTTAAAAGACCAAAAGCTGGTTCTTTGAAAAAATTAACAATATTAATAAACTTTTGGCCAAACTGACAAAAGAAAAACAGGAGAGGAAGCAAATAACCCAAATAAGAAATGAGATGGGCAATATTACAACAGATCCAACTGAAATTAAGAGAATCATATCAGATTATTATAAAAATTGTACTCTAACAATTTTGAAAACCTAGAAGAAAAGGATGAATTCCTAGAAACACACTACCTACCTAACCTAACACAAACAGAGGTAGAACAACTAAATAGACCCATAACAAAAGAAGAGATGGAAAAGGTAATCAAAAAACTCCCAACAAAATAAAAGCACGGGCCTGAATGGCTTCACTGCAGAAGAGTTAATACCACTACTACTAAAGGTATTTCAGAAGACACAAAAGGATGGAATACTCCCAAACTCATCTATGAACCCAGCATATCCCTAATACCAAAACCAGGTAAAGACACCACAAAAAAAAGAAAATTACAGACCTCTATCCCTCTGTAATTTTCTTTTTTTTTGTGGTGTGGGTATCCCTCATGAACTTAGATGCAAAAATCCTCAACAAAATTCTAGCCAATAGAATTCAACAACATATCAAAAAAATAATTCACCATGACTAAGTGGAATTCATAGCAGGCATGCAGGGATGGTTCAACATTAGAAAAACAATTACTATAGTCCATCACATAAATAAACAAAAGACAAGAATCGCATGATTTTATCAATAGATGCAGAAAAGACATTTGACAAAGTTCAACAGCCATTCATGATAAAAACTCTCAGCAAAATAGGAATAGAATGAAAATTCCTGAACATAATAAAGGGCATTTATATAAAACCAACAGCCAACATCATCCTAAATGGAGAGAATCTGAAAGCATTCCCCTTGAGATCAGGAACCAGACAAGGATGCCCTTTATCACCACTCTTATTGAGCTGGAGGTCCTAGCCAGAGCAATTAGACTAGATAAAGAAATAAAGGACATCCAGATTGGCAAGGAAGAAGTAAAATTATCACTATTTGCAGATGACATGATCTCATACACAGAAAACCCTAAAGAATCCTCAAGAAAACTACTGAAACTAATAGAAGAGTTCAGCAGAGTATCGGGATACAAGATAAACATACAAAAAAAAAAGGCCAAGATGGCTGACTAGGTAGACACTACCGTGGATCCCTCTTGCAACAAAGACTCAGAAAAACAAGTGAATCGATCACATGCATGACAATCTACGAACCCTGACCATCAAATACAGATCTAAAGAGTTGACCTGAGTGACAGGGGAACGAACAGCCGTGCCCTGAAGCAGCTACCACTTCTGGAACTGGAGTCCCGCTCCACAGCCTAGAGCCCTCTCGGTTCCCGGGTGCTGAGCGGCAGGGCTGATTGCGGCTTGCTGAGGCAGGGCAGGCACAGGACAAAGCCCTAACCCCTAGCCACCTGGGGTAACCTCAGTAGTGACTCAGCCAGTGCAAGCAGGCTGCACACTGACGTGGCTAACGAGTGAACGAGCAACCACGGGGAAGCAGCGACTGTTTTCGGAGCCTGGAGCCAGAGTCCCAGTCGGAAAACCTTGGCACTGGGCTTTGGACTGAGTGCAGGGGAGCTGAGCACAGCTTTCTGAGATGGTGCAAGCACGGGACACAGCCCTAGCCCCCTGAAGTGAACTCAGGGGAAGCCCAGCCAGCACATGCAGGCAGCCCAACGACATGGCTGACAGAAAGAGAAGTCACCGGGAGGCAGCGATTGGTTTTGGAGCCTGAAGTGCGGCATCCCAGCAGAGGAACCTTGGCACTGGGTTTTGGACTGGGAGCAGAGGAGCTGACCAGGGCTTCTGAGACAGCACAAGCAAGGGAGGTGGGCCTGACCATCGGGGCAATCTTGACCCAGCCAGGCTACACGCCCTTCAGGAATCTCAGGTAAAACAGTCATCACCAAGCAAGATAAGTAATTTTGTCTATATTGCTGGGTGCTACTCTCTCCTATCCATCTGATCCCTCCCCTCCCTGCCCCAGGTGGCTTCATTAACATCGGAATTTCCTGGGCCGGGGAGTGAAGTGCTCTGTGTTTTTTTTTTTTTTCGTTTTCTTTTTTTTCTAACCCATTCTCCTGGCCTGAGAGAAGCAGCTACCAACAACTCAGGGATGAAAAATCCTTCCCTGACTTCCCTGAACTGAAATAAAAATACAGAACCAGCTCCAGCCAAGCATATGAGATCCACAGTCCTTGGATTTCATCCCTACAGGGAACAACCCAAAACCAAGGTGGCTATTATAATGCAAAGGCAATTCTGATAGAGATCTGACTGTAATTGTTTTAGCAGATCACTGGAAAGGCAAGTTTTCTGGGTCTGATACCTCTACCTATTAAACAGAGCCCTCAGTGATCCACAACGGGGAACTGAGGGCTGAAGCTCCACCCAAACCACCTAGCCACCTGCCAAAGGGGTCTCAGGATACTAATGCCTACCAATCTTTAGAGGTATAAGCATTGGGTGCCTAAGGTACAGCTGCAGAGCCCACCCACCAAAGTGCTTTATGAATAGAGACACACCTACCTCACTGGCATGTGGGGGAAGGCTGTCAACATCCTGCCCCCCCAGAGTGTGATCCCCTGCTGCTACTAGAATCTGGAGCGCACAACTATCACCACTACTCCTCTAAGTTAATAGGTGACAGTCTACACCACACTCTTGGTGACCCAAAATCAGAACACCTAAGCTGATTCTATTCAATAATAGTGAATAGACTCTTAGGCTTATATACCTGGTAATAGCCCAAACCAGCTGGTAATAGGGCATAAGTGATTCAAAGGCTACAACAATCAAGACAGTGCAATCTAGTAGCCCATCTGGGTATATTGAAACAAAACAAAACAAGATAAGACTTAGTGAGCAAATATAAAATAAATCATTACAATATCTTATAGATGGCTCCGAGACAGCAGTCGATATCAAACCACATAAAGAAGCAGATCGTGATTGCTTCTACAACTCCCCAAATTAAAGAATCAAAATCTTTCCCAAATGAAGATACAATCCTGGAATTGCCAGATGCAGAATATAAAAAACTAATATACAGAATGCTTCAAGACATCAGGGATGACCTCAGAAATGAAATAAGGCCATCTACAGAAAAAGCTGAGGAACATACTGATAAAGCAGTTGAAGAAATCAAAAAGATTATTCAAGAACATAGTGGAAAAATTAATAAGCTGCAAGAATCCATAGAGAGACAGCACTCAGAAATCGAAAAAGATTAACAGTAAAATTACAGAATTAGGGAACTCAATAGGAAGTCAGAGGAGCAGAATCAAGCAATTGGAAAGCAGAGTGGGGGAGCTGGAGGATAAGGCAATTGACATCAATAGAGTTGAAGAAAAATCAGATAAAAGAATTTAAAAATGAAGAAACCCTAAGAATAACTTGCACGTGATTGGAGTTCCAGAATAGGGAGGGATAACAGAAAATACAGAGAGAATAGTTGAAGATCTGTTGGCAGAAAATTTCCCTGGCATCAAGAAAGACAAAAGGATATCTGTCTAAGATGTTCACCAAACCCAATATAAGATTGATCCAAAAAGAAAATCACCAAGGCATATTATTATCAAACTTGCCAAAACCAAAGATAAAGAGAAAATTTTAAAAGCAGCCACGGATAAAGAAAAGTCACCTACAAATGAGAATCAATAAGTTCAGACTTTTTACTCAGCAGAAACCATGTAGTCAAGAAGGTAATGGGATGACATATATAGAGCTCTGAAGGAGAAGAACTGCCAGCCAAGGATCATATATCCAGCAAAACTCTCTCTCAAATAGGAATATGAAATTAAAACATTTACAGATAAACACAAGCTTAGAGAATTTGCAAAAACCAAACCAAAGCTGTGAGAATTATTAAAGGAAATTGGTCAGAAAGTCAATAATATCAGATACCAACACAACACAAGGTCACAGAACAGAACATCCTGATATCAACTCAAATAGGGAAATCACAAAAACAAGACAAGATTTATTTTAAAAAGAAAAAACATGCTCAAAACAGGAAATCATTGAAGTCATTATGTAAAAGATCACAATAATCCAAAAGAGGGACTAGATACAGGAGGCATAGATCTTCCATATGGAGAGGAAAACCAGGCGATATAGGACAATACAAGTTAGGTTTTTACTTAGAAAAATAGGGGTAAATATTAAGGTAACCACAAAGAGGTCTAACAATTCCATAATTCAGAATAAAAACCAAGAAAAACATAATGACTCAGCAAACATAAATTCAACTACTACGAAAATGAGGAACACACAATTTACAAAGAAAAACGTCTCACCACAAAAAAGTAAGTGGGAAAACAAAATTATCAACAACACACACAAAAAGACATGAAAATGACAGCACTAAACTAAAAAAAAAAAAAACTCATACGTATCTATAATTATGCTGAAAGTAAATGGACTAAATGCACCAATAAAGAGACAGAGAGTCTCAGACTGGATAAAGAAACACGATCCGTCTATATGCTGGCTACAAGAGACACATCTTAGACTTAGAGACACAAACAAACTAAAACTCAAAGGATAGAAAAAAATATATTAAGCAAAAAACAATCAAAAAAGAGCAGGAGTGGCAATATTAATTTCTGATAAAATAGACTTTAAAGTTAAATCCACCACAAAGGATAAAGAAGGACACTACATAATGATAAAAGGGACAATTTTCCAGGAAGATATAACCATATTAAATATTTATGGCCCAATGACCGGGCTGCAAGATACACAAAACAAACTTTAATAGATTTGAAAAGTGAGATAGACACCTCCACAATTGTAGTAGGAGACTTCAAAACACCACTTTCAGAGAAGGATAGGACTTCCAGTAAGAAGCTCAATAGAGACACAGAAGATCTAAATGCTACAATCAACCAACTTGACCTCATAGACTTACACAGAACACTCCACCCAACAGCTGCAAAGTATACTTTTTTTCCTAGTGCACATGGAACATTCTCTAGAATAGATCACATATTAGGTCATAAAACAAACCTTCACAGAATCCAAAACATCGAAATATTAGAAAGCGTCTTGTCACACCAAAAGACCATAAAAGTAGAAATCAATAAGAGAAAAATCAGGGAAAAGAAATCAAATATTTGGAAACTGAACAATACCCTGCTCAAAAAAGACTGGGTTATAGAAGATATTAAGGAGGGAATAAAGAAATTCGGAGAATGCAATGAGAATGAAAACACTTCCTATCAAAACCTCTGGGACACAGCAAAAGCAGTGCTCAGAGGTCAATTTATATCGATAATTGCACACATACATAAAGAAAAAAGAGCCAAAATCAGAGAACTGTCCCCACAACTTGAACAAATAGAAAGCGAGCAACAAGAGAATCCATCAGGCACCAGAAGAAAACAAATAATAAAAATTAGAGCTGAACTAAATGAATTAGAGAACAGAAAAACAATTGAAAGGATTAACAAAGCCAAAAGCTGGTTCTTTGAAAAAATTAACAAAATTGATAAACCATTGGCCAGACTGACTAAAGAAATACAGGAAAGGAAACAAATAACCTGAATAAGAAATGAGATGGGCCATATCACAACAGACCAAACTGAAATTAAAAGAATCATATCAGATTATTACAAAAAATTGTACTCTAAAAAATTTGCAAACCTAGAAGAAATGGATGAATTCCTAGAAAAACACTACCTGCCTAAACTAACACAATCAGAAGTAGAACAACTAAATAGACCCATAACAAAAGAAGAGATTGAAAAGGTAATCAAAAAACTCCCAACAAAAAAAAAGCCCTGGCCCAGACGGCTTAACTGCAGAGTTCTACCAGACGTTCAGAGAAGAGTTAACACCACCACTACTAAAGGTATTTCAAAGCATAGAAAATGATGGAATACTACCTAGCTCATTCTATGAAGCCAGAATATCCCTGATACCAAAACCAGGTAAAGACACCACAAAAAAAGAAAATTACAGACGTATATCCCTCATGAACATAGATGTAAAAATCCTCAACAAAATTCTAGCCAATAGAATTCAACAACATATTAAAAAAATAATCCACCATGACCAAGTGGGACTTATACCACGTATGCAAGTTTTGGCTCACTATTAGAAAAACCATTAACATAAAACTGAAAAACACCCAGCGCTGTCCAGTCGATTCAGACTCATATCGACCCTAAAGGACAGAGAACTGCCCCATAGAGTTTCCAAGGAGCACCTGGTGGATCCACTAATGTAATCCACCATATAAATAAAAGACAAAAACCACATAATCTTATCAGTTGATGCAGAAAAGGCATTTGACAAAGTTCAACACTCATTCATGATAAAAAGTCTCAGCAAAATAGGAATTGAAGGAAAATTCCTCAACATAATAAAGGGCATCTATACAAAGCCAACAGCCAACATCATTCTAAATGGAGAGAGCCTGAAAGCATTTCCCTTGAGAACGGGAACCAGACAAGGATGCCCTTTATCACCGCTCTTATTCAACATTGTGCTAGAGGTCCTAGCCAGAACAATTAGGCTAGACAAAGACATAAAGGGTATCTGGATTGGCAAGGAAGAGGTAAAATTATCTCTATTTGCAGATGACATGATCTTATACACAGAAAACCCTAAGGAATCCTCCAGAAAACTACTGAAACTAATAGAAGAGTTTGGCAGAGTTTCAGGTTACAAGATAAACATACAAAAAATCACTTGGATTCCTCTACATCAACAAAAAGAACAACAAAGAGGAAATAAACAAATCAATACCATTCACAGTAGCCACCAAGAAGATAAAATACTTAGGAAGAAATCTTACCAAGGATGTAAAAGGCCTATACAAAGAAAACTACAGAGTACTACTACAAGAAACTAAAAAGGACCTACATAAGTGGAGAAACATACCTTGCTCATGGATAGGAAGACTTAACATAGTAAAAATGTCTATTCTACCAAAAGCCATCTATACATACAATGCAATTCCGATCCAAATTCCAATGTCATTTTTTAATGTGATGGAGAAACAAATCAACTTCATATGGAAGGGAAAGAAGCCTCGGATAAGCAAAGCATTACTGAAAAAGAAGAAGGAAGTGGGAGGTCTCACTCTACCTGATTTCAGAACATATTATACAGCCACAGTAGTCAAAACAGCCTGGTACTGGTACAACAACAGGCACATAGACCAGTGGAACAGAATTGAAAGTCCAAATATAAATCCGTGCACATATGAGCAGCTGATATTTGACAAAGGCCCAGTGTCAGTTAATTGGGGAAAAATTAGTCTTTTTAACAAATGGTGCTGACATAACTGGATATCCATTTGCAAAAAAATGAAACAGGATCCATACCTCACACCATGCACAAAAACTAACTCCAAGTGAATCAAAGACCTAAACGTAAAGAATAAAACAATAAAGATCATGGAAGAAAAAATAGGGACAACCTTAGGAGCCCTAACACAAGGCATAAACAGAATACAAAACATTACCAAAAATGATGAAGAGAAACCAGATAACTGGGAGCTCCTAAAAGTTGAACACCTATGCTCATCTAAAGACTTCACCAAAAGAGTAAAAAGACCACCTACAGATTGGGAAAGAATTTTCAGCTATGACATCTCCGACCAGCGCCTGATCTCTAAAATCTATATGATTCTGTTAAAACTCAACCACAAAAAGACAAACAACCCAATCAAAAATTGGGCAAAGTATATGAACACACACTTCACTAAAGAAGATATTCAAGTGGCTAACAGATACATGAGAAAATGCTCTCGATCATCAGCCATTAGAGAAATGCAAATTAAAACTACGATGAGAGTCCATCTCACTCCAACAAGGCTGGCATTAATCCAAAAAACACAAAATTATAAATGTTGGAGAGATTGGAACTCTTATACACTGCTGGTGGGAATGTAAAATGGTACAACCACTTTGGAAATCTATCTGGTGTTTCCTTAAAAAGTTAGAAATAGAACTACCATACAACCCAGAAATCCCACTCCTCGGAATATATCCTAGAGAACTAAGAGCCTTTACAGGAACAGGTATATTCACACCCATGTTTATTGCAGCACTGTTTACAATAGCAAAAAGCTGGAAGCAACCAAGGTGTCCATCAACAGATGAATGGATAAATAAATTATGGTATATTCACACAGTGGAATAGTACACATCGATAAAGAGCAGTGACTAATTTGTGAGAGGATTATTTACTGATTAGATACTAGACAAGAACTACTTTAGGTGAACGGAAGGACAACACTCAATACAGGCAAGGTCAGCACAACTGGACTGGACCAAAAGGAAAGAAGTTTCCTGAATAAAGTGAATGCTTCAAAGATCAGCTGAGCAAGAGCTGGGGTTTGGGGACTACCACTTCAGGGGACGTCTAAGTCAATTGGCAAAATAAATTCTATTAAGAAAACATTCTGCATCCCACTTTGAAGTGTGGCGTCTGGGGCCTTAAATGCTAACAAGTGGCCATATAAGATGCATCAGTTGGTCTCAACCCACCTGGATCAAAGGAGAATGAAGAACACCAAGGTCACAAAATAATTATGAGCTCAAGAGACAGAAAGGGCCACATGAACTAAAGACTTACATCATCCTGAGACCAGAAGGACTGGATAGCGCCCAGCCACAACCGATGACTGCCATGACAGGGAGCACAACAGAGAACTCCTGAGGGAGCAGGAGAACAGTGGAATGCAGACCCCAAATTATCATAAAAAGACCAGACTTAATGGTCTGACTGAGACTAGGAGAATCCCAGCGGTCATGGTCCCCAAACCTTCCATTGGCCCAGGACAGGAACCATTCCCAAAGACAACTCATCAGACATGGATTGGACTGGACAATGGGTTGGAGAGAGATGCTGATGTTGAGTGAGCCACTAGTATCAGATGGACCCTTGAGACTGTGTTGGCATCTCCTGTCTAGAGGGGAGATGGGAGGGTAGAGAGGGTTAGAAACTGGCAAAACGGTCATGAAAGAAGAGAATAGGAGGGAGCAGGCTGACTCATTAGGGGGAGAGTAAATGGGAGTATGTAGTAAGGTGTATATAAGTTTATATGTGAGAGACTGACTTGATTTGTAAACTTTCACTTAGAGCACAATAAAAATTATTTAAAAAAAAACGATTTGGATTCCTCTCCACCAACAAAAAGAACATCGCAGATGAAATCACCAAATCAATGCCATTTACAGTAGCCACCCAGAAGATAAAATACTTAGAAATAAATCTTACCAGACATGCAAAAGACCTATACATAGAAAACTAGAGGACACTACTGCAAGAAACCAAAAGAGACCTACATAAGTGGAAAAACATACCTTGCTCATGGATCGGAAGACTTACATTGTAGTAAAGTCTATTCTGTGAAAAGCCATCTATAGATTTAATGCAATTCTGATCCAAATTCGAAGGAGATTTTTTTTTATTTTATTAACTTTTATTGAGCTTCAAGTGAACATTTACAAATCAAGTCAAACTGTCACATATAAGTTTATACACACCTTACTCCGTACTCCCACTTGCTCTCCCCCTAACGAGTCAACCCTTCCAGTCTCTCGTGACAATTTTGCCAGCTTTTAACTCTCTCTATCCTCCCATCCCCCCTCCAGACAGGAGATGCCAACACAGTCTCAAGAGTCCACCTGATACAAATAGCTCACTCTTCATCAGCATCTCTCTCCTACCCACTGTCCAGTCCCTTCCATGTCTGATGAGTTGTCTTTGGGAATGGTTCCTGTCCTGTGCCAACAGAAGGTTTGGGGACCATGACCGCCGGGATTCCTCTAGTCTCAGTCAGACCATTAAGTATGGTCTTTTTGTGAGAATTTGGGGTCTGCATCCCACTGATCTCCTGTTCCCTCAGGGGTTCCCTGTTGTGCTCCCTGTCAGGGCAGTCATCGGTTGTGGCCGGGCACCAACTAGTTCTTCTGGTCTCAGGATAACGTAGGTCTCTGGTTCATGTGGCCCTTTCTGTCTCTTGGGCTCTTAGTTATCGTGTGACCTTGGTGTTCTTCATTCTCCTTTGATCCAGGTGGGTTGAGACCAATTGATGCATCTTAGATGGCCGCTTGTTAGCATTTAAGACCCCAGATGCCACATTTCAAAGTGGGATGCAGAATGTTTTCATAATAGAGTTTATTATGCCAATTGACTTAGAAGTCCCCTTAAACCATGGTCCCCAAACCCCCGCCCTGCTCCGCTGACCTTTGAAGTATTCAGTTTATCCCGGAAACTTCTTTGCTTTTGGTCCAGTCCAGTTGAGCTGACCTTCCATGTATTGAGTATTGTCCTTCCCTTCACCTAAAGCAATTCTTATCTACTAACTAATCAGTAAAAAACCCTCTCCCACCCTCCCTCCCTGCCCCCCTCCCCCCCTCATAACCACAAAAGTATGTGTTCTTCCCAGTTTATACTATTTCTCAAGATCTTATAATAGTGGTCTTATACAATATTTGTCCTTTTGTCTCTGACTAATTTCACTCAGCATAATGCCTTCCAGGTTCCTCCATGTTATGCAATGTTTCACAGATTCGTCACTGTTCTTTATCGATGCGTAGTATTCCATTGTGTGACTATACCACAATTTATTTTACCATTCATCCATTGATGGACACCTTGGTTGCTTCCAGCTTTTTGCTATTGTAAACAGAGCTGCAATAAACATGGGTGTGCATATATCTGTTTGTGTGAAGGCTCTTATTTCTCTAGGGTATATTCCGAGGAGTGGGATTTCTGGGTTGTATGGTATTTCTATTTCTAACTGTTTAAGATAACTCCAGATAGATTTCCAAAGTGGTTGGACCACTTTACATTCCCACCAGCAGTGTATAAGAGTTCCAATCTCTCCTCAGCCTCTCCAACATTTATAATTTTGTGTTTTTTGGATTAATGCCAGCCTTGTTGGAGTGAGATGGACTCTCATCGTAGTTTTAATTTGCATTTCTCTAATGGCTGATGATCGAGAGCATTTTCTCATGTATCTGTTAGCCACTTGAATATCTTCTTTAGTGAAGTGCATGTTCATATCCTTTGCCCACTTCTTGATTGGGTTGTTTGTCTTTTTGTGGTTGAGTTTTGACAGAATCATATAGATTTTAGAGATCAGGCGCTGGTCGGAGATGTCATAGCTGAAAATTCTTTCCCAATCTGTAGGTGGTCTTTTTACTCTTTTGGTGAAGTCTTTAGATGAGCATAGGTGTTCAACTTTTAGGAGCTCCCAGTTATCTGGTTTCTCTTCGTCATTTTTGGTAATGTTTTGTGTTCTGTTTATGCCTTGTATTAGGGCTCCTATTTTTTCTTCCATGATCTTTATCGTTTTAGTCTTTATGTTTAGGTCTTTGATCCACTTGGAGTTAGTTTTTGTGCATGGTGTGAGGTATGGGTCCTGTTTCATTTTTTTGCAAATGGATATCCAGTTATGTCAGCACCATTTGTTAAAAAGACTAATTTTTCCCCGATTAACTGACATTGGGCCTTTGTCAAATATCAGCTGCTCATATGTGGATGGATTTATATCTGGGTTCTCAATTCTGTTCCATTGGTCTATGTGTCTGTTGTTGTACCAGTACCAGGCTGTTTTGACTACTGTGGCTGTATAATATGTTCTGAAATCAGGTAGAGTGAGACCTCCCACTTCCTTCTTCTTTTTCAGTAATGCTTTGCTTATCCGAGGCTTCTTTCCCTTCCATATGAAGTTGATTTGTTTCTCCATCACATTAAAAAATGACATTGGAATTTGGATCGGAATTGCATTGTATGTATAGATGGCTTTTGGTAGAATAGACATTTTTACTATGTTAAGTCTTCCTATCCATGAGCAAGGTATGTTTCTCCACTTATGTAGGTCCTTTTTAGTTTCTTGTAGTAGTACTCTGTAGTTTTCTTTGTATAGGCCTTTTACATCCTTGGTAAGATTTCTTCCTAAGTATTTTATCTTCTTGGTGGCTACTGTGAATGGTATTGATTTGTTTATTTCCTCTTTGTTGTTCTTTTTGTTGATGTAGAGGAATCCAAGTGATTTTTGTATGTTTATCTTATAACCTGAGACTCTGCCAAACTCTTCTATTAGTTTCAGTAGTTTTCTGGAGGATTCCTTAGGGTTTTCTGTGTATAAGATCATGTCATCTGCAAATAGAGATAATTTTACTTCTTCCTTGCCAATCCAGATACCCTTTATGTCTTTGTCTAGCCTAATTGTTCTGGCTAGGACCTCTAGCACAATGTTGAATAAGAGCGGTGATAAAGGGCATCCTTGTCTGGTTCCCGTTCTCAAGGGAAATGCTTTCAGGCTCTCTCCATTTAGAATGATGTTGGCTGTTGGCTTTGTATAGATGCCCTTTATTATGTTGAGGAATTTTCCTTCAATTCCTATTTTGGTGAGAGTTTTTATCATAAATGTATGTTGGACTTTGTCGAATGCCTTTTCTGCATCAATTGATAAGATCATGTGGTTTTTATCTTTTGTTTTATTTATATGGTGGATTACATTAGTGGTTTTTCTAATATTAAACCAGCCTTGTGTACCTGGTATAAATCCCACTTTGTCATGGTTGATTAATTTTTTGATATGTTGTTGAATTCCAATGGCTAGAATTTTGTTGAGGATTTTTGCATCCATGTTCATGAGGGGTATAGGTCTGTAATTTTCTTTTGTTGTGATGTCTTTACCTGGTTTTGGTATCAGGAAAATGGTGGCTTCATAGAATGAGTTAGGTAGTATTCCGTCATTTTCTATGCTAAGGAGATTTTTTAATCAAGTGGAGAAACAAATCACCAACTTCATATGGAAGCGGAAGAGGTTCCAGATAAGTAAAGCATTATTGAAAAAGAAGAACAACGTGGGAAGCCTCACTCTGCCTGATTTTAGAACCTATTATACTGTCACAGTAGTCACACCCTGGTACTAGTACAACAACAGATTCATAGACCAATGGAACAGAATTGAGAATCCAGACATAAATCCATCCACATATGAGCAGCTCATATTTGACAAAGGCCCAAAGTCAGTTAAATGAAGAAAAGATAATCTTTTTAACAAATGGTGCTAGCATAACTGGATATCCACCTACAAAAAAAGAAACAAGACCATACCTTACACCATGCACAAAAACAAACTCAAAAGGGATCAAGGACGTAAATATAAAATCTAAAATGATAAAGATCATGGAAGAAAAAATAGGGACAATACTAGGATCCCTAATACATGGCATAGACAGGATACAAAACATTACTAAAAATGATGAAGAGAAACTAGAAAACTGGGAACTCCTAAAAATCAAACACCTATGCTCATCCAAAGACTTCACCAAAAGAGTCAAAGCATTACCTACAGGCTGGGAAAAAGTTTTTAGCTATGGCATTTCTGATCAGTGTCTGGTCTCTAAAATCTACACGATACTGCAAAACCTCAACAACAAAGAGACAAATAACCCAGCTAAAAAATGGGCAAAGGATATCAACAGACACTTCACTAAAGAAGGCTTTGAGGTAGCTAACAGGTACATGAGGAAATGCTCATGATCATTAGCCATTAAAAGAGAAATGTAAATCAAAACTACAGTGAGATTCCATCTCACTTCAGCAAGGCTGACATTAATCCAAAAAACACAAAATAGTAAATGTTGGAGAGGTTGTGGAGAGATTGAAACACTTATATACCACTGGTGGGAATGTAAAATGGAACAACCAAATTGAAAATCAATTTGGCGCTTCCTTAAAAAACTAGAAATAGAACTACCATAGGATCCAACAATCCTGCTTCTTGGAATATATCCTAGAGAAATAAGAGCCTTTATAAGAACAGATACATGCATACCCATGTTCATTGCAGCACTGTTTACAATAGCAAAAAGATGGATGTAACTAAGGTGCCCATCAATGATGAATGGATAAATAATTTTTTTTTTTTTTTATGTAGAATACTACACTTCGATAAAGAACAGTGATGAATCTGTAAAACATTTCATAACATGGGGGAATCTGGAAGACATTATGCTGAGTGAAATTAGTCAACAGCAAAAGGATAAATATTGTATAAGATGACTGTTATAAAACTCGAAACATAGTTTAAAATGAGAAAAGAATATTCTTTGATGGTTACGAGAGTGGGGAGAGAGGGAGAGGGGTTTTCACTAATTAGATAGTAGATAAGAACTGTTTTAGGTGAAGGGAAAAACAACACAAAATACAAGAAAGGTCAGCACGACTGGACTAAATCAAAAGCAAAGAAGTTTCCTGAATAAACTGAATGCTTTGAAAGCCAGCATAGCTGGGTTGGGGGCTTGGGAACCATGGTTTCAGGGGACATCTAAGTCAATTTTCATAAGAAAATCTTCTAAGGAAACATACTGCATCCCACTTTGGCGAGTGGTGTCTGGCTCCTTAAACGCTAACAAGTGGCCATCTAAGAAGCGTCAATTGGTCTCAATCCACCTGGAGCAAAGCAGAATGAAGAACACAAAAGACCCAAGGTATTTTTGAGCCCAAGAGGCAGAAAAGGCCACATAAAGCAGAGACTACATTAGTCTGAGACCAGAAGAACTAGATGGTGCCCGGCCACAACCGATGACTGTCCTGACAGGGAACACAACAGAGAACACCTGAGGGAGCAGGAGAGCAGTGGGATGCAGACCTCAAATTCTCGAAAAAAGACCATACTTAATGGTCTGACTGAGACTAGAAGGACACCAGAGGTCATGGTCCCCAGACTTTCTGTTAACTCAAGACTGGAACCATTCCCAAAACCAACTCTTCAGACAGGGATTGGACTGGAGTATAAGATACAAGATGATACTGGTGAAGAATGGTCTTCTTGGATCAAGTAGACACATGAGACTATGTTGGCATCTCCTAACTGAAGGGGAGATGAGAGTGTAGAGGGGTCAGAAGCTGACCCAATGGACACGAAAAGAGAGAGCGGAGGGAAGGAGTGTAGGGGGAGAGCAATTAGGAGAATATAGCAAGGTGTTTATAAATATTTGTATGAGAGTCCAACTTGATTTGTAAACTTTCACTTAAAGCACGATAAAAATTAAAAAAAAAAAGAAAAGTAAGGCAGAACCTCTGAATAGGAACTGAGAATAGGTCATTAAGTTTTTTTTTCTTCTAATTAACTTGTTAGAAGACCTTTACTGTGAAAGTATCTCTCAGATTGACTGTTCTATTTATAGAGAATGCGTCTTTATTGTGTTTCTTCATTCTTTTGGGTAATTATTAATTTATTTTTATACACTGTTTTGTAGTATTTAAGATATACAAAAATACAAAGAACACTGATGTACCCACCATGCATTCAAGAGAGAAAGCATTACAGATATGGTTAAAGGTCCCTTTCCTACTCCTTTATCCCTGTTTCCCAAGGGTAATCTTATTCCTAAATTTGGTATACATAACCACTTTTACTGCTAACAAGGAGTCCCTCGATGGTGCAAAAGGTTAAGCATTGGGCTAAGAACTCAAAGGTGGGTGGTTTGAATCCACCCAGAGGTGTCTTGGAAGAAAGGGCTGGGGGTCTTATTTGGAAAGGTCACAGTCATTGAAAACTCTATGGAGTGTAGTTCTACTCTGGCATACAGGGGTCACAATGAGTCAAAATGGACTCCACGGCAACAGGTTTGGTTTATTTTTGTTGTTGTTGTTTACTGCTAATGCTATTTTTGTATCACTTTGCATATTTAACCCTTATACATGGACTGACAGAAAAAGAAACAAGTCTGTCTTGGAAGAAGTACAGCCAGAGTGCTCCTTAGCAGCAAAGACGGTGAGACTTCATTCCAAGTACTTTGGACATGTTATCAGGAGAGACCAGTCCCTGGAGAAAGGCATCATGCTTGGTAAAGTAAAGGGTCCGTGAAAAGTGGAAGACCCTTGATGAGATGAATTGACTAAGTGGCTGCAACAATAGACTTAAATATAGCTACCATTGTGAGGATGGCGCAGGACCAGGTGGTATTTCATTCTGTTGTACCAACTCTACGGCACCTAACAACAACAATGTTCTAAAGATTTATAGTTTTACTTTTTTTTTACCTTTCAGATTTTAAACCATCTAAAGATGACTTTGTGTATGGTGTGAGGTAGGGATATACTTTTATTTTTTCATTTTTTTTCTCCAAGGGATAACTGATGGCACTATTGCTTCTTCTATCATATATTAGTGCATTGGTCTATTTTTTAGCAGTGTATTTGGTTCTGGAAACCCTGGTGGCATAGTGATTAACAGCTACTGCTGCTAACCAAAAGGTCTGCAATTTGAATCCACCAGGTGCTCCTTGGAAACCCTATGGGGAGTTCTACTCTGTTCTATAGGGTGACTATGAGTCGGAATCAACTCGAAGGCAATAGTTTTTGTTTGTTTGTTTGTTTTTGGTTCTATTTTTCTATCCCTTTCTCAATTCAGAACTGCTCTAATTACTACAGTTTCACAATCAGTATTGATATATAGGAGAGCAAGAGCCCTCGTGTTGTTCTTCAAGACTTTTCTTCATTCTTTTTTTTTTCTTTTAATTCTTAAGCATGCTGTGGATGTATGATGGCTTGTTTAATTTCTCTCACAACCTTATATGTTTAGTGATATATCAAACTGGAATTCTCTCTCACAAGCAATTCAAACTAAATTTATCATGTCAGAACTCCAACAGGAAGGTTATCTTAGATAAATTCAGAGTAAAAAAATCAGCCAAGAAGGAAGCAACATATTTCTTTTTTTAAACAATTTAGGGTGTTCGCCAATACATTACAGTGTAAAAATATCCTGAGAGATTCTTTGCTATTTGTAGGTAGTTTTATAACTATGTAAAACATTTAAAACACATTTCTTCATCCTAAAATTATTAATTATGTTGTTAAAGTAATCTTAAATTCTTTCTAATTCTAAAATTGTATTATCCCATGTGCTTAAAATTCACTAAATATATTGTTATTAATTTGAAGAGTTAGAAATTATTAAAAAAATAAAAGGTAGGAAACTAAAGATTTTCTAGCAACTTTTTTTTTAATGACCACTATAAACTACTGAAGAAGTTTCAGCAGTCTGCTAATTTAGCAATCCAAACTATACAACTAACCAGCGTTCAGATTATATGTACACACACATACACACACACAATTTAGAGCTTATACATGTCATCCCTTAGATAATATAATCATTTAATCCACAAATCTGTACATTTTGTATAGAATTATCTCTGGCTATACTGGTCAGTTTAGAAACACCAATTATCTTTCCTTCAAAGTTAGGGCAAAAAATGTTTATTGCTTTGTTTCTGTTTTGTCATACATTTAGACATATACCTTACAACTAGTTTTAATAAATTCCTTCTAATAGTTCTTTTTTTTCAAATCACATCTAGAGTAGTACCTTGTTATGGTCAATCTGATGGTGCTATAGTGGCCTATCTATAGTCATTTTTTTACATAACATAGGTCTTGGGACCTCAATTACAATGTCAGGAATTTGCTTTGGTCTAGAAAGATAATTCTTAGGAAAGAATGCCCTTCCTTCTAATGATGGAAAAATAGCCATAGCCAGAGCAATATCATGATTACAGTTTTGTTTATCATGGAAGACCACTTAAATTTAAATGATAGAGGTACATATAATTGGAATAGAATTTAATACAAATGTGACTATGGTAAAATATGCCAAATGGTGATAACTTCAACAATTTTTTTCACAAGATTTTATTTTTTCATCTTTTTTATAGTCTGCATAATCTTGCCAGGCTGTTTGTCTGACAACAAGCAGTCAAATAATGGTGGAAAATAAAGTAAATTCAACAATTTGATGATTTTATCAAGTTTAGTAAAAGTAAGATGGAGTAATTTTGATATTATATGTTGTCAGGAGCCAAGAACTCTTCTGTTAGTCTCATCCGTGTTCTGGCTCCAAGGCCAAAGAAATGGCTTTCAGCACTTAAATCTTAGCAGAATATTTTAATGTGCTCCAAAATCATGATGTTTAGCATAGAACCTAATCAAATTTCAAGATAGAGAATTGATATTATTGATTAATAAGAATTACTGATGTAAATATATACTGTTTGCTATTATCCAATGTTATATGTTTAAAACCATCTTAATTTTTATCATCAGAAAATACACTCAAGAAACCAAAAGATGCCTACATAAGTGGAAAAACACCTTGCTCACGGGTAGGAAGACTCAAAATTGTAAAAATGTGTATTCTACCGAAAGTGATCCATAGACACATTTTTTAATGAGATGCAGAAACAAATCACCAACTTGGAAGGGAAAGAGTCCCTGGATACGCAAAGCATTACTGAAAAAGAAGAACAAAGTGGGAAGCCTCATACTACCTGATTTTAGAAGCTATTATACCACCTCAGTATCAAAACAGCCTGGTACTGGTACAAAAACAGACACGTAGACCAATGGAACAGAACTGAGAATCCAGACATAAATCCAATCACATATGAGCAGCTGATATTTGACAAAGGCCCAAAGTCAGTTAAATGGGGAAAAGACAATCTCTTTAACAAATAGTGCTGGCATACCCATCTGCAAAAAAATGAAACAAGACCCATACCTCACACCATGCACAAAAACAAACTCAAAAGGGATCAAAGACCTAAATATAAAATCTAAAATGATAAAGATCATGGAAGAAAAAATAGACACAATGCTAGGAGCCATAATGCATGGTATAAACAGTATACAAAACATTACTAACAATGCACAAACACCAGAAGAGAAACTAGATAACTGGGAGCTCCTAAAAATCAAACACCTATGCTCATCCAAAGACTTCATCAAAAGAGTAAAAAGATTAGTTACCAACTGGGAAGAAGTTTTTAGCTATGACATTTCCGATCAGCATCTGATCTCTAAAATCTACATGATACTGCAAAAACTCAACTACAAAAAGGCAAATAACGCCATTAAAAAATGGGCAAAGGATATGAACAGGCACTTCACCAAAGAAGACATTCAGGCAGCTAACAGGTGGATGAGGAAATGCTCACGATCAATAACCATTAGAGAAATACAAATGAAAACTACAATGAGATACCATCTCACTCCAACAAGGCTGGCAGTAATTCAAAAAACACAAAATAACAAATGTCGGAGAGGTCATGGAGAGACTGGAACACTTACACACTGCTGATGGGAATGTAAAATGGTACAACCACTTTGGAAATCGATTTGGAGCTTCCTTAAAAAGCTAGAAATAGAACTTCCATACGATCCAGCAATCCCACTACTTGGAATATATACTAGAGAAATAAGAGCCTTTACGAGAACAGATAAATGCACACCCATGTTCATTGCAGCACTGTTTACAATAGTGAAAAGATGGAAGCAACCAAGGTGCCCATCAACAGATGAATGGATAAATAAATTATGGTATATTCACACAATGGAATACTATGCACCCATCGATAAAGAACAATGAAGAATGCGTGAAACATTTCATAACACGGAGAAATCTAGAAGGCATTATGCTGAGTGAAATTACTCAGCTGCAAAAGGACAAATATTGTATGAGAACACTATTATAAGAACTCACAAAATAGTTTTAACACAGGAGAAAATATTGTTTGATAGTTATGAGGGTGGGGAGGGAAGGAAAGAGAGAGGTATTCACTAAATTAGACAATAGACAAGAACTGTTTTAGGTGAAGGTAAAGACAACACACAATACAGAAGAGGTCAGCACAACTGGACTTAACCAAAAGCGAAGAACTTTCCTGAGTAAACTGAATAATGAAGGCCAGAGTAGCAGGGACGGGGGTCTGTGGACCATGGTTTCAGGGGACATTTAGGTCAACTGGAATAAGAAAATGTATTAAGAAAACATTCTGCGTTCCACTTTGGTTAGTGGTGTCTGGGGTCTTAAACACCAGCAAGCAGCCATCTAAGATGCGTCAATTGGTCTCAATCCACCTGGAGCAAAGGAGAATGAAGAACACCAAAGACACAAGGTAATTATGAGCCCAAGAGACAGAAAGGGCCACATAAATCTGAGACTACATCAGCCTGAGACCAGAACTAGATGGTGCCTGGCTACAACTGATGACTGTCCTGATAGGGAACACAACAGAGAATCCCTGATGGAGCAGGAGAGCAGTGAGATGCAAACCTCAAATTCTCATAAAAAGACCAGATGGTCTGACTGAGACTAGAGGGACCCCAGAGGTCACGGTCCCCTGACCTTCTGTTAGCCCAAGTCTGAAGCCGTTTCCAAAGCCAACTCTTCAGACAGGGATTGGACTGAACTATAAGGTAGAAAATGATACTGGTGAGGAGTGCGATTTTTGGCTCAAGTATACACATGAGACTATGTGGGCAGCTCCTGTCTGGAGGGGAGATGAGAAGCAGAGGGAGACAGAAGCTAGCTGAATGAACATGGGGAATACAGGGTAGAGAGAAGGAGTGTGCTGTCTCATTAGGGGGAGAGCAACTAGGAGTACATAGAAAGGTGTATATAAATTTTTGTGTGAGAGATTGACTTGATTTGTAAACTTTCACTTAAAGCACAATAAAAAGTAAAAAAGAAAATATAGCATTTGTTTAAAAGGAAACAAGTAGAGATGGATTTGTATTCAGAATAACATTTTATTTCAGTGAAATTTTCTCCCCAACAGTTTAGATTTAATATTTTTGTGGAACCTATAAATATAAAAATCCAAACTTCCCAATCTTTTGAGGTTAGATCAAGATGACTGTTTTTAACCTTATTCTTGAATAGTAATTTAGCTGGTATACAGTTCAAGGTTGACAATTATCCTTCAGAATTTTGAAGCTATTATTCTACTAGCTTTTGGTTTGCATTGTTGTTGTTGAAATGTCTGCTGTTTGACTAATTACCATTTCTTTGTCTTTGAGGTACTGATGTGTTTAGGCACAGGTTTCCTTTTGTTTATGCTGCTAGAGATTCAAAATTAAATTTTTGAAAAAATGAGCCATTATCTCTTTACACATTGTTTCTTCCCCATTTTTTATATTTTTTTTTAGTTTAGTATCTGTATTATCCATATCTCTTAACATCTCTTTAATATTTTTTGCTTTGTCCCTCTGAGCTACATTTGTGTAGATTTGTGGCTTTATCTTCTGGTTTACTAATTATCTCTCAACTAACTAATGTGATGTTCAATACATCATTGACTTTTTAATGTTACTGATTATATTTATATTTTCAAGGAGTTCTATTTAGTTATGCATAAAAATTTTCTAATCTTTTCTGAAAGCATTATGTTCTTGCTTATGTTTTTGAATTGCTATTTTACATTACATGCTGTATCTAATAATTTCAATATCTGAAGTTTATAGGGTCTAATTTTGTGTGTTGACTTATTTTCCCCTGACTCTTACTCATGGTGGTGTATTTCCTTGGACTGTGAGCTCATTTCAGCTGGGCTTTGCCTGTAGGAATCAGGTGAATGCTTCCATTAAGTTTCAAGGCTTAAAAATAATCCTCTGTTCTCTAGATCCACCTGGGTGGTAAGCATTTTACCACCTCTGAACTACCAGCCTTTGACCTAGTCCCACAATAATTTTTTTCCCTTTTCTTGAAGGACAAAAGGTGTTTGCAGCTGAGCAGCCTCAGCCCATTTCCTGCCTATAGAATCCAAATTGTCTGAGAGTCTTATTTCATTGCACCCTGTTTCTCTTTCTTTCAGTCTAAGCTGGCACTATTTCTACCAAGATGGTTGATTAAATCCATACGTCATAAACTTTACCTCTTTAGCAAACAGCTGTTCAGCACACCTTTGGTGTCTCCTCCACCTCAATTTTTACAATATCGGTAGGCCGAGAATTTTATCTTTGAAGATAAGATCTTCGAAGACCATATTACGAAACAAAGTCACATTCGCAGGTACCAGGGTTAGGATTTCAACATATCTTTGAGTCCTGGTGGTGCAGTGGTTAAGAGCTACTGCTGCTAACCAAAAGGTGGGCAGTATGAATCCTCCAGCCTCTCCTTGGAAACCCTGTGGGGCAGTTATACTCTGCCCTATAGGGTTCCTATGAGTTGAAATTGATTTGATGGCCACAGATTTAGTTTTTGGTATTCAGTGCAGGTAAGGATCCCTGGTGGTGCAGTGGTTAAGAGTTGGGCTGTTAACTGAAAGGTTGGTGGTTTGAACACAACAGTTGCCCCATGGGAGAAAGATGTGGCTGTCTGCTTCTGTTAAGATTATATCCCTGGAAACACTATGGGGCAGGTCTACTCTGCCCCATCAAGTCAGAATTGACTTGGCAGCAATGGGTTTAGTTTGTATTCAACCCATAACAGTTTTTTTTTCTAACTATTGCAATAATTTTGTAATTAATGGATTTATACATATGTCTTTGTGTTCATATGTAAGACTTTTATAGCAGATATTTTTGGAAATAGTATTGATAATATAAAAGCTGTATATTTACTAAAATTTGATAGATTGCACCAAAATGTCTTCCCCAAATTTTAACTAACCCATGTTCTCATCTATACTGTATCAGAATTCCTGTTTTTTCACACCATGGTTTTTTTGGGGGGGGAATTTTTGTTTAATTGTACTTTAGATGATTTTTTTTTTTTAAGATGAAGGTTTACAGAACAAACTTGTTTCTTATCAAATAGTCAGTATACGCATTGTTCTAAGACATTGATTAACAACCCCATGACATGTCAACACTCTCCCTTCTCAACCCTGGGCTCCCTATTACCAGCTTCCCTGTTCCCTCCTGCCTTCCAGTCCCTACCCCAGGACTGGTGTGCCCCTTTAGTCTTGCTTTGGTCCATGGATCTATTCAATCTTTGGCTGAAAGGCGAACCCCAGGATTGACCTTATTATTGAGCTGAAAGGCTGTCTGAGGGCCGTACTCTCAGGGCTTCCCCAGTCTTTCAGGCCAGCAAGTCTGGTCTTTCTTTTTGAGTTAGAGTTTTGTTCTACATTTTTCTCCAGCTCTGTCTGGGACCTTCTGTTGTGATCCCTGTCAGAGCAATCAGTGGTGGTAGCTGGGTACCATCCCACTGTTCTGGACTCAGTCTGGTGGAAGCCATGGTAGATGTGGTCCATTAGTCCTTTGGATTTAACGGCATCAATTAACTAACTTTCCATCCAGTTGATTTAAAGGTATGTTTTAGTGTTGGAACAGGAAGTTTGGTATTATGTAGATACAGCCAAAGCATTTTTGATAACCTTGTATCTTTAGTTTTCTTCATTCTTCCTTGGACCTAAAGGGGTGAGGCCACTGGAGTATCCTAGATGGCCGCTTACAGGCTTTTCAGACCCCAGATCTACATACCAAAGTAGAATGTAGAACATATTCTTCATAAAATATGTTATACCAATTGAACTAGGTTTTCCCTGAGATCATGGTCCCCACAATGGTCTTCTCAAAATGAGAAGAAACAGCTGCAAACATCCATTAATAATTGGAACCAGGAATGAACGAAGTATGATTCTAGGAAAATTGGAAATCATAAAAAATGAAATGGAACCCATAAACATCGATACCCTAGGCATTAGTGAGCTGAAATGGACAGGTATTGGCCATTTTGAATCGGACAATCATATAGTCTACTATGCTGGGAATGACAACTTGAAGAGGAATGGTGTTGCATTCATCGTCAAAAAGAACATTTCAAGATCTATCAATGCCCCTACAAAGAAGACCAGTTAATATGACTATTATTCAAATTTATGCACCAACCACTAGGGCCAAAGATGAAGAAATAGAAGATTTTTATCAGCTTCTACAGTCTGAAATTGATCGAACATGCAATCAAGATGCATTGATAATTACTGGCAATTGGAATGCAAAAGTTGGAAACAAAGAAGAAGGATCAGTAGTTGGAAAATATGGCCTTGGTGATAGAAACAATGCCGGAGATCGAATGATAGAACAATGACTTCTTCATTGCAAATACATTCTTCCAGCAGCATAAGCGGCAGATACACATGGACCTCACAAGATGGAACACACAGAAATCAAATCGACTACATCTGTGGAAAGAGACGATGGAAAAGCTCAATATCATCTGCCAGAACAAGGCCAGGGGCCAACTGTGGAACAGACCATCAATTGCTCATATGCAAGTTCAACCTGAAACTGCAGAAAAACAGAGCAAGTCCACGAGAGCCAGAATATGACCTTGAGTATATCCCACCTGAATTTAGAGACCATCTCAAGAATAGATTTGATGCATTGAACACTAGTGACCAAAGACCAGATGAGTTGTGGAATGACATCAAGGACATCATACATGATGAAAACAAGAGGTCATTGAAAAGACAGGAAAGAAAGAAAAGACCAAGATGGGTGTCACAGGAGACTCTGAAACTTGCTCTCAAACATAGAGCAGCTAAAGCAAAAGGAAGAATTGATGAAGTAAAAGAACTGGACAGAAGATTTCAAAGGGCCTCTCAAGAAGACAAAATATTATAAGGACATGTGCAAACAGCTGTAGACGGAAAACCAAAAGGGAAGAACACACTTGGCATTTCTCAAGTTGAAAGAACTGAAGAAAAAAATTAAAGCCTCTAGTTGCAGTAGTGAAGAAGTCTATGGGGAAATAATAAATGACGTAGGAAGCATCAAAAGAAGATGGAAGGAATAGGCAGAGTCATTATACCAAAAAGAATTAGTCGTTCTTCAACCATTTCAAGAGGTGGCATATGATCAGGGACCGATGGTACTGAAGGAAGAAGTCCAAGCTGCTGTGAAGGTATTGGTGAAAAACAAGTCTCCAGGAATTGATGGAATATCAATCAAGGTGTTTCAACAAACAGATGCAGCGCTGGAGGTACTCACTCATCTATGCCAAGAAATATGGAAGACAGCTTCCTGGCCAACTCACTGGAAGAGATCCATATTTATGCCTATTCCCAAGAAAGGTGATCCAACTGAATGTGGAAATTATAGAACAATTTCATTAAGATCACATGCAAGCAAAAGTTTGCTGAAGATCATTCAAAAACGGCTGCAGCAGTATGTTAACAGGAAACTGCCAGAAATTCAGGCCAGTTTCAGAAGAGGACGTGGAACCAGGGATATCATTGCTGATGTCGGATGGATCCTGGCTGAAAGCAGAGAATGCCAAAAGGATGTTTACCTGTGTTTTATTGACTATGCAAAGGCATTCGACTATGTGAATCATAACAAATTATGGATAACATTGCAAAGAAAGGGAATTCCAGAACACTTAATTATGCTCATGAGGAACCTTTACATAGATCAAGAGGCAGTTGTTCGGACAGAAGAAGGGTTACTGATTGGTATAAAGTCAGGAAACGCGTGCGTCAGGGTTGTATTCTTTCACCATACCTCTTCAATCCGTATGCTGAGCAAATAATACGAGAAGCTGGAGTATATGAAGAAGAGCTGGGCATCAGGATTGGAGGAAGACTCATTAACAACTTGTGTTATGCAGATGACACAACCTTTCTTGCTGAAAGTGAAGAAGACTTGAAGCACTTACTAATGAAGATCAAAGATCACAGCCTTCAGCATGAATTGCACCTCAACATAAAGAAAACATAAATCCTCACAACTGGACTAATGAGCAACATCATGATAAACGGAGAAAAGGTTGAAGTTGTCAAGGATTTCATTTTACTTGGAATCACAATCAACAGCCATGGAAGCAGCAGTCAAGAAATCAAAAGATGCATTGCACTGGGTAAATGTGCTGCAAGGGACCTCTTTAAAGTGTTGAAAAGCAAAGATGTCACCCTGAAGACTCAGGTGTGCCTGACCCAAGCCATGGTATTTCCAATCACATCATATGCATGTGAAAACTGGGCAATGAATAAGCAAGACAGAAGAACACGTGCCTTTGAATTGTGGTGTTGGTGAAGAATATTGAATATACCATGGACTGCCAAAAGAACGAACAAATCTGTCTTGGAAGAAGTGCGGCCAGAATGCTCCTTAGAAGCAAGGATGGTAAGACTGCATCTTACATACTTTGGACATGTTGTCAGGAGGGATCAGTCCCTGGAGAAGGACATCATGCTTGACAGAGTACAGGGTCAGCAGAAAAGAGGAAGACCCTCAACGAGGTGGATTGACACAGTGGCTGCAACAATGAGCTCGAGCATAACAATGATTGTAAGAACAGCGCAGGGCCAGGCAGTGTTTCGTTCTGTTGTGCATAGGGTCGCTATGAGTCGGAACCAACTCGACGGCACCTAACAACAACACAATGCCTTTTGATAAAATTTGTAATGCAGAAGATCTACCTTATTATGTATAAATGGACAAGATTCTCTTGTTCCATTATATTTTCTTTGTCAAGAAAATCACCAGAAATTAAGCATCAATATAGAAACCAAAATCTTTCCCGTAGAATATCACATAAGCTTTTAGTCAAGTCCTGGGACATTTTAGTGGGAAAAGGAAAAGGAGTTGATGTTTTCTCAATTCATTTTATATCCCCACTACTCCCGCCCCTAGCTCCTTGTCATTTCTCTGAAGGAAAAGTTACAGATCTAAGAATCTCTGATATCCTTCAGGATTCTCTTGAATTTAACAACATCAATTAACTAACTTTCCATGCAGTTGATTTAAAGGTATGTTTTAGTGTTGGGACTGGAATTTGGTATTACATGGATACAGCCAAAGGTTTTTTTATAACCTTATACTTCCCATCAGACAATGACAGTTCACGTTGCATAATCTTCAAGCTCAATAACAATTTTGTAGTTTCATTGTTTGCAAATGCTGTAGACCAGTCTATCTCAGCTTGGGTTATTTGTGTATTTGTTCCTGCATAAGAAAAGAATTAAATGGAGTTCACTGTCATTTTGTTTTAAGCTTTATATTTGATTTCAAAGAAAAATGAATAGCATTTGTTTCTCTACAGTGATTTCTGTATGTATTGTAAAGCATTCTGAAATAATAAGAATCTGATAGTGTTGAAAATCACTAGATAATATGAAAATCACTATGAATGCAATTTATTCACAATATTAAAGCAGTGGAGGTGGTTTTTGCTTTCACTATATATAAATCGGTACTGGATTAGCATACAGCCACTATCTTCTAAAGCCTAACAAGATATTATAGAATGTTGAATGCATATCTAAGGAGACCAGGAATATTATACCTTTAGCATTTAACCTTCATGTATTATATATCCTTAAATATGTACAGAGGTTTCCTTGTTTCTCTAAAGTACATATCTGATTAAGATACTCATGCTTATGCTAAGAGATTATTTTACTTCCCTGAAAGTAAATAAAAACTTAACATAGGTAGTAGAGCTATTACAATAAAAATTCTGTATTTTAGAATTTAACTGCTTGCTTATATTACCCATAATGTGTGTTTAAATATCTTTGTAACTACAATCTATACCAAGATGATCTAAGTAAAAAATTCTTTATTTTATTTTTTATTTAAATTTAGATGAAGGTTTACAGAACAAATTAGTTTCTCATCAGTTAGTACAGACATTGTTGTATACATTGGTTAACAACCCCACAACATGTCAACAGTCTCTCTTCTCAACTCTGGGCTCCCTATTACCAGCTTTCCTTTTCCCTCTTGCCTTCCAGTCCCTGCCCCAGAGCTGGTGTGCCCCTTTAGTCTTGTTTTGTTCCATGGGCCTATTCAATCCTTGGCTGAAGAGTGAACCTCAGGAGTGGCTTCATTACTGAGCTGAAAGGGTGACAGGGGTCATACTCTCAGGGTTTCTCCAGTCTCTGTCAGGCCAGCAAGTCTGGTCTTTCTTTTTGAGTTAAAATTTTGTTCTACATTTTTCTCCACCTCTGTCTGGGACGCTCTATTGTGATCCTGCCAGAGTGGTCAGTGGCGGTGGTAGGCGGACACCATCTAATTGTACTGGACTCAGTCTGGTAGAGGCTGTGATAGATGTGGTCCATTAGTCCTTTGGACTAATCTTTCCCTTGTGCCTTTAGTTTTCTTCATTATTCCTTGTTATCAAAGGGGTGAGACCACTGGAATATCCTAGGTGGCCGCTCACCAGCTTTTAAGACCCCAGACACTACTCAACAAAGTAGAACGTAGAACATTTTCTTTATAAATTCTGTTATGCCAATTGAGCTAGATGATCTCTGATACCATGGTCACCACAGCCCTTAGCTCAGCAATTTGGTCCCTTGGGGAATTTGGATGTATTATGGAGTTACCATGGCCTTGCCTTGTACAAGTTGTGCTGCCTTCCCCAGTGTTGTGTACTGTCTTACCCTTCACCAAATTTACCACTTATCTACTGTCTATTAAGTGTTTTTACACCCCCACCCCTTCCCTCCGTTGTAACTATCAAATATTGTTTCTTTTTGTAAGTAAACCTTATCATGAGTTTTTACAGTAGGAGTCTCATACAATGTTTGTCCTTTTGTGATTGACTTCTTTCACTCAGCATAATGTCCTCTGGTTGTATCCATGTTATGAGATGCTTCACAGATTTATTGTTCTTTGTCGTTGAATGATACCCCATTGTGTGTATGTACCACAGCTTGTTTATCCGTTCGTCTGTTGATGGGCATCTATGTTTTTTCCATCTTTTTTGCTATAGTGAACAATGCTGCAGTGAACATGGGTGTGCATACGTCTATTTGTGTGACGACTCTTATTTCTCTAGGATATGTTCCCAGGAGTGGGATTGCTGGATCATATGGTATTTCTATTTCTAGCTTTCTAAGGAAGTGCCGGAAACCCTGGTGATGTAGTGGTTAAGCACTATGGCTGCTAATCAAGAGGTCAGCAGTTCAAATCTGCTGGGTGCTCCTTGGAAACTCTACGGGCCAATTCTACTCTGTCCTACAGGCTCGCTATGAGTCAGAATCAACTCGACGGTAGTGGGTTTAGTTTTGGGTTTTAAGAAAGTGCCATATTGTTTTCCAAAATGGTTGTATCATTTTGCATTCCAACCGGCAGTGCATAAGAGTTCCAATCTCCCCAAAGCCTCTCCAACATTTGTTATTTTCTGTTTTATTGATTCATGTCAGTAATGCCGGGGTGAGATGGTATCTCATTGTGGTTTTGATTTGCATTTCTCTGATGGCTAGAGATTATGAGCATTTCCTCATGTGTGTTGGCCTCTTGAATGTCTTCTTTTGTGAAGTGTCTGTTCACTTCCTTTGCCCATTTTTTAATTGGATTATTTGTCTTTTTGTTGTAGAGGTGTTGGATTTTCTTACAGATTTTAGAGATTAGATCTTTAACTGATTTGTAATAGCCAAAAAAAATTTCCTAGTCTGTAGATTCTCTTTTTACTCTTTTGGTGAAGTCTTTTGATGAGCATAAGTGTTTAATTTTTAGAAGATCCCAGTTATCTAGTTTATCCTCTGGAGCTTGTGTGTTGCTTGTGATTTGTATCCTGTTAGTGCCGTGTATTAGGTCCTCTAGCATTGATCTTATTTTTTCTTCTATGAACATCATAGTTTTTGAATTTATATTTAGATCTTTGATCCATTTTGAGCTAATTTTTTTAATATGGTGTGAGGTTTGTGTCCTGTTTCCTTTTTTTTGCAGATGGATATCCAATTTTGCCAATACTATGTTAAAAAGACTATCTTTTCCCAACTGATGGACTTTGGGCACTTGTTGAAGATCAGGTGACCATAGGTGGATAGATTTACATCTAGGTTCTCAATTCTGTTTCATTGGTCAATGTATCTTTTGTTGTAGCAGTACCAGGCTGTTTTGACTACCGTAGCCATACAGTAGGTTCTGAGGTCAGGTAGTGCGAGTCTTCCTACTTTATTCTTCTTCTTCAATAGTGATTTACTTGTCTAGGCCCTCTTCCCTTTCCATGTAAAGTTAATGATAAATTTTTCCATCTCTTTATTGAATTTTTTTGGTATTTGGATCGGTATTGCACTGTATGTGTAAATTGCTTTGGGTAGAATTGCCGTTTTCACAATGTTGGGTCTACCTATCCATGAGCATGGTATGTTTTTTTCCATTTATGTAGATGTCTTTTGGTTTCTTGCAGTAGTGTTTTATAGTTTCTTTTGTATAGGTCTTTTACATCCCTGGTTAGATTTATTCCCGAGTATTTTATTTTTTTTAGGAACTATTATAAGTGGTATTGTTTTCCTGATTTCCTTTTCATTGTTCTCTTTACTGGTGTATAGGAATCCAACTGATTTTTGTATGTTTATCTCATATCTTGCTAGTCTGCTGAATCTTTCTATTAGTTCCAGCAGTTTCCTTGTGGAGATTGTTGGATTTTCTTAGTATCATGTCATCTGCACATAGGTGCAGTTTACTGTCTTCATTACCAGTTCGGATGCCCTTTATTTCTGTTTCTTGCCTTATTGGTCTAAGAGTTCCAACATAATGTTAAATAGGAGTGGTGATAAAGGGCATCCATGTCTTGTTCCTGTTCTCAAGGGGAATGTTTTCAGCCTCTCTCCATTAAGAATGATCTTGGCTGTTGGTTTTGCATAGATGCCCTTAATTATGTTGAGAAATTTCCCTTCTATACCTATTTTATTGGGAGTTTTTATCAGGAATGGGTGTTGGGCTTTGTTAAATGCCTTTCCTGCATTGATTGAGATGATCATGTGATTCCTTTCCTTTTATTTATGTGGTGGATGACACTGATTGATTTTCTGATGTTGAACCATCCTTGCATACCTGGTATGAATCCTACTTGGTTGTGATGTATTATTTTTTTGATATGCTGCTGAATTCTATTGGCTAGAATATTGTTGAGAATTTTTGCATCTATATTCATGAGAGATATTGGTCTGTAATTTTCTTTTCTTGTGGTGTCTTTGCCTGGCTTTGGTATCAGGGTTATGCTGGCGTCATAGAATGAATCTGGAAGTATTGCTTCCTTTTCCATGTTCTGAAATAGTTTGAGTAGTACTGGAGTAAGCTCTTCTTTGAATGTTTGGTAGAATTCTCCAGTGAGGCCATCTGGACCAGGTCATTTTTTTTGGTTGGGAGTTTTTTTTACCTTTTCAACCTCTTCTCTTGTTATGGGTCTGTTCAGATTTTCAACATCATTTTGTATTAGTTTCAGTAGGTAGTGTATCCATTTCCTCTAAGTTTTCAAATTTGTTGGTGTATAATTTTTTACTATACTCTGTTATGATCCTTTTTTTTTCAGTTGGGTCTGCTGTAACATCCCCCATTTCATTTTTTATTTGTTTATTTGCATTCTCTCCTGTTTTTCTTCTGTCACCTTGACCAGCGGTTTGTCAATTTTGTTGATCTTTTCAAAGAACCAACTTTAGTTGATTCTTTCTATTGTTTTTCTATTCTCTAGTTCATTTATTTCTGGTCTGATCTTTAGCATTTCCTTTCTTCCGGTGGATTTGGGCTTCTTTTGCTGTTCTCTTTCTATTTGTTTAAGTTGTGTGACTAATGTTTTGATTTTGTCCCTTTCTTCTTTTTTTGATGTGTGCATCTAGTTCTATAGATTGACCTCTGAGGACTGCCTTTTCTGTGTCCCAAAAGTTTTGGTATGCTGAGTTTTCATTTTCATTTGATTCTAGGAACTTTTTGATTCCATCTTTGATTTCTTCAATTACCCAGTGATTTTTAAGCAGGGTGTTACTCAGTTTCCATGTAATTGCCTTTTTTCCTTACTCTTCCTGTTGTTAATTTCTACTCTGATGGCATTGTGGTCAGAGAAGATACTTTGTATTATCCCAACGTTTTGGATTTTGTTGAGGGTTGCTCTATGGCCTAGGATATGGTCTATTCTGGAGAACGTTCCATGTGCATTGGAAAAGAACGTGTACTTTGCAGTTATTGGGGGGAGTGTTCTATATATGTCTATAAGATCAAGTTGGCTGATTGTTCTCTTTAGCTCTTCTGTGTCTGTTGAGTTTCTTTCTAGGTGTTCTGTCCTTTACTCAGATTGGTGTGTTGAAGTCTCCTACTTTTACTGTGGAACTGTCAATTTCTGTTTTCAGTGCTGTTAGAGTTTGGCATATGTATTTTGGATCCCTGTCATTGGGTTCATAGATGTTTATTACGGTTAAGCCTTCCTGATGTATCGTCCCTTTAATCATTATATAGTGCCCTTCTTTGTCTTTTATAGCAGATTTTATTTTACAGCCTATCTTATCTGAGATTAGTATTGCCACTTCTGCTCTTTTTTGGTAGTTATTTGCTTGCTATATTTTTTCCATCATTTGATTTTTAATAAATTTACGCATTTCTAAAGTGTGTCTCTTGTAGATAGTATATTGATGGATCCTTTTTTTAATCCATTCTGTCACTCTGTGTCTTTTTATGCAATTTACATTTACGTTTAGGCAATTTACATTCAGTGCAATTATCAATAAGTGTGAATTTATTGCTGTCATTTTGTGGTGCTTTTTTTTTTTTTTTTTTTTGTGGTGCTAATGTTTCCTTTGTTCCTCTTACTCTCCTGTGCTGAATTCCTTTTGTTTGTGGGTTTCCTTTGTTTTTGTAGATTTTGTTTTTATTGAGACTTTATGTTTTTCTTCTTTATTTTGATGAGTAGTTTGTTAACTTTCTTTGCAGTTACTTTGAAATTTACCCTTATCTTCCTAGGTTTGAACCAGTCTATTATTACTTTGCCTTCCTCTCTATTAGAAAGTTCTATACCTATACCGTTTATTCCCTTTTTTACTGTTCTGATTTGTTGTCAATTTCAGATTAACCTCTCTGGTTCCCTGTTGCAATTCTTTTGGTTTTGGATAGTCCTTGAGAGTTCATTTCCTTGGTAGGTATCTGGCTGGTACAATCTTGCATCCTCAATTCAGGCTGTGGTCTGATGTTTGTTCTCAGACTGAAGAATTCCGTTTAATAATTCTTGTAAGTTTGGTTTAGCTTTTAGGTAGTCCCTTAATTTCTGTTTATCTGGAATTGTCCTAATTTCACCTTTATATTTGAAGGAAAGTTTTGCAGAATATATTACTTTTGGTTGGCAATTTTTTTCTTTCAAGGTTTTATAAATGTCATCTCATTGCCTTCTTGCCTGCATGGTTTCTGCCAAATAATTAGCTTAGTCTTATTGTTTCTCCTCTGTATACGACTTTTTGTTTTTCTTGAGCTGCTTGCAGGATTTTTTCTTTGTCTTTGGTTTTAGCGAGTGTGACTTTGATATGCCTTGGAGTTTTCCTTTTGGGTTCTATCCTATATGGGGTTTGTTATGCTTCTCAGGTGGTCAGCTTTTCAGCATTCATGGATGCTAGGGAAGTTTTCTGTCAGCAATTCTTTAATGATCTTCTCTGTGTTTTCTGTTTTCTTTCCCTGTTCTGAAACTCTGATCACTAGCAAATTTTTGCTTTTGATTGTTTCCCACATAATTCTCAGTGTTTCTTCATTCTTTTTTCTGATTTTTCCTCAAACAGAGTTGTATCCAAGTGTTTGTCTTCAATTTTGCTGATCCTATATTCCATCTTTTCAAGCCTGCTCCTCAGCCCTTCTATGACACTGTCCATTTCTGAAATCCTGCTTTTTATCTTTCACATTTCTAATTGTTGTTTTTGTATGATTTCTAGCTGTGCATTTATTTTGCCATTTTGTTCCTGTATTACTTTCCTGAATTGTTCCATTTTTTTGGTCTGTATTTTCCATGAATTTGGTTGCCTTTTCCAAAAATTAGTCTATTTTTTCCACATTTTTTTGTCTGGTTTTTGCTTCAACTTTTGGATTGCTCTGAATATTAGAGATTTGAATTCCCTGTCTGGTAGTTCTAATGCCTTTTCTTCTACTGGAAAATCATCTGGTGTTTTATTTTGGACACCTACTGGACCCATCTTGCCCCCTTTTTTTTAATATGTTTTGATATTTTCTGCTGTCTTTGGCACATTCAGTAGTTATTTTCTTCATTTCTTGATTGAGATTTCTTTGTTTCTTCCTGCTTTTTTGTTTTATTTGGTTATGTCTGAGCAGGCAAGCTGCTCATTCTTTGGTGTTCGCTTATCTGTAGTCATGATATTTTTCACCTCCTTGTCCAATGGGCAGGGCCAGTCATTCAGCTATGTTTTAGCAGGACAGATCCAGCTGAAGGGGAGGGGCTGGGATGGTTTGTTCGTGGCATGTACTAGGGCTGAGAAGATGGGCCAGGAATCAGTGTTGGGCAGGTTCCAGTAAGCCATGCTTGTGCTGCTCAGGGGTGTGATGGTCATTGCATATTGCAGGTAAGCAGGAAGGAGGGGGGAGGTTGTGATGTGTGGAGCTAATAGGGGTATGGGAAAGAGGAGACAGAGAAAAATAGGAGCCAAAAAACAAACAAAGAGAGAAAAAAAAAGAGTGCTAAGGGAGATTGCCTTTGGAGTGGAGAGATGAGAAGCAGAGAAATGGGGAAAAGCAAAAGGGGGAAGAAAAAGGGAAAAGGAAAGAAAAAAATAACTGGATAAAATTTGGAAAAGTAAAAAAGAAAAGAAAAGCCCCCAGGAGTCCTGGAGTCCCACAGATGGTGCTGTTAAGACTAGGGAAGTGGCTTCTGGACTGTGCAGTATAGCCTGGCTAGAGGGGGTATTCAGCAGGTATTAAGGAGATAGGAAAAGAAGATAAGTGTAGAGGTATGAGAACTGAGAAATGAAGACAGACAGAAAGAGAAAAAGAGAAAAGAAGAAAAGGTCCCCAGGGATCCCACCTACACAGCTGTGCAGATTGTGGGAGTGGCTCCTAAGCTGTGCAGTGCAGCCCGGCTAGGTGGGGCTCCCAAGCTGTGAAAAGAAAAAGAAAACAAACAAACAAAACAGAACAAAGCAAAACAAGGAAAAAAAAAAAAGCCCCAGGGATCCCACCAGCATTTTGCCACAGGCCAGGGGAGTGGTTCCCCAGTCAAGTGTGGCTTCACAGCCTTTCAAGAAGAAGCAAAGATGGCACATGGAGCCAGGTGTTCCAGAGAAAGGAGGGGGAGGTGGTAGGAGGCACAGGAGAAACCAAAAGAGACAGAATGTACCAACACCAGCTCAGGGGCCCAACCAGTGTGGGCAGGGCAAATCCAAGCAGCCTGAGGCCAAAGCAGTTGCTGCCTGGCCAAGAAACTCTAGCTGACGGGAAGCAGAGAAAGCCGAAGGTGGGGGCGGGGGGCGGGGGCAGGGCAAGGGAAGGACAGGAAAGCGTAAATCGCTAGTTACTGGGTGCTCTGTCTTCTGCTGGGAACTTCGTGAAGCTGCTTTCTGGCACCCCCTGTCCGTCGATCTCTGACTTGGGTGGGGTGAATCCAAGCAGCATGGATACTGCACATCCCGGCCCGCTAAGCCACTGCAGCCAGCCTGGAAGCTCAGAGGAAGATCAGCGGGGAGAGGATGGGGGATGGGAAAGCGTGTATTGCTGGTTACCGGGTGCTCTGTCTCCTGCTGGGAGTTCTGTGAAGCTGCTTTCTTGTTCTCCCTGTCTACCAATCCCCAATAGGAGCCCAAGATGGCGGATCCATCCTGTGTTAGCTGATGGGGCCCTCCGCATGTATTTCTCCTGGCTCTCAGTCCTCTGTCGGTTTCTTATTCCATTTGGTGCTTGACTGGTCCTCTATCTCTTCATTTGCTGTTCAGGTTCTAGGAATGATGTTTATCTCTGTTTTACTTAGTTTTTTGGGTCTTTGCTATGGAGGGACAGCATGGTGCTTCTCTATGGTGCCATGTTTGCCAGAAGTCCAAAATTTCTTTTTTTTAAATTTATACTCCATAATTTTTTTTAACCAACCAGCTAACATGTCTATTTTTTTGAAATTGTGTGTTATTTGCTGATTCCTTTAAAAATGACTACGAAACCTAAATCTTTTTTTGATTTCTGTTTTTAAATTCTACTTTCACTAAAAGCAAACCAAAACACTTATTGCCATTGAGTGGATTCCAACTCATAGTGGCCCTACAGAACAGAGTTGAATTGCCCCATATGGTTTCCAAGGAGCAGCTAGTGGATGTGATCTGGTGACTTTTTGATTAGGAGCCATAGCATTTAACCACTGCACCACCAGGGCTCCCTGGTGGCACAGTTGTTAAGCTTTCCACTGATTACCAAAAGGTCGGCAGTATGCATCCACCAGCCGCTTCTTGGAAACCTAATGGGACAGTTCTGCTGTGACCTATAGGGTCACTGAGTCAGAATTGACTGGATGGCAATGAATTACTTTCACTAAATGTATGATTAATTGTATAAAGAGATATTCAATCTGTTTAATTTCATGTATAAAACACTCTAAGCACAATGTAGAATATAAATTATAATAGCAAGACTCCCAGACTGGTTGTGACTGGCTTGGGCATTGAATATCTTAGAGAATAGCAGAAGTCAGATGCTCAAGCCACATGATAAAGTTTATCCCATAATCTGTACAGTTGATTACAATACCTGGTAGCTGGCCTCAGTATAATGCTGAGAAAGTCTTTGCATCCAGACAATAGAATTCAGTTTTAAGTTATTTTTGTTTATTTGTTTTTTCCCAAGGAGGAGCTCATTAATTCTACCTCCAGCCAGCTACTCTTTGATATACCACCTCCAGACAGCTGCTCCCTGATAATGTTACCACAAGATCCGAAAGCTTTTTTGCCTAAAACTTGCATAATTTATCTCTTAGGCAAGTTAATTTAAAGTGCCACATAAGTAAGCTCTTCAAGACAGGCATGTACATGTGCCATTGCTCCTCTTGTTTCACCAGCCTTGTCGTGCTTCCCTTGCAACATAGCAGAGCAGCCCAGCAAGTCTTACTTTCATAAACTGCATCCATGATTGTTTATTAATCCCCACTTCCCAACTCCCATGACCTTTCACGATAAAGAGGAAATAGATTAACTTTCTGACCTCCAGCATCTCTAAGTTCAGTGAGCTCACATAGACATTGTTTGAAAAACTTCTAACAAAAATAGGCTACCAGATTTTCCCCTTCCAGTAATATGAAACTCAATAATATTCTTCTTCCCAGAAGCAACAGAGATAAAGAAATCTCCCTTTTACTAATTTATTCTCCTAGATGATCTATTCTATTTAAATAAACTAAAATAAGATATATCAGAGTGTTTATCTAATGCAAGGACCTATGCATGATATACAGAAAGAAGTAGAGTGCAATTCCTCAAAGTATGTTCTATCCAATGAGGGAGCTATGAAGTACATGGAAATCCTTGCAAATTATTTAAATCTCCTATTGGAACCCTGGTGGTGCGGTGGTTAAGAGCTCAGGCTGCTAAACAAAAGGTCGTCAGTTCGAATCCACCAGCTGCTCCTCGGAAACCCTATAGAGCAATTCTACTCTGTTCTGTAGGGTTGCTATGAGTTGGAATTGACAGCAACAGGTTTGGTTTTGATTTTATTGTTTTCTAAGATGGGATGGCTCCTCTGGATGGGCTTATTTTTATTATTTTTTCTGAGGACTGGAATTGGTATGGGTATGAGAGTTGGAGGTAGAAGCAGATGCTGGATGCCTCATTCTGCAAAAATAATGAAAAATAATGTGGGTGATGGTAGTACTGACAACTGATATGACCAAGAAAGCAAAGGGAAAACTAGAGACTAGGATATGGTGTACTATTTGGTGCATAGATCCCAGGGAAGAAGGAAGTTTGAGGAGAAAAATCACGTGTGAGATTATGGGAGTCAAATTCTATGTACGGCAATATATGATTCAGTCCTGTGATTTCAACAAATCTTTACAAAACTAAAATGAAGAACTGTTGATTGTGTTGGGTTTCTTATAGCAAGCAATGAAGGGACTAAAGACTACACACCAGCTTCTGGAGGGATGAGGCAAAATCAGCCCATGAATTACAAGTGGATTATACATATGAAAAAGTAAATAATAAGTTAGAGTAGGAAATGGCCAATTCTGGATGAATACAGTATCAACAGGGTTTATTTTAGGAATTCAAAAGTGGGCTGGTCAGGAAAGTTTTCAAAAAGGAGGAGATATTTCTAAGTCCCTGATAATGTATGTTGAAAATCACCACCATATAGTAACCTAAGCAGCAGTTTTCTATATATCTCACAAAGTTCAGGACATCCTAAAACTCTTAAGAAAAGTGTGAAAGTATGCCTATGGAGAATACTTACATGAGAATATAAAATGAATTGTTCTACATTGTTCTTAGGCTGGGCAATGGGGATTAGAATATGATTGTTGTACATGGGGACAAAGTGCCTATCAGGGAAACTCATCATTAACCTCCTCATAAAACTCTGACATAAAAGCATTTCCATTAAAGATTTTGGCCTTTCTTACTCCACTTCAGGGAATAGAGGAACAAACTAAGTCTTTTGGAGTTCTAAAAAAGATATGTCCACTTAGGGCATAATACCTTAAATTATATGCTTACAGTAAATCTAAGTAACTACGAGAGGGTTTATGATACTGCTGTTGTTGTTAGGTGCCATCCAGATGATTCCAAATCGCAGTGACCCTATGTACAACAAAACTTAACACTGCCTGGTCCTGCCCCATCTGCACGATCGTTGCTATACTTGAGCCCATCCTTGTAGTCACTGTGTCAGTCAACCTCATTGACAGTCTTCCTCTTTTTCTCAAACCCTCTACTTTATCAATCAGGATGTCCTTCTCCAGGGGCTGATTCCTCCTGAAAACATGTCCAAAGTACGTGAGACAAAGTCTCTCATCCTCACTTCTAAGGAGCATTCTGGCTCTACTTCTTCCAAGACAGATTCTTTCATTCTTCTGGCAGTCCATGCTATAGTCAATATTCTTCGCCAACTCCATAATTCAAAGGCATCAATTCTTCTTCAGTCTTCCTTATTCATTGGAAATATCATGGCTTGGGTCAGGTGAACATTAGTCCTCAAATTGATGTCCTGCTTTTTAAAACTTTAAAGAGGTCTTTCGCAGCATATTTGCCTAATGTCATTTGATTTCTTTACTGCTGCTTCCATGGGTGTTGATTGTAGATCCAAGTTAAATGAAATCCTTGACAATTTCAATCTTTTCTCTGTTTATCATGATATTCCTTATAGGGCCAGTTGTGAGGATTTTTTGTTTTCTTTGTGTTGACGTGTAATTCATATTAATCAATAAGGGCTTCAATTCCTCTTCACTTTCAGCGAGCAAGGTTTTGTCATCTGCGTATCACAGGTTGTTAATGAATCTTCCTCCAATCCTAATGCCACATACTTCTGTATATAGTCCAGCTTCTCAGATTATTTGGTCAGCCTACAGACTGAATAAGTATGGTGAAAAGATACAACTTCGACACACAGCTTTCTTGATTTTAAACCACACAGTATCCCCTTGTTCTGTTTAAATGACTGCCTCTTGGTCTATGTACAGTTTCTGTGTGAGCACAATTAAATGTTTTGGAATTCCCATTCTTCACAATGTTATCCGTAATTTCTTATGATCCATATAGTCAAATGCCTTTGCATAGTCAATAAAACACAGGTAAACATCTTTCTGGTATTCTCTGCTTTCAGCCAGGATCCATCTGACATCAGCAATGATATCTCTTATTCTACATCCTATTCTGAATCTGGCTTGAATTCCTGGCAGCTCCCTGTGGATGTACTGCTGCTGCCACTTTTGAATGATCTTCAGCAAAATTTTACTTGTGTGTGATATTAATGATGTTGTTCAATAATTTCCTCATTCTGTTGGATTATCTTTCTTTGGGAATGTACACAAATACAGATCTCTTCCAGTCAGTTGGCCAGGTAGCCATCTTCCAATTTCCTTGGCCTAGATGACTGAGCACTGGGAGTAGGATGCTGTTCTAACACATACCTAACATGTAGAAACAATTTTTGAATTCGGTAATGGGTAGAAGCTGGAAGAGTTTTAAGGTGCCTAATAGTAAAAGCCTAAATTGCTTTGAAGAGGTTGTTGGTGGAATTATGGATGTCAAAGGCAATTCTATTGAGGGCTCAGTAGGAAGTTAGGAGAGCTGTAACACCAGAGACAGCGCAGACAGCGAGAATTAGCAACAGAGGCACAGCAACAGCAAAACCAGGAGACTTGTGAGAGATAGTGCCTTCAGGCAGGAGGCTTCCTGGTGGAGTAGGGTGCCTCTGGGCACTTGTTGGTGGAGCTAGGCTTGCCAACGCATGGAGAGTTAGAGCTGATGCCTTCGGGCTGAGACTTACTGGAGTACTGGGGTATCTCTGGGCACATCGATAGAGGTAAAGAGCTTTGTAACACTTGCCCAATCAGGCAGAGGCCAGATCAGCCTAAAACGCGGAAGCTGAAGAGATAAGGAAGAGGGGAAGCATGGGAAGCAGAGCTGCCTCTGTCTTAAATGTCCTACATGGGAGGACCACCACCTCTGGGGTCTCCAAGGGTGGAATCATGATCTGCTGGGTCTCAAAGGGTGGAGCCACAGCCTCCTAGGATTCAGAGTCAGATCTTCACCACCTCAGTTGCATAGTATGGGGCTGCCTTTCATAAGTGCTGGTAGGATGGGGCTGGATCTGCTGCCCAAAGCTGAGGGGCTGGGGCTGCCATGCCCAAGGGGCAGGTGAACGGGGCCCGCCAGGGCCGAGGGGCTGGGATTCCCTCTCAGTTGGACTAGGAGAATGAGACCAGCCAAAGCCAAGGGAGCAAAGTTGCCACCCCAGTGGCCTGGAAAGCAGAGCTAAAGCCCAGGGTTGAGAAGTCTCTACCCAGAATTGGGAGAGCATGGCCAATACACAGAGCCTGGAAGGCAGGACAATTGCCTAGGTGGTCTCAGAGAAGTGAGAGAGAATTATTTTCAAGCCTTGAGAGCTAGTGTAAATTGTTTTGTTGGTTCCTGACTCGTTTGGAACCTGTTATTCCTTCTTTCCCTCCCAGTTCTCTCATTTGTAATGGAAATATCTACCTTGTGCCTGTTCCATCATTATATTTTGGAAGCAGATAACTTGTATTCTAGATTTCACAGGTTCACAGATGAAGAGAAATTTTGCCCCAGAATGGAATTTGGACTTGGACTTAAGATTTTTGGTATGATACGATGGGGTGAAAGTGCTTGTCATGGATTGAATTACATCCCTCCAAAAATGTGTGTATCAACTTGGTTAGTCCATGATTTCCAGTATTCTGTGGTTGCCCTCCATTTTGCGATTGTAATTTTATGTTAAAGGGGATTAGGGTGGTATTGTAACACCCTTACCAAGTCACAACCCTGATCCAATGTAAAGAGAGTTTCTCTGGGGTGTGACCTTCACCACCTTTTATCTCTCAAGATATAAAAGGAAAGGGAAGCTAGCAGAGAGGGGGGAACTCATACCACTAAAACAGAAGCACCAGGAGCAAAGCGGGTCCTTTAGACCTGGGGTTCCTGTGCAGAGAAGCTCCTAGTCGATGGGAAGACTGATGAGAAAGACCTTCCTCCAGAGCCAACAGAGAGAAAGCCTTCCCCTGGAGCTGACACCGTGAATTTGTACTTCTAGCCTACGAGACTGTGAGAAAATAAATTTATCTTTGTTAAAGCCAACCACTTGTGGTATTTCTGTTGTACTTAGCACTAGATGACTAAGACAGTGTTTTACACCTGGCAAGGACATGAAATTTTACAGACCAAACCATGGAATTTATGGACTGAATTGTATTCTCCAAAAATATGTGTCAACTTGGTGAAGTCATGATTCTCAGTATTATGTAATTATCCTCCATTTTGTGATCTGATGTAATTACTCTACGTGTTGTAAATCCCAACCTCTATGATGTTAATGAGACAGGATTAGAAGCAGTTATGTTAATGAGGCAAGATACAATCTACAGAGTTAGATTATATCTTGAGTCATTTTCTTTTGAGATACAAAAGATATTAAACAAGAGAGCAGAGATAGAGGGACCTCCTACCAGAGGCAGGAGCAGAGCACATCCTTTGAACTCAGGGTCCCTGCTCTGAGAAACTTCTAGACCCAGGGAAGATTGATGACAAGGACCTTCACCCAGAGCTGATAGAGATTGAAAACCTTCCCCTGGAGCTGGCAGCCTGAATTTGGACTTCTAGTCTCCTAAACTGTGAGAGAATAAATTTCTGTTTATTAAAGCCATCCACTGTGGTATTTCTGTTATAGCAGCACTATGAAATTAAGACAGAATTTTGGTTTATGAAGGAATATACAAAAAAAAAAAAAAAAAAACCTTGAGGTAGAAGCTAATAATTAGATATAACTCTCACTAAAATTTCATGTCCTGAGGTTATCTTTGAGTAGTTCTAATCTAAGAAATACTTACACTTTTTATTATTGCCCTCTTGAACTATGGACACTCACATAATCATTTTCAATGTCTCATCAAATAATACCTGGTAACTCAGATGTTGTAAGGACATTTGTAGCCCCCAGGTATCATGGGGGTACTGAAATATGACAAGCCCTAAATTAAGCCGTCCTTCTCCCTGTCTTGCAAAATTAATTAAGAAGAAGAAAAACACAAATCCAGATGACATACTAAAGAGATAGTCAGTTGGAGGCACATTGGCTATGTTAAGAGGAAGCCATCCAAGTCAGGGAGATCTAGGTTCAGATCCTGGTTCTGCCAGACAGTGTGCCTCAGTGTCATCATCTATAAAATAGGAATGGTACCTACTTCTTTAGATTGTATGAAGATTAAATAAAATACTACCGACAAAATAATGCTTAACTCCTGCTTGACACATACTAAAGTCCCATAAATGATAGTTACTATTTACCATTAACCTTCGTATTTAGTTCAGAAGCAAAAACAGTCGCTTTGGTATCAGAAGCATTATGACCACAAATAATGATTGTCCTCTGTACTAGAGGATAAATTTTATGTGATTAGGGATAATGTCCGACACATATTCACCATTGCATACTAGTAAACTAGCATAATGCTTGGCGTATGATAATCACTGAATAATACTTGTTGACTTATTGAATGAGTATACATCATCTGGGAAGCTTTTATAGAACATTGGTAGTCCCAAAACCAATTTGGAGAACTTCATGTCTAAACAGGATCAACCGTCAGGTATTTGGAGTACGACTAAATAAAATATTCTAAAATTTCACAAAATTTTGGTTTGGATGATATGAAAGTGAATCCAAAGTTTGCAGCCATTTGTTTATGATGAAAAAACCAATAAATGTCAATTTGGTGAGTTAAGTTGTATTCACATATTTCTATGGGCAGCGATTTGTTCAATATAATGTTGTAAGGTATATAATAATAAATTAGATCTAGTATTATAATGGATAAGAAAATTGTGGACACAAGGAAAAGAATAATAAGAATCATTAAGGAGGAGCCATTAAAGTGCACTGGAAGGACTCAAGCAGGGAAATATTTATTGTTAATTATAAAAACTACTAATAACTCATTGATATTTTTGATAACCAAGTCCTTATATGATCTACATGATCTATTCTCCCATGGTTTCTTGATCTCATCCTCTACTTATTGCCACTCATTCACTTGCTCTAGACACACTAGCCTCCTCACTATTCCTCCAATATTCTAAAATGCAGTGCTTTTTGGGGACGTTTGTATTTCCTCTTCTTTCTGAATTGCTTCTCTTCTGGATTTCTGCAGGACTCACCCTCTTACTTACAGATGGCTATTCAAAAATCACCTTCTCAATAAGACCTTTCATAGTGATCCTATCTAAATTTTAGCGACCTTCCAACTCCACACATACACATACTTCATATATTTCTTTCCTGTTTCATTTATTCTCCTAATCATCTAAGTGTAATGTTCTGCTTACCTTGTTCATTGTCAGTTTCTTCCACTATAAAGTAATCTCCATGAGAGATTTTGTCCTTTTCTTAATTATATATTTCTTTTGCCTGGAAGAATGCTGGCACATGGTAGATGATCAGTAAATATTTACCGGATTAAAGAATGAATGAACTAATTGTTCTTTAATTCTTTATAGTTCAGAATTTGCTCCCCCATCCCATTTGTTCTTTTGGTCTTTGTGATGGTAAGATTGTGTGTCAGTTTGGCTGGGCCTTGATTCTCAGTGCTTTAGCAGTCATATAATGTAGCGATCACTTCCTTGTTGAGGTTTGCTGCGTGATCATTCCCTTGACGGGATCTGCTGTGAGTGGCCAATCATTTGAGGGGAAGTTTCCTTGGGTGTGTGGTCTGCATCGAATGTGGGCAGACATTCTGGCAAGGCTAAGGGACTTTTGCTTGTTCTGGATCCTGGAGCTGCCTCCTGTCCATCTGAACTCTGGTTCTTGTGATTTGAGCTTGCCTGCCAATCGTGGGATTTGAGGATCTTCAAAGCCTGTGAGCAACAGCCCTGCTCTCTGGCCTGCTGGTCTTGGGTTCACTGGCTTCTGCAGCTATGTGAATCAGGCAGGAGAAGCCTCTTTTCTGACCCACGGACTTGGGACGTTCCAGCCTCTACAACTGCATAAACCATTTCCTTGATATAAATCTCTCTTTCTATATATACATTTATATGTTTTACTTCTCTAGAAAATTCACCCTAAGACAGTCTTCATAACAATTCTGTGAAGTAGAATTATTTTCAGTTGGAGACATCACTGAAGACTTCTTGGAAGAGGGTACTTGAGTAAGGCCTTGTAGCATGGGTAGGATATTTGCAGAATAATATAAAATATATATATATATTTCAAAATTTAAATGTTGCTTATGAATTTTTATGGATCCTACCATCTTGAAATTTTTTTTTTTACCACCTTGGAAAGAAAGAATTATTACCTATGTTAGTCTGACCTTTATTTTTACACTTCACATGCACTTTTCCTGCTTGCAATTTCCCAACTTCCACTCTGTTAGCAAATGACATCACAGATGGTTTTGACTGCCCTTTGTATAACATTTTCACTTTCAAGCTCTATTCCAGTTTCTCTATACCCTGCCTGATTTCTTTCTTTTTATTTTTTTAATTTTTATTGTGCTTTAAGTGAAAGTTTACAAATCAAGAAAGTCATGCAAAAATTTATGTATACCTTGCTGTATACTCCTAATTGCTCTCCCCCTAATGGGACTGCCTGCTCCCTCCCTCCACTCTCTCTTTTCGTGTCCATTTCACCAGCTTCTAACCATCTCTACCCTCTCATCTACCCCTCCAGGCAGGAGATGCCAACATAGTCTCAAGTGTCTACTTGATCTGAGAAGTTCATTCTTCACCAGCATCTTTTTCTATCCCATTGTCCAGTCCAATCCCTGTCTGAAGAGTTGGCTTTGGGAATGGTTCTGGTCCTGGGCTAACAGAAGGTCTGGGGACCATGACCACTGGGGTCCTTCTACTCTCAATCAGATCATTAAGTCTGGTCTTTTTAAGAGAATGTGAAATCTGCATCCCATTGCTCTCCTGCTCCCGCAGGGGTTCTTCGCTGTGTTCCCTGTCAGGGTAGTCATTGGTTATAGCCAGTCACCATCTAGTTCTTCTGGTCTCAGGCTGATGTAGTCTCTGGTTTATGTGGTCCTTTCTGTCTCTTGGGCTCATAATTACCTTGTGTCCTTGGTATTCTTCATTCTCCTTTGGTCCAGGTAGGTTGATATCAATTAATGCATGTTAGATGGCTGCTTGCTAGCATTTAAGACTTCAGACACCACTCTCCAAAGTGGGATGCAGAATGTTTCCTTAGTAGATTTTATTATGCCAATTGACTTAGATGTCCCCTGAAACCATGGTCCCCAAACCCCCACCCCTGCTATGTTGGCCTTCAAAGGGCTCAGTTTATTTAGGAAACTTCTTTGCTTTTGGTTTAGTCCAGTTGTGCTGACCTCACCTGTATTGTGTGTTGTCTTTCCCTTCACCTAAAATAGTTCTTATCTACCATCTAATTAGTGAAAACCCCTTTCCCTCCCTCCCTCCCCACTCTCGTAACCATCTAAGAATATTTTCTTCTCGGTTTAGACTATTTTTCGAATTCTTATAATAGTGGTCTCATACAATACTTGGCCTTTTGCAACTGACTAATTTCAATCAGCATAATGCCTTCCAGATTCTTCTGTGTTATCAAATGTTTCATGGATTCTTCATTGTTCTTTATCGATGGATGCATAGTATTGCATTGTGAGAATATACCATAATTTATTTATCCATTCATCTGTTGATGGGCACTTTGGTTGCTTCCATCTTTTTGCTATTGTAAACAATGCTGCAGTGAACATACCAAAAAACCCAAACCCAGTGCCATGGAGTCGATTCCGACTCATAGCGACCCTGTAGGACAGAGTAGAACTGCTCCATAGTTTCCAAGAAGTGCCTGGCGGATTCGAACTGCCGACCCTTTGGTTAGCAGCCGTAGCACTTAACCACTACACCACCAGGGTTTCTGCAATGAACATAGGTGTGCATATACCTGTTCGTGTAAAGGAATATAGGATATATTCCAAGTAGTGGGATTGCCAGATCGTATGGTAGTTCTATTTCTAGCTTTTTAAGGAAGCTCCAAATCGATTTCCAAAGTGGTTGTAACATTTTACATTCCCATCAGCAGTGTGTAATTGTTCCAGTCTCTCCACAACCTCTCTAACATTTATTATTTTGTGTTTTTTGGATTAATGCCAGCCTTGCAGAAGTGAGATGGAATCCCACTAGAGTTTTGATTTGCTTTTCTCTAATGGGTTTTTTTTTTTTTTTTTTTTAAATGGCTAATGATAGCGAGCATTTCCTCATATTCTTTAGTGAAATGCCTGTTCATATCTTTTGCCCATTTTTTAATTGGGTTATTTGTCTTTTTGCAGTTGAGTTTTTGCAGTATCATGTAGATTTTAAAGATCAGGCACTGATGAGAAATGTCATAGCTAAAAACTTTTTCCCAGTCTGTAGGTAATCTTTTTAGTCTTTTAGTGAAGTCTTTGGATGAGCATAGGTGTTTGATTTTTAGGAGCTTCCAGTTATCTAGTTTTTCTTCTGCATTGTTAGTAATGTTTTGTGTACTGTTTATGCCATATATTAGGGCTCCTAACATTGTCCCTATTTTTTCTTCTATGATCTGTATTATTTTAGATTTTATATTTAGGACTTGATCCATTTTGAGTTAGTTTTTGTGTAAGGTGTGAGGGATGGGTCTTGTTTCATTTTTTTGCGGGTGGATATTGAGTTATGCCAGCATCATTTGGTAAAGAGACGGTCTTTTCCCAATTTAACTGATTTGAGGCCTTTGTCAAATATTAGCTGCTCTTGTGTGGATGGATTTCTGTCTGGATTCTCAATTCTGTTTCATTAGTCTATGTATCTGTTGTTGTACCTATACCAGGCTGTTTTGACTACTCTGGCGGTATAATAGCTTCTAAAATCAGGTAGAGTGAGGCCTCCCACTTTGTTCTTCTTTTTCAGTAATGCCTTACTTACCTGGGGCCTCTCTTCCTTCCATATGAAGTTGCTGATTTATTTCTCCATGTCATTAAAGAATGTCGTTGGAATTTGGATCAGAATTGCATCAAATCTATAGGTCACTTTTGGTAGAATAGACATTTTTACCAAGTTAAGTCTTCCTATCCATGAGCAAGGTATGTTTTTCAACTTATGTAGGTCTCTTTTGGTTTCTTGAAAAGTGTTTTGTAGTTTTCTTTGTATAAATCTTTTACGTCTCTGGTAAGATTTATTCCTAAGTATTTTATCTTCTTGAGGACTACTGTAAATGGTATTGATTTGGTGATTTCCTCTTTGACATTCTTCTTGTTGGTGTAGAGGAATCCAACTGATTTTTATATGTTTATCTTGTATCCCAATACTCTGCTGAACTCTTCTATTAGTTTCAGTAGTTTTCTTGAGGATTCCTTAGGGTTTTCTGTGTATAAGACCATATCATCTGCAAATAGAGATACTTTTACTTCTTCCTTGCCAACCTGGATGCCCTTTATTTCTTTAGCTAACCTAATTGCTATGGCTAGGACCTCCAGCACAATATTGAATAAGAGTGGTAATAAAGGGCATCCTTGTCTGGTTCCCGATCTAAGGGGAATGCTTGCAGACTCTCTCCATTTAGGATGATGTTGGTTGCTGTCTGCTTGATTTCTTAACAAGAACGTATTATATGTTGTCGTTGGTAGGTGCTATCTAATTGGTTCTGACTCATCGCGGTCCTATGCACAACAGAACGAAACACTGCCTGGCTCTGTGTCATTCTCACAATCATTATGCTTGAGTCCATTGTTGCAGTCACTGTGTCAGTCCATTTCATTGAGGGTCTTCCTCTTTTTCACTGAGCCTCTACTTTACCAAACATGGTGTCCTTCTCCAGGGACTGGTCCCTGTTGATGACATGTCCAAAGTGCATGAAATGAAGTCTTGCCATCCTTGCTTCTTCCAAGACAGATTTGTTCATTCTTCTGTCATTCCATGGTATATTCAATATTTTTCATTAACACATAATTCAAAGACATCAATTCTTCTTCGATCTCCCTTATTCATTGTCAAACTTTCCCATGTGCATGAGGTGATTGAAAATACCATGGCTTGGGTCAGGACCACCTTAGCCCTTAAAGAGACATCTTTGCTTTTTAATGCTTTAAAGAGATGTTTTGCAGCAGATTTGCCCAATGTGTCATTTGATTTCTCAACTGCTGCTTCCAAGGGCATTATTTGTAGATCCAAGTAAAATGAAATCCGTGACAATGTCAACCTTTTCTCCATTTATCAAAATGAGTCTTCCTCTAATCCTGATGCCCTGTTCTTCTTCACGCAGCTCAGCTTCTCAGATTGTCTAGCATGCAGATTGAATAGGTATGGTGAAAGGATACAACTCTTAAACACATCTTTCCTGACTTGAAACTATGCAGTATCCCCTTGCTCTGTTAGAACAACCACCTCTTGGTACATGTACAAGTTCTGCAATGAGTACAATTGAGTGTCTAGGAATTCCCATTCTTTGCAATATTATCCATAGTTTGTTAGGATGCACACAGTCCAATGCCTTTTCATAGTCCATAAAGCACAGATAAACATCTTTCTGGTATTCTCTGCTTTCCACCAAGATCCATCTGACATTGGACTTGATACCCCTTGTTCTTCTGAGTTTAACTTGAATTTCTGTCAACGTACTGATGCAATCGCTTCTTAATGACCTTTAGCAAAATTTTGCTTGTGTGCAATATTAATGACATTGTTCCAAAATTTCTACATTCTTTTGAATCACCTTTCTTTGGAATCGGCACAAATATGGATCTCTTCCTATCATTTGGTCAGGCAGCTGTCCTCGAAATTTCTTGGCATAGATGAGTGAGCGCTTCCGGTGCTGCATCCATTTGTTGAAACCTCTCAATTGGTATTTCTGCAATCCATGGAGCCTTGTTTTTTGCCACTGCCTTCAGTGCAGCTTGGATTTCTCCCTTCAGTAACTTTGGATCTTGATCATATACTACCTCATGAAATGGTTGAACATTGACCAATTCTTTCTGGTAGAGTGACTGTATTGTTTGTATCTTCTTTTGATGCTTCCTGCATTTTTAAATATTTTTCCCATAGAATCCTTCAATATTGCAACTAGAGGCTTGAGTTTTTTCTTCTGTTCTTTCAGCTTGAGAAATGCTGTGATGTTCTATCTGTTTGGTTTTCTGACTCTAGGTCTTTGCATATTTCATTGTAATACTTTACTTTGTCTTCCCAAGATGCCCTTGGAAATTTTCAGTTCAGATATTTCACTTAATTTCTTCCTTTTGCTGTAGCTACTCATATGTTCAAGAGCAACTTTCTGAGTCTCTTCTGACATGAGTTTTCATCTTTTCTTTCTTTCCTGTCTTTTTATTGACCTTTTGCTTTCTTCATGTGTGATGTCCCTGATGTCATTCCACTACTCATCTGATCTTCAGTTGTTAGTGTTCAGTGTCTCAAATTTATTCTTGATATGGTCTCTAAATTCATGTGGGATATACTCAAGGTTATATTTTGGCTCTCATGGACTTTTTCTAATTTTCTTCAGCTTCAACTTGAACTTGCATGTGAGCAATTAATGTTTGTTGGCCCCTGGCCTTTTTCTGAGTGATGATATTGAGCTTCTCAATAGTCTTTTTCCACAGTGTAATTGATTTGATCCCTGTATATTCCGTCTCTTGAGATCCACATGTATAGTTGTTGTTTATGTTCTTGAAAAAAAGGTATTTGCAATCATGAAGTCACTGGTCTTGAAAGATTCTTTCATGCGATTTCTCACATTGTTTCTATCAGCAAGGCCATATTTTCCAACTACTGATCCTTCTTTGCTTTTAACTTTCGCGTTTCAATCACCAGTAATTACCAGAGTAGACTGCCAGGTCCTTCTTCCTAGTCTGTCTTAGTCTGGAAGCTTAGCTGAAATCTATCCACCATGGGTGACCCTGCTGTTATTTGAATACTGGTGGCATAGCATTCAGCATCACAGCAACATGAAATCCAGCACAGCATGACAAATTGACAGACTTGTGGGGTTTAAAGCAATTTTATTATGTTCAAATTATGCTTGAAATATTTAAAGAAAAGTGATGTCTGGGGAGTGGTATGGATGAACGATTAGCCACGTTAGGGACCACAGTTGCCTTTTTTTAAAACCAGAATCAAGTTATTGAATGTAATAAAATAGATTTCAATGTACCGCAAGCTCCTTAAATATGCAAAATTTTTTCTCTTCGTTGCCTGCCTTGTAGCATGTGCTCAATCAGTGTTTACTAAATGAATATTTGCTGCATTGCTATAAATCATTTGCTGCTTAATGGAGAATGGGGAAGTTAAACTTGATCATGGTTAAGCATTCATTCACTTATTCCTTTAACAAAAAAACCGATGAAGCTCTGGCAATGTTCAAGGCACTGTTTCTGATACTGAGGATACAACGAGGAACTAGCAGGTTCTGACTGTGTCATCACAGGGATTGCAGGCTATTAAGAAAGACAGACATAAAGCATAATTTAACTTGTGGTAAGTGAAAGAACTACCAGATCAAATAACAAAGGGATTTTACTAATGGTAAAGGCACATTTATGAGTTGTTGCTTTTTTTTTTTCTTCTAACTGTGGCAAAGACGATACCAATTATTACAACAAAGATCAGACTCACAGAATAAAAAAACACAAAGAACTTAGGCAGGAAAACTAAGTCGAAAAATTCCTCCTTCTCTATGATAAGTTTTTTGCAAGACATTTTAATACATTAGAAACTTTATGGAACAGAACTAGGGACTAGGAACAGTAATTGGAAGAATGGACCAGGTTCTATACGTCATTATATTACTAAAACACCTACCATCATACTTTAAATGCAATTTATGGTCAACAGATACTAATTGAAGAAATGAAAGAATGAGATTAATTTATAAGGATAAAACAAGATAATGGGTTAAATTATATTTAGAAAGAGAAAAATACCAAAATTGGATAGATTTAATTGGGAACTGAGAGATTTAGAGAGAAATGATAGGAGAATAACTTGTACAAAGGACTTTTATTTCTTTTGAATACCTCATTTTGTTCAGATAATCCTTCTAATGTGTACCTAGCTCACTTACACCGTTGTGCTGAGGACCAGTGCTAGTTCACACGGAAATTTAAAAAGAACAGTTGGACTATCTATCTATGCATTGCTATGTATGTACCCATTATCAATGCAGACTTACAATGGAGCTTAAAACTCTTTCATTTTAAGAATATGACATTCCTATTTTTTAAATGTTAAAATCTCATTCCTTTAAGAAATGTGTATAATAGTATAAAATGTTGACAATTTTATATGAGGTCCCTTGATTAAAAAAAAAAAAAAAAGAATCCCTGATCCGCTAAATCGCTAAGTGTTGAATACACTGGATTAGATCACCTTATTTATCATGAACATGTCACTAATTTTTAGACTTTTATTTTTATGGTAGTTACTCCTATTTCCCCTGGGCTATATTAATAACCTGCTTATGTTCTGAAACCCTGGTGGCGTAATGGTTAAGTGCTACCTCTGCTAACCACAGGGTTGGCAGTTCCAATCTGCCAGGTGCTCCTTGGAAACTCTATGGGGCAGTTCTACTCTGTCCTATAGGGTCGCTATGAGTTGGAATCAACTCGATGGCACTGGATTTCTGGGTTTTGTGTTCTGAAGTAAATGAAAAACATCTCCAGCTATCCAAAGTAGGAAGTGGTAGATTTCATTTTGGTAGAGTTGCTTAGGAGAAATAGGCTTAAATTACAATCTCAGAGGAGATTAGGAAGAGCAGATAGTTGTTTGCCCATGCTCAGTCATTACTTCCTTCTTACTTATTAATAGAATGCCAGTGTTATTCAGGTGTTGATCATCAATATTATAAGGGAAGGAGGACCAGCCTATCATCATGATCCCATTATATTTTGACACTGTTTGGTTTGGTGTTGCCATCAAACCTGAGGATTGACTGGCTGTGGATTCCTGGGGAAGATTTTCCTTTCTGATAAAAAGGAAAGGGAACTATAAAAAAGGCTTTTGCCTTCTCTGGCTTCTGGCTTCAAATGTATAAGTTGAGGAAGTCACATAGAAGAATAGTAGTTGTTTGAGACTAGAAAGTAAAGCCAAGAGAACTGCAGACAAGACCCAGAACCTTGTCATGGCTCACCTATTGCACCGTCTTGGGACGGCCTCCTCCAGGTTTTCTGTTATTATAGAAAAAAAAAAAAAAAAAGACTATTTTAATCCACTTTCAGTTGTACATTCTCTTATATGAAGTCAAAAGCATTTGAACTGGTTCATGGGGAATTGTGTGGATCTAGCTTAAAAGAAATTAACTCTGTGGTTAGTTTATATCTTAGTCTATATATACTGTATTCTCATTACACGGTGACTATAATATATAAAACATAAAACAGTGTATATTTTGAATAAAATAGTACTATAGTCAATTAGAGTAATATTTTTCTCAAGTGAAGTTCTCAAAGGTAAGGATATATTTCTTAAAACACTAATAATTGTAATTAAACAATACATGTGTTATTGCAGCTTCATGAATTCTAGTTACTGTAAAAAAGTATAAAGCTAAAGTTTGAAAAGACCTTACCTGGTAGGTGAATCAATCAGCCACGTGGGTGGGGCAGGTGTTCTAGACAAAAGAGACAGCATGGACATCAGTTGCCCTGCAAATTATTCCCTAAGGCAGGAAAACAAACAGCCAAAGGTCAAACATCTCTATAATTTCTACTTTATGAAAAATTTGGTAATTAAAAAAATAAGTATCTTATGGTACTTATTCTCATGCTTTTGTTTTCTGAGACCAGAATATATGATCTATTGGATTGTTAAAGTTGGGTTTATAACAATTTTCTTTCCACTTTTATCCTTTTCGTGAATATTTGACTTAATAAAGTTTATTCTTTATATTTCTGGCTTAACCCAGAAATATAAATACAAAGACTTTAAAACATTCAAACTGCTTTTCTAGTCTTCCAGGCCGATAGCCAGTATTTTATTTCCAGCTTGATTTTATACCCTCAAATCAGTTATCATTATTTTTGTTTTACGCAATCAATGCTTATTTAAATTTGCCAATAGCAATTATTATGCTTATCATTATTAGTTACATCACATGCTTTCCTTTTGCATTGGAATTCCTAAGAATTAAAGTATAGTATTTAGCTGCTATTTGAAATAAGGCTTATGAGTGGCAAACTCTTTTAAGCTTTGTATAAATATCATTTGTTTCTTCATTCAATTCATAATTTATTTGGCTGTAGAATTTTAGATTAAGTTATTTTTCTGTAGTATTTTAAGGAAGGTGTTCCAATATTTTTTGCTCTCTGTGACTGTTGCCATTGTTGCTGTCCATCTAAATGTCATTCCTTAAAGATGAACTGTCTTTTATTTCAAGTTTTTTCAAAATTTACATGTATTTATACAAATTAAACAATTTAATGCATTTAATGGATGGAGCATGGCATATGTTGTTGTTGTGTGCCTCCAGTCTATTCCAACTCATTATGCCCCTATAGGACAGAGTAGAACTGTCCCATAGGCTTTCCAAGGCTGTCATCTTTAGGGGAACAGACTGCCACCATCCTTCTCCCCTTGAGGTGCTGGTGGATTTGAATCCCCAACCTTTCTGTTAGCAGCTGAGCACTTAACCACTGCACCAACAGTTCTCGTTGTATGGCACATAAAAGAAAAAAAAAATTACAAAATAAATCAGTAATTATTATTGCTGTTACTTTGAACATACCTATTTTCCCTTCTCATGTTTCTTTATCCCAAGTTCTTGAGTTGCTAATTATTTTGTTTGTACTTTCTGCTAACTTTTTCTCATGATGGATTGTTTCCTTACATGACGGTGGTTTATCAGCTCTTTTTTATATTCAGTTCCTATGGGAGTATTTGTTGTCTTCTTTTATTTTTGTTTTTTCCTTCCCTGGGAGGGAAAATTTTATCCTTCCCATAAACCCCAGGTTATGAAATTTTCCATAAAGTAATGTTTTAGTTTTTGTTAAAATCTTTAGAATTGTACTTGTCTTAGCCCAACTTTTATACCTCAAAGCTTGGAATTCCTATTGCATATTGGTAGTGTCAATATTTCATGTGGAATAAGGGATATCATTGCTGATGTCAAAAGGATCTTGGCTGAAAGCAGGGAGATGTTTATCTGTGTTTCATTGTTTATGCAAAGGCACTCGACTATGTCGATAATAACAAATTATGGACAACATTGAGGAGAATGGAAATTCCTGAACACTTAATTGTGCTTATGCAGTATCTATACACAGATCAAGAATAGAACAAGATGCAGTCATTTGAACAGAACAAAGGAATACTGAGTGGTTTAAAATCAGAAAAGTGTACACTAGGGCTTTACCTTTTCACCATACTTATTCAATTTGTATGCCAAGCAAACAATCCAAGAAGCTGAACTATATGAAGAAGAACTTGGCATCAGGCTTAGAGGAAGACTCGCTTATCTGTGACATGCAGGTGATACAACCTTCCTTACTAAGTGAAGACGACTTGAAGCACTTACTGATGAGGATCTTATGGACTACACCTCAACATACAGAGAACAAAAATTCTCACAATTGGCCCGATAAGCAACATTGTCATAAATAGAGAAAAAATTGAAGTTGTGAAGAATTTAGTTTTACTCAGATCAACAATCAATACCTATGGAAGTAGCAGTCAAAAAATCAAATGATGCATTATATTGGGCAAATCTGCAGAAGACCTTTTTAAAATGTTACAAAGCAAAGACATCACTTTGAAGACTAAGGTGCACGTGACTCAAGCCATGGTATTTTCAATCACTTCATATGCATACAAAAGCTGGACAACAAAAAAGGAAGACCAAAAAAGAATTGACACATTTGAGTTATGGTGTTGGTGAACAATATTGAATATACCATTATAATTGATTGAATTGTGTCCCCCCCAAAATATGCGTTGCCTTGGTTAGGTCATGTGTGGTTGTCCTCCATTTTGTGATTTTCCTATGTGTTTTAAATCATAATCTCTGCCTGTGGTTAAAGAGGATTAAGGTGGGATATAACACCCTTACACAGGTCACATTCCTGATCCAATGTAAAGGGAGTTTCCCTGGGGAGTGGCCTGCACCACCTTTTATCTTGTAAGAGATAAAAGGAAAGGGAAGCAAGCAGAGAGGTGGGGACCTCATACCACCAAGAAAGCAGTGCCAGGAGGAGAGCACATCCTTTGGACCCAGGGTTCCTGTACAGAGAAGCTACTGGTCCAGCGGAAGATTGATGACAAGGACCTTCTTTCCTCCAGAGCCCACAGAGAAAGAAAGCCTTCCCCTGGAGCTGACACCCTGAATTTGGACTTCTAGCCTACTAGACTGTGAGAAAATAAATTTCTCTTTGTTAAAGTCATCCACTTGTGGTATTTCTCTTATAGCGGCACTAGATGACTAAGAATTTGGTATTGAGAGAGTGGGGTGCTGCTCTAACAGGTACCCAAAATGTGGAATGGTTTTGAAACTGTGAATGACAGAGAAGCAACAGTGGCAGAGAACCAGCAGCAGCAGAGCCAGGAGGCCAGCACAAGACAGTGCTGGAGCTGACCCACAGAGCGAGAGAACTGAGTGCCTGTGCACAGGAGGCTTCCTGGTGGGGTGGGATGCCTCCAGACACTTACTGGTGGAGCTACTGAGCTTTGGAACATTTGCCCTAGCAGGGCAGATGAGGGCATGAGGCTCAAAGAGCTGAGAGGTCAAGAAACCAGGAAACAGAAGCTGAAGAGACAAGGAACACAAGAAGCTGAGCTGTCTCAGTCTCAAAAAGTATGACCATGACCTCTAGGGTTTCAAAGAGTGGAGTCATGGCCTCTGGTGTTTCTAAGGGTGGAGTTACCACTCAGATGGACTAGGAGAATGGTGCACCTAAAGCTGAGGAAGCAGAGTTGCTGTCCCAGTGGGCCTGGAAAGTAGAGCTGAAGCCCAGGGTCGAGGGGCCTCCACTCAGAATCTGGAGACTGTGGCTAATACCTAGAGTCTAGAGGGCAGGGGTATTTTATAAATGGTCTCAGAAAACAGAGGGTTATTTTCAAAGCCTTGAGGGCTAATGTAGTATGTTCTGCTGGCTTACCTGGTGCCTGTTATACGTTCTTTTCCTCTAGTTTCTCTCATTTGTAATGGAAAGGTCTAGCTTGTGCCTGTTCTGCCATTGTACTTTGCAAGTAGATAACAGATATTCTAGATTTCACAGACGAAGAGGAAGTTTGGGATTTTGGGCTTGACTTATGGCTTTTGCTATGGTATGATGGTGTGAATACGTCTTACATGTAACAAGGACATGAATTTTTGGGGGCCAAAGGGTGGAGTGTAATGGATTGAATTGTGTCCCCCAAAATATGTGTCAACTTGGTTAGGCCATGTGTGGTTGTCCTTCATTTTGTGATTTTCCTATGTGTCATAAACCATAATCTCTGCCTGTAGTTAAAGAGGATTAGGGTGGGATGTAACATCCTTGCTCAGGCCACATCCCTGATCCAAGGTAAAGGGAGTTTCCCTAGGGTGTGGCTGGCACCACCTTTTATCTTATAAGAGATAAAAGGAAAGGAAGCAAGCAGAGAGTTTGGGACCTCATACCACCAAGAAAGCAGTGCCAGGAGTAGAGCATATCCTTTGGACCCAGGTTTCCTGCACAGAGAAGCTCCTAGTCCAGGGAAAGATTGATGTCAAGGACCTTCTTCCAGAACCCACAGAGAAACCAAGCCTTCCCATGGAGTTGGCACCCTAAATCTGGACTTCTAGCCTACTAGACTGTGAGAAAATAAATTTCTCTTTGTTAAAGCCATCTTTTCGTGGTATTTCTGTTATAGCAGCACTAGATGACTGAGACAACCATGGATTGCCAAAAGAATGAACAAGTCTTTCTTGGAGGAAGTACTGCCAGAATGCTCCTTAGAAGTGAGGATGGAAAGACTTTGCCTTGCTTACTTTGGGCATGTTATCAGGAGGCACTAATTCCTGGAGAAGCACATCATGCGTGGTAAAATAGAGGGTCAATGAAAAAGAGGAGGACCCTTAAAAAGATGGATTGACACAGTGGCTACAAAAATGGGCTTAAACATACATACTGTTAAGATGATGGCACAGGCCTGGGCAACATTTCGTTTGTTTTTTTTTTTTACGCATAGTGTCAATATGGAGCCCCAAACCATGTAAGGCCCAAGGTGAGGATAGGAGCTTTTATTTTGCTCATTTTATCACAGGGGTGAACTCTTCCAGAATATTACCTTAATACAGACATTTAAATGTTAGATCTTTACCTTACTGCTTCCTCCTGTGTATTAAAATCACATATTCTAACCCTTAGTGATTATATCTGACCCAACACCTGCCTAATTTGCATGGGCATCAATTAACATCTTTACTGAAACAGAACTTGTTTACTTCTTTTCAGTCTTCTGGGGTTTTTCATCCCTTCTATTTGAGGTTTATTGTATATTTTTAAAGTTGCCACATTTTATCAAATGTTTCTGTGTATTTGAGCGGAAGGCTTTTCTATGCCAGTTCAATCTGCATGATGTTGGAAGTCTATCCCTTTTCTATCCTTACACATGGTAAGTGCTCTATTAACATTAGCTTTGGGTTTTTTTTGGGAGGGGCAGTTGGGTAAGTATACAAATCTAGTGGTTAGTAGAGAGACTTATATTCTTTTAACCACAGTTATTTCCTAAGAAGGTCACATATTTTAGCTCACTAGATAACTCATAACAACAGGTGAGCATCATTTTGGATTTATAGATAAGGAAACTATAGATAAGATTAAATGAAAAGACCCACAGGCCACAGATGTAACCAGGTTGATTACTCAAGACCTTAATGCAGAATACAGAGTTCTTTCCTCTATAAGGCTGCTTATAAGGCTCAGTGAAAAATTTCAGACATCTTGAGCTTTACTTGGAAACCGTGGTGATGTAGTGGTTAAGAGCTGTGGCTGCTAACCAAAAGGACAGCAGTTCGAATCCACAGGGTGCTCCTTGGAAACTCTATGAGGCAGTTCTATTCTGTCCTATAGGGTTGCTATGAGTTGGAATTGACTCGGTAGCAACAGGTTTGGTCTTTTTTTTTTTTTTGGTTTAAGCTTTACTTATGTATTGAAAATTTGACTTATGAACCCTCAATGACTATTATAAAATACAACAAGATTGATACAATTGATCTCATTGAATTGTATATGTCAAAAATGTTGAATTCGAAAATGTTGTGTTATCTACATTTTTACAACAACAAACAAAATATGTCAGAGAAATGTCAGTATTTCTGTCAGTATTTTATCTTCTGTGTCTATTTTACTTGTCCTGAGGTCTACGCCCTGATGGTGTAGTGGTTCAGAGCTCAGCTGCTAACCAAAAAGCTAGCATTTCAAATCCACCAGCCACTCCTTGGAAACCCCGTGGAGCAGTTCTACTCTGTCCTATTGGGTCACTATGAGTCAAGATCCATTGGATGGCAATGGCTTAACGTGTGGCCAAACCACTGGGTCAAGGTGAATGCATGACTAGCAATCCACTGGATGATAATAGATTTGTTTATAGAAAAAATGAAATATCAATGACAGATGTTCTTGTGTTCTATATCAAGAAGCTAAATGAACTTCCTATTAGAAATTGACTTGACTCAAAAAGGAGAACCATAGTTGGGATTTTAAACGATACAGTTGTCTTATTTCTTTTTAGAATAAGAATGTTTTCAACAGATTTGTTCCAAATTTGCCTGTGGTAATTTTTCTTAGATAGAGAAGGCTGTATAATTAATACATTACAGGCAGTCCCTGGATCACAAACGAGTTAAGTCTGTCTTTAAGTAGAATTTTCATGTAAGTCATGACAGTTAGGTATGGTTCATATCAAAAGTCAGTTAGTCAAAAAGTATATAGTGTAACTTTGTGTAAAAAACATTAAAGAAACACTTCCAGATACACTAAAACTTCTTTAGTATAATAACATAGTAATACTAATACTAATGTTTTGATGTCACAAAGTACCACCCATTTGTTATTATGAACCATTATACGTACCTCAAATTTTTAATATAATAGCCTTTATGGGTTGGTTCATAACTATGGGTTGTACATAATTCAGACACTCATAACCCAGGGAGTGCCTGTATCTGAAAACAGTTTCAGTGAATAAATTCAGATGCCTTCTGGACATAATTGTATAACCATATTTATTATATAAACATATAACCAAGTTTTAACTATGTGTAAAATTAAACTATAGGAAAATAAATTTTTCAGTATTTCACCAACTTTCTACTTATGAATGTAAGAGATAAAAAATAAATTTAGAGATAATGTGATTCCCCCTCCTCATTTCAAAAATGAAAGAAATTCAAAACATAGAATCAAGCTAACATGTGGATTTTAGCATCTTTTCAAATAAGCCATGATTCCTCTCAATTTACTAAAATATAAAGGGCAAAGTAATGAAATTTCACAAAATAAATTGTATATGCCATTCATTTTAAAAAGTCCTGGTAGGGCAAACAGTGAAGTGTTCAGCTGCTAACTGAAAGGTTAATGCTTCAAGCCCAAACTCACCTAGTGGCTCTGGGGAGAAAAGTCCTGACGGAACTATTCCTGTAAAAGAGTACAGCCAAGAAAACCCTATGAGTCAGTTCTTTTCTGTCACATAGGGTCGCTATGAGTCTAAAATGATTCGACGGCATGTGACAACAAGGACATTTATTTTAAAATATCCATTACCACTGCAATTTAATTATTTATTCTGTATTTTGCTAGATCTACTTGTTTCTATTTAGACAACAAGATTGATGTCTTTGAAAATTCTGTTTTTAATGTGGCTTTTTTACATGGTGAAATCGATTGAGTCAATGACACAAAGCTCTCAAGACTTTTGTTACCATTGGCATAAATGGCTTGCCGGCCACTTTTTATGTCTCTGGACCTCATTGTCAAGGTGTTATTCCAGTTCTAATGCATTTAGTGTCAAGCTGGGTCCCTTTCAAAATGTGTAAAGCTCAGCAGACCAGAGTTGGAGCCTCATTGTTGTATAGGTTGAGCATTCAATTAGGTGATGCTTCCACAATGTGTTAATTTTGTAAACATTTGCCTTTTTTCCTTTATTTCTGTTAGAAAAGGCTTGCAAGCATAATTATGGCTTTCCTGTGCAACAGTTAGAGAGCCCTCATGGGTTTGTTTTGGAAAGGTGCCTGCAATAAATACCTCTAGTTTCCATTGACATACTGTCATGCCACAGATCGGTGGTGCCACAGTGCCACTAGTCTCATTGGTGGATTGTATCACCAGGTCATATTTCTCAAAATCAATATTACCAACCAAACATTTAAACACACTCAATTAGTAAGTATGCATTCCAGTACTGAACACACATGCCATCAAAAAAAATTTTTGGAATATAAAAATTTGGTAACAAAAGAGTTAGAATGTTCAAAAATGTTAGATATATCATTTTTCTTTCATGATTTTTAGTGAATACATTTGGAATCAGAGATACCACAAATATTGATTTCTTCCAGTAATAACTCTCTTGAACTTAAAAAAAAAATCATACATAGATAAAAGTTTTCCACTGGCATAAACCCACTGCCATCGAGTTGATTCTGACTCATAGCGACCCTACAGGACAGAGTAGAACTGCCCCATAGAGTTTCCAAGGAGCACCTGGTGGATTCGAACTGCTAACCCTTTGGTTAGCAGCTGTAGCACTTAACAACTACACCACCAGGGTTACCTGGAGTAAGACTATCTGGGTTCTAATCTGGGTAAGTTACTTAATCTTTTTTGTGTCTCAGTTCCATCTATAGAATGGGGATAATAATAAAATTGTGAGAATGAAATGATTTGAAATACATTAAAAGCTCCTGATTCGTCATTAATGATAAATGAGTTAGCTATTGCTGTTGGTGGTGGTGGTATTCTTTTTATGAACACTTTTTATTGAAAAGTATCATTAATATCATATGCAAGCAAAATTTTGCTGAAGATCATTCAAAAGTGGCTGCAGCAGTATATCCACAAGGAAGTGCAAGAAATTCAGGCAGGATTCCGTGTCCTTCAAAAAAGGACATGGAACCAGAGATATCATTGCTGATGTCAGATGGATCCTGGCTGAAAGCAGAGAATACCAGAAAGGTGTTTACTTGTGTTTTATTGACTGTTAAGGCATTTGACTGTGTGGATCATAACAAATTATGGATAACATTGTGGAGAATGGGAATTCTGGAACTCTTAAATGTGCTCATGAGGAATCTCTACATGGATCAAGAGGCAGTCCTTCAAACAGAACAAGGGGATACTGCGGAGCTTAAAATTAGGAAAGCTGTGCATGAGGGTTGTATCCTTTCATCACACATCTATTCAATCTGTATGCTGAGCAAATAATCCGAGGAGGTGGACTATATGAAGAAGAATGGGACATCAGGATTGGAGGAAGACTCATTAATAACCTGCATTTTGCAGATGACACAACCCTGCTTGCTGAAAGTGAAGGGGACTTGAAGCACTTACTGATTGATGACGATCAAAGACCACAGTCTTCAGTATGGGTTGCACCTCAACATAAAGAAAACAAAAATTCTCACAACTGGACCAATAAAAAACATCCTGATAAACAGAGAAAAGATTGAGGTTGTCAAGGAAGCAGCAGTAAAGAAATCAAAAGACACATTACATTGGGAAAATTGGCTGCAAATATCTCTTTAAAGTGTTGAAAAGCAAAGATGTCACCTTGAGGACTAAAGTGCGCCTGACCCAGACCATTGTGTTTTCAATTGCTTCGTATACATGGAAAAGCTGGACAATGAATAAGGAAGACTGAAGAAGATTGATGCCTTTGAGTTATGGTGTTGGCAAAGAATACTGAATATACTGTGGAATGCCAGAAGAATGAACAAATCTGTCTTAGAAGAAGTACAACCAAGACGCTCCTTAGGAGCAAAGACGGTGAGACTGCGTCTTACATACTTTGGACATATTATTAGGGAGGATCAGTCCCTGGAGAAGGACATCATGCTTGGTAAAGTAGAGGGTCAGCAAGAAAGAGGAAGACTCTCAATGAGATGGATTGACACAGTGACTGCAAAATGGGCTCAAGCATAAAAACTATTGTGAGGATGGCACAGGACCTGGCAGTGTTTCCTTCTGTAGTAGATAGGGTTGCTATGAGTCAGAACCAACTGGACAGTAGCTAACAACAGCAAAAACAACACCAATCACTCTGAAAGTAGACAGTCTTCAAGATGGCTTACAGAGTCTGATCAATTTGACTACAAAAAAATGTATATTGAATTGGTTAGATTACTAAAATTTGTAGAATAATTAGACAATGTAGAATTTAGTTACACAAACCAAATGATGCTGTTTCTACATGGAAATTTAATTCTTTGTTAAAAACTGGACTGTGGTATTGTGAGTCCAGATGATCTAAGGCTCTCATATTCTAGATTTGTGTTAACTGTGGTTTTCAACACCTTAGAGCTGGCTGACAAATCCAAACATCAATTCACCAGATCACTCTTAACTGCAGATATTTAATAAGGCCAAATCTTGCCAATATAATCAAAGATTACTAATACAAAGATAGCATAACCAGGAAATACTGAGGTTTATTAAGGCAGCCTTCTCTGAGGCACTGTTAATGTGGGTTGTTAATTATAAGTAATAAACTCCTGATTCAAATTATCAGATCAGATCAGGCTCTTCTCTTCCATTCTTATTCTTCCATATGCAGCTCTTGGTGCTCAACAAAGGAGAAAGGCATTGGCCACGGAGAATTGGAAATTCTCCAGAAATAGACTTGACATTATTGACTGACTGATTTGAATATACCTTGCTTGTTTACAGTAATGTTTATCCACTTCTTATTTCAAGGAATTTTCATGTACTATATTGTAATGGTTGAATTTATATCTGACTAAATTTATAAGGAAACCGTAGGTCTATGGGTTGAAACTTTCTTAGCCACTGAATATTTGTAGTAGATATTGTGGTAGCCTTGCCAGTATCTACTCTACTTCTTTCCTATTTTGCAGCAGTGATTTTGACCACTCTGCAAACAGCACTTGGGTTGTGATAATCAAGAAATTCTATATTTCCTGCCATATTTAGTTATTTATTTAGGGATGGGCCAGTAACCCAAGCCTGAGCCGTTCAGTACAAGATATTTGTCTGACCATACTGAATGGATCTAAGGGTGGTTCATTCAGAGGGACATTGCCAATGGTTGGAGAAAGAGAAATCCTCTTTCCCTCCCGGATATTACAAATGCAGCATTAAGCAGTCATTTTTCTACCATGAGAAAAGCTGTCTGAAGATGCAGCTAGTCCCCCGAGGATGGAAGAATTGAGAGAATCAAAGAAAAATGGAGCTGATTCCTTGAAGACATCTGCTCTTTTATAAAAACAAAACTAAACAATCTTTCTGCAAATTCTTTGACTCTGCCTTTAAAATGCATTCATGATCTCACCAACTTGCACGTTGATTGCTATGCTCCCTGCTTTTCCTTAGGATTCCAGCAAAGCTCCACCTGAGGAACTTTTCACATTTACATTATCATTCCCTCTGTCTGGCATGTTCTTTCCCCAGATAATTCACACTCATCGCTCCCTCAATGTGTCTACTACTTTTTAAATGAAGACTTTCAAGACCAAACTATTATTATAAGCACACTCCACCAACTCTAGTTGTCTTTTTCTCAGCTTTATTGTTTTCTCTGTAGCCCCTACCACCATGCAATTAATATATTTTATCTATCTGGCACAATGGTTAAGAGCTTGGCTGTTAACCAAAAGGTTGTAGTTCAAATCTACCAGCTGCTCCTTGGAAACACTGCAGGAAAGTTCTACTTTGTCCTATAGGGTCACTATGAGTCGGAATTGACTTGATGGCAATGGGTTTATATCTATCTATCTATCTATCTATCTGTCTATCTGTCTATCTGTCTATCTGTCTATCTGTCTATCTGTCTATCTGTCTATCTGTCTGTCTATCTGTCTATCTGTCTATCTATCTGTCTATCTGTCTATCTGTCTGTCTGTCTGTCTATCTGTCTATCTATCTGTCTGTCTGTCTGTCTGTCTATCATCCATCCAACCATCCATCCATCCATCCATCCATCCATCCATCCATCCATCCATCCATCCATCCATCCATCCATCCATCCATCCATCCATCCATCCATCCATCCATGTCCTCCTAATTGAATATAAACTCCATGAGGCATTCCTGTTTGGTATACTGCTATATCTCCAAAACAGAGTACATTTCCTGGCACAGAGTCATCACTCAGTAAAAACTTGAGTGACTCATGAAACTGTGAATGAAATTATACCTGAAATCTGATCTCTCTTTGAATTTTTTATTTACATAAACCAAGCATTCTTTTCATTACTTAAGTCAGTTTAATTTGAACTGTTTTTTATTTGCAACTGACAGCATCGTGACTTGAGACAGTAATTAAGTAACTGATGGACAGAATGGGCTCTCCAGTAGCCAACCCTGAGATGAGGATTCATGTGAAAGTGATTTATAAGGAAAAATAGTGAGGAGAGTCCGGAGGTGGGATGGGAAAAGCAAGGGAGGGAAGTTCCATAGAGAGAAAAATTGTTCAATCTCACAGAAGAACTCTGAAAACAACGTTGAGCCCCACCTCTGAGTCTCTGTAGTCAGGGGCAAGTGACTGGGCACATCTATATTCCTGTACACATGAAAACCAAAAACCCAGTGCCGTCGAGTTGATTCTGACTCATAGCGACCCTACAGGACAGAATAGAACTGCCCCATAGAGTTTCCAAGGAGTGCCTGGCGGATTCGAACAGCCGACCCTTTGGTTAGCAGCTGGAGCACTTAATCACTACGCCACCAGGTTTTCCCCCTGTACACATTAGGCAAGACTATTCCTTTGAAGTGAGAGTGGTGAGACTTTGGATGGCTTACTTTGGATGCATCATTAAGAGGCCAACTGCTTGAAAAGGACATCATATTTGGTAGAGTGTCCGCTAAAACAAGGGAAACACTCAATAAAATTAATTGACGCAATAGCTGTAACAATGGGTTGAAATATGCCTATGATAATAAAGATGGCACAGCACAGGGCAATACTTTGACATGGTGAGTAGAGGAGGCACTTCTGACTTTTGTTGTGCTCAGACAAGCTTGTTCCAGCAATAAGAGACCAATCTTTGAACAAAGATCTGTGGATGCTGGTTGCCAGCTCTTAGAAGGATAAATAAACCAACAGGCAGCATGTAGAAAACTAGTAAAGGTGTCTGAGTGATTTTCAGCACAGTATCCAGAGTATCTGCACAATGGATTAGGGAGCAATTAAGGTAAGTTAAATAGCCAGAGAAAAGGCGCAAGTAAACCAGACTTAGAATCTGTCGGTTTTCTGTCTAGTGAGTTTCTGGTGGATGTTTATTTATATTATTTGAGGTAATAAACTTGGAAAAGGTTTCCTATTATAAACAAAAGATGGGTGCTGGGCATCTTTAAATAACTCTCTGAAGTTTAAACTAGTCATATTTTATTTGAGTATCACAGAAGTACAAAAATGGTAATAATTGAGAAAGTAAAATACTAAAAGATAAAACAATTAAAATGTATGGACCAACAGTCATTTAAATGATGTGTGTGTGTGTGTGTATGGGTGTGAATTGAAGAGATTCATATTTAATTTGTCTCCACAGCCCTGTAAACACAAGGAAAACAGAGGACTTCATAATTCGTACTCTGATTTAAATAAATATGCATGTTCTTGGTTCTCAGGTACAGCAGCAGTTACATTTTAAGGTGTTTTTTTTGCCTGCCTGCAAGGGAGGGACTGAGAGTAATACGTTTCTAACAGTTACGAAATAAGCTCTTGATTCCACTGTTTATTAAAAGAGAGTGTGTCTCTGCGTATATCCAATTCCAATAGGGTTAAAAAAGAATTATAGTCATAAAAAATATTGTCACCAACAGTATGGTTGATCTTTTCTGTGTCAGAAATCACTGTCCTTCTATAGTATACTCAAGTAAAGGCTGTACTTTAATATTTTTTTGTAACTGCTCCTTAGAAGACTTTTTATTTCTTGTAGGTCTTTATTTTAGGTACATTTGATCAAATCCCTAAACTCTTTGACTCAGATTTCTGACCCTGATATTCATACAAAGGGAAGTTTTGTAGTTATGTATTTTTGCATTGTCTTATTTCTTTGTTTTATCTAATACATTATATATAACAGACACTCAATAAATATTTGCTTTTCTATGATTTTGACATATTTTGATAGCGGCCATTTATCCCTTCCTCTTTGCTAATAAAATGTCTAATTTCGTCCTGAAAATATTGTGTCTGGCCACACAGATGAAACAAAATTTGTCAAAACACACCATAATTTGAGCAATCTCATTGAGTTTAGCTAGTTATTATTCTCAAGGTAAATATATGCTCTCATTTGGGCCAATGAGATGCAAATATCTGTGAAGGAGCTTCTGGAACATATTTTTCTCCCTGATAGGGACCCACACAAAGGAAAAGGAAGAACCTTTCCCTCTCTACCTGCTTTTGACACTTGTAACCTTGAAGCAAGGAGCCAGAGAGAAAAAAAACAGCAAGATGCATATAGCTAAGAAGAAAGATTGAAAAAAATCCTGGGATCTTTATGATGTGGTTGAGTTGCTAAAACAAACTTGGGGCCACCTATTTTTATTAGTAAGCATTAAATATCTGTATAGTTTAAGCTACTGTTATTCAGGTCTTCTGTTACTGCCAAATGCATCCTACCTGAGACGATTATCTTCTGCACATGTATCATGTGTTTGCCTAAAGAATTTTTTTATTGCTACTATCGGAACACAAAGCTTGCGCAGCCATGTTTATTTCCCAGTACTCTAGCTATGAGTTATTCCCCGATGTCACATTTTTTTTGTGATTTTCATACCTTTCCCCCCCGCCCCCCGCACTGGATCTCTCTGTCTTAGCTCACCTTCCAAATCTGTTGTTTGGTTAGTCGTCATTCAGCGTGGCAATATACTATAGGGTACTCAGGGCGGACAAATTTGAGTTCGAGCTTCCAGTCTAACATTCAATATCGGTGTCAAGTTAATCAAGGTACTTCATCTCACTTAAACCTCAATTTTCTCATTTGTAATATGAGGAAACCAATGGTATCTTCATTACTTTTTATTGTGAGGATTATATAAAATCTCAGTAAATAAGCAACTTTGCTTATGAAAGGGAGCTCTGGTGGCTCGGTGGTTAAAGCGTTCGGCTGCTAACCAAAAGATCGGTGGTTCAAACCCACCAGCAGCTCCACCAGAAAAAGATGTGGCAGCCTGCTTCCATACAGATTTATAGCCTTGGGATCCCCATGGGGCAGTTCTACTCTGTCCTATAGAGTTGCTAGGAGTCGGAATCAACTCGATGGCAGTGGGTATGCTCATAAAGATGATGCTTCTGTCCCAAATACTTGCATTAACTATATCACTGTAATCTGGTTTGTTTCCTTGTTTGCCAATGGATTGAACCCCGTGAGGACAGAGATTTTTGTTTGTTTATTGTTGTATACATAGTACCTAGAATAGTGCCTAAAACATTGTAGGCACTCAATAAATATTTGTTAAAAGATTGAATGGACTGACTTACTGGCCTTGGTTTTGGTGGTTCTATAATCTAGGACTGGTAGTCTTTGAGAAAGTTGCACAGTACTATGGGAAATAATTCATTTATTTCACAGCACTGTTATGCAATAGATACTCTGCAAAGAACTGTAAACCAGAGGTGACTTAAATGATGGGTCTGGCTGACAGATTCGTTTTGCTTGCCTGAAAATGTTGTGATTTTTTTCAATAAATTGTCAAGATCAAAAAAAAAAGTCCACATAAAATTATTATCTCTTGAAAGTTGGAAGATTTAATAATTTTGCATAGTAATGAGCTGAAACTGAGTAGTAGCTGTCTGCTTTAGACTGAGAAGATGTTCAGAATCCTTGCCACTTACTCTCATCTTTCTGACACTGGTTACCACCACTCCGTACATTTTTACTGTAGATTTTGTTTAGCTTACCCTGCTTCACCTACATATATTATTTGTCTGATCTCTATGGGTATTTGGAAATCCTGGTGGTGCAGTGGGTAAGTGCTGTGGTTGCTAACCAAAAGGTCAGCAGTTTCAACCCACCAGGCGCTCCCTGGAAACTGCAAGGGGCAATTCTACTCTGTCCTGTACAGTTGCTATGAGTTAAAATGGACTCGAAGGCAACGGCTTTACTTTTTTGTTTTTTTAATATTAACATTTGAGTTTGTGATTTTTGCAGATTGATCCATGAACCTTACCTGAAGCTTGCTGCTTCATGATGACATATATCATCTCCAAGTTTTCTTTCATCAAGAAATCTTACCCCCTTCCAAAAAAAATGAGTTGGGGCTCATATAACAGGATGACAAAATGAGACTTCTATGTCAGTTTTAGCTGATAGCCAAAAGCCAAGAACAAAACAATAGCTGCCAACTACCTCCATGTTCTGAAGCTGAGTACTTGTAGACCTGGCCTGCACAGGCTAACCAACTGCGAAAATGATTCCTCCAGTCTGGATGACCCTCCACATCTAGCCATAAGAAGGGAGGCTGAAGAGTTTGGGAAAAAGAGCTTGGGAGAGTCCTGGTGAACGTTGCCATGTGCTATGTGGTTTCTGCCTCTACAAGGTGAGGAGAAGGGGTGCTTCCCCCTCATCTTAAGATGTGTGAGAGAAGTCTTGAGGAGATCACTGTGATATAGCTTGCACATACTTTCTAGATTTTAATAGAGCAGAGGAACTGATAACTGACTCACATCTGGAAGGGTAAATATGGAGAGTCCTGAGTGGATTGCTTGCATGGCTGTAGAACAAAGATTAGAGACTAAGTTGGAAGGAAGTTGCATTTCACCTAGCTAGGATATACAAGTTTCCCATGAGCAGAGTAGACCCATAAGTTGTATCTGGCCTGGAACCAAGCTAAAATAGTACATCTTAAAGGCTGAGGGTGTTTCTACCGGATTCAGAAACTTAAGGTAGCATCCTAAGAAGATACCCAGGCAGAAGAGAGCCATTATTGCCCATAGCAAAGAAAAGTCAATTAGGAGTGCCCCAGAAAAGTATGCCCATAAACTCTCAAATGTGCCCTCACCTATAAGTAAAAGAATCAGAGGATTAAGCACTAAATAGAGAAGTTTTCCACTCTCCCTATATTCATCCTCAGCCTCCACTGCAGGCTTCCTAGTTTAAAGCAATCCTGAGGCAGGATTGGGGCAAGCTTTAAAATGAGAGATATTATGGAGTTGTACAATTATGACCCAAGGCTGAATAATGTAATTAGTATGCTCAGACCTAAAAATGACCAGGAGATATTTTATTGTCTGAGACTAACCTAAAAAGTTATAGCACCTACTAGAAATTTTCCCCAAAAGACAGAGAAGAATGTGACTGCAGATTGTATTTGAAAGGATAGTGGAGGCATCAGTTTGCATTCTGTTTGCACCTTACTGAATCCTGACCATATCATAAAAGAGTTACCCTTACATTAAAAAAATAAGTGTGTCCACAGTAGTCAAAACAGCCTTGTACTGGTACAACAGCAGATACCTAGACCAATGGAACAGAATTGAGAATCCAGACATAAATCTATCCACGTATGAGCAGCTGATATTTGACAAAGGCCCAAAGTTAGTTAAATGGAGAAAAGACAATCTCTTTTGCAAACAGTGCTGGCATAGCTGGATATCCATCTGCAAAAAAATGAAACAAGACCCATACCTCACGCCATGCACAAAAACAAACCCAAAATGCATCAAAGACCTAAATACAAAATCTAAAACGATAAAGATCATGGAAGAAAAAATAGGGACAACATTAGGAGCCCTAATACATGGCTTAAACAGTATACAAAACATTACTAACAAAGCAGAAGAGAAACTAGACAACTGGGAGCTCCTAAAAATCAAACACCTATGCTCATCCAAAGACTTCATCAAAAGAATAAAAAGACTACCTACAGACTGGGAAAAAGATTTTAGCTATGACATTTCTGATCAGTGCCTGATCTCTAAAATCTACATGATACTGCAAAAACTCAACTGCGAAAAGACAAATAATCCAATTAAAAAATGGGCAAAAGATAGGAACAGACACTTCACTAAAGAAGACATTCAGGTAGCTAACAATATGTGAGAATGCTCAAGATCATTAACCATTAGAGAAATGCAAATCGAAACTACAATGAGATTCCATCTCACTCCAACAAGGCTGGCGTTAATCCAAAAAACACAATACAATAAATGTTGGAAAGGTTGTGGAGAGATTGGAACTCTTATACACTGCTGGTGGGAATGTAAAATGGAACAGCCACTTTGGAAATCAATTTGGTGCTTCCTTAAAAAGCTAGAAATAGAACTACATAGGATCCAGCAACCCTACTACTTGGAATATATCCTAGAGAAATAAGAGCCTTTACATGAACAGATATATGTACACCCATGTTCATTGCAACACTGTTTACAGCAGCAAAAAGATGGAAGCAACCAAGGTGCCCATCAAAAGATGAATAGATAAATTATGGTGTATTCACACAGTGGAATATTAGTCATTGATAAAGAACAATGATGAATCCGTGAAATATTTCATAACATGGAGGAATACGGAAAGCATTATGCTGAGTGAAATTAGTTGCAAAAGGACAAATATTGTATGAGACCACTATTATAAGAACTTGAGAAATAGTTTAAACAGAGAAGAAAATATTCTTTGATGGTTACAAGAGTGGGGAGGGAGGGAGGGAGAAGGGTTTTAACTAATTCGATAGTAGATAAGAACTATTTTAGGTGAAGGGAAAGACAAAACACAATACAGAAGAGGTCGACACAACTGGACTAAACCAAAAGCAAAGAAATTTCCTGAATAAACTGAATATTTCAAAAAGCGTAGCTGGGGAGGGGGTTTGGGGACCATGGTTTCAGGAGATATCTAAGTCAATTAGCATAATAAAATCTATTAAGAAAACATTTTGCATCCCACTTTGGAGAGTGACATCTGGGGTCTTAAATGCTAGCAAGTGGCCATCTAAGATGTATCAATTAATCTCAACCCGCCTGGACAAAGGAGAATGAAGAACACAAAAGACACATGGTAATTATGAGCCCAAGAGACAGAAAGGGCCACATAAATCCGAGACTACATCAGCCTGAGACCAGAAGAACTAGATGGTGCCTGGCTACAACTGATGACTGTCCTGATAGGGAACACAACAGAGAATCCCTGATGGAGCAGTGAGATGCAAACCTCAAATTCTCATAAAAAGACCAGACTTAATGTTCTGACTGAGACTAGAGGGACCCCAGAGGTCACAGTCTCTGACCTTCTGTTAGCCCAAGTCTGGAACCATTTCCAAAGCCAACTCTTCAGACAGGGATTGGACTGGACTATGGGATAGAAATGATACTGGTAAAGAGTGAGCTTTACTTGTTTGCTAAATACTCCCAACATGTCTGGCAAATGCCCTGCAATAATATTTGCAATTACTACCACACATAAGATGATCTGTCGTTTCCATGCATTTACTTCTTTTTTGGGTGGTATAAACAGTTAATTCACTTGGCTGTTAACTGAAAGGACGGAGGCTCGAGTCTACCCAGAGACACCTCAGAAGAAAGGCCTGGCAATCTACTTTTGAAAAATCAGCCACTGAAAACACTATGGAGCATGGTTGTATTCTGACACAAATAAAGTTGCTGTGTGTTGGAGTCTACTCCATGGCAATTGGGTTTTTAAAATTTTTCTTTCCTACCACACCCTCTAGTCTTCGTTCTTATAACTCCTTGTTTTTTCTACTATAATTTGGACAGATTTCTTTCTCAGCCTGGTAAATAGCTGTCACCCAGGGACGTCCTTCCTCACAATTTTAGGAATTTACTTTGTCTCTATTCTTTGTGGCCCAGGTCTTTCTTTCTTTGTTTATTCCTTCATTTTGCTGAAACACACCATTCTCTGGCCTGCTAAGAAGGTACATGAGAGGTAATCTTTTTTTCCTATTTCCATGTACAAATTTTTTACCCTCAAAATTGATTGAGAGTTTGGTTGGATATAACAATATAAGTTGGAACTAATTTTCTGTCAATAGGCATTGCTAATTTTCTTTGAGTTTTGGAGTTGTTGTTAACCAGTTGCTACCAAGTCAATTCCAACTCATGACGACCCCATGTGTGCACAGTAGAACAGCAAGCACTCCACACAGTTTTCAAGGCTGCGACATTTGGAAAGCAGATTTCCAAGCCTTTCTTCAGTGGTGTCTCTGGGTAAGATTGAACTGCCGACCTTTCAGTTAAGAGTCAAACACTTAACCAATTGCACCATCCAAGCATTCCTTCTGAATGCTACACTTTAAATTTAAAAAATTATATTTTCAAAGATAAATGAAACTTAACTGAAATTTTAAATGTCTAATTATTTCAATTATTTAATTAAATTATGGGACTATTTGTTATTATAGAGACAAAACAAGCAATGGAAAATAGTTGTCTATATCATTTAACAAACTTAAAATAACATCTTCCATTTGCATTTATGGTATTGGTAGGTAATGCCTACCGTCTGACCATAAAAATAATATTCTAATAAATTGAGATTGACATTCCAGTTTCATTCAGAATCCCTATTTTAATGTCCTTGGTAGTATAGGATAATAAATTTTTGTTGCAGATTAGCATATGTGTAGAATTATTAAAATTAATCTTCTATTTATAGAAAATCAAAATTCTTGAAATAAGACTTGGTTATTGTGTTTTTTTTGCAGGAGACGCTAATATGGGGACCATATTTTCATAAAAATATACAGTCCTTCCCCCTGAGAACACAGAGCAGCAGATATCTGCCATTTGCTGCAGTCTGTGGAAAGTCGGCAGCAGTTTGTGCCAAGTGCATTGCAGAAGCTGCAGCAGCGTAATGTGTTCAAGATGTGTACAACTACTTTTTGACGGGAGCATTTTCTAGATGTGTTTAGTGAACTTCTGGCCTTTGCAAGGAACATAAATATAGATTGCCTCATATAGTATGCACCTCCATCAAATCTGAAATAGAAAAGACCCTTATAAATGATAATATAAAAATCTGTGAGGGGGATAGGAAATAAAGTAATAAAAATTTCATTCAATAAAATTTGGAACCTGACAGGTAACCTATGAAATATCTGCTGTTTGGATGTAGCATGTCAACATAATTCAAAGAACTTATGGTTAAATCTATTAGCTCAATAATTCAACAAGTCAAATAACATTCCACATACTATCTAAAGCTAAATATAATGAAAAGTGGGCTTAGCACCATCCCAGGGTGACTCTTTAAGTGATTAATAGAATTGATGTTTCTGTGCCAATAGAGCTTTACACAGTGTATTGTAATTGGCAGGTTTTGGTTATTAAAATTATGAAGATTTTCTTTTTAGAAAATTTGATGTAGGCTCCCAATTTTCACTTATATTTGTCCTCACCTCTTCCAGAGTAATAGAGATTTTACCTAGGGAGAGTGAAACTCATGGTAAGAATTGCACTTCCAAACCTTCCTTTGTAGCTAACTGTGACCACATGACTAAATCTTTGACCAAGGACTATAAACAGAAGTGATAAGCATCCTTTTCAAGTCCTGACCTTATTAAGAAGACTCGGTGCCTACTACTTCCCTATTCTCCTTTTTTCTAGCTGCCATACTGGCAGTAGTAGTGAGACATTTTAGGTCATTCAGACAAGAACAACCTTTTACAAATAATGGAACCCTTGATGAAGTCCTATACCAAGGTCAACAAACAAACTCACACTTTTACATATACAAGAACTAAACCCCTTTCTTAAGGTGAGTTAGCTTCCCAGGTCTTTTACAAGATCTTGCCTGATGTGTCTTACCAGAATTAATCTCTCCTATTCTCATATCTGGAAATCCTGGTGGCATAGTGGTCACTACGAGTTGAAATTGACTCAATGGCAATGGGTTTCGTTGGGTTTTTGATTATTCTCATATTCACTTAGCACGTAATTAAGGCCCTTCTTATATTCTTATCTTATTCTATTTTAATTGCTTTTATACATGTATCTGTCACCCACATCACACTGTGACACAGCAATGATCTTTCTCCTCCAAATTCCACCAAGAAACAACTAACATCCTGCACTCCAGTCCCACTGGATTCCTTGAGCAAGCTAAGCATGTTCCTCTCTCAGGGTCTTTTCAATTTGCTATTCTTACTCTCTAGAATGCTAGTCTCCTAGATGCATTACATGATATTATATGTTATATAACATTATATAAGATATTATGACTCACTTCATTCATGTTTCTGTTCAAATGTCACTTCACTCAGAGGTGTTTCCTTAACCTGTTTCACTTCAACTCTTTCCTCTACTTTATTTTCTAGTGAAATTTATTACATGACATATTACATACATATTGTTAGTTTTCTGCATGATAATGTAACTTTTTCTCATCATCTTTGTGGCTAGCGCCCAGCCCTAGCCAACATTATCTCCCCCTAGGACTGTTGCAATATTCTTTGAACTAGTTCCCTGCTTATACTTATTTCTTCCACAATCTGTTCTCCACAAAGGAGCCAGCGTGCTCTTTAAAAAATGAAACTCAAAACATTTCCCTTCTCTGTTCAAACCCCATCAATGGCTCCCTTCTCACTCGAATGAAATCCAATGCCCAATACCTAATTTTGCCACCTACTACTTTTCTGAATTCCTTTTTTTATATGATGTGTCTTGAAGCTCTTGAAGCTAACATAATAGGGTTTGCTGAGAGAAAGAATGGGGTATGAGGGTAAGAGGGCACATGATAGCTCAATCTCTCCTCTTTTTATGGAGATTGCCAGGAAGCCCCACAAAGTGTTTTATGTCGTTAGTTGGAAGTATGTCACCCAGCTACCTCTGCTTTCAAGAGATATTTTTAGCTGGACACATTGTAGCTCCCAATAAAATGTGGTAATTGTTAGTCAGTGAGAAGAGGGGGATGGATGCTGGGTAGGAATTAAAGCACAGTAAGAACATTAGCATGGAGGGGTCTCAAGTAGGCTATTGAGAATGTAGATATCTGCATCTAGGATTTGGAAGAGAAGCCTGGCATGAAGATCAAAATTTTGGAGACAAGTGTGTATAGACAATGTTTTAGGATTAATTTAAATACAATCAGCAAGAATGCTAGCCCAGAAATTTTGAGGAATTGCTGAGATTGAAAATAGACAATATCTGGACAAGAGTCCTGAGTTGGTGGAAGTGATTTTGGGAAAACTAGCTCAGAGTGCTTGGATAGGAATGGGGAAGGAAAATGTTATGGTGATTGCTTGGTAAATTGCATTGGAGCAGCTAAATTGTCCCATTCTCTTCTGCTTGGTGAATAGAGAGCAACTGAGGTATTTTCCCATGGGTTTAAGGAGTAAAAGTGTATATTGTAATGTGGGAAATGGATAGCACCCACTTTAGCTAATAACCCAGCAGGGATGACTAGCACTTGTACTCCAAAGATGGGCTAACAGCACACTGCAATCCCAGCAATAAACAGAGTCAGGCAGACAAGAGAGAATTTCAAACCAAAAACAATTGACTATTCAAGACAAACCAGCTCTATGAAAGAGAGACACCAAACAGAACATCAATATTGATAAAATAAACAGAAAAAGACATAATAATATTCACAAAGATATAACAGAAAGTATTTCTGAGAATGGCAGTCCTGAGTGGTGTAAATGGTTAATGTGCTCATCTGGTAACTGGAGGGTAAAATTCACCCTGAGGCACCTTGGAATCTCCATCTGAGAATCTACATACAGCAATTGAAAATGCTATGGAGCACTGTTCTACTCTAACACACGTGGGGTAGCCATGAGTCAGAACTGACTCGATGGCAGCTGTTTATTTCTGAGAATATTGTATGAAATTCAAAAAATAGAAATACTGGAGATCAAAATTTTGACTATCTGAAGAAAAAAAAAACAATAGATAAATTAGTAGAAGAATGTAATCAACTAAAGGATAATAAACACTCAGGAAGATTTAGCCAAGCAATTCCCCATAATGCACTTGAGATGGGATATTTGGAGATTGTAAATAGAATTTTATTTTATTTCCCTTACTTTTTTTTTTTTGTTGTTGTTGTTGTTCTGTGGCCTTTTAACTGCTGAACCAGTAGAATCTGTTACATCAGAAAGCAAATACTGACTAGAACCAAGAAGTCATTGCTCGGCTCTGAATTTTAAAACAGAAATCTTAAATTCCAGGATCGGGACAATGATTTGAAAGCCAAGCATATTTGATTTTCAAGAGCGAGGCTTAGTTGAAAGAAAAGGTTGTATTTATTTTCATGAGCTGGATTTTAACTATAAAAGAGTTAATCATGGAGGTCTGAGAGTGAAGATTGCCATAGAGCAAAGACACAAAAAGAAAAAATTCAGAAGAGAGAAGACTAGAGCTGCTAATTTCCTAGAAAGTGGTTTTCTATGTCTTAGAATTTGTTTTCTTCACTGTTCTTAATTAAATATAAATATTTCTCTTCCTTGGTGTTTTTTTGTTTGTTTGGGGTTTAATTTTTTTTTAAAGGTACTATTTTTCTATTTAGTTATGTTTAAGTAGGGGAAATTCTATTTAAATCTGTTTACCCCAAAGTACTGTAGGTATATTTTCCTTGAATCTTCTTTATGTTCGTGTGTAGAGTCAGTGAATAAATATTTATTGAGTCTCTATTCTGTGCCGGGCACTATTCTTGGCCTTGGAATTATAAAGGCTAATGAGATAGACAGCAGGTCAGCCCTAAAGTAGGTTGCAATTTGATGTGGGAACTAAAATAAACAAATACACAGGAAAATTGTGAACACTAATAAGTACTATGGAGAAGGCAACATATGGGAATATAGTGGTGTATGACTGTAGAGGTGAGGTGTACTTAGCTAGTATCACGTAAGTCCTTCCTGAGTAGGAGGATTTGGTGACCCTTGTGTGTTTCCTTATTATTTAGGCTGAGGACCTAGAAACTGATGTAATAAATTCAGTGTTTAGCACTTTGTTTGCCTATTGGAGGCCCAGGAGCTGGGACCCTGGCTAAGTAGAGTTAAGGTTTTCATATTTTTTCTAAAACTCTTGTGCATGACCATCAGCCTTGTCCCAATAGACTAGAAACATGTTTTCCTCCATTGGTGGTGAGTTCCCTTAGAATTCAGTTTTCTCTTTCTGTTTTGAGGGAACCAGTTACCTTTATGAAAAGTTGAGTTAGGGAAATGTCACATGATTAATAAAGCTTTTTGGTTCATAGCTCCAGTATCATTTATCTCTGGGCAGTTATTTCTGATCAGTTTATCTCTAGTTCTCACTCTTTCTAGTGAGAATGCCAGGTCAGATAATAAGTGGGATTTCTCCTCTAGCCCTGACTCTCCTGATGATCTGAGCAACCCTGGTCCTTTACATTCTACTACAAGGCCCACACTTATTTTTAGCCTGCGTCTATCCGAGCTTGGAGATGCTATTGCAACTTTCTCATTAATTCCCGATAACACTGCACCATGTGCATGACCAACTGAGCTGTGTGCTTGTTATCAGCATCTTTTCTTAAGTTGGTCCAGGAAGGTTTTGTAGCAGGTACGTTTTCACCAGAATTTGTGGCAAGAGGTTGAGTCCTTTACTGGTTTCTGAGTAGATGTTATTTTTTTCTCTATTTGTGCTTTTGTTGTTGCCAGTTTTGGTTATTGGAAAGAGTCGTTTGCTAACATAGACTTATTCCAAATATATCACCATATTTGTTGGATGTTCTTTTCTTAGTGCTCCTCATTGTACATGGCAAGTGTTAATATTGATCATTTATTACTTAATATACAAAATATTCTTTCTAACACGTACTCACCAAAGTACTTTTATGAATCATATAAAAAGAAATACAACAACATTATCTCTTCATGAAAAACCTCAGAGATTGTTTGCTATGACCTAGTTCCATAAGATACAGGAAAAAATGAAGAAACAGAGGATATATACACTTTATGGTAATATATTTGGTCCAGTAATTCATCATTATTCAACAGTACTGAATATAAAAGTATACACACATGTATATGCACACTGTGAAAAAAAACTACAGCTGTCAATCACCAGGCATTTTTCAGGGAAATATTATGAAGGAAGCATAAGAGGCTATTTATTAAGAGAAAACAAAAAAGTACATTTTGGTTTTCTGCACTCTTAGCACCACAAAACTTATCACACATATTTTAAACATAATAAGCAAACCCAAGATTCTGCACATTTCTCATGACTCCAGAAGCTAGTTGAATTTCCACTACTAATAATACAAAAAATATTCTCTAGAGAATAGTGATGTGCTCTGACTAATACTATAAGAATAGCACCTACATTATTTAGTCCTTCATAATATTTCAGGGTAGTGATTTTGGAAAAAAAAAGAAGAAACCAAAAATGAGACTACAACAAAAAGAAACAGAATCCTTTAATGACTCCCCTTTGTTTGTTTACTACAGTCATCACCAAATTGGGATGCTTGCACCCCAAAGATATATAGATGATCCATTGGGTTACAGGAAGAAAATATTAAAACTTGTATAAATATTTATTTTTTTCTCATCATCTTAAAATTTGTATAATTTGCCTACGGTCTTCATATTGAGTTAGTACAGTAGAACACAAATCTAATTTACGCAAAATTAAATGAGTCCTCAAACCTTGGGGGTGCATGCTCAAACATTTTTACTAATATTATGCGTGCATAATAAAAAAAATTGGATATCACTGGATGCAGACCAAATTCCTTGCCTAAAGGGTGCTAGATGATATTGCCTTTGCTATAACATCAGGATCATCGTACCATTACTTCTCTATGACATCCCAGTATCCCTGCTGTACTTCAGTTTCTCCGAATGCAGCATCCCCTTTAATCTTTTTATTTTGAGAAATTGAGATTCACCTGCAGTTGTAAAAAATAAAACATAGAGATTCTGTGTACAGTTTACCCCAGTTTCCATCAATGGTAACATTGATAGTGCATAATATCACAACCGGGATATTGAAATTGATACAATCAAGATACAGAACATGTCCATCACCCCAAAGATCCTTCTCGTCACCCTTTTATAGCCACACAACTTTATTCTTTATTTTCAAGATAATTTTAGCCAGTGTGTTTTCATATAAATTTTAGAATAAGCTTGTCTATGCCTATAAGAAAATTCTGCCGGGATTTGACGTTGTTGTTGTTAGGTGCCATCAAGTCAATTCTGACTTATAAGGACATCTTTACTACGTTAAGCATTCAAATCCATGAACTTGGCATGAATCTCTGTTTATTTAGGTTCATCTCTGAATTCTTTTATCAGTCTTTTAGAATGTTCAACATACAGATTCTGTACACAATTTGAATTTAAGTGTTTCATTTTCTTTGGAGTGATTGTAAATGATATTTTGTTTTTAATTTTGGTTTTCATGTGTTCATTGTTAGTGTGTGATTAATTTCTGATTGCTGTATTGAATTCTGTCACCTTATTGAACTCACTTTTTCGTTCTAGGAGATTTTTGTAGATTCCTTGGGATTTTTTACACAGACAATCATGTCACCTGCAAATAGATTCCGTTTTATTCTTCCTTCATAATACGTATACCTTTTATTACCTTTGCTTTTCTTATTGAATAAGCTGGGACTTCCAGTATGATGTTGAATAGCATTGGTGAGGTGGCATTCTTGCCTTATTCCTGATTTTAGGAAGAAAGAATCTAGTTTCTCACCATGAAGCATGATGTTAGCTGTAGATGTTTTTGTAGATGTTCTTTATCAAGCTTGAGGAAGTTATTATCCTCTACTCTCAGTTTTTATCATGAGAATTTTTACCATGGATGGATGTTGAAATTTACCAAATGTTTTTTTTTTTTTTTTGCATCAGTTGATATCATCATGTGATTTTCCTTCTCTGGCCTATTGATATAGTGGATTACATTGATGGATTTTCAAATGTTAAAAGTCTTTCTTATCTAGAATAAATTACACTTGGGCATGCTGTATAGCTCTTTTTATTCACGGTTGGTGTCTATTTGCCAGTGTATTGTTAAGAATTTTTGCATCTATGTTCCTAAGAGATATTGGTCTCTAGCTTTCTTTTTTTGGAATTGTCTCTATCTGGTTTTGGTCCTAGAGTAATCCTAGTCTCATAAAATGAGTTGGGAAGTATTCCCTCTTTTTCTATTTTCTGGGAGAGATTGTGTAAAATTGATGCTAATTCTTCTTTAAAAGTTCGATAGCTTTCTCCATTAAAATCATTTGGGCCTGATGGTTTCTTCTTTGGGAGCTTTTAAATTACAAATACAATTTCTTTAACGGTTATAAGACTATTCAGATTGCTATTTAATCTTGGTTGAGTTTTAGTGGTTTCTAGTTTTCAAGAAGTTGGTTTATTTTTTTCCATATTGGCATATTTATGAGCGTGAAGCTGCTCGTTGCTGTTGTTGTTAGTTGCTGCCAAGTTGATTCTGACTCATGGCGACCCCGTATGTGCTGCGTAGAACTGCCGTACGTAACCTTTTGGAAGCAGATTGCTGGGTTTTACTTCCAAAGCACCTCTGGATGGGCTCGAATTGTCAATATTTCAGTTAGTAGTCTGTGCTTAGTGCTTAGCCATTTGTGGTTAAGTCGTCCAGTGTTACCTAAAGCAGGTCCTACTTGGTGCAGCTTCTTGTCAATAAAGACATACTGAGGTGAGGAGGGAGAAGGAGCGTTTATTGCCAGTGCGCAGGCAAGGAGCAAGGAGGAGTATACCTCAAATCAAGCTGTTCTAACAAAAGGAGGCAGAATCTTTTATACTACCTCTCACTAGGAAAGACATACAAACATCATGGACTACATAGATTATTATGGCATACAGGTACAGTAAGACAAATTGCATGTTTTTATTTGGGATGTAGGCTAGTAAACTGGGTTTAACTGTCTTGAGCCACATCCAGTGCTATCACTTAAGATTTTGTTGCATAATGGCTAAGCAGCTCCTGGCTGTGTTGGCTATCACCAGGATCTCCATGAAGTTTTTCACAGTATTCCGTTCTTATGCTTTCACTGGCTGCAGGATGTGTGGCGATAGCCCCAGTTTCACTCCTAGTGTTGGTGATAATGGCTATCTATGTTTTCTCTCTTTTTTTTAGTCTGACTTGATAGATGTTTATCAATTTTATTGACATTTTCAAAGATTTAGCTCTTCGTTTCACTGATTTTCTCTTATTTTTCTACTTTTGATTTCATTGATCTCTGCCATCATCTTTATTATTGGCTTTATTCTGTTTGCTTTGCATATATTTTGCTCTTCTTTTCCTAGTTATTTGAAGAACTTAGATTATTGATTGAGATCTTTGAGATTCACAGATGTCTTGTTGCAGATGGGGGAGGTAGGAGTTCAGCTTCCCCACTGGCTCCGCTGATACTTTCCCAGTGAAGTGGTGCACTGACCTGCACCACCCCATTGCCTACAAGTGGGGTTGTAAGATCAACTCTCTAAGATTCCTGGTGGGCCCTGCTGTCACCAAGGAAGAGGGAATCTGAGGGCTGACTCACATCACTCTTTTGCTGTAGGGTAGAAGTGGATACTCACTGGGATCGCTGCTGTCAGCCTGGTGAGCTCACACTGCCTCATTAAGTCTCATCGTTGCTGGGAGGCGGTTGAGTTTCAGCTTGCCGCTGCATCAAATGGATGCTATCCTGGTGGGGGAATCAGACCATTACATGGTAGCTTTTTGCTTTGACCTGTAGAGGAAAAGGAGCACAACCTGCTTCCATACTGAGGAAAAAGGAGGTAGAAAATCAACTCCCCACTTGGCCCTGTTCAAACCACAGGATATAGGAGTGGGGGGAAATACTTTTTTTTTTTTTCCCCATTGGTGTGCATATTGTCAGCAGGTTTTCTGGTGTTAGGCCACTCTTTTTTCACTTCTTTGGCTGGAGGGAATGGGATTTTTTTGGAGGTTTTTGGGCTGTGCCTTTTGGCGGTTCCAGGTTGGAGTCTTCAGTGGTGCCCTATCCATGATATATGGGAGGCAATAAAGAAACCTGAGGAATGCATCACTGTGTCATTCCTCAGGTCCTAAGTTTATACTTTTGAATGTTCTGTCCCTATGCTAATGTCACCTTTCTCATCTTGTTAAACCAATGAATGGCTCATAATTATGTTTCAGTGATCCTGGAAAATAAGGCTTTTGGCATATTTAAATATATGTTCTTCTATGCAAGCTCAAAAGGAGCCCTGGAGGTACAATGGTTAAGGGCTTGACTGCTAACCGAAAGATTGGAGGTTCAAACCCACTCAGGAGCTCTGTGGGAGAAAGACCTAGCAATTTGTTCCCATAAACATTACAAACAAGAAAACCCTGTGGAGCAGTTCTCCTCTGTCACATGGAATCACTATAAGTCAGAATCAACTCTACTGCACCCAGCAATAACAACGACAACATGTACTCCCAAAGCTCTATGAAAACCTTATCATGCTCCCTGTCATGTTGTACTGACAGTGTTTGTTTACTTTATTGTCTCTTCATCTAGGCTGAGGGATTCTTAGAAGAAAGGGTTTTTCGTACATATCTTCATATCCCTAATGGCCGGCATTGTATTCTGTGTTCAATCATTGTTTGTTGAATGCACAATTTCTCCTTATAATCAATAGGGCTTTACAGTTTTACAGAATGCTTTGCACTTACTGTCTCAATTGCTACCTCACTCTGAGAATTAGATTTTTACCAAGATTTTTTCGATAAGGAAACTCAAAACCAGAGAATTTCAATGCTGTGTTCATTGTCACAAAACTTGTAATGATGCCCTGGTTTCCTAATCAGTGGCAATGCAATTTTGTGCTTATTTTTATTTTGTACATGAGGAAGGTAGAGAAATCTAGTTTTTAAAGTGTTTTCAGTAACAAGAAGAAACAAGTGAGTAGAGTTACATTAACTAGAAAACCCATATGACTGGAATCTTTCCTTCACATTGGAGTTAAGGACTGCTATATGGAAACTCTATGGGGCAGTTCTACTCTGTCCTATAGGGTCGCTATGAGTTGGAGTCAACTCAACGGCACTGGGTTTTGGGTTTTATGTGGAAAGTGGATGCCCTAGTGGCATAGTGGTTAAGAGCTATGGCTGCTAACCAAAAGGTTGGCAGTTTGAATCCACCAGGAACTCCTTGGAAACCTTAGAGGGCAGTTCTACTCTGTCCTTTAGGGTCGCTACGAGTTGGCTTTGACTTTATGGCAACTTTTTTTTTTTAAATATTGAAAGTAGGAATGACGGTTATGAAAGCTGTAATCACCACCGCAAAAGCTTTTGCTATTCCCAATCCAGCAAAATTAAAACTGGTAATCTCTTGAGAGAACGGAAAGAAATGAGGTGTTAATTTATGCGGTGCTGCCTTGTCTAAGGCTGTGTCACTAGGATGCCCCCAAATAAAAGTAAAACATATATTTCATTTACATTCATAATTGAAATCTCCCATACAAATTTGGGTGAACAGCTGGATGGACTGGCATAACTGAACAGTTGCTGTCCTGAAATATGAGAAATCAAGGGGAAATTCACTTTCTTAGATGGAAAACAAGCTAAAATTGAATTGTTGATTTGAGGTAGTATTTATGATGTCCCAGGCTCATCCAAATTAACTGAGTGTTTGACCTCAATCTGGATGCCTGGCATGGCCTAAGTGGAATGAATAACTGCTTGATTATGATGGTATCAAGGCCATGAGCTAAGATTCGTTGATTTTTTTTTAAAGTCCTTTTTTGGACAACATTTTAACTAAAACAAATATAACCCATTATATAATATATGAAACTTATGGTCTGCAAGTGTTTCAGCAAAAACCAAACTAAAATCTATTTATATTGTGTCAGAAAAGCTAACATTAAAGGAATAAAATAAATAAAAGCAAAAACAAAAACAAAAAAACAACTTTGAATAAAGACGAAGGCTACAGAGACATACAAAACACTACAGTTTGAAGTTATTCAATTAATTGCTTCAAAATACTACATTTTATCCGGGAATTAATCTCAAAATTATAGTAATGTCTCTAAATGATGCATGAGAGGAGTTATTAGGAAGCACACAGTAGGCATTTGATAAGATTTATAAAATGATTATATAATTATTTTTATAAACATTTTTAACACTTTTGATTGCTGTGTACAGTTCGTCTTCACTTGACTGACCTCATGACCTAACAAGCCTTAAAAATCATTTTTACCTCCCTTTTACAACCGGTTCACCCTTATCAATCTGTCATCGTAGACCATATCCAAGCCACACTCCCACTTTCTTCTTTTTATTTTTGCCTTTTGCATCCAAGCACTAATGTAGTCCTGCATCTTCCAGGTATTGTAACATCTCTCTACAGTCTATTACCTCATCTCCACTTAATTCAGTTTGTCATCACCTCTGGCCCAGAACATTGCAATTGTCATCTATTTTCCTGCCACTGGTCCCGAACCCCTCCATCACAGCAGCTTCCATAGCATTGCTTCTAAAAGTGGGGTCAATGCACCCGTAACATGGAATCTTATGGGAGCTTTTTCTACCTGATTTCAACAATAATACATGTAGGACGTGCCTGCCAAAATATTGACATGCCTTGAGATAAATGGAAGATATTTTCTGTGAGTTAAAAACAAACTGCCAAACCTTAGAAGTAACACAATTAAAAAGAGAAGTAGAAAGATATAGACATAGACACATATACAGAGAGACACACATATGTCTGTCTATCATCTATCTATCTATCTATTTACCTATCTGTCATCTATCTATCTATCTATCTATCTATCTATCTATCTATCTATCTATCTATCTATCTATCTATCTATCTATCTATCATCTATCTATCTATCTATCTATCTATCTATCTATCTATCTATCTATCTATCTATCTATCTATCTATCTATCTCTCTATCTCTCTATCTATCTCTCTATCTCTCTATCATCTCTCTCTCTCTATCTCTCTATCTCTCTATCTATCATCTATCTATCTATCTATCATCTATCTATCTATCTATCTATCATCTATCTATCTATCATCTATCTATCTATCATCTATCTATCATCTATCATGACTTGATTGCAAATTGCCCCCAAGGGACAGGATGGCCAATACAGTATAACTCGGTGACTCAGAATGTTGATCCTTGAACTTGATATTTGTATCCCATATCTTTGATATCTGAACCTGGGTTTTCCTTCAACTCTGTTGGCTCAACACTAACCTATTGTTATCAAATTGATTCCACTTCACAGTGACCCTATAGGACAGAGTAGAACTGCCCCATAGGGTTTCCAAGGAGTGGCTGATGGATTCGAACTGCTGACTTTTTGGTTGGCAGCTGAGCTCTTAACCACTGTGCCACCAGGGCTCCATTTTGATTTTAATAAGATAATAAATGTTACTTCTCTCAAACAGAAGCAGTATAGTGTAGTATATTAAAACATTGAGATCTAAAATCAGAAAGAAAGTCATGCAGGCTTTCTAGACCCCAGTGTGGCACTCCCTCGGCCCCCATTGTCTACATGTTTAGCTTTAAGCCTGACACCTGTTGGTTCCTTCTTTCCTTCTCTCCCCTCCCTTAAAGGGAAGGCACAGAGAAGGAAGGCAACTGGATTTGCAAAAACCAAAGCTATTTACAGTATTAGTAAAAACATTGGTCTATCTAACAATTCCTTGTGAAAAACAACAGGAGCCAAAATGTATAAGAGAGCAATTATTATCTTTCTGTCTCTATCCTCCCAGGGTATAGAATAACCAACCAGCCACCTACCTGGAAATGGGCTGCTGTTTTTAAGAACCATTCTGAAAACAACAGTATTTGCTTAGGTGTTGACAGAGAAGAAGATTTGAAAAAAAAGGAAAGCGAAATCTTCCATCCCACTTATGTTTTCAAGATATCTAAAATCGCTGTACTTTGGTATTGCCATCTGTAAATTGGGCTCATGATATCTAGAGTGTTGGAAGTAATTTTAATAACAATTGTGCCTAATATTTATTTACTGTTTACCCACATCGGGCTAACCTAAGCGCTTTATGTACATTCCTTCATTTACTCATTCAGCAACATTCCTGAGTAGATTCTATAATTATCAAAATGAGGAGATTTAGGCTTACTTACATTTCCTAAGCTCACAGGGAAAAATTGGGAAGCAAATAATTTAAATCTAGGACTATCTGATTCTGGGCCATGAGTTTCAGCCAACATACAATGCTGCATTGAACTAAGTGAAAATAACGTATGTGAATGAAAGTATCCTAAATATATGCCAGTTGCTTTCTTTCCCCTTCTACTTATATTTATAATACTAGCAGTAAACAATGAAATCATAATAATATTGTTTTTGTTGTACAGACTCAAGCATTAGCAAGTATAAAGAAAATTAAAAATATTTTAAAAATATTAAAAATGGAACACAAGGGCACAAGAAATAACAAAGGAAAACCTCCTGGAGGAGGTGAAATGTAAAATAATCTTAAAGGAGATGACATGTATTGACCAAAAGGAAGGCAGTGAGAAAGTATTTTGTCCTATTCATTTGCTCTTGGCTGACTTGAAGCCCACTCTGACTCATAGTGACCTTCTGTACAATAGAACGAAACATTGCCCAGTCCTGCATCATCCTCACAACTGCCAGCGTGTTTGAGTCCATAGTTGTGGCTATTGTACCAATCTATCTTACTGAGTATCTCCACGCCATTATTTGCCCTCTACCTTACCAAACATGATGTTCTCCTCTAACAATTGACCCCTCCTGATGATGTGTCCAAAACAAGCAAGTTGGACAACGTTCCGTTGTGATCCATAAAGATTTATTGGTTAATTTTCAGAAGTAGAATGTCAAATCTTTCTTCCTAGTCTGTCTTAGTCTGGAAGGTTTGCTGAAACCTGTACACCACGGGTGATCCTACTGGCAGGGACGGGTTACCCAATAAACAAGGTAAATACGGGCTCACTAGTGCTTATTTACTGATCTGTCGTGAAGAGTTTAATGTGTTTTTCACCACATCAAAGAAACCCATGCTTACCTGGCTTAGTGGGTACTCCATCCCTGTCTGGAATTGTAAATATGAAAAGAGGCTTTGATTCTGCAGGAAGGTGCTGTGGTATTGGGAGAGGGACAGATGCCAGCCATACCTAGGAGCAGAATCTTTGATACGAAAATTGTGAAAAATCTTAGTACAGATTAGTAAGTAAGCACAAGTTAAAAAAAAAAAAAAAAAAAACCCAATGCCATCGATTCGATTCCTACTCATAGCGACCCTACAGGACAGAGTAGAACTGCCTCATATGGTTTCCAAGGAGTACCCGGTGGATTCAAACTGCTTACCTTTTTGTTAACAGCCATAGCCCTTAACCAGTATGCCACCAGGGTTTTCAAGCAAAAGTAAGCCCGTGCTTACCTTTCATATTGGGTATCCAACACTGTCTGCTAGTATTAGAAATAGCCATAGCATAGCTTCCAGCATCATGGTAACATGCCAGCCACCACAGTCCTATTCATAAAAAAAAATTCACAGATCCTTATAAAAAGTTCTTTTTCTTTTTTTTTAAGGAATCAACTGTATAGACTTTTTTCCATTGGTTTTACAAAGCCCCTGTTACAAAGTACTTTATGTATCAATAGAAGTGCCATATTTCCCCAATAAAACAGACTTTGAGTTGTAATGACCTATTTTAGTTCTATGAGCCATATTCCTGAAAAAGCTTTAAATTACATATTCAGTTCTTTAATTAACATCCTGATTTACATGTCCTAGTGCTGCTATAGCTGCTTTATTTAGCATAGGCCCATTACTGGAAATGCTTTTGGTAGAATCGGAGGCAAATGCTCTCTTGCTTCACTGGACATATACTGAACAACCAGTGATATTCACAAGTAAAAAAATGTTTAATAAGTAAAATGAAGGCAACAAAACTAAACAGTCACAGATATTTTGGCAAAGAGAGTATCCTGTTTTACACAAATAACGCTTATGAAAATACCTTCGGTGGAGAGCAAAGTTGGCAAAAAATGTATAGCGCATGTGTTTCTTGAGTAAAAAGACAATGTATTGCCTTGATACCATTTACCAAATTAAGTAAATAAAACTTGATTCATTTTTATTGTTATTAACTTATGAGTAGTTCTACTTAGGATGGGTCTACACACATAAATCTGTTGGACGTAGCTCCACCCATCTCCAGACATATCAAATGTCTGAGTGGAGACTCCATATTAAAGTTCTCCATGTACTGAAACCATGTGGTGTCCCATCGTTTGATTATGGGAATAAGCTCAGAAAAACACCAGGTTAAATACTTGTCCTTGTAAAATATTCCTGAAATGTTGATAGTGATAATCATCAAGGAACCCAATTTTATTATGTATTTACATATACAAATGCAATATATCTATAAAGTCAATGAAGACTGCATAAAGGAATTCTTAAAAGTAGCCTAATTAATTGAACTAAAAATGATTAATAATATGGTCTAATTAGGTGATGTGGTGGACTTCAACTCTCCCCCAGGATACATTTTCCTCTTATTTATTTTAGTCATAGATACCCCCACTTCCACACATACATCAAAATTTAGGCTGAGAACAAGGCTGGCCTGCCCTGTGACTATACTAGCCATGTGACTAAGTTTGGGCTAGTGGAATGTAAGTTCAAGTAAAGTGTACAGCTTTTGTGCCAACTCCTGAAGACAGACTGCCTGCCCTGGACTTCCACTCTTTTTTGTCCTCAAAAGCAGGAATACAGACAGAAAGTTCAGCCTGCTTCAGCCCTCAAAACAAGGAAATGCACAGAAGACTGCAGAGCATCGAGATGAAATGAATATGGATCCCTACCTTGCTATACATTCCTATATAGCAGAGGAATGAAATTACATTTTAAGCAACTGTGATTTTTGAACTTTTTGTTATAGCATCTTTAGCTTGTACCCTAAATAATAAGCATGTGCTACAGATTTTTCCTCATTTAATCTTTAAAACAATCAGTTGACATGGGTATTATTGTCTCCACGTTACTGTTCAAGAAAATGAGTTACATAATTATCAAAGACTGCTAGCTTATATATAACTGGAGAAAATATTTGAGTACATAACTCATGCCTTTTTAACAATCAAACATTCCTGGGTGGCACAAGCAGTTAAGCACTCAGGTGCCTTGGAAGAAAGGTCTGGCAATTGACCACCTAAAAATTAGCCTTTGAAAGCTCTATGGAGCACAGTTCTACTCTGACACACATGTGGCTTCCATGACCTGGAATCAACTTGACAGCAACTGTTCACTGTTGTTTTTTTTTAAATAATCATACAATGTTTAATTTTTTTTTTTTTCTAAATGTATATCCACCCTTCATTCTCATGTTATTTTCTATTGAATATCTTTCTTCTGCTTCTAGGTTTCTAGCTCCTTTACAGCTTCCCTGTTTTGTCTTGCTGTCTGAGCAGACAATCCTCAATCATTTCTGGATTCAACAGTTCCCAAGACTGCAGTGGTGAGGCATTTTGGTTCGTAATGCATAAATTATCAGATATATATTTGAAAAAATATAGAAAAAATACATTTGAGATATATACATATGCTCATTTAACTGAAGAGAAATAATGATTGCATTAAAAAGATGAATTCAATGACATGAATATGCTCTGTTGCTACTAAGCGTAGCAACCAGAATCTGGTTTACTGCACAACTTGCAGACTTCTGCTCCTGGCTTCCTCCTCCTGTCATCCTTAGTGACATGTATGTCAATCATCTGTATGGAACTTTGAATCCTAGTTCTTTACATGTCCACCTCCAATGACTATTTCTTCCCCTCCACCTCCGCCCTCTGCTCTTCCTGGATGCACCCTGATGTTGTCATCATCAGAAACTGAGCTTTTTCTTAGATCTGAATTTCAAACATCTCAACAGCTGACCATAACTTTCTATACTTCTTAGGCCTTTGCCCTAGAACCACAACTCTCTAAAACATAGTCTCCACCTTTTCCCACTATATCTTTACCTTTTTGTTCAGGTTAAATTCCCTAGTCTGTAATTATAAGCACACTTCAGCAAATATTCTCAGCTCACTCCCTCCTCTCTCTCTTTTGCTATCACCTAGTGCATACCAAACCATAGAGCAACCAAATTATTTTCTCCTCTGTGCCTACAGCCCAGGAAATGAATATTGCCAGAGAAAATCACGTAGCACTGGTTTCACTTTAAATTCATAATTACAAACCTCAAACAGGTCCCCAATTCTGCATATCAGTTCTGCTGTGTTTTCCCATTAAATTCATTTCTCACTCTCTGAAATAATTATTTCACACCTTGTTCCCTTTGTACCCATCTGCTCCTCTTTCTTCCTGTTATGGGAGATAGTATCCCTCCTCCTTTCTTTGTTTTCTAGATTCCATCTCTTTCATTTTCTTGAGAAGGTAACAACTACTTTTAACACCTCTACTCTTACAAGAAGCTCCAGTGGTGCGGTGGTTAAGCACTCGGCTGCTAACCAAAAGGTGGGCAGTTCGTACCCACCAGCCGCTCCATGGGAGAAGATGTGGCACCCTGCTTCCTTAAAGATTACATCCTTGAGAGCCCTATGGAGCAGTTCTACTCTATGTCATGGATCAAATTGTGTCCCCCACAAAATATGTGTCAACTTGGCTAGGCCATGATTCCCAGTATTGTGTGGTTGTCCTCCATTTTGTTATCTGATTGTCCTCCATTTTGTGATGTGTTGTAAATCCTGGCCTCTATACCTGTGGTTATGGTTGAGTTTAACAGTGAGCTGACTGTTAATTTAATGAGGCAGAATTAGGTCACGATAATGAGGATTAGGTTATGTTTGTTATGTTAATGAGGTAGGATTCGGGCCGATATATCTTGAGTCACAGCCCTTCAATGCCCTACAAGAGATAAAAGCATGAGAGAAGGGAGCAGAGAGAAAGGTATCTGACTACCACCAAGAAAGAAGTGTGAGGAGTGGAGTGTACCCTTTTGACCCGGGGTCACTGTGCTGAGAGCTTCCTAGGGCCAGGGTAAAATTGATGCCAAGACACATGGAGATCTCCAAGGGGTGTTGGGCCCACAGATGTTGAAAGGAGACAAGGACCTTCCCTCAGAGCCAACAGAGAAAAAAGGCCTTCCCCTAGAGGTGGCGCCCTGAATTCTGACTTCTCTCTTTCTAAACCGTGAATAAATTTCTGTTTGTTAAAGCCATCTGTTACGGATTGAATTGCATCCCCCTCAAATGTGTGTCAACTTAGCTATGCCATGATTCCCTGTATTGTGTGATTGCCTACCATTTTGTCATCTGATGCGATTTTCCTGTGCGTAAATCCTACCTCTATAATGTTAATGAAGCAGGATCAGAGGCGGTTATGTTAATGAGGCAGGACTCAGTCCACAATATTAGGTTGTATCTTGCCTCAATCCCTTTTTAGATATAAAAGAGAGAAGCCAGCAGAGAGACAAGAGAACCTCAGACCACCAAGAAAGTAGTGCCAGGAAGAGAGTACATCCTTTGGACCTGGGGCCCCTGTGCTGAAAAGCTCCTAGACCAGGCAAAATTGAGGACAAGGACTTTCCTCCAGAGCCAACAGAGAGAGAAAGCCTTCCTCTGGAGCTAGCACCCTAAAATTGTACTTCTAGCCTACTAGACTGTGAGAGAATAAATTTCTCTTTGTTAAAGCCATCCATTTGTGGTATTTTTGTTATAGCAGCCCTAGATAACTAAGATACCATCCACTTTTGATATTTATGTTACAGCAGCACTATACAACCAAGACAGTTGCTATGAGTTGGAATTTCCTCTGTGGCAGTGGGTTTGGTTTACTCTTTCATGAAATGAGTTCCTGGGTGGTGCAAAGAGTTAAGCGCACTCAACCTGGAGCACTGGCCTCAAAGTTCGTAGTTCTAACCTACCCTGTGGCCCCTCAGGAGACAGTCCTGGCAATCTGTTTCTTGAAGATCACAGCCTTGAAACCCTATGAAGCAGTTCTACACTGCACACATGGAGTCACCTTGAATCAGAATCAACTAGATGGCAACCAACAATAATCCTTTTATGAGATTCCCTGGGTGATACAAAACTGTTGGGTGCTCAACTACTAACTGAAAGGTTGGCAGTTCAAACCCAACCAGACATGCTGGAGAAAGGGCTGGCAATCTGCTTCTGAAAGATCACAGCCTTGAAAACCCTATGGAGCACAGTTCTACTCTGTACACATGGGATCACCATGAGTTGGAATCAACTCCATTGCAACTGGTAACCCTTTCATATCCCCCTTGTTCAGCATCATTATCTTCTTCCTTTCTACAGTAAAATTTCCAACAATATATAAACCTAATATTTTCCATTTTACCAAATATCTACCCTTGATCCCACATATCTCTGCTTCCTTTCTTAGTACATTTTGAAAGAGTCATCTACCATCCCCATTTCTTCACATCCCATCAACTTTGGTAACCTTTCTACTAAGTTTTCTGTCTCTACCGTACCGCTGAAGTCACCATTCTCTGGTTTACAAAAGACATCCATATTGTTTACGCATCTTGGCGACTGATTTGATGAGCTTATCTTATCGGATTTGAAGTATCTTTCAACGTAGTTGACCATTCTCATTTTTATTTTATTGTGATAAAATATATATCACCAAAAAATTCCTGTCTCAGCCGTGGGTAAGTGTATCAATCGGTGACATTAATCATATTCGCCATGCTGTTCAGCCATCACCACTATCCCTTCCCCCCCACCCCCCAAATTCTTATCTTGCCAAGCAGAAGCCAAGTATCGCTTCAGCAATAACTCAGGCTTCTTCCCTCCCTCTGTTCCCTGGTAACCACCGAAAGAACTTTTTTTCTCTATGCGTATCCCATTCTAGGTATTTCATATAAGCAGAAGCACTAAAGGAACATTTGACTTACATTCTCTCTTACATATTGCATCTCAGAGTTACCATATCTCAAAATAAAATTTTCCCTAAAAGCTGTTTTTTCCCAGTCTTCTCCCATTTCACTAACTGGTAGTAAAATTGAATCAGTTGCTTAATTCAGAAAACTTGATCTTTCCATCTCTGCTAAATCCCACATCCAGTACACCCCTAGTTCCATATAATGTATTTCAAATATGTTTGCTCCACTTCATCATCATTATTTCTACTCTGCTGCGAGTAGCCATCAGGTCTCATCTGAATTATCTCCTGGATTGTTTCTCCGTACTTTCACTTTTGCACTCGTACAATCTATTTGCTAAACCCTCATAATATCTTCCAACTTCAGACTTTTCTATATCTCCCCGTTGTGCTTGGAAGGAAGTCCAGTCTTTATCATGGCAAACACAGCCTGCCCAGTCTGTTGCAGTCTCCATACTCGTATTGCTCTCCCTTCATCCCTGCTTTTCAGCCACATGGACCTTTTGATAGCTCCTTCAATATGTTAAGTTCTTTGCTATCTGAGGACTCTGTACTTCCCTTTGCTTATAACTAGAATCATCTTCCCTGGATTCCTTGAAATCTGACTTCTCATATTTTAGGTCTAAGCTTAAGTATCACTTTATTTTTTCCCCCTGCTTGATCCACATCAGCCTGTCCAAGTTACCCTCATGTCGTGCAACACTTAATGTTGGGAAAGTATTATAGCATTTGTTCTGTTTCCAAAATAACTTACTAGAAGTGTTAATGAAGAGGAGATTTTATGGACAATTTATTTGATAAACAAAACTTCAGCACAGTTATTCAAGGTGAAAATTAATGCAAGAGTTTTTTTTTTTTTTCTAACTATTCAGGTCACAGTCAAATTGCTGCAGCTTTCGTTTAGCTGTGAAATAGCAACACAATCCAATCTGCTATGCTTTGCATATTACTGTTAGATTCTGTACTGTGCTGTTTATCTATTCATTACAATTCCTCACTCCAGATTAGATGCCAAAAAGAACCCTAGGGGGCAGGAATAAACGAGTTTGGATTAAGGCCCTTGGAAAACTATCCATGACACAGAGTACATAATCTAGAGTGTATTCTGCATAAAGCAGTCTTAAAAATACAATTGGATTCATAATATACTTTATTTATAATATTCATAATATACTGGGTATTATATTGGAATATTTATAATATTCATAATATACTGGGTATTATATTGGAATATTTATAATATTCATAATATACTGGGTATTATATTAGAATATTTATAACATTCATAATATACTGGGTATTATATTGGAATATTTATAATATTCATAATATACTGGGTATTATATTGGAATATTTATAATATTCATAATATACTGGGTATTATATTGGAATGGTGCTGCCCTTGTAACAGTGATTAATGTCTGCCTTACTTTTATAAAACCTTTATAATTTGCTGAAAAGAACCATCTAAAGGTGAAACTGGACACAGCAGGACTGCAATTTTATTTTACTACCTTTCAGAAAAATGTAGTTAGCTCGTTATCAGAAAGTATAAACAACATAGACATTAATGCTTCAAGTGATGTTTTGAGCTAAAGGAATGTTGCCCATATCCCTTTGAGTGTGTTTTCGTATAATAATGGAAAAAAAAGTTTGAAATCATATAGTACTATTAAATTTGACTATGAGTAAGACATGTTATAAAACCTGTTGCTGTCAAGTCTATTCTGACCCATATCAGCCCTAGAGGACAGAGAACTGCCCCATAGGGTTTCCAAAGAGAGGCTGGTGGATTTGAACAGCTGACCTTTTGGTTAGCAGTTGTTATCACTTAACCACTGTACCACTAGGGCTTCCATATGTTATCGGGTATATAAGAATTTTTCTGTACCCTACTCCTAGTTTTTTTCTGATTTCCACCTTAATGGCCATGATTTATACTATCTGCTAAATCAACATTAAGCAATTACAATGTTATGTCATCACAACCTTTAAAAGCCTCATGTTCTACTTTAGACTCATTTTTTAAATCAATTTTTAAAAAGAAGCTTCCATGATTTTCTTTTCTCCTTTAAAAAAAATGCTAAATGGTCAATCTTAAATACAGTAAAGTGTGTTTTAACTGGAATACTGGAAAATAGAAGCAGTTTTTTTTTTATTCCTTTTACTTATGAATGTATGAATATATGTAAAAATATCAATTCTAACTATTTGAAGTATATACCTGCACCAAAGAGTTAAATCCTCAGCTGCTAAACAGAAGGTTGGCAGTTTGAAACCATCCAGAAGGCACCGTGGAAGAAAGGCCTGGAGGTCTACTTCCCAAAGATCACAGCTATGGAGCGAAGTTGTACTCTGGAACACATGGAGACTCCACGAGTTGGAATCGACCCAGCAGCAATGGCAATGGCAGCCAAAATAATCCCAAAGTCCATTATTTCTTTGCACATGTATTTATTGAATGTCTACTGAGTTCTGAACATTGTATTAAGTTCTGAAGTCACACATATAAGTGTAAAAACAATTATGCTGAAGATTAAAAATGACCACAAATTCTTTGATATTAGTCCTGTTGAGAGTATGGCATCTACGTGCCCTTCCTCTTGAATCTGAGTAGGATGAATGACTGTTTTCGTTGTGAGGATGGGGCAGGACCTGGCAGTGTTTCATTCTGTTGTACATAGAGCCACTATGAGTTGGAACAGACCCAGTGGCACCTAACAACAGCAACAACAATTCTGGGTTAAAGTTGTTACACAGTAATAGGTCATTTATACAACAGTCTTCAAAAGAAGCCGTCTTGGAAGTATATCCTACAGCTCTAGTTGATTCACCCCGCTGACACCGTGTTGGACAAAGAAAAGCCAACCTCACTAAGCCCTGTCGGAATGGTAGGTTGTGAGCAAAATAAAGGATTATTGCTGTTTTTAAGCTACTAATTTTTGGGGTTATTTATTAGGCATCAATAAATAACTGGAACATGTAATGATCAAGTAATATATTCGTCCTATCAAACTGTGCAACTGGAGCGAGCACAGAAAAGCACCCAACACAGGATAATAGAGATTTTGTGAAGGCTTTCCAAAGTAAATTATACTGAGTCTCCAAAGATAAGAATCTTTTATTCTGATGTTTGAAAATATGGCATACCTATTTGAATGAATATTATTTACTTCTTTATTCCCCATGTCCTCAGAAAGTCAAGTTAATAGCATTCTATAATCATAGATAAATAATTTAACTATATTAATTATAAATACAATTTAGTAATGTTGGTCATTATTACTGTAATACAAAAAAAAAAAGAAGCCAATATTTGATAGGAATAAAAACGTTCAATATTTCTGATTAAATTAACCTTTGTATTCTAGATTTAATTTACCAACAGTATGTCTGTGAAGGGTCCAGTCAGTCTCACCATCATCAGAACAATAATATTTTAAGTTAACTGCAGGTCTGAATTCAAAGTGTTTGTTTTTGAAATCTTTTTTAAACACCTAAGGTTCCCACAGAGTCCCTTGGTGGTGCAAATAGTTAACGTGGTCAACTGCTAATGGACAGTTTGGAGATCCATGTCCTCCCAGAGGTCCTCCTGGCAATTTACTTCTGAAAACTTAGCCATTGAAAACCCTGTGGAGCACTGTTCTACTCTTGACACATGTGGGGTCACCACGAGTCAGAATTGACTTGGCAGAAACTGTGAATGTGACCTTATCTGGAAATAGGGTCTTTGCAGATGTAATTAGTTAAGCTAACATGAGATCATACTGGAGTAGGTAGGGCCCTATCCAATGTGACTGGTCTTCTTATAAAAACAGAGACAGAGAGACAGAGAGAGGGAAGACTACCATTTGAAGACAGGGACAGAGACTGTAATTATGCTGCCACACATCAAGGATTGCCTAGGGCTATCAGAAGCTGCAGGAGACAAGGTAATATCTTCCCCTCGAGTGTTTGGAGAGAGTGCGGCTCTACCGACACCCTGGATTTGGACTTCTACCCTCCAGAACTGTGGGACAATGAAATTTTGTGGTTTTGTGGTATGTTGCTATGGCAGCCCTAGGAAGCCAGTACACTCTCTGCCCTCCTCCTCTGGGCCATTTCGATCCCAGGGTTGATAGTGATAGTAAGTGCAAGGGAAAAAAATCAAAGCAACAAGCATCTACAATTACTCTGATCCCAAAACAACTTACTTACAAATGTGCCCAGGAAGAGGAACTTATACCATTTCTCAAAGAGTTCTTTAAGGCAATAATGGCAATACGTAAAATTGATAAGATGACGTGGGTTTGCAACTACATGCTTACATATGTTAACTTTTAGCAAAGTCATAGGGAAAAACAGATACTCCATTCAGAGAAAATTTTCAAGCATGTGTTCAAATTAAGCCTTCTTTATACAATTAAAATTTTTTCACAAATGTCCTCAGTTTGTGTTTGATTCACAACTGCCTGAACCTTCTCTGACATGGTCTAATTTGACAATGTGTGGCTGATCCTGTCTCTCATTTACCTCATTTGCATGTAGTATCATTCACCGTAATGGCATAAATACAGAGAAGGAGCCCTACTTTCGGGGCAATCAGGAGGAGGCATGTGCAGGGCAGCCTTAGCCAATGTCTTAATACACCTGGTAAAACATTCATTGCATTGTTTACTCAAGCTTCATGGTTTTGAGAACATACACTCTTTGTTCAGTTTTCCCTTTTTTTGTCTACTTCTTTTAACAACTTGGTGAAATATGCACTTGCTACTAAATTACAAAACCAAACCATCTTATTTTGCCTATTATTGATGCTTTTCCTTCCTCCTATTCCACTTTTTTATTCCACAGAATCTCCTGATTATTGCTGTCTATGTTTGTTAAGCTATTTGCTCTAACAGAGGCCAAATTAGCATTGGCTTAAATAAAATAGACATTTCATGCAATAATACATGTATAAGGAGTTAGGAGCTTAAATGAAAAAAAAATGAAGGGTTCATAATATTAGGGACCACCATCCTCGTAGCCTGACTTCCATTTCGTAACCTTGGAAGATTGCTACTATAATGGCTGCAGTCCAGCCAGTGGCAAGGGGAGAAGAGGGAATACAGAGCATAACCCATCTCTTCATCCTGGAAGTCATACACATTACTTCCATTCACAGCTAGAGCTTAGTCACATGGCTTCTAGCTGCAAGCCAGACTGGGAGATAGTAGCCTTTACTGGGACATGAAACAAGCTAAAACTTGGGGGCTGTATTACTAAAGGAAGAAATGACAATGGAAGCCATTCAGTTTTGTGAAAAGAAAATACAGAATTGCTGTATTCTATTTTTATTTATGATTTCTGGGAAGGTTTTTGTATATGTTGTTGTTGGCTGCCATCAAATTGGCTCCTACTTTTGGTGACCTTATGTGTAACAGAAGAGAACATTGCTCGGTTCTGTGCCATCTTCATGATTGTTGGTATTTCTGTATTCATTGCATTGGCAACTGTTTCAATCTGTTTAACTTTTGCTGACCCTCTACTTTACCTGGGTAATGTAAATTATTAAGTTCTGGGATACTAACCGAAAGGTTGATGGTTCATAATCACCGAGAGGTGTTTTGGAAGAATGGCTTGGAGACTTGCTCCTGAAAGGTCACAGCCATGAGAACCCTACAGAATGTAGTTCTGCTCTGAAACACATGGGGTAGCTATGAGTCAAAATTGACTTAACAGCAACTTTTTTTCCCCTATTTTATGAATCATGATGTCCTTATCTAGTGATTGGTCTTTCCCAATGGCATATCCAAAGTAAATGAGCCAAAGTCTTGCCGTCCTCACTTCTAAGGAGCATTCTGGTTGTAAGCAGATTTGTTTGTTCTTCTTGTGGTCCACGATATCTTAAATATTCTTTACCAAAACCACAATTTGAATGCATCAATTCGTCTTCGATCTTCTTTTTTCATTGTCCAGCTTTCCCATGGCTTGGGTCATTAAAGTGGTATCTCTGCTTTTTAAAACCTTTAAGAGGTCTTTTACACCAAATTTGTCCAAATGTTTAAGGATATAACATACAAAAAATTATAATTGTTCTGTCTGAGACAGAGACTCTTGAAACTCTCTTAAGACTCTTCAGGTGTCAAGGAACAGAAAACAATTTGAGGATTTCATGAATTTTAGAGAGGAGAGAATTAGAATCAGAAATTTCAAGTGGACATTTAGGAGGTTACATGCATCTCTCAGGCACTATTATAGTCTCTCTTTACTCTGCTTCTCTCCTGAGTTGACTGCATTTATCTCCTCCACTAGCCCTACCACCTGCTGACTTAATGATTTACACATATGTATACATTCAAATAATGGCCACCAATTTCAAGGCTACAGTAGAAACTGTCAGCTGTAGCACACACTATTAAGAAAGTCTCTCAGGTTTCAAATTCCTGGAGTTAGAATCGAATTTGGTTAACTTCTAATTTCCAATAATAACACAAGTCACTGGCCAGGCTATCTGGGTTTTCTCTGGGTCATGTATTTCCCCTTGGTTTAATCAACATCACCAGATGTCATTTTACATGCTTGTTTGTCTTGGGAAAAAAGGCAAAGGCCTAAAGGCCAAGTTTGTGAATGGGCAACTATTCTGTTAAAATGGGAGAGGATGGGGCTGGTGGAGATAAATGTCTTCCATCCAGCCTGCAAATCATTTGCCAATATCATCTTCCTCATAGTCAAAGATCATCTCCTCATAACATCTGTGATTAATTTTACCATTTGTAGAGGGAACTCTGCTCTAGACATTTAAACACATCAATGCAAATAGCAAAGCAAAAAAATCTAAGGCCACCAAAAACCAGGATATCTACTTAGTTTCAAGTGCCTGTAGAAGAACTAAATAATGCCACAAGCGGGTGGGGAGAGAAACATTGTTAAATCTAAAACACTGAAAAGAAGGAAAAAAGAAAAGAAAGGAAGAATGTAAAAGAGAAAAGAAAATAATGAGTTAGGAAAAAAAGAGGCATATAAAATAAAGAATGTAGAAATGTATGTATTCATGTTGAGAATGGTGTACAGGCACATAAAAAAGACGAATTTCAAAAATTTTCAAAAATCAGTTTGAGCACCACTCAACAATATCAGAAATACAAAGCTCAGGCTGTATGATTTTTTTTTTTTTTAATCATTTATTTAAGGAATCAGTGCAAGTTACATCAAAGTTTCAATATTTTTGTTTTATGTTATCTCCAGAAGCAAAGAGGCATGTGTGCTATTCATAGCCAGCTTCTATTCATACACCCATGCACATTTATTGAATGTCCACTATGTGCCAAACCCCACTGGCCTTCATGTTGGGCCTCTCCATTAACAGTTCTTTCAGTAAACTGGCCTTGTGTGGTTGTCATGTTGTTTCAGAATCATGAAGACCCTTGTGAGTCAGAACTGAACTATGTTCAGAGTAGAACTGTGTCAGAGTAGAACTGTGCTTCACAGCGTTTTCAACAGCTGATTTTTCAGAAGTAGATCACCAAGCCTTTCTTCCAAGAAACCTCTGGGTGGGCTCAAACTGTCAAACTTTTGATTAGCAGCCCAGCATGTTAAGTGTTTGTACCACTTAGGGACTCCTGGTAAATGTTCTAAGTGCTTCGCAGTGTAAAGTTATCCAGAGGAAGAGACGCTTTTCTGTGAATAGTGGCATTAAAGCAATCAACTGCTAACTGAAGGTTCAGCAGTTCGAAATTACCAGCAGCTCAGTGGGAAAAAGATGTGGCAGTCTGGTTCCACACAGATTTACACCCTTGGTAGCCCCTTGGGGTCACAATGGGTTGGAATTGAATTGACAGCACTGGTAGACTATGGTTGTTAGGTAGAGACATAATTCTGTAGCAAATTGTGACCTAACTTACTGACCATGTCACAGACCATTACTGAAAATGCCAGAGAAATCCATGTCTAGAAGTACAGATAATATTAGGAGCAATGACAAGTTTCTTATTTATTTATTGTAGTAGGCAGTCAAAGAAACATTTTCTGCTTAGGAAGGCTTCTATGGCAATGTGTTTTTGAATTTGGGCAGCAAGACTAAAACTTTTTACATAAGTGGGTTATATAGATAAAAAGTTTTTAAAATTTTTTTTATTGTGCTTTAAGTGAAAGGTTACACATCAAGTCAGTCTCTCACACAAAAACTTATATACACCTTGCTACATACTACCAAGTGCTCTCCCCTTAATGTGATAGCCCAGTGCCTCCCTCCACTCTCAATTTCCTGTCCATTTTACCAGCTTCAAAACCCCTCTACCTGCTCATCTCCTCTCCAGGCATCAGATGCCAACATAGTCTCAAGTGTCCACCTGATCCGAGAAGCTCACTTCTCACCAGCATCCCTCTCCAACCCATTGTCCAGTCCAATCCATGCTGAAGAGTTAGCTTTGGGAATGGTTCCCATCCTGGGCCAACAGAAGGTCTGAGGGCCATGACCACCGGGGTCCTTCTAGTCTCAGTCAGACCATTAAGTCTGGTCTTATAAGAACTTGGGGTCTGCATCCCACTACTCTCCTGCTGCCTCACGGGTTCTCTGTTGTGTTCCCTGTCAGGGCAGTCATGGGTTGTAGCCAGGCACCATCTAGTTCTTCTGGTCTCAGGCTGATGTAGTCTCTGGTTTATGTGGCCCTTTCTGTCTCTTGGGATCGTAATTACTTTGTGTCCTTGGCGATCTTCATTCTCCTTTGATTCAGGTGTGTTGAGACCAATTGTTGTGTCTTAGATGGCCGCTTGATAGCATTTAAGATCCCAGACGCCGCACTCCAAAGTGGGATGCAGAATGCTTTCATAATAGATTTTATTATGCCAATTGACTTAGATGTCCCCTGAAACCATGGTCCCCAAGCCCCATCCCCTGCTCCACTGGCCTTAGAAGCATTCAGGTTTTCAGGAAACTTCTTTGCTTTTAGTTTAGTCCAGTTGTGCTGACCTCACCTGTATTCTGTGTTGTCTTTCCCTTCACCTAAAGTAGTTCTTATCTACTATCTAATTAATGAATACCCCTCTCCCACCCTCCGTCCCTCCCTTTCTCTAACCATCAAAGAATATTTTCTTCTCTGTTTAAACTATTTCTTGAGTTCTTATAATAGTGGTCTTATACAATATTTGTCCTTTTGCAACTGACTAATTTCACTCAGCATAATGCCTTCCAGATTCCTTCATGTTATGAACTGTTTCATAGATTCCTCACTGTTCTTTATCAATGCGTAGTATTCCATTGTAAGAATATACCATAATTTATCCATTCATCCATTGATGGGCACCTTGGTTGCTTCCATCTTTTTACTATTGTAAACAGTGCTGCAATGAACATGGGTGTGCATATATCTGTTCATGTAAAGGCTCTTATTTCTCTAGGATATATTCCAAGGAGTGGGATTGCTGGATAGTACGGTAGTTCTATTTCTAGCTTTTTAAGGAAGCGCCAAATCGATTTCTAAAGTGGTTGTACCATTTGACATTCCTGCCAGCAGTGTATAAGAGTTCCCCCAATCTCTCCACAGCCTCTCCAACATTTATTGTATTGTGTTTTTTAGATTAATGCCAGCCTTGCTGGATGAGATGGAATCTCATTGTAGTTTTGATTTGCATTTCTCTAAAGACTAATGATCGTGAGCATTTCCTCACGTATCTGTTAGCTACTTAAATGTCTTCTTTAGTGAAGTGTCTGTTCATATCTTTTACCCATTTTTAAATTAGGTTATTTGTCTTTTTGTAGTTCAGTTTTTGCCTTATCATGTAGATTTTAGAGATCAGGCACTGATGAGAAATGTCATAGCTAAAAACTTTTTCCAAGTCTGTAGGTAATCTTTTGACTCTTTTGGTGAAGTCTTTGGATGAGCATAGGTGTTTGGTTTTTAGGAGCTTCCAGTTATCTAGTTTTTCTTCTGCATTGTTAGTAATGTTTTGTGTATTGTTTATGCTATGTATTCGGGCTCCTAATGTTGTCCCTATTTTTTCTTCCATGATCTTTTTTGTTTTAGTTTTTATATTTAGGTCTTTGATCCATTTTGAGCTCGTTTTTGTGCATGGTGTGAGGTATGGGTCTTGTTTAATTTTTTTGCAGATGGCTATCCAGTTATGCCAGCACCATTTGTTAAAAAGACTGTCTTTTCCCCCATTCAACTGTTTTGGGGCCTTTGTCAAATATCAGCTGCTCATATGTGGATGGATTTATGTCTGAATTCCCAATTCTGTTCCATTGATCTACGTATCTGTTATTGTACCAGTACCAGGCTGTTTTGACTACTATGGCAGTATAGTAAGTTCTAAAAGCAGGTAGAGTAAAGCCTCCCACTTTGTTCTTCTTTTTTAGTAATGCTTTACTTATCTGGGGCCTCTTTCCCTTCCATATGAAGCTGATGATTTGTTTCTCCATCTCATTAAAGAATGTTGTTGGAATTTGGATTGTAATTGCATTAAATCTATAGATCACTTTTGGTAGAATAGACATTTTTATAATATTAAGTGTTCCTATCCATGAGCAAGGTATGCTTTTCTACTTACGTAGGTCTCTTTTGGTTTCTTGCAGGAGTGTTTTGTAGTTTTCTTCGTATAAGTCTTTTTACATCTCTGGTAAGTTTTATTCCTAAGTATTTTATCTTTTGGGGGGCTACTTTAAATGGTATTGATTTGTTGATTTCCTCTTCGATGTTCTTTTTGTTGGTGTAGAGGAGTCCAACTGATTTTTGTATATTTGTCTTGTATCCCGATACTCTGCTGAACTCTTCTATTAGGTTCAGTAGTTTTCTGGAGGATTCCGTAGGGTTTTCTGTGTATGAGATCATGTCATTTGTAAATAGAGATACTTTTCCTTCTTCCTTGCCAATCTGGATGCCCTTTATTTCTTTATCTAGCCTAATTTCTTTGGCTAGGACCTCCCGCACAACGCTGAATAAGAGTGGTAATAAAGGGCATCCTTGTCTGGTTCCCGATCTAAAGGGGAATGCTTTCAGACTCTCTCCATTTAGGATGTTGTTGGGTATTGGCTTTGTATAAATGCCGTTTATTATGTTGAGAAATTTTCCTTCTCTTCCTATTTTGCTGAGAGTTTTTATCATGGATGAGTGTTGAACTTTGTCAAATGCCTTGTCTGCTTCAATTGATAAAATCATGTGATTCTTGTCTTTTGTTTTATTTATGCAATGGATTACATTAATTGTTTTTCTGATGTTGAACCATCCCTGCATACCTGGTATGAATCCCACTTGGTCATGGTGAACTATATTTTTGATATGTTGTTGAATTCTATTGGCTAGAATTTTGTTGAGGATTTTTGCATCTAAGTTCATGAGGGATATAGGTCTGCAATTTTCTTTTCTTGTGGTGTCTTTACCTGGTTTTGGTTTCAGGGATATGCTGGCTTCATAGATTGAGTTTGGGAGTATTCCGTCATTTTCTATACTCTGAAATACCTTTAGGAGTAGTAGTGTTAACTCTTCTCTGAAAGTTTGGTAGAACTCTGCAGTGAAGCCATCCTGGCCAGGGCTTTTTTTTTTTTTGCTGGGAGTTTTTTGATTATCTTTTCAATCTCTTCTTTTGTTATGGGTCTATTTAGTTGTTCTACCTCTGTTTGTGTTAGTTTAGGTAGGTAGTGTGTTTCTAGGAATTCATCCATTTCTTCTGAGTTTTCAAATTTGTTAGAATACAATTTTTCATAGTAATCTGCCATGATTCTTTTTAATTTCAGTTGGGTCTGTTGTAGTATCACCCATCTCATTTCTTATATGGGTTTTTTGCTTCCTCTGCTGTTCTTTTGTCAGTTTGGCCAATAGGTTATCAATTTTGTTTAGTTTTTCAAAGAACCAGCTTTTGGTCTTATTAATTCTTTCAATTGTTTTTCTGTTTTCTATTTCATTTAGTTCAGCTCTAATTTGTATTGTTTTCTTCCGGTGCCTGTGGGTTTCTTTTGTTGCTCTATTTGTTCAAGTCGTATGGATAATTCTTTGATTTTGGTCCTTTCTTCTTTTTGGATGTGTGCATTTATTGATATAAATTGACCTCTGAGCACTGCTTTCATTGTGTCCCAAAGGTTCTGATAGGAAAAGTTTTTGTTCTCATTGGATTCTATGAATTTCTTTATTCCATCCTTAATGTCTTTTATAATCCAGTCTTTTTTGGGCAGAGTATTGTTCAGTTTCAAAGTTTTTGATTTCTTTTCCCTGCTTTTTCTGTTATTGATTTCCACTTTTATGGTCTTATGGTCAGAGAAGACGCTTTGTAATATTTCAATGTTTTGGATTCTGCTAAGGCTTGCTTTATGACCTAATATGTGGCCTATTCTATAGAATGCTCCATGTGCACTAGAAAAAAAGTATACTTGGCTGCTTTTGGTCGGAGTGTTCTGAATATATCTCTGAGGTCAAATTAGTCGATTTTAGCATTTAGATCTTCTGTGTCTTTATTGAGTTTTTTTCTGGATGTCCTGTCCTTCACCGAAAGTGGTGCGTTGAAGTCTCCTACTATTATTGTGGAGCTGTCTGTCTTGCTTTTCAATGTTGATAGAGTTTGTTTTATGTATCCTGCAGTCCTGTCATTGGGTGCATAAATATTTAATATGGTTATATTGTCTTGATATATTGTCCCTTTAATTATTATATAGTGTCATTCCTTATCCTTTCTGATGGATTTAACTTTAAAGTCTATTTTGTCAGAAATTAATATTGCCACTCCTGCTTTTTTTTTGATTGTTGTTTCCTTGATACATTTTTGCATCCTTTGAGGTTTAGTTTGTCTGTGTCTCTAAGTTGAAGGTATGTCTCTTCTAGACAGCATATAGACGGATTGTGTTTTTTAATCTATTCTGTCACTCTCTGTCTTTTTATTGGTACATTTGGTCCATTTAAATTCAGCATAATTATGGATAGGCATGAATTTAGTGTTATGATTTTGATGTCTTTTTTTCTGTGTTGTTGACAGTTTCTTTTTCCCACTTAATCGTATGTGCTGAGTAGATTATCTTTACATATTGTCCTTTCCTCATATTGGTTTTTGTCGTTTTTTTTTCTGCTGAGTCTCTATTTTTTTCTTGTATTTTATTTTGATGTGTAGGATAGTTTGTGTCCTTTGTGGTTACCTTATTATTCACCCCCACATTTCTAAATTTAAACCTAACTTTTATTTCTTTGTATCGCCTGATCTTCCTCTCCATATGGAAGACTTGTGACTACATTTTTTAGTCCTTTTGTATTGTTTTAATGTTTTCTTCTTTTACATAATAACGCCCCTATTACCCTGTTTTGAGAGTTTTTTTTTTTAATCTTAACTTATTTTTTGATTTCCTGATGTCTGGGTTGACATCGATTGCTCTGCCCAATGTTCTAGTCTTCAGTTGATACCTGATATTATTGATTTTCTAACCGGAGAACTCCCTTTAGTATTTCTTGTAGTTTTGATTTGGTTTTTACGAATTCCCTAAACTTCCGTTTATCTGGAAATGTCCTAATTTCATCTTCATATTTGATTCTTGGCTGACAATTTTTTTCCTTCAATTTTTTATATAAGTCATCCCATTGCCTTCTTGCCTGCGTGGTTTCTGCCAAGTAGTCCGGGCTTATTCTTATTGGCTGTCCTTTGTAGGTTACTGTTCGTTTATTCCTAGCTGCTCTTAAAATTCTCTCTTTATCTTTGATTTTGGCAAGTTTGATTATAGTATGTCTTGGTGACTTTCTTTTAACATCTGCCTTATGTAGAGTTCAATGAGCATCTTGGAGAGATATCTTCTCATCTTTCACGATATCAGGGGAGTTTTCTGCAAACAAATCTTTAGCAATTCTCTCTGTATTTTCTGTTATTCTTTCCTGTTATGGTACTGCAATCACTCGTAGGTTATTTCTCTTGATAGAGTCCCACATGATTCTTCAGGTTTCCTCATTTTTTTAATTCTTTTATCTGAGTTGTCAGAAAATATATTAGCGCCAAGTGTTTTATCTTCAAGTGCAGACATTCTGCCTTCCACTTGCTCAATTCTGCTTCTCTGACTTTCTGTTGAGTTGTCTACTTCTGTAATTTTATTGTTAATCTTCTGGACTTCTGATTGCTGTCTACAGATTTTTCCAGCTTATTAAATTTTTCATTATGTTCCTCAATAATCTTTTTAATTTCTTCAACTGTTTTAACAGTATGTTCCTTGGCTTGCTCTGTGTATTGCCTCATTTCCTTCCTGATGTCTTAAAGGGTGCTATATATATTAATCTTTTGTATTCTGCCTCTGGTAATTCCAGGAAGGCACTTTCATTTTGAAGATCCCTGAGTTCTTTGTTTTAAGAGCTTGTTGAGGCAATCATGGTCAGTTTCTTTATGTGACTTCATATTGACTATTTTCTCCAAGCCATCTATAAGTTATTGTATTAGTTTATTTTATGTTTGTTTACTGTGTGATAGCTTCTAGCTTTGTTTTGTTTTAATATGCCCAAATGGGTTGCTTGAGTGAACTAGCTTGATTATTTTCGCTTTTGGAGGCCTGATGTCCTGTGCCCAGATGGCTAGAGCTGTTATCAGGTATATCAGTCCAGGGGTCTGTTCACTTTTCTTGTATGAATTTACTCAGGTCTCCAGGTAGCTGATCATCAAGCGTGTGGTATAGGGTGATTGGTGTAGGTACCAGTATCTGGTTGCAGCATGGTGTGACATTCTGAACAAGGCAGGGGCTAAGAATCATCCCCCACATATTTCTGAGGAAAGCATTTCCCTGTTCCCTAGAGCATACAGGTGGGTGGATTCTGCAGATGGACCATGGGCATCCAATATTTTGGGTTGTAAGGACTGGGAGGTACCAGTTATCCTTGGACCCTTGTCTGGGTGACCTGAGTGTAGCTACCAGGCCTTAGGCCCCTGATCTGGGTAGGTGAGGACACTGTATAATAGGCAAAGCAATGTCAAACATCAAACACCCATCTCTCCACTGCACAGCTGAAATGGTTGGAATCTGCCAACAAGGGCCTAGTCTCCTGAAATAGGCCCACACAGGTCCATGCAGAGTAGAATGGTTCTCAAAGTCCACGGACTGTTTATGCCTGGATAAAAGCCACTTCCGTCCTGAGCTCCCCCAGTGAGTGGAGCTGGCAAGTTATCTTTTTCCCCAATTTCAAATTTATTCCTTCTCCAAGGCCAGGGGGATGGCTCTAGGCACTCAACAGGGCCTATCTCAGGCCTAGGGAAGCCGGCTTGGGTGGGGAGCAGGGCATGGTAAAATATATTCAAGTACTTAGCTTTTGCTGAGAGCGCTGCTCTTCTCTGGTTCTGGAGTTGTGAGTAGGCTGTGTGGTCAGCTGCTTGTCCATGAGGAAACTGTGGCTGAATGCTAGTACCAGCCCACTGCTGCTGCTCCCAGGAGGGGTGCCTGAGGGCTCCCTGCATTTGAGGTCCAGTAACTTCTCTCTGCTTCCGAACTGTCTCTTCCTCTCTCTGCCCCTCAGTTCATTTTCTTAGCTTGCCTTTGATGCTCAGGCTTCCTAGCTTGTTATAAATATACTTGTTTCACTTGTTTTTTGGAGGTTTTTGTTGTAAAGAGGGCTCACGGAAGCATCTGTCTATTCCGCCTGCTTGTCTCCACCTCCTAGATAAAAACTTTCTATCAATATTTTTGCCTCATTTATATGACATACATTTGAAAAACTTACCATTTTGAGTTTGAAACATGCATTTCAGTTGTCTTCATTTCTGAGGCATTTTTTTTCAGTGTGTTTAAGGGATTTTCTTCTGACTTCATCTCCAAAAGCAAACATTTGGTCCTCCCATTCAATATCATACAAAAACTTGGATGACAAATGATGACTTACAATTCTCTTAGGAGAAAATACTGAAGTGATTTTATGTATCTTTCCAAAGGCGATAGTCTTGGCAAATTTGCTGTGAAACAGAGCTGATATGGCGTACAGACAGATCTCCTTGTTAGATCTAGTGCTTGTGCTCAGTTTGTCTGATCTTTATCGAACTGTGTACAACAATGTTACATTCCCAGATTCATGAATCTTCTCTGTAGAGATCTACACATTTTCAGTTTTATCTTTGCTTTTAGTCTTGCCGTTACTGTTAATTCCTTCCTTTAGGAAATACGCCTCTACCCCTTCTTATCTATCCTCTGAATACTTTTGAAATGTATTTATTTGTGTGGCTCTTACATTTTTGGGCCATTCCATTTATGGAAAAAAAAATCTGTTGCTGTTGAGTCGATTCTGACTCGTAGCGATCCCATAGGACAGAGTAGAACTGCCCCATAGAGTTTCCAAGGAGTGCCAGGTGGATTCAAAGTGCCAACCCTTTGGTTAGCAGCTGTAGCTCTTAACCACTACTCCACTAGGGTTTCTTCCATTTATGGAGTGTGTGGATAATAGTAAGAATGGTTAAAAAACATGTTTGTGTCTGTGTTAAACTCAGTGCAAAGAGTGGGACTCAAGCTGCTTTGTCATCTGGCAGTGGCTTAGTAAATAGTCTTTGTCCACCATTTCTGCCACCTTTTTTTATTCATACTATTGTCCGCTCCTTCTTTATCCTCTAGCTGCTAGTGGGGACCTGAGGTGCTCTAAGTCTCCCTTGAATTCGATTCTTTCCAAAATTCTAACTGAGGGCTCTCTCCTCAATATTTGGAATATCCAAAAGACGACCTTTCCCTTTCAACAATTTGTCATATCACCATGTGTTCTATTAGAATCTCAGAAAGACTAGTTTTAGGCCCCCAGTCTTTCCAATATCCCTCACTCTAGGTAACAAAAAACCACTTGCCATCAAGTCAGCTTCCATTCATAGTGACCCCATGTGTGTCAGAATAAAATTGTGCCCCATAGAGTTTTCAATGCCCGATTTTTCGGAGGTAGATTGTAGGCATTCTTCCCAAGTGCCTCTGTATGGACTCAAACTGCCAGTCTTTAGGTTAGCAGCTAGTTGGGCACATTAATTTTTTGCACTGCCCAGGAACTCCTCACTCTAGGTACCTGGGACAAATTCCAATGACAGTATATTTTTATAACACCACTCAGCTTTCCATCATTAAGTGTCTTTCTTTGCCACACAGCAAGCAAACTTTCAAGATGCTTTCAGGTGTATTTAACCTCTCTGAGCTTTAGATTAATATCTACTTATACACTTTGGGAGGGACTTTTTATTTCCTGTTTTGTAATATAGTTTTAAGCCTGGTGCTCTGGAACCCAACATTTTCCTTCTGGAAACATTTTTCCAAACAGTAATGTCCTATTGGTTTGCTGGATTCCTATAGAGATGGAGCATTTCTTTTAAGCAGCTTTATTCCTCAATGCCTTGGCCCCAAAACAGGTGTTGGTTAGATAAGATTTTTGTTAACTCCAACCCACCTAGTCTCAGAAGGCTTCTCAAACTTTTAAAACATTCCCACCATTGAGGGAAGCCCAAATGTAACCAGTTTTGTCAGCCCTCAATTCCTATGCTTCCTATAACTCCATATTAGTATTATGGGCCAGTGAGAGGTTCATTATAGCAACTTCTTGCTATACTTGCATGCTAGTCCATATTTTCTTCTCCTTTGATAAAGTTGACTGTCATAAGAGATGTACAGCAAAACTAAACTGAGACACGAAGAGGCTAAATAACTAGTCATGACCAAATGCTAAGTGTTGGAATCGGGAGATTTTTTTTTTTTCCTCACTGCAACATAGGGGTATATTCATGGCCACAGACCAGGTCCTAGGTATAAGTGGGCATTAAGGTACGACTTAAGAACCCCTGGTGGCACAGTGGAAACCCTGGTGGCATAGTGGTTTAGTGCTACGGCTGCTAACCAAGAGGTCAGCAGTTCAAATCTGCCAGGTGCTCCTTGGAAACTCTATGGGGCAGTTCTACTCTGTCCTACAGGGTCGCTATGAGACAGAATCGACTCGATGGCAGTGGGTTTGGTTTTCGGTTTTGGTGACACAGTGGTTAAAGAGTTTGGCTGCTAACTGAAAGGTTGGTGGTTCAAAACCACCAGCTGCTCAGTGGGAGAAAGATGTGGTTGTCTGATTCCTTAAAAGTTTACAGCTTTAGAAACCCTATGGGGTGATTTCTACTCTGCTCTATAAGGTCACTATGATACTATGAGTTGGAATCAACAGCAACAGGTTTGGTATTTTTAATATAGGAATTGAGGGTCCTCACAAAGGTAAAAAGACACTGTTGCTGAATATATTAGAGCAACGATATGTAATATCATCAACAAAAATATACTCATTTGAGTCTATGGATGATTTTAAGACATTTTAAACCCTACTGAGAAAATGTCTAAAATCAGACAGGCAGTAGAGCAATTGCCTACAACAGAAAGAAAATGTAGGGAATATTATTTAATCAATATGATTGTCTCTGGTGAAGGTGCTGTATCATTCACTAAATGTGTGATCCGCTGCTGTAATGAAAAAAATATAGACTGCTGATTAGTGGTTTACAAAAACGCATTTTAATTGCTTACATTTTTGGAAGTCAAGATTATAATATGTATCTTGATGAACATCTGCCATCAAGTAAAACAGGCAAACAATAGAGTAAGTTGATTTTGAGTCTGTCGTTTAATGGTTCACTTTTCTCCGGGTAATGACACAGATCTAAGTAAACTCAATGGCACTAGATCAACCCTGAATGTGGCCTAAATTTATGGATATTGCTAAATATTACTTATGAATTATGAGTATTGCTAACTAAATATTACCCTCTTCCCTAAAAAATCATTTAGGTACTTTGCTATATTATTGTATGGTTTTCCATAAATATGAATTTTTTTCAAAGCTAGAGGAAATTTTTAATTTGAGAAATAAAATTATTTTAGACTTTTTCATAATGTAATGAGGCCATCCAGGGGCTATATTACACTTCACTGCTTTTTTTCTGAAATGCCAAAATCATGATGCTTGATTTGATTGAAGAAAAGGCCAAAGTGTCTAACCATAAAGTTGTATACTACTCTCACCAGTATTAAGAACAGAGGCCAAACACAGGTTATTTTCTGATGAGCTCAAGCAAAGCTACTCAGCTTGTTTTATTGGTATTGAAAGGCATCTATATGTTCTGGTGGGTGTTTTTATATTTAATTTAAAGCATCCTTGAGGAAATTTCAGGTCAATGAGGGCCAGTTTCTAAATTCTAGGAAAGTGTCATTTAGAAAAATCATAAGAGAGGTCTACCAGCTCTTTGTAATAAAATCAGCCTTTGGTAGAATGCCTTAATAAGTTTTCAATAAATAATTACAGGCTTGATTTAAACTGGTAGAAGTCCAAATACTGTTGAGTGCATACATCAAAATCATCTGAAAAGCTTTTAAAACTATAGATGCCTGGAATCTATCCCATTAAGATTCCTGATTATGTAGGTCTGAAGCAGTTTTTGTTCTTAGGTGCCACCCAGTTGATTTTGCCTCATATCGACCCTCTGTACAACAGGATGAATACTGCCCAGTCCTGGGCCATCCTCACAGTCATTGCTATGTTTGAGCCTATGGTTTCAGCCACTGTGTCAGCCCGTCTCATTGAGGATCTTCCTATTTTTCGCTGACCTTCTACATTACCAATCATGATGTCTTTCTCCAGGGACTGGTTCCTCCTAATAACATGTTCAAAGTACATAAGAAGTCTCACCATCACTGCTTCTAAGGAGTATTCTGGCTGTACTTCATCTAAGATTTGTTCATTCTTCTGGCAGTCCATGATATGTTCAGTATCCTTCACCAACATCATAATTCAAAGGCATCAATCCTTCCTCGGTCTTCTTTATTCATTTTCCGGCTTTTGCATGCATACGAGGTGATTGGAAATACCATGGCTTGAGTCAGGTGCACCTTAATCCTCAAAGTGATATCTTTGCTTTTTAACACTTAAAGGGGTCTTTTGCAGCAGACTTCCTAATGCAATATGTCGTTTGACTTCTTGACTGTTACTCCCACAGTCCTTGATTGTGGATCCAAGTCAAATGAAACCCTTTACAACTAAAATGTTTTCTTCATTTTTCATGATGTTGCTTATTGGGCCTGTTGTGAGGATTTTTTTTTTTAATGTTAAAATGTAATCCATACTGTAGGCTGTAGTTTTTGATCATCAGTAATTAAGTGCTTCAAGTTCTCTTCACTCTCAGCAAGCAAGGTTGTGTTCTCTGCCTATCACAGATTGTTAATGAGTCTTCCCCCAATCTCTTTTTTTTCTTTTTTGTTGTGCTTTAAGTGATTTTTTTAAGTGATAGTTTATAATTCAAGTCAGTTTCTCATACAAAAACTTCTACTCACTTTATTATGTGACTCTAGCTGCTCTCCCCAATCTTCCTCCAATCTTGATGTCATGTTCTTCTTCATATAGTCCAGCTTCTCTGATTATTTGCTCAGCATACAGATTGAATAAACCATAAAATTAACCCTGTTGCTGTTGAGTTGATTCCGACTCATAGTGACCCTATAGGACAGAGTAGAACTGCCCCATAGAGTTTCCAAGGAGCATCTGGTGGATTTGAACTGCAGATCTTTTGGAAAGCAGCTGTAACACTTAACCACTATACCACCAGGGTTTCCAATAGAGGAAGTACCTACTGAACAAAAAGAACAAATGTTATTGTTTTTTTTTATTTGAACGTGGTCTTTGTTTAAAAGGAAATGAAATACTACTGAATAAAGCTGCCCCATGGGGTTTCCAAGGAGCAGTTGGTGGATTTGAACTGCCAACCTTTTGGTTAGCAGTTGAGCTTTTACCCACTGTACCACCAGGGGCTCCATAGATTGAATAAGTATGGTGAAAGGATACAACCCTCGCACACACCTTTCCTGACTTTAAACAATGCAGAATCTTCTTGTTCTGTTTGAACGACTGCCCCTTGATCTTGCACAGGTTCCTCAAGAGCACAACTAAGTGTTCTGGAATTCTCATTTTTCACAATGTTGTCTTTAATTTGTTATGATCCACACAGTGGAATGCCTTTGCATAGTCAATAAAACACAAGTAAACATCTTTCTGGTATTCTCTGCTTTCAGCCAAGATCCATCTGACGTCAACAACGATATCCCTCACTCCACGTCCTCTTCTGAATCTGGCTTGAATTTCTGGCAGTTCCCTGTAGATATACTGCTGCAGCCTCTTTTGAATGATCTTCAGGAAAATTTTACTTGCCTGTGATATTGCACTGGGTGATATTAATGATATTGTTGGGTAGTTTCTGCATTCAGTTGGATCATCTTTTTTGGGAAAAGGCATAAGTATTGATCTCTTCCAGTCAATTGGCCAGGTAGCTGTCTTCCAAACTTGTTGGCATAGATGTGTGAGCAGTACCAGCGCTGTAACCATTTGTTGAAACATCACAGTTGGTATTCAGTCAATTCCTGGAGGCTTGTTTTTCATCAGTGCCTTCAGTGCAGCTTGTACTTCATCCTTTGATGCCATCAATTCCTGATCGTATGCTACCTCCTGAAATGGTTGAACGTGGATCAATTCTTTTTGGTGTAGTGATTCTGTGTATTCCTTCCTTGTTCTTTTGATGCTTCCTGTTTCATTTAATATTTTCATCATAGAATCCTTCGAGGCTTGAATTTTTTCTTCAGTTCTTTCAGCTTGAGAAATGCTGAGCAGGTTCTTCCCTTTTGATTTTCTATCTCCACTTCTTTGCCCATGTCATTGTAATACTTCACTTTGTCTTCTGGAACCACCTTTTGAAATCTTCTTTTAGTTCTTTTACTTCATAACGTTTTCCTTTCACTTTAGCTACTTGATGTTCAAGAGCAAGTTTCAGAGCCTCTTCTGACATCCATTTTGGTCTTTTCTTTCTTTCCTGCCTTTTTAATAACCTCTTGCTTCCAGCATGTATGATGCCCTTGATGTTATCCCACAACTCATCTGACCTCCTGTCATTAGTGTTCAACAAATCAAATCTATTCTCCAGATGGTCTCTAAATTCAGGCTGGATATACTCAAGGTCGTACTTTGGCTGTCGTGAACTTGTTCTAGTTTTCTTCACTTTCATCTTGAACTTGCATATGAGCACTTGAGGGTCTGTTCTGCAGTCGGCCCCTGGCCTTGTTCTAACTAATGATATTGAGCTTTTCCTTCATCTCTTTCCACAGATGTAGCCAATTTGATTCCTGTGTATTCCATCTGGTGAGGTCTGTGTGTGTAGTACTGTTTATGTTGGCAAAAAAAGGTATTTGCAATGAAGAAGTCATTGTTCTTACAAAATTCTGTCATGCGATCTCCGGCACCATTGCTATCACCAAGGCCATATTTTCCAACTACCGATCATTATTCTTTGTTTCCAACTTTTGAATTTCAATCACCAGTAATTATCATTGCATCCTGATTCCATGTTTGATCAATGTCAGACTGCAGATGGTGGTAAAAATCTTCAATTTCTTCATTTTTGGCCTTGGTGTTTGGTGCATAAATTTGAATAATATTTATATTAGCTGGTCTTCGTTGTAGGTATATCCTTGTAGGATATTATCCTAACACTGGTGACACTGTACTTGAGGATAGATCTTGAAATGTTCTTTTTGGTGATGAATGCAATGCCACCCCCCTTCAACTTGTCATTCTCAGCATAGTAGACCATATGACTGTCCAATTTAAAATGACCAACACCAGTCCATTTCAGTTCATCATTGCCTAAGATATCAATGTTTATGTGTTTTATTTCAATTTTTGATGATTTCCAGTTTTCCTAGATTTATACTTTGTACATTCCATGTTTCAATTATTAATGGATGTTTGCAGATGTTACTTCTCATTTTGAGTCATGCCACATCAGCAAATGAAGGTCGCGAAAGCTTGACCCCATCCATGTCATTAAGGTCAACTCTACTTTGAGGAATCAGCTCTTCCCTAGTTGGGTTCATCTCCTGGCAGTATATCAGACAATGTTCACTGCTGTTTACAAGGTTTTCACTGGCTAATTATTTTCAGAAGTAGACTGCTGGGTCCTTCTTAGTCTGAAAGCTCAGCTGAAACCTGTCTGCCAGGGGTGACCCTGCTGGTATTTGAATACTGGTGGCATAGCCCCCAGCATCACAGCAACACACAAGGCCCCACAGTACAACAAACTGACAGATGTGTGGTGGATATTGTTGTGCATATATATATATATATATATATATATATATATATATGGAAACCTAAGTGTGTAGTGGTTAAGTGCTATGGCTGTTCAAGGTTGGCAGTTCAAATTTACCAGACGATACTTGGAAACTCTATGGGGCAGTTCTACTCTGTCCTGTAGGGTTGCTATGAGTCAGAATCGATTTGATTGCAATGGGTTTGTTTTTTGTTTATACACACACACAATATATATATTATATAGTCTTATGGGGAGAAATGTCTTTTTATTTTTCTCCTTAATCTAACTGGAGTATTCCTTGATACACATACTATTTTCTTTTATCCATGTTCTAGTATTATTTTGAACTTCCTTCTATCTCAAACCAGGTCATGATGCTTTGGTAAATTTTCCCTTTGAGACATGATTTTGAGCTTGTCAATCCATCAGGCACGATGACTAGAAATATTTGAAAAGAAGACACAAAATGTTCTTAGCGGGAAGCTGAAGATATAAAGCAGTGTTTCCTACTTGTCACTATAAAAGAGCATGACAAATTCATTGTTATCCTGACTTCACAGTTGTCAGCTATTCTACATACAGTGGTCACATAGGTGCTATGGTTGTCACTAGCAGTAGAACTCTGTGCATCTTTACAAAAGCACTGAACACTACTGCAACACCCAAAAGGGAAAATGCCCATTATTCCTAGTAAAACAAGGGATATCAAAAGACCTGTGATTTGTTCGCTGTGTGGTTGGACAACTTTGACAATGAGGTTAAAGGTATAGTTTTGATATATATTGTGGGAGGGGGTAGACAGGTTTGGTTCTTTCGACTTTCATCCTACCTTGTATCCAGATGAGCTCTCATGGGGCAGTGGTTAAGAGCGACCGCTGCTAAACAAAAGCTCAGCGGTTCAAATCCACCAGCCACTCCTTGGAAACTCTATGGGGCAGTTCTACTCTGTCCTATAGAGTTGCTATGAGTCAGAGTCGACTCCACAGCAGCGGGTTTGGTTTTTTTTTTTTTTTTTAATATCCGGTTTTCCTATAAATGTGTGCTGTTTGTTGTAAAAAGAATCATATTAAAGAGCATTTGTCAGTTTAAAGTGAAGGACAGCAAAAACAAGTTCTCCAGAAGTTTCTTTTCTTCCTTGCATCATTTTTCGGCACCTATCACTGTGCAAATCTCTGGAGATACAAGTCCTAATTTTCATGGTGTGCACAGTCTATCAATCTAGAGAAAGATAAAATAAAGGCTCCAATACAAGAGTGGTTTGTGCAGTGCTGGAATTGCATAGAGGATGCTGTGGTAGCATAGAGCTAGGCCTCACACAGACTGTGGAAGTTAGAGAAGATTTATTGGTGTGTGTAATCCAGAAGAGTAGTGGAAAAGACATTTTAGGCAAAGGAATTAGCAGGCACAGAGGCAGGAATGAATGTGTGGCTTTGGGTAACTGCAGGTGTTTAATGTGGTTGCAGTTTTGAGTGGGCATCATGATAGGAAAAGATGATGCAGGTGAGGCAGGCAGGGGCCAGGTCATGAAGGTTTCCTACACCACATAAAGGACCCTATGTTTTACCTGAAAATGACAGGATGCCAGTATAAATTTGTTGAATATATTTGCAGATAAGATTTGTAGCAACATGGAGAATGGGCAAGATGGGAATAATATTAGAATTAAATTCCGGTGGTTAAGTGCTGCAATACTGTTTCTCATCTTTTACTCCTCCGGAGTGATTCCTACAAACATGGCAAGAGGAGGATATTTAATTACACAGGAACAGATCATCACAATTTCTGTAACCAAGGACAAATAATACAACTCTCAAAAGCAAGCGAGAGTCATATCTGCCTCCGGGGACACTTCTCATTAGATAAAAGCATCACTTGATAGGATAGGATATCATGCTGCACATGCGGACTGAGTGGTGGAAAGGCATTTTCAACAGTTAAAGACCAGAGTATACCTTCAGCTGTTTGATCCAGCAATGCAGTCCGGGATGCTGGCAAGAAAAGCCTTCTGGAACTCTGTGCTTCTTCCTTATTTCAAAGATGTCCTCCTTTATCTGAAGTTCACATATCTGCTTGAATTCCGACAAAATCAAGAAACAAACTAGCCTATTAAATAGTAAAAACATTGCTCTCAATATGCTCAAGGCTTTGCATTTCAGAAGCCTGTAAATATAATAAAATGTGGCATTAAGACATCTAGAAGCTACTAATACTATTCCAAGTTTTTACTTTGATAATTATATATTACAGGGGTCTGTTACAGAAAAAGAACATGGACATATTCCAAATAGATCCAGAATACAAATGTAGAATATGTGGAGAAAATTAAGGAGACAGATTTTATTTCAAAAAGCTAAAAATATTTCTTAAAAATTACGGCTTCTAAATTGTATAAAGCACTAAGATTTTTGTGGTTGAAGGTGTTTATATTATATGTATGTTAGTCTGAGAATTGGTTCCAGTATGTGATAATAGTTCTTTTTTTTTTTTTTTGTAGATTTAGACAATTAAAAAAAAATTGAGATATAAAACACATATTTCAAAATCTACTAACCGTAAGAGTAAATTTCAGTGAGTTATCACACTCATGTAACCAATACTCAGTTCTACAAATAGAATACTATGTGATGAAGATATAAAAGTTATTTGTTGTGTGCCGTCAGGTTGATTCCCAACTCATAGTGACCTCTGTTTGAACTATTTCTCGAGTTCTATAATAGTGGCCTTATATAATATTTGTCATTTTGCAACTGACTAATTTCACTCAGCATAATGTCTTCCAAATTCCTCCATGTTATGAAACATTTCACGGATTCTTCATTGTTCTTTATTGATGGATGTGTAGTATTCCATTGTGTAAATATACCATGATTTATTTATCCATTCATCCATTGATGAGCACCTTGGTTGCTTCCATTTTTTGCTATTGTAAAGAGTGCTGTAATGAACATGTGCATATATCTGCTGTGTAAAGGCTCTTATTTCTCTAGGATATATTCCAAGGAGTGGGATTGCTAGATAGTATTGTAGTTCTTTTTCTAGCTTTTTAAGGAAGTGCAAATTGATTTCCAAAGTGGTTGTACCGTTTTACTCTCCCACTAGCAGTGTATAAGTGTTCCAATCTCTCCACGACCTCTCCAACATTTATTATTTTGTGTTTTTTGGATTAATGCCAGCCTTGTTGGAGTGAAATGGAATCTCATTGTAGTTTCGATTTGCATTTCTCTAATGGCTAATGATCGTGGGCATTCCCTCATGTAGCTATTAGCTACCTGAATGTTTTCTTTAGTGAAGTGCCTGTTCTTATCTTTTGCCCATTTTTTAATTGGGTTATTTGCCTTTTCATAGTTGAGTGTTTGCAGTATCACATAGATTTTAGAGATCCGGTGCTGATGGGACATGTCATAGCTAAAAACTTTCTCCCAGTCTGTAGGTAATCTTTTGACTCTTTTGGTGAATTCTTTGGATGAGCATAGGTGTTTGATTTTTAGGAGCTCCCAGTTATCTAGTTTTTCTGCTGCATTATTAGTAATGGTTTGTATACTGTTTATGCCATGTATTAGGGCTCCTAACATTGTCTCTATTTTTTCTTCCATGATCATTATTGCTTTAGATTTTATATTTAGGTCTTTGATGCATTTTGGGTTTGTTTTTGTTCACGGTGTGAGGTATGGGTCTTGTTTCATTTTTTTGCAGATGAATATCTAGTTATGTCAGGACCACTTGTTAAAAAGACTGTCTTTTCCCACATTTAACTGTTTTGGGGCCTTTGTCAAATATAAACTGCTCTTATGTGGTTGGATTTATGTCTGGATTCTCAATTCTGTTCCATTGGTCTATGTGTCTGTTGTTGTGCCAGTACCAGGCTGTTTTGACTACTGTGGTGGTATAATAGTTTCTGAAATCAGGTAGAGTGAGGCCTCCCACTTTGTTCTTCTTTTTTAGTAATGTTTTACTTATCCTGAGCCTCGCTAAAATTCTGTTAAGTAATTTGTAGTTTTACATTAAAAAAAAATTTCAATTAAGACATCTCCAGTTATTGCTTGAATAAACTGTCCCTCTAAATTTAATATACCAAAAATGATATTTTATGAGCAAATCAAGATGCATATATTTTATGCTCTAACCAAGTGATTTCAAATCTATAGGAATTATTAAAGGATTTTGTATATTTTAACGTGGCAAATTTTCTTTTTTCCTGAGTATAGCCATGGTTTTAACTTGTCCATAGATTTTACAATACAAAAAAGTATCATTGCAAATTGACTACTATTTCTGGAAAAACAACTCAAAACCACACTACTGATGACAGACAAGTTAACTACATAATCTTTGCTTACAGAAGGATAGGTGCTTAGAGGCTGATGGTTGAGTAGAACTGACTGTTTTTCCAATCAAAATCTCTGCTGACATGCTTTATCTGGCAGCCTTGAGTAGTGTCCTCATTTTTCAAAGCTTTTTTATTATGTGTCTACTCAAGTTCAGGAATACAGTTGTGTCCCCTTCCAGTTTCCTACAAATCAAAAACAATCAAAATCTAGCAATATAAGTTTAGATAACAGATACATAACTTACAAATCTATTATTTATAGTGATGGTAAAATAGTGACAGAATGAGGCATCTAGGAAAGGAGGATAATAGGACACACAGTAAATAATTTAAACAGATAAGCTACAATTTTGTACTACGTGCAGCTATAGCCCCTGAAATGTTATTCAAAGACTCTGTCTAAAATCATAGAAAAATGAAAGAGCAAATAGTATTCAATTTGATAAATGCTTACTGAGTGCATTCTATGTCTTGGGAGTTGAGCAAAATTCTGAGAGGCACACAAGGAAAAATATACCACAAGCAACTAGGGAAATGGACTCATACTGTTATAATTGTGCAAATTTATCCAGTAGCTCCACTGACATGCAGTCTTTGAGATTACTCTCTATCCCTACAAATATAACACAAATTTTAACTTTGTAAGCTATCAAAAAGAAATTCATTTGAAATAATATATATTATATACAACATTAAATCATCCAAAGTTAAATATTATAAAATTCTTTGGTACTGGAAAGCTTCTAATAAAAAGTTGGTAATCATACATTGTAGTTGGTGTTGGTGTAGTTTAAAATCATTTTAAAAGATTATCAAGACATTCCTTTAATGAGCAATATGTTGTTTATATCCTTTGAAACATTAATGGATCTCTTGCTCCAGGAAATTCTTTCTGTGGAAAAAAAAAAAAATCCTTCATGCAAAAAAAAAAAGAAAGATACGTGAATTATGGAACTCACTGTCAAAATTCTTAAACATGAGAGGATAACACTTCATAATGATAAAAAAAAATCAATAGACGTTTTGTGAATATTTGTATTATTTATAAAAATTATAAATGTATGTTTTATTTAAATAAGAGTAAAGCAATATGTATTTTATAATGACAAATCTGTAGAATAAAATGATGTGAATATACTACAATGTGAACAATTTAGAGAGTAACAGTTATCTGACATTTTTCTTCAGTCTGTTTCTCTAAAAATATTTCTACTATATGTAATGGACTAGTAGTTTTCATTTATTTTTTGACTATACAGTGTCTTACTTTTACATGTTGGCCTGTGAAGACACTCTGTGAAAACTTTATACTTGGATGTTTTCAAGTTGCAGCTCCCTTTTTCTTTCCCCCCAATTATTTTTCTTTTAACATCTCTGATTTCTGTCTCTCTGCCTGGGCATTTCGGATTGCAGTGTCATCTTTAATATCTTCGAGGTTCTTGAATCTGGCTTCACACCTGGATAATTTCTTGCCTCAGCATTGTTTCTAACTTTAGACTATTTGATTGCTAGTTACAGGAATAACATGAACTATCTTTATCTCTACTGTCTATATCTATATCATCATCTGTCTAGCTGTATCTCACAAAATGCAGTTAAGACTCAAGATATGGAAATGGGAAAGTCTTTTAGGAACACAGGCAATGTTCTATATCCGTTTTTTGTTGTGCTTCTCTCTGTAACTCAGTTTTATTCTTCTCCATGTATGGACAGGCTTTCACATATAGGCAATTTCAGCTGCGAATTTAACTGCTAAATTTTCGTTCTCAATGCTAAATTCCTGAAGAGACGATATGATTGGTTCATGTATGGTCAAGAGTTCACTTTGCACCAACCAGCTCTGAAAGGACAGGAGCATGTAACTAGAATACGGCTCCTAGAGGCAAACACCCACATGAATTGGGAGGGCGATTTTTGACAGGTGTTTGCTGACAAAGAAAGAGTAACTGGATCTCGAGTTAGACAGACATCCCAAAATATATTCTATAGTCCTGGACCCTATGTCCTTAGGGTTGGTTCTCTCATTATTGGTCTCAACCATGCTTTCCAGAACCCCAAGCTAAGTGCAGCAAACTCTGCAGACATTTATGAAAGCACATATCAGTAAACTTCTGAGTTTACGTAGTAATTATGTCATGAGACACCCAAAGTGCTGAGTATTACTGAAAAAAAAAAAAAAGTGATGTGGCTCTTTGAATTTGTGTCACTAAAATGCATGGGTTCAACTCTCAGTTGAACCTAGCAATTCTTTTACATTTTGGTGGTGACTCTTCAGTCTCCATTTTAAGTTCTATTTTTTTTTCCACCTGAATTTTATATTTTGAGGTTTTCTCAGGTTTAATTCTTAGTTCAGTTATCATCATTCGTTATATCTCTTGGGGCAATCTCATATGGCCCCATAACTTCATCCACCAATTATATGTGAGTGACCCATAAATGTCCTCAATTCCAAGTTGAAAACAAGGTAGCCAATTACATAATGGACTTCTGCACTTGTATGCCCACCGGCAACTTCAGCACTCCTTTTTCAAAACCATCTTATTCACCTACTGCTCCCTTCCTGCATATACATACCTACCCTTGGAATTTCTTCCTTTCAGAAATTGCTATTCAGCATCATCCTTTTTATAGTGACCCCAGCTGAAGGCTGGGAGTCATTCTTGATCCCTCCCTTTCTCATGTTGCAACACTATATTAGTGACCTTGCTGCATTATCTCCAGGTCCTTTAATTTCATAATTACTTTTTTCTCTCTGTCGTTTGTGCAGTTGACTTAGTTCAAACTTTTATCATTTCTCTCATGAACCATTGAAATTGTCTTGTAACTCTTTTCCTTATTGTGCCATCCAATCCATCTCCCACGTTGCTGGCAGAATAATCTTTTTTAAAATGCAAAGTGTACTATGGTTCATTTTTGGGTAACACCCTTCAACAACTTCCCATTGTCTACCACAGCATGAAATCTAAAATTCCTACATGGCATAACAGATTTTCTAAGCTGTGATTCTGACCCCTCCATCTTAATTCTAATTTTTGATCTAGCCTAAGTAATAAGAAATGGTACCATTTACTATGCCCAAACATTATGAGAATTTCATTCCTTATTTTATGGAATCTTTGTAACATTCCTCTATACTGAGAATTAATATTTATAGATATCTAGTATATAAGTCCCCCATGTCTGTCAGTTCGTTGTGCTGTGGGGGCTTGTGCGTTGCTGTGACACTATAAGCTATGCCACCGGTATTCAAATACCAGCAGGGTCACCCATGGCAGACAGGTTTCAGCTAAGCTTCCAGAATAAGACAGACTAGGAAGAAGGACCCGGTGTTCTACTTTTGAAAAGAATTAGCCAGTGAGAACCTTATGAATAGCAGCTGAACATTGCCTGTTATAATGCAGGAAGATGAGCCCCTCAGGTTGGAATGCACTCAAAGCGTAACTGGGTAAGAGCTGCCTCCTCAAAGTAGAGTCAATCGTAATGACTTGGATGGAGTTAAGCTTTTGGGGTCTTCATCTGCTGATGTGGCATGACTCAAAACAGGAGGAAACAACTGCAAACATCCTTTAACAATGGGAACATGGAATATATGAAGTATGAATCCAGGAAAATTGGGAATTGTCAAAAATAAAATGGAACGCATAAACATCACTAGGCATTAGTGAGCTAAAATGGACAGGAATTGGTCATTTTGAATTGGACAATCAAATGGTCTAATATGTCAGGAATGACAACTTGAAAAATGGTCTTGGATTCACCATCAAAAAGAACATTTCAAGATCTACCCTGAAGTACAATGATGTCAGTGATAGGATAACATCAATATGCTTATAAGAAAGGCCAGTTAATATGTCTATTATTGATATTTATGCACCAATTAAGGCCAAAGATGAAATTGAAGAGTTTTTACCAAGTTCTACATTCTGAAATTGACAAAACATGCAATCAGGATGCATTGATAATTACTGGATATTGGAATGTGAAAACAGGAAACAAAGAAGGATCGGCAGATGGAAAATATGGCCTTGGTGACAGAAGTGATGCTGAAGATTGCATGATAGACTTCTTTATTGCAAATACCTTTTTTCACCAACATAAATGGAGATTATACACATGAACCTTGCTAGGTGGAATACACAGGATTCAAATCGACTACATCTGTGGAAAGAGACAAAGGAAAAGCTCATTACCATCAGTCAGAACGAGGCCAGGGGCCAACTGTGGATCAGACCATCAATTGCTCATATGCAAGTTCATGTTGAAACTGAAGAAAGTTAGAACAAGTCCACAAGAGCCAACGTCCAACCTTGAGACATCCCACTTGAATTTAAAGACGATCTGAAGAATATATTTGACACACTGAACACTAAAGACCGGAGACCAGATGAGTTGTGGAATGACATCAAGGACATCATACATGAAGAAAACAAGAGGTCATTAAAAAGAAAGAAGAGAAAGAAAATACCTAAATAGATGTCAAAAAGAGACTCTGAAACTTGCTTTTGAAGTTCGAGTAGCTAAACCAAGAAAAAAAAAAAAAAGATGAACTAAGAGAGCTGAACAGAAAATTTCAAAGAGCGGCTCGAGAAAACAAAGTAAAATACTATGATGACATTTGTTAAGACCTGGAGATAGAAAACCAAAGGGGAGAACACATTCAGCATTTCTCAAGCTGAAAGAACTGAAGTGGAAATTCAAGCCTTGAGTTGCAATACTGAAGGATTTTATGCAGAAACTATTAAATGATGCAGGAAGCATCAAGACAAGATGGAAGGAATACACAGATTCACTACACCAAAAAGAAATGATCCACATTCAACCATTTCGGGAAGCAGCATATGATCAGGAATTGATGGTACTGAAGGAAGAAGTCTAAGCTGTACTGAAGGCATTGGCAAAAAACAAGGTTCCAGGAATTGACAGAAAGCAAATTGAGATGTCTCAATAAACAGATGCAGTGCCGGAAGCGCTCACTCACCTATGCCAAGAAATTTGGAGAACAGCAACCTCACCAGCTGACTAGAAGAGATCCATATGTATGCCTATTCCCAAGAAAGGTGATCCCAGCAAACGCAGAAATTATTGAGCAATATAATTAATATCACAGGCAAGTAAAATTTTGCTGAAGATCATACAAAGGTGACTGCAACAGTATATTCACAGGGAACTGCCAGAAATTCAAGCTGGATTCAGAAGAGAATGTGGAACCAGGGATATCATCACTGATGTCAGATGGAGCTTGGCTGAAAGCAGAGAATACCAGAAAGATGTTTACTTGTGTTTTACTGACTGCACAAAGGCATTCGACTGTGTGTATCATAACAAATTATGGGTAACATTGTGAAGAATGGGAATTCCAGAACACATAATTATGCTCAAAAGGAACATGTACATAGACCAAGAGGCAGTTGTTTGAAGAACGAGGGGATTCTACATGGTTTAAAGTCAGAAAAGTTGTGTGTCAGCATTGTGTCCTTTCACCATACCTATTCAGTCTGAATGGTGAGCAATAATCCGAGAAGCTGGACTGTATGAAGAAGAACAGGACATCAGGATTGGAGGGAGGCTCATTAATAACCTGTGTCATGCAGGTGAATACAACCTTGCTGCTGAAAGTGAAGAGGACTTGAAGCACTTATTGTTGAAGATCAAGACCACAGCCTTCAGTATGGGTTACACCTCAATGTAAAGAAAACAAAAATTCTCACAACTGGACCAATAAGCAACATCATGATAAATGGAGAAAAGACTGACGTTTTCAAGGATTTCATTTTACTTGGATCCACAATCAACACCTATGCAAGTGACAGTCAAGAAATCAAATCACGCATTGCACTGGGCAAATCTGCTGCAAAAGACCTCTTTAATGTGTTGACAAGCAAAGATGTCACCTTGAGGACTAAGGTGTGCCTTGACACAAGCCATGGTGTTTTCAATTGCCTCATATGCATGCAAAAGCTGGACAATGATTAAAGAAGACAGAAGAAGAATTGGTGCCTTTGGATTGTCCTGTTGTCAAAGAATATTGAATATACCATGGACTGTGAAAAGAAAGAACAAATCTGTCCTGGAAAAAGTACAACCAGAATGCTCCTTAGAAGCCAAGATGGAGAGACTTTGTCTCTTACACTTTGGACATGTTATCAGGAGGGATCAGTTCCTGGAGGAGGACAACATGCTCGGTAAAGTAGAGGGTCAGTGAAAAAGAGGAAGATCCTCAGCGAGATGGATTGACACAGTGGCCACAACAATGGGCTCAAGCACAGCAACAATTGTGAGGATGGTACAGGACTGGACAGTGTTTAATTCTGTTGTGCGTAGGGTTGCAATGAGCCATCACTGACTCAAAGGCATCTAACAACAACAAGAATAACAGTACCTAAGTGTAATATATATTTCATATTTAATTAATTTTATATTCCAATTTTACTGACTAAAATTGAGATTAAGTAAAGTTATTAGCCTGTAGTGACATAGACAGTTAATGGTAGAGCTGGGTGGAATTCAAATTACAAGTCCACCTACTGCTAGAGGCCAGGATCCTAACCTCACACCACTGCCACACTAAACTACTTGAAGTTCTCTGAATGTGCTATGGTTTTTAATCCAGCGATCATTGTTATCTAAATTATGTTCCCTTGCATATCTATAGACAAGAAAGAACTGAATCTATTCTTTTTAAGTTCCATACCTTGTATTCAAAGGAAATTTGACAGCCAATATTTTATCATACTTCACATTAGATTTAAATCTAGAACAAGTGAGAGATGAACTAGGGGGTTCTTTTTTTTTTTTCATTTTCGTGATGTCCAATGATTTTAATTCTCATGATATTTAATGCTGGAAACCTTAAATATAAATTTAGATTTTTCCTGACAAAAACTTGTTGTTGTTCCAAGCTTTACACTGAAGTAAGCAATATTTGAGGTATTGCATTTTTTTTTTTTTCTTTAGATAACTAAGTAAGGCAAGAAAGTTTTCAGGCTGGCAGAAAGTCGTGAAGTTTATTTTGCTCCTGGGGAAGTCAGATTGTTAGGAAGTTTTTTTCACAGAAGCAGAAAAACCATGCATTCTTTATTAAAACTGAAAGCACTGGAGCAATTCCAAAATATGCATGTAGCTAGGAGATATATATTAATGCCAGTTGGAGGATGCTCCATGTCATTTTGTCAGGAAAACCAGGTGCAAGTAGAAACAAAAAGAAATCACTGTGGCTCTTCTTCTGACCATTCCTGTAATTGCAACAGCAGTCGAATACTTGTGCTCAATTTAGAGATGTGCATGTACCTGCATGAGGCATAGTGAATTATGTAAATGTTTGTTTGCTGTTTGTCCCAGCTAGTACATACTGACCTAACTTCCCCATGCTTTGCTGTTAATGAGATAAATGAATCCACAACCAGCCTTTGCACAGTGAAAATGAGCAGAAAAGAAAAAAAACATTAAACTTGATCTGAGTTATGTTGTTTTTCTTGCCCAGCACTAAATCGATAATCTCATACCTATCTACACAGGCTGTTAACACTTCTTTTTTCCTTATACTCAGTATACCTATTTCATGCTCAGATTTTGTAGCCCATCTTTCAAGAGGTAAGTGCATCATGTTCAGTGTGAACATGAACAAATCAGTTGACCTCACTGAACTTCAGTTTTCTCCTCTGTACCTTACCAACCTCATAGGGCTTGGTAAGTATCAAAGAGATACCTCTCTTGGTATGTAACTGAAGATTGTGAATGTCTACCAACTCTTAGCTGTAATTATTCTCCCCAATAGCCCCATCTTTAGAAAAAACTATTGTTTAAAAACTGTTTTCTATTCTGAAGCAACTTAAAATATTTATAACATTTAGAAGAAAAATTGTGAAATAAATTTAGTATTAGGAAGTTATTTCCCATTATTTTCTTATCTATAAAATGGGGGAATGATAACAGTATCCAACTAATAAGGCTGTTGAAGGGATTAATTAAAAAATTACATACAAATCTTTAAGAAGAGTACAAGGCTAGGGTAAGCACTCAGGAGATACATTGTTATTATTAACATTGCATAACCAAAGTCCACAAGCAAACATTCAGAGGAAATAGGGACCGATATAGAAAATAATCTATTGTTCTCATTACATTAAGTTAGTTGGTTTTCTCCAGTGAACATGCCCTAATGTTTATTAGATATGAATATGGGCTGAAAATTTGACCAGCACATTTAAGGAAACATTTCTTCTTCACTTTTACCCTATTAACTCCTTAAACAACTTTTGTAAATTTCCCAAACATGGTATTTGCTGGTGTCAGCACAGTGGTGTTGAATTGGTGAGAAAAGTGGAAGAAGATCCATCAACTAGCAGATGAGACAAAGACAAAGAACTGGGAAGACTACTGATACACATATATACTGTGTTTTATATGCTGTGCATTGTTCTAAGTTCTTTAACAATTATTAACTAATTTCTTGATCATAACACTTGATCATAATACATCATTGAGGTAGCTCCAATTACTATCTTCATTTTCATATGGGGAAACTGAGGCACATAAGTGTTAAGCAAATTACACAAGGTTCCTACTGATAATAACTAGAGTTGATTTAAACACAAGCAGTCTGGAGCCATGGTGGCACAGTGGTTAAGAGCTTGGCTGCTGACCAAAAGGTCAGCAGTTCCAATTTACCAGCTGCTCCTTGGAAACCCTATAGGACAGCTCTGCTCTGCCCTGTAGGGTCATTATGAGTCAGAATTGACTTGATGACAATAGTTTTTGTTTTTTTTTCCTTAGTCTGGGTCCAGAGTCTCCTCTGTTGACCCCTACATAGGCTCTTTCTATGTTCCCTTCAATACAGCTTCTTCTTGAGTTCTAGTTATTATCCCACCTTTTGACTTCTTAGGCTATAGGGCTAGAGGTTCCATTGCCATGTGAGCATGTTAAATCAGGTCTCTTCTCATTATTTGGTCAGACAAGTATGGTTAGTGATTTAAGAATAAAAGTTTTAGTTCTGTTCTTCTTGCTATGTGAACTATATTTGCCTCCCTATTATCCAAAATGTGCAGTTTTTTGTGTATTTCACAAGGGAGGTTAAATAAGTTCAGGAAATTCTACTCTAAACAAACTTAGAGTTTGTAAATTAGAGGGTTTCTCAAAAATTTTAATATGCTATGTACATTGAAAATCTCTACTGAGGGACATAACATATATTATTTCAAAGGATAATTTTGATTAAAACTTTTTATACAAAATATCTCACCCAACTAATGTTTGAACAAAAGAGTTTGGAAATGCTGTGTTACTTTATTTCTGGATGATATTTCCTTATTTTTAAAATTAAGGTGTTAGATTTTCTTATCTCATCTAGTTAAAAATTCTATGATTATGAGTAATAAGAATGAAAGTAGCTTGTATTGACATTCAGTTTGATTCATTACTAAGTTTTGACCCATAATCTGATCAAATATCTAATAAATTTCTTCCTCAAAAGTTGAAAGTTAGAAAATCAGATTGAAATTTATACCTAGACTAATGCAGTGCATCTTCCAGTATGCTTGTTTCTCATGTCTTAATAACAGTAAATCTCTATCATTCATTTTCATATCCCCAGGGCCTAGCAGAGTTCCTGGATCAGAATAGGTCTGGACTGAAAGAAACTAACATGGGAAGCTTTGTCAGAGAAATTGCGAGTAGAAAAGTCCACTGAGAGTGCCATCAGATTTTTTGTTTGTTTTTCAGAAATATTTGGAACTCTTCTGTAATACAAAATACATACTCCTCAAATCCAAAGAAAGTTTGTTCATTGACCAGATACAGAAAAAAGTAAGTGTGCTGACAGACAGATAGAAAACAATTTTTGAATACTGGGTTACATCCACACACACAAAAATACTGGATTAGAAGTATTTAAAATGAGGTGTTTTGAGTTTATCTTTTTCTTAAACTTGCAAAATAATTTCCCCTAAAAAAATGAATTTTTAAAAATCTCACACTTTTCTAATTGCAGCATGATGATTTTTAATAATATATTTGTCCCTTGAAATAGAGAAACTTCCGACAAGAAAGATCAATGCTTTGTATCGAATTTTAAGAGGAATGTGGGAGATTTAGTTACAAAGCATTACTTAGTGTGTGCTGTGTTACCATTCATTCTTTCTTTCTTTCACCACAGTTCAGTATTTCATAGGTTTTAGGGTTAACAATATTCTGACACCCATCATGGTCTAAAGTTCTAGGGATTATGTAAATAGTAATAATTAATAGATAACCTCTGGTTGGCAAAATCTTGGGAGACAATAAGGGGTGCATGTCATCCCCATACTGTGGGAACTAATATCAAACCTGCCTCCTGAAGAAAGTCTTTTTAAAGGAATTCAAATTGCAGTATCTTCACAAAGTCCCAATTCTTCTTTTTTTCCTCACAACCTTACATATTAGTATGTGATTGGAGTAAGGGGAGATGTAAGTAAACTAATTTGGAAGGTCAGTTACACCTGTCAACTTCTATTTTTTTTATTTCATCTCTTAATATTTCAAATAGACCATTAATAGATATATTAATGCTTCATAACAATCTTCAAATAGCTTAAGTCATTATTAAAAATATACACATATATATATACACCCACATATAAACAATGAACATACAAAAGAAAATGAATATATGTCACCTTTTCCACCAACCCCCATGTTTACAGGTGATTGTAGCTGGGTCGAAGGTCTACGGGGAGAGTTTGTCTACGGGCTGTTGTAGTTCTAATTAGCCAGAATGGACCAAATAGAAGAAGCAGTATGCAAGTGTCAAAGTACTCAGGCCTAGCCTCTTTAGATGATTTTTTTTTTTTTTAACTTCCTTTAAACTCAGAGCTAATTCCATGGCTAAGGAGCATAATCTCTCTCTGGGCTAATCTATAACATCTGAATAATGATCATTCTATCCTGCAGAGCTGTCTTGAGATGATGCATGTTAACACATTTAGCACAATGCACGGCACAGAGTAAAATGTTCAGCCAGTACTAGTCATTAGTATCTGGTCTCCTTATTGCTGCAAAGAAGGATCATTAGCTGTTATTAAATAAATAAAGCACTGCTTCTACCCATCCTGGAATATGTTACAAGGAGTTACCCATGTAAAAAAGGGCTGTGATTACAAATCAACAGCTCGAATTTGGAGTTTCATCCTTAGTATTTTGATCTGAGGTAATGAACACAGCCTATTTCTCTCTGCCAGCAGAAACCCGATTCTTTCCTAGTTCCTCACTCCTCAGAGAAGGGTCCCCTGATGTCTTTAAGATGCCCACTCAGGTCCTTCCAATGTGTTTTTTTCCTGTGCCGCAAAGCATATGTTAATTCAATCCATCATAAACATACCTTTAGATGTTGCGAAAAATCTGTTTAGCTATTTTTGTGGGATGTAGAAAGAGACAGAAATTAATCTTATTTACATAAATTACATCACTGTGTAATTAACAGCATTATTACTAAAAACATGAAGGCCCTCTGTATATCCAAAAACCAAACCTGTTGCCATTAAGTTGAACTGCCCCATAGGGTTTCCAAGGAGCACCTGGTGGACTCGAACTGCTGACCTTTTGGTTAGCAGTCAAGCTCTTAACCACTGCAGAACCAGGGCTCCTAGTCTATTATCCCTGAAGCCTTATGAGTCAGTTTCCAATGTTTCCAAATTGATACATTTGGGGAAGCTCTACCTTTATAGGTTATTAGGGAAATGCGACTTGTTAAATCTCTGGACCATAGGAGAGAGTAGGTGTCAAAAGTATGTAGCAGTGAACTTAAAGTGAATCCACATAGTCAGACAGGGCTACTTACGAAAAGTGCTGCTTATCGAAACCTGTAGCAGGTATGCATGTAGAACAGAAACCTGGGAAGAAGACACCTTCTCCGGATTGGAGTTTAGTCTGCCTCTGATGCCTATTAATATTCAGGCCCAAGCACTTCTATTTTAATAACCTTTCTTCAGCACACTGACCTGCTCTACTTAAATGTGAGATATAAATCTAACACTTCCATAATGGTGAAATATGGCATTGGTTGGAAATATTACCTTTTGTTATATATCTCTTTCTTCTCTCTCTCTTTTTTGCTCACAGTCATGTAGCTACACAGCTGTTTAATGATTTTTTTCTCTACAAATATTTCTTCAATATGTAATTCTCTGGCTGTAAAAACAAGTGATGAGGACATATATCTAGACTTTAAATATCTAGCTTTGACCTTTGTATTACTGACTTAATACATCTACAAAAATTTCAAATCCTTGGTAGATTTTTCTTCATTTTAATACCAACTGTTAGATTTTAAAAATAATTCCCTGTTCTATATTTATATCAAGAATGCCTCAGGGAAAAAGCAAATCTGTCCAAAGTGCGACGTACTCCCTTGATAAAGATACTTATTTTGGGATTCCTTTCATATAGCCTTTCAAAAAAATACATTGCATGTAGTCTTACATAGAAAGGCATTAAAAACAAAAGCAAAAACAAAAAAAAAAAAAACCCATCACCATCGAGTCGATTCTGACTTTCAGCAACCCTGTAAGATATAAAACTGCCCCATATGTTTTCCAAGGAGCAGCTAATGGATTTGAACTGCTGATTTTTGGTTAGCAGCCAAGCTCTTAACCACTGTACCACTAGGGCTCCTAGAAAAGCATTAGGAGAAATGAAAATATTGAAGCCAGTAACAAGTACATGGTGGTTCATAATGGAGACTTTAATTATAAACTCTAATTCTAGAATTATGCCCTGTGTGTAGTTTATATCACATATGTATGAGATATACCTACAAAAAACACGTATTAGGGTTCACATGGCTTTCCCTTAGATATAAAATTTAGACTTTCTTAAAGGTAATGCAGAAAAATAAGAAAAACTACAAAAAAAACAAGGTAAGACTATAATTATTTTACACAATTTACGATAGTCAAGAATGAACAGACAAACCAGAAAATGACTCCAAATGGCCAAGAAAGTTTGCAATAGCTATAGACATACACATGACTGAGATGTTGGAGTTATGAGAAATGGACATTAAAATGATTATTATTCATATGTTCGAGAAAAAAGAGGAAAACAAGCAGAATTTTGCCAAAGAACTGGTCTATGTAAAGTAAATTAAAGGAATCATGTGAAAGCCCTGTATTTATAAAACATAATAATAAACATAAAGAACTTGGTAGATCAGTTATAACATAAATTAGACCCTGCAGAAGAGAGCAATAGTTAATTAGAAAACAGATGAATAAAAAATATGCAAATTGATGCCCACAGGGGGGAGAAAAAGATAAAAGAATAAAACACACATAAAATAGTGAAAGGTGCATAGTGAAAAGATTTAATATAAATATAATTGCAGTCCCAGAAGGAGGAGAAAAAGTGAGTGGCTAGAGAAATACATAAAAAAAATAAGGGTGAAGAATTTTCTAAAAGTAATGAAAGACACCAAGTCACTAATTCAAGAATTTCTATGAACTCTAAGAAGAATAATTATGAAGAGCACTTCTATGCACCTAATAGTAAAGACTGCATAAAAAACAAAAGAAGAAAAAAATTAAAAACCATAAAAGTACTAGAGAAAAGACACATTACTTTCAAGGGAGCATCAATTAGACTGACAGTTAAGTCATCAATAGAAATGATAAAGCCAAAAGATAACAAATTCCATTGTTAAAATACTGAAAAGAAGTAAATGCCAACCTCAAAGTCTAGATAGAGCAAAATTATTCATTCGCAAATAACAAAAAATAAAGCCATTTTTAGACAAAGCTTGAGAGACTTTATTGTCAGTAGACATGCACTTCAAAAAATACTAAAGGGATATCTTTATACAGAAAGAATATGATCTCAAATGGAATCACAGAAACGGAGAAAAGAATAAAGAGCAGCAGAAATGGTAAATAAAGGAAAACACTACTTGAATACTGAGTATATTCATTAGGATGTAGTCAGGAGACAGAAACCAAACCAGTTTTTAGAGCAAGGAAAAAGTAATATAAAGACTTATTTACCAGCAAAAGACAGCTAACTACTAAAAGGGGTAAAAGAAGACTCTAAGACTATATAAGACTCCAGATATATTTACCATAATGAAAGAAAAAAAGAAAGAAAAGAAAAACAGTAGTTGCTGAGACTACTTATGTACAACCAAAAACTTCAAGAGATTTGGCTCCTTGGTTGGGAGGTTTAGGGTCATGGTTTGATGGGACATCCCAGTTAACTGGACTGATAACATGTTCAGTGTTTTTATTTTAACTCCTAGTTTGTTGCACAGTGCTTGGGGTCTGAAAAGCTTGCAAGCACCCATCCAAGGCATGACACTTGGTCTCTATTCACCTGGAGCAACAGAGGAAGAAGGAGAGTCAGGAATAGGAGAATATGGAACGTGTAGCTAAATGCCTCCATGAACAACTGGCTCCTTTGTCATGAGACCAGAAGAACTGGATGGTGTCCACCCATCATTACTGAACATTTTGATCAAAGATTCTATAGAAGAATCCTGATCAAAAGGGGGGCAATGTGGAATAGAACATCAAATTCTCATGGACTTTCTGGAGCCTTGGGTGTTGGATGAACCCTGAAACTATTGTCCTGAGATAATCCTTAAACTTTAAACCAAAAATATTCCCTTATATCTTCTTAAAACCAAACAATAGTATAGTTTAGTAAAAAATATCTGCCTTGAGCATTATGTTCTTTTAAGAATTATCTATATGGGATCAAAAGGACAACAGCAGCTAGAAAGATTAGATAGAAAACTTAAGGAGTGGTGAAGTCATATTAATGGGAGACAAAAAACTCAGAAGAGGAGAGTAAGAATGGTTGCACAACTCAAAGAATGTAATCGATGTCACTGAATAGTACATGTAAAAACTATTGAATTGGTGTATGTTTTGTTGTGTGTATTCTCAACAATGACAACAAAATAAATTTAAAAAATCATGAATAAATTCAGAAAACATTATGTTCAAGCACACATGGAACATTTACCAAAGTTGCCCAATTATTATGCCATAAAGCAAGCCTAATCATCATTCAAAGGATTTTCTGACCACAGAGGACTTAAGCTAATACTCAATAATAAACAGATAGCTAGAAAATTTCCCAAAAGCCTTGAAGTTAAGCCATATACTTCCAAATAACACATGGTTTACTTCAAAATTAAAATTAGAAAATATTTTGAATAAATTGTATAAAATAATAATATAAAATGATAGTTAATGAAACAGGTGAACATTGGGTTGCTAAAGAATAAATGTTTGAGAGCATTGAAGAGGCAATCACCAAATCAATACCATTTACAGTAGCCCCCAAGAAAATAAAATACTTAGGAATAAATCTTACCAGAGACAGAAAAGACTTGTACAAAGAAAACAACAAAACACTTCTGCAAGAAACTGAAAAACACCTACATAAGTGGAAAAACATACCTTGCTCATGGATAGGAAGACTTAATATTATAAAAATGTCTATTCTACCAAAAGCGATCTATAGATGTAATGCAATTACGATCCAAATTCCAATGACATTCTTTAATGAGATGGAGAAAAAATCACCAACTTCCTATGGAAGGGAAAGAGACCTCAGACAAATCAGGCATTACTGAAAAAGAACAAAGTGGGAGGTCTTACTCTAGCTGATTTTAGAACCTATTATACCACCACAGTAGTCAAAACAGCCTTGTACTGGTACAACAACAGATACATAGACCAGTGGAAGAGAATTGAGAATCTAGAGATAAATCCATATACATATGAGCAGCTGATATTTCACAAAGGCCCCAAAACAGTTAAATGTGGGAAAAGACAGTCTTTTTAACAAATGGTGCTGGAAAAACCATCTGCAAAAAAATGAAACAAGACCCATACCTCACACCATGCACAAAAACAAACCCAAAATACATCAAAGACCTAAATATAAAATCTAAAACAATAGTGATCATGGAAGAAAAAACAGGGACAAAGTTAGGAGTCCTAGTACATAGCATAAACAGTATACAAAGCATTACTAACAATGCAGAAGAGAAACTAGGTAACTGGGAGCTCCTAAAAATCAAACACCTATGCTCATCCAAAGAATTCACCAAAAGAGTCAAAAGATTACCTACAGACTGGGAAAAAGTTTTTAGCTATGACATTTCCCATCAGCGCCTGATCTCTAAAATCAACATGATTCTGCAAAAACTCAACTACAAAAAGACAAACAACCCAATTAAAAAATTGGCAAAAGATATGAATAGACACTTCACTAAAGAAGACATTCAGGTAGCTAACAGATACATGAGGAAATGCTCATGATCATTAGCCATTAGAGAAATGCAAATCAAAACTACAATGAGATTTCATCTCACTCCAACAAGGCTGGCATTAATCCAAAAAACACAAAATAATAAACATTGGAGAGGTTGTGGAGAGATTGGAACACTTATACACTGCTGGTGGGAATGTAAAATGGTACAACCACTTTGGAAATCGATTTGGCACTTCTTTAAAAAGCTAGAAATAGAACTACTATACCATCCAGCAACCCCATTCCTTGGAATATATCCTAGAGAAATAAGAGCCTTTACATGAACAGATATATGCACACCCATGTTCATTGCAGCACTGTTTACGACAGTAAAAAGATGAAAGCAACCAATGTGCCCATCCATGGATGAATGGATAAATAAATTACGGTATATTCACACATCCATAAAGAACAGTGATGAATCTGTGAAATATTTCATAACATGGAGGAATCTGGAAGGCATTATGCTGAGTGAAATTAGTCAGTTGCAAAAGGACAAATATTGTATAAGACCACTATTATAAGAACTCGAGAAATAGTTTAAACAGAGATGAAAATATTCTTTGATGGTTATGGGGGGGGGGAGGGAGGATGGCAGGGGCTATACACTAATTAGACAGTAGATAAGAACTACTTTAGGTGACAGGAAAAACAACACACAGTACAGGCGAGGTCAGCACAACTGGACTAAACCAAAAGCAAAGAAGTTTCCTGAATAAACTGCTTCAGTGGCCAGTGTGGCGGGGTAGGGGGTTTGGGGACCATGGTTTCAGGGACATCTAAGTCAATTGACATAATAAAATCTATTCAGAAAACATTCTAGCATCCCACTTTGGAGAGTGGCATCTGGGGTCTTAAACACTGGCAAGTGGCCATCTAAGATGCATCAATTGATCTCAACCTACCTGGATCAAAGGAGTTTGAAGAACACCAAGGACACAATGTAAGTACGAGCCCAAGAGACAGAAAGGGCCACATAAACCAGAGACTACATCAGCTTGAGACCAGAAGAATTAGATGGTGCTTGGCTACAACTGATGACTGCCCTGACAGGGAACACAACAGAGAACCCCTGAGGGAACAGGGAAGCAGTGGCGTGCAGACCCCAAATTCTCATAAGACCAGACTTAATGGTCTGAGACTGAAGGACCCCAGTAGTCATGGCCCCCAGACCTTCTGTTGGGCCAGGACAGGAACGATTCCCCAAGCCAACTCTTCAGGCATGGATTGGACTGGACAATGGGTTGGAGAGGAATGCTGGTGAGGAGTGAGCTTCTTGGATCGGGTGGACACTTGAGACTATGTTGGCATCTCCTGCCTGGAGGTGAGATGAGAGGGTAGAGGGTTTTGAAGCTGGCCAAATGGACACGAAAAGAGAGAGTGGAGGGAGGGAGCGGGCTGTTTCATTAGGGGGAGAGTAATTGGGAGTATGTAAAAAATAGCAAGGTGTATATAAGTTTTTGTGTGAGAGACTGACTTGATTTGTAAACTTTCACTTAAAGCACAATAAAAATTTAAAAATATATATAAAAAGAATAAATGTTTGGATCCAAATTCACAAGTTAGAAAATACAAAATGCTCAAAATGGTTATGAACATCCGTGTCAAAAAGTTACAAAAAGAGCAGTAAATTAACCTGTAAAATGGTGAAAATGGAAATAATAGCAATGAAATAAAAAAAAACGCAAAGAATTAAGTTGACAAAGCTAAAAATCTATTATTTGTGATAGTGAATAAAATTGTTTACTCCTTAGAAAGACTGATGAGAAAAAAGTATGACCCCCCAAATTTTTTTTTTGAAGTAAAAGAAGACAAAATCACATATCCTACAGATACTAAAAAGTAAAAACAGGATATTGTGAACAACATTTTGCCAATATCAATATTTATATAAAAAAGTAAATTGCTAGCAAAACAATTTACCAAAATTAAAATAAGAAAAAATAAAAAATCTCAATGATTTCATGTCTACTGAAGTATTTAATCCATAACTAAAATCTTCTACAGAACAAAAAAAGAAATTAATTCAGATCCAGTCTGCCTTGTCAGTGAACTATTTCAAACATTTAAGATTTAACAACAATCTTACACAAACTCTTTCAGAGACTAGGGAAAGAGATAACAGTCCCATAATTGCTTTATAAGACCAGCATAATGTTGAAAACAAAAGATGAAAGGGGCATTATAAGAATAATAAATTATAGAGCAGTTGCAAAATTCTAGACAAAGTATTAAAAAACCAAACCATTGCCGTTGAGTCAATTTTGACTCATAGTGACCCTAAAGGACAGAGTACAACTGCCCCATAAGGTTACCGAGGAGTGGCTGGTGGATTTGAACTGCCGACATTTTGGTTAGCAGTTGTAGGTCTTAACCACTGCACCATCAGGGCCCTCAAACAAAGTATAGACAAATGTAAATTAAGAATATATAAATAAAAAGATGACACATCATGACTAAATTGAGTTACTTCAGAAATGCATGTTTGATTTAGCATTAAAGTAATTCATATTCACAGGATGAAGGAGAAAAAAAAATGAGTGTATCAATAGACAGCAGAAGCACTTGAAAAAATTGAAAACCCGTTCATGATTACAAACAAAAAAACCTCTTAAGAAACTCAGACTAGATGAAAAATTTTTTGACATAGTAATTTAGGCAAAAATTATATTTAATGATGAATTATCAAAAGCTTTTCATGTGTAAGAAAAAAATAAAGATGTCTGCTATCACCAACATTCTTTGACACTGAACTGGAGAACAAACCATTCCAATAAGGTAAGAAGCAGAAATAAAAGATACAAAGTTTGGAAAGAAAGAAATAAATCTTTTATTTATGATCATGAATACAAAAAATCCAAAAGAAACTACAAATAAACTATTGGAATTAATGAATGAATTTAACAAGGTCACTGGATGTTGCTGTTGTTGTTAGGTGCCTTCCAGTTGGTTCCAACTCGTAGTGATTCTATGTACAACAGAATGAACACTGCCCAGTTCTGTGCCATCCTCACAATTGTTGCTATATTTGAACATATTGTTGCAGCCAGTGTCAATCCATCTCCTTGAGGGTCTTCTAAAACCTGGCCCTTTACTTCACAAAGCATGATGTTCCTCTCCAGAAAATGGTCTCTCCTGACAGCATGTCCAAAATACTTAAGACAAAGTCTCACTATCCTTGCTTCTAAGTAGCATTCTGGCTGTACTTCTTCCAAAACAAGTTTGTTCATTCTTCTGGCAGCCCACGGTATATTCAATATATTTCACCAACGCCATAATTCAAATGCATCAATTCTTCTTTTGTCTTCCTTTTTCTTTGTCTAGCTTTCACATGCAATATGAGGAGAATGAAAATACCAAAGCTTGGGTCAGGCACACCTTCGTCCTCAGAGTAACACCTTTGCTTTTTAACACTTGAAAAAGATCTTTTACAGCAGATTTGCCCAATGCAATACATTGTTCGATTTCCTGACTTCTGTTTCTATGGTCATCAACTGTGGATTCAAGTAAAATGAAATCCTTAGCAACTTCAGTCTCGTCTCTATTCATCATAATGTTGCTTACTGGTCCAGTTGTGAGACTTTTTATTTTCTTTATATTGAGGTGTAATTCATACTGAAGGCTGTGGCCTTTACCTTCATCACGAAGTACTTCAAGTCCTCTTTGCTTTCAGCAAGCAAGGTTTTATCGTCTGCATATCACAGGTTGTTAATGAGTCTTCCTCCAATCCTGATGTCATGTTTTTCTTCATATAGTCCGGTTTCTCTGATTATATGCTCAGCGTACAGATCGAATAAAAATGGTGAAAGGACACAACCCTGACTCACACCATTCCTGACTTTAAACCATGCAGTACCCCTCATTCTGTTCGAACTACTACCTCTTGGGCTATGTACAGGTCCCGCACGAACACAAATAAGTGTTCTGGAATTCCCATTCCTCACAATGTTGTCCATAATTTGTTACCATCCACACAGTTGAATGTGTTTGCACAGTCTATGAAACACAGGTAAACATCTTTCCGGTATTCTCTGCTTTCAGCCAAGATCCATCTGACATCAGCAATGATAACCTTTATTCCCCATCCTCTTCTGACTCAGGCTTGAATTTCTGGCAGTTCCCTGTCACTGGTGCAAGGCCAATATAAAAACATTTGCAATTCTATTCACTATCAATAAATTAGAAAGTAGAATTCAAAATTATACCTTTGAAAATAGCTTTCAAAATATCAGATACCTAAGTCTAATGCAAGACCTCTAAAGATAAAACTACATTACTGAGAAAAATCAAAAACCTAAGTAAATGGAAGAATATCATATATCCATGGATTCATAAACTCAATGTTATAAAGATGTTATTTCTTCTTAAACTAATCTAAAGATCCAATAGAATCCCAATTAAATTTGTAAGAGGCTTTGTGGTACGTGTGTGTGTGTGTGTGTTTGGTGAACACTGACAAGCTGATTTTAAAATGTTTATGTATCTTAAACTCACAGAGAAGCTACCACCTGTCTGTCAGTTTGTTTTATTGTGATGGCTTGTGTGTTGTTTTGATGCTGGAAGCTATGCCACCAGTATTTCAAATACCAGTAGGGTCACCCATTGTGGACAGGCTTTGGTGGACTTCCTGGACTAGGAAGAAAAACCAAATGCTATGTTAAATTGCACTTATTGAAGGAAACAACTCACATTGAAGACCTGTTTTTCTTAGTAATAAAGAGGCAAGTGGGAAATGTGAAAAAAAATTAGGCTAGAATGACTGAGTGCCACTTGGGACATATCTATTGAGATCAAGTTATGAAAGAAACCAAGAACACTGGCAAAATTACTGCTGACTATTGACTGAAAAACTGAAGTCTGAAAGAGTGTGCCTTTTGTTATCTAATAGGCCAGCTGATAACAAGCACCATCCAAAACAGATCTGCTGAGTTGCGACATGCAAGATAATCCACGAGGTAGGGAAAGTAACAACAGAGTCTGTGAATGTTAATGCAACATTCACAAGCAGCACTAGGGTGGAACATGGTGGGTTCTTTTCATCTTCTTAGAGTGGCCATTCATTTTCCATATGGTCCATGAAACACCCAGAGTTTTGAGTAGTTTTACAGCTCGATGGCATGGAAAGCAAACCTTAAATTGCTTACCCAACAACCACAGAAATCATCCTTGCCCTGTCATGGGTTGAATTGTGTCCCCCCAAAATATGTCCATTGATTTGGCTAGGCCATGATTCCCAGTATTGTGTGATTGTCCACCATTTTGTCATCTGATGTGATTTTCCTATGTCTTGTAAATCCTACCTCCGTAATGTTAACGAGGCAGGACTCAACCTACAAGATTGAATTGTGTCTTGAGCCAATCTCTTTTGAGATATAAAAGAGAGAAGTGAGCAGAGAGACAAGGGGACCTCATACCACCAAGAAAGGAGTGCCGGGAGCAAAGCGCATCCTTTGTGCCTGGGGTTCCTGCACGGAGAAGCTCCCAGTCCAGTGAAAGATTGATGAGAAGGACTTTCCTCCAGAGCTGACAGAGAAAGAAAGGCTTCCCCTTGGAGCTGATGCCCTAAATTTGGACTTGTGGTCTACTAGACTGTGAGAAAATAAATTTCTCTTTATTAAAGCCAACCACTTGTCCTATTTCTGTTGTTGCAACACTAGATGACGAAGACACCCACTTAGTAAAATTAGTAAAATACCTACCTGATTCATAAGCTTCAAGGTTTCTCCCTAAGTGCTCCCCAATGGCAGAAGAAAATGAAGACTAAATCTCCCGGGCTCTGGCTGAGCAGCTTGAATTAGCTGAGGCAAACATAATATTGCTTTGAAGTCTGGTGTTTTGTCTTAAAATTTCATGCTTATTTTGCAGTCTACTCTATAGAACACCTATGTTTGACTTAATATGAGATATGTTTTACATTATGTGAAACAGAATAAAACTGATGTTCTTGGAAGCTATGTCAACCCCTGGAACACCTACATATCTCCATGGAAATATGCCCACATAAGTTGAAAAGCACTGCTGTAAGAAAAAGTCTTTACTAACTGTGAAAGGCCATAAGAGTATTATTTGTGATCATTGTAACTACTGTTTTTTTTAGCATAAGACCATTACTTTGGAGAGAAAATGAGTTAAGAAACCTACATGCAGCTACCTTTTCTCTGGGGCATCTGTTATAATGGGTAGATGCATTGTGGTGAGGTATGCAGTGGGTATGCACTGTGGGAGGTGCTAGCTGTTTGCTTCAGGGCCAAGCTGTCTTGGGATTTCTTTGCTTCCCATCTTGGCAATTTATGTTGCTGCCTGCTGCCTGACAGTGTGATCTTTTTCCCCTTAAAAACTTTAAAGGGTCTCAACAAATCACTGAACAAAGGGTTTCTATCAAAGCCAAGAATGTCAGACACTACTTGACAATTTAAGTACATATGCACTTACCATGAGTTATTTACCTGCCTCCTAATCACATGATCCATAAACACCATTGTAAGAAAAAGAGAAACTAATTAAAAATTAGCTCACACAAATCAATAACCCTTCCAAAGATGATTAGCAGAAAGGAGAACTAGGTGACCAATAAATCAGTTAAATGTAAGATTAGATCCTCTCTTCCACCCTGGGGCTACAGAGCAGAAGACACAAAATTGTTTAGCAACATGAAATAAATAATGCCTTATGACTAAGGGGAGACTTCAAGTCCTTTACTTACCAGAAGAATGCATCTTAAATATCTGGTGATTTTGTTTCTGCTTCTCCTCTAAAAATATTCCACAGCCCAAAAGGAAAAAAAGTCCTAGGGCAGAAAGGCCTATATGGAAGACAGTTGATAAGATTAAGGGGGGCTACGTTCAAATTTCAACTCCACCACTTACTGGCTGCATGACTTCCGGAAAATGACTTAATTTTTCAGCATCTTGGTTATCTCATTTGTAAAATAGGAATATAATACATATCTCACAGGGTTGTTTTATGGAACAAATAAGGTAATGTATATAAAGTGCTTCTGGCAGTGCATTTGTATATGATACCACAAAAAAAAAAAAAAAGTTGCCACTGAGTTGATTTTGACTCACAATGACCCTGTAGGACAAAGTAGGACTGCCCCATAGGGTTTCTAAGGAGTACCTGGTGATTTTGAACTGCTGAACTTTTGGTTAGGAGCCTTAGCTCTTAACCACTGTATCACCAGGGTTTCCTTATGTATGAAAAATGGGAAATATAGTTTAGGGGTAATGAGCACTGGTGTGGGTGACACACTGAGCAGGATTTAGGTTCTGACTCTTCCACTTGCTAGATGTGTGATCTGAAGCCTGATTCTTAACCACTCTGACCTCAGTATCTCAATCTCTAAAATGGGGATACTAAAATGCACCATGCAAGATTGATGGGTAACATAGTGCCTGACAAACTACAAGAACTTAGTAAATGAGTACTTACTCGTACTATGTTCTAGCTTTATTTTTCCAAACTATTGAATATACGTGCTTATTAATGGAATGTGACTGGTAAAACATATTTATTATATTATTGATTATTCATTAATCACTATTGAATCATAAACTACATTTGTCTATAATTACTTAGCAACACATAAGCATGTGGACAAGAATATCATTTCACTATGTCAATGCAGTAGCTGATACCGTTTGGGGCAGGCAGGCTCGATGCAAAGTTCCTCTAGGGAGGCAGGCATGGGGAATGCAGAGGGTAAGTAAGTGCCTGCCTACATAGAGTTAATGATGTACACCATGAATTAAACCATAATTATAAATAAATAAAATTGAAAGCTGAATATACTGCATGGTATCAAAGAAGAAACTTGCTCTTGAACTAGAGCAGCTAAAGTGAATGGAAGAAATGATGAAGTAAAAGAGCTAAACAGAAGATTTCAAAGGCAGCATGAGAAAACAAAATAAAATATTATAATGAAATGTGAAAACATCTGGAGTTCGAAAACCAAAACGGAAGAACACACTCAGCATTTTTCAAGGTAAAAGAACTGAAGAAAAAATTCAGGCCTCAAGTTACAATTTTGAAGGATTCTACGGGCAAAATTTTGAATGATGCAAGAAGCATCAAAAGCAGATGGAAGGAATACACAGAGTCACTGTATCAAAAAGATTTGGTCAATGTTCAACCATTTCAAGTGGTAACATATAATCAAGATCAGATGGTATTGAAGGAAGAAGTCCAAGCTGCCCTGAAGGCACTGGTGAAAAACAAGGCTTCAGGATTTGAAGGAATACCAACTGAGATATTTCAACAAAGGAATGAAGGGCCGGAGGTGGTCACTAGTGTATGCCAAGAAATTTGGAAGACCACTACCTGGCCAGCTGACTGGAAGAGATCCATATTTGTACCCATTCCAAAGAAAGTTGATCCAACAGAATGCAGAAATTATAGAACAATACCGTTAATATGACACACAAGTAAAATTTTTTATGATGATCATTCAAAAGCAGCTGCAGCAGTACATTGACAGGAAATGGCCAGAAATTCAAGCTGGATTCAGAAGAGAATGTGCAACAACTGATATCATTGCTGATGTCAGATGGGTCTTGGCTGAAACCAGAAAAAACAGAAAAATGTTTACCTGTGTTTTATTGACTGTGCAAACCCATTTGACTGTGTGGATCATAAAGTATGGATAACAGTACGAAGAATGGGAATTCCAGAACATTTAATTGTGCTGATAAGGAACCTGTATATAGATGAAGAAGCAGTCATTCCAACAGAGCAAGGGCATACTGCATGGTTTAAAATAAAGAAAGGTGTGCATTGGGGTTGCATCTTTTCACCATATTTATTCAATCTGTATGCTGAGCAAATAATTCAAGAAGCTGGACTATATGAAGAAGAGCAAGGCATCAGGATTAGAGGAAGGCTTATTAACAACCTGTGCTATGCAGATGACACAACCTGGCTTTCGAAAAGAGAAGAGGACTTGAAGCACTCATGGATGAACATCAAAGACTAGAGCCTTTAGTATGGATTACACCTCAACAACAACAACAAAAAAAAACCTCACAACTGGACCAAATAAGTAACATCATGATAAATGGAGAAAAGACTGATGTTGCCAAGGATTTCATTGTATTTGAATCCACACTCAATGCCCATGGAAGCAGCATCAGGAAATCAAATGATGCATTGCATTGGGCAAATCTGTGGCGAAAGACCTCATTCAGGTGTTAAAAAGCAAAGACACCACTTTGAAGACTAAGGAGTGCCTGAGCCAAGCCCTGACATTTTCAAACCCCTCATATGCATGTGAAAGCTAGACAATGAATAAAGAAGACTGAAGAATAATTGATGCCTTTGAATTATGGTGTTGTTGAAGAATATTGAATATACTATGGACTGCCAGAAGAATGAACAAGTTGGTCTTAGAAGAAATACAGCCAGGGTGCTCCTTGGAAGTGAAGACAGAGAGATTTCGTCTCATATACTTTGGACACGTTATCAGGAGGAATCATCCCTGGAGAAAAGATTATGCATAGTAAGTGTGATGTTTAAGATTGTGCGTCGGCTTGGCTGGGTCATGATTCTCAGTGTTTATATGTGATCATTCCCATGACGGGATCTGGTGTGAGTGGCCAGTCAGTAGAAAGGGAGTTCCCATGGGCACATAGCCTGTGTCCAAGTATAAGTGTACATTCTGGCTTTTGCCTTCTCTGGATCCTGCAGCTGCCTCCTGTTCATCTGACATCTGGTTCTTGGGACTTGAGTTAGCAGCTTACCTGTTGATTTTGGGATTCATTGATCTTCACAGACTGTGAGCAAGAACCCTGCTCTCTGACCTGCTGATCTTGGGTTCACCAGCCCCTGCAGCTGCATGAATCAGGAGAAGCCTCTCTATTCTGATCCACAAATTGGGATGTTCCAGCCTCTACAATCCCATGAGCCATTTCCTTGACATAAATTTCTCTCTCTCTATATATATATTTATATGCTTTCTGGTTTAGCTTCTCTAGAAAAACAGCCTTAGACATTTGGTACCAAGAGTGGTTCTAGAGAAACAAAATTATAAGGATGAGTTTTCTAAATTGGTTCTCAAGTTTGGTTAGTCTTAAAGATGACTCTGCTTCCAGAAATAAAGAGGGCATTGCTATCCATGGCATGAGGTGGCAATTCAAATACGCAAAATATCATCACCAATACATCAAGTATTGGTGAAAGGTGAGACTCTGAGTGAATGCATATATGATACCTTTCTGCAATTTTTTTCATAATGAGAAGTATAAGGAAGCTGACTGGTTGGTCCTACTTTCGCTAGACAAACTGGTGAAAGAAAGAGATGTGCTCAGGGCTTCAGAGTCAAAGCTCAAGTGCCACATAAACAAACTCAAAATTTCCACTTGTGCTTTGAATGAAAGCCTTATTTCTTATAGTAACAGAGCTGATATTTCCAAAAACCAAACCCAGAGTCTTATTGTAAGGGTGGCTGAATTACAATGCCAGCTCAATTGCCAACCTAGAGAGGTATCGGAAGTTAAAGTGAGGGCATTGATTGGAAAGAAATGGAATCCTGAAACTTGGGATGGGGACATACGGGCAGATAATCAGGAAGTTGGAGACCTTAAGCCTCCAAATTCCATTGAATAGCTACTGCCAACAAAACCACACCTGTATGAAGAGATTACTTCATGTTTGTCTGCTACACCACCCTGCCCAGAAAACCCATTAGCCCCTCCACTCTCATCTAATGAGATTAGCCCTAGCCCAGCTGCCTCTAAAGGCCCTTGCCTGAGCCATTGCCTGGGGTATTACCCGAGGAAGATGCTTTACAAGACAATGCTGAATGTCCTCAAAACAATTCCACACTACTGATTTTGGCTTCTAGGCCTATAACTAGACTTAAGTCCCAGTGAACCTCAAATGGTGAAGTACAAAGTGTGATCCATGTGGAGGTACATTACACTCCGAAAAAACAGCTTGACTTTTCTAAAATGTACAAACAGAAACAGGGGGAATATATGTGGGAATGGCTATTAAGGGTGTGAGATAATGGTGCAAGGAATGTAAAGTTGGATCAGACTGAGTTTATTGATATGAGTCCACTAAGTACAGATTCTTCATTCACTGTTTCAGCTTGAGAAGTTAGGAAAGGATAATAGTTTATTTGGTTGTGTTGCTGAAGCATGGATTACAAGGTGGCCTATGCTAAATCAAGTTGAAGTACTAGACCTGCCTTGGTATACTGTAGAAGAAGGTATCCAAAGGCTTAGGGAAACTGGCATGGTACAGTGTATTTATCAGGTTAGACCCACAGGGCCACACATGGAGTGCCCAGAGGACATACCTTTTACCGCAACCGTGAGGAAAAAATTTTTGAGGGGAGCTTCAGAATCCTTGAAGACTGCAGTGATTGCTAACTTATGCAAATCAGATTTGACAGTGGAAACTGCCCTAACTGATTTAAGACACCTAACTACAATGGGCAGATTGAACTCTGTGGTAGTAGGGTCCAAGTGGCTGTACTCAATTGACAAAGACAAGGTGGGCATGGTTACAGTAATGGACAATGGAGTCAAAGCAGTAATCTGAATAGTCTGACTCCTATGGACTTAAGGTGTTGGCTACTTAGCCATGGTGTCTCTAGGAGTGAAATAGATAGAAAATGTACTAAATATTTACTTGATCTGTAGAAATGAATGCCTTCTAGGTCAGGTAAACAGCAGTCTAACTTGAATCACCAGAATAGAGATTCATGGCCCCTGAACCAATTCCCAGACTTGAGCAAGTTTAAAAACCCACAACCCCTTGAATAAAGGGGAGGCTGGGTCCCCGAGAAGAATGATTCCAATAAACTGCCAAAAATTTATACTGTTAACCCCTGTCCCAGTTTCCCCAAAGGGATTTATGGCCTTTTACAAGACTGACTATTCATTAGGGAAAAGGAAATAATCAGGCTCTTTGGGGATTACTGGATATTGGCTCTAAACAGACACTAATTCCAGGATACCCAAAATGTCATTGTGGCCCACCAGTCAGAGTGGGGGCATGTGGAAGTCAGGTTATTAATGTAGTTTTTGTTCATGCCTATATCACAGTAGGTTCAGTGGGTCCCCAAACCAATCCTGTAGTGATTTCCCCAGCTCCAGAATGCATAATTGGAATAGATATACTCAGCAACTGGCAGAAACCCCACATTGAGTCCCTGACAAATGGAGTAAGGGCTATTATGATAGGAAAAGCCAAGTGGAAGTCATTAGAACTGCCCCTACCTAGGAAAATAGTAAACCAAAAGCAATACTGCATTCCTGAAGGGATTGTTGAGATTACTGCCACCATCAAGGACTTGAAGGATGCAGGGGTGGTGATTCCTACCACATCCCCATTCATCTTGCCTATTTGGCCTGTGCAAAAAACATATGGATCTTGGAGAATGAAAATAGATTATTGAAAGCTTAACCAGGTGGTGACTTCAACTGCAGCTGCTGTTTAAGGTTTGGTTTCACTGCTTGAGCAAATTAATACATCTCCAGGTACCTGGTATGCAGCTATTGATATGCCTAACACCTTTTTCTCCATACCTGTTTTGAAGGACCATTAAGAGCAGTTTGCCTTCATCTGGCAAGGCCAGCAATACACCTGCAGTTGCCTACTTTAGAGTTACATCAACTCTCCAGCCCTGTGTCATAATTTAGTCCAGAAGGACCTTGATCACCTTTCCCTTCCACAAGATGTCACACTGGTCCATTACATCGATGACATTATGCTGATTGAACCTAGTAAGGAAGAATTGTCAATGGCTCTGGACTTATTGGTAAAACACTTGCGTGTTAGAGGGTGGGAAATTAATCCCACAAAAATTCAGACGCCTTCCAACTCGGTGAAATTTCTAGGAGTCCAGTGTTGTGGGGAATGTCACGATATTCCTTCTTCCACCACCCATTCCATATTCCTTTTGCCCTCAGCAGATACCTCAGTTGGTCATAGTTCTTTGCCTCGTGGGGTGATCCAAACCTTCATTCCTGAAGGATCTGGGCTGTTAGTAGTCATGTCAAAATTGGTTTGTTGTAGTTGCCCATTGAATTTAATCACTTGGCAAGGGAATACTAAGAGATGCCCTAAGGAATCTCCTGCATCCTAGACATACTCTTCTTTACCTCCATCATGCAATATAAATCTGATTTCCTATTGGTTATCAGGATCAATCACACCAGCCAGTATGGTAACTGCCCTCTTTGCCTGTTGATCCAGAGGCATAAGGACACCAAAGTGGGCAGATGTCATTCTTAGCTTCCAGTTCAGTGGAATCAGTGATGTGTCTCCAGGTGGGAGCATTCCTTCCTTTGGAACTAACACCTCTAGACCTGCAGAGCATAAATTTGTGGGGACAGGAAGCAAAAGCCTTGTGAGTGGGTCACTAAGGATAATAGTGAGTGGTGCCCCTTCCATTTCCACCAATTGATTCCTGGACCCATGAATCCTGGCTATGGGTTAAACAACACTATATACTGGACACTGGTTTAGAACATATACAGTCTCCTGGAGAACATTGCCCCAACTCTGCAAGGCATTGCCAACTAATTGGCACCATAATTATGTATTTAGTCCATTTCATCATTCTATCAAGCCAGCCGCTTCAGGATGATAGGGAACATGGTAAGACCAGTGAATTCCATGAGCATGGTCCCACTGCTGCACTTCATTTGCTGTGAAGTGAGTCCCTTAACCATGTGTGGGATGCCATAACTGTGGAAAAGACATTCTGTAAGTCCACAAATGGTAGTTTTGGCAGAAGCATTGCCTGCAGATAAAGCAAATTCATATCCAGAGTAAGTGTCTATTCCAGTAAAGACAAAACGCTACCCTTTCCATGATGGAAGTGGTACAGTGTAATCAACTTGCCACCAGGTTGCTGGCTGATCACCTCAAGGAATGGTGCTGTGTCAGGAATTCAGTGTTGGGCTCTGCTGCTGGCAGATTGGGCACTCAGCAGTGTCTGTAGCAAAGTCAGTCTTGGTGAATAGAAGTCCATGTTGCTGGGCCTATGCATAACCTCCATCCCTGCCACCATGGCCACTTTGTTCGTGAGCCCACTGAGCTGGGGAAAAAGGATGACTGGTTTCCACAGAATGTGTCATCCTATCCACTTGATTGTTAAAATCATCCTCTGCTGAGGTCATCCTTTGGTAAGCATTCACGTGAGACACAAATATCTTCTTCAGCCCACTCAGAGAGGTCTATCCACATACCTCTTCCCCATAAATGCTTGTCTCCAATTTTCCAATCATGTTCCTTCCAAGTCCCTGACCTCCCAGCCAAACCATTGGCAGCAAAACAGAACAAAACACTGCCCAGTTCTGCACCATCCTCACAACTGTTGTTATGCATCAGCTCATTGTTGCAGCTACTGTGTCAATCCATCTCCTTGACTTGGATTCACAATCAACACCCAAAAAAGCAAAGTCAAGAAATCAAATGACTCATTGCATTGGCCAAATCGACTGCAAAAGACCTCTTTAAAGTGTTGAAAAGCAAAGATGTTACTTTAAGGGCTAAGGAGCACCTGACCCAAGCCATGATGTTTTCAGTCATCTCATAAAACCCCAAAACCCAGTGCTGTCGAGTCGATTCAATCATCTCATATGTATATGAAATGAATAAGGAAGACTGAAGAAGAATTGATGACTTTGAATTATGGTGTTGGTGAAGAATATTGAATACACCATGGACTGCCAAAAGAACGAACAGATCTGTCTTGAAAGAAGCACAACCAGAATTCTCCTTAGAAGCAAAGACGTTGAGATTACGTCTCATGTACTTTAGCCATGTTATCAGGAGAGACCAATCTCCGGAGAAGATCATCATGCTTGATAAAGGAGAGGATCAGTGAAAAAGAGGAAGACCCTCAAGGAGATGGATTGACACAGTAGCTGCAACAATGAGCTGATGCATAACAACAGTTGTGAGGATGGTGCAGAACTGGGCAGTGTTTTGTTCTGTTTTGCAAAAGGTCTCTGTGAGTTGGAACTGACTCGACGGCACCTAACAACAACAACATGAACAAATTAATCACCAAACTCATTGCTGTTGAGTCGATTCCTACTCATAGCGACCCTATAGCACAGAGTAGAACTGCCCCATGGGTTTCCAAGGAGTGCCTGATGGATTTGAACTGCAGAATTTTTGTTAGCAGCCATAGCTCTTAACCATTATGCCACCAGGGTCTCCATATCACCTAGTAATGTTTGGGTATTGTGCAAGATATTAGCATTTGAGTACAGACCCATTCCTGGCCTTCTGTAGTCTACTATGAACTTGCAGAGGGCTAGGAACATGGGAAACTATGTTTTCCAGACTCAGTTGCTAGCATAATTCCAGATGTGTTCTGCCAACAGGAGGGACTCGATTGAGATCGAAAGGTAGGAGAAAGGTAGGAGTCATTCTGCTTTTGGAGCTGTCAGCAACAGTGGCTTCAGCAATACCTGTTTCAAATAGTGGATCCAGTAGTAGCAATGGTGAGTGAGGGTCACTCAGCTCCTGCTAAATGACAGAGATGGCAGTTTGAGGAATATCAACTGTGAGTGTGTGCTCTTGGGCTCCTGTGAAGTACTGGTGACCTCCTACAGTACTTCATCTCTGGATAACAACACAAACCCCTTTCATTTCTCCAGCCTTTCTAACAGTTTTGTCATCTAATACCCTGCATTAAATTCCTGTCAACTTCAAAAACTGAATTGCTTTTTTTTTTTTTTTTATTGGAAGCTATATACTATCATATCTAGGACAAATATTTCTGAGTTCTGGGGCAGCCAGCCTTTTGTGTGTTCTATCCTGCTCTATATAACTAGTAGTTATGATGAAGGACTTCTCATGAGGCTGAATAGCTACCACACTGGAGATATCAAAGACTTGTATATGTGTTATAGAAAAACAATATGAGATGAATTTGCAACTTTGCCATGTCTCTAATGTTAGGGCAGTGGTTATGAAGGAGTAGAGGAATGAGAGTAGTTACATTTGAGTGGATTTGGATGACTCTAATAATCTCGAGTCCCCACATTACCCTGAGCTTCCTTTGCCTGTAGGAGCAGTCCTTCTTCCTCTATTTGAGAAAACCAGACACCCTTTGTTGAAGAGCATTAAATACTTAAGGATGCTTATTGTCTTAGCCACTTTGTGCTACTATAACAAAAATACCACAAGTTGGTGGCTTTAACAAACAGAGATTTATATTATCACAGTTTCGGAGGCTAGAAGTCTGAATTCATGGCACCAGCTCTAGGGAAATGCTTTTTCTCTGTTGGCTTTGGTATCTCGTCCCTTATCAGCTTCTGTGCCTGTATTCCTTGGAGATCTTCATGAGCCATGGCATCTATCTTCCCCCATCTGTGCTTCCTTCTCTCTCTGCCTAAACTGCTCTTTTTATATTTCAGATGGGATTGATTTAAAACGCACCCTACACTAATATGACCTCATTAAAATAACAGAGAAAACCCTCTTCCCAAATGGGATTACATTCACACGTATAGGGATTAAGATTTATAACACACATTTTTGGGGGACACATTCAGTTCAGAACACCTATTCTTCTTGATATACACCCCAAACTTGTGTTGTCAAGTCGATTCCAACTCACAGCAACCTTATAGGACAGAGCAGAATTGCCCCATAGGGTTTCCAAGGAACTGCTGGTGGATTTGAATTGCTGCTGACTGTTTGCTTAGCAATCATAGATCTTAACCACCATACCACTAGGGCTCCAATATACACCCCACCAACCTCTATTTGAAATCCCTGGGAGATACAAAACAAACAAAAAAATCTGTAAAGGACAGTTCTCTGACACACATACGGTTGCCATACTTAGAGCTGACTCCAGAGCGACTGGTCACTGGTTTTAACTTCCACTTTAATTAGACCAGATACCCCAGGGATGCCTCAGGGGAACAAGTATGAAGTCTCGGTGTGGAGGAGGTAAGTTGCTAACCAGAAGTATTGGTAAGATTTTGACAATTTATATCAGCAGAGGCTGTGAAATGGGCGTGAGAATATACTCTCTGCTAAAAAAAAAAAAAAAATTTTCTTTTTTTTTCGATCAAGGAAGGTAAAAACATTTTATACTGGAACAATTTATTGATACGACTACTGTGCAGTAAAGAATTTAACTTTACCCAAAGAGTTTTGTCTTTGTCCTTGGTTTCTGAAAGATAACCTCTAAAATCTTAGAGTTTTCCCAGTAACTGAAGTGTCTTTGATGAGCCTTGCAGACCATATTTGAGGGCTTGTGCTGATGAGGTGCATCCTGGGTGGGATCAGCCAGACCAGAAAGCCCTCTCTGTGATATCAGCTGGCTTCAGGGAGGAGGGGTGGCATGATTCAATCAATCGTGCCTAAGTAATGAAGCCCCAAAAAGGCTCTGGACATGGAAGCTCCATGGGCTTCCTGGATGGTGATAGACACTGATGCATGTGGGAGGGTAGTGTGTTCCTTTTTGGGACATGGAAGCTCAGTATTGGTAGCTCTATGAGAACTTGATGTATGCATCTCTTCATGTGCATCTTTTGTCCTGTAATAAAACTGTAATCACAAGTATAACACTTTTCGTGGGTTCTGTAAATCATTCTAGTAAATTATTGAATCTAAAGGAGTAAGTAGTAAGTCAGAAAATCAGAAGCGAGGGGGACTGTGGACCCCTGAGCTTACAGTTGGTGTCCTGACAGAGTAGAGGGAACCTCATATTTATAGCCAGCAGGTCAGAGATGAGGTCATCCTGAGGACTCCCAAGTTTGTGGCTGGCATCTGAGGTCTTGGGCGGACTTGGCAGTTTGAAGGACTGTGCCTTATAATTTATGAGGTCCAGCCTAGCTTCAGGTGGTTAGGATCAGAGGAGGAATTGTTACATGTATATCTAATGTCAGAAAAGAAGTGAAACAGAGAGGGACAGAACTGATAATAAATTGATTTGGACTGATTAACACAATTTGGTACCAGAGAAGTAAAAAGTGGAATTTCGTCTTTTCCATGCAATTACACTTACCAGACTTTCAGTATTTCATGTTAGTCCAAAAAACTGGGATTGGATCAAGCAGCTTATTTCATTGATTGACTGAAACCTCAACTTAGAGGCCTCTAATATTTAAATCTAGAATGTTCCTGGAATGATGAAGAGCAATGGTTCTCTAGATTGCAAATTAGAATCGCTGGAAGGCTTGTTAAAACACAGCTTGCTGGGACTCATACCCGGAGTTTCTGCTTCGGTGGACCTAGGTTGGGGCTACAGAACTGACATTTTAACAAGTACCCAAATGATGCTGGGGCAACTGGTATAGGGGCCACATTTTGAGAATCATCTAGACAAGTACAGAGGACACTTCTTTCACCAAGGTACTTCTCAATTTCTTGGTAATCCAAGCATCCATTAGAAAGGTTTATAGTAGATGTCCTCTGCAGAGTAGGAATGATGGTTGGGAGAGACCACCACTGAAATGGGCTCCTTAATGTCAATGGAGATAATAGAATCCTGCAGTAGTGGAGGACCAGTGGCAGTAGTTAAACACCAGATACAAGATAAGGTATAAGTAACATAATAGGCAGCAAAGTCAGAGAGTAATCAAAACTTTTTTACTCACTGATTTTTGGCTGTGGCTGAGTAATCACAGTATTCCTAGGGATGGAAGAGATGGACAGCCTATTAAAATATTGTTCAATCTACATAACACAAAAAAACTTTGTGCATGGTAGTCAGAACTCTGACTTAAGCTGTCACAACGAACTCTTTTTCAGTTTCCATACTTAACACCAGTTTACAAACTGAGTCACTTTATTAAAGAGGAGATCAAGTTTCCTTGCAATACTGCTACAAGTAATATCGTAAATTACCTTTGCTAAAGCGATTGAGGAAAGGGAGATAAATACTCAGACTTTTGACAAATTAATAAAAACTCGCTCTGATTTAACACTAATCTCTGGGGACCTAAAAATGCTACCATGGTCCAACCATCCAAGTACGGGCTTATTGAGATCAGGTGTCAAATGGAATTTTAGTCTAAGACTTTCTCAAAGTAAGCTCCAGTGATTACACATATACATCCTGTGGTTATTTCTTCAGTTCTTAAAATTATAGTTGAAATAGGCATTCTTAGGAAATATTAAAATCCCCACATTGGCTTCCTGACCTGTGCAGTCAGATCTATTATTAAGATCCAACCAGAATCCACTGAAATGTCAATACTAACAAAAATAGAAAATCAAAGGTAATACTTCATCGCTGGGGGCATTTCAGAGAGCAGTACCAATATCAAAGATTTGGAAGATGTAAGGTAGTGATTCCTGCAACATCTCCACTGAACTTACTTTTTGACTTGTGAAAAAGTCCAACACATCCTGGAGAATGTGCATCATCATAAACCTAACCAGGTGTCAATTCCAACTGCAGTTTCTGTTCCAGATTGATCTTTTAATTGGAGTAAATCAACACAGCTCCTGGCATCTGGGACAGAGTTATTGAGCTATAAAATGTTTTTCATACACTGTTCAGCCAGGACCATGAGCAGTAGTTTGTTTTCATCTGACAGTGACAACTATACACCTTTACTATGTTATCTCAGGGTTCTGCCTTTTTTGTTGTTGTCTTTAATAATCTAGGCCACAGGAATGTTGATCATTTGCTATTTCATAAATATCACACTTATCTCCTACATGGATGACATCATGCTATTTGGACATCATAATAAGCAAGAAGTGTCCTAAATGACTTAATATAACACATAAATTCCAGTGTAGAAGATACATTCATGAACACTAAAGGTCATCTGGTAAAGTTTCTTTGTGTACAGTGATCAGACGTGAACAAAATGAAAGACAAATTTCACTCCTTATACAACCTACTAGTAAGAAAGGAGCACAGTGCTTAGTGGCCTTATTTGGATTTTAGAAACAATACATATTATATTTATGATGCTACTTTGATTCAATTACTAATTAAGCCATAAGCTTAGCAGTTTTGAGAGGTGCCTAGAGTAAGAAAAGAATTTTCAATACGTCCAGTATGCAGTACAAGCTTGTCTTCACTGGGTCCTTGTGACCTAATAGACTAGATGATGCTGAGAGTGTGTATTTGTTTACATACTGTAATGATAGAGACATTGTATAAATACTGTATATTGTTGTCATAGGCTGGGTTTTCTAGAGAAGCATATAAATACATATACAGAGATATTTATATCAAGGAAATTGCTCACGTGATTATAAACGTCCTAAGTTGGTTTATCAGTATAGAGGCTTCTCTCAATTCATGTAGCCACAGCGGGTGGCAAACCCAAGACTGGCATGTTGGAGAGTGGGGTTCCAAATCTCAGGCTGTGAAGATTGATGAATTCCAAGATCAGGAGACAAGCTGACAGCTCGAGTCCCAAGAGCTGGAGGTCAGATGAACAGAAGGCAGCACAGGATTAGGAATGAGCAAAAAAGCCAGAACGTCTACTTATGTTTGGATGCAGACCACACCCCCAGGGAAAATCCCTTTCAATTGATTGGCTACTCACAGCAGATTCAATCATGGGAGTGATTCCATATAAACACTGAGAATCATGGCCCAGCCAAGCTGACATACAATCTTAACCCTCACAATTATATAGAGTAAGTATTGTATAGAGCCTATGGCAAGCCCAGATAGATGAATGGGATAAGGTTTTTGGGATAGGATTTTGGGAACAAATTCATATTATCTTCAGAAATAATGACTCTCCTTTAGAACAACAGTGCCTGGCTTGATACGAGGCATAGTAATGGTCTGAATCGCCAAGAATGGGACACCAAGTGACAAGAATTTGGCTTATCTGATCCACCAACCCGGGGGGGGTAGCAACACTTCATTGCCCAGTGGAGGTAGATACATAAGACAGAACTTGAGCAGGTCCTGAGGCACAAGTAGATTGCATGACCTCGAAATGATATGAAAGCTATTTTTGCTACATTGCTGACTCAGTCTCAACCTTCTACGACCCCATATGATCTTGGTTGCACCTATTCAGCACTGCCTTTGTAGTGTGTAAGTAGCCATACACAGTATGTAAATAAATGAAAGTGGCTGCATTCTCGTAAAATCTTGTTTGTAAAAGCAGGAAGTGGGCCAGTTTGGCCCACCACCCATAGTTTTCCGAGCCCTGTCCTAGAGCATTCCTTTTAAGTAGTTCACTAAAGAGAGAGAGAGAAAAAAAATCAGGCCTGAATTTACTAATTATTCTGCATAATATGCTAGACTAACTGGAAGAGAAGTGTTGCAATATTACCAAAAACCAAAATCAAACCCAGTGCCATTGAGTCGATTCTGACTCACAGCAACCCTATAGGACAGAGTAGAGCTGCCCCATAGAGTTTCCAAGGAGTGCCTGGCAGATTCAAACTGCAGACCCTTTGATTAGCAGCTGTAGCACTTAACCACTACACCACCAGGATTTCCGTTGCATTATTACAGACCCACTAAAGGCAGTTCCAGAAGACAGAAGGGAACTTTCCCAAAGAGCAGAAATTCAAACAGCGTATCTAATTGACACTACTTTGCTGGAGAGATGATAGATCTACATTGTATGAAGCTACATTGATCCACAAAGTTTAGATAACAATTTGTTCAGAAGGTCAGGGCTTGGAGAGAAAAATGTTGGCAATTTGTTAAAGAAATCTATAGTTGAGCTATGTGAATAGACATCTAAGGATGGGCACAGATTGTGATTATATTTGCATCTGAAACCAACAAAGGGCATTGACAACAGAATAATATCACAATAATCAGGGAGATAAGACTGATCATTTTGTTGAGGTCAGTCAACCTTTTTCTTTAACCTGGTGCTGCTGTATGGTAAAGTGGGTATAGTGTTAGGGGAGGAAGACGATGCACGTATTCAACCACATGGATTTTTCCTCACCAGGGTTGACCTGGCTACTGCCTATGCAGCATTCTCAGCCTACCAACAAAAGAAACTGATATTGATCCCACAATATAGCACCATTTCTTGGGAAGATCAAGCCATCCATCCGGCGACAGATTGATTACATGATCTTTTGCCTCATGCAGTTGGCAATGGTTTATTCCAGCAGATCAGACACTTATTCTTGATATGAACGTTACTTCCGTATCAGCAATGCTTCTGCCAGAACTTCTAAACATGGACTAATGGAATGACTTTAGGGTTGTAACATGCCACAGAACATTGCTTCTGACCACACAATTTTATAGCAGAAGAAATATGACTAAGGCTTGACACCATGAAATTCTTTGTTTCTCCATTATCTTGAAGCAACTGGCCTTATAAAATGTAGGAAGGGCCCAAAATGACGCCATGCAGGAGGAAAGACATTGTAAGATTGGGTGTTGTCCGACCAGATCTGGAATATATTTTGGACATCATGCTATTTCTTCCGTGGTCATGTTTTATAAGTGATGTCAAGTGAGAGCATTGATAAAGAGGATGAGAGGAAAAAAAAGTTAACAGAGATCCTCTGAGGAGGGGTAGCCTATGTTGGAAATGGTCAAATTTTATTTCAACACATTTGCTCTCAGGACATTTCTTTTAAGTGTATTTCTAAGGTGATAAGAAGACAAACACTTCCAAAATAAAATTAGCATAATGAAGCAGAACAGGAGTACTATTTTATCTAGCAGATGTGAACCCCTGTTAATATAAATTTGGAACTATTTCATTATTAATAACTGTGTGAATGCAGCAAACTGATTTAAGTAATGGCTTCTTGGTAAAATACTACATTATAAATCATATATGCCAATGGTTTCTCAGGATTCCTACTTGCACTTCTGGTACCATTATTCTTTTTATAGTTAACTTTTAATTGTTGATAGTTCTCTATTTCCTTCCTCCAATATTCTTGTATTTTATAAGCTACTCTGTTGCTGTAGTATTGGGATTTTGGAAATTTTATTTTCTGCTTAATTTTTAATTTTTGTTGCACACTCTAGTCTCATTGTTATATCTACCTCCGTTCTCTAAGATAATGATAGCTCAGACAGAGGATGATAAAGTACACATATTACCAGTCCTAAATATCACTTTCAAAAAGTCATTGTGTTACATGGAATATCAAAGTGTTTCTAATCACACCTATAAATCTTCGGAATGTGATTAGACTATGTAAGTCAAAATAATGACTACCATAATATGCCTGGAATTGGTGCACAATAAAACACTCAATTTGTAAACTTACAGAACCTAAACGTTTTGCTATTATATCATAGAATTTCAAGCAAAAGAACAATGCCATTTTTTAAATGAAGCTTTTAAAATGAATGTGTTGCATGCTGCCTTGTACAGTGATACCTCAATTAACAAATACTCTGGAAACAGAACTCTTTTATGGAGAAACACACAATTTGAAAAAAAAAAAACCATCAATCATGCTAAGTAGAGCTGCCTAAGATTATAGCTTCTGCACAAAAATCCTTCAGTGTTCCTGTCTATGTGTCAGGTCTGAATTGAAGGTAAGTAAAGCAATTAAAAAAAAAAGTTAACATTTGTATTAGAAAATTCTCCTTTATAATTTTCTGCATGTTTCTGTAAATCCTGGGGGACTATTCTCAGAAGTTAAAGTACCTTGTGCATCCCTTAGTAAAACTTAAAAGTTCTGGTAATTGGCTGTCTGATTAATTATTGGGTTCCCATAACTGAATCTCAGTCATGATACATTGTTATCTTATTTAAATAATTACCTTTTAACTCCAGTTCCCTCATTTTTTGTTAAGAAAAATATGCCTAGAGGCAGAGACAACATGGTGCCCTAGACAGATACATCATGCCATCTCTCTGCAGCAAAGATTCAAAAAACTAAGTAAAACAGATACAAACGTCAATCCTGGAACCTTAAACATCAAATAAAGGGATAAAGAGCTAGATTGAACACCAAATGGAAGAAGAAACTGAAGACAATGAATGAGGAGAAATAGGGAATGGAGGTTCCCTGCCAACTAACACGGCACAGCATCACCATCTTGGATCCCAGCCAGCAATGACTCCAAACAGGGAGTACGGGAAGGCAACTGCACAGAGCTCCCAACAGGTGACACAGCACCTGGTAACCAGAAAAACATGCTTTCCTACCCTTCCCCTTCTTTCTTATGCACCAACTACACCCTTTCCTGTTGGACCATGCCATGCCACCTTGGCTAGAGAGCTACTGGCCCATCACCACCCGCAGGCTCCCATCACACAATTCCCCTCCCTTTTTCCATTTCTTTTTCCCTCCCACCTAGCCCTGTATGTCACTTTGACCCCTTCCTGCTGGGTCATGCCAGTCCACTCCCACTCCAGTCTTCCTGCCACCACACACCAGCTCCTGTTGAGCCACCATTTTTTTTTTTTTTTTTTACTTTTTGTCTTTATCTTCTCCCTCCCTCCCACTTAGCTCTATATATCTCCTTCACTGCCTTCCCCGGCCCACCCCACTCACCAACCACACTGTGCTGTCAATTTTTTTTTTTTTTAATTAAAAAATGTTTTCCTTTCTCTTTTTTCCTTTTCTTTCTCCCTCCCATGTAGCCCCATATGCCACCTAAACCCCAGCTGAGGCTAGAGAGCCACCAGCCTGCCACTGCTCCAGGTCTGCCCTGACCCAAACTGCTACATGCCATTTTTTCCCTTTCTTCTTTGTCTTTCTCCCTTCTACCTAAGCCCATATGTAACCTCCATGACTTCCCACCAGCCACTGCTGAACTACCATGGTTGAAGAACCACTGGTCCCCTGCCACCCTAGGTCTGCCCTGATCCCAACTGCTAGCTCCTGCTGTACCACCATTTCTTTTTCTTTGTTCCTTTGCTTTCTACCTCCAACCTAGCCCTGTATACCACTACCCGCTTTCCCCCCAGACCCCAACATGCTGCTGCAATTACGGAGTCACTAGCACACTGGCTTGCTGCTGCCTTAGATATGCCCTTCCCCACTCACAGTTCCCACCACATTGACAATTTTTCTTTTAATTTTTATTGTACTTTAAGTGAAAGTTTACAAATCAAGTCAGTCTCTTATACAAAAATTTATATACATCTTGCTATATACTCCTAATTCCTCTCCGCCTAATGAGACAGCCCGCTCCTTCCCTCCACTCTCTCTTTTTGTGTCCATTCTGCCAGCTTCTAACCCCATCTTCCTTCTCATCTCCCCTCCAGATAGGAGATGCCAACATAGTCTCAAGTGTCTTCTTCATCCAAGAAACTCATTCTTCACCAGCACCTTTTTCTATCCTATTGTCCAGTCCAATCCCTGTCTGAAGAGTTGCCTTTGGGAATGGTTCCTGTCCTGAGCTAACAGAAGTTCTGGGGGCAATGACCACCGGGATCCTTCTAGTCTCAGTCAGACCATTAAGTCTGGTCTTTTTAAGAGAATTTGGGGTCTGCATCCCACTGCTCTCCTGCTCCCTCAGGGGTTCTCTGCTGTGTTCCCATCAGGGCAGTCATCGGTTATAGCCGGGCACCATTTAATTCATCTGGTCTCAGGCTGATGTAGTCTCTGGTTTATGTGGCCCTTCCTGCCTCTTGGGCTCATAATTACCTTGTGTCCTTGGTGTTCTTCATTCTTCTTTGGTCCAGGTGTGTTGAGACCCATTGCTGCATCTTAGATGGCCGCTTGCTAGCATTTAAGACAACAGACACTGCTCTCCAAAGTGGGATGCAGAATGTCTTCTTAATTGATTTTATTATGCTGATTGACTTAGATTTCCCCTGACACCATTGCCCGCAAACCCCCACCCCTGCTACGCTGGCCTTGGAAGCATTCAGTTTATTCAGGAAACTGCTTTTGGTTTAGTCTGGTTATGCTGACCTCACTTGTATCCTGTGTTGTCTTTCCCTTCACCTAAATTAGTTCTTATCTACTATCTCAATAGTGAATATCCCTCTCCCACCCTCTCTCCCTCCCCCCTCTCTTAACCATCAAAGAATATTTTCTTCTCTGTTTAAACTATTGCTCAAGTTCTTATAATAGTGGTCTTATACAATATTTGCCCTTTCACAGCTAACTAATTTCACTCAGCATAATGCCTTCCAGATTCGTCCATGTTATGAAATGTTTCACAGATTCATCACTGTTCTTTATGGATGCATAGTATTCCATTGTGTGAATACACCATAATTTACCTATCCATTCATCTGTTGATGGGCATCTTGGTTGCTTCCATCATTTTGCTATTGTAAACAGTGCTGCAATGAACACGGGTATGCATGTATCTGTTCATGTAAAGGCTTTTATTTCTCTAGGATATATTCTAAGGAGTGGGATTGGTGGATCATGTGTTAGTTCTCTTTCTAGCTTATTAAGGAAGCACAAAATCGATTTCCAAAGTGGTTGTACCATTTTACATTCCCACCAGCACTGTAGAAGTGTTCCCCTCATCTCTCTGCACTTAGTACATTGTCATGAAGACTAATTCTGTGGTAGTTCTGAAAAGTGTTTATTGCAGTGAATCAGTGTATTTGAGAAGAAGGAAAGCATGAGTTATCTACCATTCTGCTTGGGTACGTGGAAGGCATTTAGTAGGTGTTTATTAAATATCTAGGAAATGTGGAAGATGAGCATCTTTACCTGGTTTGAAAGTGAGATGTGTAAAGACAGTATGACTTGTCAGTGGCCAGCCATGTCTACTGTACCTCCTGATTCCAGAAATTTTTCATCCATATACTTTAGGATCAATTAAGCAAGTACAAATGTCCAAACTATTTTATGCAGAATAGGCTTAAGTGTAATCCATCTAATTATCTGATACATGGATTGGAAGCATACATAGTGAATTGTTGAGAAGAATGGAATAAGATCTAAGGCAACATTGTGAAATAAGCCACTTTGTCCCTAGTTCTCCCACTGTCTTGTTTTCTGATTTTCCCCAACTTGTGTCTAAAGCCTTCTTTCAAATCTATCAGTTTCCTCATGGTGATTTCTAGCACAACACGTGCCCTCACTAGATAATGCTCTGCTTTCCAGTACTTCTTCTCTTCCCTTTCCTAAAGCTATTCAAATTTATGAAAAATCTGTTCTCAGATAGATAGTTAGAAAATAGTATTTCACACTAAGTTGCTAGTGATAAGAACAACAATGAAGTCACCATGAACACTGAATTTCTAAAGAACACTGGATTTGGGTCTTGGCTTTGTTATTTATTGGCTGTTTAACTTTAGACAATTTCTTCATCTTTAGAGATTCAAATATATCAATGGGCATAGGAACCCCTGACACTGCCATATAACAAATTTTTCTTCTCAAGAGAAGGTGGTAGAATTAATAGGTTACAACTCTTACCAGCTTTTCCTTAGCAAGCTATGTCAAGAGACAAGTGCCTCTTCCAAATCATTTCTTGCCGCTTTTCAATGAGAGAAGAAAATGTATGACTTTTGTAATTTTGTTAAAATTCCCTCTCTGAGAATTATCCTTGCTTGTTGTTTTACATATCTAAGTCCTTGGTATGCCAAATTAGGTGAAATAATGTTTTGATGTCACCATGAGTCCTATCAAATAAAAAACAAAGTCAGATTTAGGTAAGGAAAGACTTTATTTGAAAAGACTCTGTAGGAGCTCTGGTGAAATGGTGGTTAAGTACTTGAGTGCTAACCGAAATATCAGCAGTTCAAACCCACCAGCCACTCCTTGGAAACCCTACGGGGCAGCTCTCCCCGGTCCTAGAGTGTCACTGTGAGTTAGAATCAACTCAACAGCAACATGTTTGGTTTTGGTTTATTGATTACAATGAAGTCCCTGAGCGGAGCAAATGGTTAAGCACTCTACTACTAGCTGAAAAGTTGGTGGTTCAAATCCACCCAGAGGTGCCTCAGGGGATAGGCCTGGTGATCTGCTTCCTAAACTCACAGCCGTGAAAACCCTAAGGAGCAGTTCATCTCTGCACACATATGGTTTTTCATGAGTTGGAAATGATTCCACGGCGACTAACAACAACAACATTGATTGCAAAAGGAGGTGGTGGAGGAAGGGACTATCATAGCAGGAGGACAGGGATTATTGTAACAGGGAGAACACTCCAACCATAAGGTCTTCAGTCATCTCAAGCATCTTAAAAGTCAGTTAGAGAGAACTTTTCTTTTATAAGGAGAACTAGACAAGGCTAGGAGTTCCTGGGTGGTGCAAATAGTTAATGCTGCTAACAGAAAGGCTGGTGGTTCAAAAGTGCCTCTGAAGAAAGACCTGGCGATCTACTTCTGGAAAGAACCAGCAACTGAAAACCCTAGGGAGCACAATTCTACCGTGACAATACACCATGAGTCGGAGTCAACTCAATGAAAACCACTTTTTTTTTTTCCCCCATAAACAGGGCTAGAAAGAACTGGACATGGAGGAGTGGCATGAGTAGGTGAGGTGATCAGACAGCTGAACAGGAAAGAATTTCTTTGCAATCAGCTGATCCTCCAGAGGGACAATTAACGGTGGTAGTTGTGGGGAGTTGTTCTGTGTTGTAATGCCTGCTTAAATTTCCAATTCTTTCTTAAGCTCAAGGGTGGGCTTAAGTTCAGGAGCCTAGGGGAAGGAGAGAAAGCTGACTGGCAAGTTAAGTTAGTAGACATTTTGTCCAGATTTGTCAGTGGGATAAAGAGTTTAACTAATCCTTTATGAGACAAAAAAAAAAAAAGAAATTTGTAGGTTTATATCTGGCCTAGTCATAGGTAAACAAGGGGATCATCCACAAGCCTTAGCTAAGCCATATAGTGGGAGGGGTGGTTGTTCTTTTCAGTAAGCCATTTCTTAGACTCCCAAACGGTGGAGGATTTCTTAAAAGTCACTGTTTTCCAGGAACTCAGGGCTCAGGTAAAGTTTAACATTGTCCTTCCTTAACATTTCCTTTGAAGAAATGGTAAACAGTTGAAAAGGATGCCAGCCTCTCTTTGAATAGTCCCTCCACTGGCCAGGCAGAGCATGACTACGAATCTCAAGTGAACCTATGCATCATCCACTCCCATAGCCAAATGGATTGCATCAGCTCCAGCTCCTCAGAACTGTTTGGATAGTAAAGAATTTCATCTTCAGGCAAAGTCAGAAACAGTTCAGGGGATACCTGGTTTTTCCACTTATTGGCTGTGGCTACATATTTGTACCTTGCGTTGTAATCAGGATGGAAGGGAAAGTGAAACCCTTTTCGACCTTCTGTCTCTTTAGTGTCTTGTAATTTCTACTTTGCTGGACTCGAACAGTCAAAGAAAAAAACAGCCCTCCATTTTGTCAGGTGTTTCTAATGTAAGGTTCACAATATTTATCTCAGCCTTATCATGAAGATTGGAGATTATGTCTAATGATAACCCAACCCACTGTCTAATGATAATGGTACAGATAAGAGCAGAGAGCTTGTGGAGAAAACATTTTGTCATATGGATGGGACCTAAATTACTAAATAATTCCAAGTAATGATTTTCTAGCATTTGTTAGTTTCTTCCTTCATCCTGTAATTGTTTATTGAGCACCGAACATGCACCAGGCACTGAATAATGGCAACGCAGGAGTCAATGGACTCTTTCCCTACCTGCCGTGACTTTATAATCTAGTAAAGAGGGTTGGGTTTTAAAAGTTGCTTATAAGCTAATGTAACAAGTACAAGTAGATGTTAGCCCAGGGTCTTATTGAAACGGGAGAGAATATAACTAACTTCCCCCTGAGAGGATTCAGAAATCTCCTCACACAGTAATGACATTTGAATGACACACAAAACCCACCCACTGCCATCAAGTCAATTCTGACTCCTAGAGACCCTATACGACAGAGTAGAACTGCCCCACAGAGTTTCCAAGGAGCGCCTGGTGGATTGAACTGCCAACCTTTTGGTTAGCAGCCGTAGCACTTAACCACTACACCACCAGGATTTCCGAATGGAAATTAGCCACACGGCAAGGGTGGAAGAAGCTTCCAGGAAATAAGACAGGCAGGTGCAGAGGCAAGAAGGCATACACAAAAGCATGTCATATTGGAAACCCCACAGGTGATACAGGGTAGACAGAGAGTAGATGTGCTGGAGAAGTGGTTCGCTATGAGGCTACAGAGCAAAGTATTTCTCAAAAGGTGACCTCAGGAACTCTGCATCAGAATCTTTTGGGCTTCCTGTTAAAATTGCAGATTTATGATCTTTAAATGAGACCTACCTATGAGACTATCCATGAAGTAAGTAGTTAAAGATCTGGATTTTAAGAAACACCCCAGGGAACTCTGATGCACTCTAAAATTTGATGTTCATCGTTGTAGATGTTGGCAGATGTGTGTGATGAGGTTTGTATCTACTAAACTCCCAAAAGACTAGCAGCAACTCCATTGTTTACCTGCCTCTATGAAACTCCAAGCCCTCTACCTTTTCTTTGATTCACTAATAAATATTCTCCTTATTGCAATAGGCTGAATAAAATATTTTCCTCAATTTTCTAGTGCATTTTGTCTTTCAGAGGATTGTGCTTTTTTAAATATGACTCTTTATGGATACTACCTAGGACAGAAATTCATAAGAGCTTTTTCAATATGAATGAAAGGAACTTTACCACTCTTCTGTACATAATACTCCTTAGACCAATAGCTTAAGGAAATTTCCTAACACCTTAAATGTCATTGTGAATAAAAATGACATTATAATTAAAAATTTCCAGCACCTCACTATAGAATAGGATTCTCATACAGCTCTTGAATAAAAAATGCTAATTACGCTAAAATTGCTTTTTTGACCAACTGAAAAATTGTTAAAATAAAAATCATTCCAAGATGGAGCAGTTAAACCATATTATTTTTTTAAACTTCTATTGCCATCATTTGTGTTCTTGAGCAGATCACTTGTCTCTACAATTTTAGGTCCTCCATAAAATAAAAATTTATTGAAATGCTGTGATAATATATGAGAAATATAGCACTCTTCTTTGGAAAGGTATAATAATATATTTGTATATTAATATAAGGTTCCTCGTGTGCTTACCTAATAAAAATCCAGATTGTATTTTTAACATAGAATACTTTACCTCTATAATCATAGCCTAAAACTCAAACTTTTTTATTAGTTACATTCATCATGTTGTCTTTCTTTTATATATAATTCTAGAAATAAGCAACAAATGTCCATAGGAATTTGAGACTATAGTATAATATTCATGACATGCTACACTTAAGGTTAAATCCTTTGCTTTTTTTCTTAAGGAATTTATTCTTTTATGCCCTAAGTTTTCACTAAACAAGCCTATCTCCATACTCAATTCATAATGGCTAATTTTCCCCATCAATGATTCAATCTCCCTTTCACATGTGCATATACTATAGCTGATGTTCTAAGCAGTAGTGACAAGATGTATGATGCAAAAAAATAGTGAAAATGAAAAACCATAGGAATTTTATGTTATTAAATATCTCTAAGTTTCCTTAATGGAAAAGAAGATAAATGTACCATCAATGAGCAGAGGCTGGGTTATACTATGATAATGAATAACTTCAAAACCTCAGTTGCATAAGTGTTCATACTTCTATTCCTTGTCATGCTACGTGTTTATAGTAGGTCAGCAAGTAGCTCTATGTCTCTCAGGGATGCAGAGGGTGGGACAGCATTGTCTCAAATGTAGTATCATGCAAGAGTGAAAAGAGGGCTCTGAAAGCTTCATATGGGCATTAAAGGGTTTAGCTCGGATTTAGAAGATGTCACTTTCACTCACACTTGTTGGTCAAGACTAGTCGCATGACTCCATCCAATCCCAAATTGTGCCTGGAAGGTAGATGAAGGGAAGCCAGAAATATCTGGCATACAGCGCCCTTAATGACTACCACAGAAACTGAAGGAGGTGATCAATTCTATAAGATTTTTATGCATAGTATTATTTGGGTTACAGAAGACTTTCGAGTCATACTCACCTGTGGTATTTGGGTTATACGTAACATGAAGCAATTTAGAGGACTTGGCTTTTTTTTTTTTTTTTATTTGGGAGATGATCAATATCCACAGGTAGTCTTTAGTACAACCACCCATTTGTCCATTTGTCGTACTGTGGTAGCTTGCATGTTGCTGTGATGGTGGAAGTAATGCCACTGATATTTCAAATACCAGCAGAGTGACCCATGGTGGACAGGTTTCACTGGAACTTTCAAACTAAGACAGACTAGGAAAAAAGACCTGGCAATCTACTTCTAAAACTTAGACAAGAAAACCCTATGGATCACAATAGAATATCATCCAATATATTGCTGGAAAATGAGTCCCCTAGCCTGGAAGCCACTCAAAATACACAGTGACTGCAACAGTGGTCTCAAGCATACCAACAATCATGAAGATGGCACATGACTGAGAAACATTTTGTTTTGTACGCTTGATCACCATGAGTCAGAGTTGACTTTACAGCAATTAAGAACAATAGCCTTTAATGAGATTGCATTAATAGCTATTGCATCCCGTATTCTCATTGTAAGATCATTCCTGTATTCACTGAATGTTCAATATGTATCATATCAGAGAATATGAAGATGAATCAGTCATGCATTGTACACTCAGGGAACTTATATTCTATTGAAGAGATAAGACATATACATTAGATATAGCAGAAACTGAAAAATAATAAATATAAGCATTTAAAGTAGGAAAAGATTAATTTGGGCTCAGCAGGGAAATGGTAGTGGAATAAATCACATTTTTGTTGGATCTTGAAATATGAGCAGTATTTGAATACTTGAAGAAGGAACAGGTGAACATTTTACGGACAGGTATGATAAGAACAAAGTTATTGTGGTCGAACATTGTGGTCTGACTGTGTATGAGATCAGAGACCAGATCAGCAAAGAATATGTGAAGGGAAAGAGAAAATATTGAATGTGTAGCGAAAATATGCCATTACAATAGATGAATTTTTGCAAAAATCAGCTAAGAATTTCATCTGATATTGTATCAAATGTCACAAAGTTTAGAAAATGATCAGTGGATTCTCAGGTAGACTGAAAGATAAAATAATACCCCTGTTTCTGACATAATGTTGAGGAAATAAAGAAATTTAACTGTGAATGAATTTTGAAAACAGTATTTTGAGGATAAGAGTTCAAAATGGCCTAAGTGAAGGTTAACTCTAGCACAGCTGACACACAGAGCTAACCAGAGGTAGGTACAATTTATTAGTGGATAGGAGCAGAAGTAAAGAGAAAGTAGTAATTAAAATTCATTCATTCATTCACTCACACATTTATTATTTTTATCGTTTATTTAAAAAACTCTACTTATGTCTCAGTCACTGAATTAAAGGCTGATGATATCTTCAGACAAGGAAAACTTTTTGTCTGGCAGGGAAGACTTTATTAAACAAGTAGTGGCAATGAAGTGTGTTATGAAAGGGGAAATGCTATAGAAACTTGTAGCTGGATACTTAACCTAATTCAAGAGTCAGTGTAGGTCTTTCCGGATAGTGCAATAAAAATGTTTTACATCTCTTCTAATACTGTTGTTTACATTCAGGTCTAATGATTATAACCTTGTCTCTATCGTTTATTGTAAAGGAAGGCAGGAAAGGTGAAGGTGGGCAGGCTGCAATTCCACAAAATTTTAATTTACTGAGTATATCAGTCAGTGTCCTGGACTACACACAATAGAAATCAATTCTAGTTGATTAAAACGTAAAATTAATTTATTGGAAAGATTTCAGGTAGCTCACAGAATCACCAGGAAGGTTGAAGAAAACAAGTAAATAAAACAAACAGAAACAAGAGACATTTTATAGCCAAAACCACCGCCAAAATCACTCCGCAGAGTTACTTTGATGATAACACCACCGGCCCCACTGATGAACATAAGTGTCAGCAGCATACCATACCCAAACGGCCAGGCGTGGACACTGGAGACTGCCTCCAGTATGCCTGCCACTGCTGCCACCACTGCTCCTGCTCCATGATGGAACCTTCGCTCTCCCTGATTCTCTACATTACCATTCCCAAGTTCAAAGTACAGACGCGTCTGACTGACTGTGCGGACAAACTCTAAGGTGGCCTCCATGATCCCTGACTGTTGGTATTTACGACTTTGTATAAATCCTTTCCCTTGAGTGTGAGCTAGACCTAATGACTCACTTCTAATTAACAGAATATGGCAAAAGTGATGAGACGTGTATGATTACATACACATGATCATGTTACATAAGATTGTAATGCCCATCTTTTGAGGAGAAAAATCTCCTTTGCTGGCTTTGGGGAAACAAGGAGCCATTTGGGAAGGTCCCCATGGCAAGGAACTGAGGGTGGTCTCTAGCCAACAGTTAGCAAGAAACAGATCCTCAGTCCAGCAATCAAACAAGAACCAAATGTTACCAACAACCACATAGGCATAGAAACCTATCCTTTTTCATTTGAGTCTTGAATGAGACTGCAGCCCTGGCTGACCCCTAGATTTCAGCTTTGTAAGAACCTGAAATAGAGGACCTAGATAAGTAATACCCAAATGGCTGAGTCACCAAATCTTTGCAATAATAAATGTGTCTAGTTTTAATGTACTAAGTGGGTTGTAATTTTTATGCAACAATGGATAACTAATGCAGTTACTGAGACTAGATCTTGGACCTGTACCCTCGCTAAAACGGAAGCTAAGAAAATTAAAATTTGGATGTTTTAGCTTCTCAAACATTGGATGGGGCCTCAGAGGCTGGAAAGGCCCCTCAAAAACAAAACAAAACAAAACAAAAAACAATAAATGTTCATAATATATTGAAACGTGATTTTGTATTTAGCATTTGAATATGCCGTGGTGGTCTATAAATTCCCTTCTGGATATGCTATCATGAAGTTGGGTTGCAAATATACTTTTTGGAGGTTTTGAGAAGTGTCGAACAGTCTCTATAATACTCTACTCTAGAAATTCGTTATGAAAACCACTCTCTCTGATTCAGTTTTGAAACAGAATGTTACGTACTTGTATTTTAGAGGCATCCACACACTGTAGGGTAAATACAGGAAGCTGAAATTTCAACTCAGCAAAATGAGTGCCATGAGAAAACTTGTCAAGATTCTGCTAAAAGAAGTTGAAATATGGATGACCTTTCTTTGAAGAGTAGATAGTGGATTGCTTTAGGAAGAGCACTTAAAATGGAAATAAACTAAAAACACTCCAAAATAGATGACTGTCAGAAATTCAGTTTTGAAATATGAAAATGGCCAGGTCTCATAACATTGCAGTTAACTTGAGGCTTTTTGCTAATGGGGTGACTGTCACTTTAAATTTCCATAAACACAAATAAGCTTCCTGACCATGAAGAGGTACTCCAAAGGCATTGTCAATGTGATTAACTTACTGTATCTTAATTTATCTGGAAAATTTTGACAGAGAAAAGTCATTATCTTCAATGTGGTTTGAACTAATTGGTCATAATTCAATCAAAATACACTTTGGAACACTTAACCCAGTGCCGTTGAGTCGATTGCAACTCATAGCCACCGTATAGAACAGAGAGGAACTGCCCAATAGAGTTTCCAGGAAGCACCTGGCGGATCTGAATTGCCGACCTTTTGGTTAACAACCATAGCACTTAACCACTACGCCACCAGGGTTTCCTGGAAGACTTAAGGGGAGGCTTTGTACTTCCAGAAGAAATTAAAAAAAAAAAAAATCTAATATCAAGCCCACAACTCTCTGTTTTAAATTAGAATTCCACACCTTTGCCCTATCCTATGCTTATATATGAAGAAAGGCTTCAGATCAAAGTCCACAAAAATAAAGAAGAAAATAAAACTGTACATATAAAGCGTGGACTTGAAGACACTGGAAAAACACTTTGAGAGGAAGACGGAATGGAAGTTTTTCTTTGAATATGAAGTCATTTGAACTCTGAGGCATTTCCATTTGTCCTTTATCCAACTTCAAAAGCAAAAAGTTTTTCCAGAGCTCACTGAAGTCAAGCGATTCTTTTACTTGTGATATTTTGGCCAGTAAGGCCATGTTTATTGTTTTAAAAGTTCAACCTAGATTCTGATATTGAGCCCCAATAAAGCACGCTTCATAAAATTTTCTTCTGAATTTCTACGAGTTCAGCAGGGTCGAGCACTGGAAATGAAGAGTATATAAAGGAAAAGTCACTTTGGATATGATTTCATATGAGACATAATAGTCAATTGTCATAACTCAAAACAGCATGTTTCAGAAGTACTACATAAAGTTTTTGCAAGGATCAGGATATGAGTCTAAAGGCCATGCACTGCTCTTACAAAATCTTGAAAACTGTCATGATAAATCTCAAAACTGCCAGCTACACACCCTACCACCTCTTTTTTTTTTTTTTTTTATTGTGCTTTAAGTGAAAGTTTACAAATCAAGTCAGTTTCTCATACAAAAAGTTATATACACCTTGCTATTTACCCCTAGTGGGACAGCACATTCCTCCTCTTCACCCTGTGTTCCCCATGTCCATTTAACCAGCTCCTCTCCTCCCTGCCTTCTCATCTCGCCACCAGACAGGAGCTGCCTACTTAGTCTCATGTATCTACGTGAGCCAAGAAGCTCACTCCTCACCAGTATCATTTTCTATCTAATCCCTGTCTGAAGAGTTGGCTTTGGGAATGGTTCCAGTCTTGGGCTAAAAAAGGGTCTGAGGACCATGAGCTCCAGGGTCCCTCTAGTCTCAGTCAGACCATTAAGTCTGGTCTTTTTAAGAGAATGTGAAATCTGCATCCCACTGTTCTCCTGCTCTGTCAGAGATTCTCTGTCGTGTTCCCTGTCAGGGCAATGATCCGTGGTAGCCGGGGGCACCACCTAGTCCTTCCGGTCTCAGGCTGATGTAGTCTCTGGTTTATGTGGCCCTTCCTGTCTCTTGGGTTCGTCTTTACCATATGTCTTTGGTGTTCTTCATTCTCCTTTGCTTCAGATGGGTGGAGACCAATTGACCTGCCGCCTCTTTTGATATGGCTTTTTCTACATCCCCTCTTCATCAGGAAGTTTGGTATTATCCTTTGCTTATGTAACAAACTCTTGAGGGTAATAATGATTTGGTGGTGATTAAATGTCAATTACCCCCTTCAAATAATGGTCGAGTCTCTGCTTTTATTAAGGATTAAATTAAGAAATGCTTTGTAATGTCAGTCAGCATTATGCTGAAGCTCAACGGTGTTGAATATTCATGATATAGCAGAGAGCCTTGGAAAACACAATTTTATGTTTCCTACACAATGCTGAGGGTTATTAGTATATCCCACCGTCAATATATTAAGCTCTTATGCAATGCAAAAATAAACAGGAAATATAATCTTGCTTCACAGAAGTCAAAACTTTCTTTAGTAACCTTCCAAACATGTGTAATCACATTGACGTTACATTTGAACGTGATATTTGTCACCTATTGATTACCGAAGTTGATTTAGTATCAAATTCTGCCTCAAAGTAGAGACTCCAAGTCCAGATGCTGTCTCAATCATTCAGTTTAAATACAGACACAATACTGATTGACAAATTCATATCTAGACTAGTATCAAATAAATGTTTCTTTATAGCCAACTTTCTTCTAATGGCAAGAAAAGATCAATGGATTGTTCAAAGATACTTCTAATCAGTTAACCCAATGAAAATTTAATACCATTCAAGTGAGCTTCTTAGAAGAATGAATGTCTTATTCACTTACCCATTCATTTATTTAAAAATATTTATTTATCTGCTTCTATGGCAAGGCACTCTGATAGGTGTTTTTCATCCCATATTAGGTGTTTTATTGCCCTTAGTCCTCATAATTCTTCAGAGCATATGATATTTTCTTCATTTTACAGATAAAGACACTTAGACTCAGAGAAGTTACATAGATTTCAGCAAATAATTTATTTGCTTTTAACCAAACACACTCTATAGATTTATATAAACTCAAGATTTATGTGGAGTAAGTAAACATTGTGTATTGGTTAGGAACTTTTTTTGCCCCCAAGTAAACTAACAGAGAACTAAATAATTTTCAGTTTGCTTTTCACATATAATCAGATATCCAGAAATAGTGTGCTGATACTGGGCTCAATAGCTCAGAGATATCAGAACCAATTCCTATAAAATTCTCTTAATCTTTTTCTTCATGGATGGCTTCCTCAGATGAAAGAATCCTGTTCATATTCAAGGAGGAAGAAAAGAGGAAGTGTTGCCAATGACATCAATTTCTTTGTCCTGGAAGGCAATAGCTTTTTCAGAAGCCAACCCAGCAGATTTCTACTCACACATCAAGATCACATAACCACCCTCTACTTGCAAGATAATCTGCGAAAGCTGAGTATTTGCTTTTGTAGTTCCTAAGTGCTTTTTTTTTTTAAGTGCTTGTCTACTAGCTGAAAGCTTAGTGGTATGAACCCACCCAGAGGCCCCTCAGAAGACAGGCCTGGCCAACTGCTTCCAAAAGGTCACAGCCTGGAAAATCGCTCCGATGAAGCTCCTCTACTCTGCATACATGGGTCGCTATAAGTCAGGATCAGCTTAACAGCAACTAACAACAACAGCAGTAACGAGTAGGGAATATGTATTGGATTTCCCACACAAGACAACCAGCACTTAACTCAGTACTTACCTAAAATTATCACCAATATATTGGTAGTGGAAAACAAACAAACAAAATAAAAAACTCAAGTTGATTCTGACTCATAGTGACCCTAAGGGACAGAATAGAACTGCTCCACATGGTTTCCAAGGCTGGAGAACTGCCCCACAGGGTTTCCAAGGCTGGAGAACTGCCCCACAGGGTTTCCAAGGCTGGAGAACTGTCCCACAGGGTTTCCAAGGCTGGAGAACTGCCCCACAGGGTTTCCAAGGCTGGAGAACTGCCCCATAGGGTTTCCAAGGCTGTAATCTTTACGGTGGCATATAAGTTAAGAACTTGGCTGCTAACTAAAATGTGGACAATTCATATTCCCCATCCTCTCCTTGGAAACGCTATAGAGCAGTTCTGCTCTTTCCTATAGGGTCACTATGAGTTGGAATCCACTCAACAGCAATAGCTTTAGTTTTTTGTTTTTTTAAATCTTTATTGAAGCAGACTACCACATGTTTCTTCACTGGAGCTGCTTATGGGTTCAAACCATCAACCTTTTGGTCAGCAGCTGAGTGTTTAACCATTGAACCACCAGGGTTCCTTAAACAAAAAACAAGTAATTATAGAACATCAAACAGTAAGCCAGCCTACAAAATTGTTTGCCAGGGTATGTGTGCATGTGTCCATTTATGTGTGTGTGTGTGTGTGTGTGATGGGGTGGAGGGGATGCTGAGTGAAATACCAGGGTCAACTTCTGGAACTTGGATAATATATATTGATATAGGAAATAGAACAAAAGAGAAGAATGAAAGTTAGTTTTTTATACATGATAGGATATTTATAACCCAGGAAAAGTTGCAGAAACCACGTCACTGGATTTCATTCCCTCAGTGACTTCTCACAACTTTGGTAGGCCTTCCACATCTAATATTTAAGGACCTTTAGTATTTGGCTTCAGACCTATTTTTAGTTTACTTTCAGCTCCTAATAATATTATGCTCTAGCCATATAAGTCAAACATACTCCTTGAATATGCCCTGTATTTTTCTAACTTACTGCCATTGCTCATGCTATTCTCCATCTTAATGACCTTTAAATTTCTTCTTTTTCCTCATGGTGTCTGCTATTCAAAGTCTTAGGCATCCTCTGAGATCTGTTTAAGCCGATAACTTCTCCACAAAGACTTCTGATCTCTCCAACTAATGTCAATATTCAGATAACCGACCCTTCATAAAACAAAACAAAACAAAACCCATTGCCGTTGAGTTGACTCCGACTCATAGCGACCCTATAGGATAGAGTAGAACTGCCCCATAGAGTTTCCAAAGAGCGCCTGGTGGATTCAAACGCTCAATGTTTTGGTTAGCAGCCGTAGTTCTTAACCACTACTCCACCAGAGTTTCCCTTCATAGTCCCTTAAAAAAAAAAGTTATCCCTCATATGGCACCTGCTATGCATTTTTTTTTCACTTAATTATGGACTGGTTTACCTTGCAAAAGAACGTCTTCCTTAAATTTTTGCTACCGCCAGCATCTAGTCCAGCTCCTTGAACAGAAAAGAAGCTCAATAAAATAAACAAGTTGATTTGCAGAAAAAAAATTTTATCCTGGTGACTTTTATTGATGTTTAGTTACATCTCATTGCAGCAGATAAGATAATCAGGACTCTGGAGTGAAGGTAAATATCAGGCACAGTTACTGAATGATCAAAGTAAAAAACACTGAAATGGAATATAGACTGTGAGGATGAGACTTGGTACAAGGGGCGTATTAGAAACATAAGTGCTCATTCACAAATGTTGTTTTGTAGGAATAGCATTTGCATCATCTACTCTCCCTTCCCTCCCAAGTACTCTTGTGTTATAATAGAAATTAAAAACAACCTCGAGGTCTGTATTCTATGGCATAAGATCAACTGTTAGACATAAGGGAACAGCGATTTTTTTGTTAAATAATTTTCTTCTAACCAGACAAATGATTTTTGTTAAGTGCCAGAAGGGACTTGTTTTAGAAGGTAGAAAAATCTACCAGTTTAATTAATCACAAAGAGGTCCACTTCATACAAGATTTAGGAGTCATGGGCATGGTTCCACAGACTCCCTGTTACAGCTACCACCCTTTAGACCAAGATTAAGGTGGTATTTGTTACCTATTAAAAGTCTTACTTTGTTGTAGCAGTAGTGTTGACACCTGCACTGTGCTCAATAAGAGTCAGTTTCTGAAATACTCTTGATATTAAGCAACTGAGTGTGGCCCTTCCTCAACAACAACAGCTCAAATTGGATCTCATACGATAAACTAGCTCATGTTTTAAGCTGTACTGATTGCTTGGCATTAAGCATATCAATAGCATTTCAGAGTTTATTATGTTCATTATACACGATTGAGCATAGGGTCATGGCATGATTATTCTACTGGACTATACCAGAGCCAGGGGCCGAAGGGTGTGGCAGGGTGGAGACTGTTTAATGACATAACTCAGTAGGTGCTATTTCTTCCCAGTGGGGGGCAACTAATATTATAAACAGAACATTAAAAATCAGTTTTTTGTAGGAAAAGTAAAGTCCCCTCCTGTTGCCACAGTTTGTGCAGAAGACAGAGGGGAGAAATTGTTGTTGTTAGGCACCATTAAGTTAGTTCTGACTCATAGCAACCCTACAGGACAGAGTAGAACTGCCCCATATGATTTCCAAGGAGTGACTGGTGGATTCGAACTGCTGATCTTTTTTAGTTAGCAGCTGTAGCTCATGGTAGCACTTAACCACTACACCACCAGGGCTCCGGGGAAGAAATACACATGCAAGAAACAGTTGATTCTTACTCATTGTTACTGCATGGTCCTGCATCGTCCCCCATTGTAGCAGCCACTGGGTCAATCCATCTCATTGAGGGGCTTCCTCATTTTGCTGACCCTCAGCTTTACCAAGTGTGATGTCCTTCTCCAGGGACTGATCCCTCCTGACAACATGTCCCAAGTATGTGAGACACAGTCTCCCCACCCTTGCTTCTAAGGAGCATTCTGGTTGTACTCCTACCAAGACAGATTTGTTTGTTCTTTTGGCAGTCTACGGTATATTCAATATTCTTCTCCAACACGACAATTCAAAGGCATCAATTTCTGTTCAGTCTTTTTATTCATCGTCCACCTTTCACATGCCTGGGAAGTGACTGAAAACACCATGGCTTGGGTCAGGCACCTTAGTCTTCAAGGTGACATCTTTGCTTTTCAACAGTTTAAAGAGGTCTTTGGCAGCAGATTTGGCCAATGCAATGTGTTGTCTGATTTCTTGACTGCTGCTTCCATGGGTATTGATTGTGGATCCAAGTAAAATGAAATCCTTGACAACTTCAATCTTTTCTCCATTTATCATGATGTTGCTTATTGGTCCAGTTGTGAGGATTTTTGTCTTCTTTATGTTAAGGTGTAATCCATACTGAAGGCTGTGGTTTTGATCTTCACCAGTTAAGTACTTCAAGTCCTTTTCACTTTCAGCAAGCAAGGTTGTGTCATCTGCATAATGCAGGTTGTTATTGAGTCTTCCCCCAATCCTGATGCCCCATTCTTCTTCATATAGTCCAGCTTCTTGGATTATTTCCTCAACATACAGATTGAATAGGTATGGAGAAACGATAAAACCCAGATGAACATCTTTCCTGATTCAAACCACACAATATCTCCTTGTTCCATTCAAACAACTGCCTCTTGATCTATGTACGGGTTCCTCATGAGCACAATTAAGTGTTCTGGAATTCTTATTCTTCACAATGTTACACATAATTTGTTATGATCCATGTAGTCGAATGCCTTAGTGTAATCAATAAAACATAGGTAAATGTTTTTTTCTGGTGTTCTCTAGTTTTAGCCAGGATCCATCTGACATCAGCAATGATATCCCTGGTTATCTGCTCTTCTCTGAATCTAGCTTGAATATCTGGCAGTTCCCTGTGAATATACTGCTGCAGCCACTTTTGAATGATCTTCAGCAAAATTTTGCTTGTATGTGATATTAATGATATTTTGATAATTTCCGCATTCAGTTGGATCACCTTCTTGGGGATAGGCATAAATATAGATGTCTTCCAGTTGGTTGGCCAGGTAGCTGTCTTCTAAATTTCTTGGCATAGACATGTGAGTATTTGTAGCACTGCATTCATTTGTTGAAATATCTCAATTCGTATCGTCAGTTCCTGCAGCCTTGTTTTTTGTTAATGCCTTCAGTGCAGCTTGGACTTCTTCCTTCAGTATCATTGGTTCCTGCTCATATGGTACCTCCTGAAATGGTTGAACATACACCAATTCTTTTTGGTATAGTAACCTTGCATTCCTTCCGTCTTCTTTTAATGCTTCCTGAGTCTTAATATTTTCTCCATAGAATCCTTCAATATTGAAACTCAAGGCTGGAATTTTTTCTTCAGTTCTTTTAGCTTGAGAAATGCAGAGCTTGTTCTTCCCTTTTGGTTTTCTATCTCCAGGTCTTTGCATATGTCATTATAATACTATACTTTGTCTTCTCAATCCGTCCGCTAGAAATCTTCTGTTCAACTTTTTTACTTCCTCGTTTCTTCCTTTCGCTTTAGCTACTCGTTGTTCAAGAGTAAGTTTCAGAGTCTTCTGACATCCATTTTGGTCTTTCCTTTCTTTCCTGTCTTTTAAATTATCTCTTGCTTTCTTCATGTATGATGTCCTTCCACGATTCGTCTGGTTTTTGGTCATTAGCGTTCAACTCATCAAATCTACTCTTGAGATGGTCTCTAAATTCTTGTGGGATATACTCCAGGTTGTATTTTGGCTCTCATGGACTTGTTCTAATTTTCTTCAGTCTCAGCTTCCACTCACATATGAGCAACTGATGGTCTGTTCCTCAGTTGGCCTTGGCCTTGTTCTAACTCATGGTATTGAGCTTTTCCATTGTTTCTTTCCACAGATGTTGTGGATTTGATTCCTGTGTATTCCATCTGGTGAGGTCCACATGTATAGTTGCCATTTATGATGGTAAAAAAGAGGAATTTGCAATGAAGTCATTGGTCTTGCAAAATTGTATCATGCGATCTCCTGTATTATTTCTATCATCAAAGCCACATTTTCCAACTACTGATCCTTCTTCGTTTCCAACTTTTGCATCCCAATCTCCAGTAATTACCAATGCATCTTGTTTGCATGTTTGATAAGTTGGTAAAAATCTTCAATTTATTCATCTTTGGCCTTAGTGGTTGGTGAGTAAATTTCAATAATAGTCATATTAACTGGTCTTTCTTGTAGGCGTATGGATATAGTCTTATCACTGACAGCATTGTACTTCAGGGTAGATCTTGAAATGTTCTTTTCGACAATGAATGCAACGCCATTCCTCTTTAAGTTGTTCTTTCCAGCATAGTACATCATATGACTGTCAGATCCAAAATGGCCAATACCAGTCCATTTCAGCTCATTAATGCCTAGGATATCAATATTTATGGGTTCCATTTCATTTTTGATGATTTCCAATTCTCCTAGATTCATACTTCGTACATTCCACATTCCAGTTATTAATGGATGTTTACAGCTGTATCTTCTCATTTTGAGTCGTGCCACATCAGCAAATGAAGGTTCTGAAAGCTTGACTCCATCCATGTCATTAAGGTCGACTCTACTTTGAGGAAGCAGCTCTTCTCCTGTTGTCTTTTGAGTGCCTTCCAACCTGAGAGGCTCATCTTCCAGCACTATATCAGACAATGTTCCACTGCTATTCATAAGGTTTTCACTGGCTAAATCTTTTCAGAAATAGACCACTGGGCCCTTCTTCCTAGACTACCTTAGTCTGGAAACTCAGCTGAAATCTGTTCACCATGGGTGATCCTGCTCGTATTTGAATACCGATGGTATAGCTTCCAGCATCACAGCAACATTCAAGCCCCCACAGTATGACAAACTGACAGACATATGGGGGCTTGTACTTTAGGACTGGAAAAGTCTGTTATTGTTAGTTGCCATCTAGTCCTTAGTTTTTCTAAAGCCCATCTGTCATGGAGGCTTGTGTGCTGCTATGATGCTGAGCAGATTTCAATGGAGCTTCCAGACTAAGATGAGCCAGGAAGAAAGGCCTGATGATCTGCTTAAGGAAATCAACCAGCAAAAACCCTATAGATCACAACAGTTCAATTTACAACCGATCACGGGGACAGTGAAAGATCAGGCAGTTTCATTCCATTGTGCATGGTGTTACCAAGAGTCAGGGGCCGACTCAACCGCAGGTAACAACAACAACATCAAACTCTAGATAACTCAGAATATAACACTCCAGAAATGGTAACTTTGAAAACAAAGATGAAGAGGCAGGATACACCCATCTTTCTCCCCAAACTAGACGACGTTTTTCCATAAAGAAATGAGAAGAGGGACAGAGAGAGAAAGCTAACAACTTAGACTATGGTGTTTCCCCAAGGAGTGGATTTGTGCCCTGCCTCTGCCCCACCAAGGGAAGAGTTCTCATAGAAGGAGAATACTCTGGATAAGTTTGTAGATCTAAAAACAGAGAAGACTTGTAATTTTGTCCCCAGGGTAGAGCTTAGTGTCATTTCACATCAAAAATGCTACTACAGCAAAAGCAAAACAATGTGGTATGTTTGGACAGCAAGAACTAAGACAGGGCCCTCCAAAGTGGGGAAGTGAAAAGGGAAATCACACCTGATGGGTTTGAAATTAGAAGAAGCTTTCTTTTGTACATAGAAGTGGCCACAGAAGAGTAATCAGTGCTCTGAATCTGGAACAAGGAGAATGAGCAGCTGCTTAGGTGGATCTATGATCATAAGTCAGATGGGAACAAGTATGTGTTAATGATTTCTAGAATAGATAAATAATAATGTAGATCTTATTGTGTCACAAACTCCTAACATGGCAAGACCAGGGTTCTATATAGATAGCCTCTCTTTTCCTAGAATTTAGATATGTTGTTGTTGTTAGGTGCTTCAAGTGAGTTCTGACTCATAGCAACCATAAGTACAACAGAATGAAACACTGCCCATCCTGCGCCAGCCTCACAATCATTTTTATGCTTACTCCCATTGTTGCAGCCACTGTATCAATCCATCTCATTGAGGGTCTTCCTCTTTTTCGCTGACCCTCTACTTTACTAAGCATGATGTCCTTCCTCAGAGACTGTTCCCTCCTGATAATATGTCCAAAGTATGTGAGAAGAAGTCTTGTCACCCTTGATTCCAAGAAGCATTATGGGTGTACTTCTTCCAATACAGATTTGTTCCTTCTTCTAGTAGTCCATGATATATTCATTATTCTTTCCCAACATTATAATTTAAAGGCATCAATTCCTCTTCGGTCTTTCTTATTCATTATCCAGCTTTCACATGCATATGAGGCAACTGAAAACACCGTGGCTTGAGTCAAGTGCACCTCAGTTCTCCAAGTTGCATCTTTGCTTTTCAATGCTTTAAAAAGAACTTTTGCAGCAGATTTGCCCAATGCAATAGGTCATTTAGTTTCTTGACTGCTGCTTCCATGGGTGTTGATTGTGGATCCAAGTAAAATGAGATCCTTGACAACTTCGATATTTTCTCCATTTATTATGATGTTGGTTATTGGTACAGTTGTGAGAATTTTTTTTTCCTTTATGTTGAGATGTAATCCATACTGAAGGCTGTGGTCTTTGATCTCTGTCAGTAAGTGCTTCAAGTCCTCCTCACTTTCAGCAAACAAGGTTTTGTCATTTGCAAATCACAGGTTGTTTTGAGCCTTCCTCCAATCCTAATGACTCGTTCTTCTTGAAATTGTCCAGTTTATCAGGTTATTTGCTCAGCATACAGACTGAATAAATATGGTGAAAGGATACAACCCTGATGCATACCTTTCCTGACTTTAAACCATACAGTATCCCCTTGTTCTGTTTGGACGGCTGCCTCTTGGTCTATGTATGAGCACAATTAAGTGTTCTAAAATGACCATTTTTTGCAGTGTTATCCATAGTTTGTTATGCTTCACATAGTCCAATGCCTTTGCAAATCAATAAAACACAGGCAAATATTTTTCTGGTATTCTCTGCTTTCAGCCAAGATTCATCTGACATCAGCAATGATATCCCTTGTTCCACATCCTTTTCTGAATCCTGCTTGAATTTCTGGCACTTCCCTGTCGATGTACTGCTGCAACCACTTTGGAATGGTTTTCAGCATAATTTTACTTGCATATGATATTAATGATTTTGTTTGGTAACTTCCACATTCTGTTGGGTCATCTTTTGTTGGAATGGGCACAAATATGGATCTCTTACGGTCAGTTTGCCAGACAGCTGTCCTCCAAATTTCTTAACCTAGATGAGTGAGCACCATCAGCCCTTTGTTGAAACATCTCAGTTGGTATTTCTTCAATCCCTGGAGCCTTGTTTTTTGCCAATGCCTCCAGTGCAGCTTGGATTTCTTTCAGCACCATAAGTGCTTGCTCATATGTTAACTCCTGAAATGGCTGAACGTCAACCAATTCTTTTTGGTATAGTGACATTGTGTATTCCTTCCATCTTCTTTTGATGCTTCCCACTTAGTTCAATATTTTCCCCCTAGAATCCTTCAATATTGCCACTCAAGGTTTGAATTTTTTCTTCAGTTCTTTCAGTTTGAGAAATGCTGAGCATGTTCTCCCCTTTTGGTTTTCTAACTCTATGTCTTTGCACATTTCATTATAATACCTTGTTTTCTCGAGCTGGCCTTTGAAATCTGTTCAGTTCTGTTACTTCATCATTTCTTCCTTTTGTTTTTGGCTACTTTACATTCAAGAGCAATTTTCAGAGTCTCTTCTGACATCCATTTTGGTCTTTCCTCCCTTTCCTGTCTTTTTAATGACCTTTTGCTTTCTTCTTGTAATGATGTCCTTGATGTCCTTCCACAACTCATCTGGCCTTTGGTCATTAGTGTTCATTGAGTCAGTTCTATTCCTGAAATGGTCTCTAAATTCAGGTGGGATACACTCAAGGTTGCATTTTAGCTCCTGTGGACTTGCTTTAATTTTGTTCAGCTTCAACTTGAACTTGCATATGAGCAATTGATGGTCTGTTCCACAGTCAGCCCCAGGCCCTTTCTGACTTATGATATTGAACTTCTCCATTGTTTCTTTACACAAATGTAGTCAATTTCATTCCTTTGTATTCCATCTGGTGAGGTTTATGAGTATAGTTGTTGTTTATGTTGTTAAAAAAAAGGTATTTGCAATGAAGAAGTTGGTCTTGCAAAATGCCATCATGTGCTCTCCAGTGTCATTGTATCACCAAGGCCATGTTTTTCAACATCAGACCCTTCTTCTTTGGTTCCAACTTTCACATTCCAATCACCAGTAATTATGAATGCATATTGACTGCATGTTTGATCAGTTTCAGACCGCAGAAGTTGGTAAAAATCTTTAATATTTTAATCTTTGGCCTCAGTGTTCAGTGCATGAATTTGAATAATTGTTGTATTAACAGGTCTTGCTTGTAGGCATATGGATATTATCCTATTGCTGACAGCATTGTACTTCAGGATAGACCTTGAAATGCTCTTTTTGACAATGAATGTGATACTATTCCCCTTCAATTTGTCATTCCCAGCATAGTACACCACATAATTGTCCAAATCAAAATGGCTGATACTAGTCCATTTTAGCTCACTAATGCCTAGGATATGTGTTCCATTTTACTTTGACAACTTCTGATTTTCCTAGATTCATACTTCATACATTCTGCGTTCCAATTGTTAATGGATGTTTGCAGCTGTTTCTTCCCATTTTGAGATGTGTCACATCAGCAAATGAATGTTTGGAAAGATTTACTCATCCATGCCATTAAAGATGACTCTACTTTGAGGAAGCAATTCTTCCTCAGTTGTGTTTTGCGTACCTGCAACCTGAGGTGCTCATGTTCAGGTACTATATCAGACAATGTTCTGCTGCTATTCCGAAGGCTTTCACTGGCCAGTTTTCTCAGATTTGACCAGAAGATCCTTCTTCCTAGTCTGTATTAGTCTGAGGCTCCACTGAAACCTGTTCACGAAGGGTGACCCTACTAACACTTGAAATACTGCTGGCAATACTTTCAATATCACAGCAATATGCAAGCCACCACAGTACTACAAATGGACAGAAGCATGGTGGAATTTAGATGTAACCCCTGGAAAAAAGTCATGAGACTCCAAATTAACCCAGTATAAATGTTTAACTTCTGGAAGAATGGGGGTTTAAAATGAATTCAAACCTTTAGTATAAAACTTAACACACTGCTTGTCATAAAATGTAATTTGTGTGCTTGCTTAATAGATAAACCCAGCCATGGTAAGAATTTGGTGCTTAGCCTGAACTTTGAACATAGATATCATACTTTCTACATTTAGTAAATGGAGCAAAATACAAGATGTGATATTCCAACGTAAACAGTTTTAAACAAGAATGTCTTCGGGTACAGAATATAGACCACATAGGCAGAGGAAGAATGGCGAGTAGAAGAGACTTTGTCCTATAGGGTCGCTATGAGTTGGAATCAACTCAACAGCAATGGGTGTTTTTTGCACGTGGGGTAATGGAAAAATTGAGGAAGGACACGTTTTTCTTTAAAGGTGATTCAACAGGAAATGAATAAATAAAAGACCTGCAATTTTAACACAGAACAGAATAGTGCTAAGAGCCACAACTTGAGTGCCAGGAGTCTGGGGTACCTCCCAGGGATGTGACCTTGTTGTGACCTTGAGAAAGTCTCATCACTTCTCCAAATCTCAGTTTCCTCATTAATAAGATTAGAAATTTGTATTAGATGAATTCTATGGTTCCTTTCAGCTCTTTTGGAAATACGATGATTTTATTTTTGGTTTGAATTCTGTCAAAAAAATTTTATTTCAAAAATAACATAGGTCGCCTTTATTCGTATATATATTTTTTGTACCTGCTGAGCTAGCCCTCTTTACCTCAGATGTCCTGCAAGAGAGAATCCTAGTTGAAAGAAAGTTGAGGTCATCTAGTCCATATCACTCAATGCATCCTACACAAACAAGGCAGTCTCGATGTCCAGTGGAGGCTTGATAGGCTATCATTTAACTCCTTCCTGAAATTGCTCACAAATCAGGAGAACTAACTTATTTTGTTGGAAAGGATAAGGGCTTGGACATGTTTTCCAAATACTGATTTGCATTTCTTTAACGTCCACTCATTGGTAAAAGTCTCTTAATGAACACAAAATATGTTTCATTTCCACTTGGTTAAATAGCCCTCATTTCTTCAGCCATTCTTTCCATGAGATGGTTTCTAGATCCCTCAGGCCTATGTTAAAATTACTGTAAAAATGCTCTGCTCTTGAAACTGATTCCTAATTAATTGAAGGGTCTGTTGTTGAGTACTTATGTCAAAATTCTGAAAACTCTACAGTCAGAGAAGAGCCTAGAAGAGTCATTCACATCTATAAAACCAGGACATAGTGTCATCAGCTACAGTGCAGGAGATCATCATCTGCTAAAGAAACCATGGAAAGTTTTTGGGGTTATAAAGCATAAAACTCCGGAATTTGTCAAACAAGGGAAAACCTCATTATGGTTGAATATATATTACAATAAATTTTTTGGAGAAATGACATCCATCACAATTAAATTAAAGGATAATTAAGGGGTGTTTTAGTTATCTTTTTTTTTTTTTTCAGTTATCTAGTGTTGCTATACTAGAAATACCACAAGTGGATGGCTTTAACAAAGACAAATTTATTTTCTCACAGTCTAGTAGGCTAGAAGTCCAAATTCAGGGTGTCAGCTCCAGGGGAAGGCTTTCTGTGTCAGCTCTTGAGGAATACCCTTCTCATCAATCTTCCCCTGAACTAGGAGCTTCTCTGCCCAGGATCCCAGGATCCAAAGGATGCACTTTGGTCCCGGCACTGCTTTCTTGGTGGTATGTGGTCCCACTGACTCTCTGCTCCCTTCTCTTTTTTATATCTCAAAAGAGACTGGCTCAAGACACTATCCAAGCTTGTAGATTGAGTCCCGACTCATTAATGTAACTGCCACCTATTCCACTTCATTAACATCATAGACGTAGGAATTACAACACATAGGAAAATTACATTAGATGATAAAATGGTGAACAATCACACAATACGGGAATCATGATACACATATTTTTGGAGGACAGAATTCAATCCATGAAATTCCACACTTTGCCCCCCTCAAAATTCATGTCCTTGCCATAAGTAAAACATCTTCACCCCATCATATCATAGCAAAAGTCTTAACTCCAAGTCCAAAATCCAAAAGTTCCTCTTTATCTGTGAAATCTAGAATACAAGGTACAATCGCAGAACAGGTGCAAGCTAGACATTTCCATTACAAATGGGAGAAACTGGAGGAAAAGAAGGTATAACAGGCACAAATGAGTCAGCAGAACACACTACATTAGCCTTCAAGTCTTGAAAATAATCCTCTGTTTTCTGAGGCAATTTACACAGTAGCCCTGCCCTCCAGAATCTAGGTATTGGCCCCATTCTCCTGATTCTGAGTGGAGGCCCCTCAGCTCTGGTCTTCAGCTCCACCTTCCAGGCCCACTGGGACAGCAGCTCTGCTCCCTCAGCTTTAGGTGCACAATTCTCCTAGTCCATCTGAGTGGCAACTCCACCCTTAGAAACATTACAGACCGTGACTCCATCCTCTGAAACCCCAGAAGTCTTGGCCATACCTTTGAGACTGAGGCAGCTCGGCTTCCTTTGTTCTTTGTCTCTTCAGCTTCTACTTCCTGGTTTCTTGGCCTCTCAGTCCCTCAAGTCTCTCTGTTCAAGTCTGCCCTGCTGAGGCAAGTGTTCCAAAGCTCTGTAGTTTCACTGATAAGTGCCCGGGGGCACTCCACTCTGCTGGGAAGCCTCCTGTGCAAAGATACTCAGCTCTCTCACTCTTTGGGTTGGCCCCAGTTCTGTCTGGTGCTGGTCTCCTGGTTCTGCTGTTGCCAGTTCTCTGCTGCTACTTTTCACCATCTGTGCTGTCTTCAGTGTTAACGGTTCTCCTCACTTCCTTCTGAGTCCTCTATCTATTTACAGTTTTAAAACCACTTCCATATTTTAGGTGTCTGTTAGAGCAGCACTCTACTCTCTCAGTACCAAATTCTATCTTAGTTATCTAGTGCCGTTATAACAAAAATACCAGAAGTAGACAGATTTAACAGAGAGAAATTTATTTTCTCACAGTCTAGTAGGCTAGAAGTCCAAATTGAGGGCATTAGTTCCAGGGGAAGGCTTTCTCTTTCAGCTCTGGAGGAAGGCCTTTCTCATCAGTCTTCTCCCGGACTAGGAGCTTCTCTGCATAGGAACCCCAGGTCCAAAGGACATGCTCTGTTCCCAGTGCTGATTTCTTGGAGGTATATGGTACCCCTGTCTCTTTACTCCTTTCTTTCTTTCATATCTCAAAAGAGATTGGCTCAAAACAAAATCTAGTCTTGTAGATTAAGTCTTGCCTCATTAACAAAACTGCTGCCCATCCCACCTAATTAACATAGTGGAGGTAGGATTTAGGACACGTTGAAAATCTCATCAGATCATAAAATGATGGACAATCACACAATACTGGGAATCATGGCCTAGTCAAATTGATACACATATTTTGGGGGGACACAATTCAATCCATGACGGGGGAAAATGTTTTCCTAACTTGTATTTTAAAAAGAGATCATTTACACATTCGTTTTGACATAAAGGGGAAAAAACTCTTGATTTCTATAATATCAAAGAGTTCATAACAAATATTTCTAGCCAACAGAACCAAGCAAAAGGAAAATTTCAAAATAATTAATGAACTAGGACCTTTGTATCTGCAGGAAAAGCCCTGCTAAGAAACTAAATCTCTTTGAGATCATCAAGTCTGTTATAGTGATTTTTTTTTTCATTTTCTAAAAAATGCCTCATTATGCACACACACACCGCTCCACACACATACTCTTCCTGAATTACACTGAAGAGGTTTCTTCTTCAAGCATTTCTTAAATTCTGTGATTTTGTTTTTCAGATGTTCTCTGTGGTCCCCATTGCCTATGCAATACGTCTTTCCTTATCCTAACCTTAAGGTCCTGCATATTTTCAGTCTGCCCTATGCCATTCCTTTCCACAGGCAAGTATTTTTCCTGTGAAGCTCTTCCCACTCTTTCTCCCCACCAGATTAATTTCTACCTCTGTCTTTACTTTTGCCTTCTCCTTGTTCTGGAGTTTTGCTCCACATGTCTATAATGCTCAGATTCTGTGTTCTGCCTTCCATAAAACCTTGGTCATTCTTAGATCTCTAGTTCTGTGAGATTTTCTTTCGATTTACAGATCATTTGTTTCTGTATCATAAATTATAACACTTAGCTCTATCAGATGGACTAGGAAACAGAGGTAACACTCATCTGCATGCACTCATCACATTGTCTAATTACTTTATAATCACATCATTTGTATTATCCAAATTATATAAACTTTTATTTATTTCTAACTAGATTTTGTACTCACGGGAGACAAGAATTCTTCCATATATTTCTCTTTTGGTCACTTTAAATTATTCTGCTTATGAAGACTTGTTGAACTGAATTTTCTAGATCTCTTTTTAGATGTGGAATATACAAATATTGTTGATATTTGAACTTTTAATTGCTTCATTCATTTAATATTCTTTGGATTGAGAATATGTTGGTACTTGTTTAGTTGTTGGATTCAGAAAGATAATAGCACATCCTCTCCACTGCTACTGTGCTCTCAGTCTTGTGGGGACCATATTCGTGAATGGCCAAATGCTATTACCCAGTTATGAAGTGCTCTGGGCACACAGACAATAAGGAGTTGATTCTGTGATGAAACCGGTCAGTTTCTCTGAAATATCGAAGACACAACTGCTTTCTTCAAATATACAATATTTATTTCTTAGTGTCTTATATTTACAAAGATAGTCCTGGTTCAGTGTGCATACAAGAAATGGATAAAGAAACCAAACACCACAGGCTAGGTAAAATACTAATCTCCTGACACAGTCATGACACAGTAATGCTTTATGGAATAATTAGGCTTTCCTTGATATTTGTAGGAACTTGTACCAGGGAATGAAAGGACTTGTAATAACAACACAACAGCAACCACAACAGTCTTGCTATTAACCAACTTTGTGAACACTGCCTATTTAACAGGCACTTTGCATTCATTATTGCATTTAATCTTTATAATGACTGGGTAAGCTACATCCTATTATTATCTTTATTTTAGAGTTAAAGGAACCTGGGGTAGAAGAGATTATCTAAATTGTACAACATCATACAGCTAGTAAGTTTTGGGGAATTGCTGAGTAAGTGATTGAGCCCTGAATTTTATGTCTCCTAAGTTTGGAGATAAATTTAAACCTTAAACTTTACGAAATTCTGCCTTCAACCTCAGAGTACTGACTTCTCATATTAAGATGACTACTTCAAACTAAAGGATCTCCACTCAGGTATCATTAAGAATAATTCAGCCATCGCGTATAGAGACAGATTCAAAAGCATGTACTCTGAAGTGTCTAGGAGATAAATACAGGACACCAGGAAAGACCAATTGCTGGAGCATCTTGTTTGATTAAGCAGAAAAAAATAAGCAGAGGGACACCAAAAATGAGTGAAACTCTCTATAAAATGAATTGATGTGATAGCCTCAACAATGGACTCAAACATACCAGTGATTATGAAGATGGCCTGGGACCAGGCAAAGTTATACACGATGGCAACTAACAACGATGACAAGTAGGTCAGAGGTTCAGGCACGGTGTGACTAGGCCCTCTGCTCAGGGTATCACAAGGCTTAAATCAAGGTGTGAGCCAAGGCTGCAGTCCTCATCTAAGGCTTGAGGTCCTCTTCCAATTTCATTTAGATTGTTGGCAGAATTCAGTTCCTTGATATTATAAGACTGAGATACCTCTTGCCTTACTGACTGTCAGCTGGAGGCCACTCTCAACTCCTCAAGTCTTCCTCCTTGTTTGGCAGTTCACACATGGGTATTTGTTTTCTTTCAGGTCAGCCAGAGTGCATCTCTCTGACAACCTTTTCTGCTGCCATCTGGATAAAACTCTCTGCTTTTAAAGGGTTCATTTGATTACGTCAATTCCATCTAGATAATCTCCCTTTCTTAAAGTCAGCTGTGTCATATGAATAAAATCTATGATCACATGAATAAAATGTATCATCTTTATGGTTCCTGGAATTACACAGGTCATGTACACCAAAGCGAGTCCCTGGGTACTGCAAAGAGTTAATGCACTCACCAGCTAACTGAAAGGTTGGAAGTTTGAGCCCATCCAGAGGTGTCTCAGAAGAAAGGCCTGATGGTCTATTTCTGAAAAATCAGCCATTGAAAACCTTATGGAGCACAGTTTTACTCTGACGCACATGGATCACCATGAGTTGGAATTACTTGGCAGCCCCTGGTTTTACTGGCTGGTATACCTGAGTGGAGGAAAATTTTGGGGGACGTCTTAGAATCCTGCCTACCATTATAGAAATAAGTTAAATAATGTTCAACTATATCAGTTAGACAAGTGTCTCTATATAAAGGCCTGCATAAGCCAGGTTCAATAATTTTTTTCCCTTCCAGATATAACATCAAGGAGACAGTAATAGTTACAAACTCCCATAATCACTATATTCTGAGATTTACTATTTTAATTAATCTTTAAGCATTTGAGTGACAACTATATTAAGATTACAAAATTCAGTTTACCAGGTATTGTTGTTAGGTGTCATTGAGTTGGTTCTGACTCAAAGCAACCCTATGTACAATAGAAAAAAACACTGGTCACGTGCCATCCTCACAATCATTGCTACATTTGAGCCCATTGATTCAGTCACTGTGTCAGTCTATCTCATTGAGGATCTTCCTCTTTTTTTGCTGACCTTCCAGTTTACCAAGCATGATATCCTTCTCCAGGGACTGGTACCTCCTGATTACATGACCAAAGTACTTGAGACTAAGTCTTGGCATCCTTGCTTCTAAAGAGCATTCTGGCTGTACTTCCAGGACAGATTTGTTCATTCTTCTGGCATTCCATATTCTTCTCCAACTCTATAACTCAAATTCATCAGATATTCTTTGATCTTCACTAAATATAGTAAAGCAGTAAGTTAAATTTTATATAAAATAATTTATGAAGAAAAGTAGTCTTTTGAACACAAGTAATTCAGTTTTCACCCTTAGGTCAATTGTTTTCTTTTTTTGTAAAAATTGAGCTCATAGAAATCTTTAGGAAAAGAGAATAAAATTATGTGTGTTCTCACACTGTATGCATTCGTACATTAATAAATATAATTACAAATCTTAAATACCAAATGGGGAAAGTAACTCTCTACATACAAGTGTATGTGCAGTTGAGAAAGACTTGGGGCTCTAGTTCAGTGTTTCTCTATCTTGTCTGCCTAAAAGTATCCAGGGATATTAAAAATAAAAGCAAAACAAAATTTTAAAACCTCTTAGGTCCCATTACTAGAGATTCTTATTCAATTGCAGGTCCTGGATTAATTAATCTGGAAAATAACACTAGCCGGTATCCTTAGGGAGTTCACAGTCTAAACTGAGAGAGAAGACACTTCAGTAATCAGCTGCTAGCACCAATGATTTATGTCAACTTTTAAAATTGAGATTTGGTATAGGTAGGGAAAAGTGCAAAGTTACATGCATACAGCTTAATGAACATTCACAAAGGAGCACACTCATGTAACTACCACCCATGTCAAAAGTAGAATATTACCAGAGAACCAGAGGCCTCTCTTATGCACTTTCCAAAGTATTAGCACCCTCTTCCCAAGAGTAAACCATCTTCTTGAATTTTAACACCACAAATTAGTTTTGCCTATTTTGAATTTCATGCAAATGAAATAATAGAAAAATATATATACGTATTTTTAAAAATTGGGACTATTTCACTCAATATTATATTTGTGAGATTTATCAATGCTGTGGTATGTAATAGTAGTTTGTATCTTTTCATGCTTCATATTTTCTCAATTTTGTAAATATATTGCAATTTATTTATCTATTTCTCTGTTGATGGACATTTGGGTTATTTCCTCGTTTGGGGCTATTATATATAATACTGCTATAAACACTTATGAACTTCTACATGTCATCTGATGCACGTATGTATACATTCCATGGGGTGAAATGCTGGATTATGAAATATGCACATATTCATTTCAATACTTAACTCCTATGCAATTTTCGTACGGTGATTGTACCAATCTGTACTCCCACCAGCATATGTTTGTCAACACCATTGTTGTTGCTGTTGTTAGGTGCCATTGAGTCATAGCGACCCTGTGTACAGCAGAATGAAACATTGCCCAGTCCTGCGCCATCCTCACAATTGTTGCTATGCTTGAGCCCATTGTTGCAGCCACCGTGTCAGTCCATCTCGTTGAGGGTCTTCCTCTTTTTCTCTGACCCTCCGCTTTACCAAGCATGATGCCCTTCTCCGGGGACTGATCCCTCCTGACGACATGTCCAAAGTATGGAGACATAGTTTCACCATCCTTGTTTCTGAGTAGCATTCTGGTTGTACTTCTTCCAAGACAGATTTGTTTGTTCTTTTGGCAGTCCATAGCATAGTCAATATTCTTTGCCAACACCACATCTCAAAGGCTTCAATTCTTCTCTGGTCTTCCTTAGTCATTGTCCAGCTTTCACATGTGTATGAGGTGATTGAAAACACCACAGCTTGGATCAGGTGCACCTTAATCTTCGAGGTGACATCTTTGCTTTTCAATGCTTTAAAGAGGCCTTCTGCAGCAGATTTGAGCAATGCAATGTGTCTTTTGACTTGACAGCTGCTTCCATGAGTGTTGATTGTAGATTCAAGTAAAATGAAATCCTTGACAATTTCAATCTTTTCTCCATTGATCATGATGTTGTATATTGGTCCAGTTGTGAGGATTTTTGTTTTCTTTATGTTGAGGTGTAAACCATACTGAAGGCTGTGGTCTTTGACCTTCATTAGTAAGTGCTTCAAGTCCTCTTCACTTTCAGCAAGCAAGGTGGTATCATCTGCCTAACACAGGTTGTTAATGAGTCTTCCTTCAATCTTGATGCTTGTTTTTCTTCATATAGTACAGCTTCTTGGATTATTTGCTCAGCATACAGATTGACTAGGTATGGTGAAAGGATACAACCCTGACACACACCTTTCTTGACTTTAAACCACACAGTATACTCTTGTTCTGTTCAAAGCACTGCCTCTTGATCTATGTACAGGTTCCTCATGAGCACAATTAAGTGTTCTAGAATTCCCATTCTTCACAATATTATCCATAATTTGTTATGATCCACACAGTCAAACGTATTTGCATAGTCAGCAAAACACAGGTAAACATATTTTCTGGTATTCTCTGCTTTCAGCCAGGATCCATCTGACCTCAGCTATGATATCTCCGGTTCCAAGTTCTCTTCTGAATCTGGCTTGAATTTCTGGCAGTTCCCTGTTGATATACTGCTGCAGCAGCTTTTGAATGATCTTCAGCAAAATTTTACTTGCATGTGATATTAGTGATATTGTTTGATAATTTCTGCATTTGGTTGGATCACCTTTCTTGGGAATAGGTATAAATGTGGATCTCTTCCAGTCGGTTGGCCAGGTAGCTGTCTTCCAAATTTCTTGGCATAGATGAGTGAGCACTTCCAGTGTTGTATTCATTTATTGGAATATCTCAATTGGTATTCCATCAATTCCTGGAGCCTTGTTTTTGGCCAATGCCTTCAGTGCAACTTGGACCTCTTCCTTCAGTACCAAGACTACTATTGTTAGTCTTCTAAATTTTTAGCTATTGTGGTAGCTGTGTGACAGCCATTGTTTTAATTTTCATTTCCCTGATGATAGCAACTTGGGTATCCTCTCATGTGAAATGTCTATTTGTCTATTGCCCATTTTTCTATTTAGTTTTTTATAGGGCTGCTATGAGTTGAAATCAGCTCCACGGCAATGGTTTTGTCTTTTTTGTTTCGTACATTATGCTATTTGCAAAAGCATATGCAGCATATACCCTTGTGGCCAGATCATATATATATAAATAATCTGACCACAAGGGTATAAGCTGTATATGTTTTTGCAAATACCACATCCTAGCCCATGGGTTTCTTCCCTCTTTAAGAGTTTCTCTCGTTTAATAAAATTTTTAATTTTAATGTAGTCAAAGGTATTTTCCTGATTTTGTGTTATCTGTAAGCTTTATTGTTTACCTTTCTCTTTTAGGTTTACAAAATACCTGGAATTGTTCTTCTTTTGGTGTGAGGTAAAGATCAAGAGTTCCTTTCACATACTCAAGTAACCCAGCACTACTGATTGGAAAGATTAGATGAAAACCTTTAGAAGTCATTTGAGGGTCTGGCTAATGTTATCACACACTAGTGGGGTTGTAGATTTGCTTTTGTCAGACGTGTAAGTTAAGGGCATGTTACTTCAATCAAAACAGGAATGGAGAAGATTTGAAACCCTAAAAAAAAGAAAAAACATTACCTTAGAGTGAATTCTGACTCAGGTATGCTCTTACTTTTGGGATGTAACCTTTTGTTATCCCAACTTGAGACCCCTCGCTCTTGGTGAGCTCTGATCTCCCCTTTTTGCTCCAGAAGCCTGCAAGTCTGTGAACAGTTCTGCTCACTTTTTCAGTCTCTCAGCTACCACTTTCAAATCAGCAAATTCCTCAAGGTGAAAAGTTGTGCCAAGTGTCAGATTCACAATGCTGTGCTTCCTTCGCCTTTGGAATCTTAGTCTAACAAATGTCACTGCCTTGGTAACACTTGAATGCTTACAAAGGGACCTTGTTTTATTTTTTTGTCTAGATTTTCTAGTTGTTCAAAGCAGGAGAAGGGTAGTGGTGGCTCAGTGATAGAATTCTCATCTTCCATGTGGGAGATCTAGTTCGATTATTGGCTAGTACACATCAAGCACAGCCACTACCCAGACAGATTTCAGCTGAGCTTCCAGATTAAGACAGACTAGGAAGGATGTCCTGGTGATCTACTTCTAAAAAATTAGCCAGTGGAAACTGAGGATCACAACAATCTCATCTGTTAGACCTGTTTGTGCATGGGGTCATCATGAATCAGGGGTCAACTCAATGGCAGCTAATGACAACAACAACCGGAGAAATTGGTTCAAAATAAACGAGGCTGCCCTGGTCTGACATAAAACTTTTCAAAATGTAATTTAAGGCCTCTAATGACTATCTGCAATCCCTGGTGGTTCAAATGATTAATATGCTTGGCTGCTAACTGAAAGGTTGCCAGTTGGAATGCACCAAGAGGTGCCTCAGAAGAAAGGCCTGGCAATACAAAAGAAAACCTGCTGCCATTGAGTAGATTCTGACTCATAGCTACCCTATAGGGCAGAGCAGAACTGTCCCCATAGAGTTTCCCAGGAGCACCTGGTGGATTAGAACTGCTGACCTTTTGCTTAGTGGCCGTATCTCTTAACCACTATGCCGCCAGGGTTTCCCACAATATATCCCTCAAAATCACGGATTGAAAAATTTCAGCCATTGAAAATCAGTTCTACTGTGCCACACACATGTTACCCTGAGTTGGAATCTACTCACTGGCAATTGTGTGTGTTTGATTTTTAATGACTATCCAATTTCATAGAGATAGGAACCCAGTAAATTCCTGTTTTTCCAGCTCCTCCTAATACAAAATAAAACATCCATTTAACTTAATTCCTTTTAAGTAATTATTGACTGCCAAAAGGTGTTTGTTCTTTTTTTTTTTTTTTTTTTAATTGTGTGGAATCAGTAATGCTTAAAGCAGATTTAAGCAACCAGTGACAGGTCAGTGGAAGAAATACATTTTTGGCCAGAGAAAGGAGTCCTTTAGGAGCCTTACAAGTGATTACCCAGGGGTTAACTCTGACAGCATTCATATAAAAGCCTGTCCTGGTAATTGTAACCCAGTGAGAGTGGGTCCTGCCTGATGCAACCCTCAAGCCAATTGGGAGACACCAGACGCTTGAGAAAGAGAAAGTAGATTTTATTGAAAGCCAGTTATGCAAGGAGTTCAGAGACTAAGTCTCAAATCAAGTTCCCGAGGCTGGGGATTCTAAAGCAGCTATAGGGTTCAGGATAGGGAACTTAAGCATAATTCATGAAGTTTCTGGGAATAGGTGGGCAATTTCAGGAACTAATGGTTGAAATGGGGGGTGCAATATGGTGACTGGGGGAAGTGTGTTTTTTGGGGGATATGATGCATGAAGTTTATCTAAGGATAGCTTTTCAGCTTATTGCTCATGTCCAAAAGGGGGTGGAAGGAGGCGGGATAGTGGGTGAATAGCAAAGTGGCCTTGAGCAGAGAAGTAGTAAGACAACCTTGGGCTGTAACACAGAAATGCCTTATCAGGAACTCAGAGAGCCTGGGTGGAGGAGGGGAAATAGTTTAACCCTGTCGGTTACATTCTTTCCCCTGGTTTCCAAGGCCTTCAATCTTGAAGATTGATTTTATTTATTTATTTTTTTGTAGTTGGTGGCCCAGACCTCCAGAATTTTTGAGCTTACTGACTGGTATAAGCATGTGAATTGTAGGATCTGAGGTTTGTTGAATTAAGAGGAATGCGACTGGATTACCTACAGACAGGGAAAAAGTTTTTAGCTATGACATTTCCGATCAGTGCCTGATCTCTAAAATTTACATGATACTGCAAAAACTCAACTACAAAAAGACAACCCAATTAAAAAATGGGCAAAAGATATGAACAGACACTTAACTAAAGAAGGCATTTGGGTAGCTAACAGATACATGAGGAAATGCTCATGATCATTAGCCATTAGAGAAATGCAAATCAAAACTACAATGAGATTTCATCTCACTCCAACAAGGCTGACATTAATCCTAAAAACACAAAACAGTAAATATTGGAGAGGCTGTGGAGAGATTAGAACACTTATACACTGTTGGTGGGAATGTCAAATGGTACAACCACTTTGGAAATCGATTTGGTGCTTCTTTAAAAAGCTAGAAACAGGACTACCATATGATCCAGCAATCTCACTCCTTGGAATATATCCTGGAGAAATAAGAGCCTTTACGTGAACAGATACATGCACACCCATGTTCATTGCAACACTGTTTACAATAGCAAAAAGATGGAAACAATCAAGGTGCCCATCAATGTATGAATGGATAAATAAATTATGATATATTCATCCAGTGGAATACTACACATCCATAAAGAACAGTGATGAATCTGTGAAACATTTCATAACATGGAGGAACCTGGAAGGCATTATGCTGAGTGAAATTAGTCAGTTGCAAAAGGACAAATATTGTATAAGACCACTATTATAAGAACTGGAGAAATAGTTTAAACAGAAAAGAAAATATTCTTTGATGGTTATGAGAGGGAGAGGGAGGGTGGGAGAGGGGTATCCACTATTCAGATAGTAGATAAGAACTACTTTAGGTGATGGGAAAGACAACACGCAATACAGGCAATATCAGCAAAACTGAATTAATCCAAAAGCAAAGAAGTTTCCTGAACAAACTGAAAGTTTCAAAGGCCAGTGTGGCAGGTGCAGGAGTTTGGGGACCATGGTTTCAGAGGACATCTAAGTCAATTGGCATAATAAAATCTATTAAGAAAAAAATTCTGCATCCCACTTTGAAGAGTGGCATCTGAGGTCTTAAGTGCTAGCAAGTGGCCATCTAAGATGCAGCAATGGGTCTCAACCCACCTGGATCAAAGGAGAATGAAGAACACCAAGGACACAAGGCAATTATGAGCCCAAGAGACAGAAAGGGCCACATAAACCAGAGGCTACATCAGTCTGAGACCAGAAGAAGTAGATGGTGCCCAGCTACAACTGATGACTGCCCTGACAGGGGACAAAACAGAGAATCCCTGAGGGAGCAGGAGAGCAGTGGGATGCAGACCCCAAAGTCTGATAAAAAGACCAGACTTAATGGTCTGACTGAGACTGAAGGACCCTGGTGGCCATGGCCCCTAGACCTTCTGTTGGCCCGGGACAGGAACCATTCCCCAAGCCAACTCTTCAGACATGGATTGGACTGGACAATGGGTTGGAGGGGGATGTTGGTGAGGAGTGAGCTTCTTGGATCAGGTGGACACTTGAGACTGCATTGGCATCTTCTGCCTGGAGGGCAGAGGTGGTTAGAAGTTAGTGAAATGGACATGAAAAGAGAGAGTGGAGGGAGGGAGCAGACTGTCTCATTAGGTGGAGAGTAATTGGGAGTATGTAGCAAGGTATATATATAAAAAAAAAAAATTTAATATATAAGTTTTTGTGTGAGAGACTGACTTGATTTGTAAACTTTCACTTAAAGCACAAGAAAAATTAAAAAAAAAAAAAAGAGGAACATGGTTGGACTTCTGAAGCATCATGATAGTCACAACTGCTAGGAGATTTTGAATGAACTTGGTCAGGCTGTTTAAGAGACGGGGCAGAAACAGACATATTAGTGAAAGAATAATCAATGAATAACAAAGGACCAGAACCAGTGGAAGCTGGGAGGCATGGAGGTTATCCATGACCACAAACCAGACAGAGTTTCTCCTACAGCGGGTGGGAGAAGGGGATGCACTCAACTGGCAATTTGTCCTCATTTGTGGAGACTGACTTCTACTTCATGGCTGGTGTTTATCCAGGTACAGCAGGAGGTGTTGGCTATGGTGCTGATTCGCCCTTCTTTGGCTAAGGTATAGTCAAGGACAATATGGTGGTCCATTATGATCCCAACCAGGGAATTTACGGAAGTTTGCTGGGCTTTTACAGCTTGGCTGGTAGTTTTGGAATGGATGTGAATAGTTTCTGGTAGGTATAACACAGCATCTCGAACAGCTGCTAGCTGAGGAAAAATCATAAGCATTCGAATGATAAACCAGCCATCGCCAGTTTCAGCTATGGGATTACGCTTGGTTCCAGTTAAGCCCCATTCAGTTTTCTCAGAGTTGTCTGAGGTTTGGGTTTCTCTTTTTTTCCTCTAGGAGTTAGTAGGTGGTTTCATTAGCAGAGTGAGGTCATAACGGGAAGTGATTACTATGGGAAAGGACGTTCCAACGGTGCAAGTACCAAGCATAGCTCCGGGCAAGAAGCATTTGTAAGCAGTGAAGTGAAACGTTTGACTCCAGCTTTAGTATAATTACTACCAAAAAAAAAAAAAAAAGAATATCCAGGCAGTGTGCAAATACGGATATGGCTTACAACTTTTGAGCTGTTTCTCTCTGAATGAAATCAGGGATAGGCAATGTCGTTGAACTGAGTATCCTAGCTTTGTGTCATGCTGTAGTTATTAAGGAAACCCTGGTGGTGTAGTGGTTAAGAGCTATGGGCTGCTAACCAAAAGGTTGGCAGTTTTGAATCCACCAGGCACTCCTTGGGAACTCTATGGGACAGTTCTACTCTGTCCTATAGGGTGGTTATGAGTCGGAATCAACTCGACGGCAACGGGTTTGGTTTTTGGTTTTATAGTTATTAATGAACCAACCTGGGTAAGTTCCTAGATTAACATGGCCAGTTAAATTTTGTAGGTGTTTTATTTCTTCTATAAAGGTGGGGTAATTAGTCCAAGTAAAATTGCTTATATTGTCCGAACCTATAATCTAGTAAAATATGCTTTCAATTTTAAAACAAGAAGTGGTAGTACTTGCTTTTCTGGCTCTTACCTCTAACCCAGGGCTACCAAAAGGGTCATTATTGTTGGCAGGCAGTACCTTCTCTAGGTGTGTAACATCAGATATTGGAACTGCCCAAGGGCCATGGAGACTTTCCATAGTGGTAGGCAGGGGCTGACAAATGCAACAGGCAGTGAGATTGCCTCCAGTGGCTACTGAGGGGATTAGTTTCAGATAAAAATTATCTGTCCATGAGATGCTTAACGTGGCATCAAAATATAGGAAAGCAAGGAATGATCTGGAGATGCTGTAAAAAGAGAAGGAAGAACACAATGATTGCCAAGATGGTAAGGGCAATATAAACATTAGGAGTGCAATCATGATGGGGGGTCTCCGACTGGAGGGCATGGGTTAAGCATTAGCTTTGTTTTTCTTTTTACACAGATATTTTAAGTTCTGCACAGGCTTGTAGGTCTAGTTGTTTTGTTGAGGTTGGTCTTGTTGTAGAGGATCTTCTGGGGTGGCACAGGCTTACAGTGAATGTGATGCATTCAAGCTTTGATATTTTCAAGTTTAGAAGCTAAGTGGGTGCTTAAAAGAATAGTGTATGGTCTGGTCCACCAGGGTTCAAGGGGCTCCACTTTCCAGGTTTTCAGCAGAACTTGGTCACCAGGCTGGAACAGGTGAAATGGGGCATCAACAGGGTATTTCAGACTGCTGAGGGCATACCTGTGAATAGAAGATAGGACACCAGACAAAGACAACAAATATTTTCAGAGAGTGAGCTCCTCAGTGGCAGAGACCTGAGTATTGACTGAAGGCAAGTAATTTTTAAGAAATGGTTTTCCATACATAATTTCAAAAGGGTTCGATTTGAGCCCATTTCTGGGGGCAACTGACACTCACAAGAGGGCTAAAGGCAAAGCTTGGGGCCACATTATCTTTGTTTCTTGACAGGCTTTGGCAGTTTGGTTTTTTAGCGTGTGATTCATCTTTTCAACTTTTCCACTTGACTGTGGTCTCCAGGCTGAGTGCAAGTTCCAGCTGATTCCTAAAAGGCTAGCGATTTCTTATATAATTTGTAAGGTGAAGCGAGATCTGTTGTCACTTTCAATGGTTGCAGGCAGGCCAGACTTGGGAATGGTTTCATTAAGGAGCCATTTTGTAACTTCTGATGCTTTCTCTGTTTTACAAGAGGAAGCTTGTACCCAAACAGAAAAAGTGTCAACGAATACCAGCATAAATTTATAATTGCAAGGGGCTCTTGGCATGTCAATGGAGTCGATTTGCCAGTCTTATCCTGAACTCTGTCCTTGATATTGGGTTCTAGTTGTAGGGGGTCTGGTTGTTTTGAGTACATATTTGGCAAGAATGGGTTGCCTGCTGGATGGTCAAAATCGGTGTGTTTATTTTAAACAGAAGGGGCACTGAAAGAAGGAATGTCCAAAACAGAAACCCAGCCAAAGCCCAGCTTACCCTGAGATGCTTCAATCTGCCTAGCCTGCAGATTCAGACTAATGAGGACTGGGAGCATCCACTCACCTCCAAGCTTCATCCACCGAACACTTGGTTACATTAAAGGTGAGAAATAACCCTGTATATTTTCTTGATACAGGAGCAGCCTATTTTGCTTTGAATCACCTGAAAGAATCACTTTATCCCCAAACTGTGCAAGTATACAGGGTAACAGGAAAGCCTTCTAGAAGACCCTTCCTACAGCCTATGGAGTGCCAGGTAGGAGAAACCTCTCTGACTCATAGCTTCCTATATATGCTGGAACGTCATACCTCATTGCTCAGATGGGATCTGCTATCAAAAGTAAATGCTCAGATCAGCTTTTCAGAAGGAAGACTGAGCCTGCAGTTCCCACCTGAAAACAGATGGAAGCTCCAGGTCTCCCTATTAGCTTTATCCCCTAGACTCATGGATTCCTCCCCCACAGTTACCCCTTTGGGCAGTTATGTTTGCCTGGTTCAAAAGGCCTCTGAACTAGAGACCCACAAGGAGAGCTGCTTGCTGTTTGAATTTCTGGGTTTCTTTCTTTTCCCGGGTCTGCTTTCTGTTAGTATACACTTTAAATGCTATTTCAACTAATTGTGCTAGGCTCATACGTAGACTGCCTTTGGCTTTTTGTAACTTCTTTCTAATGTGTGGTGCACTTTGTCCAATAAATACCATGTTTATCATTTTTGCCTTCTCTGGGTTTTCTAGGTCTACATCTATATATTGTTGGAATGCAGCAAAAATTTTTTCAAAGATGGTAGATGGACACTCATCCAGTCCTTGATGGACCTCGTAGAACTTATTTACATTTTTTGTTTGTTTGTTTTGAAGTGTCTCCTTTCAACCCTGCAATAAGACAAGTCCAAAAAATGATTGAGCCTGCCATTTCCCGGAGGATCATTAGGGTCTGAGCTAGGCTCAGAAGGAGGTATCATTACATCAGGAGCTTGTCGCATAGGGTTCTTGGGCTGATGGAGGTGCTCCAGTTCTTCCCTGGCATTTCCTAAGACTAATCCCCACTCTTCCAGACTCAAAATAATATCCAAGAGTGCCTGACAATAACCCCAGGTAGGGCGGTAGATGGCAAAGTTGGAAGTAAAAAATCTGCCATACGTTTTGGGTTCTCTCCATAAGAAGGGATATTGTTTTTCCAATTGAACAAATCAGATGTACAGAATGGAGTGTGTACCCAGACTAATCCTGGGGTTCCGTTTTCCGCCTGCCAAGTAGGAACTTGTCTTTGTGGATAAAGCCCTGTTCCCTGTTGCCCTGTTTCAGGTATGGAAGTCCCTTGTCTGGAAGTCACACCACTTGGTATGTGCAGTGAGGAAACCATTTTTGAGGTTGGCTCAGCCATCTAGCAGTTACAAGGGTGGGGCTGACATCAAAGGAAGAGAGGAAAAATCACCTTCCCCTGGGGAATCAAAGATCTTTTGTCTCTTTACCTCAGCTGGACCCATAATTTTACATGGCTTTTTAATGTTTTTGTTTTTATACAAGGACATAAAGGTATCAACATACAATTTCTCATCCAATTTGCCTTCTTGGGTGGAAAACAAATCTAACTGGAGAATAGTCTTGTAATTCAGGAAACCATTTTGATGCCAATGTTCCTCACCAGCCAACTGATATTGTAGCCATGCAACACTGAGGAAAAACTTCATTCTATCTTTTTTCGTAGGATCATAACTAAAAAAAAAATCCCAATTAGTTAGGATGCATGCTAGGAATTGCACTTTGGTAAATCTCGTGCATTCCCCATGCTTGAGCCTAGGCCAAAATGAGAAACTAGAAAAACCAGGACCTAGGCTAATACCAGAAAAATCAGAAGTACTAAAACCACAACAACCAAGGTGCAACAGGGTTTTCTTATGGCCAGAACAGTATAACCCTCAACCAGCCAGAATCTGATAGAAACAGCAGTTCTCTTGGGTTCACACTGGCTTAACCCTCAACCAGCCAGATTCTGACAGAAACAGCAGTTTTCTTAGGCTTGCCATTGGTTCCTAAGTCACTCACCTTCTCAGAAGCCCTTAGGTACTTGTATCACTGTTCACCCAGTACTCACCAGATCAAGATCCTTACCCAGAGTCCATTTCTCAACCTTGGAAAAGTGGTCCCTGTGGATCTAGGAAAAGCTCTGGCCAAGAAAGTCAGTTTCACTCTTGCCTCCAGAAGAAATTTGCTGGCTTGGCCTGAGGGAAGGCAGTCATGCCTAGTGGTGGGAGGTACTCCCTGGAGCCATGCAGCCAAAATTAGAAGCGGAATAAAAGTGCCATCTGGGTTGCTAGCATTTGTAACCCAGTGAGAATAAGTCCTGTCTGGCGGTGCTCCTTGAGTCAATTGGGAGACACCAGGCCTTTGAGAAAGAGAAATAGGCTTTACTACAAACCAGTCAAGCAAGGAGCTCAGAGACTAAGTCTCGGATCAAACAACCTGAGGTTGAGGATTCTAAGTTATAGGGTTTGGATAGGGAACATGCATAATTCATGAAGTTTCTAGGAATAGGTGGGCAATTTCAGGAACTAATGGGTACAGAGGGGGGTGCAATATGGCATCGGGGGGTGTTTGTATGATGCATGAAGTTTATCTAAGGACAGGTTTGAGGCTTATTGCTTATGTCCAAATAGGAGGGTGGGGGGCAGTTGGTGAGTGGAAGTGGCCTTGAGCAGAGAAGCAGGAAGATGACCTTAGACTGTAACACAGAAATGCCTCATCAGGAATTCAGAGAGCCTGGGTGTGATGCGAAGAGGAGGGGGAATAGTTTAATCCTGTCGGTTACATAACAGCACTAGTAAAGGTTGTCTGTATAGCAATCTCAGGGAAACTAATTTCAAAACCTCTTTCTGGAATATTATAAATTGTACAATGACAACTAAGGCTTATACTGTGATATTCTTTCATATATTGGTTTCTCCCATTTACTGTTTTGTCACAAGCCTTTGGTATTAAGAGGCATTCAGGTTATTTTTGAGATCACAGGTATATGGTTAATGAGATGCCACAGGTCAGTGATGTTACCCACCTTACGCAAGCTGATATCACCTTTTGCTCTCTTTCGGTCTTTTCTTTCTACACTGAAGCCTTAAGTATGTTTAGGCACATAGTATTACGGTGGTTAGTATATTAGGTTTTGTCTTAATTAATTAATTAATTAACATTTTCATCCTTTGTTTCACTTTAGGGTAGAAAAATTATTTTGAAATCAATGGGGAAGAAAGGCATGCTGAATCCGTATATTTGCCTCAAGGATATTCATATATTGTATTTTCAAAGTTTAGAGAAAAATGGTCTATTTGCTTCTTTTATGGCCACTGTTGTTGTTAGGTGCTGTTGAGTTGGTTCTGATTCATAGCAACCCTACAGGACAGAATAGAGCTGCCCAATAGGGTTTCCAAGGAACAGCTGATGGATTTGAACTGCTGACGTTTTGGTTAGCAGTCAAGCTCTTAACCACTATGCCACTATGGCCACTAAAAAAACTAGTAGTACTAAAAAGAAGCTCTGGTGGCACAGCGGTTAATGCACTCAGCTGCTAACCAAAAGGTGAACAGGGTGAACCTACCAGCTGCTCCGGAGAAGGATGTGGCAATCTGCTTCTGCAAAGATTTACAACCTTGGAAACCCTGTGAGGCAGTTCTGTTCTGACCTATAGGGTTACTGTGAGTCAGAATCAACTTGATGGCAACAGGTTTGGGTTAGTAGTACTCAAAAGTGTAAAATGCACAAAAATTACAGGGTTTCTGAAATTCTAGTCCACAGACAACCTGCATCAACATCATGTACAGTGCATACTAAATATTTAGGTTTTTAGATCTCATCCAGATCTAACCCAAATCAGTCAGAATTTCTGGAGGTGGGCCCAGGAACTGGCATTTTAACAAGTTTCCTATTCAGTTTTGATTCTTATCCCAAAAATAAATAAAACACTTGCCATTGAGTTGATTATGATTAACAGTGATCCCATGTGTGTCAGATTAGAACTGTATACCAAATGGCTAATTTTTTGCGAGTGTATCTGAGATGCCTCTGGGTAGACTTGAACCTCAAACTTTTCAATTAGCAGCCAAATACATTAACCATTTGCACTGCCAGAGACTCCCTGATTCCTTACACATTATTTAACATTTACAGTGGAAAGTATTGTCCCGTGCATTATATCACAGAGCCCTCTGGAATAGGTATGATCATCTCCAATTTCCCAGTGAGGACACTGAGACCCCAGGTGGTAAGCCATTAGAACAAAGTCACGTGTAAGTTGAGCTGGGATGCCACCCAGCTCTTCTGATGCCAAGTTCAATGCTTATCTCATTATATCCACCTTATTCTCTACAAATAATCTCCATCTCAGAAAACAGGTTTTTTCTTTTCTTTTTTTACATATAGCCTCCAAGCTACAAAAGCCCAGACAGTCTAAAGTTTGCCCTGAAAAGCAACTGTAAAAAAAAAAGCAATTGTAAAGATGGTGTATTATTAACAACTTTCAGCACATACACTGGGCTTTTCATTTTCAAAGTGCCCAATTTTGTCCCAGCACTTGGGTACTAGCTTGAAGGCTTTGTTCATAAAAGCCACAACATAGAGAAAGCACATTTAACACCCATAAGTGATGGCACAACTTAGAATCACCAGGAGAAGAGAGGGTGTCACTATTAGAGCAGATACTGATGACTACTAACAACAGCCTTTGATGAATGACTCAGCCTCAGCTCCACAGATGTGATGCTCCTCAAATCCACTCCAGAATTACCTTCTATAACAAACAAGAAAAGGGAACATTTTCCTATCTGAGACCTTAAGCATTTTGCTGGTCAGCAAATAAGTTATTGACAAAGATTTGTCTTCTGTAGTGGCTAACAGATACGTGAGGAAATGCTCATGATCACTAGCCATTACAGAAATGCAAATCCAAACCACAATGAGATACTATCTTACTGATATTACCGGCATGAATCAAAAAACCAGGAAATAGTAAAAGTTGGAGAGGCTGTGGGGAGATTGGAACTCAGATGCACGGCTGATGGGAATGCAAAATGGTACAACCATTTTGGAAAATGATTGGCACTTCCTTAAAAAGCTAGAAATACCATATGATCCAGCAATGCCACTCCTAGGAATATATCCTAGAGAAATAAGAGGCATTACACTAATAGACATATGCACACCCATGTTCGTTGCAGCATTGCTCACAATAGTAAAAAAGATGGAAACAACCTAAGTGCCCATCAACAGATGAATGGATAAACAATCTATGGTGCGTATTCACAATGGAACACTATGCAACAATAAAGAACAATGACGTATCTGTGAAGTATCTCACAACATGGGTGAATCTGGAGGGCACTATGCTGAGTGAAATAAGTAAGTCACAAAAGGACAAATATTGTATGAGACCACTACTATAAAAGCTCATGAGAAAATTTACACACAAAAAGAAATAATCTTTAATGGTTGTGAAGGAGGGGAGGAGTGCAGAGGGAAAGACACTAAAAAGACAATAGATAAGTGGTAACTTCAGTGAAGGGTACACAATATTGGGGAAGCCAGCACAACTTGTCCAAGGCAAGATCATGAAAGCTCCATACCCACTGCCATCGAGTCATTTCCGACTCATAGCAACCCTGCAGAACAGAGTAGAAATGTCCTCTAGATTTGAACCATCGATCTTTTGGTTAGAAGCCGTAGCACTTAACCACTATGCCACCAGAGTTTTCCGAAGCTACATAGACACATCCAAACTCCCTGAGGGACCAAATTACTGGGCTGAGGGCTCTGAGGATCATGGTGTCGGGAAACATCTAGCTCAATTGGCATAACAGTTTATGAAGAAACTGTTCTGCATTCTACTTTGGTGAGTTGTTTCTGGTGTCTTATAAGCCTGTGTGCGGCCATCTATGATAGTCACTGGTCTCACCCCTTCGGAGCAAGGAGAATGAAGACAACCAAAAAACACAAGGGAAAGATTGGTCCAAAGGACTGATGGACCGCAACTATTATAGCCTACACCAGACTAAGTCCGACACAACTAGCTGGTGCCCAGCTACCACCACCGAATGCTCTGACAGGGATCACAGTAGAAGGTCCAGGACAGGGCTGGAGAAGAATGTAGAGCAAAATTCTAACTCACATACACACATACAAAAAAAGACCAGGTTTACTGGTCTGACAGAGACTGGAGAAACCCCGAGAGTATGTCCCCGAGACACCCTTTTAGCTCAGGAATGAAGTCACTTCTGAGGTTCACCCTTCAGCCAAAGATTAGAGAGGCCCATAAAACAAAATGAGACTAAAGGGGCACACCAGCTCAGGGGCAAGGAAGAGAAGGTAGGAGGGGACAGGAAAGCTGGTAATGGGGAACCCAAGATCAAGAAGGAGAGAGTGGTGACCTGTTGTGGTGGTAGCAACCAATGTCACAAAACAATATGTGTATTCATTGTTTAATGAGAAGCTAGTTTGCTCTGTAAACCTTCATCTAAACTACAAAAAAAAAAAAAAAAAGATTTGTCTTCTGTGAAGTTAATGAGACGGCTTGAATTTGGGATATTTTTATTGTTATCAATTCTTCCCTCAAGAAAACATGAGAAGAAATAACCATGGTCACTACTCATAGCTACTGTCATTAAACAAGGAGCCCTGCTGGTGCAGTGGTTAAGCAGCTCTGCTGCTAACTGAAAGGTCAGTGGTTTGAACCCAGCAGGCTCTCCAAGGGAGAAAGATGTAGCAGTCTGCTTCTGTAAAGGTAGCAGCCTTGGAAACCCTACGGGGCAGTTCAGCTCAGTTCTATGAGTCAGGAATGGCTTGACGGCAATTTTTTTTTTTTTTTTTTGGAGGGGGGAGGGTAGGAAGGGTTGGGTATATGCCACAAAATCAGTCAGGGGTTTTGTAACAGCTAGTTTTTTTTTTTTTTATCTTTCTTTACTAATCACAAGCTTATGAACTGATTTTCAGAAGAGGAAACTAAAGACTAGAGAAGTTAAGTAACTTGGCCATAGTCACCTTGGCTAGTAAATTCTCGTCTATTTACCTGAATCTAGAGTCCATTAACTTAACTACTACATTTTTTCCTCGAGGTACTGAAAATCTAATTCTATAAGATATAGATGATTCATAATTTAAAACTGGTAGTGAGCAAAGACCATGGAAACATTGATTCTTTTTTCCCCTTGGGAAAGAGGTTTTCTAGTAGGAAGTTTTTTACCACTCCAACCAAAAGGGGATAGAAGGGTTGCTTAGTAATTCTCCCCATTTTGCATTTCTGAAAGTCAGAGTGGTTTAAGATTGCATTCACTGGTCAATCAGATTAAGAGATACGATGACTAGTAATTGGCATCATGTGTTTCCATTAGACCAGCTGGCCAGTGGGACAATTAGATGACTAATACAGCGAAAAATACAAGGATCCTTAGGGATTAAAGAGATAAAGACCCTTACAGGTCCAAAAAGAAGGTACAAGCATACCTCATTTTATCGCTCTTTGCTTTACTAAGCTTTGCAGATATTGCACTGTTTTACAAATTGAAGGTTTGCGGCAACCCTATGTGGAGCAAGTCTATCAGCATCATTTTTCCAACAACGTGCTTACTTTGTGTGTCTCTGCCACATTTTGGTAATTCTCACAATATTTCAAACTTTTTCATTATTGTTATATCTGTTATGGTGATCTGTGATCAGAACTCTTTGATGTTGCTATCGTAATTTTCGTGGGGTGCCACGAACCATGCCCATATAAGACGGCAAACTTAATCGATAAATGTTGTGTGTGTTCTGACTGCTCCACCATCTGGCCATTCCCTCTTTTTGCTCTCTCTCCTTGGGCCTCCCTATTCCCTGAGACAGGGCAATATTGAAATTAGGCTAATTAATAACCCTACAATGGCCTTTAAGTGTTCAAGTGAAAGGAAGGTTTGCAAATCTCTCACTTTAAATCAAAAGCTTGCAATGATTAAGGTTAGTGAGGAAGGCATGCTGAAAGCTGAGACAGGCTGAAAGCTACGCCTCTTGTGCCAAACAGTTAGCCAAGTTGTAAATGCAAAGGAAAAGTTCTTGAGGGAAATTAAATGTGCTACTCCAGTGAACACACAAATAATAAGAAAGTGAAACAACCTTATTGTTGATACGGAGAAAGTTTTAGTGGTCTGGATAGAAGATCAAACCAGCCACACCACTCCCTTAAGCCAAAACCTAATCCAGAGCAAGGGCTTAACTCTCTTCAATTCTATGAAGTATGAAAGAGATGAGGAAGCTGCAGAAGAAAAGTTTGAAGGTAGCAGAGTTTGGTTCATGAAGTTTAAGGGAAGAAGCCATCTCCATAACATAAAAATGCAAAGGGAAGCAGCAAGTGCTAACGTAGAAGTTACAGCAAAGAATCCAGAAGATCTAGCCTAAGATAATTGATGAAGGTGGCTACATTAAACAACAGATTTTTGATGTAGATGAAATAGGATTATATTGGATGAAGATGTCATCTAAGACTTTCATAGCTAGAGAGGAGAAGTCAATGCCTGGCTTCAAATCTTCATCCGACAGGCTGACTCTATTGTTAGGGGCTAATGCAGTTGGCAACTTTAAGTTGAAGTCAATGCTCACCATCCTGAAAGTCCTAGAGCCCTTGAGAATTATGCTAAACCTACTCTGCCTTTCCTCTATAAATGGAAAAACAAAACCTAGTTGAGAGCACATCTGTTTACAACTTGGTTTATGAATATTTTAAGCCCACTGTTGAGACCTACTGCTCAGAAAAAAAGATTCTTGACAATGCACCTGGTTACCCAAGAGCTCTGATGGAGATGTACAAGATTAATGTATTCATGCTGGCTAATACAACACCCATTCTGCAGTCCATGGATCAAGGAGTAACTTTGACTTTCAAGTCTTATTATTTAAGAAATATATTTCATTAGGCTATAGGTGCCATAGTGAGTGATTCTTCTGATGGATCTGGGCAAAGTAAATCGAAAACCTTCTGGAAAGGATTCACTATTCTAGATGCCATTAAAAACACTCATGATTCATAGGAGGAGGTCAAAAGATCAACATTAACAGGAGTTTGGAAGAAGTTGATTCCAGTCCTCATGGATGACTTTAAGGGGTTCAAGACTCCAGTGGAGGAAGTAACTGCAGATGTGGTGGAAATAGCAAGAGGACTAGAAATTAGAAGTGCAGCTTGAAAATGTGGCTGAATTGCTGCAATCTCATGATAAAACTTTAACAGATGAGGAGTCGCTTCTTACGGATGCACAAAGAAAGTGGTTTCTTAAGATGAAATCTACTCCGGGTGAAGGCGCTGTCAACGTTGTTGAAATGACAACAAAGGATTTAGAATATTATATAAATTTGGTTGCTAAAGCATTGGCAGGATTTGAGAGGACTAACTCCAATTTTGAAAGTTCTACTGTGGGTAAAATGCTATAAAACTGCATCACATACTACAGAGAAAATTTTCTCAAGAGAATAAATCACTGCAGCAAACTTTATTCTTGTTTTATTTTCAGAAATTGCCACAGCCACCTCAACCTTTAGCAACCACCATCTTGATCAGTCAGCAGCCATTAACATCGAGGCAAAACCCTTCTCCAGCAAAAAGATTATGACTTGCTGAGGGCTCAGATGATGGTTGGCATTTTCTAGCAATGAAGTATTTTTTTAATTAAGGTATGCACATTTTGTTCTACACATAATACTATTGCACTCTTAATAGACAACAGTATAGTGTAAACATAAATATGCACTGGGAAACTAAAAAATTTGTTTGATTCTCATTATTGCAATATTCGTTTTGTTGCAGTGGTCTGGAACCAAACCTGCAATAGCTCCAAGGTATGCCTGTATAGTTTTAAGAGTATGCAAAATTCAGGACGAAAACAAACCTAGGGAACCTGGGTCCTGCACATCTGAATCCAACTCTGATGTCTGGAGTGAAAGAGAAATTCAGTGGATGTGGTCCAGATAACAATGGCAGCAGCAGCAAAAATGTTCTCTTGGAAGTTTTCCAAATACGTATCAGGAAGCAGAACCGTATCTTCAGAGGGGATTAGCTATCATTTAGGAGCTACATCCCTGAATGGCTCTGACTCAAACAGTTGGAAGAACTTTGCCTCCCTGCTGGGTAGCAGGATGTTTTATTCTGTCATAACATTGTTCTGTGACATTGTATAAAATTGCCTATTAGGAATGTTATTGGCATTGCATCTTTCTTTTTCCTCAGTTTACAGTGATTACTGTATCACTTATTGTCAGATAATTATTTTATACAATTATATTAATTTTATATCTTTTTAAGGTAGAAATTAAAGCAAAAAAAGGAATTTAAATTCTAACCATTATGAATTTCAAAATGATCAGCCTGGAGAATTAAATTTCTTAAAATAAATATGGATAAAACATTACATATTGCACTCTACCATTAACATTTGGGACTGTACTCCCAGGATACAGAATTGTCAAAGAACATCAGTATATCAGTTATTGTCAACAACTCCAAAATTTAGTTTGTGGATTGGTCACTGTATTTTCTGTTGGTCTTGTGTGGTCTTGCGTCCCTGATGGGGGCTGGGCTCAGCAAGGATGGCTGAAAAGTTGAGCCTCTCTCTCTTTCCCTGTGGCTGCTCTTATTCAAGGAGGCTGTATTGGGCTTCTTTATATGAAGTCTCAGGCAGTATTCCAAGGGTACAAGCCCCAATACCCAACTACTTATCAAGCATTTACTCTGCCCAGTTTATTCCAATAGACAAAGCAAATCAACTGGTCAAACCAGCATCAACATGGGAGGGGACTACACCAGGTTGTGACTATCAGATATGATCCATTTGGAGCCTTTAGGGTAACAATCTACCAAAGTCAATAGCTCTCCTTTTCTGTGACTTCATATGAGGGGTTTCAACTGAGCATTTCTACCTCAGACCCAATAGTAAGGTATGCTTAAACTGACTACTGTCCAAATAGAAAAGATAAAACTTCCAGGACTGTGGCACAGGCTACCTCATTTGTCAAGGTTCCACCTTATTTTTATTACTTCCAATCCATTCCCTGTTTCTTCCTCTTTTGCTCATTGACCTGTCCTTTGCTATATATACCCTGCTTCTGGTCTTCTTTTTTTAGCACTTGGATCAGTCAGGTTCAATCAGAAAAGCAGAATCATTAAGAAATGGAGATTACATATTTAAAGGTTTATTGCAAGGAATTGGGTTACACAATTGTGGAGACAAGCCATGCTACTCTGAAATCCATAAAGAAGACCATTATGAAGTGCAGGCTAGAACTCTCAAGCATGGACAGAAGCTGCTAGTCACAGGTGAAATTTCTTATTCTTCAAGGAAGCCCCTTCTACAACTGATTGAATCGGGCCCACCCTGATTAGGATAATCTCCCTTTACTTAAAGTCAACTGTTTATAGATTTAAATCACATCTACAAAATACTTTCACAGAAGCATTTAGATTAGTGTTTGATAGAATAATGGGGGAATATTGTCTAGCCAAGTTGACACATTGAAAGACTATCATGTACTTTTCAATACTTGCTTTACCAAAGCAAATTTGAAATTTCTTAGATCTTGGCTATCTGTATGACTATTCACCACTGCTTTTTTTCTGAAAACAATGTGTTGTTTCTACATGTTTTAACTTGGCTATATGAGTGAATCACAGTATTCCTCTGACTGATGCTATCTGCCTATTCCTACATTCCTGTAATCTTTTGTTCTCCCAGACTTAGGGACAGAAGTTGTTTCTCTTTCTCTCTTTTTTTTTTCTAGCTCTCCAACAGCGGTGTTACAAATTCCTTACATAAAATACCTTCAGTTCAAATACCTAGAGTGGTTTCTGTTTACCTGACAAGACCGTGACTAATATAGTGTGTAAAACATAGTGTAATACCAAGTTCATTATAGGAACTCGATATGTATTAGTTATTTTTAAAAATACATATGAGTAGCTAGGTTGGGCACAGGCTTGTTGATGTGTACATGTCAGGCATTTTTCCTCATCTATAGCTGTTTTTCTATCCATTAATCCACCCATCATACTTTTCTTCCCACAGATCTTGATCTACAAGAGTTGTCTTTCCATCTCAGCTATTGGCTAGTCTACTTTTCCACTTACTTAGGTCAAAACCTTGAAATTCATTTTGACTCCTCTTTTCTTTTACACACGATATCCAATATGTTAGTAAGTCCTGTTGGCTCTCTCTTCGATATATTTGCATGTCTTAACACTTGTTCTGTCACCACCTTGATCTAAGCCACCTTTATTCAAATTATTAACTAGACTATTGTGATAGCTTCTTAGTTGTTTTCCCTGCTCTGACCTTGCCCCTATTCTCAACAAACCTGCCACAGTGATTCAATTAAAATACAATTCTAATCACGATATCCCTGATCAAAACCCACCACTGGCCACAGTTGTTACTGTGACCTATAGAACCTGCCAGATCTAGTACCCTGTTAACTCTCATTTCTTGCTTGTTTCTGTGTCACTCACTGGACTGAAATTATACTGGCCACTTGTTTGTCCTAATGCAGGGTTTCTCAATCTTGAAAGTATTGAGATTTTGGGTTGAAAAATTCTTTGTGGTAAGGAAAATGTCCTATTCATTTTAGCAGAATTCCTGGCCTCTAACCACTTTTACCACAGCCACTAGAGTCCAACATCAATCTCCTCCCACAAGTTGTGACAAAAATATCTCCAGACTTTGCCGAATGTCTTTTGGATGTGGGGCAAAATCAACCCACTCCTGTTGAGGGCCACTGCTTAAACGGAACAGGTGTATTCCTGATTTAGTAACTTGTTTTGTTTTTTCCCCTTAGAATGTCTAATGAAGTTTACTTGTGAGAGACCGTGCTATCATAGCTAATACTTTGTAGACTTGGTTCATCAATTATGTAGAAATACGGTAATTCTTATCCCAAGCAAACGCGTTATAAATTTATACCAGTGGTGTGCCTTTAAAATGCCATAGATGTTTCTAAAATTCCTGTTCCAAATATCCAGTTCTACTTTAGATGGGCCTAAACAAGTGTTGACCATCACCTTTTCTGAAAATATCAATTATGAAAAGAGAATTATCTTCTTATACTTCTTTACTCCCAAGTGCTGTTTGATAATCTTTTGGAAATATGTAAAAAATGATATACAGCTTACTTAAAAAAATTTGTTTTTTTCTGTGTTCTTTGGTATTTGCTTTTCCCCTACCTAGAATGTTCCCTCTCCTGGAGTATGTATGGCTTGTTTTCACAAATTCTTCAAACATCACCTTCTCAGTGCAGCCTTTCTTCGCCATCACATCTTAAACAGTGGGGAAGAGCCCAGGCTGCTAACCAAAGGTCAGCATTTCAAATTCACCAACCACTCCTTGGAAACCGTATGGGGCAGTTCCACTCTTGTCCTAAGGAGTCGTTATGAGTAAGAATATTCTCAATGGTAACGAGTATTCATTTTCAGCTTTATTTTTTTTTTCACTTTAGCATTTATCTTGTTTATTGTCTGTATTTCCCTTGCATAGTAAGTGAGATTCATGAGGGCATTATTTTTGACAATTTTATTACATACCAGCCACTCCATGGGAAAAAATGTGGCAGCCTGCTTCCATAAAGATTATAGCCTTGTAAACCCTGTGGAGTTGTTCTACTCTGTTCTATAGGGTCACTGTGAGTCAGAATCTATTCGATGGCAATGGGTTTTTTGTTTATTTTTTTATGTTCTCCAAGCCTGGAACAATACTTAGTATGGAGTAGATACTCAACAAATATTCATTAAATGAATGAATTAATAGTTTTATTTGATATAATGACTCTGTGGAGATGATTATGTAATTAATGGAAAAAAGAAAACAGAAAAAAAAATTCTAGCCAATGTGCACCAAATAAATATGAACAAGTATTAGGTTGTTTTTCAGCCATTATGGGAATTTCAGAATAATTTTCCTTTGCAAATAATCACTTTAAAATATCATAAGTCAGGCGAGGAAAAAATGAAGTAAAATATAAAAATAGAGAATGGAAGTTTTTTTTTTTTTTTTTAATAGTGGAGGAGTGTGATGGTTAAAGTTGTTTGTCACCTTGGCTGAGCCATGATTCTCAGTGGTTTGGCAGTTATGATGTAGTTTGGCAGCTACATAATGATGTGATCACCTCCTTAATGAGACCTGATATCATGTGGTCACCTCCATGATAAGATCTGGTAGGAGCAGCCATTCAGTTGACAGGGAGTTTCCTTGGGGGTGTGGCCTGCATCCAATATAGGTGGACTTTCTGGCAAAGCTTCTGCTCACTCTCAATCTTGCAGCTGGCTCCAGTTCATCTGACCTCAAGTTCTTGAGCCTTAAGGTAGCATCTTACCTGTCTATCTTGGTATTCATTGGCCTTCAAAGCCTGTGGGCCAGAGGCTTGCTGTCTGACCTGCTGATCTTGGGCTCGCCAGCCTCTGCAGCTACCTGAGTCAGGAGAAGCCTCCAGCCTGACTCACACATTTGGAATTTTCCAACCTCTACAAATATGTGAGCCATTTTCTTCATATACGTTTAGCTCTCTCTCTATATATTTATATGCTTCACTGGAGCCCTGGTGGCGTAGTGGTTAACAGCTACAGCTGCTAACTAAAAGGTCAGCAGTTCGAACCCACCAGCTGCTCCATGGAAACCCTATAGGGGTAGTTCTACTCGGTCCTATAGGTTTGCTATGATTCAGAATTGACTCGGCAACAATGGGTATACGTTTCACTGGTTTTGCATCTCTAGAGAACCCAGCCTCAGACAAGAAGAATAGGTTTTATAGAGATATAAAATTGAAATAGATACTTTCATCGTTAAAACCAAAAAAGCCAAACCTGTTGCCGTTGAGTCAATTGCTACTCATATCGATCATACAGGAGAGAGTAGAACAGCCCTGGAGGGTTTCCAAAGAGCAGCTAGTGGATTCGAACTGCTGACCTTTTGATTAGCAGCCAAATGCTTAACCGCTGGACCACCAGGGCCCCAGTGTTGATGTAATGCTCAAGATCCTCTCAGAGACTGCAGAGAGGCCTGAAAGATATAAGATGTAAGGTTAAGAATCTTCTAATGGTTTCCATGCTAAGTTCCTTCAAAGGGTAACTAATGTAACAATTTCAAGAATGCAAAATGCTCAAGCAATCTACCATCAATTGGAAGTATCCCCAAATTGTAGTAAATCTACTGGTCATGTGGCAGACCTGGAAACCTCACTAGTAATGGAGAGTAAGCTAGAAGGTGGCATAAACTGGAGCTTAGGGAAATAGATTATGGGTCCCAATGAGAAGCTAAGATTTCCAAACTCCAGGGGTGAGTGCGCAACACTCAAATGCAATTTGAGCTAATGCAATTCTCTATAAAATATGATGCATGAAGGTGTGACGTTGTACAATGTCTAAGTTTTCAAAATTAATGACATTTGGGGCATCAGTTGTGGAGTAAAAATCCCAAGTTTGGAGAGCTTTCCAACCAATATAAAGAATGAAAGAGCAGGATCCTACCCTAGGAATCATAACTGGCAGCTACTAGTCAGTGGGCCTGGGTGTCTGCCATTCAGCCATATGGTACTGGTGCAGGGAAAAATGCATCAGAGAGTAAGACCAAGCAGATAAAACCTGTCACAAATAGGAAGGAAGCTCTAGCCTGTTGCTTTCTTGGAGATTCAGGAATTAAATTTACTGCATTCACTTAATACATTGAATCTAGGGGAAGCAGCTTATTTTTATAATCCACAGAGAGTATAGAATTTCTGATATCTCAACAGGTCTTCCTTTTATTGACTCAGGGTCTGGATGAGGTTGAACTCCCAGGTCACTGTTGGTAACTCTTGGGAAGGATCAGGAAGGAGGAAATGACTCAAACACCTGACTTCTTTGTGAAGGCATAAATTTTGGTTTTAGAGTGAAAATAAAATGATTGCCTCAAAAAGACAAAAAGGAAAAATGGAAATATAGTAATTTTTGAAATATAATTATATATTTAGTAAGCTATCTACAGAAGATGTGAGAAAGAGAAACTTACAAAATATTTTGTAAAATATTAACAGGGTTATTTCTGAGTGAAGAAATTATAGGTGGATTTATATTTTATTTCTTTTTATTCCTCATTTGGACTTTAGTATAGGTTTATTATTATTTTTTTTTAAGTTTAATCTTAATGTAGTCTAGTAGAGTCCCAATGCAAAAACATTTGCTGTTAGTTAGTTCCATAAATACTAAGGGAATATCTTGTTTTAAAGCATAAGTTAAATCAACAATATTTACCGTGAATTTACTCTAAGCCCGCGATTCTGCTAAGTGCTCAAGAACAGTGATTTGTAATTAAAAATAAATAAATAAATAAAATAGATTTGAGAACGCAACAAAAGTTTTGACACTTTTCTCTAAAAAATGCACATTTGCAATTAAATGCAACTTTTTATTTGAAATTCAAGGGAGTTTACAAATCCCTGGAATCCAAGTAGGAATCATTGCACACACCACAGGTTAAAATCTCTCTTCTGAGAGACGGAAAGAAATGTAAAACCCTATCACTACACTCAAGCTTTTACCTAATCATGGAAACCAGTCATAAAGCCATGAAAAGTTAAGAAGCAGTGCAGGAGCCGATGAATGAATGAATGGACACTTGTATGCACCGTATACATACACATATAAATACATATAAAATTTCCATAAGGAAATATACAGTAAATAGCTAAATGAGGGGAACAAATATTAAGTGCTAACAAATTAGTTCACAATTATACACAAAACAAACAAAAACATCTAATTTTCTGTGTAAACTTTCATGAAAAACACAATAAAACATTATTTTATTTAAAAAAAAAAAAAAAGCAACGTGTCAGGTAAGTTGACCTATAAAATTGATTAACCAGGACCTCAGTTTTAGGCTTTAAAAAAGAAAACGCGTCCCAAACATTACTTGAAGTCCATCCCAATTTCCCATCTGTTATACACTAGCCTGTTGTTGTTATTATATCTGGAATAAATAAGAAGTGACCTAATCAGGAGTAAGTGTCCCAATCAGTCCACTATTTGGCTTTGAGGGAGACTGATATAGTGAAAAGAATTTACAGATGCAAAGGTCTAACACTAAATGTTTCCTATCATTTGATAACTATTTTTGGGAGGAACATTTTGATCTTCCCCATCTATAAAATGGGGGATATTCTGATCACTTTTTGTTGTGTAACAAATAACTCTAAAGCTTACTGGCTTAAAACAAAAACCATTGTTTTCTGAGTCATTAATTTGGGCAGGGCTCAGCTGGATAATTTTTCTGTTTCATGAAGTGTTTACTGAGCTCATTCACAGGTACTCTTTCGGAGGTGTTCTGGTCTAGAGGGTCCTAGATGGCTTCACTCTCTTGTCTGGCACTTTGTGTGGGATATGATTGGGCTCAGCCAAAGCTACTTGACTAGTGCGCATACAGTAGCCTCTCTATCATGAAAACCTCAAGGTAGTTGGACATCATTGTAGCTCAGGCTCCCTAGAGAGTTTTCCAAGAGAAAGGAAGTAGAAACTATCAGTTACTTGAGGCCTGGGCCTGGAAATGGACACAGCATCACTTCACCAGTGTTCTTTCATTACAGCAGTCACAGAGATGACCCACAATGAAGGCGAGGACACATAGACTCCACCTCTTGAAAGAAGGAGTGTGAGAGAGTTTACGGCCATCTTTTATCTACCTCGGGAAATAATACCTCCTACTTCTTTAGAGTTACTATGAGAATTAAATGCATTTAAATGTATATGGAACAAGTTTATTGAAAGTCTTGAACAAATTAGGAAGCAAGCATGCTACAGGATTACATCCCAACAACTGCTCCTATAAACTGCCACCTTTTTTCTCTAGGGCTCATTTATCTTTAATCAGTTTCTGGCAGATATCATAGGACATTTGGTCATTCTCAGGTACCCCTTGAATATTTTGTTTTGCCAGATTTTAATAACAGATCAGGCCATTGGAATGTGAAACACTGAATTCTCATTCAATTTAAAACTTCTTTTCCCCTGTACTGTAATGAGGATGGGATGGGAAAGCTTCTATTGTTGTTTTCACTTGACATCTTCCCCTAGCAGAGAATTATTTTGTGATGCAATAGGAGATAGGAAAGTTATGGGGCAGAGGAAGTCTTATTTGTAATCTTGCAGTGATACCCTCTGGGTGTGGTGGATGTCTAAAGCTGTTTGTTTCCTGCATCACATCTGTGGATCTTCAACTGCTGTTCCCTGGTGCAGGTGTTAGTCCTCTAGCTGGCCACATTCAATACCCTTTAGCTTCTGCCTCTAACACCTTAGCCTTTTTATACCAAGCTCTCCTTAGTCTTTGAAGGAAGGAGATTTAGGTAGAGTCATTTTTAAAATGACCCTGTTATCTCCTTTCTAACACATGGAAACCACACAGGCATCATTGCATGGCCACACTCTGGAAGTGTGACTTCCTTTGAGTGAAGACTTTTTATTCTATTGTTGTAGAAAGGTGCTGATCTTTAGACTTTTTAGGCATGAGTCAAGAACTAGTCCCCATTATCCCTCAAATTCCAGTATACATGCACCAGAATCTCCAAACTCTTAGGTCAGCTCTTCTTCTCTGGTGAGAGCAAAGCAACCTCCTCCCATTCTTTATTTTTCACAGTGATTGACATGCAGCAGTAGAATACAAGAAATACTAATGATTAAAGCAGTCCTTACATCTACTTTTTCTACCTCTTCACATCCTCTCTCTTTTATCCCTGAGGTAGGTGATGTGCTAAGGATTCCAATACCATTTTTACAATTTTGAAAGCATGCACTGTCTATGTGGTCTGGCACTCTGGCAGTTTGAAAATAGTGGAACCAAATTTTTGATCCCCACTTACTGGATGGTCTATGCCCCTTGCCCTTGAATGTGGGCAGGCTTTGACTTATAGAACATGGTAAAAGTAATACTGTGTGACTTTTGATGCTTCATCACAAAAAGGTGATGCAGCTTCCCCCTCCGTGTGTTCTGGAACATGCGGATCCCTGAACCTTCATGTAAGTAGTCCCTGAGGCAGCCATACTGTGAGGAAGTCAAGCCACATGAAGAAGGCTCAAGCAGACACTCCAGTTGGCAATTCCAGTCTTGAGTCTTCCCAGTCAAGGTGTTGGATATGTGCTTGAATGAGCCTTCGGGTGATTTTGGCCCCAAGTTGTTGAGTTACCCTCAGTCTTTGAGTCAGATGAGGCCCCAGACATTGTGGAACAGAACTAGCCATTTGAGTGATGCTGTGTCCAAACTGGTGATCCACAGAATCTGTAAGCATAATAAGATTTTTGTTTTAGGCTGCTAAGCTTTGAGTTAATTAGGTAACTGGAACAGGTACCTTTTGCATTTTCCTTTTATTTTTCAGCTTTGAGATCTCACCCAAAACTGACCAAGAAACAGTCCTATATTAACGTGCTATTGCATAAAGCATCTGGAATACAACATGTACTTAGTAAAAAATAGTTGCTATTCTCACTTGTGATAGCACAAGAAAAAAAAAAATCTTTACAAGAACGTTTTTTTCAATATGACAGGACTCAGGGGTTTAATAAAATATTTTTCTAAAACAGGTCAGTAGAAGTACTTTGAACATTAAGAAAGAGAAACCCAGCTGGTTGTACTGGTCCGTGCTTTGCCAAAGCATTTGTTTATTGGCCTATCAGCCTACTGCACCATTCTTATGACATGTGATTTTCCCTGTCACCAAGGGCCAGTACTTCCACTGTACATGTTCTGTCAATTGCAAATGATGGTGCCTGAAAGAAAACTGCAGAATGCATCCAAAATGCATACAGGAAAAGCTCATTAGATCAGAAACCAAGATACAAAAAGTGCAGGGAATGCTCGAACTGCCTCTGCTCTCACCCACCACTTTGTTAACTCACATTGAGTCTGAAGAATCACAAAATTATGGAGAGCTCTGTAAAGATCAATGTTGCTCAAGTCTTCAGTCCTGCTGGCAGAAACTCACGTACTCCAAGGATAATTATATATACAAGAGATACACCTTGCTTTGGCAGTGAATTTACTCCTTAGAAAATGTAAGCAAATGGAAATTTTGTAATTGCTAAATATACTAAGAGAGTCTGCCAGTTCAAAAAAAAATTTTGTGTGTTTTCTTAAAAAAAAAAAAAATTGGGGCAGTTTGGTGAATCTATATCTTTACATACTGTAGTTCAAATTTTTCAGTATGGTTTATTACATTGTAATGAATACCTATGAAGCTGTTTGCTTAGCCTTTTGCCTTATCCTGAAAGAGCTCCTTATACAATCCTCATGATGGTATGGTAGTCCTATATTAACTGTTATACATTGAATCGTGTCCTCCAAAAAAGGTACGTTGAAGTCCTAATTCCTGTACCTGTGAATGTTACCTTGTTTGAAAATAGGGTTTTTTATTAGTTAATGAGGTCATACTGGAGTAGAAAAAAAGCGGACCCTAAACCTAATCCTTTCTGAATGGTGCCTTATAAAAAAAAAAAGAATAGACACATAGACACACATAGGAGGAAGAAGCCATGTGAGAGGGTCTCCCTACTAGCAAGGAAACCTAAGAAACACATGCAGCTACCAAAAAGGAAGGGGACCGTCTCCTAGGATTGATCCCCTAGTGTAGTCTCTAGTCTCCAAAATTGCGAGACAATACTTTTCTGTCCTTTACAACCACCTACTTTCTGTTCTTTTGTTATGGCAGCTGTTCTGGTTTGAATTTTGTCTCCCAAAAACGTGTGTCCCATTGGTTAGGCTATGATTCCCAGTATCGGGTGATTGCCCACCATTTTATCATCTTATGTGATTTTCCTACCTGTTGTAAATCCTAACCTTTACAATGTTAATGAGGCAGGACTCAGTCTACAAGATTAGGTTGTATCTTAAGTCAATCTCTTTTGACATATAAAAGAGAGAAGCAAGCAGAGAGACATGGAGACCTCATACTACCAAGAAAACAATGCTGGGAGCAGAGTGCATCCTTTGGATCAGAAGTTCCTGCACTGAGAAGCTCCTAGACCAGGTGAAGGTTGATGACAAGGACCTTCCTCCAGAACCAACAGATAGAGAAAGCCTTCCCCTGGAGCTGACATCCTGAATTCAGACTTCTAGTCTCCTAGACTGTGAGAGAATAAATTTCTCTTTGTGAAAGCCACCCACTAGTGATATTTCTGTTATAGCAGCACTAGAGAAGTAAGTCAGTAGCCCTAGGAGACAAAGATATCAATGAAACTTAAACTGCCTCCATTCAAGAGACTGACCAGGGAAAAGAATCCTTTTTTTTTTTTTCATCTTGTATCAGCTGCCCATTTCTGCATTACTCACTTAGGTACAAAATGGCTTCTGGAGTCCACCATCATTATCACGATGACTGCAAAAGAACCTCTTTCAGAAGGCAAGGGGCTAAGCAAACAACTTCATGAGTACCTGCTATGAGAAACAAGGAAGGACAAAACTATTTAACCTCTCAAATAGAGAGACTGTCAGCAGTGAGTCAGGAAATGAAGCCAACCCAAAGAGTGAAGCAGAGATGAATGATGAAGAGAGACTCTTGATAACATTTAAGTATTGATTTCATTCCTTTCTTGAAGCCAAAAAGATCCTTGACATTTGAGTCTATGGAACAACACATTAGCCATATAATTCACTTGTTTAAGCTAAGAACACTGTGTTTCTGTAACTCGCTCCAAAAGAATCCTAACTAATACACTTAAAATCTCATTTTTTTAACTTTCCCATTTCACACCCTGAACTCTAGCCATGCAAATGTCGTCTAGATCCCTGAATTCTCTTTCTTCTTGCTAGGTATTTGCACATGTGTTCTCTCTACCTTTTCTCTTTCTTCCTTTGTTGAGTTCGCCTGGCATTTTCTTGTCCATACTCTATATCTCAGTGTAGAAATCACTCCTTTTGAAAGCCCCTCCTCCCTTAATCCTTCATATCAGGCTTAAGGCCTCTTAATGCTCCCACATTTCCAGTATTTTTCCTTTCATAGAAAGTATTTCATTAAATTTTCCTGTGTCTTCCAGTAGACCATAAGCTTCTGTAAGGTACAGGGAGCTGTGACATTCTTAGTCACCAGGATATCTCCAATTCAATCCCTACAATCTTTTGGTATATGTAAGAATTCAGTAGCGGTTCGTCAAAGTCGGGTAAGGATTTACTTAAACAGGATATAGGATTTTTCTTTTTGCATATAATAAAATTTCTGATTGAAATTTTTAGCTAAATAATCTATGTTCAAATAAAGAATGAATTGGAGTATCTACTAGATTAAAGCACATTGGTGATAAGGGTAATAACCTTATATTATGAAGCAAATAGAAGGTGTTCTTTTCAATCTAATAGTTTCTCTGTTCTCGTGAGCTGAGCTTGATTTCTTTCCAACTGCAATGTTATGTTTTGTTTCAAACTGGATCTACTTTTTTAGAAAGGTATTTTATACTCAAAGCTCTTTTTTTCCTCTTTTCGCCAAAACTGAACAATTTGAGATCCTAATTCATCATAGGAAACCCTGGTGGCATAGTGGTTAAGAGCTGTGGCTGCTAACCAAAAGGTCGGCACTTCGAATCCAGCAGGCACTCCTTGGAAACCCTATGGGGCAGTTCTACTCTGCCCTATAGGGTCGCTATGAGTTGGAATCGACTCCAGGGCAATGTTTTGTTTTTTTTTTTGATCCTTCATATCCTTCTCGGAAGAGGATGCTCCTTGATACATTAACACATTAGCCATTGCCAGCATGCCAATGAGCCTTCCTTTTCCAGTAAGTTTATGTGCATATAAGAGTGACTTTCTAAAGGACATGACGTATTAAAAAAATATGGCTTAAATTATAAGAGATTCAGGCAAAGACAGTTCAGACTTCGTATTCCTCAAAACAAGTGAATACCTACCTGAATGGGTCAATACATAATTATCAAGTGCATCTCACAATTGTTATAAGAGAACTCAATGGTAAACTTTAAATTTAAGCTCAAGAGAATAAACCACCTTGTAGATAATCAAGTGCAAGCGTATGCTCCATAAATATTTATGATGGCAACAAATAGCAGGACCTAAATCATGCTCACGGTTTGATTCCATTCTATTTAGTGAATTGTGCTTTCTCACCAGCATCCCTTAGTAGATATTTTTCTCAATGAAATATGAAGCTGGACAAGAGATAGCCAATAAAAATTTCTACACTCAGCTGAAGAGATGTGAATAGTGGTCAAGATTCTTCTAGAATAGGTCATATTCTTCAATCTCTTTAATAAACTCTTCGAGAGTTTCCTTTACCGAGTGTTAAGGTCACCTCTGCTAGTCTTTATCCATACTTTTTACAGCTCTTTCACGTATTGTGTTATAATTTTATTGTTTATCCATGTTCCCTATAGAATTGTTACATCTTCAAGGATAGGGTCTTTGTTATATTGATTTTTGTATACCCAGTGTCTGGTATTCCTTATGTACTCAATATGGCTTCTGAGTAAAATAAAGGAAATACATTTTCCATAATATTATTTATATGTATGTTTTAAGGATATATAAAGTCTAGAGGTTAAATGATCTTTATTACTTACCCTTAAGTTGCTTCTTTCTAAAGATGTTCTGGTGTCTTAACTAGGCTCCCACTATGTATTAGTCAGGAAAGAGTAAGCATGCAAGCCTTATTTGTCTATGATAAAGATCAAAGACCAATGGCATGACTTTCCTACTTATCTGCCCAGTTGTGACTATACTTCTGTGCTTTTAGTTCAACTTCTTGGGGCTTCCTGGAGACCACTTTTTGTATTTGTATATACATATGAAAATTATATGATTAAGAAAGGTGCCTCTAGAAGGCACAAAAGTGTTGGACTCTCATGGCAGTGAGAAATTTCAAAATCTTGAACCTTGTTCTATTATTTAATCCTTCTCCATCTACTTGTTTTGTGCTTTTGTTTGATCATATTCTTTGTTAATTTTATTAGTTTTAAAATATAATTTATGTATAGTGTTACTTTCAATTACTAAATAAATTAAAAAAATAAAACTAGTTGCCATGGAGTCATTCCTACTCAACGTGTTTCAGAGTAGAACTGTGCTCTACAGTGTTTTCAAGGGTCTTTTAGAAACAGATCAACAGGCCTTTCTTCTGGGTAGGTTCAAAGTGTAAATCTTTCAATTAATAGCTGAGCACTTAACTGTTTGCTTCACCAAGAAGTAGCTGCTATAAATTCATCTTGATTATTCTGTTCAATAGTCATATTTGTTCATCCACCTATTTGTTCGTCCACTCCTTAGACATTTATTAAACACCTCTTTTGTAGCAAGCATTGGGCTGGGTGTTAGAGGTATAAAGACCAAGAAGGCAGCCAAGGAAAATACAGATCTGAAGAAACAAATAAATGTACTTTAGTGTTTATATCTTTTAGGACTCTTTTTAGCTACAAGTAGCAAAAGCTCAATCTGAACCTCTTAAGCAAAAATGGGAACTTACAATGGGCTCTGAGTGACCTTTTTGTGTCATGTGCCCATCTTGAACCAATGGACTATATCCAGATGGCAGGAAGTGGAAAGAGTCTCTGATTGACCTAAGTTGGGCCATGAATCCTCTGTGGCCATTGGATAGTGTCAATGCCATATAAAGTGGCTGCTTGGAAAGTAATCATATATGATTATATGTTTATAAACAAGAGAAAGATAATTACTAGAAAATAGACATAAGTAGAAAAAACAATTTTCCTACTGCAGTGTTTCAAGTGATAATATATTTAAGGAATGGTGGGATCCCAACACAGGGAGCTGTTATTTCTACATATTAGGGAATGAAGCCAGAGAAACTTCATAAATAAGATGCACTCAGAGATTAATGTTTTAAGTGATGAACATATTTTTAATAGATGGGTAAGGACTGAGGGTAGAAAATGGCCCTAGGCAAATGGAATAAGTAGAGCAAAGGCATTGAGAGTGATGTTATGTAGCTAGGTGTGGTTGGAGCACAAGTTATATTTGTAGATGGAAGAAAAATGATTAAAGATAGGATTCAAGATGACATACAGATTGGAGGAGCAGTCGGTGGCCACAGAATGGATTTGTTCTGTAGACTAAAGCCCGTTGTCATCGAGTCAATTCTAACTCTCAGCAACTGTGTAGGACAGAGTAGAACTGCTCCATAAGGTTTCCAAGGAGTGACTTGTGGATTCCAACTGCAGACATTTTGGTTAGCAGCCAAGATCTTAACCACTATGCCACCAGAATAGTCTAGACTAGTTACTTGCAAATATTTTAAAACAATAAACTTTTTCTGCGATTAAAATTTCACAACAAAGTCCAATATATAAAGTGAACAAATCATTGACTTGCTGTGGTTGAAAGCAGAGAGGTAGATTGAGAACTCAGCTGGCCCAGCTTTGCTCTCACCACCCAGTTATTTTCCATGGAGTGCTCTGAGATCTACTGCCTTAGGCAATGTGACTTTAAGGAAGACATTGACAAAATATTGTTTTCAAAGAGTGCTTTTATAATAGGGTTGGGACTCAAAATTAGGAGGTTAGTTAAAAAGACACATTTACTAGCTCAGCTGAATTAAAAACGGAGGCTGTTGAAAGCCAGTACAGAAAGAAGCATTACAACACAGTTCCCTGGAAGTAGTGATTACCCAGGACTCAAAGATCTCATTTTATAATGATACATACAACAATATGGGTGAACTCGAACACATGCTAAGCAAAATAATCCAGACAGAAAACGCACATTCTGCATGATTTCATTTATATGAAAAGGCAACACCAATATCCAAGGACAAGAAACATACTACTGATTGCCTCGGGCCCAGGCGGTGGTAATGGGGAGGTGTAGGGGAGTGTGATTGCAAAGGGGCATAAGGAAACCCGTTGGGTTAATGTAAATGTTATATATCTTAATTGTGGTGGTGGTCACATGGATGTATGAGTTTGTCAAAAATCACCAAATCATATATACCAAATGAGTACATTTTATTGTTTGTAAATTATACATCAATAAAGTTGATTTAAAGGAAAAAAAAAAAAACTGAATTTACACTTGGGTGCACCACTAAGTAGCTAGGTGACTTGGGTGAATCCAGAACATCTTCTGTGCCTCATTTTCTATAACTACATGATGAGAATAATGAATAACGCTTGCCCAGACCACCGAATAAGTTTGTGTACAAGTTAAAGTCAAATAGGGGGTGGATGCAAAACTACTTTTTAATATCGAAGTGACTATAACATAAATTATGAGATGTCATTAATCGTTCAGAAACTTGGAAAATGGAATGATATTTTGTTTTTATAAAGGGCCTGGGAATAGGTATATTTTAGAAGGTTGGTGAATTGTCTGGCTACAAAGCCCAAATCATAATCCCTTGCTCTTTATTGATTCAAAATTGAATCAAAATTCCCCTGACCAATTTTTTAAAGAGAGAAATTAATTAAGTACTGAAAAAATGTTATTAATTTTCCTCAAATTGGACTACAGAAGAAAATTATGAAAGCATCCAATTCATATATTAGAATATTCTTATTAAATTAACCTTGTTTTATCATTAGCAAGAAGCACTTACAAACTATCTACGATTCATGAAGTCCTGTGTTGTTAAAAAGAAGTTTAAGATAATTTTTAAGTTTAAATTAAATTTTGTTTTAAAGCGTTCATGATTTAATATTAAAGCAATAATGCAAAAGCATTCAGAAGCCTAAAGAGTGGGTGGGCACTCAAGAATCCTCAATTTTTAGAGGTGAAGGTCACCTTAGAGATCATCTAGAATAATTAATTCTATAGCAAATAATTGCTGCTATTTTTCAGCTATATGGTATACCATGGATATCCTACCTTAGGATAGCATGGATAATATGGATTAAATTTCAATATACCTGTATGGAAAAAGGAGGGAGTTTGGGCATAGCTTTAGAAATTCTAGAAAATCGGACTAAATATGTGACTAAATAGAATAAGACATCTGGAAGCCATTTTCTTATATTCCTGGAGAAGTAAAATTTGTTATAGGAAACAGAAGCAAACAGACAAAAAAACTTTAATTTCACTTTCTGTACAGTAACGTTTGGTTTGTTCCTGTTTTCTGAGGAAAGGTGCATTAGTTGTCTGAGAAGAGGTATCGCAAGGTAGCATTAGTAAATTTTCTGCAGTTCAAGCTCTAACCCTAAGTTTTATAATCTCAAATCTTGATTTTCATAAGACTATCAAGAATAATATATTTGTAGGAATGTATTCCCATAAACTGAGTTTAAAAAGTGATAACTGAAGTATTACAATATTGTAGTTTATCATGAGAAAAGCAACTGCTTCAACAAAACAGATAGTAGGTGAACATTATCAGTGCATTTCCTCCAAAACAAAATTAGAATATCAGTTGGTGGGTGGATTTGTTTCCTAGGGCTGGCTGCTCTAACAAAATACCACAAGCTGTATAAGTTTTGGTTTAAACGACAGAAATCTATTGTCTCACAGTTCTAGAGGTTATAAGTCAGAATTAGGGTATCAGCAGGGCCATGCTTTTTCCAAAAGCTTTAAAGGAAGATCCCTTCTTGTCTCTACCAGCTTTGATAGACCCAGCTGTTCCTTGGCTTGTGGCAATCTGTCTCCATCTTAACATGACTGGCTTCCCTTCTGTCTGTGTCTTTTCTGTTCTTATATGGATACCACTCCTATTGGTTTAGGACCCACCCTACTCCAGTATGACCTCAAGTTAACTGGTAACACATCCAGAATCATATTCAAACGTATCCAAAGTCACTGTGATGGTTAAGATTGTGTGTCGGCCATGATTATCAGTGTTTTGGCAGTCATATAATGTTGTGATCACTTCCCTGTTGAGATTTGATATGCGATCACCCCCCATGACGGGATCTGCTGTAAGTAGCCAATCAGTCGAAAGGGAGTTTCCTTGGGCATATGACCTGCATAGAATATGAGTGGACATTCTGGCAAGGCTTGGGAGCTTTTTGATGGCACTGGATCCTTCAGCTGGCTCCTGTTTGTCTGACCTCCAGTTTTTGGGACTTGAGCTAACAGCTTACCTGTGATTTTGCCTGTCAAACTTGGGATTCATCAATCTTCATAGGCTGTGAGCAAGAGCCTTGCTCTCTGACCTGCTGATCTTGGGTTCCCAGCCCCTCTGGCTACATGAATCAGGAGGATCCTCTCTCCTGACCCAAGGACGTGGGACGTTGCAGCCTCTGCAACCATGTGAGCCATTTCCTTGATATTTTATATATTTATACACTTTTCTGGTTTTGCTTCTCTAGAGAACGCAGTCTAAGACAATCACATTGACAGGTACTGTGGTTTAGTGCTTTAAAATATCTTTTGGGGGGATATAATTCAAACTCTAAGAATAGGCATGGAAATAGAATAAGGGGCATTGGAAGACTGGCTGTATAATGACATGAGACTAAGATAATTTGATATATCTGTATGATAATGGGAATGGTCTTCCCAAAGAGATGGAAATTGTAACAATAGTAAGGCCCATGGCTAAGGTTCCTCTACTGTAGCTAGAGCATCGATGGAGATGGCCAATCTTACATCTGTGACTCATTTACTATTTGTCTTTGGCAGACAAACCCTCACCTCTTCCAATGTATATAGTCTTTCTTTATGCTGTTTTTATGTGCTGTTGAGTCAGTTCCAACAACTCTGTGTACAACAGAAAGAAACACTGCCTGATTCTGCTCCATCCTCACAGTTGTTGTGCTTAAGCCTATCGTTTCAGCCACTGTGTCAATTCATCTCATTGAGTGTCTTCCTCTTTTAAACTGAACCTCTACTTTACTAAGCATGATGTCCTTCTCCAGGGACTGATACTTACTGATAACATGTCCAAAGTACGTGAGACATAGTCTTGCCATCCTTGCTTCTAAGGAGCATTCTGGCTGTACTTCTTCCAAGACAGATTTGTTTGTTCTTTTGGCAGTCCATGCTATATTCAATATTCTTCTTCAGCACCACAATTCAAAGACATCAATTCTTCGGTCCTCCTTATTCATTGTCCAGCTATCCCATGCATATGAGACAATAATGAATTCCGTGGCTTGGGTCAGGCACACCTTAGTTTCAAGGTGACATTTTCCTTTTCAACACTTTAAAGAGGCCTTTTGCAGCAGATTCACCCAATGCAATGCATCTTTTGATATCTTGGCTATTACTTCCATGGGTGTTGATTGTGGATCCAAGTAAAATGAAATCCTTGACAACTTCAATCTTTTCTCCATTTATCATGATGTTGCTTATTGGTCCAGTTGTGATGATTTTTTGTTTCCTTTATGTTGAGGTGCAATCCATACTGAAGGCTGTGTGGTCTTTGATCTTCATTAGTGAGTGCTTCAAGTCCTCTTCACTTTCAGCAAGCAAGGTTGTGTTATCTGCATAACGCAGGTTGTTAATGAGTCTTCCTCCAACCCTGATGCCCCATTCTTCTTCATATAGTCCACCTTCTCAGATTATTTGCTTAGCATACAGATTGAATAGGTATGGTGAAAGGACACAATCCTGACACACACATTTCCTGATTTTAAACCATGCAGTATCCCCTTGTTCTCTTCAAAAGACCGCCTCTTGATCTATGTACAGTTTTTTCATGAGCACAATTAAGTGTTCTCTAATTCCCATTCTTCGCAACGTTACCCATAATTTGTTATGATCTGCATGGTCTAATGCCTTTGCATAGTCAATATATATTCTTTCTTTATAATTATTAATATATACAGATAAATTTGAATGTGTATGTCTTGAATCATTGCACATCAAGTATATAATTAATATATATTGGATCTTACAGATACTTCTTCCTTTCTTGGAGGACAATCTTATTCCCCTTATTTTCAAGTTTTTTTTTATTTTCTTAAAAATGATGGTAATTACAGTTTCTTTAGGGCAGTTTTGTCATGTATTTGTATCTCTCAGATTCTGGAGCAGGTTTCTAATTATATAATAACTACAGTATTATTGATTCATCGATTAATTTCTCTGCATGATTTAAAGTTTATTCCACCCATAACAGTTCAAACTAATATACATCATATGTATAATATGGTGAGTAATTGAAAATAAATACATATATATGTATTTCCTGAGTAAACGTTTGTTTCTAGTCAATCATGACAATATACAAGAAAACTCTTTATTTCAGGTTTTTTTTTTTTCCTTCATTAGGATAAAACAGTTATCCTCTACATTAGTCAAGATTCTGCTGCAGGTATCAGAGGGGTAGAAAGGAAATTGCATGCTAAAAAAAGAGTTGAAAGGGTTAGAAGGACAAGGCTGTAGGCTGAATATCCAAGATTACTTCCAGAATACTGTCACAGAATTGGTCACTAAAAGAATGGATGCCCCTTCTTTATAAGAAAGCCTGGGAACCAGGAAGCGTCTGCTCTAGCTACTGGCTCCAAGACCATCCCAGCTCTGCTGAGGTGTGGGATCAAGATGTTGGCATTAAATTCTTAGCTTTAAGACTCACCACCTTACCTGAATGCCTGGAATAAAGAAGATGCCACCCCAATTACTAGCTTCAGGAGCACGCTTCTCAGCTGAGTTTTATGCCAGAAAAATGGATGTCCTTCATGCTGCCTGCATTGTACTCCTCAGTGTCTGAAAACCTGAAACTAGTTTCTAATGAAGAAAACCGAAACTCTTCCTCATCTTTGCTTGCCAGCAAGAACGATAGGATTCCCACAAGGGGTGACTCCACATCACTTCTGGCTTCTAAATCTCACAAGGATTTGCCTGCTTAATGGAAGCTAGGATATATGCAGAACTTGAGCTGTCAGGGAGTCCAAGAAGCAAGTGAGGCAGTCGGGGCAAAACGTTTAAGAAGACACTCACTCTTAGGTGCCAATTCTGTACTTGCATGAGCCTGAGAGTGAATGTTGTCTTCAATTTTGGGATCTTAGCACCTCTTGCCTCATCCTAGTCCTGACCCTACTAGGACTATGGCTTTAATTATCCAGCCTCTTGAACATAATGGGTTGGAACAGATTTGATGAACCAATCTGTAGTATTGGCCATAGTCTGCCATTTGTTCAACATCCACACAGTTCTTCCTCTCTTTTGATATTGCCAACAACAACCCAATGGCACACAAAACCACTATGGGTACTTATGCCTGCCATAATGCAACTACCTCACAAATAAATGAAAATCCACTCACTGTCTCTCCATTTTAAATAACGGAGGCAATTTATATTACTGTAAGATACCCAAAGAAAATAAAATGTGCTGAGACCATAACATTCAGTAATCTGCTCATCATTTTATTTCTCTTTCCTAAAGAATCTAGTAGCCATAGAAACATGGCTCTGATAAACCAACTTCATGTTTAAAAAATAACTTTTTGTTACTCTATATATAATTATTATTTTTTAACTAGCAAAGGAAGTGTATTTTCCTATAACTAAGGGAGTCATTATCTTCTAGATGAAATGTCAAAAAAAAAAAAAAACTGTGATTCAGCACTAGGTCTACTAGGAAAAAACATGATGGATGGGAGAAATTGATGAAAACTCCATAGATAAATAATCCTCAATGTTTGGATATTACTGAATGTATCTTTGAGTATTTTTCTCTGTTAACAAAGCACGCTCAGACAGCTCACCTAAGATGGTAATAAGTATTTAATTGAGGAAACAGAATCAAGTCCATCGTCTCTAAAGCAATATCTCAGCTGATGTGATTTTGAAAGCAGAGCTACATACACGAGGGGAAAATTTTCCTTAAAAAACTCATTGTTTTCATTTATCATATTACTCCTTCTATAAACACTGAAGGAGCACCTGTTACAGCCTTAACACTATGCTGAGGGAGAACCTAAGATTAGAAAAAAAAAAAAAAAGATTAAAAACTCCAGAGCTTCAAAATGCTTTCAGTGTAGGGAGAACCTAAAAAATAAATGAGCATCTTTGAGAATGTTCTCAATTCCTACTCAACCATGAGTCAAAAACAAACATCTGCTTTGCATCAGAGTCAAAATGATATGGACATTTGTTAGTGATGACACATCAACTCAATTATTCTCTGCTACAATATTACTTCCAAATGAAAGGGCATTATTTTAATTCTCTTTCTTAAAAGGGCAGCTGAAAAAGAAAAAGTAAAGTATAATGAAATGCACAAACACCTGGAGTTAGAAAACCAAAAGGTAAGAATGTGCTTGGCATTTCTCAAGCTGAAAGAACTGACGAAAAATTTCAAGCCACAAGTTGCAAAATTAAAGGATTCTATGGGCAATATGGAAACACTGGTGGCATAGTGGAAAGTGCTGTGGCTGCTAACCAAAAAGTCGGCAGTTTGAATCCACCAGGCACTCCTTGGAAACTATGGGGCAGTTCTACTCCGTCCTATAGGGTTGCTATGAGTCGGAATCAGCTCGATGGTAACAGGTTTGGTTTTTCAATGGGTTTGGTTATTCAACAGGTTTATGGGCAATATGTTGAATGATCCAGGAAGCATCAAAAGAAGATGAAAGGAATGCATAGAGTCACTGTACCAAAAAGAACTGGTCAACGTTCAACCATTTCTGTAGGCAGCATATGATTAAGAACTGATGGTACCAAAGGAAGAAGTCCAAGCTGCACCAAAGGCATTGGCAAAAAACAAGGCTCCAGGAATTGATGGAAAACTAATTGAGATGTTATAACAAACAAATGCAACACTGGAAGCATCCTCTTGCCTATTCCAAGAAATTTGGAAGACAGCTACTAGGCCAACCAACTGAAAGAGATCCACATTTGTGCCCATTCTAAAGAAGAGTGATCCAACAGAATGCAGAAACTATCTAACAGTATCATTAATATCACATGCAAGTAAAATTTTGCTGAAGATAATTAAAAAATGGTTACAGCAATGCCTCTATAAGGAGCTGCCAGAAATTCAGCCTGGATTCAGAAAAGGATGTAGAACAAGGGATACCATTGCTGCTGTCAGATGGATCTTGGCTGAAAGCAGAGAATACTGGGAAGATGTCTACCTGTGTTTTATCAACTACGCAAAGGCATTCGAACATGTGGGTCATAACAAATTACAGATTACATTCTGAAGAATAGGAATTCCAGAACACACGATTGTGTACACATGGAACCTGTACCAAGAAGCAGCCATTCGACCAGAACAAGAGAATACTGCGTGTTTTAAAATCAGGAAAGATTAGTGTCAGGATTGGATCCTTTCACCATACCTATTCAATCTCTATGCTGAGCAAACAATCTTAGAAGCTGGACTATACGAAGGGGCATCAGGATTGAGAAAAACTCATCAACAACCTTAGATATACAGATAACACAACTTTGTTTGCTGAAAGTGAAGATGGCTTGAAGCACTTAATGGTTAAGACGGAAGACTACAGTCTTAAGTATGGATTACACCTCAACATAAAGGAAGCAAAAATCCTTACTATTGGACCAATAAGCCACATCGTGATAAATGGAGAAAAGATTGAAGTTGCCGAGGATTTCATTTTACTTGCATCCACAATCAACACCCATGAAAGCTGCAGTCAAGAAATCAAAGGACACATTGCATTGGTCAAATATAATGCAAAAGACATCTTTAAAGTGTTGAAAAGCAAAGATGTCACTTTGAAGACTAAGGTGTACCTGACACAAGGCATGATGTTTTCAGTCGCCTCCTATGCATGTGAAAGCTGAATGATGAATAAGGAAGACTGAAGAAGAATTGATGCCTTTGAATTTGTGGTGTTGGCAAAGAATATTGAGTAGACCATGGACTGCCAGAAGAACAAACCAATATGTCTTGGAAGAAGTACAGCCAGAATGCTCCTTAGAAGACAGGATGACGAGACTTCATTTCTTGTACTTTGGACATATTATTAGCGGAGACCAGTTCCTGGAGAAGGACTTCAAGCTTGATAAAGTAGAGGGTCAGTGAAAAAGAGGAAGACCCTCGAAGAGATGGAGTGACAAATAATGGCTGCAGCAATGGGTTCAAGCTTAGCAATGATCATGAGGGTAGTGCACAATGGGGCTGTGTTGTTCTGTTGTACATAGGATCACCATGAGTTGGAATGGACTCAACGACATCTCACAACAATAACACGATATTATTTCTAACTTTGTGAATATAGGTTTCACAAAGGCAGGCAACTTGTCTATTTTGTTCAGCATTGTTTCCTCAACATCTAGCACAGCGCTCATCTCATTATAAGAACTCTGCATTTTTTAATGAATAATTGTAGAAACATGTGAATGGATATGTAATTGAATATATAATTACACAAGAAAATTTTTATTAAATACATGTGTTAAAAATCTGTAAATTCTATGATGTATAATTTAAAAAAAAAAAATAAGACTTACTTATGTTTACATTTTAGGAGTCTCTGGGTGGTGCAAAAGCTTAAGTGCTTGACTGCTAGCCAGAAGGTTGGTGGTTCGAACCTACCCAGAGGTGCTTCAGAAGACAGCTCTGGCAGTCTTCTGAAAGGTCACATCCTTGAAAACCATATGGGGCAGTTCTACTCTGCACTGCACACATGGGGTTACCAGGAGATGGAATCGACTGGGCGGCAACCGGTTTAGTTTAGTTTTTTTGATACAGATATATAAAGTATTAAAAACAGACTTTTAAACTGACACAAAATAAGCAATCTGAAGTTTTCCTTAAACTAAATAAAAATAATCTAAAGTTCACTGTAAGCGTTTCTACTGATCACCAGAGGCTAGCTTCCATGCTGATGGCATTTAGGAAATAAGATGTAGAGTTGGTTTACGATTTAGAGCCTAATAAATGCCCCCATTTAAAACTGTATTGAATGTTAACCCAAAACCCAGTGCCGTCGTGTCGATTCCGACTCATAGTGAACGTATATGACAGAGTAAAACTGCCCCATAGAGTTTCCAAGGAGTGCCTGGCAGATTTGAACTGCCGACCCTTTGGTTAGCAGCCGTAGCACGTAACCACTACGCCACCAGGGTTTCCATTTCAATGTTACCCAAAAACCGGATGGATAAAAAATAAACTAGGCTATACAAAAGGGAACAGCAAGGATGTGCACGTATATCAACTATGGTGCTTATTAAGGGAGAAAAAATTCCCCTGAGGATTTATAAACAGTTAACCCATATGTGTTTTTTGGTTGCAATTCATGTCACTTGTGTATTGAATTAAAAAAGAAAAAAATCATGTACATATTTTAATTTTAAGTGAAATTTAGTTTATAGTGCTCTTGATTGGCTAATAAAACACCCATTGTCGTTGAATCGACTCCAACTCATAGCGACCCTATAGCAGAGTAGAACTGCCCTATAGAGTTTCCAGGGAGCACCTGATGAGTTAAAAAAACTCTGAGGAAAGTGAGAAACTCACAGTCAAAAGCCACAAAATAAAGAAAGGACGTATCACAAACAGGGGAAGCAGATGCAAAAGAGTTGGATGTTGTGGTTTCCAGACACAAAATATAAAATAACTAAATTTAAATTGTTTAAAGGAATAGAAGAGATGCTTGCGAATAAGCAGGAATAAAAGTGTGTGTAATTTTTAAAATTAAATACTTAATGGAAGGATAAAACTACAGATTATACACAACTAAGAAAAAGTTAACTGGAAGTTAAATAAAATATTAATTAGAGTAAAACAAGAGAGAAAACGCAGGATTTTAAAAAACAGGAGTAGAGTGAGGAGATCTATTATATATGTAATAGGAGTTCTAAGGGAAAAAAGAATGGGGAAAATAATTTTTTTTTTTTAATTTTTATTAAGCTTCAAGTGAACATTTACCATTCCAATCAGTCTGTCACATGTAGGTTTACATACATCTTACTCCCTTCTCCCACTTGCTCTCCCCCTATTGAGTCAGCCCTTACAGTCTCTCGTTTCATGCCAATTTTGCCATCTTCCCTCTCTCTCTATCTTCCCATCCCCCCTCCAGTCAAGAGTTGCCTACACACTCTCCCGTGTCCACCTGATTTAATTAGCTCACTCTTCATCAGTATCTCTCTCCCCCCCACTGACCAGTCCTTTTCATGCCTGATGATTTGTCTTCGGGGATGGTTCCTGTCCTGTGCCATCAGAAGTTCTGGGGAGCATTGTCTCTGGGATTCCTCTAGTCGCAATCATACCATTAGGTGTGGTCTTTTAGTGAGAATTTGGGGTCTGTATCCCATTGGTCTCCTGCTCCCTCAGGAGTTGTCTGTTGTGCTCCCTAACAGGACAGACATCGATTGTGGCCGGGCACCAACTAGTTCTTCCGGTCTCAGGATAATGTAGGTCTCTGGTTCATGTGGCCCTTTCTGTCTCTTGGGTTCTTAGTTGTCGTGTGACCTTGGTGTTCTTCCTTTGCCTTTGCTCCCGGTGGGTTGAGACCAATTAATGTATTTTAGATGGCCGCTTGTTGGCATTTAGGACCCCAGGCGCCACAATTCAAAGTGGGATGCAGAGTGTTTTCATAATAGAATTGTTTTGCCCATTGACTTAGAAGTTCCCTCAAACCATGTTCCCCAGACCCCAGCCCCTGCTTCGCTGACCTTTGAAGCTTTCATTTTATCCCGGAAACCTCTTTACTTTTAATCCAGTCCAATTAGGCTGACTTTCCTTGTATTGAGTGTTGTCTTTCCCTTCACCCAAAGCAGTTCTTATCTACTGACTGATCAATAAAAAACCCTCTCCCTCCCTCCCTCCCTCCCTCCCCCCTTTGTAACCACATAAGTCTGTGTTCTTCTCCGTTTTTTCTATTTCTCAAGATCTTATAATAGTGGTCTTATACAATATTTGTCCTTTTGCAACTGACTCATTTCGCTCAGCATAATGCCTTCCAGATTCCTCCATGTTATGAAATGTTTCAGAGATTCGTCACTGTTCTTTATCGATGCGTAGTATTCCATTGTGTGAATATACCACAATTTATTTACCCATTCGTCCGTTGACGGACATCTTGGTTGCTTCCAGCTTTTTGCTATTGTAAACAGAGCTGCAATAAACATGGGTGTGCATATATCTGTTTGTGTGAAGGCTCTTGTATCTTTAGGGTATATTCCGAGGAGTGGGATTTCTGGGTTGTATGGTAGTTCTATTTCTAACTGTTTAAGATAACGCCAGATGGATTTCCAAAGTGGTTGTACCATTTTACAATCCCACCAGCAGTGTATGAGAGTTCCAATCTCTCCGCAGCCTCTCCAACATTTATTATTTTGTGTTTTTTGCGTTAATGCCAGTCTAGTTGGTGTGAGATGGAATCTCATCATAGTTTTAATTTGCATTTCTCTAATGGCTAATGATTGAGAGCATTTTCTCATGTATCTGTTGGCTGCCTGAATATCTTCCTTAGTGAAATGTGTGTTCATATCCTTTGCCCACTTCTTGATTGGGTTGTTTGTCTTTTTGTGGTTGAGTTTTGACAGAATCATGTAGATTTTAGAGATCAGGCGCTGGTCTGAGATGTCATAGCTGAATATTCTTTCCCAGTCTGTAGGTGGTCTTTTTACTCTTTTGGTGAAGTCTTTAGATGAGCATAGGTGTTTGATTTTTAGGAGCTCCCAGTTATCTGGTTTCTCTTCATCATTTTTGGTAATGTTTTGTATTCTGTTTATGCCCTGTATTAGGGCTCCTAGGGTAGATCCTATTTTTTCTTCCATGATTTTTATCGTTTTAGTCTTTATGTTTAGGTCTTTGATCCACTTGGAGTTAGTTTTTGTGCATGGTGTGAGGTATGGGTCCTGTTTCATTCTTTTGCAAATGGATATCCAGGTATGCCAGCACCATTTGTTAAAAAGACTATTATTTCCCCAATTGACTGACACTGGTCCTTTGTCAAATATTAGCTGCTCATACGTGGATGGATTTATATCTGGGTTCTCAATTCTGTTCCATTGGTCTATGTGCCTGTTGTTGTACCAGTACCAGGCTGTTTTGACTACTGTAGCTATATAATAGGTTCTGAAATCAGGTAGGGTGAAGGCTCCCACTTTCTTCTTCTTTTTCAGTAATGTTTTGCTTATCCGAGGTTTCTTTCCTTTCCATATGAAATTAGTGATTTGTTTCTCTATCCCCTTAAAGTATGACATTGGTATTTGGATTGGAAGTGCGTTATATGTATAAATGGCTTTTGGTAGAATAGACATTTTTACTATGTTAAGTCTTCCTATCCATGAGCAGGGTATGTTTTTCCACTTAAGTATGTCCTTTTGAATTTCTTGTAGCAGAGTTTTATAGTTTTCTTTGTATAGGTCTTTTACATCCTTGGTAAGATTTATTCCTAAGTATTTTATCTTCTTGGGGGCTACTGTGAATGGTATTGATTTGGTTATTTCCTCTTCGGTGTTCTTTTTGTTGATGTAGAGGAATCCAAGTGATTTTTATATGTTTATTTTATATCCTGAGACTCTTCCAAACTCTTCTATTAGTTTCAGTAGTTTTCTGGAGGATTCCTTAGGGCTTTCCATGTATACGATCATGTCATCTGCAAATAGTGATAGCTTTACTTCCTCCTTACCAATCTGGATACCCTTTATTTCTTTGTCTAGCCTAATTGCCCTGGCTAGGACTTCAAGTACGATGTTGAATAAGAGCGGTGATAAAGGGCATCCTTGTCTGGTTCCCGTTCTCAAGGGAAATGCTTTCAGGTTCTCTCCATTTAGAGTGATATTGGCCGTTGGCTTTGCATATATGCCCTTTATTATGTTGAGGAATTTTCCTTCAATTCCTATTTTGGTTAGAGTTTTTATCATAAATGGGTGTTGAACTTTGTCAAATGCCTTTTCTGCATCTATTGGTAAGATCATGTGGTTTTTATCTTTTGTTTTATTTATGGGATGGATTACATTAATGGTTTTTCTGATATTAAACCAGCCTTGCATACCTGGTATAAATCCCACTTGATCAGGGTGAATTATTTTTTTGATGTGTTGTTGGATTCTATTGGCTAGAATTTTGTTGAGGATTTTTGCATCTATGTTCATGAGGGATATAGGTCTAAAATTTTCTTTTTTTGTAATGTCTTTACCTGGTTTTGGTATCAGGGAGATGGTAGCTTCATAGAATGAGTTGGGTAGTATTCCGTCTTTTTCTATACTTTGAAATACCTTCAATAGTAATGGAGTTAAGTCTTCTCTGAAGGTTTGGTAGATCTCTGCAGTGAAGCCATCTGGGCCGGGACTTTTTTTTGTTGGAAGTTTTTTGATTACCGTTTCAATCTCTTTTTTTGTTATGGGTCTATTTAGTTGTTCTACTTCTGAATGTGTTAGTTTAGGTAGGTAGTATTGTTCCAAGAATTTATCCATTTCTTCCAGGTTTTCAAATTTGTTAGAGTACAATTTTATGTAGTAATCTGATATGATTCTTTTGATTTCATTTGGTTCTGTTGTGATGTGGTCCTTCTCGTTTCTTATTCGGGTTATTTGTTTCCTTTCCTGTTTTTCTTTAGTCAGTCTAGCCAGTGGTTTATCAATTTTGTTAATTTTTTCAAAGAACCAGCTTTTGGCTTTGTTAATTCTTTCAATTGTTTTTCTGTTGTCTAATTCATTGAGTTCAGCTCTAATTTTTATTATTTGTTTTCTTCTGGTGGCTGATGGGTTCTTTTCTTGCTCACTTTCTATTTGTTCAAGTTGTTGGGACAGTTCTCTGCTTTTGGCTCTTTCTTCTTTTTGTATGTGTGCATTTATCGATATAAATTGGCCTCTGAGCACTGCTTTTGCTGTGTCCCAGAGGTTTTGATAGGAAGTATTTTCATTCTCGTTGCTTTCTAAGAATTTCCTTATTCCCTCGATGTCTTCTATAACCCAGTCTTTTTTCAGGAGGGTATTGTTCATTTTCCAAGTATTTGATTTCTTTTCCCTAGTTTTTCTGTGATTGATTTCTAGCTTCATTGCCTTGTGGTCTGAGAAGATGTTTTGTAATATTTCGATGTTTTGGATTCTGGAAAGATTTGTTTTATGACCTAATATGTGGTCTATTCTAGAGAATGTTCCATGTGCGCTAGAAAAAAAAGTATATTTTGCAGCAGCTGGGTGGAGAGTTCTGTATAAGTCAATGAGGTCAAGTTGGTTGATTGTTGTACGTAGGTCTTCCGTGTCTCTATTGAGCTTCTTACTGGATGTCCTGTCCTTCTCCGAAAGTGGTGTGTTGAAGTCTCCTACTATATATGTGGAGGTGTCTATCTCACTTTTCAATTCTGTTAAAATTTGATTTATGTATCTTGCAGCCCTGTCATTGGGTGTGTAAATATTTAATATGGTTATGTCTTCCTGATCAATTGTCCCTTTTATCATTATATAGTGTCCTTCTTTATCCTTTGTGACGGATTTAAGTCTAAAGTCTATTTTGTCAGAAATTAATATTGCTAATCCTCTTCTTTTTTGCTTATTCTTTGCTTGATATATTTTTTTCCATCCTTTGAGTTTTAGTTTGTTTGTATCTCTAAGTCTAAGGTGTGTCTCTTGTAGGCAGCATATAGATGGATCGTGTTTTTTTATCCAGTCCGTGACTCTCTGTCTCTTTATTGGTGCATTTAGTCCATTTACAGTCAGCGTAATTATAGATAAGTAAGTTTTTAGTGCTGTCATTTTGATGCCTTTTCATGTGTGTTGTTGTCCATTTCATTTTTCCACATGCTTTTTTGTGCTGAGACGTTTTTCTTAGTAGCTTGTGAGATCCTCATTTTCATAATGTTTAACTTTGTGTTTATTGAGTCGTTACGTTTTTCTTGCTTTTTTCTTGAGTTATGGAATTGATATTCCTTTTTGTGGTTACCTTTTTATTTACCCCTATTTTTCTAAGTAAAAACCTAACTTGTATCGTTCTATATCGCCTTGTATCACTCTCCATCTGGCAGTTCAATGCCTCCTATATTTAGTCCCTCTTTTTAATTGTTGTGATTGTTTATCTATTGATTTCCATGATTTCCTGTTGTGTGTATTATTTTGTTTATTTATTTATTTTTTAGAATTAGTCTTAATTTGTTTGTTTTTGTGCTTTCCCTATTTGAGTTGCGTTGATATCAGGACGTAATGTTTTGTGACCTTGTATTGTGCTGGTACCTGATATTATTGGTCATCAGGCCAAACAGTCTCCTTTAGCATTTCTTGCAGTGTTGGTTTAGTTTTTGCAAATTCTCTAAACTTGTGTTTATCTGTAAATATCTTAATTTCTCCTTCATATTTCAGAGAGAGTTTTGCTGGATATATGATCCTTGGTTGGCAGTTTTTCTCCTTCAGTGCTCTGTACGTCGTCCCATTCCCTTCTTGCCTGCATGGTTTCTGCTGAGTAGTCTGAACTTATTCTTATTGATTCTCCCTTGAAGGAAACCTTTCTTTTTTCCCTGGCTGCTTTTAAAATTTTCTGTTAGTCTTTGGTTTTGGCAAGTTTGATGATAATATGTCTTGGTGTTTTTCTTTTTGGATCCATCTTAAATGGGGTTTGATGAGCATCTTGGATAGATATCCTTTCGTCTTTCATGATGTCAGGGAAGTTTTGTGTCAGGAGTTCTTCAACTATTTTCTCTGTGTTTTCTGTCCCCCCTCCCTGTTCTGGGACTCCAATCACTCGCAAGTTATCCTTCTTGATAGAGTCCCACATGATTCTTAGGGTTTCTTCATTTTTTTTAATTCTTTTATCTGATTTTTTTTCAGCTATGTTGGTGTTGTTTCCCTGGTCCTCCAGAAGTCCCAGTCTACATTCTAACTGCTCGAGTCTGCTCCTCTGACTTTCTATTGCGTTGTCAAATTCTGTAATTTTATTGTTAATCTTTTGGATTTCTACATGCTGTCTCTCTATGGATTCTTGCAACTTATTAATTTTTCCACTATGTTCTTGAATAATCTTTTTGAGTTCTTCAACAGTTTTATCAGTGTGTTCCTTGGCTTTTTCTGCATTTATCCTAATTTCATTTGTGATATCTTTAAGCATTCTGTAAATTAGTTTTTTATATTCTGTATCTGATAATTCCAGGATTGTATCTTCATTTGGGAAAGATTTTGATTCTTTTGTTTGGGGGGTTGGAGAAGCTGTCATGGTCTGTTTCTTTATGTGGTTTGATATGGACTGCTGTCTCCGAGCCATCACTGGGAAACTAGATTTTCCAAGGCGTCGGCTAAAAAAAAAAATGCAGTCAGATCCCTATCTGAATTCTCCCTCTGGCTCCAGGTATTCGGATGTTAATGGGGCCGCCTGGGGAGGGTGGGGGAGGGATCTGAGAGCTAGGAGTATAGCACCACAGAATATAGAGCTGAACACAGCGTTCACGCTCCGCCCCCGTTCACCAAAATCCGGGCGGGACGGGTCCCTGGCTAGGATGCTGCTTTCCTTGCTCGGATACCAGTCACTTCCTCCCGGGGACTTCTCCCTCTGGTGTCTGGCACCGCTCGTGGGCACTGGGTGGGCGTTTCCCACACGAATGGGTGGGCTCGCCCCCAGGGTCTATTCAGGCGATTATAATTGGGCCCCGCGGTCACACCCTGCCCGTGCGCGCTCCCAAATCCCAGCGGGACAACTTCCAGGTTGGGACGCTGCTTTCCCCGTTCCGGAACCAGTCACTTCCTCCCGGGACTTCTCGTTCCGGTGCGCCACACCTCTCGCGCGAACTGGGTGGACATTACCCTGAATTGGCCCCCCCCCGGGTCAATTCAGGGTAATAAAAATGGACCCCGTGCTCACGCTCCGCCTGCGTGCACGCCCAAATCCCAGTAGGACGGCACCCCGTCTGGGATGCTGCTTTCCCCGCTTCGGGACCAATCACTTCCTCCTGGGGACTTCTCCTTCCGGTGCGCCACACCTCTCGCGTGAACTGGGTGGGCGTCACCCGCACGACCAGGTGGGCCCGCCCCCTGGGTCAATTCAGGGTAATAAAAATGGACCCCGCGCTCACGCCCTGCCCGCGCGCACCCAGATCCCAGCGGAATGGCTCCCCTTCTAGGATGCTGCTTTCCCCGCTTTGAGAACAGTCACTTCCGGGGATTTCTCCCTCCGGTGTGCCGCACCACACGCGCAGACTGGATGTGCATCCTCCCGCACGAACGTTTGGGCCCCGCCCTGGGGTCACTTTAGGGAAATATAGTTGACCCCCCCCTCGCGCCCCGTCGGCTTCTCGCCTAACTCCCGGCGGGACGGCACCCCAGCTGGGACGCTGTTCTCCCCACTCCCAGATCAGTCACTGCCTCCCAGGTGCTTCTCCCTCCGGCTGCGCCTCTATGCCGCCCGCGCCAACCAGCTAGACTTCCTCCCGGGATGGGTTCGGGGGGGAAGGGGTGGGCCCCCTTTCTGTGCCGTCTGCCCCCCTGGGCTCTGCCCCAGATCGGGCTCCGAAGGTCACCTGCCTGGTACGCTGGCTTCTGGTTCTGAAAACGGTCGCTGTCTGCCCGTATTTGTTCGTTTTCCGTCCCTAAGTCTGTGCTTGTTGTTCAGAGTTCGTAGATTGTTATGTATGTGATCGATTCCCTTGTTTTTCCGAGTCTTTGTTGCAAGAGGGATCCGCGGTAGCGTCTGCCTAGTCCGCCATCTTGGCCCTGCTCTCTTCGAAAATAATTTTTAAAATATATGAAGACTAATGATTTTTCAAAATTGTTGAAAGAACCTAATACTTAGATCCAGGATAGTCAACGTGTCTATTTAATTTTCCAATATTGTCATATTGGAAAATATATCAGCTGTATACTATTTAAAAGAGACATAAAATAAAGGCACATAAATGTTGAAAGAAAAGGCATTAAAAAAGGTATGCCAGGGAAATACTGGCCAAAAGAAAACCTGTACTTTTCTATTAATATTAGACAAAAGAAATTTTAACACAAAGACATTATTACAGAAAATAAGAGCACAGTGCTAAAAAGGCTCCATTTATTAGGAAGAGATAATAATTTTTAACTTTTAATGACCTTAATAACATAACCTCAAAATATGTAAAGGAAAGACTCATTGTTCTGGATTGAATTATATTCTCCAAGAACACGTGTTGGAATCCTAACCCCTATACCTGTGAATGTCATCCTATTTGGAAATTGGTTTTTTGTTATGTTAATTAGATTATACCCAAGTAGGGTGGGTTCTAAATCTAATCAACTCTGAGTTATTTTAAAAAAGCAAAACTCTATGGGGCAGTTCTAGTCTGTCCTATAGGGTCGCTATGAGTCAGAATCAACTCGACGGCACTGGGTTCTGCGTAGACAGAGAGAGAGATAAAAGGATTGAGGGAAGGTATAGATGCTATGTGAAGATCATCTACAAACCAAGGAACCAAGTCACCACTTGTGCTATTTCTGTTATAGCAGCACTAAGTAACTAATACATTTATAGAATTATAGAGAGAAATAATTTTTGCATACTTTTACAGTGAAATTTTAACTCAAGTTTCCTGAGTAACTGATAGATGAAATAAGCAAAACTATCAGAAGGGATAGAGATCAGCTAACAAGTATGAGCTAATGGAAAAATATGGAACACTGTATAACAATAAAAGAACACATTCTTTTTGTGTATTCATAGAATATTTTCAAAAATAGACCAATAATAAGCCATCAGTTTAGCTTTAGGAATTTTGAAACTATTGGTAACATGCAGATTACATCCTTGATCCCCAAAAAGTAAATTATAAATCACTTATAAAATGATAATTGGGAAAATATGATACATTTTGAAAACTAAATAACACATTCCATAGAACTCAATGGCCCAGAAGACACCATAATGCCAATTAGGAAATGGTTAGGGTAATTAGGAATAAATAGTAGCAAACACACTGCGTATTAAAATTTTGCCATGTAGTAAAAGTAATAGTTAAAGGACAGTCATAACTTTAAATGTTTACATTAGAAAAGATGATGGGTTAAAAAGTAATGAGCTAAGCAGCTAATTTAAAAACATAGATAAAGTCAAAGGAATAGAATAAAAAATACTTACACTAAAAGATGAAATTAATGATAATTTAAAAATGCAACAGAAACCAACAACAAAGCAAAAAATTGGTTGTTTAAAAAAATAATATTAAATAGACAAAAATATAATAGTGTATGTTAAAATAAAAGAAAGTAAACATAAATAAGCAATTATACAGTATTTGAAGGGATGACAAAAGTATAGCTATAAATTCTGTAGACATTTATTAAAACAAAAAATATATAATAAAAAAATAAATCTGAAAATTTTGGTAAAATGGATACATTGCAAAAATACATCAAAATTGATTCAAGCAAATATAGAGACTTGAATATTCTTGTAACCATTAAAAAATGAATCTGTTATTAAATATATTCCCACAAAGAAAATGCCAGTCTCACAGACAATACACAAAGCACCAGGAAAATTGTAACAGACATTTACAAAGAAATGGTTAAATTCTTTCAGGGAATAGAAAAAGAAGGACTACTACACAACTCTTTAAAATAACATTATATATATAACTTTAAGGTAAAAACCTGATGAAGACTGTTCAAAATCTGATATTACTGGCTAATCTCTCTTATGAACATGAAATAATTTTAAGAAAATATGAACAAAACTAATCAAGTAATGCATTTTTATATCTTAACTAAGTTGAGTTTATGCCAAGAATGTAATCTCTGTTTAATAGTAGAATATTGACTAACACAATTCACCACATTGTCAGATTAAAGGAGAAAGGTCATTTAATCACCGTAATGCATGCAGGAAGAGCATTCAATGATACCCGGTGTTTATTCATTCAAAGTTCACTAAGCATATCCTATGTGCCAGGTATTGTGTTCGATGCCTGGAATACACACAGCATTGATCACTGTCCTCCTGCAAATTACATTCTACTGTGTAATAATCTGTATAACAATCCAAGAAGTTGGACTATTTGGAGAAGAAATTGCCATCAGGATTGAAGGAACTCATTAACAACCTGCGATATGCAGATGACACAACCTTGCTTGCTAAAAGTAAAGAGGACTTGAAGCACTTACTGATGAAGATCAAAGGCTATAACCGTCAGTATGAATTACACCTCAACATCAAGAAAACAAAAACACTCACAACTGGACCAATAAGCAACAACATGATAAATGGAGAAAAAACTGAAGTTTTCAAGGATTTCATGATAAAAAGAGAATCGATTGAAGTTGTAAAGGACTTCATTTTACTTGAATCCACAATCAATGTCCATGGAAGAAGCAGTCAAGAAATCAAAAGATGCAGTGCATTGGGCAAATCTGCTGCAAAAGATCTCTTCAAAGTGTTGAAAGGCAAAGATGTCACTTTAAGGACTATGATGCTCCTGGCACAAGCCACAGTGTTTTCAATCACCTCATATGCATGTGAAAATAAGGAAAACCAAAGGACTGATAGCTTCGAATTACGGTGTTCGCGAAGAATATTGAACATATCACGCGCTGCCAAAAGAATGAACAAATCTATCTTGGAAGAAGTACAGCCTGAATGTTCCTTAGAATCATAGCTGGTGAGACTTCATCTCACATACTTTGGACATTATTAGAAGGGACCAGTCCCTGGAGAAGAACATCATGTTTGGTAAAGTAGCGAGTCAGTGAAAAAGAGGAAGACCCTCAAGAAGATGGACTGATACAGTAGCTGCAATGATGGGCTCAAGCATAACAACAATTGTGCAGATGGTGCAGAATTGGGCAGTGTTTCGTTCTGTTGCACATAGGGTTGGTATGATTTGAAAACTAATGGCACCTAACAACAAAACCATATTTTTAGGCAGATAACACGTTATACATTTTTTTGCCAGTCACATAACATTCAACCACACTTTGTTAATTTCGTAAGTGTTATATGTGTGGGCATGATATTTGTGAAAAATATGGTAGTTCTAAGACACTAATGAGACAATACATATTACATATTATCAATACATTCTAAGGACAAAGAGAAAGAAGACAAGTAGGGTCAGGGTGCAAATAAGAATTGCAACTTTACATGGGAAGTCCTGGGAACACATTACTGATAAGGGAACTTCCAAATAATGACCCAAAGGGTGAAGAAGAGGGGGGAGAAACACATGCAAATGCAAATATCTTGGGGAAAGGGTAGAGGCTATAACAGAACAAAAGTATTAAGGTAAAGCATGTCTGGAATGCTGGAGGAAGAAAATGGGGTCCGTCGTGCCTGGAGTTGTGCACAGGAGTAGGGTAGGAAAAGAAGTCACTGAGATAATAGGAAACCAGTTTGGGGAGGGCCCTAAAGACCTCTGTAAGATTTTGCATTTTACCTTGTAAAGACATTGCGAGGACTAGTCAATTAAAGAAGTCCCTGGGTGGTCCAAACAGTTACCATTCTCTGCCACCAACTGAAAAGATGGAGGTTTAAATCGACTCAGATGTGCCTTGGAAGAAAGCCCTGGTGATCAACTTCTGAAAAGATCAGCCATTCAAAATCCATGGAGCAAAGTTCTGTACCGATATACGTGGGATTGCCATGAGTCACAATTGATTTGAAGCAACTGGTGGTCAATTAAAAATATACAATCCATTCAAGACTTAAAAACAAATAGTAGGCATAAAAGGGCAAGAACTTCCTTAAGCTGACAGAGAACACCTCGAAAAATATCTAAGACGCATGTTATATTTAAAGGTGAAATCTTGAATTCATTCCCTTTAACACCAAGGCAAGTCAAGGATGTCCACTCTCACCGCTTTACTCAACTTTGCACTGGAGTCCAAATCAGCACTTTTAGATAGAAAAGAAATGATCAAAAGGAAAAAAATATGGTATCTAGGAATAAGCCTAAAAAGACAGTCTAAGTCTTTTATGGAAAAGATTATGGTATTTATTTAAAGATATTATAGAAGACTAAATATTGAGATACATCTTCAGTTAGGAAGAGTCAATATAATAAACATGCCACTTCTCTCCAAGTCCATTCTAATCAATATTGTCCCACAGGATCTTTCTGCAACTTATAAACTAGCTTTTTTTTTTTTTTAATTATTTAAAGAAGTAAAGGGTGAACAATATCCATGAAGAAGATTTGACTATAACAAAAATTACTATAAACTGTAGTAGTTTTTATAGTTTGGTATTAGCTCAAGGATAGACTCCTAGATAAATGGAACAGGATAGTCACAAAATTATCACGTGTATATATATTAAAAGTCAATTTAAGTTATAGCACAGTTGGAAGTGGAGATCAATGGAAAGAAATGTGTTTTTCAATAAATTGTGGTGGGGTCATTGTTTATCCACTTGGGGAAAAAAATGTCAAATTAGCTCTCTACTTCCCATCATTCAAAGTACCAATTCCAGATAGAATAAAGACTTAAATAGGAAAGGAAACATCTATAATTATCATAGGGCAATTTATGATCTTTGGCAGGGAAGAATTTATTAAAGAAAAACAGAAAAATACAATGCATAAAGGAAAAGATTGGTGAAATCTATAATTAGATTAAAGATCTTCTTACAATCACAAAACAACAAAAAGACCACAAAATACAAGCTAAGAACCGAGAAAAATTCTGCAACATGTACAAACTACAAAGGATTATTATCTTACCCGTCAATCAATAAGACAAAAAGGAAGCAACCAATTAAATTTGGGCAAACAAGACAAGCAGATATTTTGTAGAACAGATACGTGAATGACCTTTGAATACTTGAGAATACGCTCAAACTCATTAGCAATCTCCGAAGTGCCCCTTGAGATCTCAGTAGTATGCAATTTTGTAACACCAAATGTTGGCAAGAATGTGGGGCATTGGGAACAATCATCTACTGCTCACTAAGTGAAAATGGGTGCAAACACTTTCCAAGAGAGTTTATCACTATGTAGTAAAGTTGAACAAGCACAATTTCACCCCTAGGTGTATAAAAACATAATAAAAAAAAAAAAAACTAGTGCCAATAGGCTAGTGAAAATCTTATACATGTGTTGTTTTTAGGTGCCATGTTCACAATAGACAAAAAAAAAAAAAAAGTTAACAATTAAAATTCTGAGCAGTTATAGAATGAATAAGAATTTCCTATATCTATAAAGTGTAATAATACACAACAGTGAAAATGAATTAACTACAACTATAAATTAAATTAAAAAAAATTATTTTTTTTTTATAAATTAAATTCATATAATTCCTGGATACATAATGTTGGGAGGAATGTGTCATGGAACCACCCACAATACGATTCCATCATTAAAAGTTCAAATATAGGCAAGACAAGTTATGGTCTGTGTTGTTGTTGTTAGTTGCCTTGAGTTCTGTTCCAAATCATGGCTATCCAGCGTGCCAGAACAATATGCTGCCCAGTCCCAACGTTCTCACAATTGCTGGCATGCTTGAGGTCATTGTTTCCTTGCAATCTAAGATGCTCATCTTCTGGCACTGTATACCAGATAATATTATATTGTGGTCCATAGGGTCTTCATTAGCTAATTTTTAGAAGTAGATCCCTAAATCTTTCTTCCTACAGGCTGGAAGCTCAGGTGAAACTGTCCATCAAGAGGGACCTTGCTGGTATTCGAATTACCAGTGGCATAGCTTCCAGCTTCATAGCAAAATGCAAGCCATTACAGTAAAACAAACTGACGGATGTGTTTTTTAGAGTCCTTTTTTTTTTTTTTTAATGTTGTTGTTAGGTGTCATTCAGCCAGTTCCTACTCACAGCCACCCTATGTACAAAATAAAATGAAATCACTTTTCAGTCCTGCGCCATCCTCACAATTATTGCAATGTTTGAGCCCATTGTTGCAGCCACTGTGTCAATCCATTTCATTGAGGGTCTTCCTCTTTCTCATTGACCATTTACTTTACCAAGAATGATGTCCTTCTCTAGGGACTGGTCCCGCCTGATAACATGTCCAAAGTACATAAGAGGAAGTCTAACTATCCTCGCTTCTAAGGAGCGTTCTGGTTTTACTTCTTCCAAGACAGATTCGTTTGGCTGTCCATGGCATATTCAATATTCTTCAACAGTACCATAATTCAAAGATATCAATTCTTCTTTGGTGTTCTGTATTCATTATCCAACTTTCACATGCATATGAGGTGATTGAAAATATCATGGCTTGGGTCAGGCACACCTTAGTCCTCAAAGTGACATCTTTGTTTTTTTAATACTTTAAGAGGTCTTTTGCAGCAGATTTGCCCAGTACAGTATGTCATTTGATTTCTTGACTGCTGCTTCCATGGGCATCGATGTAGATCCAGGTAAAATGAAATCGTTGACAACTTCAATCTGTTCTCTGTTCATCATGATGTTGCTTATTGGTCCAGTTGTGAGGCTTTTTGTTTTCTTTATGTTGAGGTGTAAATCATACTGTAGTCTCTGATCTTCATCAGCCTTCAGAATCACTTATACGTGTGGAAGAAATTGTGAAGACATTCAAGGTTCCAAGTTATAAAAATAACTTAGGCCTCTGGGCTATAATTTTAAAATGCTGCAAATTAATTATACTTATAATAGACATATTATGCAGCACAGAAAAAACTAACTTTGGGAACATGATGTTTTCTCAGACTCAAACTATACCTATTTAACAGTCTAGAGACTATCTCTCTGCTGCCAATGAAGTAGCTATGTATGCTAAATAATTACTGTGCTTCAACAGTTTCTTAATTTATAAGCAAGATTAATTTGATAAGCAGACATCTGTACTATTCCCCAAGACCTCTATCTACCAGCTTGGGAATGTTTTGCTAATAGAATCACAAAGCTTTCATTGCAGAATTTGTGAATTGGAGAAGAACATTTATTCGCGTGTCATACATGTAGTATTTTTTAAAAAACCTATAAATAATGAAATAAAGTTCTTAGATTTTGCCTGAAAATAATTTCTAGGTGAAATGAGAGAGTTGGTGCTGAGAGAGAGTTTTCTCAAGGACTAGCTGATGGTTTTCATGGTGGTTATCAAAAAACTGCAGATTAGGGGTCTTTTGTCTTAGCGAAGAAAACAGAAACTTTCTATCTTCTGGGTAATTTATATTTAATTTTGATGAAATGATAAATCTGAACAATGTCAGGATCATCTTTTCCCTCTTTGTCCTTCCTCCCTCCCTCCTTTCTTCCTCCCTCACTCTCTCCCTCCTTTCCTTCCTTCTGCCTTCCTTCCTTTCTCTCATCCCTCTTTCTTCATTCATTCTTACTTTTTTCTTTCCTTCTATTCCTTTTCTTTCCACTCTACTCCAAGAAGAGAAAGGCAACAAAGCCAGAATTTTTTTAATTCTATTCTTACAATAACAAAAATAATCTTTAGGTTTTGAAAAATTAGATAAGTTTTAAACATTTTGTCCTGACAATGAATGGTTTTCTTTGTCTACCACAAAGTTTATAATTTGCAAATTATGTACTCTGCAAATACTACAGAAAGTTTGAAGTATCAGAAGACCCCTAGAGCAGAAAGTAGAACATGTTTCTAATTTGGCCCTAGCTCCATCCCATCCTAGTTGTGTAATTTTAGGCAGTGATTCAATTTCCTCATCTACAAAATGGGGTATTTATTAAAAGAAACTCAAATGAGATTGTTCATGTTAAAACAAGTAAAAAAAATTGCAACATTTAATAATGTAAGACATTACCGTTTGAGAGCAAGAGTATGCTTCTTTTCTACGCTGTAATGTTTATTGTAATTCTATTTGGCTATTTGGGGAAAGGAGTAATTTGAAAGTGGAAGTGTCCCAAATTGGCCTTTTGATAAAAAGTTGATATATTTGATGTTGGCAGACTCATATAAGAACATCATTTTACCTACGGAAATCCAGCCAAATGCTTTTTCTTAAACAAGTAACTCTATTCAGTATTCCACTTGTCAGCTATGTCACAATCGGGATTATTTTAAATTGATTTTATATTAAATTCAAATGTATAATGCAGTATACATAAATATTTATCCAAGCTATCAAATGGACCACATTTTCAGAGTGACACTAAATATATATGCATATATTTTAAAGATTAGACCTTGTTGTTGTTGTTAGGTGCCATCCAGTCAGTTCCAAATCATAGCAACCCTATGTCCTACAGAATGAAACACTGCCCCATCCTGCCCCATCTTCACAATCATTGTTACGCTTAAACCCATTGTTGCAGCCACTGTGTCAATCCATCTTGTTGAAGGTCTTCCTCTTTTTCACTGACGCTCTAGTTTGCCAGTATGATGTCCTTCTCCAGGAACTGATCCCTCCTGATAAGATGTCCAAAGTATGTGAGACATAGTCTCTCATTCCTTGCTTCTAAGGAACATTCTGATCTTCCTTATTCCAAGATAGATTTGTTCATGCTTTTGGCAGTCCATGGTATATTCAATATTCTTCTCCAACACCACAATTCAAAGGCATCAATTCTTCTTCCCTTTTCCTTATTCACTGTCCAGCTTTCACATGCATATGAAGAGATTGAAAATACCATGGCTTGCATCAGGCACACCTTATGCTTCAAGGAGACATCTTTGATTTTTGAGTCTTTAAAGAGACCTTTTGGAGCAAATTTGCCTATGCAATGCATCTTTTGATTTCCTGCCTGCTGCTGTGGATCCAAGTAAACTGAAATCCTTGACAATTTCAATTTTTTCTTCGTTTATCATGATGTTGTTTATTGGTCCAGTTGTGAGGATTTTTGTTTTCTTTATGTTGAGACGTAATCCATACCGAAGGCGTTCTTTGACCTTTATCAGTAAGTGCTTCAAGTCCTCTTTCAGCAAGTAAGGTTGTGTCATCTGCATAATGCAGGTTGTTCATGAGTATTCCCCCAATCCTAATGCCCTGTTCTTCTTCATATAGTCCATCTTCTCAGATTATTTGCTCAGCATACAGATTGAATAAGTATGGTGAAAGGATGCAACCCTGACGCACCTTTCCTGACTTTAAACCACGAAGTGTCCCTTTGTTCTTTTCAAACAACTGCCTCTTGTTCTCTGTACAGATTCCTCATGAGCACAATTAAGTGTTCTGGAATTCCCATTCCTCGCAATGTTATCCATAATTTGTTATGATCCACACAGCCCAATGCCATTGCATAGTCATTAAAACACAGGTAAATATCTTTCTGGTATTCTCTGCTTTCAGCCAGGATCCATTTGACATCAGCAATGATATCCCTGGTTCCACGTCCTCTTCTGAATACAGCTCGAATTTCTGCCAGTTCCCTATTGACATATCGCTGCAGTCACTTTTGAATGATCCTCAGCAAAATTTTACTTGCTGTGATACTAATGATATTGTTCTATAATGTCTTCATTCAGTTGGATCACCTTTCTGGGAAATAGGCATAAATATGGATCTCTTCCAGTTGATTGGCCCAGTAGCTGTCTTCCAAATTTCTTGGCATAGACAAGGGAGTACTTCCAACACTGGAAGTTTTTTGAAACATCTCAATTGGTATCCCATCAATTCCTGGAGCCTTTTTTTCACCAATACGTTTAGTGCAGCTTAAACTTCTTTATCCAGTACCATGGATTCCTGATCATATGCTACCTCCTGAAATGGCTGAATGTTGACCAATTTGGGGGGTATAGTGACTCTGTGTGTTCCTTCCATCCTCTTTTGATGCTACCTGAGTCATTTAATATTTTTCCTTAGAATCCTTCAGTATTGCAACTTGAGGCTTGAATTTTTTCTTCAGTTCTTTCAGCTTTAGAAATGTAGAGAGTGTTCTTCCCTTTTAGTTTTCTATCTCCAGGTCTATTCACATATTATTTTAATACTTTGCCTTCTCAAGCTGCCTTCTGAAACCTTCTGTTCAGCTCTTTCACTTCATAATTTCTTCCTTTGGCTTTAGCTACTCCACTCTCAAGAGCAATTTTCAGAGTCTCTTCTGACACCCATTTTGGTCTTTTCTTTCTTTCCTGTCTTTTAATGACCTCTTGCTTTTTTTCATGTATGATGTTACTTATGCAGTTGTCAGTTTGGCATACTGTTGGGGCTTGTGTGCTGCTTTGATGCTGAAAGCTATGCTAGGGGCATTAAAATACCAGCAGGGTCACCCCTGGAGGACAGACTTCAGCTGAGCTTCCCAACTAAGACTGACCGGGAAGAAGGACCTGGCAGTCTATTTCTGAAAAGATTTAGCTGGTGAAAACCTAATGAATAGCAATGGAACATTGTTTGATATAGTGCTGGAGGATGAGCCCCTCAGATTGGAAGGCACTCGAAAGATGACTGGAGAAGAGTTGCCTCCTCAAAGTAGAGTCAACCTTAATGACATTGGTGGAGTCTCACTTTCAGGACCTTCATTTGCTGATGTGATGTCAAAATGAGAAGAAACAACCGCAAACATCCTTTAATATAATCAGAACATGGAATGTATGATGTATGAAGCCAGGAAAATTGGAAATCATCAAAAATGAAATGGAACACATAAACATGGACATCCTAGTCATTAGTGAGCTGAAATGGACTGGTATTGGCCGTTTTGAATCTGACAATCATATGGTCTACTATGCCAGGAATGACAAAATGAAGAGGAATGGAGTGTCACTCCTAATGAAAAAGAACATTTCAAGATCTACCCTGAAGTACAATGTTCTCAGTGATAGGATAATATCCATAGGCCTACAAGGACGACCAGTTAATAAGACTATTATTTAAATTTACACACCAACCTCCGAGGCCAAACATGAAGAAATTGAAGATTTTCACCAATTTCTTTAGTCTGAAATTGATGGAATATGCAATCAGGATGCATTGATAACTACTGGTGATTAGAATGCAAAAGTTGGAAACAAGGAGGGATGGGTAGTTGTAAAATATGGCCTTTGTGATAGAAATGATGCCAGAGATCCCATAATAGAATTTTGGGATGACTTCTTCATCCCAATGCAAGACCAATGACTTCTTCACTGCAAATACTTTTTTTTTCAACGACATAAACGGTGACTATACATGTGGACCTTGCCAGATGGAATACACAGGAATCGAATCAACTACATCTGTGGAAACAGACAATGAAACAGCTCAATGTCACCTGTCCGAACAAGGCCAGGGGTTGACTACAGATCAGACCATCAATTGCTCATATGGAAGTTCAAATTGAAACTAAAGAAAATTAGAACAAGTTCATGAGATCCCACCTACATTTAGAGACCATCTCAAGAATAGATTTGACACGTTGAACACTAATGACCAAAAACCAGATGAGTTGTGCAAGGACATCATATATCAAGAAAGCAAAAAATTAGACCTATCTTGATTTAATTTTTACTCTTCATGATCTCCTCTCATATAATCCATTCAAGACCCAATTATTGTCTGCTTTGAAATTTTGTTGAAACCACGTGTTTTCAGAGTGGAATGCATGCTGAGTCATTGAGTGTGTTTAAATTTTTGGTTGGTAATATAGATTTTGAGAAATATCATGTGAAAATACATGATTTGGGGGGCCCATCTGGGTAGCAGGCTTTATTGCATGGTACCTTCCATTGTGTACTTGGGGTGCCTTCCATTGTGTGTATGAGGACACCTCTGGTTTTGGATAATATTCAAGCTATTTTGCTTCAGTGGATGTTTCTTTCACCTTTCACCTTTACACCCATTGGAAGGAAGCAAATACTTTCAGCAGAAAAAGTATACCCTCAAAGAACTCCCAAAACCAAACCAAACCCAGTGCCGTTGAGTTGATTCCGACTCATAGTGACCCTATAGGACAGAGTAGAACCGCCCCATAGAGTTTCCAAGGAGCACCTGGTGGATTCAAACTGCCAACCCTTTGGTTAGCAGCTGTAGCACTTAACCACTATGCCACCAGGGTTTCCCAAAGAACTCCAGAGACACAAAAAGTGGGTGAGAGTCTGTATGTTCCATGAGTCATGAAAGGGTTAACCTGGTTTGTTGCTCTGCATTTGCAGGCAAATGTGAGTTTTCAGTCTTTGGCCCTTTCTATCCCAGGAGTGATTAAGATAGATATTCGTTGATATTGTTTATTTTTACTCAGGGGGAAAAAAATGAAGATCTTGACCTGGAGTGGATGGGATTAAGGACACCTACATTTTTGCAAACTTTACTTGCTAAAGGAAACCCTGATGGCGTAGTGGTTAAGTGCTACTACAGTTGCTAACCAAAAGGTCAGCAGTTCAAATCCACCAGGCACTCCTTGGAAATTCTATGGGGCAGTTCTACTCTGACCTATAGGGTTGCTATGAATTGGAATTGACAACGGGTTTGGTTTTTGGTTTTTTTTACTTGCTAAAGGAAGCAGACTGGGGTACGGGGAGGGAGGGAGTCAAAGAGGAATTCTCAAAAAGAATTATGGAGCTATTGAAGGCTTTATTGAGTATAGGCAGTCCCTGGGTTACAAACATGATCAGTTCCTAACTATGTCTTTAAGTCTTTAAGTAAAATTTGTAGGTTTAATTCAGAACAGGTACATAGGGTTCTTATTTAGCCTTACTTTAGCTCAAGAAAAGGCTCAAAGCATTTTCAATAATTTAAAGGCTGCTTTTTTTTGTGCAGCAAGTGAAGGTGATTGTGATGAAGAATTTGTCGCAAGTAAGGGTTAGTTCAATTGTTTCAAAGTGAGGGCAAATTTACATAATGTTAAAGGGCAAGTACGAGTTGTCTGTAAGTTGGATGTTCATAACCCAGTGACTGCCTATATGTCAAAAGTCATTATTTATTTGTTGGAATATTACCCAGAAGTTCTTCCATGATTTTGTTTGTATTCATGTTGAAATCTCATTTTTTCTCCTAGCTATTCATGAATCCTTGTAGAGACTCTTGTTTTGAGCTTTAGTTTTGTTACTTACTCTCATAAGACCTCAGGTTAATCTCATATATGCTCCCTGAACTTAAATTTTATCTATAAAATTATAATAACATTAAAGCACAAGAATGCTGAGAAGATAAATATTCCAAAATGTGTACTCTGTACCTTACGTGTATTTGTTTTATTCATATGAACAAGCTTTGTTCCGTGGAAACCCAAAAAGCGACGTGCTTTATTTACACATATACCACACAACTTTTCATACTTTTTATAACTTGAACAAATTATGTAGCTACTGTTTGACTTATCCATGAAATAAAAATAGGGTGGTAAAGCAATGATCTTGCCAGCACCCAAAGAAGTCACAAATCAAGATTACTATACTCCTGGGTTATTTTAAAGATAACATCTGTTTTTGTGATTGTCGTTGACCCTTTTGTCTGATAAGAAAAACCCACTTTGTCTCCTACCTCCCCCAGCAGAGTGTTCAGTCATGATGTAAACCATTTCCTTCATGGGTCAATTAGCAATACTCTGGTTGCTTCAGCCGCATTGATCAATTGGAGGTTTTACTTGGGTTCTAAGCTAGATGAGCCTTAAAAATTTCCTTAAAACATGGATGCTGAAACAATGAGAGCCTTTTCTTTTAGGATAACGATTAGCAAGAATGGTAATGTTGGGAGCCATCCTTCTTGGCTGCATGGAGGAAGCTATCTATAGAATGCGGCAGAAAAAAGCAATGTTGAGGGATGGAGAGTCAGAGTACTGACAATGTGACTTGAAGTCTAGTTCTAGCTGTTTTGGAGCTAGGCAATTACCTGTACCTCTCAGTCACCTGTGGGCTATACATTCTCTTCTTGCCTTGGTTAATTAAGGTGGGTTCTGCAACTATGTGTATTAGCTTCCTATTGTTATGTAATAAATTACCACAAACTTGTCAGCTTAGAGCAACATATATTTATTATCTTACAGTTTCCATTGGTCAGTAGCCCAGGCATGGGTTAGCTGGGTCCTCTACTTAGAGTCTTAAAAAAAAAAAAACCAAACCCCTGTTAAGACTCTAAGTCATATGAGCTATGACTTAAAGTCTTATCAGGTTTAAATATAAGTGTTGGACAGAGCTGTGATTTTATCTGAGGCTCAGGGTCCTGTTCCAAGTTCATTCAGATTGCTGGCAGAATTAGGTCCTTGTGATGATACTGAGGCCCCCTTTTTGTTGCTGTCTGTTGCCTAAAACTTACAGCTCCCTCAGTTCCTAGTCACATGGCCCTCTCCATAACATGGCGTTTTGCTTTTTCAAGGACAAGAGAGTGTCTCTCACTACAGTTCTTAACATAACCATGGGGTTTACTATCCCATTACTTTTGTAACATAACACGACCTAATCAAGGGAGTGACTACCCCTTCATATTTATAGGCCTTTCCACACTCATGGGGAGCAGATTACACATAGTGTGGACACCAGGAAGCAGAAACTTTGAGGGCCATCTTAGCATTCTGCTGAGCACTTAAGCACCTACCCATACCAAAAACCAAACCAAACCAAACCCACTGCCATCGAGTCGATTCTGACTCATAGTGACCCTATACCTGCTATATATTCCTTGCTGCAAAGAACAAGCCAGGAATAATGTAGTAAGACAGCAACTGGGAGAAGAGAAGAGGTGGACAGGCAAGACTGTCAAGGTCTGATATGGACGCACCTAAGCCACAGGGTCTGGGCCCAGGTTTAAATACCATGATTCTGAAACATTGCTAGTTTTGGATACCAACGTATGGAATCACTAGAAAGTGAATCCACCTGCAGCTATTAAGGATTTAAAGAAATTCTGTTGTTAGAGAATCCCAAAACTAGTTAAGAGAGGCCTGTAATTTCATAACACCTAAGAAAATATCTTCCCTCTATCTGTGTCAAAAGAAACCCATTGCCATCAAGTCAATTCCAACTCATAGTGACCCTATAGAACAGTGTAGAACTGCCCCATAGAATTTCCAAGGAGCACCTGGTGGATTCAAACTGCCAGCCTCTTGGTTAGCAGACATAGCTCGTAACCACTATACCACCAGAGTGTCTGTCAAAAGAGGAAGTAGCTATAATGATAAAAATAGCCCCTGCAAATGGGGAATCCTTCCGAATGCCTATTTGATGTCTGGCTACAAGGGGCTATTGTCATGGATTGAATTGTGTCTCTCAAAAGCATGTGTTGTAAATCCTAACCCCTATACCTGTGGTGCAACGGTTAAGTGCTTAGCTGCTAACTGAAAGACTGGCAGTTCAAACCCACCTAGTGTTTATGTGGGAGAAAAACCTGGTGATCTGCTTCTATAAAGATTACAGCGGAAAAAAAAAAAAATCCTATGAAGCAATTCTACTGTCACGTGGGGTTGTAACAAGTAGGAATCAACTCAATAGCACCCAACAACATAAGTGTGGATGTAATCCCATTTGGGAATAGGATTTTCTTTGTTATATTAATGAGGTCATATTAGTATAGGGTGTGTCTTTTCCCACTCACTTTTTTTTTAAATAAAAAGCAGATTAGGCACAGAGAAGCAAGGATAAATGGGGAAAATAGATACCACATGAAGGTTGTCAAGGCACTGCGGAACAGAAGCTGGAAAGAGACAAGGGACTTCCCCCAGAGCTAACAGAGAGAGAACCCTTCCCTTAGAGCTGGTGTCTTGAAACTGGACTTCTACCCTCCTAAACTGTTAGGAAATAAATTTCTGTTTGCTAAAACCACCCACTTGTGATATTTCTAGTACAGCAGAACTAGCAAACTAAGACAGCTACGGATCAGGAAAATTCTCTGAGAAAGCAGATTGACAGGACAGGGAGTTCCCGTTCTTCCTGGCTATCAGATTAAATATATGCTATATGGATACATAACTACTGTGGCTACTAAGTCGTGTTTAGTTCAAATCTCGAGAAAAATCATGCAAATACTTGCTACCAAGTCCCTCTTGGTTAACTGTCCATCAGATATCCAGTCATTTTTGGCCAGAGGGATAAAAAAGAGACATCCAAGGTCCTCCTTTCTCTAAGAACGGCATCCACCTGTAGATCTTTCTTTCCAAGAGAAGGCTTTTACTGTAAGAAGGCATACTCTGTTTAAAACAAAAGCAAAAAGACTTATTGAGGGCAATACAATTCACGAATTGGGGAAACACAGGGCAGAGAAGGATCTACAAAGTGCTCCAACCTTCCCAGGGAGAGAGGAGGCTTTTATAGGGTAAAATGAGGAAGGTAAACTTCTGATGTCACATGACTATCAGTAAAATGGGGAGGAGTAGTGAGAGACCACCATCACAATTTCTCTCATCAGCAAACCCTTCCCAGAACAACCACATTCTCACCCCTACCCTTATTTGCTAAGAGTTGTTAAAGTTTAGGGAAGTTGTGGGCTACATTCTTAGGAATGCGGGGGCAGAGACTTCGGTCAAGCTAAAGTCTGATTCAAAACGGAGTCTAGTTAACAATATGGAGTTTGATTCAAACCAGGATTAACTACCCTGTTCTAGCCAGGTGCCTCAATTTGCAGTATTTCAACACAGAAGGATATATTTTCTAACAGCTTAGGAGGGTAAAAGTCCACCACACTTCTTTTTCCTTTGGCACTGGTGCACTCATCAATCCAGCTGCCAGGAGTGTTAGATGCTAAAAGCTCATAGCAGAGTCTCTCCACAGTAATTGCCTTCTTCAGAAGGGAGCCTTGATCCAAGGCTACACTCCCTATCCATTGGAATCCCAAATCCAGCAACTAGTAATACAGGGAATACAAAAGCCCAGCCCCCTTTTTTTTAATTTGGTACTTCTCTAAAGTTACGCAACTCTGGAGCTTACCATAGGATTAGCTGAGGCCTTTATTGCAGCTGCATAACCATTCCACCACTCCACTTAGTCTTGCTTGCCTCTCATTGCCATAGGTGCTGTTCTCTAGAGCATTGTCAATAAACTTCTTGCACACAAATTTCCATTTTAAAATTTGTTGCATGGGATATGTGTTGGAGGTCCCCGAGAATATCCCCAGTTTGGATGATTCACTAGAAGGACCCACAGGACTCAGCACAGAGTCATACTTACGGCTAAGATTTATTACAGTGAAAGGATATAAAGCAAAATCAGCAAAAAGAAAAGGTTCTTAGGGTAAGTCTGAGGGGAACCAGGTATAAGCTTCCAAAACTCTTCCCCCAGTGGATGTACTTAATTCCTCCAGCAACAAATTGTAACACCATGTCTACCAGGGAAGCTCATTAGAGACTCAGATGCCGAAGTTTTTATTGGGGGGTTTTAAGTAGGCACCCTCTGCCTAATGTGTGACAAAATTCCAGACTCCAAATGGAAATCAGTTGTTAAACATAAAACATTGTTTGCACAAGCAGTTTAGGCAAAATGAGTCACGCTTATCGTTTAGGGAAAATTTTGAATCAGTGTAGAAAACTGTTTACCAGTCAAGTTCCAAGATGCCAGCTAAGGTCCAACATTACAAATTGGCCTTTCTTAGGACAGCAGCCTCAGACCTGCTGTGTTGACTCTTTTCTGCACAGGATTTGAGTGGACGGGCAATTAAAATATGTCTAATCATGATACATTCCTATACCCCATATTCATGTCTTCAGAAATTGCCCACTAGCCTCTGTATCCTCTGTAAATTGGAGAAAATGGAAAGAGAGATGCTAAATAATATTGGCATCAGGAGTGAAAAATTATGGTCATCAAAGGGCACTCTGTCAGTAATTGTAATATTCCCTTTGTAGTATTACGAAGTTTTATTTCCGTGACAGGTATGGCTTTTTATGTGAATTTCAACAAATCAAGAAAATTAAATTTGTTAAGTAGATGGTTGAAACTGCTTTCATCAATGTTTCCCAGGTTAGGGAAGTAGTCCTTGGTTTCACAGTCCATAGGAAAAAGAAAGGGCATCCACCACAAAGAAGAGAAAACAGGTGACTGGTCCTTGGCCTGAAGGAGTAGGTCCCTCTTTAACCACAAGAGGTGCCCAGGTGGACGAGGAAGAAAAACAATAGTCCACATAAAAGTTAACTAGCATTTTATCTGTTTTGCAATCTCCGTCGCAGAAGCCAGTGCCCTCAAACTTAAACAGTGCCTTCATTTTTGCAGAGGGATTCTCTTGTTCTTGCGCCAGAGTCATTCTGGGGTTATAGTAAGTAAGAGAAGGGAAGAAGGAGGCCTTATCTTCTCTAAAAGCAGTTGTTTTCTCCAAATAATCATCTTTCCTTTATCTATTCCCAGCTAAAATACTGGAAGATATTTCTATCTACACTTTTTCTCTGCGTGATCTCCTTAGTCCTACAGTTTTACATCTCTTCTATAAGTTGAAGAGATTCAAAATTTGTAATTTCAACCTATATGTTTCCCTTAAGTTCCAGATTTGTATATCTAGTTTTTTATATTTCCACTTGAATGTTTAATATCCTGTCTAAAACAGAGTTTGATGTTCTCCCAAATTTTTCTATCACAGTAAATGCCTTGCTGTTTATGACCAAAACTTTGGGAAAATCCTTTAACCTTTTTAATCCATCAGCAAGCTCTGTCAGTTCTATATCCAAATTAAATCTTTACCTGTCCTATCTCTCTTCTTCACTCAGCCACTACCCCAATATAGGGGACAACACCCTATTTATCTAGACCTCTGCAAATCTTCTACTTGCTTTTATTCCAGACAACTCCTCCTTTATTCATACAGTCACCAGAGAGAACTTTTTAAAGGATATGATTAAATTCAAATTTCTCAAATTGGCATGCAGGGCCCTTCATGATTTGCTTCCCTTCCAGCTTCAACAAACATTGCTTTTCCATATGCCCAGTGATCTAGCCATAATGAAGTATATCTACTTCCCACAAAGTGATATGCTTTTTCCATATGTTGTTTCTTATGTTTAGAATTATGATCTGCCCCCCACCCCATTTCTTGACTTGAATGATTCGTATCCAAACTTTAGGATTCCACTCAAGCATTACTTCCCTCTGAATCAGCCCTGATCCCCCAGGAGCTTCCTCCTTTAAGTTGGTATCTTATTTATCTAGTACTGAAATACCACATGTGGGTGGCTTTAACAAAGAAATTCATTTTCTCACACTTTAAGAGACTAGGTCTTAGTTAAGAGCACTGGCCCTAGGGGAATGTTTTCTCTTTCGTCAGGTCTGGATAAAAATCTTCGTCTCTTTTCAGCTTCTGTTCCTGGGTTCCTTGGTGGTCTTTATGTGGTGTGGCATCTATCCTCCCTCATCTGTGCTTGTTTGCTTCTGTGTCTAATTTGCTTTTTTATATCTCAACAGTGATTGGCCTAAAACACGCCCTACCATGATATGGCCTCATTAACATAACAAAGACAGCCTGTAAAAATGGCCTGGGGGTGGCGTCTGACCTTTTCTAACTTCACAAGGAGAAAGGAAAATCAGTATCAACAGCCCAAGGCTGATTCCTGTGAGATGGAGGTCAGATATGCTTCCTCTTTCTGCCATTTTTACCAATTCTGATACTAACTGTCCCTTCCCTGCACTCTCTACTTCTCTGTCGGGTTCGATAATTCATTGCAATGGCCACACAGAACTCACAGACACTACTTACAATTATGGGGTTTATTAGGGAAGTAACAGATTACAATTCAGGTTCAGGAACACTCAGCATACGTGCAGTTCTTCCATCAGATAGCTTCTTCTCAGCTGGTATGCCTCCCTCTGTCCCCTTGGCTTCCATTTTGCTCAGGCAAGTGTTACAAAGCTCTTTTAGCTCTGCCGATAAGAGTCCAGAGGCAACTCACTCCTCCAGTAAGCCTCGGCCAGAAGGCGTTCAGCTCTAGTTCCATGGGTAAGCAAACCTAGCTCCACCAAGTGCCCAGGGGCACCCTGCTCCTCCAGCAAACCTCCTACCCAAAGACACTCAGCTTCCTCATTCCATGGGCAGGAAAGCCCACTGTGCAGTCTCCTGTGGGTGTCTCCTGCTGGTCCTTCCTGCTGCCATTTCTCTGCCACCGCTTCTCGTCATCTTCAGTGTTATAGCTCTCTCTCCCAGTCTCCTAGTTCTAGAAGCTTCTCAGTGCAGGAATCCTTGGTCCAAAGGCTCTTCTTCCTTGGTGGTGATGAGGTCCTCTCTTTGCTCTGGAATTGGCTCTCTTTTAAGCCTAGTGGGATGGCAAAACTGACTAATCCTTTGTTAGGGTTCCATAAACCCTAGTTGCATGGTCTCACCCAATGACTGTGTGTGAGTTACAAGACCATGGTGAGAAAGCCCACACAAAAGTGATCCATCACACTACACAACCCTATTCCTGAGTGAGATTACATCTGCTTGTACAGGAATTAGGATTTACAATAAGGATTTTGGTCAGATACAATTCAATCCATAACAGTTGGCATATCATATTCTGCCTACCTCTAACAGCGCTGTTTTTACTTTGACTCTAACAATATGATAACTTATCTCTGTCTCCCATTAGACTATGAAATCTTTGAGGTCAAAGATATTTATTTTTAATTTATTTGTTTTGGTTCTTTTTGTCTTGCTTATCTCTGAATCAACCAGAGCCTAGCACAAATTCTGGCAAAAGTTTATAATCAATGTTTGTTGAAAGGGTAAATAAATGTTACCTACCACACAAAAGGTATTTTGTTCAATCGGTAAAGGGACATTTAGAAAGAATTTATATTTAAATAATCTATTAGGTGCTTGGTAATTATATTCCTCTATTGATGCCATCCATCTTCTCCCTTTAGTACCTTACAAACATGTCTGCAACCTAGAATACTTTCTCAGCCTTTACTCTGCTGTAAAGAGATGGAATAATTTAGATGAAAACTGTATTTAAAGAGGAATTTATTAAATCTCTGGTATAGTTTCAAGGTTCTGGTATAGTTTCGAGGTATAATACCTTTACCTGTGAGTTGAAATTTGAGGCATTTTCATAAGAGGAGATATGAAATTTGTGTTTATAGTGTTGCTACAGGATGCTGCAAATAGAAAGATATTTTAATCATCTATTTTTATAGGTAAAGAAGGAAGCCCCAGGGCTGAAAGAAAAAATAAGAATCTGGCTCCAATTATATGGAGATCATGATCCCTGTACAAAATTAAAGTTAAGAAATCTAAGTCTGGAAGAGATCTATATTCTAAGAAAAATATTTTAAAATATTAATTACGGAGAGAAAAAGGCAATCTTCAAGAAAGAACATAAACCCAGAAGTCAGCAGACCTTGACTCTGCACTTTGTTTATTGGGGGGCTTTATGCAAATCCTCCGTTTGCCTTCTTGTTGTTGTTAGATGATGTGGAGTCAATCTCTATTCAGAGACCCTGTATGACAGAATAGAACGGGTTTCCTAGGCTGTAATCTTTACAGAAGCAGATCACTAGGTCTTTTCTTCCATGGAGCCACTCGGTGGGTTTGAACAGCTGACCTTTTCAGTTGGCAGCCCACTGCTTAATCTAAAAAGAGCCAGGTATGTCTGCTTTCACATTCTATCTCATAATGACCAAAGTATTCAAAAAAAAAAACCTGTTGACGTTGAGTCAATTCCTTTTCATAAAAACCCTATAAGACAGAGTAGAATTGCCCTGTAGAGTTTCCAAGGAGTGGCTGGTGGATTCAAACTGCCGACCTTTTGGTTAGCAGCTGAGTTCTTAGTCACTGAGTCGCCAGAGCTCCAAAGTATAAGATGGGAAAATAAATGATGAAAACTCTCTACCAACTTAATTAACGATCAATAATAGTTTTATTAGTAATGATAATAATAAAGATTAAAAAGGAAAAACAACATTATGATGATGATGATTGCTCAGGTTTAGAGAGAGTCAGCCAGTGGATACTAACTTTGAGGGGTCAAGTTGTTCCTCTGACACTTGTAACAATCTCATTCATCTTCTTTACCCATCTATATCCTCAGATCGAATTAAGAAATTTTAGGGCTATTGGGGATTTCAGAAGTCATTAATCCAATTACACCTATATTTTATAGCAAAGGAAGCATATAAGGACCAGAAAGTTTACAAAATTTGCCCCAGATCACACTGCCAAGGAATGGTACAGCACCAGAGCACGTATTTACTCATGAGTTTTTCTGTCTACCTCAATTGTGAGGCCTGACCACTTGAGTTCACACAACAGAAGATTCCCAGTAAGAATTAAATGCCATCTCTGCCACTGATTTTTGACTTGGGCAAATCATTTATCTCCTCTAAGCATCAGATTTTTCATCTATTAAGTTAAGATAATAAAATGAGGATAATAATAATAATAACAAATGGGAAAAAAATCAAGAAACATTTATAGAGTCATTGAAACACAGACCACACCCTGAAAGTCATCGCAACTTCTAAACGAAACACTTTCTAAACTGTGTTCCGTGGCATTCTGGTCCTACAGGAGATTAATGATGTTTTGTTGGAAAAGCATAGGGAAGATTAATTTTATATCATAATTTGGAAATTTTTGATGTGTATTAGCATATTGAAGGCTTTCATAAATTCTAATTTAAATAAGTTTATTGTTAACAAATAAAGGACTGAGATAAGGTAAATGAAAGTGCTTTATTAAGTACAGAATAGATGGCAGATATAACATTTGTCATGGTCTTTTCCAAATTCCTATTAATTAGAGTGTATATCACTTGTCTTTTTTACATGTCTCCTAAATAGTTTGTCTAGTGCTGAGCCATTCATTTATGGGCTCTAGAGTTTTTTAGAGGTAAGTTCAGATTCAGTGAACATCATTTTGCAGGCCCTGAGCTAAGCACATTCTCTATGCTTTCTGGCCCAGCCACTCAGCACATACTAATCAGTGTAAAAGTATTGGCTGCTTCTGTGAGGATGATGTTGAAATGCAGATGCCTCCGGCTACCCGTGAACTAGAGGCCAGTACCCATGGTATCCTAGATGAATCAGAGCAGTTGACTTCAACAGCTCTCAGAATTAAACTGATGCTCAGTCTTCTCATCAGCTCCTGTGAGAGCTGGACTTTGATCTAATCAATAAGATTTTGTTCCAAAAGTCATATCAAAATAAGAATAGTAAGAAATTCCTTGAGAATGTTTACTAATAACAATTTTGATCATTTACCATGGGCCAAGTTCTTTACACATTTTCTACATAAAGGGCATTTTTTTCCTCTATACAACCATATCAGGAGTTTTTGTTTGCTGTTGTTTGTTTGCTTGTCAATTTTACAGATGAAGGAATTGAGTTTTATTAAGGTAATGTATCTGGTAAACATCAAAGTCAGAATTCAGCCTCAATTCTGTCTAATGCATGGCCAATTTTAGACTCCTATTAGTTAGGGTTAGATTCAGGTGCAGGTAACAATAGCAATAAATAAATAATTGTGATTGAAACAAGATGAGGGTTTATTTTTCTTATTACACTCAGAAGTACAGAGGTAGTCAGCCCAAGGATGGCATGTTATACCACGATTTAGGAATCAGGGCTATCTTGTTGCTTCCTTATACATGGATACCATTCCCAATATCCTTTTATGGTCCAAGATGGCCACAGAAGCAGCAGTATTTGTATATTCTAAGGCAGAATGGGAGAAGGAAGATAATTCACTTGTTTCGCACTAGCCAGCATTTAGTTAAGTCTATGTGTATGCCTAGCTGCACGCGAGGTGTTATGAACTGAATTGTGTACTCCCCCCAAAAAATATGTTGACGTCCTAAACTCTGGTACTTGTGAACATGACTTTTTCTTGAAATAGGGTCTTTGAAAATGTTATCAGTTAACATGAGGTCATACTGGAGTAGGGTGGGTCCTAATCCAATCTCAGTGCTGTCCTTATAAAAGGAGAAGAGACAGAGAGAGACAGACAGAAGAAAGATAGCCATATGAAGACTGAGGAAGGCATGTTCCAGTAGTTAATTTGGGCTTCTAGTCCCCAGAACTGTGAGACAGTATTTCTGTTCTTATAACCAACCAATTTTGCAGTATTTTTTTTAGCCTTAGGAAACTAATATAGAAGATAATACAATTTAGTACTAGTGGGGAAAGGACCTACCCTGTAAGGTGGTTTTGCCCTTGGCTCCAGAGAAATAACCCTTGGAGTAACTGGGTTACCTTGGCCTAAGACTTCCAGGCCACACTGGAGGATTTGTGCTGGTGAATGGGGATTGGTCAGACCAGAAAAGACGCACCCAGGAGGCCAATATCCGCTTGCCTCAGGAGCAGGGCCAGTGTGATCGTTAAGGTTATGTATCAACTTGGCTGGGCCATGATTATGTTGATGCAAAAAGGTATTTGCAATGAAGTCATTATTCTTGCAAAATTCTATCATGTGATCTCTGGCATCCTTTCTATCACCAAAGCCGTATTTTCCAACTACTGATCCTTCTTCTTTGTTTCCAACTTTCGCATTCCAATCACCAGTAATTGTCAATGCACCCTGATTCCATGTTCGATCAATTTCGAACTATAGAAGTTGGGAAAAACTTTCAATTTCCTCATCTTTGGCCTTAGTGGTTGATGTGTAAATTTGAATAATAGTCATATTAACTGGTCTTCCTGGTAGGGGTATGGATATTATCTTATAACTGACAGCATTGTACTTCAGGATAGATCTTGATATGTTCTTTTTGATAATGAATGCAATATCTTCCTCTTCAAGATGTCATTCCCAGCATAGTAGACCATATGTTGTCCTATTCAAGATGGTCAATACCAGTCCATTTTAGCCTAGGATATCGGTGTTTATGCACTCTATTGCATTTTTGACAATCTCCAATTTTCCTAAATCATACTTTGTACATTCTACATTTCAATTATTAGTGGATGTTTGTAGCTGTTTCTTCTCATTTTGAGTCATACCACATCAGCAAATGAAGGCCTTGAAAGCTTGACTTAATTCACATCATTAAGATCGACTCTACTTTGAGGAGGCAGCTCTTCCCCAGTCGTATTTTGAGTGCCCTCCGACCTGAGTGGCTTATCTTCTGGCACTACATCAAACAATGTTCTGCTGCTATTCAACAACAATAACACATGTATTTATATGCTTTACTGGTTTTGCTTCTCTAGAGAACCCAGCCTAAGACAGACAGATTACCCAATAAGTAAGGTACTCACGGGCTTATTTGTGTTTACTTACCAATCTGTAGTGGACAATTTCACCTGCTTTTCACTACAGAAACCCATGTGAAATTGTGAACTACAGGTTAGTAAATAAACAAAAGTAAGCCCATGCATACTTTGCTTAATGTAAGTGCATGTGTACCTTGCTTACTGGCTAATCTAATCCACCCATGCTTAGGAGGCTAGATTTAGCTTATCATGCAGGCCTGGACAATAAAAGCCAGTAACCCTAAGCCTTATAGAACTTCTTGGTTGGTGAAGAGAGGCTGACATACCCTCTCTGAGACTAAGAAGCGTCATGCTGAGAACCTTCCCAGACCTCTCCCATGCGTCTCTGCCTTATGATGATCCTCATTTAAACACTTTTAGTACAAAAACAAGACAAAACAGAAGTGGTGAATATATCTTTCAAGACTTCTGTGAGTCATTTCAACAAATTTACAAACCCAAGGACAGTGTCTTCTTATAAGGTCTAACCAGCCCTGTGTGGGCAGGGTAAGAAAAAGAGAATGCCATATGGGTGGTTGGTGTCATAAGGATTAAGAAGTGGAAAAGCAAGTATGTGATTAATCTCCACCTTCTGGGAATCAACTTTTTGCTGATTCTCATCCACAAAGCTATCATCATAGCATTTTATTCCAGGCAGACTGTGACCAATTAAAAATTACAATTGAAGAAGAGGAGAATTGGATATTGGGGGACAACTAGCAGTCTCTCCCATAATTACTCCTTAAAGAAACAAACACCAAATAAATACCTCAAAGACCAATGGTACTGAAGGAAGAAGTCCAAGCTGCACTGAAAGCATTGGCAAAAAACAAGGCTCTGGAAATAGAATACCAACTGAGATGTTTCAACAAATGGATGCAGCTCTAGATGTGCTTACTTGTCTCTGCCAAGAAATTTGGAAGACAGCTAGCTACCTGGGCAGCCAACTGGAAGAGATCCATATATATGCCTACTCCCAAGAAAGGTGATCCAAATGAATGTAGAAATTATCAAACAATATCATTAATATCACATACAAGTAAAATTTTGCTGACGATCATTCAAAAGTGGCTGCAGCAGTGTATCAACAAGGAACTGCCAGAAATTCAAGCTGGATTTAGAAGAGGACATGGAACCAGGGATATCATTGCTCATGTCAGATGGATCCTGGCTGAAAGCAGAGAATACCAGAAAGATGTTTACCTGTGTTTTATTGACTATGCTAAGGCAGTCGACTGTGTGGATTGTAACAAATAATGGATAACATTTCAGGGAATGAGAATGCCAGAACACTTAACTGTGCTCGTGAGGAATCCGTACATGGATCAAGAGGCAGTTGTTGGAACAGAACAAGGGGACACTGCATGGTTTAAACTCAGGAAGGTGTGCGTCAAGGTTGTATCCTTTCAACATATCTATTCAATCTGTATGCTGATAATAATAATAATCATCATCTGAGAAGCTGGACTATGTGAGGAAGAATGGGGCATCAGGATTGGTGGAAGACTCATGAACAACCTGCATTATGCAGATGACACAACTTTGCTTACTGAAAGTAAAGAGGGCTTGAAGCATTTACTGATGAACATGAAAGACCACAGCCTTCAGTATGGATTACACTTCAACATAAACAAAACAAAAATTCTCAGAGCTGAACCAATAAGTAACAACATGATAAATGGAAAAAAAGATTGAGGCTGTCAAGGATTTCATTTTACTTGGATCCACAATCAACACCATGGAAGCAGCAGTCAAGAAATCAAAAGATGCATTGCATTGGGCAAATCTGTTGCAAAAGACCTCTTTAAAGTGTTGAAAAACAAAGACGTCACCTTGAAGACTTAGGTGCGCCTGACCCAAGCCATGGTGTTCTCAGTCACCTCATATGCATGTGAAAGCTGGACAATGAATAAGGAAGACCGAAGAAGAATGGACACCTTTGAATTGTGGTGTTGGCAGAGAATATTGAATATACCATGGACTGCCAAAAGAACAAAAAATCTGTCTTGGAAGAAGTACAACCAGAACGCTCCTTAGAAGCAAGGATGGAGAGTCTGCATCTCACATAGTTTGGACCTATTATCAGAAGGGATCAGTCCCTGGAGAAGGACATCATGCTTGGTAAAGTACAGGGTCAGTGAAAAAGAGTAAGACCCTCAATGAGATGGCCTGACACAGTGGCTGCAACAATGGGCTCAAACATAACAACAATTGTGAGGATGGTGCAGTGCCAGGCAGTGTTTCATTCTGTTGTACACAGAGTTGCTATGAGTCAGAGCCAACTCGACAGCACCTAACAACAAGACATGCCAAGAACTTCTAGTAACAAGGGAATATAGCAATTGCATTTGGTTTGCATAAGTTTTTGAAAGTGTTCTTGCATTTTCACATTGTTCAATAATAATAAGCTTTTATAGAAAATACTCAAACATTAAAAGAAAGTATTAAGTATTTAAATATGGCAACGAAAGAGTGAATCTCACCATAAACACAAATTCTTGAACATAAAATGAATTCTTTCACTGTTATGTGACCTTCGCTTCAGTAACTGAATCTTATAACTATTTTGCTCATTAAATGCAATTAACATATAGTTTGATTACTTATCATTAAAAGCCAGCCAAGATTTCCATAAAGTGTTTACTATGTGAAAAGCACCTGCTGAGCATTGAATTGAGTCCCCCAACAAATATGTTGAAATCTTAACCTCCAGTAATGCTGAATGTGACCTTATCTGAAAATAGAGTCTTTGCAGATATGACTGTGTTAAGGTGAAGTAATATTGGATTGAGGCAAGCTCTAAATCCGATGACTGGTGTCCTTATAAGGAGATGGAGACTTGGAGATACAGAACAGACACATACAGAGAGGAGAACAAGTGAAGAAAGAGACACAGATTGGATTGATGTGCCTACAAGTCAAGGAATGCCAAGGGTTGCCTTCAACCACCAAAATCTGGGAGAGAGGCATGGATCAGATGTTCTCTGAAAGCCTTCAGAAGGAACCAACACTCCCAACACCTTGATTTCAGACTTCTGGCCTCCAGAACTGTGAGAGGACAAAATTTCTTTTGTCTTAAACCATCTAGTTTTTGATAATTTGTCATAGAGGCACTGGGAAGCTAATATAGCACCTTTGTACTAAGAGCCATATAAAGATAAATCCAAAATCATCTTCACCCTCAATGATTTATACTTTAGAGGAGGAAAATAAACACCCAGATTAATTTTAATGAAAAACTGCATAAGAGAAAACTAATGGTATAATCCTAATCCTAATGCTGGTTTAAGGACAGAGGGGATTTCATCTACTCAGAGAACTGAAAATGCTTCATGGGGTAGCTTACATTTGAGAAGAGACTAGAAGCATAGTTAGGATTCCTAGGAATGTATATATTGAGGCATATTGACACAATTCCAAGGCAAATGTATTAGAAAGATGAAATTATTTGGGTAGAATTCCAAAGACGGGAAGACTCAATAGTCTAGCTTGGCTGCTGTATATGGAAATGAATCTGCTAATAGTGTTCATAATTTATTCACTCATTCAAAAAAAAAAAAATTATTGGGTGCCTACTATGAGCCAGACATTACTTCAAGCTGGGGAAACAGCTTAACATTTTTTTTTAATTTTTATTGTGCTTTAAGTGAAAATTTACAAATCGAGTCAGTCTCTCATACAAAAACTTATATAAACCTAATTGCTCTTCCCCTAATGAGGCAGTACACTCCCTCCCTCCACTCTCTCTTTTCGTGTCCATTCCGCCAGCTTCTGGCCCCCTCTGCCCTCACATCTCCCCTCCAGACAGGAGAAGCCAAAATAGTCTCATTTGTCTACTTTATCTAAAAAGCTCAGTCTTCACCAGTATCATTTTCTAGCCCATGGTCCAGTCCAATTCCTGTCTGAAAAGTTGGCTTTGGGAATGGTTCCTGTCCTGGGCTAACAGAAGGTCTGGGTACCTTGACCTCTGGGGCCCTTCTAGTCTCAGTCAGACCATTAAGCCTGGTCTTTTTACCAGAATTTGGGGTCTGCATCCCACTCCCTCAGGGGCTCTCTGTTGTGTTCTCTGTCAGGGCAGTCATTGGTTGTAGCCGGACACCGTCAAGTTCTTCTGGTCTCAGGCTGATGTAGTCTCTGGTTTATGTGGTCCTTTCTGTCTCTTGGGCTCATAATTACCTTGTGTCTTTGGTGTTCTTCATTCTCCTTTGCTCCAGGTGGGTTGAGACCCATTGATGTATCTTAGATGGCCACTTGCTAGCATTTAAGACCCTAGAAGCCACTCTCCAAAGTGGGATGCAGAATGTTTTCTTAATAGATTTTAGTACACCAGTTGACTTAGATGTCCCCTGAAACCATGGTCCCCAAACCCCGCCCTTGCTACCCTGGACTTCGAAGTGTTCAGTTTATTCAGGAAACTTCTTTGCTTTTAGTTTAGTCCAGTTGTGCTGACCTTACCTGTATTGTGTTGTCTTTCCCTTCACCTAAAATCTTATCTACTATCTAATTAGTGAAAACCCCTCTCTTTCCCTCCCTCCCATCCTCCCCGCTCATAGCCATCAAAGAATATTTTCGTCTCTGTTTAAACTGTTTCTCCAGTTGTTAAATAGTGTCTTACACAATATTTGTCCTTTTGCAACTGACTTATTTCACTCAGCATAATGCCTTCCAGATTCCTCCATGTTATGAAATGTTTCACAGATTCATCGTTCTTCTTTATTGATGAGTAGTATTCCATTGTGTGAATATACCATAATTTATGTATTCATTCATCTGTTGATGGGTACCTTGGTTGCTTCCATGTTTTTGTTAGAGGAAACAGCTTTAAATAAAATTAAGTCACTGTTTTGTATAAAGTGTAAGGTTTAGTGAGAGAGACAGAAATTAGACAAAAATAAATATTCTTTATCAGTATAGCTTAAAGTTTATAAATTGTATTTATTTTATGAAAGAACCAATTTTTGGGTTTGCTATTTCTTCTACAATATGTCTGTTTTTCATTTTGATTTATGTTCTTAGTTTTATTTTTCATGCTTCTACATATATTGACTTAAATTTTCTGTTTTTTATAGTGTCTTATAATAGAAAGTGAGAACATTGAATTTAAACTTACCTTCTTTTTTAATATAAGGAATTAGAGCTATAAATTTCCCTTTAAGCACTGTATTAGCTGTTTCTCATAAATTTTGATATGTTATGTTTTTATTTTCATTCAGTTTGATATATATATATATATATCAATATATTCTAATTTCCTTTGTCATTGCTTTATTGATCCTTGGCTTACTTACAAATGAAGTTTTGAATTTCTAAATAATTGGAGTTGTTTAGATATCCTCATTTATTGATTATTAATTTAATTCTCTTGTAGTCAAAGAACATACTCTACAAAAATCAATCTTTTGAACTTAATGAGAGATATTTTATTACCAGCAAGTAATTTATCTTCATGAATGTTTCATGTGCATCTGTAAAGAATGAATATTCTGTAGTTCTTGGGTGCGGTGCTCTGTAAATATCCATTAGATCTAGTTGGTTGGTTTTAGGCTAGTTGTTCCATCAGTTACTAAAGGAATGGTATTAAAATTTTCAACTATGATTGTGGATTTGTCTTCCTTAATTTCTGTCAGTTTTTACTTCATGTATCTCACTTTTAAATAAATGAAGTAAAAACTGACAAATAAGGGGAAAAAACAAAAATGATTTTCTGATGAAACAAGGAAGTAACTAATGAATTAATCAATGAAGTCATTATGAAGTAACCTCCATTATCTCTGGTAATAATTGTCTTGATGTATGCTGTGTCTAATATTAATTAATAAGAAAAAGCCATCTACTTTCTTATGGCTGTTATTTGCATCATACATATTTTCTAATCATTTATCTATCTGCAACTTTATGCTTAAAGTGCATTTCTTGTAGAAAGCATACAGTTGGGTTTGGCCTTTTTAGCCAGTCTGACAATCTCTACCTTTCAATTAGAGTGTTTAATTCAGTTACATTTAATGTAATATTTTTATGGTTTGACTCAAGTTTGGCATATTGCTAGTTTTATTCTTTTTATCCATATTTTTAATTGTTGTCATTCCTTCTTTCCAATCTTCTGCTTAATTCAATATTTTGAGTATTTCATTTTAATCCTCTTTTTTATTTTAATGATTGTACTGTATATTACAATATGCATCTTATCACAGTCTTCCTACAGTTAATGGTATATAAGTGTGTTTTAAGGTTAAAAGTTAAAAAAAAAAAATCTTACAGTAGTATAACACCATTTGCACTCTCTATTCTTCTTTTGGAGACTTGGTGGTGCAGTGGGTAAGTGCTCGATTGCCAGGAGGTCAGTAGGTCAGTGGTTCAAACCCACTCGATCTAGGGGAGAAAGATGTGGCAGTCTGCTTCCATAAAGAGTACAGCCTTGGAGACCCTATGGGGGCAGTTCCACTCTGACAGGGTTGCTGTGAGTTGGAATCAACTCTACGGCAACGAGGTTTAAATGGGTTATTCTTCGCTCTATTGTTGCCATATATTTTACTTCTGTAAACATTACAAACCTTAAAAAACAGTGCTATTATTTTTTATTTAAACAGTCAACCACCTCTTAAATAATAAGAAAACAAAAAAATGATAGTCTGTTACATTTACCCAGATATTTATACCTGTTTTTTTTATGCCTATTCATAGATCCAAGTTTCCATCTAGTGTCGTTTCTCTTCAACATGAAAACAATTTATTTTAGCATTTCTTTTAGTGTCAGTTTGCTGGAAATGAAGTCCCTTGGTTTCTGTTAATCTGAAAACATCATTATTTCATTCTTATATTAGGGATATTTTCACTAGAAATGGAATTCTATATCTGAATGAAGTGTACAGTCTAGTGAGAGAGCCAGAAACTAGGCAAAAATAAATAAGTAATTTTCATCAGTATAACTAAAATTTTATAAATTATATTTATTTTATGGATAATTTGGTAGATAATATGTGTACATGTAGAGAGCCTATGCAATGATGTCTTCCTTTAATTGATATTGAGTTTTGTCCTTGCAGATTGTTAGATTGCTGGAAGATCCTTTTGATCCCATCAGGCTTGGATTTATTCTTTATCAGTAATAAAATCTAGTTTAGTTTAGTCTTTAGTCCTACGGTATGGCTGTTACTTTAGAGTATGGTCCTTAGGAAGTAAGAGTTCACAGAAGAGAAAACAGGATCAAGCACTTCATGGCACTGCAAAGTCAGGAAGTATGAAAAACTAGGAGAAGCCAGTTCAGATGTCTTTTTCTACCACTGAGACAGAAAAAGAGGCAAGAGAGAGTATACCACTATCAACACAGCCATGCCCAAACCACAAGCTTGAAGTGCTAATGATGTTAGCAGCACCTGCTGAGGTTGAGGATTCACCTTTATCACTGGCAAACCACGAGGTGACTTGCAACACCGAATCCAATAACGGAGCCAGACTGTGTGCCCAGCGAAGGACCCATGTACAGGAGGAAGGGTGTACATAGGAAGAATAAGGAGCTTGGACCCAGGGATTCTGATGATCTTGCAGGAAACCGTCAACAAGTTAGAAATATTAGAAACGATATTAAAGAAGACCTTGGCAGACTTGTAGAACTTATTACAACTCTCAACTTAGACTTAAAATCTTTGAATGATAAGATTGATAAGCTGGTGTCTGATGTCATATTCCTGGCCTTGCAGATGTTACAAGGCACTCCTGTGCTTATGATACCAGTCACTCCATTGGGATCAAATCTACTTCCAAATACCATCACTGAGCATCCTTGTCACATGCCTACCATTTCTTCTGTGACTCCCAGCAACTGATTTGCGGGATGCTAACTGCTCACATAGGCCAACATACCCCTGAATACTACGTCCTCACCATGTCAAGGACAATGCAACAACACACTCTCATGATGATTCCTCTCAAGAGGACATGGCATACAGAATAAGTCTACGGATGTCTAGTTTCATGGTAATAAATGCTAAGATTAAGGAAAATTTGTGTATAGCTGCACAGTTTCAAGCAACTTCCTTTAGTCTGTACCAAAACCCTGCAAACAATCATGGACTTTTTGCTATGATGAATGTGAATCTGTTTCCTACATTCTAGAGGACTAGTCCTACCCCTGTCATCAGCATATCTACATTTACCCATGCAGGCACACAGATGCCATTGCATAGTCAATGGACAAGGACTCCATCCTGCCTAATGGACATATGAAATGTTTTGGGAGAAGCCACTCCACTCCCCTCTTCCTATCATGCCATGAGCCATAGAATAGTGCTCACTACAATGACCCACCTAGTGTCAGCAAGTTGTGAGATAGCTCCAAGTCCCCCCAGAAATGAACCTCACAGTACAGACACCAGCCCATGTGGACACCACCAGTGCTCATGCAGGGTGACCAAGTACCCTCTGCCGGTAGGCTCACCTCTTTCTGGAGACTCACATAAGTCTCCAGTATCCCCAACATATAATGCTGACTTTGCTGACTGTGCACAAAGACCTCATACTCCTAAGAACTGTGGCATCTTTTTTGCAACAAGTACTTCCTGCCTGACTAAACCCTTGGGTATTGACCACCTCCATGCTCCACTCTGCCTGATTGGTTTTAAGACCTGCATCTTGATCAGCACCACCTGAAGCCATCCTCATTCAGTCCAGACAACACCTAGCCACGTTCTAAGAGTATGAAACAAAGTTAAATATCAATGATTTTTGAAAGTTCATATTTCTATTTTGTATAGTAAAAGAGCTATATTGTGCTCTAAAGATCTGAACTTCCATTTCAGCTTTGCTGTTATTCATGTACTATCTTTGTGACCTTAAAGTCACTTGACCTACCTAAGCTTTTGATTCCTCAGTCATGCCAGCCTTCCTTCATAGGACAGACAGGAGACTCAAGTGAGACAATAGATATAAAGTGATTTTGCAGTTTGAAAATACAGTATATAAATGTCAGCAGATTTTCTCAACTTTTGTTATTATTTTATTTTATTCTCTAAACATTTTGTGGGATAGTTAAGATAGATTCATTTATTCAAAAAATAATTATTGATTACTCATAGAGTTTTAGGTTCCAAACATTCAACAGTAATTAGATTAAACAGGTTCTGTCTTCCTGAAGCTCCTATTCTAGTACCATGAAATAGACACCAGTCAAACCAATCCTGAGTAAAGATCGTTTCCGACACCTATACATGCAAAGATGGGAATGAAAGAAGGTGATTTGTTAATGATCGCATATATAAGAATTCAGAAGTTTTCTCTTTTGAGAGGGCATTCACTGAGATTTGGGTGATGAGTGGGAACTGGAATAAGAACATTTCAAGAAAGGAAAAGGCCCTAGTTATCAAAGCACAGAAGGAAGGCCTGTGGAGCAGAACATAGTGAGCTAGAAAGAGAATGGAAGGAAATATTAAATGTCACTTCCTTGGGAAAGCTTCCTTGCACCCCAGTCCCTAGACCTTCTTGAGAATCCCTGCTCTGCATTTACACTACAGCCCCTCCTTTTATAATAATCATACTTAATTGTAATTGCTTCTTTAATTGTCTGTTACTCTAATTAGATTCTGAGCTTGGAAAAAGCCAGAAATATTTTTTCCTGCTCCTCACTGTATGCCCAGCACTCAGAACAATTTAGCCACTACTGGATACAGACAATTATTTAATGAAATAAGTAAGTTTTTCAGTTAATGAAGTGTTGTAGTCAAGGCCAGCTAGGTTTATGATCTTCAGAATACCTAGTCCAGTATTCTTTCCATTCTTCTTTATTACCTTCATTAAGAGGAAATGATCTTTATCTTCTGTCTAACAAATACCTCCTCTTTCAAAATTTAATACTGATTAGTGAGGATGTATAACTACTTGCTAGTGAGATGTCTGAAATTAGGGTAATGTGTTTTCCAGTTAGAGTGGCATTATTTTGTTCTTTTTTTTTTGAAGAATTTCAGTGGGATAAAAGATAGACTAGAAAAGATTCTTGGGGCATGTGGGAATTAACATTAGATATACAACTACAGGAAACCTTGCTGGCATAGTGGTTAGGAGGTATGGCTGCTAACCAAAATGTCGGCAGTTTGAATTCACCAGCAGTTCCTTGGAAGCCCTATGGGGCAGTTCTACTCTGTCCTAAAGGGTTGCTATGAGTCCAAATCGGCCTGACAGCAATGGGTTTTTGGTTATACAACTATAAAATGGTGCTTGTACACATAATATGGATTAATGTACACAGTATCCTTTAGAGATAGATGTGCCCATTTTTAAAATAAGGAAATTGAGCATAAGAGTGTTTGGGTCACTTATTTAAGACCTTACAGCTGTAAGTTGCCCTTGTAAATTTTAACCCTGAGTAACATTCCTACTTTTACTCCACTTGGCTATGCTGCTCATTGTATTTTCATAATACTCTATGCTGCTACTGAATCATCATTAAAAGGTCGTATGATCTGAGTCTCTCTTTTTTTAAAGTTACGGATGTATAGATGTTTATTTATCAACATCTATACAGTGTCCTGTTTCACAGCTAAGTTGCATGTGGCAAGATGACTGGTTCCATAAAACTTGGGAGGATTCTAGCCACAAATGCAAATGAGCCTATGTGGACATAAACCTATCTTATTAGATTTACTAGCATCAAGTTCTCTTAAAGAAACTGTGAAAGACAACCGAATTTAAAGGGCATATGGATGGAGGTGCAAGGAAAATTTGACTCATGTAATTCTTCAGACAAATAAGATATGGTGCTGAGATTTTGAAAGTAATGCAAAAAGTGAAATACTACTAACTTGTCTTCTGGTTGCTGCCAGACCATCAGTTTAACGTTAATCCTTTAATAATTCACTGTATAATTATTTATATAATACTAAATTTGCAATTTTTTAGCAAAAAAAGAAGAGAGAGTATGGTCCTTATTCCTTCCTGCTTACTGAATGTCAGAGGTACCCAGTGAGGGCCCTCCCATCTGGCAAAACTAGAACCTCGATGTCTCCCAGAGCTTCATGACTTCTGGTATCCCATCGACACTTGGATCCATAGCACTTGTTCTCTGCTAGGCTTTAAGGACTCTTTCTATGTGGCATTTGTAGTTCATTCCTAAGCAATAAATTGCATGAGCATTCTACAGATTTCTGGGACCTCACCTTTCCACAGCTATCTTTTATCTATTTCTAGTCCATGAAAATTACAAGTCTGTTTCAGTAGCCTTGTCTTCCCAGCTCAGCAGGACATGCTGTGTTCTACTTGAGATGCAGCTCCTGGTGCCATGGTCAAGGGAATCCTCCAGGCAAAGAATGGGGGTAAATACGGGGCTCACCTCATGTGTTACCTTGTCTCAAAGATATGGTCCTGCACTGTTTTTCAATGCCTGAAATCAACTGCATCATATTTTGTCCAGTTTTATAGTTGTGTATAGGAGGATAACAATTTCAATCTACTTATTCTGAAGCTTCTTCTCACAGCTAGAAGCAAAATTTCCATTTTCATTTTACTTACCTAAGTCTCGGCATTTTAAATTAACTCTCAGAAATTTTAAATTAATTCTCAGAAATTCAGGGGCAAAAGTATACCCAAAATATGCTATCCTAGCAGCTAATTAGAAAATCCAAATTATTTCAGATTTGATTAATTTCTCTTATTGACAATAGAAGAAAATTCTTGATTTAATTGCTGGAAACTTGACAATGGAGTCATATTTTATAAAATAGGTGCATTAAACATAATGTTATACATAAAGCTACACTTCCTGTTTGATAGCTAAACTAAAGAAGCTGGATGAGCAGACTCATTCAGGATTTTAACTGAATGTTTTGTCTGACAGTTTCCATCAAAACATCTCTAATTTGGTTACTTCCTCAAACCCATCCTACCTACTTTTTTCTTTACTTTTTAAAAACATCTCTTTCAATCTATTATTCTTGATTACACTTTACACTTTCTTCTCCCTTACACCTCTCCCCATTTTCTTGCTCTTGAATCTTTCTAATAATTTTGGTTTCTATTTTTCAAAACTGTGTGTATACTTTGTGTCTCTGGAATTATGTTCCCTTTTAACCCTGGTTGGTGTAGTTGTTTAGAGCTACCACTGCTAGCCAAGAGGTCAGCAGTTCAAATCCACCAGCCACTTCTTGGGAGCCCTATAGGGCAGTTCTACTCTGTCCTGTAGGGTCATTATGAGTTGGAATCGACTCGACAGCAGTGGGTTTTTTTGTTTGTTTGTTTGTTTTTCTCTGCCTACAGGTCTTTCCTCACCAACAGCCTTACATGTTTACTTTGCTGGCTCAAAATGCTCTGGATGTCCTCTCTGTATTCTCTGTAGACATACCTAGGTCTTTAAAATTAGCTAAAGACATGTTTTTCTCAGTCCTTAATGCCCCAAACTTGATTCACTCATTTCTTTACAGCTGTCTATGATCTCCTTTTGGGAATATTCCTGCCTTACACGGTCGAATCCATAAATGTTTAAGACATCTCGTAAAATTGTCCAGAGCTTCAGTTTCAAATTAACCTTCTGACTGCTTGTTTTGCAAATGAATATTTAAAATAGGGAAGTTCAAACTGGAAGAAATAACCAATAATCTGAAACAGGCTTTACAAATAATGGTTGTAATAATAAAAACAACTTCTGTTTCCTATTCCTTTATGTAGCATTCATGCAGCCATGAAAATTACTGCTGTTAACTTAGGGTACCACATTCATTTTCAGAAATGTTTCATTTCTAACAAGGCAAGAAAAAACCTGCTCTCTGATAAGTACTTCATATTTCCACTTCAGGTGAACAGAAATTGAAGGGAAATACAGTTCATAAAAAAAATGAAAGCTGCAAATAAGTAAGCTGCTGACATTCAGTAGAAATGGCAGCTTGGGTGGAAAAAGAAAATTTGGTTCAAATCCAGCGCCAAATTTATCTGCAAGACTATTAGAGAAGTAATGAAAATTTATCCCCAGAGGTCATATAATACCTGTTACTGAAAGAGTTCTCAATTACTTGTGCTGTGGGTACATACACACCTGGGCCGTTAGTGCATACACCAAGAGATACACTGCAATTATGTTGCCCATATTTTTTTAAGCCAAATATCATGCCATATGGTCTGATCACATGCATAGTATGGCAACCAAGATTCTTTTAGAGAATCTAGAATCTTATGACCATCATAATATATATGTAGCACAGACGAAGGAAAAACTTCAGAAGGATAGTTACTATCATACATTAGAAATATTGGATGTTACTCTATTGAGTTTTAACAAAAACGCCGTTATCACTAGGTAGGAATTAATTAGTTTTATTTAAATATAAAGAAAGTGAGGTACAACTAATAAGTGACAATGACAAAATGTGAATCAAGTTAGTCTGATTCTATAGCCCATATTTTTTTAAACTATATAACCTCACCTGCCAAGGGAAGAAGATTAGTTAGGAAGAAATTAAGTATTCAGATTACATGAGTTTGAACTGGGATATAGACAGTTAGAATGTGTGAACAAATACGTAAGACTTTTCGTGCAAATTTGCTAGGATTAGTCAAATATGTTTATGTCAGTAAATGACGGAGGAGAAATTTAGAAAGAACCCTAAATAAAAAGTTCTCATTTCTGTTAGACCCGAAATCCCCTTTGTCTATAAATTTTACTAGTAACACTGCCTTGTTTATCCTAAAATAAAATTCCTAGATACTTAAAGCTATCTGTATCCATATGAATAATCACTGTGACTGTAACTGCTGAAAATCCAGGCTGATAGAGATGGTTGTTTATTGGTGACTCAAACACCATGAGCTGTGTTGCCAACAGTGACATAATTTTCTGTAACGGTGAAAAACTCTTGGCTGTATCTGGGGAAAAAGGACAGTTTATATAGTGTATGAATTTCTGGAAATTCAATGTATATTAAAACTTTGCCAAAATTATTTGTGTTTAATGTAAAACAAAGTTAGATTCTAGGCTGAGAGAATTTTTTAAAAAGGTTTTTTTTAATCTATCTGAATGTCTAGTGAGATATTTAAAATTTATTCAAAATATGGAACAATTCTTTGTGACTGTGGGGCAGCCTGAAGTATGTAGCGTTTCTAATCTCTACGCACTAGTAAATGGTACTATTGTTGTTAGTTGCCATTAAGTAAGCTCCAACTCATGGCAATTCCATGTACAACAGAACAAAATGCTGGCTGGTCCCACACCATCCTCATGTTCATTGGCATCTTTGAGTTCATGGTTGCTTTCTAACCTATGGGCTCATCTTCTAGCGTTATATCAGGCAATAGTCTACTGTGATCCATAGGGTTTTCCTTGGCTAACTTTCAGAAGTAGATCACCAGGCCTCTCTTTTCAGTCTGTCCTAGACTGCAAGCTCTGCTGAAACCATGGGTAACCTACTGGTAATTGAAATATTGGTGGCATGGCTTCTGGCATCATAGCAATACACAAGCCACTACAATATGACAAACTGACAGAGGGATGGTGGAAGTGGTACTAGCGACCATCAATCATTATGACATCCATAACCCTAAAAGGTCCCCAAATGTCTGAAATGCCTCCTTAGGGGAATATCTGTCTTGTTGAGAACTAAGGTTTTGAGCCTGAGTTTTGGAGATGATATAGATGCCATTAATGAAGACAGGGAACATGTAAGAAGGCAATTTTTGAGGAGTCAGAAAATGAAATCAGTTTTAAATGTATTGAGATGGAATTGATGTGAGATATTCATATAGGGTTACCTATGACAAGTTGAATATGGGATATAAGAATTCAAAACAGAGTTATGACAATAGTTTGAAGCTACAGAAATGGGTAGGTGGTCAAAGAGAGGGGTATAAAAATGAGAAGGAAAGCAATTTGAAGACAAACCCATTGAAAATTGCCACATTTAGAGGAAAGGAAGTAGAATAAAAATAACAACCAGTAAATGAGATAAAGAAAGGGGAGAAACAAAAAAAAAAAGCAATTGCTGTCATGTCGATTCTGACTCGTAGTGACCCGATAGGACAGAGTGGACCTGCCCCATAGGGTTTTCAAGGAGCAACTGGTAGATTTGAACCGCTGACCTTTTGGTTAGCAGCCATAGCTCTTAACCACTGTGCCACCAGGGCTCCAAGAGAGGAACCAGGAGATATAAATTTTAAGGAAGAAAATGGAAAAAGAGATAAAGAAAGATACAGTGGTTGGCATTTTCAGTTACTTCAAATAAGTAAAAGAGATTAGTTTGAGGAACGAGAACGGTTGGGCAGAATTTGGTAGTGTGATACAGCTAAAATCCACGTTTCTAAGGGATTCCGAGGGAGTAGAATCTGGACACATGAACATGCATCATTTTCGTCACCACCTTTGCTTGTCATCTGGCTCTGGAAACATTCAGCCTTGAAGCTAAGCCCATGCCAGGCAATTGCTGAGCAAATCTAGACAAAAATGTGTTGGTATTATAGAAACCACATGCCCACTGGCAGATGGGACCTGGAATGAATCTTATTTCCTTAGAAGTGTCCGGTGGATCACAGATGAGCCCCAGGCTTAAGACAAGCAAACTGGAGGACATTATAGGTGGTGGTGGCAGCATAGGTGGCGGTGGCAGCATAGGTGGCGGTGGGAGCATAGGTGGTGGTGGGAGCAAAGGTGGTGGTGGCGGCATAGGTGGTGGTGGGAGCATAGGTGGTGGTGGGAGCAAAGGTGGTGGTGGGAGCATAGGTGGTGGTGGTAGTACAGGTGGTGGTGGCAGCATAGGTGGTGGTGGCAGCATAGGTGGTGGCGGCATAGGTGGTGGTGGCAGCACTAGGTGGTGGCGGCATAGGTGGTGGTGGCAGTGTAGGTGGTGGTGGCAGCATAGGTGGTGGCGGCATAGGTGGTGGTGGCAGCATAGGTGGTGGCGGCGTAGGTGGTGGTGGCAGCATAGGTGGTGGTGGGAGCAAAGGTGGTGGTGGGAACATAGGTGGTGGTGGTAGTACAGGTGGTGGTGGCAGTGTAGGTGGTGGTGGCAGCATAGGTGGTGGCGGCATAGGTGGTGGTGGCAGCGTAGGTGGTGGTGGCAGCATAGGTGGTGGTGGCAGCATAGGTGGTGGCGGCATAGGTGGTGGTGGCAGCATAGGTGGTGGCGGCATAGGTGGTGGTGGCAGTGTAGGTGGTGGTGGCAGCATAGGTGGTGGCGGCATAGGTGGTGGTGGCAGCGTAGGTGGTGGTGGCAGCATAGGTGGTGGTGGCAGCATAGGTGGTGGCGGCATAGGTGGTGGTGGCAGCATAGGTGGTGGCGGCATAGGTGGTGGTGGCAGTGTAGGTGGTGGTGGCAGCATAGGTGGTGGCGGCATAGGTGGTGGTGGCAGCGTAGGTGGTGGTGGCAGCATAGGTGGTGGCGGCATAGGTGGTGGTGGCAGTGTAGGTGGTGGTGGCAGCATAGGTGGTGGCGGCATAGGTGGTGGTGGCAGCGTAGGTGGTGGTGGCAGCATAGGTGGTGGTGGCAGCATAGGTGGTGGCGGCATAGGTGGTGGTGGCAGCATAGGTGGTGGCGGCATAGGTGGTGGTGGCAGCGTAGGTGGTGGTGGCAGCATAGGTGGTGGCGGCATAGGTGGTGGTGGCAGCGTAGGTGGTGGTGGCAGCATAGGTGGTGGCGGCATAGGTGGTGGTGGCAGTGTGGGTGGTGGTGGCAGCGTAGGTGGTGGCGGCATAGGTGGTGGCGGCATAGGTGGTGGTGGCAGCATAGGTGGTGATGGCAGCATAGGTGGTGGCAGCGTAGGTGGTGGTGGCAGCATAGGTGGTGGCGGTATAGGTGGTGGTGGCAGCACTAGGTGGTGGCGGCATAGGTGGTGGTGGCAGCGTAGGTGGTGGTGGCAGCATAGGTGGTGGCGGCATAGGTGGTGGTGGCAGCATAGGTGGTGGCGGCGTAGGTGGTGGTGGCAGCATAGGTGGTGGTGGCAGCGTAGGTGGTGGCAGCGTAGGTGGTGGCGGCATAGGTGGTGGTGGCAGCGTAGGTGGTGGCGGCATAGGTGGTGGTGGCAGCATAGGTGGTGGCGGCATAGGTGGTGGTGGCAGTGTGGGTGGTGGTGGCAGCGTGGGTGGTGGTGGCAGCATAGGTGGTGGTGGCAGCATAGGTGGTGGCGGCATAGGTGGTGGTGGCAGCATAGGTGGTGGCAGCGTAGGTGGTGGTGGCAGCATAGGTGGTGGTGGCAGCATAGGTGGTGGTGGTGGCAGCATAGGTGGTGGTGGCATAGGTGGTGGTGGCGGCATAGGTGGTGGTGGCGGCATAGGTGGTGGCGGCATAGGTGGTGGTGGCAGCGTAGGTGGTGGTGGCAGCATAGGTGGTGGTGGTGGCAGCATAGGTGGTGGTGGCAGCATAGGTGGTGGTGGCAGCATAGGTGGTGGCGGCATAGGTGGTGGTGGCGGCATAGGTGGTGGCGGCATAGGTGGTGGTGGCAGCGTAGGTGGTGGTGGCAGCGTAGGTGGTGGTGGCAGCGTAGGTGGTGGCGGCATAGGTGGTGGTGGCGGCGTAGGTGGTGGTGGCAGCGTAGGTGGTGGCAGTGTAGGTGGTGGTGGCAGCATAGGTGGTGGCGGCATAGGTGGTGGTGGCGGCGTAGGTGGTGGTGGCAGCATAGGTGGTGGCGGCATAGGTGGTGGTGGCGGCGTAGGTGGTGGTGGCGGCATAGGTGGTGGTGGCATAGGTGGTGGTGGCAGTGTAGGTGGTGGTGGCAGCGTAGGTGGTGGCAGTGTAGGTGGTGGTGGCAGCATAGGTGGTGGCGGCATAGGTGGTGGTGGCAGTGTGGGTGGTGGTGGCAGCGTAGGTGGTGGCGGCATAGGTGGTGGCGGCATAGGTGGTGGTGGCAGCATAGGTGGTGGCGGCGTAGGTGGTGGTGGCAGCATAGGTGGTGATGGCAGCATAGGTGGTGGCAGCGTAGGTGGTGGTGGCAGCATAGGTGGTGGCGGTATAGGTGGTGGTGGCAGCACTAGGTGGTGGCGGCATAGGTGGTGGTGGCAGCGTAGGTGGTGGTGGCAGCATAGGTGGTGGCGGCATAGGTGGTGGTGGCAGCATAGGTGGTGGCGGCGTAGGTGGTGGTGGCAGCATAGGTGGTGGTGGCAGCGTAGGTGGTGGCAGCGTAGGTGGTGGCGGCATAGGTGGTGGTGGCAGCGTAGGTGGTGGCGGCATAGGTGGTGGTGGCAGCATAGGTGGTGGCGGCATAGGTGGTGGTGGCAGTGTGGGTGGTGGTGGCAGCGTGGGTGGTGGTGGCAGCATAGGTGGTGGTGGCAGCATAGGTGGTGGCGGCATAGGTGGTGGTGGCAGCATAGGTGGTGGCAGCGTAGGTGGTGGTGGCAGCATAGGTGGTGGTGGCAGCATAGGTGGTGGTGGTGGCAGCATAGGTGGTGGTGGCATAGGTGGTGGTGGCAGCGTAGGTGGTGGTGGCAGCATAGGTGGTGGTGGTGGCAGCATAGGTGGTGGTGGCAGCATAGGTGGTGGTGGCAGCATAGGTGGTGGCGGCATAGGTGGTGGTGGCGGCATAGGTGGTGGCGGCATAGGTGGTGGTGGCAGCGTAGGTGGTGGTGGCAGCGTAGGTGGTGGTGGCAGCGTAGGTGGTGGCGGCATAGGTGGTGGTGGCGGCGTAGGTGGTGGTGGCAGCGTAGGTGGTGGCAGTGTAGGTGGTGGTGGCAGCATAGGTGGTGGCGGCATAGGTGGTGGTGGCGGCGTAGGTGGTGGTGGCAGCATAGGTGGTGGCGGCATAGGTGGTGGTGGCGGCGTAGGTGGTGGTGGCGGCATAGGTGGTGGCGGCATAGGTGGTGGTGGCAGTGTAGGTGGTGGTGGCAGCGTAGGTGGTGGCAGTGTAGGTGGTGGTGGCAGCGTAGGTGGTGGTGGCAGCATAGGTGGTGGCGGCATAGGTGGTGGTGGCGGCGTAGGTGGTGGTGGCGGCATAGGTGGTGGCGGCATAGGTGGTGGTGGCGGCATAGGTGGTGGCGGCATAGGTGGTGGTGGCGGCGTAGGTGGTGGTGGCAGCGTAGGTGGTGGCAGCGTAGGTGGTGGTGGCAGCATAGGTGGTGGTGGCAGCATAGGTGGTGGTGGCAGCATAGGTGGTGGCGGCATAGGTGGTGGTGGCAGTGTAGGTGGTGGTGGCAGCGTAGGTGGTGGCGGCATAAGTGGTGGTGGCAGCATAGGTGGTGGCAGCGTAGGTGGTGGTGGCAATCCTGGAGGAACAGGAGCTGTGCTGGGACAGAGCCTATCGGACAGGGTCTGCACCCACAGCTAGCCTCCTGTGAATGCTCTGCTTCTCACAGTGTTTTAGTTCCCAAACCCCCAGTACATGACTAGAACCTTGGTTCTCACTGAAAAAACTTACTGAACTATAGTCCCACAGCCTGACTACAAAGATTACCACTTTCTAGAGGTAGCTCTGAAGTGTCGGTAAGAACACACTGTCAGGGAACACCAGGCTCTCGTCAGTTCCGGCTCTTCACGCTCCCGTGGACACTATATTTGAACTGTCGGTGTTACAACAAAGATTCTAGCTATGTTCTTTCGCAGTTTATTTTCCACCAGCCCTCATGTTCCAGCATACATCTGGTCCAAGCCTAGGGGAATTAACTAATTTTTTTTCTAGAATTTGATTGAGGAAGTTAGAAGTAATAATTTAGAATACCTCTTCATTAAAGTTAGAGGTCAAAGGAAAAGAGGGATTTTTACTTCAAGAAGTATAAAAAAACAAAACAAAAAACGTTGCTGTTGAGTCAGTTGAGTCAACTTGGACTCATAGCAACCCTATAGGATGGAGTAGAACACAGTAGAACTGTCCCATAGAGTTTCCAAGAAGTGCCTGGTGGATTCGAACAGTCAACCTTTTGGTTAGCAGCTATAGCTGTTAACCACTAGACCACCAGGGTTTCTAATTGAAAAGCCTAACTGAGACAAAAATACCTAGATACTGAATAAATGATGACTTATATTTAATTTAATATATATATACATAGATGTCATAGAGAGAGAGAGTGAGAAGGATCAGCCAAAAATTCTGATTAAAATAATTCTAAGGATCCTTGTGACGCAATAGTTAAGTGCTTGGCTGCTAACCAAAAGGTCTTCAGCTTGAACCTGCTACTTACTCCCCAGGAAAAAGATGTGGCAATCTGATTCTGTAAAAAAAAAAAATCTGTAAATATTACAGCCTTGGAAATCCGATGGGGCAGTTCTACTCTGCCCTACAGGGTTGTTGTGAGCCAGAATTGACTCTGCAGCAATGGGCTTAAGATAATTCTTAGTGGGGTGGTGGGAAGAGGCACATGATTGCATAGGGTCTTTAAAGATTTTATTTCTTAAGATGGGTAACACCAGTAGCTCTCAAGTCAGTTCGACTCCTGGAGACACCCCGGGTTTCAGAAGAGAACTGCATTCTACAGGGTGTTCAGTGGTTGTGGTCTTTCAGAAGCACATTGCGAGGACTTTCTTCTGAGATGCCTCTGGGTAGATTTAAACTGCCAACCTTTCAGTTAGTAGCCAACTGCTTAACTACTTACACCACCCAGGGACTCCAAGATGGGTAGTAAGCAGGGTTTTTTTTTTAAATTATTACTTATAATACACATATTACTTATGTTTGTGAAATATTTCACACACACAAAAAAGAAATATTTTTGAATGTGGAGACAACAATAACATCATCCAAACAATGTAATCATTTGTTAATTGTATATTATATGATAGGCGCTGTGGAAAGTATTTACTCCCAATCTTCACAGAAACTTTGTTAGAGTGTGATTATTGACCGCGTATTATAGAGGACCAGATAATGGTGACTATGAGTACTTCTGGCTCAGAAGGCTTGTGTTCAAGGCTATAATCTGCCACTAATTAGCTGTGTGATCTGGAGTAATTTATATAATGCCTTTATCTCTCCATTTCCTCATCCATAAAATGGGGATAATAAAACTTCTTCCTCAACGATTATTTATAACTTAATCCCTATAAAAAAATTTTTTTTTTTAATCCCTATAAAGCAGTATTGTTATTCTTATTCCTGACATTACCCATCAATAATGGTGTCAGCCTGCTTAGATCCAAAGTCCATGGTTTTCATGGTTTAATTTCAGGGCAGAGCCTGGTCAGTGTGGAGAACTGACAACTTAAGACAGTGGGAATAATTAATAAATCAAGGTCCCAGGTAGTAAGGAGGAATGGAGCAGTTTTATCTCTTTTATGATATCGGATTATATCTATAAGTAGCTAATTACCTTTTCAGAAGTAATTTCAAGCTGTCTCTGTCCTTGGTGAAGCAAGAAATCTCACAAGATATACACTTAAAGAGCTCTGGTTGGCACCAAATATAAGCATATTTGATCAATTTAGTAGAAAGAGTAGCAAAGTATTTACTGAGGTATCAGTCAGGCTATATTTTTCCTTTCCTTAAATGTCATAATTGATATACCATTCCACAGAATACATAGTTTGCCATATTTTAAACATAGTATGCATGAAACCAGTCTGTACCAAGTAGGGGCCATAGATGGCTATTATCTTTACCTGGAAATATTTTAATCTAAAAAAGTTTGTAACAATTTCAAAAGTGGACACAATTTCATTGAATAATTTGAGCATATGCTAGAGACTTCCAAGTGTCTATCAACAGTCAGCAAATAAAAAGATTGTGTATATCTTGATGCCTATTTTAGAGGCTGTGTAGATTAATGGTTAAAGATCAGAAGTCAGAGTGCATAGGTCTGTATCTCAGTTCTGTCTCTCTAGTTGTCTGACAATAGACACATTACTTAGGTACTAAGTACTCAAATCAGTGCTAAATATAATAATTATTTCTTTATATCATTGGTAGTTGCTTTACATCAGAAGAGTTAATTATAATTAAGAAGAGGATGTAAAACAATTAACTATGTGATGCTAAAAATTGTTTTCTTATTCAAATTGTAGTGATTTTTTTAAAAATACATTGAAATACACACTTTCATATCTAGGCTGGGAGAAGACAGTAGAAGCTGATATATTATCTTCCAAGTTAAGTATGGCCTAAAGATGTACACACCCTTTAAAACAGCAATTTTCTTCTGGGTATTCCTGCTAAAGAAATAATTATAAATATGTGTGCAAAAAAAAGTATATATAAAGATGTTCAGGACAGTATAATTAATAACACTAAAAACTTGGCAACATCCTAAATGTCCAACAAAAGCAAATTAAATTACTAAATCATGATATAACATGACAGAATATCATGTAGCCATTACAAAATCAGGTTATTCAAGAATATTTATTGTTGGGAAAATGGTAACAAATAAAATCGCTATAAAGCAGTATATAAACCTGTTGCTGTCAAGTTGATTCTGGCTCACAGTAAACTTCTAGGACAGGGTAGAACTGCCTCATGGGGTTTCCAAGGCTGTAAATCATTATGGAAGCAGGCTGTCACACTTTTCTTCTGCAGAGCAGCTGGTGCGTTTGAACTGCTGACCTTCTGTTAGCAGCCAAGTGCTTAATTACTATACCACCAGGGCTCCATATACATACATACATATGTGTATAAAACGGTGATACATAAAGACAAACATATGTGTTGATATTCACATACAAATTGCATACCAACCAACATATTTGCAGTGGGGGCATTTGGTTCATGGAATCATGAGTTATTTTTCTTTTATGCTTTTCAGTATTTTCCAAGTGTTTGGAATTGAGCATATATTAGTTTTATATTTATAAAAGTTTATTAAAATAAATTATGACGATAAATATGTAAACACAAAATTCAAATCATAAACGAAGTAAGAATATTAACGTTGAGAAAATAAAATCCAAAAACAATTAAAAAAAATAAGGAAATAGAAACATCTTTTTCCCTCTTACATATTCAAAAAACACAGCTCGGATGGCTTACTAGCTTTAAAGAGGACAGGAATTTTAACATAAACCATTAGTTTGAGAAGCATCCCATTCCTCAGCTTTTAGATTGCTGAGCATTGGTGAATATTAGCCAGTTTATGAACCTAATTGTGACTTCGTTATTTGTAATGAAGGATAATATAACTATAATCAGATCATTATATGGCTTTACGTGTGTGCTGAAATCACTGATGTTCATTACCAGAAACTTTATCTATTAAAGATGTGAATACCAGAGACACCTTTACGTGATGTATTCATTTGTTTCTTTTTTAAAAAAATATTTACCAAATACTTTCTAAATTATTAAGGCCCTGGGCTAAGTGATTAGAATAGAGAAATTAATTGCATGGTTCCTGCTTTAAAGAACTCACATCCACGTCAGGGAAATAGGCAAATGCCCAGCAAGTTGTAATAAAATGGATATTACATATTGCATTGTATGAGTTACAAATAATTGTCATATGTAGCCGTATGTGGTTATGATACAGTGTGTTATGTTTTGTGTTAGTGCTTAAAATGAAATGCATTTAGTTTCATTGTATTAGCTTTTTCCAGAGGTTTGCATCATTTGTTTTAAGAAATTTGACTTAACAATTAACCCAATACCCCAAATAAAGATCATTTTCCAAACTGTGTGATACAGTAATTAAAAAAAAAAAAAAAAACTTAAAGTCAAATATTCTGTCCTTTATCAATCTAATTTCACTAGAATCAGCATACACAGACTTGAATAATTGTTAGTCACTTACGGGTACGGAAAAGCACGCTTAGATGGATTAAGATAGCGACACCTGAAACTCATGAACTGAAATGAAGGTATAATACTTGTCCAATCCACTGAGTTTAAAACTTTTCAAGCTCTTCACTTGGCAGATAGATATCTAGGAGCTTGACATAATCAGGATTAAATGTTTTAAGGTGTGAAAGGATGAGAATATATTTGGATTTTCATGTCATTGACATTCCCTGAAAGTGTACAGTCAATCATCATTTTGACTTGCAAAGAGATTTTTTGTGATTCAAATCAGAAAAAAAAAAATTCACTGAATCATCACAAATATAGAAGTGGTTTTGACTTTGATGGCACTCAAAATTAGCAAGAAAAATAATATCTTAAAATCAGGTAACATCAAAATATTAACACTGCATCAGCAGGCATGGCTGTCTACCTATTCTAAAACTGTTCCAGCCTGGCATTTCCAAAGAATTCATCAGCCTTTATCTGCCTGGCACAATACAGAAACCGCTCTTGGTCTCTGCCAAGATGATTAGTGTCCCTGAAAGCTATAGTCAGAACAGATCAGGAACAATTGCGTTATCCTGAATATACTTGGGTATAGTTATAAACCAAAAACCAGACCTGTTGTTGTCGAGTCGAGTCTGACTCATAGCAGCCCCACAGGACAGGGTAGAACTGCCTCACAGAGTTTCCAAGGAGTGCCTGGTGGATTTGAACTGCTGAACTTTTGGTTAGCTGCTGTAACTCTTAACCACTACCCCACACAAATATAGTTATGGCAAATCCAAAATGTTGTGGAAGTAGAAAAAAAGAACAGAATCAGGAATTATTGCTCATTAATAGACAAAAATGTTTTCAGTAAAAAATAACACACAGTAATCTTGACAGTGAAATCTGTTGGGCGATTTCCTGATATCTTCTGTTATGATCAAGGTCCCATGTCTAGTACCTAAATAAATTATGGCCAGAACCATTGACAGGTGGATAAAAATCCACCAAGGAAGCTCCCTGGAAGGGAATTCATTGCTGCATGAAATAAGGTGATTAGTTTCAAATAACAAAACTCTGTTTTCCTGGCTTTGTAAGAGGTCCTAGATTAGAGATGATAATGATGATGATATGATAATGATGATGATGATGACAAGCACTTATACAGGTTGCGCTAGCTGATAGGTACTATTCTTAATTATTTATATGTTTAGTTCATTTAATGCCAAAAAAACTCTGTAAGATTACTATTTTTATCCCTTCGTACAGACATGAAAACTGAGATTCAGACAGGCAAATAAACTTGCTGAGGCTCATACAACTAGCAAATAAAAGAGCAGGAATCCAACCCTGGCAGTCTGCTTTGTATCTGTGCCCTTAACCCCTCTGTTTTATCACAAGTAAATATTGACGGAGTGAATGGATGCCAAAAGAAAAATAGATTCATATACTCACTGAAAACTCCACAGTCTTGGCTCTTTGTTTCAGAGACCTGAACTGTGATAAGCAACTTATGACTCACAGATCTCACAAAAATATATTTTCAAAGTTAAGAAAACAAAACAAACAAAAAACTAATGCAATTTGAACAGCGCAACATGCCATCAACGAGTATGTGTCATCTGTAACGTACTGAAGACAATTTTAATTATCCAGCCCTCGTATTTCTTCATTCCCCGGGAAACAAAACCCTCATCAATGTCTGTTCCCTCAGCATGTGCATCTGCTGAGAGCTCTGCTTGGCTTCTCATCTTCAATAGCCTTTTCATGCTTTCTCAACCTATGTACCAGCCAATGCCTATGCACTCAGCAGCTGCCTATGTACCAGCCAATGCCTGGCAGTATGGACTGTTGAGGTAAGCTCTCTGCATTTATTTTTTTCTCCAAGAAATCAGTCTCACAAGCCCATGTGTCTTGCCAGCCCTCTGATACCTGAAAATAGATTTTCTTTTAAATTCTTTTTTCCAACTTTTCAATTGTTTTCAAAGGGTAGGTTGATCCAAAGAAGGAAAGTTAGTCCAACATTATGATTTGCAGGCTTTCTTCCTTCCCTAGGAGTCCCTGTGTGGTACAAAAGGTTAAGTGCTTGACTACTAACCAAAAGGTTGGTAGTTAGAACTCACCCAGAGGTGCTTCAGAAGACAGGCTGGCAATGTGCTTCTGAAGGGTCGCAGCCTTAAAAACCCTATGGATCAGTTCTACTCTGTACATATGAGGTTGCCATGAGAAGTCAGAGTCCACTAGACAGACACTAAAAACAATTCCCTTCCCTAAAAATATTAAGGGAAATGTTTTTCCAGGACAGAAAACAGAGATATTTGATCATTTGACAATCAGGGCATTTCTCTAAGGCCTTGCAAGGCTAAAGGGATGTACCTTTGTGTACCACTTTGTGCGTTATTTCCTTTTTTCTCTTTTCAAATATATATATATATATATAAATGCTTCCATTTTTGGCATGCTTTAGTATTTATGGAGTATGTTAAGTGTCGATTATATTTATTTATCTATTAATCATGGGTTTCCAGAGCATGAGGCCCTACATCAGGACCGAAAGGGTAATGTACATCAACCAATGATCGTCAGTTTGGAATATGATGCAGTATTTGGATGGGTGGGTCTTTGGTTACCTGCTTATGGAGAAGAGAGTGCATTTTTAGTTACAGGAGAAAGAGTTGCCTTGTAGTATTTATGAGCATTATTAAATTGTAGGTATGAGACAAGATGCATGTACACATGTGTGTTTGGCAGCCAAGAGGTTGAACATGTCTTATATTTGTTGCTCTTACAGCCAATCTTCTGTGCTTCCTCCTATTAACTGAATACTAAATTTTGTTATGAATACTCCTTCCCCCTAATCTCTCGGTTCAAGTGGTACTGGTATAGTTAGCTCTAATCCTTCCTGCCAGATCTAAGTTTGGACCCATGACCAAGGCAAAAAAACCTTCTAAACACAGAGATTGGTACAACAGTCAGACATAGAGCCCACACTCTCCCCATAGCAGTCAGGCCCAGGATGATAATTAGAATTATCGGAAAAGAAGTACTCTCTGCCTATTATGCTTACTAAAGCTGAGATGAGCCTAAGTGCCAACCTCCTACGGGCCACCACGTGAATAGACGCTGTCTGTGAGTCAAGGCACCACAGAGTGAAGCAGAACCGAGGAATACAGAGAGACATATTCCTGATGACTTTGTTCTTACCATTACATTAAGAAAAGAAAGGAAAGGAAAAGTATAATATCATTCCATAAGAATTCCAGGAGTCAAAGCAGACTGCACAGCATCAAGTTGTATGTATACAACTTTATTTTTTTTCTCAAGCTAGTTGGAATTGGATTGAATTGGAATCCTGACTAATATATACACTAAGTAGGTAGCTATTTTCTGATTCTTGATGGAAAAGGACTTGCTAAGCTAAAAAGAAATGGAAGAAATCTCAAAGGAATGGATATAAAAATCCCACTGGTATCAGTAAATGAAATTCACTGTGATGCTTCCCATCAAACCCTTGAAGCTAGGTAAGTATGATCACTCTGTCTGTGTGAGTTAAACCAAGAGATCAACACCTAATGTATAAGAATTAAGGTATGCAAAGTCACATTAAAGCTGGAATGTGAATTTTATTTTGACGTATAATATTCTTGTTTAAAAAGGAAGTATATGGCTTCCTTTTTGTCTGGCCTGGCAATTTAAAGTGATAGTAAAGGGGATGAGCTTGAGTTGTTCAAAGACGAAAGCAAGGTACTTTTTCTGTGGAGCCCCTGGGTGGTGGAAATGGTTAAGCGCTCGACTATTAACCAAAAATTTGGCATTTTGAACCCATTCAGAGGCACCTCAGAAGAAAGTCCTGGCCATCTACTTGCAAATAATAAGCCATTGAAAATCCTACAGAGTGCAGTTCTACACTGTGACAAATGGGGTCACCATGAGTTAGAATTTACTCTATAGCAACTGGAAAGGGATACTTGGAATGCCATACAAAACTTTTTCAGGGGTGGTATCTTTTTTTTTTTTTTTAATCCAAGGAATGAAATCCAAGCCACTTAACCCAAATGCAACACCAGGAGCTGCACCCCATTCCCTTTTGTGTTGCAAGGAGAAGCGCTCAATTTATAAAACTCTGTGTAGAATGCTGAAGCTCAGAAATAGTCATTCTGCTAACATGTTGTAAATCCACCAAGGCTCCAAGACCCATGTGAGGGGAGAGAGGTTGAATGAGGTTATTTTCAGTAAGCTGAAAACATTGTACTTTAATTATAAAATTGCAGGTTAAATAAGCTAACAAAAGGAGGACAGGAAATTAAGACAGAGGCAGTTTTGGAATCAAGGGATTTCTCCTGTCGCCGTGGCAGGTGCTGGATTTCCTGCAAAGTTCCCTCAGAGAGAAGTCTGCCCTGTTTAAAGTCAGATTTCTTGAATAAACTCAGGCATGTCATCATTTTTTTTTTTTTTTTAATATGCTCACTTGTACATAAAGCGGTATGATTACATTCTGGCAAAACAATGTTAATCTTGGCCCATGAAGACTTTGGTCTGTAAAATATTGGCTAATTGATTTGATTGATAAAATTGAAATATAACTATTTCTATTTGTGGTGGCACAGTGGTTAACAGCTCTGCTGCTAACAAAAAAAAGTTGGCAATTTGAATCCACCAGGGACTCCTTGGAAACCCTAGAGGGCAGGTCTATTCTGCCCTGTAGGGGCCCTATGAATCAGAATCGACTTAATGGCAATGGGTTTGGTTTTTTTTGGTACAGCTCACATATACATGGTCCCTGAATCAAAGTGAATCAATAAATTCGGTAAACAAACAAAAAGTAAAACCAATTTTTACTCCCTCCACCAGCCTGCTTGCTTCACCAAATTTGTGATTCGTTTTATGGAATTAACTAGTTCAATAAGTCAACAACGTTTTATTTAGTCACTTTGTGCTGAGACAGTTATTAACATATATGGCTGTAGCACAGCTTGGAAATTAAAATAATGGCAACAGGAATTTTTTGAGGAAAAGAAAAATACCAAGAGATGTCTATTATTAATGACCTGGATTTTATGATGCAAAGATAAAAACAGCCTGCATCACATAGGTAACATATCCAAAAATAATTTGTTTCTATTGCATGCAAATTACTACCCTGGGATTTTGCAAAGTTGACCATGGTTTTAATATGCTGATTGAGAACATAATTTTAGAACTTGCACATGGAACCACTCTAGCATCCTTCAGACCAGGGGCCTACCTACTGAAAATAGTGCCTATGGCAATTAGTTTTCAATTGCTGAATGATCTCTCACAGCTGGAGATGGACACTGCCATGGGCGATAGAAACTGTTCATTAGTGCCTCTCCTCAAGCAGCACCCAGGGCATACACCTGCCTGCCACACCTTAGTTACGCCTCTGTTTCAGACCCTCTTTACTCTTTGAAGTCTATACAATGGCCATATCAATTGCTCACAGCCTTACTTTTGCAGTCTGTTTTCCCTGACCCCTGGGAACTTTTGCAATAATGATGTTGGCTCTTTCATGTCTACTGTAAATTTCTGGGGAGTCTTGAAGGTTAGAAAATAAATATATTTGCTTAGTTCTTAAACCATTTTCACAGAAGAAGCCTGTATTCACTGCTGCTTATTTCTTTGATTTTTTTTTTTCCTATTGAATCCTTCCTATTTATAAACCATAACAGCACAACTGTGTTATGATCCTTTGAGTTTCCTTTAGCATCCCAGTTAATTGGCTATCAGCAATAGCAAGATGTTTATGCGGTGAGAGCTAAGGGTGAGGAAAGTAAAATCAAAGGGGCTGCTTAGGCAAGAAAAGTTAACAAACTATTCAAAACAGGGTCTACACTGAAACCCAGCAGGAAGCTGGTGGTTAGAGGCAGCCTGGAAACCACATTCATGAACATCCAGTTTGAACCTGCAAGGGCTGTGCCATGTACTCACCCTCTTCCTGCTCTGAATAGATGGCTCCTCTGCCAGGAAGCCCAGGAAATTAGATCAGATTAGTGCCTAAACCAACCCAAAGTATACCCACAGAAAGGGCCTTCTCTTTATCATCAGAGAATCCTTTCAATTTCACCAGTTCCAGAGAATTGATGAGTTAAATTTGCTAAGGCATTTGCCTGTAGATGCTTGAGAGGAATTGCAAAAGAGGCTTAGAATTCAATTAGAATTGGAATGCCCTAACAAAGAATAATCTCCAAAAGGTAAAATCATGACCTTCATATGAATGTAGAAGGAATGCGTGTTAAAATTTATTCAACTCACTAATTAATGAGTACGATGGTACAAGTGGTTCAAAGGGCGTTTGAGGAACTGGATATTTATAGCACATTTCATAAAGGAATATTAGAAAAAGATGATTTGGTTAGATAAAAAATTGGTAAATGTCCTACAGTTAACTTTGACAGAAATTATTTGCATCTGTACCAGGTAAAATCTACAAATTCACACGTGGCTTCACAGTTTTAACTCTTAATAAATAGCAGAGTCCCTGGGTGGTGTAAATGGTTAAGCACTTTACTGCTAACCAAAGGTTGGTGGTTCAAATCCACCCAGTGATGCCTGAGAAGAAAGCCTGGTGATCCACTTCCGAAAGATGACAGCCATTGAAAACCCTATAGAGCACAGTTCTATTCCGCAAAGCATGGAGTCGCTGTGAGTCGGAATCAACGGTAACTGGTTTGGTAGCGAAGTCAAACAATGGTATATTCTTCCAATAAATTCACCTTTGTGTGATTCTGCTAAACAGTGTTTCTGTAAGACATTGAAAGGATATGCAAGCTTCATTTTTGCTTTATATATAGGTTTTGGGTTTTTTTCCTAATAAACAATACTAAGTAGAGAAGCAGGAATTATTTTTTTTTTGTAAGTTCATGTCTGAGACGTACCATTATCTCCTCAATGTGAATAGCCTCACATGATCAGTCTTCTTGTTTTTCCTGTTATGCCAACTAATTGTTTTAGAATACTACTCCTATTTATCATATATTTCTTTCCTGTAATATTTTATATTTTTTAGGATCCTGGGTGGCACAGTGGTTAAGAGCTCAGCTCCTAATCAAAAGGTTAGCAGTTCGAATCTACCAGCTGCTCCTTGGAAACCCTATGGGTCACTTCTACTGTGTCCTATGGGTTTGCTATAAGTCAAAATCTGCTCAGTGGCATGGGCTTGGCTTTCCTTAATGGGTTTAAGAGGGACTCGGGTATCTTGAGTTGCCAAAAGAGAACTTTAAAAAGGAAAAAGTCATGTCTATTTATTTTGGTTTCAACACCATGGCTGAACTTGGTGCTGGAATACCTGAAATGGACCACGTAATCTCAGACAAAAGACAGAAAAAACAACAAAACAAAAACAAACCTGCTGCCATTGAGTCAATTCTGGTTCATAGCAACCCTATAGGACAGAGTAGAACTGCTCCGTAGGATTTCCAAGGGTGGCTGGTGGATTTGAACTGCCAACATTTTGGTTATCAGTTGAGCTCTTAACCACTGTACCACCAAAGCTCCAGACAAATGACAAGGGCTACATAAATAGTATAAGTTCCTCCCCTGGTTTGGTTGATGTGACATGACAGGCAATAATTGGAGAAACATTGGAGAAAATACTATAGTATTGAAACTCAAACTGATTTAAATTTAGATTGGGATACTATGACTTCTAATAGCTAATAAAATTTCCAGTGCCTAGGAGCCAACCAGTCTCTGCTTTCTCAAATTATTCTTTACGCTCAAAGGGGCCATGGCTAGTACAAAGATAAATCTGAGCATCAATCTTCTCCAGATACTGATTGACAATAATGTCTTCTGTAGCTGATTGACTTACAGATTTGTCTCAAGAAATTATCAGCCTCATCGTTGAATCTCCCTGGGATTAAATATGACAGTATCTGCCAGGAGCTCCTTGGAAACTCTATGGGGCAGTTCTACTCTGTCCTATAGGGTCCCTATGAGTCGGAATCGACTCAACGGCAGCGGGCTTGGGTTTTCTTTTTGGCTTAGGCCAAACTTAATTTCTTCCTTATTTTCAAAAGCCTTGGTCTCACCTTGTTGAAACCAGAACAAAGAGACATGAGTTTTTTCTTTTTAAAGTTCACCTTTGGCAGCCAATGGCAAAAGCCGGAAACTTCAGGACATTCATTTAACAAGTATGTAAATTTAGATAATACTTCGCCATGTCTGTATAAGTGATAAATGAATTAGGATTTTACATATTGTCGTATAAAAGAAACTATTTTAAAAGCTATTTTTAAAATTTAAAAATTCATTAGTCATTCACCCTCATGAAGCCTAATATCCTAGAAGTAGTTTATTCATCTCTAGTTTCTTCTAAGAATTAATTAGTTTCTGTATGTGATTATGTGTGTTAAGTGTATGTGTGAGAGATAAACAAAACACTTTTTTTTTTTAACTTTTGGAAAGTAAAAATGTTACTTCCTGGATAAATATTATCCAGACTGGATAATACCTTCGGGAAAGTCTGTATGATTTGAAAGAATATGTGAACAACGAGGTCATTGACCTGTGACCTATACCTTAGAGGTCGTCCCTCAAAGGACTGTGTGACCAAAGAATTCCCCAGTGGCAGTGTATAGTATTGAGAAGTACACATAAAAATCATAAAGAAGGCAGCATGGTTTGGTGTAGCTGGATTGACTCTGTACAGGGAAACTGACTCCAGCAGCGTACGCAGGGCAACAAGTGCTCAGTGTTGGTGTTCAGAAATGGAAGACTTTAAAAAGTAACCAAGTGGAACAGTTTTGATGAAACCATTATATCTGCATGTTAGACAGTACAATTTTAAAAATGTTGAGGGAATGTAAGCATCTGTTATAGCAATAATCATTCTGAAGTCTTACAGCCCAAACCTGTGATGACAGTCAGGACCCAAGCAGAAAAAAGTATTCTAATTACCTGCTCATAGAAACTGGCATGCACCTAGAAGAAAACAAGCCAGGTAAGTGACAGGGGTAGGTCAGGCGGAGTCTAAGACAGGTGGTGTAACATGGTGTTGGAAAAGCAGGAGAGAGACTTAAAACGGGAGGGGAAATCAACGGACAGAATCTGGATAGACTTTGCAAGTGAATGGTACAGAAGACAAGACCGAGTACGAGGTGATGGCTCTGGGGCTGAACATCAGCTCAGACCCTAGAGGATTTCAAGCGGAAGAGATGTTAGCTAAGCTGCAATAGGGCACATCATGGTAAAGGTGCATTGCGGAGTTTTGAAAAGTGTCAGGGCTTTTACAAGGTTGAGTAGGGGAATAGCCACAAAACAAAAATTAAAATCTTACTAAAAACAATTTATGGCTATGAAAGGCAACCAACTTGTCAAATTAAAAAGAAAAGAAACAAAGCCTGAAAGAGAAAATAGGAAAATAAAAAAAAGTATAAAATAAGAACTTATTTCTCAGTTCTCTTGCTAACTCTTTGCTCTTATTAAGTACTAACCAGAAGTTGTATCTGTTGTACTTGCAGTGGGGTGCCCTTCAGAGGCGAGGACACTTTTTTAAATTCCAAAGAAATACTTATCTGGCTGCTAAGTGCTCTGTGATTAATGTAAAGGAAGGTCAAGTTGAATAAAACCTAGAAAAAAAAGTGAAGGAGTTTCTGAGATTTGACCTAAATGATGGCCATAAGCATTGAATAGCCAAACAAGCCCAAACCTTCCTGTCAGACTAGATTGTGAAATGGTTACCCTCCTAAGTATTTTCACTCCACAGTGGTTGTTTAAAACCTATTGAAAGCTATTAAGGTAACATTGATAGTGAATGGGGTTAAATTGTTTAAATTGCCAAGGAGATTGAGGAAAACCTTCAGCAAACCTATGACAAGTCTGCTATTTGGATCTTAAGTGTGGTGAAAAGCAACATACTTTTTCTGCAATGAAAGCCAGAATAAGATACCTGAGTCTAGTATGTTGAATAAATGGAGAGAGAATTATTTAATGTAATTTCAGCTAAAGTTAGAACAGGATTAAATATTGAGAATTACAGTACCTTTAGGGAATTCTAACCACCCCAAACTGCACACATATAAACAACTAAAATGCATAAGTAAATACAAATAATGTATGACCCCTGCATGATATAACCATTTTCCTACCTGAGAACTTCAGAGTAACCAGACTTACCAAGAAAGATAAGAAAATATGACACTATTTTGGAGGGAGGGGAGGTCTTTTTGACCATTAATTATTTTTTAAGTTTCATGATTCTTCATCTGGACCAAGTGAGTGCCTTTTTAAAGCTTTAGAAAATTTGTATGTGACAAAATTAAGTTCAAGGCCTATTAAATGAGATAAGGGTACCACTTTATAATTGCAACAGGCAAATCCACAATGAGGACATACCTGTCATGAATACTTAAATATCACAGCATCAAAAATACTGAAGGAAAAATCTTCAAGAAGACATGGAGACATACATAATAATAAATACAGGAATGTATCTCTATCACTACATGTTAGATTGCACAGAGAAAAAATTTAAGAATAGTGAGACTTTCAATAAAATTATTAATAAATTTGAATAAATACAGATTTATAGATAGATATAAGGTCCTTAGGTTGCACAAATGTTTTGCTCTTGGCTGTTAACCGGAAGGTTAGCAGTTTGAACCCACCTAGTGGTGCTGCAGAAGGAAAGCCTGGTGATCCGCTTCTGTAAAGATTATAGCCCAGAAAACTCTATGAAGCAGTTCTACCCTAAAACACATGGGGTCATCTTAAGTCAGGATCAACTTGATGGCAATTTTTTTTAAATAGATATATGTAGTAAAAAAGGAATTCATCCATGAATAGTTATAAAAATGGTCAACATATGAAACTGCAAAAAAAGCCATTTAATTCCAAATTCAAAACAGTATAGACTGCATCATCAGATGATATTACAATCAAGGTAGAAATTAAGAACAAAACTAGGGAAATCCCCAACTATCTAAAGTGAACTCTGAAGAGGTTATCCTTCTGGGGAGTACACAGCATTCATTCAGGACCCCAGGGATTGCTTTAGGTGGATGCTACTGTACAGAAGTAGAATTTCTTCGGCAACAAAGTTTCCTTAAATTCCTAGAAGACATTGTGACTATTCGATTCTGGTCAATTCCAAGAAAGAGTAAACCATATTCAGTGAGAAAAACCTTAAACCCCTAAAATCTTACCTATTGGCTGCTGGTTTTTTCTCTATTGATCAATTTGAAAAACAGCTGCAATAGAGGAAAAAAAAAAATTAATCCAGCCCTTGGCTTACTTTCCCTTTGTGGCAGAAACTTGAATGTTATCACTCTTATGCTTGCTAATTTTACTGCTTTCATATGGTGTAGGATAGGTTAGTGTCGCTAGAACTCATTCTACTAGGTTAAGTAGAAAGCGATTTGACAGAGGGAATTTGATGCTTACAAAATTATCAGAAGAGCTGGAATTCAGCCTAGCGAACTTTCTGTTGAACTTCTAGGAATGAGTCATAGACCAACACTGCATAGCTGGTCCACTAAAAGCTGCTGCCTCTGCTGAAATCAGGAAGCTGAGGAATGCAGCAGCTGCATCGGTTGGCTACAAGAGCCTGACGCTTCTGCCACAAAACAGCCAGTCTTAGGTAGCTACCTGCTTCTCTACCTTAGAGGCTCTTGGTTAGAGGCTAATCAATTAAAAGAGCATTATGTTCTGTTTTGAAGGTTAAAGTTCTGTCCTACATTGATAAGCAGTTGCCTTATTCTAAATTAAGCCCCCCCACCACCACCACCTTGAAAAGTAAGGGGGAACAAAGCAATAGTGCTTTGTAATTTTCCTGCTTGTTACTGACATTTCTTTTTTCCTGCTGGAAGCCATGTAGGTGCGTGGTTAAATACAGGACTTTGATGTCAGGCTACCCCAATTCAAACTCTAGTTAAAGTAACTGTGAAAACTTGGTGCAAATTGCTCATGCTATGCTTTAGTTTACTCATCTGTAAAATGAATGTGAACATAATAGTGATCATTCATAGGGTGGTTATACAGATAAAAGGCATAGTGCACTGAAATGCTTAGAGAACTACCTGGTACATCGTAAGTCCTCACCGATGGTGAGAAGGCTTTTTATTATCTCCACCTTATTACTTGCTGGGCTCCTTTTCTGAAGTGCATCATTTCTTTAACTCATGATCTCACATCTGCCACCATCGCTCTAAAAGCAGTAGATGACTTCCTAAATACCAAAATACCAATTTCTCAGTCCTCATTTGTCTTGATTTCTCTCCTTATTTTGACATTGTCATTCTTCCAACACTGACACTGATGGCACACACCAGCTTTCACACTTTTCCCCTTTTTCATCCTGCATCATCCTCAAACTGTCACAGTAAGAAGCAGCAGCTATGGCAGTACTGTGGTCTTTTCATTTCCATCTACCTTCCTAGCGTTAACTCTCATCATCATGTGCTTGAATTAATTCTTGAGTCACTTACTGATTGGTTGACTTTCCATTAACTCTTTCCTTCAATTCATTTTGCATAGCAATTGACAAATGAATATCTTTATGGTGCTGATTATGCCATTCTCACGCTCAGATATTTTCGGTGATGTCCGATGCCCTGCCAAATTAAATTCAAGACATTGGCCTGATTTTCAAAACACTTCCCAAATTGTCTCCTACCATGTTTTCCAGCCTCACATCCAACCATTTTATGAAATGTAGCACTCATTACATACTCACATATGCTTCTCTTGAGGTCTTTGTTCATACAGAACCTTGCCTGAAATCTGAAATGCCCTCTCGCAGCCATTTCCACTTTCTCAATTCTTATTTCTCCTTTAAGGTCTGGTTCAAATGCTTCCTCCCCTAGGAAATTTTCTGATAAGTCCAACCAGGATTGATCTTTCCCTTTCAGAACACTTAAGTTTTATATTCATTACTAGAAGCATCATATACAGCCTTACATTGGCACTGGTTTTTGGTAAACATGTCCCAACTAGCATACAGGAACAGGGGTGGTCAAACTGTTCCTTAAAGGAGCAGTTATTAAATATGTTAGGCTTGTGTGCCAGGTGGTTTCTGTCACAACTTTTTACATTTGCCCTTGTGGTGTGAAAGCTTTCATAGACATGCAAACAAATGGGCATGGCTGTTTTCCAATAAAACTTTATCTCCAAAAAGAGTTGACCAGTCAAATGCTATAGTTTGCCAATCCTTGACTAGACAATCAGCTCCTGAGGGGCTGAGATTTTGCTATAAGTGTTTGAATCCTACTGCTACCACTACTACTAAGTGTTTATACCATATTCTAGGCCAGACACTGTGTAAGTGCTTTTATGCATATTATTTATGATCATTGCAGTGACCTTACAAAGTAAGCATTGTTATATTTCATTTGCAGATGAGGAAATTGAGATGCTTATCATAAATTGTAATTATTATTTTTATGTATTTATTTATATACTTGTAATTGTATCTTTCTCTGAAACATGAATTCTGAAAGCAACAGAGAGCAAGTCTGTCTCATTTGCTATTGGCCGGGCATGGAGTAAATATTCAATAATTGTTTATTTAATAAATTAATGAATGTATTAAGCACAGAGGTGTTAACTACTTTGTCTAGGGTCACACAGCCAGTAAGTAATAAAGCAGGAGCTCAGATTCTTATTTCATCATTCTTTCATTTTTTCCAGAAAATATTTCTTGAGAGCCTACCATGTGCCATGGGCTGTGAATCTTCCATCACACAAAATTGCCAATCATAATGTGTATAATAACCTACACTTACAGAACATTTACTATGTGCTAGGTTCTATTCTGATTTCTTTTTATATAGCAACTTATTAACAACTCTGTACAGTTGGTATTATTTTTACTTCTACAGATTTAGGCAAATTTTAGGAACAAAGAAATTAAGCAACTCACCCAAGGTGAAACATCTAATAAATGGCATAATCCAGTACTTTTAACCATACTCTATAGTCTTGATAGTGTCTAAATACTGATAAATATTTCTTTTTTCCTTACCTCTTCTCCTGTAATTGTTAAGCATTTCTATTTTATAATGAAAATACCCTACTTATTTTTTTTTTATCACTCATAGGGTTGCTATGAGTCAGAGTTGACTAACTGGCCGTGGGCCTTTTGGTTTTACTTATCATTAGAAGCCCTGGTGGCGCAGTGGTTCAGAGCTACAGCTGCTAACCAAAAGGTCGGCAGTTCAATCCAATCCACCAGCCACTCCTTGAAAACCCTATGGGGCAGTTCCACTTTGTCTTACAGGGTCGCTATGAGTAGGAATCAACTCAACGGTAATGTTGGTATTGTTGTTGTTACTTATCACTAAGATCCAGGTTTCTAAAGGACCACTTCTCCCTGAAGTTCAGCCTTAGTTCTAGTCAGGCAATTTTCCTATGAGCACATCATCTCATTTTCACCTTTTCATTTGCTCAAACTGTTTTTCCACCTTGGAATTTCTTCTATTCCCTCTACAGCACTCTAAACTCACTCAGGGAGGGAACCTTTAATAAAAATTTGTTAAAGTTTAATAACACTATCTTCTAAGAGGTAGAAAATATTCACTTAACTTCTAAACTATGCCTTGAACTTAGTAACTAATATTGCTAGAATGAATAAGCCTATAGGCCATATTCCCTAACGAATGAATAGTTTCTTTTATAAGGATAAGCACAAAGCTGGTTCCTACAAGGCAGAGGCTAAAGATGTCCCAATGTCCAACTTTCCACAACTGCTGTCCTACTTCATCATCTCTAACATCAACTACACCTCCTCCCCCCAGTACTTTCCCTCCCACATTTGAGTTCCATAATTCACTGCAACATCTCACAGAACTCACAAACCATATCTCAAGGAAATGGGCTCATGTGGTTGCAGAGGCTGGCAAGCCCCAAATATGTGGGTCAGGCATCAGTCTGGAAGTTACTCTTGATCCACATTGCTGCAGGGGCTGACGAACCCAAACTAGCAGGTCAGATGACAGGCTGCTGGCCCATGGAGCTGCAGATGCTGGCAAATCCCAGAATCAGCAAATCAGACAGCAAGCTGCTGGTTCAAGTCCCAAGAACTGGAGGTCAGACAGTGATGAGCCAGATTCAGGATCCAGATGCAGAGAGAGACAGCCCCACTAGAGTACAGACATACATACAGTGGATGCAGGCCACACCACAGGGGAGGGCACAACTTGAATAAGAGTGGGACTTGAATCATACCTTCTAGTAAGGTGGTGACTCAAGATACATCCTGAATCCTGCCTCATTAACACAACCATAGGTATAGAGACTAGTATTCACAACACATCACAAAATGGAGGATAATTATATCAAATCACAAAGTGGAGGGCAACCACGTAATACCGGGAATCATGGCCTAGCCAAGATGACACATAACCCCAACCATCACAGGTTTCATATACCTTATTTGCATAGTTCCACTAAATCATAGTGTGTGAGTCACAAAGACTATGGCTAGAAGGGCCATATTAAGTACTTCATTGTGCCACACCTAAATATTTGACATCCTACATCAATGTTCCATTTCACATACTGATGAACTAGCAATACAAATAATGTTCTGCTTTCAAGAAATTTTGTCTTTTTATGCATGATCTGTCAAGTTGCTCATTGGTGATATATTAATCGCCTTTTGCCTTCTATTCCAGTTATTTAAATATATCATTTCTCCATTTCCAGCCTGTGATTTGGTTAAGAGGAGGAGTTCTGACTGATCCATGGCGGTAGTTTGCATACAGAGCACTCAGTAGACATTTGTGACATGAATATGTGAATGGATGGATGGGTCAAGATAAGCCTGAACATACATGCATCTCTTTTACCTTCCTTTAATTGGAAATCATGTTACTTTTCCTCCTAAATGCATATCAAGCCTTTTTTCCAGTCCTTATTTCATTACAAGGGCTTTATTTTAGGTCCCCAAAGCCTTTCACTAACAAGCCCTGGTGGGACAATCATTAAGCACTTGGCTGTTAATTGAAAGATAGGTGGTTTGAACACAACAGCTGCTCAGAGGGTGAAAAGACCTGCTGATTTGCTCCCATAAAGATTTCAGCCTAGGAAACCCTATGGGGCAGTTCTACTCTGCCCTATAGGATCACTGTGAGTCAGAATAGACAGCACACAACAACAACAGAAGTTTTATTAGGAGTCCCTGGATGGTGCAAACTGTTAAGAGCTCAACTACTAGCTGAAATGTTGGCAGTTCAAATCCACACAGAGGTACCTCAGAAGATAGGCCTGATGATCTGCCTCTAAAAGATCACAGCCTTGAACACCCTGTGGAGCAGTTCTACTCTGCACACATGGGATCACCATGAGTTAGAACTGGCTCATCTTGGTGGCAACCAACAACAACAAAGCCTTTCGCTAACATTTTTGGAAGCGTTCTAAGCCTGGCCTCCTTTTTATCTAGTCTTACCAAAGTTCTCAGTATATACTCCTCTTTGCTACCAGAGTGATATTTTTCAACTGGGGATTTGTTTTCAATCATGTATTATATACCCTTTAGTGTCTTCCTATCACCTATACTATAAATGCAGGTCAAAGCCTCTTAGCAAAGCATATAAACATCTCTTGCCCAACTGCCCTGGCTCATTTCTCCCTACTGGACACAGGCACTCTACTCCAGTCACACTGTGTGCAGGACTTGCAGTTTCTGGAAGACACATGCTCTTTCTTCCCTCCATAACTGTATACGCATACTTCCTTCTGTGTGGAAGACCCCTTTCTTTTTGTGGAATGCCCTTTTCCACCAATGTGGGACGTTTCTTTGACATTCAAGTCTCAATTTAAATGTCACCTACTTTGTGAGCCTTTTTCAATGTTATAAAGTGAAATTAGTGTCGTTTCCTCTGCTCCTGTAGTTTTTCTTCTGAATATCTTCAAATTTATTGAAATTATTTGTTTATATATCTATCTTTTCCATTAAGGGGTCCCGAGGTAACATAAAGGGTTAATGAACTCAGCCGCTAACTGGACGGTTGGAAGTTTGAGTGGACCCAGAGGCACCGGGGAAGAAAGGCCTGGCAATCTACTTCCAAAAAATCGGCCAATGATAACCCTATGGAGCACAGTACTACTTTGACACATATAGGGTCACCATGAGTCAGAGTCAACTAAAAAACAACTGGTTATTAGCTTTTCCACTAAACTTGAAATTTTTGAAGGAGGCAACCAATCTTTATTCATAAACATCTCCAGCCCTTACCACAGAACCTGTCATATAGTAGGCCCACAGAAGATACTTTTCAACGAATGACTCAGTCAATCAGTAAGTCTATGTTGACATTAAAGCAGTTAAATTTTGTGCTTAGAAACAAGGATCTTTCAAAATAAAATTTTGGTAATATAGATAAAAAGATTTTGAGTATGTTGTTGTTGTAAGATGCTGTTGAGTCAGTTCCAACTCAGTGACCCTATGTACAACAGAACAAAATACTGCCCGGCCCTGTTCCATCTTCACAATCCTTGCTATGATTGTGCCCATTTTTACAGCCACTGTGTAAACCCATCTCATCAAGGGCCTTCCTCTTTTTCACTGACTGTCTCTACCTTACCAAGCATGACATGCTTCTCCAGGGACTGGTCCCTCCAGATAACAAGTCCACAGTTTGTGAGATAAAGTCTCGCCATCCTTGCTTCCAAGGAGCACTCTGGCTGTATGTCATCCAAGACAGACTTGTTCGTTCTTCTGGCAGCTCATGGTATATTCAATATTCTTTGCCAACTCTGTAATTCAAAGGTATCAATTCTTAGGTATTCCTTATTCATTGTCCAACTTTCACATACATATGAAGCTAAACAAATAATTTTATTTTATAAAGATTGCCACAAAGCTGGTTCCTATGAGGTGGAGGTTAAAGACGTTTCAAATGTCCAACTTTTCCAAGCTGCTGTTCCGCTCCATCATCTCTGACATCAACTACTCTCTCTCCCCTCAGTACTCTCCCTCCTGTCTTTGGGTTCCCTAATTTGCTGCAATAGCTCACAGAACTCACAAACTGTAAAAAAGGAAAGGGTTCACATGGTTGTGGAGGCTGGCAAGTCCCAAATTCATGGGTCAGGTGAAGGCTTCTCCTGACCCATGTGGCTACACGACCTGATGAACCCAAACTGGCAGTTCAGACCACAGGCTGCTGGCTCACAAGGCTGCAAAAGCTGGCAAATCAGGTCACATGATAGGCCACTGGTCCGAGGGGCTGTGGAGGTCACCAAATCCCAGAATTGGGGGGGTCAATTGATCATGAAGCAGTTGCGATCCAGGTGCAGAGAGAAAGAGAGCCTTGCCACGACACACACACATATCTTAGATGCAAGCCACACCCAAGGAAAGGGTGTAATTTTAGTAAGGCTGGGGCTTGAGTCATGCCCTCCTGTAAGGCTGCTACCCAAGATACACCTTATACCAATCTCGCCTAATCAACATGTAGAAGCCTGGATCCACAATACATAAAATGGAGGACAACCACACAATAGTGGGAATCATGGCCTAGCCAAGTTGACACACAATCCCATCCTTCACAGCTTCCATATACCTTATATTTGCATAGTCCTACTCAATCATTGTGTGTGAGTCACAAAGACTATGGCTAGAAGGGCTATATCAAGTAATTCATTGCACTGCAGTTGTTATGTTGTTGTTAGGTACCACCCAGTTGGTTCAGACTCATAGCAACTCTATGCATAACAGAAGGAAACACTGCCCGGTCCTTCACCATGCTCACAATTGTTGCTATACTTGAGCCCATTGTTGCAGCCACTGTGTCAATCCACTTCATTGAGGGTCTTCCTCTTTTTCACCGACCCTTAACTTTACCAAGCATGATGTCCTTCTCCAGGGATGGATAACTCCTGGCGACAGGTTAAAAGTATGTGAAATGCAGTCTGTCCATCCTTGCTTAAGGAACTTTCTGGTTGTACTTCTTCTAAGACAGATTTGTTCATTCTTTTGGCAGTCCATGGTATATTCAATATTTTTCACCAACACCATAATTCAAAGGCACCAGTTCTTCAGTCTTCTTTATTCATTGCCCAGCTTTCACAGGCATGCGAAACCACTGACAACACCACGGCTTGGGCCACATGTACCTTAGTCCTCAGGGAGACATCTTTGCTTTTCAACACTTTAAAGAGGTCTCTTGCAGCAGATTTGCCAAACGCAATGCGTCTTTTGATTTCTTGACTGCTGCTGCCATAGCTGTTGATTGTGGAACCAAGTAAAATGAAATCCTTCACAACTTCAAACTTTTTTCCGTTTATCATGATATTGCTTATTGGTCCACTTGTAAGGATTTTTGTTTTCTTTATGTTAAGGTGTAATCCATACTGAAGGCTGTGGTCATTGATCTTCATCAGTCAGTAAATGCTTCAAGTCATATTCACTTTCAGCAAGCAAGGTTGCGTCATCTGCATAATGAAGGTTGTTAATGAGTCTTCCTCTGATCCTGATGCCCCGTTCTTCTTCATACAGGCCAAGTTCTCCAATTATTTGTTCAGCGTACAGATTGAATAGGTATCGTGAAAGGATACAACTCTCATGCACAGTTTTCCTGACTTTAAACCAATTAGTATCCCCTCGTTCTGTTTAAACTAATGCCTCTTGATCCACGTACAGGTTCCTCATAAGCACAGTTAGGTGTTCTGGAATTCCCATTCTCTGCAATATTATCCATAATTTATTATGATCCACACAGTCAAATTCCTTAGCATAGTCAATAAAGCACTGGTAAACATCTTTCTGATATTTTCTGCTTTCAGCCAGGATCCATCTGACATCAGCAATGATATATCTGGTCCTTGTCTTCTTCTGAATCTGGCTTGAATTTCTGTCAGTTCCCTGTTGATGTGCTATTGCAACTACTTTTGAATGATCTTCAGCAAAATTTTGCTTGCGTGTGATATTAACGATATTGGTCGATAATTTCCTCATTTGGTTGGATCACCTTTCATGGGAATAGGCATAAATATGGATCTCTTTCAGTGGGTTTGCCAGGTAGCTGTCTTCCAAATTTCTTGGCATAGACGAGTAAGCACTTTCAGAGCTGCATCCGTTTATTGAAACTCCTCAGTTGGTATTCCCTCAATTCCCAGAGCCTTGTTTTTTTTTTTTGCCAATGCCTTCAGTGCAGCTTGGACTTCTTCCTTCAGTACCATCAGTTCCTGAGCATATGTTACCTCCTCAAATGGTTGAAGATCAACAAATTCTTTTTGGTATAGTGACTGTGTGTATTCCTTCCAACTCCTTTTGCTGTTTCCTGTGTCTTTTAATATTTTCCCCATAGAATCCTTCACTATTGCAACTTGAGGCTTGAATTTTTGCTTTAGTCCTTTCAGCTTGAGAAATGCTGAGCGAGTTCTTCCCTTTTGGTTTTGTATCTCCAGGTCTTTGCACATGTCACTATAATACTTTACTGTGTCTTCTTGAGCCATCCTTTTAACTCTTCTGTTCAGCCCTTTCACTTCATCATTTTTTCCTTCTGCTTTAGCTACTCAGTGTTCAAGAGCAAATTTCAGAGTTTGTTCTGACACCCATTTAGGCCTTTTCTTTCTCTCCTGTCTTTTTAATGACCTCTTGCTTTCTTCATCTATGATGTCTTTGATGTCATTCTACAACTCGTCTAGTCTTCAGTCATTAGTGTTGAACGCGTCAAATCTATTCTTGAGGTGGTCTCTAAATTCAGGTGGGATATGCTCAAGGTTGTACTTTGGCTCTCATGAACTTGTTTTAATTTTCTTAAGTTTCCTCTTGAACTTGCATACAAGTAATTGAAGGTCGGATCTGAAGTCAGCCCCTGGCCTTGTTCTGACTGATGATATTGAGCTTTTCCATTGTCTGTTTCCACAGATGTAGTCGATTTGAATCCTATGTGTTCCACCTGGTGAGGTCCACATGTATAGTCACGATTTGTGTTGAAGAAAAAAGGTAGTAGCATTGCAAAGGCAATTGAAAATATCATGGCTTGTATCAGGCACATCTTAGTCATCAAAGTGACATCTTTGATTTTCAATACTTTAAAAAGGTCTTTTGCAGCAGTTTTACCCAACGCAATACATCGTTTGATTTCTTGACTACTGCATCCATGGGTGTTAATTATGGATCCAAGTAAAATGAAATCCTTGACAGCGTCAGTCTTTTCTCTGTTCATCATGATGTTGCTTATTGGTCCAGTTGAGAAGATTTTTGTGTTCTTTATGTAGAGGTGCAGTGGTTAGTATCTATGGCTGCTAACCAAAATGTCGGCAGTTCCAATCCATTAGGCACTCCTTGGAAACTCTATGTGGCAGTTCTACTCTGTCTTTTAGGGTTGCTAGGAGTTGGAATTGACTCCGCGACAACAGGTTTGGTTTTTTTGGTTTTTTAATCCATACTGAAGGTTGTAGTCTTTGATCTTTGTCAGTAAGTGCTTCAAATCCTCTTCAATTTCAGTAAACATGGTCGTGCCATCTGCATAAAGCAGGTTGAGTCTTCCACAAATCCTGAAGCTATGTTCTTCTTCATAAAGTTCAGCTTCTCAGATTATTTGCTCAGCAAACAGATTGAGTAAATATGGTGGATGTGTACAATTCTGACACACACTTTTTCTGATTTTAAACCATTCAGTGTTCCCTTGTTCTGTTGGAGCTACAAGGTCTCTTGGTCTATGTTGAGGCTCCTTATGAGCACAATTAAGTGTTTTGCAATTCCCATTCTTTGCAACGTTATCTGTAATTTATTTTGATCAACCCAGTCAAATGCCTTTGCATAGTCAATGAAACACAGGTAAACATCTTTCAGCCAAGAGCCATCTGACATCAGCAATGATACCGCTCATTCTATGTCCTCTTTTGAATCCAACTTGAATTTATGGCAGTTCCCTGTTGATGTATTACTGTAATCATTACTGAATTATCTTCAGCAAAATTTTACTTGCGTGTGATATTAATGATATTGTTCGATAATTTCTGTATTCTGTTGGATCATGTTTCTTTTGAATGGCCACAAATATGGATCTCTTTCAGTCGGTTGGCCAGGTAGCTGGCTTCCAAATTTCTTGGCATAGACCAGTGAGCATCTCCAGTACTGCAATCCATTTATTGAAACATCTCAATTGATATTCTGTCAATTCTTGGAGCCTTGTTTTTTGCCAATGCCTTCAGTGCAGCTTGAACTTCTTCCTTTAATTTCATTGGTTCTTGATCATATGCTACCTCCTGAAATGGTTGAAGGTCAACCAATTCTTTGGTATAGTGACTTTGCATTCCTTTCATCTTCTTTTGATACTTTCTGCATCGTTTAATATCTTCCCCATAGAATCCTTCGGTATTGCAACTTGAGGCTTGAATTTTTTCAGATTCTTTAAGCTTGGGAAATACCAATCATGTCCTTCCCTTTTGATTTTCTAACTCCAGGTCTTTGCACATTTCATTATAATACTTTACTTTGTCTTCTTGAACTGCCCTTTGAAATTTTCTGTTCAGCTCTTTTATTTCATCATTTCTTCCTTTTGCTGTAGCTACTTGACGTTCAAGGGCAAGTTTCGGAGCCTTTTTTGACATCCATTTTTCTCTCTCCTTCTTTATTTTCTGTCTTTTTAATGACCTTTTGCTTTCTTCATACGTGAATTCCTTGATGTCATCCCACAACTTGTCTGATCTTCAGTTATTAGTATTCAATGTGTCAAGTCTCTTACTGAGATGATCGTCAAATTCAGATGGAAAATACTCAAGGTTGTGTTTTGGCTCTCGTGCATTTGTTCTAATTTTCTTCAGCTTCAACTTGAACTTGCATAGGCGCAATTGATGCTCTGGTTCACAGCTAGCCCCTGGCCTTGTTTGGACTGATGATATTGAGATTTTCCATCGTCTTTTTCCATGGATTTAGTTGATTTGATTCCTGTGTATTCCATTTGGCAAGGTCTATATGTATAGCTGCCATTTATGTTGTTGAAAAAAAAAAAGGGGCTTGCAATGAATAAGTCATTGGTCTCACAAAATTCTGTCATATGACTTCAGGTGTTCTTTCTATCACCAAGGCCATATTTTCCAACTACTGATCTTTCTTCTTTGTTTCCAACTTTTGCATTACAGTCACTAGTAATTATCAATGCATCTTGTAGAATGTTTAATCAACTTCAGAATGCAGAAGCTGGTAAAAATCTTCAGTTTCCTCATCTTTGGCATTAGTGGTTTGTGCGTAAATTTGAATAATAGTCTTATTAATTGGCCTTCCTTGTAGGCATATGGGTATTAGCCTATCACTAACAGCATTTTACTTCAGGATAGGTCTTCAAATGTTCTTTTTTTAATAATGAATGTGATGCCATTCCTCTTCAATTTGTCATTCCCAGCATGGTAGACCATATGAATGCCTGATTCGGAATGGTCAATAGCAGTCCACTTCAGCTCACTAATGCCTAGGATATCACTCTTTACTTGTTCTACTTAACTTTTGATGACTTCTAATTTTCCTAGATTCATACTTCATACATTCCACGTTCTGATTATTAATGGATGATTACAGCTGTTACTACTTCTTACTTTGAATAGTGCCACATCAGCAAATGAAGATCCCAAAAGCTTGGCTCCATCCATGTTATTAAGGTCAACTCTATTTTGAGGAAGCAACTCTTCCCAATCATCTTTTGTGTGCCTTCCAACCTGAGGGGCTCATCTTCTGGTACCATATCAGACAACGTTCCGCTGTTATTCATAAGACTTTCACTGGCCAATTTTTTCAGAAGTAGATGGCCAGATGCTTCTTCATAGTCTGTGCTAGCCTGAAAGCTCTCCTGAAACCTACTTTTGAGTATAATAGTATTTAAAATCATGTTACGTGGTTATATATTCATATCCTTATACTTTATCCGTCAAACTGTCACAAATAGGATTAAATTTCTCTAGCAAACAGTATCTGGCAACTAAAAATAGACAACCTGCCAATTGAGCTGTAAGAAGTTTCTGATTCAAAAGGGATATATAAAGGAAACCACATAACTTTTTGGTGGCTACAGTATTAAAATTAATTATATAGTGATATTAAGTGTACCATGAACATATTCATTTTTCAGAATGATGTTTAATTATTAGTCTCTGGTTTTCTTATTTAATTACTTCTAATTTCAAATTTGGTAAGTATTTACTTTACTGTTAAAGATAATACCAGAAATTTCAATTGAAAAAGATACATTGAAAATTGAAAGCATTCTGTTCCTGTTTCACTAGTGGGGCAGTACAATAGCATTCCAATATACCTTCTAATACCCTCTATATATTCTACCAGGCTTATGTGGGGGAAGCCATAAAACAAGATAATATGGGCTTTTGCCAATCAAACAATGGAATCCTCTGGCTTAGTTAATTGCCTGAAAGTCACTTGAATTTTAGGCATCTCTAGTTTTCTCGGAGCAACAAGTTGAATCAGGAGAAGTCTTAGGAGACTGCCATATTATCAACCTTCTCAGCTTGGAAAGTGTTTCTTAATGGCATAAGTAAAAGATAGCAAGATACTAATCTTGGCAAGGCTGCCTTTCCTCAAGTTACTCTAGGACCTGTTTACAGTCCAAAATACCTTGGCTCAGACAGTGGGGTGAGATAGTTCATGCTGATGCAGAATCAGAGTTTTCCAAGGAAAACTATGATGCTTGAGCAAAAAAAAAAAAAAAAGCAGTCATATTAAAAAACAAAACAGGAATGAGTAGTGAGGAAAGTTAATTTTCCTAACAACTAGTAAGTGCTGTAGGCAAAATAATGTTTAGAGCTTAGAAAAGACTTATTTATCTACTAGATGCTCAATCCCCCATGTGTGTGTCAGCTTGTCATACTGTGGGGGCTTGTGTGTTGCTGTGATGCTGGAAGCTATGCCACCGGTATTCAGATATTAGCAGGGTCACCCACGGAGAACAGGTCTCAGCTGAGCTTCCAGACTAAGACAGGCTAGGAAGAAGGACCTGGCAGTCTACTTCTGAAAAGCATTAGCCAGTGAAAACCTTATGAATAGCAGCAGAACATTGTCTGATATAGTGCTGGAAGATGAGACCCCCCCAGGTTGGAAGGCACTCAAAAGATGACTGGCGAAGAGCTGCCTTCTCAAAGTAGAGTCGGCCTTAATGCAGTGGATGGAATAAAGCTTTCAGGACCTTCATTTGCTGATGTGGTACGACTCAAAATGAGAAGAAACAGCTGCAAACATCCATTAATAATTGGAACCTGGAATGTATGAAGTATGAATCTAGGAAAATTGGAAATCGTCAAAAATGAAATGGAACACATAAACATCAATAACCTCAGCATTAGTGAGCTGAAATGGACTGGTGTTGGCCATTTCGAATCGGACAATCATATAGTCGGTTATGCTGGGAATGACAACTCGAAGAGGAATGGTGTTGCATTCATCTCAAAAAGAATGTTTCAAGATCTATCCTGAAGTACAACGCTGTCAGTGACAGGATAATATTCATACGCCTACAAGGAAGACCAGTTAATACGACTATTATTCCAATTTACACACCAACCACTAGGGCCAAAGACGAAGAAATAGAAGATTTTTAATCAGCTGCTGCAGTCTGAAATTGACCGAACATGCAATCAAGATGCATTGATAATTACTAGTGATTGGAATGTGGAAGTTGGCAACAAAGAAGGATCAGTAGTTAGAAAATACGGCCTTGGTGATAGAAACATTGCCGGAGATTTAATGACAGAATTTTGCAAGACGAACAACTTCTTCATTGCAAATACCATCTTTCACCAACATAAATGGTGACTAGACACATGGGCCTCACCAGATGGAACACAGAGAAATCAAATTGACAGAGATCAAATTGACTACATCTATGGAAAGAGATGATGGAAAAGCTCAATTTCATCAGTCAGAACAAGGCCAGGGACCGACTGAATTTGCTCATATGCAAGTTCAAGCTGAAACTAAAGAAAATCATAGCAAGTCCACGAGAGCCAAAATATGACCTTGGGTATATCCCACCTGAATTTAGAGACCATCTCAGGAATAGATTTGACACATTAACACTAGTGAACACAGACCAGACGAGTTGTGGAATGACATCAAGGACATCATCCATGAAGAAAGCAAGAGGTCATTGAAAAGACAGGAAAGAAAGAAAAGACCAAGATGGATGTCAGAGGAGACTCTGAAACTTGCTCTTGAGCGTTGAGCAGCTAAAGCAAAAGGAAGAATTGATGAAGTAAAAGAACTGAAGAGAAGATTTCAAAGGGCCTCTCGAGAAGACAAAATAAAGTATTATAATGACATGTGCAAAGAGCTGGAGATGGAAAACCAAAAGGGAAGAACACGCTTGGCATTTCTCAAGCTGAAAGAACTGAAGAAAGAATTCAAGCCTCGAGTTGCAATAGTGAAGGATTCCATGGGGAAGATATTAAACGACGCAGGAAGCATCAAAAGAAGATGGAAGGAATACACAGAGTCATTATACCAAAAAGAATTAGTTGATATTCAACCATTTTAAGAGGTGGCATATGATCAGGAACCCATGGTGCTAAAGGAAGAAGTTCAAGCTGCACTGAAGGCATTGGCGAAACCCAAGGCTACAGGAATTGATGGAATATCAACTGAGATATTTCAACAAACAGATGCAGTGCTGGAGGTGCTCACTCATCTATGCCAAGAAATATGGAAGACAGCTTCCTGGCCAACTGACTGGAAGAGATCCATATTTATGCCTATTCCCAAGAAAGGTGATCCAACCGAATGTGGAAATTATAGAACAATATCATTAATATCACACACAAGCAAAATTCTGCTGAAGATCATTTAAAAACAGCTGCAGCCGTATATTGACAGGGAACTGCCAGAAATTCAGGCCGGTTTCAGAAGAGAACGTGGAACCCAGGATATCATTTCCGATGTCAGATGGATCCTGGCTGAAAGCAGAGAATACCAGAAGGATGTTTACCTGTGTTTTATTGATTATGCAAAGGCATTCGACTGTGTGGATCATAACAAACTATGGATAACACTGCGAAGAATGGGAATTCCAGAACACTTAATTGTGCTCATGAGGAACCTTACATAGATCAAGAGGCAGTTGTTCGGACAGAACAAGGGGATACTGATTGGTTTAAAGTCAGGAAAGGTGTGTGTCAGGGTTGTATTCTTTCACCATACCTATTTAATCTGTTTGCTGAACAAATATTATGAAAAGTTGGACTATATGAAGAAGAATGGGGCATCAAGATTGGAGAAAGACTCATTAACAACCTGCGTTACACAGAGGACACAACCTTGCTTGCTGAAAGTGAAGAAGACTTGAAGCACTTACTAATGAAGATCAAAGACCATAGCCTTCAGTATGGATTACACCTCAACATAAAGAAAACAAAAATCCTCACAACTGGACCAATGAGCAACATCATGATAAATTGAGAAAAGATTGAAGTTGTCAAGGATTTCATTTTACTTGGATCCACAATCAACAGCCATGGAAGCAGCAGTCAAGAAATCAAAAGACGCATTTCATTGGGCAAATCTGCTGCAAAGCACCTCTTTAAAGTGTTGAAGAGCAAAGATGTCACCCTGAAGACTAAGGTGCGCCTGACCCAAGCCATGTTATTTTCAATTGCATCGTATGCATGTGAAAGCTGGACAATGAATAAGGAAGACCGAAGAAGAGTTGACGCCTTTGAATTGTAGTGTTGGCAAAGAATATTGAATATACCATGGACTGCCAAAAGAATGAACAAATCTGTCTTAGAAGAAGTACAACCAGAATGTTCCTTAGAAGCAAGGATGGCGAGACTGCGTCTTACATACTTTGGACAAGTTGTCAGGAGGGATCAATTCCTGGAGAAGGACATCATACTTGGAAGAGTACACGGTCAGCAGAAAAGAGGAAGACCCTCAAGGAGGTGGATTGATACAGTGGCTGCACCAATGAGGTCAAGCATAACAACAATTGTAAGAATGGGGGAGGACGGGGCAGTGTTTCTTCTGTTGTGCATAGGGTCGCTATGAGTTGGAGCCAACTCGACGGCACCTAACAACAACAACAGCAACAGATGCTCAATAAACACTTGTTGAATAAATGCAGGAATGAATGAATAGTACAATTCAAGACCTAGACATCCCTTGAAATAAAGCACTGTAAAAAGAAGAAGAAAGAAGAGGAGGAGGAGAAAAAAGAAGGAAGGCAAAAAGGAAGAAGATAACAATGACTTCAATTGTTTACACGGCAGTCATCAGTGAAGCATCTCACAACTTTTAACATAAATACTCATGAAGACCCTTCCAAAAAGAAAAGACATTTAGAATAAAATAGGACTTATGTGGAATGTATCAAGAAAATATGGGAAGTATTATTGCAAGAGATAAAAATAATTCTGGAGTCAGGTACCAACTGGTAGTCTACAGATACTTTACTTCATGAAAGAAAGTCTCTCTGCCTAAAATAAGATAGGAAGATAATTAATCTCTCTGCTACGGTCTACCTCTTTGATCAGAGAACCTAAGGTATGTACAAACCACAACATTCAGCAGCTATCCTCCATTGGGAAAAGGCCATAAGATCCAGGATGGCTAAGTCTACTTATTTAAATTTTTTTTTATTGCGTTGACAATGCCTAGAACAGTGCCTAGTTCTCAGGATGTATTCCATAATTATAGTTTGAATGAATGAGTTGTCGAATAACATTTTTTTAGCATTATTTCTCCAATCCCACCTACTACTCCTTTCCTGTTCCTTCTCATCCAATCTTTTCTAGTGATTTAGATACTTGTAACCTCCAAGGAAATAAGACATTGCTTTCTGAGAAACACAGTCCCACCAAAGAAATAGGAAGAACCATGATATTAGCATAAACCCTTTGCTGTTGAGGTGTTTCTGACTCATAACAAAACAATGAGACAGAGTAGAACTGCCCTGTATGGTTTCCACGGCTGTAACTTTTCTTCTTTTTCAGTTCAAAAGCAGCCACAGTTTTATTAACTGACCAGATTACAAAAATAATCATGGTAGACATCTTAGTTCATCCTCTAATAAGACTGTTGATCTGGTATTCCCTGTTGCCAGCATCTCCAGCTTTTACAAAATGGGTTGTCTTTTTCTTCATTCCACCTTGTGGAGAAGATAATTTGAAGGGCCACAGGAAGCTGTTTGCTTCTTTGAAGCATTTCCCAAAATTATAGATCTCATGAACCAGGTCCTCCATGCAGATAATGCCATATTTACCAAGAGATGGTGTAATCAAAGTGTCATCTGTCAGGGCAATTTGCTTCCTATTGATCTTGCCATAATCACTCTTATGCATCAGTTCATTCAGTGACTTCAGGTTTGAGTACCCCCACGCAATATATGGTTCCACAATTCTCAGCATGTTAATTGAAGCCTTGTTAAGCTTAACAACGGTGTTATCGAAGAGCTGGTGAAGGCGAAGAAGCTGCAACACCTTTCCAACCTTTGGGCTCACACCATTGATACTTCTGATCCTGATAACAAATGCCAACTTGAGTTCTGCAGGTACATAGAAGTCAGCTTTTCTTGCCATCTTAGCCATTTGAATCTCAGTCCTGTAGATTTGCCTATATTCCTTGTCGTAGTGCTTAGCTTTTTCATAGATAAGCTTCCTCCTTGCCTTTTGAAGTACTTTTGGGCAAACTTCTTTCTCACACACTTGATCTTTGGCTCTGTGAAGTTCCTTTGCTTTTTTTTTTTAAGGGTTTCTGGCATAGCAGGAACCTTCTTTTTCTTCTCTATAGCATCCTCCTTGGTTCCAACTGGAAAAAGAGCCCAAGGCTGTAACTTTTATGGAAGCAGACTGCCACATCTTTCTTCCATGGAGCTGCTGGTGGGTTTGAACCTCCGATGTTTCGGTTAGTAGCTGAGCATATAACCACTATGCCACTAGGGCTCCTTGATATTAGTATAAATTAGATAATATAGTTTCTTTTTAATACTCTGTCAATTTGCTGACAGAAAACCAGGCAAAAATGGCTGGGAGAATATCCAGTTTGGGGACAGAAGGGCTATGTCCAATGAATGCCAATTAGATTCTGGAAATTTTACCCAGGGATATGCACACTCACCTGTCATTTAACTGGTTCCAGTGGGGTGGAAAGCCCGGATTTGTAGCCTTTGGTTCTTTCCACAGTATATTTTAAGACCATATGATTTAATGCAGAGTTGCAGAGCTGGCTCTAGTACTTATTGCCTCCAGGTATAGATCTGAGATTCAACCTGAACTTAAGTGATCATTGAGCGGGCCAAAATCAATCTACCCATTCTATATATTTGCAAATGATGAGCCTGGATCCCGTTCTATTCTTCAGGGAGGAATAAGCATAAAGATGAAAAATAATCTGCAGGCTGTGAATAATGAAGGATAGAAAGATACCAGAAAAGGGGAAGGAAAATTTATTCTGAAAACAGAAAGATTATACCTGTAAAAGAGGTCTAATATAAGTTCCTTAAAGAAAACATTCCTTATGCCTCAATAAGAAAAAAATAAATTTAAATGAATAAATAAAACATTCATGACTATTTGCTAAGGACTATACAGGCACTTGGAGCCCTGATAGCTCGGTGGTTAAGTGTTCGGCTGCTAATCAAAAGCTCAGCAGTTTGAATCCACCAGCCACTCCTTGGAAATCTTATGCGGCAGTTCTATTCTGTCCTATAGGATCACTATGAGTCAGAATCAACTTGATGGCAACGGGTTTGGTTGATTTATACAATTACTTAATTTACTCTACATCTATTAATTTATTATAGTATTTTTTCTTCCTTGTAGTTTATTTAAATGTGAAAATGCTGAGTCTATGGCAAATGGAATTCCTTGAAAGCAGAAGAAAATTTAATGCAGTAGTTTATTCCACAACTATTCATTGTTTGTCAGCTCCATGGATTCCCTATAGCCTACCACTCAGTCAACTTTATTGCACGGTGGCACTGAGAAAATATTTGTGGAATAAGCTGAGTTGTTTCAGGGTTCTCTGCAGTCCTGTAAGTTTCCCAATTTCCGGCCTGACTCAGTCCCTTGTGCCTCACGTATTCTCATGTAACACTTGTCTCCCCAACTCACATGGAATTTATTTATTTTCATGTATCTTCTAATTGTTTTGGATATAAAAAATCCATATCCAAAGTAAGAAAGCTTCTTCTCCGTAGAGACTGAGTCTTATGTGTCTTTAGAACCCAGCCCAGGGCTGTATACACAAAGAATTTTTGATGACTCGATAACTTTTTCATATTATGAGTCGGAATCGACTCAATGGCAACAGATTTTTTTTTTTTTTTGGTGGATTCCAAAAGAAGCCCAGCTGGCGAAGTGGTTAAGTGCTTGGCTGTTGAGTCCAAAAAGCCAGTGGCTTAAACCTACCAGCTGCTCCACAGGAGAAAGATGTGGTAGTCTATTTCTGTAAAGATTATGGCTTTGGAAACCCTATGGGACAGTTCTACTCTGTTCTATAGGGTGGCTATGAGTCAGAATCAACTTAACGGCAACAGGTTTGAGCAGGTAGATTCCAGCAGACAGATTAGATTCTCAACAAGCATTGGTTGCATTTAATGGAATGAATTTGTTAAAATCTTAAATAATTCTTCATTCAATTTCTTTACGCAGTTACAAAATTTATCTGAAAACTGAATACTTCATTGCTTTTGAATATTGAAGAAGAGCTATATTAATCTGTCCATTCTGAAAAGTATGTCCAAAGTGTATTAATTTTTGGTACACAGAGGTAAGGAGCCCTGGTGGTATGCTAAGTGCTATGGCTGCTAACCAAAAGGTCAGCAGTTCCAATCCACCAGCTGCTACTCTGACCTATGAGGTCGCTATGAGTCAAAATTGACTTGATGGCAATGGGTTGGGTATACAAAGGTAAATGCAGTTTTCCTGACATCATTTGAATTTGGACATAAATCATAACCACATTGCCAAAAGAGGAGAGCAAAAAAGATCACATTAATAAATTATTGAAATAAAGTTGTTAGCCTTTCTGTTGAACATATTTCTATTTTAACAGAAGGTATTCACTGAACATCTTCAAATGTGCTGCATATTAGGGGGAAAAAACCTGATTTTCATAAAATCTTTAAGGCTACAGGTATTCATATGTAGCTGAAATAGAAAAAAAGGTCATTAATCCAAAAATGTAAACAAAGAGAAGTGATGGAACTAAAGCATTTTGGACTTTTCATTAGATAAAAGATACCTTGTAAAGGTAGGTATTCTCAAAGAGCATGTCTCTGCAGTATTTCTTTTAAATTACAAAAAACTGGAAAATGGAAAGGCAAATGTAAATTGACTATAAAAATGAAACTATTGCCATCAAGTTGATTCCGACTCATAGTGACCCTACAGAGACAGGGTAGAACTGCCCTGTAGGGTTTCCAAGGAGCGGCTGGTACATTTGAACTGCCTAACTTTTTGGTTAGCAGCCGAAGTCTTAACCAGCACACCACCAGGGTAAATTGACTGTATGTTACATAATCTATTTTCTTTTCAATTCAATGAATAAAGAAGTAGGCAGGATTCTAGATCGACAATGACACACTTCAATAAATATACCACTCAAGGGTATCTTATATTCTATTAAAGCAGGAAGTATAAAACTACCTTCTCTGTATGTCTTCAATGATTTATTAAATCTCACACATAATGACATAAAATGTGACTTTAGAATACTGTGTCATCACAGTAGCCAGATAAGAAAATTCACTTTCCTCTCTGTTTACAATTGTTGTATATTGGAATGAGCATATTTTTCTTCCTAATTAAATGATTTTTCACTTTATTTTTACATTGTATTCGTATGTTGAATAGATAACACAGTCACCTATTCAAAAACCAGAAGATTAAAGCATTTGCTGTAGAAAGCCTTCCTACTACCTCTATCCGTTGTTCACCTCCCATGCTTTCTGCCTGGAGGTATCCATTGTTATCAGTTTCTAATCTAGTCTTCCCTATGAATATACAAGCACACATTTTTTAAAATAGGAGCATACCGTTCAGGCCTCCTGCATCTCACTTAAATAATAGTGACAATATATATCTTGAGAATTGTTCCATATTAGTGCTCTTCCTCCTGCTTTTTTATAGCTCCACAATGTTTCATTGAATAAACGTATCATAATTTATTTAACAAGGCCCTTTTTTGATTGATAGCTTTGGAAGTTGTTTCAAATTTCTTGCTAGGACAAACAATGCTGCAATGAGTAACCTTGAATGGGCACCATGTTGCTCATGTGTGAGAATGTATGAAGAATATATTCCTGGATGTAGATTTTTTGGGAAAAAGAATACCTGCATTTGTAGTTTTTGTATTTAAATGATAAAAACAGACTTTTATAAAGGTTGTACTAATTTAATTTCATATTGGCATGGTAACAGAACATTTTTCTTCCCACTCCCTAGCCAAAATCCTTCTTTTTATTTTTTGTATTTCTGCCATTCTCACAGGTGAAACCAGTATCTTCAATTTTTAAAGTGATGTGTAGCATCCGTACTGAAACGTGTACAAAATCAGAATCTTCATAAGCAGAAGGAATCCAGGTAACTTGCGCCCAGATCAAGAAAGTGCATTACCAGCCTCCCAGAAGCACCCTTTGCATGTCCTGGAACAGTCACCTTCCCTAACCGAGGGTACCCTCTATCTGACTTCCAATACCATAGATTAGCTTTCCCTGTTTTTGATCTTTATGTAAATAGAATAATTGTGCTTTACGTGTCTGGATTCTCTCACTCAACATTGTGAGATTCGTCCATATTTGGCATAAAGTTGTAGTTTGTTCACTGTTGTTGCCATTTAGTATTTTGTAATATGATACTCCACAATTTTTATTCTACTTTGATGGGTAATTGGGGAGTTTCCAGTTTGAGGTTATTACAAATAGTGATTCTATGAACATTTTTATATATGCCTTTCAGTGAACATATAAACATATCTCTGTCGGACATATGTCTGGAAGTAAAATTGCTGGATCATGGAATGTACATAGGTTCAGCTCAGTAGATTCTACTAAACAGTTTTCCAAAGTAGTTGTGTAAGTTACACTCATACCAGCAGTGCATATGAGTTCCATTAGCTCCACATCCTCACTGATACTTTAGTTTATCTGTCTTTTTTATTTTTGCTTTGTTGGAGTACCCTTCAAAGCAGTTTTAACTTGAATTTAACTTGGATTATGTTTTAACTTGAATTTAGTATCTTTAATGTAGTTTTCTTCCAAGACAGATTTGTTTCTTCTTCTGGCAGTCCATGGTATATTCAATATTCTTCACTAACGCCATAATTTGAATACATTAATTCTTCTTTGGCCTTCCTTATTCATTCCTTATGCTTTTGTATGCATATGAGGCAAATGAAGTGTACCTTATTCCTCAAGGTTACATCTTTGCTTTTTAACACTTTGAAGAGGTCTTTTGCAGCAGATTTGCCAAGGCAATCTGCCTTAGAAGAAGTACAGCCAGAATGCACCTTAGAAGCAAGGACTCGAGACTTCCTCTTACATACTTTGGACATGTTATCACAAGAGACCAAGCCCTGGAGAAGGACATCATACTTGGTAAAGTAGAGCATCAGTGAAAAAGAGGAAGACCTTCAACGAGATGGACTGACACAGTGGCTGCAATAATGGGCCCAAACATAACAATGGTCCTGCAGGTCTGGGCAGTACTTTGTTCTGTCGTACATAGGGTCACTATGAGTCAGAACCAACCGGGCCGCACCTAACGATGACAACAACATTGTAGTTTTAACTTGAATTTCTCTGAATATGAATGAACATGAACTTTCAATATAAACAGTTATTTGTATTTCTTTTTCTGAAATTTATTGATTCTACTTTCAAAATACAGAAAGAATGTGACCACCTCTCAACATCTCTGCTACTACCACACCGAACAGAGGCACTGATATGACTTACCTAGACAATTGGAGCAGGAATCAACTAGACAGCAAGGGATAAGACAGCTGGAAAGGCCTCCTAACTTGACCTCCTTGTTTCCAATCTAATCTAATCCTAACATTTAGTCTAATCTTACCATCTACTCTCAACATAGCAACAAGAGTGATCTTGTTAAATAGTAAATCAGATTGTGTCACTTATCTGAGTGAACCTTCTAATGCTTCCTATTTTGCTAGGAGTAAAATCCAAATTCTTGCAGTGAGCTACAGTTCCTTACATGTGCTGGCCCCCATTTCTTCTTAGGTTTAATTGCCAACTACTCTCCCTCTCACCTATTTTGCTCTAACCTCACTGGCTTCTTGAATTTTCTCAAATAATCCAAGCCTGTTCTTGCCTTAAAATATCTATACTAGCTCTTCCTTATGCTACTGCTTTAATCTCCATTGCTATCAAGTCGATTCCGACTCTTAGCGACCCCATAGGACAGAAGAGTAGAACTAGAGTAGAACTGTCTTAGAGTGTTTCCACGGCTGTAAATCTTTAAGGAAGTGAACTGCCATATCTTTTCCCAGCCGGTGGGTTCGAACTACTGACTTCAGTTAGAAGCCAAGCACTTAACCACTGCACAACTAGGGATCCTACTTTTATATGTCTTGCATTTTCTTATGGTTAATTCCCTCATTGCCTTCAAAATTTCACTCATATTTTACTTTCTCCATGGAACTTATCCTATCTATCCTTACCCCTGTCTCTGGAACTCACGATCTCCACTTTTCTGCTCATCTTTCACAATAGAATTTATCACCTTCTAATCGAAAGCGGCGTAGTGGTTAAGTGCTAGGGGGTGCTAACCAAAAGACTGGCCATTTGAATCTACCAGCCGATCCTTGGAAATTCTATGGGGCAGTTCTACTCTGTCCTATAGGGTCACTATGAGTCGGAATCTACTCAACGCCAATGGGGAATCAAAAGGTCGGCAGTTCAAATCTACCACATGCTCCTTGGAAACTCTATGGGGCAGTTCTACTCTGTCCTATAGGGTCGCTATGAGTCGGAATCGACTAGACAGCAGCGGGTTTGTTTTGTTTTTTTTTAAATATCCTACATGGAGCCCTGATGGCACCATGGTTAAGAGCTTGGTTGCTGACCAAACGGCTGGCAGCTCAAATCCACCAGTCACTCCTTGGAAACTCTATGGGCCATTTCTACTCTGTCCTATAGGGTCACAACGAGTTCGAATCAACTCAGTGCAATGGGTTTAATATCCTACATAACTAACGTATTTATTATATTATACCAGTGCTCAATAAATCTTTGCTAAATAAATTATTCAGTAAAAAAAAAAAAAAATTCAGTAAAATGTGTCCACAAATCTTTATCTACTTTACAATGATTTTTCTCTAAATGAATTGTAGGACTTCACTATAAGAACAGAAAAATAAACACTTTGCAATATGAATGTCAAATGCTCCTCTACAATTTGTCACTTGCCATTTGTCTTTGCCTGGGAGTTTTTGCCATGTAGAAAATTTGAAATGTTTATGCAATTTAACTTATAAATTCTGGGTTTTGTGTCACTCTTAGAATAACATTACTCTATTAAGATTATATATATATATATATATATATATCAGTACTCACGTTTGTGTCTCCCATAGTTCAAAAATGTGATCCAGAGTTTAAAAAAAAGAGAGAGAGAGAAAAAGAAAAAAGAAAAGGTATCATTGCATTACTCCGTGTAAGGTAGTTAAAGCTTTGAAACCCATCTACCAAAAACATTAACTTCACAAGTAAAATAATTCATTTTAGCACTGATTTTTGGCCATAACTATGTACCAGAGTCAATTGAATGTGCTAGCCTGGACTTTCCATATGTAGTACAATTGTTAGACCTGAATCAGGTTCAATATTACCAATTCCCACCCCAAAGAAAAACATAAACCATCACTGCCCAGTCAATTCCAACTCATGACAACCCCACATTTTAGAGTAGAACTGTGTTCCACGGGGTTTTCAATGGCTGTAATTTTACGAAACCAATGGCCAAGGCTTTCTTCTGTGATGCTGCTGGGGGGATGCGAACAGCCAAAGTTTTAGTTAGCAGTTGAGCACAAATGTGCAACCCAGGGACCTAAGGTCAATATTAACCTAATTTTAGTATTAACCAAGTATTGAATGTTCCAAATATAAAATGTTCTTGTCACTTAGTCAGAAAGAAATGTTAACGAACACTTGAGCTTTGTAAGATAGATAATATCAAATTTGGTGACAATATAGTGCAGATGGAAACCCTGGTGGCATAGTGGTTAAGTGCTATGGCTGTTAACCAAGAGGCAGGCAGTTCGAATCCACCAGGCGCTCCTTGGAAACCCTATGTGGCAGTTCTACTCTGTCCTGTAAGGTCACTATTAGTTGAAATCGAGTCGATGGCAGTGGGTTTGGGTTTGGTTATAGTACCAAATGAAAAAAACCAAACACACTGCTGTTGAGTTGATTCCGACTCATGGCGACCCTATAGGGCAGAGTAGAACTGCCCCATAGAGTTTCCAAGGAGCACCTGGTGGATTTGAACTGCTGACCTCTGGTTAGCAGCTCTAGCACTTAACCACTAGCCACCAGGGTTTTCTGGTTATAGTACAGACATATCAAAAATAGCCAGGTAGCGAGGACATTAGAAATAGTACTCATGCCTATTGTTCAGATTAATATTATTTTTTCTTGGAGTCTAACGTTAATGTAAAATCACCAATTACTTTAAACTCATTTGGGGTCAATTCCGACACATAGTGACCAGATAGGACAGAGTAGAACTGCCCCATAGGGTTTCCAAGGAGTAGCTGGTGGATTCGAACTACAGACCTTTTGGTTAGTAGCCAAATGCTTAACCACTGAGCAACCAGGGCTTCTACACACCAATTACCTTATCCATTTCTATATTTCCAGCTTATTCTGCCATGTAACTTTCTAATGTGTATGTTTGATGTAAAGTGGTTTAAACAATTGCATCTCAAGATACTGAATTATTATTGCCATTGTCTGTCAGGTGATGGGGGTGTGAAAGAAGTTCTGTCCTTAATTCGAGATAAGCATAAGTTTAAACCAACATATCAATCATTTTGAGGAACATAAAATATTATTTAGCTATTATTTTCACTTTAAAAACTGTTATTTTCATAAATGGTAGGAAGCATACTTTGGTGACAGTTATTAAAATTTATCTTTATACGAAAGAGTGAGTCATGTAGGAAAAAAAAGTATATAAAAGACAGCCATTCCTTGCTTTTTTCCCCAAAATGTTCAAATTATTGAATAGAATTTGTGTTTTTATATCATCTCTCTGAGAAAGTATCTGCTAAATCATTGTTAACTAAAGGCCAAGTGTAATGTGTTAGTCTCCAAGATGCAAACTCTAAATTCCATGCACAGCAGTTGCTGGATTCTCTCCAAAAATCGGAATTTATTTACTTAGCTGAAAAAAAGGTTCCCTATATTCCTAAGCATAGCTTTTCACCACCAAAACTGCCATATTCCTCACATAATTACATCTGAACACATCACTAACCCTCCAACAATTGTCTCCATGCCGTTTCTTTTAGACTCTACAGTTGAAACCCCTAACTTAACTCTAAATTTTTCTTTGTGCTCTGACATTTTAAAAGCAGCATGCTGTATTTACCACTCTCCATTAAGTTCTTCGACTTTGCAAATTCCCCCATTCCTTTTTTGTTCTCTACTTGTTCCAGGGTTACCTTCAGTCTGCTGTGCCAATTAGTCTACACCTAGAACATCCCATTAATTTTCTTGTCTGTCCTCTAACTTTTTCTATCTATAATTTCTATCTATAAAACAAGTTTCTTTCTTGTTTCATTGGTCATTTCCTCTTGTTATTTTAATCCTTGAAAACAATTGCCCCCTTATAGATCTTTTATTTAACTCTTATATTTCCCTAGTGAGGTCGTTTAGTGGTTCAGGAGTAGAAATCTCCCCCTCCATGCAGGAGACCTGGGCTTTCATGCACCTCGTGAGCAGCCACCGCCCACCTGTCAGTGGAGGCTTGCATGCTGCTGTGATGCTGAAAAGATTTCAGCAGAACTTCCAGACTAAGCCAGACTAGGAAGAGAGGCCTGGCCATCTACTTCTGAAAAATCAGCCAATGAAAACCCTATAGATCACAACAGTGCAATCTGCAACTGATTATGAGGATGGTGCAGGATCAGGCAGTGTTTTGTTCTGTTGTGCATGGGGTCACCATGAGTCAGGGGCCAAGCTGATGGCGGTTAACAACATATATGCCTGCAAGCTAGAGGAGAAAAGGGCATCCTACAGCAACTTCCCTTTATATGGCAACCCTTCTTTCACTTCTTCGCTGAATAAGCACCTACCCAGTTAGAGGGAAGGAGCCCTGGTAGCGTGGTGGTTAAGTGCTGTGCTGCTAACCTGACAGGCCCATGGTTGAATCCACAGCAGCTCTGCGGGAGAAAGATGTGGTAGTCTGCTTCTGTAGATTACAGCCTTGAAAACCCTATGCAGCAGTTCTACTATGCCCTACAGTGTTGCTACAAGTAGAGTCCACTCAATGGCAATGGGTTCTTTGGATATTTAGAGGGTGAATAAAGATGAATACAATATAGTCCTTCCCCAACTGGGGAACTAGTTTAATGAGGAAAAATCGTCCAACAATATACGTCCAAATCTATTAACTAATTAACCAAATTTTCTACATGCATCTGGGTGATGGTGGAAAACAAAATAAATATGGTCCTTCTCCCTTGTGAGATTTATAGTACAATGAAGAGATAGAAATAGAATGTAGTCATTTAAATAGCACTTGGGAGACTACTCATTTATCACTTTGGTTCTTTAGCACTGGGACAACATTCTCATACCTCATGTTCTGAAGATAAATATGGCACTAAACAGAATGCTTTGACCTACATTTTATGTATATCAGGCTGCTGGTAATAATGCACCGAAATCACAGTGATCATCGCTCCCTGGCTATTATTCGCCACAGCTGCATCTGTGAGCTGAGCTGGGTCACTGGGAGGCCTCCAAGCATAAGGACATTTGGAACTGTGATTTATCTTTATTGTGCATGGTAATATTTCATCTCACCAATATGCCTAGATTGACAAAGCTTACAGAGACTTTTTATTTTCTTTAGAAATCTCTGGGTACTGAATATATTGGGGAATTTTTTTTTTTTTAATCAGTGGAAATCATGATTTGTCAAGAAAAATGAAGTCTGATTTCCTAGAGGAAAGAAATCCCAATGGCTTCAAATAATGACAGTTTGTGAAAATTGTGTAGAACTTTGAAGTACAATAAGCAAACCTATCATAAACAAAACAATTTCAAACACATTCTTTGCTTTGAAAGGAGGCCTACTGGTGCAATGGTTAAGTACTCAGCTGCTAACCAAAAGGTTGGTGGTTCAAACCCACTGAGAGGCTCCACGGGAGAAAGATCTGGCAATCTGCTTCTGTAAATATTACAGCCAAGAAAACCCTATGGAGCAGTTCTTCTCTGTCACATGGGTCGCCATGAGTCAGAATAGACTCCATAGTAATGCGGTTTGTCTCCTTTGACTTATACTTCAATCCTTTGATAAAGGTAAGGCAGGTGTCATGATCTTTATGTTATAAGATGACTTAAAATCATTGGGAGTAAAGCCTTTTGGATTTCCATGGAGGGTTGTTACATTACATCAGGAAAAGAAGTGGGAATGTAACTAGAGAAGGGAAAATGTCTGCTTTGTGTCAAGAACTGTGCTAGTGAACTTCACATTATTTCACATGATTATATATGTGAAATAAGAAAGATACAAAGATGACTAAGAAGGTGATATCTAAAAGAGCCTTACAGAATAAAAATGTAAGAAATGCCAAGTAGGTCCATCTATTCCTGTGTTCATATATGATCATGGCTATTAAAGGCATGTTACCTGTGATGAATGAGTCCCTTGGTGACAAATGATTAAGCACTCAACTACTAGCCAAAAAGTGGGTAGATGAAACCCACCCGGAGGTGCCTCAGAAGACAGGTCCATGATCACAGCCTTGAAAACCCTATGGAGCATTCTACTCTGCACACATGCATTGCCATGAGTTGCAATCGACTCAATGGTATCTAACAACAACAACAACAGTCTGTGACCAAAACTCAAAATTTTGCTGTATCTTTATTTGTAGTGATGGCAATAAACAATAGGTACATGTAAAAGACACCAGACAGATCAGAAGACCTAGGTTCTTCTTCTAGCTCTCCTAGAAACACACAAACACACACACACACACACGACTAGCTCTGTGACTTTGAGTAACTCAAACTCCTCCAAACCTCGGTTCTCATTATCTCATATCTTCTTCTTCTTATTAATATCATTATTATTATTTTTGGTAATAACATTGAAATTACAGCAATCATGGTTCACTGACTTGTAAAAACAGTGTAGCTGGCAGGTGCTACAGAGAGATTTGCTTAGAAGTGAAAAAAATAACCTATAGCAAAAAAGAGAAGAACACGTTTATTTTGTTCCTAAACCCATGCCCCTTTGAAGGCATACAGGCAACTCCTGATCCCAATGAAGTAATGATGGCAGAGAAATAATTCCCCAGTGCCAACTCTTGTTGCTGGCTCTGCAATCCATACAATTATATGCACGATTGTCCTCTTTGTTAGCAATAACGCTAATGACTAGGCTGGCTTATCCATGGGCATTTCAGCAGTATTCTAGGACTGCTGCCCCACTTTACTCCAGCAGAATTCTGTTTCAAACATCAGACCAGCTACATTAGCAGGATGTACCCAGCGAATGATTGATGGAGTTGATGAAAAGCCTTTCAAACGAATACCATATGAAAAGAATCCTACCAATTCAGCATAAAACTCTAAGATGTTTTGGCTTTATGTTAATTGCTGGTCAGAAGCTCACTATTGTTTTCCATGCAGAATTTTAGAATTGACATTGATTTTGTTGTCAGTGACAACCGGCAAAAATTCTTCCTTTGAAATGAAAGAGCACTTTGAGTGGGAAGCAGGCACAGCACTACGGGGCCTCTGTGTGGCGGAGCCCTATTGATATCTGAGCCTTAGTACATATACGGCATCCTTCACTGCACTCTATCGTCGTATCTTTTCGCTTTTCTCTATACCTGGCTATCATGGGCATCCTTGAAGGCAGAACAAGAGCATATTTTTCAAAAGATAAAGCATACTGGAGCTGTAACATCCTTTACACAGCAGAGAAACAAAATAAATAAAAATTCTTTTTCAATATTGTGTCTAACTGTGCTCTCAGGAATGTTAATTAATGGAGAAACACTGCCAGAAATAGAGGTGCAGGCATTAGACTTTGAAAGTGAACCTAGAATCACATATGTTTGTGTTAATGGATAAAAGGACAAAAATGCTTTCAGGAGGGATTGCTGAGTTCTTATAACCTGTTTTCAAGACAGTTCAGATGTAAAAGGTGGGTATCTACCAGGTACACTTTTCTCAGTTCTCTTTTAAAACAGCAGTTTTGGGATTGAATGACACCAGCCTGAGATATTACATAATGTGATATCCTAAAAATAAAATGTCTGAACATGAAATTTCCTCAGTGTCCTGAGGTTCACAAGATGAGTGGAAAAGGCTCTGAAATAGGGCACAGGATTGAGAGCTTTGGAAAGAAACTTAAAGCACACGAAACCAGGACAGGAAAGCATAGAAAGCACTTTATCTGCATATTTCGTCTTCCTTTCTGCTGGAAATGGAATATTAATTAAATAATCATCTTTTTTCTCTTTGATATGAGAACACAGCTGTCTTATTTCTAAAAAAAAAAAAGGTATTTAAAATGTTGGTTTTCTGTATTTTGTAGTTTATCCCTGGGTGTTGTTGCTGTTGGCTGCCTTTGAGTCAGCCCTTGACTCATGGCAAACCCATACACAACGGGATCAGATCATTGTGATCCACAGGATTTCCATGGGCTGAAATTTCAGAAGTAGGCCTTTGTTCCTAGTCTGTCTTAGTCTGGATGCTCCACTGAGACTTGTTCAGTATCATAGCAACACTCAAGCCTCCACTGATACTTGGGTGGTTGAGGAACTGGAGGTGCATTGGCTGGGAATCAAACCCAGGTCTCCTGCTGCATAGAAGATGACAATTCTACCCAAAGAATTTGTAGTTTCATATCCTGTTGAAAGGAGGATTCTGATGTCAGACGTACATTGGCCAAATGAAGAGGTCACACAGATTTAAGCTAGGATATAAACAACCCATTCAACTCCTCTCTTTCCAGTTGGCTCTTAACTGTTGACTCCATCCTATTGCATCCCATGTCCTTGCCCCAATCGGTTTCCTCATTTATACACCCAAAGTGTATAAGTCTGAGATCACGTGGTGCTGCATGTTACAATTCTTTTTTTTTTTTTGAGTCCTCACTGGGCTTAATATGAAAAAAGAAAGTAAAATGATTTAATTTTTTTAGTTATATCCCACATAGTAAAATCAATTTATGACCTTTTCTTTTGCTCAAGTTAGATATTTCTTCAAAAATTTCTTTAGGATATTCTGTTGCAATAGTAGCCATTATTGCAATGTTAGAATTTTGTTTTCTCCCAGAAATAGTGTTGCAATTTTTTTATACTGTTTGCCACAACCACCAATTCTGAATGTCTTTAAGTATCATATTTTTACACAAATAAAACTTGCCTTCTGTGTTTGTTTGCTGGCTGTGCCCTCCCCTCCCCTACAAGGCCCCCTCACAAGTGTCACCATGCCAATTCTCTTTCACTTGTTGCTGTAAAGAAAAAAAAAAAAAAGTGTATTAGGGGAGGGCACAGTCAGCAAACAAACACAGAAGGTGCCTGTTAATTGAATAAAAATACTATAATCCCCAGTATGGGTGTGGGTGAAGGAAGATAACAACTAAGCAGAACTTTCTCTCCTGTCAATATCTTTTTTGATTCAACTGTGTCGTTAGGTGTGCTGGCTGGTCTAGAAAACCTGAGGGCTGAATTAACTGAGCTTTCTAAGTAGAACTCTCCTGGTATTCCCTCCCATGTCTCTCTTTGGTTTTCCTATTAAGGACTCAACGCAATTTGTACAACTGTTTATTGGAACTGGGTGCAAAGAGAAAAATTTTCCATAGAGAAGAATTCTAAATAATAAATGTAGATACGCCTTCCTCCAGGAGGTGAAGCTTAACCCTCCTCCTCTTGAGTACGGGCTGGACTCACTGACTTTCTAATGAATAGAGTATGGGAAGGTAAAAATAATAACTTCACAGTGGTGAAACCTGGCTCCACCGTCTTGGCCAGAAAATGAAAGCTAACATCATTAGTGATATGTCATGTTTGATAATATGTATCCCCTAAAAAGCTGTGATGAGATGGGCAGTTCACTTCTGTGGTCTTCTTTGCCAAAACCTATAATCCCAGTCTAGTCATGAGAAAAACATCATGCAAATCCAAATAAAGGGACATTCTATAAAACACATTAACAATATTTTTTAAAGGTGTCAGGGTCACGAAAAGTAATAAAAAACAAACTGTCACAGATTGAAAGAGACTAAGGAGACATGATGATTAAATGCAATACAGTATCATGGATTGGCTTCTGGAACAGAGAAAGGACTTTAGTAGAAACCCTGGTAAAATCTGGATAAAATCTCTAGTTAGTAATATAAAATACCACAGTTAATTTCTTAGTTTTGACAAAAGTATCATGGTTACATAAGATGTTAAAATTAGGGAAGGCTGAGTGAAAGGTATACAGAAACCCTCTGTACTATCTCTGCATCTTTTCTGCAAATGTAAAATTACTTCAAAATAAAAAGTGTAAAAAGAAAGAGAAACATTTTATTGTATACAGATTTGTTTCTCTCCCTCATCCATGACAGTGTCAATCCCAAGAAGCCATTGCAGACAACTCTTCTTCTCTATTCCTGGAGCCTAGAATTGTAAGGACTGTTGGGAAGAACTCAGGAAACAGTTGTTGACTGAATAAATCTAGAAGCATGCTGAAGACTTGTCCAGTATCTGCCATCAGCTGACTCTAACAAGATCTATAACCACACTGAGGTGAATGCAAGATACCCTGGCCACAGTGTGAAACCTAAGTAAGAGATTTTCTCATAGAAAAAAAATATTCACCCTCCCCTGTAGCTTCTGTTGGTCACTTTCTTTTATTCTCATTTCTAAGCACAAATCGTCTTCTGACATGTTGCTGGGGACTACCTACTGAAAGGGAGACCTGGCAATTCAGTCAGCTACTTAGAATCCTAAAATTTTGAGCTGGAAACATACTCATATTATCAGGTAGTCCATAGTTCACAATATTTTTTTAGTAGTGAACACTTATTTTTAAACAAAAACATCAATAAACTTCAAATACTATAGAACAGAGACAACAGCACAGATGCTCTACTTCTCTTGAAGTGCTACTCATATGACCTCTCCTTTGTTCTCTCAGACCTCCAAGAAGGATTCTGGAGCTCTGTGGAACCCAGTTTGAAAATCACATTTACTGACAGTAGACACTAAAACTCTAATAAAGTGATTTGACTAAGGTCAGTTACAGAATTTTTGACAAAATCAGATAAGGGGCCAAAATTTCTTGAGGACCTATTCTAAGGAGTTTAATATGGTTTTGTTTGGATGCAGATGTTTCGTCACATTGAAATTCTAACTTATTCTCCCTAAAAACTAAGTATTTTTTTTTTTACTAAGATAAAAATAATACTGTCCATCTTCCTCATGGCTTTCTTCTTTGGTGAATTTTTTTTTTGTTTTTTCTTCTCATACCACACAAATATATCCTATGAGCAGAGCAAAGATGAAGCCTAGTGGTTGGAACTTTGTAAATTATAATTCTCAAAACCTAGTTTCCATGATGACTGTTACATTCACATGAAGATAAACGAACCCTTCTAAAACTGGATCTACCTCACGGATGGTTAAGTGAAATATTGAGAACGGCATTCATATGAAGATTTATGAATTTATCTCAAACTCTTAAGTGTACAATGAAGTGTAATCTTGGGAATGAAACAATTAATTTACAGCTTGCATTCAGCCTAACCAAATAACTCAGAAAAAAAAATCACTTCAGGAAATAAGTTATATGAATTGGAAGCAACAAAGTATGGAGGAAGAAGCATAACATGGTTAGAAATACACTTGAATGGAGCATCAGGAAATCTAGGCTCTACTGCTGATTGAGTCATAAATTCTATATATTACCTTTGCAACATCTAAGGTTTGAAGATTAATAAAGAGTTTACAGGAACTTTGAAAAGGTCTGTGCTGGTTCTAAATTTATAATATCTTTGGTGGTGGAACCAGGACGGAGAGGAGAGCTGATTTTAGGGAGGCATATGAGTTGGAATTTACTCAACGGTAATTTTTTTTTTTTTTTTTTTTGTATCCTTTGTTCTTTCAAGAGCACAGGGAATACTTCATACTAAAGAGTGCTGATATCTGCTTTACCTTCATACATTTCTCATGCCAGCACACCTTTACTATACTAATCAGACTTCTCAGCTGAGTCCTTTTCTGCTAATGATGTCTAAAAACTGAAGGCTGAGTAACGAGCGGATCGAGAACTTTCATTAAAGTCTCTGTGTAGAGCCTCTTCTAATTTTATCCCCTATGTTGTGGACTCCAATTTGCATAAAAGAGTTACTACTTAAACTTACAGGCAGGATTGATTGACTGAACCTGACTAAGGTGGAGAGGCAATTGCCCGTTTTAAAGTGCACCCAAAAGATGGTGAACATGATTAAAGGCTGTGCTATATATACTCTCATAATCCTTATTTCAGTTGCCTCTTAAATTTAACCCCCTCATATATTTCTCTTAGGTCAGGAATTAAATACCACTAAAATAATTCTAGGTCAAAGAGCAGTGAAAGAGGCAGCAGGCATCTCAGGTACGGAGGTAGAAGAAATTCCTTATCTAGACCTTTGGTCACCTAGTGTCAAAAGTTTTACATTCTGTTTTGGAATGTCAGCACTAGGGCATTCTTATTAAATTTACATAGTTATTTATTTATTTTTTTAATGTGATAGTGCTGGACTGAAAAATCCCTCTACCCCATTTACTTTGAGTTGCTCCCTTATTTTTATATCAGTTTTCTGAGGTTTTCTTTGTTGGCCAGAGACATGTTTTCTCTTTTTTCTTGGGGCATCTCTTCCCAGGTAATTCTCTGACCCCAGTCTCTCTATACAGAACATGTCTGTTTTACAGCCTTGTTATGAATACAATTAGAAGATCCTAGAAGTGTTTTATCTCTCACCTTTCTCAGCTCTTCCTATTACTGTTACTTAATGGGTGTCCAAGGTTTAGAGAGAGTACATCAGTGAATAGAACAGCAATAATCAATATTAAAAATCATAGATAACATTCACTGGGCATTTACAGTGTGCTTAGCATTGGGTCATGTGTTTCATATAACTTATCTTACTTAATTCTCACAACACCATTATGAAGTAAACACCCCATTTGCCCCAATTTACAGTTGGGGAAACTAAGGCTTAAGGGGGTTTTATCAGTCAGGTTTAAATCCAAGAAACAGAAACCATATCTGCAGTTCAAGCAGATATGGATTTAATACATGGACTTAGGTGCTTACAAAAATTACTGAAGGGTAGGAGGAGTGGGCACTAGACTGGGTTCTTGGCCTCCTGGAATGATGCCCAGCATAACACAGGAGGACTCACCTACCAGGGGGAAGGTAGGGAACCAGGAGCAATTAAACATAAGAACACATAGCTGAAGCTGCAAGCTAGGGACTGAAAGAGACAGGGTTCAGGAAGCTCTCAGAGTCTTCACAAATTCCCCCTTGATACTTACAAAGCTGGATACTAATGCTCTACTGTATAAAAGCACTCTTTTCCATAATTTTCTTTTTTTTTTGCCAGCAATGTGCTCTCTACTCTACCTTTCAAAACTTGGGTGAGTACATCTAATTGAACTTAATTTGCCTCCAGAATGCTGGCTACAAAGACATTCAGGAATGTAGTTTTCAGCCTTCCAGCTTCCAGAGTAAAGGAAAGCATCCTAGAAGGAGGTGGGAATAGATGTTGAATGCCAACCAAATAAGCTATATCCATCACAGAGAATAAGACACTTGTAACATGACATGCAGCTAGTAATCACTGAAGTTGAGAGTATGACTCATGCTGACTTGTCTCCAAAGCCTGACACTTAACCACTGTACTGTACTGCCTCCATACCAAACATGTTCCACATTTTCAAATGCAGCTTTTTGGGGGAATATTAATTCACATGCTTTAACAGGAGAAATCTTCCTAACAAGAAAAGACTAGAACATAGAAGTCCCAGTAGACATTATCTTTCCTTTCTTTCCAGGGGTTAGCTTATTTCAGTAATTAATAAGTTATATCCATTTTTGATGCAGATAAATTATGGGTTGCTAACACTTATCTCATGTAAATTATGCCAAACCAGAGAACACCGCTCCTTTGAAGTGTTCTGAGTTCAAATTTCATCATGCTCTGATTTGGAGGAGGGCTAATTCTTTTGATGTTATTGTTATGATTTTATAGGCTTTGTAGTCTATATTTTAAAAGCCAAAACATTTATTTTAAAGTTAGGAATTTCTGCAAGGTTCTCTAGACATTTTTAAGGCCCTGCAAAACCCATCCACAACTGTCCAAATGTATCTGACTTCAGCACTCTTGATATGCAGAGATGTGCGGGGCTGGCAGCATTCCTCTGCCTCTCTGATCCGAGGGAACACAAAGCTGACAACAGGAAGCCCCTCTCCTCTGCTCTGCAACTCGGATGTGGAGTGGCCTGTATTGCTAGTGCTATCCTGCCTCCCTCGTGTTTTTTAAGATTTTCATGTGTTTTTTTATCTTTAAAATGCACAAAATAGTTTTCTGAGACTGAGAACTTTTCCATCGCCTCTTAAAGTATGTTATTATTATTCGTGTTGCTGTTATTGTTATTATTACTACTATTATTATTACCAGCTTAGTGACTTTTTTTTATGTTAGCATGTCTGGAAGAGATTTGCTGACTGCATTCAGGGTGTTCAGGAGAACAGGACGTATCCCTGGTAGTCAGAATACCTGACTTCTCTACCCATGACTTAATGTGTGAACTTGAATAAGTCACTTGTCTTCTCTCAATCTCATTCATCCACCAAAAAATATAAGGTAGACTGCTGGATACTGTTATTCAAAATAATATCTGGACTACCATTTCATATATCTGCCTGACAGTTTATTTTATTAAAATAAGAAGGAGGAGAGAAAGATCTTCTTATATAACTTTTTTATCCTATGGATAAGAATAGAAACTTGATGAAACATTTGCCATGTTCATTAATTGTTTTTTCTTTCTGGGTTTTATATTATTTGTCACAAGGAGGCTAACGCTCCCAGTGAGACATAAAGCTTGTATCTTTTGAGAAAATAAGGGCGGTCGTCTGAGTGTCAGAAACTAGCAAACTTGCTGGCAGGAAAGCAATTTACACGTATGTGTGTAAACTGTCATGTCAAAAAAAAAAAAAAAAAAAACTGAACGAATTCTCATACCTAGCTGTCGCTTCTCTGTTTTTCACAATTGCTGAAGCAGGATAATAGATGGACTACTGGAGAGTGGGTAAACCTACCTTTTCGACAAATAAATCAAAAGACAAAAACAAAAAAAACCTGTTGCTGTCCCTCAAGAAATAAAGGAAATGATTCAATCATGATCTCTGAGCTTCTACTTTGTGTAAGACAATGTACACTATTCTGGAGCCCTGTGTTTTATTTTTCTTTTTGCCATACATTTGTTGCAGGAATACAAGCAGAATTTTTGTATCTGTTTTATACAAAAGGGACCAAGTGCGCTTCTTTGGCTTTGAGTAGTTCAAGGCCTTTATTCTTTAAGTAGGTGGATCTCCAAGTGCAAAATGACAAAGAGAGGTAATTGACAGTAGAAAACCTGTCTCCTAAGACTAAGGGCGCTGGTGGTTCAGGGGTTGAACTCTTGCTTTCCACGTGGGAGACCTGAGTTTGATTCCTTGCCAATGTCCATCAGTCCCAGCCACTGTCCGTGGAGGCTTACTTTGCTGCTATGATGCTGATCAGGTTTCGGTGGAGTACCCATACTAAGATGGACTAGGAGTAAAAACCTGGTGACTTACTTCCAAAAGTCAGCCAGTAAAAACCCTATGGATCACAACTGTCCCATTCCCAGCCAATCACGAGGATGGCACAGGACCAGGCGGCACCTCCATTCCTTCTGTGTGGGGTGGCCGAAGCAGTGACTGCCTCTGTGGCAGCTGACAATAACAAAACTTGTATAGCAAATATATAAATTCATTTAATCCTGAGGAAATTGTCAAGTAAATTGGAGTACTTACTAAACTGTTTTTAATAAATGTGAACTTGGATTCCCCTGGAACCCCCAGATTCGGAGAATCTATGGGGTCCTTTTTTTTTTTTTTTAATCTTCTTTTGGGGTAAAGCCAACTTATTTGTATCTCTTTCATGTTTCCTGTCAGTTGCAACATTCTATCTTACTCTCATGGCCATTGGATAGGTTGTGGTTCTGACAAAAAATTAAAATAGCTTCTTTGCTTGGTACAGTTGTTTGGGCTGTACTGGTTGGCAAGGCAAATGCTCTCTTTCTCCCTTGCATCTCTTTGTTCTTTTCTCTATAATCTGTTCCAGATAGAGGCATACAGGGTATTCTGCCTTTTTTTCCTCCATTAGATTTGAGCCTTATTGAAGTAGGGCACAGAAACTGTATCTTAGTTATCTTTTTATTTTCCTGCGGCATCAACCAGAGGGTTCCTCACCCTACTATTCCATGAAACTGCAATAATCAACCACTTCTACCAAATCTGTGTTTTTGATTGACATTTTTGTTGTGTTAAGCCTTCTGCTAAGCAGCTTAAGGAGGTATGACTTCTGCCCTCTTCAATTTTATTTTGCAGAACAGGCGCTTCTACAAAAAATAATAATAATAAATAATAATCCTTGGCATTCTTCATATTTTCATTATTCATCATTTTAATGTTATTATTCATGGTATTTTGCCCAACTGTAGTCATATTTTTCATGTCTGTTTTCCCCACTAGATGAAATTCCATGAGAGAAGGCCCATATTTGTTCTGTTCACCATTATATTACCAATATTGTGCTACTTTATTTTGTATATATTATAACATTTAAACATCAAAAACAGCTGAAAAATTATCCTCTTTTTACAGATAGGAAAACTAAGACTTCAAGGTATTCAGTATCCTCTTGAAAGTCACACAGGTAGTAAGTGGAAGACTAATGATTGCTACTTAGAGATCTGTGACTCTCAAGCAAATGTACAATCTATGACGTCTTGCTGTTGCTGGAAGTCCACACAGGTAGAAAACCATGTTCTGTATAAGAAGATACATGTTGCTGGTTCACCTGTAATTCTGATTCAACCTTGTAGCATTGTAACTGACAAAACTAATTTTTATCAAGCATCGACTGAGGTTAATGGTTTTTTTCCTTTCCCAGATATGATTCGAGCATGCTAAGGTGCTTAGATGAAATGTGTTATGTAAATAAGCAGCACCATTTTTTATCGAAAATGATAATGAGTGGTAGTAGAACTGTGATGGGTTATGATGTAGTTTTTGATATTTCATTGTCTTTTCTTATGTTGTAAGCATTCTATCTAATTAGTTTCTTAATTAATTATACATTTTCAACAGGCGTGCCACCTGACTTCATTCTCTCTAGAGAACATTTGCTATTTGTATTGTTATTTAAATATATCCAGTCCAAACTTGTTATCATTGTAATATCTGCTTGGACACAGGCTAGACAGAACAAAAGGAACAACAAGCAAAGCTATAGATAGATACTCATTCACTGAGTATTTACAATGTGCTGTCATTCAGTTGGTAGGTATCTTCAATGAAAACCTTAAATATTTTAAACAACTTTATGGAGTGTACTATCATTATCCTCATTTTTTCAGGTAAAGAGGCTGAAACAGCATAAGAAAGTTCTCATCATTCAAGACTCAGCTCAAATGTCACCTACTTAGAGGTGGTTTCCTCATTACCCTATATCAAGTTGAAACTCCAGTTTCCCATATCCATACCTTTTCAAACCCTATTCCTTTACATTGTTGTTGTTTTTCTATAACATTTATAGCTATGTGAAATTATATGTATTTGTTTACATTTTTACTGTTCTGTCTCTTCCAACTACAAATTATGATCCATAAGACTGTGTGCCTTTTTTTGTTGCCACTGTATTCCCCATGTCTGAAACAGTGCATGGAGGGGACACTACTTGTTGAAAAAATATATTAATAAAATAATTGACTTGGAAACAATGTTTGGAGTTGAGAGTAAAATCCAGATCATTTTACTTTTAGCCCAATTCTCTTTGTACTATATTATGTGAGATAATACAAGAAAATCAAGTTTGTGCATTTTTAGAGTTTGTGATTGGCAATACTGAGATCTTCTGTTGTATTTATGATTATAATAGTTTCTCTTAAGTCGTATTGGGTCAATGCTCTTTAGAGGCGAGGATAGTGAAAATTTGGCTGGCTTAATTTGTACACATCATCAGAAAAGACCAATCCCTAGAGCTGAACATCATGGTTGATAAAGTAAAGGATCAGTCAAAATGAGGGAAACACTCAATGAGATGGATTGACTTAGTAGCTGCAACAACAGGCTCAAATATACTAACAATCATGAAGATAGCACAGGATGGGGCTGTTCTACATAAGGTTGACATAAACTAGAGCCAACTCAATGTGGCAACAAGATTAAAGAAGAAGTTTCTGGTTTGTTTGTTTAAATATTTAGGATATAATTTAGTAAGAGGAAACAGGTTATAAGTGGAATATACAGAATAATTCAATATTTTTAAATGGCTATGCTGTTGTGTTGTATGCTATTGAGTCAGTTCTGACTCATATGTTTATATGATCAAAATATCAGAAGAATACAGAAAAATACTGTTTGTAATTAGATAGGATTTGGGGTGACATTTAGGGTGATTTTTTTTTTCTTAACTTTTCTGCAGTCCCCCAAACTATTCCTTTTTTTTTTTTTTTTTTGGTGAAAATATACACAACAAAACATATACTAGTTCAACAGTTTTTACAGGTACAGTTTATTGACGATGGTTACATTCTTCATATTGTTATACCGTTCTCTCTGTCTCTGCTTCTGTTATCTCACCACTGTAAACTTATATTCTCTGCCCCTTAAAGTTCTCACCTATGCTTTAGAGTTACTGTTACCATTTCATTCTCATAGTTTACTCTTCATTAGGGCACAACGGTCAAGGTGAACATTATTTATTGAGTTAAATTTTTGTTTAAAGATGACTACATGGCATAGTTTTGGCTTAAGGTTCAAAAGTTGTTTCCAGACAATACATTCAGGGGCCCCTCCAGTCTCAATGTGTTCATTAAGTCTGGTTTCCAATAAGAATTCGAAGTTCATTCCTCAATTTCCCTCCTTTTAATCAAATTCCATCTATTATGTCTCTGATCAAAATGTTTAGTAAGGGTAGCTGGGCACCATCCATTTCTGGCCTCGTGGCAAGGGATGTAGTAGTTCATGGAGGAATTAGACCTGCAAATCATTCCAAAGAAGGAGTTTTACATTTGCTAAAAACAATTTGTTTGTAAGGGTTATATGCAGACTGATGTTTACAAATGAATTTCATTTGTTTGTGAGAACAGGAATCTTTACTGGACAATAACCTACCATCACAAATTTCAAATTCCTGTACTCTCTAGTACATGTGTATTTTAATTTCTTTTAAAATCGCTAAAATTTACACTTTTACTGCCCTTTTTCTGATTAATGTGGATCAGAAAATCTTACTCTGTGCATGCATAGACATTTTTGATATAGCTTACCCTCTTTGAGTCTGAAAATTGACCTTTGATGAGACCTCTCTTGCCTCTTTTTGAAGCAAATTAGAAGAATTTAAGGAATGAGAGCTCAGGAACTGAATTTGAATTAGGATGACTTTTAAAAGTACAAGTCAATTAGCCCAAGAAGGCAGCAGAGGTGAAATCATTTCATTTGCGATCAAGCCCAGCGGAGGGTTCTAATGGCTCCATCTGATTAGCTTGGCTGCTTTACTTCTCCAGAAACCTATACCCGGACGGCTGAGAGAGGGGGCTGAACTGCATCTAGAATTTGGGCAGATTTTCTCCAGATATTATTAGTGAAGTATATTAGCAATGGATGCCAGAGGACAGTGAACTTTAAAAAACTTCACTTCAAAAACTTTATTTGCAAAGCATTTGCTTTAATTCATCCTAATTTTATTTTCAAGATAATGTTGGATAGAAACTAGGGTTGTGGTAGAATTTTCAGTAAATGGGTTTTATCATAAGATCAAAGATCCTCACATGAGTAAATGGCCTTGGCTCTGCCTAAATACATATAGAATACGACATGGATCACCAAGTTTGGCATTTATGTTTCTCTCACCAGCAAAAATGAAGCAAATGTACTTATCATTACTTTAAGAAGAGTCCAATGCGTTTGGTGCCCAATGTTGGGGCTGGCATAATCTCAGAGTAGTTGAACCTATGTTATGGTATTCTGTGTTCTGTTATATTATATTACATTACATTGTGTTACTTTGCATTCTGTTTTATTATGTTATTTATGTTAGCTGTCATTGAGTTGGCCACAATTCATGGTGACTCCATGCACAAAGGAATGAAATGCTGCTGAGTCCTGTGCCATCCTCATGATCAATTGTGAATCAGACCTTTGTGATCCATAGGATTTTCGCTGGCTGATTTTGGGGTATAGAGATCACCAGTCTTTTCCTCCTAGTCTGTTTTAGTTTGGTAGCTCCATTGAAACCTGTTCGGCATCATAGCAATATGCAAGCCTCCACCGACAGAGGACTGTGGTTGCTCATAAGGTGCTTTGGCCTGGAATCTAACCTAGGTCTCCAGTATGGAAGGTGAGAATTCTACCACTGAAACACCATCTAAATAAAAAACCCCTTGCCTTGGATTCCGACTCATAGTGACCTTACAGGACAGGGTAGAACTCCCCCATAGGGTTTCCAAGGAGCAGCTGGTAGATTCAAACTGCTAACATTTTGGTTAGCAGCCCTATCACCACAACCACCTAGCAGGGGTTATTTCTCCCAAAGTGGCATGCAGTAGCATAACCATGACTATGAGCCAGAATTACTGAAAATCAAACTCAAAGGGCAAGGCTATAAGTATGCAAAGACAGCAAGAAAAAAAAAAAAATTAGTCTGAATCCAGGAGCAGCATAGAATAAGAAGGGGAGAATGGCTGAGGAAAATACCCTAAATGGGAATATTTGATGGAACTTCCTTTATATGTGATGCCCATGTCACCGGTACTGAGGGTGGAGGTGAGAGCAGCTTTGAGGATAAGGATAGGACTGAGCATATTGGTGAGTCACCTACACCCAAGATGAGTACTCCATAAAGCTGAACATCTTGAGGATAAAGGCATTTAGTGAAAGTATGCTTGTTCTCAAATATGAGACTTCTAACATCCTATCAGCAGCCCAATAAATCTTTTCAGACAATTCTTTAAAGGTAGTACAGATACGTTTGGTAATAAGACTCTAAAATTATTCTTTTAACCTATTGCCTTTCTGAGGACTGGAAGGGGGTTCTGACCTCCCTAGTAATAACTAAATGCACTTGAAGGTTTATAAAACTTTTCTAGATAATTTCCTATACTTTGTCTTATTTGATCCTTATAATAGTCATAAATGGTATAAATGTATGTGTATGAGGCGTATGTGTGTGTGTGCGTGTGTGTGTGTATCTATGTGTGTATTGATGTTCTTTCTTTCAGGTTGAAGAAAGGAAAACAGTTCGGTTAGCTGCCGTGGTCAAGCTCACACAGTTTGTAGGCAGTAGACCTGAGACTTCAATCTAAGACTTTCGAATCCAAATTCTGGGCCTTGAAAACAACACTTATACTGGATTACTGTAAATATGAGAAGGGTATTACTTTTTTCTTTTCTTGTAATAAGATGGATCACTTAAAAAAATAGATGAGAAAGCTTCAATAATTTTCCTATCTGCTTACTTAAAAGTTAATATACTCGCTTGTTTGCTTGGTGCTTCTTGAGAACCAAATTGTGTTCATGTTATTGTCTATCTAGTTGCTGGATGATGGAAACACTAAAGTATTTTCCTAAGCCACCCGGAGCCCCTTGGAAGTCAGTATCCTTGAAATCACTCAGGGTCAGTGTTGGTTAGTTTAGGTGGTTGGAGCCCAGGCTTAAGACACCATGGTGAAAATCTAAGGCCCCAGAAGGACTTTGCTCTGCTCTAGGGTCTAGGACTATACCCTGACTCTATACTGCTGACTGGAACGAAAACTGCACCTGAGAACTCAAGCTGATAGACTGATGGGTTGGGTAATTTATAGTCTACTTCATGCTAGGCACTGGGCTAGTTTCAGGGGATTCTAGGAGAAACAACAAGTTCCTGTATTGAAAAAACTTATCATTTCTTGCTCCATACCATAGTATGGCAATGCTGGCCATATTTTGAAACTAGACAGAAGTTTGGAGTACCTGGTATGTAAGGCAATGGGGTATAGCAAGGCAGTTCAACACAGTAGTTAGAACACAGACTGTCAATGCTCAAATTTCACATTTGCAACTTATAAGCTGTGTGATTTTAGCCAAATTATTCAGTTCCCTATGCCTCAATTATCTTATTTGTAAAATAGGCATGATAATTCAAAATCGAAGCCTCAAGTTGCAATACTGAAGGATTCTACAGGGAAAATTTTAAAAGATGCAGAAAGCATCAAAAGAAGGTGGAAGGAATTCAGAGTCACAGTACCAAAAAGAATTGTCCATGTTCAACCATTTCAGAAGGTAACATATGATCAGGAACGGATGGTACTGAAGGAAGAAGTCCCAGCTGTATTGAGGCATTGGTGAAAAACAAGGCTCCAGGAATTGACAGGATACCAACTGAGATGTTTCAACAAATGGATGCAGCACTAGAACTGCTCATTCATCTATGCCAAGAAATGTGGAAGACAGCTACCTGGCCAGCTGACTGCAAGAGATCCATTTTTATGCCTATTCCCAAGAAAGGTGATTCAACTGAATTCAGAAATTATTAAACAATATAATTAATATCACATGCAAGTAAAATTTTGCTGAGGATCATTCAAAAGTGGCTGCAGCAGTGAATTGACAGGGAACTGCCAGAAATTCAAGCTGGATTTAGAAGAGGATGTGGAACCAGGGATATCACTGCTGATGTCAGATGGATCTTTGCTGAAAGCAGAGAATACAAGAAAGATGTTTACCTGTGTTTTATTGAGTATGCTAAGGCGTTCAACTGTGTGGATCATAACAAATTATGGATAACATTGTGGAGAATGGGAATTCTGGAACACTTAATTGTGCTTATAAGGAATCTGTACACGGATCAAAAGGCAGTTGTTGGAACAGAACAAGGGGATACTGCATGGTTTGAAGTCAAGAAAGCTGTAGGTCATTGTTAATATTGTGTGTCAACTTGGCTGGGCCATGATTCTCAGTATTTATATGTGATCACTCCCATGATGGAGTCTGCTGAAAGCAGCCAATCAGTTGAAAGACAATTTCCTTGGGGTTGTGGCCCGCATCTGAATATAAGCAGACGTTCTGGCTTTTTGCTCACTCTACATCCTGAGGCTCTCTCCTGTTCATCTGACCTGCAGCTTTGGGTTGCACTATCAACTTATCTGCAGCAACTTACATGCAGTTTATCTTGGGATTCGTCAATCTTCACAGCCTGAGAGCAGAGTCCTGCTCTCCTACCTCCTGATCTTGGGTTCTCCAGTCCCTGCTGCTATGTGAATTGAGAGAAGCCTCTATTCGGATCAATGGACTTGGGAAGTTCCAGCCTAAATAATCTCTTGAGCTGTTTCCTTGATACAAATCTCTCTCTCTCGCTCTCTGTGTCTCTAGGTATATATATATATATATTTACACTTTACTGGTTTTGCTTCTCTAGAGAACCCAGCCTAAGACGGTGTGCCTAAGACAGTGTGTATCCTTTCACCATGCCTATTCAATCTGTATGCTGAGCAAATAATCCGACTAGCTGGACTATATGGTGAAGAACGCATCATCAGGATTTACTTGGATCCACAATCAACACCCATGGAAGCAGCAGTCAAGAAATCAAAAGACACATTGCATTGGGCAAATCTGCTGCGAGAGATCTCTTTAAAGTGTTAAAAAGCAAAGATGTCGCCTTGAGGGCTAAGGTGTGCCTGACCCAAACCATGATGTTTTCAATTGCCTAATATGCACGCAAAAGTTCAACAATGAATAAAGAAGACTGAAGAAGAATTGGTGCCTTTGAATGGTGATGTTGGTGAAGAATATTGAATATACCATGGACTGCCAGAAGAATGAACAAATCTGTCTTGGAAGAAGTACAACCAGAATGCTCCTTAGAAGCAAGGATGGTGAGATTTCATCTCACATAATTTGGACATATTATCAAGAGGGCTCAGTCCCTGGAGAAGGACATCATGCTTGGTAAAGTAGAGGGTCAGCAAAAAATGGGGAGGATCCTCAACAATATGGACTGACACAGTAGCTACAACAACAGGCTCAAGCATAACAATGGTTGTGAGGATGGCACAGGACCGGGCAGTGTTTCGTTCCATAATGCACAGTGTCGCTCTGAGTCGGAACCAACTCGACAGCACCTAACAACAACAGCATAAGTTGTCATCAAGATTTGACTCTTGGTGACCCTATGTGGGTCAAAGCAGGGCTTTCAATGGCTGACTTTTCAGAAAGGTATCACCAGACTTTTCTTCTGAGGCACTCCTGGGTGGATTTGAACCACTGACATTTCCATTAGCAGCCCAGCACATTAACTAACTTTCATAGTTATATAAGTCAGTACGTTTAGGATCCCCATAATTCAGTTTTTTAACCTCAGACCTAATGACATTTGGGGACAGATAATTCTTTATTGTAGGGGGTTGCTCTGTGCATTAGAGGAAGTTTAGCAGTATCCCTGACTTCTCTTTATTAGATGCCAGTAGTACCCTTTGCCCAGTTGTGAAAATAAAAATATATAAGACATTGACAAATGTCCCTTGGGAAGCATAATCAACCTTGAATGAGAACCACAGATAAAGTGAGAAAAATAAAGCAGAGAGAGGTCAAGCAATTTTTTCAAGGTCACACAGCTAAACATAGTGAAACAGCAATGGGAAATTGGCCTGTATGAACCCAAAGAGAAAGATCTTAATGAATAAGCTTTAGTAAAGTTTCTCGGCTCAGGCTGTGAAATTCACATTACAGAGTCTGACTCGGTTATTTATTATGCAATGGGAGAGATTTGATTAGATGTGTCTTTGGTAGATATCATAACAGATGGATTGAGGGGAGGATGAACTAAAGAGAAGTTACACAATTGTCCAAGTGAGGCAGAATAAGGGCTTGGATGCAGCCTAGATGGAACAAAAGGAACAACGAGCAAAGCAACAGCAGTGTACAATTTGTTGAGATCTTCAATATTACTTCCAGCCTACATGAAGGACTCCAAATGCCTTCCTGACTTTACTTTAGTAGCTCATTGCAAGATTAGTATAAGCAAATGTTATTTAACTCCCCATTGCAGAGAAGGTGGCTCAGCCCCTGATAGATTAATTACAAGCACACAGGGTCATACAGACAGTAAGTAGTTCTTAGTCCTTCAATTTAATCCTTGGAACACCCTGCCTCTTCACACTTCCTCTTAATCTAAATCATCTCCCACTACTGATTTATAGAAAATGGATATTTACAAAGCTAATCAATACCAGGTTAACGTATCTGCTTCAATCCACTTTACTTAATGACATGGCACCACCTTGAATAGCCTTTTTAAATAGGCAAAGTTCAGATCCTTTCAAATATATGTCTGGCATTAATCCCTTCTTCTTTGCTTTTATCTCCCTGCCATTTTTCCCCTTCTCATCATTCCATTTCCTCTTCCTCTTCTTTCAGTGTGATGCAGACAGTACAAAGTACACTGGACTTAATAATCATAATAATAGTCTCAACAAAATCAGCTAACCTTTATTGAAATTTGCTATGTGCCAGTCAATGTTAAGCTCCATGCATTTAATAACTCATTTGCTCCTTGCCACAACCTTATAAGGAAGACACAAAATTTTTCTTTTTTTTTTTTTTTAACAGATGAGGAGCCAGGCCTACTTACCTCCCAGGTTATCAAAATCAATGAGGTAATGGGTGCAATAGCAAATTGCAAAACAAGATGCAGATTTAAGCTGTTATTAATTCATTTTTCTGACTCCATTATCCAACAAATTGAAATCTGACAACTCTACTTAACCTAAATCCTTAAAACCTATGAACAATAATTGGAATGGAGAGCAGATGCTTGCTATTTAACCAGGCTTGTTCTAACACGTAACAAAAGCTCTGAGGTTCTTGTTTACTGAGTTGGAAATGAATTTCAGTTCACTTTAAATTAGGTCAGGCATAATTAGGATTAAGGACTAACTGGACTTGAAAAATGATGGAACGTAAGTGTCCTCTATCTGGCCAAAGTATCTGTATTAAAAGGATTAACCTGAATGACTGAAATGTGCTGACCTTGTGTATTTAATTTCTGTTCTCTACTGAAAACATTGAGAGAGAGACTGGTGAGAAACAGAACCTCCCCAACAGGCTTATTTTGTCATTCCGCCAGACCTTACCACAGCTATTAGGGCCAAATACAGGAAGTGTCCTAAGGGGAATATGCCATTATGTTGTAAAAATCTGATTTCCTCTTAAAACTCTAAAATACTTCACCCATCTCCCACACCCTAAATCTTGTCTGTCATTTATCACTACTATCAGAAGCATCACCTCTCAGCTTAGCACTTGATTTTCCATTACATCCACTGGGATATTTGTATAAGTGATACTCATAGAATCTTATAAAAATTCCTAGTGTCAGGCCCAGGGGCCTCACTTCTGTGTTCGTCCTTCCCATCATCCCTCAGCATTGTCCAGTGAAATTCTGTTTCTTCGGAATATTCACTTTGAGATTATAGATCTCAGTCTCTTTCTCAAATGCCTACATCTTCACCAGGGTGCGAAAAATATTTTCTCTCTATGACTTGGCCTGAATCTTTTTTTTTTTTTTTTTTTAACTCTCTCTCTTTCTTTCATTCTATTTCATGGTTTCAAATGCCATACCTATCTAGAAGATACTCACTGTCTTAGTTTCCTATGGTTGCTGTAAAAAATACCACAAAGTGAGTGACTTACAAAAGAAATTCTTTGTCTCACAATTCTAGAGGTTGAGAGTCTATCAGGGTATCAATGTGTTGATTCTTTCTGAGGCTTTGAAGGAGAATCTGTTTCATGCCTCTCTCCTAGTAATGCATCTCTTCAGTCATTCCTTGGCTTGCAGCTGCAGCATCACACGGCATTTTCCCTCTGTCTCAGTGTATCATCTCAGTTCTTTTACGGGATTAGGATCTCCCCTACTCAAGTATGGCCTAATGTTAACCTACCTCATAACATCTTCAAAGACGTATTTCCAAACAAGGTCACATTCACAGGTATAGGGGTTAGGATTTCAACTTATCTTTTGGGGGTACACAAATCAATTAACACCTTTGTAAAGTTCCAGGACCTTCCAAAATTATGGATGGCTCTCTCTCTGGACTAAGCCATACTTGGATTTCTTTGGTTGCAATTAGATGGATATTTCAGGACATCAAGAGACCAAGTCCAGTGAAAAGTTTTCACTTTCCTTTTAGCCTCCATGAAGTAAGTTCTAAGCAATATTGCATTCCAGTCTTTGTCAAACGTGGGGTTTGTCAATTATCTAAGAAGTCCTGGCTCAAACCTGGTAGGACTGACTTAATGAAAAGACTGGACACAGAAGGATCCTTACTAGTACTGTAAAGACAGCCTCCTGTGGGCAATGCTTTTATCAGGGAGAGAAGGTGTTGTTCTGATTCCTTCCATTTTCCTTCTTGTGCAGAAATTAAGGAACATCCAAACTTAATTTCTTTGGATTTATTCAATATTCAAAGGGACATAGTTTTCTATGATTTATTTATATAGGCATATATGCAGTGGTGAAGCATTTGGCTGCTAACCAAAGGTCAGCAGTTCCAATCCACCATTTGCTCCTCAGAAACCCTATGGTGCAATTCTACTGTGTCCTACAGGGTCGCTATGAGTCAGAATCCACTCGACGGCAACAGGGTTTTTTGTTTTTGTTTTTATTTTTTAAATACATAACAAGATTAAACAAGCATGTTTTCTAAGTAAAAAGGCTTTAAGTGAGAGATTTGCGTATGTGTATTCTCTCTCAATGCAGAGAGGCCGGTTACCCTTTTTGGAAAAAAACACTCACATAGACAATTCCATGCTTAAGAACAATAGGAAACAGTACTCCTTGTTAATTTCATTTGCTTTCTATGAAAAGTAAAAAAAAAAAAAATTGCACGGAAGTATAGCAGAGGAAATTTCCACCAGGATCACCCTTAGAGCTGATTTTTGAGTGCCAGATGTATTTCTACCCTGCTAGGCGATGCCAAGAGCCCTGGGCACCTAGTGATTAAAAGTTTGGCTGCTAACCAAAAGGTCAGTAGTTCAAATCCACCAGCCGCTCCTTGGAAACCCTATGTGGCAGTTCTACTCTATCGTAGGGGGTTGCTATGAGTCGGAACCAACTCGACGGCACATAACAACAGCAAGCAATGCCAAAAAGGTGGCCGAGAGATTTCTTAAACATGTTATGTCTGAAATTAAATTTACTAGTTTAACTTCAAAATCAGCTCAGTGACTCTATTTCCAATCTCCTTGGTCAATCTTAAATACACATCAATAGATTAATTTTTATATTAATTCATTTAACAAACCTTTATTATTTGTTAACTGAATAAACACTAGTTACTGTATTAAGTGCTATTGATATGTAGGTTGATAAGTCATAGTGTGTCCTTGTTGGGACTTGTTCTCATAATTTTGAGATTTTATCCATATATCCTGGTTCTCAGCTCATCTGCTTATTGAAGCTTTTCCTGGTAGTCCTGTCACATATAACTCTCCTGCTCCCCCTGCTCTTCCATATTACAGTACCAAATTATGGGTAAGGGGTAGGAATAGAAGGTGAAAGCTGAACAGACATAAGCGTATGAGAGGATGTCCCACCTCACGTTTTCACACACATCACATCTGTAAAATGAAAAGACTGCTAACCCCGAGAGTTGTGCAGTATGCAGGTAAGTGGTAACTTTCATACACCACTGGTGGGAGTATCAATTGGGGATGATTTGGACTCAGGGCTGGGGGGTCCAGGTGGCCTTACCAGCAAATCAGGAGGAAGTTGTTCACGGTGATGAGTCATTTTTGATAAAAATGTTGACATATAACTATATAACATTCTATAGCAAGAATTTAACAGATCAGAGTTTTAACAGGATATCTAACGCCTCAGACCATAAAGGCAGTGAGTTGTTCCTCACGATAGTCACATTAAGAGAGAAAACTTGTGGTAAAAGAGGTAGAACGCAAATGGTTAAAAATAGCATAATATTCTGTTCTCCCTGCCGTTGTCCTGCCACAAATTTCTTTATTTGATGCTTATCCTAAATTTGCCTTTTAGGACCTTATTCCACTAACTATTCTGCTTATTTCATTGGCATAATATTTCCAGTAATAGCTCTTCCCCAGGGACTCTGGTTTTATTACTTGGTACTTCCTTCCCTTGGCTGACTACTATAATTCAGCAAGGTTAGCTCTGTTCTTAATTCTTTCTCTCCCATGACCTAGCTATTCCCCCTTCTTTCTTCATCACCCACCTAACCTCAGTTTTAGTCCATTTCTGGCTTCTTCTATGACAGCATCAGACCTCTTGAGTCTAGGATCAAGATGTAGAGTGTACTTTGGAAAAACACAAAAATCCCAGGTTGGCTGAAGTAAATTCAGTTCATAAAAGGAGATAGTCTTGAAAGAAATGTTGAGCTTATATGATGAGTCACTTGATAGCAAACGAATAGTTTTACAAATACTTGTCCTACCACAAGGAACAAGCACTTTGAATTGTTTGTTTTTCAAGTGATTGCTTCACTCTTATGTTTTAAATTCAGCAGAGTTATTTCTGGCTTTTTTTTTTTTTTCCTTTGCTTCACTAAGAAAACAAGATTTCTTTCCACATTTCAGGATTTATCTTATTCTTTGTGACCTCTTTGCTTTCTTTTATACATCCGAGAGCTGGATTACTTGTTTTTGTCTCTACCACTGAGAGGTTTTCTGTGTCACTGTTGACACCCAGGTTTGTTAGTCTGATAAGTTGTCTCCGTGCAAAAATGTTTTGCTTTCATGACATGAACATATGTTCCTCAGTACACAAACGGAATTAGGGTTTTTAGGCTAAGTCAGCATTGCTTCTGAGAATAGTGGAAGAAAAACAACCAGAATTTACATGACGAAACACTCAGAATTTGGAGTCCCATGGGAACTAGGTTTGAATTCTTGGCTCAATCTTTGTGAGATATTGGGCAAGTTAACTTTTCTGTTTTATAAAATGAGAATAATACTGCATTACCCTATTTTTAAGAAAGTATCAAGCATAAACTTTGTCAGCAATTTAATAACAGCATTTCACAAAATAAGATATATCAGATGAAATGTACACATCAATTATAAAAATAGAGTGGATGTTTTAGTGTCATGGGAATTTAATAATATCTGCCTTGCAAAGTCCTGTATTAAAAAAATAAAGAGATCACATTCACAGTAGGTACATATGTGGGTCTGTATGACACAGCTGCTGTCTTAGTTTTCTAGTGCTGCTACAAAAGAAATACCACAAGTGAATGGCATTAACAAACAGAAGTTTTTTTCTCTCACAGTCTGGTAGGCTAGAAGTCGAAATTCAGGGCACTATCTCCAGGGGAAGACTTTCTGTCTCTGTTGTCTCTGGAGGAAGGTCCTTCTCATCAACTCTCCGCTGCACTAGGAACTTCTCTGAACAGGAACCCCGGGTCCAAAGGACATGCTCTGCTTCCAGCACTGCTTTCTTCATGGTATCAGGTCCCCCTGTCTCTCTGCTCACACCTCTCTTTTATATCCCAAAAGAAATCGGCTCAAGACAGAATCCAATCTTGCAGATTGAGTCCTGCCTCATTAATATAACTTCCACAGATCTCGCCTTATTAACATCATAGAGGCAGGATTTACAGCACAAAGGAAAATTATATCAGATGACAAAATGGTGGACAATCATGCAATACTGGGAATCATGGCCTAGCCAAATTGATACACATATTTTTGGGGGACACAATTTAATCCATGAGAGATGTGAACTGAAAGGTTGGCAGTTCGAATCCACTAGCAGCTCCTTGGAAACCCTGTGGGACAGCTCTACTCTGTCCTGTAGGGTTGCCAGGTGTCTGAATCAACTTGATGGCAGTGGGTGTTTTTTTTTTTTTTTTCAGACGTTCAAAAATGGTAGCTATTACTATGATTTACTTCAAAAATCAGCTGATATTTTGCTATTGTTTGAATTTAGTAAAAAATTAGCCTTAACTCACAAATTCTGTTATGTCCAATGTCTTTCTCATATTTCTATGCATCCCTGTGAGTTTATGTCCTTCCTGAAACTTCTTGTTTCAAGTCCTTGCTTCTCTTGAATTCTTGACTCATGTCTCATTTTCTGTAGCTGTTTTCTCTACTCTGCTTTGATAAAAATAAGCATTTTCCTTTGGTTTTCCACGTATTCACTCAGGTTTTTGTGTGTATAGCAGACTTCACCAAATTTTTGGAATAACTGGACTGATTTACCCTAAATTGGTGAAAATAACTTATAATTGGAAACTGGTCATTTTTGTTCATAAAATTTCCTTAGCTGCCTGGCCACCAAGAAGTTCTCCTTATTGTGCTTCTCTTCAGATTCAGGATTTCTGTCATGTCGCTGATCTTGGCTTTTTTTTTTTTTCTAACACCCTTGTCATTCCCTACTTTCTCCATTACTAAAAACTTGATAATTTTTTTTAATGCAGAACACGTGTTTTCTATATAAGCCAGTTTTCTATATATAGAGAGAGAGAGAGAGAAAATCATATCCTTTTAACCCACGTACTTGGAGCCTTACTTTCTATACCCAAAAGGCTAATCAGTATATTTCCAAAACATAGATAATTCTCTCCCAAAACATACATCTGATGTTAGTTATTAATATATTCTTGCACACAACTACAGTTCCTGTGGGATATAGTTAATGTTGTCTAAAATGTTAAATCCAAGTTTCCATCTATATATTATCTGCACCCATGCAACTGAACCTGGTTGGAGGGAAACATAAACCATGCTGACTGGTCTTACTTTAAATTCATGATCATGAACCTGAGGTACGACCTTAATGTTGCCTGGAAATCATTCTATATTTCCACCATCAATTCACTCCCCATTCTCCTAAATGACCATTTCATACTTTCCTCTCTTTCTGTAACGCGACAGTACCAACCCTTCTCCTTCATCCTCTCATTTTTATTTCCAGCCTGGACCACCTCACATCTTAGTGACCTCATGCAATCTCATGGCTTTATGTGTTATGCATACGCTGAAACTACACACACACACACACACACACACACACAAACACATGGATCATCTCCTTTCTTAGTACCATTTCCCCCAAGCTCTCTGCTCCATATCCAACTGCCTACATGATATTTCCACTTGGATGCCAAGTAAGTATACCAAGCCTTATGTCCAAATAAGTATACCAAACCTTATATACAAACTTATGTCCCAAACTTCTAACTTCCTCATCTTTCCTCCACAAACCTGTTTCATCCACAGAATTCAAAATCTCCAGTTGATATCAACTCCATTGTTTTAGCCATTCAGGTCTAAAAGCCAGACTCATCCATGGCTCCTCTTTGTCTATGATATGCCACTTCTTTAAACTGAAAATATTATTGATTCCATCTTTAATATATCCAGAATTGAATCACTTCTTAGAACCTCCTCTGCTACCTCACACCATCATCTCTTTATCGGCATGTTAACTAAGTCCTCAGTTTCTATAAAATGATGCTTTAACATCCACAAAATGTTCCCTAGCTGCGCTTCCGTAAACAGGACTTACCCAGGAACACCTGAAAACCTTTGATAGCCCCAAGCCATATACCTCCACTGTTATCAAAAACATGGATTTTGCTGGGTCACCACTTTCAAAAAAGCCAACCAACTATAAGCCTGTGTGCCCCACCTTGCCCTTTCCTTCCCAGGGAAACCACAAGAAATGCATTTGCCCACAGTTCTCTCTCTCTGCCTCTGCCTCCTGACCCACCCTGGTGCTTCTCTGGAGTGGCCTTGCGTGGCGTGCTCTCCCTGGGGAACTGCGAGTATGATAAAATCTTTAAGTCCTTCTGGTCTCTCTCTCTTGGTCTGTGTCTGGCCTCACCAAGCCACACCTTGAGTAACATGGTTAAAGTTTGGATTATTACGGTAGCCTCTTAACTGGTCTATTTTTTATCTCCCTTGCCCTCCTGCAGACTTGTCTCAGCAGAATATCCACAGGGACTCTGCTAAAACTTAAGTCAAATCATATGGTGTCTTTGTTCACAATGTTCAAATAACTCTCTAATTTTCTCAGAGTAAGAACTCAAGTCTTTCTAACGATCTGTAAGTCCTTGACAATTTCAATCTCCTACATCCCCCCTGCCCCCACCTGCCCCAATTACATCTCTGTCTTTATCCCCTACCATGTACTCATCATTCTCTCTACTCTAATCATATGAACAGCCTTGGCTCCAGGAACTCACCAACCACACTCTTGCCTGAGGGCCTTTGCAGGGGATATTCCCAGTACAGTGTTTACATAGCTCATACCTTCATTTCCTTAAAGTCTTCGCTCAGATATCATCTCCTCATTGTGACTACTTCAATTAAAATTACAATTGCTCCTCCCCACTGGATTCCTTGAATCCTTTACTTATAAATCTCTAGTAGATAGTATGTTGATTGGCAAATAATAGGCATCTAGCAGATATTTAAGGAGCCCTGGTGGCAGAGTGGTTAAAAGCGGTCAGCTGTTAACCAAAATGTTGGCAGTTCAAAACCACCAGCGGCTCTGCAAGAGAAAGATGTGACATTCTGCTTCTGTAGAGATTTACAGCCTTGGAAACCCTATATGGCTGCTATGAGTCAGAATCGACTGAACCACAGGGGGTTTGTTGTTGTTTTTTGGTGGGGGGTGGGGTTTAGTAGATATTTATTGAATGAACCAATGAAAAGATAATATCAAATAATTCTCTAGGTTCATTCAATCAAAACACTAAGAAAGATGTTAAGGTTACAACATGAACAAATTGTGGTAACTGTCTGAGGACTTCATAGTGTACTGGAGAAGATAAATAAATAAACAGAGACAGTATAAAACAATACAACATGTTATTATATATTAATGAACCAAAGACTCTGGGCACACAGAGGAGAGTGATTTGGAAAATATGAGAGACCTTAAAAAACATCTTGATCACTAGTAGGACCTACTTGGGGAAAGAATAAGGTGAGCGTAACCTGGTACGGGGCAACACGTGTAGACAGAAGGCATTGAAAGTCTTGTGCTGCCATAATTCCATTCAGGACTGTGTGGATTTGAACAAGTCAGTTTAAAAGAAGTATGCTCTATAGGTTAGGGATTGTTGTCTGTCGTGTTCACTGCTGCATCCCCAGTACCTACAACAATGTTGGGCAGATAATAGATTCTAAGTGCTTGACAGTAAAGTGAATGAATGAACTGCTTATTACAACAACAAGGTTTTTGCCAAATTAATTTTAAAGTCTTTTCCAGTATCTTCAACCTAAATTATAACAGTCATGATTTGAATCAGTGTAAAGAGCTTCACAGTGATTAGATCAGCCCCAGCACAGAATGGCTGTTTGAGGAATTGGTTATCTCTCCAGACAGCGGGCTTTCAGTGTGTAAAGGTCTACATGGCCGCTTCTACAGGACATTGTAGAAAATATTTCTGCATTTGATCAGAGGCTAAACTAATGCCTCTCTTAGGTCTTAGTTTTGGAACAAGCTTGTCTAAAAACACTGACATGGTTCTTTCAGAGAAGTCATAAGTTGAATAAAAGAAACCCAAGCTTTTGTCAGTTCTGTGCTCCCTTTGGAAACCCTGGTGGGATAGTGGTTAAGTGCTATGGCTGCTAGCCAAAAAGCTGGCGGTTCAAATTCATCAGGCTCTCCTTGGAAACTCTATGGTGCAGTTCTACTCTGTCCTATAGGGTTGCTAAGAGTTGGAATCGACTCAACGGCAGCGGGTTTGGTTTGGTTTTGGTTTTTATGCTCCCTTTGGATAGATGTCCATTTGGATTATGGTTTTATGTGCTGATGTCATCAAATACAGAGTCCCAGGTATTGCAAATGTTTAAGTGCTTGACTGCTAACTTAAAAATTAGCAGTTTGAGTCTATCAAAGGGTACCTCATAAGAAAGGCCTGGCAATCTACTTCTAAAAATTTAGCTCCTGAAAACCCTATCGAGCACAGTTCTACTCTGACACACTTAGGCTGTCATGAGTTGGAATCCATTTGATGGCAACAGCAACTGGTTTTTACTGTCAAATATGTTGACCTGTATTCAGTTTGCCTTTTATGACCATATAAAAAAAAAATCAAATCCGTTACCTTGAGTTGATTCCAACTCATAGTGACCTTATAGGACAGTGTAGAACTGCCCCATAGGGTTTCTAAGGAGCAGCTGGTGCTGACCTTTTGGCTAGCAGCCTAGCTCTTAACCACCACTTACAAGTGACTTAATTGCAACTCGGCCTTAAAAGGTAAATCCAGTAGAATTGTTCTCTAAAGCCTCTCAAATCAGCTGACTGTGCTCAACCATCCCCACCATCCAAGTGCCATCTGACCACCAGTGAAAGCCCACAGGGCCAGGCCACGGTTCTGAAGCAGGAGTCCCTTGTACTGTCTATCTGCTACACTACAGGGGATAGGTGGACAGCTTCATTTGGACTATTTCTACAGAGAGGTTTTGGCTCAGATTTCATCCAATGCTGAAAAGTAACTTTATTGTTGTGTTTTACTCCCAATCTCTGTAAAGCCTTGCCTGAGGGGTCTTAAGGCAGGGGAAACTTTAAGCAAGAGGAATGTGTTGGGTTCATCATAGCTCACTGGTAATGAGCATGGGTTCTAGAAAAAAAAAAAAAAAACAGACCTCTCCCAGTCCTGCTGCATATTACTGGCTGTATAACCGTAGGCACATTACACAACCTTTTTAAGCTCCAATTTCCTCCTCTGTACAATGAGAATAATAGTACCTGCTTCACAGGATATAAGAAATAAATGAAATAATGTACAGTAAGCATAAAGCACCATGCCTGGCATGTAGTTAGTACTTAATAAGTTACAGTAATTTTTATCCAGGGCAGCCCACTCCTCACTTGACCCTGTCATATCATACCAGCTGCTGGATAAGACAGAGGGAATGACCTCCATCTAATTTCATGTATGATCTATTTAATTTTTCTACTTAAGATTTCACTTTGTTTTTTGAAAGGATGTAAGGAATTATCTTCTATTTTTTCCCCATACATCCTTTATGCCTGTGCTTCCACTCAAAATTAGAGCAAAAGGGGAGGTTTTTTGATCAATGCTATTTCCCTTAAAAAATGCTCATGCTTATTGGACAAATGGTCTCTAGATGCAAAAGTTTTTGAATTACAACCTTACATTAAAAATAAGGTTTCAGGAAATAAAATATTGTGTACAATGTTCTTTAAAGATATCCAGTTAGCTTGTCAATCTGTGAGGAGGTGATGTTTCTGGGAACTATTCAGTAATTTCAGGGGACAAATTAGAACATTATCCTACTGCCACTGCATAGGAAGAGAGAGAGAGAAAAAAAAAAAGATTGATGTGCACCTGGGGCTATACAAAGATACTCTGCACTTCCTGAAACAGGACGCACAGGAGGACAGTGATGCAGTGAATGTTCTTATATCCGAGCCTTGCTATTTATTCCTGTGCTTGCCAGGAAGATAAAAGGAATGCATTCTATCTGGGTCTCCAAATGGCACCATTGCCAGTTGCTGTAGCCTGGGTATATTGAGCAATGTGGCTATGCCAGAATTCCACCCTCGTGAGTCCATGCAGTCATTAATTCATTCAGCAAATATTTACAGAGTGTCAGCACTGCACTGGTTTCCAAGGATACATTGACAAGGAAGGAAAACAGAATCTCTGCCTTCAAGAATATTATATTGTCTCTGAGAAGACAGATAAAATGAGAAGTAAGAGTTGCTACAAAGCTCATAACAGGGGGAGCTAACTTAGAGGAGTTGGGACCAAGGTGTCTGCTCAAAGAAAAGATCATTTCTTACCTCTTTTAGCTTCTGGCAGCCCTGGGCACTGGCATTCCTTGGCTTGTAGATGGATCTTCACATGGCATCTTCCGCTGTGTGTTTCTGTATCTCTGTGTCTTTATTGAACATCACTCAAAAGTAATTAGGTTTGGGACCCACTCCGGCATGACCCCATTAACATGAAAGTGAAGTCCTTTTCCTGAACAGGGTCATAGTCACAGATACAGGTGTTAGGACATCAGCATATCTTTTTGGAGGACACAATTAAATGTACAACAAGAGGAGGAACCAGAAAATATGCAGGGTTGACTCAATTCAGACTTCAATATCAGAGCTAAACCCCATTCTCCAATTAGCTTTGTTACTAAAATTGAGCTGATATTTTGATTTTCATTCATCTGTCCTCCTGCCTTATTTCCCAGTAAGTTCTAAACTGAGAAAGAAAAATAAAGATGCTATCTTTCAGTTTCCCTTATATTCCAATATCTTGGTGTTTTTGCCAGGTTATCTGAAAAGTGTGCCTCAGAAATTAGCATTTAAGAGCCAAATTAGCCCATTAGCAAATAGACAATTGAAGATTTGGGCTTTAACTTAGAAGACCTTAAAATGTGGCAGTGCTTTAGTTAGTTTTTATTTTATTTTACTTTGTTTTAGTTAGTTCAGCCATGTGGAACTTTCCCCTCAGCGACTGAGCACACTGACGTTTGCAAGGTTGATGGGCCTACGTTGCTTCCCTATACCTGACACAAAAGGCACACCAGTGCATAGTGTTCGCTGAGAAACTCTGTAAACACAGGAAAACAATTTTTTTTCTGCCCATCAAGTACTAAAAAAGCCTGTGTTTTGAAGCTCTGCCTATCTTAAAGTGAGTTCTAGATAGAACAAATATACTCTCTTTCCCCATATAACCCCTTTGTTGGGCCTTCTTAAATCAGATAATCAGTCACAAAGGCCAGAACAGTCCCTGGTTTCAATCTTGCAAATGTTAGGAAACCTAGAAGCTAAGAAGGAATGTACCTAGAATGTACCTCGAATACTCAGCTGTTAGAAATCAAGCTTGCTGATCAAAAAGGGTCAGATTCTAAAATATGCCTATCTCTATCAGAACAGCAACAGAGGGAAAAATAAAAATTCCAAAAAGATCAAAATGTGTTAAAGAACATGATCTTTGCATTACTTCTGGATCAGTAGGGAAGATGAAGTACAAGGAATAGAAAATGTGAGTCAGGAGCTTAGAGAGAAGTCAGGGTGAGTTTTCCAAAGGGCCCTGGAGAGGCAAGGACCTGAGGTGTATGCTGCAGACATCTTGTTGCTTACTAGGCCCAGGTAGTTCAGGCTTCAGAAGCAACACTAGCATTTACAATGCAGGAAACTGCACAGTGACTCTCCAGTATAAACAAACATGGAGAAGACAGAAGATGCCTCTTGGAACAGATTCCGAATGCCAACAAACGTTTACAGCAGGAGGCAGTGGCAATGACCACTATGACATAAGACTGAAGTGCTTCTCACAAGAAAAGAATGGAGGCCATGTCATTAGAAGACAAAACACACATGCAACACAGCCCTAATACCAGGAATTTAGAATGGAAACAGAAGTGAGAGTTTTACATATGCCAGTTAGAGAAGAAAACTGTCTAATAACATCTGGTAACTGAAGCTGCCACTTGTACTCAGTTCTAAGGTCTTAGAAAGAGGGCAGGAATTTTTCAAATGCTGTTCTCTGAGAATTGAAAGTGTGTGCATAGGCGGGCCCTTTCCCCCATCCTCTCCCCATGAATGGCAAACACAGTGCTACAGTTAAACTTATAGGAGATTTTCCTCAGAGTAGTTTAATTTCCCAGGCTGTGGCCTTCAGATGACTGGCACTAGCTGACAGGCATCGTGGCAATGTTCTAAAACTAAATTTTCCCTATATCTCCCCTCCTTCCTTTAGCACCCGAGCTTCTGCTTTTATTTTGGCAACAATAGCATGGTCTTAGATTGGACAGAGTACATGGTTCTGGGAACAACATTTCCCCAGAGGCTAGATATTTGCTTGAGTTCTTTTTTGGGTAGAGTAAGGGTGATGCTGTGATACTCTTTTGCTTCCAATTATTAGAAAAACAATGGCATATGAGAGACTGTAGGTTGGATTACTTCCACTGTGAACATGCTTTAGAAACTACACTATTTGGTAGAAAACAGTCCAGGCTGCAGCTGTTGCATAAAACTCAACTCAACCCAACTATCGGATTGAGAATCTTTCTAGATTATAGATTGAGCAAAATTAGAAATTGGACAATCGTGATTAAAGAATGCTGAACTCTATATGGTCTTAACTTTTAAAGAAAAAAGGATGAAACTTTAGGATTTTTTTTTTTCAATCTATGTTCTCCATAATAGGAGATTTTAATTTACTTTTTCTTTAAATTTTATTTATTTTGTTGTTGTTGAGAATATACACAACAAAACATACACCAATTCAACAGTTTCTACATATACCATTTGGTGACATTGATTACTTTCTTTGAGTTGTGCAACCATTCTCACTGTCTTTTTCTGAGTTGTTCTTCCCTTATTAACATAAACTCATTGCCTTCTAAGGTTCCTGTCTAACCTTTCGAGTTGCTGCTGTCAGTTTGATCCCATATAGATAGTTCTTCAAAGAGCATAATGCTCGAGGTAGGCCTTTTTTACTAGTTGAGCTAACTATTGTTTGGTTTTAAGAAGACTTCAGGGGATAATTTTGATTCAAGGTTCAAAGGTTATCTCAGGGCAATAGTTTCAGGGATTCATTCATACTCTATGGCATCTTTTTTTATTTATTTGATTTAAATTTGAAACCTCTTTAGGATTTTTATTAGACAACATGGCTAGTTGGAAAACTAAATACAGAATGAATTTTTCACCCAGGATTCAGAACGACTTTGAAGTTAGTTCGATTTTGGCCCATTTCATAGCCTTCTGGAGGCAAAAGCTATATTGCTCGCCAGTTCCCTGTGGGGATCTCAGAGGATCAGTGGTTGATTACTGTGAAGTGGCCTCATGAAGGTAAAAGCAGGACTATCCTGAACCCCTCCTATTAGGGAACCAGCCACATCAATGTTTGACCATACACTTAATGGATAAACTAAGTGAGTGAAGAGAATAAAAAGCTGGGGGACATTGTGGGGAGGCACTTATTGCACATTCCTAATTTTTTCAAAGGGGGGTAGAAAGGGGAAGGAATTTCCACTCAACTTCCCGGGACAGTAAATTTTAGAATGAAACCTTCCAATTTCTCTTCAGTCCTAAGGGAGCAAGAGTGGCTTGTATGACTCATCAATTTATAAGACATTCAATTCATTCCTTTGGTTTTCTCTTTTCTTTGGAATGGAAATGCCTGTGAAGCCTCTGAGGAGACTTCTTCCCCTCTGCTGAGGTTCCTTGCCCCGCCTGGCAGCCGCCAAGCCACAGCTTCTAACTGTGGTTTGCCCCGACCATACTGCCGCCATAATAACCACGGTTTGAATTTGGTGCCAGAATTCTGCACATGTGTGAACCAAGATTTTAGCACATGCACAGGACCTGAAGAGCTGTGTCCTCAGTCTGTCCTTGGATCTGAACATCACAGACATGATTCAACATCCGGACTTCCAAATGTGGACATAGGAGGGCAAGGGCAGAGAGTTCGGGGCACCAAACCCAACCTCCAGATGCCATTGGAAATAAAAAGCTCCCCAACCCCCTCAGACAGCGAGCACGTGGCCTTATGGTCCCTAGACCCCTTGTCTGCACAGACAATAAATTTCCACCTTCTATTTTTTTTTTTTTTATTTCCCTTGCAACTGGTGGTGTGGCGTCCCTCTTATTTTGATCGGCTAATAGGACAGGACAGGTAACCTTGTTCGGTTACACTAGCACTCTGGTCTGCTCTTCACAACACCTGAGGCTGGGGAGTTAGGTCCAATTTGGGGAAATATTGAAGGTCCATATGACTGCAGATTTATAATCATGTTCTTCAGTTGATTTTGATTACTTTCTTTTTTTCCATTATTTCTAATTTCTCAGTGGTTTCTAAACTCAAGAGATAAAGACAAGAATTTTACTTAATGCCTCCAGTAATACTCCAACAAGGGCAAGAATGTACAAAATTGTCCTTTCTGGTGAACCTTTTAGAGATTTTGAACAAATATATGTTGGCTGGGCAAAGGAGTGGTATTGGTCATTGACGAGGGGGCAGGAATTTTCTAGGCTAGGAGGATAACTGTGAAAACCGATAGCATTAAGGGAGCACATAATATATTTAAGGAACTGAAATATGTCCAGTCTGGTTAGAGCAAAAGAGGTAAAAAGTGAGTGGCTTTTATTGAGATTGGACCTGTATACAGGAGAATCATAGTCTAGAGTTTGGCTGTGAATTTGGAATTTGTCCTAAGGTAGGGTTGCCTGACTAAGCAAATAAATATATACAACTTCCAGTTAAATTGTAATTTCAGTAAACAACAAATAATTTTCTAGTAAAAGCATGTCCCATGCAATATTTGCAATTTTGGGGACACATTATCCTGAAAAATGTATTCATTGTTTATCTGAAATTCAAGTTTAACTGGGAGTTCTGTGTTTTTATATGCTTAATCAAGAAACCCTACATTAGGACAAAATCCCAAATCTATCGTTTTTAATCAGCAAGTCTATTCTAAGGGAAATGGCAAGCCATGGAAGGCTTGGAAGTATTAGAATGATAAGATCAGAAATCAAAGAGAAAAAAAACAGACATCCTTTTCCAAATGTGCCCCTTTCTTTTAGGGCCCTTTTTCAACATGGCCTCAGGGTAACACCAATAATAATGAGAGCCTGCTATATCCTCAGACTCATGACAATACTGTAAATACCCTGAAAAGGGTAAATTATAGACTTAGTAATATGGCAAACAAGGCTGGTTTATAACAAAAATAAGACAGGGAATTTGGATTTGGGCTCTGCAGAGAGAAAGGCAACAGACAAAAATGACTGCCTAATGCAACGATTTCATTTGCAGATCTGAGCACACTCCGTCTGCCTCCATTGAAATCTAGGTTTCATACCTCGCTCTCCTCCAAAATGCCTGGGTTGACTATGCCTGACTGTGCCAGAGAATGAAATGACTTCTGCTGAGTTTGTGGCCACCTCTGTCAGATTCCCAGCAAGGTCTTTCCAACAGACCGACACTGTGATTGCTGAAAAGTGATCTGTCTAGGAATACCAGCATCCCACGCTACCTGCAGAGGAAATGCTCACATTGCGAGTGACCAGGAACTTCTCTCCTGGCTTAATACTCATTTTCTAAAGACAAACTCTCATTTTTAATTGTAACTCTATTTGTTTCCTAAATGTCTCTGTGCCCCTTCTTTGTAACCTTTTCCCTGGGAGTGAGTGCTCTTATATAGCAATTGTTAGAGTTCTAATTGCAACTTTCTAGAACAGAGTAATGGTCAGATTGGAACAAGTTGTTCTCACCTACCGGTCAATTTATGGGCTTACAGCTGTGTGAGTACATGCCTTACCAGGAAACCAATCTCTCCCTGGGAGATCAATAACCATAAGCGGTAGGGGCAACTTTAAAATAGAAAAGAGGAGGCCAAGGAAAAAGTTAAGGAAAGCACTTGACATTTTTCATAAGACCAGAATGTGCCTGCAGTGAATGGCAGGCATTTTAAAATACCTTCCTGCCAACACACCAAATACATCACCACAAGCTTTTGTCACTGTTTGGTATGTCCACTTAGTCTTAGCCTTAATATTACAAAAGTGAAATGGACATTGTAGGAAATCAAATGAGCAAGTGTGTAGAATTACTACCTTTTAGACCAAGCCAAGACCATACTAAGTGAAATAGAGTTCAGCAAATAGTATCAACTATGGCTAACATTTGATGAGTGCCTACCATGTGCCTGAAAATGGTTATTAACAGTTTACTCATAGGAACTATTTAATTTTCACAACAATCCTACAATGTAGGTACTACCATTGGACAAATGAGATAATTGAAACACAGAGCAGGACAATCAATAGCCAAAGTCACACAGCTAGAAAGTGTCAGACCTAAGATTCAGCCCAGGCAAATGGCTCTGAAGCTGTGTACTGTTAACCACTATACTACTCTTTTATCTAGGGACAAAGCAACTTTTAATAGTGAAGAATATCTCTGTGGCCTACACAAAGAAGAATGTAGATCAGCTTGACCTAACAGGTTTTCAATTTTCCTTTGCTGTTCCATGATTCAAGATAACGTTGCAAAGATTTATGATACATGAAGGAAAGTAAATGTGGCTGTGGGTAATACCAGCTTAAAGCCAAAATTGGTTTTGTGCTTTGATTTAATGTATATTCATTCATTCATTCATTCATTCAGCAATCAGGCATGGAGTGCCTACTGGGTGAGGTGCACTAAATTTGGTTAACAAGACATTATCCCTGATCAGAAGAAATGTACAGCCTAAGGCAATATACAGGTATGGAGAGAAATAATGACAGTGTTAATCACATTGGCAATAAAAGCTACACAGCTATATCCTAGACCTTTAGTGCTCTATGGAGCATATACCTCAGTGTCCCAAAGACTCCCAAGCTTTGGGAAATATGGGAACATTCACATTGTCACTCAAGAGTCTTTCTCTTTCACCCAGCTCCTCACACAGGACCTTCCTCTTCCTGCCAAATACTGCCTCAAATTTTTACAAGTCTTCAATGGATGTTTCTTTTTGTACATGAACTGTTCCATCGTTGCAGGGACTTTATGGTAGACATGCTGATGATGGAAGCCAAAGGAGGAGAGGAAAAATGTGGTCTTGTTCCCATAAAGTTTTTTAAGTGAACTTTGCTGTTGATGGCGGCCATTCTAAAAATAAAATAATCTATGCCAAGGCCAATGATCCTATGCCCTCTAACCCATCCTCTCTCCTGTGCCCCAGTGAAGTGGGGGAATTGCCCTTACCCTGACAATGAGTCGCTCTCAATCAACAGGGTACGCTGAAGCAAAACATTTGGTGCCCAGGGTCTCACAGACTCTCAGAGAAATAGTGTCTCTGGCTGTGACTTTCACTCCTCTTTCTGAAAAAAGCCAAAAATTAACCTGTCCAAGGGACTAGGCATTGTCTTCCATTTTTGTTTCTATCTCTCAAGAGCTTGAAACAAAGAGATAACATAAGTAAATAAAACAAAATACTTCCCTTATCCTCTAGTCAACAACATCAAAGAACAACATAAAAAGTCTTGTACAAATTATACATACAAATTGTCATTGTTAATAACTCACACAACCTGACACAGTTTAGGCTCAAAAAGAACACTCTGCTACTCTTACCCAGAAAAAAAACCAAACCCAGTGCCGTTGAGTTGATTCCGACTCATAGCGACCCTATAGGACAGAGTAGAACGGCCCCATAGAGTTTCCAAGGAGCGCCTGGCAGATTCGAACTGCCGACCCTTTGGTTAGCAGCTGTAGCACTTAACCACTACACCACCAGGGTTTCCCTGCTACTCTTAAAAAATACTCTTAGGACATGGTAAATGCTGTAATAGTTTTATGAATAAAGTGGTTGAGGACTACAGAGGATCATGCTGTCTTGGTGTTCTGGAAAGGTTTGTTGAAAAACCATGTCCCTTGGGCCTGATCTTGAAAAACAAGCAGGAGTTCATTGTCCAATGAGGAGACCTTATAATGTGTTGGGCAGAAAGATTTGGAAATACAAAGGTTTAGATGCATAAAAGAGCTTGAAGTTCTTGAGTGATGGTGGAAAATGTAACAAGGTTGGAGCATAAGTTGGGCGTTAGAGTGTATATGTGGAGAGGCAGTTGGGAAAATGAAGCTAGAGAAAAAGAATGGGATCAAATTCGGAGCAGTTATATTTCTAGGATATTTTCAGTCCAAAATTTTTTAACTAGATCTCAGTAGAGTCAGGTTTTCATCCATCCTTATTTGTAATACAATTTTTAATGCTGTTTAAGGAAAGAAGAGAGATTAAAAGGTATGTGGACTGAAGCTATACAATAAATACCTATATAATTAATAATAAGGTCTTCAGAGGCAAAGTGAATAATATAACACAGTCTAGGAAATTTTATCTTAAGCACTATCTTTTAGCAGTTCCAAACATAACGGCTTCATAATTTGCTTTAGTCAGATTTTAGTGTTTATTACTTATTTTTATTTAGCCTGAAATAATGGCCTCTGATTGACATTTAGGTTACTACTTGAAAATGGTTATCAGCCACTCATCTGATCTTATTAGGAGAGTTTATCCCTAAACCTCCAAGCCTTTTTGACCCACCATTGACTTTTCCCATCAGAAGTTGGTAGGGGAGGGTCTTTTGTCCATAATTTCATATCTGGTAGAACTTATTTAATTAAAAAAAGAAATTAAACATAAGCGATTCCTTCTCTCTCTGCCCTTTTCTCCCCAGGCCAGTATGCCGTTGGTAAGGAGTAAGGAAGTTCTCTGCAAACTCAAATTTTCTCCTGTTTATTCAAAGGTCTAGATTAAAAAAAAAAAAAAAAACTCGTTTCCATCTGCTTGATTGCTGCTCATAGCGACCTTATAGGACAGAGTAGAACTGCCCCATAGGGCTTCCAAAGCTATAATCTTTATGGAAGCAGACCTTCACATCTTTCTTCTGTAGAGCAGCTGGTGGGTTTGAACGACCGACCTTTCGGTTAGCAGCCAAATGCTTAAACATTGCTCCACTATAGCTCCTTAGTAATGATGATGATAATGATAATAGGCAATGACATATTCAGCTCTCACAATATACCAGGTATAGTGCTGCTTATATGTGCCTTCTCATTGAATCCACACAACTACTCTGAGAGACAGAAATTATTATTTCCAGGTTGTAGAGCAGGACACTGTAAGGATCAAAGGAATAAATGTATGTGAGAGTAATTTGAGCATACAGACTGCTATCAAATATAAGGTATTATTAATATGGCATCATTGGTTTATCCAGTCAATTAAGTGGAGGAGTCTTTATTTTGTAGAGGACAATAAATAATATTCCCTTTCCGCCTTTTATGATTTGACTCAATCCAGAGGCAGACAAAAGGGGTAGGCAGATAGAGATCAAAAAAATGTCAACATGAGAAGGTGATGGGTGGCAACAATGGAATTCCTCATCTTCCCTGCACCCTAACCTAGATCTTTAATGGTGGATAGTGGATAATGTGCAAATAAAGGAAATGGAAGTTGAGGTATATGCTTTGATTCCTGCCATGGGCCTCAACTTCAGATTCCCAGAAAACAAATTTTCATTTCGAATCAAATGTGCTTGCATTTCAAAGATCCATTAGCTCTGATCAACTGCTATTGATGCCAGAATGTTGGTTGAGCTTGACTGCTTTACAGTCTCTCAGAGCTCTGTAAAGTTAGAAAAAGAATCCAGAAACATCATTATGGGGGCCATATTCATGAGTTGTTACAAGTGTGGCTGGACCACTGTGAGCACTCAAATTTATTTTTACCATCATTCTCACTCACTTTCATGTAATCTTAGGTCTTTTATTTGATCAGCTAATGACTATAGCAAAAGAATGAGGAAATTGTCTAACATCACTGTTTCAACAAAATGATTTATCTAGACTTAATGTAATATTATGGAGCCCCAGTGGTGCAGTGGTTAAAGCACTCAGGTGCTAACCAAAAGGTCAGTAATTTAAACCTACCAGCTGCTCTGCAGGAGAGAAGACCTGACAATCTGTTCCTATAAAGGTTACAGCCTAGGAAACCCCATGAGGCAGTTCTACCCTGTCCTATAAGGTCACTATGAGTTGGAATCTACTAGAGGGTATATAACATTTACTTCACCTTAGAAAATCTTTAAGAAATGTTTTGAGCATACATATCTACCCTCCTCCAAAAGAGAATTTTATTGTTTGTTTAGGCATGTTAACGAAATAGTTACACTGAGACAGGGGACTAAATTCTTTTTCTTTTCTATGTATGTAAATATGAGGAGCCCTGGTGGTACAGTGGTTATGTGCTTGGCTGCTAACCAAAAGGTCAGTGGTTCGAACCCACCAGCTGCTCCACGGAAGAAAGATGTGGCAGTCTGCTTCTGTAAAGATTATAGCCTTAGAAACTCTGTCCTATACTATGTGTTGGAATTGACTCGAGGGCAAGGAGTCTGGTTTGGTTTTATGTAAATATTTATGTAATTTGACCTTCTGCCATCATAAGTCAATGAATTAACAGAATCAGTAGTAAACATTTTCTAGTGTAATCTTTGGCTTCATTTTTGCTTGCTGTCTGAAAGAGGATGTGGTTGTGGAAAGTGTATGTCTTAAAAATGTCTTTAACCTTGACACCTTGGGTAACTGCAATAGCAGAAGCTTTAAAATCAAAATTCCTCACCCCCGTGCTGTGTGATTATTGCCATGGTTCAGGTGAATGAAATTAAACTTGTCACTTGCATCATCACACAGATTGATATTATAAACAAGTTTTGTAAAAAATGTTATTTAATTAAAAAGTAAATAGAACTCTGTTGTACTTCAATTGTTTGGTGTAAAAAATAAAATATTGACAAAAGGAAAAGCATTAAGTGTTTATGAGAAGTTCAGTAAATAAAATGAAAGATGGAACTGGTTATCACCCCTATATGCTACTTAAACAACTGTTCTTTCCACTTTTTTTATCAGAAAGGGTCATCAATACCTCACATTCTACCACTCCTGCTTCCTTACTAATTTTTGTCCTCAAAATTTGAAGTGAATAGGAGGATGGTTTGGTCCTCTTGTGAAATGACTTTTTCTTTTTCCAGAGAAAATGATGATTAATTCCTAATATAGAGAAAATAATCAGCCTGTGGGCAGATCTTTTCCTGGGTCGTCACACTTCTTTTTTGTGTCCATATTCAAAAGTGGGTAGATTTCACATGGTTATTGACATTAGGGGGTTTTCTTGAAATGTAGAAAATCTGACCACACTGAATCCACATTTCCACATGACAAACTTCAGTGGAAACTGAGCAGCATCTGTCCCCTTTAGACGGACATGTGCGCTCGAGCTGATTATGGTCCTCTCTAGTCTCGCTACTCCAACCAGCCTGCTGTATTCAGTTTAGTTGCTGTTACGGCTCCTGAAGACATTTGCATTTATATATACATACATATATATAAAACCCCTAAACCCACTGCTGTTGAGTCAGTTCTGACTCATAGTAATCGTATAGGACAGAGTAGAACTGCCCCATAAAGTTCCAAGGAGCACCTGGTGGATTCAAACTGCCAACCTTTTGGTTAGCAGCCATATCTCTTAACCACTATGCCACCAGGGTTTCCATATATATGTATATATATATATATATGTGTGTGTGTGTGTGTGTGTATGTATTTAGATCTATCTAGCTACGTAAGGAGCCGTGGAGAGGCAATGGTTAAGCACTATATATATATATTTGATTGAATGGTAGCAATAAAAACATAGCATAGAGATGAATAATTTAGATTCTTCAAAGCTCCTATTATTGAAGTTATCCAAGATATCAATAAACAATAAGGACATTTTTAAGACATATACCTCCCGTAACAGCAAGTCGTTTTAGGCAGCAAGCAAGAATAAAGCTGAAAATTACACTGGAAATATATATACATAATTTTTTTCTTTTTAACAACAGAAGAATACTTAAAGTCCACCTCTGATTAACTCAAAATTTTTCCTAGAATAAAATGTGGCCTTAGTTAAGTTACTTAGGCAATTCTTTACATTTGTAAAACTGGGGTAATAGTAATAATTCCTATGTTTCATAGTCTTATGATGATCACTAAGTTAATGAATATAAAATATTGAGTATAACGCCTGGACACAGTAGGTGTGTAAAAAATGTTAGCTACAAATGTTCTATGATAACCCCAAACAAATGGGGTTTATAAAAATTGGCTGTGAGTTCCTACCACTCCACTTCAGTTAAAAGGTGCCCTTTATCAGGATCTTTGATTTTCAGTTACACTTTCCTTCTGGAATAGTCTGGGATAATTGCCAATGGACATAATGCTTCTGTCATTCCAGGCAAGATTTCTTGGTCTTGAGCTTTGAACTGGGTAATGAATGAATTAGGAAAGTTGAAGCAAACATGTGGGTGGATATCCCTTGTCAAAGCTTTGATTTGAATTCCTTGCAGAGCAACAGAAATATTCATTATATTTTCATTCCTTTTAAAATGCAAAGAATAACAGAGCTTCAAAAGTGGCACAGGAATGCTCCACCCTGGAGGAAGTTGTTTTAACAAATTTAAAAGCAGCCTCTAGGAATCAGGGCATAGATGCTTTCCTCATTATTTTTCTTGCTCATTATTTGGCACCATTATCTGTTTTGATCCTTTCCTACAGATTTGCCAATACTAACGTGCTGCCAAATGTGAGGACCCAGCAAAGGATCTGTAGCTGAGTGGAACAAAGTAGATCATTAAATAGATTTCAGATTTACTGCCTTGAGTATCTTCTTCAGGGGCAACAACAAAAGCTTGTGGGTGGGGGTGGAGAATCTCTGATTACAATCATGGGTGGAGAAACGGTTTCTTCTGACATTTTTCTTTCAGGAAGGCTAAGCAAAATTGCAGTACAGTTTAACAGTACCCTTCTTAACTCACTGCAGGTTGCCATGGAAACAGGCATCGCACATCCACATGAAAGGCATTTAGGGAATCTGCTAGGCTTTCCCATTAGCGTGATCTAAGTATCCTTGCTCACTACTAACAAGTCTAGCATCTCTTTTAGAATATCACCGATACTCATTAAATTTCTCTACTTTAGGGCCTTTTTCTGTGTGGGTGACCAATTCACCAGAGAACACACATTCTGTGAAATGATGCTTAGCTTATCTAGCATATAAAATAAGCCCCATCCTACACGGTTAATTTTACATGATTCAGGTTTATATTTCAATAGAGAAGAACATGACTGCAATGGCAATTAAGGAAATCTGCTAACATTGGGGAAGTTTATTTACACAATTAAAAAATGGGTATCTTTGTTCTATAAACAAAGTTTTTGATCTCTTGCGCTGGGTAACTTTTAAGTCAGCCGTCATATTTAAGTTCAGTTTTGCTAAATAGTATTTTTTAGTGTTTGCTTTTTGATGATATTCTACTTAGGAAACTTAAAGTACTAACAGATTGTTTTGTTCGTAAAATCAGTTGGACTTTTTGATCTTTTCTGTTTTGCAAGGGCTACGAAAATGTGGTTAAGAAGTCACCAGTTGGTTTAAAGCAATTACACTAATGGCTAAGTCAGCATTTATTTTATGTTACAAAAGAAGAGAGTTTGGGTTGCCTTGTTAGGGAAAAAAAATAAGAAAAGGGCCATTGGCATTATGTTTTGAACTCTTCCAATTGTTCAATTAATTGTTTATGTGAATCCTTTTCCAGTTGAGCAATAACCTCCAAAACTTGTTGTGTGCCTTCCCATTACCAACGAATTCTTAGTAGCTTTCAATGCCTGCTCCTGGCCTAAGGCAAGCAGCAAAGTGTTGCGGCGAACACTTCTGCTTAGGAGTCAGAAAGGCTGAATTAATTCTCAACTCCATTGCTTGCCACCTGGGTGACACTGGACACCTAAAGCTGAGATCCCTTCTCATCCTGAGGTTGGCAGGAGGATTGAGTAAAACAATAAATATGCAACACTTCACTGACTTCTGGCATGTGATACACACTGGATGGATTTTAATTAATTAGTATCATTATTGTATTAATTTTATGGCTTGGATAAATTGACCACACTGCTAGGCCCAATATTTCTATTTTTACTCAAATCAAACTTTCTAGTAAAAGCTCTAATTAGGAATAATTTGGGCTGATTTTAGCTCTCCTTTCTCTCCCTGAGCTTGCGGTTCATCTTGAAAAGTGCAGTATGATGGATCACTTTTGTATGGCCTCTCTTGCCATGGTCTTGTAACTCCCACCCAAATGATTTGGTGGAACTGTGCAAATAAGGCAATTGTGGCCCACTAAAGGGATTGGTCAATTTTGCCTTAAAAGAGAGCCAATTCCAGAGCCGAAGGAGAATGTCCCCACCACCAAGTAAGAAAGGCTAAGAGTGGAGCATGTCCTTTGGACCTGCGATCCCTACACTGAGGAGCTCTTAGAACCAGGAGACAGGGAAGAGAGAGAGCTGTCACACTTAAGACAGCAAGAAGTGGTGGCAGAGAAGCAGTGGCAGGAGAGACCTGCAGGGAATGGTATGGTGGGTTTCCCAGTCCACAGAGCAAGAAAGCTGAGATTCTTTGGGCAGGAGGCTTACTGGTGGCGTAGGGTGCCTCTAGGCAATTGGTGGAGTTAGCTTTGCTGACCCAGGGAACTAAAGCTGAGCGCCTTCAGGCCAGGGCTTACTGAGGGAATACCCCTACTGAGGGACAGAGCTAAAAGAGCTTTGTAACACTTGCCTGAGCAGGGCAGAGGCCCGGGGACAGGGAGAGGCCTGCCTGTGAACAAGGCTGGGAAGAGGTTGTCCTGAAGGAGGAACTGTGGCCTGAGCATTCCTCAGCCTGAATTGTAACCTGTTGCTTTCCTAATAAACCCCATAATCGTGATTATTGTCTGTGAGTTCTGTGTGCCCATTGCAATGAATTATTGAACCCAGCAGAGCAGTAGAGAGTGCTGTGGGAGGGACAGTGGGTGTCAGAACTGGTAAAGATGGCAGAGAAAGTAGGCATGTCTGACCTCTGCCTCATGGGAATCAGCCTTGGGCTAGTGATCCTGATTCCCCTTCCCCCTTGTGATGTTAGAAGAGGTCAGACGCCACCCCACGCCCTTTTCACAAGTGGATTATAAATAATAAAACATCCAAATGCCAGAGAGTAGGTGGGAGAAGAAAATATTAAGACCATACATAAACTGTAAATTTGACTTTTGGGTGGAAAGTTGTACAATACCAACTAACAATCTGAAGTTGAGAAGAGTCAAAGTGTGTCTATAAGGAGTCCAGTTGCCGGCTTGCCTAGCTTTTAGAGCATAAACAAATAGTCCATAGTAAAAGGCCTACCCAGAGTCCTGTGATTACTCTAACTTGATGTTTTAAATTTTTATATTAAAGATATAAGTAAATGATACCCCTTTCCAATCTACCTGAAATGGAACCAAATGAGAATAGACCAAGTGGTAAATCAGATGGAGATAAAAAGTCAGCCTACTTAATAATTTAAATAATTAGCTCTTAAGAATGTAGCTTAGGTTTGGGGTAACAGTGGAATTTTTAAAACTGTCCCCCAGACTTAGGCAAATTTAACCACCTAGTTATGGGCAGCAATGGACGAGTACAACCTTCTCTCATCAGTGGCAGAGATTAAAACCAAGTCCAACCTATTGCTGTTGAGTCCATTCCTATGCATAGGGACCCTATAGGACAGAGTAGAACTGCCCTGTAGGGTTTTCAGGGCTGAAGTCTTTACAGAAACAGACTGCCACATCTTTCTCCTGTGGAGCAGCTGGTGGATTTGAATCACTGATCTTTCAGTTTGCAGCTGAGCTCTTAACCACTGCGCGACCAGGGCTCCAAGGCAGGGATTGCTTCTATATAACATATGGCATGGGGGGAGGAGAACAGAACGCTTGCTTATGGCAAGTAAGCAGATTCCAAAGTCAAAGAAGTATTACGATGCTTATGTTCTGTACCTGCTCTGACCAAGAGCAGGTATGATTTCTACAGGCAGTGAGACCTTAAAGAAAAAGGGCAGGAGGGAATGGTCAAGCAACTCATATACCTAGTTTCTTATCCCCCAATTCACCTATCACATAGGGAGGAGTGAGCGAAGGAATAGAGAGAGGCCAATTGAAGGTCCTCCATCAGTGGAGAGTAAACATTCCCCCCTAAAAGCATAGTAATAACAAGAGATTTTACATTGCAATTACTACCTCAGTGACCTTCCTTTTATCATTTAAATAAATTAAAAAAAAAATCTTGCATCTCTTGTTATACAGATCTTCTCATGTGCTAAGCTCCTTTAGGAAACGCAGTGTTTAAGCTCTACAGCTGCTAACCAAGAGGTCGGCAGTTCGAATCCGTCAGGCACTCCTTGGAAACTCTATGGGGCAGTTCTATTCTGTCCTATAGGGTCACTATGAGCCGGAATCGACTTGATGCCAGTGGGTTAAGCTCCTTTAACAACCAGGGACAAACCTGCAGCCAATTTCTTAATGTCTCAGTGATGTAAGCAAAATGCTGGATTGCCAAATTTGTCTTAAAAAGACCGTTTACCGTACAGTTTCTTGATGGGCAGATTAAATTCCAACAAGTTCAAAATGTTCCAGAGTGACTAATAGTTCCCAAAATGACAATAGAAGATGAAAAGATAGAATTTTTCTTTTAAAGGAAAGATGGTACTTTACCAGAGATTTATTTTGTTATAATTTTATGTGATATGGGATTCTAAAATCACATTAAAATAATTTCCCACTGAAGAACAGTTTGTTTTGATAAAGCTGAATACAGAGAGTAAGAACAAAGATAAAACCTGTTACCTCTGGTTTAAATAAATATGGGTGAAACGAAACAAAGTGGAAGTCGGGAAGAAAAATCATTTGTTCTTTCATGGCATCTTTCCATGGAGACATGGAGAACTTTACACATGCGCATTGGTTACATTACCTGGTACACTGCACTTTGAACATCACCCGTATATTGAAATAAAAGGAAACCCTGGTGGGGTAGTGGTTAAGAGCTATGGCTGCTTGGTAATCATAAATGTCAGCAGTTTGAATCCACCAGGTCCTCCTATGAGGCAGTTCTACTGTCCTATAATAAGGTCGCTATGAGTTGGAATAGACTCGATGGCAATGGGTTTGGCTTTGGAATTTTTTTTAATTGAAATATGAAGTCTTTGGATCTTGCAACTTGACTATTAAACAGGGAGAAGGAAATAGAAGCTTCTTCAAAAATCCCCAGATCCATGCCTAGGCTGCTTTACCATACCCAGTGTATGTTTTACTTGTCCTTTGACTATGTAGCATAGGCGGGGAAGACTTAGGACCGGGCCTTGTCTAAAACTTCTAAATTCTATTTCAACCCATAGTTAGATAAAAAGGAAGATGGAATTAAGAGAGAAAAAATTACCTCAGCCTCTGTATTTTTGATTTTGTTAAAGTTACTAATATAAATACAAACAGCTAAAATTTATTAAATTCTAACTCAATGTCAGGCATCGGTAAAACATTATAAAATTTATTATTTCAAGCCTCCCTTAAGCACCTCATGCCCATGGCACTCTGATAAGGGCTGCAGAAATACAAAAACATGGAATAAAACATAGTGCCTTGCCTCAAGGTGCTCAAGGTCTAAAGGGAAAATAGACGTTAATAACTATATAACAACTGTAGCACTTGCCCTTGAATTAAAGGCTAATTACTGTAAGAGAGGAAACCCTGGTGGCGTAGTGGTTAAGTGCTATGGCTGCTAACCAAGAGGTCAGCAGTTCGAATCCCCCAGGCACTCCTTGGAAACTATAGGGCAGTTCTACTCTGTCCTATAGGGTCACTATGAGTCAAAATCCACTCGGTCGCAGTAGGTTTTTGGGTAGTATAAAAGAACGAGTCTTTACATCTGGATGATCAAGGAAAACTTCTCAGAGAAGACATTTAACTGGGGCCTTGAAAGATGAGAAGAATTTTGTGGAAAAAAGGTTTTCTGAAAGTTGGACAAAAAAAGACAACATGGTAGAAAAATATGTAATGAAGCATACTGAATGGAATGTTGGGTTTGAAAAATAGTTTGGTATTAGGTGGTGGAGAACCTTGAATAATTTTCTGATAAATGGGTGAAATAAGATATGATTTGTGCTCTTGGCAGTGGCATCGCTATGGGGGTGCAGGGGGTGCAAACCCTACCAAGTGACACTCTCAGAGGGGTTGACGCACTAAAGTGACTGTAAAATTTTTGTGCAGTGTCTCAGTAGAAATTTATTATTTTTAATAAAAATACCCCAAAAACATTTTTCATAAGCCTGGCTTACATGTGTCAATATACCTACAAGGCTAAAACCCCATGTTAATTTACTTTTTGAACCTTCTAATGGGTTTTGGGAATGGGTCTCCATTAGAGCTATCACTATTACCCAATCACAAAGATGCTTTGAATCACATGGTTTCATCCGTGTGCTCTACAAGCACGAGCTATTGTCTTTGTTGTCAAATTTTCTGGTGTTTTATCTACAATACTGTGGTAATTAGTATTTTTGAACCTATATCAATAACTTTTTTGAGAATGAAGTAGTAATTAAAGGAAATGAAAGAGAAAAATAAAAAAAGGCTCCTGCCCTTACTAATAATGTTGTAACTAATAAAGTTGTAATTCAGGGTAGAAAGATTTTACAAAACAATTTTATAGTTAGTACTCATATAATCAGGGAGCCCGGGTGGTGCAGCGGTTACAGCGCTCAGCTGTTAACTGGAAGGTTGATGGTTTGAACCCACCAGCTGCTCAGGGGGAGAAAGATGTGGCAGTCTGCTTCTGTAAAGATTACAGCCTTGAAACCCTATAGGGCAGTTCTACTCTGTCTTATAGGATAGCTATGAGCCAGAATCTACCTAATGGCAGTGGGTAGGTTTATTCATATAATCTAAGAAATACTACATTTAAGCAATTTACAACTATATCACATATTCTCTTAGTAAAATTGATAATAAACAGTACTAAGGATTCTGTTTGGTCAGGTATGGGAGGAGGTCCATGAAGGGATGACACCGTGAGTTACTACATTGGGTGACACCAACCCTAGTGATGTCACTGTCTGGAAGATAGTTCTGGAAGCCTGTAAAGTATGGCATGTAGCTAGGTGAGCAAGCAAGTGGACAACTTATTCATGCCTTTTCACGTGAAAGAGTCTACTAATCAATCCTGTTGGGTTTTTGAAAGGATTGTTCCTTCACGTGTTATTACTCTACACACCCAAGAGATTTGAATATGTGGTCACTTTACTATAAAGCCCTTAGGTATTCCATCATCTCCCCTTAAACAACATAATGTGATCATAAAGAGGAAAATTCTAGTTCACCTAATCAGCACAAAACCCAAATTCTTTCTAGACCACTCCTTTAACAATTTACATGTTTTTACCTTAAGTTTGTGGTTCTCTGTTCAGCATTATCTTCTTATCCTTTATTTTCTTGCCAGGCAACATGATCTTACCCCAAAATCATGTAGTTGATGATAAGCAAGGCTTGTTGTCTCAACTTTACAAAATCTCCTCTCTCTAATCTCTGTTTAAATACCATTATTAACTTCTCTGGTTTCATCATGCTGATCATTGCTCCTTTGGTCTATATGCCATTAAAAGTGCAGCCAAAGTTTGGCTCAAAGTCACTCTCAAAGGTTTTAGAGAACGCAGCAGTGATCGTAATCAAGTTGGGCAGCATCACCAAGGATTGTTTCCCTCTTCTTGCCCTAAAGGACCAGAACAGAGATTTTGGCTTCACGCTAAGAATTTTTTCTTTAGAACAAATTCATGTTGTTTGTTGATTAATGTTGCTGAAATAAATTGAAGTAGTGGGATTTTTATATGTGTTGTCAAACTTTAATTTTTTTGTTGGTCCTCACTCAATGATGACTTGAACATGTGTAAATATCTTCTTAGTATATTGTTTCTGGTATACCCAAATGTCTACTTGACATCTCCATGTAGATGTCTAACTGGATCTGAAACTTAATACTTCCAAACACAACCGTCAATCTACTCCCACAGCTGTCTTCCCCATTTACTAAATTGAATTTCATTAAATTCACCCAGTTGATCAGGTTTTGTTTAAACTCAGGTGTACTCTTGTACTCCTCTCTTTCTCTCATACTTTAAATACAATTTGCCAGCAAGTCCTGTTGGTCCTATTCTCAAAATATATCCCAAATCAAACCTCTTCCTACCACCTTCACTTCTACCTGCCAACTACAACCTATCTGGGTTGCTACAGAATCCTTCCAACTATTTTCTCTACTTTAACTCTTCTTCTGTACAATCCATTCTCAATATGTTGTTGTTAGCTCCTGTCAAGTTGACCCCCAAATCATGATGACCCCATGCACAACAAAACAAAATGTCACCTGGGCCTGTACCATCCCTGTGATAGGTTGTGGATCAAATCACTGTGATGCATAGGGTTTCAACTGGCTGGCTTTAAGAAGCAGATGATCAAGCCTTTCTTTCTAGGCCATCGTAGCCTGGAAGCTCGCCTGAAACCCGTTTGGCTTCATAGCAACACACAAGATTTCAATGGCAGGCAGGTGTTGGCTGCACATGAGCTGGATTGGCCAAGATTTGAACTCAGGTCTCCCACATGGAAGGCAAAATTGTACCACTGAACCACCTGTGCCTCTAATATAACAACAAAGAAATCAAGCTTTTAAACATGTAAATTAGATTACATAACTCCTCTCCTCAAAATTCTCCAATATCTTCCTATTACAGTTAAAAAAACATATTAGCTCCTTTCCATGACCATAAGGCTCTACATGATTTTGCTTCTGTCCAGTTCTCGCACTGCATGTCCTCCAGTTCTTCCCCTCAGTCTCCAGAACCAGGCCCTGTTGGCTTTTTTGCTGATCCTCAAGTTCTATTCTGCCTTTAGCACTTGCATATGTTCCCTCTGCCTTGAAGGTTTTCTCTCACACTTCGTGTATGTCTCTGTGCAAGTGTCACACTCTTAAATAGACCTTTTGTCACTACCATATCTGATTCTACTCTAGTTTATAACTTTATTATTTTTCCTCATAGCACTTATTATTACCTGAAATTGCATTACATATTTATTTACTGTCTATGTGTTAAATTAAAACAGTTGAATTTCCAAATCACACTAACAAGAGTACCAAACCTTACTAATTAGTCAAAGAACACAGGAAACCACAAAGCACACACAAACATACTTCTCCCGGAGGAGCCTAAAACCATCAGACACAGTCTCCAATGATATTAAAAATGTTTCTAGTGTTGTAACCAAATATTAGGACATGTTTTGGTTCCAAATTAACAGAAGAGGTAATGTTAATTGTTCTTAAAGAAGACTTTCAATTTTGGAGCTCTTCCCTTTTATGTTTCATTAATTACATAAATATATTGGTTTCCTATTACTGTTGTGTTAAGTGCCCTAGGAAACCCTATGGGGCCATTCTACTCTGCTCTATTGGGTCACTATGAATTGGAATCAACCTGACAGCACACAACAACATTGCTGCTATAACAATTATCACAAACTTAGTGGCTTAAAACAACACCAATTTATTATTTTACAGTTTTGGAGATCAGAAGTCCAAAATCAGTTTCAATGGGCTAAAATCAAGGTATCATCAGGGCTGCATTCTTTCTAGAGACTCTAGGAGAGAAATCATTTATTTCCTTGCCTCCAACTTCTAGAGGCTGCCTGCATTCCCTGGCTCATGGCCCACATTAATCCGAAGTCAGCTTCTATCATCGTATTTGTATCTCTGACTCTGACCTTCACACCTCCTCTTATAAAGATCCTTGTGATTATATTGGACCCACCTGGATAATCCAGGCTAATATCCCTACTGTAAGATCCTTCACTTAATTACAATTGTGAAGTGCTTTTTGCATTGTAAGGTAACATATTCACAATTTTGGGGTTTTTAGACATGGACATCTTTGGGAGGCCTTTATTTTGCTTACCATAATAGGGAAAGGTTAAATGATAACCCCATCCTCCAGCCAGTCATGCCCCATAAATGCATGAATCCTACATTTTTTGACAATAACCTCTCTAGGCAGACAAGGTACATCTTGCTATAAACATTTATTTATAGAGATTCTCCAGTCTCTTTATAGGGGAAAATACTATTAGCACGTAGATGAGGAGATCTGGGCCACTGATGAAAATCACTCATTTTTACCCTCAATAGGGGAGGAGCGAGTTACAGCTTTCTGCTAATGATTTCCTTCCCAGTTTGTCTATTTCACAACAAATTGGACTTGTTAAGAGAAAAAGATTCTCTCTTTTCTTCTCTGCTCTGTTCTTCCAACAGTGAGAAACAGTGTCTGGGAACTAGTAGACCTGAATAAATATTTGATGAATAAATGAATATAATAAATTGTCTGACTCCATTGTTTGATGTTTGCTGACTGTTTTTATGCATCATCACTCTCTCTTCCCCCTCTGCCCCACATCTGATCCAGATTTTAAGAAAGCCTCGGTGATCCTTCCTTTGGCACTAGTAGGACATTTAAACCCCCCAAGTCCCTGCCTACTTGGGAATTCTCACCCCAGCCCCATCCCATAACCATAATAAAACCCCAAGTCAGTTTCTTTTCCTTGCTCTCTTAAGCCTTTTTTGGATCAGCTTGGGAAGCTCCCCCTGTTCTCCCCATTATGTAAGTAATAAACCTTTTTCTACCCTATTGGGCTGTGTGTGTTTGTGTATGACATCAACAGTCTTGACATCCAAATAAAATTTTGGATAGGGGTCCATTTTGATTACGTAGGACGGCCACAAAATTAGCGTAGTCAGCAGGGTTGTCTAAGTGATCGCCACCTAGAATAGGAATCTTTCTCTTTTTTTTTTTTGCTTTGGTTAGCAAATTGGCTTTATTTCCTGTTGGCTAGCATGATCTTTGAGTTGCCGTTAACTGGCTAGCTTGTGCTGTGAGTTGTGCTGTTTTGTACTTCATTTTTTTCTGAGTTCTAACAAGCCTCTTTTATGGATTTAACTAACCTAAGTTGAGAGTTTTGATGATAAATTGGTGTCTAGAGAAAGGAGTATAAAATTGGGACCCTTCTTAATGTGGTCCTGGGTTCTGTGTCTTGACCTGACCTATCTGTGTGTCTTAGAATAAAGCTGTGACTGACACTAGGCTCTTACTCTATTAGTGATTAGTTGTGTGTCTCAACCAAGTATTGATTCCCAATCTACAGAGCACTCAAGGGGAAAGACTATACTCTGCACAACATACAGGTTCATTGAGTGATTGCTTCTGTGGAGAAAGAGCAGTCATTATTTAAAGATTTGGGGTAAGGGTGTCCATCCTTCAAGATGGCTATAACAATCAGAGGCCAATTAACTGATAAGCAAGGTATGCACAGACTTACAGTAAGCAAGGTACTCACTGGCTTCACTGTGTTTACCTACTAATCCACAGGGCACAATTTCACATGGGTTTCATCACATCTTTTTTTTTTTTAAATTGTGCCTTAAGTGAAAGTTTACAGTTCAAGTTAGTTTCTCATACAAAAATTTAAACACACATTGTTATGTGACCCTAGTTGCTCTCCCTGTAATGTGACAGCACGTCATTCCTCCTTTCCACCTTGTATTTTCCATGTCCAATCAACCAATTTCTGTCCCTTTCTGCCTTCTCACCTCGCGTCTGGACAGGAGCTGCCTGTTTAGTTTCATATATCTGATTGAGCTAAGAAGCACACTCTTCACAAGTATCATTTTATGTCTTATGTTGTTGTTATCGTTAGATGCTGTCGAATCAGTTCCGACTTGTCCAGTCTAATCTCTGTCTGAAGAGTTGGCTTCGGGAATGGTTTTAGTTTTGGGCTAACAGAGAGTCCAGGAGCCATGTCTTCTGGGGTCTCTCCAGTCTCAGTCAGACCATTAAGTCTGGTCTTTTTACTGGAATTTGTGCTCTGCACCCCCACTTTTCTCCTGCTCTGTCGGGGATTCTCTGTTGTGTTCCCTGTCAGGGCAGTTGTTGGTGGCAGCCAGCACCATCTAGTTCTTCTGGTCTCAGGCTGATGGAGTCTCTGGCTTATGTGGCTGTTTTCTGTCTCTTGGGTTCATATTTTCCTTGTGTCTTTGGTGTTTTTCATTCTCCTTTGTTCCAGGTGGGTTGGGATCAACTGATGCATCTCAGATGGCCACTTGCTAGCTTTTAAGACCCCAGAGAGCATTCACTGAAGTAGGATGCAGAACATTTTCTTAATAAACTTTCTTATATCAGTAGACCTAGATGTCACCTGAAACCATGGTCCCCAGACCCCTGGCCCTGCTACACTGTCCCTCTAAGTGTTTGGTTATATTCACGAAACTTCTTCGCTTTAGGTTTAGTCCAGTTGTGCTGACTTCTCCTGTATTGTGCATTGTCCTTCCCTTCACCTAAGATAATTCTTGTTTACAGTCTAGTTAGTGAATATCCCTCTCCCTCTCTCCCACTCTTATAAACATCAAAGAATGTTTTCTTCTGTGTTTAAACATTTTCTTGAGTTATTATAATAGTGATCTCATACAATATTTGTCCTTTTGTGTCTGACTAATTTCACTCAGCATAATGCCTTCCAGATTCATCCACATTATGAGATGTTTTGCGGATTCTACTTTGTTCTTTATTGTTGCATAGTATTCCATTGTGTGAATATATCATAATTTGTTTATCTATTTATCCATTGATGGGCACCTAGGTTGTTTCCATCTTTTTGCTATTGTGAACAGTGCTGCAATGAACATGGGTGTGCATGTATTTATTTGTGTGACGGTTCTTATTTCTCTAGGATATAGTCCAAGGAATGGGATTGCTGGTTTGTATGGCAGTTCTATTTCTAGCTTTTTAAGGAAGTGGCAAATCGATTTCCAAAGTGGTTGTACAATTTTACATTCCCACCATCAGTGTATGTGTTCCAGTCTCTCCACAACTTCTCCAACATTTATTATTTTATGTTTTTTGGATTAATGTCAGCCTTGTTAGAGTGAGATGGTATCGCATAGTAGTTTTGATTTGCGTTTCTCTGATGGCTAACGATCGTGAGCATTTCCTCATGTATCTGTTAGCTGCCTGAATGTTTTCTTTGGTGAAGTGCCTGTTCATATCCTTTGCCCATTTTTTAATTAGGTTATTTGTCTTTTTGTTGTTGAGTTTTTGCAGCATCTTGTAGATTTTCGAGATTAGATAGACACTGATCGAATTTGTTGTAGCCAATTTTTTTTTCCCAGTCTGTAGGTTGTCTTTGTACTCTTTTGGTGAAGTCTTTGGATGAGCATATGTGTATGATTTTTAGGAGCCCCCAGTTATCTAGTTTCTCTTCTGGTGTTTGTGCATTGTTAGCAATGTTTTGCATTCTGTTTACACCATGTGTTAGGGCTTCTAGCTTTGTCCCTATTTTTTCTTCTGTGGTCTTTATCATTTTAGATTTTATATTTAGGTTTTTGATCCATTTTGAATTATTTTTTGTGCATGGTGTGAGGTATGGGTTTTCCTTCATTTTTTTCAGATGGATATCCAGTTATGACAGCACCCTTTGTTAAAGAGACAGTCTTTTCCCCATCTTACAGACTTTGGGCCTTTGCCAAATAGCAGCTGCTCATATGTGGATGAATTTATGTCTGGATTCTCAATTCTGTTCCATTGGTCTATGCATCTGTTGTTGTACCAGTACTAGAATGTTTTGAATACTTTGGTAGTGTGACGCCTCCCTCTTTGTTCTTTTTTTTTTTTCCAGTAATGCTTTACTCGTCTCTTTCCATATGAAGTTGGTGATTTTTTCTCTATCTCATTAAAAATTGTCATTGGAATTTGGATTGGGAGAACATTGTATCTGTAGATCACTTTGGGTAGAATTGACATTTTCACAATGTTGAGTCTTCCTAATCATGAGCATGATATATTTTTCCACTTATATAGATCTCTTTTGGTTTCTTGAAGTAGTGTCTTGCAGTTTTCTTTGTATAAGTCTTTTATGCCCCTGGTTAGATTTCTTCCTAAGTATTTTATCTTCTTGGGGATTATTGTAAATGGTATTTATTTGGTGATTTCGTCCTCAAAGTTGTCTTTGTTGGTGTAGAGGAATCCAACTGATTTGTATGTTTATCTTGTAAGTTAGTTGCATGGACTTATCTTTTCCAATTGAGCGCCGCTTTTCACTGGTTCTGGAGGCTTGAGTAGACTCTCCGCCACTCAGTCTCTCCTGATGTGGAAAATGCTTCCCAAGTGCCACCAGTTCCCTTAACACTCACGCCAACTGATCAGACCTACAGGGTGCTGGTTCCTGCTGTATCAGGTCTGGCAACTCCTCGCTGCTTCTGAGCTGTCTCTCCCTCCCCCTGCTACTCAGTCTGATTCCTCAACATTGCCTTTGATGTTCAGGGCTCCTAGAGTCACTTGGTTTTTGGGTTTTTGTTGTAAGATGGACCACATGAAGTGTCTGACTACTCCACCATCTTGGCCTCACCTCTCATTACATCTTTGATGTGGTGAAAGCAGGTGAAACTGTGCACTACAGATTAGTAAGTGAGCACAAGTAAGCCCATGTGTACATTGCTTATTTGGCAATCCACCCCTGATAACAATGAATGAATGAATGATTCCTCTGTGTGCTTTGTCTTGCTCCTAAAATAATTTCAAAATGAACTATTCTTTTATCCATCATTTCTTTTTTTGGTACTTTGTGCATTCATTCTTTGTATGCCCTAAGAGGGTTACATTATTCTCTGTGCCTATCTATCTATCTTTTCTTTCTTTCCTTGTCATCTTGAAATTATCTACCATGTTTGTCTCATATATTTTTGGTGATGTGTATATTTTTGCGCGAATTTCTTCAATTTAAAAGCTTTCTTTACTGGACCTTCATGATTTTTGTAGGATAGTCTTTATTCTTTCTCCTGAGAGCTTTCTTTTGGTATCATTTATTACCAAGCATCACCATTCTTGGATATTTCGAGGGGAGAGACAGCATTCTGTTCTGTTTATCAATCTGCTTACCATTAAAAATAAGTCATCTGTTCTAATAGGAGTTTGCCCTTCTTCTATCTATCTCTGTCCAATTTTCTAGCTTTTAAGAAATTAATTTCAGCTGCTATCATATTATGGTTAGAAAATATAATGTCTCTCACTTTATTACAATCTTTATTTGATTTCCTTGGTGAATACTTCACACTTTTGATAATACCAATAAACTTATGTGTAAACCCATTGCCGTTGAGTCAGTTCTGACTCATTGTGACCCTACAGGACAGAGTAAAAACTTATGAGTACAGATACTCAAATACAGATTTTTTTTTTTTTTTTGTCACATTCACATACTAACCAAACCTAAATATGTGGTTTCTCCAATCACCTTTCTTTATTTCTAAATCCAGACTGCTTTCCTCAGGAGTAGGTGAATTTACCCCACATTCCATAATATAAGTTGTACAGAGAATAAGTGCTATATTACCTTGGAAACGTTTCACTTTTGCATTTAAAAGGAGCAAATATTCCCAAGACTAATCCTCATTGAGTTTCCCATCAAAACTTTTTTTCCTCTTTTGTTTTTAATCTTTTGTAGTTGGGGGTTAATGACAGGAAGCTGTTGGACTGCTCAGATCAGCTTTTGTGCATCCTGAGTCTAGATCCTAACCAGTCTTTGTTTGATTTGCCTAGAAACACAATGTTATTAGTGCTCTCTGAATTAAGAAAGTGAAGACTCTCACTAGCTAAGCTCACAAGAGATTAAGACATAAAATAGATTGTTTTTAATAAGAGTGTGAAATAGAATATTTATGTTGTTTGCACATTTTATTTATATGAGAACACTTGTATGAGAAACAACAGGGTTATTATGTGAACTTGGTATAAGAACAAGTGTATTAAAAAACATTGGTATATTTGATCAATGAAATTGTGATGAACCACCTCTACTATAAGGCAAAACCTTCCACGTAGAGATTCATACCTTCTCTTGGATGGTTTTCCTCAGCTTTAGTCTCCATGCAGATTACCTTGCCTGATAACATACGATATCATGAGGTAATAGCTTAATGATAATAGCTGTTTGTGTTGTTATTATTATTAGATGCCATTGAGTTGGTTCTGACTCATAGTGACTTTATATAAAACAGAAATAAACACAGCCCAGCCCTGCGTCATTCTCACAGTCATTGCTATGATTGAGCCCATTGTTGCAGCCACTGTGTCAATATATCTCCTTGAGGGTCTTCCTCTTTTTCTCTGACTTTACGAAGTATAATGTCCTTCTCTAGGGGCTGGGCTCTCATGATAACATGTCCAAAGGATGTAAGATGGAACTCGCCATCCTTCTAAGGAGCATTCTGGCTATACTTCTTCCAATACAGATATATTGGTTCTTTTGACAACCCAAGGATATATTAATATTCTTCATGAACGCCATATTTGAAATGCATAAATTATTTTTCAGCCTTCTTTATTCATTGTCTAGCTTATGCATGCACATCAGGCAATTGAAAATATCATTGCTTAGGTCAGCTGAACTTTAGTCCTCACAGTGACAGCTTTGAGTTTTAACACTTTAAAGAGGTCTTTTGCAGTAGATTTCCCCAGTGCAATACATCATTTCATTTCTTCACTGCTTCTTCCATGGGCATTGATTGTGGATCTAAGTAAAATGAAATTCTTGACAACTTCAATCTTTTCTCCATTTATCATGTGGTTGCTTATTGGTCCTGTTAGGAGGATTTTTGTTTTCTTTATGTGGAGGTGTAATCCATACTGAAGGCTGTAGTCTTTGATCTTCATCAGTAAGTGCTTCAAATTATCTTCACTTTCAGCGAGTAAAACTGTGTTATCTGCATATCAGATGTTGTTAATGCATCTTCCTCCAGTCTTGATGCCCTGTTCTTCTTTGGTTTCCAGTTTTTCAGATTATTTGCTCAGCACACAGGTTGAATAAATATGGTGAAAAGATACAACCTTGAAACACATCTTTCCTGACTGAAACCACACAATCTCCCCTTGTTTTGCTCTAACTACTGCCTCTTGATCTATATACAGGTTCAAAATGGGCACAATGAAGTGTCCTGGAATTTCCATTCTTTGCAAATTTTATTTTTTTTTATGACCCACACAGTCAAATGTCTTTGCATAGTCAGTAAAACACAGGTAAATATTTTTCTGTTATTCTCTGCTTTCAGCCAAGATTCATCTGACATCAGCAATGATATCTGGTTCCACATCCTCTTCTGAATCTGTTTTGAATTTCTGGCAGTTACCTGTTGAAGTATTACTGCAGCCACTTTTGAATGATCTTCAGTAAAATTTTACTTGCATATGTTATTAATGATATTGTTCAATAACTTCTGCATTCAGTTGGACCACCTTTCCTGGAAATAAGCATAAATATGGATCTCCTCCAGTTGGTTGGCCAGGTAGTTGTCTTCCAAATTTCTTGGCATAGATAAGTGAGCATTTCCCGTGCTGCATCCATTTGTTGAAACATTACATTAATATTCTGTCAATTCCTGTAGCCTTGTATTTCGCTAATGCCTTCAGTGCAGCTTGGACTTCTTTCTTCAGTACCATTAGGTCCTGATCACATGCTACCTCCTGAAATGATTGAATGTTGACCAATTCTTTTTGGTATAGCAACTCCATGTATTTCTTACATCTTTTTTTGATTCTTCCTGTGTCATTGCATATTTACCCCACAGAATCCTTCACTATTGCAACTCTAGGCTTGAATTTTTTCTTCAACTATTTCAGCTTGAGAAATGCTGGTTGTTAGTGAGTCTTCCCCCAATTCTGATGCCATATTCTTCTTCATATGTAGTCCAGCCTCTCAGATTATTTGCTCAGCATGCAGATTGAATAAGTATCGTGAAAGGATACAACCTTGATTTCAAACCAAAAAATCTTCCCTTGTTCTGTTCCTTTGTCTATGTACAGGTTCCAGATGAGCACAATTAAGTGTCCTGGAAATCTCATTCTTTGGAATATTATTCATAACTTGTTTCGACTCACACAGTCAAAAGCTTTTGCATAGTCAATAAAACACAGGTAAACATCTTTCTGGTATTCCCTACTTTCACCAAGATCCATCTAACATCAGCAATGATATCTCTCATTCCATGTCCTCTTCTGAATCCAGCTTAAATTTTTGACAGTTTCCTGTGGATGTACTGCTGCAACTATTTTTTAATAATCTTCAGCAAAGTTTTACTTGCGTGTGATATTAATGATATTGTTTGATAATTTCCATGTTCTGTTGAATTGGCTTTCTTTGGAATGGGCACAAATATAGATCTCTTCCAACTGGTTGGCTAGGTAGCTGTCTTCTAAATTTTTTGTCATAGATAATAGAGCACTTCCAGCCTTGCATCCATTTGTTGAAATATCTCAATTGGTATTCCATCAATTCCTGAAGCCTTGTTTTTTGTCAATGCCTTCAGTGCAGCTTGGACTTCTTCCCTCAATACTGTTGGTACTTGATCATATGCCACCTCCTGAAATGATTGAATGTCGACCAAATCTTTTTGGTACAGTGACTCCGTGTATACCTTCCATCTTTTTTTTTTTTTTTTTTGATTGTGCTTTAGGTGAAAGTTTACAGAGCAAATTAATTTCCCAATTTGTACACAAAGTGTTCGAAGACATTGGTTGTATCCCCCACAATGTGTCAGCACTCCCCCATATCCACCCTGGATTCCCAGTTCCCTTTCATCCATACTTTCTATCCCTTCCTTCCTTCTTTCTCATCTTTTCTTTTCGGCAAATGTCCTTTCGGTCTTGTGTAATTTATTGTCCTAAGGTTCACCTTCCTCTTAGGTGTTATTGTTTATTTTATGACCCTGCCTATTGTTTGGCTGCAAGGTGGCTTCCTGGAAAAGCTTCAGTTCCAGGTCAGAAGGGTGACAGGGCCATAGTCTCGGGAGTTCCACCAGTCTTTGTCAGACCAATAAGTCTGGTCTTTTTGTGAACTTGATTTTTGTTCTACATTTTTCTCCTGCTCTGCCTGGGACCCTCTATTATAAACCCAGTCAGAGTGGTCAGTAGTGATAGCCGGGCACCATCTAGCTCTTCTAGCCTCAGGGACATGTAGGCTATGGTTCATGTGGTCCAGTAGTCCTTTGGACTAATTATTCCCTTGAGTCTTTTGTTTTCTTCACTCTCCTTTGCTCCAGACCAGAAGAGACCAAGAGTTGTATCTTAGATGGCTGCTAGCAAGCTTGTAAGGCCCTAGACACTACTCACAAAGTAGGATGCAGACAATTGTCTTTGCGAACTATGTTATGCCAATTGACGTAGATGTCCCCTGAGTCTATTATCCTTTACCTTGGAGCCTAGGAACTTCATCCCATGAAGTGTTTAGTTATGTCTGAGAAGTTCCATGACTGTCTCCCTTTTGTTCTCTATTGTCTATAGTAATATACATGCAGCATCCACAATTATGAATGTAGAAATATCCACAACCAAATCTATATCTGCAGGTGGGTGTGCTCCCTTAAACCCCCCCACACCTCTACTTATATCATTTGTAAATTATTATTTGTTAATTCTATTGTTGCAGAATATTCTATGTTAGAATAATTACCATAAAACCAAAACCAAACCCATTGCCATTGAGTTGATTCTGACTATACTGACCCTATAGGACAGAGTAGAATTGCTCCATAGGTTTTCCAAGGAGTGGCTGGTGGATTTGTACTGCCAAACTCTTGGTTATCAGCTGAGCTCTTAACCACTGCACCACCAAGGCTCCTAGTTGCTCTTTATTCTTGAGTTCCTTTCAATGTCTTCCTTTGATTTGGTCATGCTGTGCTAAATTCTACAATATTGTGTATTGCCTTTCCCTTCACCAATATTAACATTTACTTTCTATCTAGTTGATAATTTTCCCTCCCTCTTTCTCCCATCCCTGGTAACCATCAATTTTTTTTCTCTGTGTAAACTTTTTCTCTTTTTTTATAATAGTGGTCCCATACAATATTTATTCTTTTGTGATTGACTTATTCACTCAGCATAAGGTCCTCCAAATTCATCCATGTTGTGAGTTGTTTTGAAGATTCATTATTATTCTTTATCACTGTGTAGTATTCCATTGTGTGTAGGTACCATGGTTTGTTTATCCATTCATCTACTGACGGGCACTTAGGTTGTTTCCACTATTTTTGCTATTGTGAATAATGCTGCAATGAACATGGGTGTTCATATGTCTATTCCTATCACACTTCTTGTTTCTTTAGGGTATATACCTAGGAGTGTAATTGTTGGATCATATGTTATTTCTATTTCGAGCTTTTTTAAGGAAGCACCGTACCATTTTCCATAGTGGTTGTACCATTTTACATTCCCCCCAGCAGTATATAAGAGTTCCAGTCATCCCATGATGTCAACATTTGTTATTTTTTTTAATGTTTTATTAGTACCATTATTATTAGTGCAAAAGGGTATCTTATTGTACTTTTGATTTGCACCTTTATAATGGGCAAAATATGACCTTGAGTATATTCCACCTGAGGAATAGATTTGACACACTGAACACTAATGACCAAAGATCAGACAAGTTGTGGAATGATATCAAGGACATCATACATGAAGAAAGCAAAGCACCATTAAAAAGACAGAAAAAAGAAAAAAGGGGATATCAGAGGAGATTCTGAAACTTGCTTTTAAATGTATAGTAGCAAAAGCAAATGGAAGAAATGATGAAGTAAAGGAGCTGAAGAGAAGATTTCAAAGGGTGGCTCAAGAAGACAAAGTAAAGTATTATAAGGAAATGTGCAAAGACCTGGAGTTAGAAAACCAAAAGGGAAGAACAAGCTTGGCATTTCGAAAGCTTAAAGAACTGAAGAAAAACTTCAGTCCTCAAGTTGAAACATTGAAGAATTCTATGGGCAAAATATTGAAAGACACAGGAAGCATCAAAAGAAGATGAAAGGAATACACAGAGTCACTGTGCCAAAAAGAATTGATTGATGTTCAACCATTTCAGGAGGTAGCATATGATCAAGAACTGATAGTACTGAAGGAAGAGATCCAAGCAGCACTGAAGGGAATGGTGAAAAACAAGACTCCAGGAATTAACAGGATACCAATTGAATTGTTTCAAGAAAGGGATGCAAGCTTGGAGGTGCTCACTCATCTACGTCAAGAAATTTGGAAGAAAGCTACCTGGCCAACTGACTGGAAGATACCCATATTTATGCCCATTTCAAATAAAGATGATCCAAAAGAATGTGGAAACTATCAAACAACATCATTAATATCACACACAAGTAAAATTTTGCTGATGAACATCTAAAAGGAGTTGCAGTAGTACATCGACATAGCACTGCCAGAATTTCAAGCCGCATTCAGAAGTGGATGTGGAATGAGGGATATCATTGCTGATTTCAGATGGGTCTTGGCTGAAAGCAGAGAATACCAGAAAGATGTTTACCTGTGTTTTATTGATCATGCAAAGGCATTTGACTGTGTGGGTCAGAACAAAAAATAAAATTGTGAAGAATAGGGAATTCCAGAACACTTAATTGTGCCCATTCAGAACCTATACAGACCAAGAAGCAGTAATTGAAACCGAATGAGGGGAGACTGTGGGGTTTAAGTTAAGAAAGGTGTGCTTTCAGGAAAGATGTGCTTGAAGGTTTTATCTTTTCACCATATTTATTCAATCTGTATGCTGAGCAAATAATCCAAGAAACTGGACTATGTGAAAAAGGATGGGGCATCAAGATTGGAGGAAGGCTTATTAACAACCACTGATATACAGATAACACAACATTGCTTGCTGAAAGTGAAGGTGAAGAACTTACTGATGAAGATCAAAGACTACAGGTTTCAGTATGGATTACACCTCAACATAAAGAAAACAAAAATCATCACAGCTAGACCAATAAGCTACATCTTGATAGGGAAAGGATTGAAGTTGTGAAGGATTTCATTTTACTTGGATCCACAATCGACACCCATGGAAGCAGCAGTCAAGAAAACAGATGACATATTGCTTTGGGAAAATCTACTGCAAAAGACCTCTCTGAAGTGTTGAAAAGCAATGATGGCATTTTGAGGACTAAGGCAAGCTTGATCCAAGCCATGGTATTTTCAATCACCTCATATGTGTTAGAAAGCTAGACAATAAATAAGGAAGACTTAAGAGAAATTGATGCCTTTGAATTATGATGTCAGTGAAGAATTTGTATAGGTTTTTTTTTTTTTTTTATGGATTGGCAGTTTCCCATGTGTCTGTCAGTTTGTCGTACTATGGGGGCTTGTGTGTTGCTGTGTAGCTGGAAGCTATGCCATGGTATTCAGACCCAGCAGGGTCACCCAAGGAGGACAGGTTTCAGCTGAGCTTCCAGATTAAAACTAGGAAGAAGGACCTGGCAGTCTACTTCTGAAAAACATTAGCCAGTGAAAAACCTACTGAATAGCAGCGGAACATTATCTGATATAGTGCTGGAAGATGAGCCCCCCAGGTTGGAAGGCACTCAAAAGATGACTGGGGAAGAGCTGCCTTCTCAAAGTAGAGTCGACCTTAATGACGTGGATGGAGTAAAGCTTTCAGGACCTTCACTTGCTGATGTGGCATGACTCAAAATGAGGAGAAACAGCTGCAAACATCCATTAATAATCGGAACCTGGAATGTACGAAGTACGAATCTAGGAAAACTGGAAATCTTCAAAAATGAAATGGAATGCATAAACATCAATATCCTAGGCATTAGTGAGCTGAAATGGACTGGTATTGGCCACTTTGAATCAGATAATCATATAGTCTATGCTGGGAATGACAACTCGAAGAGGAATGGTGTTGCTTTCATCGTCAAAAAGAACATTTCAAGATCTATCCTGAAGTACAACACTGTCAGTGATAGGAAAATATCCATATGCCTACAAGGAAGACTAGTTAATACGACTCCTATTCCAATTTACACATCAACCACTACGGCCAAAGATGAAGAAATAGAAGATTTTTATCAGCTGCTACAATCTGAAATTGATGGAACATGCAATCAAGATGCATTGATAATTACTAGTGATTGGAATGTGAAAGTTGGCACCAAAGAAGAAGGATCAGTAGTTGGAAAATATGGCCTTGGTGATAGAAACAATGCCAGAGATCGACTGATAGAATTTTGCAAAACTGACAACTTCATTGCAAATACCTTCTTTCACCAACATAAACAGTGACTGTACACATGGACCCCAGCAGATGGAACACACAGAAGTCAAATCAACTACATCTGTGGAAAGAGACAATGGAAATGCTCAATGTCATCAGTCAGGATAAGGCCAGGGGCTGACTGTGGAACAGACTATCAATTGCTCATATGCAAGTTCAAGCTGAAACTAAAGAAAATCATAGCAAGCCCACGAGAGCCAAAATACGACCTTGAGTATATCCCACCTGAATTTAGAGACCATCTCAAGAATAGATTTGATGCATTGAACACTGGTGACTGAAGACCAGACGAGTTGTGGAATGACATCAAGGACATCATTCATGAAGAAAGCAAGAGGTCATTGAAAAGACAGGAAAGAAAGAAAAGACCAAGATGGATGTCAGAGGAGACTCTGAAACTTGCTCTTGAGCATCGAGCATCTAAAGCAAAAGGAAGAATTGATGAAGTAAGAGAACTGAACAGGAGATTTCAAAGGGCCTCTCGAGAAGACAAAGTATTATAACGATATGTACAAAGAACTGGAGATGGAAAACCAAAAGGGAAGAACACGCTTGGCATTTCTCAAGCTGAAAGAACTGAAGAAAAAATTCAAGACTTGAGTTGCAATAGTGAAGGGTTCTATGGCAAAAATATTAATTGACGCAGGAAGCATTAAAAGAAGATGGAAGGAATACACAGAGTCATTATACCAAAAAGAATTAGTCAATATTCAACCATTTCAAGAGGCGACATATGATCAGGAACCGATGGTACTGAAGGAAGAAGTCCAAGCTGGTCTGAAGGCATTGGCAAAAAACAAGGCTCCAGGAATTGATGGAATATCAATTGAGATGTTTCAACAAACAGATGCAGCGCTGGAGGTGCTCACTCATCTATGCCAAGAAATGTGAAACAACTTCCTGGCCAACTGGCTGGAAAAGATCCATATTTATGCCTATTCCCAAGAAAGGTGATCCTTTGTGGAAGTTATAAAACAATATCATTATTATCACATGCAAGCAAAATTCTGCTGAAGATCATTCAAAAATGGCTGCAGCAGTATATCGACAGGGAACTGCCAGAAATTCAGGCCGGTTTCAGAAGAGGACGTGGAACCAGGGATATCATCGCTGATGTCACATGGATCCTGGCTGAAAGCAGAGAATACCAGAAGGATGTTTACCTGTGTTTCATTGACTATGCAAAGGCATTCGACTGTGTGGATCATAACAAACTCTGGATAACACTGTGAAGAATGCGAATTCCAGAACACTTAATTGTGCTCATGAGGAACCTTTACATAGATCAAGAGGCAGTTGTTCGGACAGAACAAGGGGACACTGATTGGTTTAAAGTCAGGAAAGGTGTGCGTCAGGGTTGTATTCTTTCACCACACCTATTCAATCTGTATGCTGAGCAAATAATCCGAGAAGCTGGACTATATGAAGAAGAACAGGGCATCAGGATTGGAGAGAACTCATTAACAACCTGCATTATGCAGATGACAGAACTTTTTTGCTGAAAGTGAAGAGGGCTTGAAGCACTTACTAATGAAGATCAAAGACCACAGCCTTCAGCATGGATTGCACCTCAACAAAAGAAAACAAAATCCTCACAACTGGACAAATGAGCAACATCATGATAAATGGAGAAAACATTGATGTTGTCAAGGATTTCTTTTTACTTGGATCCACAATCAATAACCATGGAAGCATCAGTCAAGAAATGAAAAGATGCACATTGTATTGGGTGAATCTGCTGCAAAGGACCTCTTTAAAGTGTTGAAGAGCAAAGATGTCACCTCAAAGACTAGGGTGTGCCTGACCCAAGCCATGGTATTTTCAATCACTTCATATGCATGTGAAAGCTGGACAATGAATAAGGAAGACCGAAAAAGAGTTGATGCCTTTGAATTGTGGTGTTGGGGAAGAATATTGAATATACCATGGACTGCCAAAAGAGCGAATAAATGTGTCTTGGAAGAAGTGTGGCCAGGATGCTCCTTAAAGGCAAGGATGGTGAGACTTTGTCTTACATACTTTGGACATGTTTTCAGGAGGGATCATTCCCTGGAGAAGGACATCATGCTTGGCAGAGTACTGGGTCAGTGGAAAAGAGGAAGTCCCTCAACAAGGTGGATTGACACGGTGGTTGCAACAATGAGCTCAAGTATAACAACGATTGTAAGGATGGTTCAGGACAGGGCAGTGTTTCATTCTGTTGTGTATGAGGTCGCTATGAGTCGGAGCCGACTGGATGGCACCTAACGACGACAATGGATTGGCAGAAGAATGAACAAATCTGTATTGGAAGAAGTGCAGCCAGAATGCTTCTTGGAAGCAAGGATGGTGAGTCTTCCTCTCACATACTTTGCACAGGTTATCAGGAAGGACCAGTCCCTGAAGAAGGAAACCATGCTTGGTAAAGTGGAGTGTCAGTGAAAAAGAGGAAGACCTTCAAGGAGATGAATTGACAAAGTGACTCCAACGATAGGTTCAAGCATGGCAAAGATTGTAAGAATGGCGTATGACTGGGCAATGTTTCATTCTGTTGTACATAGGACCACTATGAGTTGAAGCCAAGTAGATGACAACTAATGATGGCTAATGATCGCTAACGTCTCTTCACATGTTTGGTAGCCATCTGAAAGTCTTCTTTGATGAAGTTTCTGTTTATGTCTTTTGCCCATTTTTTTTAATAATTTTTATTGTGCTTTAAGTGAAAGTTTACAAATCAAGTCAGTCTCACACAAAAACCCATATACACCTTGCTACACACTCCCAGTTACTCTCCCCCTAATGAGAGAGTCTGCTCTCTCCCTCCATTCTCTCTTTTTGTGTCCTTTTCACCAGCTTCTAACCCCCTCCACCCTCTCATCTCCCCTCCAGGCAGGAGATGCCAACATAGTCTCAAGTGTCCACCTGATCCAAGGAGCTCACTCCACACCAGCATCCCTCTCCAAACCATTGTCCAGTCCAATCCATGTCTGCAGAGTTGGCTTCGGGAATGGTTCCTGTCCTGGGCCAACAGAAGGTCTGGGGGCCATGACCACCAGGGTCCTTCCAGTCTCAGTCAGACCATTAAGTCTGGTCTTATGAGAATATGGGGTCTGCATCCCACTGCTCTCCTGCTCCCTCAGGGGTTCTCTGTTGTGTTCCCTGTCAGGGCAGTCATTAGTTGTAGCCGGGCACCACCTAGTTCTTCTGGTCTCAGGATGATGTAGTCGCTGGTTCATGTGGCCCTTTCTGTCTCTTGGGCTTGTAATCACCTTATGTCCTTGGTGTTCTTCATTCTCCTTTGATCCAGGTGTATTGAGACTAATTGATGCATCTTAGATGGCTGCTTGCTAGTGTTTAAGACCCCACACGCCACCCTTCAAAGTGGGATGCAGAATGTTTTGGTAATAGATTTTATTATGCCAATGGACTTAGATGTCCCCTGAAACCATGGTCCCCAGACCCCTGCCCCTGCTACACTGGCCTTTGAAGCATTCAGTTTATCCAGGAAACTTCTTTGCTTTTGGTTTAGTCCAATTGTGCTGACCTCCCCTGTATTGTGTGCTGTCTTTCCCTTCACCTAAAGTAGTTCTTATCTATTATCTAGTTAGTGAATACCCCCTCCCACCCTCCTTCTCTTCCCCCCTCATAACCACAAAAGAATGTTTTCTTCTCAGTTTAAACTATTTCTCAAGATCTTATAATAGTGGTCTTATACAATATTTGTCCTTTTGCAACTGACTAATTTCACTCAGCATAATGCCTTCCAGGTTCCTCCATGTTATGAAATGTTTCACAGTTTCCTCTCTGTTTTTTATCGACATGTAGTATTCCACTGTGTGAATATACCACAATTTATTTATCCATTCATCCATTGATGGGCACCTTGGTTGCTTCCATTTTTTGCTGTTGTAAACAGTGCTGCAATAAATGTGGGTGTGCATATATCTGTCTGTGTAAAGGCTCTTATTTCTCTATGATATATTCCAAGGAGTGGGATTACTGGATCATATGGTAGTTCTATTTCTAACTTTTTAAGGAAGTGCCAAATCGATTTCCAAAGTGGTTGTACCATTTGACATTCCCACCAGCAGGGCAGAAGTGTTCCAATCTCTCCACAGCATCTCCAACATTTATTATTTTGTGTTTTTTGTATTGATGCCAGCCTTGTTGGAGTGAGATGAAATCTCATTGTAGTTTTGATCTGCATTTCTCTAATGGCTAATGATCCTGAACATTTGCTCATATATCTCTTATCTACTTGAATGTCTTCTTTAGTGAAGTATCTATTCATATCTTTTACCCATTTTTTAATTGGGTTATTTGTCTTTTGCAGTTGAGTTTTTGCAGTGTCATGCAGATTTCAGAGATCAGGTGCTGATCGAAAATGTCATAGCTAAAAACTTTTTCCCAGTCTGTAGGTAGTCTTTTTACACAAGTGTTTGATTTTTAGGAGCTCCCAGTTATCTAGTTTTTCTTCTACGTTCTTTGTAATGTTTTCTATACTGTTTATGCCATGTATTAGGGCTCCTAACATTGTCCCTATTTTTTCTTCCATGATCTTTATCATTTTAGATTTTATGTTTAGGTCTTTGAACCATTTTGAGTTAGTTTTTGTGCATGGAGTGAGGTATGGGTCTTGTTTCATTTTTTTCAGGTGGATTTTTTTTTTTTAATCCAGTTTTACTACCACCATTTGTTACAAAGACTGTCTTTCCCCCATTTAACTGTTTTGGGGCCTTTGTCAAATATCAGCTGCTCATATGTGGATGGATTTATGTCTGGATTCTCAATTCTGTTGCATTGGTCCATATATCTGTTGTTGTACCAGTACCAGGCTGTTTTGACTACTGTGGCAGTATAATATGTTCTAAAATCAGGTAAAGTTAGGCCTCCCACTTTGTTCTTCTTTTTCAGTAATGCCTTATTTATCTGGGGCCTCTTTCCCTTCTGTATGAAATTGGTGATTTGTTTTTCCGTCTCATTAAAGTATCTCCTTGGGATTTGGATCGGAATTGCATTCAGTGTATAGATCGCTTTTGGTAGAATAGATATTTTTATAATGTTAAGTCTTCCTATCCACAAGGAAGGTATGTTCTTCCACTTATGTAAGTCTCTTTTGGTTTCTTGCAGAAGTGTACTGTAGTTTTCTTTGCTTAAGTCTTTTACATCTCTGGTAAGATTTATTCCTAAGTATTTTATCTTCTTGGGGGCTATTCTAAATGGCATTGATTTGGTGATTTCCTCTTCGATGTTCTTTTTGTTGGTGTAGAGGAATCCAACTGATTTTTGTATGTTTATCTTGTATCCCGATACTCTGCTGAACTCTTCTATTAGTTTCAGTGGTTTTCTGGAGGACTCCGTAGGGTTTTCTGTGTATAAGATCATGTCATCTGCAAATACAGATACTTTTACTTCTTCCTTGCCAATCTGGATGCCCTTTATTTCTTTATCTAGGGGAATTGCTCTGGTTAGGACTTCCAGCACAATGTTGAATAAGAGTAGTGATAAAGGGCATCCTTGTCTGGTTCTCGATCTCAGTAGGAATGTTTTCAGGCTCTCTCCATTTAGGGTGATGTTGGCTATTGGCTTTGTATAAATGCCCTTTGTTATGTTGAGAAATTTCCCTTCTATTCCTATTTTGCTGAGAGTTTTTATCATGAATGAGTGTTGAATTTTTTCAAATGCCTTTTCTGCATCAATTGATAAAACCATGTGATTCTTTTCTTTTGTTTTATTTATGTGGTGGAGTCCATTAATTGTTCTTCTAATGTTGAACCATCCCTGCATACCTGGTATGAATCCCACTTGGTCATGGTGAATTATTTTTTTGATATGTTGTTGAATTCTATTGACTAGAATTTTGTTGAGGATTTTTGCATTTACAGTCATGAGGGATATAGGTCTACAATTTTCTTTTCTTGTGGTGTCTTTACCTGGTTTTGGTATCCAGGATATGGTGGCTTCATAGAATGAGTTTGGTAGTATTCCGTCCTTTTCTATGCTCTGAAATACCTTTAGTAGTAGTGGTGTTAACTCTTCTCTGAAAGTTTGGTAGAACTCTACAGTGAAGCCATCCGGACCAGGCCTTTTTTTTGTTGTTGTTGGGAGTTTTTTGATAACCTTTTCAATCTCTTGTTATAGGTCTATTTAGTTGTTCTACCTCTGTTTGTGTTAGTTTAGGTAGGTTGTGTGTTTCTAGGAATTCGCCCATTTCTTCTAGGTTTTCAAATTTCTTTGAGTATGGCTTTTCATAGTAATCTGATACGATTCTTTTAATTTCAGTTGGGTCTGTTGTAATATCCCCCCTCTTATTTCTTATTCGGGTTATTTGATTCTTCTCTTGTTTTTCTTTTGTCAGTTTGGCCGATGGTTTATCAATTTTGTTGAGTTTTTAAAAAAAACAGCTTTTGGTCTTGCTAATTCTTTCCATTGTTTTTCTGTTTTCTATTTCATTTAGTTCTGCTCTAATTTTTATTATTTGTTTTCTTCTGGTGCCTGTAGGTTTCTTTTGTTGATCTCTTTCTATTTGTTCAAGTTGTAGTGATAGTTCTTTGATTTTGGCCCTTTCTTCTTTTTGGAAGTGTGCATTTATTGATATAAATTGGCCTCTGAGCACCACTTTTGCTGTGTCCCAAAGGTTCTGATAGGAAGTGTTTTCATTATGGTTGAATTCTATGAATTTCTTTATTCCATCCATAATGTCTTCTATAATCCAGTCTTTTTTGATCAGGGTATTGTTCAGTTTCCAAGTGTTTGATTTCTTTTCCCTGCCTTTTCTGTTATTGATTTCCACTTTTATGGTCTTATGGTCAGAGAAGATGCTTTGTAAGACTTCAATGTTTTGGATTCTGCTAAGGCTTGCTTTATGACCTAATATGTGGTCTATTCTAGAGAATGTTCCATGTGCACTAGAAGAGAAAGTATAGTTGGTTGATGTCTAGTGGAGTGTTCTGTATATGTCTACAAGGTCAAGTTGGTTGATTGTGGCATTTAGATCTTCCATGTCTTTATTGAGCTTCTTTCTGGATGTCCTGTCCTTCACTGAAAGTGGTGTGTTGAAGTCTCTTACTATTATTGTGGAGCTGTCTATCTCACTTTTCCATGATGATGGAGTTTATTTTATGTATCTTGCAGCCCTGTCATTGGGTGCATTAATATTTAATATGGTTATATCTTCTCGGTGTATTGTCCCTTTAATCATTATATAGTGTCCTTCCTTATCCTTTCTGATGGACTTAACTTTAAAGTCTATTTTGTCAGAAATTAATATTGCCACTCCTGCTCTTTTTGATTGTTGTTTGCTTGATATATTTTTTTCCATCCTTTGAGTTTTAGTTTGTTTGTGTCTCTAAGTCCAAGGTGTGTCTCTTGTAGGCAGCATATAGACAGATACTTTTTTTTAATCCATTCTGCCACTCTCTCTGTCTCTTTATTGGTACATTTAGTCCGTTTACATTCAGGGTGATTATGGATAGGTATGAATTCAGTGCTATAATTTTGATGTCTTTTTTTGTGTGTTGATAGCTTCTTTTTCCCACTTGATTTTATGTGCTGAGGAGATTTTCTTTGTATATTGTCCTTTCCTCATATTTGTTATTGTTGATTTTGTTTCTGCTGAGTCTGTATTTTTCACTTGTACTTTATTTTGATGAGTAGGATAGTTTGTCTCCTTTGTGGTTACCTTATTATTTACCCCTATTTTTCTAAATTTATAACTAACTTTTATTTCTTTGTATCGCTGTGTCTTCCTCTGCATATGGGAGGTGTATGTTTATATTTCTTAGTCCGTCTTTATTATTGTAATGTTGTCTTCTTTTATGTAATAACATTGCTGTTACCCTCTGTTGGGCTTTTTTTTTTTAAATCTTGCTTCTTTTTTTTTTTTTTTTTGATTTCCCTGTCTGGGTTGATTTCTGGTTTCTCTGCCCAGTGTTCTAGTCTTGGGTCGATACCTGATATTATTGATTTTCTAACCAAAGAACTCCCTTTAGTATTTCTTGTAGTTTTGGTTTGGTTTTTATGAATTTCCTCAACTTGTGTTTTTCTGGAAATGTCTTAATTTCACCTTCATATTTAAGAGACAGTTTTGCTGGATATATGATTCTTGGCAGGCAATTTTTTTCCTTCAATTTTTAAATATGTCATCCCGTTGCCTTGTTGCCTGCATGGTTTCTGCCGAGTAGTCTGAGCTGATTCTTTTTTTTTTTTTTTTAATTAATTTTTATTAAGCTTCAAATGAACATTTACCATTCCAATCAGTTTGTCACATGTAAGTTTACATACATCTTACTCCCTTCTCCCACTTGCTCTCCCCCTATTGAGTCAGCCCTTACAGTCTCTCGTTTCATGCCAATTTTGCTGTCTTCCCTCTCTCTCTATCTTCCCATCCCCCCTCCAGTCAAGAGTTGCCAACACACTCTCCAGTGTCCACCTGATTTAATTAGCTCACTCTTCATCAGCATCTCTCTCCCCCCCGCTGACCAGTCCTTTTCATGCCTGATGAGTTGTCTTCGGGGATGGTTCCTGTCCTGTGCCATCAGAAGGTCTGGGGAGCATTGCCTCCAGGATTACTCTAGTCGCAGTCATACCATTAAGTATGATCTTTTCATGAGAATTTGGGGTCTGTATCCCATTGGTCTCCTGCTCCCTCAGGAGCTGTCTGTTGTGCTCCCTGACAGGGCAGACATCGATTGTGGCCGGGCACCAACTAGTTCTTCTGGTCTCAGGATAATGTAGGTCTCTGGTTCATGTGGCCCTTTCTGTCTCTTGGGTTCTTAGTTGTCGTGTGACCTTGGTGTTCTTCCTTTGCCTTTGCTCCAGGTGGGTTGAGACCAATTGATGTATCTTAGATGGCCGCTTGTTGGCATTTAGGACCCCAGATGCCACATTTCAAAGTGGGATGCAGAATGTTTTCATAATAGAATTGTTTTGCCCATTGACTTAGAAGTCCCCTCAAACCGTGTTCCCCAGACCCCAGCCCCTGCTCCGCTGACCTTTGAAGCTTTCATTTTATCCCGGAAACCTCTTTGCTTTTAGTCCAGTCCAATTAGACTGACCTTCCTTGTATTGAGTGTTGTCTTTCCCTTCACCCAAAGCAGTTCTTATCTACTGATTGATCAATAAAAAACCCTCTCCCTCCCTCCCTCCCTCCCCCCTTTGTAACCACAAAACTATGTGTTCTTCTCCATTTTTTTCTATTTCTCAAGATCTTATAATAGTGGTCTTATACAATATTTGTCCTTTTGCCTCTGACTCATTTCGCTCAGCATAATGCCTTCCAGATTCCTCCATGTTATGAAATGTTTCAGAGATTCGTCATTGTTCTTTATCGATGCGTAGTATTCCATTGTGTGAATATACCAAAATTTATTTACCCATTCATCCGTTGACAGACATCTTGGTTGCTTCCAGCTTTTTGCTATTGTAAACAGAGCTGCAATAAACATGGGTGTGCATATATCTGTTTGTGTGAAGGCTCTTGTATCTCTAGGGTATATTCCGAGGAGTGGGATTTCTGGGTTGTATGGTAGTTCTATTTCTAACTGTTTAAGATAACGCCAGAAGGATTTCCAAAGTGGTTGTACCATTTTACAATCCCACCAGCAGTGTATGAGAGTTCCAATCTCTCCGCAGCCTCTCCAACATTTATGATTTTGTGTTTTTTGGATTAATGCCAGCTAGTTGGTGTGAGATGGAATCTCATCATAGTTTTAATTTGCATTTCTCTAATGGCTAATGATCGGGAGCATTTTCTCATGTATCTGTTGGCTGCCTGAATATCTTCTTTAGTGAAATGTGTGTTCATATCCTTTGCCCACTTCTTGATTGGGTTGTTTGTCTTTTTGTGGTTGAGTTTTGACAGAATCATGTAGATTTTAGAGATCAGGCGCTGGTCTGAGATGTCATAGCTGAATATTCTTTCCCAGTCTGTAGGTGGTCTTTTTACTCTTTTGGTGAAGTCTTTAGATGAGCATAGGAGTTTGATTTTTAGGAGCTCCCAGTTATCTGGTTTCTCTTCATCATTTTTGGTAATGTTTTGTATTCTGTTTATGCCCTGTATTAGGGCTCCTAGGGTTGTCCCTATTTTTTCTTCCATGATCTTTATCGTTTTAGTCTTTATGTTTAGGTCTTTGATCCACTTGGAGTTAGTTTTTGTGCATGGTGTGAGGTATGGGTCCTGTTTCATTCTTTTGCAAATGGATATCCAGTTATGCCAGCACCATTTGTTAAAAAGACTATCATTTCCCCAATTGACTGACACTGGTCCTTTGTCAAATATCAGCTGCTCCTACGTGGATGGATTTATATCTCGGTTCTCAATTCTGTTCCATTGGTCTATGTGCCTGTTGTTGTACCAATACCAGGCTGTTTTGACTACTGTAGCTGTATAATAGGTTCTGAAATCAGGTAGAGTGAGGCCTCCCACTTTCTTCTTCTTTTTCAGTAATGCTTTGCTTATCCGGGGGTTCTTTCCCTTCCATATGAAATTAGTGATTTGTTTCTCTATCCCCTTAAAATATGACATTGGTATTTGGATTGGAAGTGCGTTATATGTATAGATGGCTTTTGGTAGAATAGACATTTTTACTATGTTAAGTCTTCCTATCCATGAGCAGGGTATGTTCTTCCACTTAAGTATGTCCTTTTGAATTTCTTGTAGCAGAGTTTTACAGTTTTCTTTGTATAGGTCTTTTACATCCTTGGTAAGATTTATTCCTAAGTATTTTATCTTCTTGGGGGCTACTGTGAACGCTATTGATTTGGTTATTTCCTCTTCGGTGTTCTTTTTGTTGATGTAGAGGAATCCAAGTGATTTTTGTATGTTTATTTTATAACCTGAGACTCTGCCAAACTCTTATATTAGTTTCAGTAGTTTTCTGGACGATTCCTTAGGGTTTTCCATGTATACGATCATGTCATCTGCAAATAGTGATAGCTTTACTTCCTCCTCGCCAATCCGGATACCCTTTATTTCTTTGTCTAGCCTAATTGCGCTGGCTAGGACTTCAAGTACGATGTTGAATAAGAGCGGTGATAAAGGGCATCCTTGTCTGGTTCCCGTTCTCAAGGGAAATGCTTTCAGGTTCTCTCCATTTAGAGTGATATTGGCTGTTGGCTTTGTAAAGATGCCCTTTATTATGTTGAGGAATTTTCCTTCAATTCCTATTTTGGTAAGAGTTTTTATCATAAATGGGTGTTGAACTTTGTCAAATGCCTTTTCTGCATCTATCGATAAGATCATGTGGTTTTTATCTTTTGTTTTATTTATGTGATGGATTACATTAATGGTTTTTCTGATATTAAACCAGCCTTGCATACCTGGTATAAATCCCACTTGATCAGGGTGAATTATTTTTTTGATGTGTTGTTGGATTCTATTGGCTAGAATTTTGTTGAGGATTTTTGCATCTATGTTCATGAGGGATATAGGTCTATAATTTTCTTTTTTTGTAATGTCTTTACCTGGTTTTGGTACCAGGGAGATGGTAGCTTCATAGAATGAGTTGGGTAGTATTCCGTCTTTTTCTATGCTTTGAAATACCTTCAGTAGTAGTGGTGTTAAGTCTTCTCTGAAGGTTTGGTAGAAGTCTGCAGTGAAGCCGTCTGGGCCAGGACTATTTTTTGTTGGAAGTTTTTTGATTACCATTTCAATCTCTTTTTTTGTTATGGGTCTATTTAGTTGTTCTACTTCTGAATGTGTTAGTTTAGGTAGGTAGTATTTTTCCAAGAATTTATCCATTTCTTCTAGGTTTTCAAATTTGTTAAGAGTACAATTTTTCGTAGTAATCTGAAATGATTCTTTTAATTTCATTTGGCTCTGTTGTGATGTGGTCCTTCTCGTTTCTTATTCGGGTTATTTGTTTCCTTTCCTGTTTTTCTTTAGTCAGTCTAGCCAATGGTTTATCAATTTGGTTAATTTTTTCAAAGAACCAGCTTTTGGCTTTGTTAATTCTTTCAGTTGTTTTTCTGTTGTCTAATTCATTTAGTTCAGCTCTAATTTTTATTATTTGTTTTCTTCTGGTGCCTGATGGGTTCTTTTGTTGCTCACTTTCTATTTGTTCAAGTTGTCGGGACAGTTCTCTGATTTTGGCTCTTTCTTCTTTTTGTATGTGTGCATTTATCGATATAAATTGGCCTCTGAGCACTGCTTTTGCTGTGTCCCAGAGGTTTTGATAGGAAGTATTTTCATTCTCGTTGCTTTCTAAGAATTTCCTTTTTCCCTCTTTGATGTCTTCTATAACCCAGTCTTTTTTCAGGAGGGTATTGTTCATTTTCCAAGTATTTGATTTCTTTTCCCTAGTTTTTCTGTGATTGATTTCTAGCTTCATTGCCTTGTGGTCTGAGAAGATGCTTTGTAATATTTTGATGTTTTGGACTCTGCAAAGATTTGTTTTATGGCCTAATATGTGGTCTATTCTAGAGAATGTTCCTTGTGCACTAGAAAAAAAAGTATATTTTGTAGCAGTTAGGTGGAGAGTTCTGTATAAGTCAATGAGGTCAAGTTGGTTGATTGTTGTAAGTAGGTCTTCCGTGTCTCTATTGAGCTTCTTACTGGATGTCCTGTCCTTCTCTGAAAGTGGTGTGTTGAAGTCTCCTACTATAAATGTGGAGGTGTCTATCTCACTTTTCAATTCTGTTAAAATTTGATTTATGTATCTTGCAGCCCTGTCATTAGGTGCGTAAATATTTAATATGGTTATGTCTTCCTGATCAATTGTCCCTTTTATCATTATATAGTGTGATTCTTTATCCTTTGTGGCGGATTTAAGTCTAAAGTCTATTTTGTCAGAAATTAATATTGCTACTCCTCTTCTTTTTTGCTTATTATTTGCTTGATGTATATTTTTCCATCCTTTGAGTTTTAGTTTGTTTGTGTCTCTAAGTCTAACGTGTGTCTCTTGTAGGCAGCATATAGATGGATCGTGTTTCTTTATCCAGTCCGAGACTCTCTGTCTCTTTATTGGTGCATTTTGTCCCTTTACATTCAGCGTAATTATAGATAAATAAGTTTTTAGTGCTGTCATTTTGATGCCTTTTCATGGGGGTTGTTGGCCATTTCATTTTTCCACATACTTTTTTGTGCTGAGATGGTTTTCTTACTAGATTGTGAGATCCTCATTTTCATAATGTTTAACTTTATGTTAGTTGAGTCGTTACGTTTTTCTTGGCTTTTTTCTTGAGTTATGGAATTGATATTCCTTTTTGTGGTTACCTTATTATTTACCCCTATTTTTCTAAGTAAAAACCTAACTTGTATCGTTCTATATCGCCTTGTATCACTCTCCATCTGGCAGTTCAATGCCTCCTATATTTAGTCCCTCTTTTTGATTATTGTGATCGTTTATCTATTGATTTCCATGATTCCCTGTTTTGTGTATTATTTTGTTTATTTATTTATTTTTTAGAATTAATCTTAATTTGTTTGTTTTTGTGCTTTCCCTATTTGAGTTGCGTTGATATCAGGACGTTCTGTTTTGTGACCTTGTATTGTGCTAGTACCTGATATCATTGGTCATCAGGCCAAACAATCTCCTTTAGCATTTCTTGCAGTCTTGGTTTAGTTTTTGCAAATTCTCTAAACTTGTGTTTATCTGTAAATATCTTAATTTCTCCTTCATATTTCAGAGAGAATTTTGCTGGATATATGATCCTCGGTTGTCAGTTTTTCTCCTTCAGTGCTCTGTATACGTCGTCCCATTCCCTTCTTGCCTGCATGGTTTCTGCTGAGTAGTCTGAACTTATTCTTATTGATTCTCCCTTGAAGGAAACCTTTCTTTTCTCCCTGGCTGCTCTTACAATTTTCTGTTTATCTTTGGTTTTGGCAAGTTTGATGATAATATGTCTTGGTGTTTTTCTTTTTGGATCCATCTTAAATGGGGTTCGATGAGCATCTTGGATAGATATCCTTTCGTCTTTCATGATGTCAGGGAAGTTTTGTGTCAGGAATTCTTCAACTATTTTCTCTGTGTTTTCTGTCCCCCCTCCCTGTTCTGGGACTCCAATCACTTGCAAGTTATCCTTCTTGATAGAGTCCCACATGATTCTTAGGGTTTCTTCATTTTTTTAATTCTTTTATCTGATTTTTTTTCAGCTATGTTGGTGTTGATTCCCTGGTCCTCCAGAAGTCCCAGTCTACATTCTAATTGCTCGAGTCTGCTCCTCTGACTTCCTATTGCGTTGTCTAATTCTGTAATTTTATTGTTAATCTTTTGGATTTCTACATGTTGTCTCTCTATGGATTCTTGCAACTTTCTAATTTTTCCACTATGTTCTTGAATAATCTTTTTGAGTTCTTCAACAGTTTTATCAGTGTGTTCCTTGGCTTTTTCTGCAGTTAGCCTAATTTCATTTGTGATGTCTTTAAGCATTCTGTAAATTAGTTTTTTATATTCTGGATCTGATAATGCCAGGATTGTATCTTCATTTGGGAAAGATTTTGATTCTTTTGTTTGGGGGGGTTGGAGAAGCTGTCATGGTCTGTTTCTTTATGTGGTTTGATATGGACTGCTGTCTCCAAGCCCTCACTGGGAAACTAGTTTTTCCAGGTAATCAGCTAAAAAAAAATGCAGTCAGATCCCTCTCTGAATTCTCCCTCTGGGTCTGGGTATTCGGATGTTAATGGAGCTGCCTGGGGAGGGTGGGGGAGGGATCAGAGAGCTAGGAGTGTAGCACCTCAGAATATAGAGCTGATTCCTGAGTTCACGCTCCGCCCGCGCCTGCCAATATCCCGGCGGGATGGCTCCCCGGCTGGGACGCTGCTCTCCCCGCTCCAAGAACTGTCACTTCCTCCCGGGGACTTCTCCCTCCGGTGCGCCACACCGCTCGTGCGTACTGGGTGGGCGTCGCCTGCACGAACGGCTGGGCCTGCCCCTGGGGTCACTTTAGGGAAATATAGCTGATCCCCACGCTCGCGCCATACCCGCTTCCCACCAAACTCCTGGCAGGACGGCTCCCCAGCTGGGATGCTGCTCTCCCCGCTCCAAGATCAGTCACTGCCTCCCGGGTGCTTCTCCCACTGGCTGTGCCGCTATGCCACCCGCGCCAACCAGCTAGGCTCCCTCCTGGGATGAATTCGGGGGGTAGGGCTGGGCGCCTTGTCTGTGCCGTCTGCCCCCCTGGGCTCTGCCCCAGATCGGGCTCCGAAGGTCACCTGCCTGGTATGCTGGCTCCTGGTTCTGAAAACGATCGCTGTCTGCCTGTATTTGTTCGTTCTCCGTCTCTACGTCTGTGTTTGTTGTTCAGAGTTCGTAGATTGTTATGTATGTGATCGATTCATTTGTTTTTCCGAGTCTTTGTTGCAAGAGGGATCCATGGTAGCGTCCACCTAGTCCGCCATCTTGGCCCCGCCTGTGAGCTCATTCTTATTGGCTGTCCCTTGTAGGTGACTTTTCTTTTATCCCTCACTGCTCTTATAATTGTCTCTTTATCTTTGGTTTTGGCAAGTTTGATTATAATATGTCTTGGTGACTTTCTTTTAAGATCTACCTCATGTGGAGTTTGATGAGCATCTTGGATAGATATCTTCTCATCTTTCCAAATATCAGGGAAGTTTTCTGCCAACAAATCCTCAACAATTTTCTCTGTATTTTCTGTTATCCCTCCCTGTTCTGGTACTCCAATCACTTGTAGGTTATTTCTCTTGATTGAGTCCCACATGATTCTTAAGGTTTCTTCATTTTTTTTTTTTTAATTCTTTTATCTGATTTTTCTCCAAATATATTACCGCCAAGTGATTTATTTTCAAGTTCAGAAATTCTACCTTCTACTTGCTCAATTCTGCTCCTTTGACTTTCTATTGAGTTATCTAATTCTGTTATTTTATTGTTAATCTTCTGAATTTCTGATTGCTGTCTGTCTACGGATTTTTCTAGCTTATTATAGTTTTCATTATGTTCCTTAATAATCTTTCTGATTTCTTCAGTTGCTTTATCTATGTGTTCCTTGGGTTGTTCTGTGTACTGCCTCATTTCCTTCCTGATGTCTTGAAGGGTTCTGTATATTAACCTTTTGTATTCTGCACCTGGTAATTCCAGGAATCCACTTTCATCTAGAAGATCCCTGGATTCTTTGTTTTGAGAGACTGTTGAGGTGATTATGGCCTGTTTCTTTATGTGACTTGGTATTGACTGTTGTCTCTGAGCCATCTATAAGTTATTGCATTAGTTTATGCTTGCTTACTGTGTCATAGCTGCTTGCTTTGTTTTGTTTTGGTATACTCCTAAGGGGTGCTTGAGTCAGCCAGCTTGATTATTTTCACCTTTGGAGCTCTCGTGTCCTGTCCCCAGCTGGCTAGAGCTGTTATCAGGTATATCAGTCTAGGAGTCCATTCAGTTTTCTTGTATGAATTCAGCTCAGGTTTCCAGGTAGCTGATATCAAGTGTGTGGTACAGGCTCTATCTTACAGTCTTAGAGGGGCAGGGGTGGTTGGCGTATATACCGGTATCTGATTGCAGCAGGGGGCCATGCTCTGAACAAGGCAGAGGGCAGAGAACCAACCCTCAAGTGTCTCTGAGGAAAATAGGTCTCTGTTCCCTAGAGTGTGCTGGTGGGTGGGCTCTACATAGGGACCATGGGCACCCAATGTTTTTATTGTAAGAACTGGGAGGTACCAGTTATCCCTGGACCCCTGCTACAGATGGCTGGGTGACCCAAGTGGAGCCACCAGTCCTTAGGTCCCTGTTGTGGGTAGGTGAGGACCTTGTTTAATAGGCAAAGCAATGTCAAATGTCAAACAGCCACCTCTCCACTGCACAGCTGAAATGATTGGAGTTTGCCAACAAGGGCCTATTCTCCTGAAATAGGCCCACACAGGTTCATGCAGAAGGGAAAGGTGTTCAAAGTCCACGGACAGTTTATGCCTGGACAGTAACCACTTCTGTCCTTAGCTCCTCCAGTTAATGGAGCTAGCAAATTATCTTTTTCCCCCAGTTACAAATTTTTTCTTCCCCAAGGCCGGGAGGACGGCTCCAGGTTCTCACCAGGGTCTATCTCAGGCCCTGGGATTCAGCTGCTGAAGCCAGCTTGGGGGTGGCGAGCAGCGTGGTAAAATATATGCAAGTACTTAGCCTTTGCCGAGACCGCCCTTCTCCTCAGGTTCTGGAGGTGTGAGTGGGGTGTGGGGCTGGCTGCTTCTCCCTGAGGAAACTGCAGCGGAACACTAGGACCAGCCCGCCGCCGCTGCAGCCGCCACCGTTGTCGCTCCGGGAATGTTGCCTGAGGTCTCCCAACAATTCAGGTCCGGTAACTCCTCTCCACTTCTGAACAGTCTCTTCCTTCCCCTGCCCCTCAGTTCGTTTTATAAGCTTGCCTTTGATGCTCAGGTCTCCCAGCTTGTCACAAATATACTCGTTTCACTGGTTTTTGGGGGTCTTTGTTGTAAACAGGGCTCGACGGAAGCATCTGTCTATTCTGCCATCTTGGCTCCTCCTTTTGCCCATTTTTTAATTGGATTGTTTGTTGAGGTGTTGAAGTTTTCTATAAATTTTAGAAATTACACCCTTCTTGAATATGTTGTAGCTAAAATTTTTTTTCTGTCTGTAGGTTCCCTTTTTACTCTTTTGGAGAAGTATTTTGATAAGCATAAGTGTTTAATTTTTAGGAGGTCCCATTTATTTAGTTCATCTTCTGCTGTTTGTACATTTTTAGTTATGTTTGATTCTATTTGTGCCATAATTAGGTCCCCTAGCATTATCAACCGTCTTATTTTGAATATAGTAATAGGTATCTTTCCTTAAAAAAAAAAACAAAAAAACCATTGCCTTTGAGTCAATTCCAGCTCATAGTGACCTTATTGGACAGAGTAGAACTGCCCCATAAAATTTCCAATGAGAGCCTGGTGGATTCAAACTGCCGACCTTTTGGTTAGCAGCCATACCTCTTAACCACAACACCATCAGGGTTTCCTACAATATTTCAATATTTTAATAATAATAATGTTGTTGTTAGGTGCTGTCACATCTGTTCTGCCTCATAGCGACTCTACGTACAACAGAACAAAACACTGCCTGCTCTGCCATCCTCACGACTGTTATACTTGAGCCCCTTGTTGCAGCCACTGTGTCAATCCATCTCGTTGAGGGCCTTTCTCTTTTTCACTGACCTTCTACTTTACAAGTATGATGTCCTTCTCCAGGGATTGGTCCCCCTTGATAACATGTCCAAAGTAAGTGTGACAGAGTCTCACCTCCCTCTCTTCCAAGTAACATTCCAGCTTTACTTCCTCCAAGACAGATGTGTTGATTCTTCTGCCAATGCATGGTATATTCAGTATTCTTTGCCAAGACCATAATTCAAAGGTGTTGATTGCTCTTCATGATAATAATTAACGTTTATTGAATACTATTTTTTATCTTTTATCACCAGAAAAGGGCATGTTGTTCAGTAAAGTAGAGGGCCAATGAAAACAAGGGAAAATATCAATGAAATGGATTGACAAAATAGCTGCAACAATGGGCTTAAACATACCAATAATCACAGAGATAGCACAGGACCAGGCAATGTTCTGTTATATATAAGTCAAACCTGAAGCCATGAGTGGAAGCCAGCTCAACAGCAACTAACAATGACAATGTTCCAGACACTGTTCTAAATAATTTCTTGCATTCTAATAACAACTCTATGAGTTAGTTAGTTGTTATAGCTGCCATTTAAAAATGTACTGAGAAATACATTATTTTCAAAACAGTGCATAAATGTGAATAATGATAAAACACTCAAGTATCTAGCACTCAGCTTAAGAAGTAGAACACGTGTCTCTCTTACCTCCCACCCTGTCTTCAGAGGAACCACTGTCTTGAATGTGTTGTTAATAACTCACTTTCTTCCTTTTTTGGGCTAATGGATTGTCATTTATCTTATTGATTTGTTAAGAGATTTTTTAAATTTAAACTATGTCTTGAATATCAATATTGTATGCTAATACCTTCTCTCAGTTTATGGTTTTTATTTTCATTCTCTTTACAGTGTCTTTTGTAGTTAGTTAATTCTAACGTAGTCAAATATATCCATCCATGATGTATAATGTTTGTTTCTTATTGAAAAACATCCTTCCCAATCCTGAGATCATAATTTGTTTTGAAAGTTTTTTTTTTTTTATCACCCGGGAATGATTTTTATGAATGCTGAGGAATACAAGTTATTATTTACATTTTACAGATAAAGGAAATGAGGTAAATAGATGAATTTAAAGAACAAAAACAAAAAAACATTGCTGTTGAGTCAATTCTGACTCATAGCGACCCTATAGGACAAAGTAGAACTGTTCCATAGGGTTTCTAAGGAGCAGCTGGTGAATTTGAACTGCCAGCTTTTTGGTTAGCAACTGTAGCTCTTAACCACTGCACCACCAGGGCTCCAATAGATGAATAGCATCACCCAAAGTTCACAGATGGTAAGTTGGACCAGTCTGGTTCCTGAGCCCACACTTCTACACTACCTCAAAGATTATGCTTACAACCATAATGTGGATGTGGAAACTGAGGGTCAAGGAGGTTAAGTGACATGCCCGAGTTCACACAATTGAAAAAAGAGCTACAGACAACATGCAAATTTCAACATGCATTATACCAGAGTTTACACATTTTGCTTCATATGCCCTGGGGCTTCTTAATCCCCACCGTGGTCTGTTGATTCTGAGTTCACAGATTCTCTGCTCTCTGTACTTTGTTTTGGGAGCCATTTTATTTTCTAATAACTTCTACAGAGAGCTGATTTTAACTGTACTCTTTTTATTTAACTGGGTTAACTCACAAAGGGAAACTTTAACTCCTAGCTCTGTGTTCATCTTATCTCATCTTCCTCTGAATTTATTACATAACCTTATTTCTTAGTCTGAATTTATGTGCGATTTTCACCTCCTAGAGCCCCATCTCTGACCTTCTAATATTCTGTATTCAAACGCTATTTATAGCATATGATCTTACTTTCAGCTTCATATTACCTCTTTTTCAGTAATTACAATTAACACTTCAAGGATTTCTTTGATCTTCCTCCTTTCCTTCTCCTTGAGCTTATCCTTTATTGCTTCCTCCATTTGATTCAAACTCAGCTAGTTCTATAGAAGTCAAGAATAAGAGCTGACTTTTCCCAGTGATACCTTGCAAGGGCAGAGGTAATGGTACATTATTGTTAAAAGTTGGCAGTTGTTTTTGATTCCTGAAGATGAAGCATAAATGCTCATTTTCTGCAGTTACTCTGGTTTCAATGAAGCAAGTTTAAATCACTTCAGGATTTTTAGAAAGACCCTGATTCAGCCTCTATTATCTCTTTGTATACATCCTTTATGCATACCAACTGCTCTTTCTAGTTTGCTGCCATATCCCCCTCTATTCAGAATGTCATTTGCTTTATTGTCACCTATTGAAATTCTGCTCATTCTTTAAAGCCCAAGTCAGATGGCACTTCCTCCAGGGATACTTTTCTGACCATCAGAAGCAGAATCCTGGTATTGTTTCTCTGTACACCCGAAGCACTTTGTATCACTCTGAACCCAATTGGCTGGCAAAATGTTGCTGTTCGAACACACCCTACAGCTCTGTGGGAGAAAGACTTGGCAATCTGTTCCTGTAAAACCCTAGGGGGGCAGTTCTACTCTGTCACATGGGGTTGCTACGAGTCTAAATCGACTCTATGACACATAACAACAGCTACTACAACAATGAGAGCCCTGGTGGCCCACAGGCTAAGAGCTTGGCTCCTAACCAAAAGGTCAGCAGTTCAAATCCACCAGTCACTCCATGGAAACTCTATAGGGCAATTCTATACTGTCCTCTAGGGTCACCATGAGTCGGAATCAACTTTTTGTCACTCAGAACTTCAGAGAAATTTACTGAGCTGAAATGCACTGCATCATCAATTGGACCAAATAGTTTATTCTTCTTTTATGCTATTTTTTATGATCTACTCTGTACCTAGAACCATAACATGAAATAAAGAAAATAGCATGAATATAGTAAAGGCCCTGTCTCAGACTGGTGAGGTAGATAGATGAGAAAACCAGAGAGACCATGTGCTGCAACTGGAACGCACATGTCAGGGAGCCAGCACAACTGCTTCTTTACCAACTCTGTGAGCTATAGCCTTGGATGTATCTCCTAACATAATGGTGCTTGTCATCGATTGAATTGTGTCCCCCAAAGATATCTGTCAACTTGGCTAGGTCATGATTCCCAGTATTGTATGACTGTCTACAATCTTGTCATCTGATGTGATTTCCCTATGTGTTATAAATCCTATCACTACGATGTAATGAAATGGATTAGTGGCAGTTGTACTGATGAGATCTACATAACCAGATAGTGTCTTAAGCCAGTCTCTTCTGAGACATAAAAGAGAGAAGTGAGCAGAGAGACATGGGGACCTCATACCACAAAAAAAGCAGTGCCAGGTCCAGAGTGCATCCTTTGGATGTGAGGTTCTTGCACTGACATGCTCCCAGACCAAGGGAAGATTGATGATAAGGACCTTCCTCCAGAATCGACAGAGAGAGAAAGTCTTCCCCTGGAGCTGGCACCCTGAATTTGGACTTCTAGCCTACTGGGCTGTGAGAGAATAAACTTTTCTTTGTTAAAGCCATCCATTTGTGGTATTTCTGTTATAGCAGCACTAGATGACTGAGACAGTGCTTCAGCTCATTCCTTTGCAGAATAAGTGGAGTATATTCCCATCTTCCAGAGATTTTAGGTGTAGGGATAATGCACACAGTACAATTGTCCATAAAAGGAGGTCATTATTATAATCATTGCAGTGTGATATCAGTTATTATCAAATGTGGAAGCAGTCAGGATTGTTTTAAACAAGTTCAGACTGGAGGATTAATCCAGATGACAGCCAATACAGTGATAGGTCCACCCAGACCAGACTTGATCTTTGGGTACAACACTGCTTGTAGAGGTGACTACTGCCAAGATCACCTCAAATTTCAGGTGTAAGAGAATGGGAAAGTTGCTAACATTTATTGAGTGATTATTATTTACCACATTCTATTAGGTGTTTTATATGCATTAGCCCATTCAACATTGATGATAGCCTTGTGGGTAAATGGGCATTATTGTCCCGTTGTTATAAGTACAGAAACTGAGATTCAGAGATGTTAAGTGACTTTCTAACAGCCACACAGCATCTCTTTCTCTAATATTGTTGTCTAATTTTATTTAAAAAAATGTGTATAAAAATATAACCATTTCATTACGGAGCATGATCTTATACAGTGACTTTAAGCATTTTCCTCTTTTTTTAATATTTATTTTATTTTTGGTGAAAATATACACAGCAGAAAAAAACATCCTCTTTAGAGATATTTCAGGTGTGTTTATAGAACAGTGTTCTCTCCTTGCTGAATCTAATGTGACATAATGTGCTATCTAGCATAATGATTCAAACCTAAAGGGTCCTTAAGAAACTTCCCATATGATTTTTCAGAATGTAGTAGGCGTTATGATTGCTGACAAATGGAAGAATTACCTTTACCCTACAATATGAGCAAATAGCTACTGTACCCCCTAGGTATGATAGAACACTATTTCTAGATGAAGTTGTCTCTCTGGTGGGAGCATTATTCTTCTTATATAATCCAGGCTGAGTTGATGCAAAGGGCATGATTAAGCATTGTCATGAGTTTTGTCTGTGCCTCCTCTGGCAAAGCAGAGGTGGATCCCTTTGCTCCCTCTTCTCTGACTTAGTGAAACATTGTTGCCTCACATTATATTTCGTGTATACTTTGATGTAGTCCCACTCTTGGTGTTGTGGTCCTTTAATTGAGGAGATGTATAATTGTTTTTATGAAAGAATATTGCTCTATAGTCAAGGCTGAAGTACTAATGCTATTCTTCTCCTCCTTTGTGATTTTGAAAGACCAGGATTCTAGCATTCTAATATATAGACATATACACACATATACATATATACACATACATACACATTTATACGTGTCTCTCAGTTTGTCATACTGTGGGGGTTTGCGTGTTGCTGTGATGCTGGAAGCTATGCCACCAGTATTCAGATACCAGCAAGGTCACCCACAGAGGATAGGATTCAGCTGAGCTTCCAGACTAAGACAGACTAGGAAGAATGATCCGGCAGTCTACTTCGGAAAAGCATTAGCCAGTGAAAACATTATGAACAGCAGCGGAACATTGTCTGATATAGTGTTGGAAGATGAGCCTCCCAGATTCAAAGGCACTCAAAAGATGATTGGGGAAGAGCTGCCTCCTCAAAGTAGAGTCAACCTTAATGACGTGGATGGAGTAAAGCTTTCAGGACCTTCATTTGCTGATGTGGCATGACTCAAAATGAGAAAAAACAGCTGAAAATATCCATTAATAATCAGAACCTGAAATGTATGAAGTATGAATCTAGGAAAATTGGAAATTTTCAAAAATGAAATGGAATGCATAAACATTGATATCCTAGGCATTAGTGAGCTGATATGGATTGGTATTGGCCATTTTGAATCAGACAATCATATAGTCTACTATGGTGGGAATGACAACTTGAAGAGGAATGGTGTTGCATTCATCGTAGAAAAGAACATTTCAAGATGTATCCTGAAGTACAACGCCGTCAATGATAGGAAAATATCCATATGCCTACAAGGAAGACCAGTTAATACGACTATTATTCCAATTTACGCACCAACCACTAGGGCCAAAGATGAAGAAATAGAAGATTTTTATCAGCTGCTTCAGTCTGAAATTGATCGAACATGCAATCAAGATGCATCGATAATTACTGGTGATTGGAATGTGAAAGTTGGAAACAAAGAAGGATCAGTAGTTGGAAAACATGGCCTTGGTGATAGAAACAATGCCGGAGATTGAATGATAGAATTTTGCAAGACCAACAACTTCTTCATTGCAAATACCTTCTTTCACCAACATAAACGGCGAAATCAAATTGACTACATCTGTGGAAAGAGATGATGGAAAACTCAATATCATCAGTCAGAACAAGGCCAGGGGCCGACTATGGAACAGACCATCAATTGCTCATATGCAAGTTCAAGCTGAAACTAAAGAAAATCAGAGCAAGTCTACAAGATCCAAAATATGACCTTGAGTATATCCCACCTGAATTTAGAGACCATCTCAAGAATAGATTTGATGCATCGAACACTAGTGAACGAAGACCAGACGAGTTGTGGAATGACATCAAGGACATCATCCATGAAGAAAACAAGAGGTCACTGAAAAGACAGGAAAGATAGAAAAGACCAAGATGGATGTCTGAGGAGACTCTGAAACTTACTCTTGAGCATTGAGTAGCTAAAGCAAAAGGAAGAATTGATGAAGTAAGAGAACTGAACAGGAGATTTCAAACGGCCTCTTGAGAAGACAAAGTGAAGTATTATAATGACATGTGCAAAGAGCTGGAAATGGAAAACCAAAAGGGAAGAACATGCTTGGCATTTCTCAAGCGGAAAGAACTGAAGAAAAATTCAAGCCTCGAGTTGGAATAGTGAAGGATTCCATGGGGAAAATATTAAACGATGCAGGAAGCATCAAAAGAAGATGGAAGGAATACACAGAGTCATTATACCAAAAAGAATTAGTCGATATTCAACCATTTCAAGAGGTGGCATATGATCAGGAACCGATGATACTGAAGGAAGAAGTCCAAGCTGGTCTGAAGGCATTGGCAAAAAACAAGGCTCCAGGAATTGATGGAATATCAGTTGAGATGTTTCAACAAACAGATGCAGCGCTTGAGGCGCTAAGAAATATGGAAGACAGCTTCCTGGCCAACTGACTGGAAGTGATCCATATTTATGCTTATTCCCAAGAAAGGTGATCCAACTGAATGTGGAAATTATAGAACAATATCATTAATATCACATGCAAGCAAAATTTTGCTGAAGATAATTCAAAAATGGATACAGCAGTATATCGACATGGAACTGCCAGAAATTCAGGCCAGTTTCAGAAGAGGACGTGGAACCAGGGATATCATCGCCTATGTCACATGGATCCTGGCTGAAAGCAGAGAATACCAGAAGGATGTTTACCTGTGTTTTATTGACTATGCAAAGGCATTTGACTGTATGGATTATAATAAACTATGGATAACATTGCAAAGAATGGGAATTCCAGAACACTTAATTGTGCTCATGAGGAAACTTTACATGGATCAAGAGGCAGTTGTTCAGACAGAACAAGGGGATACTGATTGGTTTAAAGTCAGGAAAGGTGTACGTCAGGGTTGTATTCTTTCACCATACCTATTCAATCTGTATGCTGAACAAATAATAAGAGAAGCTGGACTATATGAAGAAGAACGGGGCATCAGGATTGGAGGAAGACTCATTAACAACCTGTATTATGCGGATGACACCACCTTGCTTGCTGAAAGTAAAGAGGACGTGAAGCACTTATTAATGAAGATCAAAGACCACAGCCTTCAGTATGGATTGCACCTCAACATAAAGAAAACAAAAATCCTTGCAACTGGACCAATGAGCAACATCATGATAAACGGAGGAAAGATTAAAGTGGTCAAGGATTTCATTTTACTTGGATCCACAATCAACAGCCATGGAAGCAGCAGTCAAGAAATCAAAAGATGCATTGCACTGGGTAAATCTGCTGCAAAGGACCTCTTTAAAGTGTTGAAGAGCAAAGATGTCACCCTGAAGGCTAAGGTGCGCCTGACCCAAGCCATGATATTTTCAATCACATCATATGCATGTGAAAGCTGGACAATGAATAAGGAAGACCGAAGAAGAGTTGACGCCTTTGAATTGTGGTGTTGGCGAAGAATATTGAATATACCATGGACTGCCAAAAGAATGAACAAATCTGTCTTGGAAGAAGTGGGGCCAGAATGCTCCCTAGAGGCAAGGATGGCGAGACTGCATCTTACATACTTTGGACATGTTGTCAGGAGGGATCATTCCCTGGAGAAGGACATTATGCTTGGCAGAGTACAGGGTCAGCGTAAAAGAGGAAGACCCTCAAGGAGGTGGATTGACGCAGCGGGTGCAAAAATGAGCTCAAGTATAACAACGATTGTAAGGATGGCAGTGTTTCGTTCTGTTGTGCATAGGGTCGCTATGAGTGGGAACTGACTCGACGGCACCTAACAACAACAACAACACATGTTTATATATTACATATAAATATACTTTTATCATGTGTTTTAAATAAATGTGTGTGTGCATTATTTTCAATAAAACAAGTAATAAGAAAACAAAAGGTAGGATTTTTAAACATTTTGAGCACAGTTATATATATGCCCAGGCCTGCAAATTTGAAGATAATTCAACTAGAATTTTTTAATGTTGAAGATATATATGACATATAAAAGGCACTCTCTTTTCCTGTGGAAAAGGTAGCTGACTATTCTAAGCTGGGACCTGTCATAAGTGGAGTGGCCTCACGACATGGCATAGTTCGCTCTTGGCAACTAGGGCAGCTGAGGAGAAGGAAGAAGCTAGAATTAAAGGATACAGGACCTGGCTCTGTGAGCCTAAGTCTGATGGGTGTGCAAGCCCTGGCACGGTTCGGGAAGACCTCAGTACTCTGTGCCTGGGCAACAAGGAGAAAGGAAGAGTTTCAAATCTAGCCTGTGAGGCACGGCAATTGAGACACTGTGGGTGATGGGCAATTAATATAATCCAGTGGATGGTAGTGTTCTGAGGGCAATGGCATGAATCTCATAGTCTTAGACAGGAAATTAAAAGGGCACTATGGAGAGGAGAATTATCAGCTGATAAAAGCTGGGCAGATTTCAGAAAAGTTCAGATTCTAGGAAACATCATCGTCTTACCAGGCAGCTAGAACCATAGGCAAAGAAACCACAGCAGATATGTTGTAGCCCTGGAAATATAAGAGTCATGTGGCGTATGAATTGGGGAGAAGAACACACTGTGATTCAGAAGCTTCCTGGGTTCAACCGAGAGCTTACCTGGAACACTAGAAACTGAGTCCACTGTACAATCTGATCCAAAATCCTTCACATGATGGTTGTTGTTGTTAGTTGCCGTTGAGTCTGCTCCAAGTCATGGTGACCAAATGTATAACAAGACGAAATGTTGTCTGGTCCTGCGACATCTTCATGATCATTGGTATGTTTGAGTCATGGTTGTGGCTATCGTATAATGCCTTCCAAACCAGGGGCTCGTCTTCCATCACTATATAAGATGATATTCTGTTGTGATCCATAAGGCTTTCGTTGGCTAATTTTAGAAGTAGATTGCCAGGCCTTTCTTCTTAGTCTGTCTTAGTCTGGAACCTCCACAGAAACCTGTCCATCATAGATGACTCTGCTGATATTTGAAATACTGGTGGCATAGCTTCCAGCATCATAGCAACGTGCAAGCCACCACAGTATGACAAAGTGACAGATGAGTGGCAGATGATGGAGATAGGCCTTCTCATATGACCACTAATTTCACCATTATTCGTTCAGAAAGAGAGGTAGGCATGGGCCTGCAGAGTCTGAGAGGGGCTGGGAAAGTCAGGGACTTCTAGAAATTAGGTTGACCTGAGCCTGCAGCCTATTACTAACCTACCAGGCAATGTTAAAGACTAGAAACGAAAGGCAGAGAATGAATAGCCTTTGCTCCCCTTACAAAATTAAAGGGGTGTCCTTACAGCTGATATTTCAAAATTACTTATCAGAGATTTCCCAGTTCGAAATGACAAAATCTCTTTTTTCAATTGTCCAGCTCAGTCTTCTCAGAAACCAATAAATACCTGGAGAAAGAATTACTGAATGGATGTAGGAAACAAGCCACTTTAGATTAAAGAACAGAGGCAACCTCCGTTTCTGTGATGTTTTTCACATAACTGAACGTCCCCAAATGCTTCACAAAGCATTTAATTACACACTAGCAGCAGAGGAAACGCTGGCACTGCTGTGTGCCAGCTCCAGCCCACGTAGAACAGGAATGTCAAGTGAGCTCACTTAGTGTAAGGGATTTGCAGAAAGCTTGCTCACAGTCTCTTCTCTTGGAAAGCATAAGCATCTCATTTCTGAGCACTCACACATTTTCAGGAGGGTGCAATGGCCTATCCACACTGCTTCCACCAGGCAGTCATGAAAACAGGACATAGCCAAGATGCGGCCATAAAAGTGGGTGGTATTCGCAATTCTAAAACTCTAGCCAAACTCTTAAGATGCAACTATAAGCGGGAATAAAACACAGCTCCACCACCCATCTGTCAGTTTGTTGTGGTGGTGGCTCATGTGTTGCTATGATACTGGAAGCTACGCCACCAGCATTTCAAACACCTGCAGGATCACCCATGGTGGACAGGTTTCAGCAGAGTTTCCAGGCTAAGACAGTCTAAGAAGAAAGGCCTGGAAATCTACTTCTGATAAATAGCCAATGATAATCTTATAAATCACAACAAAACATTGTCAGACTCAATTGCTTTGGACACATGATCAGAAGGCATCAGTCACTAGAGGAAAACATATTTGGTGAAGTAGAGGATGAACAAGAGCAAGGGGGACTCTTGGTGAAATGTATTGGCACAATAGCCACAACAATGGACTTGAACATGGTGGTGACTGTGAGGATGATGCAGGACCGGGCAACATTTCATTCTGTTGAACATAAGGCTGCTATGAGTTGGAGTCATTTTGATGGCAGCTAACAACAACAATAAACATCTGTTCATCCCCCAAAGACCCGAGAGCCAGGGAGTGTCTGAGAGTGGAGGGCAGGGAAGCTTTGGAGAATTTCAGCTGGAGAGAAGCATAAATGGCAAGGCGCAGGGTATGAAATGGGCTGGGATCATTTTACATTTTGTTCTTAAATGCTGGCCTACATTTCAGCACACCCACTCTCTTTAGATCTGTAGGTAAGAAAGAACTCCCACAAACCCTTTCTCATCTGGCCCTTAATGCCGGGATGGCATGACTGACCAAGACCTTGAAACAGTTCTGCTACGACATGAACTACAGTCATTGAGAATGACTGAGGAATATCGAGATAGAGTAAGAATCAGAAGGGAAAAAAAAAAAGCAAATGCTAAATGTAACTAATAGGGAAAGAGGCAGAAAGAAGTGAGAAGTCATAGTTCGAGTGATCATTTGGCCTCTTCCTGATTATTAACTTATTCATTCATTTTCTGTTTTTTCCACAAACATTTGTTGAGTGCTTGTTATGTGCTAGTTGCTGGAGATACAGAGACAAATAAGATTCAATCCCTGCCCTCAAATTTCCTACATTTTGGTTTTTAAGACAGGTGTATGAGCAAATTCGTGCGATGAACTGTTACAAGTGCTATGGATGAAAATAGGCAAAGCTTAAAGTGGATCTCAAAAAAGGCAAGTGGTTAGTCCTACTGGTCAGGGTACATTGTTATGTGCTACTGAGTCGTTTTTGACTCATAGGGACCACATGTAGCAGAAGCAGAAGGAACTGCCCCTGAGGGTTTTCTAGGTTATGATCTTTATGGAAGCAGATAACCAGGTCTTTCTCCTGCAGAGCCGCTGGGTGAGTTTGAACCACCAACCTTGGTTAGCACCCAAGTGCTTAATCATTTGTGCCACCTGGGCTTAGTCAGGGTATGGTGGGATTTTAAAAAGATGCTGCCCGCTGGACTTGAGCTGACCCTAAACCTCCCTGTACAAGGGAGTTATCCCCAGCTAGGGTTGTCCTTGGCCTTACACAACCAGCACCTCCTTGCTTCTAAGGAACATTCTGGTTGTACTTCTTCCAAGACAGATTTGTTCCTTCTTTTGCAAGTCCATGGTATATTCAATATTCTTCGCCAACACCAAAATTCAAAGGCATCAATTCTTCTGTCTTCCTTATTCATTGTCCAGCTTTCACATGCATATGATGCGATTGAAAACACCAAGGCTTGGGTCAGGTGCACCTTAGTCTTCAAAGTGACACCTGTGCTTTTTAACACTTTAAAGAGGTCCTTTGCAGCAGATTTGCCCAATGCAATGTGTCTTTTGATTTCTTCACTGCTACTTCCATGGGGGTTGATTGTGGATTCAAGTAAAATAAAATCCTTGACAACTTCAATCTTTTCTCCATTTATCATGATTTTGCTTATTGGTCCAGTTGTGAGGATTTTTGTTTTCTTTATGTTGAGGCGCAATCCATACTGAAGGCTGTAGTCTTTGATCTTCATCAGTAAGTACTTCAAGTCCTCTTCACTTTCAGCAAACAAGGTGGTGTCATCTGCATAACACAGGTTGTCAGTGAGTCTTCCTCCAATCCTGATGCCCCATTCTTCTTCATATAGTCCAGCTTCTCGAATTATTTGTTCAGCATACAGATTGAAAAGGTATGGTGAAAGGATACAGCCCTGACGCACACCTTTCCTGACTTTAACCGCACAGCATCCCCTTGTTCTGTCCAAACAACAGCCTCTTGATCTAGTTAGTGGGCCTTATTCTTCAGTAATTAGTCTTTGAATCCATTGGCAAAGCACAAGTACTTCCCCTTTAATTCAGCAAGAAGTCCTGAGGTTGAGTATATCTTTATCTCTTTCCGTCATAACTACTGGAAACTTCTTTTCCAAAGTAAGAGGGAAAGCCTAACCAAGTTTGGAATGAGAAATCCATTTCAGGACTCAGAATCTGCCCAAACAGAATAAAAGTCCTGAAGGCTCTGGCAGAAAACTCCTTCAGAAAGATTCATATCCCTTGAGGAGTGTTCCATATGATGACCCTTCTCAGTTCCATTGACTGCAACTTAATTTTCTCAAGAACTTGAAACTACCTTGCACCATGCTCCCCCTCTCAAGTGTATTTATTTGATATCTCTAGGCACATCTGCTCCACTGCTCAAACTGTTTTAAGTGTCTGATGGGAAGGCAGGTATATCAGAAAGGCAGGTGTGAGTGTCGGGATCTTCTTCCTCTCACAGGGGAAGTCTCTTCCTGTAGTAGCCATGTACCTGTCCGTTTGATAGCCTCAACTGCATTCTGCTTCACTGGCTTTGATTCTGAACCCTACACATAAACCAAAATCATTATTTCCTTTGTCCTGCTGAAGCAGCAAACAGTACAAAAAAAAGTAGACTATTTTTCTAATTTCCCTGTTTTGTATTCATTGTGCTTACCCATGCTGCTGTGCTGAAGCCTACATTTTAAATATAAGGCAATATTATTTACTCATTGAGATAGTGTCAAGAATGTCACTTCTGACAATATCTGTTTCTTCTGGAAAAAAATAAATACATAATTTAAGAAATTAAGTTAAATGAAAAGGAGTAGCTCCATTTATATTAAAGCTAAATTGTGTGTTTAAAAAAATGTTTTATTCTGAAATTCATTTCTATGGATTGCATCTTAAGAGAAATACAAAATATAGATTCAGAAAAAGAAGACTAGAAAAAGAGAAAATAAAGGAAAGAAGGAAAAACTGAGCACTTCTTCCTCTATGTTCACGTGTAGTCTTACTCATACCTTTATCAAAGCAATCTCCTCATTACTTTAATCGTGTTTGGTTCTGGTACCGCACATATCTTTTCATATCAGTCCTGCCTTGCTCTATAAACCTTCATAACATAAAAGTGGGCTTCTAGCATTCTCCCTTAATGACTTCATTTTAAACTACTTTTCCTGACTCAGACTATACGCTGCACCTAACTTTCTCCATAACTTATTATTATTATTATTTTGGTGGAATGGGGATGGGTTATCCTGGCTATAGCTTTACCGCATCCTTTGAGTCTGATGCTTAGCGTGTGGCTTATGACTTCAACCCAAGGTTTCCCCTGGGATTGTGATTAAAATTATCTTCTGGCTATATTGTTTCAGCTTCTCTTTGTATCTTTCCCACTCTCTTTATAGCTCTAGACTCACTCACTTCCAGAGCCTGTTCCTCACTTAAACCTGCTTTGGGAGACTCTCCCAGGGGTCCAGAGTGATTTCATTTCTGTGTCCCAAACTAAAAGGCAGAGAAAACTTTGGATATTGAAATATGTCATGCTGTTGAACAAGTAGAGGATGGATGGATGGACGGACGGACGGGTGGGTGCGTAGATGGATGGAAACAAAATACAAAACAAAACAAAGAATGAAACAAAAGGCAAGGTGAGTATAAATGCAACAGGCTCTCAGTTACCCAGGGTTCTATTAACTGACATTTGGACAGTTCTGCAGCACAATGATAACTGATGCAGCTAAAAGTAGCCATGAGGCTCCGAAAGAAACTAAAATGCCTTCTGAATTCTCAGAGGAAAAATAAAGTGCGTTCAAGGTAATTCAGTTTCCAGGATTTTCAGTTGAATTCAAATATTCTGATTTGTCGTCTCATGTATGTTCTGGGGTATATAACAGGGATATAATACTAATAATTTAAAAAAAAACATAGAAATTAAAGAGGAAAGGGAATTTAAAATTTACTTAAGCCAACTGTTTTATTTCATGAATAGTTTATATTCTCTGTGTCTACTTACTCTCTAATCACTAATGAAGCTATTTCTATAAGACAGAGTACAGCTGTCCAATTGAGTTGCCAGGGAGCACCTGGTGAATTCAAATTGCCAACCTTTTGGTTAGCAGCCATAGCACTTAACCACTACGTCACCAGTGTTTCTATTAAGTTTGTATTCAGCACTAAACCAAGTAGTATTTTGTCAAGGTTATGAATAACCTGTTTATTATCAGATTTAGGGGTAAAGTCATCGTATTCAACCTATTAGCAAAATTTGAAACAATTGATAACTCATTCCTTAAAATGTCTTCTTCACTTGGTTTCTAGGATATTTTTTCTTGGTTTTATTCTTATTCCATAGATCTCTCCTGTTCAGTCTCCTCTGATAGTTCCTCCCTGGCCTTTAACCTGTGCTCATATCCCTTGTCTTCTCTGCCTCCCCTCACTCCCTTGGTGATTCCATCCAATCTCACGGCATTAAATTTGTCTATATTTTGGTGATTCTGAATTTTAATATCTAACTTTGAGCTCACTACTCTCCAGACTCAGTTATCTTATTGCTGACTCAACACCTTTACCTGTGTGTGCATACATGTGTGTTTGTGTGTATAACCAAAAAAAAAAAAAGCCCAAATCTGTTGCTATCAAGTCAATTCTGACTCATAGCAACCCTATAGGACAGAGCAGAACTGCCCCATAGGAATGCCTGGTGGATTTGAACTGCCGACATTTTGGTTAGCAGCAGTAGCTCTTAACCACTATGCCACCAGGGTTTTCATATATATCTTATCATCTAATGCTGATCCTTTGTTTCACCTCAAATCTGTTCTTTTAACAGCTTTCCATTTCAGTAAATGGCCCATATTTTTACAGTCATTACTGATCTTTCTATTTCTCACACATCTAGCATTCATTTCATCAGTGAAATGCCATCCTATGAAGCCTATCTTCAAAATATATCTAGAATTCATCTTTCTCACTGCATCTCCTGCTACCACACTAGTCCAAGTCTTCAGCTGTAATACCCTGAGAGAATCTATTCCATAGAGCAGTCAGAGTGAACCTTTAAAAAAAGTAATTAGGTTATGTGTCAAATCTACTCAAAATCCTCTAATGGCTTCCCACCTAACTCAGAGAAAAATGAAACCGCTCACCATGAGTTACAGGCCTTGCATGACCTGTTTCCTGCCAACTCTCTGGCCTCGTCTTTTGTGACTCTCTCCTTGTTCAATGTGCTCCAACCGTGCTGGTGGCCTTGTTGTTTCTGGAACGTACTATGCCCGATCTTACCTCAGGGTCTTTGACCTTGCTGTTCTCTCTGTTTGGAATTCTCCTTCTTTTAAAACCCATGTGCTTACTCTCTTACTTCCTTTACATCTCTGCTCAAATATCACCTCATCAGAAATGATGCCCATCCTCTTTAAAATCATGCTTCTTTAACTTCCTTATCCTGTTTCATTTTTTCATAACTTTTGAAATAACTTGACTCATACTACATACCTATTCATGTGTTTTTTGTGTCCTCAAACCCAGTGAGATTTTTCTCAAGAAAAGGTTTTTGCCTGTTTTGTACACTAGTGTACCCTCAGTATCTGGGACAGCTCCAGCACCTAGTATGGACTCAATAAATATACATTTTAAAATATGTGAAAAAAATAGAGGCCCAGACAGTGGCTCATCAAAATTCACTCATTCAATTGGGGTTGGAGAGTTAGTAATAAGAACTGGACCTTCTGACTCCCAGTTTGCTGGTATTCCTGCTTGACCTCTAACAAACCAAAAACCCAATCTCTGAGCAGGTGGGATTACAGAAAACACACTGTGCATGTTCATATACCAAGCATAAAGAAGTCAATAATTCATTCAATAATAATTTGCTGAGTACCTACTCTGTGAACAGAGATGAATAATATAAAGCCTGTGCCTTTAAACTACAAAGAAATGTTCAGATAATTGTGGTGTTCTTGGAGCCCAGACAAGGGATTCTTATCCTAGACCCGTGCTGTTTGTGTGGTCAGGGGTGATGAGGCGTGGGTAAGTCCTGAAGAATAAAGAGTGAGTGGCCAGGCAGAGCCCTGGTGATACAGTAGTTCAGACCTATGACTGCAAACCAAAAAATCAGCAGTTCAAATCCACCAGCTGATCCTTGGAAACACTATGAATCAGAATTGACTCGATAGCAATGAGTTTTTTTTTTTTTTGGCTTTGGCTTTGGCCAGGCAGAAGAAACCAAAACCAAACTAAACCCTTGCTATTGAGTTGATTCTGACTCATAGCGACTCTACAGAACAGAGTAGAACTGCCCCATAGAGTTTCCAAGGAGCACCTAGTGGATTCGAACTGCTGATCTTTTGGTTAGCAGCCATAGCTCTTAACCACTAAGCCACCAGGGTTTCCAAAAGGCATCCTAAAAGCTAAGATAACAAGTGCAAACACCCAGAATCAAGAGATGGCACAGCAAGGAAATTGCAAGAAGTATAGATGAAAGGAAGATTACAAGGAAAGGAATCAGGCTGAAGAAGTAAACAGGAACTACAGGGTGAAAGGCTCTAGAGATAATTCCGTGGCACATGGACTTTAATCCTAAAAGCTGTTGGGATACTCTGGAAGGTTTTAAACAGGTAAACAGCATGAGAGGATTTGCATTTCAGAAAGGTGATTCCATTTACCATTGCTGAGAAACACTTCTTGAAGAGAAGTAGGGAAGCCAGTTATAAGGCCATTGTTCTAATGTAGGCTAAAAAAAAAAAAAAAAAAAAATTTTTTTTTTTTTAGGCACCAGGTAATGGGGGCCTGATCTAAGGTGAAGGCAGAGCAATGCATTCTATCATGCAAATTCTGTTGGTATCACAGCACTTACAGTAAATATCAACAGTCTGCCTCTATGTTCCTTAGAAGAAGCAAGAATGGAAAATGGAAAATAACAATCATAATAAAACACCCTTCAAGGCCAGCATCCAGGCTTTCCCTCTTTTGGAGAACAGAGACATGTATGTATATCTTTATCTATCTATCTATCTACCTACCTATCTACTTATCTACCTACCTACCTACCTATCTATCATCTATCTATATACCATCTCTCTCTCTCTCTCTCTCTCTCTATCTATCTATCATCTCTCTATGTATCTATCTATATACCTACCTACCTATCTATCTAAAAATCTGATACCATCGAGTCAATTCTGACTTATAACGGCCCTATAGGACAGAGTAGAACTGCCCCATAGAGTTTCCAAGGAGCACCTGGTGGATTTGAACTGCTCATCCTTTGGTTAGCAGCTGTAGCACTTAACCACTACACTACCAGGGTTTCCATCTATTTATCTATCCTATCACTGACAGTGTTGTACTTCAGGATAGATCTGGAAACATTCTTTTTGACGATGAATGCAACACCATTCCTCTTCGAGTTGTCATTCCCAGCATAGTAGACTATATGATTGTCCAATTCAAAATGGCCAATACCAGTCCATTTCAGCTCACTAATGCCTAGGATATCGATGTTTATGTGTTCCATTTCATTTTTGACAATTTCCAATTCTCCTAGATTCATACTTCGTACATTCCAGGTTCTGATTATTAATGGATGTTTGCAGCTGTTTCTTCTCATTTTGAGTCGTGCCACATCAGCAAATGAAGGTCCCGAAAGCTTTACTCCATCCACGTCATTTAGGTCAACTCTACTTTGAGAAGGCAGCTCTTCCCCAGTCATCTTTTGAGTGCCTTCCAACCTGGGGAGCTCATCTTCCAGCACTATATCAGACAATGTTCCTCTGCTATTCATAAGGTTTTCAGTGGCTGATGCTTTTCAGAAGTAGACTGCTGGGTCCTTCTTCCTAGTCTGTCTTAGTTTGGAGGCTCAGCTGAAACCTGTCCTCCATGGGTGATCCTGCTGGTATCTGAATGCCGGTGGCATAAGTTCCAGCATCAGAGCAACACGTAAGCCCCCACAGTACGACAAACTGACAGACACATGATCTATCCTGAAGTACAACGCTGTCAGTGATAGGATAATATCCATACGCCTATGAGGAAGACCAGTTAATACGACTATTATTCAAATTTACGCACCAACCACTAGGGCCAAAGATGAAAAAATAGAAGATTTTTATCAGTTGCTACAGTCTGAAATTGATTGAACATGCAATCAGAATGCATTGATAATTACAGGCTATTGGAATGCAAAAATTGGAAACAAAGAAGAAGGATCAGTAGTTGGAAAATATGGCCTTGGTGATAGAAACAATGCCGGAGATCGAATGGTAGAATTTTGCAAGACCAATGACTTCTTCATTGCAAATACCTTCTTTCACCAACATAAATGGCGGCATCTGGACTTGCCAGATGGAACACACAGAAATCAAATCGACTACATCTGTGGAAAGAGACAATGGAAAAGCTCAATACCATCAGTCAGAACAAGGCCAGGGGCCGACTGTGGAACAGACCATCAATTGCTCATATGCAAGTTCAAGCTGAAACTGAAGAAAATCAGAGCAAGTCTACAAGAGCCAAAATATGACCTTGAGTATATCCCACCTGAATTTAGAGACCATCTCAAGAATAGATTTGATGCATTGAAGACCAGACGAGTTGTGGAATAACATCAAGGACATCATCCATGAAGAAAGCAAGAGGTCACTGAAAAGACAGGAAAGATAGAAAAGACCAAGATGGATGTCTGAGGAGACTCTGAAACTTACTCTTGAGCATCGAGTAGCTAAAGCAAAAGGAAGAATTGATGAAGTAAAAGAACTGAACAGGAGATTTCAAAGGGCCTTTCGAGAAGACAAAGTGGAGAATTATAATGACATGTGCAAAGAGCTGGAAATGGAAAACCAAAGGGAAGAACACCCTCGGCATTTCTCAAGCTGAAAGAACAGAAGAAAAAATTCAAGCCTCGAGTTGTAATAGTGAAGGATTCCATGGGGAAAATATTAAACGATGCAGGAAGCATCAAAAGAAGATGGAAGGAATACACAGAGTCATTATACCAAAAAGAATTAGTTGATATTCAACCATTTCAAGAGGTGGCATATGATCAGGAACTGATGATACTGAAGGAAAAAGTCCAACCTGCTCTGAAGGCATTGGCGAAAAACAAGGCACCAGGAATTGATGGAATATCAATTGAGATGTTTCAACAAACAGATGCAGCGCTAGAGGTGCTCACTCGTCTATGCCAAGATAAGGAAGACAGCTTCCTGGCCAACTGACTGGAAATGATCCATATTTATGCCTATTTCCAAGAAAGGTGATCAAACTGAATGTGGAAATTATAGAACAATATCATTAATATCACAAGCAAGTAAAATTTTGCTGAAAATCATTCAAAAACGGCTGCAGCAGTATATCAACAGGGAACTGCCAGAAATTTAGGCCGGTTTCAGAAGAGGACGTGGAACCAGGGATATATCATTGCTGATGTCAGATGGATCCTGGCTGGAAGCAGAGACTACCAGAAGGATGTTTACCTGTGTTTCATTGACTATGCAAAGGCATTTGACTGTGTGGATCATAACAAACTATGGATAACACTGCGAAGAATGGGAATTCCAGAACACTTAATGGTGCTCATGAGGAAACTTTACATAGATCAAGAGGCAGTTGTTCAGACAGAACAAGGGGATACTGATCGGTTTAAAGTCAGGACAAGTGTGTGTCAGGGTTGTATTCTTTCACCACACGTATTTAATCTATCTGCTGAACAAATAATCTGAGAAGCTGGACTATATGAAGAAGAATGGGGCATCAGGATTAGAGGAAGACTCATTAACAACCTGTGTTATACAGATGACACAACCTTGCTTGCTGAAAGTGAAGAGGACTTGAAGCACTTACTAATGAAGATCAAAGACCACAGCCTTCAGTATGGATTACACCTCAACATAAAGAAAACAAAAATCCTCACAACTGGACCAATGAGCAACATCATGATAAATGGAGAAAAGATTGAAGTTGTCAAGGATTTCATTTTACTTTGATACGCAATCAATAGCTATGGAAGCAGCAGTCAAGAAATCAAAAGACGCATTGCATTGGGCAAATCTGCTGCAAAGGACCTCTTCAAAGTGTTGAAGAGCAAAGGTGTCACTCTGAAGACTAAGGTGTGCCTGACCCAAGCCATGGTATTTTCAATCACATCATATGCATGTGAAAGCTGGACAATGAATAAGGAAGACTGAAGAAGAGTTGACGCCTTTGAATTGTGGTGTTGGCGAAGAATATTGAATATATCATGGACTGCCAAAAGAACGAACAAATCTGTCTTGGAAGAAGTGCGGCCAGAATGCTCCTCAGGGGCAAGGGTGGGGAGACTGCGTCTTACATACTTTGGACATGTTGTCAGGAGGGATCATTCCCTGGAGAAGGACATCATGCTTGGCAGAGTACAGGGTCAGTGGAAAAGAGGAAGTCCCTCAACAAGGTGGATTGACACGGTGGTTACAACAATGACCTCAAGCATAACAACGATTGTGAGGATGATGCAGGACCAGGCAGTGTTTCGTTTGTTGTTCATAGGGTTGCTATGAGTTGGAACCAACTTGACTGCACCTAATAACAACACCTATCTATCATCTATCTACCTACCTCTCTCTCCCTCTCTCTCTCTCTCTCTCTGTATATATATAAAGATTGCAGTCTCGATAATGAAACAGTGACAGCAGGGGTTGGTATCCCTGAGAAAAATAGAGCAGATGAGGCACTTGTAATGGTATATCTGAGATAAGCACCTAGATTTTTTGAAAAGGCAAAGACAAGCAGAGGCAGTTCAGACACAAGCTTGCAAGAATAGGGAGGGCTGTGGTGTGGGAAAAGAGGCAAGACCTTTCCAGGGAAATTGGAAGCATGACACTGAAAATGATGTCTTTCTAGGGGGCTGGAAGCAGGCCAATACCCAGTGGGAATGTTCTCACCCTTTATAAAGCTCTCCTTGGCTTCCGAAGCCTTGTATCCCTCTTATAAAAAAGGAAGATTACAATTGTGAACAAAAACCTGCAAGGGAAAAGCAGAGAGAAGGATTGGCAAAATAATCTTCTGACTACAGAGAACAATTTTGTAAATGTTAGACCCATTGGAAAGTGGATTTTGTATCCTAATAAGCACTAAATTTTTGAGGTTCAAGATCTAATGTCTAATAACGTATAGGGAAATACAGAGAGAGATCTGGGGAATGTCAGAAAAACAAAAAGATAAAGAGTTGTAAAGGCTCAATGATCTAAATCACATAATCTCAGTATTCCTGGTCTTCCTCATTTATAAAGTAGGGTGATAAGCCATGTCCTGTCAGCCTCCTCAGGTTGTAAGATGGGAACACTCTGAAAACTGTAAAACAACTGTATATTATTAACTAGCTCCTTCAGGAGATTTTCTTAAATGGTAAATCATTCAATAATTTAAAACTTAAAAGCTCACAATAAAAAACTTTTGTGTTTTTCTTTTGTTGCTCATTTTTCCCCCTGAAATGCTAAAAAAAAAAAAAAAAAATGCTAAAGCCATGATTAATTGTAAATGTTCAAACACACACGCACAGTTATTGCTGTGTTTTCTTGTCCTTCTTTTCCTAGCTACTATCAGACTGTTTGTTCAAAGTAATCAGGGATCAGCAGAGGCCATCTAAGTAGAACTGTGTAACTTCCAAGATGAGTCACACAAGACGAACAATAGATAATTGTAAAGGAAATATGATGGCAGGATCTTCAAAACTGACTGTGACAGATGCTTACCAGCAATTGTACAGCCAGACTCATATGCTAGAAACTAGATTGATATCAAATCCTGTTATCTATATAAATAACCTGAATCTTACTTTAAAAAAAAAAATTCTGTTGAGTTGGTTCTGACTCATAGCAACCATACAGGATAGAGTAGAAGCACCCCATTGGGTTTCCAGGGAGCAGCTGTTGGATAACTGCCGGCCTTTTGGTTAGCAGCTGAACTCCTAATCACCGTGCCACCAGGGCTCCAAATCTTACTTTGTTGTTTTTAGGTGCTGCCTAGTCAGTTCCAACTCACAGTGACCCAATATACAACAGAACGAAACACTGCCTGGTTCTGCACCATCATTACAATGGTTGGTATGTTTGACCCCACTGTTGCAGCCACTGTGTCCATGTGTCTGGTTGAGGGTTTTCTTCTTTTTTACCGACTCTGTACTTTACCAAGCATGATGTCCTTCTCCAGGGACTGATCCCTCCTGATAACATGTCCAAAGCATGTGAGACATAGTCTAGTCACCCTGATTTCTAAGGAGCATCCTGGTTGTACTTCTTCCAAGACAGAAAAGTTTGTTCTTTTGGCAGTCTGTGGTGTATTCAATATTCTTTGCTAATACCACAATTCAAAGGCATCAATTCTTCTTCAGTCTTCCTTATTCATTGTCCAGCTTTCACATGTGTATGAGACAATTAGAAACACCGTGGCTTGTTCAGGCACACCTTAGTCTTCAAGGTGACATCTTTGCTTTTCAACACTTAAAAAAAAAGAAAACCAAGAAGTCTTTTTCAGCAGATTTGCCCAGTGCAATGCATCTTTTGATTTCTTGACTGCTGCTTCCATGGGTGTTGATTATGGATCCAAGCAAAATGAAATTCTTGACAACTTCAAACTTTTCTCTGTTTATCACAATGTTGCTAATTGGTCCAGTTGTGAGGATTTTTGTTTTATGTTGAGGTGTAATCCATACTGAAGGCCGTAGTCTTTGAACTCCATCAATCACTAAGTGCTTCAAGTCCTCTTCACTTTTGGCAAGCAAGATTGTGGCATCTGTATAATGCAGGTTGTTAATGCATCTTCCTCTAGTCTTGCTGCTCTGTTCTTCTTCATAGAGTCCAGCTTCTTGGGTTATTTGCTCAGCATACAGATTGAATAGCTATGGTGAAAGGATACAACCCGGATGTACACCTTTCCTGACTTTAAACCATGCAATATTCCCTTGCTCTATTCAAATGACTGCCTCGATCTGTGTACAGGTTCCTCACAAGCACAATAAAGTGTTCTGGAATTCCCATTCTTCACAATGTTATCCATAATTTGTTATGATCCACACAGTGGAATGCCTTTGCATAGTCAATAAAACACAGGTAAATGTCTCTCCGGTATTCTCTCCTTTCAGCCGGGATACATCTGACATCAGCAATTATATCCCTGGTTCCATGTCCGCTTCTGAATCTGCCTTGAATTTCTGGCAGTTCCCTGCTGATATACTGCTGCAGCTACTTTTGAATTATCTCCAGCAAAATTTTACTTGCATGTGATATCAATGATATTGTTCAATAATTTCTGCATTCAGTTGGATTACCTTTCTTGGGAATAAGCAAAAATATGAATCTTTTCCAGTTGGGTGGCCAGGTAGCTGTCTTACGAGTTTTTTGACATAGAAGAATGAGCACTTCAAGTGCTGCATTAGTTTGTTGAAACATCTTAACTGGTATTCCGTCAATTCCTGGAGACTCGTTTTCCTTCCATCTTCTTTTGATGCTTCCTGCGTTAATATTTTCCCTGTAGAATCATTCACTATTGCAACTCAAGGCTTGAATTTTTTCTTCAGTTCTTTCAGCTTGAGAAATGCCAAGTGTGTTCTTCCTTTTTGATTTTCTGTCTCCAGCTTTTTGCACATGTCGTTGTAATACTTTACTTTGTCTTCTTGAGCCACCCTTTGAAATTTTCTGTTCAGTTCTTTTACTTCATCATTTCTTCCTTTCACTTTAGCTACTCGACATTCAAGACCAAGTTTCAGAGTCTCTTCTGATATACATTTTGATCTTTTCTGTCTTTTTAATGACCTCTTGCTTTCTCCTTGTATGATGTCCTTGATGTCATTCCACAACTTGTCTGGTCTTCAGGTATTAGTGTTCAATCCGTCAAATCTATTCTTGAGATGGTCTCTAAATTCAGGTGGAATATACTCAAGGTTGTACTCAAGGCTTTTGTGAACTTGTTCTAATTTTCTTCAGTTTCAGCTTGAACTTGCATGTAAGCAATTGATGGCCTGTTCTACAGTCAGTCCCTGGCTGATGATATTGAACTTTTCTCTTGTCTCTTTCCACAGATATAGTCAATCCAATTCCTTTTTCTTCCATCTTGGGAGGTTGATGAGTGTAGTCACTGTTTATGTTGGTGAAAAAATCTTTTTGCAACGAAGAAGGTGTTGGCCTTGCAAAATTCTATCATGTGATCTCTGGCATGGTTTCTATCACCAAGGCCGTATTTTCCAAGTACCTATCCTTCTTTGTTTCCAACTTTTGCACTCCAATCATCAATAACTATCAACCTATCCTGATTGCATGTTCAATCAATTTCAGACTGCTGAAGTAGGTAAAAATCTTCAATTTCTTTATCTTTGGCCTCAGTGGTTGGTGCGTAAATTTGAATAATAGTCGTATTACCTGGTCTTCCTCGTAGGTGTATGGATATCACCCTATCACTGATAGGGTTGTACTTCAGGATAAATTTTGAAATGTTCTTTTTGACGACGAATACAATGCCATTCCTCTTCAAGCTGTCATTCCCAGCATAGTAGACCATATGATTGTTCTGTTCAAAATGGCCAATACCAGTCCATTTCAGCTCACCAATGCCTAGGATATTGAGGTTTATGAGTTCAGTTTCATTTTTGACAGTTTCCAATTTTCATACTTCATACATTCCACTTTCTGACTATTAATGGATGTTTGCAGCTGTTTTCTCTCATTTTGAGTTGTGCCAAATCATACTTTAGTATTTTTAAATTCAGGAATCCTCCTAGGTTTGCATGTACCAGTCACTTCCTGCTCCTGCTTCCTTTATACATTGCTATTACAAAAATATGTAAAATCTTAGGAAATGTAATTGATAAGACCAGTAGCCAGTTGCTGTCTTGTTGGCTCCAACTCATGGCAACCCTGTATATGTCAACATAGAACTATGTTCCATAGGGTTTTAAATGGCTGATTTTTCAGAAATAGAGCACCAGGCCTTTCTTCTAAGGCACCTCTATTGGACCACAGCTTCCAATTTTTCAGTTAGCATTCTAGCGTGTTAACCGTTTGCACCAATTGATACAAAGTATATCCCTAATGCCAGAGGCAAACACTAAGGCTTGGTTATCAGAGAGACCCACTTATCCTATAGTCAGGCTACTAGCTGCATGGGCACAGGCTAAGCTAACCAGAACACTTAAAAAAAACCTTAGGCACTAATAAAATCAAACGGGTGGAAGCTGTATTCTGCCCGTGGAATCCCTACAAGAGTGAAATTAATTTAGCATGATTGCAGCTTAGATTGGGAGAAAAAATATGAGGGGTTAATGGAGAGAGATGAGACTAGAAAGTAAAATAGTGGCAATATTGTGAACGGCTTTCAATCCATTTTAAGGGAGTTTGAAGATTTTCGTAACTATTTTAGGTTAGGGCAATGCCTTGACTGTAATGTATGGAGTGGCCTTGTGTTACATCACATTTTTTGCAAGGCTTTAATAGCAGACCTTTTAGGATTTGTTGGGGATCTTGGCCTGTCACTTAATGGTTAGGAAGACGTGTAAAAACGAGATGCTGTAGCTGTAGCTTGGAAGTTAACAGTCTAGTTCTGGGGTCAGGCTGCCTGAATCCAAAATCTCAGTGAGCTGTGCAACTTCGATCAATTATTTAACTTCCTACACTTCATTGCCATCTGTAGAAATGAGGAAAGTTGTAGTACCTACTTGGTAACTATGGGGATTAAAAGAGTGTTTAACCCAGTGCCTGGAACATACATGGAAAAGTAAGCATGTGTTTGCTTTGATCATTATAGTTGCTATTTTTATAAGTGACTTTCATAGTTTCTTCAGCATGTGATATATGCCTATAGTGTGCATGGACTACACAAAGTGGAGATTTCCCAGCTGTAGAAGTTGGAGACCATCTATGAGCCTTTTGTCTGACTAAGGCTCAGGGCCCTATTGACACTTCACTCCATCCACACAGTCTTCAGAAACCCAGAAGGCCCCCTATATTCTTAGTACCCTTCCATAATTAGTTGACAGGAGGTGACTAAGAAGAGAGATTAAGAGGAAATCTAAGGTAGATCCTAGGAGTCCTCAGGTGATACAAATAGTTAACATGCTCAGCTATTCACAGAAAGGTTGGAGGTTCAAGTCTACCCAGAGGTACCTCAGAAGAAAGGCTTGAAGATCTACTTCCAATAAGTCAGCCGTTGAAAACCCTGTGGAGCACAGTTCTACTCTGCCGCACATAGGGTCACCATAGTCAGAATGGACTCGACATGGTCTTTAGCTCAGTCTACATCTGGATTTTCTTTGGACCATGGCATTGTACCTCGTCTGCAGTAGGATTAATTGCAAACTTTCTGCTTTGAGCTTAATGAAAAGTGTGTCTACATTCAGACATTTTCCTGATGACTCAAATATTAGAAAATTATCTATGGGTCCAAATTTGTAGCAATTAAAAAAAAAAAGACCAAACTTAACATGTCAGTGAAGCATCTGGGAGGTTTTCTGGTGTTCTCTTTGGCTGTAGTATGGATATAGTTAGCATTTACTATGTGCCAGGTACTGTGCTAAATATTTTAAACACATTATCTTATTTTATCCTCACAACAACTTTATTGTTTTTCTTCCCATTTTATTGATGTTACAACTGAGGTTTCATGGATTGTAAGAGGCAGGGCCAGGTTTACAACCCTGATCTGTCCTATACAAAAGTTAAAGTTCATAACCCCCATGCTAGAAGGCCTATTGTGAAAATGATGAATTTTTTCCTTTTATGACTATAACCTATAATCTTACTAACATCCCATTGGCATTCCTCTTTGAAGTCAACACACACAAAATAAAGTAATACTATATATGCATATACAAACCTGCATTTGTTGTCTTTTATGAATGAAGATAGCATTACTAAAGATAATCACAACACACAGGTATGGTTTTAAAGACCAATGTACAATGAGCTCATAGCAGTGACCCTATGGGACAAAGTAGAACTGCCACCATGGAGTTTCTAAGGAGCACCTGGTGGATTTGAACTGCCAACCTTTTGGTTAGCACCCATAGCACTTAGCCACTATGCCGCAGAATTGATGTCACTGGTTCTTGGTACAATGAGCAATCTGTACACATAGAAGCTGTCATGGTAATTACTAGTAGAGTCTGCTATACATAGACAACTAATTCACAAACCAATTAGTTCTATGTAGTCATTAAAAACTTTTTTAATTTTATGGATCTCAATGATCTCTTGCAATTTCACATCTAATCTGTAGGATTAACAATGAGATCAACAACAATGATAATAATGACTAATACTACTCAGAAACCATTGTGGCATAGTGGTTAAGCACTACAGCTGCTGACCAAAAGGTCGGCAGTTCGAATCCACCAGGCACTCCTTGGAAAGTCTATGGGGGAGTTCTACTCTGTTCTGTAGGGTTTCTGTGAGTGGGAATTGACTGTAGGGTTTCTATGAGTGGGAATTGACTCGATGGCAACAGGTAGGTATAATGCTACTCAGATACTGCTACTAAACACTCACAAATACTATTTTCTGAGTTAGAATATATCAGGCATTACTTAAGTACTTGACATACATATGATACAAAGAACTCAAGATTTGGCCTTTATATTCAGTTCTTGAAAGATATCCCTTGGAATTTCTTGACAAATTAAGGTGCCTTTGTTTTCCAAAACAGCCAGGCAACACTTAAACAATTGCAAATGAATAGGAACCCTGAAGACCACCTAAAAAAAAAAAAAAAAAACCCATTGCCGTCAGCTGATTCCGACTCATGGTGACCCTATAGGACAGGGTAGAACTGCCCTGCAGGGTTTCTAAAGAGCAGCTGCTGAATTTGAACTGCTGGCCTTTTGGTTAGCATCAGAACACTTAACCACTGCACAACCAGGGCTCCATTTATGCAATATGTTATAATATTTAGGGGGTAAAAAATTCCCCATTTTAAAGTTGAGGAAACTAAAATTTAAAGACATTACGCAATGTGCACAAGGTCATGTCATTGTTGTTAGGTCCCACTGAGTCAGTTTGGACTGGGTAGTGACCCTATGTACATTAAAAGGAAATGCTGCCCTGTGCCATCCTCATAACCGTGGCTATGCTTAAGCTTATTGTTGCAGCCACTGTGTCAATTCTTCTCATTGAAGGTCTTCCTCTCTTTCACTGACACTCTACTTTCCCAAGCATGATGTCCTTCTCTAGGCACTGATCCTTTCTGATAACCTGTCCAGAGTAGGTGAGATAAAGTCTCACCATCCTCACTTCTGAAGAGCATTCTGGCTGTACTTCTTCCAAAAACAGTTTTGTTGGTTCTTTTGGCAGTCCTTTGCCAACACCATAATTCTAAGACACCAATTCTTCTTCCATCTCCTTATTCATTGTTCAGCTTTCACATGTATATGAGGTGATTGAAAATACTGTAGCTTAGATCAGGTGCACCTTAGTCCTCAAAGTGACATCTTTGCTTTTTAACGCTGTAAAGAGGTCTTTTGCAGCAGATTTGCCCCCAATGCAATGTGTCATTTTATTTCTTGACTGCTGCTTCCATGAGCATCGATTGTAGATCCAAGTAAAATGAAATCCTTGACAACTTCAATCTTTTCTCCATTTATCATGGTGTTGCTTATTGGCCCTGTCATACACAAGATCATACTGCCAATAAATGATGAAGTCAGGTTTCAAACTCAAGGATAACTGAATCCAAAATCTATGTATGTGTTTTCCTCTATACCTAAATAATTCCTTTCATTCAATACTATTTCCTTTTGTTACTATTTACACGTACTTTAGTCTTCAACATTCTGGAAGTAATTCAAAGTACAGTAAAATCTGTGAGAGCCCAAACTTGATGAGGCTGCCTTGTTTTTCTGGGTCTCGCCTATTTTCTACCTTTGACAGAGTACAATTTTACCATTTTTGTGTTGCTCATTTTAGTGGAAAATATTTGAATTGTCCTTCTCTGACAGGTTTCCACCTTACACAGGTTCTGTCTTTCACAAGTCTTACTGTATTATTCTCTCCAATATTCCTTCCTTTCTAAGAGGATTGGAAATGACTTTACCTACAAGGTTTTATGGGGCTAGAGATAGAGAAGGCTTTGGGGGAGGAGAGTGGGTGGGGTGTGAGTGCTTAAATCAAAGTTGTAAACCATGACAGGATCCAAATAGAACACCAAAATGTAATAACTAAAGCATGCAGGATTAAAATTTGTGGATGTTAAAAAACCTGTCTGAAAGAAGTTTGGGACAACTGTTACATACATGTACTTTATAAACTTGCAGACAGCATGATACAAGTATGTGTGTGTTTGTGTGTTTGAACTGGTCATTTAGAGAGAAATAGTTCTGGAATTCATACCCTGAGATAATCCAGAGGTTGTTTTTATGAGTCAGCTCTCTTTATTGCCAATCAATACCAGAGGCTTTCCTAATTAACTTAAATAAATATTAAAAAATAGGTTTCCAAGGATCACAAATTAGCAGTATTCAAGACTCATTTACTGTTTAAAATACATTGGAGACACACCTCACCCTAGCATGAATAGAATGTCTAGTGAGACCTTCATCCCTTAACACTGCAAGGTAGTCCTGGGGCTAAGTTCTAAAACGGTTCTGTATTCAGCTATGGTGTCAAAGCGTTCTATTCGCCTGGTGATAACTGACTCCTGTTTCTAGATTGTTATATCTTTCTCTAGTGAACCTGTTAGTCATATTATGTTTAGAACACCTAAAAGAACAGGTAACTAGGACATCTTTGAATGTATAGAACAGACTGTTGAGCTATTGTTACTCTTTTTTAAATTAAGCATCACTTCTAAGAAACATCCCTAAGTGTGACTAAATTTGCTGACACTCGTTTTTGTTTGTTTTTATTACCTAGTACCCTAGTATTGATTTTTTATCCTAGTATTGATGTTATCAGCAATAGCTACTCCTCATCTCCGCAGGAACTACCAAGGTCTACTACAAATAATCTAATAATCATACATGGACAATTTGACATAGGTTAATTCTCAAAAACAGCCACAGTTCTGAGCTCGGAATATGAGAGCTATAGAAATGAGAGCAGGAATGAAGGGTTGAAAGTAAGTGAAGAATAGTCTGGGACAATTTGACAGAACAAGTTTTGCTATCTGCTTCATGTGTTTATGGATGTTTATGAATGAGTTCATTTTAAATGTAAGAACTGGAGTGGAAGGTAACACCTTCCTTATAGCCACAATCTCATCAGTGATAATTTTACCTTGCCAAAATTACCACACACACACAAAAGGAACAGCCAGCAGCTATTCTATCCATTATATGCCAAATCCCTGAATATTTTTAAGAACTCTACTATTTATCTCCATGTTGTTCCATCACAAAACTGATCAATTACTTGTCTTTTTATCTGCCTACTCTAACCTCATTTCATTTCAATTAGAACTTATTAAGTGCCTATTTACATTAAATATGAACAGTAGATTTCACAGATAAAACACCATTGATAAACTTGATGTGACTCTACAACTTGTCCAGGCCAAATGATCATCTAAAACAGAATTCAATTCAATGTAAAAGTTGATGCTAGGCTCAATTTTCATCTTGGTTTTCCATATTCCTAAATACAAGTAACATTTTGGATTTACTTTTCTATTCCCCTCTCCATTAATGCCTTCAAGGTTACAAAATTTCTAGGGAAAACCTAGACTTTCACTAATTGATGTAAGGTGAAACATTATCCTAACTCTTTTAAGGATTGTCATAAGTGTACTTTTTAAAGAATAGCAAAGCCCTTTATCTCCTTCAAATCTTTCATAAAGCAAAAACAAATCAAATGAACAAACAGAAAAGAAAAATAAACACACACAAACGAAAAACAGAGAACTGCCTCTTTAATGACTTTCTGTAGGATGCCGGAAATCTTTTGCCAGTTGTGTTAAGAGAAGGCCAAAATTCTATCAGCTTCTTGGCCCTTTTAATGCCCAATTCAGCAGGCATAAGTCAGACTGAATAAACCTGCCCCTCTTTCTCCAGTAAGTCTAAAAATAAAGCAGTAAAACCCATCGAAGCATTTACATGTTCTAAAGAGAGGCAGCTTTCTATGACGATTCTACCCTGTTTGTGCCTGTGTTTACCTTTGCCTTCAGCACAGAAAGGTCAATATTTGGGAAGAGAGCACGAAGGATGTTTATGAAACCGTAGGAGCACACATTTTATTTGGGAGTGCTAGCTGTGCTTTCCATACTTTTTCGGAGCCATCCTCATAGGAAGCCAGAATAAATGCTACCTATTATTTTTTTTTATTATTATTTTTGTCAATTGAGCTCTTAATTTGCATCTGTTTTCTATTGGATAACTCCAGGTAATTGAGATCACAAAGTTTAAAAAGGAGAATACCTGTTTAATGTTCCATGGCAGCCAGATTTTGTGCTTGACGCTTGCTCACAGCAAAAGCCTTGCATGCAAGAGACAGACTGAGCAATTTAACCAATCATTGACTGCTCAAGTCCATTATGTAAATGACAATCGGACCATTGTATTAATGGGGGGAAATGAAGTCTTCTCTAGAGCAGTTCACTGTTTAGAAAGGAACTTATTTTCATGTCTGTCATATAAAATGGATCTTTTCAAGCAATGTATAAAAATTCAGAAAGAAAGTCTCTATTTTGGAGTTATAAACCTACAGAAATCTAGCACCAAGAGGTCTAATGTGACATTTTCTTTTCTTTTTTCTTTTTATGTCTAATAGTAATCACAAACTTGAAAATGTATTGCACTGTGGGAAGTTTCTAGAAATTTATTGGAAGTTGACTTCTTCAGACTCCGGAACCATCACTTAATGCCTTCTTAGTGTTAGGCACTTTGCATACTGTCTCTTGTAATCCTTAGAACAACCTTGTAAGGTAGGTAGTGTTTTTCCTTTTTTTTTTTTATTAGGATTTGATGTTGTATGTGTCTGCAATGCATCAGTAAGCTATTGCTGAGTAACAAATAACCACACATCTCAGTGATATACAAAGATCTTGGAGGTTGCTTGGCTGTCACCTGGGGGGACTGGACCAATTTGGCTCGGCTCCACATATCTCCAGCCTGCTGCAGAATATCTTTCTCACGGCAATGGCAGAGGTGTGGGAGGACAGGTGGGATTGCGCATTCGCTTTTGCAAGACTTTATGAGCTTATTTCTATTAACACTTCACTGGTCAAATTTAGTGATAGATAGGCAGATAGATGATAGATAGATACATAATATAGATAGATTTGATACAGATGTCGATACACATATAGATAGACTGTCCTACCTCTTGATAGCAGGAGCTCCAATGTTTCATGACAAGGGGTGAAGAATTGGCCCCACTGTTGTAATCAATCTCCCATTGATAACAAAGTCTAAATAATGTTTACTTATTTCACCAAACTGGTACTCGTGTTCTGTTGATTTAAATTTCAACTGACTTATAATATTTGTTTATTTCTATATAAACTAGAAATCTAGAAAACAAACTAGAGTGTCAACAGGCCTTACATAGATCATTTAATTATTCTGAAATCTTCTGCACCCATTTGTTATTTTTATTCAGTGACAGTGGTGATGGCAAAAGTCACCTCTTATTGACTTTTACTATATGTCAGACACTGAGTAAACACTTTTAAGTCTGACAATAATTCTACTGAGTAAGTGTTATTACCCTAATTTTATAGATGAGAAAACCGAGGCACAGAAAGGCAAGGAAACCACGGCATGGAAAGATTAAGTAACTTGTCCAAGTGTGTCCTGCTGACAAGTACTGTACTTTGGCTTGAAATCCAGGTCTATTGTATGTTAATACCTAAGATCTCAATTGCCAGTCCATCCACATTTAATCCATGCAAATACTAATAAGTTGAATTTCCTACATACTGTAGTAATTGTCATGTCACTCCTCTTTTAAGAAAATTACGTCCTCTTGCCTTTCAACTAACAAAAAAATATGCTCTTTTCTATTTAGTTGAATGCTCTAAAAAAAAAAAAAAGTGACTCTCAAATTCCAACATAATCTTGGTACAATAGTGTCATCCGTTCTTTCCCAACACACAGCATTTATTATAATTATGCAAAGACCCCCTTATCAGCTCAAGAAGCTTATTCCTCCCTGCTTCCCCATCTCTGTTCATACTGTTTGGTGCCCTCAGAGATGAAGTGATTTACCCTTTCAGAGGGCTAGCAGCTAGCAGGTTGTAGAGCTAAAAGGTCAATAAGCTCTATGAGGTCAGGGATCATGTCTCCCTTGCTGACATTTGTATTCCCAGTGCTTCACACAATACCTGATGCATAGCTGAAGCACAATCGGTATTTTTGGATAAATAAATAAAAACACAAGTTGCCCACAACAGCGTGGAGTTAAAGGGAAAACTATCATTTGACTGTGAATCAGTGAGAATAACATAATGGATGAATATAGAGATATTAAAAAATACTGAGAACTCAAACCATTCCTGAAGCCCACTCTCCAGACAAAGATCAGACAGGACTATAAAACAAAAAATAATACATGTGAGTAGTGTGCTTCTTAATTCAATCAAATATACAAGAATACATGGACAGCTTCTGTCCAGAGGTAGCATGAGAAGGCAGAAACGGACAGGACCTGGTCGAATGGACACAGGGAACTTGGGGTGGAAAGGGGAAGTGTGCTGTCACATTGTGGAGATTGCAACCAATGTCACAAACAATATGTGCATAAACTTATGAATGAAAAATGAACTTGAGCTGTAAGCCTTCACCTAAAGCATGATTAAAAAAAAAAAAATCAAGGATCATTTAAAAAAAAATACTGAGAGAGAATGAATATTCCAACACCTATAGGGTAGACAGTGACTTGATGAAATACATATATATAGAGAGAGAGAGAGCAATAATAAGCAAATTCTGGCAGAACCCATCCTGGTATTGGTCAGGGGAAGAAAGCTTTAGCTAGTAATGCCATTGGCAAGATCATCCCTAAAGTGAAATGGGAACATCAGATAATCTTGTGTTGTTCCTGCTAAATTATATAACTAACTCTTGTAGTGCTATTAACACGGATAATATGGCTGGATCAATGGACTTTGAACTCAGTCCCTGTTGCATTATAGTAAGTCAATAAGTCTTATAGTAAGTCAGTTGGTAGCTTCTGATTCATATTTGTTTTCCCAGCAGGCATGGCTGAATGACAACAGGGCATTTTAGGTTCTGTCTCAGTATCATATTACCTTCAGTTAGCATAAGTTAGTCAAACATTCAGGACCTAACCTTCTTTGGGCACTAACGTGAGTGAGTTTCTGGACCTTCAAAGAAGAGGACTGGATTAGATTAGTCTTCTCTTAGACCATTAGGTCTCAACTCATTTTATATGTGACACAAATTACAGACCAATTTCATATATGAGAAACCCTGTCCCCAGGAAGTATGCACTAGCTATAGCCCCCACCCCCTGTTAACCACTCAAGAAAGTGTATATAAATGAAAATAAGACAGAAATGCAACATTGGGCAACTTTTACAAAGAGGTACCCTGCAAAACATTTCTACGCTTTCAAATAAGCATATTGTTAAACAGAAAGTAGGGAGAAGTTTGTCGTTGTTGTTGCTAGTTGCTGGCTAGTTGATTCTGACTCATCAGGACCCCATTTGAGCAGAGTAGAACTACTCTACCGGGTTTTCAAGGCTATAATCTTTTGGAAGCAAATCACCAGGCCTGTCTTCTGAGGCACCTCTGGGTGAGTTCAAACCACCAGCCTTTCAGATATTAGTAGATCACTTAACTCTTTGCATCACCTAGGGACTTCACGGGGCTGGGGGGGGGGTTAAGTCATCACAAATCTTGATATGATAAAGCAGTAGTTTGTTGGAGCTGGTTTATACCAGCTCACAAGAGCTAATTCTGCTTATCTCTTTTCAGCTTCGCCTCCTTTCACATTGGTAGTTTGAAATAGGCTGTGATAGGAATATTGACACATGGAAATTCACAAACGCTACAAATTAGAGATTTTTTTGTCCAGAGATCTAGTTTACAGAACACCACTAGATGATAGTTCCTTTGTCATAGAACTTCTCAAAGCCTTTAATACAATAAACAAAACCAATTTAATACAATACTCAAGAAAAAATAAAATGCTTAAACGCTTGTATAATCAACTATTTTATTGGCCAGTTACACGTGGCATACCACACTACTGGCCATTCCTTCACTTTTTTTTTCAGTCCTTCATTTATTGATTCATTTATTCAACAATCTTCAGGAGCCTACTAGGCACCAGGCACTAGTCTATCAAGACATTATGGTTGGATACTGTTCTCTGTTAATCTGTTATCACTTCCACATATAAGCTATATTATGAGTTTTACAGTTTTCAGGGTCAAAATACTAAAATTCGCTATTACATAAGAGTGCAGGTTCTAGAGTCAAAGGAGCTGGGTTTCAGGTTCATTGTTTACCAGTTGATTGAACTTTGTCTTGTAATCTCCTGTGCTCCATTCCCCAAGTCCAGTGGCCTTTTTGGTCCAGTCAGTTCCTACAACACGTTTTGCTCTGGCTGGAACTCTCTTCCGTTAAATCACGTTGTACTGGTCCTTCTCAGCCTAGAGCTTTCAGCTTCATTTTACTTCTTCAGACCTTCCTTGACTACCCTATCTGAAGTAATTTTCCATTACCATTTTTATCGCCATATTTAATATTTTCTTTGTCATAGCTTATATCAGTATTGGGAATTATCTTACATATTATTGTTTTTCATTTGTTGATTGTATCTCTTACAAGAATTTAAGCCTTCCCAAAGCAAGGGACTTGTCTGTTGTTTGCATCTTTATTCCTAGACCCGAGACCAATGCCTAACATAAAGGGGTTTTACTAATGTTGGTTAAAAAAAAAATGAATAAATGATGAAGTGAGAAAACCATTAGCAACTTAATTAACCCCTCTCTCTCAGTTTCCATGTATATATATATATATATATATTTGAGAGCCCTGGTGGCATAGTAGTTAAGACCTTGGCTGCTATTCAAAACGTTGGTAGTTTGAATCCACCAAGAGCTCCTTGGAAACCGTATGGGACAGTTCTACTCTGTCCTATAGAGTCACTATAAGTCAAAATCAACTTGATGGCAAGAGGTTTTTGATTTTGGTGTATACATGTGGTATATATATGTTATACATAAAATGGGGGAAAGTAAAGTATTTTTCCTTAATGTCACTGTGGTGGAATAATTACTTTTGTGTGTGGCTTTTATAGTCATGGTCTTGTAACTCCCACCCAGGTGATTGTGTGCTAGGGTTATTGTGGCCTACCAAAGGGATTGGTCAGTTTTACCTTAAAAGAGAGCCAATTCCAGAGCAAAGAGGAGAGCCCACCACCCACCAAAGAAGGAGAGACTGGCAGGAGAGATTCGACAGCAGGAAACAGCGTGGTGGGCTTCCCAGCCCATGGAGAGAGAAAGCTGAGTGCCTTTGGGCAGAGACTGAGGGCTAGGGAGAGGCGTGCACAGCTGGAGAATGGCCGTCCTGGCATCCTGGCAGAAGAAATGCACCCTGAGTGTTCTTGAGCCTGAATTGTAACTGTTGCTTCCCTAGTAAACCCCTTGGTTGTGAGTATGGTCTGTGAGATCTGTGTGGCCATTGCAACAAATTATCTAACCCAGTAGAGTGCTATGGGAAGGAGAGTTGGTGTCAGAATTAGTAAAGATGGCAGAGAGAGGAGGCTTGTCCAGCCCTGCACTGTTGATCTTGGTTCTCCTTCCCCCTTGTGGGGTTGGAGGAGGTCAGATGCCTCCCACAAGCTGTTTTTATAGTCACCATAAAGATTGACATAATATATATAAGGTGCTTAGAAAAGTGTAGCAAGTGTGTAGTTAAAATATATAGGTGCTTAGAAAAGTGTAGCAAGTGTATAGTTAGCACTCAAAAAAGTGAGTTGTTGTTGTTATAAACCCAACATAAGAATCTATGTATACAACAACAAAAACCTACTTTTCTACATTTTCTTTATTTCACAGATGTTATATTGAGTGTTGTGCTAAATTAAAGTACACAGATTCTTTAAATCCAGCTCTTCAAACTAAAATTAAGCAACATGTAGATTTACATTGGTCTTATCACTGTAGACGTAAGCTGTGTTATTCACAAAAAACAATAAAAACCATAAATTTTTTCCCTCACAAGAAGGCTATGAAATGTAAGCAATAAAATAAAAGGCAGCAGCCATAATAACTAATAGCAAGGACATGTACATAAAGCTGCTTTGTCTGGTTAATATGCTGGAAATGTAAACGCTCACGAGTGGTGGGTGTGTTTGTTTATGTGTTTATGTATTTGGTGCTGACCACTGACATAGAAAAAATGATAATGATGCTTGCCCTCTTTTGTTTGAAATCACAAAACACAAAATCATGAAACCTTTAACAGAGGCTGCTTCATTGCTATAGAAACTAGCCTATGTGTTCATTATCAAAAACTTCCATTTTTAGACTACCTCCCATGTTAACAAAAATATTCCGGTGAAAAGTGGACATTTTATCCTAAAGTTCTATTTTCAAAGCATATCCAAAACTTGTTTTTTTTTTTTAACATTCTAATTCAGGAACCCATCACCAGTCTGTCAGTTTGTCAGACCGTGGTAGCTTGCATGTTGCTATGACGTAGGAAGCTATGCCACCAATATTTCAAATACCAGCAGGGTTACCCATGGTGAAAAGGATTTAGCTGAGCTTCCAGGCTAAGACAGACTAAGAAATGCCTGGCAATCTACTTCCAAAAATTAGCCAATGAAAACGCTGTGGGTCACAGAATATTTTTCAAGGCTTTGACTCACTCGCTTTGAATGTACCATCAGGAGGGACAGATCACTACAGAAGGCCACAGTGTTTACTTAAGTGGAGGGCCAGCAAAAGCAAGGGAAACCCTCAATGAGATAGATTGACATCATGGCTGAAACACACACACACACCTAAATATATGTATATATTGTTGTGAGTGATGCCAATTAGCATATCACTCTGGTTCATTGTTTATTTATGCACTCATTCTCATTCTGTGCCAAGGAAAAGTTCAGATTGATGCATTTGGAAGTGGAAACTGGGTATGGATTCTACAACTCCTTCCTCTTTTCACTCTCTTGGGAGTCATTTGCTTACAAGCGGCACACTTTGCTCCTCCATGTAATGTCTTTGTGATGCAGGTACCCTGTGGAGAAGCTGGCCCCAGCTCAACTCTACTAAAGTGTGGGTGGGTGAGTCTATTTCTTCAAAAGTAGCTTTATCATTAATAAGGTAATAGTTTAGCTTTCATCTGCAATCTTTTTATCTTATATTTCAATTTATTTAGAACCTAGGCAAGAAAGAGAGCCCTGATGGCACAGTGGTCAAGATCTTGGTTGCTAACCAAAAGGTTGGCAGTTTGAATCCACCAGCCATTTCCTGAAAACCCTACATGGCAGTTCTACTCTGTCGTATGGGGTTGCTATGAGTTGAAATTGACTCGATGGCAATGGCTATGGGTTTGGGCAGGAAAGAATGTTGCTTTAGTCCTCACACAAAGACCTAACACAGAAACACTCTAAGGTGGATACTGTGATGTGCCACCCAGGTGCCCCTTCTTGAAGACTTTGTTTTCCCAGTTGCTAGGAGTACCACCAACAAGGAGCCATGAGCTGTCAGTCCCACAGGGACTGCTTCAGGTACAGATAGTTGCCTTATCCTGCCTCTTCATGCAGTAACTCACATCTAGTGACTGATCGATGCTGGGTATAAAGGCCTGACCCATGTCTTGGAAAATGTGGATGGCCATTTTAGCTCCAGAGCATCCTGAGGGTCAACTAAGGCTATCATTGGGTATATGTCCTAGCTTGACTTCTCTGTCTGCCCACTCCTGCTTATGTTCTCTCTCTTCCACAGGGGATGATCCCAAGGTCTCGCTTGAGGAAACATTCAGTTCACTAAACTTCATCTCAGAGTCTGCTTCCTGAGCAACTTTCAGCACACACACACATGATTAAAGATACTTGTTATACACATGATACAAGAGAGGTCAGCACAGCTGGACTAAACCAAAGAATTTTCCTGAATACAACCAAATGCTTTGAAGGCCAGAGTAGCAGGGACAGGGCTCTGAGGACCATGGTTTCAAGGGACATCTAGGTCAATTGGCATAAGGAAATGTATTAAGAAAAAGTTCTGCATCCCACTTTGGTGAGTGGTGTCTGGGGTCTTCAACACTAGCAAGCGGCCATCTAAGATGCATCAATTGGTCTCAACTCACCTGGAGCAAAGAAAAATGAAGAACACCAAAGACATAAGGTAATGATGACCCCAAGAGACAGAAAGGGCCACATAAACCAGAGTCTACATCAGACTGAAACTGCAGTAACTAGATGGTGCCTGGCTACCACTGACAACTGCCTGAAAGGGAACAAAACAATGAATCCCTGATGGAGCAGGAGAACGGCGGAATGCAGATCTCAAGTTCTCATAAAAAGACCAGACTTAATGGTCTGAACGAGACTGGAAGGACCCCGGAGGTCATGGTCCCCACACCCTCTGTTGGCCCAAGACTGGAACCATTGCCGAATCCAACTCTTCAGACAGGGATTGGGCTGGACTATAGGACAGAAAATGATACCGGTGAAGAGTGAGCTTCTTGGCTCGACACATGAGACCATGTGGGCATGTCCAGTCTGGAGGTAAAATGAGAAGTCACAGGGGGACTAGAGCTGGTTGAATTGACACGGGGAATACAGGGTAGAGAGGAGGAGTGTGCTGTCTTATTAGGGGGAGAGCAGCTAGGAGAACATAGTAAGGTGTGTCTAAGTTTTTGTGTGAGAGACTGACTTGATTTGTAAACTTTCACAAGTGTATTTGTAAAGCACAATAAATAATAATAATAAAAGATACTTGTTATAATCACCACATATTATTAGGAAGACTTAGTAAATGATGGAAAAATGATGTTATGTTTAGTGGAAATTCCATAATTATTTTATCTAGCTCTCGTTGCTGGACATTCCAGGTATTTCTAATTCTTGCTAGTATAATATTACCTTAAAAACACCTTTGTTTATAAATACTTCTACAAAACTGTAGATTATTTACAAAAAATATATATATCAAGGATTAGAATGCCTGGGTAAAAAGACATGAATATTTCTAAAGTCTTTTGGTATTACTCTCAAATTGCCCTCTGATAAAGCTTATACTAATGCACATTCCCACCAGCAGGAAAAGCAAAATAATCTATTTCGAAGTACACTTGCTAGCACTGATGTTTAAAGTAATACACTGTCCAATTATGTAATTATATTTTAATTTTTCCTTTATTATTAGTGAGCTAGAGAATTCATTTACATATTTATTAGCCATTTGTATCTTTCTTCCTGTGAATTATCTGTTCACATGCTTTGCTTATTCTTCTACTAAATTGTTATTTTCCTTAGCAAATTTTTTATAAAGCTTTTTGAAAACTGAAGAAAACCGACATTTTTATAATAACCAAGGTTTACACTTAATTGTGCTCATGAGGAACCTTTACATAGATCAAGAGGCAGTTGTTCGGACAGAACAAGGGGATACTGATTGGTTTAAAGTCAGGAAAGGTGTGTATCAGGGCTGTGTTCTTTCACCATACTTATTCAATCTGTATGCTGAGCAAATAATCCAAGAAGCTGAACTATATGAAGAAGAACAGGGCATAAGGATTGGAGGAAGACTCATTAACAACCTGCATTATACAGATGGCACAACCTGGCTTGCTGAAAGTGAAGAGAACTTGAAGCACTTACTGGTGAAGATCAAAGACCACAGCCTTCAGTATGACTTACACCTCAACATAAAGAAAACAAAAATCCTCACAGCTAGACCAATAGGCAACATCATAATAAATGGGGAAAAGTTTGAGGGTTGTCAAGGATTTCATTTTACTTGGATCCACAATGAAAACCCATGGAAGCAGCAGTCAAAAAATCAAAAGACGCATTGCATTGGGCAAATCTGCTACAAAAGACCTCTTTAAATCATTAAAAAACAAAGATGTCACCTTGAAGACTAAGGTGCACCTGACGCAAGCCATGGTATTTTCAATGGCATCATATGCATGTGAAAGCTGGACAATGAATAAGGAAATAAGGAAAAAATAATGAATTTTTTCAATTCATGAAAAATGAATATTGAATATACCATGGACTGCCAAAAGAATGAACAAATCTGTCTTGGAAGAAGAAATACAACTAGAATGCTCCTTAGAAGCAAGGGTGGAGAGATTGCATCTTACATGCTTTGGACGTGCTGTCAGGAGGGATCAGTCCCTGGAGAAGGACATCATGCTTGGTAAAGTACAGGGTCAGTGAAAAATAGGAAGGCCCTCAGATGGATTGACACAGTGGTTTCCACAATGGGCTCAAGCATAACAATGATTGTAAGGATGGCACAGGACTGGGCAGTGTTTTGTTCTGTGGTACATAGTGTCACTATGAGTCGGAACCAACTGGAAGGCACCTAACAACAACAACAACAAGGTTTACATGAGAAAAGTTTATAATTTTCTCCATTTACGATGGAATTTTTTTTTATTGTAGTTTAGATGAAGTTTTACAGAACAAACTAGTTTCTCATTAAACAGTTAGTACACATTGTTTTATGGAATTGGTTAACAACCCCATGATATGTCAACACTCTCCCTTCTTGATCTTGGGTTCCCTATTACCAGCTTTCCTGTCCCTCCTGGCTTCTCGTCCTTGCCCCTTAGCTGTTGTGCCCCTTTAGTCTCTTTGTTTTATGGGCCTATCTAATCATTGAAGGGTGACCCTCAGGAGTGACCTTATTACTGAGATGAAAAGGTGTCTGGGGGCCATACTCTCAGGGTTTCTCCAGTCTCTATCAGGCCAGTAAGTCTGGTCTTTTTTTATGAGTTAGAATTTTGTTCTACATTTTTCTCCAACTCTGTCTGGGACCCTCTATTGTGATCCCTATCAGAGCAGTCAGTAGTGGTAGCTGGGCACCATCTAGTTGTACTGGGCTCTGTCTGGTGGAGGCCATGGCAGATGTGGTGCATTAGTCCTTTGTACTAATCTTTCCCTTGTATCTTTAGTTTTCCTCATTCTCCCTTGCTCCCAAAGGGGTGAGACCACTGGAGTATATTATATGGCCTCTCACAGGCTTTTAATACTCCAGATGCTACTCACCAAAGTATAATGTAGAAAATTTTCTTTGTAAGCTATGTTACGACAATTGAGCTAGATATTCCCCGAGACCATGGTCCCCACAGCCCTCAACCCAGCAATTTGGTCCCTCAGGGAGTTTGGATGTGTCTTAGAGTGTCCATGACCTTGCTTTGTACAAGTTGTGCTGGCTTCCCTGGTATTGTGTACTGTACGACAGAAATTTTTATGGCACAATCTGTATAATTGGTTCCCAACTGGAGCAATTTTGACCCCCACGGGACATTTGGCAATGTATGGAAACATTTTTGTTTGTCACAACTTATGGGGATATTATTGGAATCTAGTGGGTTAAGACCATGGATACTACTAAGGACCCTACAAGGCACAGAGTAGCCCCCTACTACAAAGAATTATCCAGTCCAAAATGTTAATAGTGCCAAGATTCAGAAACGCTGGTCTATACAGTAACGTCCACAAAGTTTTTGATTGAGTTTATTCATAGGAGATGTGTGTGTATGAAAACTTTTCAATTATATTAATGTTGACCAATTAATGCTAGATAAAACAAATGACTGTATATATTTTAAAACTGTCAAGCTTATTTTTTACTAGTAGTTATATATTTGATTTTTATTATCTTCAGTTTTATACTTAATAATGTTATCTTTGATAGTAATACCAAATTATAAAGCTATTTTATGTATAATGTAGGATAAAACAGAATAAGTACATGTATCGATATTATCAGAAATCAGCGTTTTTAGTGTGGCAGAGAGGAGACTCAAATTTCTAGTGGGAGAATGTGAAGAAGAACAATATAGATTTGCATTTGTTGTAGGTATCAAAATATAAATTCATATGTATTTCCTAGCCCAGGGTCACTATGAGTCAGAATTGACTGGACAGCAACAGGTTCCGGTTTTTTGTTTTTTTTTTTTTGGTTTATTTACTGAAAAGACCCGGATGAAATGCCACCTCATAAGTAATGAGCACATCTGGTGTCCAGAGCTTGATTTCTAAATGCAATTTTGCAATTAAAATGAACCAGAGCTCCTTGGAGGAACAGCTGGTTTCAGATCTGGGCAAATATAAGGTCAGAGAAAGTACAAGTCAAATCTGAAATTTTTCTTTTTTTTAATACAGAATTCAAAGAAATGCCCCCAAACTAATGAGCTAATATAAAAGTTCACAGGAGCAGCTCAAAATACCCCTTACTGGCCCATTTTGGAACAATTTAGCATTGGAAAGAATAATGCTGTATTTTTACACAAATAGCTTGCATGCTATACTTTTTTTTTGCGTACGATAATGTAATCCTCGCATGTTACTTTCATAAGTGTGTTAGACCAGTATTTTCTACATGTTGCAAACCTAAATTTCATGTTTTTTCTGTTCAATGGATTTAACATGAAGTCTTCATCTTGGTGCCTTTTGACGCGAAGGTTTGGTTCCCAGCAGCAGACCCTCAGTAGGCTACCTTCGAGTTTCTAAAGCAGCCCCTCTCCCGGCAAGATTCCTTCCCTGCTCTGTAAACTGCTTGGTTCAATGCAGGAAGAAATCATTTTTTTCTGCCCCGAAAGAGCTCTTGTCAGGTGGCTGGCCCCAGCCCAGGAGTTGCGCGGTTCTGTGCTTCCCGGCCGGAGAGGCCACTCAGGCGGCCTGCATTCTACCCACCCCTGGCTGGCCCGCCGCCGTGCTCAGGTCGTTTGAATCTCCTGCCCTTGCGGACACCGCAGGGTGGTGACCATGGAAGCCATGGACACAGAGCGATGGCCTGTCCCTTGCTAGAATAAGACAGGTCCGACTGGTCGACAGGGCCCATGAGCCGGGCAGTGTGCGCCCTCATCCACGCCTGCCTTCATGTGGAGCTGGCACGCGGGACCAGGGTGCACACCTGCAACAGCCCTGCCCTCCATGCGACCAGCCTGTCCTCAGGCTGTGGCAGCCCCGCGCACTGCTCTTCCCCTGACCCTCCACTTGTCTCCGGGTTTTTTTTTTTTTTTTTTTTTTTTTAATATGTGCGTGGGTGCAGATCAGCTGCAGTTAACTCCACCATTCTCACATCTGGCCACAAACTGCCCCAGAGCAAACCCTTGGTTTATTTTCCAGTTACCAGGGTACTACCAAGCTCCAATCATGGCTTCTTGACCATGGTTTTACCTTTATTATACAAAAATGATCAGAAGTAACATTTTCGGACTATTGAGTGAAAGTGAATGAGGCCAAAATCCACTTGTGGAAATGTCACAGGACAGGAACAGTATACGCATGGGCCCGCTATGCCAGAACTTTTTTACATCATTTCATCATGGTTATATGTGTGTGTGTGTTATTTATATGGGCATGTTATTTTCAAAAAATACAGTAATGGTAAAGGATTATAATACAGTGAATAAAAAAGAATCAAGAAGTCCATAGTTATACGCAAAGAAGTGACTTAAATTGATGTGACGCACGTTGAACAAAGTGAATCTGGGTACTGGGTACAAGTGCACTTTAGACTAAACTTTCAATTTTTTTCTTAGGTTTGAAAAGTTTCACATAAAAATTAAAAAAAAAAAAAAAAAGGAAAATGTATTTTATTCATTCCATTCTATGGGCCAGTTACCGAAATCAAATTTCTTTTTGAGAAGTATTTCTCAAATCCACTTCATTTTAAGTATTGAATTAATTAGTTATTTGCTTTCTTATACACATGTTTTTGTTTTGTTATTTCTCAATGGTGGCTATCTTGACAAATTTGGAACAATAGGTAACCCCTTAATCTGATACTTCCTTGAGTTATTTTAACCCAGTGAGGGTGTCTATTGGATTTTTGTGGTCCAAAGTCTTTTAAAATTATTTCTTACAATTTAAGATTGAGAAGCAATTCGATTTTCCCACTTGGTAAGATCTCTAATTTTGATCTCTCTATTCCCTTTCACTGTATTTGCTAACCAGCTGATTCTTTCCCAAGCTCACATCTTTCTTGCCGTACCTTTCCAAATGAAATCATTAGCAACCAAAACATGCTCTTAACATTTTGTTTTCTATCTTAACTTTCCTTTAATATAAATTTAGCAGACAGCCTGCTTTTAAGTTATCAGGGGCAATAGCTTTACTAAATGTTTTTCCTCTGCCTTATAGGCACCACTACCTTTTAGGTTCCAAAATCAATTTTATTGCCACCAGCTCCAAGACTGCTGCACCAATGCCAAATACTTTGGGTATTTTTATGTCAGCACCAATTTCCAGAAAGCAATTTCTTTATTAGGGTTGATATCAGCCTTGATATTTCAGTGACTTATCACACTGTGTGTTTACTTCTCAATCATATCATACTTAGAAATATGTCAGCTGGTAAGTAAAAGATATGAGCACCAAAATCACTGAAGATGAGAATGTGAGGATTGGGGATTTTGTGTGATAATTGGAAAGTCCTGGACTGGAAGTAGTTTATAACATTTTTGTCCACATCCTATTAGGCCAAACCCAATTGCGTGGCCCCTTCTTTCCTCCCTGCTTTGTACCCTTATGGCAGTTCGAATCCACCAGGTGCTCCTTGGAAACTCTATGGGGCAGTTCTACTCTGTCCTATAGGGTCACTATGAGTCAGAGTCGACTCGAAGGCACTGGGTTTTACTGGGGTTTGTACCCTTATGTGTTACTATATATATGTGTATATATATATATATATACACATTAACACTATATACGTATATAGTAACACACAATATACATATATAGCAGCGTATTTGTCATTGAATATTATTCCATTGTATGGGTGTACCACAGTTTGTTTATCCATTCATCTACTGAACACCTTGCTTGCTCTCAAATTTTGGAAATTACTAATACAGCTGCTATAAATATTTTTTGTGGACATAAGTGTTCAACTCATTTAAGTCAATACCAATGAGATCAATTACTGGGTCATATCACAAGACTGTAAGATTTGTAAGAAACTTCCATGCTATCTTCCAAAGTGGCACTACTATTTTACATTCCAACCTGTAATGAATAAAAGTTCCTGTTGCTCTACATCCTTGCCAACATTTGGAGTTGTCAGTATTTTGGGTTTCAACCATTGTATTAGGCGTGTATTGTTGCTTTAATTTGCAATTCCTTAATGAAATATGATGTTGAGAATATTTTCATACACTTATTTCCCAACAGTATATCTTCTTTGGTGAGTTGTCTTTTCATATCATTTTGCCCATTTTTAAGTTGAGTTGCTTTCTTCCTTCTTACTGAGTTTTCGTATATTTTGGATACAAGTCCCTTATCAGACATGTATTTTGCAAGTATTTTCTACTAGTCTGTTGCCATGAAGCACTTGCTGATGAAGATCACAGACCACAACCTTCGGTATGGATTACACCTCAATAGAAAGAAAACAAAAATCCTCACAACTGGACCAATAAGCAACATCATAATAAACGGAGAAAAGATTAAAGCTGTCAAGGGTTTCATTTTACTTGTGTCCACAATCAACACCCATGGAAGCAGCAGTCAAAAAATCAAAAGGCGCATGTATTAGGCAAGTCGGCTGCAAAGGACCTCTTTAAAGTGTTGAAAAGTAAAGATGTCACCTTGAAGACTAAGGTGCATCTGACCCAAGCCATGGTATTTTCAAATCACATTGGATGCATGTGAAAGCTGGACAATTAATAAGGAAGACTGAGGAAAAATTGATGCCTTTGAATTGTGGTGCTGGTGAAGAATATTGACTATAACACGGACTGCCAAAAGAAGGAACAAATCTGTCCTGGAAGAAGTACAGCCAGAATGCTCCTTAGAAGCGAGGATAGAGAGACTGCATCTTACATACTTTGGACATGTTTTCATGGGGGATCAGTCCTTGGAGAAGGACATCATGCCTGGTAAAGTACAGGGTCAGCAGAAAAGAGGAAGACTTGCAACAAGATGTATTGATACAGTGGCAACAACAATGGGCTGAAGCATAACAATGATTGTAAGCCTGATGCAAGACCAGTGTTTCCTTCTGTTGTACATAGGGTCGCTATGAGTCGGAACCGACTAGATCATACCTAACAACAACAAAAGTCTTCTCAAAATGCTATAGTTTTGTGATATCAGGTCTGTGATCTGTTTTGAGTCGATTTTCATGAAAAGTAGAAGGTCTAAGTCTAGATTCTTTTTTTCGTAAGTGGATGTTCAGTTGTTCCATCACCACTTTTTGAAGACTCTCCTTTCTCCATTGAATTGCCTTTTCAAAAATCAGTTGTCTATATTTGTGTGGATCTGTTTCTGGGCATTTTATTCTGTTCCATTTTTCTGTTAATCTGTTCTTTCGCCAATTCCAAACAGTCTTGATAGCTGTAGCTGTATAGTAAGTCCTGAAGCTTGGTAGTGTCAGTCCTTCAACCTTGTTCTTTTTCTTCAATATCGACTATTTTGAGTTTTGTTTTGTTTTGCCTTTACATATATACTTTAGAACAAGTTTGACAATATCCACAAAATGCTTTGCTGGGATTTTGATTGGGAGTGTGTTGAATCTATACATTAATTTGGGAAGAACTGGCATCTTAACAATAATGAGTTTTCCAATCCATGAATGTGGAATATCTCTTCATTTATTTAAATCTTTGATTTCCTTCATTGATTTTGTAGTTTTTCTTGTATAAATCTTATACATGTTTTGCTAGATTTATACTTAATTAATATTTTTTTTAGTGTTAATATAATGATGCACTGTTTTTTTTATTTCAAATTTCAGTAGTTCATTGCTGGCATATAGGAAATAAATTGACTGCATATATTTTTGAGATATGTATTTTTAATAAATTTACCTATCAGGATACTTACCTTGTATCCTGCAACTTTACTATATGCATTTTTTTTTAAAGCTCATTTATCCTATTTACTCTAATTCCGCATATTATGATTTCCTGTGTTCGCCAGACTACAAGTTTCTAGAGTCTATGGGTCCACTGTTGAAGTTTACAGAGATCCAGCTCACCTTTGATTAGTCTGAGTAGCTGCCCGGAAGCTTCAAACCACAGCCTGGTTCAAATCCCAGGCCAGAACCCACCTCAGTGTCCTGCTCTACTCTCACCTCTTACATCATAGTGTTCTCTTGGCTTCATTTTTGACTTGTTCTTTATTACCTCTTCCATTTCCTCCCTCTTCTTTCTGTCCTTTCCTCCTTCCTTTTTTCTTCTTCTTCTTTTTTTTATTCATTAATTAATTTCAAGTCATTATTATCTTCCAGGCCCTGTGTAAGGTTTTGGACGCATGAAGATAACCAATGTTTCTTTCCTCAAAGGTCTTACAATAAAGTGGAGATTATGTTCTGGCTTTGCCTACCTGTCTTTGGACCGTAAGCAGATCAGCCCAGCATTCTTGGCCATATTTTCTTCATTCTTTTGTGCTTCCATTCAGCAAGTATTGCCTTAGCTGGGGTTTCCTAGAAAACTATATGCTATCATTTTACTGGGGAATAAAATCACATGAAAGTAGAAGTGAGGGAGAAAGGAAGTAAGGCAGAATAGAAGGGAGAGCAAATAAAAAAAGCGTGCATTACTGAGCTGGTCATAATTTCTCAGTAAGTACAAACGAAATCATTAAGAAGGATCGATCCCTGAAGAAGAACATCACGCTTGGTAAAGTAGAGGGTCAGCAAAAAAAGAGGAAGATGCTCAACAAGGTGTATTGACACAGAGGCTGCAACAGTGGGCTCAAACCTAGCAACTGTTGTGAGAATGGCTTAGGACTGAACAGTGTTTCCCTCTGTTGTAGGTAGGGTCACTATGTGTCGGAACAAACTCGATGGCACCTAACAAAAACAAAACAGATGAATGCTCCTTCTTGTGGAAAGACTTCAGAGTGACTGCATGATGTACTTCTTGTTGGAACAAAACGTTAGGGAAAGGAAAAGAAACAAATGTATCCACTGGATTTTTGCTAACTCCCATCGCTTGTTCCCACTGGTCAAACTCCATCTCGTGTGGCACTGATTTCCCCATACCTCCAGGTTTTCTGCAGGCTTCCAGGAGAAAAGTCAAAGCGTCTGTGGGTCAGTGTGCAAAGGCAGCAGTCTCTCCTTATCGATAGGTGCTGCATGTGGAGCCCCCTAATCCAAAGTGGTAAAGCAGTCTCAGAGACTTGGCTCATGAGAAAGCAAATGGTGCAAGACATTACTAGGGCTGTTTTGAGAGGGAATCAGGCTGAAGGTTGGGATGGAGGAAGTTTAAACATAGCAGCACCCTTCTGAAAAGGCCCATAATAGGAATCCGATTCATCTACCAAGGAAATATTTGATCAGGTAATTTTCTCTGTGCTTGCAGAGTTCGCAGTCCAGTAGAGGAAATGATGGGATAGGTGTGTAAAAAAACAGCTAGTCTAGAAGCAGAAACAAAGTTCTATGTCCCAGTGAGACTGTGGAAGGCTTAATAAAGTAGGAGACATTTGAAGTAGATTTTGTAGTACTAATAAACACTTTTATATATAAAAAGATAAACTGTAATTGAGTCAACATCATACAAAATGTGTTTCTCTAAATTAGGTTCTAAGGGTGTTGACTGGTTCATTCATTCCCACTCCAAAATCCCTAGCATGCCTTCTGTTAATACGAAACCTGAGCAGATAAAATCTATAATCCCGACTCCCTCATAGCTAAGTGACCTAAGTTTCATGATACATATGCCCCAATGGGGAAATTGGACATAACCAACACGGGAAAAGCATACTTTCCAGCAATGTGTTGGTGGAGGTTCTACACTCCAACCTGTAGCAATACCTGTTCAGGATGTTGGATGGTAGTGGCAGCAAGGTGTCCACCAAAACAGTTCAGTGATATGCTTGGGTATTTCTGGTAACTGTGTTGTTCCAGGCTTCGTACTTTTCACTCATGGCTTCCGGGCCCTCCTAAAAATTCTGTAAGGTGCCTACCTGATAAATGCCTTCCTGTTTAAGCTACCAAAGTGCATTCCGTGGTCTGCAACCAAGAACTCTCAAGGATACTTAAGAAATGTTAATGACTATTTAATGAAATCAGATTCTATGGGCATATGCATTTAGAAAGCCAGAGTTAAAGAGATTTCTTTATGGAAAAATTTCTCAGAGCTGATAAAGTGCTAGTATGTTCTGTGGAAATATAGTCTGCATTCCTTTACAATTTTATTTGATTAAGGTACCATGGAGTCAATCTCCCTCCCTCCCTTCCTCTCTCTCTTTTTTTCTCTTTTTCTTTCCATAACTATCTTGCAGGACTTATGTCATATACATAACAATCCACCAAAATACTGGGCTAAATACTTTCTAAGATCTCTTACTACTTTAACTTCTAAGTCTCTGCAACATCCCAGAAAATATAAATCTTTAATTTTAGAAATTTATATAATTCTCCAGGGCTGTACATTCTACAAAGCACTTTTACTTTATTTATAGCACAGAGCCGTTATGCTCCACGTTATTTCCTAATGTAATAATATCAATTATAATAGCTACTAGTTACTGAATCTGGTATGTGTCACTCAACACAATGATACACGTACAACATTCTGTTTGATCCTCACAATAATTCTGTGAGGTGAGTAATATTTCTCTTACTTTACAAATGAGGTTTAGAGATATCAAAAAGTACGGCAAAGGTGTCTCAACTAATATATACCAGCATCTGTTCTTCCAGATGAAATTTGGGGACCATTTGGCCAGATACCACGGACCTTTGAGACCTTCATTGGAATTAGGTATATAAGAATATTTAAGTTAGCTTCAAACAACCACTGATTTAAGCAGTATGTGTTTTCTGCCAGGTCGGTGATTAGAAACACTGATGTTATTTATTTTTCAGTAGCTTCATGATGAAGGATCAGCAGCTGGTATTGATTGTTAAGACTGGTATTACTTCAATGCCTCACAAATTTTTCAGTAGCTTTTTAGATTTTATTGGCATTAATGGTTGTTTACATACATCATTCTTTCACAAGATGCGGATTCCCTGGCTTATTTACTTTTTTATTAATCTTCTTCAACATACATAAAATATCAGTCTGGAATAAGTAGAGGCAGAGCAAATAACCAGTCACTCTAAGTGACAAAAGACTAATGACTTCCAGGACTGGGTCATGTCATATGCTTTCTCTAGAAGTGCTGTTCTACTCCCAGGGAACCTGCTTCCATGCTGACACTGCTCTCGAACTTTCCAGTCTGAAAGGCAGTAATAACAGGGTTAACGAGGCTAATCATATGCAAATGTAACTGTCTATAATTTGAAGAAAGCAAATATCGTGTTTTTTGGAGCTTATAGGAAAGAGAGGAAAGGCTCTCATCTCATTAACTAGTAAAGTTAAAAGAGAGTGAGCTTCCTCTGTCACCTCTTTTTCAGGGAAGTTTCAAACACTTTGCACAGAGGCAAAATGGAGGTGTTCAACTGCTAGAAAAATAATTGCAGCATGACACTAGAAACTACTGTGAGTAGTGGCCAGTTGAGGGAATTGCTACAGCTCAGGAACTTCAGCAATGCACCAGGTTATCATAGCATCTGCATTGTAACCTGTCACTCTTAAAGCCCAAGGGACTCTTCATACTCTTGCTTTCGGTGAATGACCTCGAGAATGTAAGAATGAATTCTCCTGTCTTGTTTACACTAGTTCAAGTGAATTTAGCTTAACTGAAACCAAAGTGTTCTAGCTATCACAAGACTACCGGTACAAGTTACCATCCAGCTGATCAAGACTCATGGTGACCCTACGTGTGTCAGATTAGAACTGTGCTCCACAGGGTTTTCAATGGTTGGATTTTTAGAAGTAGATCACCAGGCCTTTCTTTGGAGGCACCTGTAGGTGGACTTGAACAGCCATCATTTCAGTTGGCAGCCAAGTGCATTAACTATTTGCACCACCCAGGAACTCCAATAAAATACTAAACAATTTAAGTATTGATTCCTTTGGGAAAGGATATACTCCCTTTTTTGAGCATGAAATCTCTAGGTCTGGGAGAGAAGTAAAAGGGTAAAAGGGTGCACTTTCCCTAAGACTGATGGTTCAGGTTTTCCGTGAAATTTTTTTAATCAGCTCTAGGGCTACTTTGCTATAGGGGTACTCTGAACAACTAGAGTTTACAAGTCTTTTAAATAGTGCAAGTTTGCATTTCCACAGCAGGCCAATTAGATGATGAAAAATCACTTCTCAAAATTAATTCAACCATTCCACTGGCCTTATGTGGGTGTCAGTAAAATCTCTAAGATGTATAATCATGTGCCTTGAACAAAAGAGCTCAGTCATTTGTCTTTGGGTGCCAATCACTATTAATTTATTCAGCTCAATTCATTTTAAGTATGATTGTGTATGGACAGCTGTGTATTTGGTTAAGGAATCAGAAGAGATAGTTAACCTCCTTTGAGTGATTTATATCTTTTGAGTCTACATTTTTATCCTGAAATAAATCAATGAATACTTTAATCGTTACTCTACTCTCTTACCTTCTTTGAATAAACGTATTCTGGAGGTCACAGCTCCTGGGTTTCAGGAGCTGCTACTCAGACAACTAAAAACCATGTGACTGGTTCAGTGATCCACAGAAAACCAATTTCCCCTCCAAACTGAGAGGTCTCAAAAGAAAGAAAGAAAGAAAAAATGCAGATGAACGGACTCCTGAAGTTTTCATCTCTAAGAGCTATGGTTCTATGACCCTGAAAGATAAATGTATGAAAACAAGAAAGAAAACCTTCATCTGATTGAAGAAGAAAGCCATCCACTGAAGATGAATGATTCATGAAATATTTTTCCTATTGCTACCTCTAAAATCTTTTCTACAGTAAAAATCCATTTTGAAAGGAGAAATAAGAGTTGAGAGCTTTTCTCTACATATGCTAAATGTCTTTCTTTTTTTCTCTTCTGGTTCTTTGCAAATGGGTCCAATCCAAGTAACTTCTCTAAGAGATAGTTTAGATAACATAAGAAACAATGATGTTCCAGGATGTAATTAGTGGGTAGCAATAGGTGAATATGGGCAAAGTGCATACGGATTTTCTTTGCCTTATTCTTGCAACTTTTCTGTAAGTTTGAAATTATTTCCGAATAAAAAGTTGGGAAAAAAAAAAAAGAGGTGGACTTTGGAGTCTGTATGGTTTCATTTCCAAAAGCTCTGTGACATTAGGCAACTAACTGGATCATTCTTTAGCTACAGAATGGGATAGGAGTACCTATCACTTGGCCTCATTATGAGAATTAAAAGAATAACTTATGTAAAAATCCTTGAAGTTATAGTCATTTTTTGAATTAATATTAGTTTATTCATTAATTCAACAAGTATTTTTTTAGTATATCCTTTAATAAAAATTTTTTTTTTTTTTTATATCAGGCACTATTGGTTAAGAGCTGGGCTGCCAACCAAAAGGTTGGCAGTTCAAATTCACCATCTGCTCCTTGGAAATCCTATGGGGAAGTTCTACTCTGTCCTATAGGGTTGCTATGAGTCGTCATCGACTCCATGGCACTTGGTTTGATTTTTGTTTTATTCTAGGCTTTGGAGATACAGCAGTGAGCAAGAGACAAGATCCATTCCCTCAGAAAGCTTATTTACTAGTGAGAGAGAAAAATATTAAAAATGAATAAATATATTTGGAAGTGAGATATATGGGATTGCGGTATTTACAAATGATCTTTTCTGTGAAGAAAAGCATTTGTTTGAGTAGAATCTTTCAACTATTTCAATATTAATGGTTCTTACACAAAAGGCCTGTGCAGTTACCTGGCTAGGAAGAATTACCAGGCTTAGACAGCAGAATACAATGATCCTAACAGCCTCTCGCACGACCTTCTCCCGTTAAGCAGAGACAAGCACAAAGAGGCTTAAAGCGGAAGAGCACAATGGAAGACCAACTGCTCTGGGTTTCAAGTGTTATGAATTTTGAAATCTTTGTCAAAACAAATGCACAAAACAATAGGTAAATTGGATCTGTATAAAGAGGGTTATTAACTCTTGATTCGGTAATCTTTTTGAGCTAGGTTGAGCAACCAAAAAACCTGTTGCCTTCAAGTTGATTCCAACTCATACTGACCCTATAGGACAGGACAGAACTGCCTCATAGTGTTTGCAAGGAGCAGCTAGTGGATTCGAACTGCTGATCTTTTGATTGGCAGCCGAGCTCTTAACAACTGTCACTAGGGCTCCAGGTTGAGCAAAATGAGGTATAATTGGCCAATATTCTTGAAACTGGACACTCTATCCACTCCCAAAGCATTTATTGAGATAGCATTGACATTAATAATGATGATAATAATAAAGGTAATGCAAAAAACCACTAACGTTTATTGACAGCTTACTATGCATCACACTTTTTATAAGCCCTTCACAGGCCTTATCTTATTGAATCCTTGAGACAGTATGAGTTATGTTCCATTTTCATGTTCAATTTACAGATGAGAAAACCAAGCCTTACATTCAGTATCTTCCCCAAGGACACATAGTTGATAGAGATTGGTGTTAAATGCTGTTCAGTTGATTTTAGAGCTCTGAAACTCTGTCAATTCCCTCTGTTCTTACCAGTTTGTTTTACCTTCACTATCCACTCTAGGAAATATCATTTATTCAGCATGCTAGTGTGTCAGGAACCTTACATAATATAATGTCTCTGTTAATTGTCTAAAAATTACAATGAGTTATGGATTAGTCAGTTATTGCTAGATAACAAGCCACCCCAAAATTTAGTGGCAAGCAACAATAAGTATTTATTTCTTGCTCGTGAGTTTGTGGGTCAGGCTGGAATTCAGCTGATCAGTTTGGGCTCAGTTGCGCTAAGCTCCAAGCTATGAACTTTGTCCAAATTTTCTGTACTTGCCCTTCGATCTCCTTAGACCTTTGTGCTACTTGGGATATGTGCTGTCATGACAGTGGCAGAAGAAGAATAGAACAAAGCCAACCACACAAGCAAATGTCAAGCCTTTGTTCTAATCAGCTCACTAACATTCCTTTGGCCAAAGTAAGCCCCGTGACTACGTTCAACATCAATGAAGTGGGGAAATATACTTGGCCTCTAATGGAAGGAGCTTCAGGGTCCCATGATGAAGTATGGGGATAAAGCAGGTGAAGATTTGATGACAATGATGCAATCTACCACAGGTATCTACAGTATTATTACAAGTGAGGAATTAGACTTAGGCTGCTTAAGAAACCTGATTATGGTTAGCCACCTCTTAACTGAACCAACAAGCTTTGTCTTCCTGTCCTCAGTGAAATGATCTTCCCAGTTTTGGGAGATGTTAAGAAAGGAGAAAGAAACAAAAACTCCAGAGAGCTTATGGTGTCTATCTCTCTAATCTTTCTTTGTATCCTTTACAATATTTCATGTTGTTCTCTATCCACAGTCCTTGGTCAATAAATACTTGAAGATCATGAAGTAGCCATCAAGGGCTCCAATGGAACCAGAAGCAAGCCCACAGAAATGATAGCATCTTATGGAACATTTTATAAGCTCCTTTTCTCTATTAATGGTGCTCGTATGAAAGGAATTTTAATGAGCAATGCAAGATAGAGTTGGCCTTCGAGCAGGGAAATACATATTTTTTGAGGTGTAAAGATGATTAAAATGAATAATGTAATGTTGTTATTTCACAAGTAGGATTATTATAACAAGCAATTGAAAGTAAACCTGTTATCCTCTTCAGTTTTTACTGGGATGAAAAGCAGATGAACTATGGTTATTGGCTTGAGCTTCCCAAAGAAGAGCACATTTAGCTCTTGGTTTCTTGCCTTTCTAGAGATGCAAATCTGGGACTTACATCAAACAGTGTTACTTTGATATGCTCTCAATTCAGTAGTTTTCATTATAATTGATGCCAGGATAACAAATGTCACAGGGTAGATACAACTCCTCTACAACAAAGAGAGGTCATTTTGGTCCACTGCACCCCAAACACATTGAAATTAGTGATCCCTGTCTATTGGAAGATATAGAGAAAAAGGTAACTCTTTAGAGAAGGCTGGATAGCATATGAAGAATGTGAGTCAACAACCACAATGATAAGAGCTAACATTTACAAAGTTCTTACTACACAAAACACTTAATGCCGCTCTATTATAATGGCACTATCACATTCAGCCCTAATAAGAATACTTCATGCCTTCATTGATTCGGTAAATACATAGTGCTTTTCTGTTCTTTACCAGACCTCGTCCCATTTGTCTGCAATACAAATGGTGAACAAAAGCAAACATGGTCTCTGTCCTTACAGATTTATGGTCTAATCAAATAATCATAGAAATAATAACATGGCAACTGGTTTGAGTGTTATACCAATGAAGTTAATAGGCAATGTTACCCAGATGAAGAATGTTTCTCGAAAGAAGTAATTTAAATTGAAGTCTGAAAGATAGCGGTGATTTAATTGTGGAAAAGAATAGTATCTCGTCATGGGGAACAGCATGTATGTGCAAAGGGCCTGCAAAGAAGAGAGCTCTGTGTTTCTGGAGTGCAAAGAGTGAGGAAACACACAGAGAAAGATGATGCTAAAGAAGAGATGGAAGCCAGGCCATGCAAGACCTGGTCAGCAGGATAAGGAGTTTTGTTTTTATTCTAAGCACGATGGGAAGCCAACGAAAGGAGGCAAGAGAGGAAGAGATGGTGCAATTAACATTCTCAGATTTTCAAGCTGCCTGACTACTCAATGGAGATAGAATTGGATAGAAGTTGGGCATGATAAATGCAGATACTCTACTTAGGTAACTATTGCAGTTGTCTAAACAAGAAATAATTATAACTTGGACTAGTGGGATGACAATGGAGATAAAGAGAAATATCATATTGAAAACTTCCATGATGCACTTAAAAAATTAACATCTTTGAAATTAGGATGCTCTTTACAGTTTCTGAGCAGCACTTTCCAGCTGCCGTTGCCTGTGGAAGTGCATGGGAATTTGCAAAATCCAAAAGAAAATAGAGCAGTTTTCTTAGAAAAGGGAACAAGGCCAAAGCTCCTGACAGCAGAGAGGACAATATTATGTGAAAGAGCCTTCCAGGACTCTTGAGTCAAGCAATGTGCCAGGCTTTAATTGGCAGCCTTTTTCCCCCTTTGGGGTGCTTAAAATAATGGTGCATATTACAACTGATGGAATTTTATATTTATTGAAATATGACAAAAGGATATAAGCAGGTTAAAATGTAAATGTTAGTGAGGTATTGGCTATGGAAAATAAGGGAGAATAATGACTATTAAGTTTCTGATCTGGGCAAATGAATAGTAATACCACTCACCGAAACAAGGCAAAACGTAGGAGCAGTTTAGGGCTCAAAACAGGAGTTAAATTTTGGATATATTGAATTTGAGATACTTTTCAGACACAAAGGAGGATATATGAAAGAGATAGGTGAATATAACAATCTAGAACTCAGATGACAAATATAAATTCATGAAAGAAGAGGTAAATATCAGTATTACCAATTTTACCAGTATTACCAGTGATAGCAAAGTTATTCTCATTTAGCTGGCAAAACTGACTGAGCTAAGATGAACTAAGAAAGCTATCAAAGGTCATGCAATTTATAGGTAGCAGAGACTTAATTGTTCCGACTGCAGTACCTAAAGTACTAAGACACACACACAAATAAAACCTAAGCCAAGAAATCATCAAAGAGTAAACAACTGAAAAACGAATGTATGGAAATACATTAGACCTCATTTGACCTCATAAGTAATTAAAGAAATGAAAACTAAAATAATAACAGGATACTGTATTGTGCCTGTCACATTATTAAAAGCAAAACACAAGAACAAAAGAAACAGAAAAACAATAGTTGGGTAGGTACCATTAGATTCTACTGTTGTCAAATGGTACAGACCCTTTGGGAAAGCAAATAGTAATACATATCCAAGTACTTTAAAATGCACATGTTGGATCCAGAGATTTCTTTGTTGGGATTCAGCCTAAGAAAACAATCTGAAAGACATAAAGAAATTTACACACACAGAGACACACAAACATATGTTCATCACAGCTTTATTTAAAATACTAAAGAAATCACAGCCATCTACGTGACCAAAAATAGTTGATTAAATTACTGTAAATGGATGAAGTGACATTATACAGTTATTAAAATTATATCTTTGAAGTGTTTTTCATGTGGAAATAAGTGGAAAATTAGAATAGAAATGAGTACTATAAATATGGCTTTAAAACAACAAAAAACAAAGAAAATTCCTTAAAATGTCATCAGAAACTATCAATACTGAGTATATATTAATTTTTATGATGTAAAATAAAAGTTACTAGCCACCGCACCACTAGGGTATCCAAAGGGTTGGCAGTGCGAATCCGCCAGGCGCTCCTTGGAAACTCTATGGGGCAGTTCTACTCTGTGCTATAGGGTTGCTATGAGTCGGAATCGACTCGACGGCACTGGGTTTTTTTTTTTTTTTTTTGGTAAAACAAAAATTATTAACATTTAAGAACAATAAAAGCAGAAGTGTGAAAAATGAGCATGGGGTTAAATACATATAAATAATTTTCAATGTAAGTGGACAGTTGGTTTTGTATCATTTCCCAGCCTTGGGTTCCATTCTTCCTTTTTTTTTTTTTTGGTGGGGGTGTGGACAGTGGGAATAGGGCAATTACTTTGTTCTTCTATAGAATTTTCATAAAGGCAGCCCTTGGCATAGGTTCAGGAACCTGGGTCCAATTTCTAATTCAGACATTGTCCACTAACTCTCATGTCAAGAGTCAATTGAGATGATATCAATCAATGCCCTGCATGAATGTCGTCATCCTAGCAAGCTTCAGCCTGTCTGAACAGATGGGGTTGAATCTCTTGGTTCATTATTACCTTCCAAGCCATTCCTCTCCTCTGGTAAAGAACTTGGACGTCATTATAGTAAAGCAAAATGGCCTACATTTCTGTTCACAGATTGCACATTGTCCTTTTCTTTTTTCTACCATCATTTTTTTAGCCATTTACCATCTTTACAGAACCAATTCAAGAAGATTTGTATGACTAATCTGTATCTCTAAACAATCTGTTGTGGTATAATCCTTGGCAATTCTGAATATTTTCTGGAATGCATAAGGAAAATGAGTGATGTTAGCAAATACTGCCTCCGATTTTACCTGTCAGAAATAAACCAGAATATAAATTTCTGTATTTTTATGATTAGTTTTATTTGAAGCAGGAAAGGATATTTGAATTAAACTATCAAACATCTTATTACTTCACATACTAGGCAGACAGTGTGTTAGAAAGTTGAGAATTCCACACCAAATAATCTGTCTTAATTATAGCTATGGCTATCAGTTTGGCTAGGCCATAATTCCCAGTATTGTGCGATTGTCCACCATTTTGTGATTTGATGCGACTATCCTATGTGTTGTAAATCCTAACTGCTATGATGTTAATAAGGCAAAATTAAAGGTAGTTATGTTACTGAGGCAGGACTCAAACTATAGGATTAGGCCATATCTTGGGTCAATCTCTTCTGAGATATAAAAGAGAGAATCAACCAGAGAGGAGCTGGACCTCCTACATCCAAGAACACAGAGCCCGGAGAAGAGCGAGTCCTTTGGACCCAGGGTATCTATGCTGAGAAGCTCCTAGACCAGGAGAAGATTGATGACAAGACCTTCCCCCAGAGCTAACAGAGAAAGAAAGCCTTCCCCTGGAGCTGGCACCCTAAATTCTGGTTTCTAGCCTCCTAGATCATGTCATATGACCAGAAACCAATGGCACTGAAGGAAGAAGTCCAAGCTGCTCTGAAGGCATTGGCAAAAAACAAGGCTCCAGGAATTGAAGGAATATCAATTGAGATGTTTCAACAAACAGATGCAGCACTGGAGGTGCTCACTCATCTATGCCAAGAAATATGGAAGACAGCTTCCTGGCCAACTGACTGGAAGTGATCCATATTTATGCCTATTCCCAAGAAAGGTGATCCAACCAAACGTAGAAATTATAGAACAATATCACACACAAGCAAAATTTTGCTCAAGATCATTCAAAAACGGCTGCAGCAGTATACCGACAGGGAACTGCCAGAAATTCAGGGTGGTTTCAGAAGAGGACATGGAACCAGGGATATCATTGTTGATGTCAGAAGAATCCTGGCTGAAAGTAGAGAATACCAGGAGGATGTTTACCTGTGTTTTATTGACTATGCAAAGGCATTCGGCTGCGTGGATCATAACAAACTATGGATAACACTGTGAAGAATGGGAATTCCAGAACACTTAATTGTGCTCATGAGGAACCTTTACATAGATCAAGAGGCAGTTGTTCAGACAGAACAAGGGGATACTGATCGGTTTAAAGTCAGGAAAGGTGTGCGTCAGGGTTGTATTCTTTCACCATACCTATTCAATTTGTATGCTGAACAAATAATATGAGAAGCTGGACTACATGAAGAAGAATGGGGCATCAGGATTGAAGGAAGACTCAGTAACAACCTGCATTATGCAGATGACACAAACTTGCTTGCTGAAAGTGAAGAGGACTTGAAGCACTTACTAACGAAGATCAAAGACCACAGCCTTTAGTATGGATTACACCTCAACATAAAGAAAACAAAAATCCTCACAACTGGACCGATGAGCAACATTGTGATAAACGGAGAAAAGATTGAAGTTGTCAAGGATTTCATTTTACTTGGATCCACAATCAACAGCCATGGAAGCAGCAGTCAAGAAATCAAAAGACGCGTTGCATTGGGCAAATCTGCTGCAAAGGACCTCTTCAAAGTGTTGAAGAGCCAAGGTGTCACCCTGAAGACTAAGGTGTTCTGATTCAAGCCATGGTATTTTCAATCACATCATGTGCATGTGAAAGCTGGACAATGAATAAGGAAGACTGAAGAAGAGTTGATGCCTTTGAATTGTGGTGTTGGTGAAGAATATTGAATATACCATGGACTGCCAAAAGAATGAACAAATCTATCTTGTGAGAAGTGCGGCCAGAATGCTTCTTAGAGGCAAGGATGGCGAGACTGCATCTTACATACTTTGGACATGTTGTCAGGAGGGATCAGTCACTGGAGAAGGACATCATGCTTGGCAGAGTACAGGGTCAGAGGCAAAGAGGAAGACCCTCAAGGAGGTGGACTGACACAGTGGCTGCAACAATGAGCTTAAGCATAACGATTGTGAGGATGGCACAGAACTGGGCAGTGTTTCACTCTGTAGTGCACAGGGTCTCTATGAGTTGGAACCGACTTGAGGGCACCTAACGACAACAGCCTCCTAGACTGAGAAAATTAATTTCTGTTTTTTAAAGTCACCCACTTGTGCTATTTCTGTTATAGCAGAAATACCTGCTATAATAGAAATAACACAAGTGAATGGCTTTAAGAAAGAGATTTATTCTGTCACATTCTAGGAGGCTAGAAGTCTGAATTCAGGATGCCAGCTCCAGCTTCTCTCTGGAAACTCTATGGGGCAGTTCTACTCCATCCTATAAGGTCGCTATGAGTTGGAATTGACTTGAGGGCACTGGGTTTTTTGGGTAGCTCTGGAGGAAGGTCCTTGTCTCTTCGGAGTTTCTGCTTCTGGGTAATCTTTATAGGGCTTGGGATCTCTCTTCCCCCATCTCTGTTTCTCTTGCTTGCTTGTTTAATCTCTTTTATATCTCAAAAGAGGTTGACCTAAAACACACCTCACACTAATCCTGTCCATTAACACAACAAAGAAAACGCATTCCCAAATGAGATTATAACCACAGGCATAGAGGTTAGCATTTACAACACATATTTTTCACATTTTGGGGTATCCAATTCAATCCACAATAGAATCTTATACACTAGATCTCAAAAACTGGTGACCCATTAGTTAAATATATTACACATGACTCTTGTCTATTGAAAGGTTCATCTATACTGTTAGTTTTCATTGTTTTTGCTGTTTTTGTTTTTTAATTAGTTTCCACAATGAAAACTTGGGAGATTTCAAAAAAATTGAAACCATTCTATCACAAAAACAACCAACCACTGGTGACCCATGCTAACAACTCAGTATTTATTCTACCATAAAGTTTTGAAGTTCATATAATGTTTATAATATACCAAAACTTGTTTTTCCACAGCACCATCTTTTACATTTTAGAAAATCCTTTCTACTGGTTTTCCATTTCATTAATATCAATTTTTTCTCCTTAATTACATTCTCCAAAATTGTTTTTGTTTATTGTGTATGTATAATTCATTAACATAAATACCAAGTTCCTTAATTTTTCATCTTTTTAAAAAATCAAAACACTTGCTTTTACTGCATCTTACATGTTGCCATGAGTTGTTTTACTTTCCTTTACTTTCTAGACAGTTTTTAATGTCACTTTTGATTTTTCTTTTTTGTCTAATTTATCTGTTGTTGTTAGTTGCTGTCAAAGTTGATTTTGACTTCTGGCAACCACAAGTGTACAGAATAGAACTTCTCCATAGAGTTTTCAAGGCTGGAACTTTTCAGAAGCAGATTGCCAGACCTGTCTTCTGAGGCACTTCTGGATGGATTCAAACCACCAACATTTTGGCTAGTAGTTGAGCTCTTAATTATTTACACCACCCATGGGCTCAAATAATTACTTTCTTTAAAATATCTAAGATTTTACAAGAAAACCCAACATCACTACAACAAAAAGACAAATAATCCAGTTAAAAAATGGGCAAAGGAAACAGATGCTTCACCAAAGAGAACATTCAAGCAGCCAACATACACATGAGGAAATGCTCGTGATCATTAGCCATTAGAGAAATGCAAATCAAAACCAACCTCAATGAGATACCATCTCACACCAGCATTACTAGCACAAATCAAAAAAACAGGAAATAACAAATGTTGGACAGGCTGCAGGGAGATTGGAACTCTTACGCACTGCTGGTGGGAATGCAAAATGATACAACCATTTTGGAAGATGATATGGTGCTTCCTTAGAAAGCTAGAAATAGGAATACCTTGTGATCCAGCAGTCCCACTTCTAGGAATATATCCTAGAGAAATAAGAGTCATCACAGGAATAGACATATGGACACCCATGTTCCTTGCAGTTTTGTTCACAATAGACAAATCTGTGAAGCATCTCATAACGTATGAATTTGGAGGGCTTTAGGCTGAGTGAAATAAATCAACCACAAAAAGGACAAATATTGTACGATACCACTACTGTACCGAAAAGGTTTACACACAAAAGGAAACACTCTTTGATGGTTACAATGGAGGGGCGAGGTGGGGATGGAAAACCACTAAATAGACAATAGATAAGTGGTAACTTCAGTGAAGGGTAAGACAGTCACAATACTGGGGAAGCCAGCACAACTTGTACAAGGCAAGGTCATGGTAGCTCCATAGACACATCCATATTCCCTGAGAGACCGAATTGCTGGGCTGAGGGCTGTGGGGATCATGGTCTCAGGAACATCTATCTCAATTGGCATAACATAGTTTATAAAAAAAATGTTCTATATTCTACTTTGGTGAGTAGTGTCTCCGATCTTAAAAGGCTGTGAGCAGCCATCTAGGATACTCCACTGGTCTCACCCTTTCAGGAGCAACAGAAAATGAAGAAAACTAAAGATACAAGCGAAAGGTTAGTCCAAAGAACTAATGGACCACATCCACCACGGCCTTGCTGGCCTGACAGAGACTGCAGAAACTCTGAGAGTATGGGCCCCAGACACCCTTTAGCTCCGTAATGAAGTCACTCCTGAGGTTCACCCTTCAGTCAAAGATTGGACAGCTCCATAAAACAAAACTAGGCTAAAGGGTACACTAGCCCTGGGGTGGGGACTGGAGGGCAGGAGGGGAGAGGAAAGCTGGTAATAGGGAAACTAAGGTTGAGAAGGGAGAGTGTTGATGTGTCAGGGGGTTGTTAACCAATGTCATAAAACAATATGTATAAAAATTTTTTTTTTATCTTTTTTATACTAACTGTTTAATGGAAGCTTTCAAGTGCAATAAACCTTCATCTGTAGATATACTTTAAACCTTCTGTAAACGTTCATCTAAAGTACAATAAAACATAAAAACAAAATACCTAAGTTTTTTTTAAACACTCTTACATTATTTCTGATATGAATAGATTTTAATCAGAGGATATGCCCTGAAATTTATTAAATTTTGAACAATTTTATGAACACATACATTATACAAAAATCTAGATTTTTTTATTTGAGTGTTGTAAGATTTTATAAATGTTTGTCACATCAAGTGTGCTGATTACAGCATTAAAATCTCTGGTTCTATTTAATTTTTTGCCTACTAAATCTTTTCAATGTTTTCTAGTCTTCTATTACAAATTTACAATTATCTTTTTTATTTTTTTTTTGTATTTCTGTAGTTTTGTATACTTAGGCACTGCATTGTTTGTAGCAATTCATTTATGATTATTATGTATTCATATAAAATTTTGCTGTTTATCTTTACAAAGTTTCCTATTTTAGGTTTTTTTCATGTGTGTTTTTAACCTTAAATGTTATTCTGCCTGCTAATATTATTTTCATTATGGATATCTGCTTATGCAGTTTCCTAGTATCTCTTTGCTTTGCTGTACTAGTTAAGATGTAGGTTAAAAACAAAAAAAAAACTCATTACAATCAAGTAGATTCCAACTCATCACGACCCCGTGTGTTGGCTGTAATTTTTAAGGAAGTAGATCACTTGGCCTTTCTTGTGAGGTGCCGCTGGGTGGATTTGAACCACCAACATTTAGGTTAATAGTTGAGCTTAAACCGTTTGCCCCACCCAAGTACCTTTTTGAATATAGATTAGGGTATTCTAAAATATATACATTAACTTCCATCTCAGATTTGGTGGTCCACAGTTGACTTTATGATTCAATGGTGTTCAAATAATTCAAGGCTTCCATCTTGCTCTTCTGACATCTCAACTCACAGATTCCATCTTGCTTTCCAAGATGACTCTTTGTCTTCTATCACATTCATATTCCACAAAATAGGAGGGAGAAGAGGGTAAACGAGTGGGTAACCTGCTCTCTTTCCAGGGAATGACTTGCAAGTTATTCGTAATTCACACACTTTGACCAGTATTTGATCAAATGGTCAAAACTGGCTGCAGGAGACTATGAAAAACTGATCTTTTTGATTAGGTAACTGTCTTAGGCTGGGTTCTCTAGAGAAGCAAAACCATAAAGTGTATAAATATATATATATGAAGAGAGAGATTTGTATCAAGGAAACAGCTCACACGATTGTACAGGCTGGAACATGCCAAGTCCATCGATCAGGATAAAGCCTTCTCCTGATTCACATAGCTGCAACCAGCCCAAACCCGGTGTCATAGAGTCCGAATCACATAGCTGCAAGGACTGGCAAATCCAAGATCAGCAAGTCAAAAGCAGGGCTCCTGCTCACAGGCTGTGAAGCTCGACAAATCCCAAGTTCAGCAGGAAAGACCCAAGGCTTCGCCTGATTCACATAGCTGCAGGGGCTGGCAAGCCTAAGATTGGCAGGTTGGTGAGCAGGACTCTTGCTCCCAGGCTGTCAGGATTGATGAATCCCAAGATCAGCAGGTAAACTGCTAGCTCATGTCCCAAGAACAGGAGGTCAGATGAACAAGAGGCAGCTGCAGGATCTAAAAAAAAAAAAATTTTTTTTTTTTTTCTAGAACAAGCCAAATGCCCTGGCAAAGGGAGCAGGAAGGAAGTAGGTGGCAGAAGGGAGAGATGAAGGCTGAGGGGGCGGTGAGCCACCACAGGCCCAGCCCCCACTGGTACCACTCAGCATATTCCATCATGGGAGTGATCACATATCAAATTTCAACAAGGAAGTGGTCACAACATTATACAACTGCCAAAACACTGAGAATCATGGCCCAGCCAAGTTGACACACAATCTTAACCATCACAGTAACCATATCTCCAGAAAAAAATTCTATTTCTATGAAAATTTCTATGAAAGGAGATAAAAGATTTAGAGGAATAACCAGGAGTCTTAACTTAGCAGCTTTTTATTTTTAATCTTTTCATATTGCTTTTAGTGCATTTCTTATATCTAGTACACATCTGGGGTTTATTTGTTTGGTTTAAGTTGACAATCTCCGTCTTTAATGGAAGAACTGAGTACCTTCACTTTTAGAGTAAAGGCCACTCTACCTAAATTTTATTTCTTCCATTTTACTTTATTATTGATTTTACACTATAATATTTTACCTTTTCCTTATTTGTGCTGATTTACCCCAACCATTCATTTTTGCCTTGGCTAATTTATAAGTTATTCTTTGTATTTTTATTCTTTGACCAGATACATACCTATATAAGATAAACTGGAAAAAGATACCAATTTCTTCCTCCACAAAAAATTCTCTACAGCACTGCTTCTTTCCCGTGCACTGTAATAAGCTGAGACCTGAGAATATGTCTACTGCCCTTTCTCTTGCATTCTCTCTCCCTCCAGATGAGCTGATTAAAATGCTTTTAACATCCCCTATTTTTCCTACCTTCACCCCAACTCTTGCTGAGATAATTTATTACTTTTATTTCTGCATTATTGTTAAAATTTATCTTCAATATGTTTCTTTCATTTAGAGAATCTTTATTTAACATTACATGGCTACTTTCAAAAGATCTGTCAATATTCATTTAAATTTAACTGTAAATGTTATTGCTCACCATTTGTTTTCTCTTTCATTCACTTTTTTTTCCAATCCTGAGTTCTTAGCTTTTTCTGCTGATCCATTCATTCATTCATTTATTTTGGCTCAAGTCATTAAGTGGTTTCCTCAAATGTGAAACAGGAGTAGAGAGACTATTCAACAGCATTTTCCTAAGAAGTCTTAGTTTATGCTTGTTGTTCAATAATAATTATTAATACTACCACCTTTACTTTTGACAGACTACATCTGTGGAAAGAGACAATGGAAAAGCTCAATATCATCAGTCAGAACAAGGCCAGGGGCCGACTGTGGAACAGACCATCAATTGCTCATATGCAAGTTCAAGCTGAAACTGAAGAAAATCAGAGCAAGTCTACAAGAGCCAAAATATGACCTTGAGTATATCCCACCTGAATTTACAGAGCATCTCAAGAACAGATTCGACACATTGAACACTAGTGACCGCAGACCAGACAAGTTGTGGAATGACATCAAGTACATCATCCATGAAGAAAGCAAGAGGTCATTGAAAAGACAGGAAAGAAAGAAAAGACCAAGATGGGTGTCAGAGGAGACTCTGAAACTTGCTCTTGAGTGTCGAGCAGCTAAAGCAAAAGGAAGAATTGATGAAGTAAAAGAACTGAACAGAAGATTTCAAAGGGCCTTTCGAGCAGACAAAGTAAAGTATTCCAACGACATGTGCAAAGAGCTGGAGATGGAAAACCAAAAGGGAAGAACACGCTCGGTGTTTCTCAAACTGAAAGAGCTGAAGAAAAAATTCAAGCCTCGAGTTGCAATCGTGAAGGATTCCATGGGGAAAATATTAAACGATGCAGGAAGCATCAAAAGAAGATGGAAGGAATACACAGAGTCATTATACCAAAAAGAATTAGTTGATATTCAACCATTTCAAGAGGTGGCATATGATCAGGAACCGATGGTACTGAAGGAAGAAGTCCAAGCTGGTCTGAAGGCATTGGCAAAAAACAAGGCTCCAGGAATTGATGGAATATTAATTGAGATGTTTCAACAAACAGATGCAGTGCTGGAGGTGCTCACTCGTCTATGCCAAGAAATATGGAAGACAGCTTCCTGGCCAACTGACTGGAAGAGATCCATATTTATGCCTATTCCCAAGAAAGGTGATCAAACTGAATGTGGAAATTATAGAACAATATCATTAATATTACACACAAGCAAAATTTTGCTGAAGATCATTCAAAAACAGCTGCAGCAGTATATCAACAGGGAACTGACAGAAATTCAGGCCGGTTTCAGAAGTGGACATGGAACCAGAGATATCATTGCTGATGTCAGATGGATCCTGGCTGAAAGCAGAGAATACCAGAAGGATGTTTACCTGTGTTTTACTGACTATGCAAAGGCATTTGACTGTGTGGATCATAACAAACTTCAGATAACACTGCGAAGAATGGGAATTCCAGAACACTTAATGGTGCTCATGAGGAACCTTTACATAGAACAAGAGGCAGTTGTTCGAACAGAACAAGAGGATACTGATTGGTTTAAAGTCAAGAAAGGTGTACGTCAGGGTTGTATTCTTTCACCATACCTATTCAATCTGTATGCTGAGCAAATAATACGAGAAGCTGGACTACATGAAGAAGAATGGGGCATCAGGATTGGAGGAAGACTCAGTAACAACCTGCGTTACGCAGATGACACAACTTTGCTTGCTGAAAGTGAAGAGGACTTGAAGCACTTACTAATGAAGATCAAAGACCACAGCCTTCAGTATGGATTACACCTCAACATAAAGAGGACAAAAATCCTCACAACTGGACCAATGAGCAACATCGTGATAAACGGAGAAAAGATTGAAGTTGTCAAGGATTTCATTTTACTTGGATCCACAATCAACAGCCATGGAAGCAGCAGTCAAGAAATCAAAAGACGCATTTCATTGGGCAAATCTGCTGCAAAGGACTTCTTCAAAGTGTTGAAGAGCAAAGATGTCACCCTGAAGACTAAGGTGTGCCTGACCGAAGCCATGGTATTTTCAATCACATAATATGCATGTGAAAACTGGACAATGAATAAGGAAGACCAAAGAAGAGTTCACGCCTTTGAACTGTGGTGTTGGCGAAGAATATTCAATGTACCATGGACTGCCAAAAGAATGAACAAATCTGTCTTCGAAGAAGTGCGGCCAGAATGCTCCTTAGAGACAAGGATGGTGAGACTGCATCTTACATACTTTGGACATGTTGTCAGGAGGGACCAGTCACTGAAGAAGGACATCATGCTTGGCAGAGTACAGGGTCAGCGGAAAAGAGGAAGACCCTCAAGGAGGTGGATTGACACAGTGGCTGCAACAATGAGCTTAAGCATAACAACCATTGTAAGGATGGCGCAGGGCCGGGCAGTGTTTCATTCTGTTGTGCTATGAGTCAGAAATGACTCGGCGGCACCTAACAACAACAACAACAAACCACCTTTAACTCTCAGTTGGGGTAGTAAATGATATATTATTCTGTGTAACAGAGTACAGGTTCTGAATTCTCAAATATATATGTATATATGCACACATATATGTATATATATACATACACACATATTGTTGCTGTTGTTAGTTGCTGTGCAGTTGATTCCAACTCATGACAACCCCATGCATGCAGAGTGGAACAGCTACACAGGGTTTTAATGGCTGGGAACAGATCATCAGGCCTGTCCTCTGGGTGGGTTCTAATCGCCAACCTTTCAGCTGGTAGTTGAGCACTTATCCATTTGAGTCACCCAGAGACTCTAGTTTACACTTAGGGAAATATTAACAACAAGCCTGCTGCTGTGGAGTTGATTCCAACTTATAGTCACCACATGTGCTACAGAGTAGAACTGCTCCATAAGGTTTTCTTGGCTATAATCTTTATAGAAGTAGTTTGCCAGGACTTTTTTCCATGCGGAAACCCTGGTGGTGTAATGATTAAGAGCTAAGGCGCTAACCAGAAGGTCAGCAGTTCAAAACCACCAGGTGCTCCTTGGAACTCTGTGGGGTGGTTCTGCTCTGTCCTATACGGTCCCTATGAGTCAGAATCGACAGCAACGGTTTTTTGTTTTGTTTTGTTTTAGGGGTTCTCCCATGGAGCCCCTGGGTAGGTTCAAACTGCCAGCCATTAGGCTAGCAGCACAAATCGCTTGCACCACCGAAGATCTTCATTCCAACTTCACCCAAGATTCTGTTCATATATATGTATTTTTTCTAATATATATCTGTGTGTGTGTGTGTATGCATATATATATATATATGCAGTCTATTACCCAGTGCCGTCGAATCGATTCCGACTCATAACGACCCTATAGGACAGAGTAGAACTGCCCCATAGAGTTTCCAAAGAGCGCCTGGCAGATTCGAACTGCTGACCCTTTGGTTAGCAGCAGCCATAGCACTTAACCACATATATATATATTCTAGGTTATAAGTACCTTTCTGTCTGAAAATTTGAGATTTTTCTACCTTTAAATTTACAAAATTTTATGTCGAGGTACATGTCTTTTTTTTTTAATCTGCCCTACCAGGAATTAAGTGCAACCTTTAAAAGTTTTATAAAATCCTTTAAAGTTTATAAAATCTATCTTTCTTCCCCCCCAGGAATATTTTTGTTGAATTGTTGTTGAATTTGTATAATCACTACATCTATTCTTTTCTCTTTTTCTGCAAATTCTATAACTGGCATGTTACATCCTGGATTTTTCCTCAGAATCTCTTATCTTTTTCATTTAATCTCCATTTTCGAGATTTTGCTCTGAGCTTTTTTGTTGTTGTTATTGTTTCTTCTATTTAATCTTTAACAATATTAATTCAGGTCTCAACAATGATCATAATTTCTTCAGTGTACCTGTCAAACTGCTCTGTTGGAAATCAAGGTTTCTAGATGATATTTTCATTTCCAGAAAGTCATTTTTGTGTTTTATCTGAATCTTTTTCGGTGACTGTATTACTTTTTTATTCATATTGACATTTTTCTTCTCCAACAGTTATGTTTCATTGGACATCTGAATTTTCAATCTTCTCTTTCTACAATTGTGGGACACCCTTTGATGTGTTAGGGGTTTTCTTTGTCAACTCACTAGAGCTGAGTTCTGCTCTTTGAAACATCCTACCTAGTGTCAGACACAGAAGCAATTAAAGGCAGAGCATTCTCCACTCCTCTGGGCTGACATTATGTAGCAGGTAGCCTGGGCTGACAATACCCAGTCTAGTCAACAGAAGGAAGCCTCCTAGATGACCGTAACCTACAAGCTCAATAAATTTCTTTATTCTCTAATCCAAAACCCAAATTTTGGTATTTCACTGTCCTCCATCTTACTGATAACCACAGAATGAATGATCATAGAGTGAAACTGGTGAACAGGCTTACTTGGAAAGGGAGAGCTCTATCCTACTTCCAGCTTCAGCTACATGATAGGAAGCAGCAGAAGAGGCAACATATTATGATCGTGCCCTCTACTTAATGAAACCAGTCATCACGCTGTACCTGACCAATCAAGTGAATGATACACCTCCTTCAAGAATAATGAGAAGAAAGGCAAGACAATGAAGTCATTCCTGAGACTAGGAGAACAAGCTCCTTTACTCTCTAAAGACCTACATCATATATTAGAAGTAATAATGGGAGTAAAAACATAAAAAAAGCATAGTCATTGTTATCAAAGAGATCAATGACTGCTAGAGAAATCAGGCAAATAATCCAAATATTATAAAATAAATGGATGTGTCATAATGGAAGTTTATTCAAGATGATATGGGGTACAGAGGAGACCATTATAAACTCTACCCGGTAGGTTTCACAAAGGCTTCCAAAAGGGGGTAATGTTATAGTAGAATCTCATATTACATCAAATGATCAGGAGTTGGTCAGATGCAGGAAATTCATCTTCTGCAGAGGAGCAATCTATGAAAAAATAAAGAAAAGAAATAGCGTAAAAATTCCTGGTATAATTAGATACCTGGACCCAAGTTGTACAGTACAGAGAGATTAGGAAGGAAGAGCAACGTGGATTAGAAAGTGAAGGTCATAAAAAATAAAAAGTCTTCTATATCATTTTTGGAGTTTGAGTTCTGTCCTACAGGTGATGGGGTGTCAATGGCAATTTTGCTTTTCCTAATTTATGAGGGAAAATCATCCCAACAGGTTTTAAGAGAGATTGGAAGTCACAAGTCAAAGAGGAAAAAACAATAAAAAGCAGATTAGAGCATATTTTAAATTGGCAAAATTATGATAGTGCTATCCAGTAACACTCCTGGGACTTACTGAAGTAGTAATTAGCTCTAAAGGCCATAAGGCTAAATCAAAGTTTCTAAGTTTCTTACAAGCTTGATTCGAAATAAGCAAAGCAGTATAAAAAATTTAAAGATTGATCAAGGCTGCAAAATTGGCTAACTATTTTCTGCTATCAACAAAGGCTCAACATCAAAATAATAGTAAGAGTTTATAATACATGAGGAAGATGAAAATTGGTGGTAATCAGAGCATCAAAGCATCCAGGGTAAAAAGCCAAAGGAAAATTACTTTGTATGACTGATTTTAATAACAATACATCTTGATTTTTTTATTCAAAATTGAATTTTACAATAACATTTAAAGAATCCTTTTTCCTTGAGATGGTGGTTATGATAATCAAAGGTAATCTTAAAGGCTCGGTAACAGTGTCTGTTAAGTCTGTGATATTCAGAATGAATTTACTCAGCTTTCCTGAAAAAATAATAAAAAGTGTTGAAGACTTTTGGGACATGTATCCTTTTAGGAGTAAAAATAATTTCAATCAATTAGCGTTTGATTTCAGTATTGTTCTCTATGGCTATGCTTTGTTTTTCTTATTTCTACCATGTTTATTGTGTTTATTATGTTAAAAATAAATCATCTTTAGTAAAATTTAATTAGCTGATACTTGTAAAGCTGTCTAAAGAAGAGCTTTGTACAATTGCCAAGCACTTGTTTTATTACTAAGTGTCAATATTTTCTCTGTGTGCTTGTTGCATTATAAAGAACATGAATTTTTAAAAGTGTGGAAGAATCTCTCATTGTATGTGGCTGTATAAAAAGAGTCAGAAGGCTCCAGAAAGTGCCTGTATTGGTTTCTGATAACTGCCACAATAAAATACCATAAATTAGATGGCTTATAAGAACAAAAATTTATTGTCTCAAAGTTCTGGAGGCTAGAAGTACACATCGGGGTATCGGCTGGGTTGATTCCTTCTGAGGGCTCAGAGAGGGTAACTGTTCCATGACTCTTTCCTAGCTTCTGGTGGCTCTGGACAATCTTTGACATTCCTTGGCTTGTAGATACATTTTCACATGGCCATCTCTCCCTGGTCTCCCTGTCTCTGCGTATCTTTTCCTCTTTTATAATGACACCAGTCATAAAATATTAGAATGAATCCTACTCCAATATGACCTCATGTTAACCTAATTGATAACATCTTCAAAGACCTTATTTTCAAATAAGTTCACATTCACAAGTACAGGTGTTAGGACATATCTTTTTGAGGAACACAAATCCATCCATAACACTGTCTGAGGAAACATTCTAAAGGAGTTAATTTCTAGCCTACACGACTATTTGTGTAGCTCAGATACATATTCAGAGTATTTTAAAGCCCAGCAGAAATCATGTTCTAGTCACCTTTCTCAACATTAATTCATAGGTGATGTCAGGTTACAAAGAACAACATTCAGGAAAGAATGTTGTGTGGTGTTGAGAGGTTATGTTGTGTTATTGAGAACTGAGCTAAGCCAATTTGGTCACAGATAACAGAGGCTGCTGGTAAAGCCTGAGGTGGCAGGTGTTTGCTACTCTCTATAACCTAGCTGCCAGGTAATAAAAAAAGCTAGTCACAGACTGTTCTCAAGTTCTGCATGCACACAGACATTTACTAGATTAATATTTATTAGCAAAGCTAGCACAGAATGCATTTTTATAACCTGTTTTCTACATTTGAAGAATTCCAAGCTCTATGTCCTTTAGGTGTTCCAATCACTTAAAGAGATTTTGATGAAAACACGGAAAAATTCCTGAAAAACAGAACCCTCTTAGCATAATGCAATCCAAAGTCCTCCTAAAGCCAATTCGGATATCAACAACACAGGTGCCATCTCTGAAGGAAGTAGGGAAGAAGTAAGAGTGAGGAATCTCTGTCAACCATTTTAGTCAAAATACTTATCTCGAATATCTTGAATTTCACAAATAAGACCCTTTTAAAAACAAATTATGATAATTAATAAGACACTAATTTCACCAATAAAAACTAATATTTTTGTTTACACCTATTGGACATTTAATAATATCAGTAATAGATCATGGTATTAATAACAAAAGGACTTACAGAAGCTGTCTTTGGAATGTGTTTTTTTACTGTATTTTTAGCTGACCATTCCCTAGACTCTAAAGTCCTGAAATCCTGGTAGCTTACCACCCTAAGGGCTAAACTTTAAATGACTTGTACACACATATTATCACATTAAGTATACTGAAGTGGTTTAAAGTAAATTATAGGTCTTGTTCTATAAAAAATGAACAATTAATATTGAAGACTGAAGAAGAATTGACATATTTGAATTATGGTGTTGACAAAAAATATTGAATATACCATGGACTGCCAGAAGAACAAACAAATCCATCTTGGAACAAGTACAGCCAGAATGCTCATTAGAAGGAAGGATGGCGAGATTTCCTCTTATGTACTTTGGACATGTTATCAGGAGGGACCAGTCCCTGGAGGAGGATATCGTGCTTGGTAAAGGGTCAGCGAAAAAGAGAAAGACCCTCTACAAGATGAATTGATACAGTGCCTGCAACAATGGGCTCAAACATAGCAATGATTGTGAGGATGGCACAGTATGGGGCAGTGTTTCATTCTGTTGTACACAGGATCACTATGAGTCAGAACTGACTCGATGGCACCTAACAACAACAACAACAATAGGCCTTGTGGCAGGTGTTCTGGAAAGATAATAGAATTTTGAACTAAACTAAAGTTCATGCTACTTGCTAAGGAATTTGATGTTTCAAAAGTTATTTAAATTCCCGTAGTCTCAATATATTCATCCAAATAGAAGAGAAAGTAGTAATACATATTTCATAAGATTGTAATGAGAATTAATTGAATTTTTGCAAAGTGCTTTATAAATGGTAAAGCATTACTTTTTGGTTTTAAAAAGGTTAAATGATCCTCAAAGGTAGTTGGCAGTATATTTGTAGAGAGGAAAGGAGGATTTTCTTAGTCCTGTTTTATGCTAGGGATTTTACTAGTTGCTTTATTGAGAAGATAGAAAAATATAAGCTCCATAATCTTTAATGTCAAAATAGAAAACCTATAAGCTTCATCTTCTTTGATCCAGTCCTATATAATAAAAAATATTGCAGATACCAGAGACTATAAGTAATCTCATTAGCAAATGTTAATGAAATATTTGGAAATTATAAAAGATTGTGGACTCCAGTACATTGCAGGAAGGAAAATTCTGAGTTATAAAATCATTTACTGTTTATTGATGAAGGTAAAAATTGGAAATGTTTGCAAAGCATTTGACCTAGAGTTATTAAAAATATGAAACATTTTTTATTAGAGTAAGTTTGTGTCAGATCTATACCTGTTCTGGATCTCTTTATCATAACATGTCTTGGTTGTTTTTGAAGAAGTTCCTTTAAAGTACATGGACTTCAAAAGTTTAAAGTTCTATCCTATGGCAAGTAATTATTAACTCTGAAAATATATGCTAGTTGTTTGTCATTGAACAAGTATACTATGATTCACAAATATTCTTTGTCCCTCCCTTGGGGGAGGATTATATTTCGTAACCCACTGATGACAGACTGGGCCAATGAAATATGAATAGATATAACTTGATTCCATGGAGGCTTTAAGAGACAGAGCATACTTCCTCGCTGTTATGAGATTGTCAATGCTTTACACGTTAGATGTTCCAGCAGCATGGACCCCACCAGGGAGACAACATGGAGAATAGCCATAGACCAACCCCTGATGGACACATAGCATTATAAGAAATAGATATTTGCTGTTGCAAGACACTGAGATTTTAGAGTCATTAGTAACTGCTGCCTATTCTGGCCTATCCTTACTCAAACAGTGTTTAACCCAGAATCTGTGATTTCACTTGCCTATAAGAGGTTTAAAATTGCTATCTTATTTTGTTAACCAGAAAGCATCATGATTTTGTTTGACTTTTCCACATCATGCCAGATAGTGATAAAGCTGACTAACTTATAAAACTAAAATAAGGATGTATTTTCTTCAATAGCAGCTCTATCTTGATGAAAATTAAATAGGCAGCTAGCAAGGTAGGTTTTCTAGGCGTCTATACAAAAAAGGAAAAGAAATATATCCCTGGCAATGGAAAAGTACTAATACTGTCCAGAACAATCCCAAGCATATAGTAGTTGCTCAGTAAATATTTGTGAAATGAATGGATAAAATATGATACCAATTAATTAAAATAAGAAGGAAATCTAAATCAGTCCTTTTCCTACAGTACTAGTGAGCTCTTGCTGTAAAAATGCTGCAGAAGAAATAGTCCCCGAAATTTCAGTGGCTTATAAAACCATTACTTTTCTCACCCCTAGGTCGGTGCGTCGACTGGTATGGCTCTACTTCCAACTATAGGTCCAGCTTCGGTCTGCTCTACACGTCTTATTCTGACACAGTGGCTGCACAAAGAATTTTCTCCTCAAGACAAACAACAGAAGCACAAGGGTGTAAGCAAAACCATGAAATTATAGCCTCCATTTTCATCAAATTTGTGCAAATTCCATTAGCCAAAGCAAGATACTTAGCCAAGCTCAAAGTTAGTGAGGAGAGGGTACATTCTTTACCTACTATACTGGAAAGTGTATGACAAAGTATATGGACATAAAGTTCTATTACAGGGAGTGAGTGACGAGCTGGGACAAAAATACTGTCTAACTTAACAAAAATGGAAATTTAAAAGCAATGACAACAACAATAAACAACAGCAACAACAACAACAAAATCTCCTCTGCAGTGCTAGTTATCTCTATTGAGAACTGTATGAGTCATTCAAGTTGATTCGTGCCATTACAAGCCAAGCCATAAACCTTGAAAGTAGTCAACTGAAAATTGCCTAAAATTAATAGTAGTAATCAGGTGAAATTCTGAAATTGAATAATGCATGGCATGGAATCTAATATTAAATTTAAAAATGTATTTGGAATCCCTTTAAATATAGAGTGAACAAGGCTTTGTAGCAGTACACATGTGACTACATTAATGAATGTGTATGCCTGACATTATCTATGAGTGACAGGAAAATATGAACTGGAAGATAATGACAAATAAGCTATAACATTATGGAATGGTTGATGCACATAAAAAGTCTCTCATTTTAAGCATAAAGTAAAAGTTATCCACTTTTTATTAATGGACAATAATAGAAGTTGGCTAAAATGGCAGATGTAGACTAATCATCAGTTCTACTTTCTACCTTAAATCCATTAAAATTATACAAAATTTTTTTTAAAGTAATAAGTATGGCATATCAATGGACAGAAGATAGGGTGTCACCAACAGAACAGAAATTTGAGGATTGTCTGAAACGTGAAAAATAGATACGATATGCTGATCGGGAACAAAAGAAGAGAAAACCACAAAGTCAGAAAAATCATAAAAAGCTGGAATGTAAGCTCAAGCACTTCTAATGATTCCCAACACTCAGGATTGGGTAGTATAAAGAGTCAGAGAGGGCCCTGGAGAAATTAAGCTAAAAATGGCTACATTTGGAACAGCTGGGGTTTTTTGGGGGGTATTTCTATTCCTTTGTTCTGACTGAGCAACAAGCAACAGGGATATTTTTGAGGCTATTAATGTGAACGTGGGATCTAAGAGAGAAACACAGCAAAACTTGAGTCATTCCCAATTTGCAACATAAGAAGAATAAACCAAAAAAAACAGAAAAACCAAATCCACTGCCATCAAGTCGATTCTGACTCATAGCGACCCCATAGGACAGAGTAAAACTGCCCCAAAGGGTTTCCAAGGAGCGCCTGGGGGATTCAACAGCCGACCTTTTGGTTAGCAGCCGTAGCTCTTAACCACCAGGTGAAGGAATGGGGGAAAACAGAGAAAGGTGATTCTTGACAGAAAGGAAATGATCTAATATACTTGAGAACATGAATCTCTAATCAGAATCTAAAGCACTTCTGGCAATTGGTATGGAGTGAGATCCTCAGTCTTTTTGCCTCCCTTGTCCCTTACACACCATGAGGTGAAGCTTGCCTGTTGCATTCTCCACCCAAAGTCAAACCCCACAGCAAGCCCAACCAGAGGAAGAGAGAGCTATTGATGATACAGACCTACATACCCAGAAAGAAATCGCTTCTTATTACCCGTACTAAGATGCCTAGATCTTTATTCCTATATTAGGTTGACAAACCAAGTGTCATTAGATTTCAGAAAAACTGGAAATCTGAAAGCGAATGACCAAGATGAAAAAATTAAGCAGCTGACTTTGGAGAAAAATAAGAAAATTCGGGGAATAAATGGGAATTTTATAAATAATCTAACATCCTCAGGAAAAAACTGAATTGTTATTGCAATGGTAAATATAAAAAGTCTGCGTTGAAATAGGAGTTACTAAAATGAAAAAGTGTAACTTAAGTTAGAAGAAAATCAGAAGGGCTAAATAGAGAAAAAGAACCAATTAATTATCTGGAAAACAAAGTCAAGAAAATCACAAAGAACAAATATAAAAAAGACAAAGAAATTTAAAAAACTAAAAAGATAAGGCTTATAGAGAACAATCTGGGATATGCAGTGTACATCTAAAGGCATTCTAAATCAAGGAATAGAGATCATTGAAGAAAGAAAAAAGTTAAAAAAAAAAAAGGCTTTTTCCCTGAACACTTGAAAAAGATATAAAATCCTGGATTAAAATTGTCTACTGAGTGGCAGGCAACATGAATTTAAACAAATACACACACAAACAAAAACACAAAAAGCAAAACACAAAAACATAGACACGTCCTGATTTGCACAAGCATTCCAAGGATGAAGAAAAACAAATAAATCCTAAAGCCTTACTACAAAGTAATCAAATTAGTCCAAAAGAGAAGAAAAAGATTTGCATCAGATGTCTCAAGAGTGCTTAGGTTCCAGAACGGATGAAATTATATCTTTAATCTTCTGCAGAAGAATTTGAAAATGGTCTTAAAGCTAGAATTCTATACTTAACTAACATTTTGTTCAAGTATAAGAGCACGTTATGATATTTTCAGACATAATTAAAGGATATTCTACAGAAAAATGAAATATAAAATTAAGAAAAATAATGCAAGAAATTTAAAGGAAAATGCTGAGTAAAAAAACTGGTAAAAATCTTGAAGTCTTAATAAATGTTGATCTAACAACCAAGATAAACATTACATGAAAATTGGGGAGGAGCAGATGAAACAGTGACATGCTGGTAAGGGAAACTGTGCTAAGGCTCTCAGATTTTGATTAGAGAGAGAATATAAAGATCAATTGACTCGAGACACTGTTAGAAAAAATATCAATTTCAATAGCAGCTTCAAAATCAAAGGTAGTCACTGGAGGACTAAAATATAATGTATGACTTTAAAAATCTACTCAAGAAGACTTTAAAGAACCTGAATTGAATCATAACTATAGAAAAAGATGAACAGATAGCAAAAGATCTATCTATAAGGTTCACAAAATTTTACAGGCAATCTATAGCAAACTTGTAGGATCAAATAATTTCTGTGTTATGATTGTTACCTCTTCCTTGACTTGTATCTGGCCCTTAAATCACAACCTCTGTGAGAGCAAGACATGAAATGATAAAGGCCTAAAACATGAGTGGGATTGATGCAGAATAAGGGGATTACCAACAGAGTAATGATGTAGAATTACAGAAACTGAGACCAGTAGAATCTGGGGGTGAGGAAAAGGCAGACGTTAAGTGTGATTACTAGGTGAGGTGGTAATTTGCTGAATGCCATTCACTTAGGAAACACAGGAAAGGAATGGGTTCGAGGGAGAGGGAAGACGTTAAATTTTAAGTAAAGTATGGTGGTATGACCTGGAGTCAAGGAGTAGGACACCTGAAGGCCCCAAATCATTAACACCAAATTTCATCTTGTTGTTGTGTGCCTTTGAGTCAATACAGACTCATAGTGACCCTATAAAGCAGAGTAGAACTGTCCTGCAGGGTTTTCTAGGCTGTAAACTTTATGGAAGCAGATCACTAGGTCTTTTTTCTAACCACTAAACTTTCAGTTAGGAGCCAAGCTCTTAACTATTGCACCACCAGGGCCCTTACCAGGGCTATTTCCCAGTCACTCCATTTGTAATGAACAGCCTTCCTGAGTAAGACGTGAAAATGTAGCAGCAAGAGTTTTCATTTTATTCCCACTCTGGAGCCCTGGTTCCCACAGGGAGCACATCAGGAGCTACAGTTCATCAGATACTTGTCGTGGTTTTGACTAACCTTAGATATTTGACTAACTTTAGATTTTGCAAATCATTATCAGAGTCATTCATTACTTGAAAATTTTGTATGAGGACTGGTTAATCAGTCATCTCTGTTCTTGGAAAAGTGCACAGTATTCCCAGAACCATCTAGGTTACCCTTAATTGTCTTTATTCACCCTTCTCTACCTACACAGAGTGTGAGGAAAGTATAGCTTATACTTTATAGACAAACACTACAAAGGAATATATTTCTATACTTCATAGGCTATTTTATTCAAAATAGGAGGCAGAACTCTAATATGTGCCAACAATATTAGCTTTACCAGAGTATATAAAAGGATGGAAAGTTTCTCAGTTAATTCTACAAAATTAGCACAAATCCTAATAACAAAACTGGGCAAGGAATAGTGTATTACAATCAAAAAGGATTTCTTTCCAAGAAATACAAATTTGGCATTAGGAAAATTATGTATATATATTAATTTGTGAATTAAAGAAGAAAAATCATTTGATCGCCTTGATAGATGAAGGTGAAAAGATGATAGATAAAAAAAACATTTGATTTTTTTTATTAAAAAGCTAGCAAGGTATAAATAGAAGGACACTGATAACATCTGTACACCAGAACTTTGCAACAAAACATGCACTTTAAGGATAAGTAGTTTTTAAAAATTATATTGAACTCAGGAAGAAATTATAGGTGCTGACTGCTACAGATTGAATTATGTACCCCCAAAATGTGTGTCAACTTGGCTAGGCCATGATTCCCACCATTTTGTGATCTAATGGGATTTTCCCTATGCATTGTAAATTCTAACCTCTATGATGTTACAAGGTAGGATTAGAGGCAGTTATGTTAATGAGGCAGGGCTCAAGCAACAGGATTAGGTTGTATATTGAATCAATCCCTTCTGAGATATAAAAGAGAGAATTGAGCAGAGTGGAGAGGTGCCTTACTACTACCAAGCAAAAAGAGCCCAGAATGGAGTGTGTCCTTTAGACCTGGGGTCCCTGCACTGAAAAGTTCCTAGGCTAGGGGAAGTTTGATGACAAGGACCTTCCCCCAGAGCCGACAGAGACAGAAAGCCTTCCCCTGGTGCTGGCACCCTAAATTCGGATTTCTAGCCTCCTAGACTGTGAGAGGAAACCCTGGTGGTGTAGTGGTTAAATGCTAAGGCTGTTACCAAAGGCTCGGCAGTTTGAATCCACCAGGTGCTCCTTGGAAACTCTATGGGATGGTTCTAGGGTGACAGCAATGGGTTTGGTTTGGTTTTTGGTTTAGACAGTGAGAGAATAAATTTATCTTTTTTAAAGCCATCCACTTGTGGTATTTGTGTTATAGCAGCATTAGATAACTAAGATACTGACTATTATTGTCACTAATAAATATCTTACTGAAGATTCCAGCTAAAGCAGTAAAAAAAAAAAAAAAATAAGGCAAGGAAAATAAAGAAAAATAACACATATTTGAAAAAGAAAAAGCTTTCAGAATTTACATATGATATGATGCACTAGTAAAAAAAATCCAGGATAATTGATTTGACAATTTCTTAGAATTAATTACTGTGTTTAGTATCATTGTAAATATGAAAGTTCAATATACAAAAATCAGTATTTTAACTTTGCAACAGAAATGAACAATGAGAAAAAGTAAAGAAAAATCTCTTGCTAGAATTAGCAACAAAAATGTAAAATAATTAGGAATATACCTAATAGAATCACTAACTGTATGAACAAAGAGATAGATCTTTGCTAAGGACATAAAAGAAGACAAATAGACTTACCCTGAATGAAAGATTTAAGTATTACAGACATATAGGTGGTTCCCAAGTTAATCTATATATTCAATACTGCCTAAAACATAGTACTAACTGAACTCTTTGGCCAATTCTGACAAGCTAATTCTGCAATTCAAAATTAAAAGAAAAATGCATAATGATAGTCAAGAAGTTTTGGAAAAGAGGAAGACATAGGAGGGTGCTTACCCTTCCAAATATCAAGCAAATTCATATTTACATAGCAATTTAGTGTATAGCATTTCGTTGCAATCTAAAATGTCATCTGTGTGTGTCTATGTGTGTGTGAATCGTACACCAAACTATAAAAAGTATTTATTATAAAGAGAACTGAGGAACACTGGGTGTAAGGGAGGTAAGGAGAAACTCCTATTTTGCTCTTTATATTTCTAAAGTATTTGGATTTTTTTTAAACGGTAAGAATCAATTAATATGTTTCTTAGGTGATTTAAATAAATATTTAATGAAATAAGTTTCTCCCCATTTCCACTAAAGAAGTGTAAACTAATGTCTAAATATTAGGTTTAAAAGGGAAACCAAATTATTAGCATGCTGGGGATACGAACATGTATTGATGTGGCCATGACTGGCTGTCCTATTTACCTTGGAGAAAGTGAAGTTGAAGTAGGCTGACTGCATGTTATAAATCTGAGAAGATTATTGGTATATGTAGAGCCATTTTTTTCCTTACTTATTACTTTCTCTTATTTTTCCGAGTCAAATGACACAGGTGTGAGTAGGGCAAAGGTAAGCAGAGATTGTACACCGGCACACCCTCAAAACCTGCTTTATGAACTATGCTTCCTAAAACCATCGTTTATAGTCGGTGTTTCCCACACGTCCATTCTTGCCCTGTTTCTCTTCCTTGGCTGCAGAGTCTCAGAGGGTGAACTCATCTACCTTTAAGCCATCTCTTACCATTCATGGGGACTCACAGATTATATTCTCTGCCTGCAAGTCCACTGGTCTCAACTTCTATGATTCTCTCTCTTTGATCTCTCTGTAACCTCTTTTAAAAAAACCTCTTTAGTCAGTGTTAATCCTGTAGTCACTCTTGCTTTAGGTCTTCCTTGTTTCATTTCTTACTGTCATAGAGGTTATTAACTTAAGGACCAGCAGGCAGCTATAAGAAAATTAGGAGTGGTGAGGCCTGTAAGGAGCTGGGGAATTTCTCTTGGCCCTTTAAAAAGGTCACATTCAGTGTTTTGTCTGCTGTTGGCTGTTTTGTTTTCCATCATGGTGGCTAAAAAAATCTCTGGTCAAATTCTCCTTGACTTACAATCACTGTGTGTGTGGTCTCTGAGACTTTATTCTTGTCCCTTCAGTGAATTTTCTAATTTATAGCTGGAATTATCTGTTTAAAATGTAAATCTAATGATATCATCCCTCTTCTCAAAAGTCTTCCAATGATTTCACTCGCAGATAAAGTCAAAACACCTTAACCTGGCACTCAATGAATTTAGTTATCTGGTATCTGATTGTCTTCAGTCATATTCCTTACCACTCCCATACCAAACACTGTGAATCTTAAATTTGTCTGCTCTTTGAATACACTAGGCTTTATATGGCTTTTCTAACTTTTATTGATTTTTTTAGAAGCTGTGCTTGATTTCTCCATTTTAAGACCCTTCTTCATTGTTTCCTCAATGCTATGGACCCACCCTCTTCAAAGCAATTATCAAAAGGAACAATAAACTGTACTGATCTCTTACTATAGTTGCTCTCAATAACCACACACATACTTTTTCCTGCGTCACGTTAAACTCACCACATTCCCTCTTCAATCCCCAATCCCGCTCCCCTTCTTGGAGATCCTGTCTACTGGATGGCATACTTATCCATATACCTGGTCAAGCCAGTGACTTGAAAGTCATTCTAGAAACTTCCTCACCCTTAGCTCTGATATCTAATCAATCATCAAACCCTGTAGGTTATATAATGTGATAGCTTCCACACTAGTCTAATCTTGCCAACTCTAATTGATTTTCCTAAACAGCAGCCAGAAATAATATGACCATTTCTCATCCCCTCAGTGGCTTCCCATGGTGCAAATCCCTTTCCATTGCCCAAACAAGTCTTACAAGATTCTACTTTGGCCAAATACTCTACCCTCACCTCTCACCACTGCTGCCCTTACACTCTAGATTCTATCAGATTATATTTCATTCCATTCCTCCAACCCATCTTGATCATTCTCACTTCTAAGTCTTCAGCAAGCCATATCCTCTGTCTGAAACAGTCTCCACAAAGCCCTCTGAATATGGTTTTCTACCACTCATTCCACCACCTGTCAGTTTGTTGTACTGTGGTAGCTTATGTGTTATTGTGATGCTAGAAGCTAAGACACTGGTATTTCAAATACCAGTAGGGTCACCCATGATGGGCAGGCTTCAGTAGAGATTTCAGCAGAGCTTTCAGACTAAAACAGACTAGGAAGAAAGGCCTGGTAATTCACTTCCAAAAATTAGCACATGAAAACCCTATGGATCACAACAGAATATTGTTCAATATAGAGCTGGAAGATGAGCCTCCTAAACTGGAAGGCACTCAAAATACACAGTGGCCACAATGATGCACTTGAGCATACCAACCACTGTAAAGATGATGCAGAGCTGGGCAACTTTTTATTCTGTTGGACTTGACAGGAACAAACAGCAACCATTTATTATTTAGGTTTCACTATAGGTATGATCTTCCCCAGGAAGCCTTCCCTGCTGTACATTCCCCTGCTCACACACATGTTCCAACTAAACTGGTAGTATCTCCTGGAGTTCACACCACACAGCACTTGATCTCTTTGTATTGCACATGCCTGTTTGTTTGTCTTGCTCTTTTACATCACACTGTGATGTCTATAAGAGCAGGAATTAGATGCGTCTTGGTCACCATTATATCCCCAGTGCTTGTCTCAGTGTCTGCTGTACGTGGTAGGAACTGTAGTATCTATGTGTGATTAAACGAATGAATGAACAAGCAAATGAAGTGGAACGTTAAGCCTATTTTGAAACTATAACTGGGTCAAAGCAGGGGGTGTATAAATCCCTTCTACTCTATTGTAGCCTCTGTGGTGACCCTAGAAGAATCTCCATCTTCCTGAGTTTTCATAGCTGTCTGCTGTTAGCCTGTTCGAAGTTCAGCAGTTCTGTGAAGTTCTGTGGTGTGAAGTACAGCAACTCTCCTCACCAGTAAGAGACGTTTTCACGCTTTGTTTATGAGACTAGAAGTGCTGATTCTTTCACTGCAAGTTTCTTCTTCAACTGATTGATTTTATTTTTCATAAACTTAGAATTACTTTTCTAAAACTCTATTTATTTGATTTCTTCTTTTCAGCCCTCTGTTGTTTAGAATGCCACTGTTTTTTTTTGTTACTGTTCCAGTTGGTAAAACCAGCCAGCTGTGCTGAGTCAGTCTTCTTATTGTGTTTAGATACTCAAACTTTTCTGATTTTAAAAAAAAAAAACAAACAAAAAATATTCATTTCCAGACATCAGTGATTTGAAGCACGTGGAACACCACTACCTCTGTAATCTCAGTTCCTTGAAGAAAATCCTGGAAAATCTGTTTCCTGTGTCAATTACCAGCTTCCAATGAGAGCAATGTTTGGATTTCAGTGGTGCAAATCATGTCCCCAGATTGTGGCATCATCCACTCTTTGATAATAACTAAAAGAACAGTTTATCACAATGGATAAAGCATATGGGCTTTGCAGTCAAACGGAAATGAATTAAGTCGGCTTTGTGGCTCTGCGAATTCCTAGCTGTATGTATGAACTTCGGCATTTTAATAAACTCTCTAAGACTCACTTCCTTATCCATTTCTTTCAAAGGTTTACAATAGTATCTACAATAGAGGTGTTTTAGTGTTAATTGAGTAATGCATATAAAGTGCCTGGTACATAATGTAAGTATGTTGGTATATAGTTTTAAGTATGTGAGCTACAGTGACTGTGATCAAGCCACATCTGCAGCAAAGTTTATAGCAACAATATTCTGTTATAATCTGAACATGAATGATGCACGTAAATCTTGGTAATCTTTGTAAATAGTTCTCTGATGAAAGCATACACTGGGAGTTATTTTTACAGATTAGGGACACACGATCTGAAGTTTTCCCGTCTTCGCTTAGGGTGGTTTGAAGAGACAAAAACTTGAAATTTCAAAGGCACCTGCTTCCAAACATGTTTCAACTCTTGGCTTTCATTGTTTTTGAAGATGAGCTGATGTCAGGTGATGTGAATTATTGTAAATTTTCCTGAACTTCAATCCTGGGATCCAAAATGACATATTCTATCAGTGCGGTCCTTCCTCCAAAGGGATTTGCTTGAATCTTGAATCTTAGCGTGGATAGCATGCTCCTCAGCCTGAGCTCAGTATTTGAAATGCTTGAAGATTTTCTAGAGTTGGCACTTCTCACCTGCTGACTTAGATGGGAAACACTGGCTACTTAAGTATTGTGGTCACGGTTGCTACTTAGAAGAGATGCTTCTTTAATTTTGAAACATTTAATGATTTTACTGACTAGTTTCCTTATTTGTTGATTAAAAGCAACAAATTTTACTCAGAGAGTTGCTGCCTGAAGGGAGGTGATGTACTTATCTACAGCCGTCTGACAACCCATCCAAAATTGGTGCCTGTAGCAGACACACTTTTAGGTGACCTCCAATGAGTCATACTCAGTCTGCCAGTCCCTAAAGTCCATGCTTTTCTTTTGTTTTCTTAATTACCTGTTTGCACCACAGTCACTGCTAGAAACTGAGGAACCTTTAAAGTGTGAAAGTGGGAGCATAACATTGAACAGCCACTCGCGGAAGGTAGTGTGGTCTGTCTTTTGTGGCTGTGGTAGAATTCAACCCCAGAAGGTACTAGACTCTTACAAAATATAGCACCATTGCTTATTTTAATCATTTTTTATGGCTGCCTTCATTTTCTGTAACATTAGAAGTTTCTTTAAAAATTTTTAATTTTTAATTATCCTAAGCCAAGTTCCTAATCTCCCAAGAAAAATACGAAGTGAGGAAAAAAATATCATCTAATAAAAACCATTGCACGTTTTATTGGGAACCCTGGTGGCACAGGGTTAAGAGCTCAGCTGCCAACCAAAAGGCTGGCAGTTCAAATCCACCATCTGCTCTTTGAAAACCGTGTGGGGCAATTCTACTCTGTCCTATAGTATCGCTATGAGTCTGAATCGACTCAATGGTGATGGGTTACGGGTTTTACTTTTTTATTGAGCATTCACTCTATGCCTGCCAAAAATTCTATATCTAAGAAATTTATATCTAATAATTTCTATATCTAAGGACTAGTATCACTTATTGTTTTAGTCAGGGTGGCATGGGAAGAGGAATTCGTCCTAAAAATTGAAACAAACAGCAAGATAGTTGTATTATGACAAAAGGATTGTGTCATGAAATCAATGTGCCCAGGTAGTTAATATATCTGAATACCCCATCAGTGAACAAAGCAGGAGAAAGAAACATGGATTGATATTTACCAAATCTCATTCGAGAGCTCTCAAAAAATGTTGCTTTCTGGTCCACATTCTCAGAGTTTCTGATGAAGTAGATGTAGCAGTCATGATTCCAGCAGAGGTCAAAAGAAGTGACTGAAAAAAGTTTATGAGGGTATTATTTTTACAAAATAAATTAATTAAAAAAAATCCACTATAAATAAAATATCACACTTTTAAATAACAAGTGTCATGTACAGTCATTGTGGGATCTGAGGCAAAAAGAAAATCAAACATATCAGTAATACTGATGCTGCATTTATTTTTTTGTGTTTTGTCCATCAGGTATTTTTGTATTAATTTTGATTTTTTTAAATAGTTCATTAAAATATCATTTACCTGGATTACTGAGTTTTCTGAAACACCTCCTTTCCTTGAAACTTGTACTCGAGGCATGCGTCTGACTTGCCCCATAGGAGTTCGGGCGTGGACACGTAGAGTACATGACATCACCAGACAGACAAGTCATATCTTAATTGCCTGAGCTCCACAGTCCACTGGCTGGGTTCCCGTCACAGCTCCACTACTTGTCAACCAGTGGTGTCGTTGTTGGCAGTTGCCGTAGAGTCTGTCCCGACTCATGGAGACCCCAGGTGTGCATAGTAGAACTGCTCCGTAGGGTTTTCAAGGCTGTAACTTTTCAGAAGCAGGACGTCAGGTCTGTCTTTGGAGGTGTGTCTGGGTGGGTTTGGACAGCCCACTTTTCTGTTAGTAGTTGAACGCTTAACCCTTTGTGCCACCAAGGAACTCCTTATCAAACCTATGACCTTGGATGGTCGACTTCACCTGTCTAAGTATTTATATAATAGACTTTTTGTGAGAATTAAATGAGATAATTTTTACGAAACAGTATTCTTATGTCTGCCACTCTTATTTGACTAATTGAGAAAGGGCAAGCCTTCATTTTATGATTTTATAGACTAAAAATGTTTGTTCGGAATTACAGACAGGACCAGTGGCTTAAAAAAAAATCTCAGTTCCTGCCAGGCCTCCTAAGGAGCCTAATTCTAAATCATTACTACTCAACACCACTTCTGCAATGATGGAAATGTTTATAATCTGTGCTGTCCAATATGGCAGCCACTAGCCACTTGTGGTTACTGAGTCTTTGACTTGTGGGCAGTGCAATAAAGGAAATAAATTTTTAATTTTATTTAATTTTAATTGATTTAAATTTTAAATGTAATTAGCCACATGTGGCTACTAGCTACCTCATTGGACCATGTATGTGCAGATCACTGAGAATATGAATTTACTTCTACCATGAGAAAAAGAAAACAAATGTGAAAGTATTTAACAAAAAACTCGTCTCAAAGTAGGTATCCAGTGAAGGCTGTGTCCTCCCCACCCCCAAAGCCGGTCCTTTTTTAAACCACTTCAGCTTTTGTTCATTTCCTTACACAGATCACCTCCAAAGCTTGTGGTCTTTAAGGAGTCCTCAAAGTGAGGGTCATGTGCCCAAGAGAGTAGAAGACGATTCACTAGGGGACAGGAAGAAAATATAGTTACAGTACCTTATATTTATTTTTAATATAAAAAGGAAACATTAAATTTTGTAATATTCAATAATGGAACACTGGTGGCACAGCAGTTAAGTGCTCAATCCTGACCGAAAGGTTGGTGGTTCAAACCTACCCAGAGGCTCTGCAGGAGAAAGACTTGGCAGTGATCTGCTCTTGTAAAGATTTCAGCCTAGAAAACCCTACAGAACAGTTCTACTCTGTCACATGGGGTCTCTATGCATCGAAAATTGACTCTACAGCACACAACAACAACAATATTTAATAAATGGGCTTCCCTGGTGTCCTCATTCGGCCCTTAAATGAGAAAATCATCCATGCCAGCAATAATAGCTTCTTAAGACAGAAAGGCTTATAGTTGTGTAATATATAATACGTTGTGTGACATATTACATTTGGCATTTTACAGGATTTTCTGTTTCAGTGTCCTAGGGCTGCCATAACAAAATGCTATAAAAACTGGGCAGCTTATAAGTACAGGAATTTATTGTTTCATAGCTCTGGAGGCTGGAAGTTCCAAACGACATGTTGACCAGGGCCATGCTCCCTGTGAAATCTCTATAGGGAAGACATTTTCTTGGCTTCCCAGCTTCTGGTAGCCTCAGGCACTCCTTAGCTTGTAGGTGCATTTTTACTTTTAATACAAATAACCATCTGATATTGTTATGAGTAGAATTATGTCCTCTGAAAAGATAAGTTAAAATTCTAACTTCTGACACCTATGAACATCACCTTGTTTGGATATAGGATCTTTATAGATATTAGTTAACATGAGGGTGGATCCTAATACAATCTGAGTAGTGTCTTTTTTTTTTCTTTAACTGAGGGAACTGTGTTATATATATATATACACACACACATACATACATACAGTGTGTTTTTTTGTCTCTTTGTGTCTCTTCTCTTTTAGAAGACACCCCTCAGCCGTACTTCTAATACCCAAAAGATGGAGACAACCTAAATGCCACCCATCAAGAGGTGAATTTGTAAATATACTTTTGTACATACAGACAATGGAGCATTACTCCATCATAAAGAGAAATCACATCCTGATACATGCTACAACATGGACGAGCCTTGGTCATTATGCCGAGTGAAATAAGTCAGTCACAAAAGAACAAATATTTTATGATCCCACGTATATGAAATATCTAGAAGAGGCAAATGTATAGAGAATGAATTTTATGAGTGGCATGCCTGGGGGTCACTAAGCTTCTGTTAAAGCAGATGGAAAATTTGGAAGCTGATACTAGCGACAGTTGCACAAATGATAAATATACCATATTTTTACACAAATAATGCGTGCCTTCACGTTTGTTTGCCAGCTGTGCCCTCCCCCTTAAGATACTTTCATAAGCGTCACTATGTCAATTTATTTTCACGATGCTATAAAAAAAAAAAAATTAGCATTGCGTGCTTATAAAAATACCTTGGCGGGGGCGAGGCTTAGTTGACAAACAAATGTAGAAGGCACCTATTATTTCTATAAAAATACAATAATGCCACTGAATTGTACATGTAAAAAATGTTAAAATGACAAATGATTATATATTTTTTTAAAAAAAGACACTGGGTTCAAGTAGTATTAGGACCCACTCTCATGGTAACTATTATCTACAAAGATCCTATTTCCAAACAAGGTAATTTTCATAGGTATCAGAGGTTAGGATTTTAACATATCTTTTTGGAAGACACAAATTTATCTATATTAGATGGTTATTTGTTATACAGTGCTATGTAATACAAAGGGAAAGTGTCTGAAAAAAACCTTTGTCACTGGGGAGGGATGAATAGGTGGAGAAAGGGGCATTTTTAGGTCAGTGAAACTATTCTGTGTGATTCTGCAATGGTGGGCACATGACATTATGCATTTTCCAAAACCCGTTGGATTTTATAACACCAAAACTGAACTCTAACAAAAACTATGGACTTCAGTCATTAACAATGTGGCAATATCAGTTCGCTAATGATAACAAATGTGCCACTGAATGCAAGATACTAATAATAGGGAAAACGATGTGCAAGGATTCTTTGCACTTTCTGCCCATATTTTCTGTAAACCCAAAACTGCTATAGAGAACAAAATCTATAAAAAAAATTTTTTTTAAACAATCTTTCTCATTCACAGAAGTTCGCTTGGCTATCTCTTGGTAAAATACCAAAGAATTGTTCAGCTTAAAGATATATAATGTATTATTATTATTATTATTTTTACAAAGGACAAGTCCAAAATTGCTGATCTTTTCTGTAATGACAAGGGAATGTCAGGTAACTGCTACTTATCAGATCTTAAAATAAATAAACTCTTTTAATCCATCCCTTCAAGGTAGAAGCAATGTTCCAACAATAAGTGAGAAAATAATTGCTTTGCAAAAGAAACCCTTGCTGTGGAGGGAACATTTGGAGAATAGATGCTTAGAATTGCTTTCATCCTTAGGTGGTGTTGCCACCCAAAATGCTGTGTATTACTCACAAAAAGCACTCATATAAAAAAAAAGAGTTTAAAACATATAAGTTTTTAACATTTCTAAAAGTCTCTCAAGTGACATTTCAGGGGATTTTGAATTCATTTTTTAAAAATTTAGAAGTGAAGCATTTTGCAGTTGGGGTGAAAAATCAAGCAATTAAATTAGAGAAGAAGAAAATTTACTAGATGAATTTTGCTAACTAAAGTTAACAAAAACTTTAGATAAATTTTAACAAAAACTTTGCATCATTGGTGATTAAAGTTAAAAAAAGTTTAGTGAACTGCATTTTTAAACAGTCAATGATACTTTTCTGCCATTTAGATTTATGAATTGTTTTCAGCTACGACAGTCATAAAAATAAGGAATTAAAAAAAATAAGAATTAGACCTTTACATTTCTGTATTAAAAACCAAAAACAGCTGCCCTTAGAGTCAAATTTGACTCACAGCGACCCCATGTGTGTGAGAGCAGGACTGTGTGCCACAGGGTTTTAAATGGCTGATTTTTCAGAAGTAGATCACCAGGCATTTTTTTCATGACACCACTGGGTGGATCAAACTGCTAACCTTGTTTGCTTTTTAGCACAAACCATTCGTACATCCAGGAAACTAAGGTTAATATTAACCCCCTAATTTTAGCATTATTATTGTTGCTGTTAGGTCCTGTCGAGTCTTTTCTGACTCACAGTGAACTCATGTGATAGAGCAGAACCGTATCATAGGGTTTTCTAGGCTGGAGCCCTGGTGGTGCTGTGGTTAAGTACTCAGCTGCTAACCGAACAGTCAGCAATTTGAACCCACCAGTCACTCCACAGGAGAAAGATGTGGCAGTCAGCTTCTGTAAAGATTACAGCCTTGGAACCCTATGGGTCAGTTCTACCCTACCCCATAGGGTCTCTATGAGTTGGAATCTACTCAATAGCAGCAAAGGGTTGGGTTTTTGGCTTTTGAATATTTACAGGAGCAGATCACCAGGTCTGTGTCCCTTGCAACCTCTGAGTGGGTTCATACCACTAACTGTTTGGTTAGCAGCCAATCATTTAACCATTGGGTCACCAGGGCTCCTAAGGTAGGCAATATAGTATTGTAAGGATGCCTCCGGACCGGGCAGTGTTTCGTTCTGTTGTGCATAGGGTCACTATGAGTCGGAACCGACTCGAGGGCACCTAACAACAACAACAATGATATATAAATAAACTAACTGAGAGTTAGAGCAGCTAAGCAACTTTCTCAAGTTGACAAACTAGTAAGTGACAAACTTGTGGCTTAAATACATGCCTTTCTGGCTCTGAATAATAATAATACTCAAAAAATATTACAGTAAAATAATGACAAAGACTTACTGAGTTTTTTAATGTTCCAAGGTCCTAAGTACTTTACATCATATCATCCAATTCTTAAAACAATTATGTAGAATAGGCACTATTGTAATAATCCTTCATAGAGTTTAGTAACCAGAGTTTAAAATAGAGTTTCAGTAACTCGCCCAAGCTGGTAATTCATGGAGCCAGTGTCCAAGTCCCAGCGCCCATGCTCTGAAGTACACCGTGCTGCCTCTGAAGGCCGTGTACTTTCCAGTATGCCACTCTGCTTCTTACACATTGATTGACATTCACAACAATAATATCATTGTCCATCTCCTCATCCTAATACCAATCCTAGGCTTATAAATTGTTTAATGGATTCTTCAAAGTGCTAAAATTAATGGGGATCACAACGCTAAAGGCTGAAGCCAGAGGATGATTTTGAAAATTGAAATTAAAAAAAAGTATATTTATATACATAAATCAAGATCTGGACTCTTTTAGATATTTTAAGCACAAATGTTCTGTTTATTTGTTCAATTTTGCTGCAGAATTGTCTCACTTCTCCACTTCACGGAGCATGCGTGCTGGTATAGAGACAATGTGAAGCTAAGTTATTTTCAGAATTAGACAGTAACAGAGCCTAAGATATTAACTGTAAAGTATGTAGCAAATTGGCCAGGCTTTATTTAAATAAGTTGTTTCTTTTTTAATTGATGCTTGTGAATTTTATGTCTTAGGTTTTCTATCTACCCTGTGGATTCCTGTCACGCAAGTTGGTTGCAAACATTTCAGTGAATTGACGAATTGTAATGTTGTAGGTTATCTGTTGCTAAGTGTCCTAAGAGTCCACACTATGTAGCCGTTACTAGCTACTGACTGAAAGGCCTTCAAAGGAAATGGAATGTAAGATGTACTATCAGGCAGATATACACCCTGCTTACCATGATGAAAATCTCTGGCATCACTAGGGGGATGAAGAGGGTACAGACTGCACTAGGTGACACCGTCAGAGGGGATGACACTAAAATGACTGTCCATAAAAGTATTCCTCTAGTTAATTATAATAACAAAAACATTTTTTGTGAGCCCATCTTACCTGTATCAGTATACCTACAGGGCCAAAACTCTATGCTGATTTACTTTTTGAACCTACTCATGTGCTGTTGTTATTACTCTATTACAGTGATGCACTGAATCATGTGGTTTGTCTGCAAGCACCAAGCATGCGCTATTGTTTTCGTTGCTGCCAGTGTTTTTATAGTTGCTGATTTTGTCAATTTTTTTTGTGTTTTAACTACCATATTGTTGTAATTATTATTAGTGAACCTATATCAATAACTTTTAAGTAGTCATTAAAGGACAAGAAGCAGTGATATATGGTACTTATGATTTACAAATAACAGTACGAAAAACATTAAGGATTCTGTGTAGTCTGATATGGGAGGAGGTCCATGGGGCAAGGGGTGACACCATGAGTTACTGCACTAGGTGACACCAACCCTAGTGACATCACTGATGAAAATCCCTCTGTTAGATGCTGAGAAATTCTAAATTCATACTGGTTTGTACTTCCCTTCACACCACAATCTGTAGGATACTCACTGTGCCTTTGTAGTTTCATTTCTGTTGAAAGAAAATTTAGTCTCAATTCACTGATTATGATGTTATGTTGTATTAAGTTCCCTGTTATGCTAAACCAGCTGGACATACTTGCCTAACTCTGGAAGGCAGTAGATAAATCCATTAGCTGTCTGGTTCATTTCTAACTTGCCATCTGTGAATTGGCCCCATTTGCTGATGTTGCTGTATGTGAGATTAATAAGCAAAGTTAAAAGAGTGTTTACAATGGCAGTGGAAAGGGGGTCTCACAGAAGGGAGACTGAGAAGGCATTTGGAAATACAATTATTATTTATTAGACCCTCCAAACTCTGGTTCCCTTGAGAAATAACTCGGGGCTGTAGATAAAAGAATTACAGAAGAAGGATTTTCAACTCCATTCGATTAAATTCAACAAATATTGATTCACCACCCCCACTAGGAGTAAATTCAAATATTCAAATACAATATTTTCCTGCAGTTATAGTATATTGTTGGACACAGCCACAGATTGAATAACCCTTGACGCGACCTTTCAAACAAATCTCTGGAGAGAATCAAGCAAGAAAGGCAATTCCAGGACATTGTTTCATTTTTCAGATTCCCTTTCTGACACTCTCTCTGTCACATATCTAGCTATCAATCTATAATCTCAATGAAAAAGGCCAATCAAATGTAGATCATGTAACTAAATATTCAAGTGCATTGATTTTTTTTTTTATAGGCAAAATAACTCTTGATTAGAAGTATACCACTGGACCAAAGTGAAAATATCAACTGTAATTATATATTAAAACATTTGATGTACTTTACGAATAATACTTCTCATTGATATTCTGATTTGTTGCCAGTACAGCCCTATGTGAATTCATTAGACTGTAGAAATCATTATCTGAACCTTTGGGAGGTAAATATAAGGTAAGTTTAAAACATGAGTTCTGGAGTGACACTAAACCGGTTGCTGTTGAGTCAATCTAACTCATGATGACTCCGTGTGTATCAAAGCAGAATTATGCTCCATGGAGTTCTTGGTGGCCAATTTACTGGAAGAAAATCAGCAGGCTTTTCCTCTGGGGCTTCTCTGAGTAGACTTGAACTGTCAACCGTTCAGTTAACAGCCAAGCACATTAATCATTTGCCAACACCCCACACTGTTGTTAGCTGCCATCTAGTTGACCGCCAACTCATGGCGACCCTATGCACAACTAGATCGGACTACTGTGATCCATAATCTTTAACAAGCTAGCTCATGCTTAGTATTTAGTAAACTGTGCAGTAGTTACTCTATGAATATTATCTATTATTCTCATTTAGCTCTGTTGGACCTTAAATATTCTTCCCCTGTTTGCCCCACTGTCAGTAACCTCCTCCTTTATCCTAAAGCATGCATCCTGGAAGTGTCAGGAAGGTCAAAATGGTACTTGTTTAAAGTAGAACGATGCATGTATTCTACTATCCGTATCTATGATATCGTGTAAACTTTGTCTCTCAGAATGTAAGTATTTGAGAGTTGTCATTATGTTTTATTATTTTACACCCCACAGTATATTGTAAATTCCTTGAAATACAGAGACTGATTTTTTTGAACACTACTTCTCCACAGGACTGAGTGGAGTATACAGCTCTTGTTTTTTGCCTACTCAGTATTCATTCGACTGTTTTCCAATAACAGTTCCTCAATTTTGTTAAAAAAAGAAAAAAAAATTATTTCTCTTCCCCCTTTTTAAAAAAATTTTATTGTGCTTTACGTGAAAGTTTACAAATCAACTCAGTCTCTCACATAAAAACTTATATACACCTTGCTACATACTCCCAATTGTTGCCCCCTAATGAGACAGGCTGCTCCCTCCCTCCACTCTCTTTACCTGTCCATTTTGCCAACTTCTAACCCACTGTACCCTCTCATCTCCCTTCAGGGAGGAGATGCCAACATAGTCTCAAGTGTCCACCTGATCCAAAAGGCTCATTCCTCACCAGCATTCCTCTCTAACACATTGTCCAGTCCAAACCCTGCCTGAAGAGTTGGCTTTAGACATGGTTCCTGTTCTGGGCCAACAGAAGGTCTGGGGGCCATGACCACCGGGGTCCTTCTAGTCTCATTCAGGCCATTAAGTCTGTTCTTTTTATGAGAATTTGGGGTCTGCATCCCACTGCTCTCCTGCTCCCTCAGGGGTTCTCTGTTGTGTTCCCTGTCAGGGCAGTCATCGGTTGTAGCCGGGCACCATCTAGTTCTTCTGGTCTCAGGCTGATGTAGTCTCTGGTTTATGGGGCCCTTTCTGTCTCTTGGGCTTGTAATTACCTTGTGTCCCTGGTGCACTTCCTTCTCCTTTGACCCAGGTGGGTTGAGAACTATTGATGCATCTTAGATGGCTGCTTGTTAGCGTTGAAGACCCCAGATGCTGCCCTCCAAAGTGGGATGCAGAATGTTTTCTTAGTAGGTTTTATTATGCCAATTGACTTAGATGTCCCCTGAAACCATGGTCCCCAAACCCCTGCCCCTGCTACACTGGCCCTCGAAGCATTCAGTTTATTCAGGAAACTTCTTTGCTTTTGGTTTAGTCCTAAAGTAGTTTTTATCTACTGTCTAATTAGTGAATACTCCTCTCCCACCTTCCCTCCCCCCCTTCTCGTAACAATTAAAGAATATTTTTTTCTCTGTTTAAACTGTTTCTTGAGTCCTTATAATAGTGATCTTATACAATATTTGAGCTTTTGCAACTGACTAATTTCACTCAGCATAATCCTTCCAGATTCTCCCATGTTATGAAATGTTTCACAGATTCCTCACTGGTCTTTATCGATGCATAGTATTCCATTGTGTGTATATACCATCATTTATTTATCCATTCATCCATCGATGGGCACCTTGGTTGCTTCCATGTTTTTGCTATTGTAAACAGTGCTGCAGTAAACATGGGTGTGCATATATCTGTTTATGTAAAGGCTCTTATTTCTCTAGGATATATTCCAAGGAGTGGGATTGCTGGATCGTATGGTAGTTCTATTTCTAGCTCTTTAAGGAAGCACCAAATCAATTTCCAAAGTGGTAGTACCATTTGACAATCCCACCAGCAGTGTAGAAGTGTTCCAATCTCTCCACAGCCTCTCCAATATTTATTATTTTGTGTTTTTTGGATTAATGCCAGCCTTTTTGGAGTGAGATGAAATCTCATTGTAGTTTTGATTTACATTTCCCTAATGGCTAATGATCATGAGCATTTCCTCATATATCTGTTAGCTACCTGAATGTCTTCATTAGTGAAATGTCTGTTCATACGTTTTGCCCATTTTTTAATTGGGTTATTTGTCTTTTTGTAGTTGAGTTTTTGCAGTACTATGTAGATTTTAGAGATCAGCTGCTGATCGGAAATGTCATAGCTAAAAACTTTTTCCCAGTCTGTAGGTAATCTTTTGACTCTTTTGGTGAAGTCTTTGGATGAGCACAGGTGTTTGATTTTTAGGAGCTCCCAGTTATCTAGTCTTTCTTCTACATTCTTTATAATGTTTTGTATACTGTTTATGCCATGTATTAGGGCTCCAAATGTTGTCCCTATTTTTTATTCCATGACAATTATCATTTTAGATTGTATATTTAGGTCTTTGATCCATTTTGAGCTCATTTTTGTGCATGGAGTGAGGTGTGTGTCTTATTTCATTTTTTTGCAGAAGAACATCCAGTTATGCCAGCACATTTGTTAAAAAGACTGTCTTTTCCCCCATTTAACTGTTTTGGGGCCTTTGTCAAGTATCAGCTGCTCATATGTGGATGGATTTATGTCTGGATTCTCAATTCTGTTCCATTGGCCTATCTATCTGTTGTTGTACCAGTACCATGCTCTTTTGACTACTGTGGCAGTATAACACTTTCTAAAATCAGGTAGAGTGAGGTCTCCCACTTTGTTCTTCTTTTTCAGTAATGCTTTGCTTATCCGGGGTCTCTTTCCATTCCATATGAAGTTGGTGATTTGTTTCTCCATGCCATTAAAAAATGTCTTTGGAATTTGGATCAGAATTGCTCTTTTTAAATCTGTAGATTGCTTTTGGTAGAGTAGACATTTTTATAACTTTAAGTCTTCCTATCCTTCAGCAAGGTATGTTTTTTCACTTGTGTAGGTCTCTTTTGGTTTCTTGCAGAAGTGTTTTGTAGTTTTCTTTGTATAAGTCTTTTACATCTCTGGTAAGATTTATGCCTAAGTATTTTATCTTCTTTGGGGCTACTCTGAATGGTAATGATTTGGTGATTTCCTCTTCGATGTTCTTTTTGTTGGTGTAGAGGAATCCAACTGATTTTTGTATATTTATCTTGTATCCCGATACATGCAAGAAAAATTGTCCTGAAGATCATTAAAAACAGCTGCACCAGTATATCGACAGGGAACTGCCAGAAATTCAGACCAGTTTCAGAAGAGGATATGGAACCAGGGATATCATTGCTGAGGTCAAATGGATCCTGGCTGAAAGCAGAGAATACCAGAAGGATGTTTACCTGTGTTTTATTGACTATGCAAAGGCATTCAACTGCGTGGATCATAACAAATTATTGATAACATCATGAAGAATGGGAATTCCAGAACACTTATTTGTGCTCATGAGGAACCTTTACATAGATCAAGAGACAGTTGTTTAGACAGGACAAGGGGATACTGATTGGTTTACAATCAGGAAATGTGTGCGTCAGGGTTGTATTCTTTCACCACACCTATTCGATTTGTATGCTGAACAAATAATATGAGAAGCTGGACTATATGAAGAAGAATGGGGCATCAGGGTTGAAGGAAGACTCACAACCTGCATTATGTAGATGACACAACCTTGCCTGCTGAAAGTGAAGAGGGCTTGAAGCACTTACTAATGAAGATCAAAGACCACAGCCTTCAGTATGGATTGCACCTCAACATAAAGAGAACAAAAATCCTCACAGCTGGATGAATGAGCAACATCATGATAAATGGAGAAAGGATTGAAGCTGTCAAGGATTTCCTCTTACTTGGATCCACAATCAACAGCCATGGAAGCAGCAGTCGAGAAATCAAAAGGCGCATTGCATTGGGTAAATCTAGTGCAAAGGTTCTCTTTAAAGTGTTCAAAAGCAAAGACGTCACCTTGAAGACTAAGGTGTGCCTGACTCAAGCCATGGTATTTTCAATTGCATCATATGCATGTGAAAGCTGGACAATGAATAAGGAAGACTGAAGAAGAATTGACACCTTTGAATTGTGGTGTTGGCAAAGAATATTGAATATACCATGGACTGCCAAAAGAATGACAAAATCTGTCTTCGAAGAAGTGCAGCCAGAATGCTCCTTACGGCAAAGATGGTGAGACTGCGTCTTACGTACTTTGGACATGTTGTCAGGAGGGATCAGTCCATGGAGAAGGACCTCATGCTTGGCAGAGTACAGGGTCAGTGGAAAAGAGGAAGACCCTCAACCAGGTGTATTGACACAGTGTCTGCAGAAATGAGGTAAAGCATAACAACAATTGTAAGGATGGCTCAGGACCGGGCAGTGTTTCATTCTGTTGTACATAGGGTCGCTATGAGTCAGAAATGACTCGATGGCACCTAACAACAACAACAACATCCCAATACTCTGCTGAACTCTTCTATTAGTTTCAGTAGTTTTCTGGAGGATTCCTTAGGGTTTCCTGTGTATAAGATCATGGCATCTGCAAATAGAAATACTTTCACTTATTCCTTGCCAATCTGGATGCCCTTTATTTCTTTATTTTGCCTAATTGCTCTGGGTAGGACCTCGAGCCCAATGTTGAATAAGAGTGGTAATAAAGGGCATGCTTGTCTGGTTCCCGACCTCAAGGGGAATGCTTTCAGCCTCTCTCCTTTTAGGATGATGTTGGGTATTGGCTTTGTATAAATGCCCTCTATTATGTTGAGGAATTTTCATTCTATTCCTATTTTGCTGAGAGTTTTTATCATGAATGAGCGTTGAAATTTGTCAAATGCCTTTTCTGCATCAATTGATAAAATCATGTGATTCTTGGCAGGGCCAAGATGGCTGACTAGGTAGACGCTACCTCGGATCCCTCTTGCAACAAAGATTCGGAAAAACACGTGAATCGATCACATACATGACAATCTATGAACCCTGACCAACAAACACAGATTTAAAGAGTTGACCTGAGTGACAGAGACTGAGAACGAACAACCAAGCAGAAGCAGCAACTGTTTTCGGAGCCCGGAGCCAGCGTCCCAGTCAGGAAACCTTGGCACCAGGCTCTGGACTGGGTGCAGGGGAGCTGAGCACGGCATCCTGAGATGGCAGAAACACAGGGCGCAGCCTTACCCCCCTGAACTGACCTCGGAAGGGGGCCCAGCCGGTCCGCGCAGGTGGCGCAGCAATGCGGCTGGTGGGAGGAGAAGTCGCCGGGAGGCAGCGACAGGTTTTGGAGCCGGGAGTGCGGCGTCCCAGCCGGGGAACCTTGACGCTGGTCTTTGGACTGGTAGGGGAGGAACTGACCGCGGCTTCTGAGACAGCGCAAGCACGGGATGTGGGCCTGACCCTCAGGGGCAATCTCTACCCAGCCAGCAAACACAGTCGATGTGCCGCTCAGGAATCTCAGATAAAACAGCCATCCCAAGCAAGATAAGTAACTTTGTTTATATTCCGGGGTGCTACGCTCTCCTATTTATCTGAGCCCTCCCCTCCCCTCCGCTTCCCAGGAAGCTTCATTAACATTGGAATTTTCTGAGCCAGAGAGTAAACTGCTCTGCGGTTTTTCTTTTCCCTTTTTTTTTTTTGGTCTTTTTCTAACCCATTCTCCTGGCCTGAGAGAAGCAACTACAAAACACCCAGGGACCAAAAATCCTTCCCTAATTGGACTAAAAACACAGAACCAGCTCCAGCCAAGCATATGTGATCCACAGTCTTGGGCTTTTATCCCTACAGGGAACAAGGTGGCTATTATAATGCAAAGGCATTTCTGATAGGAATCTGACTGCAATTGTTTTAGCAGATTACTGGAAAGACAAGTTTCCCAGGTCTAATATCTCTGCATATTCAACAGAGCCCTCACTGATCCACAAAAGGGAACTGAGGGCTGAAGCTCCCCCCAGACCACCTAGCCTCCTGCCTTAGGGGTCTAAGGAGGGTGACACCTACCAATCTGTAGAGGTACTTGCACTGGGGGCCTAAGGTACAGCTGCAGAGCCCACCCACCACGGTGCTTTAGGAATAGAGACACACTTACCTCACTGACACTTGGGGGAAGCCTGTCAGCATCCTGCCCCCACTGGACTATGAACCCCAGCTGCTACTAGAATCTGGTGCACACAACTATCACCACTACTTCTCTAGGTGGATAGGTGACAGTCTGCATCAACACTTGATGACCCAAAATCAGATTCTATGCAAGAATACTGAATGGACTCTTAGGCTTATATATCTGGTAACAGCCCAAACCAGCTGGTAATAGGTCATAAGTGAGACAAGGGCTACAACAATCAAGACAGTGCAATCTAGTAGCCTATTTACGTATATTGAAAGAAAACAAAATGAGATAAGACACAGTAAGCAAATATAGAATAAATTACTATAATATCTTAGTGATGGCTTGGAGACAGCAGTTGATATCAAACCACATAAAGAAGCAGACCATGACTGCTTCTAAACCCCCCAAACTAAGGAATCAAAATCTTTCCCAAATGAAGATACAATCCTGGAATTGCCAGATACGGAATATAAAAACCTAATTTACAGAATGCTTCAAAACATCAGGGATGACCTCAGAAATGAAATAAGGCAAGCTACAGAAAAAGCCAAGGAACACACTGATAAAGCGGTTGAAGAACTCAAAAAGATTATTCAAGAACATAGTGGAAAAATTAATAAGTTGCAAGAATCCATAGAGAGACAGCATTCAGAAATCCAAAAGATTAACAATAAAATTACAGAATTAGAAAACGCAATAGGAAGTCAGAGGAGCAGACTCGAGCAATTAGAATGCAGAGCGGGAAATCTGGAGGACCAGGGAATTAACACCAATATAGCTGAAAAAAATTCAGATAAAAAAATTAAAAAAAATGAAGAAACCCTAAGAATCATGTGGGACTCTATCAAGAAGGATAACTTCCGTGTGATTGGAGTCCCAGAACAGGGAGGGATAACAGAAAACACAGAGAGAATAGTTGAAGATCTGCTGGCAGAAAACTTCCGTGACATCATGAAAGACAAAAGGATATCTATCCAAGATGCTCATCGAACCCCATTTAAGATTGATCCAAAAAGAAAAACACCAAGACATGTTATCATCAAACTTGCCAAAACCAAAGATAAACAGAAAATTTTAAAAGCAGGCAGGGAGAAAAGAAAGGTCTCCTACAAGAGAGAATCAATAAGAATAAGTTCAGACTACTCAGCAGAAACCATGCAGGCAAGAAGGCAATGGGATGTTATACACAGAGCACTGAAGGAGAAAAACTGCCAGCCAAGGATCATATATCCAGCAAAACTCTCTCTGAAATATGAAGGCGAAATTAAGACATTTACAGATAAACGCAAGCTTAGAGAATTTGCAAAAACCAAATCAAAGCTACAAGAAATACTAAAGGATATCGTTTGGTCAGAAAACCAATAATATCAGATACCAGCACAACACAAGGTGACAGAACAGAGCAGCCTGATATCAACTCAAATAGGGAAAGCACAAAAACAAATTAAGATTAATTAAAAAAAAAAAAAAACAATGCTCAAAACAGGGAATCATTGAAGTCAATATGTAAAAGATCACAAAAATCAAAAAGAGGGACTAAATACAGGTGGCATAGAAGTGCCATATGGAGAGGGATACAAGGCGTTATACGACAATACAAGTTAGGTTTTTACTTAGAAAAATAGGGGTAAATATTAAGATAACCACAAAGAGGTATAACAACTCCATAACTCAAAATAAAAACCAAGAAAAATGTAATGACTCAGCAAACATAAATTCAAATACTAGGAAAATGAGGATCTCACAATTTACAAAGAAAAATGTCTCAGCACAAAAAAGTAGGTGGAAAAATGAAATTGTCAACGACACACATAAAAAGGCATCAAAATGACAACACTAAACACATACTTATCTATAATTACGCTGAATGTAAATAAAGAGACAGGGAGTCTCAGACTGGATAAAAAACACGATCCATCTATATGCTGCCTACAAGAGACACACCTTAGTCTTAGAGACAGAAACAAACTAAAACTGAAAGGATGGAAAAAAATATATCGAGCAAACAATAAGGAAAAAACAGCAGGAGGTGCAATATTAATTTCTGACAAAATAGACTTCAAATTTAAATCCACCACAAAGGATAAAGAAGGACACTACATAATGATAAAAGGGACAATTGACCAGGAAGATATAACCATATTAAATATTTATTCACCCAATGACAGGGCTGCAAGACACATAAAACAAATTTTAATAGAACTGAAGAGTGAAATAGACACCTCCACAATTATAGTAGGAGACTTCAACATACCACTCTCGGAGAAGGACAGGACATCCAGTAAGAAGCTCAATAGAGACACAGAAGACCTAATTACTACAATCAACCAACCTGACCTCATTGACTTATACAGAACTCTCCACCCAACTGCTGCAAAGTATACTTTCTTTTCTAGCACACATGGAACATTCTCTAGAATAGACCACATGTTAGGTCATAAAACAAACCTTTGCAGAATACAAAACATTGAAACATTACAAAGCATCTTCTCAGACCACCAGGCAATAAAGCTAGAAATCAATAACAGAAAAATCAGGGAAAAGAAATCAAATACTTGGAAACTGAACAATGCCCTGCTGAAAAAAGACTGGGTTATAGAAGACATTAAGGAGGGAATAAAGAAATTCATAGAATGCAACGAGAATGAAAACACTTCCTATCAAAACCTCTGGGACACAGCAAAAGCGGTGCTCAGAGGTCAATTTATATCGATAAATGTACACATACAAAAAGAAGAAAGAGCCAAAATCAGAGAACTGTCCCTACAACTTGAACAAATAGAAAGTGAGCAACAAAAGAATCCATCAGGCACCAGAAGAAAACAAATAATAAAAATTAGAGCTGAACTAAATCAATTAGAGAACAGAAAAACAATTGAAAGAATTAACAAAGCCAAAAGCTGGTTCTTTGAAAAAATTAACAAAATTGATAAACCATTGGCCAGACTGACTAAAGAAATACAGGAAAGGAAACAAATAACCCAAATAAGAAACGAGATGGGCCACATCACAACAGACCCAACTGAAATTAAAAGAATCATATCAGATTATTACGAAAAATTGTACTCTAACAAATTTGCAAACCTAGAAGAAATGGATGAAGTCCTAGAAAAACACTACCTACCTAAACTAACACAATCAGAAGTAGAACAACTAAATAGACCCATAACAAAAAAAAAGAGATTGAAACGGTAATCAAAAAACTCCCAGCAGAAAAAAGCCCTGGCCCGGACGGCTTTACTGCAGAGTTCTACCAAACTTTCAGAGAAGAGTTAACACCACTACTACTAAAGGTATTTCAAAGCATAGAAAATGACGGAATACTACCTAACTCATTCTATGAAGCCACCATATCTCTGATACCAAAACCAGGTAAAGACATCACAAAAAGAAAAAATTACAGACCTATATCCCTCATGAACATAGATGCAAAAATCCTCGACAAAATTCTAGCCAATAGAATTCAACAACATATCAAAAAAATAATCCACCATGACCAAGTGGGATTTATACCAGGTATGCAAGGCTGGTTTAATATTAGAAAAACAGTTAAAAATGTAAACCACCATATAAATAAAACAAAAGACAAAAACCACATGATCTTATCAATTGATGCAGAAAAGGCATTTGACAAAGTCCAACACCCATTTATGATCAAAACTCTCACCAAAATAGGAATTGAAGGAAAATTCCTCAACATAATAAAGGGCATCTATACAAAGCCAACAGCCAACATCACTCTAAATGGACAGAGTCTGAAAGCATTTCCCTTGAGAACGGGAACCAGACAAGGATGCCCTTTATCACCGCTCTTATTCAACATTGTGCTAGAGGTCCTAGCCAGAGCAATTAGGCTAGACAAAGAAATAAAGGGCATCAGGATTGGCAAGGAGGAAGTAAAATTATCTCTATTTGCAGATGACATGATCTTCTACACAAAAAACCCTAAGGAATCCTCTAGAAAACTACTGAAACTATTAGAAGAGTTTTGCAGAGTCTCAGGTTATAAGCTAAACATAAAAAAATCACTTGGATTCCTCTACATCAACAAAAAGAACATCGAGGAGGAAATAACCAAATCAATATCATTCACAGTAGCCCCCAAGAAGATAAAATACTTAGGAATAAATCTTACCAAAGATGTAAAAGACCTATACAAAGAAAACTACAAAGTACTACTACAAGAAACTAAAAAGGACCTACTTAAGTGGAAAAACATACCTTGCTCATGGGTAGGAAGACTTAACATAGTAAAAATGTCTGTTCTACCAAGAGCCATCTATACACACAATGCACTTCCGATCCAAATTCCAAAGTCATTTTTTAATGTGATGGAGAAACAAATCACCAACTTCATATGGAATGGAAAGAAGCCTCGGATAAGTAAAGCATTACTGAAAAAGAAGAAGAAAGTGGGAGGGCTCACTCTACCTGATTTCAGAACCTATTATACAGCCACAGTAGTCAAAACAGCCTGGTACTGGTACAACAACAGGCACATAGACCAATGGAACAGAATTGAGAACCCAGATACAAATCCGTCCATATATGAGCAGCTGATATTTGACAAAGGCCCAGTGTCAGTTAATTGGGGAAAAGATAGTCTTTTTAACAAATGGTGCTGGCATAACTGGATATCCTTTTGCAAAAAAATGAAACAGGACCCATACCTCACACCATGCACAAACACTAACTCCAAGTGGAACAAAGACCTAAACATAAACACTGAAACGATAAAGATCATGGAAGAAAAAATAGGACAACGTTAGGAGCCCTAATACAAGGCATAAACAGAATAAAAAACATTACCGAAAATGATGAAGAGAAAACAGATAACTGGGAGCTCCTAAAAATCAAACACCTATGCTCATCTAAAGACTTCACCAAAAGAGTAAAAAGACCACCTACAGATTGGGAAAGAATTTGCAGCTATGACATCTCCAACCTGCAGCTGGTCTCTAAAATCTATATGATTCTGTCAAAACTCAACCACAAAAAGACAAACAACCCAATCAAGAAGTGGGCAAAGGATATGAACATGCACTTCACTAAAGAAGATATTCAGGCAGCTAACAGATACATGAGAAAATGCTCTCGATCATTAGCCATTAGAGAAATGCAAATTAGAACTACGATGAGATTCCATCTCACTCCGCCAAGGCTGGCATTAATCCAAAAAACACAAAATAATAAATGTTGGAGAGGTTGCGGAGGGATTGGAACTCTTATACACTGCTGGTGGGAATGTCAAATGGTACAACCACTTTGGAAATCTATCTGGCAATATCTTAAACAGTTAGAAATAGATCTACCATACAACCCAGAAATCCCACTCCTCGGAATATACCCTAGAGAAATAAGAGCCTTCACACGAACAGATATACGCACACCCATGTTTATTGCAGCTCTGTTTACAATAGCAAAAAGCTGGAAGCAACCAAGGTGTCCATCAGTGGATGAATGGTTAAATAAATTGTGGTATATTCACACAATGGAATACTACACATCGATAAAGAACAGTGAGGAATCTGTGAAACATTTCATAACATAGAGGAACCTGGAAGGCATTATGCTGAGTGAAATGAGTCAGAGGCAAAAGGACAAATATTGTATAAGACCACTATTATAAGATCTTGAGAAATAGCATAAACTGAGAAGAACACATACTTTTGTGCTTACGAGGGGGGAGGGAGGGAAGGTGGGAGAGGGTTTTTTACTGATTAGTTAGTAGATAAGAGCTACTTTAGGTGAAGGGAAGGACAATACTCAATACATGGAAGGAGCTCAACTGGACTGGACCAAAAGCAAAGAAGTTTCCGGAATAAACTGAATGCTTCAAAGGTCAGCGGAGCAAGGACGGGGGTTTGGGGACTATGGTTTAAGGGGACTTCTAAGTCAATTGGCAAAATAATTCTATTATGAAAACATTCTGCATCCCACTTTGAAATGTGGAGTCTGGGGTCTTAAATGCTAACAAGCGGCCATCTGAGATGCATCAATTGGTCTCAACCCACCTGGATCAAAGGAGAATGAAGAACACCAAGGTCACACGATAACTAAGAGCCCAAGAGACAGAAAGGGCCACATGAACCAGAGACCTACATCATCCTGAGACCAGAAGAACTAGTTGGTGCCCAGCCACAACCGATGACTGCCCTGACAGGGAGCACAATAGAGAACCCCTGAGGGAGCATGAGATCAGTGGGATGCAGACCCCAAATTCTCACAAAAAGACCATACTTAATGTTCTGACTGAGACTAGAGGAATCCTGGAGGTCATGGTCCCCAAACCTTCTGTTGGCCCAGGACAGGAACCATTCCCGAAGACAACTCATCAGACATGGAAGGGACTGGACAGTGGGTAGGAGAGAGATGCTGATGAAGAGTGAGCTCCTTGTATCAGGTGAACACTTGAGACTGTGTTGGCATCTCCTGTCTGGAGGGGGGATGGGAGGATAGAGAGGGATGGAAGCTGGCAAAATTGTCACGAAAGGAGAGACTGGAAGGGCTGACTCATCAGGGGGAGAGCAAGTGGGAGTATGGAGTAAGGTGTATATAAACTTATATGTGACAGACTGACTTGATTTGTAAACGTTCACTTGAAGCTCAATAAAAATTAAAAAATTTAAAAAAAAATCATGTGATTCTTGTCTTTTGTTTTATTTATGTGGTGGATTCCATTAATTGTTTTTCTACTGTTGAACCATCCCTGCATACCTGGTATGAATCCCACTTGGTCATGGTGAATTATTTTTTTGATATGTTGTTGAGTTCTATTGGCTAGAATTTTGTTGAGGATTTTTGGATATAGGTCTATAATTTTCTTTTCTTGTGGTGTCTTTACCTGGTTTTGGTATCAAGGATATGGTGGCTTCATAGAATGAATTTGGTAGTATTCCACCCTTTTCTATGCTCTGAAATACCTTTAGTAGTAGTGGTGTAAACTCTTCTCTGACAGTTTAGTAGAACTCTGCAGTGAAGCCATCCAGACCAGGGCTTTTTTTTGTTGGGAGTTTTTGATTACCTTTTCAATCTCTTCTTTTGTTATGGGTCTATTTAGTTGTTCTACCTCTGTTTGTGTTAGTTTAGGTAGGTAGTGTGTTTCTAGGAATTCATCCGTTTCTTCTAGGTTTTCAAATTTGTTTGAGTGCAATTTTTTGTAGTAATCTGATATGATTCTCTTAATTTCAGTTGGGTCTGTTGTAATATCGCCCATCTCATTTCTTATTCAGGTTATTTGCTTCCTCTCCTCTTTTTCTTTTGTCGGTTTGGCCAATGCTTTATGAATTTTGATGATTTTTTCAAAAAAACAGCTTTTGGTCTTGTTAATTCTTTCAACTATTTTTCTGTTTTCTGTTTCATTTAGTTCTGCTCTAATTTTTATTATTTGTGTTCTGCTGGTGCCTAAGGGTTTCTTTTGTTGCTCTCTTTCTATTTGTTCAAGTTGTAGGGATAATTCTTTGAGTTTGGCCCTTTCTTCTTTTTGGATGTGTGCATTTATTGATATAAATTGGCCTCTGAGCACTGTTTCGCTGTGTCCCAAAGGTTCCGATAGGAAGTGTTTTCATTCTCATTGGATTCTATGAATTTCTTTATTCCATCCTTAATGCCTTCTATAATCCAGTCCTTTTTGATCAGGGTATTGTTCAGTTTCCAAGCGTTTGATTTCTTTTCCCTGCTTTTTCCGTTACTGATTTCTACTTTTATGGCCTTATGGTCAGAGAAGATGGTTTGTAATATTTCAATGTTTTGGATTCTGCTAAGGTTTGCTTTATGACCTAACATATGGTCTATTCTAGAGAATGTTCCGTGTGCACTAGAAAAGAAAGTATACTTGGTTGCTGTTGGGTGGAGTGTTCTGTATATGTCTAAAAGGTCAGGTTGGTTTATTGTCGCATTTAGATCTTCTGTGTCTCTACTGAGTTTCTTTCTGAATGTCTTGTCGTTCACCTAAAGTGGTGTGTTGAAGTCTCCTACTATTATTGCGGAGCCGTCTATCTCGCTTTTCAGTGCCCATAGAGTTTGTTTTATGTATCTTGCAGTCTTGTCACAAATATTTAATATCTTTATACCTTCTTTTTATATTGTCCCTTTAATCACTATATCAATAGTGATATTGTCCTTTTATGATGGATTTAACTTTAAAGTCTATTTTGTCAGAAATTAATATTGCCACTCCTGCTCTTTTTTGATTGTTGTTTGCTTGGTATATTTTTTTCTATCCTTTGAGGTTTAGTTTGTGTCTCTAAGTCTAAGGTGTGTCTCTTGTAGGCAGCATATAGACAGATCGTGTTTTTTAATCCATTCTGCCACTCTCTGTCTTTTTATTGGTGCATTTAGTCCATTTATGTTCAGCATAATTATGGATAGGTACGAATTTAATGCTATCATTTTTATGTCTTTTTTCATGTGTTGTTGACTGTTTCTTTTTCCCACTTAATTTTATGTGCTGAGTAGATTATCTTTATATATTGTCCTTTCATCATATTCATTGTTGTTCATCTTGTTTCTGCTGAGTCTCTATTTTTTTCTTGTATTTTATTTTGATGTGTAGAATAGTTTGTCTCCTTTGTGGTTACCTTATTATTTACCCCTATTTTTCTAAATTTAAACCTAACTTTTATTTGTTTGTATCACCTTGTCTTCCTCTCCGTATGGAAGATCTGGGGGCCATGATCACCGGGGTCCTTCTTGTCTCACTCAGACCATTAAGTCCGGGCCTTTTATGAGAATTTGGGGTCTGCATCCCACTGTTCTCCTGCTCCCTCAGGGATTCTCTGTTGTGTTCCCCATCAGGGCAGTCATCGGTTGTGGCCGGGCACCATCTAGTTCTTCTGGTCTCAGGATGATGTAATCTCTGATTCATGTAGCCCTTTCTGCCTCTTGGGCTCTGAGCTCTTTCATATTGGCTCTCCTTTGTAGGTGAATTTTCGTTTATCTCTTGCTGCTCTTAAAATTCTCCCTTTATCTTTGGTTTTGGCAAGTTTGATTATAATATATCTTGATGACTTTCTTTTAACATCTGGCTTATGTGGAGTTCAATGAGCATCTTGGATAGTTATCTTCTCATCTTTCACTATATCAGGGAAGTTTTTTGCCAACATATCTTTAACAATTCTCTCTGCATTTTCTGTTATCCCTCCCTGTTCTAGCACTCCAATCACTCATAGGTTATTTCTCTGGATAGAGTCCCACATGATTATTAAGGTTTCTTCATTTTTTTAAATTTTTTTATCTGATTTTTTTTCAAATATATTACTGCCAGTGCTTTATCTTCAAGGTCGGAATTTCTGCCATCCACTTGCTCAGTTCTGCTTCTTTGACTTTCTGTTGTCTACTTCTGCAATTTTATTGTTAATCTTCTGAATTTATGATTGCTGTCTGTCTGTGGATTTTTCCAGCTTATTACATTTTTCATTATGTTCCTGAATAATCTTTTTAATTTCATCAATTGCATTATCTGTGTGTTCCTTGGCTTGTTCTGCATATTGCCTCATTTCCTTCCTGATGTCTTGAAGTATTTTTTATATTAATCTTTTGTATTCTACCTCTGGTAATTCCAGGAAGGCACTTTCATCTAGATGATCCCTCGATTCTTTGTTTTGAGAGCTTGTTGAGACAATTAGGGTCTGTTTCTTTATGTGACTTGATAATGACTCTTGTCTCCGAACCATCTATAAGTTATCGTATTAGTTTATTTTATGTTTGCTTACTGTGTCACAGCTTCTTGCTTTGTTTTGTTTTGATATGCCCAAATGGGTTGCTTGAGTGAGCTTGCTTATTTTTGCCTGTGGAGCTATGACATCCTGTGCCCAGATGGCTAGAGCTGTTATCAGGTATATCATTTTAGGAATCCATTCACTTTTCTTGTATGAATTCAGCTCAAGTGTCCAGGTAGCTGATCATCAAGTGTGTGGTACAGGCTCTGTCCTACAGTGTTAGAGGGGCAGGGGCGATTGGTGTAGGTACCACTATCTGGTTGCAGCAGGTGGTCACACTCTAAACAAGGCAGGTGGCTGAGATTTGTCCCCCATGCATCTCTGAGGAAAGCATGTCACTCTTCCCTAGAGTGTACAGGTAGGTGGGTTCTGCAGATGGACCAGGGTCACCCAACGTTTTTGGTTACAAGGACTGGGAGGTACCACTTATTCTTGGACCCCTGTTGCGGGTGGCTGGGTGAGCTGAGTGGAGCTACCATTCCCTAGGCCCCTGATGTGGGTAGGTAAGGACCCTGTTTAATAGGCAAAGCAATGTCAAACATCAAACACCCACCTCTTAGCCGCATAGCTGAAATGGTTGGAATCTGCCAACAAGGGCCTATTCTCCTGAAATAGGCCCACACAGGTCCATGCAAAAGGGAAAGTTGCTCAAAATCCATGGACCATTTATGCCTGGACAGGACCCTCTTCTGTCCTGAGCTCCCCTGGTTAGTGGAACTGTCAAATTATCTTTTCCCCCAAATCGCAAATTTATTCCTTCTCCAAGGCTGGGAGGATGGCTGTAGGCACTCACCAGGGTCTATCTCAGGCCCAGGGAAGTCATCCCCTGTAGCTGGCTTGGGAATGGGAGTGGGGAGGTGAGTAAATTATACACAAGTACTTAGCTTTTGCCCAGAGCGCCGTTCTTTTCTGGTTTTGGAGGTGTGAGTAGGCTGTGTGGCTGGCTTCTTCTGCCAGAAGAAACTGCAGCTGAACGCTAGTACCAGCCCACCACTGCTGCTCTGGGAATGGTGCCTGAGGGCTCCCTGTGATTCAGGTCCGGTAACTCCTATCCGCTTCTGAACCATCTCTTCCTTCCCCTGCCCCTCAGTTCATCTTCTAAGCTTGCCTTTGATGTTCAGCAGTCCTATCTTGTCATAAATATACTTGCTTCGCTTGTTTTTTACGGGCTTTGTTGTAAAGAGCACTCGCCTGAAGCATCTGTCTGTTCTGCCATCTTGGCTTCGCCTCCCTTTCTCTCCTCTGAAACTATGAAATATGATGAAGCTAACTTCACTCCAAAGGGAACATAGGAACCGGGCTGGAAAATCAGAGCACCAATTTCTGCCTGGTTTTTTGGATGACACATAGCCCAATCATAAAAACCCTGTTGCTGTTGAGTCAATTCTGACTCATCGTGACTGTATTGGACAATGTAAAACTGACCCACAGGGTTTCTAAGCTGTAAACTCAACAGAAGTGGAAGGTAACATCTTTCTCCCATTGAGAAACTGGTAGGTTCAAACTGCTGACCTTTTATTTAGCAACTGAGCATTTAACCATTTCACCAACAGGGCTCCTTGACCAAATAGTAGCCAATGAGAATCACTCCTGGGACTTAGATGGGGGTTCGAATCCACCTAGAGGCTCCTTTAAAGAAAGGTCTGGTGGACCTACTTTCAAAAAATCAGCTATTGAAAACCCTGTACATCTCAGTTCTATGCTGACATACATGGGGTCACTGAGAGTTGGAATCAACTGGATGGCAAGTGTTTTTTGTTTTGTTTTGTTTCTTAGTTGGGAAGAGAGACATTACTTGACTCCCAGGTGTGGGGATTAACTGAAACTAATTCTTCCTGAATGTTGTCAGGTATGTGAGCTAATGCAAAAGTTTCTTGTTTAGCCAGTTTTCTATTGCCTGAAAATAAAAGAATCTTGAACAGTACAGTGACATATTTTAAGCACTGTGACAGGCAGCTTGAGACATGACTTCTGTATTAGTCCCTACGGCTGTTGTAACAAATTACTACAAACTTGGTAGCTTAAAAAAAAAAAAGGAAATTTATTTTCTCATAGTTCTAGAGGCTGCAAGTCTGAAGTCAGTATGAAGTCAGTATCAGTGGATTGAAATCAAGGTGTCAGCATCACTGGACTGACTCCAGAGACTCTAGGAGAAAATCCATTCCTTGCCTTCTCCAACGTCTGGTACCTGCCAATATTCCTTGGCTTGTGTCCATACTACTCCAGTTCTCAGGGCCAGAATCTTCAAATCTTTCTCTGCTTCATCTTTACATCTCCTTCTCCTCTTGTGTATAAAATCTCCCTTTTACAAGGATACATGTTGTTGCATTAAGGGCCCACCTGAATAATCCAAGGTAATCTCATTTTAGTTCCTTAATTTAATCATATCTGCAAGTTACCATTTACAGGTACTAGGAATTAGACTTCGCATATCTTTGGGGAGGGCATTATACAATCTATCAAGGCTTTCAATGACACCCACTTCCTGGTAGTCACACTCTGTAAGACCCACTCCTTGACTGTGGGCTGAACATAGTAACTTGTTTCTAATGAATAGAATATGAAAAAAGTGTTGTGATATCAATTCTGCAATTAGGTTATAAAATACTTTGACTTCTGTCTTGCTGGCCTTCTTTCTTTCTGTTGCGTTCTTGGCTTATATGCTTTGATGAAGCAAGCCGCCATACTGGAGAGACCCATGTGGCAAGAACCTGATGGAGGCTTCTGGCCAATATGCAGTGAGGATCTGAGGCCTTCAATCCAAAGCCCATGAGGAATTCAATCCTGCCAACAACTATGTGAGTGAGCTAGGAAGTAGGTTCTTCCCTATCCAAGCCTTTTGATGAACACAACTCTAGCTGACAACTTAATTGCAACCCATGAGAGACCTGAAGTAAAGAACTTCATATAAGCCATTCCCAGATTCCTGATCCAGAGAGACTATGAGATGATAAATGTTCTTTCAAGCCACTAAGTTTTGGGGTAATTTGTTACACAGCAATATACAACCAACAAGTCACTAAGTAAAAATTTGTTGAATAAAATGATAAGTTAATGGTACTTATTGGCATGAAAAATGGTCCATGTGTGGTAGGAAGTAGACAAGAGCAGGTGAAATGTGTGCTCTGGAATAGATTCAGGTCCAATAAACAATCTGCAGAAATTTGCAATTCTTACTCAGATGGTACTATTATTGATTGAGCTAAGATTAAAAAAAAAAAATTTTTTTTTTTTTTAAGGTTACTTGGGTATAAATAAAAAGTAAAATACCTACCATAGAGCATATCTACATGCAACATTTGAACTTTACAGATAAACTCACTGAAGTTACCAATCTGGTGCTTTTGATAACGATGTAAATATATTCTTTCCTCCTTTTCTTTTTTTTTTTAAAATAATTTTTATTGTGCTTTAAGTGAAAGTTTACAAATCAAGTCAGTCTCTCACACAAAAACCCATATACACCTTGTTACACACTCCCAATTACTCTCCCCCTAATGAGACAGCCCGCTCTCTCCCTCCACTCTCTCTTTTCGTGTCCATTTTGCCAGCTTCTAACCCCTCGACACTCTCATCACCCCTCCAGACAGGAGATGCCGACATAGTCTCAAGTGTCCACCTCATCCTCACCAGCATCCCTCTCCAACCCATTGCCCAGTCTAAACCATGTCTGAAGAGGTGGCTTCGGGAATGGTTCCTGTCCTGGGCCAACAGAAGGTCTGAGGGCCATGACCACTGGGGTCCTTCTAGTCTCAGTCAAACCATTAAGTCTGGTCTTATGAGAATTTGGGGTCTGCATCCCACTGCTCTCCTGCTCCTTCAGGGGTTCTCTGTTGTGTTCCCTGTCAGGGCAGTCATCGATTGTAGCCAGGCACCATCTAGTTCTTCTGGTCTCAGGATGATGTAGTTGCTGGTTCATGTGGCCCTTTCTGTCTCTTGGGCTCGTAATCACCTTGTGTCCCTGGTGTTCTTCATTTTCCTTCGACCCAGGTGGGTTGAGACCAATTGATACATCTTAGATGGCTGCTTCCTAGCATTTAAGACCCCAGACACCACTCTTCAAAGTGGGATGCAGAATGTTTTCATAATAGATTTTATTATGCCAATTGACTTAGATGGCCCCCGAAGCCCCGCCCCTGCTACGCTGGCCTTGGAAGCATTCAGTTTATTCAGGAAACTTCTTTGCTTTTGGTTTAGTCCGGTTGTGCTGACCTCACCTGTATCCTGTGTTGTCTTTCCCTTCACCTAAAGTAGTTCTTATCTACTATCTAATTAGTGAATACCCCTCTCCCACCCTCCTTCCCTGCCTCTACTCGTAACCACAAAAGAATGTTTTCTTCTCAGTTTAAACTATTTCTCAAGTTCTTATAATAGCGGTCTTATACAATATTTGTCCTTTTGCAACTGACTAATTTCACTCAGCATAATGCCTTCCAGGTTCCTTCATGTTATGAAATGTTTCACAGATTCCTCACTGGTCTTTATTGATGCGTAGTATTCCATTGTGTGTATATACCATCATTTATTTATCCATTCATCCATCGATGGGCACCTTGGTTGCTTCCATGTTTTTGCTATTGTAAACAGTGCTGCAAAAAACATGGGTGTGCATATATCTGTTTATGTAAAGGCTCTTATTTCTCTAGGATATATTCCAAGGAGTGGGATTGCTGGATCGTATGGTAGTTCTATTTCTAGGTTTGTTTTTTTTTTTTTTAAAAAAAAAAAGCTTTTTAAGGAAGCGCCAAATTGATTTCCAAAGTGGTTGTACCATTTGACATTCCCACCAGCAGTGTAGAAGTGTTCCAATCTCTCCACAGCCTTTCCGACATTTATTATTTTGTGTCTTTTGGGTTAATGCTAGCCTTGTTGGAGTGTGATGAAATCTCATTGTAGTTTTGATTTGCATTTCTCTAATGGCTAATGGTCCTGAACATTTCCCCATATATCTGTTAGCTACCTGAATGTCTTCTTTAGTGAAGTGTCTATTCATATCTTTTGCACATTTTTTAATTGGTTTATTTGTCTTTTTGCAGTTGAGTTTTCGCGGTATTATATATATTTTAGAGATCAGGCACTGATCGGAAATGTCATAGCTAAAACCTTTTTCTCAGTCTGTAGGTAGTCTTTTTACTCTTTTGGTGAAGTCTTTGGATAAGCATAAGTGTTTGATTCTTAGGACCTCCCAGTTATCTAGTTTTTCTTCTACATTCTTTATAATGTTTTCTATAGCATTTATGCCATGTATATTAGGGCTCCTAATGTTGTCCCTATTTTTTCTTCCATGATCTTTATCGTTTTAGATTTTATATTTAGGTCTTTAATCCATTTTGAGTTAGTTTTTGGGCATGGAGTGAGGTATGGGTCTTGTTTCATTTTTTTTGCAGATGGATATCCAGTTATGCCAGCACCATTTGTTAAAAAGATTGTCTTTTCCCCCATTTAACTGTTTTGGGGCCTTTATCAAATATCAGCTGCTCGTATGTGGATGGATTTATGTCTGGCTTCTTCATTCTGGTCCATTGGTCCACGTATCTGTTGCACCAGTACCAGGCTGTTTTGACTACTGTGGCGGTATAATAGTTTCTAAAATCAGGTAAAGTAACGCCTCCCACTTTGTTCTTCTTTTTCAATAATGCCTTATTTATCTAGGGCCTCTTTCCCTTCCATATGAAATTGGAGATTTGTTTTTCCATCTCATTAAAGAATGTCCTTGGGATTTGGATTGGAATTGCATTAAATGTGTAGATTGCTTTTGGTAGAATAGATATTTTTATAATGTTAAGTCTTCCTGTCCAAGAGCAAGGTATGTTTTTCCACTTACGTAAGTCTCTTTTGGTTTCTTGCAGAAGTGTACTGTTGTTTTCTTTGCATAAGTCTTTTACATCTCTGGTAAGATTTTCCCTAAGTATTTTATCTTCTTGAGGGCTACTGTAAATGGCATTGATTTGGTGATTTCCTCTCCAATGTTCTTTTTGTTCGTGCAGAGGAATCCAACTCATTTTTGAATGTTTATCTTGTATCCCAATACTCTGCTGAACTCTTCTTTAGTTTCAGCAGTTTTCTGGAGGATTCCTTAGGGTTTTCTGTGTATAAGATCATGTCATCTGCAAAAAGAGATACTTTCACTTCTTCCCTGCCAATCTGGATGCCCTTTATTTCTTTATCTAGCCTAATTGCTCTGCCTAGGACCTCAAGCACACTGTTGAATAAGAGTGGTGATAAAGGGCATCCTTGCCTGGTTCCCGATCTCAGTGGGAATGTTTTCAGGCTCTCTCCATTTAGGGTGATGTTGGCTTTTGGCTTTGTATAAATGCCCTTTACTATGTTGAGAAATTTTCCATCTATTCCTATTTTGCTGAGAGTTTTTATCATGAATGAGTGTTGAACTTTGTCAAATGCCTTTTCTGCATCAATTGATAAAATTATGTGATTCTTGTCTTTTGTTTTATTTATGTGGTGGATTACATTAATTGTTTTTCTAATGTTGAACCATCCCTGCATACCTGGTATGACTCCCACTTGGTCATGGTGAATTATTTTTTTGATATGTTGTTGAATTCTACTAGCTTGAATTTTATTGAGGATTTTGCATCTACATTCATGAGGGATATAGGTCTATTTCTTTTCTTGTGGTGTCTTTACCTGGTTTTGGTATCAGGGATATGGTGGCTTCATAGAATGAATTTGGTAGTATTCCATCCTTTTCTGTGCTCTGAAATACCTTTAGTAGTAGTGGTGTTAACACTTCTCTGAAAGTTTGGTAGAACTCTGCAGTGAAGCCATCCGGACCAGGGCTTTTTTTTGTTGGGAGTTTTTGATTACCTTTTCAATCTCTTCTTTTGTTATAGGTCTATTTAGTTGTCCTACCTCTGTTTGTGTTAGTTTAGGTAGATAGTGTGTTTCTAGGAATTCAACCATTTCTTCTAGGTTTTCAAATTTGTTTGAGTATAGTTTTTCATAGTAATCTGATACGATTCTTTTAACTTCAGTTGGGTCTGTTGTAATATTGCCCATTTCATGTCTTATTCGGGTTATTTGCTTCCTCTCTTGTTTTTCTTTTGTCAGTTTGGCCAATGGTTTATCAATTTTGTTGAGGTTTTCAAAAAACCAGCTTTTGGTCTTGTTAACTTGTTAATTCTTTCCATTGTTTTTCTGTTTTCTATTTCATTTAGTTCTGCTCTAATTTTTATTATTTGTTTTCTTCTGGTGCCTGTGGGTTTCTTTTGTTGCTCTCTTTTTATTTGTTCAAGTTGTAGGGATAGTTCTTTGATTTTGGCCCTTTCTTCTTTTTGGATGTGTGCATTTATTGATATAAATTGGCCTCTGAGCACCACTTTTGCTGTGTTCCAAAGGTTCTGATAGGAAGTGTTTTCATTCTCATTGGATTCTATGAATTTCTTTATTCCATCCTTAATGTCTTCTATAATCCAGTCATTTTGGGGCAGGGTATTGTTCAGTTTCCAAGTGTTTGATTTCTTTTCCCTGCTTTTCCTGTTATTGATTTCCACTTTTATGGTCTTATGGTCAGAGAAGATGCTTTGTAATATTTCAATGTTTTGGATTCTGCTAAGGCTTGCTTTATGACCTAATATGTGGTCTATTCTAGAGAATGTTCCATGTGCACTAGAAAAGACAGTATACTTGGTTGCTGTTGGGTGGAGTGTTCTGTATATGTCTACGAGGTCAAGCTGGTTGATTGTGGCATTTAGATTTTCCATGTCTTTACTAAGCTTCTTTCTGGATGTCCTGTCCTTCACCGAAAATGGTGTGTTGAAGTCTCCTACTATTATTGCGAAGCTGTCTATCTCACTTTTCAATGCTGATAGAGTTTGTTTTATGTATCTTGCAGCCCTGTCATTGGGTGCGTTAATATTTTATATGGTTATATCTTCTTGGTGTATTGTCTCTTTAATCATTCTATAGTGTCCTTCTTTATCCTTTCTGATGGATTTAACTTTAAAGTCTATTTTGTCAGAAATTAATATTGTCATTCCTGCTCTTTTTTGATTGCTGTTTGCTTGATATATTTTTTTCCGCCCTTTGAGTTTTAATTTGTTTGTGTCTCTAAGTCTAAGGTGTATCTCTTGTAGGCAGCTATAGATGGATCGTGTTTCTTTATCCAGTCTGTGACTCTCTGTCGCTTTATTGGTACATTAGTCCATTTACATTCAGGGTAATTATGGATAGGTTTGAATTTAGTGCTATGATGTCGATGTCTTTTTTTATGTGTTGACAGCTTCTTTTTCCCACTTGATTTTATGTGCTGAGTAGATTTTCTTTATATATTGTCCTTTCCTCATATTTGTTGTTGTTGACTTTGTTTCTGCTGAGTCTGTATTTTTCCCTTGTATTTTATTTTGATGAGTAGGATAGTTTGTCTCCTTTGTGGTTACCTTATTATTTACCCCTATTTTTCTAAATTTATAACTAAGTTTTATTTCTTTGTATCGCTGTATCTTCCTCTCCATATTGAAGGTGTATGATTACATTTCTTAGTCTGTCTTTATTATTTTAATGTTGTCTTCTTTTGTATAATAACATCACCGTTACCCTGTGTTGGACTTTTTTTTTTTAATCTTGCTTTGTTTATTTTTTTTTTTGGATTTCCCTGTCTGGGTTGACTTCTGGTTTCTCTGCCCAGTGTTCTAGTCTTGGGTCGATACGTGATATTATTGATTTTGTAACCAAAGAACTCTCTTTAATATTTCTTGTAGTTTTGGTTTGGTTTTTACGAATTCCCTCAACTTGTGTTTATCTGGAAATACCTTAATTTCACCTCCATATTTAAGAGTCAGTTTTGATGGATATATGATTCTTGGCAATTTTTTTCCTTCAATTTTTTAAATATGTCATCCCATTGCCTTCTTGCCTGCATGGTTTCTGCTGAGTAGTCCCAGCTTATTCTCATTGGCTCTCCCTTGTAGGTGACTTTTCTTTTATCCCTCGCTGCTCTTATAATTATCTCCTTATCTTTGGTTTTGGCAAGCTTGATTGTAACATGTCTTTATGACTTTCTTTTAAGACCTACCTTGTGTGGAGTTTGATGAGCATTTTGGATAGATATCTTCTCATCTTTTACAATATCGGGGAAGTTTTCTGCCAACAAATCCTCAACAATTTTCTCTGTGTTTTCTATTATCCCTACCTGTTCTGGTACTCCAAACACTCGTAGGATTTTTCTCTTGATAGAGCCCCACATGATTCTTAAGGTTTCTTCATTTTTTAAAATTCTTTTATCAGATTTTTCTTAAATATATTAGTGCCAAGTGATTTATCTTCAAGTTCAGAAATTCTAGCTTCTACTTGCTCAGTTCTGCTGCTTTGACTTTCTATTGAGTTATCTAATCTAATTCTGTAATTATATTGTTAATCTTCTGAATTTCTCATTGCTGTCTGCTTACGGATTCTTCCAGCTTATTAAACTTTTCTTTTTGTTCCTGAATAATCTTTCTGAGTTCTTCATTTGCTTTATGTGTGTGTTCCTTGGCTTGTTCTGCATATTGCCTCATTTCCTTTGTGATGTCTTGAAGGGTTCTGTATATTAAGCTTTTGTATTCTGCACCTGGTAATTCCAGGAATGCACTTTCATCTAAAAGATTCCTGGATTTTTTGTTTTGAGAGCCTATTGAGGTAATCACGGCCTGTTTCTTTATGTGACTTGATATTGACTGTTGTCTCTGAGCCATCTGTAAGTTATTGTATTAGTTTATACTTGCTTACTGTGTCATAGCTGCTTGCTTTGTTTTGTTTTGGTATACCCCTATGGGATGCTGAGTCAGCTAGCTTGATTACTTCTGCCTTTGGAGCTCTCGTGTCCTGTCCCCAGCTGGCTAGAGCTGTTATCAGGTATATCAGTCTAGGAGTCCATTCAGTTTTCTTGTATGAATTCAGCTCAGGTTTCCAGGTAGCTGATATCAAGTGTGTGGTACAGCCTCTGTCCTACAGTCTTAGAGGGGCAGGGGTGGTTGGCGTATATACCCATATCTGATTGCAGCAGGGGGTCACACTCTGAACAAGGCAGGGGCTGAGAACCGACCCCCAAGTGTCTCTGAGGAAAACACGTCTCTGTTCCCTAGAGTGTGCTGGTGGATGGGCTCTGCAAAGGGACCATGGGCACCCGAAGATTTTGTTGTAAGGACTGGGAGGTACCAGTTATCCCTGGGCCCCTGTCACAGGTGACTGGGCAACCCAAGTGGAGCCAACAGTCCTTAGGTCCCTGTTGTGGGTAGGTGAAGACCTTGTTTAACAGACAAAGCAATGTTAAACATCAAACACCCACCTCTCCCCTGCACAGCTGAAATGGTTGGAGTTTGCCAACAAGGGCCTATTCTCCCAAAATAGGCCCACACAAGTCCATACAGAAAGGAAAGTTGCTCAAGGTCCACGGACAGTTTATGCCTGGACAGGAGCTGCTTCTGTCCTGAGCTCCCCCAGTTAATGGAGCTAGCAAATTATCTTTTTCCCCCAGTTGCAAATTTTTTCCTTCCCCAGGGCCAGGAGGATGGCTCCAGGTGCTCACCAGGGTCTATCTCAGGCCTGGGGATTCAGCCACTGAAGCTGGATTGGGGGTTGGGGAGGGTGCGGTAAAATATGCTCAAGTACTTAGCTTTTGCTGAGAGTGCCCTTCTGCTCAGGTTCCGGAGGTGTGAGTGGGCTGTGTGGCTGGCTGCTTCTCCCTGAGGAAACTGTCACCAAATGCTAGGACCAGCCTGCCGCTGCTGCTGCCACCAGCACTGCCACCGCCACAGCTGCTCCAGGAATGGTGCCTGAGGGCTCCCCGCAATTCAGATCTGGCAATTCCTCTCCGCTTCTGAATGGTCTCTTCCTTCCTCTGCCCCTCAGTTCATTGTCTAAGCTTGCCTTTGATGCTCAGGGCTCCCAGCTTGTCACAAATATACTCGTTTCACTTGTTTTTTCGGGTCTTTGTTGTAAAGAGGGCTCAACAGGAGCGTCTGTCTATTCTGTCATCTTGGCTCCACCCCTTCCTCCTTTTCTTTTTTAAAAACCGATGTGTCAGTGAGCTGTTGCTGTGTAGCAAACAACCACAAAAATCTCAGTGGCAACAACCCTAAACATTTAATTTGCTGACACATTTGTGGATCAAATGGATAGGTTGGGGAGGAGGGTCAGCTGATCTAGAAAAGGGTAAATTGTGTGATGCAGATCAGTAGTTTGGCCCCACATCTGATCCATGAGCCTCTCTTTCTCCTCCTGGGACCACAGGACAAGCCAATAGATATTCTTTTTGTGTCAATGGCAAGAAGTCAATCAAAGTATGAAGTGACTCTTCAGTAGGATTTCCATACAAAATGTAGGATGCTCCATTAAATTTGAAATTCATGTAATCAATGAATATATCTTAATATAACTATGCCCAAATTATTGCATGAGACATGCCCAAATTATTGCATGAGACATACTTATGCTAAAAATTTGTTGTTTATCTTAATTTCAAACTTAACTGGACATCATCTATTTTTATTTGCTAAATTTGGCCACGTTAGTCTTAAGGCATAGAGTTGGAACTGGCATACCATCAATTTTATTCAAATTTAATTGGCCAAAGAATGTTACATGACAGAGCCCAAAGTAAAGTGTCAAATACAAATATCTCTTGGAGATGGAGAGAAGAGAGTGACTATTTGGCACAATAATCTACCACAGTTTGTCAAGCCTGGGGAAAAGGTCATAAGGACATAAAAAAAGTTTGATTTTACTTAATATTGAAAAGCCCATGATGTAGTTAGCAGAATAAAATAATATTGTACATTCCATGGACCGGTAAGTAAAACCAAACTGTGTCTTCATTCATATATTTTACAGAAAAGGTAAAGTACAAATACTTCTCAGTGATGCAAACACGTTAAATTACCTGTTTCCTGGCATAATAGCATTTTTCAACGTTAATTCTTCCACACATAATTCTGTGCCTATTTGTATCAAAACAGTTCAGTGTTTTCCTTAATGCTTCTCTTACTGTACCTGACTATAGCACAGATGTCTGTTTCATCTCTGGATTAAAAACCAAAAACCAAACCTGTTCCCACTGAGTCAATTTAGACTTGTAATGACCCTATAGGACAGAGTAGAACTGCCCGATAGGCTTTCCAAGGCTGTATCCTTTACTGAAGCAGTCTGCCACATCTTTTTCCTGCGGAATGACCGGTAGATTCAAACCGCTGACCTTTCACTTAGAAGCTGAGGGATTTAACCATTGCACCACCAGACCTCTTTATCTCTGAATTAGAGGATACATTTCAAGAACAGCTCCAAACACTTTTAAATCTTGGAGGTTTTTTTTTTTTTAAAGTTTGTGACTCTGTGGATTATACTATAAAATCAGAGTCCTTTAAACATCTCTGGTAATTTTGTTCCAGAGACAGTGTTTTTTCACTCTCAATTAACAGATCCTTTTCTCTTGTCCTAGTTTGGGTATAATTTGTGCTTACTCAGTTCCCGTCATATCTTCTGGCATGACATTCTTTAACAAATACAAGGTGAAGCATTATTAATATTATCTCACAGCAAGAATCATTCAGAAGCAAACAGATAAGCAAGAACACTGATAATGTGGGAGTATATCTCAGCTATTTGAATGAGGAAACTGTATTGTGAGAGGTACGTGGTTTTTCAGATGCTTTATATCCATTCACTCATTTATTCATTATTAATTCAACAAGCATTTCTCAAGCGTCTGCGACATGCTAGACATTGTGCTAAATGCTGAGAATGCAAAATGAGAAAGACACCAATTTTCTAAAATATTATCCTTTTTTTTTTTGGCTGAGTACAACACAATATGCCCCACAGTTTGCATACATTGTTTCCTGTAATCTTCAGTGTAAGCCAGGTAAATTGGGAGCTTTACTACTTATTATACATCTTAAGAATATACATCTTAAGAAACTGAGGCTCATGTGGCTGGGCTTACCCATGATTATAAAATTAATGATTCATGGAGCCAGAATTAATTTTTTTTTTTTTTCCTTCCAAAAGGAAATTACCTTAATTTCACTGTCAGGTAAAGAAACTTTCCAGGAATGTAGGAGACAGCATTGTGTAGAATTTCAGAACAGGTACTTTGGGGTCAAAAACATAGGTCTGATTTTTGCCTGACAATGGCTGTGCAATCCTGGGCAGGGTATTTAAAGTTCTAATGTTCAGTTCACTTATAAGGAGAAAAAAGGGACAAAACAGCATTGGTATCACAGGCTTCTTAACCAGCCTCACATCTGGAACACAATACTTAGACCCCAGTAGGCACTCAGTAAATACCTGTGGAATAAATGTAATAAAGGATATTAAGCATTTTGCACACCGGTCTCAGAATATCAGCAGTACTTCATAAATGTCAGATTCCCAAAACTCCCTTGACTACTGGGGTTCTTATTTCTAGGTAAATTGCTGATTCTTTTTCAAATATTTTTTTTTCTTTATTTTACATATTTTTCCAGTTTATAATTTTTTTTTTTTAATAATGGCAATTTTCCTTTCACTTGTGGGAAAACTCTTAGATTAACTTATCTAGATCAATAAAAAATAATTCATGAATTCCTGCTTTACTGAAACAAGTGGCCGCGTTACATGGGAAGCTGATGTTGCCACATCTCATCCATGCAGCAATTGAAGGGGGGAACTTAGATTTAAAAGAGGCTAATAAGAAAGAAGAAATAGAGGCATAGCATTATGCTCCAAACCCTCCCCATAAGAAACCTTGGTGGTATTTCGCAAACCTCTGAATCTTATTGTGTACCCACAAGACGAATCGTGATACAGAAGAGTAGTTGGTTTAGATGAATTTCATGTACCTGTAAAATTGTTCTGAGTTGCCACAGTTGTAATGTAGAGTCTGTATTAATTGCCAAGAACACCCCAGGTCTGACATGCTGATGAACTTCAGAATAATTTTGCCTGCTGTTCTGCTTCACCGGATCATTGCCTTATCCCCCCAAGAAATCAGGCTGCATGCTACTCAAAGAAAAGGGAAAATCCCCTAGCACAGCCTTTGCAAATTGGTCAGTACAGTTTACCATTATTGGGTTGGAGAAAAGCAGAAGGGAAATCTGATATTTTTGTTTCAAGAAAAGGATACTGTGCTACTAAGTTGCTAATCAACATAACAGTGTAGGCAGGTGTTTTGTTCTTAATATATGATCTCAAATTTAACACTATTATGTCTAAAACCTCAATTTTTAAGTCACTTTAGTTCTAAGAGTTCTAGAGGCAGGAGACAGTATAAAATAACTTTGGACTCTGTAATTCAGGTTGAATCCCTCATTCTTTCCCCACTAGCATTGCTACTCAAAAACCCACTTATGAACTTGTTTTTTCATGTCAGTAAATAAGGATTCTTTTTAAGGATAAGAAGCCCTGCTGGTGCAGTGGTTAAAGCACTCAGCTACTAACTGAAAGATCAGTAGGTCAAACCCACCAGCCACTCTGCAGGAGAAAAATGTGGCAGTCTGCTTCCATAAAAAATGTACAGCTTGGAAACCCTATGCAACAGTTCTATTTTGTCCTATAAAGTTGCTATGAGTTAGAATTGACTTGAAGGTAGTAGGTTTTCTGGGGTTTATAAGGCTGTTGTAAAGATGAGACAGTGTATGGAACGTGCTTAGCATAGTGCCTAGCATAGTACAGATGCTATGTATGGAAAGATGGCAATATAATACATGGCTCTGGAGCACAGGGGAAAAGTTGGAGCTACGTAGATAGAGATTGGAGTCACCGCTATGTAGCTGTGGTTGTTAGATGCCATAGAGTGTGTTCTGACTCATAATGACCTTACGTACAACAGAACGAAACCCTGCCCAGTCCTGCACCAGCCTTACAATCATTGCTATGCTTGAGCCCACGGCTGCAGCTATTCTGTCATTCCATCTGTCTTTCACTGGCCCTCTACTTTACCCAGCATGATACCCTTCTTCAGGTACTGGCCCCTCCTGATAACATGTTCAAAGTACGTGAGACAAAGTCTTGCCATCCTCACTTCTAAGGCGCATTCTGGCTGTACTTTTTCCCGGACAGATTTGTTCCTTCTTCTGGCAGTTCATGGTATATTCAATATTCTTCACCAATACCATAATTCAAAGGCATCCACTCTCCTTCAGTCTTCCTTATTCATTGTCCAGATTTTGCATGCATATGAGGTGATTGAAAAGTCCTTGGTCAAGTACACCTTTGTACTCAAAGTGACATCTTTGTTTTTTTTTAACGCTTTAAAGTGGTCTTTTACAGCAGATTTATCCAATGCAATACATCATTTGATTTCTTGACTGCTGCTTCCATGCCGTTGATTACATTCAAGTAAAATGAAATCCTTGACAACTTCAATACTTCTCTGTTTATCACGATGTTGTTTATTGGTCCAGTTGTGAGGATTTTTGTTTTCTGTATGTTGAGGTGTAATCCATTCTGAAGGCTGTAATCTTTCATCTTCATCAGTAAGTGCTTCAAGTCCTCTTTGCTTTCAGTAAGCAAGGTTGTGTCATCTGCATGTAGCAGGTTGTTAATGAATCTTCCTCCAATCCTGATGTCGTGTTCTCTTTCATATAGTCCTTCTTCTTGTATTATTTGCTTAACAAATAGACTGAATGAGTCTGGTGAAAGGATACAACCTGGGTGCGCACTTTTTCTGAGTTGAGACCACACAGTATCCCATTTTTCTGTTCAAATGACTGCCTCTTGGTCCATGTACAGGTTCCTCATGAGCACAATTAAGTGTTCTGGAATTCAGATTCTTTGCAACATTATCCATAATTTGTTATGATCCATACAGCTGAATGCCTTTGTGTAGTCAGTAAAAGATAGGTTTTTATTTTTATATGTAACAAACAACATTCAAAATTGTAAGGCTCTAAAAGGGGCTGACAAAGGTGTAGGCCAAAACTCCATTTTATTTCTGTTCCTCTTTTTATCGCTTTGTCTAGGATAAATTTCTATACTAGTTTTGGATCCCCGGTGGTGCCCTGGTTAAGAGCTTGGCTGCTCACCAAAAGGTCAGAAGTTCAAATCTACCAGCTGCTCCTTAGAAATCTTATGCCACAGTTCTATTCTGTCCTATAGGGTTGCTATGAGTCAGACTTGACTCGACGGCAATGGGCTTCATACTGGTTTCACAAGTAACAGCAGGGGGATACCAAGAATATGGTTATGCTTAAGCCAGGAGAAAAATGTCCCAGGAAATATATATGTTTCACTTAAGATTGTTTTCATTCTCAGAAAGTATGCAACAAAACCATGTTTTGCTTAAAATTGTTTTGTTTTCACAAAGCACATACATAAGACCATGTTTTGCTTAAAGGTTTCTTGTGCTAAAACTGCCCTCAGGAAGATATATTCAAATGTGGAATGTGTTCCTGTGAGTAATCAGAGGTAAAGATCTTATTACCAGGACTCGTCATCATTTTGTAACTATTTTACAGCATTAATTACATTCTGTAATTGTTTTCAAAATGTCAACCAATCCTGTATAAAAAAAAAAGACACCGTAAAAATCCTACTCTTTGGGAGTATTTAGCAGGGAGCATTTAGCACCTTGCTTAGTGTTTCTGTCAGCTATGACTGCTCTATGGCCATGGCTGCTCTTTACCCTCAATAAAAACTCTCTTGCTTTTAATTTTAAATAAACTTAGTGATTTTTAGCTCTTCGGCATATTTGGTGACAGAATTCATGATTTTGAGCTCTACAATATATGTTAGTAGCTATATAATATATAACAAGGGTGTATATAGCTAGTAACATATAAAGATGTTTTCAGATTTGTAAAAGGGGTAGTTCACTTCGAAGGCTGAAACATTCTGTTCATCTGAAGATGCCATTCAAATGAAAGCTTCATCACTAGTTATATCTTAAAGTTGAATGGAGTCAAGTTTTAAGTACCAGGCCCTGTAACCAGAAGGAAAGCTAGGACTTTATGAATTCTGAATGACAAGACAGTGTTTCCTCCTGTGTGTTCAGTGGTGTGTCCATGCTGATTTCAGACTAAATAATCACCCCTCTATTGGTGAGTCCGATGATGCTTTTATCACAGCATGATAAATCCCTCTTGTCAAAATTGGCACCAATTATGCAAATGAAATTTGAAGGGTTCATTAGCTAAATGGTAATTGGAGTAACACGAATTAAAGAAATTATATACAAAATTTCTATCAAGAAAAATCACTTCATTTTTACAATAATCTTTAAATGGTTTCTCAGTGAATAATAAGTCAAGAATTTAGGAAAGTTTTATAGACATTTAATGAATTTACAGCTGACATTCTGTTCATGGCACATTTTTATATTTGTTTCTTTCCTGGTTATTTTCTTTGGCTGCAGTATACTGTTTATAGTACTAACAAGAAAGACACTGGGCATTATCTTAAGGTACAGCACTGTGTTGCCACTATAGACATGCAAAAACAAGCCTCTGATGGAAGGGAAATCATGGCTTTCCTAATCTTCCCAAGGTAGATTTGAGAAATCCCTTGTATGGACCTCAACAATAGCACCTATCACATATTGGTACTTTCAATTCTTTTTCTGTCTGTCTCCATTTAAAAGGAATGGTGTCCTTTTTATCTTTAATCTCTACTGGCTAGCCCAGTACATGACTCAATAAATATTTGAGGAAGGAAAGATGGGATGTAGAAAGACAAGTTGAGAAAGAGAAAAGGCATCATTGCCTCAAATAGAATGGAAAATAAAATTATGTGACATAGTCAATACTCTCAAGAATTTTATTGTGATGGAAAGGAAAAAGATACACATATATAAATGTTAGAAATGGAAGGGACATTTAGTCTTGTATTTTCATCTAAAATGACATAGTGAATAAAGAAAAAACTATGTAGATTTTCTACTTCAGATTTAAAGCATGGGAAACAAAAGCAAGGAGAAAAAAACATGATCTATAATTGCTGTCAGCCGATCTTATACATTTTCGCCTCAGGATCATTTTACAACTTTTAAAAAGTATTGAGGATTCCAAAGAGATGTTTATGCCAGTTTACCAATATCCACCATATTGGAAATTAAAACTTAGAAATGTTTAAAACACAAGAATACACAAGCACATTCATTAGCCCTCAAAGCCATGACATAATTATATGATCTGTAGTCTCTGCTCACTTGTGAGGGAGGAGAGTGAAATAGGCAAATAGTTTCTTAGTACCATTATGGAAATAGTTTTGGCTTCCCCAGACCACCATAAAATTATTATTTTTGTTTAAAGAAATAGTATCTTTAAAGAGACTTAAATAATAAGAAAATATCATATATTTATCCACAGGGTTACCATTTCCAATGCTCTTCATTAACTTGCCTAAGTTCAGATTTCTGTCATATCATTTTCCTTCTGCATGAACAACTTCCTTTAATATTTCTTATAATGTGAGTCAGTTGGTAATGAATTATTTCAAACTTTGTATGTCAGAAAGTGTTTTTTTTCACTTTTGAAATACATTTTTTTTTCTGGGTATGGAATTCTAGTTTGACATTTGTTTTTGTTTCATTTTTGTGGACTTTCAAGGTGTTACTATACTTCTCGCTTGCATTATTTTTAAGAACTCTGCTTTCATCTTTACGTTTGTTCTTCTGTAGGAAATGTCTCTTTTTTCTAATTTTAGGATTTTGTCTTTATTGTCAGTTTTGAGTAATTTGATCTTGATATGTCTTTGTTTAACTTTCCTCATGGATCTTATGCCTGGGGTTTGTTCAGCTTCTTGAACCTGCAGGCTTACTTCTTGTTCCCCTACTTCAAGCATTCTCATTATATGCATATTGGGCTGTTCAGAGTTGTTCCACAGCTCAACGATATTCTTTTTATTTATTGTGATTGCTTATTTTCTCTCTGTAGTTCACTTTGTATCGTTTCTAATTCTACGTTATCGTATTCACTAATGTTTTCTTCTGCTATATCTAAAATGCTCTTAATCTTTTCTAATCTATTTTTATCACAGTAATTGTAGTTTTTATCTTCATAATTTGGTTTGGGCTTTTTTGTATCATCTGTGTCTCCACTTAACTCTTTAAATGTATGGAATATAGTACTAACAACTGTTTTAATGTCTTTATCTAGTAATTCTAACATCTGTGTCTATTATGGGTGTATTTTTCTGTATTGATTATTCATATTGTGAGTCATGTTTTCCTGATTTTTTGTATGCCTGATAATATGTTATTGGATGCCACACATTGTGGATTTCACTTTGTTGGGTGTTGGATATTATACTCCTGTAAATATCCTGGAGCTTTGTTCTGAGGTGTAGTTTAGTGATTTGGACACACGTTTATCTTTTCAGGTCTTGCATCTATGCTTCATTAGTGGGTCCTGAGCTTCGCTCAATCTGGAGCTAATCATTCCCCATTACTGAGGAAAGACCTTCTTGAATACTCTACCCAAAGCCTTGTAAATGAGTTTTCCCAGTTAGGCTGGTCGGAAGAGGCACTATTTCAGCCCAATATAAGTTCCAGGCAGTGTCTTTTTTTTTTCCTCTTGAGTCTCTAGTTGTTTCTTCATATGCATGCACTGATCATTACACAGATGAATACTTGAGAGTGATGTCTGCAAATCTCAGGGGTTCTTTCTTCATGGAACTCTCTGGTAGTCTGTCAGGCCACCTTGGTGTCCCTGAAATTCCTGCTCATCTTCTCTCTACAGCGAGCCTGCTGGTTTCTACTTCGATTCCCTTTCCCTGAGTTACAGCCTAGAAATCTCTCAAGGCACTAAATTTGGACAATATTATGGCTTGTCTGTTTCCTGTCTTTCATGATCATTGTCTTTTGTAACCTCAGTCTAACCAGTTTACCAGTTGTCATTGAATCAACTCTGACTCATGGTGACCTCATGTTTGTCAGAGTAGAACTATACTCCAAAATGTTTTCAACAGCTGATTTTTTGGAAGTACATCAAAGTCCATTTTTCCAAGCCTTTTCTATGGACTCAAGCCTCCAACCTTTAGATTAGCATCCAAGCATGTTAATCATTTGCATCACCCAAAGACTCTAACCGTATTCTAGTGTCTTGAAAATAATTGTCCCATATACAGGTCTGTTTTTTAGTCTTTTTATTTATTTATTGTTTCAGAGTTGAGTATAAATCCAGACCCTGTTACTTCATCTTGGTTGGAAGCAAAGATCCTCTGATACAAATTTTTTGATTTCAGGATCCTAAAAATTGTTGAGAGAGATGGTGATGGAATTTATGTTTCCTAAATTTTTTTTAAGTGTTTATTATATGTCAGGATCTATATTAATCACTGTATGTTTATTAACCTATTCAATCCTCAGAACAGATATATAGGGAGAGAGTTTTATTCTCATTTTTGATTAGTATAATAAAATCTAAATAAAAAGTAATTTGAAGAATACATAGCTTATAGATTATAAATATTTTAATTAAGTGTAAATATTGTATTTGAATTCATATATTTTTTCCTAAAAAGTCCATACTCTTAACCATTATGCTTTATTACAGTATTGCAGATGTTGCTGTATTAATTTTAGAAAAATAGACATTACCTTTTTCTTAATTCATGGAGTGATAAACTATATACAAGGGCATGTTGTAGCACTGAGGAGATATATGGAGAGGTTACACATGCCTGAAGGAACAGAGACATTTGTCAGTTATAAAAAAAGGTCAGAAAAAGATAAGTGATGGAAGGATGAATTCTGGATCTGCCACTGTAGAGGGGGAGCCAGAAATCCAGTGAGAGATGAACTAGAGGATTGCCAAGCAAGTGTCCCCGGCCAAGTTGTGGTTGGACAGCACAAACCTCTAGTAAGCCAAAATTGATGGCTATAGCAAACACTATAGCCCAGGAGGAGAAAGAGACCAGTGAAAGCAAAATGTGACAATAATTCAAGGCTTGATTCTGGAATGCCAATAGAGAGGTGGGGTTGGGAAAAGAGAGGATGTCAAAAATTGAAGTAACAAGATCCAGGTATCTGGGTTGGCAAAAAGCACCATTTGGCCATGAGACGACTCATTTAATAATTTAACGGATAGTATTCTGGAATTCCAATATGGATGGAAAGAAATTTTTGTGCATGAGAAAAAGAAAAACAAGAGTTGACAGGTGAGGATGTCTTGATTTTGGACAGGACTGAGCTAGGGGATTCAGGGATTGAATTTCATTTTGTTTTTGTGGCACATGGCCAATATGAAGTAGAAAGGAAGGTTAACAGAGGCACCAGGTAATTAACCATGAGGCCAAGTGTCTGAAAGATGGTGAATGCATTGAAAGAAATGATATTTTGGAGCCAGATACTGGAAATTTTCAGGCAGGATAAGGCTAACAGAAGGGAGCTAGTGTAGATACACAGCAGGACCCCCCATTCTGTGGGAATATGGTGGTTCAGTGAGGGGTTTGGCTCCTGGCCAAAATCCTATGTGTGATATTTCAGGCCTGACCCTGGGTAATTGCAAGGCTTTGTCTGGCAGACCTTATGGGAAGAAACTACTCTCTCTACACCAGACTTAGTGCATAGGCACTGCATTGCAGTTTTCTGCAGGGAGTTGCAGGCTTCCCCTTGGGCCAGCCATGCTCATATGCATATCTGCATTCCCAGACAAGATGCTTCCATTTGGAGGACTCCTTTTGGGGAGCGTTGGCTGAGGCATTTTTGCCCACTTTGAGTCAGTACCTTTCCTCACCTTTTCTGAGCCCACAGGTCCACGAAGAGGCAGGAGCTTTTTGTTTGGGGTTCCTCAGCCATGAGACTATTTCTCACACCTGTAGCAATCCACCTGACCCTGGCCTAGTGTTCTTCTGTTGGGAAAAATGGAGTACTGGGGAGCTAGTACCACTTTTTGCCTCTTGCTTGCACTGTACAGTAAGTGAATAAAAGCTTGTTACTTTCAGTTTGGTTCCTTGTCCTGACTGACTACCTTGACACCTGGTTGCTCAATAATCAGGGACTGAAAAATAACCATTTTCAAACTAAAATGGAATTGCTTCAAGCTCTACATGTAACTGAAGTTATAAAGATTCTGCTAGTGTAAGTGAAATAATGTTATCTTGTCCCAGTGCAAAGTTGTATATATTAAGAGTTTTTCTCTATGAGCTGCTGCAAAGTGGAGAAAAGGCCAGAAAACAAGTTAGTGTAGTTGTAAAAATGACGTGGCGGCAGTGTCTGATCTCCAACTCCACAAGGGGGAAGGAGGACCAAGATGAACAGCCCAAGGCTGATTCTTTTAAGGCAGAGGTCAGACATGCCTTCTATCTCTGCCATTTTTACCAACTCTGGCATCAACTGTTCTTCCCATAGCACTCTCTACTGGGTTCTATAATTCATTACAATGGCCACACAGGACTCACAGTCAAGTCTCACGATTAGGGGGTTTATTAGGGAAGTAACATTTATAATTCAGTCTCAGAAACACTCAGGATACAGTTCTTCCTTTAGAACAGCCTCCTCCCAACCATGCTTACAGGCATACCTCTCCCTGTCCTGCCTCTGTCCAAAGATACTCAGGTTTCTCACTCCATGGGCTGGAAAGCCTAATGCACAGTCTCTCCTGCTGGTCTCTCCTGCCACAGTTTCTCACTGTGTTCAAGGTTGCAGTTTGCTCTCTGTCTCCTGGGTCCAGGAGCTCCTCAGCGCAGGGATCCCAGATCCAAAGTACGTGCTGGCTCGTGGCTGTTCTTCCTTGGTGGTGCTGGGATCCTCCTCTCTGTTTTGGAATTGGCTCTCTTTAAGGCAAAACTGACCAATCCCCTTGGTGGGCCACAATTACCTGATCACACAGTCCTGTCCAATCACATGAGTGATAGTTACAAGACTGTGACTAGAAAGACCACACAAAAAAAGTAATTAATCACACCACAGGCCACCCCCTGGCTTTTTTAGCCATGGTTCTTTCATATTTGGAGGATAACTTCCCCCTCACAATCATTTTACCAGTCCAAAATGGTCATTAACAATTAGTCCTTCAACAGGGAAAAAGAGTTCATAGGGTGAGGTTACTCAGGTACCAGCCATTCAGGTCTGCTGCAGGTGTTCATCTGATCTGGCCAGGTTCTCCAAAAGTCATCTCAGCTTCAGCCTTCCTTGACTCTAATAAAATTAACTGAGAGGAGATTATTCCCTTGCTCTGAGCCTCACAAGGTATCAGCACAAATAAAACCTTTAAGGGGCTTTAGGTTCAGGCACTGTACTGGAGTCCAGCAGTATCTCCCCCTTAGTCCATTCTTCTACACTTACAGCTTCTACAATTGCAGTTTTTACAATCACGATTAACCCTGTTAACAATTAATACTCACAGATGAATCATATAATCCTATCAACATCTTCCCCTACTCTTTCTTCCCCAGACTCATCAGGAAAAGAGGAGTCTATTCAGTGGGAATCCTCCCTTGCCCCTCTCATTTTATGTAAGCACATTTAAGAAAGCATGTAAGCCAGCCACTTCATGCCTTTATTTGCCCCCGTTTTAGATATCCAATTTTAAATTGCCTGTCCCTACCAAATCACTACTCTGAGAAGACAAGCATCTTCCTTGGTCTTGAAGAATCTTCTGTTCTGGTTGGGATTTGAGCATCTGCATCCATAAGTAAAGTCCAGTCCAGAGCAAGCCATCAAGTTGCAGCAATCTACGCCAGCTCACGGTGTCAAACATCTTCCTCTTCATTCAGCTGGGTTCTGGTCAGCTCATCCCTAACCATCCAAGCTAGGTCACAATGGGTAGCAGCCTTAGGCTTGAGAACTCACACACACTTCCTGGCACTTCAGACAACCCCTTCACACTCTCATCCCTGCCCCCCTTGGACTAGATCAATGGGTTCCACCCATAAACTTCAGGAGTCCACCAAATTTTTTGCTTCTGACCAGCCAGCCTTTCCTCTCACTCTCATCCCTATCTCCCTGGGCTAGGTTAATGGGTGCCAATGGAACATGTCCACATTCAGCTTGTCTCTTCATTGCTGCACTTTGCCCACTTGTACTCATTTTGTAGACCCAGGTGGTCACCACACGTGAGCAGACCAAGCTGTCTACTGGCCAGCTCCCTTTAACTTCCAGCACTGGAAGGGGACTCTTTCTGATGGATACTGACTTTTCCTGCCTTGATGCATCCAACAAAAAACTACTTGCTTGAAATTCAAAAAGCAGTCACCTTTTTTTTTTTCCCTGCATATCCTTGCTTCAAATGCCAATCTTCTGTTCTCTCAGCAGTTCTGGGAGATTCTGCACCTCTTTGCAAATGCAAATCTGAGTGGTGCTCAGAATTTCAACCTAAGTCCCTACTCTACACACAGGGCTACTATATTCACATGAAAAGCCTATGTTTCCCTTTTAGCATTGCAGGCTACCCCCTGGCTTTGCTGGCCATGGTGCTGTCATATTTGGAGGATAACTTTCCCCTCCCAATCATTTTACCAGTCCAATACAGTCATTAACCATTAGTCCTTCTATAGGTAAGAAGAGTTCACAGGCTGAGGTTACTCAGATACCAGCCATTCCGGTCTGCTGCAGGTGTTCATCTAGTCTGGTCAGGTTTTACAAAAGTCATCTCAGCTTCACCCGTTCTCTACTCTAGCTTTTTAGCCATTACAAATAACAACAACCAAAGTAACCATCCAAGAATCAAAAGTTTCACTTCCCAAGCCCATTTGTTCTTTCTCTTACAAAGGTCCATGCTTTCATGAGTCTGGAGACATTCCAAAGAATCTCACTCCTGACACCAACTGAAAAATGACATTGGAGTGGTGTCTGACCTCCTCCAACCCCACAAGGAGGAAGGAGAACCATGGTCAATAGTCCAAGGCTGATTCTTATGAGATGGACGTCAGACATGAATTCTCTCTTCTCCATTGCTACCAACTCTGACACGAACCATCCTATCCCATAGCACTGTCTACTGGGTTCGATAATTCATTGCAATGGCCACACAGAACTCACGGTCAATTCTTGCAATTATGGGGTTTATTAGGAAAGTAACAGTTATAATTCAGGCTCAGGAATACCCAGGATACAGTTCATCCATTAAGAAAGCCTCTTCCCAACCACGCTTGCAGGCACACCTCTCACTACCACTCTGCCTCTGCTCAAAGGCACTCAGCTTTCTCTCTCCACGGGCTGGGAAGCCCACTGTGCCCTCTCCTGTTGCCAAGTCTCTGCTGCCTGGTCTCTCCTGCCACTGCTTCTCACCATCTTCAAGGTTACAGTTCACTCTCTGTCTCCTAGGTCCAGGAGCTCCTCAGCACAGGGGCCTAAGATTCAAAGGACATGCTGGATCCTGGCTGTTCTTCCTTGGTAGTGCTGGAGTTCTCCTCTCTGTTCTGGAATTAGCTCTCTTTTAAGGCAAAACTGACAAAACCACTTAGTAGACCACAATTAACCTATCACACAGTCCCACCTAATCACCTGGGTTGGAGTTACAAGACCATGGCTAGGGAAGCCACACACAAAAGTAATTAATTGCACTGCAGTAGTTAATCATAGCATTCTTATTAAAAAAATAGATAATGTCACAATTATATCAATTATGCAAAAACTGATGCTGATTATCTAAAGGCACCATGATAGAATACTTGACTGACATTAAAACTTACTTTTTTCATATAATTTACAGTGTTTAACTCAGTACGTTAATCACAGAAGGCACATGGTAAGGATTTGTAGTTTTCAACTAAATTAAATATCCAGGTTGGAATACTGTTTTATTTTAAATGTTACCTATATTTATTGACTCTGATACCAACAGTCCCCACTGAATCTGTCTAAGGAAGACAGAAGTTTTTTTTTTTTTTTTATAAGACTTCTAAAATAATTAAATAATCATAATTTTGTTTCAAAGGTTTTTTTTTTTTTTAATCTTATTTCTTATAGAATATGAAGTCTACCAACGATAAACTCTCATGGCATGACTAGGCTGGAATACAAATAGCAAAATTAAGGACAGTGAAGACTGATGAGGTCAGTAGAAAGAAACAACTTTCTCACTAGTATATCATCCAATCACTTACGCATTTTTCATCAAATATTATATTTCATACCTATATGTACCAGCCACTTTCCCAAGCACTGAGAAAAAAAGAAGTAAAATACATGGGCCCTGACCTCAAGGAAATGTCAGTGCTTATACAATGCTAACAAGTTGTGAGATAACATAAAGGACATTATACATGAAGAAAGTTAAAGGTCATTAAAGAGATAGGAAAGAAAGGACCAAAAAGGATGTCAGAAGAGACTCTATGTAATGGTTAAGGTTGTGTGTCAACTGTGCCATGATTTTCAGTGGTTTGGCAGTAATGTAACGATATAGTTTGGCAGTTATCTTATGATGTAGTTTGGCAGGTATATAATGATGTAATTTAGCAGTTATGTAATGATGTAGCTATCCTCCCTTTTGTGGTATAATGTAATCACCTCCATGATGTGATCTACTGTGATCAGCCAATCAGTTACAAGGGGAATTTCCTCCTGGATGTGGCTTGCATCCAATGTAAATTGTCATTCAGACAAAGCTCCCTGAGTTTTGCTTGCTCTGGATCCTGCATCTGGCTCTTCATCATCTGACCTCCAGTTTTTGAGACTTGCACCAGCTTCCTGTCATACTGCCTGCCAATCTTGGGATTCATCGACCTCCACAGTCTGTGACCAGCAGCCTGCCATCTCTCCTGCCAATCTTGGATTCATCAGGCTCTGCAGCTAAATGAGTCAGGAGAAGCCAAATCCTAACACTTGACCTACAGACTTGGACATTTACAGCCTCTACAACCACCTGAACCATTTCCTTGAGATAAATCTCTCTCTCCCTATATATATACAAGCTTCACTGGTTTTGCTTCTCCACAGAACCCAGCCTAAGACACTCTGAAACTTGCTTTGGAACATACCAAAAAAAACCAAACCCAGTGCCGCCGAGTCAATTCCGACTCGTAGCGACCCTAGAGGACAGGGTAGAACTGCCCCATAGAGTTTCCAAGGAGCGCCTGGTGGATTCGAACTGCCGACCCTTTGGTTAGCAGCCATAGCACTTAACCACTACACCACAGAGTAGCTAAAGCAAATGGAAGAAATGATTAAGTAAAGGAGCTGAACAGAAGTTTTCAAAGGGTGGCTCGAGAAGACAAAGTAAAACATTATAACAATATGTGCAAAGAACTTGATTTAGCAAACCAAAAGGGAGGAACATGCTCAGTATTTCTGAATTGAAATAACTGAAAAAATTCAAGCCTCAAGTTTCAATGCTAAAGGGCAAAATATTGAACGATGCAGAAAGCACCAAAAGAAGGTAGAAGGAATACATAGAGTCACTGCACCAAAAAGAATTGGTTGATGTTCAATGATTTCAGGAAGTAGAGTATGATCAAGAACTAAGGGTATTGATGGAACAAGTCCAAGCTGCACTGAAGGCTTTGGCAAAAAACAAAGCTCCAGGAATTGATGGAATATCAGTTGAGATGTTTCAACAAACAGATGCAATGCTGGAGGAACTCACTTGTCTATGCCAAGAAATTTGAAAGACAGCTACCTGGCCAACAGACTGGAAAAGATCCATATTTGTGCCCATTCCAAAGAAAGGTGATGCAACAAAATACAGAAATTATTGAACAATATCATTAATATCATACCCAAGTAAAATTTTGCTGAAGATTATTCAAAAGCAGTTGCTGCAGTATGCCGACAGGGAACTGCCAGAATTCAAGATGGTTACAGAAGAGACATGGAATGAGGGATATCATTGCTGATGTCAGATGGATCTTGGCTGAAAGCAGAGAATACCAGAAAGATGCTTACCTGTGTTTTATTGACTATGCAAAGGCATTCCACTGTGTGGGTCATAACAAATTATGGATAACATTGCAAAGAATGAGAAGTCCAGAACACTTAATGTGCTCATGCAGAACCTGTACATAAACCAAAAGGCAGTTGTTGGAATAGAACAAGGGGACATTGTTGTTTTTGTTAGGGACTACGAGTAGTAGTAGTATGAGTAGATTCCCACACATAGCAACCCTATGTACAACAGAATGAAAGACTGCCTGGTCCTGCACCATCCTCATAATCTTATGCTTGAACCCATTGTTGCAGCCACTGTGTGGGTCCATGCCATTGAGAACCTTCCTCTTTTTCACTGACCATCTACTTTACCAAATATGATGTCCTTCTCCGGGAACTGATCCCTCCTAGTAACATATCCAAAGTATATAAGACTAACTCTAGCCATTCTTGCTTCTAAAGAGCATTCTGGCTGTATTCCTCCAAAGACAGATATGTTTGTTCTTCCTGTAGTCCATGGTATATTCAATATTCTTTGCCAAGCCATAATTAAAAGGAATCAATTCTTCTTTAGTCTTCCTTATTTTCTGTCCAGCTTTCCCATGCATGTAACATGATTGAAAATACCATGGCTTGGATCAGGCGCACCTTAGTCCTCAAAGTGACATTTTTGTTTTTGAACACTTTGAAGATTTGCCTAATGCAGTAATCCATTTGATTTCTTGACTGCTGCTTCCATTGACATTTATTGCAGATCCAAGTAAAATGAAATTCTTGACAAGTTCAATCTTTTCTCCATTTATCATGATGTTGCTTATTGGTCCAGTTGTGACAATTTTTGTTTTCTTTATGTTGAGGTGCAATCCATACTGAAGGGTTTAGTTTTTGATCTTCATCAGTAAGTGCTTCAAGTCCTCTTCACTTTCAGCAAGCAAGGTTGTATCATCTGCATATCACAGTTGTTATTGAGTTTTCCTCCAATTCTGATGTCTCATTCTTCTTCATACACTCCAGCTTTTCAGATTATTTTCTCAGCATACACACTGAATAAGTATGGTGAAAGGGTACAACTCTGTCAGGCACTTTCTTTTAAACCATGTAGATCAGCCTTTTTCTGTTCGAATGACTGCCACTTGGTCTATGTACAGCTTCTTCATGAGCACAATTTAGTATTCTGGAATTCCCATTCTTTGTAATGCTATCCATAATCTGCTAAGATCCACACAGTGGAACGCCTTTGGATAGTCAATAAGATACAGTTAAGCATCTTTCTGGTATTCTCTGCTTTCAGCCAAGATCCATCTGATATCAGCAGTGATATTCCTTGTTGCACATCCTTTTCTGAATCTGGCTTGATTTTCTAGCAGTTCCCTGTTGATGTACTCCTGCAACTGCTTTTGAATGATCTTCAGCAAAATTTACTTGGGTGTGATATTAATGATATTGTTTGATAATTTCCACATTCTGTTGGCCCCTGGCCTTGTTCTTTCTTTGAAGTGAGTACAAACATGGATCTTTTCCAGTCTGTTGGCCAGGTAGCTGTCTTCCAAATTTCTTGGCATAGACAAGTGAGCACCTCCAGTGCTGCATCCATTATTGAAACATCTCAATTGGTATTCTGTCAATTCCTGGAGCCTTGTTTTTCTCAATGTTTTCAGTGCAGCTTGGGCTTCTTCCTTCAGTACCATTGGTTCTTGATCATATGCTACCTCCTGAAATGGTGGACTGTTGACCAGCTGTTTTTGGTACAGTGGCTCTGTATATGCCTTCCATCTTCTTTTGATGCTTCTTGTGTCTTTAATATTTTCCCAGTAGAACCCTTCGATATTGCAACTTGAGGCTTGATTTTTTTCTTCAATTCTTTTAACTTGAGAAATGTTGAGCATGTTCTTCCTTTTTGGTTTTCTAACCCCAGGTTTTTGCACATTTCATTTTAATACATTACTTTGTCTTCTTGAACCGTCCTTTGAAATCTTCTGTTCAGCTCTTTCACTTCATCGTTTGTTCCTTTCACTTTAGCTACTCTATGTTCAAGAGCAAGTTTCAGAGTCTCTTCTGACATCTGTTTGGTCTTTTCTTTTTAATGATATCTTTCTTTCTTCATGTATGATGTCCTTGATGCCATTCCACAACTTGTCTTATTTTTGGTCATTAGTGTTCAAAGTGTCGAATCGATTCTTGAGATGGTCTCTAAGTTCAGGTGGGACATACTCAGGGTCATACTTTGGCTCTCAGGAACTTGTTCTAGTTTTCTTCATGTTCAGTTCTAACTTGTATATGAGCAATTGATGATCTGTTCCATGAGCAATTGATGATCTGTTCCACATTCAGCTCCTGACCTTGTTCTGACTGATGATATTGAGTTTTCCATTGTCTCTTGCCACAGATACAGTCGATTGATTCCTGTGTATTCCATCTGGAGAAGTCCATGTATATAGTCACTGTTTACATTGTTGAAAAAAGGTATTTGTAATGAAGAAGTTATTGGTCTTGCAAAATTCTATCATGTGATTTCTGGCTTCATTTTTATCACCAAGGCTTTATTTTCCAACTACCAATCCTTCTTGGTTTCTAACTTTTTCATTCCAATCTCCAGTAATTTTCTGTGCATCATGATTGCATGTTTGATCAAGTTCAGACTGCAGAAGTTGGTAAAAATCTTCAATTTCCTCATCTCTGGCATTAGTGGTTGATGCATAAATTTGAATAATAATTGTATAAACTGGTCTTTATGCATGTGAATATTATCCTATGACTGACACTATTGTACTTCAGAATAGATCTTGAAATGTTCTTTCAACAATGAATGTGACACCATTCCTCTTCAATTTCTCAGTCTTGGCATAGTAGACTATATGATGGTCTGATTCAAAATGGCCAATACCAGTCCATTTCTGCTCACTAATCCCTACAATATCAATGTTTATGTGCTCCATTTCATTTTTAACAATTTCCAATTTTCCTAGATTCATACTTCGTACATTCCACTTTCCTACTATTAATGGTTGTTTGCAACTTTTTCTTCTTATTTTGAGTTGTGACACATCAGTAAATTAAGGTCCCAAAATCTTGCTTCTATCCATATCTTTAATATTGACTCTACTTTAAGGAAACAGCTCTTCTCCAGTTGTATTTTGAGTGTCTTGCAACCTGAGAGGCTCATCTTCTGGCACTACATCAGACAATGTTCTGCTGCAATTCATAAGGTTTTCGCTGGCTAATTTTTTTCAGAAGTAGACTGCCAAGTCCTTTTTCCTAGTCTGTCTTAGTCAGGAAGTTCAGATGAAACCTGTTTACCATGTGTGACCCTGCTGGTATTTGAAGTATCAGTGGCACAGCTTCCAGCATCACAGCAACACACAAGGCACCACAGTATGACAAACTAACAGTCAGGTGGGGAAACTGAGTGAGGACACCAGGTGGTTTAAAATGAGCAAAGTGTGTCAGGGCCTTATCCTTTCACCATACTTATTCAACCTGTATGCTGAGCAAATAATCCAAGAAACTGGACTATATGAACATCATGATAAACAGACAAAAGATTGAAGTTGTCAAGGATTTCAATTTACTTGGATCCACAATCAATGCCCATGGATGCAGCAGTCAAGAAATCAAAAGGGCAAATCTGCTGAAAAAGACCTCTTTAAAATGTTAAAAAACAAAGGTGTCACTGTGAGGACTAAGGTGCACCTGACTCAAGCCATGGTATTTTCAGTTGCCTCATATGCATGAGAAAGTTGGACAATGAATAAGGAAGACTAAAGAATAAAACCGATGCCTTTGAATTATTGTGTTGGTGAAGAATATTGAATATACCATGGACTGCCAGAAGTACGAACAAATCTGTTTTGGAAGAAGTACAGCAGAAAGCTCCTTAGAAGCAAGAATAAGGCTTTGTGTCATATACCTTGGGCACGCTATCAGGAGGGACAAATCCCTGGAGAAGGACATCATGCTTTGTAAAGCAGAGGGTCAGCAAAAAAGAGGAAGACTGTCACGGAGAGGTATTGTCACAGCGGCTGCAACAACAGACTCAAACACGGCAATGATTGTGAGGATGGCGCAGGACTGGGCTGTATTTTTCTGTTTTTAATGGGGTCTCTATGAGTCAGAACCAACTCAACAGCATCTGACAACAACTCTCTTATGATAATCATTATTCATTGTTGATAAGAACAGTTTTAATGAGACTCTACTAAAATTTTAAGAGAAAAATATCTTTTAAACATTAGTTACAACAGAGATAACTGATGATGAATGTATGAAAGCAAAAAAAAAAGAAAAAAAATGGGGTCATTCCTGAATGGTTTCTGGATCTTGGCAGAAAAGTACATATTATACATAGATTTTTTTTTTTTTTTATGTTGGTGCAAGATTTTTCCTACTATTTGATGATTTTCTCTCTGTGTTAGCACCTTGTCTCCAAAACAGTCCCTGTTTGCTACTTTAAGGATCTAAGTAGAAAATTTCTCTCCTCCTTTGTTTCCTCTATCCTTCCTTCCCTCTTTTCTTCCTTCTTTCTTTTTCCTTCATAATCATAGAGGAGTTAGAAGGCAGCTACCTGAAGAGACAGGATAAATGTAAGCCTTTATTGCAATAGAAAGTGTAACAAAATTTTTGTTAGGTAAATACTTGACCTAGAAATGCCTTTTTGTGTGTGGTACAGTGGCTTAAAATTGGGAAAAATGAACTAAAAATATAAGCTACTTAAATTCACATAGGATATCCTCTTAAAAATGCTTAATGATTTGCTTGATTCTAATTACAGTACAAGAACAAGATGAGTGCCCAGAGCTCAATCAAAAGGCAAAATTGTCTAGCTTTTTAAAAATTACACTACTTATTTATTTATTTATTTATTTTTGGAGTTAGAAACAAAAAGACACAAGCAAAAGTAAGACTGAATAAAACATTTGAGATTGTCATTTATATGTGGTTTTCCATGTCATATACATAGCACTTACTTAAAAAATTTTTTTTTTGGTTAACCAAAAGAAAAACCTGTAGTCAAAAAAGATATTAAGAGAAAAACATCTTTTGAACAGCAGTTACCACAGTTATCTTACCCCCTACAAAAATGATATATCCTTGTTAAATATTCTTGAACTAAAATGAGGCTTAAAAGTATAGCTCTACATTCAGGAATGATAAAAGCAAAGTTACCTACTCCACAGGATAAATAAAATTTTCTCATTCTTCCTCCCCTTCCTTCTTTCTTCTCTTTCTTTCTTCTCCCTTCTTTCCTACATTTTTTTTTTCCAAAAAATATGAATGTTTGTTATATAACAGACACTGAGCAGGATGCTGAAGTGATAGAAATAAGATAGATTACTTCTCTCTAGGAGGTCAGTTACAAATAACGATTCTAAACATGCGAAATTGACAATGTGGCATGTGCCACAACATAGGCTTATGCAAAGTACAATGAGAGGCCTGGGGACCTATTAATCTGCCTGGCAGTATCAGGAAAGGTTTTGGAATGAACATCATTCCTGAGTTGGACCCTGAAAGTCGAATGGGAGTTTTCCAATTTACACTTACCCCTGGCTACATCTATCTGCCACAAGGGTCCAGAGCAAGGAAGAAGTTCTCACCAAATGCCTCTAGAATCTTAACTCTTCTCCTTCCCCAACTTTATTGTTCTGGTTAGCTGCCCTCATGTTGACTCTGACTCACGGCAACCTTGTGTACAACAGAATGAAACATTGCCTGCTCTGCATCATCCCCATAACAGCTGGCATGTCCCAGTCCATTGTTGCAGGTACTGTGCCAACCCATCTCACCAAGGGTCTCCCACACCCATGTTGGCCCTCTACTTCACCAAACATAACGTCCTTCCTAGTGATTGATCCTTCTTGATGGTGTCCATGAGTTAGATAATGTTCTGTTGTGATTCATAAGATTTTCATTGGCTAATATTTGGAAGTAGTTCACCAATTCTTTCTTCCTAGATTGTCTTAGTCTGGAAACTTTGCTGAAATCTGTCCATGATGGGTGACCCTGCTAGTATTTCAAATACTAGTGACACAGCTTCCAGCATTACAGCAATATGCAAGCCACCACAGTACAACAGACAGACAGGTGGTAGTCTCCAACTTTAACTTCGCCTAATTTTTTTTTTTTTTTTTAATTCATGAGATCAGGAGAACAGATGGTGTTAACAAGACCCTGTCCAGGGCAGTTAGTCCAACAGAGGGACACGAGGACGTGGTCACAATAGAGGAAAGGACAAGAGAGAACTCTTTCACAAACACCCTTTGACTGATCTAGCTTCTGGATGCATCAGAAAATAAGAAGCATAGACACGAAAGAACAAAAGTGAGAGATTATGGACCGAGGAGCAGGATGGAGAATAACGATCAGCATCACAGAGGGAAGCCTAGTAACATGCAATTATAATAATGCCTTACATTTGCAGAGCAGTTCAGAATTTCAAGTCTCTTTTCATGTGCAACATTTTCTTTAAGCCCCAAAGCAAACCTATGAGACAAACAAGGAACGTATTCATTTTTCTATTCTACAGTGAAAGCAGCTGCATCCCCAACAAATTAAGTAACTTATCAGAGGTCACAGGATTTAGTCTCCTAACTGCTAGTCCAGAGACTCCCTTCTGCTTCTTGTATTCTAATCATAGCATTTGCTTGGGAGCGTGCATGCTCTTGCTGTGAGTGCCAGGGCAGTGGTCCGTACATCATGGTTTCTGAGTTGGATTCTCATTTTTGCCATTCATTCCTTTCATGACAAAGACAAAATGCCTCTGTTCTTTCTCATCACAGAGAGCAGTAAACCACAACCAGTAAATATCTATGGCTGCCTGACCTGTGAAGTGCTTGCTATTTATTTATTTAGCCAGTTTGTGATTCGGAAGCACCAACATTGCTTGAAACAAGGCCTGTACCAGCCAAAGTTGCCTTATCTACACTTTCAGAGTGCCCAAAGTGTGATAATTTCAGCAGCAACTTTGTAACCAAAAAAAAGAAGGAAGGAGCAAAACTCACAATTTTAAAATGCATGACTGTAGTGGAAGTACATCATGCTATAGTACAGCATAGAACAAGGCCACTGGGCACAGCCAGCTCTCATGTTTGATGAAAAATGCATTAGGGGGGCGGAGCCAAGATGGCGGACTAGGCAGACGCTACCTCGGATCCCTCTTACAACAAAGACACGGAAAAACAAGTGAATCGATCACATACATAACAATCTACGAACCCTGAACAACAAACACAGATTTAGAGACGGAGAACGAACTAATACGGGGAAGCAGCGATTGTTTCCAGAGCCTGGAGCCAGCGTACCAGTCAGGTACGGCACAAGCACAGAGACCTGCTCCACCCCCCTGAACTAACCCCGGGAGGGGGACTAGCCGGTTCCACGGGCGGCGTGGGACGCAGCCGTTAGGAGAAGTCCACGGGAGGCAGTGACTGATCTTGGAGCAGAAAGAGCAGCATCCGAGCCGGGGAACCGTCCCGCAGGGATTTGGACTGCACGCAGGTACGCCATAAACACGGAGAGTTGCTCCACCCCCTGAACTAACCCCGGGAAGGTGACCAGCCGGGTCGCGCGGGCGGCGTAGGACGCAGCCGGTAGGAGAAGTCCCCGGGAGGCAGCGACTGGTATTGGAGCGGGGAGAACAGCGTTCCAGCCGGGACACTCGGTCGCGGCACAAGCACGGGGAGCTACTCCACCCATCTGAACTAACCCCGGGAGGGGGCCCACCTGGTTCACGGGGGCGGCACGGCCACGCGGCTGGAGGGACGAGAAGTCCCCGGGAGGCAGCGACTGATTTTGGAGTCGAGAGTGCACCGTCCCAGTAGGGGAGCCTTGACGCTGGGCGTGGGGCTGGAAGCGGAGGATCTGACCGTGACTCCAGCGGGCCAGACCCCCTGGGGGCAATCTCCACACAGCCAGCACACATAGGCGACGCGCCCGCGGGAATCTCAGACATAATAGTCATTCCAAGCAAGACAAGCAACTCTGGCTATATTCTGAGGTGCTACTCTCCTATCTCTCTGTTCCCTCCCCCACCCTGCCCAGGCGGCTTCATTAACATCTGAATAGCCTGAGCCAGAGGGAGAACTCTGATAGGGATCTGACTGCTGTTTTTTTTTAGCGGATTTTCTGGAAAAACTAGTTTCCCAGTGAGGGCTCGGAGACAACAATCCATATCAAACCACTTAAAGAAGCAGACCGTGACAGCTTCTCCAACCCCCCAAACAAAAGAATCAAAATCTTTCCCAAATGAAGATACAATTTTGGAATTATCAGATACAGAATATAAAAAACTAATTTACAGAATGCTTAATGATATCACAAATGAAATTAGGATATCTGCAGAAAAAGCCAAGGAACACACTGATAAAACTGTTGAAGAACTCAAAAAGATTATTCAAGAACATACTGGAAAAATTAATAAGTTGCAAGAATCCATAGAGAGACAACATGTAGAAATCCAAAAGATTAACAATAAAATAACAGAATTAGACAACACACTAGGAAGTCAGAGGAGCAGACTCGAGCAATTAGAATGCAGACTGGGACATCTGGAGGACCAGGGAATCAACACCAACATAGCTGAAAAAAAAATCAGATAAAAGAATTAAAAAAAATGAAGAAACCCTAAGAATTATGTGGGACTCTATCAAGAAGGATAACCTGCGGGTGATTGGAGTCCCAGAACAGGGAGGGGGGACAGAAAACACAGAGAAAATAGTTGAAGAACTTCTGACAGAAAACTTCCCTGACATCATGAAAGACGAAAGGATATCTATCCAAGATGCTCATCGAACCCCATTTAAGATTGATACAAAAAGAAAAACACCAAGACATATTATCATCAAACTCACCAAAACCAAAGATAAACAGAAAATTTTAAAAGCAGCCAGGGAGAAAAGAAAGGTTTCCTTCAAGGGAGAATCAGTAAGAATATGTTCTGACTACTCAGCAGAAACCATGCAGGCAAGAAGGGAATGGGACCACATATACAGAACACTGAAGGAGAAAAACTGCCAACCAAGGATCATATATCCAGCAAAACTCTCTCTGAAATATGAAGGCGAAATTAAGATATTTACAGACAAACACAAGTTTAGAGAATTTGCAAAAACCAAACCAAAGCTACAAGAAATACTAAAGGATATTGTTTGGTCAGAGAACCAATAATATCAGATATCAGCACAACACAAGGTCACAAAACAGAACGTCCTGATATCAACTCAAATAGGGAAATCACAAAAACAAACAAATTAAGATTAATTAAAAAAAAAAATACACATAACAGGGAATCATGGAAGTCAATAGGTAAAAGATCACAATAATCAAAAAGAGGGACTAAATACAGGAGGCATTGAACTGCCGTATGGAGAGTGATACAAGGCGATATAGAACAATACAAGTTAGGTTTTTACTTAGAAAAATAGGGGTATATAATGAGGTAACCACAAAAAGGTATAACAACTCTATAACTCAAGACAAAAACCAAGAAAAACGTAACGACTCAACTAACATAAAGTCAAACACTATGAAAGTGAGGATCTCACAATTTACTAAGAAAAACGCCTCAGCACAAAAAAGTATGTGGAAAAATGAAATTGTCAACAACACACATAAAAAGGCATCAAAATGACAGCACTAAAAACTTATTTATCTATAATTACCCTGAATGTAAATGGACTAAATGCACCAATAAAGAGACAGAGAGTCACAGACTGGATAAAGAAACACGATCCATCTATATGCTGCCTACAAGAGACACACCTTAGACTTAGAGACACAAACAAACTAAAACTCAAAGGATGGAAAAAAGTATATCAAGCAAACAATAAGCAAAAAAGAAGAGGAGTAGCAATATTAATCTCTGACAAAATAGACTTTAGACTTAAATCCACCACAAAGGATAAAGAAGGACACTATATAATGATAAAAGGGACAATTGATCAGGAAGACATAACCATATTAAATATTTACGCACCCAATGACAGGGCTGCAAGATATATAAATCAAATTTTAACAGAACTGAAAAGCGAGATAGATACCTCCACAATTATAGTAGGAGACTTCAACACACCACTTTCGGAGAAGGACAGGACATCCAGTAAGAAGCTCAACAGAGACACGGAAGATCTAATTACAACAATCAACCAACTTGACCTCATTGACTTATACAGAACTCTCCACCCAACTGCTGCAAAATATACTTTTTTTTCTAGCGCACATGGAACATTCTCTAGATTAGACCACATATTAGGTCATAAAACAAACCTTTGCAGAGTCCAAAACATCGAAATATTACAAAGCATCTTCTCAGACCACAAGGCAATAAAACTAGAGATCAATAACAGAAAAACGAGGGAAAAGAAATCAAATACTTGGAAAATGAACAATATCCTCCTGAAAAAAGACTGGGTTATAGAAGACATCAAGGAGGGAATAAGGAAATTCATAGAAAGCAACGAGAATGAAAATACTTCCTATCAAAACCTCTGGGACACAGCAAAAGCAGTGCTCAGAGGTCAATTTATATCAATAAATGCACACATACAAAAAGAAGAAAGAGCCAAAATCAGAGAACTGTCCCTACAACTTGAACAAATAGAAAGTGAGCAACAAAAGAATCCATCAGGCACCAGAAGAAAACAAATAATAAAAATTAGAGCTGAACTAAATGAATTAGAGAACAGAAAAACAATCGAAAGAATTAACAAAGCCAAAAGCTGGTTCTTTGAAAAAATTAACAAAATTGATAAACCATTGGCTAGACTGACTAAAGAAATACAGGAAAGGAAACAAATAACCCGAATAAGAAATGAGAAGGACCACATCACAACAGAACCAAATGAAATTAAAAGAATCATTTCAGATTATTATGAAAAATTGTACTCTAACAAATTTGAAAACCTAGAAGAAATGGATGAATTCCTGGAAAAACACTACCTACCTAAACTAACACATTCAGAAGTAGAACAACTAAATAGACCCATAACAAAAAAAGAGATTGAAACGGTAATCAAAAAACTCCCAACAAAAAAAAGTCCTGGCCCGGACGGCTTCACTGCAGAGTTCTACCAAATTTTCAGAGAAGAGTTAACACCACTACTACTAAAGGTATTCCAAAGCATAGAAAATGACGGAATACTACCCAACTCATTCTATGAAGCCACCATCTCCCTGATACCAAAACCAGGTAAAGACATTACAAAAAAAGAAAATTATAGACCTATATCCCTCATGAACATTGATGCAAAAATCCTCAACAAAATTCTAGCCAATAGAATCCAACGACACATCAAAAAAATAATTCACCCTGATCAAGTGGGATTTATACCAGGTATGCAAGGCTGGTTTAATATCAGAAAAACCATTAATGTGATCCATCACATAAATAAAACAAAAGACAAAAACCACATGATCTTATCAATTGATGCAGAAAAGGCATTTGACAAAGTCCAACACCCATTCATGATAAAAACTCTTACCAAAATAGGAATTGAAGGAAAATTCCTCAACATAATAAAGGGCATCTATGCAAAGCCAACAGCCAATATCACTCTAAATGGAGAGAACCTGAAAGCATTTCCCTTGAGAACGGGAACCAGACAAGGATGCCCTTTATCACCGCTCTTATTCAACATCGTGTTGGAAGTCCTAGCCAGGGCAATCAGGCTAGATAAAGAAATAAAAGGTATCCGGATTGGCAAGGAAGAAGTAAAGTTATCACTATTTGCAGATGACATGATTATATACACAGAAAACCCTAAGGAATCCTCCAGAAAACTACTGAAACTAATAGAAGAGTTTGGCAGAGTCTCAGGTTATAAAATAAACATACAAAAATCACTTGGATTCCTCTACATCAACAAAAAGAACACCGAAGAGGAAATAACCAAATCAATACCATTCACAGTAGCCCCCAAGAAGATAAGATACTTAGGAATAAATCTTACCAAGGATGTAAAAGACCTATACAAAGAAAACTACAAAGCTCTACTACAAGAAATTCAAAAGGACATACTTAAGTGGAAAAACATACCTTGCTCATGGATAGGAAGACTTAACATAGTAAAAATGTCTATTCTACCAAAAGCCATCTATACATTTAACGCACTTCCGATCCAAATTCCAATGTCATATTTTAAGGGGATAGAGAAACAAATCACCAATTTCATATGGAAGGGAAAGAAGCCCCGGATAAGCAAAGCACTACTGAAAAAGAAGAAGAAAGTGGGAGGCCTCACCTTACCTGACTTCAGAACCTATTATACAGCCACAGTAGTCAAAACAGCCTGGTATTGGTACAACAACAGACACATAGACCAATGGAACAGAATTGAGAACCCAGACATAGATCCATCCACGTATGAGCAGCTGATATTTGACAAAGGACCAGTGTCAATTAACTGGGGAAAAGACAGCCTTTTTAACAAATGGTGCTGGCATAACTGGATATCCATTTGCAAAAAAATGAAACAGGACCCATACCTCACACCATGCACAAAAACTAACTCCAAGTGGATCAAAGACCTAAACATAAAGACTAAAACGATAAAGATCATGGAAGAAAAAATTGGGACAACCCTAGGAGCCCTAATACAAGGTATAAACAGAATACAAAACATTACCAAAAATGATGAAGAGAAACCCGATAACTGGGAGCTCCTAAAAATCAAACACCTATGCTCATCTAAAGACTTCACCAAAAGAGTAAAAAGACCACCTTCAGATTGGGAAAGAATTTTCAGCTATGACATCTCCGACCAGCGCCTGATCTCTAAAATCAACATGATTCTGTCAAAACTCAACCACAAAAAGACAAACAACCCAATCAAGAAGTGGGCAAAGGATATGAACACACATTTCTCTAAAGAAGATATTCAGGCAGCCAACAGATACATGAGAAAATGCTCTCGATCATTAGCCATTAGAGAAATGCAAATTAAAACTACGATGAGATTCCATCTCACACCAGCAAGGCTGGCATTAATCCAAAAAACACAAAAGAATAAATGTTGGAGAGGCTGTGGAGAGATTGGAACTCTCATACACTGCTGGTGGGAATGTAAAATGGTACAACCACTTTGGAAATCTATCTGGCGTTATCTTAAACAGTTAGAAATAGAACTACCATACAACCCAGAAATCCCACTCCTCGGAATATACCCTAGAGATACAAGAGCCTTCATACAAACAGATATATGCACACCCATGTTTATTGCAGCTCTGTTTACAATAGCAAAAAGTTGGAAGCAACCAAGGTGTCCATCAACGGATGAATGGGTAAATAAATTGTGGTATATTCACACAATGGAATACTACGCATCGATAAAGAACAGTGACGAATCTCTGAAACATTTCATAACATGGAGGAACCTGGAAGGCATTATGCTGAGCGAAATGAGTCAGAGGCAAAAGGACAAATACTGTATAAGACCACTATTATAAGATCTTGAGAAATAGTAAACCTGAGAAGAACACATACTTTTGTGGTTACGAGGGGGGGAGGGAGGGAGGGTGGGAGAGGGTTTTTTATTGATTAATCAGTAGATAAGAACTGCTTTAGGTGAAGGGAAAGACAACACTCAATACATGGAAGGTCAGCTCAATTGGACTGGACCAAAAGCAAAGAAGTTTCCGGGATAAAATGAATGCTTCAAAGCTCAGCGGAGCAAGCGCGGGGGTCTGGGGAACATGGTTTGCGGGGACTTCTAAGTCAATTGGCAAAATAATTCTATTATGAAATCATTCTGCATCCCACTTTGAAATGTGGCGTCTGGGGTCTTAAATGCTAACAAGCAGCCATCTAAGATGCAGCAATTGGTCTCAACCCACCTGGAGCAAAGGAAAATGAAGAACACCAAGCCCACATGACAACTAAGAGCCCAAGAGACAGAAAGGGCCACATGAACCAGAGACCTACATCATCCTGAGACCAGAAGAACTAGTTGGTGCCCGGCCACAATCGATGACTGCCCTGACAGGGAGCACAGCAGAGGACCCCTGAGGGAGCAGGAGAGCAGTGGGATGCAGACCCCAAATTCTCATAAGAAGACCAAACTTAATGGTCTGACTGAGACTGGAGGAATCCCGGCGGTCATGCTCTCCAGACCTTCTGTTGACACAGGACAGGAACCATCCCTGAAGACAACTCATCAGACATGAAAGGGACTGGTCAGCGGGTGGGAGAGAGACGCTGATGAAGAGTGAGCTAATTATATCAGGTGTACACTTGAGATTGAGTTGGCAACTCTTGTCTGGAGGGGGGATGGGAGGATAGAGAGAGAGGGAAGCCGGCAAAATTGTCAAGAAAGGAGAGACTGAAAGGGCTGACTCAAGACGGGGAGAGTAAGTGGGACTAGGGAGTGAGATGTATGTAAACTTATATGTGACAGACTGATTGGATTTGTAAACGTTCACTTGAAGCTTAATAAAAGTTATTATAAAAAAAAAAAAAAATGCATTAGAGGCAAAGCCAAGCTCTCAATTATTATTAACTTTAAAATTTTCTCTTTTCATATAGCGCTTTTTCCTACCATTCATATCCCATTTTTAAAATAGCATAGGCTCCTAAGATCGTGATGATTTTAGGCCTCTTATAAGCAGCAGCAGAAAACAAAGCACCTAGAGTAGAAGTATAGTAAAGGGAACACTTAGGCACAGACATTTTCTCCAGGTAAATCAACCCAATGATGGACCTTGCGAGCAAAGGACAGTTGTCCTGGGTTTACCAAACTTCGAGCATATGTGTATCAGTGCAGGAGTTTTTCTATATTGACATAGTACCTACAGTGTTAATGTTTCTTTGACTTAAAATTCTGTTTTTTTAACTTAAATAAATGTATTTTTAAAAAAAATATTTCTTGCTCTAATTAGAAAGAAACCCCAAAAGGAAAATAAAATCATATTATTAAACTGTAACAATATTGTTTCCTACCTCGAGTTCTTCAACTGATGCCACTCCCTTTCATAACAAAGAGATTTGTATTAGAGAGGTGCTAAAGATAGAAAGGCATCAAGCCAAAATCTTCAAAATAGTACATGTCTATTAAACATGTGTTAAAGTAAACCTGGACTGATTATCTCTTTAGTGCTTTTGTCTGACCAGGTTACCTTTATAATCCCAATTGATGACATCAGACTTTCAACCCAAATGTGAAAGTTCCAAGCACAGAGTAAATACTTGGTATCAATTTATTGATAGCATTTGGCTCTCTATGGACAGAAATAGCAAGGAATTTCTTCTCGTCATCAAACTAAATGATGAAAGTTCCCATATATGGGGTGCTGTGCAGAATGAAATGGGATATATGCTATATCTGTTTTTCTATTAGTACGTTAGATAGGATATTGAACTACAAAGTTTCTCATAGAACTGAAAGAAAAAGTAACTTGGGTACTTTGGCCATAGCATCAATATTATGGAAGATAGTAGTGCTTCTTTACGGACCCATCTGCTTAGGGAAGGTGACCTTTATCTAACTTGAATTTCTAATTTAGTCATACGCTGAAACAACTATACCAAATGCTCTGTGACAAACATTCAACTGCTATTATTGTTGACATTTTTCATAAAATCTGTCCTAACTGTATCCAGGAAGCATAATAAGGTTGGACATGGTTTGAAGACATAAAAGTGGTGTGGGGTGGTGTCATGAATTGAACTGTGTCCCCCAAAAATGTATGTCAACTTGCCTAGGCCATAATTCCTAGTATTTTATGATTGTCCACCATTTGTTATCTGATGTGATTTTTCTATGTATTGCAAATCCTACCTTTTTGATGTTAATGAGGCAGAATTAGAGGCAGTTATGTTAATGAGGCAGGACCCAATCTACAAGATCAGGTTGTGTCATAAATCCATCTCTTTTGAGATATAAAAGAGAAGCAAGCAGAGAGATGTAGGGACCTCATTACCACCAAGCAAGAAGAGACAAAAATACATGCCCTTCGGACCTGAGAATTCTGCTCTGAAAAGCTCCTAGGCCAGGGGAAGATTGATGACAAAGACCTTCCCCCAGAGCAGACAGAGAAAGAAAGCCTTCCCCTGGACCTGGTACCCTGAATCTGGACTTCTAGCCTACTAGTCTGTGAGACAATGAACTTCTGTTTGTTAAAGCCATCCACTTGTGTTATGTCTGTTATTACAGCACTAGGTAACTAAGACAGGCAGCATCTGACCTCCTCTAACTTCACAAGGGGAAAGTAGCAACAAGATCAATAACCCCAGGCTGATTCCTATGAGGTAGAGGTCAGACATGCCTCCTCTCTCCATCATCTTTACTAATTCTGACACCAATCATTCCTTCCATGGCACTCTCTATTTCTCTGCTGAGTTTGATAATTCATTGCAGTGGCCACACAAAACTCACAGACAATACTCATGATTATGGGGTTTATCAGGGAAGTAACAGGTTGCAATTCAGAATCAGGAATGCTCAAGGTATAGTTCCTCCATCACAACAGCCTCTTCTCAGCCATGGCCGACAGACATGCCTCTCTCTAGCCTCTCTGCCTCTGCCCTGCTCAGGCAAGTGTTACAAAGCTCTTTTTGCTCTGCTGATAAGTTCCAAAAGGCACTCCACTCCTTCAGTATGCCTCAGCCCAAAGGCACTCAGCTCTATCTCTGAGGGTCAGCAAACCTAGCTGCATCAAATGCCCAGAGGCACTCTACTCTGCCAGCAAGTCTGTCCGAGGAGCTTTCTGCGGGTGGGAAAGCTCAATTCTCAGTCTCCCACTGGTCTCCTAGTTCTGCTGCCATTTCTCTGAAGCCTCTTCTCATCATCTTCAGTGTTAACAGCTCTCTCTCTTTCAGTCTCCTGGAGCTTCTCAGTGCAGGGATCCCAGGTCCAAAGGTGCACTCCACTCCTGGCTCTTCTTTCTTGGTGGTGATAAGATCCTCTCTTCCCACCTCTGGGATGGCTCATTTTAAGCCTAGGAGGATGGCAAAGCTGGCCAATCCCCTTGGTATGCCACAATTCCTTATTTGGATAGTCCCAACCAATCACTTGGGTGGAAGTTACGAGACCATTATGAGAAAGGTCATATAAAATCAATCCATTGCACTATAGAAAATAAATAGTGTTCTATACAGTAATCAAAAGAATGTGTTTTACATGTTAATATTGTGTATCAGAAAACCCAGAGAGGTGAAATAGAAGGAAATACTTTTTTTGAGAATGCTAAACATTATTTTCATTCAGAAGCACTTCTGTGGCATTGAAAACTTGCTGTTTTTAGGTGCTATAGAGTCAGTTCTGACTCATAACGACCCTATGTAAAACGGAAGGAAACACCGCCCGGTCCTGTGCCAACCTCATAATCTTTGTAATGCTTCAGACCATTGTTGTGGCCAACATGACAATCCATCTTGTTGAGGGTCTTCCTCCTTTACAACGATTCTCCACTTTACCAAGCACGATGTCCTTTTCCAGGGACTGCTCTCTCCTGACAACATGTCCAAAGTATGTGAGACAAAGACTCACTACCCTTGCTTTTAAGGAGCATTCTGGCTGTACTTCTTCCAAGATGGATTTGTTCATTCTTTTGGCAGTCTGTGGTATATTCCGTATTCTTCCTCAACACCACAATTCAAAAGCATCAAATCTTCCTTGGTCTTCCTTACTCATTGCCCAGCTTTCAAATGCATATGAAGCAATCAAAAACACCATGGCTTTGGTCAGTTGCACCTTAGTCTTCAAGGTGACGTCTTTGCTTTTTAACACTTTAAAGAGGTCTCTTGCAGCAGGTTTGCTCAGTGCAATGCTTTGTTTGATTTCTTGACTGTTGTTTACATGGGTGTTAATTGTGGAACCAAGTAAAATGAAGTCCTTGGCAACTTCAATCTTTTCTACATTTATTACGATGTTGTTTATTGGCCCAGTTTTGAGGATTTTTATTTTCTTGACATTGAGGTACATTCCATATTGAAGGCTGTGATCTTTCATCTTCATCAGTAATGATTCAAACCCTCTTCACTTTCAACAAGCAAGGTTGTGTCATCTGCATATTGAAGGTTTTTAATGAGTCTTCCTCCAGTCCTGAAGCCATGTTCTTCCTCATACAGTCCAGCTTCTCAGATTATTCATTTGCACAGCATACAGATTAAATAAGTATGGTGAAAGGATATGACCCTGGTGCATACTTTTCCTGACTTTAAACCATGCAGTATGCTCTCGTTCTCTTCAAACAACTGCCTCTTGGTCTATGTATAGGTTCCTCATAAGCACAATTAAGTGCTCTGAAATTCCCATTCTTCACAATGTTATCCATAATTTGTTATGATCCACACAGTTGAATGCCTTTGCATAGTCAATAAAAAAGAGGTAAATATCTTTCTGGTACTTTCTGCTTTCAGCCAGGATCCATCTAACATCAGCTTGAATTTCAGCAGTTCACTATCGGTTTACTGCTGCAACCACAAAATTTTACTTGCTTATGATATTAATATTATCTGATAATTTCTGCATTCAGTTGGATCACCTTTCTTTGGAATGGGCATAAATATGGATCTCTTCCAGTTGGCTGACCAGGTAGCTGTCTTCCAAATGTCTTGGCACAGACAAATGAGCACTTTCAGTGCTGCATCCATTTGTCAAAACATCTCAACTGGTTTTCCTTTAATTCCTGGAGTCTTGTTTTTCGACAATGCCTTCAGTGCAGCTTGAACTTCCTTCACTACCATTGAGTCTTGATTGTATCATACCTCCTGAAATGTCTGAACATCGACCAATTTTTTTGGTACAGTGACTCTGTGTATTCCTTCTATCTCCTTTGATGCTGCCTGTGTCATTCAGTATTTTGCCCATAGAATTCTTCACTATTGCAACTGGAGGATTGAATTTTTCCTTCAGTTCTTTCAGCTTGAGAAATGCCGAGTGTGTTCTTCTCTTTTGGTTTTCTAACTCCAGGCCTTTGCACATGTCCTTATAATGCTTTACTTTGTCTTCTTGATCCCATTTGAAATCTTCTGTTCAGCTCTTTTACTTCATCAATTCTTCCATTCGCTTTAGCTACTCTATGTTCAAGAGTAAGTTTCAGAGTCTCTTCTGACATCCACTCAGGTCTTTTCTTTTTTCCCCATCTTTTTAATGACTTCTTTCTTTCTTCATGTATGATGTCCTTGATATCATTCCACAACTCTTCTGGTCTTTGGTCATTTGTGTTCAATGTGTCAAATCTATTCTTGAGATGGTCTCTAAATTCAGGTGGGATATACTCTGGGTCATACTTTGGTTCTCATGGACTTGTTCTAATTTTCTTCTGCTTCGACTTGAACTTACATATGAGCAATTGACAGTCTGCTCCACAGTTGGCACCTGGCCTTCTTCTGATGGATGATATTGAATTTTTCCATTGTCTATATCCACAGATGTAGTCGATCTGATTCCTGTGTATTCTATCTAGTGAGGTTCACGTGAATATTCACTGCTTATGTTGTTGAAAAAGATATCTGCAATGAAGAACTCATTGGTCTTGCACAATTCTATCATATGATCTCTGGCATCATTTCTATCACCAAGACCATATTTTCAAAAGTATGGAATTTAAAAGGTGAATGCACTGTTAGTAAAGAGTAAAGTAAGAAAAACACATTGGGTCGCCGGAAAGAAATTTTGGAATGATACATGTAGGTTAATATTAGGAGATACTGCATGCATATGTTTTAAGGTCTGTGTAAAAGTAACCCAGTTTCTTTTTCTGGAAATTAAGCTAGACAAGTCAGGGGGAGGGGTCAAGGAGTAAAACAAATACATGTGCCTGCGTATGTCACACTTCTAAATGTGTATAAAACTTAAAAAAATATGAAATTACGAAGTCACAAAAGTGTTGTAATAGAAATCTTTATGACTCCACTAATCTGAAATTACCTAATCACTATTCTGGCCAAATCCAGGAAGATGGACTAATTGATGACCTTTCTGGCCATTTTCAGCTCTGTGTTTCTGGGCTGACACAGTAGCTACAACAATGGGCTTAAGTATAGCAACAACTGTGAGGATGGTGCAGGAACGAGCAGTGTTTCGTTCTGTCGTGCATAGGGTCTCTATTAGTCATAACCAACTCGATGGCACCTAACAACAACAACAATGATGGCAAATGAGAAATCAGAATGAAAAAAAGAAGAAAATCCTAAAATCTTAAGGAAACCAATCATTTTCAAAGTGAGGTATTGTCAAAATGATATTTCTGTGACAATGTCTTACTATATTTGCAGGTTATGTTTGATTTAGTAGCTTCAAACATATTTACCACTACTAATACCAGTTGCCATCAAGTTAACCCCCACTCATGGTGACCCCAAGTGTATCAGATTAGAACTGTGTTCCAAAAGGTTTTCAATGGCTGATTTTTCAGAACTAGATTGCCAGACTTTTCTTCCAAGGCATCTCTGGGTAGACTTGAACCTCCAACCTTTCGGTTAGTAGCCAAATACGCTAACCATTAGCACCACCAAGGGATTCCTCAAACATATTCAGGTGCAACATTTTCTCAGAGAAAAGTGACAAGCTAATTTTACGGAGTTATCTCTACAGGAAAATCTTGTTTCCAGATAATTCCTTATATGTAAATGTCTTTAAAAATGGACCAGAGAGCTAGTCAACATAAAATCTTAACGTCATAAGCCTGGACAGAAATCAATTTTAGGAATCATTTTGAAGAACTCCTCATTCAATATTTCATCGTCATTTACCACTCCCAGCAAAGGGATCAGTCTTGTTCATTCAACAAATGTTTATTCTGTGCCTCCTGTATATCAGGCATACTTTCAGCATTGGGAAATTTGCTTCTGCCTAACCAGACCATCTTATTTGGCACAGTTCAACTTACTAGAAAGTTGTCCTTTATTTCACTGCTCTTGATTATGCACTTTGATGGCAAATAGGCTAAGTCTGTTTCCACTTTTAGAGGGCATCCTCCACAATTCAAGAAAACTTCCGTAACTTACCACAACAGAGTTCAGAACAGAGTTGTCTTCTTTTCTGCACTCTAAACTGCTTGATAAATATCTGTGTTAAAGCATTAGTCACAAAGATATGATTAGTTGATTACTCATGGAATTTCCAGGGTTCAATCCATGGGCCTTCTCTCTTTCCACTTGGCACCATCTTTCCAGGTTATTTTATTTATCAATAACTTCTTGACCATAAGAAATATTTCCCCGAGACTTTCTGAATGAGCTCTAGGCATTGGTTTTCCTATTGACTGCTGGCCATCTCAAAGTCAATGTTCCATGACCACTTCAAAGTAAAATGTCCAAATCTCAGTGTTTTTTCAAAAGATGTGCATTCTCTATCCTGGTAAATGGAACCGCCATCCACCTCGTATTATAGAGCAGTTTTCTTGAAGTCATATCTCTCCTCCTTCCCCCTTTCCTCACATTTCTAGGTAATTCTACCTCCCTCTTATCTCTCAGATATGACCCCTCCCTTGATCATGTCAATGTATTAGTTAAACACCTATTCTCTCACCTACATCACTGGAAAAGCCTCCAAAATTATTTCTTTGATTCTTGCTTTCCTCCTCTAGTCACGTTCCATGCTTCTCTAAAAATATAGAATTATGCCATTTCTTAAGTTCTCCATCTTGCATAAGATATGTAGTCACATGAAAGATTTTTACCATCTTTCCTCCTATATTTTGTACAAATTCTACATCTTCATGACTCTGAGAGTTCTACTTACCAAGTGTTGGTAAAGTCTATAAAGTCTTATTTACCCCCTTACATTAAAATTGGAACTTCACATTATCCCTTACCCACACTCTTTGCATTTGAACAGGTATTTTTGAAACTATTCTTTTCAGCTTCCTTGCCAAATGCTAATATTCTGAATTACTGGAATTACTGAGCAATTTCATCAAGTTCATTTTCTTTCAATTCTACATTCAGTGTCTTTGGCCTTAAATAGTGTTCTCCTGAGTACTTAGGAATCAAAAGACATTTATGTCAATAGTTAGCAAATATATACAAAGACAAAGTGTACATTTCAAACTTTGTTGTTTTTCCTGGTGCTATTCAGCACATCACAGTCATTACATGCAGGCACACCTACTGCTAGGGGCACATGAGATTTGCAAAATCTGGGAATTAGATAAATAGAATTACTACTGAAGTACTATGTTAAATTGTGAGCTTTGTGGGTTAATGCATACTCTTTTCTTTTTCACTTTGTCATATTTTGATTTCAGTGTCACTTTAATATATCACAATGATAAATTTCAAACATACACACAAGTAGAGCTAATAAGATGCTATAAATCCTTGTGCACAATGACAACAGCTGTCTGTGTGTGACCTGTGGTTAGTCATTTAACCTTTGCACTCCCTTTTCACCTGGGCTCTCAAGACAGCATTCCAATCGCCTTCCTTCAGGGTTCTTAGAAATGATTTAAAAATTAAGGCTTTCTACTGGAGATGCTAAATACAACATACATTTAAATACAAATACAATTTGATTTAATGGGAGAATTGGGGCATGTAAATACAGAAATCCAAGCAAGAGAGCAGGGTGTTGACTGTGTTTTACTGATGAGAACAGGGAACTGGGAATTGGGGTTGCAGAGTTATATCCCCAACTCTGTTTCTTTTTGTTGTTATCAGTAGAAACACATTTTACCTGTTTCAATTTCCCTATTTGGAATGAAAAATTGATTTTCTTTTCTGATGGGAGCCTTAACTAGATTATTAAAGCTGTCTGAATTTACTTTATTTTTCCCTATTTAAACAAAATATATACAGTTTTGAAATTAAAAAATCACATTTTTCCTAAAGAATGTTTTGCATTAGATGGCTCACATTCCAAGGCTGGGACAAATGATGTAAAGCCATTTCTATGGGTTGTCAGACAGAGCTTCATGTCCAAATGGTTCAAGAATTTAGCAGTATTAACGTTCATGTCCATGGGTCCAAGCTAAGAAATAGAGGTCAATTCAGGTTAAAAATAATGTGTGACCAAGACAAGTCCTCTCCTCCCCATCAACTCACACAGTATCCCAGAGGAATTGTGTATACACAAAACCCAGACGCTGATAAAACCTATAGGAAGATGAATGAACAAGCAAATTGTAGGGAAATGCCAATTAGATATATAGAGGATAACAGAGTAACGGATATTCCTCCCAGACCACTAGCCTATTCCTTTTTTTTTTTTGATTGTGCTTTAAATGAAAGTTTGCAATTCAAGTCAGTTTCTCGTACAAAATCTTATACACACATTGTCACGTGACCCTAGCTGCTTCCCCTATAATGTGACAGCACACTCTTCCTCTTCACTCTGTATTTCCCGTGTCCATTCAACCAGCTCCTGTCCCCCTCTACCTTCTCATCTCATCTCCAGACAGGAGCTGCCCACGTAGTCTCGTACGTCTACTTGAGCTAAGAAGTACACTCCTCACCCACTAGCCTGTTTCAATGGTCAGGTCACAATTTAGTAGCACAACAATTATCCTTTGCCACAGAAGTTTTTCAGCCATACTTACTCAAAAAAGAAGGGTAGAGAAGAGGGAATTTCTTGGATGTCTCACAATTTCTCATTAATTCTTCTTTCTTTCCTGTGGGGCTGGCGTTCCCTTGGTTGGCTGTTGTATACCAGAGAGTTCTGTTCCAACACTAACAGTTCTATTACTCTGGTATCAGTGAGGGTGGCACTACTCTCAGCTTTGGACCCAGAGCCCGAAACCAAATAGGAGAAGGTTATGAGGTGTCTCTGTGGCGCCAAGCAGACTCTGAATTCACCATTTTATTCTCATTCACCTCCTATCAAGCCCTGTGATGCTCAGCAAATGACACACTGATAGTTCCCTTCATTCCCCTGTTTCATTCTGTCTTTCTTTACACTTCTACAGCTATTGAAGACTGGGACCCCAGGTTACCCTAAATCAGACCCAGTGCTAGAGTTCACCTGAGCATGCCTTGTGACTTGCTCGAAGAAGCTATTTGCTTGGCATAACACCATGAGTCATGGGCCAACTTGACAGCAGAGAGCAACAACAACAAGTGGCCTATTAGGTGGAGGGGGAAGGGGGCAGAGTGTAGTCTAAAAGAAGTTTAAAAAATCGCTCTCTGCCATAGACTAGGATTGAGTTAGTGATTCCACAAGCCGCTTCTCTTAGATTTTATCAACCACGCTGCTTTGTTCATCTCTCCCAGTACCCCTCCCCACCCCCTTTTAACAAAAGCCCAGACCTCCTTCCTTTCCTTTAGCAGAGCCATATGGCTGTTTGTTTGGTTTTTGTTTTTGCTCTGGGAGTATTGAACACAATAGGACTGGAAAGGGATTTTAGAGATTATCTAACCCATATTCCCCATCTGGTATCTGATCACTCCAATGCACCTGCCAGTCTCTGCTTCAAAACCTTCACTCACATGAAATTCACCGCTTGCCAGACGGCTTTTCTCATTTAGGGACAATTAGAAAGTCCCTATACAGAATAGCTAAAAAGAAGACTTTGGCCTTAGACAAAGAAATAGAAAAATATCCGGGTGTCTTTTTCATCTGTTGCTGCCATAACAGAAAAACCACAAGTGGATGGCTTTAACAAAGGGATGTTTATTCTCTCACAGTCTGGTAGGCTAGAAGTCCGAATTCAGGGCATCAGCTCCAAGGGAAGGCTTCCTCTGTTGGCTCTAGAGGAAGATACTTGTTATTAATCTTCCCCTGGACTAGGGGTTTCTCTGTGCAGGAACCCTGGGTCCAAAGGAGGAGCTCTGCTCTTGGCCCTGATTTCTTGGTAGTATGAGGTCCCCCCTTCTTTGCTTGCTTCTCTTTCCTTTTATCTCTCATAAGATAAAAGGTGGTGCAGGCTACACCCCAGGGAAACTCTCTTTACATTGGATCAGGGATGTGACCTTAGTAAGGGTGTTACAATTCCACCCTAATCCTATTTAACATAAAATTACAATCACAAAATGGAGGACAACCACACAATACTGAGAATCATGGCCTAACCAAGTTGACACATATTTTGGGGGGACACAATTCAATCCATGATACCAGGTGAAGGTAAATAGAAAGACATCTGATTCCCTTGTTTAACCAGAAAATTCTTAATAAATATAAATCAATTTTCTTGGATTTCATTTTTCTTATGTATAAAATGGTGACTTTATCCTGCCTACTTCATAGGGTTGTCATAGAAACCTAATAAAATAATGTATAGCAAACACCCACTTGATCCTAAATCAGACCCAGTGCTAGAGTTAATCTGAGCATGGCTTGTGAGTCGCTCAAAGGAACTATCTACTTGGCATAACACCATGAGTCAGGGGCCAACTTGACAGCAGATAGCAACAACAACAAGTAGCCTGTTAGGTGGAGGAAGAAGGGAGGACAGTGCAGCCTAAAATAAGTTTAAAAAGACACATTCTCTCCACTTCCATGAGCAATGCAGCACCCCTCGGGCACCTCTATCGTCAGTATAAATTTCAGCATTTTCATGGTACATAGAGGCACTAGTGAGGCATTTGGAAAGCATTTGGAAAACTTCAGAGAACTTAAAACATCAACTAAAGAAGCCAGAACACCAAGATGGGAGGGTCTGCAGGTTTATGTGCAAATGGGGGTAAAAGGCCTCCAAAATTGGTTATCAACGTTAACATAATCTATTTGTACTCAGGGGAAAAACTGTGGATTATTTATAGTAAAATGATTTGCATCTTATAAAACAAACAATAACACACAAGAGGAACATGTTTCCTAGTTCAATCAAATATACGAGGCCAAATGGGCATCCCCTGCCCAAAAGCAAGATGAGAAGGCAGGAAGGAACAGGAACTGGATGAATGGTCACAGGGTAGAAAGGGGGAGAGTGCTGTCACATAGTGGGGATTGCAACCAATGTCACAAAATAATATGTGTACAATTTTTTTAATGCGAAACTAACTTGAGCTCTAAACTTTCACCTAAAATACAATAAAATAAAAAATAAACAAATAAAAAAATGCAATGATTTGCAAACTACAAATTCTATGCAAAATCATGTAATACTGTTCTTTCAAAATGAGTAAAAACCCTGGGCATGTTTTTTCTGTTATAAACACTACCTGGATGCACACTTTTAAAAGAAAAACAAAACTATTGGCTTCATGCAACCAATGTGCAGATCTGAACCACTATTGCAATACAGAAAAAACAGGTTGCCTTACTTTTTTCCTGACCGCGCTTCTGTCTATTTTTAGACATGTGCGGGTGCACTGCTCTTGAATAGCTAATTAAAGAGCTAAAGGAGAAAGTCATTGTGGGGGAAATGCTTTTTGATTGATTTATACACTGCACTTATCTCTCCTGGAATAATCTGTATCATCCATAAAGCACCCACTTAAACAGTGTTTTTTTATCAAGAGCCAGTCCTGGGAAAGGAGAAGAGGGGTCGGCATAGAAAACACTCGAAACTCTTTCCTCCCCTCTTAAACAAATGTCTTTTGTCACCTTTGCTCAATTTGATAATCTCTGGTACCACCTGTCTGAAAGATGAATTTCCCTTCAACTCCCGTATGCTGAACTTTCCCCAAAGTTAAAGCAAACATGTTTTATGCATGATCTTGAAGTCAAGACGAATGCAGGGAGAGAAGCCACACAGACGGTGCCTTTCCTACTGCTGCAGACTGATTATGGCCAGCTTCGGCTGCCTGGCAGAATCTCAGTTCTGCTATTAAACTACGTCTGGAGCGAGATGTCCCTGAATGATCACCATTTGCTTCCAGGATAAGCCTGAGAACCAGGCCCTGTGCTCTATAAGCACGGTTCATTTCATCAGCACCCTCAAACAAACAAAGGAAGGAAACCTGATACTTTGGAGACACTAAACAAATTTTGGTGAATAAATTTCATAATTTATTCAACTCTGAGTGACTATTTGGTGCTAAGTGATGGGACTAAGTAGTAAAGAAGACAGAGACCCTCCCTTCTGGAAATTACATGTGTAATACATGTACAAAGAAGGTGTATTTTCAGATAGTGTTAAATTCTATTAAAAAATAATTCAGGTTAATTAGTGTGGTTGGTGAAATCCTGGTAGCCTATGAATTGGAATCAATTCGATGGCAAAGGATGTGGTAATGGGTTTTTGGCGACATCCTCACCAAGTATGAGAAGGTACCAGTACCGCCAGTTGCCGTCAAGTTAATTCCGATTCATGGTGACCCCATGTGTGTCAGAGTAGAACTGCAAAGAAGATGGACAGGCTTTTCGTTTAAAGCACCTCTGGATGGACTTGAACATCTAACCTCTCCTTTAGCAGCCAACTGTGCTAACCATTTGCACCACCTCCAGGGGAAGAGCAGCCAAGCACAGAGATCAGCAAAAGTCAAGCCCTTGAAGGGAGAATGGGCTTGGCAGGGAGGAGTAAGGCAGGATGGCTAGAGCAGAGAGAAGTAGAAAAGAGAGAGTATGTCCAAGAGAAAGGCAGGGACTTTGTTTGACTGGATAGGCCCTAGGCAAAATTTTCACTGTATCAGAATGGGAACAGAAGCCATTGAAGGGAGAGTTTTTAGCAGGAAAATGGTACCAACCGATCTATGTTTGGAGATCACTTTGCAATCTGGAGAATGGACAGTAATAGGCAGGAGCAGGAGCAGAAGCAGATCAGAGGATCAACGGGTTATGGAACAAACTGGAAGGAAGTCAGTTTAAGTTATGATCAAAGTTTCTCTCTTTTTTTTTTCCAATTTTTAGTATATGGCAGGAAATATGGTTTTAGGAAACTTTTTGAGATCATTTTTTAAAGAAGCCTGTTGCTAAGGAGGTTGCTAAGGTGACTGAGCAAAGCCTGGAATATAAGTGACTTCAGTACTTTATGCAGACTTCATTTAAATACCAGATAGGTGGGGACAGGAGTCCTTTAATTTCCCAAAGGAGAAAAATGTGTGAGTTCGAAAAAGTCAGAGAAGGGTCTTGTGTGTATGTGTGAGTGGAAGTGTGTGTGTGTGTGTGTGTGTGTGTGTGTGTGTTTTAACTATTCCCAGCAGAAAAATAATGGGTGGCATGCCTCAGGGGGACTAGCAGAAGAAGAATTTGTCTAGAAAAGAGATGTAACTCTTGATCCAAGAAGAGCCGTAATTAGCTAAGATTTCATTGGCAGATCAAAAAGAAAAACAGTAACAATAGGAAGATTGAACTCATTTGGGGATGTGAGCAAAAAGTAGTAATAGAAAGGCCTGTTTCTCAGTAGAGGTGGTTTAACACAATATAAGAAACATACATAGGCTTTCTAATTAGCAAAAAGTGTGTAGGCACTTAGAAGTTTCAAGACCTTGGGAGAGTTCCCAGAATCCTTATGATCTTTGGTGTCCTCAATTATAAAATGAAGAGAAAAAAGAGCCATCATGCTGGTTGTGGCTGAGAAAGATAATTGTCCACCAAAAAATTCATGCTCTCTCTTTCATAGCTTGGAAGCTTTGGAAAACAGCTACACAAATGGGGTCTATATTTCCCAGCTTTTTCTTGCCCCTCTTTCCCATCTCCCACATTCCTTGTTTCCAGGTTGTGTCATGTGACTTCTTCTTGCTAACAGACTTTAAACAGAAGTCATGTATGCCGTTTCCCCGGTGGGTTTTTAAGAAGCAGTTGTGTCTATTTAGACATGCTGTCTCTCTTCCCTGCTGGTGGGATGAAAGTGAAGGACACTGAGGCATTAGAGATCACAGGACTTCCAAGATGGAGGAAGTCTGGGTTCTGGCATACCACCTGGAGGAAAGTACCTTGCTTAATAGGATCAGAGACTGGACAGTTAAAGGTGTGCAAATAAACTTCTACAACGTTAAGCCAATAAAATTTGGGGTTTATTTTTACAACAGCTTGTATTGCCCTAACCAATACACAGGTTTATTGCAAGAATTACAATTGATGTACATTCCATCACCTGACAAAGAATATTTGATAAATGAAACTATAATCAGTATTAGTTTTGTTACATTGAACAAGTCACTTAACAAAATTCTACTTCACTCATAGGTAAGCTATGTTTTCTCTAAATATTTTCTTCTCTGACCATCACCAATTCTGTCATCATTCTTCAAAAAGAGGGGGTTTTAGAACCTTTACTGTCATTTTTATTTCCAATAGTTTTCTAGTTGTTTGTCCAGTGATGCTTTACATCCTGCAATGCGTAGGCCTGTTCAGTACAGCAGAGAATTGTCCCACATCTGCCAACTACCAAATATCCTATTCATGTAGGCTGTAGATCAAATACCTTGTAAAAACAGCATGGGGGCAGTGTCTGACTTCACAGGGGGAAAGGAGAATCAAGACCAAGGGCCCAAGGCTGATTTCCAGGAGGTGGAGGTCAGGCATGCCTTCTCTCTCTGCCATTTTTACTAATTCTAACACCAACTGTCTCTCCCATGGTAATCTCTACTTCTCTGCTGGGTTCAGTAAATCATTGCAACGGCCACGCAGAACTCACAGACCACACTCATGGTTATGAGTTTTATTAGGGAAGTAACCAGTTATAATTCAGGCTCAGAGACACTTAGGATACAGTTCTTCCATCAGGACAGCCTCTTTTCAGCTGTGATAGAAGGCACACCTCTCCCTGGCCCTCTGCCTCTGCCCAAAGGCACTCGGCTTTCTCACTCCATGGGCTGGGAAGCCCACTGCACAGCCTCTCCAGTCAGCCTTTTCTGCCACTGCTTCTCACTGTCTTCAGGATTATAGCTCACTCCCTGTCTACTGAGTCCAGGAACTTCTCATCTCAGGGATCCCAGGTCCAAAAGACATGCTGGTTCCTGGTTGTTCTTCCTTGGTCGTGGATGAATCTTCTCTTTCCTGCCTCTGGGGTGGTTCACTTCAAGCCCAGTGGGATGGCAAAACTGATCAATCCCTTTGGTGGGCCACAATTACTCATCACACAGTCCCGCCCAATCACCTAGGTGGGAGTTACAAGACCATGGCTAGAAGGGCCATGTTAAGTAATTCATTACTCCATACACCTCTATATGGTTATCTGAGTCTGGATCCTAACTCCGTTTTACATATAAACACAAATATATAATTTTTTTTTTAATCAGTGTTAATTACATAGACTTTTTCAGTAATTCATCATGTTAATCAAAGGAAAATAGTACTTTCTTTGGAAATCTACCAACACTTGTTCACTTTTTTTGAAAAGCATTTCATAAATCCCAACTAACTTAATGGAATTTAACTTGTCAATACAACATTCCTGTGTCATTGTACATTTTTAGTTATATCTTTCACACTGAAGTCTATGAATATATATCACAGATAAACTTAATTAGCTCATATTTGAAGCTAAAATACATAAATAAAAATGTCAACAATATTTAGACAAAGCTCTCCATTTTTCTCTTAAAGCTAAATGTATTTATTGCAACTAGATACAAATGTGGAAATTATCGGACAATATCATTAATATCACACATAAGTAAAATTTTGCTGAAGATCATTCAAAAGGGACTACAGCAGTATATCACCAGGAAACTGCCAGAAATTCAGGCCAGGTTCAGAAGAGGACATGGAACCAGGGATATATCATTGCTGATGTTAGATGGATCCTGGCTGAAAGCAGAGAATACCAGAAAGATGTTTACCTGTGTTTTATTGACTATGTGAAGGCACTGGACTGTGTGGATCATAACAAATTATTGATAACATTGTGAAGAATGGGGAATTCAGAACATTTAATTGTGCTCATAAGCAACCTGTACATAGATCAAGATGCAGTTGTTTGAACTGACCAAGGGGATTCTGCATGGTTTAAAGTCAGGAAAGTTGTGTGTCAGGGTTGTATCTTTTCACCATATCTATTCAATCTGCATGCTGAGCAAATCATCTGAGAAGCTGGACTGTACGAAGAAGAATGGGGCATCAGGATTGGAGGAAGACTCATTAACAACCTGTGTTACACAGTTGACACAACTTTGCTTGCTGAAAGTGAAAAGGACTTGAAGCACTTACTAATGAAGATCAAAGACCACAGCCTTCAGTATGCATTACACCTCAGCATAAAGAAAACAAAAATCCTTAAAACTGGACCAATAAGCAACATCATTATAACCAGAGAAAAGATTGAAGTTGTCAAGGATTTTATTTCACTTGGATCTATAATTAACACCCATGGAAGCAGGGGTCAAGAAATCAAAAGACACATTGTGTTGGGCAAACTTGCTGCGAGAGACCTCTTTAAAGTGTTCAAAAGCAAAGACATCACCCTGAAGACTAAGATGCACCTGACCCAAGCCGTGTTATTTTTAGTCGTATCATATGCATGTGAAAGCTGGACAATGAATAAGGAAGACCGAAGAAGAATTGATGCCTTTGATTTGTGGTGTTGGCAAGGAATATTGTACATACTATGGACTGCCAAAAGAATGAACAAATCTGTCTTGGAAGAAATACAACCAGAATGCTCATTAGAGGCAAGGATGGTGAGACTACGTTTTACATACTTTGGACATGTTATCAGAAGGGATCATTCCCTGGAGAAGGACATCATGCTTGGTAAATTACAAGGTCAACAAGGAAGAGGAAGACCCTCAACAAGATGGATTGACACCATGGTTGTAAGAATGGGCTCAAGCAAAACAACAATTGTGATCGTGGCGCAGGACCCGGCAGTTTTTGTTCTGTGGTAGGGTCGTGATGAGTCAGAACTGACTCAACGGCACCTAACAACAACAACAGATACAAGTATCTAACATTCTTATTACGGCTTCTAGTGTAGTCATGCCTGATCCTTTGTATAATGAAATTAATATTATTTTGCTATTAATTTCTTCTTATTTTTTTTATTAGAGTTCGGCATAATGTTTTTTTTTTTTTTTTTTAAGTACGTTAAGTCAGTTGTATCATCTTAATTTCAGGATATTGTTGTTGTTAAGTGCCTTCAAATCAATTTCGACTCATAGCAACCCAATTTAACAGAGTAGAAGTCCCGTATAGAGTTTTCTTGGTTGTAATCTCTGGGAGCAGATCGCCAGGCCTTTCTCTAGTGGAGCTGCTGAGTGGGCTTGGACCACTACCTTTTTGGTTAGTGTTTAACTGTTGCACCACCAGAGCTCCTTAATTTTAGGATAGTAAATAGGATATTTCAAATTATTTGTTATAAACAGGGAGCAGTTGGATCTGATAGGGTTGAGAACAACTGGTTTATCACTTTATATGTACTAACGACTTCTGTGCCTAATTGATATTTTTTACCAATTTACACGTAATAAAGACTTCTGTGGCCGATTATATATATATATATATATATATATATATATATATATATATATATTACTAGATAAAACATAAGAAATAGTTTCTACCTTGAGGAGCTAAAGTCTAGATTAGAAACAGATATGTAATAAATATAATGACAGACATATGGGGAAAGTACAAAAAGCACAAAGAAGAGAAGCACATAATTCAGTCTTGGGAATGTAGCAGGTAATGTACTTGATCCTCAACACTCACCATTTCTATACATGCTGACAGTTTCTTCCTGCAAGTATCTGTAATTCTCTGCATGAGCACTTTCTCTGGCCCTGGGAGCATGCTCAGGGCAGGCTGGAAGCACCACTGAGTTAATAATGGCCTATTTCTCCCAAGAGCATTCTTCAACTGATGACACAGAGTTTGTGTAGACAAATCTTAGATTTCCCACCATGCAACCTATCAGAAGTTCCTAGCAAGAATGAGCCCCAGTTATCCACAGTGGTAGCCTGCTTATCAATGCTTCCTGAACTGGCTTCCTTCTTTTCTATGTATCTATCATTTTCCCACATACCTGTGCACCTTGGAATGACCTCCCAAATAGACTACTTGAACTCAAATCTTTGTTTCAGAGAGCTGTGGGGTAAGCTCAACCTAAGACAGGTTGTGCAGTTCATTTTCTTGTTTGCTCTAAGACCCACTCCTCACCTTCTCCCTGCTTTGTTTTGTATCTCAGGGAAATATATTTCTCAGGCTCCCTTCCCGACTGATACCTGGTTGGTTTGGACAGTGGAAGTCACTGGTGGAAAATGGAGGCCAGGAAGAAGGAGGAAGCCAGGATGTTTATCCTTCTCTCATTCTGTGTGTTGGCCTTTGTAGCAACAGCTGTGATTTCTCTGATTCACCTCCATCGAGAAAACACTTTCTAAGTGGTCTCAGTTCTCTCCTGGCAGCCCATATCATGTTTCTAGGTCTTGCAAGACAATTCCTGCTTCCAGACTCTGGTAAACGACTTTCTTCTTGTTTCTCTCAAGCATGGTATATCTAAGAAATCTAAACAGTTCGCTACTGTTGGAATATTCAGTGTAAGGTGTTGAGTGACAGGAAATAAGCTGGAAAAGTGGAAGCAATTAGATTAAGGAGGACCTCAGATGCCATGTTAAGGACCATGGAATTTATCCTATTAAATAAAATTTCTTGAATTTAAATACTGTCACTTTTTTTTTTCTTTCAGAAACCCTTCATAGTGTTATTAAACATCGTATGAATCCTTATCTCCAAATTACAAGACAGTTTTTTAGTAGCATGGTCTGTATATTTCTTTCAGATAACAAAATTATTTCCCACACCATAGAATTCAAAGATTTCATAGGAGGTGTGATTGATACATATAGAATCTAATCAGAAAACATGCAAAGAAATATACGAGAGTGGCAATACAGTATAACAAGATGCACATCAGACTTGGGGTCAGGAGACATGAGTTCCAGAACTTGCTCTCCCACCTTGGGCTGGTGATCACAGAAAAAAGCAAATCAAGTGAGTAAGAACCAAAGCTATTGGAGATTACCTCAACATGCAGATAAACAGTCATCCTCAGAATCCTCCTCGATTCTTACTACTTTAGGGAAAACTGCAGCACTGGGTTTGGGGCAAGCCAAAATGTAGATGAATATGAGGCAAGATACTCTGCCCTAAATATGTTGCTACTTTTTACCTAGTCAATAAAAACAAAATCTAAAGTTTGTAACCAAAGACTGTGCAAGGGCTATGTACATTAAAACAATCCAGAAAATTGTGAGGTAATTTATTTTCTTCCTGGCCCTCTCCCTCAACAACTAAAAAGGAAGACATGCCACAGAGCTGTTGCCAAAAACCTAAACTAATTGGCCATAGAATACTAAAGACAAGAAGCAGAAGTGCTACGTGCACGTAGCAGCAATTTTGTATTTCCCCACATTTAAAAAGCAAAGGTGTCACTTTAAGGACTAAGGTGTGCCCGACCCAAGCCATGATGTTTTCAATCATCTCATATGCATGCAAAAGCTGGACAATGAATAAAGAAGACTGAAGAAGAATTGACACTTCTGAGTTACAGTGTTGTCGAAGAATGTTGACTATTCTATAGACTGCCAAAAGAACAAACAAATCTGTCTTGGAAGAAGTATAGCCAGAATGCTCCTTAGAAACAAGGATGGCAAGAGTTTGTCTCACAAACTTTGGACATGTTATCAGGAGGAAAGTAGAGGGTCAGCAAAAAAGAGGAAGACCCTCAAGGAGATGGATTGACACAGTGGCTGCAACGATGGGCTCAAACATAATGATCGTAAGGATGGCACAGGAGTGGACAGTGTTTTGTTCTGTTGTACATAGGGTCGCTATGAGTTGGAACTGACTTGACGTCACCTAACAACAACAACAGCAACAGTTTCAGAAGTCTGATGAATTTATTCCAAGGGTTGTTAAATTAGCTGAAGCTTAATTCATTTTAATCAGGATATATTAAAAAAAAAAAAAAAAAAAAACTCTAAAACCCACAGTCGTTATTTTATGTCCAAGCCTTGTCCACATGACCAAATCTCAGCAGAAGTTCATAATTAGAGACAAAATTAAAGCTGCTTTGACAAAAACTGCATTTTGATTGACGTGGACATAGAGGGGGGTAAGCACTGCTCAGGCATTGCTATAGAAGATTCAAGTGCTGTCAAGTCTTCACATCCCAGTGCATGCTAAACCTCCTTAGTTACCAAAAAGGAAAAAAAAAAAAAGTTTTTTTCTTTGTAAGAGATTGGCAATTTCCCTGGCATTGCAGTATGACATTTTCCCAGATAGGCTGTCAAAAACTAGGGCATCGAGTTGCATGCTTTGCCAAGTAGTTTCCCTTCTGATTTATAGAAACAAGGGCTATTTCATCCTTCTTCACCGGGTTCACTCAAATGCAACATAAACTTAACTCTCCGGGCTTTCAACAAAGTGATATAAAACTAAAGAACTCAATGAATACCTGTTATTTCTTCTCTACCCTAGATAGAACCTATACCATTTAAGTCAGGTTTTTGTCCTAAGGAGGAAACAAAGATTTCTATTTTTACTCTGAAGTGGGTCAGTGAGAGTTGTTCTGTCCATGACCTTGGCATGCTTGGGTGTAAGTAGTGAAGTCAGGTAAGAGTGAGAAAACAGGAGGCTGAGGCAAGATAAAGCAAAAATCAAACTTGTTGCCGCCGAGTCTGACTCATAGGTCCCTATAAGACAGAGAAGAACTGCTCCTAGAGTTCCCAAAGAGCACCTGGTGGATTCGCACTGCCAACTTTTATGGTTAACAGTCATAGCTCTTAACCGCTACACCACCAGGGCTTCTGAGGAAAGGTAACGCATATAGTAAAGTTAATCCACTGGTATAACAAGCACCGGTTCAATTCACAGTGAGTCCAAAGCCACTTTGCTTAGATAAGTCAGCACAGTTAATTCGCAAAAGAAGCCGCTTCCTGTTTGTGCCTTACCCTCAGGTCTGTCTTCATATTCTCAGGGAAATCTCTCCGGCAATAGTTCTCAAACTTCTGTGTACGTAAGTGTCATTTGAGAAACCTGTCAAATACAGATTACTAGGGCCCTATCCACAAGGATTCTGATCCAGGATGAGGCCTAGGAATCTATAGTTACAACAGACACAGCAGGTATTACTGACGAAGTTATGGAGATTAAGAGAGGGCTCAGCATATTTAAAGGAGTCCTGGTGGTGTAATGGTTAAGCACTTGGCTGCTAATGGAAAAATTAGCAGTTCAAGCCCACCCAGAGGCTCCACAGGAGAAAGACCTGGCAATCTGCTTCTGTACAGATTGCAGCCAAGAAAATCCTAAGGGGCAGTTCTACTCTGTCACATAGGGTTGCTATGAGTTGAAATTGACTCAACAGCACATAACAAGAGCATAATTGACCTTCTAGAAATGCAGCCTCTCTACCTGTTTCCAAAAGTTGTCTCCAGTTGCCATTCTAGAGCATACGGACCAGACAGTAATAATTCTCAGCCTGACACGTGCAGCAGAATCCCTTCTGGAGCTTTTAAGATGTATGCATTACTGGGCCCTGCCCTGCCCGCCAGCCTACTGAACCAGAACCTCCGTGAGTTGGATCAGAGTCAGGTCTAGACACATGGCGTTTTAAAACTCCATCAGCTATTCTGATGCGGTCTGGACAGAGAACCACTAGACAGAATTGAAGCCGACAAGCTATTAAGAGACTTAAACGACAACAGAATATTGAATATCTCTCCACCAGGAAAGAGGTCTAGGAAGAAACACAGTGGCTGGATCATATCAGATGGTCAAACAGTGTTTGTCTAATAACTACTTGGTTCCTATTTCCTTTACTAAGGGTCATTATCTCCATTTTAAAGATGAGAACAAAAACGGAGGTTCATGGTGGTTAAGTAACCTTCCAAAGATCACTCAGTAAGAAGTAATAAGACCCAGTGACATGAAGTAATAAGATACAGTAATAAGGTCTGTCTGATGCTACGCAATCTCAAAATGCTTTTGTTTCACTCATTTGTCACCTTCCCCCAACACATATTGACGTCCAATAGTTAGGATATAAAGCTTATACAATACCAGCTCAGAAAAAGTATAAACTTCCACTCTAGAAGAGAAATACGAAGACAGGTACTGAGAAAAAATTTCTTCAACTGGAAAAAAAAAAATTGAAAATCTATATCAAACATTAAGTTCAGCTTCAGAGAAAACTTTAGACAACATCTGTGTGGGTGTCACTTCTGAAAACCAGGAGACGTTGCAAAAACATGCTGCCTAGTGGACTCTGATCTGAATTTGGGAATCTGAAGACTTAGATTTCCTAATTCGTTGTATGAATTTTGACAAAACTCATAAATTTTCCAAAGCTTATCCCTGAAAAATGGAAATCTATCTCAAAGAGATGTTGAAATGATTTAAGTTAAATGACACTACAGGAGAGATCTGTACAACACAAGCTTTCAAATAACTGTTAGTTCCTTACTTCCACTCTGACTATAAGAAAAACGTGAAAAGGAATTTCTGAGGATGAGGCTCTCAGAGATAGGAGCAAAGCCTGGCTCTTCTCCCACTATTGTTCTCCTATACACACAAGAGGATGCCCAATCCTGTGGGTAAAAATATTTAGTCTCACAAGTTTCAGCTATATTCTTCCATTTATATCATCTATAACATTCCTGGATGAAGTAAAACTAGTTTGATTTTTGAGGTTAATGGTGTAGTGATGTCTTTATCTAGTTCTTTCCACCAGTAAGTATGTATAATAATCTTCACTAATTCCAGTAACTATTTTCTGCTGTGTTACCTCGGGTGACTTCTTGCTTCATAGAAATGATTAGTCTTTAGCCATAAAGAACTGCTTGGGGGACATGCTACAATATGACCCCCATTCACTCTGTAATTTAGAGACTCAAAGATTCTAACACTAAACTTTAACAGTCAAAACTCAGTCAAGGGGACTAGCCAAGACTTTAATATCACATTATTAAACAGCCTCATTGATTCCTGAGTGCTAGCAATTTGCCACCATATTTACAACTTTCATTAAATTGAAGTCCAATAAAGTTTTCAATCAATTAAAAAAGAATTTATTGATCTCCTGTGTCATGTAGCCTATGTCTGACAGACCTAGCTATAAATCATGGCTTTAGTTACAATCTTTATAATGTTGAAGAAGGCGTTAAAATGTCCTGACATTTCCTGTCTTTATATGTAGAAAATCGAAATACTGACACCTTCCTTAAAGTGATGCTGTGAGGGCAAAGTTAGATAATACCACGGAGTCGTATCCTATGTACATTTATTTTTCTTAGGGGATTTCAAATACATGTACTTGAGGTAAAGAGACAGGGGGTAAAGAAAGGGGAGGGGAGGGGGAGGGGAGGGGAGGGGAGGGGAGGGGAGGGGAGGGGAGGGGAGGGGAGGGGAGGGGAGGGGAGGGGAGGGGAGGGGAGGGGAGGGGAGGGGAGGGGAGGGGAGGGGAGGGGAGGGGAGGGGAGGGGAGGGGAGGGGAGGGGAGGGGAGAGAATTTTCCCTGACATCCACTCAATGAAGAAATGTTCTAGAGCAAGCACAAGAACCTATACTATTTCCTGAGATGGTCTCAGTTCCCATTCACCTCACACATTGTAAACATCTCATTATACTGGGCATGACTCTAGAGTTTAAAGAAGTTTTTTTTTTTTCTTTTTCCAATGTGTCCCTTAAATGAAAGCCAGTCACTTCAACTGCTGCCCAACCCAAGAAACAGCAACCTGTTTCAATGATGAAGGTAAAACCAAGCCAAACCAAAATAAAATAGTTTTATTGGTCTTCATGTGAGATATTAGGACTATATCTAACGAGATTTTTTATCTTCCCTGGAGAATCAGGTAGGACCCATTCTATTGTGAAGAACAGAAAAATCAACTCAAGTTGACTTAGAAAATAAAAGAAATTTATTGGCTTCTAGTTCTGGGCTAGGGATAGCCCAGGACTCAGACAATGTTCCTGAGACATAGGTCTTTCTTACCATTTCATACCTCTGTATTTTCAGTGCTGAGTGAGTACATTTGAAGATCTTTTCATCTTGTTCTTCAAAAGGATATTGAAGTTATGGGAACTATAAACTTCTCCTTTCAAATTCCTGAGGGAAGAAAATTCATTTTTCTTGTAGCTCAAACCAAAGACCAAGAATTGTGTCTGGATTGATTTCGCTTGGGTCATGTGACATCCAAAATCTATAATGGTAGCCAAGGAAATGGAATCCGCTGATTGTCTATCAGGGCCTATCTTGGAGCTCATTGTATGAAACCAATCCCATCTAAACTCCACATGACTGGAAATGAGGGGTTGTGTCAGAAAAGCAACTTGATGCTGGGAAAAAGGCTAACGAAAAATCAACAGCATGTGTTGAATTTAATGCTCACATAAAATACAATTTCATAGGGACCATGTAAAAATATCTAGCCCTCTGTTGGGCACACAGATGTTAATGTCTTATCTTTGCTCCCTTTTCTTTGCTGTAATTAGATTTCTTACACTACGCTAGGCACCAGAGGGGAATACAAAGCAAAGTGTAAAAAACAGTCTTTCCTCAAGGATTGGTCTACATAAAATAAACAGAACGATTTGTGAAAATAATGAAATTATGAGCTAAGTTGAGTAGTACAGATAATGAACCATTTTAAATTTCTGTATTCATCAACAATATAAATAAAATATTCTGTATCATTGTTTTACATTTTACAGACAAGTTTTTAAAAAATGGTGGGGTTCATAGCACAATTCTAAAGTCAAACAGGGAAAACACTAAAATAGCACAAATTTGGGGAATAAGCAGACTTTAGGGTGAATTGCACCACACAAATTTGCTAATTTAACCTTCCTGAGATTATTATTATTATAGGTCCCTAGGTGGTGCAAACAGTTTGGCTCATCTACCACCCTAAAGCTTGGCATTTTGAACCCACCTAGTGGTGCCACAGAAGAAACGCTTGGTGATCTGCTCCCATAAAGACTACAACCGATAAAACCCTAGGGAGCAGTTCTACTCTGAAGCACATGGTGTCACCTGGAGTTGGAATAGACTTGACTGCAATGGGTATGGTTTTGGTTTGGGGGATTATTATAGTAAAGGTTATAAATATCTACTCATGAGATTAAATGAGGAGACAAACTTAGCACAGTTCAAAGTACAAAACAATTAATAAATAACCATAATTGTTATTATCATAATTTGTGCCTGGCAGTCTGATTTGCTATTCATATAGTCTTTGCCACAGAGGCAATGATGATCACATAAATATAATAGTTCGACATTTTGTGAAGAACCAGAGTTCAAAGGCTGAACAAACACATACACACACACTCACAGAAGCATACACACTTTTCCGTAGAATTGTCAGCAGATTCAACAGCTCATAGATTAAGACGATGAGAGCCTCGGTCTGCAAAGTTGACACTCAAGCACAAGAAGGAACGTTGCCCACCCTACAGCATTCTGCTTCATCCTGCCCCCAGTCACACACATAATTTGCATGAGTAGGTGGTATCAACCCCTTAATCTAGTATGACTCATTTCCTCCCCAATAAATGAATCAAAAAAGAATAGAACAAGACCAGGCCCTGAGACATTTGCTGGATAATGCTGTTTTTTCTTGGAAGTTAAGGAAATACACATTAAACATTCAAGTGGACTGTAGGGAAAAAATTCTGTTTGATGGAGCCATTCTGTTGTTCTTTCAGAAACTGCCACAGAAGCTGCTAACAGAAGAAATTCAGAAGAATTTTAACTCCTGAAGCAAAACAAGTAGATCAAACAGGAAGAACCAAATGTCATCTGCCAGTTTCTTTCCTTCTGAAGGGTCCTCCTCTCAACTCAGTTATTCAAAAATGGGGTCTGCTCTCCCAGCAGTATTCTCTCCTAGCTTTTTTGTGTCTGAGTGTGCTTTCTGTCTCTGCTAGCAAGCCAGAAATAGCCTCTTCTCTCCAATGTGTGCATGTGCATGTGGGGGTGGAGAGAGAAAGAGGTGGAGAGAAGTGAAAAGCAAATGGAAGCAGATGAGGGAAGAAAGCCCCCACAGTCTCCAGCTTCCAAGGGCACACCAGGTACAACCGAACCCTTGATGCCCATGCTAGTCTACCCACTTCGTCTGGCCAGCCCCCATCATGAGTCATGACCAGAATCTCCACCCGTCCCTGCAGGGAACTAGGAGACTGTTTCGGCCAGAATCAGACAGGCACAGTGCAGTGGCAGCATCCACTGTAAGTTTTTTTTATTCTCGTTATCTCTGGAACAGCTCTTGATGTTTTCTTAATTTGATCACCGAGGGAGAAGTATCATCGAGAAAACACATGGGATGTTGACTAATTTCTTCCTCCATTGCCTGTCAGTGGAGAAAGTGCAGAAAGATCCTTCTTTTGAAAGTATTTCTTTTTTAAAATATTTATATAGGCCTGTGTGTGTGTGTGCACATATATACACAGATATAGATATCGATATAGATATCTACATCAATTATCTATCATCTGTCATCTATCATCTACCTATCATCTACCTATCATCTACCTAGCTATCTACCTATCATCTACCTACCTACCTATCTATCTATCTATCATCTATCTATCTATCATCGTCTATATACAGAAACCCTGATGGCATAGTGGTTAAGTGCTATGGCAACTAACCAAAAGTTCAGCACTGCGAATCTACCAGACACTTCTTGGAAACTCTATGGGGAAGTTCTACTCTGTCCTATAGGGTCGCTATGAGTCAGAATATATATATGCGTGTATATATATATATATATATATATACATATATATACTCATCCCTACCTTCCCCTGGGCCTTTTCCTCCTCATTCTCCTTCTGGGTTAAGTTTGATTTCTTCCTCTAGAACTGGGTCTTATTCACGGAAATAATATTTGCAAATGTCAACTTAAGTCAATTCAATCCCAGCCCAGTTGATCTGGGGCCAGCTTGAGCCTGGGTCAAGAAGCTCTGTGGGCACCTCTGGATAGGAGACAAGAACTTACTCCATGTTTAAGAAGGAATTTCCCTGAGATTACTTACTACCCATCGCCAATGTCTAGATTAGCTACTGAGTTAGAATTAGATTTTGCTCCAAATTCTCACCCTTATAAAGATGGGGAAAGTAGTTGCGTAGCTGAGAGTTTGTGAGGGATTCAGATATAGCCACTAAACTGTTCTTGGTGGTTGCCAAGCAACTATCTCAAAGGCTTCCTGGCAGTTTTCTTTAGTATCTCTCTTTCCTTTCCAGTCAACCCTCCTTTGCTCAACCTGTGCTCTCTGCCTGAGATACCTTTCCTCTTCTGCTTTTGTTGAACATCTATTCATTCAAAACTCTCCAAGTGTCATCTCCTTTCTGAAGCTTTTCTCTACCGTGACACATGAAAGTCATTGTTTCTTCCTCCGAATCCCCATAGCCTTCTCCACTTGCCTCCATCGCAGCATTTCTCGCACGTACCGTAATGGTTGGTTTACCTGTCAGTTTCTCTAGAATCAAGACTGAGATACTCAAGGGCACTTACTTACTTATTCACTAATAACTTGTATAATCTCTTGCACACAAGTGCTAAATAAATATTGAGTTTCAACTACTTTTTGAGGTTTTGCTTTATTATTTTGGATATGTCCATATTGTGCCTAAAACAGGAGGGTCTGCGATAAGAAATTCAATGCTATCCTACCAGCATTCTAATACCGTTGCTTGAGTCTTTGCTGCCACCATACAGCTCTGCCATCCACCACAATTCCACATTTTCTGGAACTTTCTACCTGACCACCCTTCCAATAGGTTACTCTAGAACACTAACAAATGCATTGCATGTAACCATTCTGTTTCCAATTATAAAATGGTGGCCGTATCATAAGGTAGTGTATCAGCTTGTAGGGAAGGAAGAGACCTTTTTTCTTTTTTTTCCCCCTTCGTAAGCTGCAACCATAGAATAACTATACTAGGGCCCATAAACTATAGCTGGATCCTCTGCATTGTATGTGCAGATCAACTACTTTTTTGCTTCCCTAGAACCTCAACATTACTAGGGGCAATGAAGGGTTTTAGAGCCAGTAAAACTGACAGCAAACACTCCAGATGTGAGCACAGTAGGAAGGGGAGGAGCTGAGAGTAAATCTAGGATTAGGCAAAAGGGGGAATGGGCCAGCATCACATAAACCCACCTCCCCCCCAAAAAAAGTTGGGAAATGGGTGAGTTAATCCTAAATGATTTGCATTATTAAACAGGTAGGACTTCAAGATCTTTTGATGAATCTATTCTGACCTTCAGAGTGGGCTCAATGGAAACCCAATGAGAACTAAAGCAGCACTAGACATACTCATTCCTTTCTATTTAATTATTCTTTAGGTACACATAATATGCAGTAATAGTCACTGAGATCATAAAAATGAAATAAGGTAGAATATCACTAGAACCACTGAAGAGAAAACAGCAGTGACACATGTGGCGCCTTCACAAACTGTTGCCAGGAATCAGTTAGGCCTCATTATGTAGTCATATTTACTAATGCCCTTAAATTTCTGCTTTTTAGCTAATACATATAAGACTTGAAGGTATGAGTGCTTCTTTTCTTCCTATGTAAAGCATGTGGAGCAGCAATGATACAAAATAGTTTACGCGTTTGTCCCTATGACAAATCATCTGTGATACCACTATTTCAGCAGGGTTTTTGGTTTGCAAAGAACAGAGGCCCACAAAGCTAGCACAATTAAAGTGGGGCCCATGGTATTGTAAGGCTGTGCATTAATTAGGCTTTTATGCAGATCTAAGAATAGGAACGGGAGTACAGCTGACCCAATGGGGACTAAACTGGGAATAGTGCTCTTTCTCTCTGTCCATCTAAATCATTCTTTTTCTCCCTACTAACTATTCTCCTGTTTACCAAAATCTCATATGGTCTAATTCTACTTGACCTTTCAACCTTTGTGCCCCATAGGTAATTGGCAACTACCTTCAGAGTCTTAGTCCAAATTCCAAAAAGAGAGAAAGAGAGACAGAATGAAAATCTAATTGGCCCAGCTCACCATTTTGAGCCACAAAAGTCACAGGTCTCTAACATCCCCTCACTTTAGTTTCTGTGTCTAGCATTTTCTCCACTCAACTAAGGCCAAGATGATGGGATCAACATGGAATAAAACATGGGTATCTAGGACAATGGGGTCTGTTGGTAGAAACTCCTCCACAAAGGATGAAACATGTCTAGTAAAAAAGGCAATGTAAAATCTCTTCTTCCCAACAGTTTTCAAGCCTGTCTTCTATTTCCAGGTCTGAGCTGCCTCCTGACTGGTCTGTAAAGAAAATGTATCTCAAATAAGGAATTTTACAGAGAAATATATGAATAAAATAAATTAATAATCAATAAATCAACAAAGCTAAGGGAGAGTTAGGACTTGTTTATGTACCATTACTTCTAATAAAATTTTTTTTTTTCATTTGAGTTGTACTTTGTACATGTTTAGAAGTTTTAACATACTTTCCCTCATTATTAGTAGGACCAGTATGATTGAAACTTGAAGTTCAAAGGCTAAGTATCAGTCCCACTTTGGCTCTTATTTATTGCAGGGCTTTGGCTGAATTATTTGATAATTTTAAACTTCCATTATTGATAAAATGGGAATATGAATACTAGTTGAGATTTATCAAGCATTATTAAGCACAAGGCTTTGGACTATAAGCTTTACATATGCTACCTCATTTAATACTCATAATACAGTAGTTTAGCCCCAGTTTGCAGGAAACAATGATAATAATAATTGCCATTTACTGAGTGCATCTATTGAAGGGCCCTTTGTGCTTGAATGAGGAACTACTATTATCCTCATTTAACAGATCAGATGACTGAAGGACTAAGAGGGTAAGTATCTGCCCAAATTCACATAGCTTATGAGTGACAGAGCTGGATTCTAATCCATATTTTTCTCCAAGGCTTGTACTACTAACCAGAATGCACCACTATTCTAAAAACGCTGCTGCTGTGCTTCTCACACATTGTTGAGATGAACCAATGAGACAAATGAAAAGGCTTGGATACTGTAAATCTCTGTATCAGAAATGGGAAATGCATGGTATCTGTGTCTCCAGTCTCTATCCACTGAAGCCGTTGCTAATTGCAGGGTCAACAAAATATGACCAAGCAGTGGGCCAAATCCTACTTCCTTTTTTTGTAAATAAAGCTTTATTGGAAAACAGTTACAGCCATTCATTTACATAATGTCTGCTTTTGGCCTCTGACATCACAGTTGAGTAGTCATGACAGAGATCATATGGCCTGCACAGTTTAAAATATTTTACTCTCTTGCCCTATACAGAAAAGTTTGTCAGCCAGTGGATTAGACAATATTTTCCTACTAACCAATAAAAGCTTCAGAGTCATTATCAACAAAATGTTCAAAAAGTATTCTTGATCCAGGGGAGGAAAGGGGTAGGGAAGATAGTGGATAAACTACATCCTCCTCCCATTGTTTCTGAAGCTCCTTCCTTACTTGGCCCCCTCATGCTTCCATACCAAGCTATGACTAATCCTGTCACCTAAATAACCCGAGTCTGATTCACCATATACTTGAATAAAAAAAAAAAAAAGTATTCAAGTAAAAATATACTTGAATACAGGAGGAAAAATGCAGATGAAAATGAGCTATCTGAAAACTTTCAGGATAAAACAGGGTATGGAGAATGAAGGGGTGGGTGGGTTGTTTTGCCCATTCTGGTACATTTAGAAACTCTATTTTAATTCAACTTCACATCTGATTATCTTGTTCATAAATCTCAGGCACAAAATGGCTACAGCACAGTTACCTTAACCTTGGGGGGAACAATTTTTAAAGTGTATGACTTCAGTCATGTACAGTGTGAGCTCAAGTGCCGCGATGCAGCATATGTAGAGCAATGCCCAGGAGCTTATCTGAAAGGAATATTGTGCATGCAGATTTCCAAGACACCCACACCTCGGAGATAATGCCAGTGAGTTAATCAAATACTTTTCTGCCTGCACAACTGTGATACCTAAAGCTGCTAGAAACATCATTTTTAGACTCCCGTGGGAGGGATTCTTTTTTGTAATTCTGCATTTCTTTAACTCCCACCACATGTCTAGGCTTGCCTTCCAGAGACACACTTTGCCACCTTTTCAGAGCACTTTCTTTTTCTTTCCTTGTTTTTTTGTTTTTTGGCCATGGACTAAGTAGCCTTCCCAGGGCCGACTGCAGAAGATGTTAATCCAGCAAGCGTGATTTCACTGGTACTCCATGAACTGACCAGCATGCAGGTCCTGTTGGATGACCTGGAATTGGGTCTATCATCACCTCCTCCCCCAAACCAGCATTCACTCCTGCTGTCCAGGCACTGTCACTCCCCTCGATAAAACAAAAAGGACAGTCAAGTCTGATATCTTTTCTTTGAATGTCTGCTATAATCCAACTCCTGGGAAAATGTTGGTGATCAGGGTATAGCTCTATTCATCAGAGAGACAATACTCTAATGGATTAGCTAGATAAACAGAAAATGCAAGAGTGGACTAAGTGCTATGATAGGAATAAACACTAGAGGTGATGGAATCATACAGAGGGGATGGGGTGGCAGTGAAGGCTTCCAAGAACTTATATTTAAATTGAGGGAGAAGGTATAAATGAGATGGAGCCAAAAAAAGATATTGGGGACAAAATTCTTTCAGCCATAAGGAATAGCATGTGCAAAGACCTGGAGAAGAAGGAAAGATTTGGAGCTGGTAGCCAGACAGATCTGGATCTGAATCTCAATTTTATGACTTTGGGCAAGTTATCTAACCTTTCTGTACCTCAATTTCCTTATCTGTAAAATAACAGTGATAACAATACCTCCTGTGTAGCAGCATTGTGAGGGTTATTCAGGTAAAACTCAAGTGGTACCTAGTAAGCACTCATTAACTGGCAGCTATTAGTGTATTGATATTTTTATTATAATTCATTACTTATATTATCTTATTATTTTTAATATTAAAATATTATTAAAAATATACAAAATATTATTGTTAAGCTCCAATTCATTTTAAGCCTCAACTATAAAAACTAGGAATAATAATATTTCTCCTGGAGTAATAATAATAGATTATTATATTTTATATATGATTATATATTATCTATTATGAAAATAATAGATAATATAATTATAGTAATATTATATGTTATATATATTATCACATAGAATATATATTATTGTAATAATAATCCCCCCGGATTTTTACAAAGATTAAGTAAAATAATGGCTCACTTTGGGCAAAAATAACAATTATAGGTAATTCTATTAGAACACTTTCAGATATGAATAATAGAAGATCTTCCTGCAAGGCAACATAACAACAATGAGAAATAGAGGGTATTTTCTTCACATAAAAAGAAATCTGGAGATAGGTGGCTGCTGGTATTGGTTTATCAGGTTGATTGTATTGGGACTGGCATCTCTGCAATTCTCTCAACTTCTCCCTTTGCTTGTTGCTTCCTGATCACAAGTGGTAGCTTCAGCTCGTAACACTAGATAACACTAGATCCACATTCAAAGAAATAAAAATGGAGGAGGTGTGATGCCTGGCAGAAGTGTCCTTTTTTAATAGGAAAGGAAACTTTTCCCAGAAACTCCCAGGGGTTTTCCACATACCAGAATTTGACCAGAACTGTGCCAGGTAGCTACCTCTGGCTTAAGGCTGGGAAGTGAGCATTTTTCCAGGCACATTGTAGCTTATCTCATTTGAAGTTGTGTCAACAAGTAAGAAGAGAATGGAGGTTATGTAGGCAATTAATAATGTCTGCCGCCATATTATTTACTGACCCTTCCATGTGCCAGCTCTATACTGAGTGCTTTATAGGAATTATTTAATTGATCCCTCACATTTAATACAAAGAAGTATTTGTTATCAGTAATAGTTGATTTGTTTTGTTTTGTTTTGTTTTTGTTTATTTGTTTGCTTTATGGTTAAGGAGATCGAGGTACAGAAAGATAGAATAACTTGGACACCATAGTTTTTTTTTTTTTTTATAGAGCCCAGTGAAGGTAGGTTTCAAAGCCAGACAAATTGAGTCCAGGGCAGTGAGGGTAAAAAAAACCTTCTTCACGGAGACTCTCAAAAATGTACTCACAACTATGCGTTGTTATTGTGGTTGGATCATAATGTGTAAAACCACATACTTTCCCCTTCCCTGAGCTTTCATCCATAAGTCTGGCACTCAACTTTTTACAAACACCCAGTTAAACAGTACGCCTACCTCTCACTTTCCCCTTCTACCACCACTTCTTCCCTTGTTTTTGTTGTTAGTTGCCATCAAGTCATTTCTGACTCATGGTGACCCAATGTGTCTAGAGTAGAACTGCTCCGTAGGGTTTTTAAGACTGTGACCCTTCAGAAGCAGATTGCCAGGCCTGTCTTCCGAGCCACCTCTGGGTGGGTTTGAACCACCAACCTTTTGGCTAGTAGTTAAGGGCTTAATTGTTTGTTCCACCCAGGGACTCCTTGCTTCCCTTAATTATATAATAAGCTTCTTGGGTTAGAGATAATATCTTAAACTTCTTTGAGTCTAACTCTCCATCTTTCAAAGTGCTTTCCTCTCAGCAAACTAAAAAAAGGATGCCGCTAGTTAATTAAATGCAATCAGAGTTTGTTTTTAAAGCCATACAGCCTGAAGTTCTGCTCTCCTAGGCATAGGATCTGTCCTTTAGCATTCTCAAGGCATCAGAACTGGAGGGAGAAGGGACCGCAGACTGAAGACTCACAGGTTTCACAAATGCCGTCTGTCCTCAGCTAATGTAACTTCAACTTTTTCCTCTTGCCCCTTCCCTTAGCCTCCTCTCATTGCTAACTTGAAGCTTTGGAATCAGAAAAAATTCTGTATTTCCTGTTAGGGACAGTATAGTAGTTATGTGTGACATCAAAGTCTGGGCCTAAGATCTACTAATCTAGGAACATTTATTGTCATTAATCATCAGTAATTGAATAAGAACCAAAGTACAGCACAAAAACAAACAAGTACTTAGACCTAAGATAGAACTGACAGAAGGCCCACTTCAAAAATAAAACCAAAATGTAAAAGAAAACAACAACGAAAACAGACAACGTCTCTATGCCTCTATTTTTCATTACACTTTATGCTTGAGAATCATCTGAGTTCAGTCAATGTCAGACAATTGATGCTATTTGCTTCATCACAGTTACCATTTCTTTAGCTCTGTTTCTACAGAGTTCCACTAGCTTTACCCCTTTGTGTTGGAACCCCGTGGTCAAGCAATTAAGACCAGTCCTCAATGAGTATAGTTGTCTTGATAATCCAGACAAGTCCTTTAGTGAGGATGCTCCAGAAAGAACCCTACTCTAGGGTAGTAACTTCACAGTCAAATCTGAGAATTTTCCATATTATAGGGAGAGCAACTAGTGTCACGTAACAATATGTGTATAAATTTTTGCATGAGAAATTAACTTGAGTTGTAAACTTTCACTGAAAAAAAAAGCACCATAAAAAAAAAAGAAAAAGAATGAAACCTTAAAAAAAAAAAAAATTGAGAATTTTCCAGGGCTTTCAACCAGTTCATTCCAGTTCAACCCCCTGCTGAGAATTTGTACTTCCACCCCAGATACACTGAATCATCATTTACATTTTAACAAGATCCCCAGGTGATTATTATAGATCCCCAGGTGATACTTTTGTGTGCGTAAGACTAGATACAACCAGTTCCAAGCCCTGGAATTTTCAAGATAGGAAAGAGAATAGCAAAGAGCTGAGAATTGAGGCAGCTGTGCATTGTAATACAAAGCACAGGAATTGGATACACCTGGGTTTGAATCTTACTATGTAAGTAAATTGAGGCAAGTTACTTAATCTCTTGAGCCTCAATTCCTTCTTTTGTAAAACAAGAAGGACAGCATAATAATAGCTGATAAAATGGTCTTTAAATTAACATATGAAAAACCTGATACACAGTTAGGCATTCTGTAAATGGCAGTCATTTAAATGAGAGATGAGGGGCAGAAACATTAACAGAGCATATGGTTTGGTACAGGAACCTGATCCCAGGGGAACCAGGAGGCTCAAGGGAAGTCTGTTCTTGCTGGAGATGCTTTTCTCCAAGCTCATTGTCTTATCTCTTGCTCTTCTTTCTTCTCAGCTAAAGCTGCTATTCTGAAATATCCATATGCAACTCCCTACCTTCTTACCTATACCTCTGTCTAAATTTCCATGCTCACTAGCTCTGAGCAACTGTTGGTTGTAAGGCAGAAGATACAAGTCCAACCATGGGGTTTTTGCACTGTTGGTGAGATTGATCAGCTGGGCACCTTTCCCAGTGCAACTAATCAGACCAGTAGATGGTCTTGAGATATCTGATGGAACCAGGGACCTCCTGGTCTGCTTTTAAAAACACAAAGTGCTTTTCCACCATCATCTATGACTCTAGCATGAATGGTCTCACCTGCTAGTGACACGGGCTGAACAGATCATCTGCAAGCTGTGACTGGACCCCCTAAGCCTAGTGTAAAGGAGCTGAATTGGAACACAGGATGATGGTCAAGGGGATGGAAAGATAACTCAAATTTTACTGCCAACCAGAATGCTTTTCAGCCTAATGATATTTATTTTAAAAAAAATCTGCCTATTTGAGTTACAGACTGTAACTTTTCTGTGGTGAGCTAGGCCTACACCTATTCCAGTACCGTTTGCAATGGTTTGTCTGAGTTTTCCTTATTAGAAGCTACATTTGCAGGTCAACTTCCTTCACAAAGTAGTAGTTGCATGAGACAAGGGGTTAAGATATGTCTGTGTTTCTTAATTTCTTAGTGCTGCTTTAACAGAAATACCACAAGTAGGTGGCTTTAACAAACAGAAATTTATTTTCTCAGTTAAAAATTTACAAGTCCAAATTCAGCGGTCTAGGTCTAGGGGGAAACCCTGGTGGTGTAGTGATTAAGTGCTACTGCTGCTAACCAAAGGGTCGACAGTCCAAATCCGCCAGGTGCTCCTCGGAAACTCTAGTGGGCAGTTCTACTCTGTCCTATAGGGTCGCTATGATTTGGAATCGACTAGACGGCACTGAGTTTGGTTTTTTTTTTTTAGGTCTAGGGGAAGGCTCTCTGTCTTGTTTCTGGGGGAAGACCTTTGTCTCTTTCAGTTTCTGTTCCTTGATTCCTTGGCAAAGTTCGTGTTGCATCTATCTTTCCCCCTTTTTCCTTGCTTGTCTCTGCTTTTTTTATATCTCGAAAGTGATTAGGTTTAAGACACACCCTACACTGATACTGCCTCATTAATATAACAAAGAAAACCCTGTTCCATATGGGATTGTACCCACAAGTATAGGGGTTAGGATTCCAACACATATTTTGGGAGATGCAATTCAATCTATACCATCATGTAATCTCTTAGGACTGAAAGCTCATTGCTGGAATTCAACAAAGAGAAAACGTATTTGAAACCCAAAGTATTTAATTCAGTCACACTCACCTGACTATTGCTTTATGGAGAAGAGCAGAGAAGAAGCAGAATTGCTATTTCTGCCAACAGAACTCTATACGCATATACACAGATACCCATTGTCGTTGAGTTGATTGCAACTCAGCAATAGGAAGTGTCAACTCTGACTTGTATTAAAGCACAGTGGATATTAGAAAGTGTTTTTGAAAAAAAATAATGTTTTCTATTACAATAATGATGGATTCAAAAAAGGAAAATTAGTTGATTAAGGCTTATTTCTGAAGCTTTTAATAGGCTAAGTATCTTCAGCCTGGAAAAACCAAACCAAAACCAAACCCAGTGCCATCGAGTCAATTCCAACTCATAGTGACCCTATAAGGACAGAGTAGAACGGCCCCATAGAGTTTCCAAGAAGCGCCTGGCAGATTCAAACTGCTGACCTCTTGGTTAGCAACCATAGTGCTTAACCACTATGCCACCAGGGTTTCCTCAGCCTGGAAGCCAACTCTAAATGTCCTATGGGTTTTACAAAGAAGGTCTCAATATTTCAAATTTCCTCCATTCTGGAAGAAAATCAAACAAAATAATCCATTTTCTTTGAGCAAGTGGAAAGTATTATCTCTTTTCTACAAAGTAACATGCCACTATTAAATAATTGCCTAAAAATACAAAATCATAACTTTCCCCTCAATGCAAGGAAAAGTGTGTTTTTCCTTAGAATTGGGCAGCATTCCTACAAGAACAAAAAAGCTCTCTGCTGAGATTAAAGATCATTTCACACATCTAATTTCTTTGGACCTAGATTTACTGCAGCCAAAAATGAAATGAACTCTGGGTTGAGGAAGAAATCTTCCCAAAGCCCCAGACTGTAGTTGAGTTGACTTGCTCAGCGTGACATAGTTGGGTGATCCAATCATTTTCAAATAAAGAGAAGGTAACCTCTAATATCATTAGAGGCCCCAGTGTTGCTCTGATTGCTACACTCTTTTATTCTTATCTATAATCTGATAATCAGTAGGAAGCCAGGAGAACAAAGACATTTCAGACACTGTATATCAATCAAAGAATCAGCTGTATAACAATGACAACTCAGCTGGTGCTTTTGAGAGTATATGCCATGAGCCAGCATAAAATGTCATCCTTTTAACAATCAGGGCATATTATGGAATACCAAGAAGCCTTGCTTTAGATCTTGAGAGAATCACCAGAAAAATATTTTATCAATAAGAATGATAGTCCCTTCCCCCAGCCCCCTCCAGAAAAACACAATTCCTGTTGAGTGAATTCTTACTCTTAGTGGTTGCTATGAAAAGTGTAGATAAAAGTCTTCAACCATTTCAAAACCGGTGCTGATAAACAATTCAGGTAAAGAGATGACCTTCCATAACATCCATAAGGATGTCATTCTGGGAAGCATAATCCCAAAGGGCAGCATAGGGAAATTGAGAAAAAGAACAGCAGGAATGCTACCCTGATACCATTTGCACATCCTCTCTAGTATAAGACCTGGCTGGGCCCACTGAGGAGTCCTTGTGGTGCAGTGGTTAAGCATTTGGCTGCTAACCAAAAGATCAGCAGTTCGAATCCACCAGTAGAACACAGGAGTCTAAAAGATTTGCTGTAAAGGAACACATCCTCTTAAAGGTCAAGAGAATTTTTCTAAAGTATACATAAACATTATGGGATTAATATTATCAAACAAAAAACAAATTTGGACTCAGTATGGATAGACTTTATAGGAAGGGATTATTGCAAGATGGGAAAAGGGACTATTGCAATAGGGGAGGGGGGATTGTAATGGAGAGAACACACAGACCATAAAGTCTGCAAGCATCTCCAGGGTTAAGCAAAATGAGGTTTTCTTTTGTAGGAAAGGGTAAACGAGGCTAAAAAGAGCCAGGTGTGGAGAAGTAAAACGAAAAGGTTGTTTGATTAAATAATATGCCAGGGAATGTTTAACCCAAGGCTAGCCTATTCACAGGAACATGGGCCAAAATTCAGGGCACTTGAGGAAGAAGAGAATCTTAACTACAGTTTGGTCAACAAGCATTTTGTTCCAATTGATCAGTGAGGACAAAGCAGTTCAGCTTACCACGTATGAAGCAAAGAATGGGTGTTTGGAAGACCTGTGTCTGGCCTTGTCCTAGGTAAACCAGGGGAGCATCCCTGGGTCTAAATCATAGGTGGAAGGGTAATTCTTTGCAGTAAGCTATTTCACAGAACACAAAAGGTTGAGGGGGTTTCTTAACCCCCAGTTATCCAGGAGCACAGGTAAAGTTCTCCACTATATAAAATATTGTGTTTTCCCTTTTTGACAGGTTTCTGGAAACCCTGTTGGCGTAGTGGTTAAGAGCTACGGCTGCTAACCAAAAGGTCGGCAGTTTGAATCCACCAGGTGCTCCTTGGTTATATCTGCGAAAGCAATAATCTGAGTAAGGCAACCAAAAAAAAAAAAAACCAAACCCGCTCCCATCAAGTCAATTCCAACTCATAATGACCCTACAGAACAGAGTAGAACTGCCCCATAGGGTTTCCAAGGAGCGCCTGGTGGATTCAAACTACCGACCTTTTGGTTAGCAGCCGTAGCTCTTAACCACTACGCCAACAGAGTTTCCAGAAACCTGTCAAAAAGGGAAAACACAGATATTTTCCACTAAAATGAGTTATAGAAAAGTTTCCTGTTCTGTCAAAGGTGGAAAACTTGTGAGACCCAGAAAAATCAGGCAGTCGAATTCTGGCTCTCAGAGTTTTCACCGTATATATATATATACATTTCTATCACTGGGAATCAATAAGATCATTTCTCAGTGAAAGGATATTGAAGTGCCCCAAAGTTTCAGCATCAAGCTTTTAGAGTTCACTGAATTGATCATTGATCTTCTGACATTTGCTGGCCCACTGATAAGAACAAAGCATGCTCAAGTGAGCTAGATGCAAAAAACAGATACGGAAGGTAAATTAAATTTTCTTACTGTTCAAAGCTCTAGTTTTCCATTCTGTTAGGCAAACTGGCCCAGTATCCCAGCACATTCATTCCTGTGAAGCTGTGATTTTCATCTCTTCCCCATCTGGCACCACCCCTTAATACAATCGAGGGGTTGAGATTATTTATTTATCTAAATTGAGAGTTTGTTCAGTCCATTGCCTAAAGCCAAAAGTTTCCCTCCTCAGACCTTCTTTCCAGGCCGTTTTCAATCACTTCTGTTGTCAACATCAATATCGTCACTTACCATTACTAAACACCAATTATATGGCAGGTGCTGTGCTAAATACAAGGAGCTCTGGTGGCCCAGTGGTTAAAAAGGTTAACTGAAAATTTGGTAGTTCAAACCTGCTAGCCACTCCGCAGAAGAAAGATGTGGCAGTTTGTTCCCAGAAAGATTTACAGGCATGGAAGCCCTTTTGGGCAGTTCTACTCTGTCCTGTAGGGTCACTATGGGTTGGAATCGGCTCAACGGCAAGAGGTCATGAATGCTAAATGCTTTCTATATGTGATTTCATCTAATCCTCACAACTGCCTTTTAAAGGAGGCAATATTATCCCTATATTACGTAAAAGAAAATAAAGGCTTAAAGAGGTAAATTAACTTGCCCAGATTCATCCAATTAGCAAGTTATAGAGCTGGAATTTGAGCCTAGCTCTGCCTAAACTCAAAGCCCATGGTCTTATATATTTTGTTACACCACTTTCCAAGGTGGGTCTTCTACCCCTCATGCAACTTTAATCTATTTCTTTGTTCATAACTTGCACTGTAGTAAGCAAAGGCCCTTATGCAATATCTAGCAAAGAAAAACAAGGGTCCACTTTTAGTTTAAGGGGCTGGAGAACTCTCCAATGATCTGAAATTACCCCCCAAAATAAAAATGCATTGAAAATCTCACCCCCACTATGTTTCAATAAGACTGAAACACTTGTAATTCTAATGGGGCCCTGCCTTACACTTGCTTTTATGTTTCCCTATAATTCCCTCTCATCATTTGCAAAATGCCAAACCTTTCCTTATTTTAATACTTAATGTGCATTTTCAATAGGGTATTTATCATCAGTGTTGCTAAGAAGGTTTGCTCCCTCAAATACCCTCTGCAAAATGTGGGCTTCCTGCATGTATTAAAACCCTATGTCTGGGTTCTCTTGTCTGTGTTTTTAATGCTGAAGGCTGCTCCTTCAGGCAACTCCAAGCTTTCTGGCCCATATCCTTCTGAACAAATCCCTTTGGTTTCTGCTGCAAACAAGAGAGAATGCAGTAAATAAATTCTTTAAACTCCTGTTCATAGTTAGAGCTTGAAATAGCCCCCTTCCTACCTACACTATCCCCCTCCTCAACTGAATAGACACTTTCATAATCTTACTTTATATGTCCTGTTACTTAACTGTTTTAGGCTGCATTTCCATATAAAAAAAAAAAAAAAAGGATTTTATTGTCCCTGGTGGTGTAGTGGTTAAGAGCTATGGCTGCTAACAGAAGGCTGGCGGATCAAATCTATGAGGTGCTCCTTAGAAACCCAGTGGGGCAGTTCTACTCTGTCCTATGGGGTCACTATGAGTTAGAATCGACTTGACAGCAACAGTTTGGTTTTTGGTTTTTAACTCTTAAATTTGAAGAGGATTATAGATTCTCTGCAGTCTTTTTGCACAGAACTATAATAGATACTTTGAACACTGTGTGAAGCCTTGAATGAAGGAATAAATGAGTGCTAGCACTGTTTCATTGATGAAGTCCAGTTAACCCTTGGAGCTTTTCCATCTCCCTATACCTGAGTAGCTGTTTAGGATGTTGCTTCCAGGTTAGTCGGGGGCATTTCCGAGTCGCCCTGTTCTGCAGACCACAGCACTAGACTAGCAACTGGTAAAGATAAAAGAAGTCAAGGTTCCTGCATTCAAGGAACTTGTGCAGCTCTGCTACAGAAATTCTGATATTAATGATGGAAGATAACACGTACTTAGGGTTTACAGGTGTCAGGCACTGTATTAAGTACATTACATGTATACTCTCATTCGCTCTCCGCCACGACTTTATGAGTAGGAATAATCATAAGCTTTGTTCAAATTTTAGGAAACAGTCACAGGAAGATTAACGAACACGCCCATATAGTCATGACCAAGAAAAGGGCAGTGCCCAGGACTGTGTCCATGCCCTTGGCCATTAGACAATCCTAGAATTGACTAACATTCTACTGAAATAAACCTCTGAGGCTTCCAAACAGTGTGAAACACAAAGGAGTTCAACATAAATGGACATAAGGAGAAAAGGAAGACTCTAGACCAGACAAGAGGCCATTTTCCTAAGCACATCAATTGTTTTTTTTCCAATTGATTCATTAACAAGTATTTGTTGAATCTACTTAGGATGTGCCAGTCAGTGTTTTAGATATTGGTGATATATCAAAAGACAAAGCCAACAAAAATCTCTCACAATAAAAATAAATAGACAAACTATGTGTTAGATAATGATAGTGTATATGTGGGCGAGGGTGCAGCAAAAGGAAAGGGGAATACGGAGCACCAGGATTGGTGGGTTGTTCAAGAGATAGAAGAGATGAGGGAAATCAGAATGAAGAATGAGAAGGCATGGCTGGCAATGAAGGAGGAAAATCAGGAGAGTCTGACGTCCTAGAAGTCAAGTGAAAAAAGATTTTCAAGAAGGAAGGGTATCAACCGTGTTAAATGCTGTGATGTCATTGATATGCTGCATTTTAGAACAGCAGTGAGGACAAAAACCTGAATGAAGTGTGTTATGGAGTGAATTGTGTCCCACAAAATGACACATTGAGGTTTTTTTTTTTTTTAATTAACTTTTATTAAGCTTCAAGTGAACATTTACAATTCCAATCAGTCTGTCACATGTAAGTTTACATACATCTTACTCCCTTCTCCCACTTGCTCTCCCCCTATTGAGTCAGCCCTTTCAGTCTCTCCTTTCATGCCATTTTTGCCGTCTTCCCTCTCTCTCTCTATCTTCCCATCCCCCCTCCAGTCAAGAGTTGCCAACACACTCTCCAGTGTCCACCTGATTTAATTAGCTCACTCTTCATCAGCATCTCTCTCCCCACCGCTGACCAGTCCCTTTCATGTCTGATGAGTTGTCTTCGGGGATGGTTCCTGTCCTGTGCCAACAGAAGGTCTGGGGAGCATTGCCGCCGGGATTCCTCTAGTCGCAGTCAGAACATTAAGTATGGTCTTTTTATGAGAATTTGGGGTCTGTATCCCACTGATCTCCTGCTCCCTCAGGAGTTCTCTGTTGTGCTCCCTGACAGGGCAGTCATCGATTGTGGCCGGGCACCAACTAGTTCTTCTGGTCTCAGGATGATGTAGGTCTCTGGTTCATGTGGCCCTTTCTGTCTCTTGGGTTCTTAGTTGTCGTGTGACCTTGGTGTTCTTCATTCTCCTTTGCTCCAGGTGGGTTGAGACCAATTGATGTATCTTAGATGGCCGCTTGTTAGCATTTAGGACCCCAGACGCCACAATTCAAAGTGGGATGCAGAATGTTTTCATAATAAAATTATTTTGCCCATTGACTTAGAAGTCCCCTCAAACCATATTCCCCAGACCCCAGCCCCTGCTCCGCTGACCTTTGAAGCATTCATTTTATCCCAGAAACCTCTTTGCTTTTAGTCCAGTCCAATTGGGCTGACTTTCCATGTATTGAGTGTTGTCTTTCCCTTCACCCAAAGCAGTTCTTAGCTACTGATTGATCAATAAAAAACCCTCTCCCTCCCTCCCTCCCTCCCCCCTTCGTAACCACAAAAGTATGTGTTCTTCTCAGTTTTTTCTATTTCTCAGGATCTTGTAATAGTGGTCTTATACAATATTTGTCCTTTTGCCTCTGACTGATTTCGCTCAGCATAATGCCTTCCAGATTCCTCTATGTTATGAAATGTTTCAGAGATTCGTCACTGTCCTTTATCGATGCGTAGTATTCCATTGTGTGAATACACCACAATTTATTTACCCATTCATCCATTGACGGACATCTTGGTTGCTTCCAGCTTTTTGCTATTGTAAACAGAGCTGCAATAAACATGGGTGTGCATATATCTGTTTGTGTGAAGGCTCTTGTATCTCTAGGGTATATTCCGAGGAGTGGGATTTCTGGGTTGTATGGTAGTTCTATTTCTAACTGTTTAAGATAACACCAGATGGATTTCCAAAGTGGTTGTACCATTTTACATTCCCACCAGCAGTGTATGAGAGTTCCAATCTCTCCGCAGCCTCTCCAACATTTATTGTGTTTTTTGGATTAATGCCAGTCTAGTTGGTGTGAGATGGAATCTCATCGTAGTTTTAATTTGCATTTCTCTAATGGCTAATGATCGGGAGCATTTTCTCATGTATCTGTTGGCTGCCTGAATATCTTCTTTAGTGAAATGTGTGTTCATATCCTTTGCCCACTTCTTGATTGGGTTGTTTGTCTTTTTGTGGTTGAGTTTTGACAGAATCATGTAGATTTTAGAGATCAGGCGCTGGTCTGAGATGTCGTAGCTGAATATTCTTTCCTAGTCTGTAGTGGTCTTTTTACTCTTTTGGTGAAGTCTTTAGATGAGCATAGCTGTTTGATTTTTAGGAGCTCCCAGTTATCTGGTTTCTCATCATTTTTGGTAATGTTTTGTATTCTGTTTATGCCCTGTATTAGGGCTCCTAGGGTTGTCCCTATTTTTTCTTCCATGATCTTTATCATTTTAGTCTTTATGTTTAGGTCTTTGATCCACTTGGAGTTAGTTTTTGTGCACAGTGTGAGGTATGGGTCCTGTTTCATTCTTTTGCAAATGGATATCCAGTTATGCCAGCACCATTTGTTAAAAAGACTATCATTTCCCCAATTAACTGACACTGGTCCTTTGTCAAATATCAGCTGCTCATACGTGGATGGATTTATATCTGGGTTCTCAATTCTGTTCCATTGGTCTATGTGCCTGTTGTTGTACCAGTACCAGGCTGTTTTGACTACTCTGGCTGTATAATAGGTTCTGAAATCAGGTAGAGTGAGCCCTCCCACTTTCTTCTTCTTTTTCAGTAATGCTTTGCTTATCCGGGGGTTCTTTCCCTTCCATATGAAATTAGTGATTTGTTTCTCTATCCCCTTAAAATATGACATTGGAATTTGGATCGGAAGTGCGTTATATGTATAGATGGCTTTTGGTAGAATAGATATTTTTACTATATTAAGTCTTCCTATCCATGAGCAGGGTATGTTTTTCCACTTAAGTATGTCCTTTTGAATTTCTTGTAGTAGAGCTTTGTAGTTTTCTTTGTATAGGTCTTTTACATCCTTGGTAAGATTTATTCCTAAGTATTTTATCTTCATGGGGGCTACTGTGAATGGTATTGATTTGGTGATTTCCTCTTCGGTGTTCTTTTTGTTGATGTAGAGGAATCCAAGTGATTTTTGTATGTTTATTTTATAACCTGAGACTCTGCCAAACTCTTCTATTAGTTTCAGTAGTTTCCTGGAGTATTCCTTAGGGTTTTCCATGTATACGATCATGTCATCTGCAAATAGTGATAGCTTTATTTCCTCCTCGCCAATCTGGATACCCTTTATTTCTTTGTCTAGCATAATTGCCCTGGCTAGGACTTCAAGTACGATGTTGAATAAGAGCGGTGATAAAGGGCATCCTTGTCTGGTTCCCGTTCTCAAGGGAAATGCTTTCAGGTTCTCTCCATTTAGAGTGATATTGGCTGTTGGCTTTGCATAGATGCCCTTTATTGTGTTGAGGAATTTTCCTTCAATTCCTATTTTGGTAAGAGTTTTTGTCATAAATGGGTGTTGAACTTTGTCAAATGCCTTTTCTGCATCTGTTGATAAGATCATGTGGTTTTTATCTTTTGTTTTATTTATGTGATGGATTACATTAATGGTTTTTCTGATATTAAACCAGCCTTGCATACCTGGTATAAATCCCACCTGATCAGGGTGAATTATTTTTTTGATGTGTTGTTGGATTCTATTGGCTAGAATTTTGTTGAGGATTTTTGCATTTATGTTCATGAGGGATATAGGTCTATAATTTTCTTTTTTTTGGTAATGTCTTTACCTGGTTTTGTTATCAGGGAGATGGTAGCTTCATAGAATGAGTTGGGTAGTATTCCGTCTTTTTCTATGCTTTGAAATACCTTCAGTAGTAGTGGTGTTAAGTCTTCTCTGAAGGTTTGGTAGAACTCTGCAGTGAAGCCGTCCAGGCCAGGACTTTTTTTTGTTGGAAGTTTTTTGATTACCGTTTCAATCTCTTTTTTTGTTATGGGTCTATTTAGTTGTTCTACTTCTGAATCTGTTAGTTTAGGTAGGTAGTGTTTTTCCAAGAATTTATCCATTTCTTCTAGTTTTTCAAATTTGTTAGAGTACAATTTTTTGTAGTAATCTGAAATGATTCTTTTAATTTCATTTGGCTCTGTTGTGATGTGGTCCTTCTCGTTTCTTATTCGGGTTATTTGTTTCCTTTCCTGTTTTTCTTTAGTCAGTCTAGCCAATGGTTTATCAATTTTGTTAATTTTTTCAAAGAACCAGCTTTTGGCTTTGTTAATTCTTTCAATGGTTTTTCTGTTCTCTAATTCATTTAGTTCAGCTCTAATTTTTATTATTTGTTTTCTTCTGGTGCCTGATGGGTTCTTTTGTTGCTCACTTTCTATTTGTTCGAGTTGTAGGGACAGTTCTCTGATTTTGGCTCTTTCTTCTTTTTGTATGTGTGCATTTATCGATATAAATTGACCTCTGAGCACTGCTTTTGCTGTGTCCCAGAGGTTTTGATAGGAAGTATTTACATTCTCGTTGCTTTCTAAGAATTTCCTTATTCCCTCTTTGATGTCTTCTATAACCCAGTCTTTTTTCAGAAGGGTATTGTTCATTTTCCAAGTATTTGATTTCTTTTCCCTAGTTTTTCCGTGATTGATTTCTAGTTTCATTGCCTTGTGATCTGAGAAGCTGCTTTGTAATATTTCGATGTTTTGGACTCTGCAAAGATTTGTTTTATGACCTAATATGTGGTCTATTCTAGAGAATGTTCCATGTGCGCTAGAAAAAAAAAGTATATTTTGCAGCAGTTGGGTGGAGAGTTCTGTATAAGTCAATGAGGTCAAGTTGGTTGATTGTTGTAAGTAGGTCTTCCGTGTCTGTATTGAGCTTCTTACTGGATGTCCTGTCCTTCTCCGAAAGTGGTGTGTTGAAGTGTCCTACTATAAATGTGGAGGTGTCTATCTCACTTTTCAATTCTGTTAAAATTTGATTTATGTATCTTGCAGCCCTGTCATTGGGGGCATAAATATTTAATATGGTTATGTCTTCCTGATCAATTGTCCCTTTTATCATTATATAGTGTCCCTATTTATCCTTTGTGGTGGATTTAAGTCTAAAGTCTATTTTGTCAGAAATTAATATTGCTACTCCTCTTCTTTTTTGCTTATTGTTTGCTTGATATATTTTTTTCCATCCTTTGAGTTTTAGTTTGTTTGTGTCTCTAAGTCTAAGGTGTGTCTCTTGTAGGCAGCATATAGATGGATCGTGTTTCTTTATCCAGTCCGAGACTCTCTGTCTCTTTATTGGTGCATTTAGTCCATTTACATTCAGCGTAATTATAGATAAATAAGTTTTTAGTGCTGTCATTTTGATGCCTCTTCATGTGTGTTGTTGGCCATTTCATTTTTCCACATTTTTTTTTTGTGCTGAGACGTTTTTCTTAGTAGATTGTGAGATCCTCATTTTCATGTTTAACTTTATGTTTGTTGAGTCGTTACGTTTTTCTTGGCTTTTTTCTTGAGTTATGGAGTTGATATTCCTTTTTGTGGTTACCTTATTATTTACCCCTATTTTTCTAAGTAAAAACCTAACTTGTGTCGTTCTATATTGCCTTGTATCACTCTCCATCTGGCATTTCAATGCCTCCTATATTTAGTCCCTCTTTTTGATTTTTTTATTGTGATCTTTTATCTATTGATTTCCATGATTCCCTGTTATGGGTATTATTTTGTTTATTTATTTATTTTTTAGAATTAATCTTAATTTGTTTGTTTTTGTGCTTTCCCTATTTGAGTTGATATCAGGACGTTCTGTTTTGTGACCTTGTATTGTGCTGGTATCTGATATTATTGGTCATCTGACCAAACAATCTCCTTTAGCATTTCTTGTAGCCTTGGTTTGGTTTTTGCAAATTCTCTAAACTTGTGTTTATCTGTAAATATCTTAATTTCTCCTTCATATTTCAGAGAGAGTTTTGCTGGATATATGATCCTTGGTTGGCAGTTTTTCTCCTTCAGTGCTCTGTATACATCGTCCCATTCCCTTCTTGCCTGCATGGTTTCTGCTCAGTAGTCTGAACTTATTCTTATTGATTCTCCCTTGAAGGACACCTTTCTTTTCTCCCTGGCTGCTTTCAAAATTTTCTGTTTATCTTTGGTTTTGGCAAGTTTGATGATCATATGTGTTGGTGTTTTTCTTTTTGGATCAATCTTAAATGGGGTTTGATGAGCATCTTGGATAGATATCTTTCATCTTTCATGATGTCAGGGAAGTTTTGTGTTAGGAGTTCTTCAACTATTTTCTCTGTGTTTTCTGTCCCCCCTCCCTGTTCTGGGACTCCAATCACTCGCAAGTTATCCTTCTTGATAGAGTCCCACATGATTCTTAGGGTTTCTTCATTTTTTTAAATTCTTTTATCTGATTTTTTTTTCAGCTATGTTGGTGTTGATTCCCTGGTCCTCCAGAAGTCCCAGTCTACATTCTAATTGCTCGAGTCTGCTCCTCTGACTTCCTATTGCGTTGTCTAATTCTGTAATTTTATTGTTAATCTTTTGGATTTCTACATGCTGTCTCTCTATGGATTCTTGCAACTTATTAATTTTTCCACTATGTTCTTGAATAATCTTTTTGAGTTCTTCAACAGTTTTATCAGTGTGTTCCTTGGCTTTTTCTGCAGTTAGCCTAATTTCATTTGTGATGTCTTTAAGCATTCTGTAAATTAGTTTTTTATATTCTGTATCTGATAATTCCAGGATTGTATCTTCATTTGGGAAAGATTTTGATTCTTTTGTTTGGGGGGTTGGAGAAGCTGTCGTGGTCTGCTTTTTTATGTGGTTTGATATGGACTGCTGTCTCCGAGCCATCACTGGGAAACTAGTTTTTCCAGAAAATCCGCTAAAAAAAAAATGCAGTCAGATCCCTATCAGAGTTCTCCCTCTGGCTCAGGCTATTCGGATGTTAATGGAGCCGCCTGGGGAGGGTGGGGGAGGGATCAGAGAGCTAGGAGTGTAGCACCTCAGAATATAGCCAGAGTTGTTTGTCTTACTTGGAATGACTCTTATATCTGAGATTTCCACGGGGCGCATCGCCTATATGTACTGGCTGTGTGGAGATTGCCCCCCGGGGGTTCTGGCCTGCTGGCTTCACGGTCAGATCCTCTGCTGTCAGCCCCACCCCCAAGGTTAAGGCTCCCCTACTGGGACGGTGCACTCCCGACTCCAAAATCAGTCGCTGCCTCCCGGGGACTCCCCGTCCTGCCAGCTGTGTTGCGCGCCGCTCCTGGGAACCGGGTGGGCTCCCCCCCCAGGGTCAGCTCAGGAGAGCAGAGCAGGTCCCTGCGCCTGAGTCGCGACTGCGCGTCCCGGTTAGGGCGCCGCTCTCCCCACTCCAAGACCAGCCACTGCCTCCCTGGGACTTCTTCCACTGGCTGCTCCGCCACACCGCCCGCACGAACCAACTGGGCCCGCACGAACAGGTTGGGACCGACCCGGGGTCAATTCAGGGGAATGTAGCTGATCCCCACGCTCACGCCCCGCTTGCGCCCGCCAAAATCCCGGAGGGACAGCTTCCCGGCTGGGACGCTGCTCTCCCCACTCCAAGACCAGTTGCTTCCTCCCGGGGACTTCTCCCTCCAGCGCACCACGCCGCTTGCGCAAACTAGGTGGTCGCCGCCCGCACGAACGCCTGGGCCCCCCCCCCGGGGTCAATTCAGGGGAATATAGCTGGTCCCCGCGCTCACGTCCCACCCGCACCCGCCAAAATCCTGGTGGGATGGCTTCCCGGCTGGGACGCTGCTCTCCCCGCTCCAAGACCAGTCACTTCCTCCCGGGGACTTCTCCCTCTGGTGTGCCGCGCCGCTCGCGCAAACTGGGTGGGCGCTGCCCGCACGAACGACTGGGCCCCCCCTGGGGTCTATTCGGGTAAATGTAGCTTGTGTCCGCGGTCATGCCACGGCCGCTCCCCGCCAAACTCCCAGCGGGACGGTTCCCCGGCTGGGACGCTGCTCTCCCCGCTCCAAGACCAGTCACTGCCTCCCGGGGACTTCTCCCACGGGCTGCGCCGCCACTCCGCCCGCGCCAACCAGCTGGGCTCCCTCCCGGGATGAGTTCGGGGGCTAGGGCTGGGCCCGTTGTCTGTGCCGTCTGCCCCCCTGGGCTCTGCCCCAAATCGGGCTCAGAAGGTCACCTGCCTGGTACGTTGACTCCTGGCTCTGAAAACAATCGCTGTCTCCACATATTTGTTCATTCTCCGTCTCTAAATCTGTGTTTGTTGTTCAGAGTTCGTAGATTGTTATGTATGTGATCAATTCACTTGTTTTTCCGAGTCTTTGTTGCAAGAGGGATCCGCGGTAGCGTCCACCTAGTCCGCCATCTTGGCCCTGCCTCCACATTGAGGTTTTAAGGCTTGTACTTGTGAATGTGACCTTGTTTGGAAAGAGAGTCTTTGAAGATGTTATCAATTAAGTTAACATGAGGTCATACTGGAGTCAGGTGGGTTCTAAAAAGATACTAGTGATATTTTTATAAAAGAAAAGACAAAGGGAAGATAGCCAGGAACTGCAACTGCAAGGAATACCTGGAGTACCAGAATCAGGGAGAGAAAAGATCTTTTCATAGACTCTTCAGAAGGACCATGGCCCTGCCAACACCCTGAATTTGGACTTCTGGCCTTCAGATCTGTGAGACAAGAGATTGCTGTTCTTATAAGCCACCCAATTTGTATGTATATGTGTGTGGGTGTGTGTTTAAGGCAGCCCTAGGAAACTAACTGATACAGAGTAGGCTCGAAAGACAAATTGGAGGCAATACATATATAGACAACAGTTTTCAGGAGACTTGCTGTATAGGAGAACAGAAAACTAGGATGGCAATTGGGTGGGGTCAAAAAAGAAGTTTTTTGTTGTCTTTTTTTATGTCAGAAATGACTCCATGATGTCCTATGCTGCTTGACTTGATCTGAAAAGCGGAAATAATTACTTACTGCTGTAAAGTGGGAAGTTATACAGAGCATAATTATATATTATCTATACTTTGCTGTATGCACTTCTGCTTAGGTTTACTCAGAATATATTCTTCCTTTAGGAACTTCACTCAGAATATATTCTTCCAAATTCTACTCTCAAAGAATGTTGGTAGAAGTTCCAGGATAGAGTTTTGGGTTTATAAAAGTTTGGGAAATAGGTGTATTTAAAGGATTTAACTTCTTCAGTAAGCAAATGTGCCTCTTAGTTTCTAAGAGGGGGATAGGTCATGCAGCATTTCCCACATATATTTGATCACAATTTGCGTTTTCATAGATCTTTTAATGCTTCCGGTATTCCCACACAACATTTGGGAAATGCTACTCTATGTTAGTAATGATAATGACAGCTAAAATATATATTGATTGGCTTCTATGGGTAAAACCAATGAGTCCCAACCCTGGTAGAAAATCATGATCATCTAGGCAGTCACAGTTTTATTTTAATCACCTCAGACATACTGAATCAAAATCTCAGCATGGAAGGGTGATTCTAATAAATAACTAGAGTTTATAAACCCATCATTTTAAGTATTTTGTAAGTATTATTTCATTTAATGGTCCTAACTGTTTGAAAGGATATGTTCCCTTATCATATTTCAATTTATTAGGAATGGCAAATGTTTGGTCTTAAGACCACCATTTTCACATCCCTCATCTATGAAAAACGTCCCTAATTGATTGGCTCGTTCTTTCCTACTGCATCATGACTGTGGTTACAAAGCTTCTTAATAGTTAAAACCAAAAAAAAAAAAACACTGCCGTTGAGTCTATTCCAACTCATAGCGACCCTATATGACATAGCAGAACTGCCACATAGAGTCTCCAAGGAGTGCCTGGTGGATTTGAATGGCTGACTTTCTGGTTAACAGCTGTAGCTGTTCACCACTATGCCTCTTGGTAGTTACAACCCAGTGCTGTCAAGTCGATTCTGACTCATAGCAACCCTATAGGGCAGAGTAGAACTGCCCCATAGTTTCCGAGGAGCACCTTGTGGATTTGAACTGCTGACCCTTGGGTTAGCAGCTGTAGCACTTAACCACTACGCCACCAGGGTTTCCTCTTAGTAGTTAGCCACTATCAATCTGAATTAGGCTAATAAGATTAACTTTTTTTCCATTTATGTTATAGATAACCACCTTTTGGGGGGAAACACTACATAACTATTAAACTCAAGATTCTCTTACTCACCGGGGGTAAAACCAGAAAGTAGCCATCACCCCACTTACAGAATGTTGCTTTAACGAGAGTTTTTCTCTCCTGTGTATATTTTTTCACAAATAGTCTGGCAAAGGGGAGTTTATTCAGATTATTTTCTTCCTAACACCTACCTAAGATCACCTTGCCAAAAAAAAAAGGAGTTTTGAAGGATGTGAGGAAAGAGGGAGTAATGGGTTATTGAGTGTCCTCCATCAAAAAAAAAATAAAAAATAAAAAAACAAGTTACCATCAAGTAGCTTCTGATGTTCTGATGCATGGTGACTCCCATGTGTATCAGAGGAGAACTGTGCTCCATAGAGATTTCAATGTCTGATATTTCCAAAGTAGATTGCCAGTCTTTTCTCCCGAGGCAACTCTGGGTGGACTCCAGCCTTCAACCTTTCAGTTAGCAGCCAAACATTTAACCATTTGCACCACCGAGGGACTCTGTTAAGTAACCAGCCAAGGTCTAAACAGCTAAAACGTGGGTGAAGCAGAGGTAGCAGCAGGATGGAAAAGAGAAGTAAGAATGGAAAGAGAGAAGGAAACAAAAACAAATTTGCAAACTCTGAAATCTTGCTGAGGAGTCAAATGACTCATTCCTGAAATAGAGGTTGAACTTCTTTAAATTTGCTTTAAAAGAACCATTACCACTTGAGAGGCAGGGCCAAGATGGCAGAATAGACAGATGCTTCCAGCAAGCCCTCTTACTACAAAGACCCGAAAAAACAAGTGAAACCAGTATTTTATGACAAGCTAGGAGCTCTAAACATCAAAGACAAAGTTAGAAATCAAACTGAGTGGCAGGGGAAGGAAGAGAAGGTTCAGAAGCAGAGCGGAGTTACTGGACCTGAATTGCCTGGAGCCCTCAGGCACAATTCCCAGAGGTGGCTGTGGCGGGCTGGCAGTAGCATTCAGCCACAGTTTCCTCAGGGAGAAGCAGCCAGCCACACAGCCTACTCTCACCTCCAGAACCAGAGAAGACCAGTGCTCTCAGCAAAAGCTAAGTACTTGAATATATTTTACTGCATCCCCCCATCTGCCTAATCCAGCTTCAGCAGCTGTTGACTTCCCTGGTCCTGAGATAGGGCCTGTTGAGAGCCTAAAGCCATCCTCATGGCCTGGGAGAAGTAATAAATTCACAGTTGGGGGAAAAGATAATTTGCAAGCTCCACCAACTGGGGGAGCTCAGGACAGAAGCAGCTCCTGTCCAGGCATAACAGTTCCACGGACTTTGAGTGCCTTTCCCCCCTGCATGGACCTTTGTGGGCCTCTTTCAAGGAGAATAGGCCCTTGCCCTCAGATTACAGTTGTTTCAGCTGTGCAGTGGAGAGATTGGTTTTGGATCTTTGACACCACTTTGCCTATTAAACAGGGTCCTCACCTACCCATGACAAGGGCCTAAGGACTGGTGGCTCCACTCAGGTCACCCAGCCACCTGTGACAGAGGTCCAAGGATAACTGGTACCTCCCAGTCCTTACAACCAAAAACTTTGATTGCCTATGGTCCATCTGCAGTACCCATCCACCTATACGCTCTAGGGAAGAGGGACATGCTTTCCTCAGAGAAACTTGGGGGTCAATTCTCAGCCCCCTGCCTTGTTCAGAGTGTGACCCCTGCTGCAACCAGATATCAGTACCTATACCAACTATCTCTGCCCCTCTAAAACTGTAGGAAAGCCTGTACCACACATTTGATGACCAGCTACCTGGACACCTGAGCTAAATCCATACAGGAAAAGTTAATGGACTCCTAGACTGATATACATGAAAACAGCTCTAGCCATCTAGTGACAGGATGTCAGAGCTTCAAAGGTGAAAATAATCAAGCTAGCTCATGCAAGCAACCTATTTGGGCATATCAAAACAAAACAAAGCAAGAAGCTAGGATACAGTAAGTGAACATAAAATAAACTAATATAATAACCTATAGATGGCTCGGAGAAAAGAGTCAATATCAAATCATACAAAGAAACAGACCATGATCACTTCAACAAGCTCTCAAAACAAAGAAACAAGGGATCTTCTAGATGAAAGTACCTTCCTGGAATTGCCAGAGAGAGAATACAAAAGATTAATAAGCAGAACCCTTCAAGACATCAGGAAGGAAATGAGGCAATACGCAGAACAAGCCAAAGAATGCACAGATAAAGCAATTGAAGAAATTAAAAAAGTTATTCAGGAACATAATGAAAAAATTAATAAGCTGGAAAAATCCATAGATAGTCAGAAATCAGAAATTCAGAAGATTAACAATAAAATTACAGAATTAGACAATTCAATAGAAAGTCAGGGGAACAGAATTGAGCAAGTGGAAGGCAGAATTAGTGAACTTGAAGATAAAGCACTTGGCACCAATAAATTTGAAGAAAAATCAGATATAAGAATTTTAAAATATGAAGAAACCCTAAGAATCATGTGGGACTCTATCAAGAGAAATAAACTACGAGTGATAGGAGTATCAGAACAGGGAGGGACAAAAGAAAATCCAGAGAGAATTGTTGAAGATTTGGTCACAGGAAATTTCCTTGATATCATGAAAGATGAGAAGATATCTATCCAAGATGCTCATCGAACTCCACATAAGGTAGATGTTAAAAGAAAGTCACCAAGAAATCTTATAATCAAACTTGCCAAAACCAAAGATAAAGAGAAACATTTAAGAGCAGCTAGGGATAAATGAAAAGTCACCTACAAAGGAGAGTCAATAAAAATAAGCTCAGACTACTCAGCAGAAACCATGCAGGCAAGAAGGCAATGGGATGACTGATAACAAAGAATTGAAGGAAAAAAATTGCAGGCCAAGAGGCGGGGCCAAGATGGCTGACTAGGTAGAAGCTACCTTGGATCCCTGTTGCAACATGCAGAAAAACAAGTGAATCGATCACATACATGACCATCTACGAACCCTGACCATCAAACACAGATCTAAAGAGTTCACCTGAGTGACAGAGACTAAGAACAAGCAACCACAGGGAAGCAACGACTGTTTTCGGAGCCTGGAGCCAGCGTCCCAGTCAGAAAATCTTGTCTCCGGGCTTTGGACTGGGCACAGGGAAGCTGAGCACTGCATCTTGAGGTGGCGCAAACATGGGTCGCAGCTCTAGCCCCCAAAAGTGACCTCGGGGGAAGCCTAGCCAGTGCACGCAGGCAGTGCAGCGACGTGGCTGACAGGAGGAGAAGTCACCAGGAGGCAGCAACTGGTTTTGAAGCCTGGAATGCAGCGTCCCAGCCAGGGAACCTTGGCACTGGGCTTTGGACTGGGAGCAGAGGAACTGACCACGACTTCTGAGACAGCACAAGCACAGGACGCGGGCCTGACCCTCGGGGGCAATCTCAACCCAGCCAAAGCACACAGGCTACACGCCCCTGGGGAATCTCAGATAAAACAGCCATCGTCAAGCAAGATAAGTAACTTTGCCTATATTCCGGGGTGCTACTCTCTCTCTCTTTTTTTTTTACTCTCTCCTATCTATCTGATCCCTTCCCTCCCCTTCCCAGGTGGCTTCATTAACATTGGAATTTCCTGAGCCAGAGAGTGAAGTGCTCTGTGTTTTTTTTTTGTTTTTTTTTTTGGTCTTTTCCTAACCCATTCTCCTGGCCTGAGAGAAGCAGCTAAAAAAAACCCAGGGACCAAAAATCCTTCCCTGACTTCCCGAAATTGGACTAAAAATACAGAACCAGCTCCAGCCAAGCATATGAGATCCACAGTCTTGGGATTTCATCTCTACAGGGAACAAGGTGGCTATTATAATGCAAAGGCAATTCTGATAGAGATCTGACTGCAATTGTTTTAGCAGATTACTGGAAAGACAAGTTTCCCAGGTCTGATATCTCTGCATATTCAACAGAGCCCTCACTGACCCACAACAGGGAACTGAGGGCTGAAGCTCCCCCCAGACCACCTAGCCTCCTGCCTTAGGGGTCTAAGGAGGGTGACACCTACCAATCTGCAGAGGTACTTGCATTGGGTGCCTAAGGTACAGCTGCAGAGCCCACCCACCAAAATGCTTTAGGAATAGAGACACACCTACCTCACTGGCACTTGGGGGAAGCCTGTCAACATCCTGCCCCCCTGGAGTGTGACCCCCTGCTGCTACTAGAATCTGGTGCACACAGCTATCACCACTACTCCTCTAGGTGGAAAGTTGACAGTCTGCACCACACACTTGGTGACCCAAAATCAGATTCTGCTCAAGAATAGTGAATGAACTCTTAGGCTTATATATCTGGTAACAGCCCAAACCAGCTGGTAATAGGACATAAGTGATTCAAGGGCTACAACAATCAAGACAGCGCAATCTGGTACCCCATCTATGTATATTGAGAGAAAACAAAGCAAGATAAGACTCAGTGAGCAAATATAAAGTAAATCATTACAATATCTTATAGATGGCTCGGAGACAGCAGTCGATATCAACCAACATAAAGAAGCAGACCATGATTGCTTCTACAACTCCTCAAATTAAAGAATCAAAATCTTTCCGAAAAGAACATACAGTCCTGGAATTGCCAGATGCAGAATATAAAAAACTAATTTACAGAATGCTTCAAGACATCAGGGATGACCTCAGAAATGAAATAAGGCAACCTACAGAAAAAGCCAAGGAACACACTGATAAAGCAGTTGAAGAACTCAAAAAGATTATTCAAGAACATACTGGAAAAATTAATAAGCTGCAAGAATCCATGGACAGACAGCATTCAGAAATCCAAAAGATTAACAATAAAATTACAGAATTAGACAACTCAATAGGAAGTCAGAGGAGCAGAATCGGGCAATTGGAACACAGAGTGGGGGACCTGGAGGATAAGGGAATTACACCAATACAGCTGAAAAGAAATCGATAAAAGAATTTAAAAAAAAAGAAGAAAACCTAAGAATCATGTGGGAATCTATCAAGAAGAATAACTTGCATATGATTGGAGTTCCAGAACAGAGAAGAATAACAGAAAATACAGAGACAATAGTTCAAGACCTGTTGGCAGAAAACTTCCCTGACATCATGAAAGATGAAAGGATATCTATCCAAGATGCTCATCGAACCCCATATAAGATTAATCCAAAAAGAAATCACCAAGACATTTTATCATCAAACTAGCCAAACTGAAGATAAAGAGAAAATTTTCAAAGCAGCCAGGGATAAAAGAAAAGTCTCCTACAAAGGAGAAGCAATAAGAATAAGTTCAGACTACTCAGCAGAAACCATGCAGGCAAGAAGGCAATGGGATGACATATATAGAGCACTGAAGGAGAAAAACTGCCAGCCAAGGATCATATATCCAGCAAAACTCTCTCTCAAATATGAAGGTGAAATTAAGACATTTACAGATAAACGCAAACTTAGAGAATTTGCAAAAACCAAACCAAAAATACAAGAAATAGTAAAGGAAATTGTTTGGTCAGAAAATCAATAATATCAGATACCAGCACAACACAAGGTCACAGAACAGAACATCCTGATAGTAACTCAAATAGGGAAATCACAAAAATAAATTAAGATTAATTTTAAAATGAAAAAAATGCTCAAAACAGGGAATCATTCAAGTCAATAAGTAAAAGATGACAATAATCAAAAAGAGGGGCTAAATACAGAAGGCATAAACCTGCCATATGAAGAGGGAAACAAGGCGATATAAGACAATACAAGTTAGATGTTTACTTAGAAAAATAGGGGTAAATATTACGGTAACCACAAAGAGGTAAAACAATTCCATAACTCAAAATAAAAACCAAGAAAAACATAGCGACTCAGCAAACATAAATTCAACTACTATGAAAAAGAGGAACACACAATTTACAAAGAAAAACGTCTCAACACAAAAAAGTAAGTGGAAAAATGAAATTGTCAACAACACACACAAAAAGGCATCAAAATGACAGCACTAAACACATACTTATCTATAATTACGCTGAATGTAAAGGGACTAAATGCACCAATAAAGAGACAGAGAGTCTCAGACTGGATAAAGAAACATGATCCATCTATATGCTGCCTACAAGAGACACACCTTAGACTTAGAGACACAAACAAAACTCAAAGGATGGAAAAAAATACATCAAGGAAACAACAAGCAAAAAAAGCAGGAGTAGCAATATTAATTTCTAACAATATAGACTTTAAAGTTAAATCCACCACAAAGAATAAAGAAGGACACTACATAATGATTAAAGGGACAATTGCCCAGGAAGATATAACCATATTAAATATTTATGCACCCAATGACAGGGCTGCAAGATACATAAAACAAACTTTAACAGAACTGAAAAGTGAGATAGACGCCTCCACAGTTATAGTAGGAGACTTCAACACACCACTTTCGGAGAAGGATAGGACTTGCAGTAAGAAGCTCAATAGAGACACGGAAGACCTAATTACTACAATGAACCAACTTGACCTCATAGACTTACACAGAACACTCCACCCAACAGCTGCAAAGTATACTTTTTTTTCTAGCGCACATGGAACATTCTCTAGAATAGACCACATATTGGGTCATAAAACAAACCTTTGCAGAATCCAAAACATTGAAATATTACAAAGCATCTTCTCAGACCACAAGGTCATAAAAGTGGAAATCAATAACAGAAAAATTAGGGAAAAGAAATTAAATACTTGGAAAATGAATAATGCCCTGCTCAAAAAAGACTGGGTTATAGAAGGCATTAAGGAGGAAATAAAGAAATTCATAGAATGCAATGAGAATGAAAATACTTCCTATCAAAACCTCTGGGACACAGCAAAAGCAGTGCTCAGAGGTCAATTTATATTCATAAATGCACACATACATAAAGAAGAAAGATCCAAAATCAGAGAACTGTCCTTACAACTTGAACAAATAGAAAGCGAGCAACAAAAGAATCCATCATGCACCAAAAGAAAAGAAATTATAAAAATTAGAGCTGAACTAAATGAATTAGAGAACAGAAAAACAATTGAAAGATTTAACAAAGCCAAAAGCTGGTTCTTTGAAAAAATTACCAAAACTGATAAACCATTGGCCAGACTGACTAAAGAAATACAGGAAAGGAAACAAATAACCCGAATAAGAAACGAAATGGGCCATATCACAACAGATCCAACTGAAATTAAAGGAATCATATCAGATCATGACAAAAAATTATACTCTAACAAATTTGCAAACCTAGAAGAAATGGATGAATTCCTAGAAAAACACTAACTACCTAAACTAACACAATCAGAAGTAGAACAACTAAATAGACCCATAACAAAAAAAGAGATTGAAAAGGTAATCAAAAAACTCCCATGAAAAAAAACCCTGGCCCAGATGGCTTTACTGCAGAGTTCTACCAAACTTTCAGAGAAAAGTTAACACCACTACTACTAAAGGTATTTCAGAGCACAGAAAATGATGGAATACTACCTAACTCATTCTATGAAGCAACCATATCCCTGATACGAAAACAAGGTAAAGACTCCACAGAAAAGGAAAATTACAGACCTGTATCCCTCATGAACATAGATGCAAAAATCCTCAGCACAATTCTAGCCAATAGAATTCAACAACATATCAAAAAAAAAAAAAAAAAAATCCACCAGGACCAAGTGGGATTTATACCAGGTTTTTTTTTTTATGCAAGGCTGGTTTAATATTAGAAAAACCACTAATGTAATCCACCATATAAATAAAACAAAAGACAAAAACCACATGACCTTATCAATTGATGCAGAAAAGGCATTTGACAAAAGTCCAACATCCATTTATGATAAAAACTCTCACCAAAATAGGAATTGAAGGAAAATTCCTCAACATAATAAAGGGCACAGCCAACAGCCAACATCACTCTAAATGGACAGAGCCTGAAAGCATTTCCCTTGAGAATGGGAACCAGACAAAGATGCCCTTTATCACCGCTCTTGTTCAACATTGTGCTAGAGGTCCTAGCCAGAGCAATTAAGCTAGACAAAGAAATAAAGAGCATCTGCATTGGCAAGGAAGAAGTAAAATTATCTCTATTTGCAGATGACATGATCTTATACACAGAAAACCCTAAGGAATCCTCCAGAAAACTACTGAAACTAATAGAAGAGATTGGCAGAGTCTCAGGTTATAAGATAAACATAAAAAATCACTTGGATTCCTCTACATCAACAAAAAGAACATCGAAGAGGAAATCACCAAATCAATACCATTCACAGTAGCCCCCAAGAAGATAAAGTGCTTAGGAATAAACCTTACCAAAGATGTAAAAGACCTATACAAAGAAAACTACAAAGTACTACTGCAAGAAACTAAAAAGGACCTTCCTAAGTGGAAAAACATACCTTGCTCATGGATAGGAAGACTTAACAGAGTAAAAATGTCTATTCTACCAAAAGCCATCTATACATACAATGCACTTTCGATCCAAATTCCAATGTCATTTTTTAATGTGTTGGAGAAACAAATCACCAACTTCATATGGAAGGGAAAGAAGCCTCGGATAAGTAAAGCATTACTGAAAAAGAAGAAGAAAGTGGGAGGCCTCATTCTACCTGATTTTAGAACCTATTATACAGCCACAGTAGTCAAAACAGCCTGGTACTGGTACAACAGCAGGCACATAGACCAATGGAACAGAATTGAGAACCCAGATATAAATCCATTCACATATGAGCAGCTGATATTTGACAAAGGCCCAGTGCCAGTTAATTGGGGAAATGATAGTCTTTTTAACGAACGGTGCTGGCATAACTTGATATCCATTTGCAAAAAAATGAAACAGGACCCATACCTCACACCGTGCACAAAAACCAACTCCAAGTGGATCAAAGACCTAAACATAAAGACTAAAACGATAAAGATCATGGAAGAAAAAATAGGGACAACCCCAGGAGCCCTAATACAAGGCATAAACAGAATACAAAACATTACCAAAAATGACGAAGAGAAACCAGATAACTGGGAGCTCCTAAAAATCAAACACCTATGCTCGTCTAAAGACTTCACCAAAAGAGTAAAAAGACCACCTACAGATTGGGAAAGAATTTTCAGCTATGACATCTATGACCAGCGCTTGATCTCTAAAATCTATATGATTCTGTCAAAACCCAACCACAAAAAGACAAACAACCCAATCAAGAAGTGGGCAAAGGATATGAACACGCACTTCACTAAAGAAGATATTCAGGCAGCTAACAGATACATGAGAAAATGCTCTCAATCATTAGCCATTAGAGAAATGCAAATTAAAACTACGATGAGATTCCATGTCACTCCAACAAGGTGGCATTAACCCAAAAAACACAAAATAATAAATGTTGGAGAGGCTGCGGAGAGATTGGAACCCTTATGCACTGCTGGTGGGAATGTCAAATGGTACAACCACTTTGGAAGTCTATCTGGCATTTTCTTAAAAAGTTAGAAATAGAACTACCATACAACCCAGAAATCCCACTCCTTGGAATATACCCTAAAGAAATAAGAGCCTTCCCACGAACAGATATATGCACACCCATGTTTATTGCAGCACTGTTTACAATAGCAAAAAGCTGGAAGCAACCAAGGTGCCCATCAATGGATAAATGGATAAACGTATTATGGTATATTCACACAATGGAATACTACACATCAATAAAGAACAGTGAGGAATCTGTGAAACGTTTCATAACATGGAGGAACCTGGAAGGCATTATGCTGAGTGAAATTAGCAGATGCAAAAGGGCAAATATTGTATAAGACCACTATTATAAGATCTTGAGAAATAGTATAAATTGAGAAGAACACATACTTTAGTGGTTACGAGAGGGGGAGGGCGGAAGGGTGGGAGAGGGTTATTTACTGATTAGTTAGTAGATAAGAACTACTTTAGGTGAAGGGAAGGACAATACTCAATACACGGAAGGTCAGCTCAACTGGACTGGACCAAAAGCAAAGAAGTTTCCAGGGTAAACTGAATGCTTTGAAGGTCAGCAGAGTCAGAGCAGGAGTTTGTGGACTACGGCTTAATGGGACTTCTAAGTCAACTGGCAAAATAATTCTATTATGAAAACATTCTGCATCCCACTTTGCAGTGTGGCGTCTGGTGTCTTAAATGCTAACAAGCGACTGTCTAAGATGCATCAATCAGTCTCAACCCACCTGGATCAAAGGAGAATGACCAAGGTCACATGATAACTATGAGCCCAAGAGAAAGAAAGGGCCACAGGAACCAGAGACTTACATCATCCTGAGACCAGAAGAACTAGATGGTGCCCAGCCACAACCGATGACTGCCCTGACGGGGAGCACAACAGAGAACCCCTGAGGGAGCAGGAGAACAGTGGGATGCAGACCCCAAATTCTCATAAAAAGACCAGACTTAATGGTCTGAGAGAGACTAGAAGAATCCCGGTGGTTATGGTCCCCAAACCTTCTGTTGGCCCAGGACAGGAATCATTCCCGAAGACAACTCATCAGACACGGAAGGGACTGGACAATGGGTTGGAGAGAGATGCTGATGAAGAGTGAGCTACTTGTATCAGGTGGACACTTGAGACTGTGTTGGCGTCTCCTATCTGGAGGAGAGATGGGAGGGTAGAGAGGGTTGGAAACTGGCAAAACCGTCACGAAAGGAGAGACTGGAAGGAGGGAGTGGGCTGACTCATTAGGGGGAGAGTAAATGGGATTATATAGTAAGGTGTATATAAGTTTATATGTGAGAGACTGATTTGATTTGTAAACTTTCACTTAAAGCACAATAAATATTATTAAAAAAAAAAAGACACAGAAGATCTAAATGCCACAATCAACCAATTTGACCTTATAGACATATACAGAACACTCCACCCAAGAGCAGTCAAGCATACTTTCTTTTCTAGTGCACATGGAACATTATCTAGAATAGACCACATTTTAGGTTATAAAGCAAGCCTTAGCAGAATCCGAAACATTGATATATTACAAAGCATCTTCTCTGACCATAAGGCCATAAAAGTTGAAATCAGTAACAGAAACAGCAGGGAAAAGAAATCACACACTTGGAAACTGGACCATACCCTGCTCAAAAACAGTGGGTTTTAGACGACATTAAAAATGTAATAAAGAAATTCATAGACTGAGAATGAGAACACTTCTTATTAAAACCTTTGGGACACAGTGAAAGCAGTGCTCAGAGGTCAATTTATATCAATAAATGCACATATCCAAAAGGAAGAAAGGGCCAAAATCAAAGAATTATCCCTACAACTTGAACAAATAGAAAGAGAGCAACAAAACAAACCTTCAGGCACCAGAAGAACACAAGTAATAAAAATTAGAGCAGAATTAAAAGAAATACAAAACAGAAAAACAATTGAAAGAATTAACAAGGCCAATAGCCGGCTCTTTGAATACATTAACAAAATTGATAGACCATTGGCCAAACTGACAAAAGAAAAACAAGAGAGGATGCAAATTACCTGAATAAGAAATGAGATGGGCAATATTACAACAGGCCAACTGAAATTGAAAGAATATCAGATTACTATGAAAAATTGTACTCTAACAAATTTGAAAACCGAGAAGAAACACATGAATTCCTAGAACCGAGAAGAAACACATGAATTCCTAGAAACCATTACCTATCTAAACTAACAGAAACAGAGGTAGAACAACTAAATAAACCCATAACAAAAGAAGAGATTGAAAAAGTAACCAAAAACTCCAAACAAAAATAAAAGCCCTGGCCCGAACAATTTCACTGCAGATTTCTACCAAACTTTCAGAGAAGAGTTAACGCCACTACTACTAATGGTATTTCAGAGCATAGAAAAGGATGGAATACTCACAAACTCATTCTATGCAGCCAGCATATCCCTGATACCTTAACGAGGTAAAGACTTCATAAAAAAAGAAAATTACAGACCTATATCTCTCATGAACATAGATGCAAATATCCTCAACAAAATCCTAGCCAATAGAATTCAACAACGTATCAAAAAAAAAAAAAATTTCACCATGACCAAGTGGGATTCATACCAGGTATGCAGGGATGGTTCAACATTAGAAAAACAATGTAATCCATCACATAAATAAAACAAAAGACAAGAATCACATGATTTTATCAACTGACACAGAAAAGGCATTTGACAAAGTTCAATACCCATTCATGACAAAAACTCTCAGTGAAATAGGAATAGATGGAAAATTCCTCAACATAATAAAGTGCAATTTTTTTTTTTTTTTTTTTATACAAAGCCAATAGCCAACATCATCCCCAATAGGGAGAGTCTGAAAGCATTCTCCTTGAGATCAGGAACCAGACAAGGATGCCCTTTATCATCACTCTTATTCAACATTGTGCTGGAGATCCTAGCCAGAGCAATTAGGCTAGATAAGGAAATAAAGGGCATGCAGATTGCAAAGGAAGAAGTAAACATATCTCTGTTTGCAGAAGACATGATCGTATACACAGAAAACTCTAAAAACCCTCAAGAAAACTACTGAAACTAATAGAAGAGTTCAGCAGAGTATCAGGATACAAGACAAACACAAAAATCTGTTGGATTCCTCTACACCAACAAAAAATGTCAAAGAGAAAATCGCCAAATCAATACCATTTACAGCACCCCCCAAGAAGATAAAATACTTAGGAATAAGCCTTACCAGAGATGTAAAAGACTTATACAAAGAAAACTACAAAATCCTACTACGAGAAACCAAAAGAGAATTACGTAAGTGGAAAAACATACCTTGCTCATAGATAGGGAGACTTAACATTGTAGAAATATCTATTCTAATAAAAGCGACCTGTAGATACAAGGCAATTCTGCTCCAAATTCCAATGTCATTCTTTTATGAGACGGAGAACAAAATCACCAACTTCATATGGAAGGGAAAGGGGCCCCGGATAAGTAGAGCATTACTGAAAAAGAAGAACAAAGTGGGAGGCCTCACTCTACCTGATTTTAGAACCTACTTTACCACCACAGTAGTCAAAACAGCTTGGTACTGGTACAAAAACAGATACATAGAACAATGGAACAGAATTGAGAATCCAGACATATATCCACCCACATATGAGCAGTTAATATTTGAAAAAGGCCGAAAGTCAGTTAAATGGGGAAAAGACAGTCTTTTTAAAAAATGGAGTTGGCAGAACTGGATATCAACCTGCAAAAAAATGAAACAAGACCCATACCTTATACCATGCACAAAAACAAACTCAAAATGAATCAAAGACCTAAATATAAAATCTAAAACAATAAAGATCATGGAAGAAAAAATAGGGACAAAGTTAGGAGCCCTAATACATGGCATAAACAGTATACAAAACATTACGAACAATGCAGAAGAGAAGCTAGGTAACTGGGAGCTCCTAAAAATCAAACACCTATGCTCATCCAAAGACTACACCAAAAGAGTAAAAAGATTGCCTACAGATTGGGAAAAAGTTTCTAGTTATGAACATTTCTGGTCAGCGCCTGATCTCTAAAATCTGCATGATACTGCAAAAGCTGAACTACAGAATGACAAATAACCTAAATAAAAAATGGGCAAAAGACATGAACAGGCACTTCGCTAAAGAACACATTCAGGTAGCTAACAGATACGTGAGGAAATGTTCACTATCATTAGCCATTAGAGAAATGCAAATCAAAACTACAGTGAAATTCCAACTCACTCCAACAAGGCTGGAAGTAATCCGAAAAACACAAAACAATAAATGTTGGAGGGGTTGTGGAGAAACTGGAACACTTCTACACTGCTGGTGGGAATGTAAAATGGTACAACCACTTTGGAAATCGATATGGTGCTTCCTTAAAAAGCTAGAAATAGAAATACCATAGGATCCAGTGATCTCACTCCTTGGAATATATCCTAGAGAAATAAGAGCCTTTACACAAACAGATATATGCACACCCATGTTCATTGCACCACTGTTTACAATAGCAAAAACATGGAAGCAACCCAGCTGCCCATCAATGGATGAAAGGATAAATAAATTATGGTATATTCACACAATGGAATACTACGCATCGATAAAGAGCAGCGAGGAATCTGTGAAACATTTCTTAATATGGAGGAATCTGGAAGGCATTATGCTGAGTGAAATTAGTCAGTTGCAAAAGGACAAATATTGAATAAGTCCACTCTTACAAGAACTCAAGAAATAGTTTAAACAGAGAAGAAAATATTCTTTGATGGTTACAAGAGGGATGAGGGAGGGAGAGAGGGAGAGAGGTATGAGGTATCCACTAATTAGATAGTAGATAAGAACTATTTTCGGTGAAGGGAAAGACAACATGCTGTACAGGAGAGGTCAGCACAACTGGACTAAACCAGAAGCAAAGAAGTTTCCTGAATAAACTGAACTCTTTGAAGTCCAGCATAGCAGGGGCAGGGGCTTGGGAACCATGGTTTCGGGGGACATCTGAGCCAATTGGCATAATAAAATCTATTAAGAAAACATTCTGCATCCCACTTTGGAGAGTGGCCTCTGGGGTCTTCAACGCTAGCGTGCAGCCATCTAAGATGCATCAATTGGTCTCATCCCACCTGGAGCAAATGAGAATGACGAACACCAAAAACACAAGGTAATTATAAGCCCAAGAGACAGAAAGGGCCACATAAACCAGAGACTACATCAGCCTGAGACCAGAAGAACTAGATGGTGCCCGGCTGCAACTGATAACTGCCCTGACGGGGAATGCAACAAGCGAACCTCTGAGGGAGCAGGAGAGCAGTGGAATGCAGACCCCAAGTTCTCGTAAAAGACCAGACTTAATTGTCTGACGGAGACTAGAAGCACCCTGGTGATCATGCAGGAACCATTCCCAAAGCCAACTCTTCAGACAGGGATTGGACTGGACAATGGGATAGAAAATTACACTGGTGAGGAATGAGCTTCTTGGATCAAGTAGACACATGAGACTATGTTGGCATCTCCTGTCTGGAGGGGAGATGGGAGGGCAGAGGGGATCAGAAGCTGGCGGAATGGACAGGAAAAGAGAGAGTGGAGGGAAGGAATGTGCTGTCTTATTAGGGGAAGTGCAATTAGGAGCATATAGCATGGTGTATACAAATTTTTGTTTGAGAGACTAACTTGATTTGTAAACTTTCACTTAAAACACACACACACACAAAAGACAAAAACAAAAAAGAAATGTTACCACTTAGATGTTTAGACTTTTCCTATCAGCTTGCTGCAGGATCAGTTCCTCCTGTTCCATACAAAGTTCTCTGTCTGCATGGAAAAATACAAAAAGAAAAAAAAAAGCCAGTGCTAATTCTCTTACTGTATGTGCTGTTTCAAACCCAAACTACTAATGCTCTTCTTTGGGGGGGGGGGAAGCAAATGCCACGATAATTTGAAAGTCAGTTCATAAATTTGTCAGCTTTTCTACTTTTATAAATTTTCGCACCTTGAATTGGAGAGTGCCCTATGGGGTGAACATTAAATGACTTAGACTCCACAGGACTTGGGTGTGCTCTCTGAACTTCTCACTTTAATTGACATTTGGAGCTTGAAACCCCCAAATAGCCAGCAGGAGTAAATTATCTATAAACAAATGAAAAACCTGATCTTCGATCAAGAAATATGTGAAAGAGCCAAAGTGTGAAACCAGACGGGACTACAAAGAGGAGGCAAGCATTTAAGATCAGACCACATTTTGACACTATAACAAGTCAATGAGAAACCCTAAAAGAATGTAAAAATAGCAGTCTCAAGGAAACCAACAAAAATAAGAGGCTTAAGCTTGTGGTGAAGATTTCTTATTCATAATTAATGCTCTATTTAAGTAATATGCTGTGGAAAGGGTTTTGCCACATGCTCATCAGTAGCAGAGTTATTAAAGGAATACAGCAATTAGTAGGAAAAACAGAGACTGTGCTCCAGCTCGTATTGTCAAAAAAATCGAATCCGTATTAAATTTATCTTTGAATAAAAAAGGAGTCAACCTGTTAAACGCACGAAAGCCTGGCCATTTTTTTTCTTCTATTGGTTTGTTTCTGTAATGTAACAGCAGAATGGGCAGATGAAATTAACAAGCAAATAAAGCAAATTTCTAGAAACAAAAATGCTCCCCTTCAAGATTAAAACAGAGAGACCCTAAGCTTTTGCTGTTTAATTGGATTGTTAGTTTCACTGGGATAATCAGTGTTGTCAATTGCTGTTGTTGTTAGTTGCCCCCAGTCAACTCCAGCTCCCGGTGGCCTTATGTTGTCAATACACGGTATCTAGTATCTGGTCAGGGCAGGGAAAACAGCACGTATGAGGCTGAGCTACATGTCGCCTGGGATGCTTAGGTCCTGCTTTTGGCACTTTTTCTACCTTGTAAAGCTGTTTGGGTTTACTGCTGGCAGTGTACAAATCATGATAAATCTTTCTCTATTAAATCCACTTCGGGTTTGGAGATAGCGTTTTCCCACCTGGAAATAGACTCATACCTTCCTCTCCTTCCCCCTTCCCCCATCTTTAATATAGTACCTTGCCACCCTAGCATTTAACACTTCTGAAAGATGAATTATATCAGTATCCCCCGCAGTCAGCAGAAATACTTGGGCTATGGAACCAGAGAAAGGCACAGCTTTTACAAATGCCTGTCACCATACTTAGCACAAAGAGGGGACAGTTTTCTTAAATAATACTTCTACATTTGTCATTCTCTGACAGAGGGACATTAGGTGTGAGTGGTTTGCAGCTGAAGACTATTATCATTCTTGGTGATCATTTGCATTTATATAGCACCTTTTATAGGAGCAAATCAAATCATTAGAGCTATTATAGTAATGAATGCAAGGTGGCAAGTGTCATTACCTCCATGTATGTGGTGAGGCAGAAGGTCTCAGAGGAGCCAAAAGAGAAGCCAACTAAGTTCAGATCTCCTATGCAGCTCCCTCGGATCCAAGCGGTTTCCATGGAGCTCAGGAACCTGGAGAGAAGCCCTCCAACACTTCGGTGAAGTCGTTTCTGAGCCTGATATGATGGAAAAGTCTTTTCCAAAATTGTTTGGGGTCCCTGCTTTTAAATTAGTGTCAGAAAATCCATGTGTTCTAGCTTATGTCTAAAAAGTAGCACAGTTTTTCTTATAAATGTTTATCTTTATCAATGTTGTTGTTGTTAGGTGCCGTCGAGTCAGTTCCAACTCATAGCAAACCTATGCACAACAGAATGAAACACTGCCCAGTACTGCACCATCTTCACAATTGTTACTGTATTTGAGCCCATTGTTGCAGCCTCTGTGTCAATCCATTTCGTTGAGGTTCTTCCTCTTTTTCACTGACTCTGTATTTTACCAAGCATGATCTCCAAGGACTGATCCCTCCTGATAACATGTCCAAAGTATGTGAGATGTAGTCTTACCATCCTTGCTTCTAAGTAACATTCTGGTTGTATTTCTTCCAAGACAGATTTGTTCGTTCTTTTGGCAGTCCATGGTATATTCAATATTCTTTGCCAACACCACGATTTAAAGACAATTCTTCAGTCTTCCTTATTCACTGTCCAGCTTTCGCATGCATATGAGGTAATTGAAAAAATCATGGCTTGGGTCAGGCACACCTTAGTCCTCAAGGTGAAGTCTTTGTTTTTTTAACACTTTAAAGAGCTCTCTTGCAGCCAATTTGCCCAATGCAATGCATCTTTTGATTTCTTGACTGCTGCTTCTATGGATGTTGATTGTGGATCCAAGTAAAATGAAGTCCTTGACAACTTCAATCTTCCATTATCTTGATGTGGCTTATTGGTCCAGTTGTGAGGATTTTTCTTTTGTCTGTGTTGTGGTGCAGTCCATACTGAAGGCTGTGGTCTTTGATCTCCATCGGTAAGTGCTTCAAGTCCTCTTCACTTTCAGCCAGCAAGGTTGTGTCATCTGCAAAATGCAGGTTGTTAGTGACTCTTCCTCCTTCAGTGCAGCTGGGACTTTTTTCTTCAGTGCCATCAGTTCCTGAACATACGCTACCTCCTGAAATGTTTGAAAGCCCACCAATTCTTTTTGGCATAGTGACTCTGTGTATTCCTTCCATCTTGTTTTGATGCTTCCTGCTTTGTTTATGTTTTTCCCCGTAGAATCCCTCAGTATCACAACTCGAGGCTTGAATTTTTTCTTTTGTTTTTCAACTTGAGAAATGCTGAACGTGTTCTTTTCTTTTGGTTTTCAATCTCCAGGTCTTTGCATATGTCATCAAAATATGTTACTTTGTCTTCTCAAGCCACCCTTTGAAATCTTCTGTTCGGCTCTTTTACTTCATCATTTTTTCCTTTCGCTTCAACTTCTTGATATACAAGAGCAAGTTTCAGAGTCTCTTTTGGCATCTATTTAGATCTTTTCTTTTTCTCTTGTCTTTTTAATGACCTCTTGCTTTCTTCATGTATGATGACTTTGATGTCACTCCACAACTCATCTGGTCTTCAGTCATTAGTGTTCAATGCTTCAAATCTATTCTTGAGATGGTCTCTAAATTCAGGTGGGGTATACTCAAGGTTGTACTTTGGCTCTGGTCAACTTGTTCTAATTTTCTTCAGCTTCAACTTGAACTTGCATATGAGTAATTGATAGTCTGATCCGCATTCAGCTCTTGGCCTTGTTCTGACTGATGATACCGAGCTTTTTCATCATCTCTTTCCACAGACGTCATTGATTTGATTTCATTGTACTTGGACCTATAATCAACACCCATGGAAGCAGCAGTCAAGAAACCAAACACTGCATTGTATTGGGCAAATCTGCTGCAAAAGACATCTTTAAAGTGTTAGAACGCAAAGATGTCACTTTAATGACTAAGGTGTGCCTGCCCCAAGTCATGGTGTTTTTCAGTCATCTCATATGCATGTGAAAGCTGGACAGTGAATAAGGAAGCTCTAAGAAGAACTGATGCCTTTGAATTATGCTGTGGTGAAGAATATTAAATACACCATGAACTGCCAGAAGAACAAACAAACCTGTCTTGGAAGAAGTACAGCCAGAATGTTCCTTAGAAGCAAGAATGACAAGACTTCTTCTCACATATTTTGGACATATTATCGGGAAGAACCAGACCCTAGAGAAGGATATCATGCTTGGTAAAGCAGAGGATCAGAAAAAATGAGGAAGACCCTCAAGGAGATGGATTGACACAGTGGTTGCAACAATGGGCTCAAGAATAGCAACAATTGTGAGGATCGTACAGAACCAGGCAGTTTTTGTTCTGTTGTACATAGGGTGCTACAAGTTGGAACCAACTTGATGGCACCTACCAACAGCAATATCTATAAATTATCCTGCAGTTTGCTAATCATTTTCTAAGTTATTTGTAAATACTTTGTATAACAGGGCTCCTCTCATGGCTTATCAGTCTGAAGAATAATTGTTTGCTTTTTCTTTCCATGGCCCCAGGCTTAATACCAAAGAGTAACAGACACATAAACGCATTTGCTAAAGATCACATAAATGCCCCCTACACAAGTGCTTCGTGGAACAATTTCATGTGCCTTTGTCATGTTTCTGTTATAAAGACAAGCCCTAAAATATTACAAGTTGACAATTAATAAGAACACTGGCACGTTTTAGAATATAGGTGATTTGTTCATTTGACCAAGGAGAAGAAAGCTAAGTGAGTTTCTCAAAGAGAAAGGCCTATTAGTGAACAGAATTCTAATCGAAGCCTCAAAGTTACTAATAGCAACGAAATATAAAAAACTCTACATTCTCAGGCTATTACTTTTTTCCCCCAGATTATTTTGTTTCCAGATAGATTTGAAACTTGAAATGAGATAATATAAAGTCGGACCCCAACATTTTGACCATGTGCACCCCGAGGCACTTCTTTGAGTCTCATGGGTATCTCCCAAGCAATCAGGAACAATCAAGTGATTATTGTTTTGGTCCTGTGCTACTTCTCCACCTGTCACATTAAGATGATGGCTGCTTTCTTATTTATCCCAGGGCAATTTTTTCTTAAACAATATAGAATTGACTGAAAGGTGAGAAGGCTAGGCCATAAAGAAAGGACGGAGAGACTAGCTACTCAGGTGGGGTCTGTTGGAGTCCCCGTGATTCAGGATTTGGTTGTCAACTTTAAATAACATTCTTTCCCCTTTGGCATGCTCATATTGATCAGGTCTCTTAGAACTGACTCACGGTAGCCATTTTATAAGATAAAATACCAACATATAAATTGAATCCCAACATTTTATATTTCAAAAAGAATTATAGATGGCTAGAATACTTATTTCTAAAATTTTAGGGCACCTTTTTTTTTAGTTGTTAGTGTCTGTGAGTGAAGGAAGTTAAATTACTAGTCAAAAGGCTGTTGTATGCACACGTATAGTGCAGTGAGAAAAAAATAGAACAGAGTTAATGGACACTGGAATAAGAAGTCAGACATTTAAATACCAGTTGCTAGCTATGAAATTAATTACACTGTGCCTTAGTTTGTTTATCTGTAAAATGGGTATAAAAATAGTATCTAACTCATATGCTGTGAGGAAAAAATGAACACAGAACCCCATTCATAGTAAGCACTCAACATATATTAGATACTTTTTCCGAATCAGCACAAAAAGATTTGCATAGTCTTAAAGCATATTCCATACAGACTCCCCAAAGTCTGATGAACTTTCTTGATCACAGTGAAATCTACCACTCTAGTGCCAGACAACTGATTCAGATTCAGCATTCTTCTACTTTAGGCAAATTTTGTGACCCAACCCAAAACCCGGTGCCATCGAATTCTTGCCCTTTCTCACCAACACCCACTACCAAACTTTCTATCATTTTAGGCTTGAGCTTTTGCATCTAGCCTCCTCCAAGTGACTATACCCTTGCCTTCCTGAATGGTTTGAGATATTGCCAGGTCCTCTTCACCATATACTTGCAAACCAGCACCTAGAGTGAGGTCTCTTTAGAGATGGACAGTCTCCTTGATTAATGGTTGATTTTTTTTGTACTAGGTTCAAACTTTAAACTAGCTCCCAGAAACTAGTCTCTGAGAAAACCTATATGTATGAGCTCCTCTGTGTGCTTACTAGAACGAGATACTCTAGAGTCCTTCTTTCCAAAATGATAGCCACTAGCCTCATGTAGCTATTGAACATCAGTCCTAACTGAGATGTGTTATAAGTATAAAATACATAGCAGATTTCAATGTCTTAGTATGAGAAAAAATACAAAACATAAAATTAATAAATTTTATATTGATAACATGTTAAAAGGATGCTGTTTTGATATATTGTTTTAAAAATAAAATATACAACTAAAATTAATTTCAGTCATTTCTTTTTAATGTGGTATGATCGTTAAGGTTGTGTGTTAATTTGGCTGGGCCATGATTCTCAGTGGTTTGGCAGTTATGATGTAGTTTGGCAGTCATATGATAATGTGGTCACTTCCATGATGAGATATAATGTGATCACCTCCATGATGGGATCTGCTGTGAGTAGCCAATCAGTTGAAAGGGAGTTTCCTTGGGCGTGTGGCCTGCATCAAATATAAGTGGACTTTCTGGTAAGGCTCTCAGGCTTTTGATCGCACTGAATCCTGCAGCTGGCTCCTGTTCCTTTGACTTCCAGTTCTTGGAACTTGAGCTAGCAGCTTATCTGCCATCTTGCCTGCCAACCTTGGAATTCATCAGTCTTTATAGTCTGTGTGTGAGCCAGAGCCCTGCCCTCTGATTTGCTGATCTTGGGTTTGCCAGCCCCTGTAGCTATGTGAATAAGGAGAAGCCTCTAGCTTGATCCATGTTCCAGCCTCTATAAGCTTGTAAGCCATTTCCTTAATATAAATCTCTTTCTATGTATATTTATAAGCTTTGCTGGTTTCCTTCTCTAGAGAACCCAGCCTAAGACATTTGGTACTGAGTTCTAGAAAAATAATATTATAAGGACGAGTTTTCTAAATTGGTTCTCAAATCTGATTAGTCTTAAAGGTGTTGGTGACTCTGCTTCCAGTAGTAGAGAAGGGACTGCTTATCCATGGCATAAGGTGGCAGTACAAATATGCAAAATACACCACCAATAGATCAGGTGTTGGTGAAAGGTGAGGCTGTGCATGATTACATGTTTGATATCTTTCTAAAATTTTGTCACAATGAAAAGTATAAAGATGCCGGTTGGTTGGTCTTACTTTTGTAAGACATAGTGGTAAAAAATAGAGGTGAGCTCAGGGCTTCAGAGTCAAAGCTCAAGGTGCCACATAAATGACCTCAAAGTTTTCACTTTTGCCTTGAAAGGAAGGCTTATTTCTTGTACTAACAGAGCTGCAGTTGCTGAAAATCAAATCCAGAGAGTGGCCGAATTACAATGCCAACTCAATTTCTAACCTCAAGTGGTATCTAAAGTTAAAGTGAGAACATTGGTTGGGAGGAAATGGTATCCCAAAACTTGGACTGGGAAAACGTAGGCAGATAATCAGGAAGTTGGGGATACAGAACTGCTAAACTCCATTGAATTACTCCTGTCAACAGAACCAGCCTTCTCACTCCCGTCTGAAGCCATTAATCCATCTTTGTTCTGCTAAGCCACCTTCCCAAGAAAAAACATTAGCCCTTCCACTCTCATCTAATGAGATTAACCCAGCTGTGTCTAAAGAGACTTTTTCTGAGTCATTGCCTAGGGCATCACCTGAGGTAGATGCCTTACAAGATAATGCTGAATGTCTTGTAACACATCCCCATCACCTATTTGGGCTTCAAGATCTATAACCAGACTTAAGTACCAGTGAGCCCCAAATGATGAAGTACACAGTGTGACCCAGGAGTAGGTACACTACACTCCAAAAGAACTGCTTGACTTTTCTAATACATACAGAGATGTGGGAAATATGTGTGAGAGTGACTATTAAGGGTAAGAATAATGGTGGAAGGAACATAAAGATGGATCTGTCTGGGTTTATTGATATGGGCTCACTAAGCACAGATTCTTCATTCAGTGTTTCAGCTCGAGAAGTTAGGAAAGGATCTAATAGTTTATTTGGTTGAGTCACTGAAACATGAATTAATAGGTGGCCTACACTAAATCAGGTTGAAATGCTAGACCTGCCTTGGTATACTGCAGAATAAGGTATCCAAAGGCTTAGGGAAATTGGCATGCTAGAGCAGATTTATCAGGTTAAACCCACAGACCCCCACATGGAGTGCCCAGAGGACACACATTTTACCACAAATGTGAGAAACAAATTTCCGAAGGGAGCACCAGAATCCTTGAAGACTGCTGTGATTGCTATTTTTTGTAAGTCAGATTTGTCACTGAGAACTGCCCTGACTGAATTAACACACCTAATTACAATAGGGCTGATTAGACCCGTTGGAAGTAGGGGCTAAGTGGCTGCATGCAATTGACAAAGAAAAGGTAGATGTGGCTACTGTAATGGACAGCAGAGTCAAAGCACCAGTCAGAATAGTCTGACTTTATGGACTTATGGTGTTGGCTACTTAGTCATGGTGTCCCTAGGAGTGAAATAGATAGAAAATCTACTAAATATTAACATCATCTGTACAAGCAGGAGAACTCTAGGTCAAGTGAATGGCAGTCTAACTTGAATTGCCAGAAGTCAATTGAGGAGTCAAGGCCCCTCAATCAATTTCCAAACTAGAGCTGGTTTAAAAACCCACAACCCCTTGAATGAAGGGGAAGCTGGGTCCACTTAAGGAAGGATCTCACTACAATTTCAAAAATGTATACTGTTAATCTTTCTCCCAGCCTGCCCCAAAGAGATCTATGACCTTTTACCAGAGTGACTATTCACTGGGGAAAATGAAATAATGAGATATTTAGGGGATTACTAGATACTGACTCTGAGCTGACACTAATTCTAGGAGACCCAAGACATCATTGTGGCCCTCTAGTCAGAGTGGGGGCATGTGGAGGTCAGGTTATCAATGAAATCTTAGCTTATGTCCATCTTACAGTAGGTCCAGTGGGTCCCTAAACCCAGCCTGTAGTGATTTCCCCAGTTCCAGAACGCACAATTGGAATACATGTACTCAGAAACTGGCAGAACCCCTACACTGGATCCTTGACAAATGCAGTAAGGGCTATTATGATAGGAAAAGCCAAGTGGAAGCCATTAGAATTGACTCTACCTAGGAAAATATTAAACCAAAAGCAATGCCACATTCTTGATGGGATTGCAGAGATTACTGCCACCATCAAATGCTTGAAGGATGTAGAAGTGGTTATTCCCACCACATCTGTATTCAACTTGCCTATTTGGCCTGTACAAAAAAACAGATGGATCTTAGAGAATGAAAGTAGATTATCAAAAACTTAACCAAGTGGTGACCCCAATTGCAGCTACTGTTTTAGATCTAGTTTCATTGCTTGAGCAAATTAATACATCTCCTGGTACCTGTATGCAGCTATTGATCTGGCTAATGCCTTTTTCTGCACACTTGTTTTGAAGGACCACCAGAAGCAGTTTGCCTTCAGCTGGCCAGATCAAAATTACACCTTCAGTGTCCTACCTCAGGGACATATCAACTCTCCAGCCCTATGTCATAATTTAGTCCAAAGGGACCTTGATAGCCTTTCCCTTTCACAAGATGTCACACTGGTCCATTACATTGATGACCTTGTCCTGATTGGAACTAGTAAGGAAGAAGTGCCAATGACTCTAGACTTATTGATAAAATATTTGTGTGCTAGCGAGTGGGGAATTAATCAGACAAAAATTACGATGTCTTCCATCTTAGTGAAATTTCTAAGGTTTCAGTCACGTGCAGCATGTCAAGATATTCTTTCTAAAGTGAAGGATAAGTTATGGCATCTGGCCTTTCCCACAACTAAAAAAGAGGCACAATGCCTAGCAGGCCTCTTGGATTTTGGAGGCAACATATCCCTAATTTGGGTGTGATTTGAAAAACTGCTAGTTTCAAGTGGGTCCCAGACCAAGAGAAGGCTCTGCAAAGGGTTCAGACTGCCATGCAAACTGCTCTGCCCCTTGAACCATGTGATCTGGCTGATCCAATGGTGCTTGAAGTGTCAGTGCCAGACAGAGATGCTATTGGAGTCTTTGGCAGGCCCCTATTGGTTAATCACAGTGCAAACCCTTACGATTTTGGAGCGAAGCCCTGCCATCCTCTGCAGATAACTATTCTCCTTTTAAGAAACAGCTTTTTGCTTGTTACTGGGCCTTAGTGTAGACCGAACGCTTAACTGTGGGCTGCCAAGTCACCATGCAACCTGAGCTACCCATCATGAACTGGGTGTTGTCTGACCCACAGAGTCATAAACTTGGACATGCACAACAGCATCACTAAATGGAAATGGTATGTACGAGATCAAGCCTGAGCAGGACCTGAAGGCACAAGTAAGTTGCACGAGGACATGGCCCAAATGTCCACGGCCTCCACTCCTGTCACATTTTCTTCTATCCCCTCATCTGAACTTTATGGGGATTTCCTTATGATCAGTTGATTGAGGAAGAGAAAAGTCACGCCTGATTTACAGATGGTTGTGCACCTTATGCAGGCACCACTCGAAAGCAGACAGCGACAGCAATGTAGCCCCTTTCTAGGAACTCCCTGAAGGACAGTGGTGAATGGAAATCCTCCCTGTGGGCAGAATTTCAAGCAGTTCACTTTGCTAGGAAGGAGAAATGGCCAGGCGTGTGACTATATATTGATTCATGGGCTGTGGTCAATGGTTTGGCTGGATGGTCAGGGATTTGGAAGGAACATGGTTGGAAAATTGGAGACAAGGAAGTACTGGGAAAAGGTATGTGGATAGACCTCTCTGAATGGGCCAAAGAAGTGAAGATATTTGTGTCTTATGTGAATACTCACCAAAGGTGACCTCAGCAGAGGAAATGTTTAACAATCAAGTGGATAGAATGATGTGTTCTGTGGAAATCAGTCATTTTCTTTCCCCAGCCACTTCTGTCATTGCCCAATGGGCTCATGAACAAAGTACCCATGGTGGCATGGGATGGAGGCTATGTGCATGGGCGCAATAACATGAACATCTACTCACCAAGGTTGACTTGGCTACAGCCACTGCTAAGTGCCCAATCTGCCAGCAGCAGAGACCAACACTGAGTCTCCAATATGGCACCATTCCTTGAGCTGATCAGGCAGCAACCTAGTGGCAGGCTGGTCACATTGGACTGTTTCTATCATGGAAAGGGCAGCGTTTTGTTCTTACTGGAATAGGCACTTACTCTGGATGTGGATTTGCCTTCCTTGCATGCAATACTTCTGCCAAAACTACCATTGTGGACTTGACAGAACATGGGAATTCACTGGTCTTACTATGTTCCCAATCATCCTGAAGTAGTTAATTTGATAAAACGATGGAATGGCCTTGTACAGAAACAATTATGGCACCATCTAGATGGCAGCACCTTGCAGGGTTGGGACAATGTTCTCCAGGAAGCCATATATGCTGTAAACCAGCGTCCAGTATATGTTGCTGTTTCTCCCACAGCCAGGATTCATGGGTCCAGGAATCAAGGGGTGGAAATGGGAGTGGCACCACTTATTATTACCCCTAGCAACACTTCCCCAAATTTTTGCTTCCTGTCACCATGACCCCAAGCTCTGTTGGTCTAGAGGTCTTAGTTCCAAAGGGGGGAAGTTTCTATCTATAGACACAACACTGACTCCATTGAACTGGAAGTTAAGAATGCCATCTAGCCACTTTAGCTCTGTGTTGGTTATCTAGTGTTGCTATAACAGAAATACCACAAGTAGATGGCTTAAACAAAGAAAAATTTATTCTCTCACAGTCTAGTAGGTTAAAAGGTTAGAAGTCCAAATTCAGTCTAGTAGGTTAGGGGCCAATTTTCTCTCTCTGCCAGCTGTGGAAGAAGGTGCTTGTCATCTCGCCTTGCTCTAGGAGCTTCTCAGCACAAGGATACCGAGTCCAAAGGACACACTTTCCTGGCTCTGCTTTCTTGGTGGTATGCGGTCTCCCATGTCTCTCTGCTCGCTTCTCTCTTATATCTCAAAAGAGATTGACTTAAGACACAACCTAATCTTGTAGATTGAGTCCTGCCTCATTAACGTAACTGCCTCTAATCCTGCCTCATTACTATCACAGAGGTAGGTTTTACAATACATAGGAAAATCACATCAGATGACAAAATGTTGGACAACAGCAGAATACTGGGAATCGTAGCTTAGCCAAGTTGACACGCTTTTTGGGGGGATGCAATTCTAACCATAATAGGCTCCTTATGCCTCTGGATCAACAGACAAATAAAGGAGTTACTACATTGGCTGGTATAATTGATCCTGATTATGAAGAGGAAATTGAGTTGACATATAATGGAAGCAAAGGAGAGTATGTCTGGAATGCAGGAGATCCCTTAGGGTGTCTCTTAGTACTACCATGCCCTATGATTAAAGTCAATGGAAAACTACAGCAACCCAATTCCAACACGAATATTAATGGCCCAGATCATTTGGGAATGAAGGTTTGGGTCACCCCACCACACAGAGAATCACAACCAGCCAAGGTGCTTGGTAGGAGCAAAGGGAATATGGAATAGGTTGTGGAAGAAGGTAGTTAGTTCTAAATACCAGTTAAGCCATATGACCAGTTGCAGAAATGAGGGCAAATATCATTTGATATTACAAATATCTCTGCCTTGTATTTGTGTCAGTTGTGTCATGTTAGACACAAGTATAACTTTATAATTGTCTTTATTCAGAGATTATACAGTTTAAGTAGACGTGTTCAGGTGCCAAGGTGACAAAAGGTGGACTACTATCATTAAGGTTGTGTGTCACCTTGTCTGGGCCATGATTCTCAGTGGTTTGGCAGTTATGGTGTAGTTTGGCAGTCATATGATGAAGTGATATGACTGCCAAACTACACTTCCATGAAAAAATTTGATATAATGTGATCACCTCCACAATAGGATCTGCTCTGAGTAGCCAATCAGTTGAAAGGTAGTTTCCTTGGGGGTGTGGCCTACACTGAATGTAAGTAGACTTTCTGGAAAGGCCTCTGGGCTTTCACTCACACTGGATCGTACAGCTGGCTCCTGTTCATTTGAACTCTAGTTCTTGGGACTTTAGCTAGCAGCTTACCTTTCACCAGTCCCTGCAGCTATCTGAATCAGGAGAAGCTTCTAGCCTGGTTCACAATCCAGCTTCTACAACCGTGTGAGTCATCTCTCTGTATGTATATTTACATGCTTTGCTGGTTTAGATTCTCTAGAGAACCCAACCTAAGACATGTGGCTATAAGAAAATTCACAATTATATTTGTGGCTTACATTATATTTCTATTGAACAGAACTGCTCTAGGAAGAGGAATGGATTCCCACAAGATGTACAACAGAATTTCCTAAATCAAATGTTTAATGTGTACACTGTGATCCTGCAATTTCACTTTTAGAAATTATCCTGAATAGCCAAAATGCATATACAAGAATGTTCATCACAACAACATTTCGCAAACAACCTAAAATATCCATCTACTGGAAATTGGTTGACTAAATTAGGAAAGATCTACTCTGAGGAATCCTTTGCAGCACTTTAAAGTGACTATATAACTATTTATTGTAATGGGTAACTGCTGCTTTCACTGAACAACATCCATTTCTTATTCTTCAGGAAAATTACCCTAATTTTTCTTTGGTAAATCACCCTTGTCCACATTCTCAGTCTTTACTATTTGGGTGCATCCTACCCTTTATATGCAGAGCCATGTAATCCAAGCTTGGCTAATTAGGGTTCTACACTGACCTCAACAATTGGTTTAGAAGTGAGCACATGATCCAAATCAGTCCAATCAGAGCTATTCTTGGGAATTTCAAAGAATTGGACTTGAAGGTGAGAGGATCATATATAAATAGCTGCCCTGTTGAGTCAACAACTATGTACAGCAGAATGAAACATTACCTGATCCTGCGTCATCTTCATGATCACCAGCATGTTTGAGTCTATCATTGTAGCCATATCGCCAATCCATCACATCAAGGATCCCTCTTGTCCTCACTGCTCCTTTACTTTAACAAACACAATGTCTTCTTCCAGTGATTGCTCCCTCCTGATGATGTGGCCAAAATAAGAGAGTTGGACCATATTCTGTTGTGTTCCATAAGGTTTTCTTTTACTAGCTGATTTTTGAAAATAGATTATCAGCCCTTTCTTCCTAGTCTGTCTTAGTCTGGAAGCTCTGCTGAAACCTGTTCACCATAGGTGAGCTTTGGTGGTATTTGAAATATCAGTTGCATCGTTCCCAGCATCACAGCAACATGCAAGCTACCACAGTACAACAAACTAACAGACAGGTGGTGGAAGATCATATATAACCCTGTTAATGTTTGTAGACAAGTTGTCTCCTACACAGTGCACAAACAGACAAAGGTCCTGCTCTCATGAAATCAACAGACTAAGGTAACTTCAGAGTACTTTGGAGTAAATAAAACAGGTACTGGAACAGCTGTGGGATGGAGAGGGGCCTACTTCATACGTGATTGTCAGAACAGGCTTTTCTGAGAAGATGCCATTTGATTTGAGATCTGAATGAAAACAGAGCACGTACATGATGACCAGGGAAAATATGGAGCATTATATATAAAGTTCCTAAGATAGGAAGGAGCTAGGCCTATCTGGGCATTCAAAGGAAGTAGCACTAGGGAAACTGGAAAGAACGGTAAGAGAAGTCAGAAAGACAGGCTGCATCCAGATCACATAAGGCCTTGCAGACCATGGCAGCCTTTGAAGTCTATTCTATTTGCAGGGCAGTGCCATTGGAAGGTTTTAATATAAGGAATGATGTTACAGAATTAACAGCTCTCTCTCTCTCTTTTTTTAATCCACAGAGTTTACAGGAAGGTATTATGCTTTTCTGTCTTATTACATGCTTTCCATGTTTAAGTGTCTTGAGCTCACTGTAAGAAAAAAAGTGTAAATTCACAAATATTATTGAGAATAAGCTTACTTCTAAAATCTCTGGCATGTTGTAATTCCCATCACTAATTTTTAAACCATGATGATCATGCTGGTGGCTGTTTAAGTACAGCATTGCATAATGCAGAGATGTATCAGTCCTCAGCCTAGCTCTCCTTCAGCCCAGAGTCCTGGAGTCAGGGACTATAGAAATCAGGAATGTTGAGAATATTCTCAAAAAGGTCAGTGAGTGTTCTAGAGGAGAAATAACTAAGACAACCATGCAAATCAGTAGAGTCCCAGCGGCTCTGTTGTTGAAAGAAATTACACCAGGTTTAAAAGAAAAACTGGCAATGAGATAAGCCTTTAAATACCACTTCACATTTAATGCTGATTTCTTTGCTTCTGGATTTAACTAACATGCCATTCAGGAGGGCACATCTGTAGAAAACCAGTGGAACATTTTTTTTTCCTCAAGAAGATATATGAATGCCATTTGCTTTACTAATGGCTGAAAAAACTGAAGTTTGTAAAACAAATCCATTCAGGCTTATGTAACAGACACTGAATTAAAATAAGCCCATCCCAGGTCCAGCTTTGTGAAAAATTGTGAAGTTGCTTTTGAGGAAGTAACTTAAAGTCTTAGGTTTCAAATTCTGGGCACTTCTCTGATCTTAAGGGGTAGCCCTTGTTGTAAACCTTCTGAAGGATGCAATGTCCTGACACCTGTCCTCAGCCTCTAGTCAAAACCTATTCCTGTCTTATGATCACATTCAAGTGAAAAAGACTGAATGGAAGAGCTAAACATACCTGGTGCATACATAAATGGAATTTGAGTTTTTCACTTAAAAAACATTTACTGAGCACCTATTATATCCCAAAATTTCCTGGGTGATGCAAATGTTTAGGCACTTGACAACTCACTGAATGGTTGGTGGTTCAAACCCACCCAGAGGTGCCTCAGAAGAGAGGCCTAGAAATCTGTTTCCAAAAAGTCACAGCCTTGAAAACCTGATGGAGCACAATTCTACCATGCATACACAGGGTTGCCATGAGACAGAGTCGATTTGATGGCAACTGTTTCTTTGTTTGTTTTGGTATTGTATCCCATGCAAAGCGCTGGTTATAAGGAAAACAATGCTTAATAAACACAGAGTCTCTGCTCAAGGAGCTCAGAGTCTAGAGAGGCAGACTCATCTGTAAAACAGGCATTATAGTACAGTGGAATAAGGAGTGTGACAGACATAAGCATGAGATATTACAGATGAGCAGAAAGGCTCCAGGTGCTTCCTGGAAAGGATGATGCCTGAGCTGATCTTATAAAGATACATAAAAGACAAGGAGAGAAAAGATTGGAGGGCATTCCAGGGAGACAAGAGAAAGCAGAATTTAATTGTGTGATTTTAGGCATAAAGCAATAGACAGAAAGAGAAGGAGATGCATTTGGGTCTTCCTGAATCCCTGATCTTATGAGAATTACGTCTATAGGTAATAGGATCACTTCAAAAGCATAATGCAGAGGAAAATTAAGTCAACTGAAGGCTGATGGTTGTTGTTAAGTGCCATCAAGCCAGTTCCGACTCATAGAGACCCTATGTACAACAGAAGGAAACACTGGCTGGTCATGTGTCATCTTCACAATTATTGCTATGTTTGAGCCCATTATTACAGCCACTGTGTCATTCCACCTCATTGAGGATCTTCCTCTTATTTGCTGACGTAGTGGCTAAGAGCTTGGTTGCTAACCATAAGGTCTGCAGTCCAAATCCACCAGCTATTCCTTGGAAATTCTGTGGGGTAGTTCTTCTCTGCCCTATAGGGTCACTATGGGTTGGAATCAACAGGTAATGGGTTGTTTTGTTGTTCTACTTTACCAAGCATGGTGTCCTTCTCTAGGGACTGGTCCCTCCTGATAACATATCCAAAGTACATAAGAATTCTTGCCATCCTTCCTTTTAAGGAGCACTATTTTTTTTTTTTATGGTTGTACTTCTTCCAAGACGAATTTGTTCGTTGTTCTGGCAGTTCATGGCATATTCAATACTCTTCACCCACACCATAATTCAAAGACGTCAATAGTTCTTTAGTCTTCCTTATTCATTGTCCAGCTTTTGCATGCATTGAAGTGATTGAAAACATCATGGGTTGGGTCAGACTCACCTTAGTTCTCAACGTGGCGTCTTTGCTTTTCAACACTTTAAAGAGGTCTTTTGCAGCTGATTTGCCCAATGCAATAACATGTCCTTTGATTTCTTGACTGCTTCTTACATGGGCATTGATTGTGGATCTAAATAAAATGAAATCCTTGACAACTTCAATATTTTCTCTGTTTATCATGATGTTGCATATTGGTCCAGTTGTGAGGATTTTGTTTTCTTTATGTTGAGGTGTAATCTATACTGAAGGCTGTGATCTTTGGCCTTCATCAGTAAGTGCTTCAAGTCCTCTTCACTTTCAGCAAGCAAGGTTGTGTCATCTGCATAACGCAGGTTGCTAATGAGTCTTCCTCCAATCTTGATCCTAAGTTCATCTTCATATAGTTCAGCTTCTTGGATTATTTGCTCGCATGTAGATTGAATAAATATGGTGAAAGGATACAACCCTGACATACATCTTTCCTGACTTTAAACCACTCAGTATCCCCTTGTTCTGTTTGAACTACTGCAAAAAATATTAAGCAACCCTAATGTTTTCTTTTCTCTAGATAACCCATTCCTGCTACTTTCACCACTATGTTTTATTTTCTTTAATCATCTTCAAGGCCATTTCTGAACTGCCAAAATTCTGCTTGCTGTAAAGGTAGAAAGCACAGAATTAGATATGTCTTTCCAATAAAAGAGCTTCATTATAAGATGACTCACATGGGGAAATGAGTTGGGTTCTGTCCTACATAGTCTATGTTTAATCTAGATAGTCTTATTTTTATAGAGTCTGAATCAATATAAATCACATAAAAGCATTCATCCCATGCACAGACTTTATTTTATGATCAAAATATATTTTCTGTTTCTGTGAGAGGCAGCATTTTATCTTGAAAGTAAAATTGTGGTACAGCTTAGTAACCCAAAACAAAATTAGCAGTAATTATAAAATAACTCAGATGCAAATATGAACGTACCTAGGAATGACTATCTTCAAAGAGGCAATAGTGCACTGTTGTTAAGGGTGTAGGCTCCGTAGCTGATCAGCTAGGTCCATACTGTGGCTCTGATACCTAACATCTGTGTGACCCTGGGAAAGTCACTCTCTGTATCTCGGTGTCCAGTCTATAAAATAGGGATGATAATTGAATATACACACACACATACACGCACACACAAATTAATTTGAACAGTATCTAACTGAAGGTTTTATATTATTTGGGTTAAATTAACCTTGTTCTGAGGAATTTAAGAATTTTTTCTTTATATGGCCAATAATCATATGAATATATATTTCAAATTTACCAGTAATTAAAGGAACCAAATAGAAATACTGTATTTCACCTATAAAATCATCAAAGATAAAAATGATAATACTCAGTTTTAAAGAAAACGTTGACAGGCATTCTCCTATAATGTTCATGATAGTGCAAAGGGACAAAATTTTGCAGAAAACAGTTTTTCAAGAAGTCTTAAAAATATTCATACCACTTGACCTACTTATTCAACTTCTCAAAATATACACTATAAAAATAATCAGAAATGCTAAGAAAAAAATTATGTGCAGATATGACTATCACATTATTTACAGTATCAAGAATTGGAATCAACCTAAATTTCCAACAGCAATGTAGAGAAATAAAATTACAACCAATCTCTTTATCGGGCAACTATGTAGCATTCAAAATTATATTACCAAAAAATTTTAACGCCATTGGAAATTAAAGCATAAAGTTATATGAAACTGATTATAACTGATGATGCCAATTGCATGTACAATTTTTATAAGGAATGCATTAATGTCAAAAATGTTTTCAGTGTGTTTTATTTGTATCTTTTTGATTTTTTGTGTGTTTCCAAATTTCACCCATGGGGATATGTTGCCTTTATGTAATTGTTTCCTCTCTCTTTCTTTAGATTTTTGGTAAAGAGAATTGAGTTAATCCTACTTCTCAAGTCACTGAACATTGCCATGATCACTTCAATTTATTTTGTATCTCCCTTCATCTGATTTTCCCACAGAAGTGTCTGTGCTCTCTCTCTCTCCATATATACATGAATGAATGTGTATAACATTCCCTTAGAACTACATTCATCATAGTCCACTTTTATAATGAAACAAAGTACAAGTTTTTAAGGCAGAAATGTAGTCTCTTCCTATTTACCTTAATTTGTAGTAGAGAAACAAATAAAAATAGTAAATTGGAAGGAGTACGTGATTCAGAGTCAAGGATCAAGGTTTAAGTCATTCCCCTGCCTTTACTAGTTCTAGTAGCTTGGGGAAAATCATTTAACTTCTCTAAATCTCAGTTCTTTTATTTTTTTAAAAAGACATGGGAATGATAACACCTATGCCATAGAATGCTTGTGAGGATTAAATGAAGTAACAAGTGTGAAGCATCTAATACAATGATTGGCACGTGATCGAAATGCAGTAGGATTTTTAATCATTAAGTTCACAGTACAGAACTTGAATTTCTTTGAAAATGAATTGTCTTTCTTTTCCATCCTGAAATCTTAATAAAATGTGTTGTAGAGAAGAAATGTTCATTATCAGACAAAAGCAAGAAGAACTAAAGCAGTTTATCTCAAACAATTGAACTTTTATGTCTTTGCACTTAGATCGCTCATGTTCTTTATGAGCTGGGATCAAATAACCTCATTCTCTTTAACCAGCCCTTAATTTAGTATCTGCATGAAATCGAGGTGCATCTACATTACTGTCATGCCTCTCCTGAGGTAGACTTGCTTCACTTCATTCTGCTCTTATGCTTTTGTTACTAGAGATAGATTTTGATACGTTCAAGAATCAAACTTTCTCAACAAAATATTACATATCTAATAATCTAATTGCATTTTCTTCAGAGCACATAAAAATTTTGTGTTTTCTTTTTTGGGGGGGTATCGATTACAATATCAAAGTCAGTGGGGCTTTATATTCATGGTCAGACTAGATTCTTACCCTTATGGTATGAGCTAAAGGGAGGCAAGGCCTGCCTTCACCATGAAAAATTATATATTTGTAAGTCATGCCATTTCATTATTAGTTATTTTTATGTGCTAGTTACTGTTCTCTTTTTAAAAGTTAAACTGTCCTGAAAAGAGCATCACACTGAATCCTTCACAAACAATTGTGCTGGAGATTTTTAGCTTGCTTTTCAAAATTCATGAGCATCCTAAGATAAAGAAGCTTACTGGATTCCTAGTAGGTAGGGAACAGACAAGCCACCGATGGTCAAGGGACAGGAAAAGAGAAAACGTAGGTAGGACATGCCATGAAATACTTAATCATGATCCAGTTTTGTGGGGATTAGCCAGGATCTTCATCTTTTCCATGACCGATCCTGACAGAAAGGCATGTTATATTTATCCAGAATATACTTTCTTTAAATATAAATCTGTTTATAAAGAATAAGGGGAATTCAGTTTTAATTCACACTGTGGCTTTGGGCTTCCCCAGCCACTGAGAATATTTCCTCATTTCTCTCTGCCTTTTCCATTACTTTCAATCCATAAAGAACCAATTCAATTTTTCTTTCTATAAAACCTTATGTTGCAGAGGCGGGGCCAAGATGGCTGACTAGGTAGAAGCTACCTCGGATCCCTCTTGCAACAAAGACTCAGAAAAACAAGTGAATCAATCACATACATGACAATCTACGAACCCTGACCATCAAACACAGATCTAAAGAGTTGACCTGAGTGACAGAGACTGAGAACCATCAACCAAGGGGAAGCAGTGACTGTTTTCAGAGCCTGGAGCCAGCATCCCAGTCAGGAAACCTTGGCGCCGGGCTTTGGACTGGGCACAGAGGAGCTGAGCATGGCATCCTGAGACAGCGCAAACACGGGGCACAGGCCTAGCCCCCTGAACTGACCTCAGGGGAAGCCCAACCAGTGCACGCAGGCAGCACAGCGACGCAGCTGACAGAAGGAGAAGTCACCTGGAGGCAGCGACTGGTTTTGGAGCCGGGCGTGCAGCATCCCAGCCAGGGAACCTTGGCGCTGGGCTTTGGACTGGGAGCAGAGGAACTAACTGCAGCTTCTGAGACGGCGCAAGCACGGGATGTGGGCCTGACCCTCAGGGGCAATCTCTACCCAGCCAGCAAACACAGTGGAGACACGCCTCTCGGGAATCTCAGATAAAACAGTCATCCCAAGTAAGATAAGTAACTTTGTTTATATTCAGGGTGCTACTTTCTCCTATTTGTCTGAACCCTCCCCTCCCCTTCCCAGGTGGCTTCATTAACACTGGAATTTCCTGAGTCAGAGAGTGAACTGCTTGCGGTTTGTCTTTCTTTTTGGGCTTTTCCTAACCCATTCTCCCGGCCTGAGAGAAGCAGCTACAAAAAAACCCAGGGACCAAAAATCCTTCCCTAATTGGACTAAAAACACAGAACCAGCTCCAGCCAAGGATTTGAGATCCACAGTCTTGGGCTTTCATCCCTATAGGGAACAAGGTGGCTATTACAATGCAAAGGCAATTCTGATAGGGATCTGACTGCAATTGTTTTAGTTGATTTACTGGAAAGAAAAGTTTCCCAGGTCTGATATCTCTGCATATTCAACAGAGCCCTCACTGACCAACAGGGAACTGAGGGCTGAAGCTCCCCCCAGACCACCAAGCCTCCTGCCTTAGGGGTCTAAGGAGGGTGACACCTACCAATCTGTAGAGGTACTTGCATTGGGTGCCTAAGGTACAGCTGCAGAGCCCACCCACCAAAGTGCTTTAGGAATAGAGACACACCTACCTCACTGACACTTGGGGGAAGCCTGTCAGCATCCTGCCCCCCTGGAGTGTGAACCCCAGCTGCTACTAGAATCTAGTGCACACAACTATCACCACTACTCTAGGTAGATAGGTGACAGTCTGCTCCACACACTTGATGACCCAAAATCAGATTCTACTCAAGAATAGTGAATGGACTCTTAGGCTTATATATCTGGTAACAGCCCAAACCAGCTGGTAATAGGACATTAGTGAGTCAAGGGCTACAACATTCAAAACAGCACAATCTAGTAGCCCATCTACATATATTGAAAGAAAACAAAACAAGATAAGACGCTGTGAGCAAATATAGGATAAATCACTGCAATATCTTAGTGATGGCTCAGAGACAGCAGTTGATATCAAACCACATAAAGAAGCAGACCACGATTGCTTCTACAACTCCCCAAACTAAAGAATCAAAATCTTTCCCAAATGAAGATACAATCCTGGAATTGCCAGATACAGAATATAAAAACCTAATTTACAGAATGCTTCAAGACATCAGGGATGACCTCAGAAATGAAATAAGGCAATCTACAGAAAAAGCCAAGGAACACACAGATAAAGCAGTTGAAGAACTCAAAAAGATTATTAAAGAACATAGTGGAAAAATTAATAAGCTGCAAGAATCCATAGACAGACAGCATTTAGAAATCCAAAAGATTAACAATAAAATTACAGAATTAGACAATGCCATAGGAAGTCAGAGGAGCAGACTCGAGCAATTAGAATGCAGAGTGGGAGCTCTGGAGGACCAGGGAATTGACATCAATATAGCTGAAAACAAAATTAGATAAAAGAATTAAAAAAAAAAGAAGAAACCCTAAGAATCACATGGGACTCTATCAAGAAGAACTTGTGGGTGATTGGAGTCCCAGAACAGGGAGGGATATCAGAAAACACAGAGGGAATAGCTGAAGATCTGCTGGCAGAAAACTTCCCTGACATCATGAAAGACAAAAGGATATCTATCTGAGATGCTCATTGAACCCCATTTAAGATTGATCCAAAAAGAAAATCACCAAGACATGTTATCATCAAACTTGCCAAAACAAAAGATAAAGAGAAAATTTTAAAAGCAGCCAGGGATAAAAGAAGGGTCTCCTACAAAGGAGAATCAATAAGAATAAGTTCAGACTACTCAGCAGAAACCATGCAGGCAAGAAGGCAATGGGATGACATATATAGAGCACTGAAGGAGAAAAACTGCCAGCCAAGGATCATATATCCAGCAAAACTCTCTCTGAAATATGAAGGCGAAATTAAGACATTTACAGATAAACACAAGCTTAGAGAATTTGCAAAAACCAAACCAAAGCTACAAGAAACACTGAAGGAAATTGTTTGCTCAGAAAACCAATAATATCAGATACCAGCACAACACAAGGTCACAGAACAGCACATCCTGATATCAACTCAAATAGGGAAATCACAAAAACAAATTAAGATTAATTAAAAAAAAAAAAACAATGCTCAAAACAGGGAATCATTGAAGTCAATATGTAAAAGATCACAATAATCAAAAAGAGGGACTAAACACAGGTGGCATAGAACTGCCATACAAGGCAATATAGGACAATACAAGTTAGGTTTTTACTTAGAAAAAAAGGGGTAAATATTAAGGTAACCATAAAGAGGTATAAAAACTCCACAACTCAAAATAAAAACCAAGAAAAACATAGCAACTCAGCAAACATAAAGTCAAATACTATGAAAAAGAGGAACACACGATTTACAAAGAAAAACGTCTCAGCACAAAAAAGTAAGCGGAAAAATGAAATTGTTAACAACACACATAAAAAAGCATCAAAATGACAGCACTAAACACATACTTATCTATAATTACGCTGAATGTAAAGGGACTAAATGCACCAATAAAGAGACAGAGAGTCTCAGACTGGATAAAGAAACACGATCCGTGTATATGCTGCCTACAAGAGACACACTTTAGACTTAGAGACACAAACAAACTAAAACTCAAAGGATGGAAAAAAATATATCAAGCAAACAATAAGCAAAAAAGAAGAGGAGTAGCCATATTAATTTCTGACAAAATAGACTTTAGACTTAAATCCACCACAAAGGATAAAGAAGGACACTACATAATGACAAAAAGGACAATAGCCCAGGAAGATATAACCATACTAAACATTTATGCACCCAATGACGGGACTGCAAGATAAATAAAACAAACTTTATCACAACTGAAAAGTGAGATAGACACCTTCACAATTATAGTAGGAGATCTCAACACACCGCTTTCGGAGAAGGACAGAACATCCAGTAAGAAGCTCAATAGAGACATGGAAGACCTAATTGCTACAATCAAACAACTTGACCTCATTGACTTATACGGAACACTCCACCCAACTGCTGCAAAGTATACCTTTTTTTCTAGTGCATATGGAACAGTCTCTAGAATAGACCACATATTAGGTCATAAAACAAACCTTTGCAGAATCCAAAACATTGAAATATTACAAAGCATCTTCTCAGACCACAAGGCCATAAAAGTGGAAATCAATAACAGAAAAATTAGGGAAAAGAAATCAAATACTTGGAAATTGAACAATACCCAGCTCAAAAAAGACTGGGTTATAGAAGGCATTAAGGAGGGAATAAAGAAATTCATAGAATGCAACAACAATGAAAATTCTTCCTATCAAAACCTCTGGGACACAGCAAAAGCAGTCTCAGAGGTCAATTTATATCGATAAATGCACACATATAAAAAGAAGAGTCAAAATCAGAGAACTGTCCCTACAACTTGAACAAATAGAAAGTGAGAAACAAAAGAATCCATCAGGCACCAGAAGAAAAGAAATTATAAAAATTAGAGCTGAACTAAATGAATTAGAGAACAGAAAAACAATTGAAAGAATTAACAAAGCCAAAAGCTGGTTCTTCGAAAAAATTACCAAAACTGATAAACCATTGGCCAGACTGACTAAAGAAATACAGGAAAGGAAACAAATAATCCGAATAAGAAACAAGATGGGTCACATCACAACAGACCGAACTGAAATTAAAAGAATCATATCAGAATATCACGAAAAAATGTACTCTAACAAATTTTTTAACAAATTTGCAAACCTAGAAGAAATGGATGAAGTCCTAGAAAAACACTACCTACCTAAACTAACACAATCAGAAGTAGAACAACTAAATAGACCCATAACAAAAAAAAAGAGATTGAAACGGTAATCAAAAAACTCCCAACAGAAAAAAGCCCTGGCCCGGATGGCTTTACTGCAGAGTTCTACCAAACTTTCAGAGAGGAGTTAACACCACTATTACTAAACGTATTTTAAAGCATAGAAAATGAGGGAATACTGCCTAACTCATTCTATGAAGCCACCATATCCCTGATACCAAAACCAGGTAAAGACATCACAAAAAAAGAAAATTACAGACCTATATCCCTCATGAACATAGATGCAAAAATCCTCAACAAAATTCTAGCCAATAGAATTCAACAATATATCAAAAAAATAATTCACCACGACCAAGTGGGATTTATATCAGGTATGCAAGGCTGGTTTAATATTAGAAAAACCAGTAATGCAATCCACCATATAAATAAAACAAAAGACAAAAACCACATGATCTTATCAATTGATGCAGAAAAGGCATTTGACAAAGTCCAACACCCATTTATGATAAAAACTCTCAGCAAAATAGGAATTGAAGGAAAATTCCTCAACATAATAAAGGGCATCTATACAAAACCAACAGCCAACATCACTCTAAGTGGAGAGAGCCTGAAAGCATTTCCCTTGAGAGTGGGAACCAGACAAGGACGCCTTTTATAGCCGCTTTTATTCAACATTGTGCTAGAGGTCCTAGCCAGAGCAATTAGGCTAGACAAAGAAATAAAGGGCATCCGGATTGGCAAGGAGGAAGTAAAATTATCTCTATTTGCAGAAGACATGATCTTATACACAGAAAACCCTAAGGAATCCTCCAGAAAACTACTGAAACTAATAGAAGAGTTTGGCAGAGTCTCACGTTATAAGATAAACATAAAAAAATCACTTGGATTCCTCTATATCAACAAAAAGAACATCGAAGAGGAAATCACCAAATCAATACCATTCACAGTAGCCCCCAAGAAGATAAAATACTTAGGAATAAATCTTAACAAAGATGTAAAAGACGTATATAAAGAAAACTACAAAGTACTACTACAAGAAACTAAAAAGGACCTTCCTAAGTGGAAAAACATACCTTGCTCATGGATAGGAAGACTTAACATAGTAAAAATGTCTATTTTACCAAAAGCCATCTATAAATACAATGCACTTCCGATCCAAATTCCAGTGACATTTTTTAATGTGATGGAGAAACAAATCACCAACTTCATATGGAAGGGAAAGAAGCCTCGGATAAGTAAAGCATTACTGAAAAGGAAGAAGAAAGTGGGAGGCCTCACCCTACCTGATTTCAGAACCTATTATACGGCCACAGTAGTCAAAACAGCCTGGTACTGGTACAACAACAGGCACATAGACCAATGGAACAGAATTGAGAACCCAGATATAAATCCATCCACATATAAGCAGCTGATATTTGACAAAGGCCCAGTGCCAGTTAATTGGGGACAAGGTAGTCTTTTTAACAAATGGTGCTGGCATAACTTGATATCCATTTGCAAAAAAATGAAACAGGACCCATACCTCACACCATGCACAAAAACTAACTCCAAGTGGATCAAAGACCTAAACATAAAGACTAAAACAATAAAGATCATGGAAGAAAAAATAGGGACAACGTTAGGAGCCCTAATACAAGGCATAAACAGAATACAAAACATTACCAAAAATGATGAAGAGAAACCAGATAACTGGGAGCTCCTAAAAATCAAACACCTATGCTCATCTAAAGACTTCACCAAAAGAGTAAAAAGACCACCTACAGACTGGGAAAGAATTTTCAGCTATGACATCTCCGACCAGCACCTGATCTCTAAAATCTATATGATTCTGTCAAAACTCAACCACAAAAAGACAAACAACCCAGTCAAGAAGTGGGCAAAGGATATGAACAAGCACTTCACTAAAGAAGATATTCAGGCAGCTACCAGGTACATGAGAAAATGCTGTCAATGATTAGCCGTTAGAGAAATGCAAATTAAAACTGCGATGAGATTCCATCTCACTCCAACAAGGCTGGCATTAATCCAAAAAACACAAAATAATAAATGTTGGAGAGGCTGCAGAGAGATTGGAACTCTTATACACTGCTGGTGGGAATGTCAAATGGTACAACCACTTTGGAAATCCATCTGGCGTTTTCTTAAAAAGTTAGAAATAGAACTACCATACAACCCAGAAATCCCACTCCTCGGAATATACCCTAGAGAAATAAGAGCCTTCACACGAACAGATATATGCGCACCCATGTTTATTGCAACTCTGTTTACAATAGCAAAAAGCTGGAAGCAACCAAGGTGTCCATCAGTGGATGAATGGTTAAATAAATTGTGGTATATTCACACAATGGAATACTACACATCGATAAAGAACAGTGACGAATCTGTGAAACATTTCATAACATGGAGGAACCTGGAAGGCATTATGCTGAGTGAAATTAGTCAGAGGCAAAAGGACAAATATTGTATAAGACCACTATTATAAGATCTTGAGAAATAGTATAAACTGAGAGGAACGCATACTTTTGTGGTTACGAGGGGGAGAGGGAGGGAGGGAGGGTGGGAGAGGGTCATTTACTGATTAGTTAGCAGATAAGAACTACTTTAGTTGAAGGGAAGGACTATACTCAATACATGGAAGGTCAGCTCAACTGGACTGGACCAAAAGCAAAGAAGTTTCCAGGATAAACTGAATGCTTCGAAGGTCAGCGGAGCAAGAGTGGGGGTTTGGGGACTATGGCTTAAGGGGACTTCTAAGTCAATTGGCAAAATAATTCTTTTATGAAAACATTCTGCATCCCACTTTGAAATGTGGCATCTGGGGTCTTAAATGCTAACAAGCTGTCATCTAAGATGCATCAGTTGGTCTCAACCCACCAGGATCAAACAAGAATGAAGAACACCAAGATCACACGATAACTACGAGCCCAAGAGACAGAAAGGGCCACATGAACCAGAGACTTACATCATCCTCAGACCAGAAGAACTAGATGGTGCCCGGCCACAACCAATGACTGCCCTGACAGGGAGCACAACAGAGAACCCCTGAGGGAGCAGGAGATCAATGGGATGCAGGCCCCAAATTCTCATAAAAAGACCAGACTTAATGGTCTGACTGAGACTAGAGGAGTCCCAGCGGTAATGGTCCCCAAACCTTCTGTTGGCTCAGGACAGGAACCATTCCCGAATACAACTCATCAGACATGGAAGAGACTGGGCAACGCGTTGGAGAGAGATGTTGACGAAGAGTGAGCTACTTGTATCAGATCGACACTTGAGGCTGTGTTGGCATCTCCTGTCTGGAGGGGAGATAGGAGGGTAGAGAGGGTTAGAAACTGGCAAAATTGTCACGAAATGAGAGACTGGAAGGGCTGAGTCATTAGGGGGAGAGTAAGTGGGAGTATGGAATAAGGTGTATATAAGCTTATATGTGACAGACTGACTTGATTTGTAAACGTTCACTTAAAGGTCAATAAAAATTATTTAGAAAAAAAAAAAAAAAACCTTATCTTGCCATGGAAACAAATGGATTCATTAATGCTCTGAAATGCTAATTTGATACTGGCATGTGGGACAATAACAAAAATGATTAACACTCATGTTGTTGGAGTTCTAGAAGGAGTCTGTCAGTCCCCACACATCTGTCAGCCCCCATATATCTATCAGTTTGTCATACCGTGGTACCTCTCATGTTGCTATGATGCTGAAAGCTATGCCGCCAGTATTTCACATACCAGCAAGGTTACACATGGTGGACAGGTTTCAGCTTAGGTTCCAGACTAAGACAAGTTAGAAAGAAGGATGTGGCAGTCTACTTCTGAAAAAGTTAGCCGGTGAAAACCTTTTGAATAGTAGCAGAATACTGTATGATAATAGTGCTGGAATATGAACCCTTCAGGTAGGAAGGCACTCAAAATACAACTGGGGAAGAGCCGCTTCCTCAAAGTAGAGTCAAATTTAATAATGTGGATGCAATCAAGCTTTTGGGGCCTTCGTTTGCTGATGTGGCACAACTGGGAATTCATATTTGTAACCATTCCAAAGAAAGGTGATCCAACAGAATGCAGAAATTATTGAATAATATCATTAATATCACACACAAGTAAATTCAAGCATTTCAATAGTCATGTTAAGTGTAAATGATCTAAACATACCAATTGAAAGACAGAGTTTGTCAAATTTGATTTAGAAGAATAAATAAACACCCAAAAGTTGTATACAGGAGCACAACTTTAAATACAATGATGTAGGAGGAGGTTAAAAGTAAAAAGTGAAAGTGGTGATTTGTATGAAGAAAATATGTTATGCAAAACTAATCAGAAAAGCTAAAGGAGGCATATTAATCTTAATACTAAAAAAAAAGTAAATGTCAGCACAAGTAGAATTATTGAAATTATTATTATATTGTCACATAATAATAAAAGGGTCAATTTACCAAGAAGAAAAGAAAACCCTAAATGTATATGCACGTGACAACAGAGATTCAAATTCCTGAAGCAAGACTGATAGAATTGAAATAAGAAATGGACCAATCTACAATTATAGTTGGACCCTTTCAACATTCTTCTTTCACTAATCAATAGAAGAGACAGTAAATCAGCGTGTGTATAGATCACCTGAAAAACACTATCAACCAACTCAATCTTATTGATATTCACAGAATATGCAACAATAGCAGAATCTGCCTTACTTCCAAATGCATGCAGAAAAAAGATAAGTATATCCCGGCTCATAAAAAAACTCTTAACAAATTTAAAGACTGAAATCATATGAAGTTTGTTCTCTGACCAGAATGGAATCAAATTAGGAATCAATAGCAGAAAGACATAAAACAAAACAAAAATTCTTAAATTTGGATATTAAACAACAGTCAAAGAAGAATTTGCGAAAGAAATAAGAACAAATTTTGAGTTGAAGGAAAATGAGAATACAATGTATCAAAATTTGTGGGATGTAGTTAAAGCAGTTCCTAGAGGGAAATACATACCCTTAAATGCTTGTAATATACAAGAATAAAAGTCTCAAATCAATAGTCTACATTTAACCTTAAGATACAGAAGAGCAAAACATACCCATAATAAGCAAAAGGAAAAATAAAAAAGAAAAGTGGACATATCAATGAAGTTGGAAGTGGGAAAAAAAAAATAGAGAAAAATAAGTTAAGCAAAAACCTGGCTTTTTGAATAAAATTAATAAAAAAGATAAACAACTACTATTGTGTGTATGTGTCTAAGTGTGTAAGAGAGAACATGAATTATCAATATTAGGAATGATAAAAGTGATATCACTATAAACAACTGAATTTTTTAGTCTTATTAATAAAAAAGAGAATGTTATAAACAACTCTATGCACATAAACTTAAAAGAAGAAATAGATTCCTCAGAGCCATAAACTGCCAAAATCACCCAAGAAGACATAGATAACCTAAATAGTCCTATATCTATTAAAGAAATTACATTCATATTTAAAAAGTTACTGCAAAGTAAAACAAAAAACCAAAAACTCCATACCCAAACAGTCTCATTGGTAAAAATCTACCAAACTTTTAAAGAAAAAAGAACACCAAATTCTACACAATATCTTCCAGATAATAGAAGCAGAGGAAAAACTTCTCAACTTATTTGAGTTTTTGAATATTACCTAAATTCTAAAACCAGACCAAAAAAAAGAATAAAAGAAAACTCCAAATGAATATTCCTCATGAACATATACACAAAAATCCCCACAGATGCTACAATAGATAAAAATAATATAGATCACAACCGAGTGAGGTTTATCTTGGAATGCAAGGGTGACTGAATATCTGAAAATCAGTCAATGCAATCCACCATACTTACAGACTAAAGCAAAAAATCACATGATCTCATCAATTGATACAGAAAAGGTAACTCACAAAATCTGGTATCTCTTCATGACAAAAGCCCTCAGAAAACTAGAATAGAAGGGAATTTCCTTAACTTGATAAAGTAAATCTGTTAAAACCTGCAACAAATATTATATTTAATTGTGAATGGCTGAATACTTCCCCCCTCAGTTTGGGATGCCTGCTCTCACCATTCCTATTCAATATCATATTGAAAGTCCTAGTCAGTGCAATAAGGCAAGAAAAGTAATTAAAGGTGTGCAAATAAAATAAAAGAAGGAATAGAATATTCCCAATTTGAAGACAGCATGGCTGTCTCTGTAGATAATTCTAGGGAACCTACAAATAAGCTCCTAGAACTATTAGTGAGTTCAGTAAAGTCACATAATACAAAGTCAATATAAAAATATTAATAATATTTCTAGATAATTTTTAAAAATGATAAACTAGAAACTGAAATTGAGAAAGCAATACCACTTATAAAGGCCCTTAAAAATGAAATACTTAGTATAAATCTAACAAATATGCACAGAATCTGTCTGGTAAAAAACTCAAAACACTGGTTTAAAAAGCAAAACAGACCTATATGAACGGAGAAACAAATTATTTTCATGAATTGAAATATTCAATGTGTTTAAGAAGTCAATTCACCTCAGATATCATTGTCTTTGTTGTTGTTAGGTGCCCTCAAGTTGGTTCTGACTCATAGCGGCCCTATGTAAAACAAAACAGAACATTGCCTGGTCCTGCGCCATGTTGCCATGTTTGAGTCCTTGTTGCAGCCACGGCGTCAGTCCCCCTTGTTGAGGGTCTTCCTCTCTTTCACTGACCCTCTACTTTACCAAACATGATGTTCTTCTCGAGGGACTGGTCCCTCCTGATAACATGTCCAAAGTACATAATACAAACTCTCGCCATCCTTGATTCTAAGAAGCATTCTGGCTATACTTCTGGCAAAACAGATTTGTTCATTCTTCTGGCAGTTCATGGTATATTCAATATTCTTCCCTAACACCATAATTCAAAGGCATCAGTTCTTCTTCAGTCTTCCTTATTCATTGTCTGGCTTTTGCGTGCATATGAGGCAATTGAAAGCACCATGGCTTGGGTCAGGTACACCTTAGTCCTCAAAGTGACATTTTTGCTTTTTAACACTTGAAAGAAGCCTTTTTGCAGCAGATTTGCCCAATGCAATGTATCATTTGATTTTTTGGCTGCTGCTTCCATGGGTGTTGATTGTAGATTCAAGTAAAATGAAATCCTTAACAACTTCAATCTTTTCTCCGTTTATCATAATGTTGCTTATTGGTCCATAATTCTATCAACAGTCTCTTTAAGGCAAATAAATAGACCTGTTGATTTAATGCAATGCCAATTAAATTCCAGAAGAATCTTGTAGATGTAAACAAGCTGATTGTAGAATTTATATGGAGAAGTCAAGACTCTAGAATAGCCAAAACAGTTTTCAAAAGAACAAATTTGGAGGAAGCATATACACAATTTCAAGCTACAATAAGTAAGTGTTGCACTGATGAAGGAATAGACACATAGATGAATGGGAGAGAATACAGAAATAGACCCATGAAAATATGGTCAATTGATTTTTGGCAAAGATCCAAAGACACTTCATCGGATAATGGATAGTTTTTTCAACAAAATTTTTTTATAGTAAGTATAACTGGAGTGGTGATTAATATCAGATACAATCAACTTTAAGCCAAGGAGTATTAGAAGAGATAAAGATGGGATATTTCAAAATGACAAAAGGGTTCATTGATCAATAAGACAGAACTGCCTCAAATAGGTATGCACTTAATTAACAGGCCCTCAGAATATATGAAATAAAACTGAAAAACTAAAAAGAAATAGATAAATTCATTATCATAGATGGAGATTTTAACACCCCTCTCTCTGTGATTGATAGAACAAATTAAAAAATCAGGAAGAATATAGAAGATCCAAAAACACCACCAATCACCTTAACATTATTGATATTTATGGAATCCAACAACCTCAGAGTGTACATTATTTTCAAGTGCACATGGAATCTAACTAAGGCAAAACATATGCTAGACCATAAAACAAGTCATAATAAGTTTCAAAAGTTTGAAATCTTAGAATATGTTATCTGACCTCAGTGAATTAAATTAGCAGTCAATAATAAAATGATATCTGGAAAACTTTCAAATAGTTAGTAACAATATCCTTCTCAATAACCTGTGGAGCAAAGAAAATCACAAGGGAAATTTGAAAATATTTGGAATAATGAAAATGGAGCACATGAAAATTTGTGTGATGCTGATACATCAGTAGCTGGAGAGAAATTTATATCTGTAAATGCTTACATTAAAAAAGAAGAAAGTCAGAAAATAAATGACCTAAGCTTTTACCTGAAAAACAAGAATAAATTAAACCTAAAGTAGGTAGAATAAAGGAAATAATAAAGATAAGAACAAAAATCAATCTTAATAGAAAACAATAAAGAAAATCATTAAAGCTAAAAGTTTATTCATGTTAAAATTAATAAAACTCTAGCCATACTTATCAAGAAAAAATAATACAAAATTAACAAGATAAGAAATGAAAGAGAATCATCACTATAGATCCTGCAGACATTTTTAGGCTATAATAAAGAAATATTGTGAATAATCTTGTCAGTAATTCCAACAACTTTGATAAAGTAAATTCCTAGTAAGATTCAAATTGCCAAAATTCAACACATGATAAAATAGAACACCTGAATACTTTATCTCTGGTAAAGAAATTGGGTTAGTAAAACATTAAAAACATCTCCACAAATAACACTCCAGGCTTAGATGGGCTCTCTGGTGAATTCTAATGAATATTTAAGAATTAAATAATTCTTCCCTTATACAAACTTTTTCAGAAAACAGTGGAAAAAGGAACATTTCTCAAATATTGTGATAAAGTCAGCATAACTATAAGAAAACCAGCCCAAGATCTGGCATTAGCACTCCAAGTCCTTCAGTATTTATAAAGGATAACAATGTATTACATTTTGATCATACGAGTTCATCCCAGGAAAATCATGTTAGTTTTAAATTCAAATATCAGTCAATATAATATATCATATTAACAATAGAAATGAATCCTTGAACCATAATATTTCTGGTTTAGATAATACCTAAATGATACTTAGTCCAACCACCTCTGATATGCAAAAATTTTGCACAGTATCTTTCCTATTGGGTCATCAAACCTCTATGTAAGCATTTCCTGTAGAAGGTAGTGTAGGCACAAGTTTTGCTTAAGGAAGCAATCTGCAGTTTTAAAATGGACAGACCAGGATTTGATTCATGGTTTTAAGTCTCAACTTCCTCATCTTACAAATGGATGTACTTTATAGAGATCTACTGGAAATTAGAAATAATGTATACAAAATGCCTGACATAGTGTAAGCAATCAGTACATATGTTAATATTGTAGTTCACATTGTTGGTACAGGAACAAGGTCAGATGTTTTCCAATTTTTTTTGCCCAACAATTTGCATGTTAAGTGCAAGTTCTTTCTTTTTTTGACACTCTGACACCTAGCGTAAGGCATAACACATAAGAAGTACTTAATTATTTTATTGTTATCTGAATGAAAAGTTGTTTTTATCTGCAGTACTCAACTTTTGGTTTCATGACTCAATTATACTGGTAAAAAATATTGAGGACCCCAAAGAGCTTTTGCTTATTTTAGTCATATTTATCTTTATTTACTGTATTGGAAGTTGAAACAAAAACCCATTCATTTAAAAATAATATAGTTTCCAAAACAACAAAAAAAAATTAGAGGAAAGTATGGCATCACATTACGTTTTTGCAAATCTCTTTAATGCTTTAATGTCTGGCTTGATAGAAATTAGCTAGGTTCTCTTATCAGCTTCTGCATTCAATCAATTGCAAAATGTGGTTAAGGTTGAAGTATATGAAGACAATCCAGCTTCACCCAGATATGAGTTTGAAAAAAGAAGTATTTCAATAGCGTTTTCAAACAATGTATATATATTCTTTAATACTACATCAAAACTCCACAAGTGGTAACCTCTTAAAAGTTAGTTGCCCTGTGGAATCTGAAACAATGTCAATGAACTTTGTTACATTAAAAGTCATTTGTCTATTTGTATTCTGAGTCAACTTTTTATCATTACATGGTTTTGTAACATCACGTATTGGTCATTTAGAAAATATTGGTTCACTAATTTTGTGTATTTCCAAATGTGGATACATTTCATTATATTATCAATAAATGATGTTACTTAATATAACCACTGAGTTCATCAGAAAAGTTTTCAAGTATTATGAAGTTTTGAACTCATACTGGTAGATACAAATTTTCCAAAATTCCAATTTTTGTTTAAAAGTTCAAGTTTTATCATTGGCAACAAATATTGTCAGTTATTTTCTCTAAAGTGATAGACTCACTGATCATTTTTGAGAAAATGCCTGCCAAATTCCCAAGTCCAAATAGCCATAGTTGGTCTCTCCGTTGTTCCCCATGATAAAAGCAGGTAGTTCACCTCACAACTCAAAAATCACACAAGTGCTTTTCCTTGAGAAAATCATTGTACTTTGGTACGTGGAACTTCTTTTTATGTACTTCACATTTTGCCAAACAAGATATTAAAAAAAAGAAAATACTCGAGGGCCAATAGTTAACAACATTAGTAAGTTTTCCAGCTTTCCCAAGGACATTTTTAAATGAAGAACTTTTGTGTTGTTGTTGTTTTAACTGTAAGTGTATAAAAAAAAAAAAAAATAGTGCCATGGCAGGGGAAAATACAACAACTACTGGTACAGCTTGATATTACTGCCGTGCGCCTTAATCTTTCTAAATTTGTCATCATCTAATAAATCATGATTTTGAAATTCCGGAGCAAACTGTCACAATTTTTAAAAAGGAAAAGTCAACCTTTGGAAGTTCAAAATCATGATTTATTAGTTGATAATAAGGTTAGAGAAATTATGGGAGGTAACAGGTAGCCAGTAATAACAAAGTAAAAGCCCTGAGAACAAACTGAGTTAATCCCTGAAAAAGGATATACATATATATGTAGGGTATATATGTATATCCTAAATCTACAACTTTAGAAAATTCTAGAATATACAAGCACACATTCCATTAGTTATCAGAGTGAAGGTGTCATTATACATCAGGGAGTCTCTGTAAAATTTCACTTATACACTGTCTTAGTTATCTAGTACCGCTATAACAGAAATACAAGTGGATGGCTTTAACAAAGAGATATTTATTTCCTCACAGTAAAATAGGCTAAAAGTCCAAATTCAGGGTGTCAGCTCCAGGGGAATTCTTTCTCTCTCTGTCGGCTCTGAAGGAAGGTCCTTGTCTTCAATCTTCCCCTGGTTGAGGAGCTTCTCAGGCACAGGGACCCCAGGTCCAAAGGATAAGCTCTGCTCTGGGCGCTGCTTTCTTGGTGGTATGAGGCCCCTCTGTCTCTCTGCTCACTTCTCTCTTTTATATCTCAGGAGATTTTCTCAAGACACAATCCAATCTTGTAGATTGAGTCCTGCCTCACTAACATAACCGCCACCTACCCTCTACCATTAACATCATAGAGGCAGGATTTACAACACATAGGAAAATCACACAATACCAGGAATTATGGCCCAGCCAAACTGATGCACACACATTTTTGGGGCGACATAATTCAATCCATGACATACACTGATGAGAGAATAAAAGTAAAATAGACAATGTCTTAGTATTATTTTGAAAATTGTTTTGACTGCACAGGCCCTCTTAGAGAGTCTCAAGGACTTCCAGGGGTCCCCAGATCAAACTTTGAGAACTGTTGGCTAATATCCTTTTTGGATAATTCTGTGTGTTAGAAAAGGGAGCATTACAATGTACTAAAATAAGTTTCCTGGTCTTAGTTTTCCCCTTTATTCTTGGTTAGAAATCCAGGGCTCTTCAAATCCACATTTGAACTGAAAGATCCTTTTTAGCCCACCACAAAGAACTCTACATTACAACCTTGCTCAATGCAGGAGCCAGCTGAGCTGAAGTCGCCAGAGGACAGCAGCAGCAGCCAGGAGTACAAAACCACATAGCCTCAACCACAACAGCTTTCGAGCTGTTTGATCAGGCCACTTCTTCTGGCCTCTTCATCTATCACTTTTATGCCTCTCTGTGTTCTTTTTTGAGATTTTGTTTTTGTGTAATGTTGCTGGGAGTTCTGTCCTCAATTTCCTTGTCACACAAGCGAAGGAAGTGTTCCATCTGATAGGAAGATACATGTCAGCACCCATTCTCCAGGCTGATTTGTTCATCATTTCCATTCCTTTTCCAACATCACAGGGTCTTTTTCTGTCAAGTGCAACCACAACACATCTGTACTCTCTGTGCTTGCTATTCTTTTTCATGGATGTCAAAGTCCAGGGTCTGATGAGTGCCCTTGAGGCTCAGTCCATCTGTTAAGGGCTGCTTCTGTTTAGACATCCAATTTTTTGGCTAACCAAACTTGTGGTTAAGAGTTCCTAAAATATAGCATTTGACTTTGTCTATGTAGGTGGATAAGGAAGACTGGTGGTGCAGTGTTTAAGCTGTCGGTTGCTAACTCAAAAGTCAGAGGTTCAAACCCACCAGCTGTTCCATGGGAGAAAGGTGTGGCAGCCTGCTTCTGCAAAGATTACAGGCTGGGAAACCCTATAGGTCAGTTCTACTCTGTCCTATGTGATTGCTATGATGACTTGAGGGCCACAGTTTTAATGTATGTGGATAATCCAACTGAAGCTATAGGTAAATTTTCATAGTTGTATCTATGAAAGGTAACCCCTCATAGGAAACACTAGGCTTTTACTATGCAAAAGGACATCTTTAGGCTCAAATACTCAAACATCAGACACTGTGAATCCATTGAACTGGGGTCCTTGGTAAATAAGCAAAAGATTTAATTTGGAGGCAAATATAACTTCAAAAGATTGGGACTCCTGATCCTGTTGGGGCAAATGACGTTAGTCTTTTGTGGAACATTAGTAAGCATAGCCCATTTACGTATTTTTTTTTTTACCATGGTGGTTTGTAGTGCCTTCTATTATACTAGGCAGATGATGTTTCCCAACAACACAGGTGACTTTTAATGCATACAGCCTGGGTAAGTGGTTTTACGCCTCAGGCTTCAGCAGGCACGTAGAATTTTAACCTTGACACATCACTGTGGTGTTTGGTACATTGTTCAGGTAAGTGGTCTTTTTATATGGGGAAGGATTCAGGTGCAGATCTTAGCAAATGCCAGCGTCAGGGACCTTAGTGTATGGGCCAATTAGAGCTGACCTTGAACTACATAGTGCTGCTAAGCTTGGTATTGTAGGCAAAACTAAAATAGGAATAAAATCATGAAAGAATCTTTCAAATTATGAAGAAACATTAGATAAACACAATTGAGGACCATTCTACAAAACATTGATCATCTACAAAAATGTCAATGTTATAAAAGACAAAAGAAAGCTGAACATCTTTACCAGGTTAAAAGAGGTTAAAGAGATATGGCTACTAAATGCATTCCTTGATCTTGTATGGGATCTGGTACTGAGAAAAAAAAATTTCTATAAAGGGCAATATTGCTACAACCAGAAAAAAAAAAAAATAAGTACGGACAATAAATTAGATAACAGCATTAAATACTAGTGTTGTTGTTAACTAAGTGCCGTCAAGTCCATTCCAATGCATAGCAACCCCATGAACAACAGAAGGAATCACTGCCTGGTCCTGCACTATCATCATTGTTATGCTTTATGCTTGAGTCTATGGTTGCAGCCACTGTGACAGTCCATATCACTGAGAGTCTTTCTCTTTTTCGCTGACACTCTACTTTACCAAGCATGATGTCCTTCTCCAAGGACTGGTCCCTCCTGATAGTACCGCGAAAGTACATGAGATGAAGTCTCACCATCCTTACTTCTAAGGAGCATTCAGTTTATATTCTTTGTCCAAGACAGATTTGTTCATTCTAATGGCAGTCCATGATATATTCAATATTTTTCACCAACACCATAATTCAAAGGTGTCAATTTTTCTTCAGTCTTCTTTATACGTTGTTCAGGTTTTGCATGCATATGCGGCAATTGAAAATACCATTGCTTGGGTAAGGTACACCTTAGTCTTCAAAGTGACATCATTGCTTTTTAACACCTGAAAAAGGTCTTTTGCAGCAGATTTGCCCAATGCAATAAGTAATTTGATTTCTTGATTGCCACTTTCATGCCTGTGATTGTGTGTCCAAGTAAAACAAAATCCCTGACAACTTCAGAATTTTCTCCGTTTATCAAGATGTTGCTTTTTGGTCTGTTTGTGAAGATTTCCGTTTTCTTTATGTTGAGGTGCAATGCATACTGAAGGCTGTAGCCTGTGCTTTTCATCAGTGAGTGCTTCAAGTCCTCTTCACTTTCAGCAAGGAAGTTGTGTTATCTGCAAATAGCAGATTGTTAATGACTCTTACTCCAATCCTGATACCAAGTTCTTCTTCACACAGTTCAGCTTCTCGGATTATTTGCTCAGCATACAGAATGAGTAAGTATGGTGAAAGGATACAACCCTGATGCACATCTTTTCTGACTTTAAACCACGCAGTATATCCTTGTACTCATTGAACAGCTGCCTCTTTGTCCATGTACAGGTTCCTCGTGAACACCATTAAGGGTTCTGGAATTCCCATTTTTCACAGTGTTATCCATAATTTCTTATGATCCACACAGTCAAAGGCCTTTGCATAGTCAATAAAACACAGCACACCTTTCTGGTATTCTCTGCTTTCAGCCAGGCTCCATCTGACATCAGCAATGATAACCCTAGTTCCATGTCATCTTCTGAATCCAAATTGAATTTCTTTTCTTTTTTTTTTTTATTTTTTATTATTTGTACTTCGGATGAAGGTTTACAGAATAAACTAGCTTCTCATTAAACAGTCAGTACACATATTGTTTTATGACATTAGTTACCAACCCCACAACATGTCAACACTCTTGCTTCTCGACCTTGGCTTCCCTATTACCAGCTTTCCTATCCCCTTATGCCTTCTAGTCCTTGTCCCTGCACTGGTGTGCCCCTTTAGTCTCATTTTGTTTTATGGGCTTGTCTAATCTTTGGCTGAAGGGTGAACCTCAGGAGAGACTTCATTACTGAGCTAAAAGGGTATCGGGGCCATACTCGTGGGTTTTCTCCAGTCTCTGTGAGGCTTATAAATCTGGTCTTTTTTTGTGAGTTAGAATTTTGTTCTACATTTTTCTCCAGCTCCCTCCAGGGCCTGACTTATATTTCTGGCAGTTACCTGTCCACGTACTACTGCAACTCCTTTTGAATGATCTTCACCAAAATTTTACTTTTGTCTGATATTAATGACATTGTTCAATAATTTCTGCATTCTGTTGGATCATGTTTCTTTGGAATGGGCACAGGTATGGATCTCTTCCAGTTGGTGGACCAGGAAGCTGTCTTCCAAAATTCCTTGAGATAGAAGAATGAGCACCTCCAGCACTGCATCCATTTGTTGAAACATCTCAATTAGCATTCCCTCAATTCCTGGAGCCTTGTTTTTCACCCTTTTCTTTGGTACCACTTGGACCACTTCCTTGAGTACCTTTGGTTCTTGATCGTATGTTACCTCCTGAAATGACTGAATGTTGACCTTTTTTTTTTTTGATACAATGACTCTGTATTCTTTCCACCTTTTTTTGATGCTTCCTGGAAACCCTGGTGGCGTAGTGGTTAAGTGCTATGGCTGCTAATCAAGAGGTCGGCAGTTCAAATCCACCAGGTGCTCCTTGAAAACTCTATAGGGCAGCCCTACTCTGTCCTATAGGGTCGCTATGAGTCGGAATCAACTCGACGGCAGTGGGTTTGGTTTTAGTGGGTGGTGTCGTTTAATATTTTCCTGATAGAATCCTTCAACATTGCAGTTTGCGTCTTGAATTTTTAATTCGTTTCTTTCAGCTGGAGAAATGCTGAGTGTGTTCTTCCCTTTTGGTTTTCTAAGTCCAGGTCTTTGCACACTTCATTATAATACTTTAGTTTGTCTTCTTAAGGTGCCTTTGAAATCTTCTGTTCTGCTCTTTTACTTCATCATTTCTTCCTTTTGCTTTAGCTACCCAGCATTCGAAAGCAAGTTTTGGTAATCTCTTCTGACATAGATTTTGGTCTTATTCTTTCCTGTCTTTTTAATGACCTTTTGCTTCCTTCGTGTATGGTGTCCTTGAAGTCATTCAACAACTCATCTGGTGTTTGGTCAAATTCATCCTGAATTTGATAATTCCACAGGTAAGAGAATATCCTTGTTCTTAGGAGATTCGTGATCTATGTTACAGTTTTTAGGCATACGTTTATTTACAAACAGTTCTTCAAAAATGTATATGCTATATATTCACAGCCTATAAAGTACTCATATATGTGTATATAATACATTTATGTATATGCATGTAGATGTGTGTGTATATCAGTATGTGTGTCTAAAGGGAGCGATGTAGCTAATTTGGCAAAATACTAACAATAAGTGAGCCTAGGTGAAAGAAAAAATATATATGTATATATATGTACATGTGTATACATGTATATATATCTAGAGAGAGAGAGAGTGAGTCCCTCCGTGATATGAATGGTTAAGCACTTGGTGGCTAGCAAAAAGGTTGGTGGTACAAGTCCATGGAAGAAAGGCCTGGTGATCTACTTCTGAAAAATTAGCCATTGAAAATCCTATGGAGCATGGTTCGACTCTGGCACACATGGGATCACAGTAAGTTGGCATTGACTCCATGGCAGCTGGCTTCATTCTTTTGCTTTCCCTAAAAGGTGTACTTTGAAATAGGGAAATTTCAAAAAAATCTTGCAGGTTTTACTCTATTTCTCAGTCAAATCATTGGTGATAAGATCTGGGCCTAAAACTGTAAAAGTAGTGAAGTTTCACCTGGTGTGGTATATATCTCTATTAAGGTTCTAACTTTAAATCTTTAATGCTAAGCCTTGATGGATAAAGCTACAACCACTTCCCCAAATTAAAAAAAAAAAAAATCATCCATTACCATGATTACACCTTGCAATGAATTTTGCCCATTACATAAACTCTGACCTTGATTTCAGACAACTAAAGTACTTTGTCCTTCCCCAAAATGCAGGATTTTGTCCATAAACAAATACAAAATAAACAGGGTCTCTAATTTTAAAGAAAATATTTTATTTGATTAATGCAGAAACACAATTCAAACAAATGATGACAAACCAAAGGGCCAAAAAAGTATTCAAATGTACTTTGTTTCTAAGAATTAAGTTTGCCTAGAAAGTCCGAACCAGAGTATTTAAAAATACTGTTCAGTCTTTTTATTCTAACTGAAGCAAAGAAAAGTAAATGACTTATGAAGACAAGCTAATTAAGCTAGAGGAAGAAATACGTTTCTTTAAGAGAAATGTTGATGATCTTAGAGGCAGATCATTCATGGATTAAAAGGAAAACAAGATTTTAAAGACTAAAAAAAATGAATGCATGAAGGGGAAAAGGCCAGTCACCCAGATCTTGTTCTTAATAAGGCTGCTGGTTAAAAAGGGAGATGATCTAGTTGTTGTAAGCAAAAAAGGGGCCTGGGATCCAAAGCAGCCAAAAAGAAATAAAAGGTAAATTCCCAGAAAGCAGGTTAGACTCCCTCCCCCCTCTCCTCCCCAGTAGAAACCAGGCTTCAGGAAGCTACTGGGGACAATCCTCTTAAAGGTGAAGTCAGAGAGTTCAAGGAAAAAGCAGTTAGGAATATTACCCCAACTCAAACCTAAACTGGGAAGTTATGGATTGTACAGATTTGAGAAGAAAAGATCAGAAAGACTCATGAGAATACAAACTTTAAGAAACACTGGGTTATGGAACTGAAACCATTCCCAAAGCCAACTCTTCAGACAAAGATTAGACTGGACTCTAAGACATAAAATGATAACTCATGAAGAGAGTGCTTCTTAGCTCAACAGATACATGAGACTAAACGGGCAGCTCCTGTCCAGAGGTGAGATGAGAAGGCAGAAAGGGACAGGAGTTGGCTGAATGGACATAGGAAAACCAGGGTGGGAAGGAGAAGTGTACTGTCACATTATGGGGGAGCAAGTAAGATCACATAACAATGTGTGTATAAATTTTTGTATGAGAAACTAACTTGAACTGTAAACTTCCACTTAAAGGACAATTCAAAAAAAAAAAAGAAACGCTGGGTTAGCTTTAAGGTGACAGCATTATTGAGGGTAGCACGCAATCACTGAGCATGCCCTGAGGAACTATGCCTCCCCCAAATTTGGAACTACGGCTCTGAGTGTAGCAGACACAGCTTAAATGAAACAGATTAAAGAAGAGATAAGAAAGAAAATGAATTGAGTGCAGGCCTGGGTTAAATATTGGTCTAATAGGATAATAATTCCTAGGCAAAATTATCCAACTCAGAGAAGTAATGTTGACAAGATTTGTTTCTTCACTGGTTACTTTGGTATGCCCAGAATTCCTTGGCTTCATATTTCTCACTATACGACAATCCAGAACACAAAATCAAGAGGAATACATAGAAAACCTATTGTCTTGGAAGAAATAATAGCAAAGGTAAAATGAAAGAAGGCTTTGGTTTCTAGCTAAAAGTGCTTGCACTCCACGTGTTAGAGAAATTAAAAAACCAATCCAAGAAGCAGGTTAAGCTATTACAAATACAATTAAGCCTTCTAAAAAGGTGTTGTAAGGGAACAGCAAAAAAAAAAAAAAAAAAAAAAAAAACACCAAAATCAAATCTCGTTATTACAGACAGGCCTAAAATATTTATTTTAAAAAAGTCTCTTGATGAGTGTAAATCAAAGGTCTTGGTTATCACTAGGTCCTTGGATGCAAAGGCTTAGGGGAGGGGAGTGGGGCAGAAATCCTCCTAAGGAAGCAGGTTTCTCTGGCATAAGCAACTTCATAGAAAGAATAACTGTTAACTGCCACCATAGCACAAAACTGAAAATGTCTGCTCATAAGTAATAAGGAAACTGTCATTAAACAGAGCCTATAATATTTTCAGCACAGGTGCCAGAAACACAGGGGTCAAAAGTGAAATGAAAATTAAGAAGTTCTGAATATACTAAATGGAAAAGAAAAAACACCTTAAAATAAGACCTAGTGATTGGGACTGTAGCCATTGCCATTACTAAATGTGCAAAAAAAAAAAAAAAAAAAAGGCAGCAATGTCTCAACGATTATTTTCTGTTAGCAGGGGTTGAAATATACAGGGTGGTGTTTCCCCCAGTATGGTAATTCACACCCTCCTATAAGTATTCTCCTGGTGGGGGATTTCTCTCAACTGAATTTTTGTTCACAGCTTGTGCTCAGAAGACAACTGGCTTAAACTGGCTGTCATCCAGAAGTGGCCACAAATAAGATCTGCTCTGTCTTCACTCTTAGCTTCAGATAACTTCCAGGCTCTCCTTTAGGGTCTAGGAATATCATTTTGGCTCCAGAGGCTATAGATAAACTTTTGTTACTAGTCTTAAAGGTTGAGATACCTGTAGTAAAAATTTATCTCAGAGGTTTCTTCTTCTGGGCCTGATTGAATAAACTATTGGACTAACTCTCCCACTGTAAACCAATATAAAATAGGACAAATGTATGAAGCAGTCAGCAGGTACTCTACAGAAGCAGCATAGGACTATAATCCCTGAAATAGGGAAACATAAGAGGTAAGGCCACAGTCATCTTGGCTTGCTGTGTGAAGGTATTTTATATGCTGCAGCATATGGAGAGAGGCCCTAAGCAAAGCATGATATACTCATTAAGTTAATGAGGCAGAGATCTTAGTTGTGGGCTGCTGAGGTGGCTAGAATGCATAGAGCATGATACTGAAAAGTGCTGTGCAGAATAAGAGTACCCAAAACCTATAAAACCTGTTGCCATCCAGTCGATTCCAACTCATAGCAACCCTATAGGACAGAGTAGCACTACCCTACAAGGTTTTTAAGGAGCTGCTGGTGAATTTGAGCTGTCAACCTTTTGTTTAGCAGCCATAGCTCTTAACCACTGTTCCACCAGGCTCCACCAAAAACCTATAGTGGTTTCCTAAAATACTTGATCAAATACTAAGTTGAACATGAATTGAGAGATTCTCCTTGATGCCTTAGAAAATAAATACAAGCTGATGGGAGACTTAGGAGATCTTAGTCCTGAGAAAAGTAGGAACTCCAAACAGGCAGAGTAGAGACCTCAGTGAAAACCTTCATGATTCAATTGATATTGCAGAAAATCAGTAGTGCTATACTAGCCCTAAGGTAACGTTTACTCTAGACCTACACTAAAACAAATAAACAACAACAACAAAAAAATTTTTTTTAAATGTGTCTCAACCTGATCCACCAGGAAATTAGTTGCCAAACAGAACAAAACACAATATTCTAAAGAAAGTTAACATAATCAAGACTTCTTACACCATAGGATCATAGATATCCATGAAGCAATAAAAAATAACTCCACATGCAACAAACTTAGAATATGTTACTGTCATGGTTAAGATTGTGTGTCAACTTGTCTGGGCCATGATTCTCAATGTTTTGGCAGTCGTATAATGTGATCTTTTCCCTGCTGAGATATGATGTGTTATCACCCTCATGATGGGATCTGCTGCGAGGAGCCAATCAGTGGAAAGAGAGTTTCCCTGGGCTTGTGGCCTGCATCTGAATAAGTGGATGTTCTGCTTTGGCCTGCTCTGGATCCTGCAGCTGGCTCTTGTTCATCTGACCTCCTGTTCTTGGGACTCGAGCTAGCAGCTTACCTGCAGTCTTGCCTGATGATCTTGAGATTTGTTAATCTTCACAGCCTGCAAGCAAGAACCCTGGTCTCTGATCTGCCAATCTTGGGTTCACCAGCCGCTGCCACTATGTGAATCAGGGGAAGCCTCTATCCTAATCCATGGACTTGAGACGTTGTGGCTTCTACAACTACATGAGCCATTTTCTTGATGTAAACCTCTCTATATTTGTATTTATGTATTTTACTGGTTTTGCTTCTCTAGAGAACCCAGCCAAAGAAAGTTACTTATAAGCAAGAAAGAAATAAAATCTAGCAATCAAAGGAAACAGACATAGAGATAACAGAAATGTTGTAATTAGCAGACAATAACTTTGAGAGAGTTATTATTAATATTTTAAAGATTTAAAATAAATGGTGAACAAAGTAAATGAACAGCTAGGAGGTATCAATAGAAAAATTAATACCACTAAAATTAATGCCACAACGAATAGTTGAAATAAAAAATTTAATCAATTAGTTTTACAGCAGATTGGACAATGCAAAAGGAAAGATCAATACACTTAAGACCAGGAAATATCAACTATCTAAAATGAAGTACAGAGAGAAAAAAAGCTCAGAAAAAAATTAACAGCAATATCAAGCAGTCTAGCATATTCTAGAATTAGAGTTCCAGAAGAGATAGACAGTGGCACAAAAAAAATTTTAAGAAATAATGTACAATAATGCTTACATTTCGATGAAGAATATCAAATCACAGATATAGGCAGCTCACTAACATAAACAGGTAAACAGAATAAACATCATGCCTATACACATTACAGTAAAATTACTAAAAACCAAAAATAAAGAGAAAACTTTAAAAGCAGCCAGGGAAAAATGACATATTACCTATACAAAAAGAAAAAAATGATAAGAATTTATGAATTCTGACCAGAATCAATTCAAGGTAGAAGACAGTGAATGACACATTTAAATGACACATTTAAACTGAAAAAATAACTGCTGGCCAAGAATAAAATAAAATACCCTGAAAAAATGTCCTTTAAAAGTGAAGGTGAAAGAAAAATTATTATAATAAATAAAACCTGGCAGAACTTATCTCCAGCAGATACATACTACAAGAAATCTTCAAGAAAGTTCTTGGGTCAGATGGAAAATGATCCCATGTGGAAACTCAGATGATCACAAAGGGATGAAAAAATGAAATTGTAAATATATGGGTGACTACTACTAAAATGCATATTTTAATTTCCTTAAAAGATAGTTAACTGTTTAAAACAATGATCATTCTAACGTAGTGTGGGTTGTATAACATATGTAGGAGTATGACAATGAAAGCATAAAGATCAGGGAAAAGTAAGTGAAAATATACTGTTTCAAGGTCTTGTAAAGCATGAGAGGCCATAATATTAATTAACTGTGGACTGTGATAAATTAAAGATACATATGCAATTCCTAAAACACCCAGCAAAAAATAAATAAAAAAGAGAGGTAGTTAATAAGTCAATAGAGAAGATAAAATTAAATACTGAAAAGACATTCAATTAATACAGATGAAGGCAGGAAAAAAAGGAACAAAAAAAATTTGTCAATAAGAAAACAAATAGCAAAATTGTGTCTTTAAACTCAATCATATAAATAATTGAATTTAAATGGGCTAAACATTCCATTTAAAAGGCAGGGATTTCCACGCTGGATAAAAATGAAGACTCATACTTTTTAAGTATATGCTTATGTATAAAGACACATATTAAATGTAAGTACTTTTAATATAAGGATAAAAGTAAAACAAAAGGATAACAAACAAAAAGGTAACAAAAAATTTATATCCAGTCAGTATATATAAGGATGGAGCCCTGGTGGTATAGTGAGTGGTTAAGAACTGGGCAGCTACCAAAAGTTTGGCAGTTTGAATGCACCGGTGGCTCCTTGGAAAACCTATGGGGCAGTTCTACTCTGTCCTATAGGGTCGCTATCAATCGGAATTGACTTTATGGCAAGGGTTTGTTTTTTTTTTTGTATAAAGTTCTAGAAGTCACTAAAAAGAATGCTAGCCCCATTTAAAAAAAAGTAAAAACTTGAAACTTCCTGTAGGAAGAAAGATATATGAATGATCAGTAAGCACATGAAAAATAATTCAACATTATTATTCAAACATTAGAATAATTAAAAGCTTAAAGACTGAAAGTCTTGTGAGGGTCTGGAACAGCCAGACATCTCACTATTTCTGATGTGAATGTAAAACGGCACAATGATTTGGGGGAAAAAAAATACGTATAACTATCCTATGACTTAGCATTTTCATTCCTAATTATTTACCCAAGAGAAATGAAGTCACGTTTCCACAAAGGACTTGTACAAAAATGTGCATAGCATATTCATTCATAATAGCCAAACCTGGAAACAATTCTCAAATATCACTCTACAGGAGAATTGATAAATAAATATACTAATATATTTATAAAGATATAATATTCACAAATTAAAAGATATGAACTACTAAAAACATATGACAATAGAGCAGAATCTCCAAAATATTATACTGACAAAAAAAATATACACACAGCTTGATTCCTTCCATAGGAAGTCCTGGAACAGGCAAAGCTAATCTGTGATGAAATAAGTCAGAATACCAGTTGGTTTTGGAAACAAGAGAATACAGATTGACTGGGTACAAAGGAACTTTTCTGAGGGATGATAATGTATATATTTTGATACAGGTGTAGGTTACATGGACGATGGTATTTGCCAAAACACATAAAACTGTAACCATTAAGATCTGTATATCTCACTTTATGATAATCATATTCAATAAAATATTTTAAAAAATTAACTTCTGGAAGATATTTGATAGTCTTCTGAACGAAGTTGAGACAGGTACACTATGGGGTTGTTTCCGGATGGATTTGTAGCTCCTTAAACTGAAAAACATTGAGTGAGAGATTGAGATCAAGATGTAGTGATGTGCTCAATAGTATTGTTTTGTTTTCTCCATATTTTCCAGTGTTTTTGGATAAATACAAAGAAGGCTGCATCTTTTTATCCGAGCTACTCACAGCTTAGAAATTTGGCTTGTATGTTGGATGATGCAATTGAGGTTGAAAGGATTATTATGGGACTGAAACAAACACAGTAACATTTTATAGGGATAAAGTCTTGCATTTACAGTGAAAAAATAATGAATTATCTAAGGAAAGGATGATAGGAACATGACTTCATACAATTCATTTCATGAAGAATATCTGATTGGTTACATATTATGAGGAGACAAATTTTACTCAATATATGGAATGATTGAGTATTTGATCAGTGGGAAAAAGTTGGGAAGGATCACCCTAACTCTCCACCTTACCCTCATTCGAAGCATCTTGAGATGCTATGAAAGAATTTACTACACTGAAGGAGAGAATGGGCCAGGTGACATTCAGGGTTTTTCTAACAGTACTTCTATTATTTTCTGATTCTAAGATCAGTTTTTATTTTGATGACAATCGTAAATGACGTAAACAGAAAAAGTAGTCACAACCTTTTAATTTAAGAGCCTATAATCAGTGACAACACACTGATTTGGAATCACACTCAAAGATACTAAACATAGTTGAATTAAATTTAAAGAATCAACCTATCAGTAGTTGTTGCTGTTAGGTTCCACTGAGTCGGTTCCCACTCATAGTGACCCTATGTACAAAAAGAACAAAACACTGACAGGTCCTGCACCGTCCTCACAATCGTTGTCACATCTTGCAGCCACTGTGTCAATCCATCCTGTTGATGGTCTTCCTTTCTTTTGCTGATGCTCTACTTTACCAAGTATGGTGTCCTTCTCCAGGGACTGGTCCCTCCTGATAACATATCCAAAGTACATGAGACGAAGTCATGCCATCTTCGCTTCTAAGGAGCATTCTGGCTGTACTTCTTCCAAGGCAGATTTGTCCATTCTTCTGGAAGTCCATGGTATATTCGTTATTATTCACCAAGATAGCTCAAAAGCATCAATTCTTCTCTTGGTTGATGATATTAATATCAATATTTATACTCAATAGATGTATAAGAAAACGTGTATCTGTGAGGCACAGAGTGGAAAAGAGAAAAGTGGTCCATACTTTTTGCATGTTGTGGCAGAGGAAGGGCAGAGACAGCGGTGAAGAAATTACCTTCTATTTGTTAAGTAGCCTGAGAATAAAGCACAGGACATGTGTCTCAGGAAAAGACAACTTTTAGTGCCATCACTGAGAGAGAGGCATAATATGCTGACCACGCGGCCTAATTTTAATCTGGACTTCTGGACTAACATCTACGTTTTTGAGAAAAACATGTTTTTCCTCAGTGGCCAAAATAAGAATGTGAAACCATATGCCCCGAGAGGTCTTAACCAACTGACCATCTGTACTCCACAAATAAGCATGCTTAGGAAGAGTGCTGTCTGGGTGCTGTTGCCAACAAGGTATTTTTGCAAGATAGACAAAGAAAATACATGTTAAGAATCTGTGACCATGATCTAAGCACCCTGTGAAACTACCTGAAATCACTAACTATAACTATTAATAATGAGTAAGTGATCAGAGTGCGATTGTTACAATATTCACTGGTTTTCCTGTAATTGCCCTATGGTTTGGTTCCTCTTTTTATCCCATAAGAATACTTGTATAACGAAACCTCCCTAGTACTACCTGGTTTTGTTTTCAATGGGCTACGTGGTTCCCCAATTGTAATTGTTTTAAACCCTTACTAAACCTGTTTTAACCTCAAACAGCTTTCAATTTTCCTTTATAACACATGCCTATCATTTGATGAATTTTTTTTTCCACTCCTACCTTTAAAGTTCTTCCTTTTACCACAGGGAAAGTAAGAAAGCCGAGAAATTACATTGTTGGATAATCTTGAGGAATTTTTTTCATATTTGGCAGGTAGAAGGAAAGGCAAAGCCATTATTTTTCAGTAACAGCAATGGACAGGTACATGGATTCAAGAGATGGCAGATGTGGGGTTTCGCCAGCAGATTCCAGCGGTCCTCCTGACAGTACCTCACCTAGACTGTGAAGAAAGGTGAGATTACTGACCACACCTTCTCTATAGTTCTTTCACTTCTACATTTCCTGAAAAAGATAGCAGTAGTTCTCATGTCTTTACTCCTCCAGAACCTCCAAAGTTGAACAATTCTGTAATTCCCTGAATTAAATCCCTTCTTTCTTGAAATACCTCCAGAAGTTTCCATTTTCCTGAACAATCCCTGTCTGAGTCAAACTAACAAAAGTATTATGGCCTTTAGGGTCTTTTGAAATTCACCAGGTATTTATTAAGCAACTTTTGTATGCTAAGCACTAAGCTATGGGGTGTAATTGTTTATTCTGAGACGGTTTGATTCTTGTTCTCATGATTATTATATTTAGTGGGAAAAACAGTCCATTAAAAAGTGATTTTAAGAGCATCTCAAATGGTTCTCACAGTGTTGAGAATCACAACTGAATTTTTCATCTTTCCGCCACATCTGCTTTTCACTCCAAATCACTCAGCTCTCTGAATGGCACAATCTTTGTTCCAGGCACTAAAGCCAGAAAACTAGAAAACATCCTGGACTTTTTTTCCTCTCCTTCACTCCCTACTCTAATTCCATCAAATGTTAAGCTTTGTTTCCCAAATAGGATCTGCACATGTTTTTTTCTTTCCCGTTCCATTGCATTTGAACTATGTTGAAGAAAAAATCAAAAGGTTTGGAATGAGAGAAACCATAATTTCAAACCCTGGCTATGTCATTTCCTGGCTGTGAGAAATGGAATACATTATATAATTTCTCTAAGACATAAAAATAGTAATGCATAAAAGGACTTTTTTTGGAGAATTGAAGATAATATTTTTCAAGCAACTAGTGCAGTGTCTGACTCATAAGTAGGTGCCTTCCTCCTCTCACCTAGGCCCCACCCACTTGTTTCATTTCTAATTGACAATTACGTGGACCATTTCAACAGGAATAATATCTTAACTGCCCTCTTTGCCTATTGTCTTACATTGCTTAAATCTGTTTTTCATAATGACTCCAGAGTTACTGTTCTAAAATACAAATTTGAATATACCAATCCCCTGCTTAATGATGTTCAATGTTTCTAAAAATTTTCAGGATGAAGTTCAATCTCTTTATTATAATATTCAAAAGCTCTTATCATCATCTTCCTATATAAATTTCATGCTTTCTCTGCCTTTCCCTTGTACATATCTTCCATCTCAACCAAGCCAAAATCTTTTCACTTCCGTGAATGAGGGAATAGAAGTAATACAACAGAAGTCTCAGCAAATATGGTATCAAATTCTAGCTTTTCAATCTGTATGACCTGAGGTGAATTCACTTGGATTCTCTGTTTTACTTGCCTCATCAATACAAAGGGGATAATATATTGGACTCACTTTAGTTGGTTTGAATATTAAATTAGATAAGATGATCAATATGGCTATAAGAGTCTAAGAAAATAACAAGATTAATGCTATTTGATTTTGTCATTATGTTGTGATAGTTATTTTTATTTACCAATGTGTGGAGGTGTTTTGGATGGCTGAACACTGTATGTATTTTTTCCTAAGTAAAATAACTGCGATTTGTTCAAATCTGTCTTAGAAGAAATACAGCCAGAATGCTCCTTAGAAGCGAAGGTGGTAAGTCTTCGTCTCAAGTACTTTGGACATGTTATCAGGAGGGACCAGTCCCTGGAGAAGGACATCATGCTTGGTAAAGTACAGAGTCAGCTTTATTGACCCTCTTGGTAAAAACAGGAAGACCCCCAGTGAGATGGACCGACACAGTGACTGGAACAACAGGCTCAAACATAGCAACAATTGTGAGTATGGCACAGGACTGAGCAGTGTTTTGTCCTGTTGTGCATAGAGTCACCAGGACTCGGAACCAACTCCACAGTATGTAACAATGACAAAAACAACATTTGCTCAATTACTGAACAGTATGAAGAGTAAGAAAGATTTAGGAGAAACATTGGATATTAGTAAATACAGTGAGTACTTGAGTCTTGAAATAAACTTAATGGCCTGCTTAGTTTGTTACTCATGCACAGATATATCTGTTTTCATATACTCAAAAGAGAGATCTAATCACTGAATATAAGACCTAGCTTAGGTAAGCCTCTCTTTGGCCAAATTTTCCTTGAGAAATTTTCTGCTTCTGTGGATCACGTCTATGAACCATAAATATCTAAAGCCTTCCCACACATTTTTCCCTGGATGATCTTGGTTTGAAAGCTGTGATTTGCCATTGTTATAAAAGCTCAAGTTTAGTTTGATGAGATCAGGTTTGATAAAAGTTCGTCAGTGATACAGAGAAATCGTTTTAGATCCCACAGTTTTTCTAAGTCTTTTAGAGGGTCAAGAGCTCCAAGGAGGTAGACCTGATAGCCTAACAGCATTAAATATTTGAGAGAATTTAGAAAGGGATTTAGTGAGTCAACTATGTCCTTGTTGTGCTTTACCTGTGGTTGCCAAGGTAACGAGAAATTTGTGATTCCCAGATTTTTTTTTTCTAAACTAGCATAAGGAATAACACAGTTATTACCCAACTGACTTTCCGCCACTGTTTCCACATTAGTTTCTAGATACTAGCCTCAGGAGAAAAAAAAAAAATTAAAATTTTACGGTGTTGTAGTGGTTAAGAGTTCGGCTGCTAACCAAAAGGTCAGCAATTTGAACCCACCAGGCAGCTCACTGGAAACCCTATGGGGCAGTTCCATTCTGTCCATTGCATCGCTATGAGTCAGAAATGACCCAACTGAGACTTTTTTGTTGTTTTTTTTTTTTTTTTTTGGTTTTCTACTCCCAAAAGAAATATACGTACATATTAAATAAATTACCTGCTGCTTTCCCACTTAACATCTCCATTTGTCTCTAAGTTATACCAGGAATTTTATTTGTGGTTTACTTTATCACTGACTATTGTTTGTCACCCATCCCATTCACATAAATCCTCAAATGTACACTAGTCTTTTCAGAGAAGAAAAACTACTCTTGGAAGAATTCACAAAGAAGTTAACATAACACAATGTCCTAAGGTAGAATGTTCATTTACTTGTGTATTCATTCAATATTTAGTAAGAACCAACCATGTGCTAGGTCTGTAGCAGAGTCTTAAAACCCACCGTCACCGAGAGCTCCCCAAAAATTAAAAAAAAAGAAAGAATAAGACATCAGCATAAAACATGGTCTTGGCCTCACCAACTTTCAGTCCAGTGAAGGAGGCCAACACTGAAGTAGTAAGGTGTTTGTTAAAAGCTGTTATTAGAAAAAAAAACTAATAATAATAATCTCCCCTCCCCCCCCCTTTTTTTTTTAAGGCCAGTGATGTACTTTCCACTGGGAAGCACTCTAGCTCTGAGAAGAGGCCAGTGTGGGATATAGAGTGACTTTAGATTCTAATGGAAAGGTGTAGTCAACCCACTGTACTTCTTTCCAAGTGTTCACTTCTTGCTCATCTAGAAAAAAATAACACCAAGAAAATGGCAGAGGAGACTTTATAGGAAACAACAAATACATATTAGACTAAATTACCCCTGGGTTGCATCTCTTCAGAACCTATATAGGCAGACAACAATATAGATGAGAAACAAGTAACCAAATCCAAACATTAATGCCAAAGTAAGGATAATAGCTATTATTTTTGGAGCACATTCTATGAACCTTGTACCTGCATCCAAATGTGAGACTTTGAAGAATGGAATTTACCAATGAGAATAATAGCTGCGTTTATTAAACAATCATATGATCTTCTCAAGAGTTGTAAAGAAGACATCTGACATTCAACATTCATTCATAAGAAAAACTCTCAGCAACCTAGGAATTAAAGTGAACTTCCTCAGTGTGACGACAGTATGATGTTGACTATTTAGGCTATTTTTTTTCTTGAGGGAGCTTTGATAGTTTGTGTCTTCCCAGGGATTTTTCCATTTCATCTGCATTTTAAAATTCATCAGTATGTTATTCATAATATTTCATTATTATCCTTTTACTTTTTGGAAGATCTATAGTGATGTCACTTCTTTTATTTGTGTTATTTGTAATTTGCATCTTCTCTCTTACTCCCTCTCTCTCTCTCTTTCTCTCTCTCTCTCTCTCACACATACACACATACACACACACACTTGTCCTCATGCACACTTTCACTCTCATTGTTTGTCTTGATCATTCTGATTAAATGTTCATCACTGGGATTCAACAAGAGTTCCATCAAACTGTAAGTTACTGCTACTACCAGGACAATTGGATTCTCTGTGTTCAGGCACCAGCAGTCAAGATGATTAACCATGTAGGCAGAGGAATTGACAATAATCAGTAAGAAGAGTTAGGATTGGTTAAACTTTTTTTTATTTTGAAATAATTTTAGATTTACACAGAAGTTACAAAGTTAGGCTAGAGAGCCCCTATATATCATTCACCCACTTTCTCCAAGGTTAATATCTTACATAACTGTGGTACCTGTATCAAAACAAAGAAATCAGCATTAGTACAATACTATTCACTAAAGTATGGACTTTATCCAGATTTCCCCAGCAACAGGGGCCATAGTTTCTTTCTCTAACCTTCCTTTTCTAAGATTCTCCTCAGGAAGGAAGTCCATAACAACCAAGGAGGAGCAGTTCCCCAAACCTATGTAAAGTAGCTCTGTGCAGCATAAGGTTGACATCCATGAAAATGTGTCATTCAGAGCTCCTGCTTGGGGGAGCATAACTGATGAATGGACTCACTGCTGCCTGCTCAATGCACTATTGCACTCATGTCAAGGCCCTACTACCATGAGCTGCTCTTCAACCAATGACTGAACATGGCAGGAATAGTAAGCCAAGCCCATTTCTGTAAGCCATAGGACATCTTCAATAGGTGGCTTTGGCCTGGAGACTCCCCATTGGCCTGGCTGAAACTTCCTTAGAGCTGCTCTGCAGTCAGAGACTGGCGTCTATCTCTCTTGATTTTCTCTCACAAAGGTTCAGCATAGTTTGATGCCTGCCCCCATTTGCTCTGGCCCCTTCCCCGTTTTCCCTCACAAGCGGTCTCTCCAATAAAGTTCTTTTATGTCTAATCCCATCTTGAGGTGTGCTTGTGAGTGGTAACAAAATAATGCAAATGTATGTTCTGCTATTTTGGGTGGAGTGTTCTCAATGTCAGTTAGGTCATGGTGGTTTATAGTATTGTTTTGGTCTTCTATATCCTTATTGGTTTTCTGTCTCCTTGTTCTACAGATGACTGAGAGTGGAGTGTTGAAGTCTCTAATTGTGCATTTGCTTATTTATATTCCTATTTATTCTTTTATCTCCATCAGTTTTTGGTTTCTAGATTTTGAAGTTCTGTTGTTAGATGCATACACATTTAGAATTAGGATTGCTAGGTCTTTTTGGCGAACTGACGTTTTTATCATGTAATCTCTCTCTTTATTATTGGTAATATTTCTTGTACTGAAATGTATTTTCTCAGATATTAATACAACCACTCCATCTTTCTTCTAGTCAGTTTTTGATACCATTTTTTCCATTTATTATTTTCACCTGTCGATATCTTTATATTTGCAGTATGCTGTTTGGTTGTTTTTTGTAGATAACAGATAGTATGGTCATGCTTTTTTGATTTCATCTAATAACCTCTATCTTTTAACTGGGATGATTGGACCTTTAATAGTTACTGTAAATATTTGAAGAGTTGGATTTAAACCTACCTCTTTGTTCATTGTTTTCTATTTATTTTTTTTCTTTCTTTCTTAGGTTTTTTTGTTGTTGTTAGTTTGCTTTTACTTTTAATGCCTGCTTTTAGATTTGATTATTTTCTATGACTCCATTTATCTTTACTATTACTTCATTATCTATATCTTTTTTATTTTTTTATTTAGAGGTTGCCTTAGGGTTTACAACATATATCTTTTATTTATTTCAGCTTATCTACAAACAGTACTTACCACTTCATGTATAGTATAAGAACCTTATAGCAATATACTTCCATTTTTTCCCTCCACTCATTCTACTCTGACATATGTCACAATCCAATAACAGAACATTAAAATTTTTGCTTTTGATGGTCAATTATCTTTTAGAGTGATTAAAAAATAAGAAAAATGATATCTTTTATATTTACTTTCACTTTTACCATTTTGAGAGTTCTTCATTTTTTTGAAGATACAAGTTTCTGTCTGGTATATTCCTTTTGCCTAAGAAACTTCCTTTAATGTTTTTGTAGCATAGGTCTTGGCAATAAATTCTCTTGGTATTTTTACTTTCATTTTTTTCCCAAAACTTTTTATTTCACCTAAATTTATGAAAAATATTTTCACTCGATATAAAATTCAGAGTTGGAAAATTTTTTCAGTACCTTAAAGATGTTACTTCTTTACTTTCTTTTTTGAATAGTTTCTGATGAGAAGTCTCCTATAATTCACATGTTTCATTAACTGTCTGCAATGAATCTTTGTCTATGCCTATTTTTGTGATTTTCTCTTCTTATTTATTTACCATAACTCTAAATATACTCTATTAAAAAAAAAAAAAAAACCTAGTGCCATGGAGTCGTTAGGTGTGCTTTATCTTGTATTTATACTTCTCATATTTCTCAGAGCATATAAGGTCTGCGGCTTTATATTCTTTTTTTTTTTAATTTTGGAATATTCTTGACGATTTTCTCTTCAAATATTTCTTCTGCCCCTTTATCTCTCTGTTTCTTCCAGAAATCCAATATCATGGATATTACAGCACTAGATATTATCCAAAAGCTGTTGAATATCTATTCTAGGTTTTTTTTTTCTTTGTGATTCAGTTTTAGTAATTTCTCTTGTTCTAGTTTCAGATTCACTGATTCTTGCCTCAACTATGTTCAGTCTATTAATGAGCCCAGAAAATGAATTCTTCATCTTTGATACCATGTTTTTACTATTATTATTCCTAGCATTTTCATTTGACTCTCTTATACTTTCCATCTCTCTGCTAAAAATCATCATCTAATTATGCATATTGTCTGCCCTTTTCCACTAGATCATTTAACATAGTAAACAGTTATTTCAAAGTCACTGTCTGATAGTTCCAATATCTAGGTCATTGCTGAGTGTGGTTCCAATGATTACTGCGTCTCTTGAAAATAGGTTGCATTTTCTGTGTGTGTGTGTGTGTGTTATAATTTCTTTTTTTTAATTATTGAATGCCAGGCATGTTGTGTAGAAAAGTAGAGAAGTAGGTAAATAATATTTATGCTTGAAACTCGACATGCCTCTTCTTCAGTCAGACCATGGGTTGGGGGAGGGCTTGGTCAATCTTGTCAGGAGTTAACCTGGATTTGAGTTTTATTGTTGCTATTGTTATTCCCAAGGCATCGCAGTCTTCAAATTCCTCTGAGATTTAGTCCCCATGTTTGTGCTCCACCCTCAGCTTTCTGATGCCTACACCACTGAGGGGTCTCTTTTATTTCTTTTGCCCCCCCTCTGTATTAGACTACTGTTGCTTGTTATCTTTCTCAAGATCCATGGGACATTGGGTATCCCACCCCATATTTATACCTCTGGAGTTTCTTTGGAAAGGGGGCAGCTGGATCTCAATTCATTTAGCCTCAAGGTGGGAGCCTCTTGAAGTGTGAGAAACTCAAAAATCCTTAGTGGGAGCCTCATTTTTGTGTATATTGAACACTGTCTTAGGTGATGCCTCCCGGATGTGTGAATTTTCTAAACTTCTGATAGGTTTGCCTTCGTTTCTGTGAGACAAGCCTTCTCACTATGTTTCCCAGTTACTATGTTCTTTTGAGAATGTATTTATCATGATAATAAGCTATTATCAGTCTTCATTCAGTCACAGTGGCCATTTTCTCCTTTATGCCATTCATTGTTTCCAGGTGTTACTGGCTTTCCTAGCTTCTGAACAGTAAATAATGCCTTTCCAATAAGGCATAACCCCATGCATCTGTCAGTTTGTCATACTATGGGGGCTTACATGTTGCTGTGATGCTGGGAGTTATGCCACTGGTATTCAGATACCAGCAAGGTCACCCGTAGCAGACAGGTTTCAGCTTCCAGACTAAGTAAGACAGGCTAGGTAGAAGGACCTGGTGGTTTACTTCTGAAAAGAAACGGCCAGTAAAAACCTAATGAATACCAGTGGAACATTATCTGACATAGTGCCAGAAGATGAGCCCTCCAAGTTGGAAAGCACTCAAAATATGACTGGGGAAGAACTGCCTCCCCAAAGTAGAGCTGACCTTAATGACGGGGATGGAGTCAAACCTTTGGGACCTTCATTTGCTGATGTGGCATGACTCAAAATGAGAAGAAACAGCTGCAAACATCCATTAATAATCAGAACCTGGAATGTACAGAGTATGAATCTAGGAAAATCAGAACTCTTCAAGAATGAAACAGAACACATAAAGGTCAATAATTTAGGCATTAGTGAGCTGAAATGGACTGGTATTGACCATTATGAGTCAACAATCATATGGTCTACTAAGCCGGGAATGACAACTTGAAGAGGAATGGCATTGCATTCATCATCAAAAAGAACATTTAAAGATCTATCCTGAAGTAAAATGCTGTCAATGATAGGGTAATATCCAAAAGCCTACAAGGAAGACCAGTTAATACAACTATTATTCAAATTTACCCACCAACCACTAAGGCCAAAGATGAAGAAATTGAAGAATTTTACCAACTTCTGCAGTCTGAAATTGATTGAGCATGCAATCAGGTTGCATTGATAATTACTGGTGATTGGAATGCAAAAGTTGGAAACAAACAAACACAAAAAAAGATGGGTAGTTGGAAAATATGTCCTTGATGATAGAAAAAATGCCAGAGATCACATAATAGAACTTTGCAAGACCAACAACTCCTTCATTGCAAAAATCTTTTTTTACCAACAATAATGGTGACAATACACATGGACCTCACCAGATGGAATACACAGGAATGAAATCAACTACATCTGTGGAATGAGACCATGGAAAAGCTCAATATCATCAGTCAGGATAAGACCAGAGGCTGACTGTGGAAAAGACCATCAACTGCTCAGATGCAAGTTCAAGTTGAAACTGAAGAAAATTAGAACAAATTCATGAAAGCCAAAATAGGACCTTGAGTATACCCCACCTGAATCTAGAGACCATCTCAAGAATAGATTTGACACATTAAACACTAATGACTGAAGACCAAATGAATTGTGGAATGCCATCAAGGACATCATACATGAAGAAAGCAAGAAGTCATTTAAAAAAAGGAGAGAAAGAAAAGACCTAAATGGATGTCAGAAGAGACTCTGAAACTTGCTCTTGAATGTTGAGTAGCTAAAGCAAAAGGAAGAAATGCTGAAGTAAAAGAGCTGAACAGAAGATTTCAAAAGGAGGCTCAAGAAGACAAAGTAAAGTATTATGATGACATGTGCAAAGAGCTGGAGATAGAAAACCAAAAGGGAAGAACATGCTCAGCATTACTTGTGCTGAAGGAACTGAAGAAGAAATTCAAGCTGTGAGTTTCAATAATGAAGGATTCTATGGAGAAAATATTAAACGATACAGGAAGCATCAAAAGAAGATGGAAGGAATACACAGATACACTATACCAAAAAGAATTGGTCTACATTCAACCATTTCAGGAGGTAACGTATGTTCAGGAACTGATGGTATTGAAGGACGAAGTCCAAGCTGCACTGAAGGCACTGGTGAAAAACAAGGCTCCAGGAATTGATGGAGTATCAGTTTAAATGTTTCAGTAAATGAATGCAGCATTGGACCTGCTCACTTGTCTATGCCAAGAAATTTAGAAGAGAGCTACCTGGCCAATTGACTGGAAGAGATCCATATTTATACCTGTTCCCAAGAAAGGTGATCCAACAGAATGTGGAGATCATCAAACAATATCATTATTATCACACTAGTAAAATTTTGCTGAAGATCATTTAAAAGCAGTTGCAGCAGTGTATCGACAGGGAACTGCCAGAAATTCAAGCCGGATTCAGAAGAGGACCTGAAACCGGGGATATCATTGCTGATGTCAGATGGGTCCTGGCTGAAAGCAGAGAATACCAGAAAGACATTTGCCTGTGTTTATTGACTATGCAAATGCATTCAACTGTGTGGATCATAACAAATTATGGACAACATCGAGAAGAACAAAAATCCAGAACACTGTGCTCATGAGGAAGCTATACATAGATCAAGAGGCAGTCATTCAAACAGAACAAGGGGATACTGTGTGGTTTAAAGTCAGGAAAGGTATATGTCAGGTTTGTACACTTTCACCATACTTATTCAATCTGTATGCTGAGCAAATAATCCGAGAAGCTGGATTCTGTGAAGAAGAACAGGGCATCAAGGCTGGAGGAAGACTCATTAACAACCTGCATTACGCTGATGACATAACCTTGCTTGCTGAAAGTGAAGAGGACTTGAAGCACTTATTGATGAAGATCAAAGACCACAGCCTTCAGTATGGATTACACCTCAGTATAATGAAAACAAAAATCCTCACAACTGGACCAATAAGCAACATCATGATAAACAGAGAAAAGATAGAATTTGTCAAGGATTTTATTTTACTTGAATCCACAATCAACACCCATGGAAGCAGTAGCCAGGAAATCAAAAGACACATTGCACTGGGCAAATCTGCTGCAAAAGACCTCTGTAAAGTGTTGAAAAGCAAAGACAGACGGTGCGCCTGACCCAAGCCATGGTGTTTTCAATCATCTCATATGCATATGAAAGCTGGACGATGAATAAGAAAGACTGAAGAATTGATGTCTTTGAATTGTGGTGTTGGGAAGAACACTGACATACCAGGAACTGCCAGAAAACACAAACAAATCTGTTTTGGAAGAAGTACAACCAGAATGCTGCTTATAAGCAAGGATGGTGAGACTATGTCTCACATACTTTGGACATGTTATCAGGAGGTATCAGTCTCTGGAGAAAGATACCATGCTAGGCAGAGGGTCAGGCAAAAAGAGGAATACACCCAGTGAGATGGATTGACACATGCAACCATGGGCTCAAGCATAACAATGATTATGAGAATGGCTCAGAACCGGACAGCGTTTTGTTCTATTGTACATAGGATTGCTGTGAGTCAGAATTAACTCAACAGCACATAACAGTAACAACAACAATAAGGAATAATACATTGCAGTGATATTTTTCGAGAGATTGGAAGTCCTATTAGTTATTATTACCTTGCATTCAGTCTTAGGGTCCAATCATTGCTCCCATGTGTAACAGGTAGAATGGAGGGCTGTGAATAGGTCTGCAGTATTCCACAGTAGCTGTTTCTGCTTCTTAGCTGTTAGTACTGCTTTTGTTATAATGAAGAATACATTAAAAAAAAAGCAGTGGTAATTTTCCTGAGAAAATCTTGTTTATGAACTCAGTGGAAGTTCATGGAAAAGAACCTGTGAGTGAATGCAAACTTCCTGTGTATTGGGGCCTCCCTGTGGTTCTGTACTCTAGTGGTAGGCCATACTTGGCTTTAGCAGTTTATGAAAATTTTAGCTAATTTCTTACTTACATGCATGGCTGCCATATCTCTTATTTTCTCCCGGTGGTGATCCAGGCTCAATGTCTCATCTCTCACTGGGGAGGCCTGTGGAATTCAGGCTACTTGGTTGCCCTGCAACTTTAGCTCCCCAATGAGTTTAAGTTATGATTTTGTTGTTTGTCTTGCTTTGTCTTGTTGTTAGCATAGGAATAATGCTCTTTCCAGCTTTCTACATCCTAGGTTGAAACCTATTCTGTTTTTTTAAAACTAACTTCTCCTGGGTTAGAAATAATTAACAGTGATAGTATTGAAATGTAACTTTATCACCTTATTTCATATAGTTTCGGTGTTCATTAGTAGTAGCATTAAAACTGTGAGATGTTACCTTTTTTTTTTTTTGACACAGACTTCTTACAGAAACTGTGAAAGCATTTCATGTTCCATTTGTTGCAATGAAAGTGAAATGTGTCTTTCTGGAAAAGTACACCCAGATCTTGGTGTAAGATCCTGGCAAACAATACTTAACAGTTACATTTTGTTATTCTCATTGTTTACAGAGGAAAGAGGGAAAATTAATAATGTGTATGATGAATGTCAGGAACTTTGAGACCTAGATAGAGGAAGTTGGCCAAGATCTCCCAGAATTATCGCAGTGAGTAAACAAGTGATGAATTAAGGATTTGGACTCAGGTGAGATGAAAAGGATTACCAGTAAGCATGTGACCTATTTTCTCCTTTACCAGGGACACCTGGGAAACAACAAAATGACCTGGTCAGGTCCCTTTCAAACTTGCCAGTAACCAGATCTTCTGGTAAACACACTAATGGTTTTTACAAGCAAAAAGATAATAGAGAGTCCTTTACGTGAAATGCTTTTAGCAGAAAGTATTTACTCTGTCTAGGTTGCTTATTATACATGACCTGGGAATTCACAGATGTGCGAGGGTCCACTGGAAAATGACACATAAACTGTGTAACTAATGACGTATGAAAAGGAACTGTTCCATAACCAAAATGACACCTTCTATAACATGTAATAGTCTGCGTGCATTGCTCATAACCAAAAAAAAAAAAAAAAAAACCTTGCTGTCGAGTCGATTCTGACTCATAGTGACCCTAAAAGACAGAGTAGAACTGCCTTATAGGATTTCCAAGGCTGTAATCTTTACGGAAGCAGACTGCCACATCTTCCTCCTGAGGAACAGCTGGTGGGTTCCAACTGTCGACTTTTCCATTAGTGCTTAACCACTACACCATGAGGACTCCTTTGCTTATAACATCACATGTTAAATTGGAACTCAAATATGTCCAAATCATGACAGAAAGGACCTAGGGAGCTGTGCTGGAGATCTTAAACCTCTCTAAGGGAAAAGGAATGCTTCATCTGTTTTGCTGTCACTTTTATCTTTGAATTACTATCAAAATTTTACTACTGAGTAAGGTATCTGAGGAAATCCTGGTGGCGTAGTGGTTAAGTGCTACGGCTGCTAACCAAGAGGTTGGCAGTTCGAATCTGCCAGGTACTCCTTGGAAACTCTATGGGGCAGTTCTACTCTGTCCTATAGGGTCGCTATGAGTCGGAATTGACTCGATGGCAGTGGGTGGGTAAGATATCTGATTCCTGTGAGTCAGATTTGACAGTCCAAACCATTTGTTTTTCATCTCAATAGATAGCTCTGATTTCAATGTAAATAATGTTTCACTGTCTAACGGTGCCTGGTTCTGCCTGACCCATGATTGACTGTAAATCGGAATTGTTGAGTCAAACTTCAGAATCTATGTCCTTTTACCACACATATTCTTTAACTACATTTAGGAATTTTTAATCTGCTCTGAGTTTTGCAGTACACCTGATGGATAATGATGGTATCACATGTGGTAGAAATTCTAGAAAAAAAAAAAAAATCTCAGGGTAGCACGTGCAAATACAAGAGGAAAGAAATATTTCATATTCTAGCAAACTATAGAGAACACAGAACATCAAATTAACAATAGCAGAGTTTTCATGGAGTATAAGATATTGATGTTGGCTATTTGATGATGGATCATTGATCTGCTTTCAATAACAGCAGTCATAGAGAATAAGTTTAGGCAATTGGCATTGTCCTAGGTACTTCTTAGCTAGGTTTTACTACAACCAAGATAAACAGATGCAAGAAACAATAAATCCCTTGAATTTTACTCAGAGCTCAACCTAAGCATAGCCAACACTAGTCCTTGGCCAGACAGGCCCTACCGGTATAATTCTGATATTATACTGGTCTTCATCAGGGTTGGGTCAGTCTGGAAGGGACTGAGTCTGCAGATTTCAGTCACTGATTTTATGGAACAGAGGGAGGGGCTACTCAGAGCAGGTACTGACCACAAAGCCAAAGCTGGGAAATAATCAATTAAGGTACAATTGCAATTAAGACCTACGTGTAGATTTTATATTGTTTATGTTTTTAAATAGAACCACTTGCTTTCCATATCCATTGGTCTGAATTTTTTTGATTTTTCAAGGTCCTCAAATAATACCTTTAAATTTAACTAATTCTCTTCTATATTTGATTTAAATATTGTTTGCATAGAGTTCTCTGTTACTAAAACTTATTTTGATTATTCTTTAATTATTTCATTTATTCCTAAGTAATTACTTATATCTCTTGCATACAAATTCAGAAGGGCCCCTAAATTTAGTAAATGTTGTGGCTTGTTTTGAGGGCATTTGTTTCCATATATTCACACACACACACACACACACACACACACACACGTTTATTTTAGAAACTCTCATACCCTGACCCATATTTCTCAGGCCCTGTCTTCACATATAATTTTTTTTTTTCACACTGATAAAATATAGGCTGTGCAAATAACTTCAAAGACAAATACAAAAGACAGACCCATTGAAATTTAACCCTGAGATCTTGAAAGCCTGGGGTGGAAGGCGGTTTTATCTGTGGAAAATCCAGAAGTATAGTTTTCCAGAAGTGTGAACCTAAATGTTCTCTTCTTTCCCAGAGTGGCTGTGTCTGTCCTAGGTAAACCAGTTGCCATGAAGTCAACCCTGACTCACGGTGATTCTTGTGTGTCCAAGTAGAACAGTGCTCCATAGTGTTTTCAATGGTTGATTTTTTCAGAAGTAGATCACCAGGCCTCTCTTCCAAGGTATGTCTGGGTGGACTAGAACTTCCAACCTTCTGGTTAGCAGTCAAGTGTGCTAACCATTTTCGCCACCCTGTGACTCCTTCCTAAGTAAGCAGTGTAATGTTTTCTGTTTTCTTGTTTAGTAGTGGGACTTAACATGAGAACCCCAGGATGGCTTTTGAGCAGTTTGTTTTCCAGAAATATAATAATTAGTCAATATTTTGACAGTAGCTCTGGAAAACAACCAGTTTTCCTTTCTGAGTCAGAAGACCTTTTCAGTTGTCGTGAATAAAGTTCACACTAGAATCATGTTTTTTATACCTGATGCTTTAATTGGTTTCTTATCAGGGAAAGGGAAGTCTGCCACATTATATTTTTTAACTTTAGGAATTTTTTGTACATATGGTCTAAAATAAATCATTTAGGTCATTAGAAAGAGACTACTAAAAACCACTGTGGTTCTATAGAAAAAGCAAATAATTTTGAATCAGAAGTATAATCCTTTTCTATTTATTAGATTTTTGACCCTAAGTAAACTCCTAACTTCTCTCAGTTTTGCTTTTTTAATTTATAAAATAAGAGGAAAAAAAAAAATCTGCTCTGCATATTCCATGGCATTTGTGTGAATAGCAAATGAAAGAATGTGCATGAAAGTCCAGGTAAGTGGAATGTATTTAAACATGTTAGATCCATCCAACTACGTATTTCCACTCTCCTTGAATCCATCACTCATTTTTCTGATATGTTCTTAAGTTAGTGTTTTGCCTAATTAAATCATGAATTCTCTTAGAAAACAAAAAAACCCAACCCATTGCCACTGAGCTGATTCTGACTCATAGCGACCCTATAAGACAGCGTAGAACTGCCCCATATGGTTTCCAAGAAGCGCCTGGCGGATTTGAGAGTAAGGATGAAAAAGAGGTTTCATCTCACCTATCAACATAATACTTGATAATGGCTGCCTAAAATGCTATATTGAGAAGGATTCTGAAGAAGTTTTAGGTTTAAGAGGAACAAGTATTGTTAGTAATCAGTGGTATCTCCCATGGAGATCTGTATAGGAATACAAGCAACCGTGACACACATTTGGTGTAGCATCCTTAAAGCTCTAAACAACTATTCCATTAACTAGTTATTCCTTGCTAACTCAAGGACCAACTTTAATGCAAAAACAAAAAAGTTTTACGTTACTTTGCATTGGTCTTTCTCACCTGGCAAGACAAACCTGACATGGTTTTTCTAAAAGTAATTAATAGTGCCTCTCTTTGTATGACCTTACTTAATAAGATAGTTACGCCCTTTTTTCTTAGTTTTGAAATAGAAATGGAATGTTGGATTATCTAATTGTCAACTCATTAAAAAGTACAGTGAATTCAGATGCTCTGAACAACAAGGTAAATGCCCTCCATTTCTCTTCATGCAAAAAAGAGGACTTTCCATGACAAAGGGTTGTTCTTCAGTAAAGGCTATGAATATGTGTCGATCTCCCAGAGAGGAACTCCTAACCCGTTGTCGGGGACCACAAATTAAAATCACTACCTCTTTCATAGTTACAAATTGCTCCTGATGATGACAAATCCTGAGATGTTTTTCCCTAAAGTGATGAATTGAGGAAAAAGTATATTTGTGTTATAGTTAGGTGCCGTCAAGTTGGTTCCCACTGATAGTGACCCCATGTACAACAGAATGAAACACTGCCCGGTCCTGTGCCATCCTCACAGTTGTTGCTATGTTTGAGCACATTGTTGTAGCCACTGTATCAATCAACCTGGTTGATGGTCTTCCTCTTTTTCACTGACTCTCTACTTTACCAAACCTGATGTCCTTCTCCAGGGACTGGTCCTTCCTGGCAACATGTTCAAAGTATGTAAGAGGAAACACCACCAACCTCATTTCTAAGAAGCATTCTGACTGTACATCTTCCAAGACAGGTTTGTTTGTTCTGGTAGTCCATGGTATATTCGATATTCTTTACCAACACTATAATTCAAAGGCATCAGTTCTTCTTTGGTCTTTCTTATTCATTGTCCAGCTTTAGCATGTATATGGGGTCATTGAAAACACCATGGCTTGGGTCAGGCACACCTTAGTCCTTAAAGTTACACCTTTGAAAAAGTATAACAATGTATAATTTGGCCAATTAGCTCTTAAAATGAACTAAAGTGATTGACAGTGGAATTTCAGTATGTATACAGAGGTGCTTTGGACTCTCGATCGTAGATTCTAAATCACTCCAAAAGGTCTGGTTCATATATTTGTCTTTTTAAATGTTTATTCATTCACTCATCCATCCATTTAGTCAACAAATAGTATTTGAATATTGACTATGTGCCTCTCCCTGTGCTGGATGATGGTGATATGACAGTGAATAAGACAAGCATGGTTCTTAGCTTCATGGGACTTATGCTATAATTACAACACATGTAGTTATATGTGTGGGGAGTAACAATCAGGTAATTATACGTATGGGAAGTACTACAAAGGACATAGTGCAAAGTGCTAAGAAGATTATAATTGTTGTTGTTGTGTGCCAGAGAGTAGATTCTGGCTCAAAGTAACCCTTTAGGACAGAATAGAAACGCCCCATAGTGTTTCCTATGCTGCAATCTAAAGATTACATTAGAGGAGATGTAAAGATTACCTTAATAAATTATTGATGCTGATGCCCTTTTTTCTTTAATTTTGAAATAGAAATGGAATGTTGGATGCTAGGGTGATCTGTCAAAAAATTGAAAAGAAGAGTGAACTCAGCTGCTCTGATCAACAAGGTCAGAAGAAAGACAGAGTGTAAGATTATACCTCAACATTAGGAAAATAAACATTCTCACACCTGGACCAATAAGCAACATCAGGTTAGATGGAGAAAATATTGAAGCTGTCAAGGATTTCATTTTACTTGAATCCACAATCAACGTCCGTGGAAACAGCAGTCAACAAGTCAAATGACGTATTGTATTGGGCAAATCTGCTGCAAAAGACCTCTTTACAGTGTTAGAAAGCAAAGATGTCACCTTCAGGACTAAGGTGCACCTGACTCAAGCCATGATATTTTCAAGTGCTTCATATGTATGCCAAAGCTGGACAATGAATAAAGAAGATCAAAGAGGAATTAACACCTTTGAATTATGGTGTGTTGACAAAGAATATCGAATATACCATGGACTGCCAAAAGAATGAACAAACGTGTCTTTAAAGAAGTATAGCCAGAATGCTCCTTAGAAGCAAGGATGGCAAAACTTTATTTCACGTACTTTGGACATGTTATCAGGAGGGACCAGTCCCTGGAGGAGGATATCATGCTTGGTAAAGTAGAGGGTCAGCAAAAAAGAGGAAGACCCTCAATGAGATGGATTCTCAGACAAGCTGAAACAACGAGATCAAAAATAGCAATGATTGTGAGGACGGCACAGGACTGGACAGTGTTTTGTTCCATTGTACATAGGGTTGCTGTGAATCAGAATCGACTTGATGGTACCTAGGAACAACAACAACCTTTATGGGAAAAGATCACCAGGTCTTTTCTCCTGCAGAGTGGCTGGTGGGTTCAAAGTGCCAACCTTTCAGTTAGCATCCAAGCTGTTAACCATTGTTCCACTAAAGCTCCTTGAAGATCATAATAAACAAACAAACAAAAAAACAAACACATTGACATTGAGTCGATTTCAACTCAGCAACCCTACAAGACAGAGTAGAACTGCCACATAGGGTTCCCAAGGAGCAACTGGTGAATTTAAACTGTTGACATTTTGGTTATCAGCCAGGCGCTTATCCTGTGTGCCACCAGGGCTCTGAAGGTCATAGTGTTATTGTTGTTGGGTGACGTCAAGTAGATTCTGACTCACAGCAACCCTATGCACACCAGAACAAAACACTGCCGGCTTCTGCGCCATCCTCAAAATCGTTGCTATGCTTTAGCCCATTGTTGCAGCCGCTGTGTCAATCCATCTCCTTGAGGGTCTTCGTCTTTTTCGCTGACCCTCTACTGTACCAAGCATGATGTCCTTCTCCAGTGACTGATCTCTCCTGATAACAGGTCCAAAGCATGTGAGATGTAGTCTCACCATCCTTGCTTCTAAGGAGCATTCTGGCTGTACTTCTTCCAAGACAGATTTATTCCTTCTTTTAGCAGTCCATGGTATATTCAATATTCTTCGCCAACACCACAATTCAAGGGCATCAATTCTTCTTTGGTCTTCCTTATTCATTGTCCAGCTTTCTCATGCATATGAGGCAATTGAAAACACCATGGCTTGGGTTAGGTGCACGTTAGTCCTCAAGGTGACATCTTTGCTTTTCAACATTTTAAAGATGTCTTTTGCTGCCAATTTGCCCAATGCAATGCGTCTTTTGATTTCTTGACTGCAGGTTCCATGGGGGTTGACTGTGGATCCAAGCAAAAAGAAATCCTTGACAACTTCAATCTTTTCTCCTTTCATCATGATTTTGCTTATTGGTCCAGTTGTCAGGATTTTTATTTTCTTTATGTTGAGGTGCAGTCCATACTGAAGGCTGTGGTCTTTGATCTTCATAAGTAAGTGCTTCAAGTCCTCTTCACTTTCAGCAAGCAAGGTTGTGTCATCTGCATAACACAGGTTGTTAATGAATCTTCCTTCAATCCTGATGCCCCGTTCTTCTTCATATAGTCCAGCTTCTCGGATTATTTGTTCAGCATACAAATTAAATAGGTATAGTGAAAGGATACAACCCTGATGAACACCTTTCCTGACTTTAAACCGTTCAGTATCCTCTTGCTCTGTTCAAATGACTTCCTCTTAATCCATGTACAGATTCTTTGTGAGCACAGCTAAGTGTTCTGGAATTTCCATTCTCCACAATGTAATCTGTAATTTGCTATGATCCACACAGTCAAATGCTTCAGCACAATCAATAAAACACAAGTAAACATTTTTCTGGTCTTCTCTACTTTCAGCCAGGATCCATCGGACATCAGCAATGATATCCCTGGTTCCATGTCCTCTTCTAAATCCATCTTGAATTTCTGACAGTTCTCTGTTGACGTACTGCTGCAGCTACTTTTGAATGATTTCAGAAAAATTTTGCTTGCATGTGATATTAATGATATTGTTTGGTAACTTTTTCATTCAGTTGGATCACCTTTCTTGGGAATAGACATAAATATGGAACTCCTCCAGTCGGTTGACCGGGTAGCTGTCTTCCAAATTTCTTGGCGTAGGCGGGTGGGCACTTCCAGCACTGCATCCAATTATTGAAGCATCGCAATTGGCATTCTGTCAATTCCCAGAGCCTTGTTTTTTGCCAGTGCCTTCAGTGCAACTTTGACTTCTTCAGTACCATTCGTTCCTGATCATATGTTACCTCCTGAAATGGTTGAACATCTAACGATTCTTTTTGGAATAGTGACTCTGTATTGTCTTCATCTTCCTTTGATGCTTCCTGCATCCTTTAATATTTTCCCCATAGAATCTTTCAGTATTGCAACTCAAGGACTGAATTTTTTTTCCAGTTCTTTCAGCTTGAGAAATGCTGAGCGTGTTCTTCCCTTTTGGTTTTCTATCTCCAGGTCTGTGCATATGTCACTTTTCTTCTGTAGCCACCCTTTGAAATCTTCTGTTCAGCTCTTTTACTTCATTATTTTTTCTTTTGCTTTAGCTACTCGATATTCAAGAGCAAGTTTTGGAGGCTCTTCTGACACCCATCTAGGTCTTTTCTTTCTCTCCTGTCTTCTTAATGACCTTTTGCTTTCTTCATGTATGATGTCCTTGATGCCATTCCACAACTTATCTGGTCTTCGGTAATTAGTGTTGAAGACGTTACATCTATTCTTGAGATGGTCTCTTAATTCAGATGGGATATACTCAAGGTCGTACTTTGGCTCTCGTGGATTGTTCTAATTTTCTTCAGTTTCAGCTTGAACTTGCATATGAGTAATTGATGGTCTGATCTGCAGTCAGCCCCTGGCCTTGTTCTGACTGATGATATTGAGCTTTTCCATCGTCTCTTTCCACAGATGTAGTCAATTTGATTCCTATGTATTCCATCTGGAAAGGTCCATGTGTATAGTCACTGTTTATGTTGGTGAAAAAAAGTATATGCAATGAAGAAGTGGTTGGTCTTGCAAAATTCAATCATGGGATCTCCATCATTGTTTCCATCACCAAGGACACAGTTTCCAACTACTGATCCTTCTTCTTTGTTCCAACTTTTGCATTCCAAAAAAATCAAACCAAGCCCATTGCCATCGAGTTGATTTTGACTCATAGCAACCCTATAGGATAGAGTAGAACTGCCCCATGGAATTTCCAAGGAGTGCCTGGTGGATTTGAACTGCTGACCTTTTGGTTAGCAGATGTAGCTCTTAACCACTACACCACCAGGGTTTCCTTTTGCATTCCAATCACTGATAATTGTCAGTGCATCCTGATTGCATGTTCAATCAATTTCAGACTGCAGAAGTTGGTAAAAGCCTTCAATTTCTTCATCTTTGGACTTAGTGGTTGGTGCATAAAGTTTAATAATAGTTGTATTAACTGGTCTTCCTTGTAAGTGTATGGATATTATCCTATCGCTGACAGTATTGTACCTCAGGATAGATCTTGAAATGTTCTTTTTGATGATGAATACAGTGCCATTCCTCTTCAAACTGTCATTTCTAGCATAGTAGACCATATGATTACCCTATTCAAAATGACCAATACCAGTCTATTTCAGCTCACTAATTCCTAGGATATCGATGTCTACACATTCCATTTCATTTTTGATGATTTCCAATTTTCCTGGATTCATACTTCATACATTCCAGGTTCTGATTATTAATGGATGTTTGCAGCGATTTCTTCTCACTTTTAGTAGTGCCAAACCAGCAAATTAAGGTCCAGAAAGCTTGGCTCCATCCACATCATTAAGGTCAACTCTACTTTGAGGAGGCAGCTCTTCCCCAATTGCATTTTGAGTGACTTCCAACCTGAGGGGCTCATCTTCCGGTACTATATCAGACAATGTTCTGCTGCTTATCCTAAGGTTTTTATTGGCTAGTTCTTCCAGAAGTAGACTGCCGGGTCCTTCTTCCTGGTGTGTCTTAGTCTGGAAAATCAGCTGAAACCTGTCCACCATGGATGACCCTGCTGGTATTTGAATACTGATGGCATAGCTTCCAGCATCACAACAACACACAAGCCCCCACAGTATGACAAACTGACAGACTCATGGGACATCATAATAAAAAAAGAACCTTAATCAATTTCGTGAGATCAGACAAAGCTGAAACTCCAAGAGTTTAAAGTCTCTAAACATGTGAGATGGAGTCCCTGGGTGGTGCAAATAGTTATGCGCTCTAGTACTATCCAAAATTTTTGTGGGTCAGACTCACCCAGAGGCACCTCAGAAGAAAGGCCTGGCAATATGCTTCTGAAAGTTCACAGCCTTGAAAACCTTATGGAGTAATTCTACTCTGCACTTAAAGGGTTGCCTTGGTTAGGAATAGACTCCACGGGAAGTAACAACAAGAAGAAACACATGAGGGTGGAGAAATGGGAAATATTTTCCAGGAAGGAAATGTGAAAAATGTGGAAGAGGAGAGGTGAGGAGCCAAAATGGTCAACTTAGCTAACTAAGCCAGCCAACCTAGATTTTAAGAAAATACAGTTGTATATTTTAGTTAGAAGCTGAATCATTCAATGTGTATATTTTGCTGCTGGCATCTTGCATGTTTTAACCTAAGACTAGGAGATTTTGAATGCCTTATAGGGCTCCTGTGAGTCAGAATCGACTCGACAGCAATGGTTTTTTGTTTTCTGTAGGCTGGCTTCAGAAGCACAATCCTTTTGTCTGGATTCTTTCTGATTTATTTCCTGAGGGATGAATCATCAAAATCATCATCTACAAGAAGAATCTGAAAAAGGCTTTACACATTCTCATAGAATAGTGGCTGCTGCCTAAAAATCTATCCACACATCCTCAAAATACAAAGAGATCATCAAGGACAGAATAACAAAGACTCTCCCTAGGAGCAGCCTGTACCCAATGACTGACTGACATGGTAATAAAAAGACCTTAACTTGGGACAATTTTGAAAGGCTTTCTCCAGTTTCAGAGCTCCCTAAAGTCTTCATTGAGACTACCTTGAAGCCCAGCTTCTCCCTCTCTTCATTCCTGCTTCCTTTCCTTTCTTCCAGAAATGCTGAACCCCAGTACTCCCTAATAAACATGCAGCATGGTAATGCTGCCTCAGTTTCTGCTTTCCAAGGAACCCAAGATGTGACAATGACCCTTCACACCACCACCAGTTATGTGACCATGACGATTCCTTGGACTCAAATGAAAATGATAGAACCCATTCAAATAAGTAAATTACGTATATAAAGATTCCAATACCAATACGCTCAAGTGTTTTCTGAATTGGTACTTGAGCTTTCCATTTAGAAATCACCTTTTCAGCCCAAATTATTCCAAGCAGATAACCGCCTGCTGAGCACAAAGCTATTCATCATATTCATGACTTGGGGGGATGCTGCCACTGGTCCCCGAGTTTCTGGCAGGTGGAAATGGAGAGACTGTCATTTCCAGTAAGGCATGTCCCCAGCAGTGCTGAATCATTTGAAAAATTCTGAACACCTGCATTGTGCCCCTAAGGCTTCTTACCATCAGAATTCAAGAAGCTGCAGAGCTCTGAGACAGGCGATAAGGAGAGCCCACTGAGCCAAGAAAACAGCAAATAACATCCTAGAAGCCTCTGGAAATTTAGCATTTCCAATCAAAGCCTTGTATGCTCTGAGGAGAACTAAGACCTGCACTCCAAATTATTAGAGGTGGATAAGATTTGTATGGGAACACAGAAAAACCCAAACCTTGTGTTGTAATCTGAACTTCCTCGCATAAGATTTCTCAGGCAGATTTACACAGGAAACAACACTAAAAAGAGAAATAAAATGCCATTTGGTCATTACAATGAGACATCACCTGACGCTGTAAGTGGGCCAAATGTGGGCCTTGCCGGGTTTGCAAGGAAAGTCAATGACCAAGAAAGACATTGGCCTTTGGGAAATTGAAAGCAACTATTATCACAAGCCAGCAAGCAAGGATCCAGGAGAAATTTTCTTAGATCAGGCTCCCCACTGGAGGGGGGGTGCTACACATTTATGGGGTGGCAGAATAAGGAAGTTAAACGTATTCATTAAACTTCTGGGGAATCATGTGCATAATAACAGCAGGGTGGGGAAAGATCTCTGGGCCAGATGCACTTATCAGGCATGTCACTTCTGAATGGTTTCCCTCAGTTCTGCATTGCAGCACTTTGGTTCCTTCTGGTCTTTTAATGGCACTTTTGTTCCAGACAGGTCATCTTAAGAATGTGGGAAGCTTTCCTGTTCATGTTTTGTGGGCCACAGCTGATCTTAACTGGTTGGAGTCACCAGTCTCTAACACCCAGGCGGGTATTTTCCAGGAAGGTTAGAAGCTGAAAAACAACTCAAAAATATCTTTAGTGGGTTTGGCTGAATTTCTTGTTTGTCACGCTTACAATTCCCTCCTCTGATCTGTAACCTTCCCAGTCATGGGAAAGGGAGAGACAACCAGTCTTGGCTGCTTCCTGCTGAGGAGGGACTGAGGCAGGTAAAAAGTTTGGCATAAGTTTGGATTTCTGACCTTTTATCTGAATTTTATGGGTTGGAGGGATATATAGCCTTGGCTCTGAGGGATTACTCTACCGAACAATCCTGAAGCGTTTGCCTTTGGGTAATGAAATTTACAAGGGATTTTAACAAACATGGGCTGAAAATTAATAAAACAAACTAAAGGTCCTAAAAAAAGGAGTGCTTGCTTGATTTGTTTCCAAATTTCATTGCTCGATGGGTTTCTTTGATCAAAATTATGTAGCCAGGAAGCCTGTTCCCATATCCTTTTTACTTTTATTTCAGCAATTTGGTGGCCCAAGACCACTTTAGATAGCTTCCCTGGGGTCTTTCTAAAGCTGCTGCGTGTAGGGCTGTTTGTTGCTTCATTTCCTTTTGCCTTGTCTTCTCCTGTTCCTGGTCTCTGTTGTAAATTCTGAAAGTGGCCTCTACCAACTAAGAAGCAGTCATTTCTAGGCTTGCTTCTAATTTTTGAAGTTTACACCTGATATCAGGGGCACTTTGGGAGATAAATGCCAGGCTATACGACATTTTGGAAAGTTGGAACTTTGGGATTTATACCAGCATACTTCTTGTATGCTCCTAGGATTCTTTCTAAGAAAGCAGAAGGATTCTCCTCCCACCCCTGACGGACCTCTTAGATTTTGTTTAAATTCTTTGGTTTTGGGGCTTCTGGCTTCAGCTCCTCTATGATGTGTTCTCAATAACACTACAGGTACACATGATTTGGGTTCTATTTCGGATCAGCTATGGGCATTTTTTTTTTTTTTTATGGGCATGGCCAAGTCAGCGGGCCCCCTAGTGGCCTTGCCCCCTACTTCATGGAGACTGTCAATCAGCCTCTTGTCTCACCTTTTCGGAATCATTCTTCCTTCCTCCTGGGTTAACAAGCCCGAGGAGTACCTGAACATCTGCCCAGGTAGATTGGTGAGTGTCAAATGTGCTCTGGAAAAATTCTGCCATCTGACATGGGTCCTCCCTTTTTCCTGACATTGACCTTTTCCAGTTCAAGAGGTCAGTTGAGGTGAAAGGAGTGTGCACCCAAAGAAAGCGTCGAGGGGCACCTTGGTCATTAATTCCAGTAGGAACCCGTTGGAGTGGGAAGTGCCCTTGCCCGCTCTCTGGACTCGAGATTCCCTGACTGAACTGCACACCGCTTCCGGTGTGAGGTGGGGGAGATCATTTCTTGCAAGTTTGGGTAAAGAGGACTGGGTTCTGTGACAGCGTCAGCCTGAGCCAGTGAGGAAGGACCTGGAGCGGCAGCCTAGGGGGAAGGGGGACAAGCTAAGGGCGGTGGCAGTGTGGAGGCTGGAGGAGACACTGGGGAGACAGCCTGAGAGGATGCTTGTGAGGGTGCCTGCAGGCCGATGTCACCGGCCCCTGAACATAAGGTGAAGGTAACGGATCTAGGACAGGCCCTCATCACTGCTTGGGAAGATGTCTCCCTCTGTTTCCAATTCCTAAGAATGCATCCTAAGGGGGAAGACACGGAGATCAATGGTTGGTTCCCCATATCTCTTTAAATGCACAGAATACAGATAAATGGATAGATTGACACAAAACGGACCACAACACGGAACAAGACAATTTCCAGTTCTTACTGGACCAGAACTTGAACCAGATGGGAGTATTAAAGTTAATCACCCTCAAGATCCAGAGTCGATAGCGGAAGTATCTCAGACACTCCTCAACCTCCCAGTCTACACCCCAACCCTGTCCTTATCGAGTAATAAACCCACGTACCCATCAGATGTCTCCAGACCAGGTTCGCGCCAGTTTCCCAAAGAGAACAGTTTGCACTTCGAGCCGAGGACGCTTCTGGCGTCGCCCAGACTCAACACCTTCCTTGGGGCAGAAACTTACCCCGGTGCACACTGAGGGCGAGGGAGAGGAGAGCGCGGTGCTCACGGGGCCCTGCTGGTCCGTGCCGGCCCAAACGGTCAATGAGACTGTCTAGGTCCGACTTGGGTACCAAAACTGTAAGCGGGGCAAATATGGGCCTTGCCCGGTGTGCAAGGAAAGCCAATAACCAAGACACCGGCCTTTGGGAAATCGAAAGCAACATTTATTGCTAATTAGGACTCTGTGGTATTGGTAGGTTCAACAAACATGGCTTGGGCTGGAAACTGAAGCAGTGCCTCCATCGCCACCTTAAACTCAAAGCCAGTTTTTTGGATTGTATTTCCTCTGGCTGGAAAAGAAGCAACGAAGAAATAAGAGATTTGATGGACCCTGCAGATACTTCCATTCTTCTGCTCATACTGCTACCTCTGCCTGGAACAACTTCTTTAAATACTGTCCCCTGTCCCTAACACACATGCCACATCCACAAACCTCCACTTGCCTTTCCACACTCTCTTGAGTGAAGATCTCCTGATTTCCATAGGCAGAGTTTATTACTGGGTTCTTTTAACCACTAGGTAATGAGTTCCTTGGAGTTGTCTTGATAATTTGTGGATGAGTCTAACATTCAAAACTGAAAAAAAAAAAAAAAAAACCTATAGCTGTCCAGTTGATTCCAACTCATAATGTGACCTTTTGGTTAGCAGCCATAGCTTTTAACCACTGTGCCACCAGGGCTCTGAGCATAGGGACTGACAAATAATAGGTGTTATGTATGCACATACTTGGAATCGTACCTCATTTGGCCCCAACCTGGCTTTCCAGCTTTAAATCCCACTACACTAACCCTCCCTCACCTACACGCCTTACCTCTGCTTCATCCACAGCATACAACTCACTGACCTGCAATCATGCCAGGTACCCCAACACTCTTCGTGCTTTCGCTCGTACTTTTTCCTCTGTCTGACTTGTTCTCCTGTCATTTCAAACTCTGAAATTCTTCATCCTTCCATGAGGTCTTAAATGCTGCTTCCTCCGAATATTCTCCTCTGGGTTCACATCATCCCTTTTTGACCCCTTTCTTTTGGCATGCATCATATTTTATCTGCACTTGTCAACATTCTTAACTACCTATAAGTCAGATTGTACTGTCTTTGATTCCTAGGGGAATTCAGACTGACATGTGACTCCCTGCTTCTGTCCCCCTTAAACCTATTCCACCTGTTGTATCCTCTAAGCCTCAAGACCCTGAATCATCTTGAACACTATGTCATCAGTTATCCATCACTACATTTCCTTTTTATTTGTTTGTTTTATTTATTGTGCTTTAAGTGAAAGTTTACAGTTCTAGTTAGTTTCTCATAACAAAAATTTATACACACATTGTGATATGACCCGAGTTGCTCTCCCTATAATTGTGACAGCACACACCTCCTTTCCACCCCGGATTTCCCATGTCCATTCAACCAGCTTCTGTCCTTTTCTGCCTTCTCATCTAGCCTCTGGACAGGAGCTGCCCATTTAGTCTCATGTATCTACTTGAGCTGACAAGCACTTACCTCATTAGTATCATTTTATCTTTTATAACCAGTTTAGTCTTTGTCTGAAGAGTTGGCATTGGGAATGGTTTCAGTTTTCAGTTAACAGGCAGTCTGGCGGCCATGTCTTCCAGGGTCCCTCCAGTCTCAGACAGACCATTAAGTCTGGTCTTTTTACTAGAATTTGAGCTCTGTACCCCATTTTCCTCCTGCTCCATCGAGGACTCTGTGTTGTGTTCCTTGTCATAGCGGTCATTGGTGGTAGCCTGGCACCATCTAGTTCTTCTCGTCTCAGACTGCTGGAGTCTCTGGTTTATATAGCCCTTTCTGTCTCTTGTGCTCATATTTGCATTGTGTCTTTGGTGTTCTTCATTCTCCTTTGCTCCAGGTGAATTGGGACCAACTGATACATCTTAGGTGGCTGCTTGCTAGCATTTGAGACCCCACACTCCACTCAACAAAGAGAGATGCAGAACATTTCCTTAATAAACTTTCTTATGCCAATTGAGCTAGATGTCCCCCGAAACCATGGTCCCCAGGCCCCCACCTCTGCTACTCTGTCCCTCAAAGTGTTTTCTTGTATTCAGGAAGCTTCTTAACTTTTGGTTTAGCCCAGTTGTCATGACTTCCCCTGTATTGTGTGTTGTCCTTCCCTTCATCTAAGATAATTCTTGTCTACTATCTAGTTAGTGAATTCCCCTCTCCCTCTCTCCCCACCTTGTAACCATCAAAGAATGTTTTCTTCTCTCTTTAAACCTCTTCTTGAGTTCTTATAATAGTGATCTCATACAATATTTGTCGTTTTGTGACTGACTAATTTCACTCAGCATAATGCCTTCCAGATTCATCCATGTTATGAGATGTTTTGCAGACTCCACTTTGTTCTTTATTGTTGCATAGTATCCCACTGTGTAAATATACTGTAATTCGTTTATCCATTCATTCATTGATGGGCACCTAGGTTGTTTCCATCTTTTTACTATCATGAACAGTGTTGCAATGAACATGGGTATGCATATATCTATTCATGTAAAGGCTCTTATTTCTCTAGGATATATTCCAAGGAGTGGGATTGCTGGATACTTCGGTATTTCTATTCCTAGCTTTTTAAGGAAACGCCAAATCGATTTCCCAAGTGGTTGTACCATTTTACATTCCCACCAGCAGTGTAAAAGTTTTCAAGTCTCTCCGCAACCTCTCCAACATTTGTTATTTGGCGTTGTTTGGATTAATGCTAGCCTTTTTGGGGTAAGATGGTATCTCATTGTAGCTTTGATTTGCATTTCTCTAATGGCCAATGATCGTGAGCATTTCCTCATGTATCTGTTAGCCCTCTGAATGTCTTCTTTGGTAAGGTTCATATTCTTTGCCCATTTTTAATTGGGTTATTTGTCTTTTTGTTGTTGAGGTTTTGCAGCATCTCCTAGATTTTAGAGATTAGATGCTGATCGGATTTGTTGTAGCCAAAATTTTTTTCCCAGTCTATAGGTAATCTTTTTACTCTTTTGGTGAAGTCTTTGGATGAGCTAAGTATTTGTTTTTTAAGGAGCTCCTAGTTATCTAGTTCCTCCTCTCATGTTTGTGCATTGTAAGTTATGGTTTGTATTCTGTTTATGCCATGTATTAGGGCTCCTAGCGTTGTCCTTTTTTTCTTCCATAATCTTTATCATTTTATGTTTAGATCTTTGATCCATTTTGAGTTAGTTTTTGTACAAGGTGTGAGCTGTGGGTCTAGTTTCATTTTTTTGCATAATGAATACCCAGTTATGCTAGCACCATTTGTTAAAGAGACCTCCTTTTACCCATTTAATGAACTTTGGGCCTTTGTCAAATATTAGCTGCTCATAGGTGGATGAATTTATGTCTGGATTCTCAATTCTGTTCTTTTGGTCTATGTTTCTGTTGTTGTACTAGTTCCAGGCTGTTTTGACTACTGTGGTAGAATAATAGGTTCTAAAACCAGGTTGCGTGAGGCCTCCCACTTTGTTCTTCATTTTCAGTAATGCTTTACTTACCTGGGGCCTCTTCCCTTTCCATATTAAGTTGGTGATATGTTTCTCCATCTCGTTAGATAGTGCCATTGGAATTTGGATCAGAATTGCATTGTATCTGTAGATGGTTTCAGGTAGAATAGACATTTACGCAATGTTGAGTTTTCCTATCTATGAGCAAGGTATGTTTTTCCACTTATGTAGGTGGAACGGCTAGGTCCCTTTTGGTTTCTTCCAGTAGTGTCTTGTAGATTTCTTTGTATAGGTGTTTTACCTCTCTGGTTAGATTTATTCCTAAGATTTTATCTTCTTGGGGGCTATTGTAAATGGTATTGATTTGGTGAATTCCCCTTCAACATTCTCTTTGTTGGTGTAGAGGAATCCAGCTGATTTTCGTATGTTTATCTTGTATCCTGAAACTCTGCTGAAATCTTCTGTTAGTTTCAGTAGTTTTCTAGCAGATTTTTTTTAGGGTTTTCTGTGTATAAGATTATATCATCTGCAAATAGAGATACTTTCAATTCTTCCTTACCAATTTGGATGCCCTGTATTTCTTTATCTAGCCTATTTGCTCTGGCTAGGACCTCCAGCACAATATTAAATAATAGTGGTGATAAAGGGCATTTTTGTCTGGTTCCTGTTGTCAAGGCAAATGATTTCAGACTTTCTTCATTTAGGATGATGTCGGCTGTTGGCTTTGTATAAATGCCCTTTATTATGTGGAGGAATTTCCCTTCTATTCCTATTTTGCTGAGAGTTTTTATCATGAGTGGGTGTTAGACTTTGTCAAATGCCTTTTCTGTATCAATTGATAAGATTGTATTTTGTTTTATTTTATTTATGTGGTTGATTACATTGATTGTTCTTCTAATGTTGAACCATCCCTGCATACCTGGTATGAATCCCACTTGGTCATGGTGAATAATTTTTTTGATATGTTGTTGAATTCCGTTCACTAGAATTTTGTTGAGGGTTTTTGCGTCTAAGTTTGTGATATAGGTCTGTAATTTTCCTTTTTTGTGGTGTCTTTACCTGGTTTTGGTATCAGGGATATGGTTGCTTCATAGAATGAGTTTGGGAGTATTCTGTCCTTTTCTATGCTCTGAAATACGTTTAGTAGTGTGGTGTTAACTCTTCTCTGCAAGTTTGATAGAACTCTCCAGTGAAGCCGTTCAGGCCAGGGTTTTTTTTTTTTTTTTTCTTTTATTATAGGTTTACTTAGTTGTTCTAACTCTCTTTGTGTTAGTTTAGGTAGGCAGAGTGTTTCTAGAAATTTGTTCATTTTCTCCAGGTTTTCCAATGTGTTAGAGTACAATTTTTCAAAATATTCTGTTATGGTTCTTTTAATTTCAGTTGGGTCTGTTGTGATATCGCACATCTCGTTTCTTATTTGGGTTATTTGCTTCCTCTCTCTTTTTTTTGTTTGTTTGTTTGTTTTTTGTTAGTCTGGCCAGTGGTTTATTGATTTTATTGATCGTTTCAAAGAACCAGCTTTTGGTCTTGTTTATTCTTTTGATTGGTTTTCTATTCTCTACTTCTTTTGATTCTCCTCTAATTTTTATTATTTGCTTTCTTCTGGACCCCATATCCAAAGGATGTGCTCTCCTCATGGTGCTGCTTTCTTGGTGGTATGAGGTCCCCAACTTTCTGCTTCTTTTGCTCTTCTCTTTCTGTTTGAGTTGTAGGGTTAATTCTTTGATTTTGGCGCTTTCTTCTTTTTTTTAGATGTGTGCATTTATTCCTATAAATGATCTCTGAGCACTGTTTTTGCTGTGTCCCACAGATCCTGGTAGCATGTGTTTTCATTCTCACTTGATTCTATGGAGTTGGTCTTTATTCTGTTCTTAAATCCTTCTGTAATCCAGTAGTTTTTTAGCAAGGTTGTCTTACTCATCTAGTGCTGCCATAACAGAAATACCACAGTGGATGGCTTTAACAAAGAGAAATTTATTTTATCACAGTCTAGGATGTTGCAAGTCCAAATTCAGGGTGTTAGCTCCAGGGGGAGGCTTTCTCTCTCTGTTGGCTCTAGTGGGAAGTCATTCTTCTTCAATCTTCCCTGGTCGAGGAGCTTCTCAGGCACAGGGACCCCATGTCCATAGGACGTGATCTTTTCCTGGTACTGCTTTCTTGGTGGTATGAGGTCCCCAACTTTCTGCTTGCTTCTCTTGAGAGATAAAAGATGGTGCAGGCCATACCCCAGGGAAATTCCCTTTACCTTGGATCAGGGAGGTGACCTGGGTAAGGGTGGTGTTACAATCCTACCCTAATCCTTTTAACCACAGGCAAAGATTACGATTTATAACACACAGTAAAATTACTAAATGGAGGACAACCACACATGGCCTAACCAAGCTGATACATTTTTTGGGTAACATAATTCAATCCACGACAAAGGCGTTGTTCAGTTTCCATGTGTTTGATTTTTTTTCCCCCTTGCTTTTTCTTTTATTGATTTCTACTTTTATGGCTTTGTGGTCAGAAAAGATACTTTGCAATATTTCGATGGTTTGGATTCTGTTAAGGCTTGCTTTATAGCCTAATATGTGGTCTATTCTGGAGAATGTTTCATGAGCATTGGAAAAGAAAGTATACTTGGCTGCTGTTGTGTGGAGTGTTCTGTATTTATCTATGAGGTCAAGTTGGTTGATTGTGGCATTTAGATCTTCTGTGTCGTTATTGAGGTTGTTTCTGGAAGTTCACTGAAAGTAGTGTGTTGAAGTCTCCTGTTGTTGTGGAGCTGTCTATCTCTCTTTTCAATGCTGTTCAAGTTTGTTTTATGTATTTTGGAGCTCTGTCTTTGAGTGCATAAATATTTATTATCGTTATGTCCTCCTGGTGTACTGACTCTTTAATCATTATATAGTGTCCTTCCTTATCCTTTATGGTGGATTTTTTACTTTAAAGTCTATTTTGTCAGACATTAATATTGCCACTCCCACTCTTTTTTGATTGTTGTTTGCTTGATATATTTTTTTCCAATTCTTTGAGTTTTAGTTTGTTTGTGCCTTTAAGTATGTGTCTCTTGTAGGCAGCATATAGACGGATCATGTTGTTTTGATCCATTCTGCCACCTCTGACTCTTCATTGGTGCATTTAATCCATTTACATTCAGCATAATTATGGATAGGTATGAATTTAGTGCTATCATTTTGATGTCTTTTTTTGTGTGTTGTTGACAGTTTCTTTGTTCCACTTAATTTTTCTTTATTTCCTTTGCTTCTTTTTCATTGTTGTTGATTTTGTATTTGCTGAGTCTTTATTTTTTTCTTGTTTTTTATTTTGATGTGTATGATTGTTGGTTTTCTTTGTGGTTACTGTAATATTTACCCCTATTTTTCCAAGTTTAAACCAATCTTTATTTTTTTTTTGTATTGCCTTAACTTCCTCTCCATATGAAAGATCTATGACTACATTTTTTAGTTCCTCTTTTTTGTTTTAATGTTATCGTCTTTTACTTAATGAGGTCTCTGTTTCCCTGTTTTGAGCATTTCAGTTTTGATTTATTTTTGTGATTTCCCTATCTGGGTTGATATTCTGTTGCTCTGTCCTGTGTTCTAGTCTTGGGTAGTTTTCTGATGTTACTGATTTTCTAACTGGAGGACTCCGTTTAGTATTTCTTATAATTTTGGTTTGGTTTTTGCAAATTCCCTAAACTTCTGTTTATCTAGAAATGCATTAATTTCACCATCGTATTTGAGAGACCCTTTTGTTGGATATATAATTCTTGGCTGGCAATTTTTTTTTCCTTCAAGGCTTTATACACGCTATCCCATTGACTTCTTGCCTGCATGTTTTGTGCGGAGTAGTCCAAGCTTAGTCTTATTGACTCTCCTTTAGAGGTGACTTTTCATTTATCCCTAGCCACTCTTAAAATTCTCTTTGTCTTTGGTTTTGGCAAGTTTGATTGTAATATATATTGGTGACTTTCTTTTGAGATTTACCTTGTGTGGGGTTCGATGAGCATCTTGGACAGATATCTCCTCATCTTTCTTGATATCAGGGAAGTTTTCTTCCAGCAAATTTTCAACAATTCACTCTGTATTTTCTGTTATCCCACTCTGTTCTTATATTCCAATCATTGGTAGGCTATTCCTCTTGATAGAGTCCTACATAATTCTTAGGATTTCTTCATTTTTTTTTTTTAATTATTTTATCTGATTTTTCCTCAGATATGTTGGTATCGAGTGCTTTATCTTCAGTCTCACTAATTCTGAATTCCATTGCATCAATTCTTCTCTTATGACTTTCTATTGAGTTGTCTAATTCTGAAATTTTATTGTTTATCTTCTGGATTCTTGCTGCCTATTAAATTTGTCATTGTGCTATGGTCTAACCCGCTTAAGTTCCTCTAATGCTTTGTCTGTGTGCTGCTTGGCCTCTTCTGCAATTTGCCTGATCTCCTTCCTGATCTTTTGAAGAGTTCTGTACATTAATCTTTTGTAATCTTTTGTATTCTGCCTCTGGTAATTCATCCAGAAGATTTCTTGATTGTTTTGGGAGCTTGCTGAAGCCATGGTGGTCTGCCTGTCTTTGTGATTTGTTATTGGCTGTTGTCTCCAAGCCATCAATAAGTTATTTTATTAATTTAGTTTATGTTTTCTTACTGTGTCCTAGCTTCTTGTTTTCTTTTGTTTGATATGCCCAAATAGGCTGCTCGAGTGAGCTAGTTTGTTTATTATCACCTTTGAAGCTCTAACGTCCTATCACTAGGTGGTTAGAGCTGTTGCTAAGTATGTGAGCCCAGGAGTCCACTTACTTTTCTTGTATGAATTCAGCACAGGTGTCCAGGTAGTTGGTCACCAAGTGTGTGGTGGAGGCTCTCACCTGCAGTCTTAGACAAGCAGAGGTTATTGGTGTAGGCACAAGTATCTGGAGGCAGTAGGGGGTCATGTGTTGAACAAGGCAGGGGATGACAACTGTCCCTGAGTGTCTGTGAGGAAAGTATGTCCCTGTTTCCTAGAGTGTGTAGGTGGTGGGTTTTGTAGGTGGACTATAGGTACCCAAAACTGTTCACTGTAAAGACTGGGAGACACCACTTATTCTTGGACCCCTGTCGTGGGTGGCTAGGTGGCATTGGTGGAGCCACCAGTCCTTAGACCCCTAATGTGGGTAAGTGAGGATGCTTTTTAATAGGCAGAGCAGTGTCAAATGTCACAAACCTGCCTCTCCACCATATAGCTGAAACAATTGAAGTTAGACTTCAGGTATATATCCTGTTGTACTGTGCTAAAGAGGGTATATGCTGTTGAAATGGGCCCACACAGTTCTGTGAAGGAGTGAAAAGCATTCAAATTCTGTGGACCCTTTATGCTTTTGTCTAGGCAAAGGAGCTGTTTCTGCCCTGAGTTTCCAGTTCAAGAGAGCCAGCAGATTATTTTTTCCGTCTGTTAGTTTGTTCCCTCTCCAAGGCCTGGAGAATGGCTCTAGGCATATGAAGGGTCCCATTTCTGGCCCAGGGAACATGGCAATCTCTGAAGCTGACTCAGACCCAGTGCAGAGGGGGAAGCAGGCAGGTAAGTGAGAGAGAGGTTTTTCCCAAAGGGTTGTTTTTTGATCCACACAGTAAGTTAGACACATGTACTTATCTTTTGTTGATTGAGCACTGCTTTTCACTGATTATGGAGTAGACCCTCCGCTGCTTGTCTCTCCCAATGTGGAAAACACGTCCCAAATGCCACTGTTTGCCTCACCAGAAGCGCCAGCAAATCCTGGCCTGCAGAGTGCCAGTTCCCACTGCGTCAGGTCTGGCAACTCCTCACTGCTTCTGAACCATCTCTCCCTCCCCCTGCCACTCAGTCTAATTCCTCAACTTTGCCTTTGATGTTCAGGACTCCTAGATTGTCATATATAATTGATTCACTTGTTTTTTGGGGTCTTTGTTGTAAGAGGAACCACAGGAAGCATCTGACTACTCCTTCATCTTGGCCTTGCTTCCTATTTATTTTCTTAAGGATGGTTTTGGTTTCATAGGTGTATATATATACATATGTGTGTATATATATATATATATGTCAAAAGTCAAAATTGTGTGCATGACATATGTGCAGTTTATTATATATGGTCAGTTGAATAATGGTCCCCAAATACATCTAGGCCCTAATCTCTGGAAACTGTGAATGTTACCTTATGTGGTGTCTTGGTTATCTAGTGCTGCAATAACAGAAATACCATATGTGGGGGACTTTAACAAACAGATATTTATTTTCCCACAGTTAGGAGACTACCCAACAAGAGTTAGGAGACTAGAAGTCTGAATTCAGGGTACCAGCTCTAATGGAAGGCTTTCTCTCTCTGTTGGTTCTAGGAAAAGTTCTTTTTGTCTTTTCAGCTTCTCTAGCATTCTTCTCAGAATTCTTTGGATATCTCCATGTGGTGTGTCACCTGTCTTCCCTCATCAGTGCTTCCTTGTTTCTGTACCTAATCTGATCGTTTTATATTTTACACGTGATTGAGTTTAAGACACAAGGTACACTGATATGGTCTCCTTAGTATTAAAAAAAAAAAAAAAACCCAGCCCCAAATGGGATTACATCCACAGGTATAAGGATTAGTATTCCAATATACAATTTTGTGGGGGGGGGGGTAGGGGAGGCGCAATTCAATCCATCACATATGGCGAAAGAGACTTTACAAACATAATTAAGTTAAAGATTTGGAAATGGGGAGATCATCCTGAGTTATATGGGTAGAACTTAAATGCAATCACAAATGGCCTTACAAGTGGGAGATTTGACACAGAAGAGAAGGCAATTTGAAGAAGGAGCAGAGAGAGTTTTGAAGATACTATGCTGCTGGCCTTAAATGGAGGAAGAGGCCATGAGCCAAGGAATGCAGGTTCAGTATGTGGAAAAGGCAAGGAAACAAATTATTCCCTAGAGCCTCCTAACAGAGTATGGCTTTACTAATACCTTGATTTTGGCCTAATAAAACTGGTTTTGGATTTCTGACATCCAGAAGTACAAGAGAATAAATATGTGTTCTTTTAAGCCACCATATTTGTGGCTATCTGTCACAAAAGCCATAGGAAACTAACACATTGTTCTTCAAATATGCCTCAATAAAATTGCGGGATAAAACCCTTAGTGGTTCCCAATCACCAAAGGGTAAAGTAAAATCTGTGTGCCAGAGTATT